>NC_045134.1:2004981-4909380 GCF_007655135.1 Punica granatum | reverse complement strand
CAACGTAAGATAAATTAATTAAACATTATTCTATTTTCGGAATGAATAATCCGGTCTGTAATATACGATGAGGCCCGAGTTCACAACTTTCATCTTCGAGCCATGAACCTCCCTTATAAATAAGCCCTTCCCTCTTGCCCTAATGCAATCATCTCAACCATTAGTAGAGGAGTAACTTGTCAGTATTAGCTTCTTTGCTCAATTTTCTATAGCAATCAGATCGCAATGGCCATGCAAGGGAAGAACATTTTGGCCGTCGTGGCACTTATCTACTTTGCGTCGAGCTTCATCATCTCGGCATCTGCAGATAGCAACGGCATTGCAACCTACTATACTCCTCCTTATGTCCGTAAGTCACACACTTCATATGACTGATAGTTAACCCATGTACTTAAAAACTAGAGATGCTCTTGCGCTTCGAAAGATCAGTTATTTGATAGAAGTATCCGTGTGTGTATATGTCTCAAGTAGTCACCTGTCGACGTTATTTGTCATGGTGTGCAGCTTCGGCATGTTACGGGTTTGATGTCCAAGGAACGATGATCGCAGCAGCGAGTGAGGCACTGTGGAAAAATGGGGCAGCCTGTGGGAAAAAGTTCCAGGTTACATGCCTCAGCGGGACGAACCAAGGAGTCCCGATGCCCTGCCGAGGCAGTGGAACTGTAACTGTGACAATCGTTGACCGCTGCCCTGCTCCAGGGTGCCGAGGCACCATTGATCTGTCCCAGGAAGCATTCGCCTCGATAGCGGATCCTGCTGCCGGGGGAATCCACATTTCTTACCAACAGTACGTGAAACTACGACTATGATCATTCTTAATATAAACAAGTTTATCCTTCTTCTCATCGACAATTCATTTTACAATCACTTCTATCACATCAGCCTGAAAATCGTTTCTCCAATGGACTGATTGCAGGCTCTGAACTCTGAAGGACTGGGTCAGGGAAGAAGTTTAATTTCGCCAGATTAGTCTTCGAATAACGAACTCTCCCCGACTTCTCTTTCCGTAAAAACCGATAGTCATGTTAAACCCGTTCCAGTGGCTCCTTTGTATTCCACCAACTTCAATAATAATGACAATAATATTTCGATCTTACATTCATACAGGACCAGAATGTTTGTGGACTTGTTCGTAGTTTTGCCGGATTATTCTTCTAATTAATAACTCTTGTCGACATCTCCATCCATAAATTGAAAATGATCAACCCAAAGATTAATGCTGTCAGAATTACTAGTGTCGTTTATCTTTGATCTCAAAATGACGTGGCCGGACGATGTTCTTTGTTATGGTTATGGTTATGGATGCTGAATTTTATAAGTTCGCAACTTCAGATGCTACAGTCAATTGATACAGACACGACTAATTGGATCCTAGCAGTCAATACGGTTGGCGGAGAAGGCTGGCATATAACAAACACAGATTAAGTTGTATGCTAATGATTGTACTAGTGCAGGTGCAGCCCCTGCGGTACCGGGGCCATACCGTCCGACTCCAATGGGCTTGTGAACCGCTAGCGGGAGGCCCCTATCAGAGAGGGCTGTCTGTCCTCCCATTTCACCATCGCCTGGATAGTTCAGTCCCTACATATAAAGTTTTCCTTCGACAAAGACAACCGCGGAATTCTTATTTTTAACATTTGATTAAATTGTATCTTAGAATACTCCACGAGGTGGACCTGCACTCCCTAGTCCCTACACCCATCATCATACAAATATGAGAACCACTGCCACGAGAAAAGTTATACCGTCCATATCAGAAGTCGTCCACACCGCTAACATTATATATCCGCATGCGCATTTGTTGGTCATCTGTGATTGTGATTTTTTTTAGCCCCAGCAGGATTTCATACAGTTAACGGTTGAACTCAAATCGATCTATTATCAAATTGGAAGTGCTTGTCGTAGCTTGCTGTTAACAATTCATTATCACAAATAATCGATTGGTCAGATGGGCAACATGAGTTTTAAATGGTTAATTGGTGTCGGCCAATTCTTTTTTTTTTTTTTATATAGAACTCAACTATATCTGGGGCAGTTGCAATATAGAGATCCCAATTCTCCCGCTAACTGAATAATTTTGTAAACAAATATAATCATTAACTAGTCTTTTTTGCCCACTTGTTGCGTGGGCCTAATGAGGAAAAAAATGGAATTAAAAATGATTAAAATGATCAAATTTAAATTCATTAAAACATGTGGAAAAAAAGAGATGAGATAAAAATAAAAATATATATAATTTGACTTGAAAGTTGAAATTCGTATATATGTTTTAATGCAGAATTGTGAAAGGATGCTTTATCGTGAGATGGAGATTTAAGAAAAACGCATATATGGAAGAATATCGTGGAAATAGCTTGAATTACATTGTATATATAGATATAGATTACAATGAAAATTATATTTAATATGGGACCAAGCACAATTTTCTTTAAACAAAAAAACGCATTATGAGAATTAAAAAGTGATTGTTTGATCTTCTTTTATAACCGGAAAAAGAAAAGAAAAAAGTCGTCGTTTGATAACAAGTTCAACAGGAAAAAGAGTTAGATAACAGGATTACTCTCTTAGTGAATTGATCCGGCTTGAATTGAATTAGTCGGGTGATGCAGCGGGGTAAACATGATAAATAAGGATTATGCAACATTAATCCTTAAGACACCCGAAGGGGCCATGATAGCCAAGAAATCTCTCAAAACTATATCAAATCAATTCATAGTCAATCATTCATTGATATCCATGGCCATAGGCCTACAATGCTTTAAATAGAAATCCTAATACAGCTAATAAAAAAATTTTAATTCCTAAGGACATCGATATGACTAACAAAAGGAAATCAACTAAAATAAGGAAACACAATATTAGACTAAATAGAAAGTATAGTGGTAGGAAATCTTGACAATAAAAAGGAAATTTCTTTCAGGGTTTCAGAGACAGTATAGTCGGTATCATGGCGTGAAAGTTCGGTGCTTAAGCGTTTTCTTTACTGGTTCAAGGTAGCTTAGCCGATGCCAAAGCATTGAATATTCGGTGCAAAGGCACCAAGCATGCTGGCCATTTTGTTGCTATTGCACGGTTGTTGGTGCTCCTCGGTCAAGACTACTTTATTTGCCTTTCGATGATGCCAACGTTCCATAAGCTTATTCGACGTTCTCTCCGCACTATCAACATCCCAAAAGACAGGGTCAAGACATCTCATCTTCCCTTTTCAAACAACGAGAATCTTTATTCGATTAATCCAACATATATCAACTTGAATTCGGGATACTTGAACGGTAGATAAGTCATCGACTCCCTGCATCAGAGCATGTTGAACTTTTGGAAACCATGGTACATATCGAAAAAAAAAGGGTTAGATGACCATTTTTCCCCAGTGAAGGGATAACCATTTCTTTATTAGATTTTGTATCACCTTAATTTCATAACACGAGTGTCCTGATTTATTAGGAAAGTATATAATTCAACTTTCTCGACAGCAATTATTTTATATATAAATTTGGGGTCGAAGTCCTAATGCATTAAAATAAATTAAAGATGACAAGAACGAGACATTGTGGTCCCTATAATATTCCCGAAAAGTAAAAGAAATCAAGATCAACCAGACACACATCAAACCTATGAACTCCAACGGGAAGCGAAAGCATTTGATTAATCAACTAATCAGCACATCTATTTCCTTCCCGATATATATGTTCCAAAATTACTGACCAATCAAGACCAATAGTGCTCGAATCTCACATACAACGGTAGCATTCCCCGGATAACCCTTGGATGAACCATCCGTGTGTATGTGTTGAGTTCCAGCCATCCTTGGTGAGGTTTCAACCACCCCACAAGCATCCCGAAACATTCACAGAGACCCGTTCCCCCGAACGAAACCACTCGCAACCTTAAAGAGAACAGCGACTTAGCTTGCAGCTTTGAGAAACGGAGATCAAAGATGATGGCAAAGATTTTTTTATTATTATTATTATAAAGGAAGCTTCAAGCCTAGTACGTACAAGATAATAATTTTATAGGATAAGTAGAAGTATATATATCTACCCAATTAGTTAGTATAAGTATTTTCACGTAGATAATAATTTTTAATATGATAAATAAATTCTTTCAGACAAAAACAACTACTAAAATTACATAAAATGTATCATAGAAAAACCATTTGAAGTAATACGTGTATTATATGCAAATTGAAGACAAGTTGAGAAGAAATTTGGAGATAAGTTTTTCCATCAACCTACAATTTATGTTCCACAATTTACCTCTAGGAACATATTCTGTTAAAATATATGTAAAATTCTAGCTAAAACCCTTTTAGCTAATGAATAATTTGAAAATATTTGAAAAATTCATAATTATTATTAAAATATCTAATCTTAAAATCAATCATATTAGCTAGAATTATTTTGCATCCGTTATAATTAAACTATAAAATTTTAAATAAATATATCTTTAAATTAATAAATGCAAATCACGGGAAAAAAAGTAGTGTAATATTCTGCTGGCGATGCTTAAGCACAAATAGGGCCAACCAATTGGGACCAGCCGTATTCGTGACGACGTCAAAGCAATTTTTCTTTAGTTTATCCAAACAGGTAAGTGCCAAAAGAACCCAATTTCAAAAAGCAAATTGCAGAAACAATCCAAAAATAAAAACACGTGATGCATGCGTCAACGGGAGCCCAACATATAGGAAATGGACAACGAAACGGTGGCTTCCTGATCCGAACTGATTTTTTTTTTTCAGTGTGCACTATTTGATTTTCAACGGTTCAAAAATTTCGATTCAAGTCGAGTCAGTCCATTAAAGGTAACACTTTTCAAATTATGGATTTACCATTCACAAGACTCTCCAACTTAAACCAATCCGGTTGGTAACTGACACAATTTTTAAATTCCTAACTATCAAGTATTACGTTTTTTCCTGAAAAAAAATGATATTGCGAATATATCTTAACTAGATATTACAGTATTGGACATGATATGTTTATCTTTATACAATCATCCAAGGAGAAAACATCTTAGTTCTAGACCTTCGATTGTGACTAAACTCGAATCATGCACGATTTAAGATAAGTCTCGTGTTCAGTTTCAGCATCCCGCTTCTGCGCCCTTGTAGCGCGTAGTTGCCCATATAGGACCTCGAGTATACATGGATGAGGTGTTTTTCATTGTCACCATCAGCTGAAGTAATGTAATGGGATGCTGAAGAAGATCTCAACGAGAGAGACATACATTTTAGATGAATTAAAAATTCGAGTGTTTATCAGTGTAATCACTAATCAGATCAAAAATTGAGTAGTCGCGAATGCAAATCTTAATCACTCGACTTAAACATTGTCTGATAGCTTAGAAAAAGAATCTAGCAGTGCGGTATTGTAAATTGTAATATGAGCGGTATTTATATCGATACTATTAAGTGAATGAAATTAGAAACCTGGACTCCATGGATGAATTGGTTCAAGCTCGGGGAGGCCTTGCAATTATTATTAACTAGGTGCCAGTCCGCGCGTTGCGCGAGTATGTAAAAATATTTATTTATTGGACTTCAGTCCCATATCTCACAGAAAAAATATTAATTTAACAAAAAATCTTTTAAGTTATTAGTTTTCTTTTAATTTAAAATCTATTAGAGAAACTTTTCAAGAGATAGTCTACTTACGAAGTATCAAGGAGAACGAATGGACAAATACACAAATTTATTACAAGAATAAGATACTCCGAGAAATCAAGAAGATAATCAAATGTGAGCTGAGAGTTTTTAAATAATAATTTTTATAGGTACTTGTCCGCACTTTTTTATATATATATACACCATAATAGGTAGAACAAAATAGGAAAGGGGAAGGAAGCTGCTGCCGCGCCCACATATGGGGAAGATGGTAAGATGACTAGATGAGATTCTTCTTGTCGTGTTACTGTCTGATCACTGATGAGTTGCTGATAACCTTTTTTTTTTAGCACATCCTACCAAAGAGCAAAAACAAAATCAAGGTCATCTCCATGCATGTGTCCTGCTCGGATTTTCATGTCCCACACTGTGTGCTACAATTAATCATATTGAGCATGAAAATTCTCGTGTTCAAATCATGAGCCGTTCACTGCACTTTATCCTTTTATCATTGCATCGATGGGGGTCATACAAGTGTCCAATTTGGACGGGTGAGATTCTTGAATGAAGCATCTCATTGGAAGGAATATCCTAAAACGTGAGAGTTGCATTTCGGACTTGGATACCACATATCATTATCACCCCATTGGCTCATAGTGCACTCATGATTCAATATTTTACACTCAAGATCCGTGTCTGATCAGCGCAATCAGCAATGGCAAGGATTAATATTATAATGACGACATAATTAACTCATACATCAATCGGATTTCTTTCAACGTGTTAGTTTGGCTTCACAACCAAAGGGTAAATTTACAAGCCGAAACAACAATATTCGGATTTTCCGCTGAATTATATCATGATGTCACATGTGACATGGCTAAACTACAAACAAGATTGTTGCTCAGAGGCCATCTTTCGAAAGCGTGTGAAGATCTAAGGTAAAAGACAACTTGTGACAACTCACTTACCATGTCCCTAAATGGAATCCCCATTGCATTTGCCCATAAGCCGCAGCAAAAACAAAATAATTTACGTCAGCCTTTGGCGCCGGGAGTACATACAGAATAGGATGGAATCGCCATACAAAATTTGAGGTTCAAGTAGATTTTTTTTTTTTTTATAGCGATTCGATTCCATCTAATTTACCTGCCACCAACAAAGACGCTCTTATGGTCGTTGAGTCATTTCCTAGTCATCAAGCTATGGCTATCCCCTAATAAATTAACCTTCCCACTCAGCTTTCCCTTGAAACTACCACATTTCTATCAGGTTCTCATAAATTAAGACTAAAGACACAATATCACATAGAGAGCAAGAGAGAGAGCAATAGGGAGATGGACTCTTGCTCGGGAAGCAGAATATTCGATCTAATTGTGGTTGGCGGAGGTGTCATGGGCAGCTCAACTGCGTACCAGTCCGCAAAGCGTGGCTACAGGACTCTCCTCCTCGAGCAGTTTGATTTCTTGCACCACAGAGGATCCTCTCATGGTGAATCTCGGACGATCCGTGCAACCTATCCGGAGCACTACTACTCCAAGATGGTCATGGAGGCGTGGAGACTTTGGGAGGAGGCTGAGTCCGATGCCGGGTTCAGAGTCTACACCAAGACCAGCCAGCTCGATGTTGGGCCTGCGGACAACAAGAGCCTCAAGGCTGTCGCATCGAGCTGCCAGAAAAACTCCCTGCCGCATCTGATCCTCAACCATGAACAACTTGCCCTGAAATTCTCCAGCAGGGTGAGCATACCAGAGAACTGGGTCGCCGTGAGCACGGAGCTCGGCGGTGTGATCAGGCCCACGAAGGCCGTTTCCATGTTCCAGACGCTAGCGTTTCAAAAGGGCGCCCTCTTGAGGGACAACGTAGAAGTTATCGATATTAGAAGAGATGAAGTGAGGGGAGGAGTTAGGGTGTATACTTCCAATGGAGAGGAGTTCCTAGGGAGAAAATGTGTGGTTACTGCTGGGGCTTGGGCTAAAAAGTTGGTTCAGAAAGTTTGTGGCCTTGAGCTGCCCATTCAAGCAGTGGAGACACCAGTTTCCTATTGGAGGATCAAACCGGGACATGAAGAGAAATACTCGATCGGAGGAGTTGATAGTTTCCCGACCTTCGCAAGCTATGGCAATCCTTATATTTATGGAACCCCCTGCTTGGAATTTCCTGGGCTAATCAAGATCGCCATTCATGGAGGGTGCCCATGTGACCCTGATAACAGGCCCTGGCGACAGGGGTTCCAGTTGGATGCTCTAAAGGAGTGGATCGACAAGAGATTTCAGGGTATAGTGGATTCATCTGGGTCCGTATTGAACCAATCATGCATGTACTCGATGACCCCGGATGAGGATTTTGTGATTGACTTCTTGGGCAGGGAGTTCGGACAGGATGTTGTTGTAGGAGGTGGGTTTTCTGGTCACGGGTTTAAGATGGCGCCGATCGTGGGGAGGATGTTGGTCGATCTTGCATTCACAGGGAAGACGGAAGGAGTGGAGTTGAAGTACTTTAAGATAGGAAGGTTCCAGGAGAACCCAAAAGGCAATGCGAAGGACTACGAAGATCAAGTCAGCTTTTCCTTGAATCCAGATGGTCAACTCGGTTGTATGGAATGACAAATGAATCTTATGGAATAAAAATCATATAGAAATCTCAGGGAATTCTGGACTCATTTTGTCCCAGTTGAACCGCAGAGGTTTGGGGGGATTGAATGCAAAAACATTAGTTGAATCTGTAATTTGTTTTGCCCTAAGTCATGGTTTGATACAAATGGAATAATTTAGGTTGTAATTGGATAACTGATGTATTCTGGTGTTTAATTTCTTCGTGATGTTATTGCGTTCTGTCTCTTGGCCACTGCAGAAATCACCGAATGAAAACGAGAACTTGTGGCGTTTGGGCAAAGTTTACTGCAGGAATTCGCAGATATCGACGGTCTCTTGCTAATCGATCCATTTCTTGGTCATCTAACTCATGGAACGATCTGAGTTTCCATAAACCTGATTCGGAATGTGAAGTTTATTGAATTTGATAACTTTAAACCAGAATATAGAGAAGGAATGACTTTGCTCCGACTTTATTTGTATCGGCGGAACCATGTGGTGAACAAATGCATGGAGAATCCTCAGTCAAGTCATAAGATCGTCCCCCAAAGTGTGATGGATCATACTTTTGATGACTCAGCCTCTCTGACTTTTGGTTCTAATTTGTGGGAGCAAATCGACATGTGAGAAATATCCCAAACTGGTCCGCAAATATACTTTGGCTTATTCCTGAAGGTAGCCAGAGCAGCTCATTCCCATTCAATCTCCAAGGCTCTGTTCATGCATCCTTTTTCCGTAAGGGCGAGGACATGATTCCGTGCAGATCACAGGTGAAAAATTCCACAGTTGTCCAGAAGTTCCATTTCGAACTTGATTCCACCACTACCATCAGGCTAAGCCTGCCCCGGATCCATCATCTTCTGGCACTGGCCCATGCCCTGGATGGCAAAAAAAGGATTGTCTCTCGACGTGAATGCTAGCATCGCTCTACAACCAGAATCACTGGAACATTAATCACCTTTTACTGTCATTCGAGAACCTAATGCAAATCTAACTGTTCCAATACACAACACCATTAACGCAATCTCTGCAGCCGGATTGCTAGCATATCATCACGTGAAAACGCGAAGGAATGGAAAAGGGATGTGATAAAGTCAGCATATACGATGATATCATCTTCTGCCAGCAAAGGCAACTCCATTAAAATTGATTTCTCTGTAATATAATGTCGAAAATGTTATGGAATTCCCTAGACTGGGCCTTAAGAAGGAAGAACGCTACTGGCCATAGGCCCATGAATATCTCCTATGAATATCCAGACTCCAAATGGAAGATGTCCTTGTCCTCCTCATGGATTAGACTGACAGGAGTGAAATACTGAGATTAAATTAGACAAAACAAAACAATACTACTTGATCCGAAATTAATTACCGTGTAAAAGTATAAGCCTAATTTCCTGATCCCAAAAGGGCATCCTCAATCCGTCTCCGATTCATGGTTATTGGGACGACCCTCATGTACTATGTAAGCAAAATCAAAACAGTTCTACCGGTTATTCCAGTTTAGTCATTTATTTTTAACATTTATATGCAAATAAGACACAATGCTTCGGATGGAACCGAACATCGGTATCATTCTTTCTTTGGTAGAACTAATGGTATTTTGTTGACCCTAGAAATATATTTCTTCGGTGATATACCAGAGATCCTGATAATAATTTGATAATAAGGAGGATGATTATGTTGAAGGAATCAAAATCCTCAACCGTGATCTTCAAAATCGTCGTTCAGCCTAACCGATTCATTTCATTTATTCATCCCTTCCATGGTCAAGGCGACCTCACGTTCAATTTCTACTTTGAATGGACTTAAACAAATTCTCATAATGGGAAATTATAAACTAATGACCATCTAGATATTTCAAACTTAATATTCTTATTTTAGTAATTTCTTTCTTCTATTCTGATAAACGAAATTGCCATCGCTGGACCACGAAAATGGATTCCACATTCTACCTTTTTTTTTTCTCATGGGAACCTTAATTCTACCAACGAAGTTTTCAATTCTGATATGATGAAATTATTATTATTATATACATTAGACTGGGCTATAAAACGGTTCCATTTCATTGCTTTATATTGAACATGTTACTTTATAGCATGTGAAAATATTTACGCAAGGATAAAAGGCGATGATAAAATCACGAGGTTATTTTCAGGCTAGGGAATTTGAAAGAGGGTGAGTGGAAATTTTCTTATCAGTAGGAGAAAAAATTGGGTTCAAATATAATTATCTTTTTAGGAAAAAAATAAAATGTAATTATTAAAAGGAGAAAAAGGACAAAGTTCACAGGAGTTGTAAACAAAGGTCAACTTTGCAAAGCTGTAAATTCTACTTTATTGGATTCATTTATTTGTTTCTTTGTATTTTTTGTATAGGCTCATGAAAGAGAAGTATAGGAGTTGGATAATATAATAATGAGATGAGATAAGAGATTGTGGATTGTGTGGTTATTGCAGTATCTCCTTTTCTTTTTTTCTTTTTTTTTTCTAGTATTTTATGTATTTTCCTTATTATCATAAAAAGCAGCAAAGAATAAAATCCTCGACCAAATCTCTTGCAGCATAATTTAAAGCAACCACTTTATCAATAAAGTCGAACAAAAAATAACAATAATATTCCTAAGTGCGCAAAAAGTCAACCCACTTATGAATTATGATGGAAAATTATTGCCTCTAGTGCATACCTTTGTTTGTAGCCTATAATCTTTTCTTCTTTCTTATATATTATCAAAATTTGTTATGATACTCGTATTTTAATCTCGCACTTAATTTACACAAATTGCCGGTTTGATATGTCAAAAGAAATTGAATGCTAATTAATCATGAATTTTCTCATAATAAAAACATGAGTATTCATTGATTATCTTTAGTTCATCGATCAAGTGACATGCAACTTTATACAATTATACAGGGAAAGAAATTGTTGTTAAACTAATCATATAACTGAAGGTGAGGTTCTTTCGATTAAACTTTTGCGATGGGCAATTGAAAATCCGCTTATATTTTTCAGAAGTTATATCAACGTCCGTGACACTTAATTATCATACATATGATTCATTTAAAATCAAGAGACTATGATATATTCGTCTAAGAATGCATGATTTTCCTTTCTATGAACCATGGTTATTGCTTCCTTTATAATTTGGTGAAGCTTTTGAAAGTTGAAATAATAATAAAAGAGAATCACATATATGTGCTAAGTGCGAACCAATCTTCCAAAGCATAATTTAAAGCAATGCAACCAACAGCATATGCTTTTAAACTATGCCCCAAGTCAACTCTTTAATCTTTATCATTCATTTCAAAAAGAAAATAAATAAATAAATAATCTTTATCATTCATGAGAAAAGAACATCATTGCATCTTATGCTTTTTGAAAAAAAAATCGAAAATTATGAGGAGGAAATAAAAAAATGTTTACGAAATTAAATCATAGAAAAACATAAAATTTTCAGCTATTTAACGTCTTCCGCTCTTCACTAATTTGGGATTTACTATTGCCTTTTATTCGGAAGCCTCTAAATCATACATTGCCTTATGAATCATCAATCCGATTAAGTTTATTTTTCGAAAAAATGATTACTCAAGGAGCATCGAGACAAATCGGGAGACCGAGAGACTTGATTACTAGTACAAAGCGAAAATTAGCTAGGCTAGATCCGCGAACGGAGAGCTCAAAACCCATCGAACCAAAAAACTAATTCTGACAAATATCTCAAAATTACAGAATCTTGTAAAATAGGAAATATAGTGGCAGAAAATGAATATATATATATATATATAGACACTGCATGTTCGACCCACGTGGAAATCACTCTGTTGTCACCAGCTTATTTGGATTGGCATAGACTATTCAAATTCAACCTTAGGGAACGTAAGAAACGACAGGAAGCCATGCCGTATCAGTTGTCTGGCCACAGCTTCAGCTTCACCTGGTCGGGTCAACCCCCCAACATAAATTATGACAATGAATTCATGCATTCAATCCCGTTGACTAAGACACGCTTAAATTGTGCTGAATTTGGAACCAAATCCTTTTGGCACGCTATGGGGGAAACAATTGAGTGATGTACACTCCGCTTAAATTGTCAATGCCATTGCTGCCCCACTCTACACGCTAGCTTGGAATATATTAACTCAATTATCATTTTATTTGTTTTGTCAATCGAATGGTTTTGAATAAACTTCTATACAAATATCGATTTGATAGGAAGACAACGGAAATCCGATTACCCTGCCGTATGAACATGTAAATGCATATGATCACCGATAATCATGATCGGTACGTGGTAGAATATGGTGAATCGGACTCGAAATAGATAGTGGACATGCTCAATTTTTTTTTTCACGAGAAATGTTATCGCTCATGTACTAAACCCTTCATGGCCGCAGCTAGACCACGTGTCTCTCTGCTAATCCAGCATGACAGAGTGCTAAACTCACGATTCTATCCATGAATTTTAGAATTTCCTATAAGATAAGAGCGATATTCTAGGGAAAATAATTCTTCCTAGTTAGACCGTCTCATAGTTTTTAAGGGCCTCTAGCGACAAATCTCTGTTGATGTAACGGCTATGAGGGACTAAGGTACCGTCCGACGAAGAGATGATATGATTTGCCACCACTTCGAGAATAAGGTATCACTTAATTCATTCATCATTCAATTTATTATTTCATTGTGCTTCTTTGGCCGAGACTTTAGATGAATTCAAATCCATGGCACGAATGAATATATTTATTAGATCGAGGCACGTGTATGAAAATTTTGGCATCGTACGTAGGAGAGGAAATCCTAATCAACCATTGCCAGCTATTTATTGCCTTTTCCTTCATTTTTCAATTTTTCTTTCGCTCGTTTAATCGGCAAGCCAAGTGTCGACAACCCAGTGGATAGATTGGTTTCGGGGGTCTCGAGGAATTTAGGAAGTGCCCAGAGTCAACTCTCGTTTAGATCAAGTGGGGACGGAGCCCATCCAACGGCCAGGATTGAAGCCACCGGCAGGTCAGCTGAAATTTGCTGGTCAACATTTTCGAGATTTTAAAATTTAATAATCCTAAAAGAAATAAATAATGATCCTTGCATTTGGTCAGCTTTGCCATTTTTCTATGTCCATTATTACTTTTGATATATAATATAATAGTTTTTATTATCTTTGGATTATTTTGGGATTCATTAGTTGTCAGTTGATTCCAACTATGGGTTGAAAATCACAATTCCCACGAATGCATAATTTGTTATTGGAATTTCGATATGTTTTTACTTTTTAGAATAATTTGGATCACGGATTTGCAGAAATATATTGTACAAGGTCAACCACTTCTAGAAGAAAAATCTCAACGCTTGGGATTTTAGTTTGTTTTTAAGGTCAAACGTTTAATTACTACAAACATAAATGGACATGATTACGCACGCAGGCACGAATTTCTTATTCGGATTTCATATCTCAAAACGCACTTCATAATTTGATAAAAAAAAAAGTTCATAAATACCATTGACAAAACTGGTATGCAGTGAATCATCTTAAAATATGGCTATAGTCTCGATATGAAAGTCGTAAAGTGAACATTAAACGGATCACTATGGCAATTCGAAATTCACTTATAGTACAACTTAAATAAGCACGCCAACTTAATGAGCCGTGTTAGCAAGTTTCAATGTTTTGGATGGAGTTAGTTGCATTCCATATATAAACAAGTATGTCGAACACTATCATGAAATGTTTATAGTGTGTTTGGTTTTAGAGTTGAGTTGAGTTGAGTTGAGTTGAATTTTGATTTTAATTGGGTTATAATGATTGTATTGTTGAATTATGAGAAAAAATGTGAAAAGTAATGAATAATTGAGAGAATTTAGTATTAAAAATTGAATTGAGTATAATGGAATTGTATGTGAGTTTATGTATAGAGCCCACCTTTTTAATTTTGAAGAGTTGATTTTTATTAGGTAGTGAATAGAGTTAAAATTATAGTAAAATTTTAAAATCTAATTGCGAAACCAAATGGAGCATTAATACTTAAACTACCCTGGTCATCATGCATGTCAAATATATTTGATTAGTTGAATTATGTTACCATATGTAGAAACAAACATCAAATCGAAGAAGTATGTAATAGTACTACTCCATGCTACATATACGAGCGAATGGCACTCTCAGGAAATTCCAAAGAGTTTGACCTAGTGGAAAAGAGAAGTTTAAGTATCTACCCGATTCTGGGTTCGAAACTCATTGGAACTATCGGAGCGCATTTGGCGTGATTATCCGTTCCGTGCACCGCCGGTGGTTCACAGAGTCTCGGGGATTAATCAGGCAAAATCCGGACACCTCAGGTTAGCAAAAAAAAAGAAAAAGAAAGTGCACTCCCGAGATGAAATTTAATACTGCGTTTGGTTTTAAAATATGATTTTAAAATTAGATTTTGATTTTGAAAAAGAGTGGTATAAATGAGACCCACTATTTGACTTTGTATGAGTTATTTTATTTTGTTGTGGAAAAATGTTGTATAAATGTGGCCCACTCTTTAACTTTGTATAAGTTATTTTGTTTTATTGTTAATAGAATTAGATTAAAATTTTGATTTTAAAGTCACATTTGTAAACCAAATAAGCTATAAATTACATGCCATACATTTTCGATTTACTTCGAGGCATTTTTCCATATATTCTTTTTTCTTTTTGGGCTTCGCAAGTTTTTTTTGACTTGTCAAAGTAACAGTGGAGTGCAAATACTGACGTTTACCCGAAAATCAGAAGTCTGACTTTAGACCAATGGGGCCCACCACTTCCGGGAGGCACCATCCTAGCCCTTGATTTCGACATACCCGTAGAAATCCTCAACTCCATCTCGGCCGTCCATTTACATAACCACTTTTGACCGGCATTTCTGTCTCTCCGTGACCCGGTGAACCGGTCACCCACCCCGCTCTATATCAGCACCGAGTCTTCCCCTCTCCTTCACTCTTCTTCCTCTTCCATATTCTATTTCGTCTCCGTTCGCTCTCCCATGGAAGCTTGAGCTCGTCACCCTCTCTCTCTCTAACCCCCGCCTCTCTCTCCCCTTCCCTCTCTCTCTCTCTCTCTCTCTGTGCGTGTAAATGGCTGTTGAGCTGCTTGGGTTCCCGAAGATGGAGGATCACATGGCGATTCAGCAGGCAGCGTCTCAGGGGCTCCGGAGCATGGAGAGCTTGATCGGTTTGCTGTCGTCCCACCAGAACCCCCAGTCGAGCCACGTTGACTGCTCCAACCTCGCCGATCACACCGTTTCCAAGTTCAAGAAGGTCATCTCCTTGCTGGACCGGACAGGCCACGCCCGATTCCGGCGGGGTCCCGTACATCCTCCGGCCACACATGCTGTCTCGACCCCTGCCAGGCCTCCTCCAGCTCAGGCCTTCACCCCGAGCCCAATCACCCCGTCGCCATCGATCCAGCCGCCCGCCGCGGTGCCACCGGTGCCAGCCACCTTCGTCCCGCCGCACTCGAAGCAGAGCCTGACTCTGGACTTCACGAAGCCGAGCATCCTCGGCTCGAGTGCCAAGAGCGGCACGGAGATCGAGTTCACCAAGGACAGCTTCAGTGTCTCCTCGAGCTCCTCGTTCATGTCGTCGGCGATCACCGGCGACGGGAGCGTCTCCAACGGCAAGCAGGGAATTGCACCTCTGTTCCTAGCTCCTGCTGCCGCGCCGGCTGTCTCAGCCGGGAAGCCGCCGATCTCGAGCGTCCCGTACAAGAAGAGGTGCCACGAGCACGACCACTCCGAGGAAGTCTCCGGCAAGGTCTCCGGCTCAGCCAGCGGCAAGTGCCATTGCTCCAAGAGAAGGTAACCGCTCCTTCTCCTCCTCCTTACCTTACCCTGCATCTAACCCCCACCAAACGCCGAGTCAACTCGGACTCCGTGCTTTTGACTCAATCAAACCCAAATCGGTTTTTAACTCGGGCGGGTTAACTCAGTGTATTACTTTATTGCTTAAACCGAGTCCGAGGTCAACGAGCAGTAGGGAAGCTTCAACAGTCCGCCATTAATAGACCTACCAAGCACGCGTGACAACGACGACAAGGGAACAAATCAGGGCAAATGACTGTTTCCTCAGTCGGCGTTGTTTAGTCAAAATCGTGCCTTTCACATTTCCCCATCTTTACCCAGTGAAAAAACAGAACCTTTTGTCCTTATCTGAGGTTGGAGGAGACAAATGGAGCCGAACTCATTTGACCCCTCGTAGAAAATCCAGACCCAATCACATGGCGCCGTCTAAGCTTCACCGGCGTACGGTCACGTCGGCCGGGTTTTGAATGTTTTAGCTGAAATATCTGATTTTTCTGTTGATGTACAGGAAAAATCGGCAGAAGAAGGTCATCAGAGTCCCGGCGATCAGCAGCAAAGTCGCCGACATCCCGGCCGATGAGTACTCATGGAGGAAGTATGGTCAAAAGCCCATCAAAGGATCACCCTACCCAAGGTGAGGATTTTTCCGATCGATACTTTTGTCTCGGTGGTTGGTTCGGTCTGTTGATTGGGCGATCGAATATGGCTGATCGATGTATTTGTGTTTGGGTGATGCAGGGGTTACTACAGGTGCAGCTCGGTGAGGGGCTGCCCGGCAAGGAAGCATGTGGAGAGGGCCCCCGACGATCCGGCAATGCTGATCGTGACGTATGAGGGGGAGCACCGCCACTCCCAGGCCGCGTCGCAGGAGATCGTGGCTTCGGGCGGGGTTGGCCTCGTGTTCAACTCCTCGTGACTCGCGTGACCTAGGAGGAGCCTGAGGAAATTGAGGAGGGGGAGAGGCGAAGCTTTGGGGGGGGCAAATGAAAGAAAAAGAAAATTAATCATGTAGGCATCTTGTAATTTGAGGTAGTTTGGAGAGCTGGATGTAAATATGTGGAATTTAAGGGGGAATAGAGAAATTCAAATCAACAGCAGATGTTTAATTTGACTTAGACCTTTCAATTAGCAATAATTGGGAATTTTTTATACAATTAATTTTTCAGTCTCTTTATTTTTTTGATTCCCTATTAAATAAGTTTTCACTTTCTTTTTTAGGGGAAGAATTTACCCTTGAGACATGCTCTACTTTTATAGCTTATTTGGATTGGGGGTTAGTAATAGTTTCGAAATTGAGGGTTAGTGATAATTTCGGAATGGTGAGTAATGGAGGGTTATTTGCAATTGCATGAACATTTTCCGTCACTTATCCTTTCGTGATCGTCCGTAGCCCCCAGTCCAAATATCTGTTTATGATTTTCAAATCTCTTGTTATAAAAAGATTTGTTCATATAAAATATAATTTATCAATTGTATTACATTTGTTATAAAAAGATTTGTTCATATAAAATATAATTTATCAATTGTATTACATTTCGTGACAAGTAAATTTTGAAGTCTATATATATATATACATATAAAGAAAATGTGGGCAGTCGGCCACCTAGGATTCTTTTAATTCGAAATGAAGGAAGGACAAGAGAAAGTAAGGAATCTGATGGATTAAGTCAAAAGTGGAGCAAGTTGGGGTTAGTACAATGATGGCAGTGCAGCGAGGGCATCTTTCTTGCCTTTCATCGTTTACCAAGAACACTGTTGACTTTCGATTCCTCTTTTCTGCATAGGAAACCTAATTATAAGGCTTCTCCTTTTGCTAATCAACCATTTAAGATATCTAATCTATTGATGAAAAATAAAAATAAAAATAAAAATGGAAGGAATTGACATATTTAGAGGCTACCATATATACATTCTTGATAAATTAACCATTCGATATGCAATAATGGAAAATTTTGGAAATCTACTATCTTCTTATCTTTGAATGTCGAAGATTTTCTTCTCTTGCCCCAAAACTAAAGTGTACGCATGGCTCTCCTTTGAATCCAAATTGACCGAAATTTATCACGTACTAGAATAGTCTCTTTTTTTTTATTTGTGATTTGAGACTCGAAGTGTCTAAATTGAAGATAGATAATCATGACGTAGGAAAAGAACCGTCTAAGATATCATGAGTGTAGATAGGTAAAAGATTATTTGGTCAAATACCGTTCAACTATCTTCTGCTTTCGCCATTCATTTTTCAAAATGAAGCTAAGAGAGGTCAAATAATGTTTCATAATCAAAGTCGGAACTTTGGAAAATCCTAATTCTACTAGGAATTCTTGCTCGCGCTGGAATTAAGTACATTCCTTTTACACCGAGTAAATCTCAACATGCCTCAAACGTCTGAGGTTATACTGAATGACCCAGTCCAAGGAACATCATGTCGTTCATGGTTTTGTTTCGTAGTTTAGGTCCCAATGCTCTGAAGTCAAATTACTTTGTTTTGTAATTAGTATATGATGCATGGGTTTGTGAAAAGACCAGTCTTACAAGTCACAGCTCTCAAGTCAACAAAACTTACATGGGCCTCAAATTGGGCCTTCGGGCCCATATGCCAACCTCGAAAAACAACTCCCAACTCTCAAATTATCTTCACATAATCGACGCATATATTAAAAAGCCTTACAGCGCGCCGTGGCGGCGGTGCTGCGACTAGTTGAACCAATTTTGAGCCCCCTAAGATGGTATTCGTTGAAACTAAAGCGATATCATTGGGATCCTCATACTCGACTTAAGAAAGTATATGTTCTCGAACCCGAAGTATGCCATGGTGAAGCATATTAGTTTAAGACAAACGAGATAGAGTTCTGGTTCACCAAAAATTAGGAGAAAGACATCCTAACTTATCTTATGCAGGAAGTCGACTTGGAGCGGAAAATGTGTAACAAAGTCATGCGATGAGTCATTTGCATATGGATTCTTGTGAGATTTATATTTCGGATAAAGATTTCTTGTAAAAGAACTGCTTGATTGAGCGAGGTTTCATGAACTAGTGAGAATTTGTATCTATTAAAAAAAAAATCTCCCTTGTCCCTTCAAATCCAAGAAATTTCTTAAATAACGGAAATTTTTCAGTCAAGTGGTTGGACCTCCAGCTCTATTTTATTTTTTCTGACCTACTCGTACTTCGATTACGATACAAATGAACTAGAGTACGCCAAGTTCAAAAAAGATAAAATAAGGCTGAATGCCCAGTCACTTGACTGAAAATTTTCCATTTTAAATAAAAACACCAATAATGATCCTTTAGCTTTTTTTTCTTTTTTGGGGGTAATTTCCCTTTCATTTCCTTTTGGGTCCAAGCAAAAACAATAATGGCGGTTTTGAGTATTAACAAGTGGAGGGTCCATATATTAGAATTATTCGGGCCGTACGGCCATTGGCTGTGGCCCAGCTCATTGTTTATCAACAGACAGGTTTTTCTTTAATTAATGACAATTTTTTAATATAACATTCCGCTTTAAATTATTAATTAATTGAATGGTGATTGTTTAATAAATATTTTCATTTATTACTTGTAATCAACCTGTCATTGGACTTCGAGTTTGGCCCGTCCAATGGAGATTGACTAAAATACCAACTCAAGATTATCACCACTTTTTCCATTTCATTTTTTTTAATTATAATTAGTGTTCATCACCAATAACAAGATAATCTAATTCAAGTTTCTTAAATATCAAGGAAACTACTCTCTTTTTTTTTTCAATAGGGAAAGGCCAAAAAAAAAAGAGAAAGAAGTCACCCCTTGAGATCACGAACCTATATATAATATATAATTACGAAATAGAGATCGCTTTAATTTTTAATCCCCAGTTCCTCATGGTTCGACTCTTCACATATCGCATGATACTAATTAAGTACTTTCATTTATTATACGGTGACATTATTAACCTGCCATATTGATATTAATTAATCCATAATATTTATTTATTCAATGCACAATATAATAGAATTATTATCTAATAATGATCTATATATGGTCGAATGATAATCCCGCGCAATGCACAGATGAAGCGTCTAAAGATAACACGAATATCGATTTTTTTCCTTACATCTCGAAGGATAATATATATATATATATATATAAAAGTAATTGCTAAACAACAGAAACTGCTTATTGATTGCAATTATTTTTCTGTATATCTTATCTTATATTATCTTATATCTGATACTATTCTCGTAACCATTATTTAAGTAAGATTTCTACTTTGTAACTACACCCTCATTTATAGAGGGGCTAAAAAGTCAAAAATATCGTGTATTTTTAAAGAGAAATTAAAGGACAATATTAACCATTTAATATTATTTTTCACTTTCTATTACATCTCACATATTAATCTCTTCTTATTTTACTCTATCATCTATCAACCTCTTAATCCGACATTCAATTATATTATTATATTATTTTAAAAAAAATATATCTCCGACTCTCACCTCTTATATTTTCACCGTTAATTTTTTTCTTTATTTTCTGTATCCATCTATCCATCCATGAGGGTATTGAAGAAAATCATTATAGTTGGAGCGCTATACGCGTGAATTAGGTCATGTTATGCACCAGTAAGTTTTAAATTTTTCTGTAAATAAAATTTACTGCTAAACAATAGAAACTACTTATCGACTGCAATTTGCAGCTGTTTAAATGTATGCAATATTTATGTGCATATGGAGCTAGGGATTGCATATGCTTAGTTGTGGTACTCTGTAAATTGATTAACACGAGGTACCAAATTTTTAGTATATTGTAAAAATGCACCCCGATAATCGAGATGAGTGGGACCCATCATCTGCTAAACCTATACTGAAAGAATGTGATTTTAAAGTTATCTTCGCGGCTTCCTGACTGTGTGTTGTGTCTCGATTAACGAGAAAAATTTAAAAAGCATGGCTCTTATTTTCTTTGAGCCTAAGTATGACCAATTATTGCCACAATTAATCATTTTAGAGGGAGTACTGGTATGGGACACTAATGCCCGGAAAAAAAAAAGGTTAATTAATGATGCTGTCATCACAGTCGAAGTGCCACATATCTCACGACCGGTTATAAATAATTTTTCTATCGGTATCTTTATACGGACGGGCTAATAATGAGATCCTCGACGTATCGTTATATGTCCGTAGTCTATCGCGAGATCTTTTTGGATTCGGTCGTTCGGGTTTAGGAGGTATGGTTGAGGTCTTCGTTCATCGCTTTCCTTTTGAAGAGGAGATAGAAAAACAAAATCGAACCCGCGATAAAACTCCTCATCTTATTATTGTTTTTCCTTAAACAACCAACGAAATGCCGATTTTCTTAAACATTTTTCAATCATTATGAGCTGTTACGCGATGCCAATTGTTGATCTGCACACTCGCTTAATATTGCGTTCGTCGTGAACATCTTAACCTCGGTAGCCTTAATTCCAGAAAAAGAAAGAATCTAAGTAATGTCGTGGCTATAACAATTAGATCCCTCGAATGCTTAGACATATTGTTTAGATCCAATTGGACTAACTGGACGATCTCAATGCAGCTCCGATCGTGCCGTCCGACTGCATCAATGAAATCCCGTACCCGACGTATAATTATTGCCCGTAATATCGCGAAACTGCACCGGATTTAAACCGCGGGGTGGGTCGATTTCGAATTTAGCAGTGCGAGTGTATGCCATGAATATGTAGCAATATTCTTTTGGGCACGTTAGTTCGGTTGATTAATATATTTGGCTGGGAAGGACAGAAGTGCACATACACCCACACACATACAGTTCCGTGTTGGAGTTGTACATAGTAAGCTCCCCTCTCATAAATATCAGCTCGGCCTTATCCAATTGGCCCTTTCCTTCTTCTTCTTCTTCTTCTTTTTTTTTTATTTATTTAATTTATTTATTTATTTATTTATTTTTCGATTTTTATATATTGTAGTATTTAATATTCCCTTTGATGTTTTATGATCCCCCTTTTTTTTTGATTTATTATTATCTTTCCCGAAAATGGAGGCCATTAAAAAGAAGTCTGCCCCGACCCAGCCCCCCTTCTTCCTCCTGTGTGACTGGCTCCGTTTCTCTTTCGTCCACTTGCTCGCTGCAACATCAAACCCAGCCCCCCATCAAGAACCCCGGAAGGGAGCACCCGAATCCGTCGGCGGCAGAGACCGATCCATCCATCCATCATACCCCATCTGATCCATCCATCCATCCGAGAGCAGCAGCAGCAGCCATGGAGGTTCTAATGGGGCCTACTCTGCGGATCGACCGGGTGAGGAGCGACCTCGACTCGGGCATCGATGAGGAGGAGTCCTCCGACAGCTCAATCGGTGCGCCGGACGACAGCGAGGAGGAGGACGAGGAGGTGGAAGAAGAGGAGAGAGACGACGAACATGACGACGGCGGCGGCGCCTCGTCGGATAAGGGGAAGCTGAGGAAAGGGTCCGGCTCTCTCGGCAATTTGGCATCTCTCGAAGATTCCCTGCCCATCAAGTAAATCGCTTTTTTCCGATCATCTTTCTTTCCATTTTCCACTCATCTTTTCCTTTGCGATTTCTTTTGAGAACCATTGGGTCGGCCAAATCTTTGCCGGTGATCAGAAGTTGTTGGATTTGCTGTCGATCTCTTGATTATCTTGATGGGTCTTCCAAAATCTGCCATTTTTGGTGTGTTCTTGGGTCGTAATTGCTCAGTTGGGATGAGAAACCGGAGGAAAAACGAGATTTGGGGAAACAAAAACGGTTCTTTGATGTTTACAGATCCGAGGGGATCAGTTTCACAGAAATGGCCTAATCGTCGAATCGGGTCGATAATTTTTTGTCTCAGGAGAGGGCTGTCCCTCCACATCTCGGGGAAATCGAAGTCGTTCACGAATCTGGCGGAGGCGAGCATCGGGACGGTGAAGGATCTGGAGAAAACAGAGCACCCCTTCAACAAGAAGAGGCGGATGCTCCGTTGGTCGAGGAACAACTTCTCCGGGTACTATAAGTGGTCGAACCCCAGGTCGATGCCGGTCTTGCCCCTGATCGAGGACGAGGAAGACGACGACGACGAGAGAGACGAGGAAGGAGGCGACCACAACAACAACAGATCCCCCGACATGGACCCAAGCTCCCCGGGAAGCAAACAGAGACATAGGCACCGTGTGTTGAAGTCCAGAAGCTGTTTCGCCCTTGCAGATTTGCCTGAGGAAGAAGATGATGATGATTAGTAAACTAGCCCATTTTTCTCTCCTTTTTTTATTTTCCTTTTCTTTTATTTGCCTTTCTTTTTATCCTTTCCTTTTTTTTTTTTTCTTATTTTTGCCCTCTGACAGGTGTTTGTTTCCCAATATATAAAAATGGAGATAAATAAATGGATAAAATTTTATCTTTTTTTTTTCTTCCTTTTAAATTTTTTTTAAAATTTTAATTTCTCTAATCTTTTCGGTGAGATCTAAGCCTTATGCACGATTGCCAGTCACTATCGAGAGTCCACATTGCCGTAGCTAAAAGATGCTTTAGAGTCGAACAAGGGGTTGGATTCACTGGTAAGCTGATAACAAGCAGTGGGCAAGATTTATGATTCGATTCTCTCGGAGATCGACATTTGGGTTTTAATGGCGGATCACAGGTCGTACAATACACCGTCTTACGGCGTAAGATATCATCGACAGCAAAAAAAAAAAAGACGTGCTTTCGGATTTTAATCTCTACGATGCAATTAAATTTCATCGAACTCGAGCTTTGTTCTGAACTGTATCATATCTCGAGTAATTTTTGTTTTGCAAGGATTTTTTTTTATATATTTAGCTCATTTGTTTTTTGAATATATTTTTTGTCAGGGCATCAGATGGAATAGAATATAAATGAAGATTAGATGAGATGAGTGGAGATGCGATCAGATTAGATTAGGTATGGATTAAAGATTTCTCGCGGAAGTGTGTGGGGGTGGTGGTGGAGGGTGTCTTTGCTGCGTGTGAAAAGACAAAATTGACCTCCCTCGCCCGCTTGGCTGATGGCGCTATGACGGGGGGACATAACTGACTTTTCGGAGGGAGCGTTGACCGTGCTTTGAATCCAAATTCATTCTTGTGTTTTGGATAAAACCAACATTGTTAGGTTGGTTTGAGTGGACAACTACTTGGGGTTCTGACAAAGCAAAATTTGAGGTTTGCATTAAATTGCATGCCTTAAGGTTGGAATTGGATGCACATAGTGGAAAAATCTGCGTGTAGGCTTGTGCTTGTTTAGTCTTTTCCACATCCCTCAACCACCCATCGATGCTTTCATGTCCATCTCATTGTGTAAAGGAAAATTTGGACCCTTAAGAGAAAGTGGGAAAAAAAAAAAGTTGTCGCAATCTAGAGGTATGGACGAAGGCACTTGCCTTTGTTTGTGGTCTATGGAAGCGGATGTTCTTTCTAGTCTTTGGAGAAATGTAAGATGGAAAATAGATTCTGTTAATAAAAAAGAGTGTTTATTTTTTTAATCAAAGAAACCAACTTAAAACGTATAAGTATATGATGATTATTAGGGCGGTTGGGAGGCGCGTCCGTTGGATCCACAAGGGATTGGATTTATGTGAATTAGTATATACCTATAGGTAAAATTTGAACATTTAATGTACTTATGTCTCTGTAATTAGATTAGAATCAACAAAGGTGTTGATTGAAAATCCGTAAATATATCATTAGATGTCCACTTTTTGCTTTTGCCATCGAGAAATTATTATTGGAGTTACTATACGAAGTCGAAATCAAGTTTCTAAGGGGCAAAATCAAATCAAATTTCCTAGACTAAACATAAACTTGCTGCCCAATTCTATAAGGCCCATCCACTGTCAAGACGTGCCATTGCCCGACCCATTATAGTGAACACCGCGAAGCCCTGGACTTGGATCCGAGCCCGATAACTCGAATACTAGCAAGGCAGTTCGGAGGATCCGTTCTTCGTCGGGTCAACCCCATCCTAGCACAAATGACAAGCGGCAAATGGCCATGGCGTCTCTCGTCTCCCCGTCGTACCGTTTCACTCTCAGTCCCTCCCTCACTCCGTTCCGTTCACTCCCGAGCCGAGTCAGGGCCTTCCGGACTCAGACTCGACTTCGCCTTAGCTCAACGATGAGTCAGGCGCCGCCGCCGCTGCCGGACGCTCCCGCCAGCAGCGGTGACGGTGAGGAGAATAAGCAAGAGAACGACGTGATCGTACAGTACGTGGTGCTCCGGCGAGACCTGATCGGCACGTGGCCGCTCGGAAGCTTGGTGACGCAGGGCTGCCACGCCTCCGTCTCCGCCGTCTGGGAGCACCGGGACGATCCCCTCACCGTAGAGTACTGTAGCCCCGACAAAATCGATTCTATGCACAAGGTGATCTGCTCTTTACTCGCAATGCTCCTTTTGAGCTTAATTCGAGTTGTTTGAATTGAAGATATCAATGCTGCATGCTTTGTTCATTCACCATACAAGTCTCTGATTTGATTTGTGCCTAGTAGAAATCGTGTTTGAATCTTCGGAAAATGTAGGAAAATATCGTAGAGCTGCTTGGATTTGGCAATGGAATGGCGACATAGATTAGATAATCCATTGAATTGAAATCTAGTCGGGTTGCTAAAAATTCGGTATTCTTCATGCACTATTGACTTAGGCTGATTGGATGTGTTTGATCAGAAGAGAATTTTTTGAGTTATCATGTAGTGTGCGAGTGCATTGTCCTCCGTCATTGCATTCGGAAACATTCATTGTTTTGTTCTCCATTTCCGCTTGGGAACGGAGGAAAAAGAGAAATGGAGAAGTTGAGAAGAACTCGAGTATGCAAATGTTGCTGCCAAAAACATTTTGCGTTTGTTCCGTGCTTATCTTTGACGAAAGAGAGCATTAGAGTTCTTGACCAGTAATCAGTTTAAGATTAGAAAATTAGTTATCAATGTATGGAGCTATTCATTGAATCGGATGGAATGTTCATCAATGGATTCTCCTTGATTGAATTGAATGTCCATCACTGGGGATCCTCGTGGAGTATGAAGTTTTGAATTTTGAATTCGTTGAATCGAGTTGAATCATATGTTCATCTATGTATTTTCCTTTTCTTGGTCATGCAGGTTACTCTTGAGGTAAAAGGGGAACCCCAGATCCTGAACTTAGCGGAAAAGCTCAAAGCCGGCGGCATCGCTCATAAGTTGTGGATTGAACAGCCTGAGAACATCCCAACATGTCTCGCCACAAAGCCTTACGCCAAGTCAACTGTGTCATCGTACTTTAAGAAGTTAAAACTCTGCAAGTGAGTCCGTTCCACATTTTCCTTTTCTGGGCTGTGGTATTGGTAGCTGTCCTCGAACTCGTCAGTCGAGATTCTCAGAATTGCATTGCACCCTGAAACAACACCAAATTGAACACGATACATTGGGAAGATGTCGAATGGACATCCCCTTTATCTTGATAGTCCTGGTCTGCCATTCGCATTGGTTCAGTTTCGAGTTTTCCTAAACTTACAGTTAGTCTGCTGAAATAGATGAGTTCTTGAAAATTATGTTACAGATGGAGAGGTTTTGGCTTGTCCCCCGGTGTGTTCTCGCAGAGGCCATCTCTTCTTGCAGTAACATATGAACTCTCCAGTTTGTCCACTGCAGAGGCATTGCGTCTCGCTTGATGTTGTCCGAATCAATCTTGCTCCCGTTCGTTTAACATCTACGAGGTCAGAGATCAAAGAGATGTGATCGGAACCTCATCATCGCCGGGGTACCTAACAGGATTCCAAAGAAGGATGCTATTAGGGATGCATCGCGTGTATGTTGATAGTCCCTTTGCCGAAATAAGTACAATCCACACATCGTCGAGTAAAGAGGAAAGACAAAAATTAAAGGTGAAAAGGACATAATATCAATATTTGTGCGGGTATGAGAGAAAGGTTTGACCTTCCGAAAATTAGGGATGACGGGCTTTAACCGTGACATGTTCGTCATTAGATCAGACCAATTGCGTCAGTTTTTTTTTGCAACTTTTTTCTTGGGGTTGCAAATTCGTCCATTCAATATATGTCTATTTGGTATTTTTCTTCTTGGTAAAAGTAAATAATAAAAATAAAAATAAGAGAAATGACGGAGAAGATAAAGTGTAGTGTTTGGTTATGCGAGCTGTAAGTTTAAGCTTCTGCGTTCTCACTAACAAACATGTGGCCGTCACTATATTGGTCAATAATTTGTGGCCAATCGTCCTCCGGTTTTTCATATCTCACGTGGCACTTTCTTCGACACCACGATCACCATCAATTGATGGCACCACACAAGAAAAATATATCAAAATTAAGGGGAGCTTGTAGTTAGTAATTAGTTTAAGGTATGTGTTTAGGGTCGATGGGGTAATTGAACCTCCCTCGCCTTGCCCATATCTCTTTACTTGAATAAATTACGATTGAACGGTTCAATTTTTTCAAATCCTAACCGATTTTATATCTTATGCTTTGCATCATATGATATTGTTGCTTGCTAACCTCAATTTAATAGGCTAATACTACCATGTATGGGAGCCACCTTGTCGTGTATATCCTGAAATTATTCCTTAACTATCCAATGTGCCAAGTCACGATATTTTCCTCATGTATCCTACCTGGGAAAGATCCCACAAACTTTGGCCTGACCTCGCCATAAGTGTGTTTTGATAAGATAAGAATTTGATTCTGGGTGATCTACAAACAAAAAACCAAACACACCATCGCCCTAAGTGTGCACAGATCTAAACCTCTGCAGATCCCGGCCACCGTCGCCGCAGCCGCCTGCTGACAATTCCCTCCCCCTTCCCCTGCTGTGATCTGTCATGTTCTGTCAACCACGCCTTTTTCTTCAGATTTGCAAGTATATATCTTATTATAGGGGAAAAAGCAGTTTGCTCCCTTACCATAAGGGCAAATTAGTTCTACTCTTGAACTTTGTGTGTTTGTTTTATAAAAAAATTTCAACTCAACTCAACTCAACTCCACTTATTTTCAATTGAACAACACAATCATTACTTTTTATAATTTTTTAATTTATTTTAATCATTCAATTCAATTTTTAATATTAAATTCTTTCAATTATTCATTACTTTTCACAATTCAACAACACAATCATTACTTTCTCTCAACTATTCATTATATTTTCACGTATTTTCTCATAATTCAACAATACAATCCTTACAAACCAATTAAAATCAAAACTCAACTCAACTCAACTCTAAATCCAAACGCACTCTAAATTTTTGTACTTTACTCCAAGCTTATTAAAAAATAAGCAAAGTGCCCAGCTGATGAAAATTATGGTAATTTTTCCGGCCAATTTGGGTCATGTGCCCCTCACATGCCTTTTTGAAAAGGCAAAATAGTCTTCCATACTCATATTCTTCCTTCCACTGAAAAAGAAAAAAAAAAAAAAAACTTGGGGAAACTTTGGCCCCAAATTGAGCTCGCGACAAACCAGTGTCCCCCCCCACCCCCCCATCTCTCTCGACGGTGACGGCAAAGCTTAGTCTTAAATTGAGCTCACCACTAAACCCTTCTGGGGCTCGAGAGTTTATGACTCTGCGGTCTGAGCACAACTGGTGCAAGGTCGTCCTCGTTGGCACCGGTGTCACCGTTCTCACCCTCTTACTTAGTAAATTGGGGACCCCTCCCTCCTCCTCTCCACCCTCCACCGACTGCAGGCCTCCCACCACATCCTTCATTCGAAGTTCTCAAACCTCTCCCTCTTAACCATAAATTTTATTAGAGTCTAAACACTGAACATGAGAAAGAATACAAGTCTTCTTTTGCAGAGTTAGCTCTGACTCTGTACAATTCCTTCCCAATCAGCGCTACACCAACAAATAAACTACAGAGCCACCCTCCGTCCCCTAATTTATTTTTTTTCTTTTTCTGTGGAAGGACGAAGGTGATATTGGAATACCATTTTGCCCTTTCAAAGGGATATGTGAGGGGCACATTACCCAAATTGGCCAAAAAAATAATACGAATTTCATCGTGTGGCCATTTTTGCTTATTTTTCAATGAGCTTGGAGGGTAAAGCGCAAAAATTTAAAGGTGAGGGGTAGAGCTAACTCACCCTTTAAGATCATAGGGCAAATTGTTTTTTCCTCTATAATTATATATTATCCGAGCCAATGTCTTAGCAAAAAAAAAATCGGGTATGTTATGGGGATGAGCAGCATCTGGATGAAGCTTTGAAAAGAATCTTTCCTGTATGGTCGGGTATAAGTCCTCTTGTTCTGCTGGATTTTGCGGATACTGAACAATCTGGACAATAGTGCAGTTTCGGGAGCACAATTTTCTCTTACATTTTTTTTTTTTTAAATTTCTATTTCTGTAGTCAAGGAAAAGAGTATAATTGTGCTCTATAATTCTTAGGCTGGAGGAATCCCGCGAGGGAGTGCACCTAAATTGCAAATGATCTGTGAAGAAGTAAGTAGTTCTAAAAGTTTCAGTTTCAAGCAAAAGACCTTTCTGAGTCAATACCATCTAAAAATATTGTTTCTACATCTTCCTCTAATATATCCTGCTTTGAGCTAATGGCTTTTGTGTTTAATAACAAAGGGGATACTATATCTACTACCTGGGAGCGGTCGAGTGAAGATTACGTCTGAGTTCTTTCGAAATGGTTGTTTAGGTCACTAAGGAAGGTAAATACTGCTTAGTTTTGGCATTCGAGGCAAGGGAGCTGCAGCTGTCTGATTTTGAGCAAAGACAGGTAGAACCAACAGAAAGCCGATGTTCTATTAACATGCCATAAGATGATCTCATTTCCATCGTTAGCCTTGTGTTAGTTGAGTAGATAGGACAGTCGTATGATTTTTTTCCAGCAGGCCACAAATCAAATGAGCAACATAACTTTTCTTGCAGGCAAAATTTGCTTCATTCTTTGGACCTGGGATTGCGGCTGAAATCGGTGAAGTCCAATTTATCAATAAAAAGTTTTCACGGCTCTCGCATCTCTCTGAGGGCAAAAGACAGTGCTGTCTCAGGCTCTTGATGATGATGGACATTTGATTGCAGGGAAAGGAGAAGACAATCTGTATGAAGTGAAATTAATCTCCAACACGACTCCCAGTGCTTCATCATAGAGGACACCATTTACTCTCCTATTCAGTGATTTAGGTCCTACTCGAAATCGGAAATGTAGCACTGGTAGCCCCATGTGAAAGCACATCGTCTGGCGTAATGCCCGTGTAATCTTCTTGTAAATGTGAAACGTTGGAAGTACAATAATATGCAAGTATGCCTATATACTAATACAACAGGATTGACACAGATATTTGTCCACTGCAGAGGCATTGCGTTTCGGTTGATGTTGTCCGAATCAATCTTGCTTCCGAGAATATGTGTTTAGTTTTAGAGTTAAGTAGAGTTAAATTTTGATTTTAATTGATTTGTAATGATTGTGTTGTTGAATTATGAGAAAAAATGTGAAAAAATAATGAATAGTTGAAAAAAAGTAATGATTGTATTATTGAATTGTGGAAAAGTAACGAATAATTGAGAGAATTTAATATTAAAAATTAAATTGAATGATTAAATTTTTTTTTTTTAAAAAAGAGTAATAATTATATTGTTGATTTTTATTTTATAGTGAATAAAATTAAAATTAGAGTTAAAATCATTTGGTTTTTAAACGGACTGTTAACATCATCGAGGTCAGAGATCAAAGAGATGTGATCGGAACCTTATCATCGCCGAGGTACGTAACAGGATTCCGAAGAAGGATGCTCTTAGTGATGAATCGCGTGCCTCCGAGTCAAGTGAAACGACAAAAATTAAAGGTGAAAAGGACATAATATTCAATATGTGTGCGAGTACGAGAGAAAAGTTTGACCTTCCTAAAATTAGGGATGACGGGCTGATATGACCAATTGTGTCAATTTTTTGCAACTTTTTTCTCGGGGTTTCAAATTCATCCATTCCTTTATATATTTTTAACCAATAAAAGACCGACCCCCCCGGTGATAATGCATTGAGATTTTGAGTTCGAATCATGTCAGGAACGTCGTAGAAATCAATTCCCACGACACGAATTATGCCGTGCCTCCAGCAGATCTCCTGTTCGGACCGGTATAGTAAATATCATTGTATATATATATACAAGTTTTGGCATTTTTCTTCTTGCTAAAAGTAAATAAATAACGGAGAAGACAACGTATTGTGTTTGGTCACGTGAGCTGCAACTTAAGCTACCGCGTTCCCACTAACAAAAATGTGGCCGTCACTATATTAGTCAATAATTTGTGGCCAATCGTCCTCCGGTTCTTCATGTCTCACGTGGCACTTTCTTCGACGCCTAAAACTACCAAACCGAAATCAGGCAGAATCGGCACTTCTTCTACTTAAGTCTCAGATTCAAATACCCGTGAATACAGAAAATTCATGCTATGAAAGTTTTATCTTTTAGTAAGTCGAATCGATTCGACTTAATTAGTCGAGATTTAATTGAACTTTCAGAATTAATGGCACCACATGCGAGAACTATATCGAAATTAACTGGAGATTATGGTTAGTAAGTATGTGGTTAGGGTCGAGGGGGTAATTGACCCTCACCTTGCCCATATCTCTTCACTTGAATAAATTACGATGGAACGGTTCAGTCTTTTCAAATCTTGACTGATCTTACATCTTATACTTATGTTTCGGCATCATATGATATTGTTCCTTAACTATCCAATGTGCCATGTCGCTATATTTTCCTCAGGTATCGTACCAGGCGGGAGAGATCCTACAGGCTTTGGCCTACTACCTTAACCTCGCCGTAAGTGCGTTTCGATAAGATAAGAATTCGATTCTCCGTCCCGCTGCACTCTTCAACTAGTTCAGGGCAATTTTTCGGAACTACCACGGCCAGTAAACATAAATTTCGTTAATTTCTCCGACCCGACCTAGAAATCCATAGGTGCACCCTCTTTTTCCATTGATTAGCATTAGCCTATATTATCGTGCCGAATTCCTGGGTGATTACATTACCATTCATAGCTGGCCCCATCCCTCTCAATTATTAAAGGCAGCTACAAACAACATACCAAACACACCATCGCCTCTCTCTCTCTCTCTCTCTCTCTCTCTCTTCCCCCCCAATAATTTCAGCTAATCGAGCCACGAAATACTGTGCGCAGATCTACACCTCTGCAGATTCCGGCCACCGTCGCCGCCGTCTTCCAGCCGCCTGCGGACAATTCCCTCCCCCCACCTCTCCCCTGCTGTGATCTGTCCTGTTCTGTCACACACGTCTTTTGTTCTTCAGATTTGCAGGTACATATATTATATATTATCCGAGCCAAGGTCATTCAATGATTCAATTCTAATCCCCTCATTTTTTTTTATTCTAAATCGATGATAATAGTAATAATCATTCGTCCCGATATTCCGGCTTCTGGATAAAAATCCCCACAAAACAACACTCCCTTTTTCTTACACATACATTAAACTACTCCCAAGATATAAAAACCTCGAATTCCTTTCTGACGGTCCAATCCAATCATCGTATTCGTATCCCCTTAGCTAGCCTTCCCTGTAAAGCAAGCCCCCGCCTCGTCATCACCTCCCAGCTATATATGTCATACAGATCCCTTCACAGTTCAGAATTCGAGCTGAAATTTAATGTGGGTTTCGCGGCCTTACGGCGAGAGTAGTCTCGGGTTGATTTTGAATTCCGATATCTTCTTTAGCATCCGTAGTATTTCAGAATTCACGGCGTGGAAGTCGGCGGTACCGGAGTAGCCCGGGCCCTAGGGAGTATGGTATATGATTGCTCCACTTGCAGTGTGCTAGCTAGCTAACATGTTCTCTTCAGTTTTCTGTTCTGTTCTGTTCTGTTCTGTTCTCCTTCACTGTCTTCTCCCTCACCGCTATAAGTTTGCATCCTCCGCAGATTGTTTCCAAGTCCTGAAAGAACTGCTCCATTAAAGACCTCAGACATGTCAGGTTCCGGGAATTTGCCATCTCTCGAGCTGGCTAATTCCGAGGATTCTGAAATCGGAGGATCGGACTCGAATCCCATAATCCCGGGCCTGCCGGACGACATTGCGGAGCTCTGCCTGCTCCACGTGCCGTATCCCTATCAAGCTCTTGTACGGTCAGTGTGCTCTTCGTGGAACAGAGTGATCGAAGACCCGAACTTTCTCGTGTCTCGGAAATCCCTTTCCCTCTCTCTGTGGTACCTCTTCGTCTGCTCATTCCACAAATCAACGGCCAGGATCCAGTGGCAGGCCCTGGACCCGCGATCCGGCAGCTGGTTCGTCCTCCCTCCCATGCCAGCCCATAAGGGTGCCAGCGCGCCTGCATTTGCCTTTGCGTCGGCTCCTCGCCAGGGGAAGCTCTTCGTCCTCGGCGGGTCCCACAAAGACACGAAGTCTGCCATGGGGACTACGGTCATGTACCACGCATCGACAAACCGATGGTCCCTGCTGGCTCCAATGCGGAACCCCCGAGCATTTTTCACAGCTGGTTGCGTGGGTGGCAAGATTGTGGCTGCGGGCGGGTGCAGACCTCCTTTGTGCACCACATTATCAGCGGTCGAATGCTACGACATGAAGACTGACACGTGGTCGCAGGCAGCAGCGATGCGACCCGGGCTGGTGAAGTATGACTCCGCTGTGGTGGGCAACAGGCTCTACCTGACCGAGGGGTGGACGTGGCCTTTCACATTCACGCCGCGTGGACTGGTGTACGATCCCGACAAGGACACGTGGCAGGAGATGAGGGCGGGGATGAGGGAAGGGTGGACGGGGATCGGGGTCGTGCTCAAAGACAGGCTGTTCGTGGTGTCGGAGCATGGTGACCACCGGCTCAAGGTGTACTGCCCCGAGGGCGATACATGGAAGTATGTCAATGGGGACCGGTTCCCCTGCGAGGCATTGAAGAAGCCATTTGCAGTCAGTGGGGGGGACCACGGAGTGATATATGTGGTGGCGAGCGGGCTCCATGTCGGGGTCGGGAGAGTATTCGAAATGGAGGACGGGGAGTTCTCGGTGACCTGGGAGGTGGCGGCGGCCCCGAAGGCCTTCCACGACTTCTCTCCTTGTAATGCTCAGTTACTTTACGCATAGAGTCATTGGATACATAATAAGTTCCTTGCTCCCCAAGGGACTGAGAAACCGCCCGGTTCGTACCGAAACGACACTGGAATCCGACTGCTAGATCGTTCGATTGAGAGATTATTGTGTAAGTTGATACACGTCGAGGCGATGGAATGATTATTATTATTATTTTTTTGTTGGTTGGGAAAGATGAAAGGAGGGGCCAGGGTGGATATACTGATAATGTCTCTGTCTTGGAATTTTTGGTTAGTTTATTATAAGCCAACATTAGTATTGCAGTACAAATTTATGTGCACGTTGTGATTTGCAAAGGTAGTGGATGATTCTAACAGTAGCAATGTTGATTTGACAAGTCGTGAGATGTCTAACCATGTTCAGCATGTTCATGTTGTCTTCAAATGCCACGATTTCTTTAGTTTATATTCCCGACTTAAGATGTCTGTGACGATTTCGTAAGTTTTAGTTTACACGTTCTGAACCGACACAAACTGCAGCGAAATACTTCTTCGTAATGGGGCATGTACCGCGGAATGACATAAGTATAAGAATTGTTTATATAAATATGGATCATACCTGTAATAACTTTACTAGATGAAAGAACAATGCGAAGACATTAGATATCTTGATACAATTGTAAAAAAAGGGTGCAAAACGGGCCAAAGTTCAATTTCAAGATTTCAAATTAAATTTCTCCTATAAACAAAAAATCTAGGCGAAATTCAATATATATTTTTCCCTTATTAATATCGAAATTTCCCAATCAGTCAATGGGTTGCTGAGCTTATGTTGGGCCTTCTTTGAATAGAAAAAATATGGTGGGCCGTCAGCTCAAAGAAATGGGCTTTCTTACCGCAGACAGTGTCCGATCCGACCCGATACGCCGGCGGTAGCCAGAAACTCATAAACCCCTCTCCCCCTTCTGGCTGGCAGAAGCTCTGCCACCGCCAGTGTCGGCCACCGTCAAATCAGAGCAGGGAACTCCTCGTGAACGTATCCAATCGACGGAGAGAGGGAGATCTACGTTGCCCGGAGATGGCATTCAGAGGGAGGGAGATGATGAAGAAGGTGCTGAAGAAGGTCGGAGAGGACAATCTGGCGCCGGGAGTGAAGGAGTCCCTCGAGAAATGCATCCCCAAGTCGAAGATCGTCATGGGGCGGGCCAACCGCGGCATCTTCGCCGGCCGTCACATCCGCTTCGGCAACCGCGTTAGCGAAGATGGCGGCAACAAGTAATCACCTCCTTCTCTCTCTCCCTTCCTTCTTGCGCGTCGATTCATTTCGATACTCGAGCTGTTAGAACCTCAAGGAGGGAGCTGCGCCTGTCGTGTATGGGCTTAGATTTTGTGTATAAGCTCTTGCTGGGGTTTATGAGATATTGATTATGGAGGAAGATAAATTTTGTGAAATTATTGCAGAACCAGAACGTTTTGCCCATCAATTTACGGTCTTTTGTTGCTATATGAAGTTTTCGTGCAGTGATTCTATCATCCAGATTCGGTGATCTCCAATTTTTCGATGAGTTGAAACTGTGAACCTTTATGATCTATCTGTTAAGCCCCTAATCACCCGAGATTCTATTGCAAATTGACACACTATCATCATATTGCAAGAGCTGTTGCAGTGTGTTTACGTAGTGAAGAGATTATTTTAGGCCTTCTTTTGGCTTGTTACCCGTCGTCGTCTGTTGGCGTTGGGTCGTAGTGGAACTATAGCTCAAAGTACTTTATCCATGTCCGAAGGTTTGAAACTACTTGTGTTATAGCGTGTCATTTTCGGCTTCAAGCGGAAGCTGCTTTTATCTTGCTCCACAACTCGAAATTTGATCAATGTGTTATTGCCTCGACTTTGAATTTCTCTGTGTCTAACTACTTCAAATTACTTTGCTGAGCCCTTTTCTGTGATGCCACTCTCGGTGAACAATCTAATGTCAAAAATGCTTCTCACCAATGGCCGCTCCGACTGGCTCTCTATGGGTAGTATCTTGGGACGCTTTTTGGAGAAATTTTTGTATCGTTGGATGCAACGAACTGCTTAACTAATCGGGGAGTTGCTTTGTAAGCTGAACTCTTATGTGAAGTGAAAAGTGTGGATCTTCACATATATTTGCCCTGTAAAAGTAATAAGAATGGAATTTCCTCCTTTGGTTACTTAGAGATTTTCTTTACATGTCCAATGCAGGTCGAGGAGGAGTTGGAAGCCTAATGTGCAGGAGAAACGGCTCTTCAGTTACATCCTTGACCGCCACATTCGTGTGAAAGTCACCACCCACGCCCTCCGCTGCATCGATAAAGCAGGTGGAATCGACGAGTACCTTCTCAAGACTCCTTACCACAAGATGGACACAGAGTTGGGTCTTTACTGGAAAGCCAAGATCGAGAAGCTCTACGAAGAGCTCGGGAAGATGGAGGTGGTGTTCTTTTCCCCCGAGGATGAAGCCAAATTCGAACAGGGCTTCAAGGATCTAAAGCTGGAAGAGAGAGCCACCCGCAGGGAGTTCAGGAGGCAGATGTATGGTGGTTCCAGCAAACCGAAACTGGGCGAGGACAGAACGGAAGACAATCACGAAGAGGATGTTCACACGCATCAGGTAGCAGCTAATTCTTGAGCGCGATCACTAGTCAGGTTCCAAATAATGCTATTTTCAAACAATTTTGTCAGGTGGTTGCTGAACTATTAGAATCTCTTTCTTGTTCTTCCCCTGATTGCCAGTTTTAGATTTGGCATAGCTGTATACACTGCCATTAGAAAGAATGGCGCTTTGCTGCCTAAGAAGTATTTGTAATGATAGTATACTGGTAATGCATGAACTATTCTGGTTTTCATTAATGATGGGAGAATTCTACGATATTGTCGGTCGAAAGTTTGCGAGGGTATCTGGAACTATTTTTCGATTTCATCTCTTACAAAAGCAAGGAAACACATGCTTTAGAACTCTCGAAATATCGGGGGTTTGGGGCGGTCGACTGCTTCTACCAATGACAATGGCATATAGTGTCATGAAGTAGCACTCTGGGACCTCTGTCATGCAGTAGCACTCTGGGACCTCTATCTGCGAATTTGACGGTATTCGGTCGCGTGAACTCGGCCCTGCTCGAGCTTCCTATATAGACTCTGAAGTGCTTTATTTCTTCACAGAATGTGCATTGATGCTTATGGTATAACATCGTATCATATCATATGTAGATTATAGCTGGCAAAACCATATGGGATGACTTCACATATGGATTGCATGTGGCATTGTACACTTGCCGGAAAAGATTTTTTTTTTTCCCTTTTTCCTCTCTCTTTTTTAAATATAAAGAAAAGACATGGTTTTTTTTTTTTGGTAGAAAAGACATGGAATTTTATACAGTATGATAACATGTGGAAATAGGTTTTCGACGAGCGCCTCCTACAATCATGACAAATGCCCTTTAACTTTAAATATCAACACCGTTACTACAAATTTGAACATTACAATCAATATTTCGTGTATTATCATAGATATATTATATATTTTCTAAAAGAATTAAGATTTATTGGGAAGTAATCAATCATAAAATCAACATAAAGCCTTAAACACAAATTATTTTAGGAAATAAATTATTTAAGCTTTTTAATTATTATTATAAAAGATAATATGTTGAAAAAAGACATAACAGCATTAGCAATCAAAACTTAAGAATGGGACTCTTGTTACATTACAGGAGCTGCTTGTGAAAAATTTATTTTCGAAATTTTTAAAGACCGCGTATGGTTTAAAAATCCAAAAGACATTAAAAAAGAATTCCTTTCAAGTTTTTATGGGAAGAAAAAAGCTTTCCAACAAATCAATGCCTTAGCCATTCTATTATGGCAAATTCCTTTCATCGCTTCCATTTATTTCCTCCATCTATGAGTCAGCTCAGCTCTTCCATGCCTTATGTGATATACCTTTTTCCATATAAATGGCGTCCGAGCATTTAGCATTTCAGCAGAGCAAACCTCCACAGAAAGCTTAATGATGAAGAGCGTATCGGTCTGCCTCATCTTCTTTCTCGTTCTCTTCACCACCACTGGTATGTTAAAAATCATCCCTACGATCTCCAAAATCGATAACAACGGTAATTATACAACATGTGAAACTTCGAAAGATGCTGAGTTGATGAATTCTAATAGTAGTCATATCGGGGTATGTACTGTTCTAGTCAGGATTTTGATGAGTTGACAGTACGAAGCTTTTTGGGTGTTTTTTCACAGGTGACTGTGGGGTGGTAAACTGGACGAGAACTGAAGAGCCTAATACAGTCGGAGGTTGTACGTCCCCGATGCAGTGCATCCAGATCGACTGCGACAATGCATGCAAGGCCCTTTTCTCTGCCGAGGCCACTGGCACCTGTATCGACGTCGACCGCTGTTCGTGTCATTACCCATGCGCCCGACAATGAATCAGGATCTTTCTTTTTTCGCTTATACTATTTATCTACTATGTAGAATGCATCAAGTGCTACTATCCGAAATGCTACTCCCTCCCTGCAGCTTTCATGAATGATCTATTTCAATATATACTTGCCACCAGTGTCATATCCTCCTTCTGACCCCGATCTGCTTATTTTACTTCCGATCCTTTTTATAGCGATGAGGATACACGATGTTGACAAAATCATGCCATGTTTGTACATTAACTGCCTTAGGCGTATAGCAAATATATTCCTTTCGGATGCAGTCTCCAAAGCGAAGCTAGTATCATTCAATAGCTTATACATATAATTCAATAACAGATGTGAGCGTAATTATCGAAGCATTTCAGGGTGGTGCCTCGGAGAATTTCTCAAAGAGTAGTAGAAAAGCAAAAATAAGAGGCGGGCACGAAAGTTCTACCAACGAGAATTAAAAGCAAAATCTCTTATTTTCATGTTAAACTAGTATGATCTTTCCATTTATTAGTTGCACCCACCTATGAGAACAACATTTCATCTTTTTTTTTTCTTTTTTTAGATTATAAGAGAGCTTTATAAAATTAGAATGTAAAAATAGAAATAGAAATTTAATTAAAAGAGACACTACTAATCCTATTAGTGAGAGTCGAATTAGAAGCCTCTTATTAATAAGCGAAAAAGTGTATTACTATACTACTCCCTTTTTCTCACTTCCATCGCATTTTAAATGGTAAATAAAATTGTGCTAGCGTCCTAAATTTAGCTGATTTAATTAAACTATCATCTACATAATCTAGATTCAACAAATTACTAACGATTGATAAACTAAATGCTCATAAAAAAATGATAAATTAAATAGATTTAACATATAGCTAGACCACCTATATGTATCCCCTATACACAAGTAGCGTTTTCATTCATCCAAAAAAATATATACACAAGTAGCGTTTTCCCACGGTAACAAATAAATAGCCGTGAAACTCGTGCTTTGCACATGATAAAACGTGATTTTTTTCAATAATTTTATCATATAAAATATGAGTTATAAATTATTGAAAATAGTAATTTACAATCTATAGCAATATATTATTACATATATAAGACAAACGGTAATTTAATTTCACAAATACTATAATAAAAAAAATTAATAAAAGAAGAGAAATCAATATAAATTTTGAGAAATCGACGTGTTGATAGGTGCACGCATGCATTAAAAAATTTTCCGCCCTCATGTATAATATCGGGCTATATGTTTGCTACTAGTAAAATGTGTTGAAGTCCTTTCGGTATCCTAAACATATAAAGTATAGATAGAATTAATATCACATATACCTTCTCGTAATATTAAAAATTACTCAGATTTTCAAAATAATAATTAAGCATCATAATTATTCTAAAATTAAAATAATAATAAAAAATCGAAAAAATTTAAGAGCTGAGAGTTAGTCGAAAAATTGAGAAAAATTAGAGAGTTGAGGGCTAGTCAATGGAGCTCCCACATCTTGCACGTCTGCTTTTATATTTTATAAATAGATACCAAAATTCAAACAATAATGGAACTCCGTGAGAGAAGTTACATGAATGAATGATAAGTAGGTTATCTATCTCAGAATCTCTTAGAATGTTAACATTGCATAAAAGAAAAAAAAATCCAAGAGCCGATAATTAATCAACTTCTATAATCCCAAACCTATATAAAAAGAACTAATATAATCCCACTCGTGAAGAAAAGAAATTAATCAGAGGCCGGCCTATCATACCGTAACATAGTTCATGCGCTTCTCGTCAGGGTTGGACTCGGATCTGAATTTAGGAGGGGCGAATAATAAGATAGTTTTTTCGAGTTAAAAGACGAATATAAGAGATTTCATCAAAATACAAAAAACTATATGTAAATTTCCTCACACGTGAAAATTCTTAAGGAGGTGACTGCCCCCAGCTCCCCTTGATCCATCTCTAGTTTTCGTGACTAAGAGAAGCTAGATGACACTCCATCGATAATACATAAGGTCAAGCGAGTTCACCCTAAAAGATGAATAATTCTGCCTAGATGTCGGTCGGATGGTCCGAGTTTAGTGTAGACATTCTATGCATCAAATGCTGAAGTATTTGACGAAGATCATGTGGCCTCCTTAAATGATTAATAATGAAAATGATTTAATTACTGAATGGAATATCCTCCTACTGCTCATCTTTGTTTCAATTCTTCTTATATGGAGACGACACCGATATAATGATCGGGACCAAGTCATTTCAATGAACTGATTTACTGAATGGAACATCCTCCTACTGCTTATCTTCGTTTCAATCCTTCTATTGAGACGACACCGAGATAGTGATGACCAGGACCAAGTCAATTCATATGTACCGTATGTCCAAATTAACCTATATATACGAGGATTATCGTTGTCTAGTGCAACGCCTGCATAATATCCAAGAGCTTATGATACACAGTCGATCTAATTTGGGAATCACAAGCATCGTTTCATCTAAGCACACACAGTTAATTAACAAAACCTTTGAACGATGCCTACGATAATTCCTCGAGCACATCTCACATCAATGACCGACGTGCCCCAGAAAGTTTCTGTTAGTCTTTTAGGGGACTTTCCACTTCCATATATAGATGGCGCTTTTGTGGCTTATAGAAGTATTACATATGATAATATCCCGTTAAAGCATTGCATGGGTTAGTCTGGTTTTTATTAGTGATGGAAAAATTCTACGATGTCAGTGGAACGTTAGCGATCGTAACTATTTTCTGCTTCCTCTTGTAATGTACAAAAGGACATATATGTTAGAACTCTCATTATATATATCTATCGATGGCGTATAATGTCATGCAATAGCACTCGGGGGGGCTCTATCCGTGAACTCGGGGATCTTTGGTCGGGTGAACTCGGACCAACTCAAGCTTGCCATAAACATTAAAGTGCTTTATTTCTTCCCAGACTGTGCATTTATGCTTATTTGGGTAAGATCATATCATATCTTATGTAGATTATAGCTGGCTGGCAGGCTGGCATAACCTTATGAGATGTAAAGAAATTTAGAGTATTTGGGAGAAATCCAACCCACTGTTCATAGGTTGTATATTGGTATTTATATTGTAGTGTACAAAATATGAATACAAGTATGGAAAGTGTATCAAATTGATTATATACAATTAATGACTTGTTAGCTATGGCTATCTTTCCTTATACTCCCCCGCAAGCACAACGGGGAGGGAACAACGTTGAGCTTGGACCGAAGTGCTGAGAAGCAAGAACTAGTAAGTCCTTTGGTAAGACAGTCGGCAAGTTGATCATCGATGCTAATGAAGCGGATGAGCCGCTGCCTGTGAGATACACGTTCGCGAACAAAATGATAGTCTATTTCAATATGCTTGGTCCGAACATGAAACACTGGATTAGCTGTGAGATAGATAGTCGAGAGATTGTCACACCATAGAATTGGTGGACTTGATAACCAAACTCCCAATTCCGAAAGTAAGGATTGAATCCAAGTGACTTCAGCAGTGGCATTAGCCAGACTCTTATATTCTGACTCAGTGTTGGAGCGGGCTACAGTTCGCTGCTTCTTGGAACTCCAAGAAATCGGATTGGGACCAAGAAAAATAGCGAAATCGTTGATAGAGCGACGGTCATCGGGATTGCCCGCCCAATCTGCATCAGAGAAGCCATGCAGGGAGGATATAGAGCCCGGTTTAAAATGAAGTCTAGTAGTAATAGTACCCTTGAGATATCGAAGAATGCGCTTTACCGCCGACCAGTGAACTGTAGTAGGTTTATGCATGAATTGGCACACTTGGTTGACAGCAAATGCAATACCGGGTCTCGTGAGAGTCAAATATTGAAGGCTCCCAACAACACTCCGATATAGAGAAGGATTATCAAAAGGGTCACCATCATGGAGAGAAAGACGAGCACCTGAGGTAACAGGTGAACTAATGGGCTTACAATCCAACATGGAACCCCGCGAAAGAATATCATGGATATATTTCGCCTGAGTGAGATGGAGTCCTGCCTTGTCAAACGTAGCCTCCATACCAAGAAAATAGTTGAGCGGTCCTAAGTCCTTCATTGCAAATTCCTGATGAAGAGCAGTCATCAGTGAATCAAAAGGAGCACTCGGAGTTCCCGTGAGAATAATGTCGTCAACATACACAATGAGAAGAGTAGTGTAATTCCTGCCATTTATATGGAGAAGAATAATGGCTATCTTTCCTTATAGGATGAATTCATATATTTACTGTATATGGCATTCAACAAATCAGTGCCTGTATGCAAATTGTATGGCAAATTCCTTTCATCCCTTTCACACACACACATATATATATATGAGTCAGCTCAGCTCTTCCATGCCTTATATGACAATAACTTTATCCATATAAATGGCGGCAAAGGATCGGAGCATTTAGGCTTTCGGCAGAGCAAACTATTTCGAGATATGCATGATTTCTGGGATATTTCCATATATTCCCCGAGATTTGTTACATTAGAATCCTCTTGTATATTAGGATACTCCAGGATATTCCTCTGTATAGTGTATATAGTTTCCTTTTATTCACACTTACCATAGAAGTCGATGAGCATCCTATACATGTGTATGGTGAACACATCAATGAAAATTATTATCTTCCATTCATTCAATTCTCATCTTTTCTCACAAACCTCCGCAGAAAGCTCGACCATGAAGAGCGTATTGGTCTGCCTCATCTTCTTCCTCGTTCTCTTCACCACCACTGGTATATGTTAAAATCATCCTTATAGTAAATCTTCAAAATCAATAACAACGATATGAATACACCACGTGCAACTTTGAAAGACACTAATTAGTTGATGAATTCCAATAGTAGTCATATCGAGTATGTACTGTTCTAGTCGAGCTTTCGATTAGTCTGACAGTATGAAAATCTTCTGGTTTGTCTTTGCAGGTGACTGTGTGGTGATAAACCGGACGGAAACTGAGGAGCCTCATACAGTCCGAAGTTGTACGGCCCCTTTGCAGTGCGTCGAGAAATACTGCAACGATGCATGTAAGGGATTTTTCTCAGCCGAGGCCAGTGGCACTTGTATCGATGTGGACCACTGCTCATGTAGCTTCCCATGCGCCCGATAATGAGAGGGTGTGGGTCATCATTTTTTGCTCATATTATCAACTATGTAGAACGCATCAAGTAGTACTCTTAAATGATTAATGATCAATAATCAATATTATCCGCCTCCGATCCCGTTTTGCTCATATTACTTTCGCTCCTATATCTTATAGCGATGAGGATACTGATGATGACAAAAATCGTGCCCTATACCTCATGTAGGTGTGTATCGAATCCATTACTTTCAAATATGTACGAAGTCTAAAGCGATGCCAGGGTAAATCAAGAGCTTATACATATACAATAGACGGGATATGATGAATAGTAAACAGAGAGGTACATCTTGAAATGGGAAGCATAATTATCGAAACCTCTCAATGGGGCCTCCGATCGAGATGATTCCTAGGGGAGGATCGTAGCTTGAAAAGCAGAAATAAATGGACAGAAGCCCTATTGAGGAGAACTAAATTAAAAATCTATTAATTAGTTTCACAGGCGAATGCTACTGTATCACAATCCATTTCTCAATCTATCCTTGATATATTTTTCCAATCGTACCACCGAACTTTTACAATTTGGTATTTCACAAAAATAATTAAAATATAGACCTTAATTTTTTTCTTTTTTTTTAATTTACAACTTTTAGTATTCAGAAGTTCGATATGATCAAATTAATTCATGTTCAAATTATCCATTAAGGAGTAAATTTCTTCCTATCATGGATTTTCTCCCTTCAAAATATTTGAATCCAATATCTACTTGAGGAGAAAGAAATGTCAAACCATCTAAACCAACCTACTATATCTAATCCTTCAACAGTTTTTTCTTTTTCTTTTTTGGTAATAGATTTGGACAAAAAAAATGTCTAATAGATAAAACGTTTTGGACGGATTGAGCCAACCCATACATTTTGAACTTGAGTTTCACTTTTTGTATGGTTTTAGGACTTTCAATTTAGCCCAATAACATTGCATTCCAATATTAAATAAATAAGCTTATTCATATAGTTAAAACAACTTATAATGGATTCTACCTAGCAAAAAAAAACTTATAATGGATTCAAGTAAATTTAATTAAAGTTGTTAATATCCCGCCTTGAAGCCTAGTTTTCATTACCTAGTTCAATTGCCAATGTTCATGAACATATGATCCTACTTTTTTTGACGTGTACCATAACATCCGAAAGTCTAATATGAGTCCTATCAAATCCAGTTCGAGCTAGGTTGGCCTCCTATGAGGTAAAGTTGCTCAAGCGTGAATTTTATCCATTCACAGAATTGAAGATTTAAAGGGAACAAATCTCGAATCATTTGAACCAATCCACTTTGGCGGATGATCCTCCTCTTCACAATAAAGAACATTTTGATTTGTTATTCTGACTAGATATAGTGGGAGGTTGAGGGACACAGAAAGAAAGAGGCCGCCGACGCTAACGCTCAACCGTGAAGAGCATATCAGTCTGCCTCATGTTCTTCCTCGTTCTCTTCACCACCACTGGTATTATGTTAAACATCTGAAACCAAAGACTTTCAATAATACCATTAACATATAATACATGCATGTATGTATCGTACACGAAGTCAAAGATTTGTTTTTTGGTTAATATTATAAAAGAAAATAACAATGAAGTTAGGGGAGGAACAAATTCTAAGGATTCAACTAAAATATAATTGGTATTGTACTTCATCATTCGTGAATATTGAGATTGCTAACATATAGAGTTGAATCTTCAATCGAAAAGACCGAAAAGCATTAGTGCTCATGGTGGTGTTCGGTGATATTGTTGTTGAAAATTTGCAATACCGATCAACATTTGACAAAATCTCTAAATTGATTGACAGTTTGTTTTAACAGAAGAACCACGCCGAGCTGATTGGAATGTTTGGCTTTGGGCATTCAGCAATGCCAAGAGAACATGGTAAAATTTAATTTACAATGGACATGTGGAGAGTGATTTTAGAGGAGCAATTATTTTTTTTATTTTAATCTCTCACAAGGGAACACAGCAGGCAATGGCAATATCTAGAAAATGTTGCAATAATTGGACGTTTTGGACTATAAGGAGAAAAGAAAGGAGGGATTAAAAATTAAAACAAAAATAAGAAGGCATGTCAGTATAAGACTATCTTCAATGAGTGTGTCTCTCCCTTGCCTCTGAGTTGGCCCATACTGCCACGTAAATGAGAGACATATTGTGAAAAAAAAAAAAATTCACTTCAATAGGTGTCTCTCTTTTTAGATCTCTCATAAAAGTTCACAAATACTTTTAAAAAAAAAAGGTTGGATAGAGCAGCTGTCGTGTGGGGCCTACCGGCACCATGCGGTGACGCCCCATTCGGCGGCTCCTTTGGGAGACGGTCTCTCAAAAGTGAGACGAGTCTCCCGAATGAGAAACGCGCTCCTTTCACTCCAATGGGAATGCGTCTCTGATGCGGTCTCTCTCCCTACCACGTGGTCATGAGAGACCAGGTGCAGGGACTCACTAGAGGTAGTCTAAGTGATGTACTTACAGTGAAGGTTTCACTCAGTCGAGACGACGTATGATAAAACCTGCGAGGGACAAATATCAAAAATGAGTGATGAGTAGATAGAGCTAAAAATGTGTGTCCGAAAATTATATAGATATATAGGACTCAATAGTCAATGGTGTGCGGACAAAAGACATGAAAAGAAAAGTAAGTTACCGGGGATATGAATATTTTGAAAGAAAAGTCGGATAAACACCATGTAATAGTATTTATATTGATATAATTATGAACCTCCTGCACCAACTCAAGAATTCTGATTTTGTAAACTTATCTCCATTTTTAACCCTTTCTTTATTAATTTTTAAAAATAGATAATAAATGGAGGAGACCTTAATAGAGTATTGGATTTTTAAAATTTTTATTGTCAATATATTGTCTAAAAATATGATAATTTTTTAATAGCTTATATATATAATTAAATTTCACTTTAGAAACAGTGGGGGGTTACATAAGAATGGCTGGAAACGTCGATTTGCTTTATCTATCCATTAATTTTCATAAATATTTCTTTTTATGCCCGTACAGTCTGAGAGAATATTCTTCATCTGAGAGTTCTCCTCGCTCAGCCACTACCGCCGTTGCATAGCCGATTTTACGAGTAAAACCAAGAACCCAATGCCCATTATCATCTCGGATCAGCCCTCCCGCCCAGCGACAACGGGATTACCCGAGGAAGCACCGTCAGTACTGATTTTAATCCAACCCGAAGAAGGAGGAGACCTTCGAGTCGAACGCAGCACCCGATCCTGCTTCAAACCACGAGACAGAGCTGCAGATGATTGGTTGAAGTTGAACGCAACTCTGCAGATAACTGCAGTAGGGGAAGCGGGAAAAGTAAACTGAGGTTCGAACAGATTTTTATTACGCCAACCCCGTAATAACCAACAACCAGTTCCAAAAATAGAGGACCGAGGCGTCCCACATTGGCAAAAGTCCTTCTCCTGCAAATTAGCTATCAGCCACTGCAATGAAGGCAAGGAAAAGAAGCATGATGCATATGTTGTGGTACCAGCTGAGACCACACCCCCTTGTCCAGGAAATAGATAAAATAGCCAATAAGAGCGTCATTCTTATGGAATTTTCGACAATCTGAGATAAGAATATTGCGTTGCTTTATGGTTGTTTTTGAAGGTGAACCACGGAATGATAGGTGTGGATGCTAATAAGGAGCCTAGTCGGCCTATGAAATTCTGTAAGATGTTTTTACAGTGCATCCCAGTCAATGTAAGGCCATTCTCGGAGCTCATGTTAAAGAGATCGCCGGTGTTTGTGAGGGGTTCGGGCGCTGCATTTGTAAGTCCCCATTCTGATAATGAGATCGAATGGAGGGGCATTTTTTTTCTATGCTTACATTATCAGACTAATGGATAATGCGCATCAAATGCTTGAGTACTCGAGGAAGATCATGTGGCCTCCAAATGATTAATGATGATAATCCTCCTGCTGCTTATATTCGTTTCAATCCTTCTACTGAGACGATACCGAGATAGTAATCAGGACCAAGCTAGTCACTTCATGTGTATTGTATGTCCAAACCTATACGAGGATTATCAGTCTAATGCAACGCTAACATAATATCCAAGAGCTTATGATGATACACGCTCGATCTGATTTGCTTATCATATGTCCATCATTTCACCTAAGCATACACAGTTAATTAACAAAAACTTTGAACGATGCCTACGAGGAAATTCCTCGAGCACATCTCACATCAATGGCCAATGAGCCCACTTCCATATGATCTTCTAAAGCACTCGCAATTTTAGGTAATTCCTTTAATTTAACAATTAGGATTTCCACACGGAGAATTAGTAAGAATATTCTCTGGATTATAAGATGCTGGGACTCATTATACTTTCATATTTACTTTTTTGACAGGACTCAAAAATTTACAGAGTCTCTCCTTTTTTTTTTCCAATGCATGAATTGGAATTCGGAAGTCCAATAGTCTCTTACTAGTCCAAATTTCGACCTCGATCAATCCACTAATAGATAATGCTCTCCCAATTATTTGGATTGTGTATCATCGACAAGATGCGAATCTTAGATCTTACTTGAGAACAAATGTTGTCGAATCACCTGAAATAACCCGAGTTGATTGACACATTTTCATTTGGTAATTCTTTTTCAACTGAATTTTAAGTAATTTGTTCAAATTTTCCATGAAACTTCAAGGCAACCACATACGTATCCAGGTCTGTTAACAATACAAACACGCCACTCGTAAAAAAAGAGCCAAAGCGAGTATCTTCTCATGGAATCCTCCCACCAATCCTCCTATATATATCTCAAGCCTTACTTCAACTAACTCCTCAATCCTCACAATCACTATTTCTTGAGCATCACTTCACTAACGAGATCAACCCATGGGCAAGAACAGAAAGTGGGCACTGCTAAGCCACCTGACGAGGGCCGTGCTCAGATTCACCCGTCGCACCACTTCCATTCTCGGCTGCTGTGGAGTCGGTAGCAATAATCACGAAATACGGAGGCTTAGGTCGTTTGGCAATTCTTTGCTGGGTGTACACAGAAGTATCATGGAAGATACCGTGACTTCGACGCACGAAGAAATTCAGTTCAAGAGAGCTCAATTGTATCGCGGCAAGGAGAGTGGTGATGAGGATGGCGGAGCGGAAGAAGATATAGACGAGAGGGCGGAGGACTTCATCGCAAGGTTTAGACGCCGACTCCTAATGGAGAGGCAGGTTTCTTTGGCTCTACGTTACAAACGAGGGAATAGTTTCTAAGAGACGCGAGGTTCATATAATATATATGCTACGACCTTATTGGTTTACTTTTGAACCTATATTATTATATTGAGAGTATGAAAATAAAAAAGAAAGGAATGTGTAATTGTTATTATTGTTGTTGTTGTTGAGAAGATAATATAGGCAGAATAGCTCATAATTCATGTCATCAATTCCGATATTTTGTTGATCATTATTGTAATTGAATCCTATATAAATGTCTTTGCAAACCACAAAATATATATACATGTATGAATCTCATATATATACATATATATATATATATATATACATGCCAACAGCTAGGAAAGTTATGTGTATGTATCACATTGTTGATGCTTGGAAGAATATTCCTTTCTTTTTTTGCACAACTCAACGCAGATAAATTATTTACTTGTATCAAAGACTAATAGTCTCCTATGACATCCGCTGCTTGAGAAAATGCCGGCACGTTCAACTAGTCCTCAAGCGAATCTGACTTTAAGAAAACATTGTTCAATCGAAACTAAATAGATAACAATAAGATATTATAATTACTGACCTGAATACACATAAAATATATTTATTAAAAGATATAATTGCAACCAACATGGATTAGTCCAAGCGATTCGATATTTGTTCTGGTTAAGTAAAGTCTCGAGTTCGAGTTCTTGTGGATGCAGAAAATCTACGCTGATAGAGCTTTATCTCTTAGTGGGCCGACCCGACTTGACTGGATTAGTCGAATTCCAATTGGACTTCTAGATAATAGGGTTTAAACCGAAAAAAAGAAGAAGATATAATTGCACTGAGAAGGTTAAAATTGTAATACTCCTACCAAAAGAAAAGAAATTGTTGCGAGAAAGTATGAGACTGAGACCACGAATATTGACTGGTAAATGGGCCCAAATCAAGGCCCGCTGTTTGGGCTGAATCAAAGCCTATGATCAGACATGGGCCCAGTCAAGTGTCAGCAAGGAAAAGGTTGGTGGAGATTCCATGGGTCATATCAATTATGGAGTGATTTCATGCTCATCTCTACCTATGACTGGGACCCACAAATACAGCTGTGTACACACATGCACACACACATACTAATCACGAAATCCGTACATTACGCGATATAGAACTTAAACTTTAAAGCAGAACTACAAATTCGGAGTTTATGAGAGTGAGGGTGCCATGTTAAAAAGAGAAAATGTGAAATAGATAGCGGAATTCCAATTTTTTTATAAAAGAAAGTTGAATAGAGAACGTAACTGCTATTTAGGACTTAAGAGAGAGAAAATGTCATCTAACAGAGAGCAAAACTACTATTTACGTATTAGGAAAGAGAAAATATTATGTTATGGAGAGAATGTAAAATAAACAACGGAATTACCATGTATGGATAAGTAAAGAGAATGTCCTGTCAGAGAGAAAAAATGGAATAAAAAGCTCAACTACCATTTAGGGATTATGATAGAGAAAATGTCATGTTAGAGACATAAAAAAGTGAAATAAAAAGCTCAACTACCATTTTTTGATTATGAAAGAGAAAGTGTCATGTTATAGACATAAAGTGAAATAGAAAACTCAATTACCATTTAGGATTTGGAGAAAGAAAGTATCATGTAAAAGATTATGTAAATTGTAAAATCATCTAAAAATATTCTATAATACCAATTATTATCCAATAAAGAATATATAAATACATTTATAATCATATTTTAATATATATAATTATTTAATACTCATATTTATATGATTAGATATTAAACTTTTATCTTAAATAAAAAAAATTCAAGATTATCAAATATTATATAGATAATAAAATCTTCTAAATTTCATTTATTATGTCGATATCTTATAAAAAATTCCTTTCATTTTTAAAATTCAAATATCCGCGATTTATTAAATTAAATATTGTATAATCAATAATATCTTATTTGAAAATTACAAATATTTTGTTTTACTCTAATTGTCAAAAAAATCTTTAAAATTTTAAAAATAGTTTTATTAAAAAATTATCATAAAAAAATTTAAAACTCAAAAGCAAAGAAAATCAAATTTTATCATACCGTATCTTTTAAAATTTGAAAAAAATATATTTTTATTAAAAAATTGATATAAAAAATAAGAAAACCAAAAAAGTCGAGAAAATTTCATTCAGCAATCCGGGCATCTTGAGACCATATGACCAGGCTAACTATATCTCTGCCTTATATTATATATATATATATATATATATATATATATATATTTGTGTGTATCATGCACCTCACTATTTGATATTCACTACCAACATTGCCCAAATATTTTATAAGTTTGGTATGTATTTGGGTCATAATACATATATTATAGGGTTATTGATTAATATCACATATATGTGATTGCATGTTTGGTGTAATATTTTCCTCCTAGAAGAAAAATCTTAATATTTCTCTTACCTTATGTAATATGCATAGTTTTTTATTTCATATATTGTGCTAAGGATATCAAAGAGAAGAGGTGCTCTCGATTTTCCTATATTTATATTTTTGTACGCCATCATTTTTTTCCCGAAAAGCAAGCCACCATTTTAATTTCTTATCAATAACAATTTGGAATACGAACACCACATTTATCGAATTTTGCATTATAAACACATTACCCATTCGATAAAACGAATAGATGCTAGTAAGAATGTAATTAGTCGGATTTTTAGCTATATCTTTTCACGAAATTAGTTAATTAATTGTTTGATTTTTAATCAATCAATTGATTGATTAACTACTTATATAAGGCAGAGAAAGAGAGGCCGAGGTTTGTGTTGGTAGGAGGAAGTGTTGGGTTAGTTCGTGAGGCCTTCCCTTGGCGCCACGTCATCGAGAGAGAGTGACATATCCCAATAAGCCATTTGGCAAATTAGTGGAAGAAACCAACTTGGATGTCATCATCTTTTCAATCCTCAACTTAATTAATTTCGGCCATATAGTCCAAATTGTGCCACGTCATCTCTTTCTTTAGCCTATATATATTGTTTTTTTTTTAAGTTTACCCAGTTTACTAAAACTAATCAACATTGCTTTTCCTTTATACTCAATTATTATTAACAAATCTTTCTTTTTATAGATAAATACATTATCATGAGGAGTATCGGATTCCCGACAAATTTCAGGTCACACAAACATCCTACAGATTTACGATATCGATTAGTCTAACTACACAAATTGTGCAGGTGACTCTATATATGTATACATCAATATGTCAAAAATCTATCTTATATGAACTTCTTGGTCAGGATAAAATCAATAGTCATATATTGATTAATTTCGATTAATAACTTGATCATATCTCGTAAGTTATTATAAAAAGAAACCTTATCTTATATTCCGCTAGAAAACAACAAGAGGGGAACAAAGAGAAAACTATAATGAAGAAAGTAGACATTCGAACACCTTTTCTCTCAATAACCAGACTTCTAAAGCTACTTGTTTTATGGTTCAAAGTGCTGGCTGGCTTTAATGATAGAATTTCATTTTAGTAATTATTTAGGGACGACCAGAAAATAATAATTAGCAAAAGACTGTTGTTGATGAAAAAGGTCGAAGAGGGTCATAATCAGGAACCGGAATTTCTGATCCTTTTGCTACATTTCATAAAGAAGAAATTGGACCACATCGATCAATGGCAATGACATTATATATTAAAAAAAACTTTTTTCTACAAAAAAAAAAGAAAGAAAGAAAAGGACCCAATCTTTTTAGGTGGGGGAAATTCATAAGAAAATAAATGTGGGGTTAAGAACCACAGGAATGTCTCATGTTTCCTTGAAGAGATTCGATAAAATCGGAATGATAGTGCACGAGGATTAGCAAATCAAGAAATGGTTCAAATATTTTACTTATCCGTCACCTGTAAAGAAAAGAGAAAGAAACATGGGAATTGTTATTTCATATTAAAACATTAACGATCTCATGTATCATTGATATCTATCAAAAGTTACAAAAGAAAATTTTGACAAGAATATAAGAAAAAGTGCATCACTTTTAACTGAGAGCGGTCAAAAATTCCATTTGGGAAGAGAATCCAATTTGCCCGAAAAGCTTCCAATTGGGGGTAATAAAATTTGTGAAAGTACTCGAAAGGACCACATACCTTATTCCTTTTTCGTTCCATCAAATATTAAAAATTATGCTAAAAAAACAAAAAGGAAACAATCGAATGCACAAATATGCTTTCTGTGAATAATCTTTTTTCTACATTTCTGTTTCGAGTGATTCTCAGACCGAAGAGTCGGAGCAAACAACATGAGACTTGATTCTAAAAAATTACAATTTAAATAGTCATATTACCCGCGCATTGCATGAATAATTGTGATTTTTATATTATGTTGGTATAGTTTTTTAACAAGGAAATTTGAAGGGACAATCGATCACAAACGGTGGATTTGTCCAAAATGTGAAGTTCTCATGTAATTTAAATTAATATATATAGAGTTCAATTTTGCGAAAATTTTCTTATGCAATTGATTATATGTATACGTGGTCTTATTCAACTAGGATATCAAATATGGATTTGATTTGCCATGATGTGAAATTAGAACACGAGGACATGATTTTTTAATGCAGCTAATGATGATTCATAATGATAGGCATTATTATTTGCTCCTATCATACATGAGGAAGAATAAATGACAAAATTAGAAATATTAGGTACTTGACCAAAGAAAGCGATATCTGTATAATCAACTTTAATAAAATCTGAAAATGAAAATACAACGCGAGGAGGAAATAGATAGAGCTGTTGACTTAGTAGAACCCTCATATTAGCAATTCGTGATAATAAGTACTTTGGAGTGCTACTAGAAATACATTATTCTATAAATTAAAATTATCTTTTTTCTGAAAAGAAAAGTTCTGATATATATATATATATAATTTCTTTTTTCTTTTCTAGTCACATTGAATTGTTATATGCCTAAAATTGCGTTTGGTGAATTACTTTTAAGATTATTTAATAATGTGAATTACCACCTAGATAGATTACCACATTTTAGAAAGCCGGTAATATTAAATTACAGTGTTTGGTAAGCACGGATAATCTCACTGGTAATCTTTATTATCTTGTTTGTTCTAACAAAAGGATAACTGGGTAATTTTTTTCCTTTCACAAAAATACCTTCAAGAGAAATAACAAGAAGCGGAGCTACTCGACAACCTGAGCATCCAACGGAGAAATCAGAACGCTAGTCTAAACCTTTACGTACTCATCATATTCAACAGGAAAAGAAAAGATGATTTCTTTGTTTAAACAAAGCAAACCTAATACTTAAATAAATTAAATAAATCAAAATTGCCAGATATTTAGTTGCTTTTGCCTCTTCATAATAATTGCATGATGAAAGATTGTCCATTCTTTGCAGAAGAAATAGAACTATTTTTGTTTTCTCAATGTTCCTCATGTCTGTACCACAAACTCACGCACTCTTCTAATTTTCTTTTCCACTCGGCTGATCTGAGTTTCTCTTCATAAATCCAAACTCTATAATTAGACCAGCGAAATCAACATAAACATTCCCATAAATAAATTTGATAAGAACATAGCCTTGCAAGTGAAAGAAACAAAACATTCATTCGGAAGTATTCCCAATCACTTTCAATTATTCGAGCTATAAAATTTGGTCGAAAAGCACCTAAATCGGAGAGAAACTCAGCCGGCGGAGTCGAGCATGGGGGGAAAATCTGAGATGGACGCATGAGAAAGAGAAGCAAGAGCTGTGAAGAGCAAAGGAGGTGTGAGGGAGAGCAGACGAGAGTGAACGATCGGTAGGATTTTGGAGGGGTATTTTTGTTAAAGAAATAAAAAAAGATTTCTCACTTATCTAGTAATCTAGATAGACACCTTTCACAGGGTATCGTAGATAGCCACTTTGATCGTAATATGGATTCCCAGTAATTTCTTTTACCCAAACGTGATAATCAAGTGGGCCATGAGAATTTTAAAAAAGATACCCGATAATCTACGTAGATTACTAGCTACCAGGCAACATAAGGATATCTTTATGCATCATCAAGGCCTACTATGTGTATTCGTTGGATTATTTTAGGCAAAGAGAACTAATACCTTCCCCATAAAAATAATTTCTTTTTCGAAATGCTTGACAATACTATGGCAAATATTTAAGCGCATATAATTGCTTTTTGTTATATTTATTTATTTTACTCACATACATTACCTAAAAGAAAAATATAAAGAACAAAAAAGATAGATCATGAGGGGGTGAGCATATTTGAGTATCCCTGCGAAATTTCAGATAAAAGATTATATCAATAAGTTGGGAAGCAGACCTACTGAAACTTAATATATTATGTATTCGATTTCATGTACCCATGTTTTTCATTTTCTTTCTCTTTCTAACAAATAAGAAAAAAAAGTAATGAATGAATGTTCACTGAATATTCGATTTTTTTATTCTTTTTTTTTTTCTGGTAGGCTCAAATTTCATTTTCGTAAACAAGAGGAAAATAAATAAATGAGGACATTTAAAATTTTCCTATTAGTGCTATTTCTCTCTATAAATTATTATCATTTTATGCCAGCGTCATTTAGTGAGCGGTTTGTTAATTAATTCGATCTAAGATGGCAATATTGCAATTTTACATATTTATGGATGCTCAATCTTTCTTTACATATAATTGTGAAAAGTAATCAATTATTTCTATATACAAATAAAGTGAAAGTTTGGTGAAAATAGAAGCATAAATAACCAAGTTTACTGGATTTGTCCTAGTTTTAATTGATTTTCAAGATCGTACTTGCACATTATTCCACAAAATAAGTTCCTATGCGACATAAAATTATTAAAAAATAAAATCTATAAAACAACAATTATTATTATTATTATTATTATTATTATCATCATCATCGAAAGAAAAAGAAAAATAAAAATAAAAGGGGAAAAGAAAATTCTATCAGAAGAAAATTTAGTAGAAAGTCGCTCGTTTTTTGGACGAACACGTGTAATATTGCACGATGCAACCTCCTCTCTATCTAAAATTCATTATAGGCATGAATTTCCTTTTCTTTCGTTAAATTTTTCTTTTTTTTGTTTAAATACATTAATTATGCATATATACCATAATATAAAATGTAAACTAAAAAAAAGAAAAAGGAAGAAGGGGGTAGGAGGAAAAGGCGGCTGAGGCGGGGACCACGGGATTACCTTTTCCACGTCCACAAAAACAAAAAACAATAAATGCAAAAAAAGAAGAAAATTTGGAAAGAAAAAAAAAGAAAAAAAGGACGAAAAACTAACAAACAAAATTTTAAGGTTGCCTTGGATGTTTCGTCACTGTTCCATCCGAGCCGTCGATCATTGACTTTGACCCATCAATCCAACGGACGGTATCCACTGAAACCCCAACCGAGTGTTGGGACGGCCCTACTTTGGTTTTTTTTTTTCTTTTCCTTTGGGTAAATGAATTTCTATTTTTCCTTTTGCTCTTTTAGAATGGAGTGTTGGTGCCATGAAACAACTTATGTTGTGTTTGATTTTAAAATTGAGTTGAGTTCTTATTTTAATTAATTTATAATAATTATATTGTTAAATTATGATAAAAGTGTAAAAATATTATAAATAGTTGAGAGAAAGTAATGATTGTGTTGTTGAATTGTGGAAAACGTAATGAATAGTTGAGAAAATTTAGTATTACTAATTAAATTGAATGATTAAAAAAATTGAAAAAAAAAAGTAATAATTATATTGTTGAATTGATGATAAGTAAAGAATACTTCAAGATTTTTTTGAATACCAAACGAGTGAATTTCTTTTTTATTTATTTTTGGTAAGGATTTTGTTTGTATAGTATCTTTCCGTCCATGTCTTCCTATTTGGGAATGAATCAATGGGGATGTGAGCTTCCTCTTCTTCCTCTACTTCAAATATTAATTACTCCTTCTCAAAGCTTTGGATCGTCCCCTCACGTTTTGTCCCCCGACCAAAAAAAAAAAAAATTCCGTCTTTCGCTGTCTCTCTCCCTCTCTCCCTCTCTCGATTCTTTGAGACCCCTTTTTTTCTCGCTGATAAGAAGCTTTCTGTTGCTTTTCTTTCTCTGCTTGAAGGAAGGGAGGGAAGGGAGGAGGAGGAGGAGGAGGAGGAGGAGGATTCACTTGATTGAGGTAGCGTATTGAAGCTGCAATTTCATCGGAGTTTGTCTTGTTCTTTCGTAAAGTTCGCTTTTCTCTTGATGTTCATACGTTTTTGGGAACTGGGTTGTTCTTCGATCATCGTTTTGCGGGGGCTGTCTCTCCCGATCGAATTGAATTCTGGATTTCTCTTACGTGTTCTCTGAAGCTCTTGATACCCTTTTTGCCTGATTTCCAGCTTCGTTGGTGTCTGTATGATTACGTCAAAACTCTCGCTTTCTTCTTCTTCTTCTTCTTCCCTGTGGGGGTTGGGGAAAGGAAGTATGACTTTCTATAACAAACATGTGTTGAAGAATTTGACTGAACAAAATTCTCAAAGGGCATGGCTTCTTTCTGTTTTTTCAACTCCGGGAAGTATTCAGCTTTTAGTGCCCTTTAATCTCGGAAGGGAGAAGGAAGACCGTGTGGAGAACAATTAAAAAACGTGACTTTGCCCTGAAAATACGAAGCGACCCCTCTTTTTGTGGGTTGACATATGGCCCTTTCTATGGCTACCTCTTCTATATTTTCCTGTTATTCTTTTCTACTTTTTGCTTTGATGATTTGAGAGGAAAAAATGAAATTCAAGTTTTCTTTGTTTGTGAGGTGATATTTCCAGAACTGATCAGACAGGTCTGCCATGTTTCTCAAGCTATGATGTTTTTCGAGAAACCTTAACCGCCCCCATCATAGTCCCGTGATTGCTTTTAGATAGGGAGTGATGTCTTTACTTGGTTTTAATCAATTCGGGGTGATTTTGCTGTGTGTGGTGGTGGCTGGTCTCTTGGATGATGTGATACATCTTTATCTTTTTTACCGTTTTCTATGATTTATTGTGGAATTATTTTGTAGTTTTTAGGTGAGTATTGGTGCAGTGAATGGGATTGTTTTGGTATTGTGGTTGTTGCTGTTGTTATTCCTTGTTTGGTGATGAATAGTTTTCAATGCACATGCCCTTTGGGTATCAATAAGTATATCTACTAGTAGAGTAGTTGATCTTTGAAGCCTTAATTTTCATGGAGTTGAAGGATAGAATTTGCTTAAATAACATTCATATTAACGTCTCTTAGTTGCTGCAAAACAACAGGATAGAGCCTTTGCGAGATATGGCCCATGATATGATAATTTAACAATAAGGTGCCGAAGTTGAGGTGCTGCTCGTTTGGAATTGGAACTCCAGATGTTAAAAGTTCTTCAATTTGCACATTTAATAGTGTTACAGGGTTTGTAGGCAATACTTAATAGTGTTATAGGGCTACATGAATTCAAAACAGGAACCTTGCAACGTGAAAATTATTTCTTGAATTTTTGCCATGCGTTACTTCATAAGTCTTTTTTTCGGCCGTACTATTTGTTTTCTGTGAAGGGCAGTTTCTGATGGAAGATGTGATTGTTCCTGATGTCAGGATTTGAAGTACATTCTTGTGCATGGTGATGGATGAAATATCCGGGAAAAGGGCTGTTGATAAGCTTCCTCCAACGAAGAGGTCTGGTCTTGTTATGAGGGACACTTCCAGCTTCTCGGGCCGCAGTCCTCAGCCCTGTAACAGGCTTGGCTGCAGCAGCAGGGCAAACATATTGAAGGGTGGTCAAGGTGGTGGCGCAGGCTGCCCACAGAAGGCCAAATCGGTGAGGTCATCAGTCTGCCATTCTGGTGGCAAGGAAATCTCTGGAAGTTCCTCTAAGAATGGTCCTTCTGTATTAGCGGTAAAGACTCCAAAGAAGGAAACGCAGAAGAAGAAGATTGTTCTGCAGCTCAACACTGACTCATCAGATACTAGCAGCACTAGGGATGAGCTTGAGGTGCCAGAGGTTGTACCACCACCAGGGAAGATCCAAAAGGGAGTTGAGGAATCATCCATGGATGGAGTCACAGTAATGGAAGTGGGAAGCTCCAGTTCGGGAACTGCTTCGATTTCAAAATCCAGGAATAATAGTAATTCTAAGAATCTGGGATCGTCTAAGGCCAAAAGTGTGAGACAGCAACCCGCGAATCCTAACATGGGCCAGTGTGGTTTGCGGAACCTGAGATGCAATTCTACAGCTGATGTGGCTCCGCCCAATAGCAGCCCTCCTAACCGAAGTCTGAATAAGAGGAAAGACTTGCTGAAAGGCCGTATTTCTGAAGGGGAAACAAGCTCCTCTAGGGGAAGGAAGACTGCTGGGACCTTGCCAAGTTCTAGAAGTGGAGTATCTATCCCCGAATCAAGAAGGACCAGGAATAGTGGCCCCTCTGAAGCACATAGAAGTGTTTCATCAGTTAGGGTCAGAAGGTCTCCTGGGAGTCCTAGCGAGAGAAATACAAGGAGCTCTTCCTCGAGTGAATCCAGATTTACATTTTCAAGGTCGGCTCATCGTGATTTCCCTGTTGATGAGAATGCTTCAAGCAGTAGCTCTCCTTATGAGTTGTCTAATGAAAGTCTGTTTAGACGTTTTGCCATAAGTAATCGGCCAGGGAGTAGCAGTGGGCTGTCACCAGGTTTTGGACCGTCTAGTCCTGATAATGCAGGCTTTAGCTCTCACCCATCAGTAAATTGGGAGAGTTTCCAACAGTACACCATGGAAGGAATTGCAGAGGTAGACTTCGTCCGACTTTTATTTGCATTTTCTCTTTTCCCGCTTCAGTAAATGCTCTTACCTAAGAATGGATTTCATGGAATTCTTTAGGTTTTGTCGGCACTCGAGAGGATTGAACAAGATGAGTTGAATTATGAGGTATGTTTCTCTTATAGGTATCGTTTGGCTTCTCGAGTCTTCATTGTACTTAAAATCATTTGTTTGTCTTTTGCAGCAACTTGTTTCTCTGGAGACCAACCTGTTTCTTAGCAGCTTGAATGTCTACGATCAACACCGAGACATGAGGATGGACATTGACAACATGTCTTATGAGGTTGTGACGATGGAGTTGGAGATATTATGTATTAGGAACTCATCGACTCCCTTCTTACTAAAAAAATTTCTTACTGCAGGAATTACTAGCTCTGGGAGAAAGAATGGGCACTGTGAGCACAGCATTGACCGAGGAAGCTATAGCAAAATGCCTTAAGAGAGATCTATACCAAAAAATAAAGGGCAATGATGAGCCTGCTGCCAGCACAGAGAATGATGATGACACAAAATGCAGCATTTGCCAGGTAATTATCGACTCTTCCTTTTTCCCCTGTGCATTTAACATCAAATATGGGCTCACTGACTGAATGTGTTTACTGAAGGTGTTTGTAAGACCTGGAATTGTGCCTGAAATCTTTCTGTTGCATAACAGATAATTCAATTTATGTTCATATAATTGAAACTGACAAAATCTGGCATAGCCCAGAACTCGACCTGATATTATTCGGAAAATGCATTTCATGAAATTATTGTCAGAGAATTCCAAGATGAAGCATAGGACAGCTAAACAGGCACGAAAATGATATTACTGACTTGGTCTTTGAACCGGTGGATGTAATTGATACTAGTGAGTTTTGCTTATATCTAATTTAAATGGGTCTCTCTTTGCGTTGGATTTCACAGGAAGAATACGTGGATGAAGATGAAGTTGGGAGACTGCAGTGTGAGCACATGTACCACATTAACTGCATAAACCAGTGGCTTCGGCTTAAGAACTGGTGTCCAATTTGTAAAGGCTCAGCAGAGCCCTCACCTTCCTCTCCTCGACCGTGATTTTCGATAGAAGTCAACTGTGTTGGGAAGGAATTTATTTTTCTTAGATGTACATTCCAAGTGCCCATTTACTTTGTGGCTCATTCTGTACATACCTGAATTTCTTACCTCAGAAACATTTGCTAGTTTGAGCCGTAAGACCAGCTCAATTTGGGAACTATTCATTTTACCACTGGAAATAATGCAAGTGAAAACATCGACATACTTTGGTACTTCTCTTGCAGTCTCTTTCAAGATTTCTGGTTTATAGGCAGTTCCGTTCGTGCAAAGTCACTGCAATCAATCTCTTTACTGTCATAGATATCTCTAGCTTTCCATGAGAATCGACTGTTATATACGACTGCCGGTTCTCTTGCTGCCGATGTGCTCTTATTCTGCTAATCAAAGCAAACTACCAGATTGTCTTGATCCACTGGGGTATGTGTTGTCATGAGCAGAACTCTATTTTCGGATTTTGTAAAATTTCTTAGGTCGATATTGCTTTCATGTTTCTTCAAGTAATTAATGGAGTGAATTAGAAACTTCTTGTTGCTTGAGGAAAAAATTCCAAAAATGGTATCTTTCACTCAATAGAACCATCTTCAGTTGCTTCATAGCTTGTAATTAGATCACGTGCGTTAATGATCAGAGAATGTTGAGACAGGTTGCCATGCCTTGTTCTTCAAACTTTGTTTCTTCCAGGTAAAGCTATTGATCACATCGATCCTGGGCAGAAAAGTTGAAATTCATCCAACTGCGATAATGTATTGTGCATCAATCTGAAATTCATCCAACTGCGATAATGTATTGTGCATCAATCGAGTGATTGTTATACGGACTATGAATCCTAATCGACTCTCCTTGGATTTGATCAACTACAATCATTTTGGGAAACTCTTTTTTCATTGATCGGCTTCTTAGAGATATGATTCTTAGGGATTTTCTGTGTTCCAGAGATTATGCATACATTGACCGATGCTGTATCACCATGTCGTCGTGATTATTCACCAACAGATTTTGCTAGCACAACGTTGTGATCTTTGAACTATGTTCTGAGCACAAATTTGGAATCATACATACAATCGAGAGTTGGATGGAAAGGAAAGTGATCGGTGATATCCTGCAACAGATTAAGAACATCCTGACCATGACCTGCACATCTCATTTGAATCATGAGCAACTACAAGGACATCAAGTTTATAGCACTGAACCGAGTTCCTTGTTTTAAGACTACTGTGCCTCAAAAGCAAAAGAGAGACTTCGACCCCTGGAAGAACCAAAAAAATGAGAGATTCCACGAAGAGACTCAGCTGCATTCTCCCCTCCAACACTCCACCCCTCCTGGGAAAGAAATTAGGCGAACAGCTGCATGCGCACTGATGGATCGATGTAGCATCCCATTTAAGTTCCTGCAACAAAGTTGAAAGAACAAACATGCACTGATCCTAACCTCGAGGCATCTCTTCATTCTTCAACCACCGTGCTCATATTTTGCAAGCCTATGCTTGGATTTCGCAGACACCTTGTGCAGCTTTTATCAAGTCATGCTTGAATGAAAATGAACCATTATACATGGGAAATGAGATAACTTTTTAATACATAGGACCATCAAGTTTGGAACTGTCAGTGTGGACGTGCTGTGTGCACTATTATACAATATTCGAACCGATTCATGTGAAAGAGAGCAATTATACTTTGCAGGTGTACTGCCTTCCACTGCATGGGACCATGACAGGAATAACGGCGGGATTCAAATTAGACGGGGGCTAATAAGAAACTCAGTTTTATCCTGCTTGACTACAATGCTAAAACCGAAGAAGAAAGCAAATAATATCTCCTCTGGACCTCTGCTTCACGAGAACTCTGACATCGGTATAACAACCTTTCCTTCACAAGAGCTGCAACAGTTAGATATACTTTCTGTTTTGATGAAGGTACTATCCCACAATTCATGGAGCAAACTCAATGGAAGTATCGAAAGGGAGATATTTAAGAGACCCAGCAACATGATATCAAAGAAAGTTCACAGACATGCATATTCACAATAAGAAATTAAAACAAGTATACGCAGTGTGCAATCAACAACTAATGCTGAAGCGAGGACAGTGAGCAAGCAAATATAATTAGGAAATCTAGAAATTAAGAGCGGAAGCAGATACAATATAAATGAAACTGCATGACTGCTAACCCACTCTCCTCCCAGGAATAATTGTTTCTGTTGTTTCTTCAAAGCAAGCCTAGAGGTTGAGCATATCTTCATACCTGCGAAGTACGGTGTGCATAATAGTTGTGGAATACAGTTATCCCTAGCTGAAAGCAATAGAGTAGCATAAGAAGTCACCACATAGCCAAAATATATTGCTGGTCCCAACCGCAGGTGCTTAAAACTCACAGAATGAATGTTTAAACACTATTCTACATTAAGCCAGAAGTAGCCCTGATGGGAAATGACTGTATAAAGCATAAATTCAGTAGCTTGTATAGAAAGCCTAAGATTCTGCACTTCTCATTATTAAGGAAATAAGCTGATATTCATATTGCAGCACAATAATAAGACCAGAAATCCAAGAATTCAGGCTGTAGATATGGCCACGGCTTTTTGCTCCATTTGGTTACATCCCACAAAGTGTGACAAACAGGTACTACTCAAGAGCTGTGCAGGACAATTATTATCAAAATCCCTTCTGTTAATTGAGCAATCATGGGCTACCTAGAGCAATTGTTCATGGGATTAACAAAGAGGAACCAAAATTGGAGCTCAATCAGAAAAATATGAACAAATGACTCAAGACTCTCAATGAGAAGAATAACTTTCCTTGGAAACCAGTAAATATTTATTACGTATGGTCAGCTCAGGTGATCACATAGCAGGGGGAGAAAAAGAAAGAGAGAAAGAGAGAGGTAGGTTACATGAATAAAGCAATAGAATACAGAGTAGATCTAGGACAAACCCTTTTGTCAATCTATCAAAAACAAATCCTTTTGTCTGCTGGTCAATAAACTTGCTCAAAATCACATTCTTCATCCTGAAGCTTATTATTGGGCAACGTCCTATAGGTAAATAGCATAATCTGTGACAGATACTCTGAGAATTTCAAGGGAACTCATTTGATGAAAAGTCAATACTAATGCCAGAGGTATTAGCAGCATCGCCATCAATGCGGCAAAACAATTCACCAACAGGAAGGAAAGATTCACCAACAGGAAGAAAAGGCGAATTCAACTTTCATTGAGGAGATGGTATATACTCAAAAAGAATAATGTCCAAATCTATTCATTAAAAAAAAAAGTCCAAATCACCTTAAAAGAAAATGTCCAAATCACACGAAACACTTAGAGCAACTTTTCAGTGATTGCGTTTAAAATTGAGAGCAGTTAGTAAAACACTGCCTTAGCCGTAATTTATATGCAGGCACGGTACACTTTACAAGCTGAATAAAGACTCAATAGTAAGTATTAAGACCGTACTAGAGCAGAAGCTGTACTTTGAGGGCAATCAAAGAAGCGAATTGACAGTTGGAGCACTGTCATGAATGAACAATATTCTGTCACTGGGAAAAGAAGAAGTTGATATCTTCTTCTTCTTCCCCTGAAAGACGAAACCTTCCAAGTTAGATGATAAAGAGAATAATGGATGTTTATTCACCAAACAATATTTAAATTAGTTCACTTGAAAATTGACAAAAAACTTAAAGAAACTTTAAGACATTATATCTTAGCTTGACATCCATGTTCTCAGCTTCTTCGTCTGACAATTGAAGGCAAGGCAAGAGGACCTTACAGATGGAGCCGAAACCCAAGAGACCAATTCATAGTGTTTTAACTGGCAGAATTATTCTGCTGCAAAAAGATTCATTAGTATACTTTGTCCAAATTTGACCAAATGTTTTGGTTAAAGCAAGAAAGCCAATAAAGAAACAAAAAGCCAATAAAGAACAAAGATGATCAGAGATAATCCAAGACTCATCATATCCAGTAACCAATAGGAACTGGATCGAAGACAGGTATACATCAGATAAAAGAAACTCCAAATACCCTCTATTACCAATTAAGAGAACGACATATGAAGCTCCTACTGTCTGAACCATTCTTATCCTCATATTTCACCACTTTCTTTCCATGAATTCAACAAAAAAGTTCATGAAATCTTCAAACAAGGATAATATTTTATCCACAAAATGAACTCATGAAATAGCATAGCAACTTAGCTCCTCATAATTGCCAATTTTCAACTCTGTCTCCTTTTCCAGTCTTCAGTTGCAAAGGTGTATCGTTTGCCGCATAAGTTAAAACCGAGCCATTGGGACAGCTTCATGCATCATTCCTTATTAGTTAATGATTTTTTAATCAGTTCTTGCTAGTTGAATTGTTACCAGTAATAACCTCACAGGCACGTGATCAGAGACCAATTCCTGATGTATAAAGATACTAGCACAATTCAAAAAATCAGGGAGAATCAAATGGATATCAATGTGTTATTAATATTGCGATCTCAATAAATGTTGAGGTTCTAGAAGTACATACAAAGTGATACTTCAGTTCTTACATAAGTAACTTATACCTTTGACCAAGCTACATGAAAGTATCCCTGCAAAACTTCTTCAGAATTTCATCATCATACACACGAGCTTGCATGTTTGATGACAGGACGACTGCCATCAATGCACAACATGCAACAGAGCAGCCAATCATGGGGTGTAACTGGAAGTACCAAATTTTTTTGGTCACCGTAAGAATTGAAAGTACCCAATGATGCTCTGTCACTCTTCAATAGTTCCCCGAACTGTCCATGCCCAGCAGGCAGGCCTGCACTTGATTTCTCCGAGTGAAGCATCCCATCATTCCACCAGGGCAGGATCTGCCAGACTTATCAAGGCAGCAGTAGAGTAATCAAATTACAACTGGCCCCAGTAGCGTGTCCAGACCTTTGAACCAGAATGGACAGATCTTTCATGGGAACAAGAGCATGGGATAATTCTGCTTCTGTAAATCAACTCAATGAGATAAACTCGAGCAGCAAGGGCCAAGCTTCCCCAAGCTGCTGCGGATTCAATTCCATGGCAACCTTAAAATCGAGTAGAGATATAGAGTGAGGTCTCCTCTCCTCCATTCCATCAAGGGTCCCACCACTACTCTGCAAATTCAAGTGACTGCTATTAGTCGGCCACATCCCATTAAGGACTCTCCCAGGAATCTGCTGCCTAGGGGCAACACTCCTCTGTGGCTCATGCACAGATTTGGCCCCTGCTACCTGGACACAGGAGCTAATGAGCCGCTTCAAGTACACATCCAAAATAATATTTAATACGTTAGCGCATTCCATCGAGACTCCTCCAAGGCCCTGAGCTGCTACAATATGCTGCATTCGTCTCCTCAGTGTTTCCACATCGAACAATCCACCAAAATCCTGACAGCTCACAACATCACCACTTGTCCCCACAGAAGAAAATTTGCGACTACCAAAGGGAACCCCAAGTGGTGCAAGCAAAGGAGTTCTAGAAGATCTTAAATGTCTGTACTGCTCCACTTCTTCCCCATCTTCCACATAAGCTAATCCTGCCTCGTTTTTGCTACCCACTGTTGGTCTGTCTAAAGATTGAGGGATTAAACCCTCTCTTTCCTTCTCAGGTAGCTCAGGGACCGTGTGAAGATGTTGCAGGGACCTCGAGTAATCTCGTGGCGTCAAAACACCATTTTTCATGACGATCTTGCTTCCACCGTCTTCTGTCCCTATCGACTGATACAAGCTCTCCACCTTCCCATTGGGCCCCAACGGACTTGCCCGATCCTTGAGCTTCCTGTCACGAATTGCAGACCTCCCCTTTCGCGGAGACGTGGGAATAACTCCGTTGGACCAAATGGAAGAATTATTATTCTGGTTCTGGAGGAGAGATCCACCCTGCTCATGCCCATCCTCTGACGTAGGTGAACCTTTAGCAGCTGTTAAAGTAGACTTTGTAGGACCAGCTTCGTGAATCGGCGGTGGGGCTTTTGCAAGGCAAGCGTTCCTCAATATCGAGCGGATAAGTTGATTGTGAAGCGGGAGATTGTCCCTCCCGAGTGCTCGGCAACATAGCTTGTCGAATTCACTCTTAGAGAGCTTCTGGCTCAAAAACCGATTCAAATAATAGAAGTACCGTTTCGACTTCTCAGCACCTATCCTCTTCACAATCTGAGCTTTCAAGTCACCCAAATCAATTCTCGAGCTCTGCTGCTGCGGCTGCATCTCTTGAGAAGCAGATTCATGCACCAAGCACAGAACTCCAAATCACCCAACCCCAGAGCTCCAACTTCAGCTTCTAGCCACTGTTATTCTCACATCCAAACTGACCAAAACTGAACCTCCAGTACACCATTCAAATCCAAATTGCTAAACGTCGCATACTGTGAAACACCCTCAGAAATCTTCAACTCATCCATGTCAAGAGCCAAATTCAATTTTCTCTGCTTGTAAAGAGAAAACCCCTCCTGCAGAGACCACCCCACCCAAATCTGAATCTCATCTTCAACACCAAACCGGAAACCCTAGAATCCAAATTGACCACGAAGCAAGCTGAAAAACCCTAAATTGAAGTCCCAATTCTATCCAAAACCCTAACTTTTTTGAATTGCCAAACCGGGGCACCTTCCTCAACTGCACGAGCATTGGGAAAAACGAAAAAAAAAATCAACATCACTGCACCGAACAAGCAGCCTCATTCATATGCAAAATTCAGGTGCTATTCACTTCAAAGGACGAACCTTTGAAGTCCAAGAACAAGGATCACAGAGCTAAACCCGAAGTCGGGATCATGCCCACATAGTAAGAGGGGGAGAAAAGCTCAACCCAAACGCGAACAACAGAGACACCCGCGATTACCAAAGACTGGAGCTTGAGCACGACGAGAACAAAGTTCGGGGATTGATTGAGTTTCGAACCTGAATTGGGGGGTCGCAAGAATTGGCGCAGAAGTTCGCCGGAAGTAGAGTGGAATCTACTCCTCCTCCTTCTTCTTCGAATCCTTCCTCCCCTCCCTCCTCCTCCTCCTCCTCCTCCTCGGTCCTCTTGTTCTTCTTCAACACAGCTTCAATGGGGGAATGATAATCAATCTGGTCGGCGTGGGTTTGCGCAAATTCAGTGCATTGGGTGTAAGAGTAGGGAGGAGCAGGGATTCGAGATGGGTTGCTATGCTGAAGTAGATTGCATCCTTCGATCGCTGCTAATCCTTCGCTCGCCTGTTCTTCTCTCTCTCCCCGCTTTTCTCTCTCCTCTTCGCACTCTTCGTTCTCGGTCGCTCTTTCGGTCTCGCCTTGTGTGTAATAGTAATACGTTAAAATAATTTAATTTTTAATATTATTATATCATAACAATTATTCTTAATTTTTCTCCCTTTTCATCTTTTTTTTTCCCTCAAAATTTTCGAACAAATAAAGCAATAATTTTCAGTGAAACCACGAATTATCCTCAGCCGATAAGCTGAGACTAATCTGTACTCGAGGGTCAGTTTGCTTTATTTTCGTTTTTCGATCTTCAATTCATCTATTTAAAATGATTTTGGATTTTTTTTGGACATAATAATGCTTAGGTCCGTGAAAGGTCGCATCCAATCCTCTTCTTGCTGATGGTTTTTCAGTTAATTCAGTTGCAATGTCGTGATTTCATGCCCACCGAAGAATAAAAAGTTATTAGTTGATAAAATAAAAGTTTATTGAATGTATACTCTCCTCAATAAGTAAATTAAGTTTTTTTTTTCTTTCAATTTGGAATGGATAAATTCAGATTTTATAGATACTCTCCCTTTCTACTTGCACTGAGAATATTATGTTGTTCTATGGATCGCGTATTACACGTAAAATTTGGAGAAATAATCGTTCGCGGAATTCTCTTATGCTCACTTCGATAATTTGCGCTAATGATACTCGGCTTAATGAGCCGAGGCCAAGGCCGAGCCTAAGGCTTGTCTTAGTATCTGCTCAAAATTACTCTCATAACCATCTAATTCTTGAAAAGTATTTGGCCTTAGACCAATTGGACTGGACCTACCTTATTGCCACCTCTAGTTAGTTATGTCTTTGGGAAAAAAGATCTGTCCTCAACACTCTTATCTAAAGTAATGTTTTAGATTCTAATGTTATAAATAAAGAAAATTCACAGTTAAAGATAATTTTATCTTTTAGTTGACCAGTCGGGTTTAAATATAAATAAATCAAGACTCATTAAATTTTCAGATATCAAATAGTGTACACCATATTAACAAGATCCCAGAGTAGTATGATCAATCTAAATGCTCCAACTTAGGAGGAAAATAAAGTTTTGCTGACATAATTATCATACGTCAATTTAAAAAAATTAGTATAAAATAAGTCCCAATTCAACAAAAGTATCTTCATTTCGAACCATTCTTAATCAATCCTACCTCACATTATTATATGATGAAATACCAATTAGATTGCACCATACTGACGAATGGAGGTAAATTTTACCGGTAAAGCGTGGTACTTTCTATTAATTGTAGCGATTTTTATTAGTTCGTTTTATCGGTTGATTCCCAATAATTTGGGATTTTTTTATAGATAAAATGAGTAACAACAATGATGACAACCTTGTCACCCCGTTAAGCAATGTTCGACCTCTCGTATTCAATCATGAACAGATCAGACGAACCGAACAATTAGCGCAAGTATTAGCCTCGTCATTGCACTACTACCAAAGACCTAGTATACTTAATAGAAAATAGTGTTCCTCAAGTCTAAGCGAAGAGCAAACTTCTATCAAATATTTTGACACAAATATATAGCGGGGATTCGAACCTAGGACCTCGTGCTTGTCAAACGACATGGAACTATAACCCATGTGGGATTTAAATCCATACTTTTGTCACCCGAATAATTTAGCTATGATGCACGACAAGGCCAGACACTGTTCAAATATGTGTCACATGCAACCTAGTGACTTTAGCCCGCTTGATGGGCCTCCATTTTATTCAGGCCCAAAATATTTCGATAATGGGCTTCAGGCCCATCATTTCGGTCCAAACCGACAAGCTCATCCTCCTCCATGCCGATTTCTTCCTTCCCCTGCGCCTTCCCTCTTCATTCATGAGCCAAATCTCTCTGTCTGTCTCTCTCTCTCTTTCTCTGAGCTTTTTGCGGGCGGTGAGCTGAGCAGTTGTAGAATCTGCGGATTGCGGAAGGTTACCGGTCAGTGGATCGATCATCACCAGTTTCCTCATGTGGAGATTGTAGCGTGGCTTCATTGATTTTTGTACGAGCTAATTGAGTTTGATTTGAGCTTTACATGAGTTGATTGGTCATGTGGCTCTGTAACATATGTGTCTAGTGATGCTGTATGTCCATTACGGGAGCTTAGGTCCTCGTTTGTAGCTCAAATGGTTTAACTTTCGTGTTAATTTTCTGCAGCTCGAGCGGAGCACGGCTGCGTCTGGCAATGGCGGAACTGGTAATTGAGCTGTAACGGTTTTACGTCATGAATTCATGCAAATTGATGTGAAAATGAAGTTTCTTGTGTTTGTAATGAACAATATGTGGTACTTGGCGAGGCTTTGGATTACGGAGAACATTCTGGGTGAGGAACATATTGTTAGAATTAGAACCGTGCAAGCTGAACACAGAAGTGATATTTAGGAGCATACTTGGGGCATATGGACGATCTGTCAAATCTATTTTCTCGAGGGCGTTTTCCAATTTTCGCCTATCTACAGTGTAAAGTGGAGATTATGGGAAGGATGGGCTATGCACTAGGGATTCTGAGCAAAATGTCTAGGTGTATTATGGTGGAAGGAAACGGATGAGAAGTTTTGGTGTGAGTGAAAAAAAAAAAACCATTATGTGAACTCAATTTTTTCAACCTGGTTTGCTGATTCTTTTTTTAAGTTTAGTTGAAGAGAGAACTATAAGTGTCAGGAGAGCGATATTTATAGGGGACACATCTGAAATCCAGAACTAAAGAAAAGTTGGGTCTTAGATTCACGGGAGGGAAGAAGGGCATGAGAATATACGGGTCCATGAGGTTAAGTTCAAATGTTCTATTTACTTGTTAAATCCGGCAATTTTATATGTGACATTTCTGTCCGTTGTCTTAAATTGTCAGTGATTATGAAATTCTTACTCCATGCAGTTAAACTGGTGGTAGCTTTATGGTATTAATATTTCAATTATTTTGATTACTTTAACCAATTGTAGCTGCTGAACAGAATTTTTATCAAGAGGATGATATTAGATTGGAGACAACCCGAGCCAGATGTAATCTCTCTTTCTCTCTCTCTCTACATAATACATAGTGTCATTATGGCATTATCTATCTTCCCTCTTTCAGGAAATAAACTTTTTTTTCTGACCGGCAGTTTCAGATGTTCTTAAAAGGCATGCAGAATTATCAGAGCGTCTTTCTAGGTAACCTTTTTTCATTACTTGCTCTTTATGTTCATCTGTTTATCACAGTTTTTAGTTGTTAATCATATACCATGGTTTTACTAATTAATTTGATGACAATCCAACCAACGGGCTAGCACTGTATAATCTGATACTGTTTCATGACTTGTTCTTATCTTTTATAATAATTGTTATTAATTTCTGCAAAGTGATGCCTTCTGTTGAATCTGTAATATTTTTTGCACATTGAATCATAAAACAAATTATGTTGGTATAGGGATTCTGATAAAATGGTTTTTGAGCATCTACAAAAGGAATTTGATGCTGTACGTACTTCTCAATCTCAAGGTAACTCTCAACGATTATACAATCCACTCTTATAGTATTAAGATTGTTTCTGTCCTCTTCCTTTTGATTTTATCAATTTGGATTGCTCTATGTTGGAATTAGTTGCCATTTTCCACCCATCTATGAATTCGATGATCTCTTTCGATATTTGAATTAATCTGGTTATAGAGATGAGCCGCCACTATGATAATCTTTGCTTTTCATTTATTGTTGTAGAGATTTTTCTGGATGGTGAGCAGTGGAACGATGGCCTTCTAGCAACTATAAGAGAGCGGGTATTGCTCATTATTTCTTGCATTCTCCAAATAATTATTGTTATAGATGTCAAAGTTCTATCTGTGGTAGTCAGTGCTGCTAGAAAATGTTATTTAGACTGTAACTTAATATGGTCTTTACAAAAGGTTCATATGGAGGCAGATAGGAAGGTTATGCCGGGGGACTTCTCTTCAGGTGCTGACTTTCTGGAAAAGATTACATATAAAGCTGGAAACAAGGTATGTTTTAATTGATATACTATGCTACTGCATGCAAAAGACTTGAATGCTATTTCTTTTTTTTTTTGGGTAAACATCTTAACTGCTTTTGTTAACCCATAGGTCTGAAAGTGGATTATATGTGAAAATTTTACAAGATTCCCTAGTTTGATAAATTATTCTTCTCCAGCTAAGATCATGCAACATTCTGATATCAAGTACTTGCATTAGGGATCAGATGACATTGCTTTCACTATATGGGTATCATATCTTTGGTTCTCACTGGATACATTATACATATATTGGTACTATGTCAAATAGCTATCTTGAGTTGCCGCTAGCGAACTAATATTGTGCAGCCTCTAATATGGGCATGAATAAATATAGCTATTCAAGTCGAATGCATGTAAAGTGAAGTTTACTTCTTACTCAGACATGCTGTGTGCTTGAATCTGCCACTGAAGTCTTACATCTTTGTTATTATTATATCATTCTTTGAGCAGGTAATTTGTGGTCTAGAAGGGGCCAGAATTGGCATCCAGTATGAGACATTTTTTGCAGGTTAATCTCAAACCTAATTTTATTTACTGATGTGGAGGGTCCTCGTCCTCGCTTCATGCACACTTCACTGCCCAAAGAGGGAAAAAGAAAAACAAGACCCCACCTAAAAGGAGGAAACAGTCTAGATCATATGTGTCATACATTCCTGTTCTGGGTGAAGAATGTGAAATTATGTTTATTACTATGCTACCAATTTAAATTATTTCTCTTCTCGGCTAAAAATATAAACTCATTATTTCTATGCTTCTGCAGGAGAGCCATGTGAAATATACCATGTTGTTCTCGAAAGCAAATCATTTCTTGAAAAGATGACTGTACAGGAACATACAGTTCCTTTCTTTCTGCCAATACGAGAAGTAGAAAATGATCTTCTTTCTTCCAATGCAATGGTTAGCAGGTCTTAATTCTTATCACTGAAGCAGATTTGTGTTGAATCTTTCTCATTAGTGTAATTTGTTCTCAGAAATTCATAGATCATGTCGGAGAACTTCTGCAGGCTTATGTGGATAGACGAGAACAGGTATGTAGAATTACATGCAACTACAAAATGTCAAACAATGTAAGACCCTCCATAACCACCATAACCCTCAACCCAAGTAAGCTGTACAGTAGCATTGCCCCCCCTAGTTGTGGTTAGCCTATGTAGTACTTATTAGTGGCTAGCTAGTTTGAAGGGTCTTTTTCATGTTTGCACACATACTTGTCACCGTTTTGCAGGTTCGTCTTATTAAGGAGTTGTATGGAAACCAAATTTTGGACCTTTATAACAGTCTTCCATTCCACATGATTGAATTCGTATTGGATGACTCCGACTGGTTAGTTCTCCTGACCTTTCTTACTAAGTTCATCGATATTTTAGAGTGTGGTAACTGTATACTTGATGCTATCTAATAATTCTGTATTTTGAACTTTCAGTTTATAATGGTTGCTCATTTTTTTCTCAAACATTAAAGGTGTTTTTTCTGGTTGATAATTGAGGACACTGACTTTATGTCTGTTGGTGGGTTTGGGGAGTTCAAGTTCTCAGCTTGACTTGCTGAGCGAGAATTCCTAGTATTCTAGTCTCTACCTATTAAAGTTTGGACATTTTTGAAGTTATTTTGCATTAATGTAGGGAGAAATGTTGGGGAGAAAATTCTTTAATAAATCATTTTAAATAACGCAGTTATTATAAGGGCTTTTGGAAGCTAGTACAGTTATTCTCTGCTAACAGATAGGATTTCTATTGCAGCAAGATAACTGTCACTCTGAGGTATACAGACCTTCTCTGCGTACTCCCAACACGAGCCAGAGTCTTAGCGTGGCCAGTTCATCACTCAAGGAGAAACTGTCCTAGCCCGGGTTCCATTTATAACCGGAAAGGAAATGGTGTCTTTGGAAGTCAACCATCCCCAATTCGTCTTTCTTATGCTGAGGAGGCCTTCCGGATGATGAGCTTGCCTGAAGGTACTTATTTCCTATCTAATGCTGAACATTGTTTCCTCTACGTGGAAGTGTCAAAATGCAATTCAGTGGGTTCTATTGAAAGTCTGTCCTCTTTTTTTTTTCTTTCAAAATTTGAAGGAAAAAGGAAGTTAGATCATTTCATGTACAAGAAAAGGAAAAACTGTGAATTCCTTTGAATAACAAATAGAGCTTTTGCTCATTGGAGAAACCAGAGAATTTTTCCTTGAATATCTAAAAATATTACGTAAGTTCAATTCAGGTATTTGCTTGTCTTGGGATCTCATCATTGTCAATCTATTGTGGAATTGTCCCTTCTGGTTACTTTTATGTGGAATCTCATCATAACTTTATTCTGAGTGTATGCCTTCTTGGTCTCAGCATATGCAGAACTAGTATTGAATCTGCCACAAGTTCTGGAACAGATATTGCAACAGAAGGGTGCGTAGTAGTTGGTAAATCTTTCCTTGGTTCAGGCCCGACTGTACAAAGTAGTTGCCGATAGTTGACGTTGAAACATCATGGGCTTGTAATGTCATGTATTCCTCTGGTTCAGAGCTTATTATTTGCTGAACGGAGTACCGTTGCCTCATTTTGATCTTCTATATCATGTGAGCCATTGTGAAAGATCTCGTTTCTGCAAAACTCGGGGGACATTGAAAGCCGGCCTTTCTTTGTGGCAATTGAAGCCTATGTTTTGTAGTTTCAGGCCTGCTTCATGTTTCCTGGCCGTTTGACCTTTGCTGAAACGCGTTCTGTCAGAAGAAACATTTTACTTCTGTATATATGGTATCCCTACTTTTATGCAGCAAGCATGAGTTATTAAAGGACATCGGGCGAAGCCCTCTCAGGCTGAAGTGCCTGCCCAAGCCTGGCCGCCCATTGCAAGTTCCGGGCCAAGGTTCTGCATTGTGGTTTTGTCAGGCCCTCGGAAGCATGGTTCATGATCTTGTGCCAGCCAGGACCACTATTTGAGTTGTACTTAGCTCCCTCAAGCTAGCCTTGTCTTTGAAAAGTTTCATAGTACGTAGCAAGTCTCGGTAATGTGATGAAACTATATTACTTGACAAGGCCTTAAGAACAGGTTGGCCCTATGACAACCGATAAGCAGGCTTGCTAGGACCACATGTCGGGACATCGGAATGTGATCCCGACCACCTGATCCATCATGAGGAAAACTATGGACCCAGACAATGGCTGCCTGTTCATAACGAAGTGAAGTTCGTAGAGTGGATCAGGAGCTTTGCCACATTTCACAATTCACACGTTAACCATAGGCTATCTTGTCCATGACTAACAAAACAGTGTTCCAACTTCTACTTGTACAAATCAGCCCTACCTTTTCTTCGGATTAAGCTCTCGACAGCAAATAATCTCGTGGCAGCAGTCTAGTAAACTCAGACGACCCCCAAGAGGGAAAAGGAACATCAACAAAACAAACTGCGATGATAAGTTACCTGGAAATTATGACATTCATTTCACTATCTAATGCTTAGCTAACACCCCATGTCTAAGCCTGCACCTGCACTTTTAACTTAGAAAGCTCTAACGAGTACACAACTGAGCTGTGGAAACTGAACATATTCATTTGCCCCGACCTCTGACCTTCCTTCCGAACCTCGTCACTTTCCTTCCCCGTTTCGGCGAAGCAGCTGGCTTCCTACTTTGCTGGCTTTCCTGCGACATCTCCTCGTACTGCATACTCGAACTGTTTTGCGACCCAGTGGCAATATCATCATTCTCATTCATGTTTGGGGCCTCAACTGAGGGTTCATTCCGGGGCTCATGGGTTTCCCCCAAATGGGAGGTAGGAAGGCTTGAAGTGGGAGGATTTTGCTCCTCGTCATATGCCCTGATATCTCGTTCTTCTGCATTCAACCTAGAGGGGAGGAAATCTTAATAATCTTCACTTGAAAATCATGTTTAAAATTGAGGGATAAGAGTGATTTTACCTAGATGTGGAATGTGGGAGACCATTAGGAGCAGATGCATCTCCAATCCCAGTCCCTTCTTTCGACATTGAGCAGGGCCCATCATTCACCCTCGAATCTGGAATTGGTCCAGAAGGCAAAGATAGCAAATAAGTCCCCTCCCAATTCCAAAATACGTAATATTACTGAAAACAATTGAAGTAATACCGTCCCTAGGTATGAAACTCGGAGAAAGCAACAGATATAAGTGAAATCAAATGCATTAAATAGAACAATAGTAAACCTGACAGATAGGGTGACTAACTGAATTAGATAGCAAAATCAACCAACATGACGAAGATCATGAGGAAATGCAACTCAAAGAGAAATGAAGAATACAAGAGATAACTACTTTTGGTAAATATTAGAGATCCACGATCAAGAAGTGTAAGGCACAGGTGACTGCACTTTACACACAACACACATCAGAAACGTCAATTGTTTGACTGGTTAAGTCATGCGGAAGGAAGGACTGACACAAAAATTATTAAAGGCTAGGCTGCTTTACAAGGACCCTACACGTAAAACTTACCAGGTATAATGTCACCATGCTGCTGGCTGCTGCCATTGGTGTCCTTATGAGCAGTCCCATCGACACCACAATTGTCACTGTACACCAAAATATAAAATATAAAATAATAAATAAATAAAGGAAAAAGGTAAAGTAAATAAATAAGGGAACTGAAATTTAAGTTTTACAGAAAAGGAAAAAAAAAAAAAGAAGAAGAAGAAGAAGGAGAAGAAAGGAAGGCAGAGACATTGTAATATGAAAAGAGACCCTTAAAAACATATACGCTTGAATACAAAATAAGCATTAAGAACAAGAAAAAGGTTTATCATTTCATTTTACTAGAGAATAATGAGCTCTAAATTGAAAGCACATTGACACAAGTCACCACTAAACGCAAGAAAACAAATCACCTTGGCACCACGGTTTTCGAATCTCCTGATCCATCTCCCAGACCTAGATTACAAATATCATGAGTTAGCGCAACAAAACAATTTTTAATTGGTTATTAAATCATTCATAAGATACTCAAAAGATTTGACCAATTTGTCACATAGTTACAACAATGATGGTTTATGATCAAACCTAAATTAAATAACATTGCAAATCCTACGTTGATAACAAAACTTAGCACTTGTCAAGCACCCAAAAAGCAGAGGAAACAAGACAACCGGAACTTATCACTGAGACTTGGAAGTATTACCTTGATCGTCAGTCGATATCAAAACTGGAGGATTAAGTGATATCAGCTCATTGTCCGACCTATTTTCTGTTGTCTCTGCAAACGAACCAACGGGAACTATAATCAGTATCTATGAGGAACTCTTAAGGCTACAAAAGCAATAGAACTGAAATGGAAAAAATTCAAGAAATATCATACTGGGGGGCCCATTAGTAGTGTCCAATGTCAGCAAGTCGGATGATGCATCAATTAAATTTGTAGAGGTCCGTTGTTTATCTCCCATGTCAGTTTCTAAGTTAATGGGCGCCGAGGAGTTCAAACTATATTTATACTCCAAGACAGATTGAGACCAATCAAATTTTGTTGCAGAAGAGCTTGGCTTAGATCCAGTCAAATCCATCTTTGTTGATGGCGTTCTTAACATCTGCTCTGTCGCTTGAGAGCGCACTCTCCGTATTTCCTCTGTAATATTCCATGATCCAATGATAGGTGCATCCCTTTTCATCTAATATCCAAGTTCACACGAAAAGCAGCAAAAAAATCGATCCAATCAGCAATAGTTGCATAGTAAATTACGATGCAAATGTAAGCTGAAGATTACAAGGACCAAGTTTCGTACATTATCCGGTAAGTGTACAAGAAATTTCTGAAAAGTAAGCAAAAAGAACATTATCTCACCTGAATCCTGGAAGACGATAAGGAATTTCCACCGATGGACAATGGTTCATCATCCTTAAAAAGCCGTATGCCGATGGGCGATACAGATTTCTCTGCTTCACTATTAAAACATGGAGAAGTCCATGGAGGACGGTCCTTCATGTATGATTTGGCCACATCCACTGGTGAACCAGTTTGACCTTCATTTACCTGAGCCAAAGTATAAAGAATTGATGCAGAGCCAGAGGAATCATTGTCCATAGACAATCGAAATGGCTAGCAGAAACAGAAAATGGGCACTAACATGAGGGGATATACTAGGATCTAACTCTATCTCTGGACTAAATGCTGATTTCTTCTCCTTCAACCATTTTTTTGCCTCCAATAAAGCTGTATTGCAGAGATCAGGTATGTCCACATCTAAAAATTAAACAGAATAAGCAATGATCAATAAGCAATCAATAGTAAGCACATAATAAAACGATGATCTCAAATATTTTTCTGAAAAAAAAAAATGATACCTTTGTTAGCTGCTCTGTTGCACATATCACTTAGTATAGCAACCTCTCTATCTAAGTGCCCGGGAGCTTCCCCAACTCTAGATCTAATTATACTGGTTAACCTCTCGCATTCTTCCCTGTCAAGTAAAGTGATGATTAGAGCAATCCGATAGAGAAGACTAATATAATCCTAAGGATCATTGAATCTTCAATTACCAAGAAAAAGTCTCCCGCAAAAGTAGCTGCTCAATTAAAAGCTTGTTTTCATTTCTAACTGCAGCTTGCTGGGACTCTTTTCTTATAGGTCCAGCTGTTTCTGAATTTCCTTTCTCCTGATTACAACAGAAAAAATCAGCACTAGATACAGATAAAACTTGCAAGTGGCGCGGTAGTTAATCTATTAAATAAGTATGACCAATCTATAAAACACTCCACTGTACAATATTTAATGAACAAATATGAGGATGACCAGTGTAGAAAAAATTCCAATGCACTACTAACTATTTCCTCTCATACAGTACGGTGATGAAAAGATATAGCAAACTGAACATGAAAACAACTGCAAACCCAGCAAACTAGCCTATAAGGCTTTGTTTGGACAGGAGTGAAATGGAGGGAAAGAGAGGGGAGGGGCGGAGCGTATAGAACTTTTGCCTCTTGGGTGTTTAAGAATTAAGAAAAAGATTGACAACTCTGAGATGACAGTCAGCTAAAACCAACTTAGGCATAACAGAAGCTGAAGTGACAGGAAAAACAATGAACTATCACCAACTTATGAGACAATTAACTTCCATAAACAATAATTAAACACATGATATCAAGCAGTATGAAGTAATAATTTTGTCTAATTCACATAATAATCCCAAAAGCTAAACTTCAAGCATATGCTTAGAGCAACCTGATTATAACCGAATCACTGTGCAATCCTCAATGCAAATGTAACGCCTTATTAGCTCTTCATACAAATGAGAAACTGATAAAATCTTTTACATTTAATACTCAAAAAGAGAGAGAGAGAGAGAGAGAGAGAGAGAGAGATAAAATTTATTGTATGAGAAACAATGCCTCTGGTAATCAGGGCTCATTTGATGCTTTCGAATTAGTTAAAGAAAACAAGAACTATCTATTAAACTAGGAATCTCCCTGAAATCCAAACTAATATCAAGCAGAGGCTGAATCTAATTCAAGAAGTTAAAAATCAACGCCTTACATGAGATCAGAAATAAGAAGGTACCAACCTTGTCCAATTCATCGCCCCCTGCTGAACATTTATCAATACCATTGTCATCTTCATCAATTTCATTGTCTGCAAAGAAAATGGTAAAATTGAAGTTCAAATACTAAAAACTGGCATTTTCCCATCATTTTCTTTTACCTCCGCAAAATGGGCAGAGTAACAGACTAAAGTGCATGGTTGCAAACAGATATCGCGCCAACAAAAACGGCCACATCAAGTATTCCCAGAGCATCATAAACGATCCACCCACAGGTTATCAACCAATACCCGACCTTTAAATGAAATGCGCAAATATAAATAATCAAGAGTCGGTGACAACACAAATCGGACATGTTTAAACAATCTTCGAAACACATGGCGGAAAGTGTACTTAGAAACTACAAGTTCCACTATTAATGGAAGAAAAACATCATTTTCAACTATGTATCCTCCATTTCCTTTGCGTATTCTCAGAAACCCTACATTGCTCCTCAAATAACCAAATTCCTGCCGCCGCTAGAAGGAACCTGAAAAATGGAACTAAAGATTCGACGAGAAGCTCAAAATTGAGGGTCGCACAACTTACCGGAACCAGAGTCGGAGCCGGAAGAGGATGACGAGGACGAGGAAGATTCGGACCCGAAGACGGAAGAAAGGAACTTGCCGGCACCGGAGGCGATGACCCGGGTGGGGGAAAGGAGGAGCTTGGAGATCCAGCTAGGGTTTTCAGGGCGGGGGTTGGGATTGGGAGGGCGGTCGTAGGGGGTGGCGACCCGGGCGACGCGCCGGGGCCGGAGTATCTTGCCGCCCGATCCGGGGCGTGACCTACCAGCAGCGGCCATTGTTGAACAGGAAGAGAGAGAGAGAGAGAGAGGATGCTGTTAAAATGCGGTTAACGAGGGGTTCGTTCGGAGCGGTTAAGGTAAATTCGAGCGAGGGAGAGAGAGAGAGAGATATATAATTGTCTTGTTTTTTTGGATTTTCTCTTCTTCTTTTTTTCATTTTTTATTTACTGTATTTTTTTTTTATTTTTTTCCTATTTATTTGTCTATCCACTGTTAATTTTCTATAAAAGATTTTTCTACATGATTTCATGCTATTAAATGATTCTTTTTTTTAGGTAAGTACATGTTATATTACTCTTATTATTGTACATTTTATTATTTTCTGTTTTCTATTTATTTGTCTATCCACTCTTAATTTTCTATAAAAGATCTTTTGAAGTAATTACATATTATTAAATTTTTTTTAAGTGATTACATGTATTGTTACACTCAAGGATAGGATTTCTCATTCATCAAAAAGAAAACTCATCAAAAAGGATAGAATTTCTCATTTTCCTTTACTAGTAGTCTTATTATACTCAATTTTTCTCATGTTCTGTACAGTTTTATGACTTCAAGCTAAATTTGTATAGCCAATACGATATAAAAGAAAAACAATGCAAACTTGAAAATAAGCTTATTGGTGTGATTTCTCAATAATGAAGCATATGGCCAGATTTATTGGTATTATTTTAAAATGAATTGTCCAGAAAATCACCATACGAGACAATTTATGCTAGTGTCGCCAAATTGTTTGGTTTGATTCTAAAACAAAAATGTAACAATTGTTAAAATAAGGACTTGAACGTTTAATTTTATTTGGAAAGTCAATCATATTAAAACCATGGTATTTCCAAAATTAAAAATAGATACAATGAAAAGAGTTGTATTCTAATCCTGGTAAATCTTTAAATGGATAGGAGGAAAAAGCACCGTGAATATTTTAAAACAAATTATCCATCTTTCTTCAGACGGAAGACAATTTGGCCCAAGAAAATCCATGAACACTATAAATTCCACTTTTTGAGAATTGCTAGTGAAAATATTCCATGGTTCGTGCAGGGAGACAACCCATGCCCCATTTGTTGGTCCAACCTCGATGAATTTAAGCATCTCTTTAAGGAGTGTATTTTCTTTCGAGTTGCATGGACAGAATCATCATGAAAGCTACTTGATAGTTGCTTTCCATCTTCTACACTGCAAGCTCTCGTTGATTTTATTCTCAATCCACCTACTATCTTTGCGATGAATAGGATTGACCGTGATGATTTCACATTATATGGTTGCATTGTCTTATATATGCTCTGGAAGCCGATGAATGATTGTGTATGTATAGGCAAAACTTTTGATCTTGCAATTGCAATTCACCATGTTTTTGTTGCATATCACGAACATTCCAAGGCCAGGAAGGCTCCCAACCCCCAAAGAAATCCCATCCCTGCTCACTCCATGCCAGTCTTGCGACATCACAGGGATTTCATCGAGATCAACACTGACGCTGCATGGAGCTCGCACATGACTTGTCTCGTAGGACTTGCAACTTAGCTAGATGGAATGACCATTCTCTCCTGGCACTCCACAGTTGAAGCTCCCTCCCCTCTCTACGAGAAACATTGGCTGCATTACAAGCGCTCTCCATTGTTGTCGATAGAGGTTGGGACAAGATACGGTTAGAATATGATGCCTTATTGCTTGTGGAAGCCATCTCCAATCCCAATTCATAGCCTTGGGAAATTAGATTACTTATTTCGGATATTAGATCGGCATTGCTCTTGGACCTTTCGTTCGGATAATTGTTCTGCCCATGGCTTAGTCCACTTTGGCTTTATGTCAGATTTTGATTTCCTATGCTTGCATGTCAGTTATTCTTTTATCTCGGATATCGTTTAGTAATTCAATAAAATTCTGTTTAAGTATAAAAAAAAATTATTGCAATTGCACCGAATTTTTTATTTTACCTTTTTTTTTTCCTCCTGAAACATGGAAATTGAACTGATATTATTAAAAAAAAGAGAGGGAAAAAAAAACGTGAATTATTATTGGGCTGAGAAGAGGCCCATATATTATAGATCGGATCTTCAACACCGACACGGACTGTCGGAGCCGCCTATATATTATAGATCGTACCTTCCTGCTTCGTCCGCCATTGAAACGCAGAACAGAGGAGCAGAGTTCGCAGTCGCAAAATCCATTATTTCTCTCCTGCTTGTGGGGGTTCCGGAAGCTCATCTCACCTGGGAAATCGATTCAATCACCAGCCCCGTAATCTGATTGTGCAAGAAGGATGCCGGGGTTGACGTGCAACGCCTGCAACAAGGAGTTCAACGACGATGCTGAGCAGAAGCTCCATTACAAGTCAGAATGGCACCGCTACAATCTCAAGCGCAAGGTCCCCTCTCTCTTTCTGCCTCTCTGTCTCTCGAAAGTTGTTTCCTTTTCGCGTATTCCGATGTTGTTCGATGTTTTCTCTCTCTGGAGGTGGTTCGTTTGATTAGCTCAATATGATAGAGGCATTGGATTATGTATGGTTATCGTGATATCAAGAAAGTCATGGCTGCCCGAAACTCGCTATGGTCTGGTAATACGATTCCACAGTTGAATGGTTTGAGACAGTCATGGTGATTATAGCCTTTGTGTATCATTTGGGGAGTGTTCTCGTATCTTCTTCTTCAATATGAATCAGTGCTTTGTGTTGTCATCTGTGTATTCTTAGAATGTCGAGTGAACTCTTAGTTTGTTATGTTGGTCGGAGATTCGTATTGTCTTGCTGGGCAAACAGTTTTGAATTCGAATGGATCCTGGCAAGTATTCCTGATGCAATTTGATCTCGAAAAAATCCAGGTCGCTGGAGTTCCTGGGGTGACCGAGACTCTGTTCTTAGCTAGACAAGCTGCAATCGCCCAAGAGAGGAATAAGTCTAGTGAAACTCCCATGCTCTATAGCTGTGGCATTTGTAACAAAGGATACCGCAGCAATAAGGCCCTTGACCAGCATCTCAATTCACGGAATCATATCGCGAGGGTTTCTCAAGGTACGGGAAATCAGGAAGAGGAGAGGACAACGGTTAGACCGCTACCCCATCGTGCTGTGAATAAGCCTGTCACACGCAAACAGCTTGCCAATGTTGAAAGCGAGGAGAGTGAGGATGAGTGGGAAGAAGTTGGTTCAGATGAGGAGTTGGCTGGGGAGGCGACAAAATCTATGAGTGGGTTGAACGAGGATGAGGACCATGACATGGAGGAAGTGAGCGGTGAGGAAGATGATGACTTATTTGAGTTGGACCCATCATGTTGCTTTATGTGCGATCACAAGCATAATAGCATCGACCGCTGCATGGTTCACATGCACAAACAGCACGGGTTCTTCATTCCCGATGTTGCGTATTTGAAAGACCCAAAGGGGCTCCTCACCTATCTTGGTCTCAAAGTAAGAATCACTTTTTTGTCATTCATTGTCTTATATGTTACTAACGATTGGTTTTGCAGAGGTATCTGATTTAACCCGTTGACTACGATCATTGTGTTTTTTCAGGTGAAGAGAGATTACATGTGCTTGTACTGTAACGATCGCTGCCATCCCTTCAGCAGCGTGGAAGCAGTTCGAAAGCATATGGCTGCCAAAGGCCATTGCAAGGTGCACTATGGAGATGGTGGGGAAGAGGAAGAAGCGGAATTAGAAGAGTTCTACGATTATAGCAGCAGGTACGTAAGTCCAACCAGCTCTTTCATTCTGACCACGACTCAGACCGCCTAGCTTTAATCATAAGAAGCTGATTGTTATTTCGAACTTCTTTTTCATTTCCCCCTACCTATTTGATTACTGGGTCTCTTTACTATTTTCCTTTCCCTTTTAGTTACATGGACGAGGATGGGAAACAACTGGTTGCAGTTGGGGACTCGGGCAGCAACGTACAACTTGGAACTGCTGGGTCTGAGCTCATCATAACTCGGAGAACTGATGCTGGAGTTTCCACCAAATCCCTAGGCTCACGAGAGTACATGTGCTACTATCGCCAAAAGCCTCGCCCATCATCTGTGAATGATGCAGCTCTTACTATCGCACTGGCTTCAAGGTTGGTGCTTCTAAACTCCCCTCCTCACTTGTGTATGAAAACGTAATGAGGAACAAACTTTCGACAATGAAAATTCTTGGTTAGCATCTGCGGTACACCAGGATAGATTGAGCCATTAATTATTCATATCTGGCATCATTATGTCAGAACCCATACTGATCACCTGCTGTGATTTAGTTGGGGAAAGGAACCCATGACATCCGGTTTAGGCAAGAATCTCTGTTGATTAAAATGCTTGTTCTTTCTTGATGAAAATGTTTGTTCCTTCTACCAACGTGGGTTGATTTAAGCGGCTCGGCGCTTGTTTCGCTTAAGTAGAGTCTCGGGTTTGAGTCATTGTGAATGCAGAAAATTCACGCTGGGAGAGTTTTACCCCCTAGTGGATTGACCTGACTCGATTAGATTAGTCGGGGCCCAATTGAACTTTTGAATACCCCAGGGTTCACACTGAAAATGCTCGTTCCTTCTCTTGTTTCCTTTCTCCAGTTACCGGAGCATGGGATTAGCCACTGTGCAGTCAAGGGAGCAAATGGTGAGGATGAAGGTCATGAAGGAGATGAATAGGTCGGGTGTGGAAGCAATGCGAACCAAGATCGGGATGAAGAGTAATGTCATCAGAAATCTGCCCAAGAACGTCCCGTATTAGTCCACTGGTGGTTGTATAATTTATCTCTGCCTCTATTATATGCTTAGAGAACATACATAAATATGCAGAGATGGAAATGGCATTATATGCACACCGGTTTCTTAAGAATCCTAGTCGAAGGTTTTTTCTTTTTTCTTATTTTCTGGGCGCAGATACGGCTTGTAACGAGTGACTTACCATGCCATGGTCCATGGTTTCAAATGAAAAATCTGGCGAATGAATCTGTCTCAGTTAATTATCAAGTTGCCTTATATCTCTCTCTGGTAATTGAATAATAGGCCAGCGTTACGTCGAAAGTGATCATCTGCGGAAGTGTTGGCCACGTCCGTAACTGATTTTCCCGATTGACAGTTGCAAATGCTCTGTTAACATAACATCTGCAGCCTAAGGCCTCATCTGACCAGCTGCTAGAAAAGAAACTGACAAGATTAATCTATTCAGACTGAAATTAGACATCAAAATATTCCATAATTCAAAGAATATCCAAAAACCATCACATCCACTCCAAAAGAGAAAAACGAACGAAATCAAACAGTCATGACAAAAGCCACATCGATTGGTGGCCCAAGCAGGGCTATAATTCACGTCTTTCATGCAATCCCTATGTGGCGTTTAACAAGTCCAAACGCTACTACACTACCATGGTGATGGAGAGTTCCACAGTTCTCCCCTCTACTGTCCACAACAACCATTTCTCGACTTCTGGACTGCGTTTCCTTTCCTGCTTGGCTCCAGTCATCTATCTGCAAGGGGTGGCGATCAAGTTAGAATGATCAAAGTCAGAAGGAAAGCCTCATTATTCACGAGATCATTTGTTCTTTTAAACCATAACAAAGACATATAGAAACAACACAAAAACCCCGACTTGATTTCTTAACTGGAGAAGCCCAGAAGTACAGAAATAGCATATACCTACTAGTTGTCATAGAAGCGAGAACGGCGTCTACGGGAACTGTGATATCCAACGAAAAGAGTGTATAACATTAGTAGAATAACAGAATCTTGAGGGATAATTTAACTTGGCAAATCCGACAAGAGAGAGCAAGCTTACCCTAAACTTGCCAACCTACATGAATATCTATGCTGGAAGTATCCCAGACATAATTTTCCCCACCACTAAAATTGAATTTACCAAGTAAAGAAAATCTCAATTGGGCAAATGAAGCACCATATGATCCCAAATTAATATCTATGCTGCAAGTATCCCACGGACATAATTTTCTTCCACCACTAAAATGGAATTTACCAAGTAAAGAAAATTTCAATTGGGCAAAAAGCAGCACCATATGATCCCAAATTATTATAATTATACTAGGTTTTTTTACCCGTGCGTTGCACAAGACTTTTACTACAAATATAATTGAAATTACCTAATTCAAAATTTACTATTTTTAGTTAAATTTCAAAAATTTCATGATGCTATTTCTTTTTCCTATAGTATATAAATAATTATATCCAAATATCTTAAAGGATTGCGATTAATTAATATATTACTACTATATTGAAGTAGTAGAGTAACTTTTTCAAAATTATTATTTTTTCGAAATTTGATTTTAATTTATATGCATTTACTAATTTAATCATATTTAACCCAAGTTGTATATATATTTACAATCATGCCACTATTTATTACACTGTTTTCAAGTTTTTGTATTATATAGATGGCCTGTGCAAACACGAATCATTCTTATGTACACCCTGAATTAGATTGGGGTTCCGAATTTCATTCATCCCAACCATGATATCTCAGTTTAATAGAACAATAAGACACCAATCTCAAGTTCACCATGCCAAATTTTTACATCAACCATCAGCATCAAACTGAAGTTTAGTAGATAGATTACTTGTAGGAGTAATAGGCCCATGCACGCTGAAATAGCCGATAAAGAAAAGAAAGGATTATTACAGCTATCATTGCTCAACAATTTTAAACCCCTCTCCCTCTTATTTCGGCTTCACTTTTTCTTGAGGGGGAAAATAGTGGATAGGGCTCATTTTCTCAGCTGATATATCTTAAATTACATAATCAAATATGGAACTCTCAAGTTCATGAGGATCATATTGTATCACAAACCCAAAAAACAGAGCAGACTCAGGCTTCTAGATGAACTAATCATGGTTCAGACACCTGAAAATTAATAAACAAGGAAGCTTGAGGCTGACCTGCGATGCCTTGAGCGACCCGATGAAGGACCTCTTGAGCTGACATATTCATCATCAAACTCGTCTGCTCTATATTCAGGAAACTCTACAGATGCCACAGAACCCTCGTCAGAATTTGAGGCATCGTTGCTGGCACGGCGGTTTCCTCTTCTTGCATCACCAACCCTTGACCTTCTCCTATTCCTCGAACTCCTAAAGTTATCAAATACCTGATACAGAATACATGATGTCCACCAATTGCCATCATCTCCTGGGAAATCCTCAAACTCATCTCCAGTATCATTGTCCCCGTATTCAATAACATAATCTCCCAAAACAACTCCACGAGGAACTTCTGAATGAATGGTACTCAACACATCTATGATCTCGGAGGACTGCTGGAAATTTTCCCAATCAAGTTGCCGAGCAGGATCGATCTTAGAAGGCCGAGCATGAGGATGCTCCAGGCGGGCATGCTTCTGCAATTCAAGGAAAGCGCCCGTAAAAGAACATCGCAACTCTTCACAACACCGCTGCTTCCTGTCCAGGTAGGCACGGGCCTCGTCGATGATCACCCATCCCGTAACTTCACCTCTGCACAAAGGACAGGTAGGCCTGGAATCACCTTCAGGATTCTCTGGACAGGCATCTGATACAGAAGAATGCTCGGAGGGAGAGGTTGATGTCATACCATAAGCACTCCTAAAGCGGTCCAGACAATTCGAGTGCAAGTGGTCTGTATCACAAACAAAAGGACGACATCCTTTGTCATACGAGGAACACTGGAGGAGGACGCAGTTGTGAGGGAAATCCAGACATATGGGGCAAACCACATCTTCCCATGGATTCTTCACCTGAACTTCCATGGTCAACGCGCTTTTACAGTCTCTCTCCTTTGCCCGAAGCTTAGAAGACCATAAAAAGCCTATACACCACACCTTAAGTATTCACATCATATATACAGATTGATCTGAAGGTACCCAATTTGCATGATGAGCATACAAGCACCATTGCGTAGCTGAAAAATCAAGGAGATACAACGTCAGATTCGATTCAATTCAACACCGGACTGGTCAGAGATGACCATCAGAAAGCACTCATGAGTACAAGATAGAGCGATTGACGTGAATACAATCGCATGCTCAGTCCAACTTGAACACGCAATGACTAAAATACCGAGGAGACAACAGAAGCTACTGTGCAGGCGCCACTGATCAATCGCGGGACGCAACCAAACAATTAATCGCAAATGAGCTCAGAGACAAATGATCGAAGGGCAATCCCGTCAGACTAAAAAAAATCGAGCTGAGGAGCTAACAATCGGCAGAAAAATCGCATCACAACCAACACGAACAACGAACGCGACCGATCAAACAAAAACCGAAGGCGTCCAGTACGTCAATCGGAAGCGGAAATGACCGACCAGAAGAACAAACCTCCGAGAGAGAAAGCAGAAGATAGAGAGTGAAGAGTGTCCCGTCTCCTTCCTCTGAGAGAGAGGTCAGGCTCACTGTATATGTACGGTCTTCGTCGTCTTCTTCTTCTTCTTCTTTCTCCTCTTCTTCTCCTTCTTCCTCTCTCTCTCTCTCTCTCTCTCTCTCTCTCTCTCTCTAAAAAAGTCTGAATTTACGTATTTCTGTGATCATCGTTTTATATATAATGGTCAGGAAAGTGAGGAATGATTTGTTGTTGAATGACGCATATGCCCTTCCGACCGAACATTTCCAACTTCGAGTCATTCTTTTATTCATTTTTTTCTTTTTAATTTCCAATTTTTTGATGCTTTCACAATATTTTTTTCCCTCCTCAAAATATTTTTCTCAACATTGTTGATTGATAAAAAATAAACTCGTTACCGAAAATTTTCCCGAAAAATACAACTAACTTTTAGCGCAAAATCACTCGAATATAGCAAATAATTTCGAAATTATCAGAAATCAAGATAAATACAAATAATTTCGAAATTATCATAACATCGAGATAATTGCATATTCAGCTTATAAATCCTGATAATCTCATCATCATATTTCAAGAATTATCGATTTATTGAGAATTTATTCACTGCCAGCAAAAATCTAAAAGGAATTTTCCCAAACCCCTAAAATTCATTTTTTTTTCCTTAAGTGTCCTTTAACAGATTCACTGCTTGTTTCCAAAGGAATTTTGTTTTCTCTTTTTCATTTCCCGTTAAATCCGAAGTCAAGAATAGCTGCCTGCTTCAGGGCGTTCCCAAAGTCAAAGCTTCAATATAGAAAAAACAAAAGTCAAATAATATTTATTATTTGCATTATTTTTGCCCAATAAGGAAATATATTGTCAAAATCTTATCATGTTTATCCATTGAGAGAACAGAAGTTCAACTTCCCGACCCGAACCAGATATTGAACCGGCCAGCATGTGCTCGTACACCAGTGGCCCGGTTGCTCCAACCGGATTTTCGATAACGACATATACATGTAAGATAAACTAATCCGTCAAATATTAGGAACCGGTCAGCTCGGGACTTGCATATTTGGCATTTCTGCGAACCGGGACTGCCGAGGATCCCAGTGCATGGTTAGGACCGCCCAGTGGGTCGATTCGGCCTGAACTTCAAACCCATATATTATGTTGGAGGTAAACATTTGGTTATCACTCAAAAGAATCAATAAATTATACATACATCCATTGTATCTAATGCACAGGGAATCAAAAACCGAGACATGACGATTTGCCAAAAAGCGAAGGGCAAGAAAAATGAAGAGGCCTATTCTTAATCCTCTATTAGTCGGGTAATGACTCCTACGGCGACTGTTCTCCCTAACGATCTCAGGGACACCCTGCCTAGAGCTTTACAGTTCGAGTACTCTTCTGCACATACGGATCCATTTAGAACCACCTGAAATGTAAGAATATACAAACATATCAATATATCATCAGTTCAATACAAGGGAGTCAAATGTATGAACATGTCTAGTAAACATAATCTCGAGAGTTTGGAATATTGTCATTCGCTTCGTTGCAACTCCAATCATGACTGTTAGCTGAACCACACAGTAGGACCCATACAACCGGCCCACCACGCATGTACCTGCTTGTTGGTATGGTTCTTCAAAAGGTAGGATCTCCAAATGAACACATTAAAATCTTAATATGATTGGCTTTATCATCCTTAGGTCTTAAGTTAGTGTTTTTTTCAGGTGAACTATGTGACTTCTACGAATTTGGGCAGAACCCTTGAAACCTGTAGACGGTTCAAAGCTCAGTCTAATTCTCAAAACTCGGTCTAGTTCTCACCTCCAGTATCGCGCTCTGCTTCGCCACGAGACATCGGGGAGTTTTCTTTGAAGCCTTGCCCGTTTTAGGATCAAGCAACGATATTATCTTCACGACCCTTGCAGCCTCTTTAGCATGATGAACATGAAATTCCAACTGTTCATTGCAAAAAATAAGTTCATAATCTCTCCAACCGGATTGAAGATTAAATTCAAGGAAATTGCATAGTTGATAATCCCACCTGAGAACCAATTACAATCGGGGCAGATCCATCTAAGACGAGAACTTTTAATTCAACGTGCTTTGCCGTTGGAACTGGGAATTCAGGGTGACAGAGCACATCCCCTGACATTATGTTAGTTTCCTCCACACCATGAAGAACAACAGACACGTTGTCCCCAGCCCTTGCAACAGTACAAGGACGAGAATCTCTCTCCAAAGACCTAACAGTTCCCACATCTCCTGATGGCATAACAAGAACCTGTATATCATAATGGTAGTCAGGGCAAGTTGAATGTTTAATATAATATCAACTGAGGGCATAGTTCACAAGAAACTGGATACAGTGATCCAATGCGTTACTTATCGTAAACTTATCTCACCAAAATGTTACCGGTCGGAATGCTTATAAGATTTCATTGAGATGTAAACATATCATTTCATCTTCCAATTGGGACAAAACGAGTCACTTTCAAGTGAAAACCATCGTTTAGCATTCAAGTTTCTTTAGCAACTTCTTGGCAAACCAAATCACATTGCATTTCGTGTATGTAATCGCTAGACCTAGCTATAACCACACAGGTAAACCACATTATACCTTTGATCCACTTCGAAGTGCTCCTGATGCCAATTTACCAATGGCAGAGACTTGACCCGTAGACTGTGATTTTACAACATCACATACAGGCATGACTACAGGTTTGGATATATCTCTCGTCGGTGGTTGGAGACTGTCAATAGCATCCAGTAGATGAGGTCCTTGATACCTGCACACACACACACACACACACACACACACACACATATATAATATTTTATATAATATAAGTATTAAGAATCTAACGATCCCACAGGAACTTCGCCAACAACAGGAAGTACTTTTGTAAGTACTCTAAAATTTTTAATTTCCAAACCACATATTAGGAAAGTAATATAATTGACACTCACCAAGATCGTAGACGAGCATCTGATGAAGCTGAGACCAGATTCTGATTCTCCATCGCACTCAAAGGAATCCACAACACAGACAAGTCTTTGAAACCGCAAAGACGAAGGAACGCTCCCAACTTTTGCTTTATTGTGTCATATCTCTCCTTCGAATATTCCACAACATCCATTTTGTTGATTGCAACAATAAGCTGGTCCACACCGAAGCTTCTTATCAATTGGGCATGCTCCCGAGTTTGACCTTTTGTGGGGTCCACACCTGCCTCGAAAGATCCGATAGAAGCATCTATCACAAGGATTGCAGCATCAGCCTGTGTGGCTCCCGAAATCATATTTGGGATGAAGTCCTTATGTCCCGGAGAGTCGAGCACAACCACGTGGTAATTCTTGGTATCGAAATAGGCAACACCGACTGTCATTGTGATTCCTCTTTCCCGCTCTTCGGGGCTCTCATCCAGTGCCCAAGCATAAGCAAAAGAGCCCTTGCCCTGATTGCATGGGAACACATAAATTAAAAAGTACATATGGCTATACTAGCATGAGAGAGAGAGAGAGAGAGAGAGAGACAAGAGAACCCAACAGTGGGTAGGCAGTTCAAGAAAGTTGGTCAAGCAGTATAAGAAGGTCTCACGATAAGGTCCAGCTCTCAACCCTCTCATTTAACATGGTATAGGTAACACAAGCATAAGACATATGACCTAAATTAAAGAGCTCTTGCCCTGATTGCACTAAACAACATAAATAAAATGAAACATTATGTACTATCATCAGAGGAGAGAGACAAGAGAACCCAACAGTGGGTCAGTCGGCAGTAAAAGAAAGTTGGTCAAGTAGTAAAAGAAAGGTCTCACAATTAGGGCCAGCTCTCAACCCTCTAATTTAATATGCTATAGGCACCCCATGAGAGATTTACGAATCAACCCAAATTGCCTATATATATGACCCTCAGAGTTAATGAGCTAAGAGAGCCTAGCAAGCTAGTCAAGCGGCGGCTCATCTCAAGCCACAAGAAAGGCCCCTGTCACAGTAGGGCAAACATGGCCTTGGGCTTTGGAGAAGGCAGGTTACCCAGATCAATGGGTTTGGGAGGTGTTTATGGACCCAGGTTGGCTCTTTTACCACATCATAGAGAGACTAGGACCCAGATGGTGGTGGTCCTGGATAAAAAGAGCACATCGAAAGGATGACACTACCTGTATTTTGGCCTCTTTTTCGTACTTGTGCATTTGCTTTTGAGATATTCGCCCTAATAAGTGCAGTAGTCTCCCTGAAAGTGTCGATTTTCCGGAATCCACATGGCCAACCTAAACAGACATCGAAAACATCAATAGGAATACCACTATCATGCTCAAGCTGAACTCATATTTTGAAAGGACACAACAGCAGATAAAAGACAAGATTGAAAGACTTACAATTGCGAGATTCAGTTGATTCAAATCACTGCCTTCTTTTTCTGGGAGCATCCACTTTTCCGGCTTATAAGGTGCTCGTGATTTAGAAGGCAAATCCGACTTGCTCATGCCTCGGTTATGACTTTGGGGTCTTATCTCTTCGACTGATGGAGTACCCTCGCCCATACGATTGCGTCTACTCGATGCACCAGAAACTTGATCCCCCAACTGTTCATTCCCAGTACTGAGCTTTGAAGAGCTTTCCATACTCGGAATACTTTCCTTTGATATTGATGAGCTTGCTGAGGCTTTGTTGTTAGCCTGTAAGCGCAGAACTCCATCTTTCACATGATTGTTATCCTCAACATTATTAGTTTTGCTCCACTGTGTCTTCGCTGATGAGCTATCAGATGTTTTAGCAGTGGCTGCAACAGCAGAAACCCTTGAAAATTATGATATATGTAATTCAATCAATAAAATAAGATGGAATGTATAACCATTAAAGATAGATCCAATGACACCTAGCACCACCAGAAAGATGGAATTTCAACTCTCTTTTGAAAACAGGTCCACTATAACTGCATGACCACATACCGTGAATATTCATCCAAAAAAACAACTCATTTGTGCAGCTTATGCCTATAAATGAGACAATACATAAGCCAATTTGACAGTACTGACCCTTTCTATGTAAATATTTTTCTTGCACTAGTGATACGAAAGATCATTTCCAGCTGCGGCCAAAAAGCCAAAGACAGCAAAATAACAGTTCCAAGGAAAAAAGATTCACTATCTAAAACCACAAGATATCTGTTCCAGAGAAAGAATATTATTTTCAAACAAGCAGAGTTAGTTCACCAAATGTCTAATTCCATCATTAAGTAAAACAAGAAGATTAATAGTTTTAATTTAAAATCGAGATTCTCATCAGTCATAGAGGAATACCTTTAGAAGCTGTTTTTGAAGAACGCAGCCCATTAGAGACAATGTCATCAGGGGATGGGGCATCAAACTTGAATGGGACTATAAAGACAAGCACGGGTGGATTATTATTTTTATAATTCGTTAAAGGTCCAAAAAAGAAAAATGGTTGACATGCCAGAACAAGATATTATTGTTGGTGATGATAAATATTTACAAGTTTTCAGAGATTGGTTTCAATGTCTAATGTGCGGACCTATTTTGACATTTTTGCGGAACTGAGAACTGACAACATCACAAAATTCATGCAAGGGTCCTTGGATTCTTCCAGGCTCATATAAGTGATGGCCCTCTTCCATCAAACCATCACCGGCCTGCTGTTGACATAATAAAACCTTTTTGGGTGTCCGATGGGGCAATGTTGCAAAGAGTGCCCTGGCCTTTTTGGATACTCCAGAGACTTTACACATGCCATTAACTGCATGAAAAAGATCTAATCTATAACAGAACACAGAACATCGGACTAAAGTAATACTATAACGTGCTAGTTTAGAAAGTGTTGCAAGTGTGGGATAGCTAGAAGAACAGACATCCCAATTTATAAGCCAAGACATACATGGGAGCAAGAATCCAGAATACATTTATTGTACTGTACACATGAAAGATCGAATAAGAGGGGAAAGGATAAGTCAATGGGTGTTTTAGGGTTTGACATAATATAAATTATAAGAACAACGGAAGGACGGTTCATGCAATAAGTTAGTTATTCAGCCATGTCTAGTACAAAGAAATACAAACAAAATAGAAAGGTAAGGCCAAATGCAATTCAAACATTTTAAATACAAGTTCCTTTTCATTATGTGTCCAATCCTCTGTACCCAAGATGATGTTACAGGTAATGATAGTGCATTGACCAAAAAAAAAAAAAGAAAAGGATAGTGCACCTCCAGAGCACGAGACACCAGTACCTGTTTTCTTGTCATGATTGTTGTTCATATGCGGCAAAGGATTTCGAAAAACCCCACATATATCACATGCAGTCATGCTCTCATCATTATCGTATGTACAGATAGGGCAACTCCAAGTTCCCCGCTTAATAGTTTCTTTAACTGGCTCCGAGGGTTGTGCTTTACCTGTTTCAAGGAAGTAAATGTTAGAAAGCAGATGATCAGAAAATGAGCAACCTGCAAACATATAACTAAAGTTAGACTAAATGTACAAGAGTCCAATTACATGAGCCCAATGAGAATGAATGACTAAGGTGGTCATCTTAATCACACATCAGTAGATCTATGATTTTACATAGTTCGTCGGGTCAAAATTATAAAACAATTAATTTTAGGGGAAAAAGAATATAGAGTTACAAACCAGTATCAGTCCAATGATACCATAAAATTTCTTTATGACAAAAGCCACATCACCTAATTAGACCCCTACATTAACTTTGATCAGCATTTCAAATTACAAAATCTATATTCATCATCATTAACTGACAATGACGGCCAACATAACACTGCGGGGAGCTCAAGCACATCCCCAAGTAATGACTCTTACTTAGGAATGCAGCCAAAGTAAAACCCGACAAAGCAAACCAACAGCGGAACGCGACTAAAATAATCCCAAATCACCAAATCCACTGCAACCAGGACAGGATGCAGGAAACAAAGTCAAGGTGGACATTAACATCCGTCCGCAAGCTTGAAACTGTGAAAGCATAACTCGATTGTCATCGACCATTGTAGTGAAGGATAGGGATAACAATGTGAACTTTAAATGGACAATGCACTCAAAACTATTGAATTCATCCAAGGAGGACTGAAATATTCAATCTTCACAGCACTGACAGTTTCCAAAAGTCCAGCTTTAAACACCAATGCTCGCGAAAGCCCAAACCAGCATGCCCATACGACAGATAAGCTCACTCACCATAGTAATCGGCATCGTCGAGGTCATCGTAGTCATAGTCGTCATCGTAACCATCATCATAATCAACTCCATCAAAGACCTTCCGCGGCATCTTCCTGCAAGACCCAATTAAGGCGCCCAAATTGGATCGGCACTGAGCTCGAAATCACCAAAAAAAAAAAAAGAAATAAAATACCACACGCAAATCGACAAACCAGAGCAGACCTCACAGAGCTAAGCTTTGAAGTATAGTAATCTGATAAGCCAGCAATCACGGCAGGGACATGAATTCCCTACTCACGGTAGAACCTCGGATTGAAATCGCAGTGCTTGGAAAAAGCGAAGCGATGAGGGAGACGATGGAGGGAAGCAGTTAAACTCTCATGTAGAAGCAAAACCGGAGGTGGGAAGTGAAATCGGGAGAGGTGAAGACGAAGTTGTCGTTTCGAATCTTTCGATGGCTCTCTTTCTCTATCTCTCTCGATGCCTCAGCTCAGCTCAACTAAGGTAAGGGACAAGCAAAATTCTCTTCTATTCTATCTGTATAAAAAAAAATTCTTTTTTTATTAAATACAAAAAAAAACTATAGATATTTTTTTAAAATAAAAGACAAAAAATTTTCTTCGAATATTATATTATGTTGGAAAATATACTTTTAAGAAATTTTTTTGGTCGAGAATCGATGAAGATAATGAATTGACTTATTCTTGTCCTAGGGGTTCATTTGGTTTCAGAATTAGAAATTTACTCCACTTCGTTCTTGCCTAAATGATAAAAATATAATATACGAAAAATGTATTATTAAAAATTAATTTTAATAATAGTTATAAAAAAGTGAATTTGAGAAATTATTATTAAATTGGAGAGAAAGATAAAAAAGTAAATATATATAGATGTAAAATTAAATGATGAATTTATTATTAAAAAATTATTTGTGATAATAGTTATAAAAAGTATGAGTAATAATTTATTATTAAATGAAAGAAAAAGATAAAAAATAATGATTACATTAATTAAAGGGAAAATGATGCGGAGTGGAGTGGGGCTGGAGTTGAATAATGATTTCGAAACCAAACTCAATCTTTATAGTAGCTTTAAATAAAACCTTTTTTCTTAATAACTTTTTAAAAGATAGTTTATGATGAAATATGAATAAAAAAGAATGTTTTGATAATTCAATATCAATCATATTTCATTTATAATAGTGTTCATTGACCGTCACAGTTTAAAGTACGCACATCAATCTATATATATATATATATATCGTTGACAACACCTTAATAAATCGAGACAAAATGGTAAATCCATCACTAATATTTTATATATTAGTAAAATTAGTAAAATTAACTTGAAGTGCGCTAAATGCTCTTCAACTAATGCATTTAAAGTATAAAAAGACATATAAATATTATTTGGAGATATAATTTGAAAACATAAAAATACTAACAAAATATATGATAACATTTTTGACAAAAGTAAGCAAAAATGAATCATTAATGTCAATAAAACTATTAAAGTTTTACAAAAAAACCATATAATATCATACACATATATATATATGAATAAAACTATATCGGGTACTTTTAATTTTATTAGATTAACACTTGCATTTTATATATATAATTGATGATCGTGTTAGGATATTCAAAATAATAATAAATATATATAACTTATTATATTTATGTAGTATTACAAATCGATATGTTAGTAAAATTAACTTGAAGTGTAATAAATGCTATTCAATTAATGCATTTGAAAACGTATAAAAGGATATAGAAATATCATCTGTAAATATTAGCAAAATAACATATTTTGTAAATATTAAATAAAAATAACATAATTTGAAAACATTCAAATACTAACAAAATATAAAATACCGTTATTTGATAAATTAAGCAAAAACAAATCATTAATGTCAACGAAAATATTAAAATTTTACCAAAAAAAAGCATATAATATTAAAAATGATATATATGACTAAAACTATACTGGATATTTATTAGATTAACACTTGCATTTTCTGTACAAAATTGATGATAATGTTAGGATATTGAAATTAATAATATATATAACTTATTATATTTATTTAGCACTATAAATGCTTAAATAAAATCATAAATTTGTAAAATTTACATGAGCAACAATAAATTCTGATAAATGTTCTTGGATTAATGTAATTGAAAAATAGAAAATTTTTAATTTTTAATTTCTAAAATTAAAATAATACTTCACTTATGTAAAACTGATTACTTTTCACCATTGGCTGGTACACCGGAGGATTCTTTTTTCGCAATCAGATTGCTAGTAGGAGCCCCTGAAGATTATTATAGATATCGACCCAAGGATATATAAATATTAAGAAGATACGGAAATACGCACAGGCAAAAATCTCAGACTAACTAAGATCAAGATGAGTTCACTCACTGTCGTATCAGTTCATCATAGTCCCTAATCCGATCATCATAGTAGTCCCAACTTGATGAGCTTCGCTGGCCCGGACCATGGGGCTGCAAAGCCCACACACATCAAAATTCAACAATACGCCCCATTTTTTAACGGAAAAAAATAAAAAATTTCAACACCACATCGAGGCAAAGGACCGAGACTTGACTCCTACGCTACCAGGCCTTATGCACAAAAAAAGGATTTCGACATACTACAAGTGATCGTCTCCCTCTAATTTCTGAAGAAACGAGTCAGAGACCTTTACAGAGAGGTTGGTAGAATTTCATTCACTTCCAGTAGAATATGCAAGTGAACCCCTACATGACCATGTCAGATATCTCTCGAGCTTACAGCTTTACAAGACGCTATCTTTGAAGTTTGAACCGAAACAGAAAATAACTTAGCCCCAAAATTGTGTCGGAGGCCCGAATAATATGTGCATGTGTATGTGTGTGTGTGTATAGAAACAAAATCGGCAGTCATTGAGAAACTTCTTCTTACTCTCCTACTTCGTCCAATCATCTTTCGGACAGAACTGACTCGCTCCATGAGAGCATGAGATCCCGGACAACACTGGGGAAATCTGCGAACATGAACACAACGTATATAGAAGTATTAAAGTGTTCATTTTTAAAGAAGAAAAAGAAAGTACAGCCCTCTTTCTTGTGTTTGCTATAGGTTGAGAAACTCTGCACAAACTGCTCCAAATGATAATTACTCAGAATTACCTCGTACAACTTCCGCAGCTACTGATGGCATGTCAATTTGGTCTTCGACCAGTCTGTATACATCCACAAGCTGCAAACAAGATACTTGGAACTCAGTCTTACATGGCAATTGTAGGAAAAACCTCAGCAGTGTCCTAAAAGCTAATAAAGCTAAAGACTGCACTCAGGCTTTCGGTAAAATTAACCCATTATGGCATATAGAATAGATGCATTCCATAAATAAATGTCAATTTTTTTTGGATGTTAATTGCTTTCAAATACTACCCCTAACCCTGCCAAAAGGCGTTTGGAAAAAGAGTCTTCTAGGTGACACCATTTAGGTAACCCCATCGTGAATAAAAAGAATAATATTTGGGTCAGTAACCTCCTGAATGTGAAGTTTGGAATCTTCTGTCAATGCAAGCAGAAGTTGTCTCCTGATCCTTTCATCGACCAGGAAAAGGCGAGCTCCATCTTTGATGGTATCTGTAAGGTTGAGTTTCCTCTCGACTTGCAACTGTCTCGACCTTTGCCTATAAGAATTACAAGAGGCCAATATGTAATGGTGAATATAAGGAAAAATTGAAAGCGGGAAGTAAAAGAGGAGAAAGAGATGTTATACGGACATTTCATTCCCTTTCAACGCAGGGTTGCTGCTCATCTTGGCCACGTTTTCTTTTGCGAGAACAATAAGGTTCTCCAGCCGCTTCCATTGGAAGACACCATCTTTAAATAAGACCTGACAAGAGAAACATTTTTGGAAAATTTAAAAAAAAAAGAAAAAAGAAAAAACCACATCAGCCTACTTTGAAGGTTACAGATTGCAACACACTGACCTGGATAAGACGTTCACGAAGGGCTGGGTTTGGGTCTGTTAAAAGACGTTTTGCGATATAGGGATAGGCCACCTGTTGAGTAAATCTACAACTTGAATGAAAGAACTAGACAAGAAAATATCAAGAAGATGAAAGAATGTGAAATATAAATTTAACTTTACCTCGAGAAATTTGAAGTCTGGCTCCAGGGTAAAACAGATACCCTCCTGTGTCAGTAATGACCGAATAACCAGAGAGAATCTCTCAGGGATACGGATGGGATAATTGTAAACCAATTGATTAAACTTCCCTGCAGCACGCAATTTAAATATGATCATTTGTTATCACCCAAAAAAAAAAAAGATCATTGGTTTGCCTGTGCTATCAAACAAGATCCCAAAATAAATAGAAATATGAAAAATGAAAGGATAGGACAGCCTCTACTACTCCTGGATTATGATTCTAATTCAAAACATTAACATAAAAGATGATTCTCTGCAGATCCTTATTTTTTTCCTCATTAACGGAGATAGAACATTCCCCTCCAATGCCACAGAGGAACATTCCCCTCTAATGCAACAGAGGAACATTGCTTGAGGCATCGCCTTGAAGCTTAGTGGCTGCTGTAAACAGCAACTTCCATCAATTTGGCATCAATGAATGCAAGGCGAGGGTCAAAGTCCTAATTAGAAGTCATGATGCAATATTGTAGCATGTTCAAAAATTATTTGAACTCAATTACAGCATGTCTAAGGCTACACAGAAATATGTCATATCACTTATGCAAGCTAATTCAACAAAGCCACTAACACCTACAAAACCAAAATTTTGAGACAAATTGATGCAGTTAGAAAGATGCAGCAAGTACGGAAAAGGAAAACAAGGATGTTAGCAAATCAGGAGTTAAATATGGAAGTACCAGTGACACTCCGGAAGTTGAAAACAGAGAGTCCTTTTCCAACAGAGTTCTGCCAAATTGCTTCCAAAGCTGGAATAATAGGAGCGACATCTGTCCCGCTGGCCAAGAAACCAAGCCTGGTGAAATCATTTGCCATCTCAGCATAGTCCTCATTTACAGCATGGACGACAGCATCAATCAGAATCTGCTTATTTTGCTGAAATTAAGTAAAATAACATGAGATTGCAGCAAATGCAGAGGAGACAAATAGGAAACACACCAGGCTTATATTAAAGTAAAAAGGCATCAAGATGGATGCCTTTATGATGCTCCCACACAGAGGCTGTATGCTCTACGCGTTCTTTCCTTTTTACCCAATTTTCAAAGTTTGCTTTAGTGTCCTTCAGTCTGACCCTCAATTTACTTTCTGGCTCACTTTCCTTGGCACAAGATCTGCTCTCTCTCTCTCTCTCTCTACTTGAGTCTTAACTCTTACAGCAAAAGATGTGCATAATGTGTTAATGTCTTAACACATTATGCACCAACCCTTCATAAGCTCTCTGTATATTTCATCCTCAAGTTATCAGTCCCTTGTTTAATCCGTTTAGCATGTTCCTGCTACTTATTTCATAACAAGTTTTTCCTATTGGCATGTACCTGGCTCAGCACAGCAACATTCCCAAAGTCCACATAAGCAATACGGCCATCGCGCATAGCGAATATGTTTCCAGGATGTGGATCTCCATGAAATAAACCAAACTCTAGCAATTGTCGCAAAGCAGCGCTAACTCCAACTGTTAGAAACCCACTGACATCAATGCCAGCATCCCTAATGGCCTGAAAGAAATGGAATGCAGATTTAGACCGAAATGTGGCTTAGTGGTAGTTAATTTGAGAACTGATATTGTAAGCTTGTTCCGCTGAAGTCAAACCTGTGGATTTGTACAACGAATACCATCAATCCACTCCATTACCAAGACACGAGGCCCTGAAAGATTCTTGTAAACCCGTGGAATTTTAACAGTGGGATCATCTTTAAAGTTTTCCAGAAAATCTTCAATATTCCGTGCTTCCTGTACGTCGCAAAAGGAAAGACATATATGAGCTTTTGCACAGACAAGTTTAATTTCAATTCATGTTATAGATTAGAAACTGAGATCTGAGAAGGTACCAAGGTGTAGTCCAGCTCCTCCAGAAGCTTTTCGCCAAATTCATCTACTATAAGTTCGGAATTGCACCCCAATTTCTGTAGACTAATACCATTCAAAAACGATGCAAGAGTTCGGAAGAGGAAAAGGTCCCGATAGATAATTGGTTCTATATCAGGCCTTTGAACCTGTAAAAAGACCTACAGTTATCTACACCAAAATAGAGATATAGTTAGAGAAAAAAAACCAGGTAAATGTGTGGACCTTATACAACCTTAATGGCAACATCTTCCCCTGTTTCCCGTAAGGTAGCTCTATAAACTTGACCTAAGCTAGCAGCTGCTATTGTCTGTGCTGAAATCTTGCTGAATACAGCTTCAAGAGGTCGCCCCAGTTCCTCCTCTATGATGCTGAAAGCAACCTGTGATGTCATTAACGTGCATTAGTGACATAACAAAACAAGAACCAATCTCCGTCTACCAAAATTGGTTTAGCTAAAGCTCAAGATCAGCCTCGAGTGTGGTAAATAATTCTTACCTGATTTGGAAAAGGTGGGACATCATCTTGAAGAATGCAGAGTTCATTCATGTAGTCTTCTCTAATAATATCAGGTCTGTTTGCAAGAACCTATTCAAATGAACACGACATGTCATCCAATCAAAATATTACAACCAACCTATGCTCCATGGACATGTGATTCTAAATTTTCCGGGAGAAATGCACTAACCTGCCCAGCTTTGATAAAAGAAGGCCCCAAGTCACACAACAGATTCCTCAGTTGCATGGCACGATAAGGTACAACCTCTTCATCCCGTCCAACGAAGCAGTCATACATAAGTGTCGACCAATAAAACCCCAAGTTCCACACTATCTCAACACCCCGCAAAATAAGCGACCAGATAGCACCCCTAGATTCCAAAACCTTGTTCCTCACCTAGTAACCAAACAATACCCGACTTAGTTTGAAAATTTCACGATAAAATAGATCAGCGTTACTCATGTACAATATTTACATAGCAATGAGTCTCTTTTCCGCATTCATCAAATTACACGTCTTGTGCAAAGTGAAATGAATCAGCAAGCATTTGATGATACTCTTATAGAGACTGAGCATGGTAAGAGGAATTATCAACTCGACAACCGACTCGAAAATGAATTCTAAATCATTCCCAGGGGCAAGCTGATGCTCTTCCTAGTCCCAAACTATATGAACTCTACAGTTACCAAGCTCAAGCTAAACAAACCAAACATATTGAAGTGACGAAAAGGTAAAAATTTTCAGTACGCCGTAATCGTACAGTCTCGGGAGTGTACTTGCGAAAAGGCACGCAGACTCCTCGCTCGATGTCAAGCTGCTCCAGAGCACTGCTCGACTTGCCGAGCCGCAGCACCTCGCCGGCCACGCTCCGCACCGTCAAGGTCCTCGTATTGGTGCCGGACGCAGCGGCCCCATTTGCGGTGCTAGCTGCAGCGATCCTTAGAACTCGGGGAACATAATTCCGCCTCTTCCTCCCGAGGACATTGGGAGAAGCTTCAGGCCGCAAGAGCACATGCCGGCGGTTCTTCCGAAGGGAGCCGTAAGTACTGGATGAGAAGTGGACGCCATTGGAGGAGGCGAGCTCCATGGATGGGGTCGAGCTTGAGTTGAAGCTCTAGAGGAGGAGAATCATTCGGCAGCTTCGATCAATGGATGGAGAGAGAGAGAGAGTTTCAGTTGCAGAAGGAAACAAACTCGGAAGGGGGAGACGAGAGCCACACAAGTGGAGTGGGAGATAGGAACGACAACGTTTTCGTCGTTTCCCGCGAAATTCATGGGCCGCCAGGTATGGGCCTCTTGGACCTTTGGGCCTACGTTATTTTGTCTCGTGGGCCAATGTTATCTCATCCGAATTTAATGCAAAAGTGCATCATGGGCTGATCCCGTTTCCAAGACGGCAGGCCCAATATCAAGAGTTACTCGATACAATCAGCTTTATGCCGGTGCGATGCACGGAACTTTTGTATATTCGTGTTTGATTGATCATGTGTGTTGGATAGACAGATCTTCCCAATAGGAACAATCTCGAACTTAATGATCTCAGTATCATGTTGGGACAGTCAATAATAGCTTAGGTACTAACGAATAGAGACATGAGGCTGAGAAGAACAAAAGAAATCCTTTTCTATCAAGTGATTGATCTTCCGTTGCATATATCTCACATCTTTGGTTGAATTGGAACTTAATAGCCGATAAGCCCACGTATTGCATGGGATTTGTTCTTTGTCATTATCAAGAAAATTTTCAATTGATAACTCATTATAATACTTGTTCATTCTTATGCTGTTAATCACTGCGTAAATTAAAAATAATAATCTCCCTAACAATTATCCCATTTGACTTAATAACGATGATTATAATATATATAGATTTAATATCAATAATAATAATAATAATAACAATAATACTCTTCGCAACAATTATCTCATTTGGCTTACTGATAGTTATATATATCTCATTTGACTTAACAATAATAATAATAATAACAATAATAATAATAACAATAATAATAATAATAATAATAATAATAATAAAAATAGTAATAATCATTTTAGTAAAAGTTATGAAAATAATATGCATTCCGTGTTATGCCATATCAATAGATCAACATTAACATTTGTGAAGGTCAGTTATAAGAGAGGACGACAGTCATAACAATTAATTAGTAACATATGTAAGTGAAATAAAGAGCATGAAAAGTCCCCTAGAAAGAATGAATCAATAATTTATTCATTTCAGATTGAGGGTAAGAGAACACGCATTACAGGATACAGTTTTCTTGTTGTAATTTTAGATTGGATTTATCACATTTCATTTATTCCAAGATTTAAAATGCTTGAATTTTCTTAATAGATATATTTCTTTCTTTTTTTTAATTTAATAGATAAATTTCTATGAATTGTATATTTAATACTGTAGAGATGGATATTTCCTTTTCTCTACATATTAAATTTGCCGGAAAACTACATATTTGGTCTTCTAAGTTTGGATGTTTTCTATTTTAAGCCTTTTTTCTATTTGTTTTTATTGTTTAGATCTTATACTTTTGAATACTTTTCTATTTTAATCATTTTTCTTTTTCTTGATTCGTTTTCATCCGATACTTTTGATTACTTTTATATTTTCATCCTTTTATCATATTTTTTTAATAGAGAAAATTTTAATTTTGATCCTCAACCTGTTAAAGTTATTATCTTATCTTAATTTTTTTTTGGGTTCAATTTTTTCTTAATATTAAATGTTTTGTTTTTTATACTTCTATCATTCAAATTCTCATAAAAATGCCCACGCGATATTTTTGAAATTTATAAAAATTTATAATTAAAAATTCAAAAATAAAACAAAATCTATCGAAATATATTTAGATGGGGATGATGGTAAATTAAGAGGGAGAGAGACGGCAGTAGCCAGTATAGGACGAAGTCGGGCACCACCATCTTAGGAGAGATCACCTTAAGCCTATACCTCTATCAACGATTACACTTTGCAACATCATTCTGTGCATTAGGGTTTACCATGTTCTTGCTTGGTGTGTACTACCAACCTCATAAGTATGGTTCGTGGCTATCGAACCACAATCGCCTTTATTTTTTTTCTATATTTTTCCAATCTGTTACTCGCAAATTTGAATACCGATTCTTCCAGCGTACACCGCCACTCCCTGTCAAGATTGCCCGTGACCTAAATGCTAGCCCTGCTCATTCTCTCGAGTAGGTTCACGATATTTCTTTTATTAATTTTAAAATTAAATAAATAATCTTTTCAAATTTAAAAATGTTGTGTGGGCATTTTATGATAATTCAGGGGTAGAACCGTAACAGTATAAGAAACAAAACATTTAATATTAAGAAAAATTGAACAAAATAAAAGAATTATGATAAAAAATAACTTCAAAAAGTTGAGGACCAAAGTTAAATTTTTTCTCTAATAAAATCTCTGATAAATGGACGAAAATAGAAAAGTAATCAAAGGTATTTGATGAAACAGAATCAAGAAAAAGGAAAAGAACTGAAAAAATGTATATGAAGTATAGGATCTACACAATAAAAAAATTAGAAAAATGACGAAAATAGAAAAACATCCAAACCGAAAGGATCAAATGTATAGTTTTCTCCAAATTTGCGTATGCAAAGTTATAATTCTATATATATATATATATATTGAACATATATAGTCTTAGCTAGTACAGATATATATTTTTACCGTTTATATTAGTATTATTATTTTTCAATTCTCCTAACAAATTTCTCAGACGATTCTTTCTCTAGAACTCTTTACTCATGTCATATATATGTAGCTATGCCGTGTCAAAGACGACTATTCTCTCCTATACTAATTATTATACTCGATCAACTACGAGATTTAATGAATTAATTAATGAATAATGGTACAATAATCTATTAACCCACTTAGACATTCTTAACAAGCTAATCGCCCGTTAATTGGACAATAAAGAATTACTCGATACGAAGTTAGATACTTCTTTTTTAACCTTTCACAAATATGGGAATCTATTCATTTCTCTTTTCGACTTATAAAAGTGAAATTAAATAATGCATATATACAATTTTCCCCCCAAACTTTTGAAATAATCCTCCCACGTATAGTTAGATATGATTTCCTCAAAGGCATTTGTGTTATAGTGATACAAGTTATTCCTACTATTTAATCAATCCCACATCTAGGAATATGATCCCTATAAGCTTTTGTTATATGACCAGGTATTAAACTTTAATTATTGTGCATAGTATCTATGTCTTTTACTTTGCTTATTCTTGAGTAATTGCACCAATTTATATATACGTTACCGGTGATAACCTCTTCTAGCAAGAAACACATTTCGAAGATTCAGACTTAATTACGTCCATATATATCCTCCAAATCAAGTATAGATTAAGAGAGATGTGCATATGGACGAGAAAAAAGTATAGAATGTTCGGATCATAATTAAATAAAGTGATATTATTTTGCGAATAAAGTCGCGATAGCAAAAGGAAAAATTGGGTGAAAAGATGAGTTCCGCAACATTATAGAATATTAATAAAAGATAAACACAAAAATAATTCGTTATAAGAAAAATCCTCCTTTTGATCATTACTCATGACTAGGAATTAACAATCCGCGCAACGCCGCAAGTGAAAAAAGTTTTCATCAATCTTTTGATTAATGATATTAGTTTACATAATAACCAATATAGAGTATAATTGACATAAAATTATTTATACATAAAAATTATGATCTCTCGATTCATATTTTCTAAAAAATTACACTAATTAATATGTCATGTATAAAAGCTAACTTTTTTTTCACCAAATTCGCTTGAATTTTTAATATTTTTAATTAGAAAACTATGACCTCAATATAATAGAACTTAAGTGGCCTCGATAATATTTTAAGTGGTGAACTTTACTCGTAGTGCACATGTTCAAAGTTCATTAAAAGCATCTCTTGGTCATTGTTAGGTTAATGCACAAGCGAGAATTAGTCTCACTCAATACGTTGGCGTAATCTTGTGTTTCACTCAAAATAAAAAAAAAAGGACCTTTTTAGTTTGAACATTTCTAACGTCATAAATATAAATAAGCTAATTAAGTTGATGATAAATTGAAATACTTATTTTTCATATTTAAATAAAAATATCAACGTTGATTTAGGTGGTTTGGCACATGTTCTCTTAAGTAAAGTTTCAAGTTCGATTTTTGTAAATAGAAAAATTCATGATTAGGAGAATTTTCATTCCGATCGAGGCCGAATTCAAAAGTGTTTCGGGTTCGGATTCGGAGCAAAATTAAAATAAAATATGGGAAAAAAGAAATTTTAATTAATTAATGTCAGCACCTAATTTCGATCCATCGGCTCCGAGGGGGGCAAAATTGTCATTTCCCAATTTATCACCTTTTCTTTAAAAAAAATTATTATTTTTAATTAAATTAAATATGTATTCAAAAAAAAGAAAAGAAAAGAAAAGAAAAGAAAAGAAAAGAGTCGGGCAGGGCCGGGCAGGCCGGGCAGCGTTGACCGGCTGCCCGTGACCCGCCGGCCCTAATTTAAAAAAAAAAAAAGATTCGGGCAGGCCGGGCAGCGCTCGCCGGCTGCCCGCGATCCCCGACCTGCCCAGAACAGGAAATCGCAGATTTCCGCGATTTCCTCCCCAAATTGGTCGAAATCTCAACCAAAAATTGCAATTAAAGGGGGGGAAATCGAATTCGGCAGGGACACAACAGAACCCAGTGAAAGAAATCGCGAAATTCCTCTCGGATTGGGAGAATTTTGCAAATCGGAGCCCGATTGGAACCGCGCCGGAAAATCGTGAAATCTCAGCAATCCCGACCGTTCCGGCCACCGGTGAAGCCCAGATCGGAACCGGCGTCCCCAGGGCGGCGCTCAGAACACTCACACGCTCCCCTTCGTGCCGTCGTTGCGGCGCCCAACGGCCGGAATCGCCGCTCTCAGCCGCTCGGCGCCGCCCGTGTTACCGTCCGATCGCCACTAACGGGCTTCGGCCCATTGCGTTTCATTGCAGGTCCAGCCCGTCAGCCCAGCCAGCCCAGCCCGTCAGCCGCGGCCCGACGCCTTTCGCGGCCCAAGCCCAGTCCGGTCCTAAATCCAGTCCAGCCCAAGACCTCTCCGGGCGGTTTCCTCCTTCGGATAGGCTGACCGATCCGATCCGATCCGACCCGACTCGTCCGTCCGGCAATTTTCTTATATTACAGAAACGTCCCCAAACTTTCGGACTAGGTAAAATCTCAACTTAGCGGCATGTTTAGGGCTTCATATTAAATATCGTGCTTGCTTGGATGATGATGACATGAAATAATTGCTTGTTGCTTGCATAGATTATCGAAATTATGTCTAATTCGATTATTTTTTCTTTTTGATTTGTTTCATTTTAATCCTGCCGCAACTCTTCTTATTTTTCAAATTATCACAAATTCTGAAATCCATTTTAAATCAGTCCCAGGACATTTTTAACATTGTTATCACGTCCCTAATTTTTTCTAGAATTTTATACTGCTCCAGTAAACTTTTTGACTTGTTTCAATTCAGTCCCTAGAGAATTTATTAATTTTTAAAATCAGCCCTAAATTTCAAAATTCATTTCAAACATACCCTGGGCTATTTCATTATTTATATCACATCCTACAAACTTTTGAGGATTTTAAACCATCTCAGGAAACTTTTCCATTTGTTTCAATTCAGTCCCTGTGACATATATCCCTTTTAAAAATCAGTTCAGAGTTTCAAAATTATTTTCAAACGCGTCCTGGGCCATTTCATTCTTTCCAGAACGTTCCCTGATTTTTTTTATAATTTAAAATCGTTCCAGTAAACTTTTCAATTTGTTTCAATTTAGTCTCTGCAACATTTATTCATTTTAAAACCAGCCCTGAATTTCAATAATTAATTTCAAATAAACCCTAGCCCATTTTATACTTTCCCGAACATTCTCCAAATTTTATAGAATTTAGAAAAAAAATCATTCTCCAAATTGTTTTGATTTGTTTCAGTTTAGTCATTGAAACCTTTCTCCGTTACTTTATTAGTCCTTCTTATTCTACATTACGTTGTTCGATCTTTATGTAAATTTTTCGAGATGACTGGAAATTAGAGTTTATCGGGCGATCTATTATTGATCGTTTCGACGGCTTGAAACCCAAAAAATAAAATAAAGCATTCAGCAGATTTTAATTAAACTTAATGATTTCACCTATCGGGTAAACGGGACGTTTATTTGACTAATTAATTCACTCGACCTTAATAATTTTGCACGAATTGGTAATTAATCGGAAATGCGCGTCGATAAATTGCAAATACGTGTTGACGCCTTCTTTTCAAAATTCGCAAATTTCATACTAAAATCTGAGACTCGTGATCGGATGTGGCATGGACGTCTGGGAAGAACTTGCATGTTTTGACTCGAGGCCTCCTAATTTTAGGTAACTCAAGTCGGGGTGTAGAAGTTTTTTTTTTAGATCACTTCCGGATAGATTGACCGTTTTTTTGACTTTTTTGGGGTTCTCGCATAACCCTAGAAGAATCAGGGAATCAGTCAGCGCCGGTCACAGGCCGAGGTGGCCCGCATTGCGTAGTCTCTCTCTTTTCAAAAATAAATTTTCTATACAAAGGCAAAAAGGCGTATTTACAATTTATTGTTATCTCTGCATGATCTTGGGTAGTTAGATCGGGAATAACGGTTTAAGATACCAACATTCGACTTAATCGTATACTCGGCCTAATAGAAAACAGAATGGGGATAGCGGGCTAAGCACTAGGTTGTAGGATTCTCGTGTCAAAATCCACATTCTATAATAACCTATCATAATCAAAGTGTCACGATACATAACAATTTAAAATCAACCCACACATTCGAGACTTGATCACGGACACATACAATCTGTCAGGTCCGGTAAATGATGCTGAATGCTACATGCCATTCCCCTCTTGCCTTTTGCTTGTTTTAGGGTAGGATTTGTATGCCAAGATACCTCGGTTAATAATCAATTAATCCACGTAAATTTGGTGATAACAAAACCCCATTGATTGTTTATTTGAGCTTGCTTGTTATATCTTTTGCACTTGATTGTTATGCGGATCGAGCCCGATCCTTTAGGACTCGATTCACACCGGGTCCAACGCCCATAACCGTCGATTACGGGGTCCAATGCCCTTATACACTGAGTGCGCACTTTAATTTCAATTTCAGTTTTTTTCAAACTACACGGTGAGCACAAGTGAAATAATAACCGAATGCAAACCGACCGGGATCCAATTGTTATAATTTGTATTTTATTTATTTGAGAGAACAATGTGAGGATTTATGTTGTATGTTTATTCATGTAAGAATCCCGGTCGGAGAGCAGACGGTCGGAGTGTTTCTTCGAATTTACGGTGTCAAAACGCGTAAGATGAGCGGAACTTAATTAAGCGGTAATTAAATAAAATGGCAAGCCTAGACAAGCTAGAGTACCGATAGGGCATGCGAGATATAGGCTCGCATGTAACAGAACCCCCGAATTCGGAACCTTGGGTTTCGCAGACCATATGCCTTAGCAATTAGGTGTACTCTGTACCCCTAGACCTGGGTAACTTGCCGGCCCTCGACCCTCGGATCATAAAATGGCAAGTGGCGACTCCTTCTCACGTGCGTCCGTCGCTCGTCCCCGGGAAGGTGGATACTCCCAAGCCGCGTTGCATTTAGGCGCGCGCATGCGGGCCCCGACGAGACGAAATTCGGGTGCGCACAATTAAGAAATGTTAAAATTAAAATAAATAAAAAAGAAGTGGAGTGGGGCAAGAATAAATTTTAGTTAATTATAAAGCATTAAAACTTAAAAAGAAAAGAAAAGAAAAAGTAAGGTGGGTCCCTGCGGTCCCAACCCCTTTGTCATATATGGCGAGATGGACCATAAATCGCTGTTTAATTAATTTTGCACGTTGATGCACTACTCATATAGTACATGCACAAGGAACACATCGTCTTGATTCTTGAGTATGATATATGTATATATATATTTTGGATAGGATGATATATTAACCTGCATCACATAAATTATCTGCACCTATAATCATACCTGTTGAACCGAAAAATTCTAAATTCGATTTTCGTTACTAAAAATATAGACTTTTTTTTATAAATTTCCTTTATAATTGAAAAAAATTACTAGAATTTGAGTCTGGAAGATTGAATTGTTGCTAACAATTTTGATCAATAACGATTTCTTTATTAGCAAAACAATTCAATATAATAAATAGCGAATATTCAAAGAATGTGTAGCGTAGTGACGTACATTCTCGTCTAACAATCAAGAGGTTTCAGGTTCGATACTCAATGGGACTATCCGTGTCTTTTTATTAGTTATTAGGATTTCTATTTCATTATATTAGATACATGACCATCCCTTGTAATGAAAAAAAAAAGGCGAATAACACACCTTTAATATATATTCACCGTTCGACGACCTTAATTTGTTGCATTCTTGTTTTGCCACATTAACTTCCTGCCCTGGAATTAACTATAGAGACCATTATCAATATAAATACCCCTAAGTGAAATATCATGAACCTTATGATTGCATTTTCGAAAACCATGCTCAAAGGGTCCATGCATATAGGTAGCTAGATGAACAATATTTACAATTGAAAACATATATAGAATTTGGGAATAAACACGTGTCGATCGATCATTTGATAGTCAGGAGAATTTTGTGATATTTTCTTTTCAGAAAAGCTTGGGGCTAGCAATAAACAATTTTCCAAGAAATGGGACCATCGTGGGTGTAGCTTATGAAGGGTCGGTATCAGTTGGGACCAAACTGGCCTGCCCAGAAGGGAACATTAACAGCCAAACTGAGCCTTCATCATCAAAACTTGGATGCCCAAAAATCCAACAAAAAGGTTCACAATTTCATCCATAATGTCTCCTGCACGAGGGCCTGTGTTCACTTTGTTCGACCATTTAAATCCAAACCCTAAAGTACACCTTGGACCACTTTTGGTATATATATATATATATCCACTCTAAAACATATCCATTTACTCAGTTTCCACGTTTGACGACCCCATGATTCCATTTATAGAACGGTCTCGAACGAGAGAAACTGACAAAAAATTGAAGCTACATATATGACCCCGTGAGTAGTACGGGGGATCTCGCGCACCACTTACAAATGCCACGACATAACATTAGCTGTATCCATGAGTTCGTGCTATACACACACACACACATATATATATATGGATCCGAAAAAGAAAACCTCATCGTTATTATTACAAGTAAAAAGCTATAACACACCGAAAAATGCATGACAACACACCGAAAAAAAAAAAAAGAGTAAAAAGCTATAATAGGTGGCAAGTCATCGGATCTACATATGCAAAACTGGCGTGAGAAATTAAAAATGATTAATTGAGCGGTCCGTGACCGGCAATAACCAATCACTTAAAATATATCTCAACCTTGTCGAAGACTCAATATCTAGATATTGATATGTGGGACATTTCAAATTAATCTAATTAGTGTTTAACGATTTATAGAGTGACTACCATGATTTTTTTATTATAAATAAATATAAATCACAATGTGTTCTAAAATTATTAGTTATTGAGATTCATTCTCATTCGTATTCGACTTGACCTTAGACATAAGATTCTTCTAGTACATATTAAATCCCATGTACTTCAGATAAAATTTATTCACAAGGGTGATCAATTTCTTGTTGAGTCATATTTTTGTGATTGACAAATTCGATAATTTTCTATAAGAATTTGGGGAATTCTTATGTCTAGCGATTGAATATTCAGCCAGTGTGCCCTTATGAAATGTATTCGTATTCGGAGAATAATATTTCGTCCGAGTCAGTCGGCTACATGTACATTTCAGTCAACTGCATATAATTTCAAATAACATTTTGTACTTGTACAAATATTATTCTAAAAGTACAAAAATATTTTGTACGAACGCACCAACAGAATATTATGTTGAGTTATGGAGCCTGAAATACTGTGATTTCAGATCGAGAGCGTCGATCCATTGGTGATGTAATTAGCGTTTGTTCTCTTTATAAGTAGCAGCTTATATCTCTTGTAATCTTAATTCTAAAATAGTAGAATACCTAATTTGGCGGCGCACCCAGACGTAGTCAGAATTTCTGACGAACTGGGTAATCAATTTCGTGTGTCCTTTCTGTTTTTCGTTCATATTGTCTTCCACTATCGTATATCAGGTGCAACATATTGGACCCAAGAATATTGCCCATGACACTATATATACTGACAGGGTGAGAGACTTTTGACAGGGAAGCTAGGCTAGCCTTTGGTATGTAAAGGGGGGCTTGTAGCTAGTCTATAGGTGTTTGGACCAGACGACCCATGTGATGCCATATGGGCAACATCAAGCTGTAGCAGACCTTATGATGCCCGTGAACTTATTCATGTAGATTCACACTAAAACACCATATCCGCACGCAGCAATAGATACGTATCATATAAATAACATCGATATATGAATGCTCAAGGCGCTTATGTGATCGATCAATTATCGGAAGAGGAAACTTACTTATAGATGTTGTCGTCTTGGTTCATTATGATATTTATTGCCTATAACTCCATTGAGTTTTCTAATTGTGAGTGGTCCATGTCCTAATGATGGAATTAGTATTTTTGGCTCCATGTCATCTCTCTCTCAAGTCACTCGATGATATATATGTCGAGATTAACGATGTTTTCAGGAAATTCTAGAGTGATCTACAAAGTTCTAAATGTGTGTGTTCAAAGTGGAGCAGAATAAAATAACAACAAGCAAAATTAGCCGATACGAATCATGACTGGAAACCCGTGTTATATATATATATATATATATATCGTTAATCCATGTATTTGCATATGCTAAATCGATTCTTACAATAAATGGCTTGATAATTAACACTAAATACTACTGATAAAAACTGCACTACCGAAAAAAAAAAACTCCAGAATTCGATTTGCGATATAGTTCTAGAACTTATAAAAATTAAGTTGAGCGTATTTTATAATGAAAGAGAAAATTTATATTCTTTTTAGATTATGATTTAATATAATGACACTCGATTCACCTTAATATTGATCATATGATATTTTATATTTAACGTTCAGTTTTCATCCATGGATATTTATGTAGTCATTCTCTTCCCCTCCAATATCGACATATATATTTCCCATTTGTAGGTCAATTAATTAGGGCATCCCTCATATGTGTGTGTGTGTATATATATATATATATATATATAACGGAAAGTCTACATTTTCTAAATAGTGGCATGTAATGGATTTTTTCCTTCATGCTGTGCTATAATGGATTTTTGTCTTCATGCTACGTTAGAATTAATGTAACACTAACAAATACATAAGATGCTCTCTTTTCGGTTTTCAACCCACCCACATATGCAGAGTACGTTGACAAATATATATACACATAGATCATAATATGTATCCCCCAATCTCATGACCTTTCTTCATGTGTACTTAATTTTCGTGATATAAGTGTTGTGATGTTCCATTTTTTTTAAAAAAATTTCATTGACTTTGCCAAGAACATTCTTATAATTTATCATATATATATAATAACCATACAACCTGATTAGATTCCCATTGTAAGACATGTACTAAATCTGCTTAAACAACGGAAAGATTCCCTTCAAAATCTTTATTCAATCTTTATCATGTATAATAAAATGACTCATTGGATCCCCTGATATCTATAGTTCTAATAGTTTATTGTCTCTAGAAAGTTCAATGATATCTGTATTTCTAATAATTTTATTGTCTCTAGAAAGTTCAATGAGACAATTGTATTCATAAGTCGTAGGAAATACTCGAGCCCCTAAGCTCGGTGTAGGAAAACCGAAATCCAACTAATTATATTGGGGACCCATGAATGTGATAGGGATAAAAAAGGACTGTAAATATCACTACACTAGATTCTATTTTAAATCCAATAATTCAGTAATTCTGGATTCTATGCCACCTTTAGTTGGAATTTCTTTCTTTTTTTTTTTTGGTGGTGGAATCCTATAATTGAAGTAGGATTGAGCCTTTTCCTTGGGTATTGCATACTTTCAGATAAGGGCCCACCATTAGACCCCAATCCACTTCCCATAGTACTTGGCAGTTGTTTTATGTGCGCCAATGACACCTATATAAACCTCGTAAACCCTCACGACATCAGCAAGCAGGTCAAATCTTCATCTCTCTTGATCTGTTGAAAGCATAGAAGCATACATACACACACAGATTATCTTGAACAATGTCAGGCGTTTGGGTGTTCAAGAAAGAAGGCATGTATCGTCAGGCAGAAGCTTCGAGCAACAGTTCCCGAAGGAAGGACCTGGTCTACTTGCCGACTGGTGAGGTGGTGAACTCCTACGAGTCGCTTGAGCTCATCCTGAGGGGTCTGGGATGGGAGAGGTACTACATGGGCGACCCGGACCTCTACCAGTTCCACAAGCAGTCGTCCATCGACCTGATCTCCCTCCCTCGCCAGTTCTCCCGCTTCAACTCGGTGCACATGTATGACATAGTCGTGAAGAACCCTAATACCTTTCACGTCCGTGACATGTCTTCCTGAACTGTCATCCTCGGACTAGTCATGCATTATATGTTCGTGTTTCCTTTCTATCAATCAGCCGCACTCAGCTAGCTTCCTGTGTGTTTAGATCGTGTCTTCCAGTTGTATCCTCTATGGTGGGTTTTTTAGAGTCGTGCTCTTGTTGTGTAATAATTTGTATTCTCGTGTTTTGATTCATCCTAGACTGCGGGAAACGATCTCCTCGCTGGGGGCAATGTTTCAAATTTATGTATGTTTCAGATCAACTCAATCCATCGTATAATAATATGGAAGGGACATAAATTGTCTCTTTTACATGAACGTGTTGGATTGTTGTTTTATCCCGTCGAAGATGCATGAATGAAAGAAAAAGAGCTGGTACAGCGACATCGCTCTAAGCTTAAGATTAAGAAGTCTTGTATTCAATTCTTGTTAATAAAACTCCCAGTGCCTCTATATTCTTCATCCTTTATGTATCCCCTTTTAATCTTACAAGCGTCGTTTTATAATCAAAAAATAGATGCACGAGGCGTACGCCAGCTTCAACCGGCAGCAGAAAGCTTGTTGAAATGACGCATTTTCCTTTATTTGCAGAAAGTTTCAAAGTTATTAAGCATGCCATCGTGCTGCTTTTTTCCTTATGGGATTATATGTATATATAAGGTCAGACAAACTCTTTTTAAAAAATTACAGTTCTCATTTGAGAATGATTAAGAATTCTCATGTGATCATCGAATTTGGAAGGTTTTTTTTTTTGGGTGAATTATGTGCCGAAACCCAAGTTCATAATAAAAGCAAATCAAACGATACAAAATCGAGGTACGACCTGATGGCAAAGACTAAATCTATAAACTCCAACTGGCGGAGCGTAAGCGCATGATGAGTCCCGAAGGTGCTATCTCAAGCTATGGCTTTCATTTTTGCCTTGCTAGCTCGCGGGGGAAATTGAGTAAGCAAACAACCACTTCTAAATCTATTTCAGGATAGGGAATTTTTTTTAAAAAAAGTTAAAAATTGAATATAGAATTTGAAAAAATAAAAAAATAATGTGATAGAACGTGGGATTAGACAGTTGAGAGGAAAAAGAATAAGAAGAAGTTGGCACAAGGGAGAAAATGAAGAGAAAGAATAATATTAAGCGGACAATATTATTCTTTGTTGGGTATCCCTCCAATTTGGAGGAAGTTGGGCTCAAATTGTATTGGGCTTTTATCGGGCTTTAATAGGCCCAAGAACCCATTTTTGTTAGGGTTAATATTTCAGCAAACTAGCTGAGGAATAAATAGCAGCAGAACAGCTGCAGATCAGTGGTGTGCGGCAGCAGCGGTAGAAGAGAAGCAGTAGATCAGCAGAAGCAGCAACAAAAGAACAGAGCAAAATCGGATAAACAGGGGCAGCGCGCAGCTGGAGATCAAACCTCGATCGGGACATCAAACGAATTCCGATTGGGACGAAATTTTGACAGCAGCTTCACAACACGTGGGGCTAACTTCTGAACGGTCAGAATTTATATTCGAGCTCTGTAGGTGCTGTTTCAGCTGATTTTGTGAACCACCCGGTGTGGGTGACGAATTTAGTATTTGGGTGATCCAAGAGAGTGTTTCTCTTGAGTTTGGTGATCCAAGGGTTTACCCTTGATGAAAGACATTGTATAACCTTCATTCATAGTGGATCGTTGATTCGGAGTTGGTCCCGTGGTTTTTCCCCACATCGGGGTTTTCCACGTAAAATTATTGGTGTTCTTTTACTTTACTGCTTGTTGGTTGATTTGATTAGTTCCTATCTCGATTACACTAGAAGGGGAGGAAGATTAATCGCTGCGTTATTATTTTGGGTTGCGGATGGGCCCAAGTCCAAAGTAGACCTGTAGATTTTTCCTAACAAGTGGTATCAGAGCCCAAGGTAACGATCCTGGGGAAGTGCACACGCTATGCGTGGAAACCCACACCACGCCAAGGCCCGAGTGTGGAACTCGTGGCTAGTGATGGGCCTAACAATTGGTATCCGAGTCCGGAAGTGGAAGCCCGGCTCGAAGTCCTCCATATAGTCGAGAAGGGGGGAATTGTTGGGCCGGTTTCTCTCCTATATGGAGAATGGTGAGTGCGGGTGTTGGAAGTAATCCCACATGGAAAAGTTGAGAGGAAATCCATAGGTTTATAAGAGATAATGGTCTAGTAACCCATTGGCTTAAGCTTTTGGGTTGCGGATGGGCCCAAGTCCAAAGTAGACCTGTGGATTTTTCCTAACATTCTTCTACTCATCTCTTTTTATATTAAATTGTATCATATTTAAATTAAGAATATAAGGTGCATTTTTGACTTTTCAAGCACATCCTTGGTGGTGGTTATAAAATCAAGCTTTCACTTATAAAATATTACAATAGTATAAGATATCTAATAATATGATGTATAGAATGATACTTTTAAAAATAAAATTACTCTTTCATTTATCCACCAAAAATAAAACACTTTCTTATTCTCTAATTCACCTTAGAAATCATTAGTTCTCTCTCAATACGACCATATTTCACCGTTAAAAATTTATTAATTCATGGTTCATTTCCGTGTACCAAACAGAAGTTTAAGATTGTATAGGACTTAATTTTCATCATCATGGTTCTTTCAAGTTTCACTTTACTAGTTATGCAAAGGCTTCAATTATAATCGGAATCAACGAGAAGATGGATATGGATATGACCGCATTTCGATTGGCTGAAGTGGGGAGCTAGCACCTCTTGGAAAAGTTTTAGGGAAAGTAGAAGTTCGTCTTTGTCCCTTCCCCTAATTCTGAGAGACAACATTTGTACGTGTGATTTGATATATATACATACCACGGTGATGGCCCGTGCTACGCACGGTTATTAATGATGTTATTATGAAAATTTTTTATTGTGACATTTAACCTAATATAGGATAGTTAGTGAAAAAAAATCATGTGAGATTAATCATTTTTAAATTAATAAGATAATTAATGTTATGCGGTGAAAATTAAATTGAAGCAATTAATGAAGCTAGTAATCCTTCTTCTTAAATAATGTCAGAGTTAACATATACTTGGTAAATAGCAAAAAACAACGCATTATGTAATTTATGGAAAATAATTTGAAATTTATACATTATTTAAGTAAATGTAACAAAATCAATTAAAGTTTACTATTTTTTCAATAAAATATATAAAAAATATAAGTATCGATAGTGTAGAATTCGTATGTACCCATACTATCCTAAATCCTAAAATATTATGTTATAATAGATCCGAACATTTGATCCGGAAGAATAGAATGTGGTACGTAGTATGCGAGAAAATCACCGGCTTGATCGAATCTGCTACCAATCAATTTTACAACGAAATTCATGAAAAATAATTTGTTGTAAAATTTATAAAAAAATAAAAATGCATATTAATATTATTTACTTCATCTTTAGTAAATTTATATACTAATATATTATTTTGTAATATTATTATTTGCTTTAGTGTTAAGCAACGTATTTATTATTATATTATTTTGATAATTTTATTATTTACTTCATCATTAAGAATTTATTTGCCTAATATGAAAAAATAGCAATATGAATGCACTTATTATTTGCGTTTATTTATTCATCGAAAGTCGAATATATTAAAAATATAATAAAAATAAACGAAAAAGAATCACAGTCGCAAAAATACGAAATTCGAATCGTACTCTTCCCAGCGTACTCCGAAAATAGCCAAGTTATATATATATATATATATATATATATATGATATACATTTTGATAAGATAACAGGCCACCTCATATATAATTTCTTGGCCGGTAGGTTTTATATATGCAACGTAAATAAAAAATGGTCCAGGAACCTTCTTAATGTGCCACGTGCATAGTTTTACCTTTTTCCTTCTTTTTGTCTTTCCTTAAAAACTGGTCCAGGAACCTCCTCAATTGTTCCCCGCGGACAGTTATTGCAAAAATCTTCTTCAATCTACAAACATAATCTCATCCATTTACATCTTTTTCATCTTTTTTTTTCCTTATCCTCAACCATATTCTTTATGCCTTTGTTTCTCCTCTTTATGTATGTCGTCCTCTCAATCAGAATTTAGAAGGAAAAAAAAATCCATGTTCTGATTACCTTTTACGGACATAGGTCTTACCACAATAAAATATTTTTGTATTTATTTTTCCATCACTAAAATATCTTCATTTATATAAATGAAGATATTTTAGTGATGGAAAAATAAATACAAGAATCAATATTTGTTGATTCAAGCGGTTCAATACTTATTCTCTTTAGCAACATCTCGAGTTCGAGCTTGTGAACGGAGAAAATTCATATGGGGAGAGCTTTACTCCTTTAGTGGCTGACTCGGCTCAAATTGAATTAGTCGGGATCAGTTAGGTCTCTCAATACCATGGTAGAAACACTGAAAATATATGTACGAGATAGTCATCTATATCTATGCATATATGTATGAAACTAAGAACATAATGGGCCCTAGATAGCCGCAGAGCGCTCGGTTGTTAAATTGAATTCTCTTAGTTATTTGAGTTTTTTAAAATATTTTTTAATTTTTAAAGATATATACATATGAATTTGTGGGATCGATAATTATTTTCTTTACTTTTTAGCTTTTTCTTTAAAATATAATTTTTAAAACTTTTATATTTTAAAATTTTTAAAAGATATAAATATAGTTTAAGGCATCGGTCAATATTTTGTCGATTTTTTTAGATTATATTTTGGAAAACGAGCTTTTAATTTTTATTATAATTTTTTGTTAAAGATAAATATATATTTGTAGGATCGGTAATTTTTCTAAGAAAAGAAATTTTTATTTTCTTGTATTGATCATTATTTTTTTCATTTATTGAATCTTTTAAAATTTTAAATATTTTATGAGATCTAGATAGATTAAATCACGTAAAACCATAGTTGATTTTTAAAAAATAAATTATATCATATTTTCATAGATATGATGTAGTATATATATGCTTTAAAAAGACAAATTTGATCCTATTTTTTATAGATATAAATATGATGTGTTTATTATATTATGTATGATAAGTTATCAATAGTGGAGATTGATACCGTATATAAATTGTGACAGATTTGACTTTGAACAATGTTATTGCTAACGGAAATTTTCAAGCTTTTGTGCATGCGCGAGTTTACTGTAGTACATTTATAATTAGACTTTTGAAGGTGAGTTTTTTAACTTTTTGCTTTTCTCATACATATTTTTGTAGAAGTTTTGGGTTCTCCAATTTTATGTATGTAGTTAACATAAGATACGATTTAACACTATATGAATCTTGACAACATTGAAGATAAAAATTCATCATCAGATGGAATTTTTTGTGCTTAATGTCGACAATGTTGGAATTTTCAAGACTTATATTGTTTTTTTCTTTCTTTAAAGTAATTTTTTCCTTATATTATTCATGAAATTGAATTACCATTAGTTTTATATATCTAATAGTATATCATTATTGATTATAAAATACTATTTTCAACTATTTATAATACATATTTTATATAATCAAATTAGCAAAAAAAATAATAATCTCTCCCGTGCAACTCACGGGGTCAGTGACTAGTGTATATATATACACCCACCCTGCCAACTGCCAAGAAGATCAATCCCATATACCTCTCTTGTTATTTGGCAGCTGAATAATTAAAGGTGCTCTCTTGCTTCTTTTTTCTCTCCCAAAGTACCCACACCTCATGGGAAATTAGCTGAATACTTTGTTCTTTCATTCTATCCTTTGTGCTCAACCTGTTTAATTTGCAATGCCAACGGCCAACGCGCAAATAAAGAATAACGAGGCACGTCCGCTTGAAACCAGAAAGCTTTGCACGAAAAAAACTTTTCCCTTCTTTTCTTTTCTTTTTTTTTTTTGGGTAGGTACTCTGATATCTGGTAGCCCGCGTTTTCCCTTCTTTAAACAGCTACAGAAGAAAGTAGCGGAGCGGGAGATACGAACGACAACGTTTTCGTCGTCTCCCGCGAAAATTATGGGCCGCCAGGTATGGGCCTTTTGGACCTTTGGGCCTACTGTATATTGTCTCGTGGCCCAATGTTATGTCATCCGAATTTAAAGCAGAACAGAAGTGCATCATGGGCTGCTTTTGTTTCGGAGACGGCAGGCCCAATATCAAGAGTCACTCATCAGTCGTTACAACTCGCTTTATGCCGGTGCGATGCACGGAACTTATGTATATTCCTATTCGTTTGAACATATGAGTTGGATAGACAGATGTTCTCAAATCAAAGCAATCCAGAACTTAATGATCTCGGTATTATGCTAGTGACGGCCTACGATAGCTTAATACGGTAGGATGCAACGAATGCACAGACATAAGGAAGAGAAGAACGCATGAGTAATCCTCCTATCGAGGGATTGATTGTTCGTTGCATATATATCACATCTTCTGTTGAATGTGAAATTGTTCTGCAAAATGTAACCGAGCCTGATATAATTAATTCGTTTGCTCTTAAATTTTACACCGAGATACACAACTCCGTGTTTTGCTGTACCAATATATCAATATTAAGATCTGTGAAGGTAGGTTATAAAAGAGGACCATAGGCATAACAATTAATTAATAACATGTGTAAGTGAAATAAAGAATATGAAAAGTCTCACCAATAAGAACGAATCCACAATCTCTTGATTTCAAATTGAGAATGAAAGAACACACATTACAATATATAATTTTCCTGCTGTAATTTAAAATTGGATTTATCATCTCATTTATTCCAAGTTGTAAAATGCTTGAATTTTCTTTATATATATATGTGTGTGTGTTTCTTTCTATTTTTTGTCTAGTTTAATAGATAAATTTCTATGAACTATATTTTTAATACTATAGGAATATAGATATTTACTTTTCTCTATATATTAAACTAATTTTCTTAACCCGTGCGTTGCACGGAACTTTTACTACAATTATAATTGTATTTACTTATTCAAACTTTAATTATTTTTAATTAAATTCAAAATTTTAATTAAGAATTAATTCTTTTTTCTATAGTATATAATATCTAATAATTTAAAATATCATAAGGAATTGTGATTAATTCATATATGACTACTATCTAAGAGAAGGAGTAGTGATGTCATATTTTCAAAATTATCTTTCTCCAACTCAAAATTAGTATGCCAAGTTTTGAAGATAATTTTGTAATTATCTTAATTTTTGAGGATGTATTAAAATTAAAATATTTACATTTAAACATATTTAAGCATGTCCATTAAGATTATTAAGTGTTTCTATTTATAAATTCTTAATTTTTATTTTCATTTATTATTAATTTAGTCATATTTAATCCTAATTATATGTATTTGATATATATTAAAATTATTAAGTATTTTTGTTTATAAACTTATAAGTGCAATTATTATTAATTTAGTCCAAATTAATTTTAATATATATATTTATAATGATACCAACTATTTATTGCAATGTATACAACTTAGCATACATATATATATATATATGTAAATAATATATTTTACATTTATATTCCTATAATATTACAACGTTATGATCACATTAAATGTTCTGTTCTCAAAGTTGTAATTCCTAACGATATAGCGTAGTTTGCTCTGTTATATATAGAACAAAGCATTGGCTAGTAAAGATATATATTTTTACCGTTTAAATTAGTATTATTATTTTTAAATTCTCCTACCAAATTTTGCTAATGATTCTTTCTCTAGAACTCTTTCTCATGTCATGTATATGTAGCTATGCCGTGTTAGAGATGACTATTCTCTCCCGCACCAATTATTATACTCGATCAACTACGACATTTAATGAATTAATTAACACATAATGGCACATTAACCTGTTAAACATATGCACATTCCCGTCCACTTAAACATTCTTAACAAACTAATTGCTCGTTAATTGGACAATAAAAAAAAAACTCGACACAAAGTTAGATAAGCACTCGATTATTCTCTTCTCTCGCATTTCTATTACTTCTTTAACCTTTCACAAATATGGGAATCTATTTATTTCTCTTTTCTACTAAAGTGAAATTAAATAATGATGTTTATAATTTTCCCCGAAACTTTTGAAATATTCCTCCTACGTATGGTTAGATATGATTTCCTCAAAGGTATTTGAGTTATAGTGATACAAGTTATTCCTACCATTAATTAATCCCACATGTGCACCCTAGGAATATTATCCTTTTAAACTTTGTTATATGACCACGTATTAAATTTTTAATTAATATGTACAGTATCTATGCCCTTAACTTTCCTATTATTTAATAATTGCACCAATCCATACGTACATTACCAATGATAACCTCTTTTAGCAAGAACCACAATTCGAAGATTCCGATTTTTTTTTTATAACTCATTCAAATTTCATTAATAGAGGTGATTTTACAAGGTGAATACAAGAGGTTTACAAAAAGATCAGAAACAACCCCTACAACTACAAACAAGGAGAATCACAAGGAGACACTTACAAAAGAGATACAAGACAACCCCTATAACTAGACAATAAAATCTAAAAGCCTATCAACACTCGATTTGGCTAAACAGTTCATAAAATCATTGGATTCTCTAGGAGAATGTGATACCGAACAAAAGTGAAGTGCATAGCAGACAACTTAATGTCCACGAGTATGCTCCGATATTTCCATGGTGAGCCCGTAGCTTTAGTAATCTAGGATAAAGTAATCTTGAAATCCGACTCGATGATGAGAGAGGAGTCAAGGAAAATGAAGTTTGAAGCAGAGATTTGTGGAGCACAAATAAAGAGTGTTCGGTCATAATTAAATATAAAACGATATTTGTTTTGCGAATAAAATCGCCATAGGAAAAGAGAGAATTAGGTGAAAAGATGAGTTCCACAATGTTATAGAACATTAATAAAAGTTGTTACAAGGACAAAAATCTTTCTTTTAATCATCACTAATGATTTTGCATTAGGTGTACTACTCACGTAGTTCATGCACAAGGAGCACTCGCCATCTTGATATATATACATATAGAGTGTGATATATAGATTATGATACTTTTTTTTTTCGAGCGGAACAACACACCGCCCTCGTTTAACAATAAAGGATTCTAAGTTTAATTCTCGTTATTCTATTTAATTATTTACTTTTTTTACTGGAATCGATGAACTTCATTTATAATTGAAAAAAATTACTGAGTTCAGAAGATTGAATTGTTGCTAATAATTCTGATGAATAAAGATTTCTTTATTAGCAAAAACTCTGTGCTAAAATAAATACCGAGTAACACTCATTAAATATATTTTGACGTTGACTGACCATAATAATTTGATACATTCTTGTTTTGCCACATTAACTTCCTGCCCTAGATTACTTTATCAACATAAGCTCGAGCTATATAAATACGAACCTAGCCATGGAAAATAACATCAAGGGAAGTATAGTTGAATCTTGTAACGGGAACAAAGTATATTTGAATTTTATTATTGCATTTTCGAAAACCATAATGTCTTAATGCTCAAAAGGATCCATATATATATATATAGAGAGAGAGAGAGAGAGGTAGGTCGATCAACAATGTTACAATTGAAAACATAGAATTTGGATCGACAAAATATTGATTGAATGGCGAGCAGTTCTAATATTCGTAAATGCAAATTCAAGTCTTGAAAAATGCAGTTTGGGACGGGAAATTAATTGACCTTTAATAGTCGATCTCTCATAATTGTGAGAGCAATATCTTTCACAATTTTTTTAATTCAAAAATTAAATTGGGGGATCCAATCGATAGAGGGGTGATAATCTTGCTTAGACCTAGCACCAAGAAGAATCTCCATGGACAGGAATAAACACGCGTCGGTCGATCATTCAATAGTCAGGAGAATTTTGTGATAAACATTTTCCAATAAGGGGACCATCGTGGGGGTGGAAGCTTATGAAGGATAGGTATGTATCAATTGGGACCAAACTGGCCTGCTCGGAAGGGGACACTAACGGCCAAACTAAGCCTTCATCCTCAAAACTTGGATGCCCAAAAACCCTACAAAAAGGTTCACAATTTCATCCATAATATCTCCCCGCACGAGGGTCTGTGTTCACTTTGTTCGACCCTTTTCGTCCAAACACTAAAGTTCACCTTGGACCACGTTTGGTATATATATTCACTACACAATATCCATACTTTCAGTTTCCATGTTTGACGACCCTATGATTCTATTTATAGAATCGTATGCGAATGAGAGAAACTGACGAAAAATTGAAGCTACATAAATGCCCCCGTGAGCAGTCTGCGGGATCTTGTGCGCCACTTGCAAACGCCACGACATGACCTTAGCTGTATCGATGAGTTTGTGGGATACATATAAGGATCCGAAAAAGAAAACCTCGTCATCATTATTAAAAGTAAAAAAGCTATAATAGGTGACAAGTCATCGGATCTAAATATGCAACTGGTGGGATAAGAAATTGAGCTGGTCGTGACTGATTGTGATCACTTCAAATATAGCTCATCCTTGTCGAAAACTTATTGATATATGTGACATTTCAAAATCTAATTAGGGTTAAACGATTTATAGAGTGATTATCTAGAGAATTTTTTTTCACAAATATATATAATCAAAAGGTGTTCTAAATTTATTAATTACGGAAATTCATTCTCATTCGTATCTCGACTTAACCTTAAACACAAGACTCTTCTGGTAAATATTAAACCCCGGGTATTGCACATAAATTTTTTTGCTAGGGAGCTCAGTTTCTCTCGTTGAGCCACATTTTTGTGATTAATACGATAATTTTCTATAAGACTATATATAGCGTTTTGTATTTGTACAAAATATTGTTCTCCGAGTACAAAAACATTTCGTACCAGCGCACCGATTGAATATTTTGCCACTACATCCAAGAATTGCCTATAACACTATATATACTGACAGGGTGAGAAACTTTTGACAGGGAAAGCTAGGCTAGCCTTATGTATATAAAGGGGGGCTTCTATAGGTGTTTGGACCATAACGCCCATGTGATGCCCTATGGGCAACAACAAGCTGACCGTATGATGCCCGTGAACTTATTCATGTGGATTCACACTAAAACTCCATGTCCACACGTACCAATAGATACATATCATATAAATAACATTGATATATATTTATATATATATATATGAATGCTCAAGACGCTTATGTCATCGATCAATCATCGGAAGAGGAAACTTACATATAGATGTTGTCGTCTCGATGCATCATAATATATTTCCTATAACTCCATTGAGTTTTCTAATTGTGAGTGGTGCATGTCCTCATGACTAAATCTATAGGGTACTTTTAGCCTCAAGTCACTCGTGGTATATATGTCGAGATTAATGCTGTTTTTAGGAAATTATTCTAGAGTGATCTACAATGTTCTATATTTATGTGTGTGTGTTCGAAGTCGAGAGGAATAAAATATCTACGTGCAAAGTCAGTCGATACGTATCGTGATGGGATTCTATGTTTTGTATATGTTGTTAATACATGTATTTGCATATGCTAAATCGATTCTTACAATTAGTGGCTTGATAACTAACACTAAAACTGCACTACCCAATATAAACTAACTCCAAAATTCAATTTGCGATAGTTCTAGAACTTATAAAAACTAGGTTGAACGTATTTTATAATAGAAGAAAATTTGTGTTCTTTTAAGGTTGTAATTTAATGCGGCGATCCATCTCAATATCGATTATATGATATTTTATATTTACCGTTCAATTTTCATCCATGGATATTTATGTGTTCATTCTCTTCCCCAACTAATATCGACGTATTTCCCATTTGATGCCAATTAATTAGGGCATCTCTTATATATAAAAAGGAAAATCTACATTTTAGAGGCATGTAATGGATTTTTCCTTTCATGCTATATGCTAGAATTAATTAAACACTAACAAGAAATAAGATGCTTTCTTTTCGGTTCCCAACCCACCCATATATGCAAAGTACGTTGATAAATATTTACACCTATAGATCATAATATATATCCCCCAATCTTATGAGCTTTCTTCATGTGTACTTAATTCTCGCGACCTAAGTGGTGTGATATTCCATTATTTTTTATTTTTTCATTGACTTTGCCAAGAACATTCTTATAATTTATCAAATATATAATAACCATACAGCCTAATTAGATTCCCATTGTAAGACATGTACTAAATCTGCTTAAACAACGAGAAGATTCCCTTCTTATTACGATTGCACATCTTTTCAATAAATATTCATAATCTTTATTCCTTGTTTATTGTGTATAAAATTACTCCCCGGATCCGATGATATCTATAGTTCTAATAATTAATTGTTTCCAGAAAGTTCAATGAGACAATCGAGTTTGTAAGTTGTACGAAATACTCGAACCCTAAGCTTGGTGTAGGAAAACCGAAATCCAGTTAATTGTGGATAGCCATGAACGTAAGTATCACTACACTGAATTCAATCTTAAATCGAATAATTCGGTAATTCTGGATTCTATGCCACCTTTAGCTGGAAATGGAATCTTTGTTTTTGTTTTCAAATGCCTTTTATTTTTTTTTTGGTGGAATCCTATAATTGAAGTAGGATCGAGCCTTTTCCTTGTGTATTGCATACTTTCAGAGAAGGGCCCACCATTAGACCTCAATCCACTTCCCATAGTATTTGGCAGTTGTTTTATGTGCGCCAATGACACCTATATAAACCTCCTAAACCCTCACGACATCAGCAAGCAGGCAAAATCTTCATCTCCCTTGATCTGTTGAAAGCATATATATACATACACAGATTATCTTGAACAATGTCAGGCGTTTGGGTATTCAACAAAGGCGTGTACCGTCTCGTGGAGAACCCGCAGGCGGAGGCTTCGAGCAACAGTTCCCGAAGGAAGGTCCTGGTCCACTTGCCGACCGGTGAGGTTGTGAATTCCTATGAGTCGCTCGAGCGTATCCTGAGGGGCCTGGGATGGGAGAGGTACTTCATGGGCGACCCAGACCTCTACCAGTTCCACAAGCAGTCGTCCATCGACCTGATCTCCCTCCCTCGCCAGTTCTCCCGTTTCAACTCGGTGCACATGTATGACATCGTCGTGAAGAACCCTAATACCTTTCACGTCCGTGATATGTCATCCTGAGCTGTCATCCTCGGACTAGTCATGCATCATATGTTCGTACTTCCTTTCGACCGCACTCAGCTTCCTGTGTGTTGATTAGTGTCATGCTATTGTTGTATAATAATTTGTATTCTCATGTTTTGATTCATCCTAGATTGCCAGAACGATCTCCTCGCTAGGGGCAATGTTTCAAATATATGTATGTTTCAGTTCAATTCGATCCATTGTAATGATATGGAAGGGATATAATTTTGTCTCGTTTACATGAACATGTAGGATTGTTGCTTTAATCTTGTCGAAATAGATTATTGCCATCTCCCTCTAAGTGACAGATTAAGAAGTCCTAAATTCAATTATTATCATTTGCCCCTATATTATTTACTTCCTTCTAATCTTATAGGCCTCGTTTTTCATAATTGAAATATAGATGCACGAGGTACTCCAACTTCAACCGGCAATACTGAAATCCAGTGGAAATCAAGCATCTATATATGATCTGTAATAGCAAAACGGAAAATGAGATTTAACGAGGCTGTGCCACATTTCATCCTACGATTAATAAGGTAGTGCCACGTGTCAAGCCCTCATCTTTCTATTTATCTAAAGAAAAGATAAAATAATAAGAGAAAAATGAAAATTAGTCATTTTTCTATCTCTCTCATTGGATTAAGAATTTTTTTTTTCTTCTTGAAAAGTGACACACACTATTTAATTTTTTTTTTTTTGGATAAATGATGAAACTTCATTGATAACAGATGAATTTACATCAGAAACCAATACCATTTTCCTCTATACGGAGTAAAATAAAAAATACCCAAGAGCTACTCCCAAGTCAACTAGTTGCAGTATCAAAATGGTGAAACATATGCCTCGCAATGATAGAGTGTGCAATTTTGCATGAGAATCGAGGGAGAACAGACAACTTTGCTTTCACATCCGAGAAGATCCTTCGTATTATAATTGTTGGAGGTGAGACTTGATTCCGGTAGAGCCTGGCGTTCCTCTCCCTCCAGATGCAGTAAATGTAGTGAGTCCAGAGAAGTTTAAGACAAATAATATCCAGCTTCTTTCCACGGAGAGAGGAGACCCAGCAAAGTTCCGTATTCCAGTCGACATTGTGTTTGTTCATTCCAACACGGTCTAATAAACTTCTCCAAATCCCTTGGGTGATAGGGCATTCAAAAAAGAGGTGATTTCGGGTCTCCAATTCCAAACTACAGAATTCGCATTCGGGAGCAGTAATCGAGATTCTCCAACTCATAAGCCTATCTTTTGTACTCAATCTATTATGAATACAAAGCCAGCTAATGAAAGAGGATCGAGGAAACTGCCCCTCAAACCAGATTGCGTTCCTCCATTCCATCTTCTGGCTTCTGGGACTAAAGCATTTCCACGCACTAGCAACAGAAAATGTCTCGGATTTGTGAGCCGTCCATGTGACCCTATCACGATCAGAGAGTTGAATTGCATTAGCGAGATCACGGAGCAGGCCAGCTTGCAGATCCGAGCTTCTAGGCCAATGCCAGCATCCATCAACCAGAATCGAACTAACTGTTGCGTGCTCCCTAATCGACGGAAAGCACTGGAGCCCCCTGGTGCAATAGTTTATTAAAGAACCGACCGGTAACCACTTGTCATACCAGAAAGATACGTTCGTACCAGGGCCAACACAATAGCGGATATAGGGAGACATCAAAGTCCTCAGCTGTAAAAGTTTTCTCCAATTCCAAGAACAATCACCAGGTATCCTTAAAGACCAAATACTTCGGTCTTTGATTAAATATTTAGCAACCCAGGCCTCATTTGCATTCCCAATTTCCTCTTTGACTAAAAAAATAATTTCTTTACAAATAATTAAATATTTTTTTTTGCTCAATGCGAAGTGCTCACTTTATTGATGCAACTTCAAATCAGTACCGAGATACATAAACTGATACAACATACAAATTTTCATCTCGTACATATAATATCCCCAACCCTCTAGCATCCTCTTGTGCTTACTCTTTGCCATTCTCTTCCTCAGATCCCTGTTGCCCAACAACCTTCCTTTGACAGTAGATTTGATGCAGACCAGAGTACTCTCAACAGAATGAACAATTGATGAATGTACTCAGTCATTTAGAGTCTTCCAGATATAATAAATGTAGACATGAAAGGCCAATTTTCCCGATCGACGCGCCTGTATGGACCTTCCTTTTAATCTTCTAATGGCGGATCAACGCGCCTCTTCCAAATCTTGGCAGCTGCAAATTTTTCCCAAACACTTTTGGGAAAAGAACAATAAAAAAATTTAAAGTAATTGATTCTTACTTTTGGATGTAAGAACCTTTAAATTGAATGCTTACAATAGTGAAAAATTACATAAATACACATGCTTTCTATTGGAAATGAATTAAAAGAAAAAGACACATATAGTCACACAATAACAAAATGTAATTATTCAGTATGATTAGCTTAAAATAAAATTGTTTTAGTCGAATTTAAGGTAATTGATTAAAAATTTTAATTATTCAAAACTCTTACAGTTCACTTACCATTTTATTTGTGTATTTTATTTTGAAAACTTGTATAATGGTCTTATTTTAAAACTCTTTTGCAATATTTTATCTTTTTCTTTATTTACTAAAGTAATTACTAATTCTTACTCAAGTAATGTTTTTCATCAAATTAATGCCGGTTATTAAGAAAAAGATTATGGATAGCATATTAATTTATGTGAAAATATTGATTATTATATTTTTTCCAAGTTGGTTTTTTGTAAATTTTAGAGGACTATGAAATATATATTTATTGACTAAGAATTGACAAAATTAAATTGGTAGAATTAAATTCAAGATTAATGAAACTCGAATAAATGTCTATATTTTTATTTTAAAAAAATTATTTACTTTATTATGAAATATTTTTTTAAATTTTTTTTGCAAATTGGATTTGTTATATAGTTTCATGGCCCATGGAATATATGTTTATTGACTAAGAATCGGTAAAATTGAATTGTAGAATTACATTCAACATCAATCAAGTTCGACTAAATTGTTATATTTTATTTATAAAAAATTAATTACTTTATTCTGAAATACTTCTTTTTTAATTTTTACCGACATTTATTAGTTTACACCAATATACTAAATAAGTCAAAGCCTCATATACATATATTTATATGTTTGTATGAATAAAAATCAAACAAGTCAAAGTCTCATATACATATATATATATAGATATTTGTATGAATATAAAATTATTTCAAAGTATGCAGACTTAGCTCCTCTCGTCCAAATTTTCACTCCCAAACACCGTGTAAATTTTTAAGTATCTGTTGTTAATTATTTGTAATGCCTTTTCATTTAATCAAAACTTGGAAATTCGCAAAAGCTATCTGACTTAATTCCTCCGTGCAAGAATTTTTAATCATCTATTGTTAATTATTTGTAGCTTTTTTCATTGATCTTAACTTAGAAATTCGTGAAGGCCATCGGGCTTAATTACTCTGTGCATGAAGCTATAAAATATAACTCCCTAGACAATTATTTTTAATATTTTAGGGAATTTAACTTCATCATTAATTAGAAGTCCGCAACTTCTTGGATGAGTATTTGATTTTTTTCTTTTTCTTTCTTGGTTCAAAGACAGGAAGGGAGAGTTAATTCTTATGGGTAAAGTTTCCTTGTAGGGAAACTATCTTCATAGAGTAAATAAGAAGTCGCGTAATAGAGTGTTGAGAGTTTGAAACATGGAGCAACTTGAGACTTGACTCATGGAGTGACGTCGGACTTGTCAAGTGGAGTGGCCTGATTAATTTTACATATGAGACTCAGACTTAATTAGTACCTTGGAGTAAACTAACAAACGTCGATAAAAATTAAAAGGAGAATCTCATAATAAAGTAATTAATTTTTTTTTGAAAATAGAAATATATAACAACTTATTGAACTCAACTAATCTCATTTGATTTTACAATTCAATTTTAACATTTCTTAGTCAATAAACATATAATGCAAGGGCTGTAAACTATATATAAAATTTCATTAGCAAAAATATAATAATTAATATCTATCCTTGATTTTTCACTTAATAAGTAATTGCTTTAGTAAATAAAAAAGTATTGCCAAAGAATTTAGAAATAAGATTGTAAATGCAGATTTTCAAATAAAATACATTGCTAAAATGATAAGTAAACCACAAAATTCTTGGATAATTATAAATATTAATTACATTAATTTTGTTTAAAATATTTTTTTCTTTTTACATTCGTAGTGAGAGAGTTTTATCCTTTAATAGGCCGACTTAACTCGACTAGATCAGTCAAGAATCAAATTGGACTTTCGAACACCACAGTTCACATTGAAAAAAATAATTTATAATTTTGAAGGAATCATACTGACAATATATATGTATATATAAATGCATGTTAAGTGAATAAAGTTCTATTCTTATATATAAATAAAATATTAAATAGAGCTTATACAATATGATGAATTTAACATTTTTTATTTATGTTTAATTTGAAAATTATTAAAGAGTTAATTCTGTAATTATAAATTAGTTAATATGTTCAGGGACCCATTGAAATAATATTTTTATAAAATATGAAAAAAAACTATTATGAGTGACATTTTCGCACAAAGACACTGGTGAAACGACGACTAGTTTTCCTTTAATTTCAGTAGGTTTTAAAGTTATTAAGCATGCCATCCTGCTGATTGATACTTTATGGGATTATACATGCACATAGTTAGACAAACTCTTTTGGAAAAACTGCATTTCTCATTCGAGATTTGTTAAGAATTCTAATGTGATCATTGACTATACAACATGAGCAACCCCGATATACATAACTGACTCTATTGACCAGAAGTCATACTATATAACCTATCTTATCTTGCATATATAAAATGTCCCGTTTAGTACATCAAAATGGAATATAATGAAATAAAAATCTCATCCATTCCCTCTATTTGCTCATAGGGTAACACTTTCATATAAGTTAGAATGAAATTCCATATGGAAGAATTTTTTTTTTGGGGGTGAATCATGAGCGGAAGCCTGAGTTCATCATAAAAATAAATCAGACAATATGTTACGGACCTGTTATTTGGGTTGAATCCGCCTGCGATCCCCGTGCTCTCAAACAACTTGCAAAAGGGGAAGATCATGGCGGTGGTCCAATTTCCCTCTCCGACGCTCAATTCAACCAAGGTTATCACGAGAGCAATAGTACGTAAAATATAGACAATGGGCATACCTTAATATTTATATATGATCATGAAGTTATTCATTACTTTACTCAATGGAATTCTCTATCTATTGCCCGGATATTGTATCTTTTTTATTTCAAACAGAATTTAAAAACAAATTGGAATCCGTGGAGTGATTAATTTCTACGGATATATATAGGTATTACCACAATAATATATATATATATATATATATTTATAGGTGGTGATATGTCCTCCATAAAAAGAAATGTACAAGTTACACCACATATCTACGAACCAATATCATACTCGCATGTTGCGTAGAAATATTATTAATAAAAAATAATATAATAAATTTATTTAAGAAAGGAGTACAAATCTTTAAGCTAATTCTGTTTTAAAATTTTTTGAATCTCTTATTCAATACCTCTATTCAAGTTATTTATTAGAGATGAGTTTTTCTTCAGTTTCTTTCAGTATATGAATATACTAATTTCTTTAAGATTTTAAAATCTAACCTTAGTTAGATTTTGTGAGTGAAGTAAACTAAAGTGGAAAACATGTATTTTAATCAAAATTATGGTAGTCAATTGTTTCTTTTAATCTAATTAAATTCATTTTTTTAGTACCGAGAATTTGATGAGGGGAACGTGAATGGACATTGTGCCATGATATGAGAATTTTCGTAACTTCATCAAGAGATGAGGGTTCCCGGATATAACTCTATGGATATCGCTCTTCCACTTTAATATTATATATATATATATATATTTATATATATATTGATTAGATTGGTTAGCTTTTGGATCTTAGGAGGGCCGATTAGTTTGTTAAATTAATGGACTTGGAAATTGCATGGAATTAATTGTTTAGCTCGGGTCGCTTGAAGCCGAGTCTCTGAATTTGTTTAATATAATGAAAATCTAATTATACAATTTTTTTTTTTGCCCAAGAGAGACAAAGAACAAACTGAATTTTTTTTGGGTGAATTGATTATTTTTTTCATTCTTATACATGAAACAACCTCCTCTTAAATGTACTAGTAAAACGTCGTTCAACAATAAACTAAGTGATTATCTTATTTCACCTAAAACTGAGGATTTTCAAATGAAGCTCTCACAGTCCCACTCTTCTGCTTTTATATATTATAAATTGATGAATTGATTGATTGGTTGATAAAAGGTAGATGTCAAAAAGGAACTCAAACACCTAGAGAGATGAAAAGTTCTTCATGCATTAAAGTGAAACTCTTCTTCACAAAGTTATTCACGGAATATACTCTCAGCTTGACGGACTGCAAAATTCGTTGAATTAGACCAGCCACAGCGGAGGTCTTCCTTCTACAAAATCTCATATTACGCTCCCTCTACACATGGTAGATATACGCGGTGCATATCAACCTTAGACGTACAATTCCATCAAGTTTCCTCCCTTCGAAAGACACGACTCAAGCTAGCTCAAAGTTCCACCCTTCGATCCCCACCCTACCAAGCCAAGAAGACTAGCCCATATATATACCTTTCTTGTTATTAATTGGCAGGTGAATAACAGGTGCGCTCTTGCTCCTTTTTCTCTCCCAAAGTACCCACACCCATGGGCAACTAGCTGAATACTTTCATTCTATTCCTTGTGCTCAACTTGTTTTGTAATGCCAACCAACACGCAAAATAACGAGGCACATTCCGCTTGAAACCGGAGCGCTTTGCACCGAGGAATCTTTTCCCTTCTTTAAGAGAGCAAAAACTTTTGCGGTCTTATATATAGTCGGAAAAAAACCATATCATCTGCAGCAAGTATTTAGCCAGAGGTCTAATTTGCGATTAGTTATCCATCAAGAAGGGGGGGGGGGGGAAAGTATGCTCACCGCCATCTTAGAACTGAGAAATTATATACGTATGTCGAATTATAATTATTAATTTGTGTTATTGCTCGGGATTGGTCAGCCATTAGGGGTTTCCTTACCCAATCCCAAATTTTTAGTATCAAAACTGTCAGTTAGGACGTGGCATATTATGAGTATGTATACATCCACGGCCATGCCATGTCTCAAAAACGCAAATAGTCATCAATACGCTAGAGAAATGTGACTCCAGCTACTGTGAGCAAACTTCCATCTATAAGTCTCTCCCGAGTTATGTACCACTTTTTGGAAATTTATTAGCCGGTCGCGAAATGGTATGGTTTTTTGCTTGTTGCTTTCCTCCTCAATGTACTACACCGTATATATGACCAGTAACATACTATAAAAAATGGATATATTTACTATGTAATGGGGGCCAATCGCTGCTGATACCACGAATTGAGGCCATCTTGTCGTGACGATATGACACATATGCAGGCATATGTTTAAGTGCTACTCATCATATATATATATATATATATATATAGGGCTATGCTATCTGCATGGCTCACCAACGAAATATATATTACATATATATTTACAATAGGTAAATGTACATGAGACGAGTCCTTTACATGATTGATTACAAAGCTATTTAATGTTGATTTGAAAATATCATTACATTTAATTTGGAAAATTTGACCTTCCTGCATGCTGCGAGAGCACAGCGCACTCGATGCAAATAAGTAGTCGCTGTCTACGATAATCAGGACCGTGAGATAAGTGTATGCAGTAGAGCACATATCGTTATTAATCAAAGAAGAGCAAAGAGTAAACCCGAGTTAGATCCTGTTATTATAGATGCACCTATTTATTATATTCAATGCATGACTAAACAGCCTCAGATTCTCTTGGAGAAAAAGGGCGTGACCTAATGATTAATGAACAGAAGTTGACTAGTAGAAGAATGATTAGGTGAACGAATTGTTTCAAATTTCATTAAAAGAAAGGGCAAATTACAAAAAAAAACTCAAATTTTGTAAAAAGTTTCAGTTTTGTCATAAATTTTGTTTTGTAACAAAAAAACCCATAAGTTTTCTAAAATGTCTCAAAAATGACATTCGTTATAACTTCCGTCAACTTTTGCTACTGATGGTGGGTCACTTTAACAGTCCACGTAGGTCACACGTAGGCAAAAATTGACGGAAATTATAACGGAGGTCATTTTTGAGACATTTTAGAAAACTTATGATTTTTTCTGTTACAAAACAAAATTTAGGACAAAATTGAGACATTTTACAAAATTTGAATTTTTTTTTGTAATTTACCCTAAAAGAAAAAAAGAAAAACAAAACAAAAAACTTCAGTTTGTATGTCATAATTGCATGATGTGTGGGGATTCTATCATAGATATTGCCTTTTCCTGGACTATTTTACTATTGACGATGAAAAGGAAGAGACAAAATAGAAGCAAACAGATAGACCAAAAAGGATAAAATAATAATGGTTCCAATTTCTTCCTTTATGATCAAATTAGAAAGGCTAATTCGTACTTCTCCCTTGGTCATAACTTATGCAGATGATTTTATAATTTAAACCGAACTTCGACGCCTTTGCCGTTATTTGAGATAATTATATTAAAAAGGGAATGTACTATAGCTAGTAAGTTAGCTTAGATTACGAGTACGCATCATTGGATATATTTTCAAGAAATCGGTTTGCTGTGAGTAATATTTGTTTATGCATAAACACAAGTCCTATTGACGATAGTCGAATACATGACCTTTTAGTTTCAAGTCGACGCCTTATATTAGGTTCATGAGCATTTATTATAACTGGAAAAAAAACACATGTGGATCGACATCATTTCCCTTGCAATCGCTTTATTGAAATACAAAAGAATAATAATACAAAAATAAATAAATTTAGAGGATTAATAATTGGTATGTTGCGGGACGCGACTACGGATTATGTGCACGGCCATGGGGTGACCTAGCAAGACGAAGATGCCTCTCGTCAGATAGTAGCCTTGCAAACCTGCACATATAGATCGAAGTTCAATTATATATATTAATAGAATATATATATACACACAGACAGATTATTGCAGTGGGATTTATGACAATTATATCTTTCATGCTGTAAAATAATCGATTAATTGTGCACCTTCTTAGAGCCTCTTCGTTTGTCTCCCGATCAGTTGGCTCGACCAGACCCCTGTCCAGGTTCACCCTGGAGACGGGCTGCTTCAACAATCCTTCCCCGATTTTGAGGAGATCGTCCATGTTCTCCTTCGTTGCTATGTCGACCGAAGAAACTACTCCATGCAATGTGTCATCCTGTACATAGGCGGGCAATCAATTTTCCTCGTGTGCGCACATGTATGTTAATCAAAGTCTTCTTGCAATTTCACTCATCAAAGACCTGAAGCCAAATAAATTTTTGTGGTATGTGTACCTGAATCCGAAGATAGTTCTTCTCGGTGTGGAGTGCCTGGAAGACCACTGATAGATGAAGATCGACCATGTCGGCACTGGCCTGAGTGAACACATTGATGAGCGGTGTGGAACCCCCGGCCGTTAGCCAACCCAGTACGCCCCATTTTGCTGCTTCTTTTGCAGTGTGCTTTTGTGCAGCTTTCGCAGAGCCTGCTCCCAGTGATATCACCAGAAACCTCCCATAGTCCATCGGCTTTATCGGGAAAAAGTCGGGACTTCCCCTGTTTATCTCTTCTGTCACCTCACTCATTGCAACTAGAGTCTGCAAGAAGTCCAGAAAATGAACAAAATAAGATTGTTGGACAGAACAAGGTAGAAAACGTAACATAATAGATGCATATGTTTTTCACGTGTATACCGGATTATTTGCGGCTACACCACCATCGATGAGATTGAATTCTCTTACGGCCCCTGTGTGATCCTCATTTTGGAAGTAATGTGCAGGGAGATAAGTCGGTGCTGCCGATGTCCCAATGCAAATATCTGAGAGTTTTGCATCAAGGGTGGGCTTCTTCTTCAACTGAGCAATCAACCAAGAAACACCACTATTCCAAGTGAACAGAAAATCTACATGTAAATGATTAATTTTATATATATACATACACACACCCCAAATTCTATCTCATGACTAGATGATGAACCTGATAGCTAGAAAAGATGGTCGGCTGAAGCTGCTTGATGTCGAACGTTGGGATTACAATGTTCGTCAGCGTCTCGTGCAGTCTCGTGTCTCCCAATTTTTCCTTGACGAGGCTGTGCAAGTACTTCCCGTTGTATTTTGGCCCCATCACAGCTGTCACAATCTTCTCAGCGGAAGCAAATGGAGTATAACTGTAAATTCAGAAGCAAAAATTTCACTAGAGATACAGTTGTAAGAACATATAACAATAGTACGTTTTCGGACCCACGTAAATGTATACAAAATGAATTGTTGTTGATCACCTGTCCTGAGGAAATATCTTAGGGCAGTTCTTAAGGTAAAATTCCTTAATGTCCTTGGCAGCAAACATGGGTCTATTTTTCTCATCAGGGCTCGTGAGCATTGCTGTTATTAGACCGCCAGTGCTTGTTCCTGCAATCACGTCAAAATAATCTGCAATCCTTGCCTCTTCCCCATCCAGCTTCTATCAAAAGAACAAACGAAAAAGAGTTACTTAAGGGTCATGAAATTGGAACGATCTTTTCATGGGGCAGGAACTTTAGGTTAATCTCATATGTATGTGTACACCTGAAGTTCGGACTCAAGGAAGCTTAATATAGTTGCGGGAATGACCCCTCGGATTCCACCGCCGTCGATGCTGAGAACAGTGATTAGGTTCCCATATGTTGGAGGCTGCAAATGTGTCGAAGAGCTGGATGGTTCCATATGGGATATCAGATGAATTGTGAACTACGTACAATTAATATCAAATATATCAATGCTAAGGGAGGGCAACCAAGAAGGCCTCTATATGATGAGTTCAAAAGACCTTAATGCCTGAGATAGCTTGCCAAAGGAGATATTAAGAGAGAAGAGAAGCTTTTGTTCGAGCTTATATGTTTTGAGGTTGAGGATGAGATCGACCAAGGGGGTATTTGTAGGCTTTCTGATTCTTCTCCACCTCATTCACCTTCTCTTCACCCGATCAACTTGCAAACATGTCATGCACGTACATGAATCACGATGGAAATTGGAGAATTTCACTCATTTTGGATATTAATTACATATAATATTTAATTTTGTATTGTCAATATCCTATAAAATTAAATAGAGTTTCTATATATGGCCCTGGCGTGCAAATGTCATAGACTATTTCTGTTGATGCTTATGGATATGGAAAATGGTCCCTAGGGACAGAGAAGGTCATGTGAGAATTGTAGGTTGGACAATCAGGAAGAGAGTAGAATTGTAGTTGAATAATTGCATATATTATAAAGGTCCTGAGCATCATAGAGCCTTTTGCATATCCATATCCTTTCGAGCATCTAAACGGTCTAGATCGACTCAGATTTTCGATCATGCGGCTCATGCTATTCTTGACTAAACTAAGAGAAAAAGGTATACATATGTATATATATATATATGTGTGTGTGTGTGTGTGTGTGTATTGCTTATGTAGATATGGGTCATTGTGGATCAGAAACTGTTGTCGAACACACATTTATTAATTCTTTGATGTCAAGCAACTTTGATTCACAAAAGGCGGCAAACTAAGAAAAGAAATTGTAGATTTGAATGGCTGAGGGGCTCTTTCGTCTGCAGCAGCATGACGAAGAATTCAACACAATTGAATAATTTCCTCGTGAGAGATTCTAATAAGGACTAATGCACGTGATGAACTCATATTGTTAGGAATCCAGTTAAATTGCTTCTTAATATATCATATCCGCGCAGGCGTGAAACATATGTGTTTAGAACCACAGTTCACAGCAACTTTGTTTTTAAATAATGGTAGCACAATTGGTTAATTGTTTATCCAAAACAGAGTGCAGAATATGTGATTAATTAAACTCTCGACGGGATGCTACCCGATTACTTCAAGCGTGTATTGGTTTCGATTGCTTATCGACAATGAATTACATGCGCTAGGATGATTATAGTTGCGCTCTTTAACAAGTAAGGCTGTTGGAAAATATTCAAAACCGAGCTATCGATGATATGAATCGAAAAGAAAAAAAAAAAAAAGAGTTTTGTTTACAAATAGTAAGCAATACAAACCGAACCGTGTAAGTTGATCTATTCAACATGATTTGGCCACACGGTTGTTGTACGTTATGCATATAGCTTGCGGTCAAAAGCTTAAAACTGCAATGAAGATGTGTTCATGGCCCAAAAAAAAAAAAAGCTTTAAACCGCAGGACTTGAATGACTATAACATCATCGAGCGGATAATGTCCTGTACGAATCAGATAACATTAATTATATATGGAGAGAGAGAGAGAGAGAGAGAGAGAGAGAGAGAGAGAGGGAGCTTTAAAATATGGATCTTAATCAATTTTAAGAGTCTATCCTTTGCAAATTAAGCAAGTCTTAATTATTAATATGATAAGTCGAAATTAAGATTACAGATGATGGCATCCTCAATCAATAGAAAGAGCCTTGATTATGTATTGGTGTGATGAAACGACTAGATGGCATCAAGCTGTAGCCGTATTACAATTAAACACGTCCCCCTAAGCTTTATATTATACAAATGAACATCCACACGAACAAAACGATTGAATACAAATAAAATTAAAACTACGCGTATATTATAAAACAATTACGTTAGAGTCGTCTGCAAAAGAAGATAGTACTAAGAGAAGAAAGCCTAGCCGGTAAGTAGAAGGCCTTTTGATTACATCATTAGATCGTCAATTCAAAATCAGGATGGTTACGATGACGGCCGCGTGATTATTGTTTGGGTGCATGCATGTGCTCCAAGTCAAAGAGAGACGAACGGTTCTCCTATATGAGTCGAAAGGGTCCGAAATATACTAAATAAAATAGGCTGAATATATATATAAGATTATAATTTATATTAATTAAACATACAAGGGGAAGGAAGGAAACCCTGGCTAGATCAAGGATATACATGTCTTGGCATGATATACTCTCGGACATAACTCTGACATGGTCATCTCAAAACCGAGGGAAACATTTGAATCGTAATGAGACTATCTTGCAGATAATTGGGTTCGAGAAAGTCGACGAATGCCTACCTTTACGGGGTCCAATTGGTTGCTTTGTAATCCTTAATCAACCGCGAGAGGTTCCGAGAAGTTTCGTTAAACACTCGCGCGCACGATTGACCGAGAACCATGTATGTTTGAGTTATATATTGATTTCACGATTCATTATTGTTTGGCTCCTCTTTCGGGTAACTGAGAGACTCGTAAAGGTACTCTTTTGTTGCTTTCTTTCAAATGCGTTATACGTTTGATCATGAAAACAGTGATGAGATCAGCTTTCTCAATATGTAGCTTATATATCAACTACCTAAGGATTTTCTCACGGGATGGAGATTTTTTTTTTCCTTTAGGGATGAATAAAGGATGCCTGAGCACCCACAATATTTGGTTTGGATTAACAAACGGTCCGTTTCATACTATAAGTCTCACTTGTAAACGATAAACAGACGATTAGTTTTTGAATTTCTGAATCTTTGCAGTTTTGACTGGTATAACTACTCTCATAAGGTGCGATCCACCATGAAAGTGCTGGAGGTCATATCGGGACCGACTTACATGAACTCCCTCAGTCAAATCGGATATACTTCACAAAATGGCTACGCGCATGACTGATGCATTCAAATATATTACTTATATTTTTTCAAGTAAAATTACTTGATCCAGATAATCCGAGGGCTTATCTTTAACCCGTCATATCTCAATCATTTGAAGACATGAGCTTCTCACACTGATTGAGACTCATTTTGAAAAATATGATTGTCTTGTTTTCGATCAATCTTCTCATGCTCGGTCTTTCCGTCGGGGAGGAGTTGGAAAGAAACAGAGATCAGGAGCTAGCTTAGAAGGCCAACAACTATGAAAGACCTCTCCCAGTTGTGGAGTCTGATGCTAAGAATATATCAGTTAATCGTATTCTTGGGAGCTTAAAAATGCCAATGACACTGTTATTCCGACAACATTCTCCGAAACAAATATCTGGAAAACAATGGAACAAAGAATAGGAATCATCGTAAAACAGGATGACTGGCGCAAATCTCCGGATACAATCGGTGAAGTTAACTAGGCTCCACTTTGGGGACGTCGTGCTTGCTGAGGTTCGCCAGGTTCTGGTTGAACTCCTGGATCCAGTCGTGGGGGACTTGGACTTGCAGTTGCTCGCCATCTTCGCAAGCCTCTCCAGCTCAATCTTCTCCCTCAGCTGGAGGGACCCCCTTCTCAGCTGGCATGAGGCGATCATCGAATGTGGAAGCATTCACTCTTCGACCATCGGTGTCCATCTCTATCACATTTCTATAGTTGAAATGCGGTTCCACCTGTCAGCCTCCTAAATACCAAAAAACCTCCGTTTGTAAATAACTCGATCACCAGAGCTGATGGAATTCCAAAGAAATATAAGCTGCAGAATGGTATTAACTGTGACCAGTAGGAACTGAAATCACAAAAAGCTCCCGGGGCATATTCAAATTCAGAGACAATTCACGTTCATACCACAACAATCACCCGAGCTGCAATCACAGGATTGTTTTCATTACCGAGGATCATCAACTCAACGGTGTAAAGAGAACAGGATTCCATCAGAAAATACACTTCCATGGTGCGAAAACAGAGCATTTCAGCAGAATGTCGGACCACGTTTGGTATGAACGGAACATCATACCAGCTCAGCTGCAGCACATGCTTCAGCAAAATCACTCGAGACTAGGTGGAATCGAACTGCACAAGCAAAAGCAAAAGCAAATCATACAAATGTCCATATAAAATATACTTGTAAGTCCCAAAAATGAAACAAAACTCAATTTTGCAGTATCAAGAGGGCCCTGACCACCATTGCATTTCCCCCAGCAGCATAGAAGAGAAAATTATATAAAAGTGGTACTCTAAACTAAGTTGAAAGAGGAAAACAAAACCGGGGAAAAGAAAAAACCAGAAACAGTTTCTTTTTCGGTAAGTAAACCAGCAAACATACTTCTATCTGGGGTTAATCGGACTTGGCTGGTAGCATTCTAGTACCCTTCACCTCGACCGCTTCGGCCAACCCGCTCTCGCGTCGAATATCGTAGGCGACTAGAGAGCCGCAAAACCCACGTGGCATGATCCACAGGTCGTCGATGAAGATAGAAGCTTCGTGGCGAGGAAATCTATCGACTCCACCGAGTACATGAAAAAACCTCCAGCCAAGGTCGGGATAAAGCGTATCCAGCTCATATATTCCGAGACCAAGCAAGATATATATATCTTTGTTCCAATTGCTGCGGAGGATTGCAGCTTGTAGTCATGGGGTGGGATAACTAGAGCCACGACCAAGGGGCAGCGCTAGAAATCGGTCCAGGAATTGTAAAGTGGATCGAGGACTTTAACTACTGAACCCGAATATGGAGCTGATAAAGGATAGAAGGTATAGGGCAGCACGTAGAGTTTATCAGCACATGCAATCACGGACGGCCAACCCTTGGGTTCGTTGAGCGTTGGACCAGGCGAGTAAGGACTTTCTGGTGACCCTCCGAGTGGAATAGGCCCACGACTTAAGGAAAGAAGGGTCGAGAACAAAAACATCAGAGGACACTTGAGGCTCGCTGTCGAAAGGCCTTGTCAAATACTCACTGCCGATCATATACAGCCGGTTGCCCAGCTGTCCAAAGGCCATGCCATAAGGAAACTCATCATCACCCATTGAACCGCCATGTCCACGAGGAGCTCGAGCGCCGGGACCAGCTCAATTTCAGTAACATCCTCAGAAGCATTGCATCGGCTTTGGGTCGGGACCTCTATGGCACTGATGCTGTAGACACCGGGACGTACATAGCTGTAGAAAAGATCTTTTTCTTCTTATGCATCATCTGTTAATTAACATTTTGTCAAACAGTGATCAAGCACGCTAAAAACTACACTCACCGCTGAATTAGAACTCTGAGGTCACACAGGCTTCCCTTCAACTAATCAGCTAGCTACCGAGAAGGCGATGCGATCGAAACAAGTAATAATTCCACACAGATGAGGATCCTTTCTCCATCCCTAATAGCCGATTACGCGTGCAATCGATTAAGCAGCAAAACAATCAAAGAACGGCTTCAAACCAATTATGAATGAAAAATCAGACCTACGCCATCATACATACAGGTTTGTCTATGCAAACCAATTAATAAGACAGCAACAGATTTCATTGTCAGGGAATACCAAACCGAAGAACACAAAAACAAGATCCCCTAAATAGATAGATCAAACCTCAAGAACACCTACTCAATTTCAGAATCAGGCAAAGCAAACAAAGATGAACATAAAAACGTTTCACCTTGAAGATATTTGAAGATCCTTGTCGGTGAAGGTATCGCACGACCTGCGAATGGCAGGTCGACTAGGAGAAGGAGCACTGGCTTCATTTGTGAGCGTGATAGCAGCTGCGTAATTGCTTCATTCTGATTATTCTCTAGTTCAGGTATTAAATTTAATTTTTGCAGTTTCAAATTGTTACTTCTAAAATATTTTTACTTATTTCAAATCAATATATTTTTCTTCAAGCAACAACACAACTAGAGATTAGGGCAAAGGTGAGAATCAGTTAATGAATGAACAACAAACAAGTAAAAAGCAATCCGCCCTCTCACCTTTTGGGGTAACAAATATTTGCGTACTTTTTTTCTATAGGTAAAAGAAGAAATATTTGCATCCTGAAATTAGGTAATTTGCCCACGATTGATATTTTTTAAGGGCAAAATCATCATTCGATCTCAGTAAAAATAATAAAATACTTAAAAAGCATTCTTAAAAAAAATTCTCAGAGTCACAGTTCTGAAGTTCGATGGCAAGAACCAATCAGTTAATCATTCTAGGATCCCAAATGGTACAGTAAGATTGCAAAGCACCATCAATATGCATTCAAGATATTCCGATGACATTGTCCGACACAAACATTCAGAAACAATGGAACAAAGAATTGGAATCATCGTAAACAAGATGACCGGCACAATTTTCCGGACACGATCCATAAGTTAACCGGGCCCCACTTTAGGGATGTCGTAGTGCTCGCTGAGGTTCGCCAGATACTGGTTGAACTCCTGGATCCGGTCGCGGTGAGACTTGTTCGCCATCCTTGCGAGCCTCTCCAGCTCAATCTTCTCCCTCTGCTGGAGGAATCGCCTCTCAGCGGGCGTGAGGCGATCTTCAAATGTGGAATGACTCACTCTTCCACCATCGGTTTCTGTCTCGTTCACATTTGCATTGTTGCCCGACGATACCAATCCGGTTCCACCTGTCAGCCTCCAAAAAAGAAAAAAGAAACTTCTGCTTGTAAATAACTCGATCACAAGAGCTGAAGGAATTCCAAAGAAATATAGGCTGCAGATTCATATTAAGTGTGACCAGTAAGAAGTGAAATCACAAAAAGTTCCCGGGGCATATTCGAGCTCAAAAACAATTCACATTCATACCACCACAATCACTGAGCTGCGATCAGAAAACTGTTCTCATCATCGAGGATCAGTAACTCAATGGCTTAAAGATATCAGGATTCCGTTGGAAGACACACTTTGCCAGTGAAAAACCAGAGAATCCTAATGAGGCATAATGTCAGATCACGTATGATGCAGACAGAAAATGGACTGGAAGAGGGAATTCAACTCTGGAAATTTTCCAGTTATACGTACCAAACATGGTCTTTAACTATGCTAAATCCACAGCCGCTATCATAAGGTTTCGAGAATTGTAAGGTGCATCTCGATATGCAATTGGGTGCCCTTATCATTACCTAAAATCATCTCTCCAACTCCCACAGGTCAACAGCTAATCTCTGTCAAGATCCCTTCCATTACAAAGAAGATAAAGGCTAAATTTTGCAGTATACCAAGGAAACAACAATCGTTAATGTTGTAAAACAGAAAACGTAAGACAGCGAAAGATCAAAGACAAACACAAATATAGCCTTGAAATCGTAGAGATGTCAAGGATTTGGACAATCAAACAACCTGTGAAGGATTGAGAGAGGAGGTGATGATCCTTTGGCTTCTTCTTCTTCTTTTTGGAAACACCGCCACCAATAACCCCACCACCGCCCTTCACGTCGAGGGGCTTCCCCTTCAGCTTCAGTTTCCCCACCACCACATTCTCGTACCCCGCCGTCATGTTTCACCCGGCACCAATCACCGAAGATTCATGCGCTCTGGAGCAAAACCAACACACCCGAAAACAATCAAACTTCGCGGAGAAAACAGAGAGAAGATCCACAAGGCAGTCTTGGATTGTGATCAAGATGGCTATAGAAGAGAAACCGTACCTCCGATTGGCGACTTGACGCTAAGAAGATTGCCTGCCACGAGAATAATCCAGAGAGGGGAGTGTAAGAAGGGGAGAAGAGGAGACAGGGAAGAACTCTCCGGAGAGTCACGTGTGGAATTCCTGACAGACGGTGGGCTGAATCTGAGACCGTGTTTAAGATTGTCTGGGCTGTTCTTGCTGGGCTGCGTTCTTTCTTTGTCCTTCAGCCAAGCCCATGATTAGGTGATGCCAGAGTCAGACATCATCGGGCTTGCTGTGCTCCGCCATTGCCATTAGAGCTCGTCAATGGCGATTTTGCTAACTGTCGGTCTCTGCACAGCGAGCTCCACGACCTCTCCAGGTTCTTCATCCTGAATAGCTCTCTGCTCATTGTTGTGGGTTCTTCCCAGACTCACTATCTCTTCCAACGTTTGGTCGGACATCATGAAGTCTTGTATTTTGCAGGCAGGGGATGTAAATACACAGGCCAATCAGTTGTAATTCACTCGTCTCTTCACTTCATTAATGCCATTCTTCCATGCTCGTTTTGACAATTCTCAATCTCAGCGATTCTTTTCCCATTCCCGTTTCCTATTTCGGCTCGTCGAACCGAAGTTTTCTTCTTTCACTGTCCAGAAATGATGATATATTCTTATCTGAAATTCGAAGACGGACAAGCTGGGAATGGTTAGATGACGCTTCTTGTCGGTTTTCCGCAGAGGGCAGTCCCAATACGGATCCTGAGCGTAGGCAAAAAGAGATCTCCTGGAGTTCAACTAATAGTGGATGAGTACATGCACAAGCTTAGGCACTACTGTGCAGTCGAGGACGTTCTAGTCCGCCCCAATCCTAAAAATGCACGGTAAGTTCCGGTTTTCTTGAATTGCCGTCTATCGGAGATGGTGTTCTGTTTTGTTACTTCGAGCTCGTGCGGTCTTTCGGTGTTACATAAGTGTGTGTTCGGGTCTGGTTTTAGGGACGTGCAAGCTCAGGTTGAAGATGAAGATGTAGCCGTTACGAGTCTCATTAGACCCGAAGAATGGGTAGGTTCTTAACAAGCAAATGATTATATCAAAACCAAATCGACCAAAAAATGGTTCGTAATTCGTCGTCTATATAAGCCAAGGCTCTTGGATTCTTGTTTTATGTAGGTGGTGATGTTGGATGAGCGTGGTGTGGACATTAGGTCTGAAAGGATGGCCGATTTGATTGGGGATGCTGCGAATAAGGTAAGAACCATTTTATAACCCGACGTAATTCATGTCTAGGAACCTTGCGACGAATGGGCATTTTGAATATGCTTCTCAGGGAGCTTCCAAGATAACGTTTTGCGTCGGTGGACCTTACGGTCATGGGCAGAAGTTGCGTGAGCGTGCCGATAAATCTGTCAAGTTATCTTCTCTGGTCTTGAACCATCAGATTGCTCTAGTTGTGCTGATGGAGCAACTTTACCGGTAACTGCGGTGCAATCCCTTATATCGATTATGACACTCGGTTTATGTTTTCTTTTTATGTTTACACTCGATTTCCATTTCTAGGTCTTGGACGATCATCAAGGGTCAAAAGTACCACCATTAGGCTTTATTTGGGAATGACATTCTACTCCAACTATAAATAATTATATTTATTTTGAATAATAACGATTGTGTTATTGTATTATGAAAAAAAGTGAGAAAAAGTAATAAATAGTTAAGATAAAGTAATAATTGTGTTGTTGAATTGTGAAAAACGTAATGAAAAGTTGAAAGATTTTAGTATTAAAATTTTAATTGAGTGATATAAAAAAAATTGAAGAAAAGGAGAAAATGTAATAATTATGTTGCCGAATTGAAAATAAGTGACGTTAAATGGAGTAGAATAAAGAAAAATTACTCAATTCCCAAACATTCGGTTTGCCGTAATTTCACCATCGTATTGCCTATGACCGAAATTTAATCTCGGGCTTTATGTTGAGATGGCCCAATGCCCAACGCTTAGCTTATCCTCTTTGGAAGGGGCAAAGCATAAATGAATCTCCGCTACTCGGGAATAAGGTAGTTATTCGCTATGGCAATCGCTAGTAATTCTATGTTAGTTTTTTCCCAGCCTTTTTAGGAGAAAAGAGTTATAAAATGTCGGAACCATTGTAAAATTAGATTGTAAATTTGTTGGGCTTATACTCACATGTATTAATGAAATTCAATTTCATTATAAATAATAAATTAGTAATAATTTATTTTTTATTGATGAAATAATATACTTAGTCAAACACGCAAAGTATATGTTTTTATCGAGGAAAATCATATCAAAATTGATAATTTTGTTTATAGTTGAGATCTAAAACGTGTTCAACAATCTTATACATGAATCTTTTATTGTTTTTGTTATCATTAATTATGTAGTAGAATATGTACAGTATATGTATACAGCCCAAGATAATATATACAAGGGAATAAGATATACAATAGACTATCTATACACATTACGCAATATATAGATTATCTACAACTTAATAAAGTTAAATTTAAATGTCAAATAGAGAAATATATTATATAATAATTTGATGCCGTTTACATTCAACTTAAATATATTACACAACAAATAAAATACATAACATTTGCATATAAACCAACATGTGCATATATACAATTTCTCTATTTAATAAAAATCAATATATTCACAATAACATATAAACATTGGAACATATACATACAATCTTTACTTTAAATATATATATATATATATATATATTTGCAGTATATATCATATGTTGAGATTTAAACTGCTATTACCAATTATATATATGTCGTATATATCATATAGTGGAATTTAGACTATTATTTTTTGAGATAAAAATTTCATTATATTAACTTTTTATATATATATATATATATATATATATTTCTATATATATATATCATATGTTGAGACTTAAACATTATTACCGATTATATATATGTCATATATATTATATAGTGGAATTTAGACTATTATTTTTTGAGATAAAAAATTTCATTATATTGACTTTTTCATATTCGATAGGAAATTTCCTTATTAATCTGTATGACCTTTGCAATAATATATATATATATATATATATATATTGTACATGTTTATTTGATATACTAATACTAGTATCTTACACCAATTTGGTTGATTCACAAAACTTCACCAGTATTTCATTAGGTTTCGTCAGGTTTTCTCAAAATTCATGATTGATAAATTCATTTATTACAATACCTATAGATAGATATATAGATTGTTTAGGGGATACATAGAATTTCATGTTCTTTCTTTGACGTCGAATATTTTGCCTTCTTGCCTACCGAGAATATTTTGCATTCTTATTTTCCATTCCTATGAACCAAAAAATGCAGAATGCCATGATCAATAGCATCGTGCAAGTGATGAGCCTTCCCCGGAAAAGAATTAAAGAGAGAATTATCATTTTGGTATATGAATTTGTCTCTAACCATCAATTTGGTACATCGAAATTTTTTTGCAATCAATTTCATACACAACATTCGATTCCATTTATAAAAAAGTCCAACCGTCAAGCTACTATCACGGAAACCCTACGTGACATCTGACGTGGTTTAACAGCGTCAGAAAAATTAATGATAAATCAAAACGAACCAAAAACGAAAAACAAAATTATAATTTTATTAATTCAAAAAAGAAAAAGAGGGGAGCCATCTTCAAAGTGTGAGTTTAATTACAAAGTTATTTTACCGTGTAAATGATCTTCCGAAGAGCCTAGAGGCATGTACTCACAAACAAACTAACAGTCTTTGGTCCCCATCAGCACAATATCCAATCAAATTAACCAGGTTCGGATGGTGAAGTAGACTTAGCATGGATACTTCTACCAGAAATTCCCTGTTCCCTTGCAGCTCACTACGGTCACGTTGCTTGATTGCGACGCGACCACCTACAAAACAGCCAGAAATGTTCAAGGTTTGCTGAAATATGAACAACCAAATGAAATAGGCGTACCCGTAGATATCTGCCCGAGCGAAATGAAGCTGTAGGATAGGATATATTTATGTCTTCGGAGCTTAATTTTCCATAAGTCTGTCATAAATTTACTTGAACTTATAATGCTCTCCAGACGGCCCTCTATATGCTCTACCAAAATCACCTTCGCCACGCCGAGCAGTCAGCCCTGAAAATCTTGGTTGCAGCAGCAAGTTCACGGAATGTGGACGTATATGGCTGCTACATGGTCAGACAGATCCACCCTCTTTCTATGCGATCGAGTCTGAGTTCACCTTCAGTTTATCTGAAACCGGATAAATAGAATCATGAATACAAACTGCATTTGCTGCAACTCAAAGTGCAAGGACGACTATTATGGTAGTAACAATCCACAGCAACCACCCATTCCTTCTAGACATTCAGCCGTTAGGGAAAAGCATCTAGGGCACAAATTGAAATACGAAATACGCCGAGTGACTTTAGAATAAGAGACAGTGCCCAGCTCCCTAGCTAACTTTGATACATTAGTGCTGAAGTGAGCTTGCTTAATGACTCTATCCATTTCAAGCAGTTCTAAGCCTAATGACAAATAAAGCTAATCATATGCTAATGAGCAAGATCTTTTTCGTCAGATGATCGATAGACCTCTAGATATCCGATGCATAATAAGAAAATGCAAATGAACTCAACCTCCAGCAAAACAACTTATATCGATTCTAAAAAAGAGTTGGGCTCAGAAAAAAAAAATATTTCCCCAAGGTTCTAAGTAGAATAGAACAGAGCACCTCAACCTGGTGCAACAAAGTCCAGGAAACAACAACCATCTGGAATAAATACCGGAGATGCATTTATCTTACAACATTAGCTGTTACGATACGAAGTAATTGGGATGAGAAACTAAGAAATCTAATAATGGGAAGAAAAATGAAGATGCGCGATGCGGGATTGAGTTCAGGCTATGAACTACACATGTACTTTGAGTTAAGGCCGGCCGTTTCAGGAGCGAGGTTGAACCGAGTTCACGACGGTGCACAGAATCATCTATAGCCTACATGTTCTATGCTATTATACCGAGAGGCACGACCCTGAGGGAGAAGTCACTTCAAACTCCGATCGAAGTCCCAAAATTTAATCACTACCCACTGATTAAGTCCGTGAACTGAGCTCAATCAAAGCGATTCCCATCAAATGCATTAAGCATCTAATCAATTTTGCAAATGCGACATTACCCGCAACCCATTGCAAGGTGAGGAACTGTACACGTCAGGAAGAAACAGAAGGTTCCATCCTTAAAACGACAGGAACTTTTTCTCTCTACTAAGGTAGTTACCGCGCCCACGTGGCAGCTTCCCAGCTCCTCAGCTCATCTCTCTCTCTCTGAGAAGGAGAAAGAGAAGCTTTCCATCCTTAAACGACAATGGCGATATCTGTTTCTCCATTGCCACTTCTCCCCCTGAGAGAGCTCACACATCACCTCTCCATCCCCACTTCAAAATCGTTCCTTTCTTCCCGAATCAGACTCTGCTTCCTCTCCCAAATCATGGGCTCCTCTTCGAGAACCGAGGCAGGACAGGAGAATGTCCTGTTCCATGTCCCTGACATTGACAGCGGAGAGATGGAGCACGTTGCGGATCGGGCATTTCACAGGTACTGCTCGGCTTCCGGTGATTCCCGGAGAAACGGTAAAGGGACTGTTGTCTTTTGGTTTCGGAACGACCTGAGGGTCATCGACAACGAGGCCCTGTACGAGGCCTGGAGTTCCTCTGAGGCTGTCTTGCCTGTCTACTGCGTCGATCCGAGGCTCTTTGGGACTACCCATTATTTCGGGTTCCCTAAAACTGGAGGTACTCGTGTTTTTCTTTATCGTGCTTACTGGAATGGAGTTGCTCATTGTGTTGGCCTGCTGGCTTAGATTCGTCTAGGTAGTATATCGAACACACGTCAACACTATATATGCTGTTGGATCTTGTGCAACAAGTTCTTCGTAAATGTAAACTGTTCGATTGTATTGACCTTTTCCTGTTTCTGTTCTCGATGTGTCAAACAAATGAGATGGAACCAACAGTCGGACAGAATTCAGTATCATCAGTCACTTATATTAAATAGCAATGATCACGGACTTATATGGTGATACTTAAAGATTTTCTATCGCATATGAAGCGTATCAAATGATCTGAACTTTCGTGAGATCAAGGACTTTATACTAATTCTCTTTATTTGCAGCCTTAAGAGCTCAATTTCTCCTCGAATGCTTGGATGATTTGAAGAAGAATCTCGTGAAGCGGGGCCTTAATTTGCTCATCAAGCATGGGAAACCCGAAGAGATCCTTCCTTCTGTTGCAAAGGCATATGGGGCACACACAGTTGAGCCATTAAACTATTGCTAGCAGTCGGTTTAATTTTGGTAATGCCAAACATGCCCTCACAGTTCTTTTTGTAGTCAGGTGTATGCCCAGCAAGAAACTTGCAGTGAGGAACTGAGTGTCGAGAAACGGGTAAATAAAGCTCTGCAGCAAGTAGTGCTACCCAATTCGAAGAATCCGAAGCTGCGACTTATCTGGGGAAGTACTATGTACCACATAGATGACCTACCATTTAATCCAGAGAATTTACCTGATGTATATACTCAGTTTCGTAAGGTATGTATGTCTCTATTTTATATAGGGAAGTTCTCACTGATCCTTCCTCGTGATAATGTGGTGTGGGAAGAACCGATTACGGCCCATACAACGTGCTGTGTGGGCCACAACTTCACCTGCTTCAGAGCATCAGTTCCTCCTCACACGATGTTGCGGTAAAGGATCAGTTCTATATGCATCGACTCCCATGAGAACTCAGAATTGCCTTTTGACAATCATGATAATTGCAGTCCGTTGAATCTAAATGCAAAGTCCGAGGTTGTGTGAAGGTTCCAGAGTTACTCGGACCCACACCTAGTGTCACTGACTGGGGTTCTGTTCCTACAATTGATCAGCTTGGCCTTCAATTTGACAAGGCAAGTCAAATATTCTCGAGTGAAATAAATTGCAAGTTAGTAGTGCCTCTGTAAGACGATTAAGATCGACTGTTCAAGTAGATGCAGGTCAGAAAGGGAATAAGATTCTTGGGTGGCGAAAGTGCAGCACTGGGCAGAGTATTTGAGTACTTCTGGAAGAAGGTAACCGAAATTACCATTGCAACTCGTAAATAAATCATGTTCCCGTTCAGTTCACGAAGTGATGTGTGATGGAAAGAGACTATTCTTCCTTCCAACATATTTCGTATGGCTTCTCAACCTCTTATACTTCTGCTAAGAGCAACATAATCGTTGAAAGTGTTATTCTGGGTGTTTTGCATAGGATCTACTACGGGTGTACAAGAATACGAGGAATGGGATGTTAGGGGCTGACTACTCGACAAAATTCTCTCCATGGCTTGCCACAGGATGCGTTTCACCTAGATTTATATATGAAGAGGTTGCATTCAGGACTCACTGCACGTTTTATATTATTCCACTGAAATCAATGTTGGTTGAGATTTTGTGTCCTTAATGTAGGTGAAGAGATACGAGAAGGAAAGGCAGGCAAATGATTCCACATACTGGTTCGATCTTCCTTCCTCTCTTATATATGTGCAGATATCCATCGTTATATAGCACATCTCTTTGCATTGATTTGAATTATCAGACTCTCATGCTTCTGAAGTTGTGATCTGCGTATTGTCAGACCATTTTCTTATCGAGGTGTCTCTTCCTTGCTTCAGGGTTTTGTTTGAACTGATATGGAGGGACTACTTCAGATTCCTTTCAATCAAATGCGGGAACTCACTATTTCATTTGGGTTAGTCTTTACTCTGTTCGTTGGTGCTTGATGTAGTCCATTAATAGCAGAAGTCTTCTCCCATATGTAAATCGCTACCATGAGCAAATACTTTACTGTCTTTTTCCAGGCGGTCCGAGAAAAGTGCAGCATAAGTGGAGCCAAGACCCAAAACTGTTCGAGAGCTGGAGAGAGGGTCGTACCGGGTACAATGAACTGTTCTTGCATTGATAACCATGAAGAATTCTATAACATTTCTGGTTTCCCGTAATCCAGGTCTTACATTATCATCACTTGCTTAATGCTCAGGTATCCTCTGATTGATGCAAATATGCTCGAACTCTCAATTACAGGATTCATGTCGAATCGAGGAAGACAAGTAAGCAAAAGAAAAATTGGTACTTTTACTATTGTTTTGTGTTGGCTAGTGTGATTCAGCTTGAAAGTCATTTGCAACAGATTGTGTGCTCGTTTCTCGTCCGTGATATGGGCATTGATTGGAGAATGGGAGCTGAATGGTTCGAGACATGCCTCTTGGATTATGATCCATGTTCTAATTATGGGAATTGGACGTATGGAGCAGGTGATACTACTCATTTTGTTTCTCGCATCCATTCAATCATCTGTATGTGATTTAGGATGGTCATTATTGTAAATTATGAAATCTTGCAATCTTTTGAAATAGTCCCAATATCCTCAACATTAGCCCTCACGTGCAACGTGTGGTCTATTTCTACCTACACATTGTCACGTACACTTAAACACTTTCTCTCAACAGCTGACCTTGAGCCGGAATAACTTCGGGCTCATCTTCTGTACTCGGTTACTAAGTCTCATATAAACTAATGAATATTGATACATATTTTTCATGTGGGTTAATAACTCAAACATTTGTCCTCACGTGCAACGTATGGTCTATTTGTGCCTACGTGTTATCGTGTGCTCTTAAATTAAACACCCGCTCTCAACATCTGACCTCAAATCGGGCTCATCTTCCATATTCGAGTGAGGGGGACTAACACAAGGCACTCTTTTTGGCTACTCTCGGACATACTAGGCTTGGCGTGGTGTTGCGTGGGCACGCAACATATATGCTATGGATTTTCATTTAGAAGTTCAAGCTAATAAGTGATGGTTTCTAAACCAATGGATATTGATGCATCTTTTCCATATAGGATTAATATTCTCAACTGAAATTTTCAGCTATAGTAATGAATTCTGTTCTTTGTGCACAGGAGTCGGGAATGACCCCAGAGAGGATCGTTACTTCAGCATCCCGAAACAGGTTTGCTTCCTCTTGCTTGACACTTTCATTTGTATTCCTAAAGAAGAATAAAGGGCTCTACAGATAAAAAGATCTTTACGGGTGAGATGGGAGCCTCCCATTATCAAATGAAAGGATTTCTCGTGGCCTTCTTAGTTCTTGATCTAGTTGGTCGAAACTCCGGAGTCATCTAGAGGTCCGAGTTTGGAATGGGATGGTATCAGGAAATTTGTTAAGTGCATATCATTTCTTTCTTTTCAGTCGCAGACGTACGACCCCGAGGGGGAATATGTGGCTTTTTGGTTGCCTCAATTACAATCATTGCCGAAAGACCGAAGGCACTTCCCTGGAAACTCATACATTCCACAAATTGTACAACTCAAGTTTGGAAACACGCGCGGACACCAGAGTGGGAACCCGAGCCGAACAACTAGACAAAGGGATTCGACGACGAGAAGACATATGAGAAGCCACCAGAGATAGAAAGAATTAAGAGGAACTAAGGGGAAGAATGAAAGCAAGGCGGCTCGGAACATATGGAATCGACAAAATGGGACCATCTTGGGATGTTCTTTATGGTCCAATGCATCATACATGGCCTGGGCTCCAGATCAAGAAAAATGGATGAACTGCGAGATGAGATGACTCAACTTATGCCGACTAAAAAACTCACCTTCCTTAGCTGCAGTATCATCGTTCTATTCCATTTGAATATGTTTGTGTTTGTGATGAACAATATGAAGAATCAAAACGCGAAAGGAAGGGGACGATTCTCATCATGTGTACAATCTTCTTACAGAGGAAAGTATATGCAAATTCTTGTTCAATTCTTAGTTTAACTCTCTTATTCTTTCTCCCTCCATTTTGCCATTTATATATCTTAATTTCCTTGACTTGAAGTCGTCGAACTGGCACAAAACAAGAAGAAAATATTAGAGAACTGAGAGTGAATGAAATGGAAATGAAGTTCGAATGCTGCTATGTTGCATGAAAGAATCACATTGAGATTTTGTCTGTTTAGATTGGATCAATCACAATCATTGATTGTTATAAATTTTTACTATGGTGAACAATTCGATTGCTCCGATTCGCATACTCTGTTTCATCTAGGCCGAGGCCGAAGAGAACTTCGATTATTTAGCAAGAGGGAAGGAATCCAATCCGAATTACCTGCAAACTCGATCCAATGGAGGTGTGAAATCTTCCCAAAACCGGACTTGTATCTGAAGATTCAACTTCAAAGTTCAGGGATAAAAGTTCAAAAAGTACAAGTTGAGGGGCCAAAAACTGTACCAATTATTTTTCCAAGAACTGAGGGCAGCCTTTGCCTCTCCCTTTCGCCTGCTTCGAGCCTCCATTGTTGGTTTCACTTCAAAGAAGACGCAGCTACGGAGACGGTTCGCAGGGCACTTCAATGGCTGTCAGTGAACCCTTCAGTCCCAAACAAACCCTTTTCTTCCATTCTTGTTCCGTTGATTTCTTCTGATTCTTTCATCTCTCCGTGCGAATCCTCAGCTGTCATTCTCAATCGCTTGCGGGGAATCGTCTCCTTCCTTGTTTTTGTCCGCCCAAGTCTTCCTCCTCCGTCTGATCGACAAGACCCTCGACAGAATCAAGCTCAATGTAGCCGATATCCTCTCGCCGAGAGCCTGCATTGATCCCAGCTCCAGGCACCTCCTTCTCATACTCTATTGGAATTGATCCAAAGTTTGGAACAAGATTTTTTTTTTGTTGCTTATTCAGCTCAATAGAATAAGACTTAACTCGTCTACTTTCTCCTTGAAGGGTTAGTTCGCAGAACAAGTTCGATGATACGGCGGGAGATGATGATGCTGAATGGTGGTTGGAAACCAAGGATTGGTTTTCGGGAGACGGGGGATTAGGGGGGAAGGGAGATCCGCAGGCTGTTTACAATGCTTTGGATGGTCTGCTCAAGGGCAGCCTGGAACGGCTTAGGACAATGAGGTTAGCTTCTTCGGTGCGGAAAAGTTTGAATTTTGAACCAAATGCTCTGGTCTGATGGAGACGGTGATTAATGAGTTTCTGAGGGCTGTCTTTATTGAGACGCATTGAGTTGATAGATAAGGAAAAGAACAAGTCTTTTCTCATGCCAGGATTTGTCGATGAAATTTCTATTCATTGTGAATTCCATCTTGCTTTATTTTGGGGTTTGAGGATGTGACGTTGCAATTTGATGTTTCTAACCTGTTGAATCTTATACTTCGGTTTGCTATCTGACTTTGCAGGGGAAGCATATCACTTGTGGGGACTAGTGATGCAGCTTGCATTTCCCGAGCTGGTTATAGGGAACACTTCAGTACTCTTAGGAAGTTGTGTGCGGAAGGTAAGGTGGAGGCAGCTCTATGGCTCCGACAAAAGATGATTCAAAGAGGTGTAGTTCCTGATGTAGTTTCTCACAACTATCTCATGAATGGACTGTGCAAAAGTGGCAAACTGGAGAAGGCAGATTCGCTTTTTGAGGAGATGCAAGAAATTGGTCCCCACCCCAACTGTGTTACCTACAACAGTTATATCAAAGGTTACTGTCTCGCTAGTAACGTGGATAAAGCTCTCTTCCTCTTTTCCTACATGGTGAATGCTGGGGTTCAGCCCAACAGAATCACTTGTAACATACTCGTGCATGCTCTCTGCAATAGAGGCCTTGTGGAGGATGCTAGGGAGGTTCTTGGGAAGATAATTGATGAAGATGGTGATAGTGTCAGTTCGGACTTAATAACCTTAACTATACTGATGGATGGTTTCTTTAAGAATGGAAACATGGTTGAAGCTCTCCATATATGGAATAAGATGTCCAGGGATTACAAGAAGGTAGATTTAGTTGCATATAATGTCCTTGTCCATGGATTTTGCTCGAATGGGGAGATAAAACATGCATATGCATCATTCTGTGAAATGCTGAAAAGGGGGTTTCTTCCTGATGTTTTTACCTATAATACCCTCATAAGTTGCCTTTGCAAAGAAGGAAACTTTTCTGAAGCCTCTGACATACACAATCTAATGTCAGAGAGCGAAGTTCCTCCAGACCAGATTTCATACAAAACAATCATTCAAGGTCTTTGTATTCAAGGAGATGCTATTAGAGCAAATGAGTTTCTGCAGCAAATGTTGGACAATTCAATGGTGCCTGATCCACTTATATGGAACTGTTTAATTGACGGCTATGGAAGGTCTGGAGATATTAATAAAGCATTCTCCATTAAGGACCAGATGCTGGCTTTTGGTATCGCACCCAATGTGTTTACTTATAACGCATTAATACGAGCACAACTGCAGAAAGAGAACACTGATGGTGCTTGCTTACTCAAAAAGGAGATGCAATTGAAGGGTATTTTTGCTGATGTGGTAACCTACAATTTGTTAATAGGCAATGCCTGTAATTTAGGGGAAATAAGCTCTGCACTTCAGTTATATGATGAGATGCGGAGAACAGGATGTCAAGCTGACGTGATTACTTATTCAGAGTTAATTAGAGGCTACTGTATTAGAGGTGATATGGATCGGGCAGAAGAGCTTTTCACCCAGCTTGGCAAATCGGGTATCCCAATTGATCATGTTCCTTTCAAGATAATTTTCAACACATATGGCAGAATGTGGCAGCATGAGAAGGCAATTAACCTCTATCACAAGTGGATGACGAGGTCCAATTGATACTTATTTTACCTCAACTTGACCTGCTGCAGTCTAATTGAGTTTCCTCTTCACGTCTGAGTTGTGGAGGTGAAGAATTACTCAGACCCATTTTTTATGCTAGAAACTTGGATTTTCTCATCTCTTGCAAGTCATCAGTGATTTGGAAATCTTAGCATCATGCTTGAAGGTTTTCAGCCACAATTGGCGGTGACTGATTGGGTTTTATCTGCCTGCTCCATGTCTACTTATTCATAGGTATGCATTTACTTTTATGCTATTTTGTGCTCATTTGTCCGTAGAGTTTCAATGGTAGATTCTTGAAAATCGTGGCATTCTTGTTCCGAAGGTCATGCTGCATTGTCTGAAATCAGGATATCATCACTATTACCTGTGTTCGAGCTGTATATTTATTGAACGAAGCTATGACCATTAATCTGTTTATCTTTTTCTTTTCCTCTGTTGTTCTCCTACTCAAGAAAGCCTACATCAGTTACATGTTGATTTCAATTTATTCCTCTCAGTTGCTATTGCATGTTATAATACTGTGCTCATACCAGTATAGCAAAAAAGGGCCATTGATTTAATTGCCTTTTCATGATGCTTAAATTCTTGAGATGCGGTAATTCTCTGGGTGCTGATCGTTGTGATCTTTTATGTTATTATCGTACAGTTATCCTGGAGAGAGAAAACCAACAGTCAGGAATGCTCTTTCAATTGGGAGAAATAATGTATAAGGGGCATGCTTCCAATGATGCGGACCGATCTTTATGTAGCCTGGAATTCTCCTGTTCCAATCGGTGCATGATCATCCCAGATGGAAACAAGTTGCTCCCAGCACTTCAGAAAGGTGGTCAACTTCACATAATTGTTGTCAGCAGTAGGGTAAGTATATCCTGTAATATATATCAATTAACCAGCAATCGTATGTGATGAATTTATTGGTTGTATAAATGTTTGCTATATGATAGCACGCATTTTGAAAGCAGCGATAACAGTCATGTGGCTTTTAATTTCAGATGGAGGGACCTCATATGCAGACTTCTCATGCAGCTTGCAAGAATGCTACTGCTTTTAACTGAAAAGCTCCATGGTGGAACTCTCTACTTCTCGTTAGTAGCTTTAGAAACATGAGATGAGTTTATAGAGTCGGGTGATGTTCCTTTTCAGGTTGAGGTGATGAACGAACACGCATTCCGTCACAAAGGAAATAACAGGAATTACCTAAATAAAATAGTACCAGCATTTGCTGGAGGCGCCAAATAGCATCATAGTTCGTAAGGTGACACTGTTTCCACAGAATAATGATATCTCCAAGATCATGAGTCAGGTCGAGGAAACGCGAGTAACTGTGGCCTCTACTACTAGGAATTCTGGTTCCAGTGGCCTGAAGCACCTATGGACGATAGGCGAAGCGCCGTAAGTGTTGGTTGAACATGTCGGAAGCTTGAAGGCCAGATTTCTTGAAGGAGCAAAGGAAGACATGGGTGCTTAAACAAAAACGTTTGCAGGCGGACGTGGTGGCGATTTCCGACTGCCCAAGGCGGCAAATCGAGCGGCAATAGGTTAAATTAGATTTTTCACCCTGAAGTTTCAAGTCTTAACCATTTTGAACCCTCAACTTTGCGACTGCACCAATTTGCACCCACGAACTTGAAGTTTTGGACTGCCGCGCATCCGGGGTTGTATATATGCAATGAATTGGTGCATTGGAGTATAGGATTTTTCTCCTACTTTTCTATCAAATCCGTGACATCATCTAAGATTTGCAGAAAAAGTAATTTCATAGTTTAATTGTATTTTATGAATCAAATAAGTGTAAGATATGTACAAATTTATTGCGAAAGGTACAAAATTGGCAACCGAGTCAAATGTCTTAGTTATAAATCGATGGTATGCGAAGCTTTGGGATTGTGAAATGAGCCCAACCCTAACATCGCACAACGAGGTGGAGGGAGTCGACGCAACGGGACACAAAGTTGGAGGTGCGAGTTGGTACAAATGAGAAACTTCAAGGCGCAAAGTGCAATTTAGACATCCCTCGTCAAAGATTCCTCCCTCCAACCGTCCTGCTGATTCCGATTCTTCGTCCTCGTCCTCTACCACGGCCAGTCACTCCCCATCCGCTGCCGCAATCCGACTGGTTCTTCTCCTCAGCCGGCAGCGAGAGTTTGGCGGTGGAAGGGGAATCGTTCTTCTTCCTCCTCATCTCCGTCGCATCATCTTCAGTTCTACATTTCAGCGGAGTTTGGCTGTGCGAGTCGAATATGAACGTGACGGCAGCAGCAGCGTCTTTAGGTTCAGGCGCCGGTCAACAAATCGGAGCTCACAACGTCTTCGTCTACGGCAGCCTGCTGGCCGACGACGTCGTCCGTGTCCTCCTCAATCGCGTCCCTCAGTCGTCCCCCGCCGTCCTCCATGACTTGTCCGTCCTCACTCCTCTCTCTCTCTCTCTCTCTCTCTCCGCCCACAGCTACTTGGTTTCTATCCGAGGCTTATGGATTTTTTGTTCCGATGCGCAGTCACAGGTTCAGCATCAAAGGGCGAGTTTATCCGGCAATCCTCCCCGTTGAGAAGAAGAGCGTCACCGGCAGGGTCGGTACATGCTCATCTCCATCTCCATTTCCTTCTGTGTCGAAAGGATTTCACGGCTTTGTATGTCTTTTTTCGTGTTTTCATGTTCAAAGGATATGTCTTTGAAGGTCATTTCAGCTACCGGGATTCGAAATTCGATCAAAGATTAGGATTATTGGCAGAGATTGAGAGTAGTAGTTATCAGCTTGGAGCGCGGGTCGATGATTGTGCTATGGTGATCTTTGTATCAAGTAAACTGATTGTTTCATCTTGTCTTTGAATTTCGTAATGGCAGGTACTCATGGGAATCACCAATCCTGAATTAGATATCTTAGACACGTTCGAGGATGTCGAGTATGATAGGAGAGATGTGGAGGTCACACTGGTGGTGAGTTCAATTTTACATTTCCGATTGGCTGCTTTCTGTTCAATGCTCAGCTGTAATAAACATCTTTGCAAGTAAAGGCAGCAAGGGAAATGCTACCTGCAAAAGCTGAGCTGCTTTCGGTTCATTGTTCTGTTTAAGATCGAATTCTCTCTATTCGTTTGCAAAATCTTAGCTGCTTTCTGTTCTTTGTATAGTTACAATAATTACTCTTTCAAATAGAGATAGCACGGGAATTCTTTAAACGAGTAGGAGCTGTCCAGTTTACAGTACAATTCTACCTTTGGATGCAAATCTTGAGCTGTTGGTTGGTCTGGAATTGACTGTTTGGGCTGCAACTAGTCAGTCGCCTAAGTTTCTTTCGCGTAGAAGTAATAAGAAAGATCACCGTGTATATTACTTTTGGCTGAAATGACTGGGTATATTACTGAAAATAAGTTAAAGAAAGTTGCTGTACTTGGAATCAGATAATATTAAGCAGTCATGTGCATTGACTTCTGCTCGGTGTGTACTTTTTCGATATGTATTGACATTTGCACTATCTGCAACCCTTTCTGGATGGGTGAAAATCGGAAATTTTGCAGGAGAGTTCCAAAAAGTTGAGGGCTGCAGCTTATGTGTGGAGCAACAGTTCTGATCCTAACTTGTATGGCGAGTGGGATTTCAAGGTAGCTCTTCCTGTTTCTTTTACGTAGTCTATTTTAGTTGGTCGATGTTTGTAAGTTGTTTCTGCTTCCATAGCACTGTTAGTTTTGCCCGCTTAGGTCGAGACTTATGCTCAGTGTTGTCCGTTTGTGTTTTCAGTCTGAGCGCCTAAACCAAGTTCTCACTTTCGCTTCATTTGTGATGTTTATTTGTCTTTTCCATCATAAACGTGAAGGAATGGACGAGGAAGCACATGGAGGACTTCATCAAGATGACAGCAGGTTTCATAGAGGAGCTTGAGTTGCCTGACTCCAAGACCAGAGTTACAACCTATGAGACCTTTTATCAGAAGAATGGCAACGATTCCCCGGCATCTTGACTTCATTTATCAAGTGTAAATTCTAAACCATGTTGGAAATAACCATCTTCGGGATCATTATTTCCCCCTTCATTCTTGCCAGTTCGGATACTGAATGGCACCGCTTAATAATGACGAGACCACATTGAGGCAGTGATTTTAATACAATATCTTCGTTATGCGTTTAACTTATGCGTATTCTTGGCTCAGCACGGGATGAGTTCATTCTCCCAATTTCAGCCCCTAGCATCTTTGTTTTCTCTGTCTGATGATGATGATCATTCTTCCGTGGAAGGCTCGTATGAAGCAAATGCGTAATTCCCTTCACTTGCATTACATGTACATGGACTTATGCAAGATCAAGGACTCGAGATAAGTTGCGTGACAGTCTGTCGATGTTATAAGAGATCCAGCTATCCCGAACACGAGATGCTTTTAACGACGAAGTCGTGCTTGATTCATGACTTTGCGATGAAGCATTATTCATGAAGATGGAGCCAAAGGAAACAGAGGCGAAGGGAATCCCGGGGAACGGTCTTATTTTTCCCTTGATCTCCTGCTTCTCCGCACGGAGTTTGACCATCCACATGGCATCACCCCAGTGGCTGGCTGCGGTCAAGGGTCAAAGCTGTCACGTGGCAAGGTCGTGTTTGGTTTCGAATCTAAACGAGGATATTGCGTGAATCAGTCGATGGCAGTATTATTGGAATTGGAGTGAATTATAGGGACAGAACGTCTGTTACGATATCCTTATTATCTCATTCACACTCAAACTATTTCAATCACTGTTAATTTTACTACAAAAAGGTCCGGTAAGAATAGTTTCTTCATCGGTAATTCCTTTTCCGGTCGACCTGCTTCAATTGTATTATGCCAATAAGCATTTAAACTCACATATCAGCCATTATAATCATTTGGTTATTCTTGTGGTCTCTTTTTCATTCTCATTATACGTCAGATCCTTAATTACCTCATAATTCTTCTGAGATCTGTCCGTTTGTGACGTAGGAAGCTGCCCGTGCTCGGCATGAGACTCAAATATCTCGATTATTAATTTATACGAATGTATTAATATAATTATATAGATTAGCAAGTATTATTATTGCTATAAAAGGGGGAGCATTTGGAAGTAGCTAGATAGCATGTTAACTTGTATGTGAAGACCCAAAGCAGTTGAGAACTTGAGAGGCACTCTCCTCTCTGTCCTGACAGACCTTAAATTTCCAATCTTTCCTTTGCATTGCCCCAACAAGACATCTTTGCAGTGTCTTTGGTTTCACTTCCTTGTTTTGGGAAACATGGAAGGAGATGGTTGTGGTACTAATGGTACTATGTTGCCTCCCGGGTTTCGGTTTCACCCCACGGACGAGGAGCTTCTGACCTGTTACCTCATCAGCAAGATATCCCATCCCAATTCGACGGGAGCTGCGGCCCTAGTTGATGTCGATCTCAACAAATGCGAGCCATGGGACCTTCCAGGTGATGTGTCTCAGCTCATCTGACTATCCGGACGGTTCGTTTATTCATAGGATATTTTGTACCTGTTTGTTTTCACGACCAGGGAAGGCGAAAATCGGAGAAAAGGAGTGGTACTTTTTCAGCCACAGGGATAGGAAGTACCCGACAGGAGTGAGGACAAACCGAGCGACCAAAACCGGTTACTGGAAAACAACCGGGAAGGACAAGGAGATCTTCAACAGCATCACGTCGGAGCTGATCGGGATGAAGAAGACGCTGGTTTTCTACCGAGGGAGAGCTCCACGAGGAGAGAAGACCAACTGGGTCATGCACGAGTTCCGCCTTCATTCCAAGCCCACTTTCCCCTCTGCCAAGGTAACATGAGTTCTGCATTTAGACCTCTCCTGCAAGGTGATATCTTGCGGCATCAAACCCGTAAAATCGGAACAGTCGGTTATTGCGAGCTTGATAATTGTAAATGCATTTCTGAACAACGTTTGTGATTGACTTGGTCCTAATGAGGCACGAAAGGATATTGGAGCCTCGATTGATAACCTGGCCTTCTGTGGATTACTGTATGCAGGAAGAATGGGTGATCTGCCGTGTCTTCCAGAAGAGCGGTACACCGAAGAAATGCAATCCGAGCTATGAGCTTGGGATTGGAGCACTTATAAAGAATCCAGAGTCGTTCGTTCTTGGAAGCTCCTCATTCGGGGGGCTGAAAACGAATACAACCGTGGAACTGGGGGCTATGATCCCAGCTCTGAAGCTACCACAAAATCCAACATTATCGAACGCTGCTGCTTCCTCCAATTTCACTGGAAGTCCGTTCGATGCAGAGATGGGTTACGTCGAAGAACCGAACATTGCTAATAATGGGCAAAGCAATGGACGCTTGGGATTCGAACACTCTGTCGATCTTCATACTTACTGGACCTCATTCCTGTTGAACTAATAGTCGTTAGGCAAAAGAGAGCTCGGTCTTGCATGAGATACACGATTCCCCCAGAATCACGAAGGTTTATATGTACTTGCTAAGACCTACAGCTATCTTGACACGCCCTGGAGTTGGCAAAGGCGAAAGATCACCAGCTTCAATTTATGGATCGATAATCGAAAGAGGGGATGGAAAGGGTTGCAATATTGAAGCGGGAAGGCATAGTCCCGAGTTTGTTCGGCAAACTCGAGAATCTTTCAGTTTCTGATTAGCTATGCATACATGAAGATTATTTCCAGCTTAAGACTGTCGTCAGTAGAACTTATGATTTCACCAATCACCAGATATAGATGCTGAATACTGTTTTGGATTCTGTTCCCCTTTTGCTGTTGCCAAACTCATCATATCGCATTCGGAATGAAGAATTGAAAATAGAGTAATTTGCAGACTGTTACATTCCATTCTCAGGACATTACATCAAACCAAACCGATGATTAATCAAGAAACCCTGAGTAACAAAAAAGATTTATGTCCATAAACTCCACTAAAGTGTGGGCAATAAATTAATGTGCAAAAGGGCACAAGATCTGTTCTAACAAAGAACAATGCAGAGCAGATCCCAAAAGAGAAAAATCGTATATTGCACACCAAGATACCAGTGCTAAGACACTAACCATATGACAACAGTATATAACTTACACGAAATTCTACTTATGTCCTATGCATCTATGTCGTGTGAAAAGGTTCTAAACTTTCTCTCCGCAGAATGAACGGGCATGAGAGAGCTTCAAAAAGGAAACTGTTGTAGTCGACAAGGAGATGATCTGAGCTCCAAAAAGAAAAAAAAAAAAAAAAACCATTCCAAGAGCAGCACCCCCCACCTGGAGAAAGCAAACACAATTCCAAATGATGGATTATAAACCGGTCCAAACTATCTGGATATTCATATGTACATAATTATAATACAATCATGCTTACAAGTTTGGAAATGGTGTTTATGGAATATACTTTCAGAGGTCTAAGTAGAGTGAGGAAGTAAATTTCAACTGTGGGTTCCAGGAATCTAGAACTCTTCCAGCATTTTCTAGTTCCCCCACCCCCACCACACCGAACACAAACCCCCCCACCCACCCCACAAAAACAACCAGAGGAAGCATTAACAATAAGGAAATTTTGTGTAGCACAGGTCATTGCCAAACATGTTTTTCTCCATTATTCCCTTGAAAAAGCTAAAAACAGAGATATCTTCCCCGGGATTGAACACGCCTGAAAATACCAGCCACAATATATTGGGAATACCTGTAAAAGGTGCCAATGGAAGAACTTGAGAACAATCTCAAAGCTCTCTACTTGTTGTCGGGGTGTCCCCGCTTGGCCTTTCTCCTTCCATGATGCGAATGGCCATGTCGACCAGGTCTCCTCGCTTTCTTGCTACAGAGTACAGATTAAAACAATTTTAAGTTACTTATCCCAAAAAATATGTATGTTTCACGAGAAACACACACAAAACTAGCCCATTCTGTTTATACTCATCTGTGTGACTCACCAGAAAAGGGCTGAACAGATTCTAGAAAGCAAGATTATTGGAAGCGCCAACAGTGCAGATGCCTAGAAAAGGTAATTCAATAGGACCAAACAGAAAGTCAGAAAACAGTGTGCAAGAAGGAAAAGCACTTGCAAGAGATTTTGCATAATTCTTGGAGGACATACCGCAAACCACTCAAACTCCTTAGTCGCAAGAGGTCTGGTCAGTTCATGCTTCTTCAGTGTCCCTCGAACATGTTCTTGCGCCTTAAACAAGGTAACAACATACTCTTAACATACTAAACAACTCATAGATTGTAACAGCAAAAATAATAGAGACATCGACTTCTTTCCCCTCCTTTCAGGGGTTGGGGGTTGAGAGCTTCAACTACCTGCTTGTGGTAAATAGAAGCAGACTCCAAGAACTTGCTGTAAACACGGACTGCCTCCTTGGTATAGGGCTCCAAAGTTACCCTCACCTTCTCCACATGAGGTTTTGCTACGGTCGCCACCTGATCAATATATGGCTTGCCGATCTTCTTAGCTTCCTACTTGCATTAACAAAGATCAGAGCTTTAGGATTTGTGCCCAAGTATAATAATATGGAAAAAAAAAAAAAAAGTCATGCATCTAGAAGAAGGTATACCTGGTAGTAAGGATCAACAACCTGTTGGATTTGGATCACATGAGGAGTGATGGCAGTCTTGGATGTCTCATAAACCTCAACTGATTTCTTAGTCAGTGTCTTCACATGTGGTTCAAGAGAAGTTGTGACCACCACCCACTGCTCCTTTATTGTAGGAACCAATTTCTGAAGCAGTAGAAATAATTGAAATTAAATAAGAAGAATGAGAAAAGTACCTTAGATAGTTCTGAAATCAAGTCATTCTCAATACAGATGCACAAAAATCCGTATCAGCTGAGATACAAGATGTCTTACAGTTTTAATTGTCTCAATATGTGGTTCGGCCCATTTCTCAGCTTGAGACTTTTTCTCCATGGTCTGAGCAAATTCAAACAAAAGAGAACTCCGTCAGAGCTTAACAAGAACCAAGAAAGTTTGAAGGTTAAAATGGGATCTACGGCACCTCAGCATATCGCAAAGTGAGGAACTAATTTATATGGGCAATAGAAAAATAGTACCTTCTCCATCATCAGATTCATAGCCGGCTTTCCATGCTCCTTCCAATGTTTCTCCGCAGAGGACTGGAAATAAATGATAAGTTAAGATAACATGACAGTGAATATTGTATGAACTCGACAGAAAGTTTACCTGAAGACACTTCCAGTGCAGAGCAAGCCAAGGAGGAAGCCATGCACCATGGACCTGAACAGAGACACACCATCATTCAATCATAAGCAATTACATTAGAGCAACAGTACAATACATTTCTGAAGAGGTTACACCAGTCAGTCACCCTATAATGTAATACAAACTGAATTCAATACCTCTGACAGCTCTTTTATCTTGGAAGATGCCTCGAACTTTGCCTTCACCATCTCTTCCTAGAAATTACAAAAGAGATAATGAGTACCCATATTTTCTAAACCACGCATCCAAATGAAACATTACAACTATTAAACACAAACAAATAGCAGACAGCTCACATACCTCAGCAACCTTAAGCACTCGTTCAGTTTTAAGAATCTTGGCCTTCTGCTCATCATTAGTCCGTTGAAGCTGTTCCGTAGAGAATAAGCACCATAATAAAAAGCCTTAGTAGAACATAATTTCATTAGAACAAAATTTCATTATTTAAAACTTATGCTCATGGATGAGGGAATAACGTACTCTAGAGAAACATACAACTCTCCGGATGATTGAATGCAAGGGTTTAAAATAATAATCATGAATTCGTGTGGAATATGGTATAGGTTTAACTGTCTAAGCTCAAGGCTCCATCAAAGTCATAAAAGATCTATATTTTTTACAAAATCAGATGGAAGAAAATTGTCACATGAACTCATTAAAAACCGGGGGGGTTGTGGGGAAAGAAGACTCACTTTCTCTAGTTTCGAGTTCAATTCAAGGATCTTGTTCTCGGCTTCAGCTGCACGAGTCTCCAGAGCTCCTTTCTCCTTTTGCTGTGACTCTAATTCCTTCTTTAACTTGTCAACCTGCATTCGAAGGGAAGACAATGTCAATAATTTGTGGTGTAGTTCTCCTGGAAATTGGTGCAAAACATGACTTAATATGTAACCTGTTTCTCCAATTCACCAGCCCGTGCATGAGCCTTTCCGACCTGCTCCGCAGCGTCCATTTTTCCCTTCTTCTGCAAGAAAACAGAAGGTAAAACGATTCTTTATAGAACAAACCATATGTAAGTGAGCGACTTATAAACCAGAAGTAGTAGTTGCAATTACCTGCAGCAACGATATCTCATCCTGCAAGGATGCTACTTTATCCAACTTATCTTGCAGGAGCTTCTCCTTCTCCGCTATCAGCTCATCCTTGCTTTTCAGCTCTCGGGATTTCTCATCTACAAGGGATTCTGCACCACCAAAAGCCATTCAGACATGAGCAAACCCAATGTCGGAAAAGAATGTTACCAACCAACGAGGAAACAGACAAGACAAGACTGTAACATATCTAGAAAGGCCAAGCTGATTCAAGTTCCTCTTTGCTCAAAAAGTCCGAACCTTGATTGGCATTTCCATTACCCAACTAAGCATTGATCCAAAATACTCAAACTTTTCAGTGCAAATCAAAACAACTCGTCCGTACGATAACTGGCCTGCAAAGTTTCGATAATTCCAAGGAGAGCAACAGTGACAGAGACCGATTTGGATGGACATTGCCATACAAAATGGGCAAAAGACTCTTCAATTACGTCCCAACAAGCCAATTCCAAGACCAAAACACAAGCAAATTATCTACTCGCACTCAACCGAGGCCAAAACGAGAATAGAATAGACAGTCAAAGTACCTTATAAAACCCGAAACTTTACAGCCAAACTAGCAAGAGAAACGAAGGAGGGAGCTAACCGAGGGAGTGGATCTTGGATTTGAGTTGGCCGAGCTCGGCCCTCAGGGCAGAGGAATCGGATCCGTCGGCGGCAACGGCCTCGACCCCTCCTTCATCGGCGGCGGCGGCGTCGGCCCTGATCCCCGGAGTGAGGATTAGGGCGACGACGAGGATGAGGGATAAGAGCGTGAACTTCGAGGTCGCCATGGCGGAGGAGGAGGAGATCATCGAGAGAGAATGGGAGAGAGACTGAGAGGGGGAAAGGAAGAAAGAAAGAAAACTTGCCCCAAAGGTTTTTGTTTCGTTTATTAGATATTTATTTATTTTGATTTGATTTTTTTTCCTTTTTTCTTCTGAGCCCATCAGTCCTTTTTATTACGTGGTGGTTCCAAGTTCAAAGACAGAAAAAAAAAATATATTGTTATTTTTTTTCTTGTCTATCAAAACAAAACTTTTTTTTTCTTTTCATTTTTTCTCATTCAATTGAAACTAAATAAATATTTGTGCTTTGCATGGAAACTAATAAATAATTTTTAAAAATTATATATATACATGAGAACTATTTATCAAATAATTTTTTTCTAAATAGACTACTGATATTTTTAAGCTATTGTATAAAAAATATATAGCGTATAATGATGCTAGAATTTTTTGGGTATAATATTTTAAGAGGAAAGTATACATTGAAATTATATCATTTTACATTTTAAAAATATTAAAAATATAAAGATTATGACATTATGGCATAAGAGCGTCTAGAATTCCGATACTAGCGTGAGAGAAGACGATTTTAATTTTGATGAGGTGACAGCGTAATATGTATACTTGCGGGTTTGTTATTATATATATGTTTTGATTGATTTCATTTTGCACCCGGAAATTTGACCAGTAAAAACTTGTACGGTATGATTCAGAAAGTTATCTACGAGCCGCACGACATGCAGCATGATCAAATCGATTAAATTTTTTGACGAGATTTCATCTTTGAATAGAATAACTCGTACCACTAGCCGTACAGACTTCCACAACCAATACTAGGATGTGAAACGGAACAAGTTGAAAATAGAGACTTCCAAATGTTTTTTAGATGCATTATAAACTTTTAAATGTAGAAGCTTTCATATAAACTTCAACGTGTAAACACCGACAAAATTTTCCTTTTTCTCTGTTGACTACCCGATTGAGAAAAGAAGAAATATAATCTTTAACAAGGGATTTGGCCTAATAGTTAATTAGGAGCTTATGTATTCGCCCTATCTCGGGTTCGAAACCCCTTGGAGCCACCGAAACGTTTTTGAAGTGATTATCCGCTCGTTGCGTCGTCAAGAGTTCACGGAGTTCGGGAATTAGTCAAGCGAAGCTTGAAAACCCCAAGTTAACAAAACAAAAGGAAGAAGAAGAAGAAGAATAGTCTTTTCCATTTTCTCCATTCCCTTCATTCTTATGAATGGTGTAATGATAAGGGTGTAATAGGATTCTAGGAAAGAAAGAAAAATAAAGTGTTTTTTCCTTTTCTTTTAATAGATGGACGCATTTTTTTAAATTTTTTGGGGAGAAGACCGTGTCGGGGTTTGAAACCGTGAAAGATAAAAATTGTCCTTTTCTTGTTTGGTTAATGTTGAATGACATTAATGGGATAATTACGATATTAAGAATTAAAAAAAAGAAAAAAAAGATACGGGTATTAATTAGTAAAATATGGAAAGGTGGCATTGGTAGGTGAGGAAGGCGACCATTAATGGCCGTCTGAATGGCCGACGGAAGCTCATCAGCATAGACAGATAGATTGGCTCCCTTCCCTCTACACGACTGGCTGGCTGGCCACTTTGATCACATGTCTCACACTACTCCAATTTTAAACTCTCATTCTTGGGCTTAGATCTATCTACGACATTATTCAATTGATATTTAGAAATCAAAAAAGAGATAGTGTTTTTTTTTTAAAGTTATCGAATACAAATGGGGTCAAAACTATCGGTTAAATTTTTTTTAAAAAAGATCTAGATCCAATGCAGATAGCGATCACCGTACATGATTGCATGGAGCAGCTCCAAATTGCAATACTGGAAATTTTCTCGAACTTGTAACGAATGTAATAGAGCATATAATAGTTAATTATTGTTGATAAAGTGATACATGAGAAACTCTTCAGAAAAACTTCAGGCTGTATAAGAAGAGAGGCCATCTCTTCTTTCACCAGGCAGTCGATTTCCTTCAAATTGTAGCTAGTCATAAGGATCTCAAATCTTAACGTGCCTAGAGCTTGTAATGAGAAAGTAGATGATGTAGATCTATTATTTTCATTTTAAAGATTTCTCTTTTCTTTAATTAAAGAAGGAAAAAGGAATGAGAAAGTGGGGGGATGATGATAGGTGGGTAGGTGAGGGACAGCCAGCAAAAGTTAAAAGGGAAGGCATAGAAAGGGAAGACCTCTTTGGGATGGGAATTCAAACCTCAAACACACAAATAAATAAATAAATAAATAAATATTTTAAAAGCTAATAACATAGGTAAGAAATAGAATTTTTTTGTTGTGTAAGTTCAATTTCAACATATAGAAAAATCATCTTTCAAGCCCTCCATTTTGGACACTTCCTCTCTTGAAAATTATTTAATTGCAAAAGTTATTTGACTGAGACAAGATCGAGCAATGTATTTATTTATCTATATCTATAGTTATAAAAGAAAGGTTGAATTTGAATCATATATGTTGACAGGATTGCCCCATTGTTCAGATGATCATTAGCAATGGGCCTCTTTAGCTATAATTTCACGGGCTCAGAAATTGGGCCGAACATGTGGAATGGTCCCATGTAAGTGGACCCTCTAACCGATTGCAACGCCGATTGCAAATAGCCTATGAGTCAGAAGCCGGACTGTGAGTAAGGACGGTGTTATCCGAGATCGGTATCCATATCACATGTTTTGGAGCAAAAAATTCTGGTTCTTGTGATGCTCGTGGCTATATATATATATATATATATATATATAGATAAATTGCACTGATGGTCCAAAATATTTTATAAATATTTCATTATGATTCAAAAAGTTTTTTTCACTACATGATGGTACAAAATGTTTCAAAGTTGTTTCATGATAGTACAAACCGTCAACTCGAGCTTGATGCCGTCAAGCCGACGCTGACGTGTTTACTACGTGTCACCTCATTGATGACGTGACCGAAAAATTTAAAATAATTCTAAAAATTTTAAAACTTTTAAAAATAATTTCAAATTTTAAAAACAATTTTAAACTTTTAATTTAAAATTTAAAATAATTTTTATTATTTTAAATTTAAAATAATTTTAATATTAAATTTAAAATTTTTTATAAAATTATTTTTAAAAATAAAAAAATAATTTAAAAAATTTAAAATTTTTTAAAAATATTTTCAAAATTTTCAAAATTTTAAAATAATTTTTTTTCAAAATTTTTACTCTTTTTTGTATTTTGTATTATTTATTGTATTTTAAAAAAATTTTAAAAATTTAAAAAATAATTAAAAATAATTTTAAAATTTTGAAAACTTTAAAATATTTTTTTATTTTTTCAAAATTTTTACTCTTTTTTTATATTTTATATTTATTTTTTGTATTATTTGGGACTTTTTAAAATTTTATTTTCTCTTAAATGACGTGGCGCACTATGATTAGTTCCACGTAACAAAAGTGACACATAGGACGCGCCACGTCAGCAAAATGTTAACGGCGTTAGGGCCAATTGACGATTTGTACCATTATGAAATAACTTTGAAACATTTTGTACTATCATGTAGCGAAAAAAACTTTTTGGATCATAATGAAACATTTGTAAAACATTTTGAACCACCAATGCAATTTACCCATATATATATATATATATATATATATTCAACGGTCTTCACGATCTCATGTGAAGAGTATGGTGCTGATTGAGGCAACCGCACTCGTTCGAGGTTGAATATTGGCCCCGTTTGGATTCTCAAATAAAAAATTTTAACTTTAACTTTAACTTAACAAACTACACAATAAAAATACACATTTTTCAAGTAAAAAATTTTAACTTTAACTTTAACTCAACACACTATACAACAAAAACGTACGTTTCCCAAGTCAAATTTGTAATCACATCTCACTTGTCCTTTTCCACAATCAAAATCAAAATCAAAATCAAAGTTATTTTAATTTTGAAACCAAACACGTGATTATACTTTTTGTTAATAACTAGAAGAAAAATCGTTACTTAATTAATTAGCCTATATATACTAGCTCTTTCTTTCTACATAAAAGATCAACATGACCCCCTAGTCAGAATGACGACTCAAACACACAATTCGAGGAATGGTCCAAAATTTTTTAATCCACGGACCGAGAAATGAGGAAGAAAAAAAAAAGAAGCTATCTAAACTTAAAAAGTATCATTGATTAATTCAGAGTTAAAGTAATTTTATTTTTTATTTTGATTTTAATTGTGAAAATGGGACAAATGAGATGTGATTATAAATTTGACTTGGAAAACGTGTATTTTTATTATGTAGTGTGTTGAGTTAAAGTTAAAGTTAAAAATTTTGATTTGAGAAATGTGTATTTTTGTTATCTAGTGTGTTGAGTTAAAGTTAAAATTAAAATTAAAATTAAGTGTTTAGAAATTCAAATAGGGCATTAGAATCGAGTCCAAATATATTATCTAGAGCTTATCCATTTCTTTTCTTTTCCTATTTTTTTTTGGCTGTTAGATATTTTTCGGGCAGGGTCATGGTTGCGCCATCTTTTCTTTGGTAGTCTCGGTGCTGTGCCCATTGTATGCACAATAAATTTTGTTTTATTCGCCACAGTATATAATTACCATGAGATAAGATAGTACCCATTACGATAAGCTTTGCTTTTAATAGAGATATTTAAGATACTTATTGAATATCTTGATTAGCTTTTATCGGCTTTGTTCACATCGTTTTCCAATAAGTGCTTTATTGATTTTACGCCCGTGCATCACGGACGCAGTAATTCTCAAATCATATGGCCCTCATACGAGACTCTAATTACATCAATGGAGAAGAACATATACCAGAGCCTTCACTAAATTATCGGGCCATGATCATGATCGCCTTCTCCTTCATGTCCTTTCATGCAAAAGTTGCTTTGATTTGGGCCTCACTGTGCTCCCAAAAAAGAGCTGCAACAAAGACACTAATTATAGTGATAATCAACGTGGTTTGGCGTAATTGACAAACTATGTTGTTAATGTGTGTACAACGTTAACTTTATTTGCAGTACGAAAGTTAAAAATTCACTGAAAGAATTTCGTGATCAGTATAAAACTGACTTACTTGATCCTGATAGTAGTCTCAACCATAGAATTCCTGTACGAATTGATATGGCGTGGTTTAATAGAACATGGAAAGAGAAACGACATTATGGGGTTATTGCTTTATTTCCTTCAAAACAATAAAAAACAAAAAACAAAGGACGTATGATAATGACATGCATTAGCTGCATGTAATTATGGTTAACGTGTGTACGATATGTAGTGCATAGCCTTTGCTGCCAATGAGGAAAGAATGATAATGCATTACCTTTGTATAGTCATACCCGATCGACAAAGCCGCTGCACTAAACAAATTAATTAAGTCATGACGTGCATGTACCTTATAACTTAAATGAGTTCAAACGACGAGTCTCGGAAAAAACCTACATGAAAATAATAATAGCTACGATCCGAGAAACGGTACGTTTAGAGCCATGAATGACTGATGTTAGCTGTAGCATTGAGGATAGTTTTTGGGCAAGACTTCGATTTCCATGTGCACTCCATGGTCCTGTGTGCTGCTGGAAACCGAAGGCATATGCTACGGAAGAGTGCAAGGTAGGTCTCACGGGAGAAGGAGAGAACCAAGTGTAGCCAAGGACAACCTGCCGGGCTGCTCGATAGAACAAGCCATGTGCTAGCTCAAGCTGCTTTGTTGCTGCTGCTCGGCCGGCAAGTCATCCTTGGCTGCACTCAACCCTCTAACCCTCTTCATGCAAGACCCCCGCACCAAACCACCTTCAAACACATTCATCGAACACCGATCTCCACTGCGTGAAACCATCGTCTTCCCTTCGGTGGTCGACCTCCGGGAATCGACATGAGAAGAGGATAGGAGGAGGGGGTGTATGAAAAGGAGGACTGGGTATTATATTTATAGCTGATAAGGGTGGCTTGAGATGGGCAAATGGTAGCCGCTCATATTCCAACGGCGGGGAGGAATCAGATTATATCAAACGCAATCTTCAATCACAAAAGATTTCTAAAAGGGGCAAGTGGCCGCCATTGACAGCCAAAGGCCGCATCGATTGGAAAAAGGCACCGCCCCCGGCCCCCTCCATATCACAGCACATCGTGCCAAATTCCCCAATCCCAACCTTACGCGATGAACATTTATCCGCTACTCTTGGAGCATGTGTAACGCGTCGGAAAGTAAGTACCATATCCTGTCTAAATTGTTAAGGACTTATTTCGGACAAGCCTATCACAATACCTCGGTTTGGAGTTATTCCAACAAATGACAACTGTTCGGGAAGAAATTTCAGTATCAATTTCAAGCTCGTCGTTGTCAGAACATTAACGATCCATACATTATCTGCGAGGGACCAATTCCAGCTCCGCAGCATCTTAATTCATGCAAAATTACATAATTTTGGTTTTATTTTCTAAATTTTTATGGGGTTATTATTTATATGATTTTTTTTTCTTCGTTTGTAAATTCAGTCCATGTGGGATGGCAGTATGGGATTAGGACAGGCCCATAGCCGAGATTTCTGGGGCCTACATAAGGTTGGAAGGGAATATGTATGCGGGTCTCATGACATAGACGAAAATAGCAACCTCATACAGTCATCCTTACTTGGATAGTATTTGCAAGTTGATTGTGCTTTTACGGAGTGCCATTAATAGGAAGCTGACGCGCAAACAAGCTCGGAACAATGAGCTTTTTTTTTCTTTTTTTTTTTTAACTCATAAAAAAGCCCTTATTATATAGTAATTACCCGACCTACATGCATCGTACAATTATCACATGTTTGGCATGTTTGATGTCATGGAGGCTGTATCCGTTAGTGGACCCTAGTCTGCATTCAGTGTGTGTCATCACATTATAGCTTAGAGGCATGGCTGGCCTACCGCTAGATTGGCAGGGAGATGCATGCAGTAGGTCTGATTCTACCCGACAGGCGTATTTCTGCTCGCCATGTGATTACATATAACTTTACACCAAATCGACATATAATAGCAACATATATCGATTGATGGATCGGTGGTCGAGTAAGATAACTGAGCATGTACATGTGCAAGTAAGTAGCTGTCATATATATTGGAAGGGGAGGAGATAAGGGAAGAAGGACGAGGTGGGGATTTTGCCTTTTATGAACATCTTTTAGTAGAGGGAGGCATCAAAGGGATGGGAGAGGAGTGGGGGGGCTCTTGTCTTGTCGTTGCCCTTCCTGTGAGCATCTTCTCCCCATTCATCTCCTCATAAAGTGGACCATGTCCTTTTTTTTTTTCTTTTTTTCTTTCTCCTCTTCCCTAATCGACGACTAAGAAAACCTATGTGTCGGGACGACAAGCCGATCAATCAAGAAGAGCCGGCAAGAGCAGTCGTTTTTTGTAAAACCTTGACTGATAGGAGAAAACCTAATTTTCGGATATGATTCTTTGTAACTTTCGGCGTAATTATCATGATATAAGACAGATCAATATGAAGGAATGTTAGGTTGCACGCATCTTGTGGTATGGACACAACATTCCTATCGGGGCGGTGAATGCATCACGCGACACAATTACGGTTACTAATACATTCCGCTTGTCTTCTACTTTCGAGTGTGAGAGAGACACATGATGAAGGCCGTATGTCTTTTCAACTTGCATGGAACAAAAATTCTTCCAATCCATGATTGTTTATGCGTAAATCAAAGAATCTATGTACGTAGACAACTATGCATCTCATAGAATGGTCTATATAACGATATAACCTTTCCAAGCTATATATTGTCTATGAATCTGATTTGGAATGGACGTCGAGATTTGGCATTCGGGTTTTGATATTTGAATACACGGGAAACCCACATGGAGTGGAATAAAAGTAATTACTGAAAGCAAGAGTGATAACCACAAACCATCGAAATCACATGATCTCTTGATGCATAAAATTAACTGAATTTTCTTGGGAAAAAAAAAGGGGGGGGGGGGGGGGGGGGGGGGGGGAGTGTTGTTCTGATCCATTAAATAAGCCACTTGCGATAGGCCAGCTGCCAATAGTTACAAGTGGAAATATACAGCTTGCCTAAGAGTTTACTCTTAATAGACCCTGACGTTCGTAAAATGTACTACAAGTGGTTGGACTAGTTACATATCCATCGGTGCAATTTAGGATTTTTTTAACATGACTCTGTGTCACCATGACACGTTTAGTACTTAAGTTCAAGTATTGAGTATTTTTAATAATCGTAATTAGTACAAGTATTTTTTACTTCTACTTTCAATTTAAGTGTTTAGTATTACGATTGAAATATTGAGTATTTTGTATAATCTATCACAAATAACAAAAGTATTAAACACTTTAATTAAAATATTGAATATTTGAACTAAAATACTGAACGTGTCACGGTGACACGGAGTCATATTAGAATTTCTCGTTCAATTTATTGTTTGTCTATTGTAAATTTGTAATAACTTTCTCGGTTTTTTTGTCAACCGCACCGTTAAAACTATCAATCGTCCGATCCCTAGTTCCCTCGAGCTCGGTGGATGGAGGAATCATATCTCTCCACATCGAGATATGTACATCTTCTAGATCAACGACTATACTTCCCTTGGTTTATTTAAGAAAATACGGAAAAATATGTCATGTATAAACAAGAACAAGAGAGAGGGGACAAGGGGTCCAGAGGCTATCCATTCTATATCGCCGCTTATAGCAACAACTTGATCCTCCTAAGGGAATCTATTACCTTTAGTTTCCATCAATACCACAAAACGACCAAACATCCTCGATAGACATGCCCCCACGGAAAAACCCTGTGCCAAAGTTCAAAAAGTTATGAAAGACTTGAATTTCTTGGAGATGCATTACAAACATATAGATATATCAGCGCTGGTGGACCCGTGGATGTTAATATATATTATTGTTTTTTTTTATGAACTATGATATCTGAAAATCCAATTGGACCCGGGCTAATCTAGTCGAGCCGGGTCAGCCCATTAAGAGGTAAAATTCTCCCAACATAAATTTTTTGCTTTCATAAATACTCTACTTGAGACTTTATTTAAGCGGAACAAGTACCGAATCGTTTGAACCAACCCATGTTGATGCTTGTATATTTATATTAGTATGATTATCTATACGGGTTATATCGTCCGGTACAACTAATTAATTATATAAAGTCTAACGTTAAAAGCGTAGTCCTAATTAAATGACCTATATGGTCATTGAGTTGTTTTAGTTAATAATAAAAATTGATGAAATGGGCGCTATTACGAGACAACTGAATGTTTTACGCGGGCCTAGCCATTTATTCATTTATTTGTAACACTTAATCAATTCAATTGTGGAATGCTATCTGTAATTTTCTATTTTTCTTAAAATATATATTTTGTGTTAAATATTTTTGTTTTTTAAATTTTTTTAATTGATTAGTTTAAATTCAACAATATAGGGCCCAGATTCTCTGGCCCCCAAACCCCTCAATCTCTTTCATACATGTAATGTAATTAGAAAAGTTTGAATAACATTACTACTTTCATTCTTTTTTTGACTTTACTTCTTCTTCATGAAATTAGTCAAAATTTAATTAGTAATACCGCTGAAATTTTCTTGAAAGTGTTGCTTTGTAAAGTACAATAGAATATCTTTATTAAAATCGTTACAATTAATTTCTTATTTATTGTAATTAATGCATGATAGTTACTATTAATTTCTTATTTATTGTAGATAATATACTTTAATCCAATGTATGGTGGAAGTCCAGTCCTCTTTCGTGCGAAAAATATAGCAGAATTCTTCACATTTTCTTGTTTTATAATTACTCTCTACTAGTTCCTTTTTTTGTCCCGTGCATTGTACGGGTTCATGTTCATATATCTTTATATCATTTTATTGTAGTTATTTATATTTTTAAACATAAATTATCTTATACAAAATAATAATAATTTCAGCTTTTAATGTTAATATAAATAATAATCTTCAATTATTTTTCAATAGAACTTACTATAATAATAATTTCTTTTCAATTGATATGCATCGCATTTTTAAATTAACCGTTATTTTAATTTATCACATATATTAAGTTTTGTAAATAGAACATAAATTTGTATTTTTAAAACATTGTTCATAACATCCTTATCTTTATATTTTATTTTTATTTTTATTTTTTTATCAGTTAATAGCATTATGTTATAAATTTGTTCTTTTATAAGATCATGATGATTTTAGAAATTCTATATATCATCAAAATTTTTTGTAGTGTTTATCTAATTTGGTGCTTTATATATATGTTCATTTTTAATACAGATATAATCCTTTCTTATAACACTTATTCTAATTTTTGAAACATATATTTGCTCTTTAACATAATAAAATATGTTGAAAGTTAATTTGAAGTTTCATTCGATAATAAATTGATAAAATTAGACTAATTTTAAATGGTTCGATAAATATTTTTTAACTAATGGTCTCAATGCATTATATATTTATCTAATCGATTAATGTATAATATTCATATTTTTATAGATATTCAAATAAAATTGGTCATGTACTTTTTAAATAAAAAATTTGATGACATTCTTATTTCAAATATATAATTTTTGTTTTTTTATATTACAATAAGTTCACATATTACAATAATTTTACCCCTCTAATAAAATATGCTCAAAGTTAATTTGAAATTTCGTTCTATAATTTAATAAAATTAGACTAATTTTCAATGGTTCTACAAATATTTTCCAACCAATGATCTCAATGCATTATATATTTATCTAATAATTGTATAATATACATATTTTATAGATATTCACATAAAACTGATTACGTATTTTATAAATACAAAATTTGATGACAGTATTTATTATTTTATTTTTTATGTTACCATAATTTCATATATAACATTAATTCCGCCCTTGTAATACAAGAAATTAGATTAATATCTAATTAAATAATTAATTGTTAGTATACTTAATTGTCACTTAATTTTTGAACTGGGCCTTTTCTAATAAGCCGAGAAGATATTGAGTTTTCATAATGGGGCTTGATTTGATTAAATCAATTCTCTTAATCTTTTAATATATGATGTAAATAATTTTTGTATTAATGACAAACCATTTTATTACAATAGGATACAATTTTACTTATATATATGGATTAAGCTCTTGCTTTAGTTATTAGTTATGTAATTAATCAGAATCCATCAATAACATATTTGACTTCCCTATAAGACTCTTTTTCTTATTTAATTAGGCCATTGAACCCATGCAGTGCACGGATTTTGTATAAGAAAATTTGTTATGAAATGGTAGATGTTAAGACAATTATTAATATATATTTAGATATTTTTATATTATATAAATTTTAATTCGATAAATTTCATACCCACGTTAGAAAATATTAATTTAAGAGCTCATAAGTATATAATCCATGTAAAATATTTTATAGAAATGATTTCAATTATCCATTCAATTCATAGAGACTATAAAATTTTAACATTAGTATTCGCTATTGTCTTTTCCTCACTCATATTTCATATATTAAGTTTTATAAATTTGAATAACTTTAGATAATATGACTAATCACTTCGATGAGAGATCTACCTGATTTTAGCTTTCATAAGGCTAATAATGATTGTTATATTAAGTAAAGTTTGATAATTCTTAATTTATTAAAATTATGCATATTTATTTAATAATAAATAGGAGTATCTTATATAATAAAAACTAGACGCGCAGACTCTTGTATTTTTTTCTTAATTTGTTATAAATAAATAAACAAAATCTTTTTGCTTCTATGATTTATTATGTTTTATGGCTTATATGTAGTATTGTATATAAGTATTGTAATATTAATTGAGAGTATATATTGTTATGTTGCTATTATCTTTTTTTTTTAGAAACTTTTAAATTTATTATGTTGTTGTTACTAACTTTTTTTAATTAATTCATCAAAAAGAATTTTTTTAAGAAACTTTTAAATTTATTTGTAATATATTTGTATAAATATATAGATGGTTTTACTTATTTCATAGAAATTTATTTAGAAATGATATACGGTATAATGTTAAATTCAATACAACTTCCCACATGAATAATTAAATTAAATAATACATATTTCGCTTATTGATATTGGAAAGATAGGATAATTTAAAAATCTTATGGCAATATGAGTTATATATTTGCAACTCTGAGTCTTAAAAGTTCAATGCTCATATAATATATTGGACATATGATATGTGTGTCACTTTAGAGGAAGCTCAGAAGGGGGAGTCCAAGATCTGGTCCCCCCTCTTGGTGACCACCCAGTTCCTCAAGTTTTTTTTTTAAAATTTGATTAATTAATTTTATTTAAATATCTCATTTTTTTACTTTTTAAATTGTTTCAAATTGCAACCAATAATAAATTACCATATGGGTAAAATTAATGGCATCAATTCTACATTAGTAACTTTGTAATGCCTTTCATTGAACGGATCAAAATTGTCTAGTGGACCAATTATATAGGATTGATTTTTTTTTTGAAGTTTATGTGAGAAAAATTAAGGGATGACCAAAATTAAATGTCTCTTTTCAAAAATAAAATATGAAAAGAAAAGAATAATAAAAATAAGAAAAGTTGAATGGAAAGTTTTGAACACAAGATAATGTACACAATTAACCATGTCTCTACCATTACAACATTAATAAACTTGTGTTCACTTTTCATTTTCTATAAATTTTTTTATTGATTACTTTCGGTAGGTTATTAAATTAAAGAAGGTGAATGAAAAGACACTCAATCAGGAGTTGATAAATTACTTGAAAATCCTATGTGACAGATTCTCAACGCATGAATCGAGACATCTCGTCACACGGGCTTAAGGAGCCTACTTTAAATATCTATAATAGATAAGTGATTCGAATTCTTCCATAACGATTCTTTTGGATTATTTTATTTAATTGTAATAATAATTAAATATTATTCAATTTTCATATAACATGCCAATTTATTAATACATTTACTATTATATCCCCATTTAATAGGGTGTGATATAACTTTATATATATGTATAGATAGATAAGCTTGAACTGTGTATATTTTTTTCCCTCGCAGTACTGGAAGTTTAGCAGTAAATATTAAATAAAAAAATAAAATAGGAAATCATAACTAACCAAACATTATCTATCAAAAAATCACAAAAAAAGAGAGATGGGATTGAAATTTTTTTAGAGAAGTACCAAGAAAGAAAACGGATCTAATTGAATAAGATATATGATATCATGATTTAAATTATAAAAATAGTTAAAGCAAATTATTTTCTAAATCTTTTGCCTGATAACACAAAAAAATATTAATGACAAATTTTATTTTTCATTAAAGATCGAATAAGATACATAATACAATAATTAAATTATTAAAATATGACGAAATAAAATGACGTTGCAAAAGTATTGAAACATTGCAATCTCTCCCTAAGAATGCCCAAAATCAAGTTTATCTTATTTAGATTAGACAAACTAGACTAGATAAGATAAGATAAGATTAGATGTGTAAGTGTATTGTATCGGCCCAACTCAATGGGCTCACCCAATGGCCTTGGAGACATTCAAACTGCTTAAGGGCCTCGAAAAATTAATGTGAACCGCCCTTTTCTAAAGCATTTTCTTAAACCTAGTTTAAAATTGTGGATTCCACATATAAGCCTTTTATATTTATTTATTTTTTTGCGATATAAGTAATCATTTTTATTAATTTATTTATTATCAGTAATCAACATATGCCAAGTGTAAACTGCAATGCAATTAACCAGGATCATGTGATTAGATTACGACATGACATGAAAGAGATGCGACTCATATAACCTTATCTTCTATTATCAACGAACAGATCTCGTTTTCCGTATGATTTAGACCGGTAGAGTAGTAGCAACCTTTCATGAAACTAATTCGCTCATGGTATTTGATATGATACAGATGTCTTCACTTTGCTGGGTAGAAGATCAAAATCTTTCTACAAAACATCTTTGCTCCCAAACATTTTCACATGTTTCGATCGGAAATGGTCAATTTAGCTGAATATGAGTGTCCAAGATTAGAGCCGGTAACTTTTGACACGACATGGATAGACGGATTTAAGCGAATTTGGATTGTGTGTTTCGTGTCTAAACATGTCGAATCTGTTTAGACTCGGTAAGTAATCATGTGTAAACGAGTTTAATCATTGTAACTCCTTTTAGACATAGCTAGCCCCGTTTATATATACGTGTTACTGTGTGTACTGAACTTGTTTCACATATTGCATCAATTTATAAGTCATCTAAATTCATTTATATGAACTAATTGTTTAGTTTTCAAACTGTCAATAGTGTACCAATGTGTAAGTGTAATTAGAATTAATAATGTCATATCGTGTTAATGTATAATATGTACCTTGAAATAATAGTATCATATCATGTAAGTAAGTATACGTACACATTTAGATACATTTAGTTAAATGAATTAGATGTGTCATGATCATGTCAACTCCTAATTAAACGTGTTCATGTCTGAAAATCTTGACCCGTTTATTAAACGTATTGTGTTCGAGTTTAGAGCTTTTTAACACGAATCCGTTTAGATACGATATGTTTAAACACGACACAACCCGATTAAACACAACACGACATATATTTCCACCCATGTAGGAAAGTCGAATAAAAAATCTTAATCAAATTTACCACGAAGCTCAATTAGATTCCCAATTTCTTATTTTTAATTTTTCGGGGCATCATTATGTGTTTTTCTTTTTTCTAAGGGGGCCTTGATGAAAAGGACTCGCCGGCGTACAAGCAACCAATGAAGGATAAGGGGCTGGGGTTCAACCACGACAATAGCAGCAGATCGACGGTGAGGAAGGCCTCTACTGGAGAATCGGACGGTTGTAGATCCACGGCTTGATTCTACCTTTCTCTGCTAACTAACTCAACCACCGGCCGACACGATTTTAGTTTGCTTTGCTTATAAGTTATATGTATCAAACTCCGAATGAGAGTAAAATGGGGGAAAAATTAGTCCAAGTAATTCTGCCCCTCTAGTTTTAATTTTGTTTCAAAATAGTCCTGTTGTTTTAGGTCAATCAAAGATGAATCTGTACTTTAGGTTTAAGTACCCTTCTTATATCAGCCTATTGAGGTCTACATTGAGATTATTGACCCGAAACAGATGAAGTGATCAATAGGAGGAGTTAAACTAGGATGACTAGACTCGACTCCTACTAATCCTGCGAGAATTAATGTAAAGAATTATTCAATTTGTAAATACTAAAGTGCTGTTGATATATTAGAATAGGTAGAGCGCTAACACATGTGAATTCATCCTATCATAAATTTTTAGAGTTCAGTTGAAGAGACTAATGATTTTCATCTCCCCCATTCTCATTCACTATCCTCCCTCGACACTATCAATATCTGAGTGGAGTGTCACACTTGTAAGTGGATAGGATTGGTGGTTCACACTTTACAAGTTCGGTTTTCGATAAATTAGTAACTTTTATAGTTTGAATATATCATAAAATCATACAATACTACCTAGACGATTTCTTAAATTTTGAGCATTGAATCTGCATTTGTGGGTAGGGATAGCGAAGAAAGGGCTCCTTGAACAATGTGATTTCTCATACCTCGTAAATCCTATATCCTCACCTCTAAAATACAACGGATCGTCCGCGAGCCGCACCTAATGTTGCGTTTGGTTTCAAAGTAGGATTTTAAAATCAGATTTTGATTTTGAAAAAAGAGTGATATAAATTGGACCCACCATTTGACATTGTATGAGTTATTTTGTTTTGTTGTGAAAAAAAAATTGTATAAATAGGGCTCACTATTTAACTTTGTATGAGTTATTTTGTTTTATTGTGGGTAGAATTAGGTTAAAATTGTGATTTTAAAATCACATTTGCAAACCAAACAAGCCATTCCGGGTTAATGAAGATTAAAACACGAAAGTAACAGGGAGAGTTTTGAAACAATTCAAAAACTACAGTGGGCGCAAATTGAAATTGACCTGAAAATTATTATTCTCACCGGTAGAAGTCAATCGAAGCGGCAAATTTCTAGCCAACCCGCGGGAAGATTCTCGCGTGGAGTGGTACCGATTGCCGAATTCCCCCAAAGCAAAGAACTTTCGTTACTCTTTCCTTGGAGTTTTCGTCTTCGGCTGGCCCCCTGACTCACTATCCCCTCTCCTAGCTTCGCCGGAAGAGATTATCGCCGGAATTCAGGTGGGTGTCTAATTAAGTCCCCCGTTTCCTTCCTGAATTCGTTCCCTTTGCTGAATTGGATCTGCAATTTGATGCAACCGTTACGCAATTCAGTGTCGAATTGCAGTTACAATCGTTCTGCTCGGTGGGTCGGTGTGGAATTTTGCTTATTGATCCCCAATCATAGCTGGCATCGGGAGTGTGTCCTTATATTGGCCTATTGGAGTTTGTAGAGTGGGAATCGGGTCTGCCCTGTGGGCGAGTGTGGTGTTTCATTGTAGAATTTGTTGATTTCGCCGAGTGCGATAGCTTTATTTCGGTGACTGCTGTCTAATGTTTAGAGGTACCCAGGACGAGCTGATCGATGAAACAGTTGAGGTTGTTCAGGATTGGAAAAAGAGCATGATGTTGGTTGTTTATTATACTTTTGTCTGGCTGTTGCCTGTGTTTCTGTTGAGTAAAGCTGAAGGCTTGGTTACTTATCCAAAAAACGAGAGGAAAGCAGAAAAGTTTCAGCTTTTTATGTTCTCTATTGGGGGTTTCATAGAGTTTCCCTCCATTTACATTGCAACACGAGTGTTTCCTGATATGGGTATTTCCTTTCTGCATTTTGTTTTGGACTCAATGAACTGAAACTGTGTCAGCACTGGCTTGTCTAATATATATGGTGCAGAACTGATAAGCACTCGACTCTAGCCTAGAGGAATTTAGCTGGATATTTATCTCTGCTGCATCAAATGGGATGGGGGAACATCTACAGAAGACGTTTGAAAGTGTTTTCTGCAGCTATGTTAATTTACTTGGATTATAAGGTAAACCCATTTCTTATTTACTAATGTGCGAACTCTGCAGAGTATGTGATTCAACATCTTGTGATCTTATTAAGTTTTCATGTTTGCTTCTTGAAAAAGGCCATACAACAAAGACAGAAATGGGCTAAGCAATCAAAGCGAGCTGCACTGTGGGAGAAGTGTCACGAGCGGAATGCGAAACGTGTTCTCAGTCTGATTATTGAATTGGAAGGTTTGTGGGTGAAACTTGGACAGTATTTATCTACACGAGCTGATGTGCTTCCGGAGGCATATATAGCACTTCTCAAGCAGTTACAAGACTCTCTTCCTCCTCGACCCGTACAAGAGGTTCTTTATGTCATTTCACAAACAAAGGACATGCATATTGATTGATTTTTCCCGCCTCATAAGAGTCAACTCAACTAGTTGAAATAATGACCTCTGAATGCTCCATTTCATGATATTTAATGTGATATGTATTGGTTTTGCATCTGGACTGCAGCATTTATCCACCGTCAGGATCTCTTTTGCTCTCCCTCTATCTTGTTTTGGTTTTGTTTCTCTGCATAGGGATCTACATTGATTTCTTGAATGTAACCTGTCAGTTGACTGATCAGCTAGTGCAAACTTCTTATCAGGTGTATCAGACAATAAAGAAAGAATTAGGAAAATCAGTTAAGGACTTATTCTCAGAGTTTATTGAAGCGCCTCTGGCAACAGCATCAGTGAGTTCTCTTTAGTTGAAAATACATTGAAATCTTTTTATGTTAATTTCTTATTTATTCTTACTACATTGTGTGGGAAGAAACAATTTCATAATGAGACTGCCTGTTCCACATTCTTCTTCATGCAGATAGCTCAAGTGCATCGTGCAACTTTGACTGATGGGCAAGAAGTAGTTGTCAAAGTTCAACATGAAGGCATCAAAGCAGTCATATTGGAGGTTTTGCATGTTATAATCTCTGTAGTTACATAATATTGAATATATTGCATGAATTTTATAACAAATACTTTTCTGCAGGACTTGAAGAATGCAAAGTCAATTGTCGATTGGATAGCATGGGCAGAGCCACAATACGACTTCAATCCAATGATAGATGAGTGGTGTAAAGAGGCACCAAAGGAACTTGACTTCAATACCGAGGCTGGTGAGTTTGGGTTTTGTCCAAATAATCACTCTCTTTGAGGTTGCGTTTGATTTCATAGTAGGATTTTAAAATCAGATTTTGATTTTGATTTTGAGTGGTATAAATGGGGCCCACCTTTGACTTTGTATGTGTTATGTTGTTTTGTTGTGGAAAAAAGTGGTATAAATGGGGCCCACTTTTTGACTTTGTATGAGTTATTTTGTTTTGTAGTGGGTAGAGTTAAAGTTAGAATTGTGATTCTAAAATACCATCTTGAAACCAAACAGGCCCGAATTTCTAGGACTTGATGCCTCTATCATCCAACGCTGGGTAGTCCAAGTGCAAGGGCAAACTTTTTAAAATATTTGTTCATGTTCCTGGATAAAGTGGACGCAAAACCTGACATAAAAATTGGCTAGTATTTCCAGTCCATGCAGATTTTGTTTTGTCTCGATCATATCAAAAAGTAATGTGACATCAATTAGCAACTGTGTTGTTACTAGATTATGTGAGTCCGTGTTTTCCTAATTATTTTTCAGCGAATTTTCATTGTGAGAAATGATTTCCTAGTGCAGTTTATTCTTTAAAATGTGCTTCGAACCTTGATGTAATTAAATTTTAAATGCATTATTTGCTAATTTTATTGTTTTGTGTTCCTATAAATACTTTTCAGAGAATACCAGAAAAGTGTCCAAAAATCTTGGGTGCAAAAACAAAGATAACAACGGCGCATCTTCTCATCGAGTAGATGTTTTGATCCCGGAAGTTATTCAGGTATTATTCTGCTGGTCCTGCTCTGAAGTAAGTCAAATTCATAGTTTAATGAAGTATGGGCGAAGTTAGTGCAAAGAATCTATATATCTATTCGAAAGCAATAACATAGTCGGTTGGGTCAGATGGCCTCAGAACACTCGGGAGTTGAATGGAATTTTCTCGATTTTTAGAGTTTTTCATATTTCATTAAAATTTTTAATAAGAATTTTCTTTTTATAATTTACAAAAGGTAATTTATGATAACATCTGAATAAAATGGAACATTTTTCTAATTTTCTGATGAGATGCTGTTAGTTACGTAATGATTAATAAATCACAGACTTTTGAAACTTTAAAATTCAAGAACGATCTTGCATTTTTCTAATTTTAAATATTGAATATTAAATATTAATTGGAATTTGATGAAATTATCTAATATTGATCACCGAATGAAATTTTCTTGGCTTTTTAGTTTTCCTAATTCTTATAATAATTTTTAATAAAACGATTTTTGTTAATTTTTAAAATATATTTTAGAATAATATCTGAATAAAATCAAATATTTTTCTAATTCAATATCAGTCATATATATCTAATATAATAGATTTTTATTGATCATAAATTACTGGTCATAATGATTAGGATGCAAGTATTATGTATAATAAAATTGACAAGAAATATCTCATTTTAATCCGTACATTGCACAGGCTGCACGACTAGTTTTTATGGTAATTCGTCATTTCTATATTTTAGACTTTGTCATGTGTTCGTGTTATTATGCGTGATTCTTGCTGGGGTCTTCCATGTAGAATTAGGATATTATTTTGGCATTCCTTATGAATTGTCTACAGTGCAAGTGAATGAATTGATGCTTGCTCTGGCTAAATGTATATATGTTCTTTTCAATATTGAAGAAGCTTGCCATGTTGCTTCATTCCTCTGCATGTACTATTTAATGTGCAGTCGACTGAAAAGGTCTTGATATTGGAGTATATGGATGGGATACGTCTGAATGACTTAGAAGCATTGGCGAGTTTTGGTGTTGACAAACAAAAGATTGTTGAGGAAATAACACGTGCTTATGCCCATCAAATTTACATTGATGGATTTTTTAATGGCGACCCTCATCCGGGTAATCTCCTCTCTCAGTTTTACTCTTTTTCATGGATGCTGACTAGATGAAAGTGCTTCGGAACTTGGATCATTAGTTTGTACTAATTTCTTAAGCACCGTGCAGGAAATTTTTTGGTGAGCAAGGAAGCCCCACATCGCCCAATCTTGCTGGACTTTGGGCTTACTAAGTCACTATCATTCACCTTGAAGCAGGCTTTAGCAAAAATGTTTTTGGCATCTGCAGAGGTTTGTTCTTTTTTTCATTTATCATTTTGTCTTAAGCAGTGAATGAGAATGTGCTGGCTTTCCTTTGCTTGTAGATATTATAAAAAGTACACGGTCTCTTCTTTGAAGAATTGATTCGCAGTAATTTTGAAGCTTTTGGTGACAGGGGGACCATGTGGCATTGTTATCTGCTTTTGCAGAAATGGGACTTAAACTGCGGCTGGACATCCCTGAACAGGCCATGGAAGTTACAACTGTATTTTTCCGCACTTCAACACCAGCAAATGAAGCTGTTGTAAGGCTACATCCATTGCCTCATTTTCTTCAAGAAGTTTCCTGGCAATTGGCAATCTAAATCTTGGCGCTTTTCTTTGATTTAGCAAACCATGAAATCTCTGGCTGACCAAAGGACAAGAAATTTGAAGGTTATCCAGGAAAAGATGAAACTCAATGAAAAAGAAGTTAAACGCTTTAATCCAGTAAGGATCTCTGGAACAGCATTCTTCTATCTTCATCTAAAAATCAAATTTAAAAGGGATAATCATCACTTTTTTTCTTTTTAGGTTGATGCATTTCCTGGGGATATTGTGATATTTACTCGTGTCCTCAATCTCCTCAGAGGTCTGTACATAGAACCTCCACAGGTACCTGAGACTTTTGGTTGATTCAGTAAATCATAATTTAATGTCTCACTCTGCATGCATGTTTTAGGTCTCTCATCTTCGATGAATGTGCGCATAATATATCTTGACATAATGAGACCATTCGCGGAGCATGTTTTGCAAGGGTGAGTCCTGCTTGGACCCGGTTGTTATTTTTAGTTGTCGCATTTTTTCTCTGCTAATCATGGAGTATATGCAGAAACTTGTACAAGGCACCTTCAGCGAGTCCTCAGTGGATCCATGACACACCAATCCATTCTTCCGTGGAGGGCAAGCTCAGACAACTCTTAGTTGATCTTGGGAATAATGATAAGATTCTGGGAATCCAGGTATAAATACCTCATTTAACTATGTGGTTTAAGTGATATCTTTTGTATATCTATGAAATTACAAACAGATCTGCTTCTTACTCAATATCTGTGCTTTGATTCTGCTTCCCATTAGCTATTGGAGTGTATCCTGCCATATGATATGCCCTTCTCTTTTGGGTGGTGTTTCTCTGTCAATCCTTTGTATTGTGCACTTTAGGAAGTTCTCAGATTGCTGAAGTTTCTCTTATGTCTCCAGGTATGTGCCTACAAAGATGGGAAAGTCATTATTGATACTTCCGCTGGGGTTCTAGGGAAGTATGATCCTCGTCCAGTTCAGCCTGATAGCCTTTTTCCCGTTTTCTCTGTAACGAAAGGAATCACGGCAGGAATGTTGCATTGGCTGGTTGACAAGGGGTATGGCTTACAAATAATTCGTCTGGCTTCTTCCTTTTTCTTTTTTAAATAATTTGCAAGTTTTAAGCTCATAGTAGCCCTTTTCTTATCATAACTTTGAAGAATACCTCCTCAGGAAGCTCAAGCTCGAGGAAAATGTTGCAAATATCTGGCCAGAGTTCGGTTCCAACGGGAAAGATGTCATTAAGGTTACTACCACTTAAAGCTTTTGAGATACCAACAAGACTTAAAAACTTCTGTTTCCATTGAGCATTTCTCCTCATATGTTTGATTTGTCATCTGTTTCAGGTAAATCATATCCTGAACCATACATCGGGTTTGCACAATGCACTGGCTGATCTTAGAGGTGAGGATGTATTCGTGATGTATGACTGGGATGAATGCTTGAGGCGACTTACTGCTTCAGCCCCAGAGAGTGAACCAGGCCTATGCCAGTTGTACCACTATCTATCTTTTGGCTTTCTTTGTGGCGGAATTATCGAGGTACTTATCTGATTTACGAGAAACGAATTTGATTTTTATTCCATCTTGAGAAATGATTCATTAAAACGTGAATCCCTGCTTTATCTGCTGTAATTTATAATTCTGCTGGAATATGATAGCATGCTTCGGGGAGGAAATTTCAAGACATTCTGGAAGAAGCATTGATTCATCCCCTCAATATTGAAGGCGAGCTATATATTGGAATCCCACCAGGCATGCCTCTTAAATTCTGCTTTGCTTTAGACTATTCCTTCTTTTCATGAGGGATCAGCAAGAGGCATGCCTCTTAACTTCTGCTTTGCTTTAGACTATTCCTTCTTTTCATGAGGGACTCAGCTTGCTGATCCCGGATTCCTGAGTACCACATGAACAAATTGAGCCAGGTAAAACACAGGCTTCTTAATGAAGTCTCTGCCAGTGATTAGACCAACATAAATGTGGGGCACAATGAATACCTAGCTTCATTTCTGTCTCTTTGCGTTTTGAGTCTTGGATACTTGCATACTATTTAGGGCTTCTTTTAGTTAACGAGCCTAAGAAATAGGCCTCTAGTTCAGCTGAGTGTAGAAACTATGTTTTAGTTGCTTCATGGAAAATTTTCTGGTCTGAAACAGGTGTGGAATCCCGCCTTGCTACTCTTACCGTAGACACAGGCGATATCAGCCAAATATCTCAGATCAGTAAACGAAACGACCTTCCCTCTACCTTCCAGCCTGAGAAGATCCTTGAGATGGTAACCACTCTGCCTGCTGTGTTCAACATGCTCAACACTCGCCGTGCAATCATACCCGCTGCTAACGGGCACTGCTCAGCGCGTGCGCTGGCACGTTACTATGCAACTCTAGCCGATGGTGGAGTGGTCCCACCACTGCATTCCTCCTCTTCAAAACCTAAACTTGGGTCCCACGTCCACATCCCAAAGTTCTCTACCAAGGCCTCGAAAAAACAGCAGAAAGCGGGCAAGAACAAGTCTCTGAGATCGAGCATGTACGAGCAAATTCCAGATAGCCCCGGAGATGACGCCCAGAGTCACCGAATAGATGTTGCTACAGGTAATAATAGCAGTAGCAGCAGCAGCAGTTCTGATGGTGAAGGGAATGGAAAGAAGATCTTCCGTAGCGAGAAGGGGAGACTACACGAGGCATTCATGGGGGCAGGAGAGTTCGGGAGCCTAGCCCTGGAGAGTGGTGATTTTGGGCTTGGTTTTAGGAGGATTAGGTCAAAGGATGGATCTCTGATAGGGTTCGGGCACTCGGGGATGGGCGGTTCGACGGGTTTCTGTGACATCGAGAACCGGTTCTCTATCGCTGTGACCCTGAACAAGATGTCCATGGGCGCAGTCACCAGGAACATCCTCCAGCTTGTGTGTTCGGAGCTGGGCATTTCTTTGTCCAATGAGTTAGCAGCATCTTCCCAGGCAGGACCCAGCGGAGAGTCGAATTTGCAGAAGCCTTTGATCAATTGAGCAATAGTGTTTTTTTCGCTCGATTTAATCATAGTTTCACACATTTTATCACCGTGTCCGAGTATTGCAAGGTATCAGATGAGATAAGATGTACCAATACGATTTTGGATATTGATACCAGTATCATCGACATTTCATTATACTCCAAATCTTATACCTGGATATTATCGTTCGAGATGAACATATAGTTCTTTTGATTCATGTCCCTGGTTGAAGGGAAAGACTACGGGCCTTCGGAGAACGAAAAAAAACTGTGATTTTCCCACTTGGTGCGGCAAAGAGGAGAGCTCATTCATCAATCAATCCCAGAAATGATTCTGCAAACGAACGCTCTGTAAACCGAAAAGATAAGCTGAATGATCCGGGTAAGATCCTCGTGGTGACGACGATATGAGAAGTTTGCGGGTAATCAATGCACAAACGATGATACGACATGTGAATTTAAAAGTTCGAACGTGATCGTTGAGGGGATCCGATTTCGAATACACAGCACGCGCGCAAGTCTAAACAATACAGATTAATACTGCATGCTTGACTATATATAGTAATAATTCATCATCTTCCTGGAGGTTTCTCAATGCTCCAATGTTCAATCAATTTACTTCCATTCCACCAACAAATCCGTTGAGTCGTTCTTTCTTTCTTCTTCTTCTTCTTTTTTTTTTTTTTTTTTAATTTTATTTAATAATAAGTTAAGAAAATTAAGATGACGCATAAATCTGCATCGCATCAAAATCATTATTATTAATTAATCAATGAAAGTCCAGCTAGCATGTGTGTGTGCTTGTGCTCCTGTATACATAATACACTCTGATCTGCAGAAAACGCGTCGTGGTTGTACATTGTACTCTCAGTCCCCCCCTATTATGCAGCCGACACATGACACATTAATTTCCTTTCCCAACTAATAACCTTTTAAAAAACCTTATTTCTCTCTCTCTCTCTCTTTTAATTATTATTAATATTATAACGGAAATTTCTCGTATTTTGGGATGTCATTCATGTTGCCTGAGCTTAACGGGACAGTGTTGGGCAAGTAAATCAGCAAATCCCATGCTCGACGCAGAAGCAGAGGAACCGGAACAGTAGCGGAGTCACCATACAAGATGATGAACTGCAATGTACGAATCTCCACTCCGCCATAATTAAGATCCTAGGCGGTTCGCCTGATTGTTGCAGGTTCTCGACCGTACAACTAGTCAGTTGATTCTTGGATGGTCTAGTTCAAAGATCATCTAGCTCGGGTAATTAAGTCGGAACATCCTTTAATGGTTGAGACATGGAAGTGTCAGATTTCCTATTAATTTGTTCAATAGTTGTCCGACTTGTTAAACAGTCTTAATCCTTAATTGGCTGTCTCGATATATATAGTGTTCATGTATAATACACACCAGAGGCTGTCTGCAGATCCTCTGCAATGAATTTATAAATAATCATCAATTTGATCCGTTGCCCTGTCTAATATCAGTAGTATACACTGCAATAATTCAAATAATATATATAAATTATATATTATTAATGATAATATTATGCTGGGATTTGGTGATTTTTGATTATTAAATAAATATTGCATGCAATGCTCATTACTATCACTATAATGTACTTGGAATCCTCCTATTTAAGGGACATACAATGTATTGAAGTTGTATAGGCACTTGGAAACGGAGAGGAGAGAGGAAAAAGAAAGGGATCGAATCGAATTGGCTCGTCAGGAATTCTTGATAATGGGCGTGACCGGAGCCTGCACCCGTTTGCTCAAGAACTTAGGCGGTTATGCTTTCGGGTTCTGGCAGCCCGGCCTAGATGGGCTCGACCTATCTCCCGGCAATGAGCCAGTCAAGATGACACTACAGACCGATGACTTGACGGTTCGAGCATTGAGAGACGTCTTTGGGATGGAGCCAGATGGAAGCATAAAGACCGAGCGAGCCAGAAGAATCGTGCAGAAGCTCGGATTGATCGTGCTTCAGAAGGAAGAGGAGGGCCTGAACGATGAGGTGAGAGCGGAAGAGGTGCTAGGTGGGATCGACGATGTGAAGGAGCGGAGCAGGCTCTTGAAGGAAGCATTCGAGATCTTCGACGAGGATGGCAACGGATTCATTGAGGCAGCGGAACTGAAGAGGGTCTTGGAGTGCTTGGGGTTGGACAAAGGGTGGGATATGGGGGAGATCGAGAAGATGGTCCGGGTCGTGGATTTGAACTTGGATGGTAAAGTCGATTTCATCGAGTTTGAGTCCATGATGGCCATGTAACTGATGTAACAGCTCAACACAAGAGTTAGCTCTTATATCACATTTGTTCCTATATCTGATCACATCGAAAAATTCAGTCTCTTGCAAATCTTTGTGTGTATATTTTCTATCAGCCAGTAGAATCGGGATTTCTAAGGAACGAATGCGAGTTCAGAGACATGAAAAATCACGAAATCGAAATATAAATCAATAAAATTTCAAGGAAAAACGTAGATCTTTGCAATGATTACTGCAAATTTGAGAAGAGAAAGCAACTGCCCTTTCTAGTTCCATCACTGCATATTTTTGCCGGTGACTGCTGCTAGTCCTTTACTTGGAAGAACTACAAATTAATCGGAAGAAACTACAAAAGAGGGCTGGATGTGAGATATACGCCGGCCGAAATTCTGATGCTGCCCCGAAAAATCACTGCTTGTGGGTCAGTCCCATGATGTTGCTAATACTGGAATCGCTGTTTCCAAGGCAAGATATTTTTGCTCGGTAACTTTTGAACCAGTGTTATAAAGAGGAATCCTCATCACCTATTAAGAATGATACTTCTTGGAGAGACATTTGAAATGTTGACCACGATATCAAATCCAATCATATATTGTTGAACAATGGAATCAGCCTATGGATCGACTTGGATTCTGAAGATGAGAGAGCCTTCGGATGAACTAATCATGCAAATGCAAAGGCAAGAAAGAACGGTCTGTGAAAACGTCTCTGTTAATGAAGGCGATGACTATTGCAAATGAAAAGAGCCCGACTTAACGAAATGAAGAAGCTCTCCGTCATCTCGGTTTTTGGTATTAATCCAACTACTATAGCCACAGTAGTTTGCTGCCTATAAATGTTTACTGTGGATGTAGTGGCATGGAATATATTGACGACCCCAAAGATCAGCTCTAACCTGAACCATTAAAATTATCACGCACAACTTTGAGGACATATTGCACGGAAGAGGAGATATTTGGTCTCCTGTTGCGAACGATACAGTTAAGAGGGAAGTTATTGTCGGATTTAAACAAAATACAGGAAGATGAATATATATGGCTTGGGACTTGCTGTTGATGCATTAGTTCTCCATCGCCAAGGTTATGGATAGTCTGTTCACCAGAAAAAAAAAAAAGAAAAATGAAAGAAAAGGTTATGGATATTCTGTGAACGAACAGTTGCTGTAGGCGGCTGGGATGAAGTCCCCAGAGCAAATACTAAGATGTACTTCTGCAGATGGCTGTGACTGCTTGGTCGGACAATAGTCGGCAGTAAGGTGAAATCTGCCATCCCACAAGGTCCTCTGCAGCACATATGCCAGAACCTCAACTAGATCCGGAAGACAGAGTGGCTTGCCAAGCTGTCCCTGGTTGAGAAGAATATGTGAGAGAGAGGAATAGGCTCTTAAGGGAAATGTTTGAGACGTTTGACAAGGATGGCAATGGCTTTATTGAACTGACGGAGCTCAAGAAGGTCTTGGAATGCTTAGGATTGGAAAGGGGATGGGATTCGGCAGAGAACGAGAAGATGGAGTGAATTGTTTATACTCAACTTGGACATTAATGTCGATTTTTTTGAGTTTAAATCTGCAATGGCCACGTTCAGAACTATCCGACGAAACATATGTTTTTACCATCACAAAACTGCAAATGCATGTATTCCTCAGCAAGGCAATTTGATGGAACTGGAACAGCGAGAATGATCGGGTTTCTTACTAGGAAAATTAAGGACGTCACTTCTTACAAGGAACATAATTGCCTAAACTTAGAATAGATTAAAATTACTTAATAAGTATAGAGATACTTATGGCCAAATGTCCGATACACAACTCACAGCTTCACTTGTTATTCCGTTTGCCATGTTGCTATTCCCGGAATCTCCATTCCCGACTCCAATACAAGAATTCTGCTTTGTGATTGTTGATCCAGTGGCCGTATAAGAAGAGTTGTTATCCCCATGAATGGTAACAGTTGGGGAGACGTTTGCATTGCGACTGATGCTACTGCGGGTGTTAATGAAGGGCTGCAAGTTCAGGCTCTGAAGGAGATGGTTAAGGCTGCAGTTGAACGACCCTCGAGTCACCATATCTTCAGCCAGCTTCACCTGATTATAGTCATAGTTCAGAGACAAGCTTATTCTATAAAATTCAAGCTCGTTTGCTGTTCTTTCATAACCGAACAGATCAGTGGATACCGGATAGATTTACCTTGGCTCTCAAGGCTTCTACATTGGATATGAGCACTCGGTTGTTCGTGCCGGCATCATGGAATTGCTGAGTAGCATTCGCTAGTTGCTCGAATAAAGTCTCGTTCTCTACTCTAAGATGTTCAACCTGAGAAAAACAAGCCAGAGATGCTCCTATAATTAACTGAAACAATACTGAACACACCCTTAAAAAGTTCATAAAGATTTTGAGTTGCCTGATGAGTTTTAACCTGTATTTCCAGACCAGCCAAATGCTCCTGCTTCCTCTTACGGGATCGTCTAGCAGACTCCCGATTTGACATCTTCCTGAAGCATTAATCAAAGGTCATGATTTTTTTTTTTGTCTTCCTTTGATTCACGAAGCAAAACTTCTTTAATTTTTCAATAATGAAACAGTGGTTTTATCGTATACCTTCTAGAGTGCTTATTGTTGGGGTCTGCACTTTGCTCACACGAACCTGGCTCTATCTCACCGTCATCGTCGTCTGAGGAACCACTGTCTCTTCCTTGATCAACTCTGATATTCGGTTTACTAACGGACATGGGACTCCCAACTAATAATTGACATTTCCCGGATGTTAGGCCACAGCTGGTACACATAAATAACAAAACAAGGCTAACTTCGAGTTTACATATCAGTAGCTGTGGAAAATTTCTTACCAAATATCGATGACTGAGAATCAGTCAGGGTGGGGTTGGGGATCGGGGTATTAGAATGTCTACTCATGAGATATTGGTCCCAGTGAGACACTCCGAGCCCACCCGAACTTGATATATTACCATGAGCTATTTCCTGCACATTTACAGACAGGACTGGTAAACCTAAACACGATCAGTTGCACCAACTCAAGTTCAGGGTATAACGACCGAGTTCAGATGAGTTGATCAAGCATGTTGATAAGGACTGTGACAGCATCCAGCAAAGGATTTTCGAGTAGGTCGAGCTGAACTACTCGAACATTAGGACTTGGATTTGACCTTTCTAGCATGCATCTCCGACTCAAATGATCATTCGTGCACTTTCTCGATGGTTAGCGAGTTCGACAGAATAGAAAGAGAATGTGATTCTTTAGCAATCCTGAAAATGGACCGCTCAGTTAGGTCATATGGAAGTAGACAAACATGCCAGAGTGCTAATTTCTAAATGACCAAAGGGCCCTCGGGAGTTGTACATGGAGGACAACTGGTCCATTTCTATAGGTAGTTGTGGGCCCTAGCTGACTCAACTGCATACGTGGCACGATGTAACGTCGGGGTCACCCTAAAGTGTAATCATTACCGAATCTCTCGACTTAATTTCATTCTATTGTACTTAAACATAACTTTATCCCGAACAAGAAATTATCTTTTGAAACAAAGAGAGTAACGTGATAGATACGGCAAGAGAGAGCACAAGAATACCCGAGTTCTGAATGGGGAGTCGGGGTCCAGCACGGCGGATGTTGGCGGGGCAAAGCATGGGTTGCCGTCATCAGTCTCGAGGGGATCGCCGAAGGGAGGGTCGGGAGGGGTAATCATCATCATCATCCCCACAAACTCCTCAAGAGCCAACTCCGACGCGCTCTTCTTCATCATTCCCTTGCCACAACTGCCGGTGTAGGCGCCCGCAACACCTTGAAACCCGCTCCCGCGTCCCGTGCTCATGTTCGAGGCCTTCTGCTCCATCGATCAGAAACCGATTCCTCACTGTTTTATAACTGGATCTTCTTCTCCTACTGCTTATTGGAATAGAAGTGCGAGAGGAAGGGGGGGGGGGGGGGGGGGGGGGGGGGGGAAGGGCTAAGTGGACGGCATGTGAAGTTATATAGAGGGCTCGTCGCCATCACAGAGAATTCAAAAGCTCGAAGGAGGAAAGGGCCATGGCGGGTGAAATGACCGAACTGTCCCCGAAGTCAGTTAGAGGAAAAGGCGGTTTGGCCTTTTTGGCGGGTGCTTCGCGGGTAAGTAAACAGAAAAAGTATGTCCTCTCGCACGTGCATAAATGCTCTCTCGCTCCCCCTCTCTTTTTTGCCTTTCCATATGTTCCATTGCGAGTCGATGTCTCCGAATCCATAACCGGAAAGCCGTGTAGCCCCCAATCTCTATTGTTACATAACCCGTCCTTTTTGACTTTCTTATGTGGTGACAATTTGAAGATTGAAACTATATAAAGATTGTGTGATCCAACTCAGTTGATTGACGGCTTCAAACTATTATAAGAGATTGTGATCGGTCATGGCATCATCCATGCCGTAAGTTACACCCCGAGATCTAAAAAGAGAAACCCGAATAAGAGATGGATCTAGAAGGAGATACATAGATGATGTATAATCAATTGGATTACATTTCATTGGGACTATGGTTATGGCAGAAGAGAGGAACTTCATTTGCTTCTTGACACCAATAGGGTTCTATTAAGTAAAGATCCTTTATTTTCCTCATAAAAGGTTAATTACACACCCATAGCATTGATTGGGGGAAAGAAAACCCCTTTTTTTAAAAGAAAAAAGGGTAAATGGAGGACTGATATGGACAGCCACCAATCCTCACAAGGAAGCTGCTTTCTCCAAGACATATGTCATTTTAAAAGGACAATCATATCATAGCTTTTACTAAATTTCATAAATTAGCAAAAGAGCTTTATAATCAACTCAATAGGGTTAATTGGGTAATCGAAAGGTGCAACTTCCTTAATGGGGTCAATAAAAACTTTAGTACAGAATCATGCAGGACAATAATTCATATTGGACCACATGCACGTCTCTCATGAGTTTATAGGTAATCATGTGAGTCGTCGAAATTAATTGACCTTCGATATATATAAATGGCTTTATAAGTTATAACCCATCTTGCTTTTATTTTGTATCTCTAATGAGAAAAAAGAAGAAAAGCCAATAACTTTGCCTTTATTTTTCTCCTTTTCATTATTTCTTAATTTTTGGTTTTGTCTTTCTGCTGCCTGTTGTTGTTTATCTGTTTATTTATTTATTTATTTTGTGCAACTTGTAGTTTGATTTAACTTAGCACGCAGGATGTGACCAAATAATCCAATATATACCAAACATTTCCCATCTTTACTTAGGCTCAATACCATAGGTTTAATTAGGCATGGTTTCAGTCACTTTGTTGTTTTCTTTAAGGCTGAAGACAGCCACCCAAAGCATCTCTCTCTCAAACATAGATAGCTGAGGCTAGGGGCTCGGAGGTTGATGTGAAAACCCAGCATTAGGTTAGGACCGCAACGTTCGAGACCAGTTTGGTGAATGATTCTTCTCCCTTGTTACGTATGCAAAATACTTGATTTGACATTCAGTTTAGGATGAACTGAATCAAATAGGGTAAATTACACTGATAGTCCAAAATGTTTTATAAATATTTCATTATGGTTTAAAAAGTTTTTTTTCGCTATATGATGGTACAAAATGTTTCAAATTTATTTTATGATGGTACAAACCGTCAATTGGCCCTAACGCCGTTAATATTTTACTGACGTGGCACGTCCTATGTATCACTTTTGTTACGTGGAATCAATCATAGTGCGCTACGTCATTTAAGAGAAAATAAAATTTTAAAAAATCCAAAAAAATACAAAAAATTATAAAAAAATACAAAAAAGAGTAAAAATGTAGAAAAAAGTAAAATTTTTAAAATTTTAAAAAATTTAAATTTTTTTAAATAATTTTATTTATTTTTTAAAAAATTAAATAATTTTAATTTAATATTAAAATTATTTTTAATTTAAAATAATAAAAATTATTTTACATTTTAATTAAAAGTTTTAAAATTATTTTTAGAATTTTTTTAAAAAGTTTTAAAATTTTAAAATTTTTAGAATTATTTAAAATTTTTCGGTCACGTCAGTAAGGAGGTGACACGTAGTAGCCACGTCAGTGTCAGCTTGACGACGTCAAGCTCGAGTTAACGGTTTGTACCATCATGAAACAACTTTGAAACATTTTGTATCATCATGTAGCGAAAAAAAAATTTTGAACTATAATGAAACATTTGTAAAACATTTTGGACCATCAGTGCAATTTACTCGAATCGAATAATACGATGCTGTCAAAAATATGCTTTATGACTAGATAGAGAATTCATTCAGAGAATGATATGTTGATAACCCGGTGACCACGCTTTATTACCAAAATGTTATGGGGGCAATGCCCAAGGTCTCGAAATGCACTAATAGTACCAGTCAAACATTACATTTTGTCCATGATGTACCTATCTTTTGGTAATCAACAAAATATATACCAACTTATCCATTAAAAAAGAAAAAAAAAACACATTACATTTCATGGCGAAATTGTTCTTTATACTTTGTAGTGGGCCGAGGTTCGATTAAATTAAAATTGTCTCTATGGGGCCGACTTCAATTTACCAAATACTGCATGTCTCCATATTAGTCATTCTTTGTATATTTCATAATTCCATCCTCAATATATTATCTTATTTAATTGGGTGCTTAATGTTTCAAAAAGTTTCCAATATTATTCCAAATAAAGTCGTTGCACGCATGATGCGTACTGCCGCGCATGGCACGTTTACGTAACTTGTCAAGTGACAACGAATTAATGTAAACAAGGCCCTCAGCATTCCAAATTAGTTGCATCGCATTAATCAAATCCAATAGTGATCTCGACACCATACGCATCTAACATATCATGTTCAAGCGTATACCCAAAGGAATTATTATATAATAATTCAGACGCAGTCTCTGCAGATATTATTATCATGAACATCCCCTCTCTTCCGGCCACTCTTGAGGTCACTCCGACTCCCGTCGCTCCTGGACACGAAGTCGAGGTTGTAAAGGACCGAGACCAGCATGATCGAGAAGGGGAACACGAGCACCGGCCCGAAGATCCACAGGAGGATAGGAAGTGCCGCGTAGAAGAGCCGGTTCCCAACGGTGTTGAGCAGGAACCCCCTCTCGAGGACCTCCGAGATGTAGTCGAAGGTGATGGTGCCGGAAATCTCAGGGTCCCTTGGGGTGTTGATGAGGATGTTGAGCTGGTTGATGAAGCGGATGGAGAGGGAGTGGCAGAGGAAGGAAAAGAGGAAGAGTGTGAAGAGGGTGACGTATTTGAGGGCCACCATGAACTCGCCATGAGCGCCATAAATGGTGTCGTTCAGCGGCTTCTTCACGCTGTATGTGCTGCTTATGACGGCGGCGAGGCTGGAGCAGAGCAGGATCGAGGTCGTCGCCATGAGGGTCGATCCCATGATCATGTTCCTAAGTGTTTGGACTGCAAGAATGTTCTTCTTCTCATTGTCCTGCCACCCCAAAAGTTCCCAACATACATATTATTGGGAACATATATATATATATATATATATTCTTTTTCGGATATAAGAAAGACTCATGGACTTAATACAAATATAGAAAATTAAACGAAATAAAAGGACATATAAGTTTCACTGATGACGATTGAATCTAAAACCTCTTGGTCTCGAGTCACCGTCTTGATTACTGCACTAAGACCTCTTCCTCCATATATATATATATATTAATTATTTGGATAATTGATTATTATTAGGGAATATTTATAATTACTCTAAGCTTCTGATCAGGATAACATGATTGAATTCTGCATCATCATGCATGCAATCAATATTGTTGGGCGCAGGAAAATATATATATACATATATATATATATATATATGACAATGAATGCAATTCCATTTCCTTTTGCCATACATGCATTAATTCATCCACGTCAATCTTATTTTTAATAACAGACCCCACCCTCCAATAAATCCAAAGCGATTTTTCTATGGTAGTGCTTAGATGGATATTTCCTGACCCGACTTAATGCTGATGTCCACAATATTTGATATACCCTCGATTATAATTCTTTATTACATTCATGTGTCACGTGTGTGCAGGCATTTTACATGAAAGATTGATATATTAAGATTCTGAAGTAAACAATTGACGTATATATATAAGAATCAAATCGTATATTGGAATTTCAAATTCATGATCGATTCATCCATGTACATAGCAACTCCTAGCAACTTTTAGTTAGTAAAAGTCTTTTTCCAATTAAATTGAATGAGGGATTTTGCATCAGTGCGCGGTATATCCTCATGAGTCATGGCTTGGCCAGAGGTGATTGGGTTTTGACTCTTTTTTTTAGTAAAGTTATAAAAGCAATGACCCCTCTCAATTCAACGCTCGATCATGGCCCAATCCCAGGCATATTCTTTTCCATAATTTTTGCACTCTCAGTATATCTATCTATACGTATCTTTCTTCAGTAGGACCAAGCATAGTCTGCTAGTTAAGGTTTAATTAAGGACATATAATTTTGATGGAAAATTGGATTCAATGCATTGGCACTCTGCCCCCACTTGGAGCTATGAGGCAGCTTCAAAGTACAATTCCAGTCTCTTATGTTACTCAGGAGGAGGAAGGAGGAGGAGGCATCATTTTGAAACCGATACTCCATGTAGAAATTTATCGATAAATCAAGCAAACAATTACATATCTTTCTTGCAAGAATGTGAATGCGATTTATACTTACTGGACGGTCTAAATTGATACACAAACTACTTTTTCCATGATATTATGGGCAATGCACCTGCATATAGTTAATACGATGTGCATATAATTAGAGGAGTGCATTGTGAGCATGGGGTATGAACCTTAATCATCGCGGAGACCCAGAAGCGGTGGGCGGTGGCATTGATGCCGATGATGGTGGAGTGAGGCTGAGTCCTGACCTTATGCCAAAGCCAAGCATGGTATCCTACACTTATCACAAACCCTAATGGCACCAATATCACATCCAAATAGTATTTCCTCCACTCCATGCTGTGTGTATATATATTGAATGTATGTATATTTAATATCCTACTTCTCTTTTCTCCTCATCTTCCGCCTCCTCCTCCTCCTCCTCCTCCCTCCTCTTCTTCTTCTTCTTCCTCCCCCTTTCCAACTCTTCTTTAGCCCTAGAAATTCTTCATGGGCTGCTGATATATGTCTCTCTCTCTCTCTCTCTATATATATATATATATATATATACACATACATATATACACTAACTTCTATATGCCTCTAATGCTTCACTTCCTCATCAGCATCAAGCTTATAAAGCTATTTTTTTATATTAATAACATAAAGTTTTCTTTTTATTATAGGAAAGGCATATGAATATAATATAATAAAATATTAAATCAGACCTCAATATCTTAATTGACAAGTAAGGGCATGTGCTAGTGTATTATTCACTCTTTCTCATAATTCTTTTTCTTTTTCCTCATTTAATTTTATATTTATCCTCATCATATATATATATATATGTATCTTCTCCATGTATAGCTCCTATATATGACGTATGAATATGGATGAACGTGGACTTGTTTGAAGGGAGAGTTCAATCTATCACACAAAGGAAGAGGAGGGAAAAAGGTGCCCATGAAAAAAGTGTTGCCACCCCTTAATTTAGTGCTTCACCACAAGCAAGCAATTGGCCCTAACAAGGTGGAAACCTTTGTCTCATTGCCCCCCTTTTTTCAACCCCATATTTCATTTATTATATTTAATGTCCTTTTTCGGTCGTCCAACACATTAGCCACTTAATATTTAATATATACCAAGTTGCTCTCCCGTACGTATTTCCCGTCGGTTATAAATTATGGTGTACGTGTACATATGCTCGTTCAATATGATTGGGAGATTGCCAAAAGAACTAATAAAAAGATGGCAATGAGTATAGTGCCAAATTAGATATAAGAACAAATGCCTTTTGAGCATGTCAAGGCCATGCATGCAAATGGATAGTCCATAATCAATTATCTCTCAGAAGACGTGGCCTATTGTTTGGTTCATATATATAGATGAATGGGTTCAAATTCAATAATCAAAGATAATGTATAAATATATATGTGTGTGTCTTTATAGATATTCATATATCCCTTTTTTTAAAAAAATTACCTTCGCTAGTAAAATGTCTTGAAAGGAATTAAACTTAATATTCTCTCTGTCTAGGCATCAAAATATAATTAAGTAGAAAATAATTGTGAATATATTATTTGGCATATAAAAGAATTGGGTTTTGTTATTCATATAAAAGAAATTGTGTTAAAAAGAAGAAGAAGAGGAATTGGGTTTTGTTAGGCTAAAGAGAGAAGTGGCATTTGGGAAGAGGAAAATTGAATGTGATCATACACATTAATGAGAATCTGACAAGGCACAAAGAGGAAAATGCGTTTCATACATGTACGAGATCTTTTAAAGAACCCCGTCTTATATAATTCGATGAAAGATTTACCAATTAAGGTGCAACATATGAAAACCGCACCACTGCGTACACAAATAATAAATTTAAAACTATTAAGTCGTACTTATTAAAAGAAATTGTTAAGTCATGGGCTCCGATTACCGAATACCATGGCCCATTTTCCGAGCACTGAACATTCAGCAGTTCGTTCACAAATCACAATCTCGAATATTTGGTCTCCCTCTCTCGCACGTTACATGTAGCCGCTGCTAAAAAACCACTATAGTTACTGCTTGTGGGATATGTATAAACTCTATAGGTAATTAACATTGAGTTTATATGATCATCTGCTCTACCATTATTACTGGTAGATTTATGTGCGACCTTCGTGCTTCCTTTCAGGTTATGGTCGGTATATTATGCATGGGAATAGGTCCGACTTATGGATGACGGTAGAATATAATGAAATCGCTTTCTTTTCCATGGCTCTCCACCTTAGTAAAATTTTCAGTCCACTTGTATATATCAATAAACTGTTGAAATGGGTTACCGAAATACCAAGATTCGCCCCAATTAACACGCACAGGCACGCCAGGACATGTATATTCAATTTATATACGACCTTGTAATTAATTAGCATTTCTCCTTAATTAATTACACAATAGATGACTAATTTTTATGTTGTAAAATTAAACCGACTAGCACAATATGTAGAAGAAGCATGGAAATTGAATTCTCAATTGATTACTTGGAGATAGTGGAATATGTGATGAGTGGATGTAGATGGGTAACTATCCTCAATTGAATAAGTTGTCGAAAATGGGCTGCTCTCACCATATTCCCCAAGTGCATATTCCGTGAAGACAGAAGGGACAATAAGATCAATTTTGGGGGGGGGGGGGGGGGGGGGGGGGGGGGGGGGGGGGGGGGGGGGGTTAAGGAATAATAAGATCAATTGCACCGTCCATTAAGAGTAATGGAATATGTCCCTTCATCCATCGTGCAGAATGGACACTAATAACGAATCGGTACATATATATGTGCAGCTGATTTGGTGAATGGAAAAGATGCACGCATGCTACCTCCCCAACGCTTCCGAGATCGTATGTTCTGCGAGGAAAATATCCAAGGACGAAATATCAAAGCGAGCTGAAATGACATGTTGGGGATCAGATTCAACCTCCACTCCTCTCGCATCACTGAATGGTATATGTATCCATAACCTAACCCAAGCTGATTAGTACCGCAATGCTATCCGTACACAATCAAGGCATCAATTCTTTTAGTTTCCAATACGAAATAGATATATATTTACCCTTTCCAATTTTTTTTTCTATGCACCATTTAGTGTTCAGAAATTCAATGAGTTCCCACTAATAGAAGTTCGAGTCGGATCGGCCCACTAAGAGATAAAACTATCCAAATCGTAAAATTTTATTCATTATAATACTTGAATTTGAGACTTTAAGTGTTAAACCATCTGAATCAAACACTTTTTTGAAACCCTGTTCACTATTTTTGATCCCCAAGAATAGAACGTTGTGGTTTCTTTTTGTAATCTGTCTAGCTAGTGACCCTATTGTGTGTCTTTTACTTCTAATACTTAATGAATAATACAAAATAATTAATAATTATCCTATATATGCATTAGATTTATTTCAAGGTTTGATGTTTTCGCGAATGATCCAGAGAAGTAGAAAGGAGAGACCTTAATTAGTATATCACGTAAACATAAAGCTTCTTTGCTTGATAAGACGACACGGCCGAACATATATGGCAAGCTCATCTGATGTAAATATTAATTTATCACAACATCTGCACAATGCTGAATTAATTAGACTAACCTCTGACGGGGTTTATAACCTATGACGACATATGTAAAAGAAATGCTCGATATTTGTTTCCTTCTTCTTCTTCTTCCAAGTAATAAGTTTGCTTCGGTATTCATTCATGTACACATTGGTTCATGAAATCATGTTTTTGTTATCTCTTTCTGTTTACCATATGGTCGATATCGACTCGTATTATCACTCAACTGCAAATGCCATTATGGTTAGGTTGACCTCTCGTATGAAGAAGAGACGTGCAGTTTAGACTATATTTTTTTTCAAGTAATTTATCATTGATTAATTCCATCTAACCTCAACATGTAAGTCCACTAGATGGTCACTATTTTCTTTCTTTTCGCTTTTTCAGCCCTTGCACTCGTGTCCAGAAGAGTCAAAAGTAGAAAAAGAGAAAATACAAAAGTAAGCATGATGAGTTGATCTGTGACCTTACATAAGCATGAGCTAATGGGAACTTTATTGAGTCAGGACAATTTACATTGATGTGGCCCCGTCTACTTCTCCCGTGCTAATTAGCCACAAAAAAATGTTTTGCGGGCCCTTTACTTCCACAAAATTGCCGATATCTTCCGAGGCATACGATACGCAGACGAGATTAAGCTCGCAATAAATTCATATTGATTTTCTAGTCAGTCGAGAATATTTCCTAGGTGATTATATAAATGCCATAGAGATATATATATACGTTATTTCCTTATTGCTGAAATATATATATATATATATATAAACAACTCGTGAAATATCACAGAGCAACTATGATAATAAACCAATCTCAAGTTAAAATGGACATTGGAATGATCACTCCTTTGTTCTACCTAAGATTTTGCCCAAGTTTTTGTCTTTTTTAAACGATGGACAAAGAAAAATCTACCGAAAGAAACGATAGGCAAAGAATGACCAAAAGGTAAAAGAGGGGTTGTCCAATTAAACCGGTTATTATTATACCAAAGTTATGTATATAAAATTCACACGCAGCCTCTGCAAATATTATTGTCATGAACATCCACACTCTTTCGGCCACTCTTGAGGTCACCCTGACTCCCGGACACGAAGTCTAAGTTGTAAAGGATCGGGACCAGCGTAATTGAGCAGAGGAACACGAGCACCGGCCCAAAGATCCAAAGGAGGATGGGAAGTGCTGCGTAGAAGAGACGGTTCCCCACTGTGTTGAGTAGGAACCCCCTCTCCAAGAGCTCGGAAATGTAGTCGGGGGTGATGGTGCTGGAAATCTCGGGGTCCCTCGGGGTGTTGATGAGGATGTTGACCTGGTTGATGAAGCGGATGGAGAGGGAGTGGCAGAGGAAGGAGAAGAGCAAAATGGTGAGGAGGGTGACGTACTTGAGGGCCACCATGAACTCACCGTGAGCACCGTAGACAGTGTCGTTCAGGGGCTTCTTAATGCTGTACGTGCTGCTTATGACGGCGGCGAGGCCGGAGCAGAGCAAGATTGAGGTCGTTGCCATGAGGGTCGATCCCATGATCGTGTTCCTAAGGGTCTGGACTGCAAGTATGTTCTTCTTCTCATTATCCTGCCACCCCAAAGTACTCAGAAGACACAAATCAAAAAAATCATTCTATCCAGTGGGAGAAAAATTACATTTTTCAGTTTTAATTTGTATAAATACAGGAATTCTATAAAAATTTTACTGAACTTATATGTTATTGAGCTCATATAAATAGACAAATATATTTTTTTGGTAGATAAATAGACTAATATTTAATATAAATAATCATCATAGATTCATAAATGTGCACCATATGTTGATCAAATTTTGAACAACTTGTGGAAGGAGATCGGTGTAATAACACTAGCTCTCTCGACCTAAAACCAGAAGAGCTTTGACATGCCCATAATTTTTCTTCTCCTATCTTCTATTGAGCCAATAATTAAACTTGTCTTGTAATAATAATAAAAAAAGAGCGGCCAGTTGATATGCCGATCTATAAAACTAGGCTATAGTTGATGAGACGGGACAGCACGACCTTGTATGTCATTTGTCAAAGGCAAACAAGCTATTAATTGAATAAATGCCAGGCCTGATGATTAAACTCAAGGAACTCGAACACTAGACCATTTGAATACCATATCGAATATTGAAGAACTCTAGCCGATTGACTCATCGAAAAGTTCAAATCAGCCAAGAGAGTGCAGATGTAGAGACAACAAATATATTGCGTGGCACACCAATTATTTCATTCTGTTCATAAATACATTTATTATCACTTTTTTTTTTGTAAGCAGTGAGTGATTGAACAGTGAACTCCACGAGCGGATCCTACTTTTATTTCCACTTTATGGAAGAAATAATTAGCCGATGGATATGTGATGACATAAGATCTCATGTTAAAGTTTGACGTGTTAAAGCTTAATAGTATACTTGTCACCTCCCAAAAAAAAAAAGGCTTCTCAGTATATAATTAATAGGCTTTCTCCAGCTGGTTACATAATGAAATTAAATCCGCATCATCCATCATCACGCAATCCTTGCTGGGTCTGCCATCAAGAAGATCACGATGAATGCCCAATTCCTTTTGCCATACACACTACGTCTAATCCACCCAAGCACATCAATCCATAAAAATCTTTTTTTGACTGGCCATGTTTGTAATTGTTTCTTGACTCGTATTAATTGCGTGTCAATGTTCATTATACCAATAATCCTTTCTGGGGGGGCTTTCGCAATGCTTCTTTACTTTATCAATGTCTAGCGCTTCATAATATATGTCAGATAACATGGATCGAGCTAGTATGTGCCAATGCAAACCAAGATTCTCTCTAGATATGTTTGCGTGTGTGTGCAGACAGTAGAAGTTTTATATAAAGATGGATGTAGATTCTTAAGGTAACTTCATCTCAAGTCACGATTGATCCACGTATCAACTTTAGTCGACACAAATCTTTTGTCAAATTAAAATGAGAGATTCTAATTTGCATTAATACCCGTTATCTCCACGCTCATAACTTGCCTGGAGGTGATTGGGTCCTGACTCTCTTGACTAAAATTATGAGAACGATATGTCGCCTCTCAGTTCAACACTAGATCATGGCCCAACTGATCGATCAACCATCTGTATACATTCTTCTTCTATTTACAGTTGCACCTGAATATATATTAACGTAAATATTTAAGTTCATGAGTCTGCTAGCTATGTTTTAAAGGCACAGATTTGATGAAAAATTGGATTCGGTACGGTGATGCTCTGCCTCACTTGAAACTATATATGAGGCTTCACATGTGACTAATTCCCATATCTTTCGCGTTACCTATGCCACCCTTCCCTGTTCCCCAGTGCACTCTCGGCTCATGGCTAGTCTCTGTTATACTCGAAAAATAAGAAGAAGAAGAAGAGGAGGAGGAGGAGGAGGCTTCGTTTTGAAAACCGAGTGAACAATTATGAAACTTGGTATAGGGAAAATGATAAACTGATCATATTGTGTGCTTCTACTACATGCAGAATGTTTCTTGCAAGCATATTGTGTGAACACAATGTGAAAAGAATTACCTAACCAGTTACTTTTTCATGATTGTATCTTTGATGTAACGATATAAATATAGTCAGTATGATGTATATAGGAGTGAACTGAATGTGTGCAAACCTTAATCATGGCGGAGACCCAGAAGCGACGGGCGGTGGCATTGGTACCGATGATGGTGGAGAGGGGCTGAGTCCTGACCTTATGCCAAAGCCAAGCATGGTATCCCACGCTTATCATAAACCCTAATGGCACCAATATCAAATCCAAATAGTACTTCCTCCACTCCATATATATAAACGTATATATATGTGTATATATATGTATATGGGTTACTCGTACTCCTCCTAGTCCCCTCTTCTTCTTCTTCTTCTTGATCGTCTTCCTCCTATATATCGAGCTTTCTTTTGCCTTAGCTAGCAATTCTTCTTCATTGCAGCTTCGTCTATGCTTTCTATCTATATATATATGCGTGTGCCATGTGTGCGTGTCTCTCTCTCTCTGTCGTAGACTAACTATGTCTCTTAATGCTTCCGCTTCCTCATCAGCATCAAACTTATAAAGCATTTTTCTATAAATTAAAAAGAAAGATATAAAGTTTTTATTATTTATTTATTTTTTTCCTTATCATCAGCGTATGCATCGTCTCACCATGGCTCTTGTGTATATAAATATATAAATATATATATATATATATATATGTGGATGGATGAATGTGGACTAGTTTTGGAGAGAGAGTTCAATCGGGGGACGGAGAGAGAGCCCATGAAAAAAGTGTTGTCCCCCTTCTAGTGCTTAACTACAAGCAAGCAATTGGTCCTAAATAAGGTGGATTCGTCTCATTTGCCCCCTTTTCACTATTTCCTTTACATTATTTGTTTTTGGGTCATCCAACACATTAACTACTTAAAAAATTAATCTTTATCAAGTGTGTGTGGTACGTTTATGACCTATTTGGGTAAACAATGGTATACATCTGTTTATATATGTACTTAAAACCACATGAACACCCTACAAGTTCATGGGACGTGTCAATTCAGCCATACAAATCATGCAAGTGTCATCCTACATAATTTAGAGTTAATCGAACTTAGATCTTTTGTAAAATTGCGTCCTTTGCTCACCAGGCCAACCCTATTGTAAAGATGATTGTCTAAAGGAGTTAATTTAGAACATAGAATTGGTATAGTGGGAAATTAGGTATAAGAATAAATGCTTTTGAGCATGTCAAAGGGAATGCAATGGATATTCTAAATTATCTATGAAAATTCATGGCCAACTGTTTAGTTCGTATGGAGATAATGGCTTCTATCAAAGTTAAAAAAATCTGTACGCATACATGTGCGTGTGTAGATATTTATATATTCTCTATTCCATACCTTTTACTTATAATTATTTTCACTAGCAAATGTACTAAAAGGAATAAAAAGTTACTATTCTATATCGTGTGAGAATCCAAAGGTAACTTTTCATGAAAAAAAAGAAAAAATATCGTGCGAGAATCAAAATACTCTAGCTACGGCCCCACTGATCAACCCGAATATATATATAGAGAGAGTTAGGTACGAAAGAGAGGGCATATACAGTATACAGATACACGTTTTCATTTAGAAATTAATATGTTTCATATTCAAATGAAATTATTTTTATTTTTTTATTATATTTTTATTTTTCATAATAGATTCGTTGGCTTTTTTGTAATCGAAAAAATACAGTTAGGTGCGAAAGGAGGATGTGGACATTTGGGAAGAGGAAAATTGAATGTGATCTATATGCATGAGTGAGAATCTGACGAGGCACAAAGAGAGAGTAATTAAACAAGAGGAAAATGCATCTCATACATGTACGAGAAAATATTTTAATTAATAAATTCTCCGTCATCGCTTGACGAGAAGAATAGCGATGAAACTGCAATATACGGGAAATGCACCACTTAGTATATGCAGATCGTATAATGATAAATTAATTAAACGTTAAGGAGTTTATATATTTACTTGTATGTGCATAATTATTTATATTTCAAAACATGGTACGTGGTATCAAAAAAATCATATAAAAATTATATTTTTTGGTTATCACATACGTAATCCTTAATTTATTGATTGATAATTTATTTTTACTCGGTCACAATGACTATAAAATATGTTTTCGGTGAGTTTTAGATCCCTATGAATAACATATAATAAGTCCGCCAATTGAAAACTCAATTTGCAGCTAAAATCCGCACTTGTGATTATGATAGGGGCACTTTCGGTCCACTTAAAGTCAAAGAAGATCGTGGACACAAAAACAGCCGTTTCGATCGTCCACGATCACACATATTGTCTCCTCTCTCTCGATTTACGTGTAGCTGCTGCTATAACTAGCGGGACAACTGTGAAATCCACGTTCGCATGCATAAGTCTATATCTGTTTCTTCTTCTTCTCTTTTTCCCCCCTTAAATGAACTGCGTATATAGGCCAATTAGGAAATATGTCCTGTTCACGTATATATGAAAATACAATTACAAGTAATATAAATACAATAAAGTGTAGATGAATGACACGCATATTTTAGTAGTGGGAGACTTGATTCTATCATTCTTCGTCTAGTGTGGACATGCTATATTTATCAAGTATGGCGGGAAAGGAATCTCTGGATTTTTCAAAAGAGGACGAATTCGATATCTGTTCTTTTGCAGCAAGTATTATGCCTTGTAAAGCTAAATGTGAGATCTATTCCTAATTTTGAGGCCAGGCTTGAGAATTCTCTTACTGCTAGAGTTTTGGAATTTTGATGTATGTTTGTTTTCATGATTTCCTTGGATAAGTGTATTTTGTAGATACACTTTTAATTAATGAAATTTCTATCACTTATCCGAAAAAGAAAATAGATCTGACGTAGATAACCACACGTGGTTTAGATCCGAAACCCTAGCATTTTAATAAAAGAAAATCCACATATATGCCTTCCTAAAAAGATTTCATTTGCACAAATGTCAAAGTAAAGTTGTTCCATGGAGGCGCAATATAAAGATGGTTGATTGTGTATGTACATTCTTTTTCCATTAACGAAAGTATCACTTATCCAAAGAAAAAAAAATAGTTGATCAAAATCTGCAATCCACCTATTTATTAAAGCTATTGGAACGGTTCAAATTATAAGACCGAGACATATTCCAGTTAAATGAAGATGCAAATCAATTATTATGTACCAAACACGTCACGCGCTGCAAAGACACATACATATATTATCTTATGTTTCGCCACATACACTAGACGACTGATTGTCATGTAAAATTACAATGACTAGTACAATGTACAGGCATGCAAATTATTTGTACTGGAAATTTTTTGACCTGGTATAACTGAGTGGATGTTATTGAAGACCTAACTCGACTAATAACATAGTTGGTGGCTGCTCTTCATGTTTTTCCATTGAAGGGGAATATCCCAATTTATGTCCTGAGAAGATAGAGGGAATGATAGGATTGCCCTCCATTAAGAATAATGGAATGAGTACCTGAATGCACCGATCGTGCGGAATGTACAATAACGAACATATGGGACCTGCATACCCAACTTGTCGGGATATTATATATTCGTAAGGAAAACATCCAAGAGGATTGATGTTATATCGAAGTCGAAATGATAAGTTGATGACCCGGTTCAACCTCCACTACTCATCTGGCATCTCATGTGGAATGTGGGCATCCAGCCTAAGCAGCACAGTCCATACAAGAAAATTTACTTATCCCCATTAAAAGAAAATTACTGTGTTTGATATTTTTTTTTCGTGTTACAAAATAGACCCAATAGTCCAGTATAAGAAAATCAAAAGGAAAATTAACTAAAAATGTACAAATAATCACAGTGGTGAAAAACAAACAATCAACTTCTAGATTATCATACAAGTGCATGTACAACTGCACATTGTATTCTGTCTATAGGGGGCAGTGTTTCCAAGTGTATGTGTACTTTTCCTTCCCATACTCGTTTATATAACATATATATATGTGTGTGTATATATATATAAGCATCCTATAATATGAATTCATAAGTTTGTGTTTATATATATATATATATATATTTATATATGCCAAATCAATTCGAGGGGTTGTTCTCGAATGATCCAGAAGAGGCTGGCCCAACTAAAAGTAAAAGGAGAAATCAAATCAATTATCATATAAACATGAAGCTTCTTTGTCGACAGTGCAAGACCAGCCTTACAATGACGAACCATGTCAAATACTCTATATTTAATTCATTAATGTTGTCGTTTTTATTCTTCTCTTTCAGAAATGAAGTTCGATGGCTATTCATTCATGTACATGTTTTATGACGGTACTGGTTTGTCATTTGTTGTCGTTTGGAATGCTGCCTCGACTTATTACTAGACACAAAAAGTTGACTATAGAACAACCTCCCATATGAGGAAGAGACGTACAAATCAGACTAGATATGTTTTTAATTAATTTCTCCTTAATTACTTCAAATCCCAAAATATTTTGTATACTAGCTAGATGTTCACCATTTTCTAGTCTTATTTATTTATTTAGTATTTTGTTTGCTTCTCCGGCCATTGCTTTCGTGTCCACAGTGTCATAAAAGTTAATTCAGCCAAAAAAAGAGTCAGAAAAGTTGAGAAAGGAGAAAATACAAAAGTAATTAAACATGATGCATGATTGAAAAATTGTGTAAGCATTGAGAATACTGTGTTTGGTCAAGACATTGATCACCACAAGCCATAAAAATCTGTTTGTGTAGGCCCTAATTACTTTACGCAAGAGTTGCCCAAGTTTTCGGAAGCGGACGGCCGAGGTTTGGCTCCGAATAAATTCATATGAATATCTATTGGTCGAGCTTTTTGCATTATCATTATTGTACAGAAAGAAGACCACACAATTTGATCGATGTGATGATTTTGTTTTCACTTAAAAATATCCAAAATCAAGCTCATGAAATACCAGGCAGTTCTGCGATCGACTACCATAATAAGTCTATCAAAGTTGAAATTATAGTGTGGATGTGTGCTCATCAGTTGATTATTATAAACTCATCTTGGAATCAATTAATTTATTACTTGTCACCCCCAAGAAAATGTTGCTATTTGAGTCCCTATCCCTTACTTTATTATTTCCAGATTTTGCCCAACTTTTCTTTATCTTATTTTATTTATGGTGCTAGTCTCCCTACTTTTGTTAAAGATAAAGAAAAATAAGGGCAAGGATGGCTGTCCAATCAGACCATTAATGGAGAGTTGCGTCATGAAAAACACACAAGACCATTTCTCTTTTGTGTGCGTTAGTGCTTCCTGACATAGCATGATAGCAACCATATAATTATAATATTTTACTACACTCCATAAATTTCTAACACATCACCAAATTTCTCCCAGTGCTTCAACATGTTTAATTAACTCGTAATGAGAGAGAAGGAACCAATAAAACCAGCTACTTCAACTCATCTAATTGATGAACTAATAGCAGCACATCGATCAAGCAACTCATGCTTCACGTAAGTTATAAGCGAAGTGATATAAACAAGTAATATTCTCGGTGTGAATTGCTCGTTGCTTGTTAAACTCACAACTAAACAAAGGATTGTGTGCATATATACATACATACATATATATATATATTACTTATAAAAAAATCTATTATTTGTTGGTATTCAAAAGCACATTAACATTTATAGAGGAAAAAAAAAACAGAATTGGCCACTATTGATATTCTAGTCGTGGATTTTTTCCATTTATAAGACACGTCCATTTTTTAGTAAGAATGAATATGAGATCTGATTTAACGGAAGATGTAATGAATTATTTGAATTAATTCAGGCGGGTCTAAATTTAGATATTTAAATAAATACTTAAATGCACCGTGAGACAACTGCAATTAATTGTTGTAGTTCACTTACTGAATGCCGACAGAAAGAGACTTCAATTGTATATAGGCTATCCAGCCACAAAGCACAAATGAATGAAGCAATGAAGGGTTTAAACGCAAACAAGATCAATAAGATTCCTAAAAATGAGGATTCATGTAGCAAAAGTAAAAGAGATTCCGTGTCAATTTGAGATACTATACATATATATATATATATATATATATAAACTTGACTATACTGCCCTAAGAAATAAGGGTACAATAATAAATGCCTTAATAGACTAGTATGTTATATAGAAAATAATAAATGATAATAATTAATAATGTAATTAAAGAAACTATATCTAAAGAAATATTAAAAAATGATTCTAATCATTTTCATTTATTGTTATTTTATAGTAAAAACAATTTCATAATCTTAAGAAAAATATGAATTGTTAAAATTATGTTAAACTTCATATGATTCAATTTACAAAACTTGTTAACCTTATAAAATTTGAATAAGTAAATTTCTCATGGAAATGGTTGATTTATTTTATCTAAAATTATTCATATTCACAAATAATTTATAAAATGTGGGTGAGAATAAAACACCAAATGGTACTTAACTTTAAAATCTTATAGACATTATGATTCTTTTCTTTTAAATTAGATCAGTACTTGGGATTTATGTATATGAAGTATCTTACATGAATTATTTATTAATTATGAGCTCTTGAATTAATATTATCTAACGTGGGTATGAAGTTTATTATATTAAAAAGTTTACAAAATATCCAAAATTTTATGTATATTAACATAAATTATCAATTGATAACAAATTTTCTTTTTATATTTAACTTGTCGCAATACAATTTTCTTTATCAAACTCGTGCAATGCACGTGGTCAATAACCTGATCTATATATAAAATGTAAGTTGCCTTTAGAAGTAATAAATGCTACCAATAAAAGCTCCATATAAAGATCATATCATTTACAATCAAGAATTAATTAACGAATGCAATAAGAAATTCATAACTTGCTGCGGAAAACTAATTAACGAAACCTATTGAACGTACGAAAACTAAAATCTTGGATAAATGAAAAGTTCTTATCGAGAAAATAATCACCGTCACAGTTGGACATTTTAATTTATATATTAGTTGGACTGTGAAGATAGTCCTAAACCGGATTAACTAAGGTAGATTAAGAGCAAGAGGTTGTAGCGCAAAGTGGCTTACGCCTTCAGCTCGTTTTTCCTTTAAGAGGTTGCATGTTTAATTTTCGTGGTGAGACCACTCATACTAATTTTATTAGTTATTGGAATTTATATTTCATTATATTAGGTTTAGTCTCCCTTATAACAAAAAAATAATTAAAATAGATCAACTATTAACTACACTCTTTTTAATGTGATAATGGAAATTTCGTGGAAAAATGTACATGTCGCATATGCATTATTAATTACTTACCAATAGGGATGGCAGCGGTGCAGATGTGGTGCGGGTACCACGAGAACCGCAACCGCACCGCGATATAAAATCGTGCACCGTATCTGCACAATATCCATCGCGGTTTTGAAAATTGAAATCCATATCCGCACCATTAAAAAATCACGGTTATCCACACCACACCGCACGACAAAATTAAGTTAAATAAAAATTTAAAAAGGCATAACAATTAAAGAAATAAATTAAATTAAATCTTCTACATAAAAATTATCCTTAGATGAGTACCCTATCTTTATAAATTTATTAGTTTATTAATAGTTAAATTAAGAAATCAAGTTGGATTAGGACTGGGTTTGGACAATCTGCTGGAGAATTAGCCTAATTTATATGTATAAAAATATAAATACGACGGTGCGGTTTTATCCGCAGTTTTTTCATCAAAACCATATCCGCACCACACTGCGGTGGTTTTTGAAATTAAAAATCATATCCACACCACAACCATTTGGTGCGATTATCTGGTGCTAAAAATGGTGCGGTTATCCGCAGATATGGTTTTTTACAAATATCATAGCCATCCCTACTTACCTATATATATATATATGTATGTATGATATCGGTAACGAACACCATTCTCTTTGGAATGGATGACTCTTTCAAATTTCAACTAATAAGAACGATGTAAGATTTCCATGCATCCAGTTTATGCATTATAGTGTTTTGAATATACGAGCTATATATATCAAGATGCATGGTATACTGAAAAAATCAATACATTTGTTTATATATATTAATTTGTATTGCTTGATCTTTTTGTATTTGTGGTTGAGAATTGAAATGTATGTTATTATTTATTATTATTTTTACTTCTTCTCAACTAGACCAATTACTACTTTTTCCGTTAGCACCTTATGTTTATATGGTTTGATTAAGTAGAATTAATTTTTACATGATGATTAATGCATAATATTACTCTCAATTAGCAAGGTAAAATTTAAGACTTCACTCTTCATCCAAAAAAAAAAAAGACTTCACACATAGGAAGTGTAAAAGGAAAGTGTTAGGTTAAGCATTCATTAATAAATATCATGAAATTAATTTGGTTCCAATAAAGCAAGATATATTTCACACCACCCCCAACCCCCTTCAAAAAAAAAAAAAAGAAGAAGAGAGAATGCAAGATATATTTTACATATAAATATAAAATTAGGTATGGTAAGATAATTCTAAATTATAATTGAAAATCCTCATATAAAGAATAATTAAAGTGATATCTGCATTGAGAAAAACATATATATCTTTAAAGAATACTTAAGTAACTTTAAATTTATTTATTCTAAGCATTCAAGTTTTTAGAATCAAGAAGCATATATCTATGATAGATATATGCGTATAATATATTGAGAATAAAATTGAAATATTTAATACATATTAAATAATAGAATGATTTGCAATTTATTCTTGAACCATTTAAATATTGGTTTAATTATTGACAATTCTTATTGCTTTGTAGATGCAAATTCATCTTCAAATCTAAATAATTCTTATATGAAATGTAAAAGATATATATGAAAATGAACACGTAGAACACACAAAGAAAGAACACTAGCACATGTTAGTAATTAAACTAGAATTGCTACGTTAAGAATACTTAATTTAATTCTTATTTTATTAATAGACATAAAGAAAAATAAAGTATGTGTATTTAAACTACACTGATAAAGAAGATGGTACCATGTCCCGACATCGTGGCTCTCTTTCACCAGAAACTTGTTGGTCATTCTTGAGTAAGTGTGAAGTGTGCTGACATTTACTACGGGCAGCCTTCAGTTAGAAACTTGCATACTGCTCGTAATGTCCTCCGGGACAAAAGATGACGCAAATAAAGTTTGCGAGCTATGGAACTCTCCAAGGGAAAGTGCAGTTGGGTTCCGTATCCTATTAGCTTAAGCCCTTAGAATGCGGAACCCAACCCTTTTATAAGCTCGTTGGTTTTTCTTTATTAATTCGATGTTGGAATGGGATCTAGGATCTTTAACAACTCGGAAGGCAATTGTCACGCTCACAAGTCATGTGATCCTTTGCAAAGGAAATGCATTGAGAAGCAGTATAATCATGTCCTGTCTCGGTTGCTTCCAAGGTGTTTGGAGGATGGATCCTTGCGCATAGAATACAATTAGAAAGGAGGTTGTTCGTACCTGAAGAGATCAAATCAAGGAGCGGCTGGTGAATGGCACAACGAGCACATATTTCTTGGTCTCTACATTTCCGTTGATGTGAATATATATGAAAGTAGGAGAAGAGGAAGGAAGGGCTACTTATTCGACTTCGGGGAATGAGAATGTCGAAATAATTGTAGTCAATGATTGCAGATAAACAAAGCCATAAATTGTAAAAATAAATAAATAAATAAAGAGGAGCTCTAGTTTGTCACCTTAATTTTACATGAAAGTAATTATTAAAGTTTTCTAATTTTATGTACAAGAGGTTGCTTTAGTCATAAGAAATGTAATAATTGAGAAATTTAAAGTAAAAAAAACTTTTATTTTATTTTTATGCACAATCCAGTTTATCTTTTAACACACTTGGAAACCAGATGCAACGTTTCCTCCAATACAGCAAGACATTAAAAGCAAGTACAAACTATTCTAAACTAGCACTGCAGTTAAGGACTAGCCGTTAGAGTATTTGATGAAGTGGAAATTGGTTGATTTGGTGGAAGATGAGTTCTCCAAATGGGATGCTTCAGTACACAATCACTTGTGGTGAGTCGATCGCAGAGAGAAAGTAGCCGTCCTCGGGGCCCCGCTGTTAGTCTATTGGTGGTCAAACGAAAGACCACATAAAGAAATATTTCTTCTATCTTATGTGGCGTATTCCTATGTCTTGTCCCGAGTTTTTATGCAGCATAAAGAATAAATAGACATATAGTTTGCTCGCACTTTTATGCCGAACTGTCATTGATTAGCCAAAATAATCAATAATAGTATATCGTATTACTAATAAGGGTGAATTATGAAAAAAAAAGGTTTATTCCTTTTTTTCCCCAAAATCTAATGCGACTTTTCATTTATGTCTTAATTTTCCAATCGTTACTTTTCAATTAATTTTTTCATTAATAACTGCTACAATAATCCCGCTTGGCATCTTCTTTATCGTGTGACAACCTACGTGTGATTTAAAAAGAAAAATGAAAAAAGAGGGGCAATCACTCAAGAACCCAAATTATAGTCCATAATTTCCATTGTAACAATATAGAAAGGGGATTTCGCAGATTTAGGGGAATCGGTGGGATTTGGGCCGACCAAAATCAAATTTGTGGCACATTCTAGGGGTCAAGATGGATGAGCGGGTCGGTTTTTTGAGAAAATGTGGCAAAATCTGTTGTATGAAACTATAAGGACATTCACTGTGGAGTTCTGGGTTTTAAAATCGAGTTTACATAGAGCATTCACGTCACACTTTTCGACTTTTATATATTATAATGATTGTAATTGTTACATATATTATAAATTTATCAATAAATAATAATATATTGGAATATGGAACCACGCAAGAACCTTAATACGAATCTATCATATCAGTGCTCGATCACTGATCTGCTAGTTCCAACGAACAATGATATAGCTCCAGCCCCTTCTTCATACTCTGATCGATCCGCTTGAGCTCTCTCCATTACTTTCACAACGCCAGCCCTGTCTATCGACAAGCTCGAGTCGATCATAGAGAGAAAATCGCACAATGGTAGCTCCAACCCCTTCTTCATACTCCAATCGACCCACTCGCTTGAGCGTCATGTGGAAAAAACAATGCCACGAGGCATTATTTTGTTTGATGAATAAAATTGGCAAATGGATAGATTTGGATTTAAAGTGAAATGATTTCTATGTAATAAGTGAAAATTCGTGTTAGATTAAAAAAAATTGAAATCTTGTGCTTTTTTACGTAATTTATCTTAATTATAATTTGGAGTTCGAGAGACATGAATATATAAGCAGAATGCACGACTGTAGTGGGGGAACGTCCTTTGCTATAGATGCCGGGCTGCGACCGGAATCTAGACTGGACTGTTCTATGCCGATGCTGTTTGTGAGACTAGGAAATGGAACTAGACCTTTGTCCAAGCGAGCCTGAGCCTAGTAGTTGTTAATTGGTAGATCGAAGAGATCCTATGGAATGCTCCATCACCTGGGAGCTCAGACTCCATTCGATCATGACATGAATCCATAGGTTAAGCTCTCACCAGAATGGTATCGCCACTGGAGACGAGAAATGTAAGCATTTATCACGAATTAACCGTTATTCATGTCATTAAAGCACAAGGAAATGAGTAGTAGTTTTCTTTCCGGTTATTTTTCCCGATTGGCAAAGTTCCTAGATAGTCCTTGCCAAGCGAATATTGAGCCACAAAGTTGAAAGGATGTAACGATTCTGTTACAATATGTATCTGTTCCATATTGCTAACAGTTTTACGTTCGAAAAAACGATATCACTGTAGTTGTCTTTAAAAACGCAAACACCATAGAAAATGATTTATTCAGGTGATGTTAAATTATGCAATATTGCACACACATAAATTGACTTACATGTACAGCAGCAGCTAAGTAAACACGCTACGCCTAAGAAAGGGGAATGAGAGTGGCCTTCAAAAGCATGATATGAACAAGAACAGTTCTTCACTGCATAAGATTAGCACGAGGAGGCGAGGAATGCATTCAGAGCGATAGCTCTGCTCCGTCTTCATAGTTCGGGAATGTGACACATTTGAACACCTTGCAGCTTGTACACAGGACATAACCGATCTAGACAAATATCAACAAGTGGATTTCCACATGTTAAGCCCGCGTATTGTAATGCATACACGAAAGCTATATCAAAAGGATGAGGTTGTAGCTCGACAGTGTAGGGATCTGGAGCTGATATCAGATTGTGTAAAACCATGTCCAGGAAGGAAGGCAGAGGACTTCTGGTGAAATGTTTCGTTACAAAACGACAAGGGAATGGAACGGATATCATACATTTGCATTCTATTTCCATTCTTCGGTAAGAAATGTGCCATAAGCATTAGACTTACCTTTGTTTTGCCAAGCACAAGCGTGAACTCAACGAGTCAATATTGATCTGTGCGAAACATAGGAAGCAAGGCCTTTTTTTTGGTTGCCAGAGAATGCACAGGAAAAGGATTGGCCTTGCCATGTTAAGGCATCCAATTTATTCGGCAATTTCATCCTTAAGGACTTCCATTGCTTCGCACCAAATATTGCTGGAAGGTCTAAATCGGGAATCGAATTATACGGAATATTCCATGACACGCAATGAGGACTTTGGCTGCAACAGATGTAGTAATACACCACACTAATGCCACAAGATAAACGTACTCCGACATCTTGAGCAGCAAGATGGAAAAATCCAATATATTCAGTTGCGAGCTATCAAAAGAGGCTGCGCAGTTGATGATAAGGAATTACCGCTCTGCAGGAAGGACACCGGCGGTAGATTCGCTTGTTCTCGGCTTTGATGTTGGTCTTCTGTCCCTTACAGAAGTCGCAGACCAACCACCCTTTGCCATTGCAAGGTTCACACGTGATTCCTGGCTCAGTCTTCTCCCAACCGAATAACCAGAAACAAAGACCAACCCTGTTTCAGACTTCAGTGTTTGACCGGGATCGAGACAAGAACATTACATAACAAAAGAGAGTTTGGCATAAGTCTTCCATTTCCAAGAACCAATGGCAGGAAGATAACCTGTTCTTGAAATGTGGAGCTGCAGCAGAGTGGCTTCAGCGACAAGTGAGGCTTCTGATGTGAAACCCGTGGCAGCATCGGAGAACTTCGCCGGATGCTGAGCTGCTTTAATGGCGGAACGTTCACTCTCATCACCACCGCCATGGCAGCGAAGATTGAGGGGAGCAATGAACATTTGATCTCCTGCCTCATCCACTTCTTAGCTGAACCAGATAACGCTTCTCTCTTGGGAAATTTCACTTTGCACCCCCATGTTCAGGGGTGGAATCATTTCATACACTGAAGTTTATGCCAATGCCAGAAATGCACCTTGAAGTCGGTTTTCGTCTCATTTCCATTGCGCGACCTTGACAATATCAGAATTTGTATGATCCAAGTTAGATTTATCTCCTTTAAATGGAGTATTCGCCGATTGATCCGTCAAAGACTCTACTGATAACTCTCTAGTAATGGCAGAAAAAAAAAGATTCAAACGTGAACCGAGCAACACCACTTGGACTTATAAATTGAAAGGTTAATTGGAAAATGCACAACCGAAGAATGCCGAAGCTTCGAGATGTATTTCGGCATTGTGTGAAACTTCGCTTGGGTGTGAAATGGTCAAGCACCAGACTACATGCAACAAATCTGAAACTTTCCATAATTATGGACCTCGCAAGCAATTACGCGACGAGCAGAATTTGCGTTGTATTTACGAAAAGTCACCTGAAGTAGCCACCAAATTACGAAACTGACACTCCATTGACGCACGTAGAGCCGCCGTGAGGAGCCGGAGGAGCAATGAATCTGGCGGCTCTGATCCTCTGCCTCTCTATCCTCTCCCCTCTTCAATGCTCCCTCGCCCTCAACGACCCGTGCGAAGACCCCGAGATCCGCCGGAGCCCGCGAGACCTCCGGTCCGACCAGATCACGGTGCTGATCAACGGCTACTCTGAGCGCCGCATCCCCCTCATCCGCTCCATAGCGGCGGCCCACTCCGGCTCCGCCGTCGTATCAGCCGTCCTCGTCCTCTGGGGGAACCCCTCCACCCCGCTCGACGTCATCAACCGTCTCTCCCGCGACCTCTCTTCCGCCTCCTTCGGCCCCGCTGCCATCTCCGTCATCCCGCAATCCTCCACCAGCCTCAATTCCAGGTCCTCAATTGCGTTGAAGTACAAAGATTCTCAATTTCAAGCAAAAGACAGAACCTTGAACGTTGATGATTGAACAGCTTTTGTCGTGTCAGGTTCCTTCCCCGGCGGGAAATCAAGACGCGGGCTGTCCTGGTCTGCGATGACGACGTGGAGGTCGACCTCAGATCGGTGGAGTTCGCGTTTAAGATCTGGGCGTCGAATCCCGACCGTCTGATCGGCCTCTTTGCCCGCTCCCACGACCTTGATCTATCGAGGAAAGAGTGGATCTATACGATCCACCCGGACCGGTACTCGATCATGCTTACCAAGTTCATGATCCTGAGCACTGAGTACCTCTTCAAGTACAGCTGCGAAGGCGGAGAGGCCATGGCGAGGATGAGGAGGCTTGTGGACGAGACGCAGAACTGCGAGGACATACTGATGAACTTTGTGGTGGCGGATGAGACGAATGCCGGGCCTGTTCTGGTCGGTGCAGAGCAGGCCCGGGATCATGGGGACTCAAGGAATGAAGGGGAGAGGGAGGAGGAGGTGAGGGAGGTGGGGCTGAGTACGAGACGAGGGGAGCATAGGAAGCGTCGCGGAGAGTGTATAACAGAGTTCCATCGGGTTCTCGGTAGGATGCCATTGAGGTATAGCTATGGAAAGGTCGTGAACTCGGTCGGGGAACAGGGGCTATGCAAGAAAGGCGGGAAGCTGGTCTTTTGCGATGTACAAGTCGGTGAATGAACTTGTTCCTGTTCTGCAGTTTACATGATCATGAGAAGGCTTGAGGGGTCGTCTTTCGTTGGACCTGCATTTCCGAGTTTAAGAAGGGCCAGCAGCATGGCAATCTCTGAGCAGCTAATTTAGCAGCGGTGTTTGGTTGATTAGGAACACAGTTCTGAAATGGTTGATTTAGGGGCCGAAGCGATTCGATCTTTTGAAGGATCGTGTACTTCCAAATGTATAATTACCCGAATCGGGATCTGAGTTTTCTTGGCCTTTGACTGATAGATTACTGCTGATGTAAGTGTTATCGTATCGATAAAGGATGGACTTTTCAGTTTTCTCACTTCTCAGTATGCTTTTGTCGAATAATACAAACGTTGAATGACGAGCTCTTCTATGATGCAAGTACCGAAGTTATCTCATACTCGGCATCGTTGAACTTACAATTCAGCTGCTGTGGTGCTTATCAAAACCTGTCATACCACATTGGCTGAGGCTGTTCAAGTTAAAGAATGTGATAACTGATCTACAGAGGGAAGAGATGGCGAGACACTTCAGAAGGAATCGAACCACCTTGTCCGATATCAGGATTCCATATATGATTGTTCACGCACAACATATGTATATGTACCCATGAAGGGGATCAATATCGGCAAAATTAATGATACAATGAGGTTTCTCGAACAGAAAACAATTCCATTGTATCGTGAAGGGTCCATATAGTGACCATCGGAGAATTAAGGAGAGAAAGAGTCCCCATACAGGACAGGTAAATGTTCTTAATGTATGAATTATCACTTCACTGGGAAGTTCCTTGACCTGCTAAAATAAATTCGGGTCGAAACATCATATCAAGGCTCGAAGGGTCGCTCTCTGGCATATCATTTCTCCCCCTTGGAGCTGGCATAAACAGCTATTCTCATGCCACCTCCCGTTCACCGATTGCAGTAGCTTCGACCATGCTATATTCACCAGCTGCCTCCTGAATGCCCTGGTGGTGGGCTCATGTTTCCCTGAAAATGTAATCGTTTCAAGATTAGTAGTCACCGCAATCCGAGATTTGCCAATGTGATCTTTTGGAATGAAGGACATGTTTAGTTTGTGATTATGCTATTCAATAAAACTATCTGTCACAAAATTCAGGTGGTGAGTCCAAGATCGAAATTCTACTCAAGCCAGATAGCGTGTCTTTTAGGCTCGAATGATAATCGGAAGGTTCACTCTCCTTGGCTGAATCCTGAATGAGACCAGGCTTAGCACCGAGATCAGTTGGGTTCGACCAACCATATAAAAGGGAGTTTGACCTCAAGAACCATCACCTCAAGCCTAAATAACTCAAGAGAAGAACACTTCTCTACCGCCTCTAGAAGTGAACTTACATGTTATTGGCTTACCAAGGACAAGGAGACCTGGCTCTGGCTAATTCCTGACGAGCTCCAGATGGTGGGGGCGGACAATAGCGTGAGATGAATTGATTCCTCAGCGAGTGCCCTCAGCCTATTGAGCTCGGGCAACACAACCTTCCCGAGATCGGGGCGGTCCTTCCGTCTGAGTTCTGAGCATTTGAGTGCGAGCTTCGCGAAGCGCAGCGTCTCCTCCATGGGCCAATCAGGCACATCCGGGTCCAGAGCATCCTCGAACCTCCCATCTTCAATGGCTTGCTCAACAATGTGGGTGAGGCCCATTGCAGGCTTCGCAGTTATGATTTGCAAGTACATGATCCCAAGAGAGTACACGTCTGATTTAACCCCGAGCATTCCTGTCTGCTGATACTCTGGATCGATGTAACAGAATGTGCCAGCCGTCGCAGTCAATCTATACTGGGTCACAGTATCGGCAATTGAGGGAGGGACAAGACGGGCCAACCCCACATCGCTGATCTTGCTCACGAAGTTTCGGTCCAGGAGTATGTTGGCAGGCTTCAGGTCCCGATGCACGATTGGCTCGGGCTTGGCTTGGTGGAGGAACAGAAGGGCAGTACCAATCTCGGCAGCAATCTTGAATCGGACCTGCCATGACAGTGGGGGCCCGCCTCCTCGTCGGAAGAGCCGGTCCTCCAGGCTTCCCCGGCCCATGAACTCATAGACTAAGCATCCATACTCGGGGCAAGCTCCGAGGAGGAGGACCATGTTTGGATGCCTTATGCAGCTGAGGACCTCAACCTGTAAAGAAGTCATCAGTAATAGTATACCTGGAACCGACTTGGAAACTTCGTTTGCGTCTCAACCATAAAAATGGATTAATGCTATCGACAAATGCAAGTTATGAAGTGTTACTTTACACTTTTGGCCTGTTAGGTACGATGATTGGACATTGGGATGGAATGGAATAATGTACTAATCATAGGAATTGCTTTCCTAGTCAACCTGCTTTCCTGTGTAGTAGTCAGGCTCTTTTTTTTCCTCCCAGAAGGAAAATGAAAACCAGATTGTATTCCATTTCCAAACAGAAGATCATCAACATTCTAGGATCGGATTTTTGCATCAAACATACGATCGCACACATGATTCCATATCTCTAGCAGCATTATTACCTCTTGCTGAAACTGGGACCTGCCCTGAGCTGCATCGGGACGCAGAATTTTTATAGCGACAGGCGTATGATCCAAGTACCCCTTGTACACAGGCCCGTACCCGCCTTCCCCAATTTTGCGGGACTTTGCAAAGAAGTCTGTGGCAGCTTCGATTTCCTCGATCGTGTACTTCCTGTACTGAATATAAGACTGCCCGAGTGAGTTTATTATCTTCTTCTTCTCCTCTGCTTCCTTTATTGCTTTCATCTCCGCATTTCTTCTCTTGTGTGCTTCCATATCCGCGACCCGACGAGCCACTTCAGCTGCTTCCATTGCTGCCTTTGACTTGGCCCTCTCCTTCTGCGCTAGCATGAGAGCAGCTTCCCCGGCCACTCGTAACTCCTTTAACCTCCTCTCTTCTTCTGCTTTCCATTGTTCAAGTTCTTCTGCCTGTTAAGCAACAAAAACATGTCAAAGTTCGCCCTCAAACTGTCCTCGGTTGGGTTATGCCGAACAAATCTACACACACCGTTTTTTTTGCAATGAGCGCTTCTCGGCAAGCTGCACTATACATTTCCATTGTCTGCTTCAGTTCCAACTTCAACCTCTGCATTTCCACTTCCACGTCGTCATTCTGTTCCAAAATGTTAATGGATTTACAGTTAGACAGTACTCATGATGCGAGCCGCTGATGATCATTCAATAGACTGTTTCCTTACCATTGGTGAAGAGTTCGCGGAAGGGGATCTGGCTTCACTACCGCCCGAAACTGAGGAGTTACGATGAGGAGAAGTGGCCTCTAATGACCTCTGAAACGACTCGAAGCTCATCTTGTAGTCCATATCCGAGGCATCAGATAGTCTTACACTCAGGTCGCTCTCCATATTGTTGTAGGAAGGAAGATACTGAAAATCAATGCTCGTTCTCCCAGAGCTGACCGAGAATATGCTATCGTCACGGTCACGGGGGAGGATTTCCAGAGGATATCTTCCATTTGAGGTTCTCCCTTTAGTGAGCTGACTGCATTCCAAAATACTTTCTAGTCATGACACTGTTAAAATTGTCTTCTTGATGATGTTGCATATACAGCATGGTCACATATAAGCCAGCTTAATGCAGATACGGAACTTGGAACAGCATGGAAATGAACCTGACAATGGATAAACCGAAGTACAGAATTGACAAGACTCGAAACAGAATCTGTAGTCTGATAAAAAGATTGGATAGAGTAAGATATTTACTGTCTAATGAATTCTTCACTATTCCGTGAGCTTTGTGGCAGTTCAACCGGTGATCGTTCATCATCTATTTTGAAAACCACAAAAGAAAGTTAGTTTCTCCATGGTCTCCGCGATAACGATTTATTGCAGCTGAGAAGGGGGAATAAACTGAATACAGGAGAAACAAAAATGGAACGGACCTCTTACACTGTTAGGTTCAGGAAGGTCCGACTCTGTTGCACTCGATCTTGACTGCGAGTGAGTTAGCATTTGGCCGTACAGAGCGGATATGGTTGGAGCAGGATGTGATGCTGAGCGCATGGATGATATCTTCCCTTTTGAGATGACATAAACCGTGCAGAACTCGGGGGCGCTCTTTGATATGGTGCTCGGTACATCACCACTCTTGAATCTTCAGAGAGGAGGAGACCGTCAGAGAAAAAGAGAAATCGTTTGAGGAAATCAGACATCACGAGATACTCATGCCAAGTACTCGCAGTCTAGAGGGAGAACTCATCACATACCGAAGAAGGCCGGATCTCGACGAGGCACCCAACACCAAATGCTCAATCCCGTTGTTAGCAACGTGTTGGATCAATGCCTTTGCAATGTCGGGATCTTCTAGTATAACATCCGTGAATTGTATCTGGTCAGATAAAGAAAGTGAAACCATGAATAGACAATCATCCGATAAGTTATGAACACAATCAAAAACCAAAGGAATTCTCGCGTAGAAAAGACTTACATCCTTACGCGTACAAAAACACCGGAAAGGAAGGAACAGCTCCTTGGTCTGTGAGTCGAGGTCCGAACCTGCCAAAACAGTCAATACACATATTTCCGGTGCAATGAGAGTCATCAAAGTTAAAAGGTGAAATGCAGCTAAAAAAGCCGATGGATTCGAAAATCATTTTCTTTCCTCACCTGGAACGACGGGTTTCGTCCGGACATGAATGAGCACAACAGTCTGGCCACGTGCGAGGATATGATCAATGGCCCACTTGAGGGCATGCTGGCTGGACCGGTCCCGGTCTATTGCCACCGCCACGATCCCATTCACGCCTTTCTTCTCCGGCGACGCCAGGTCTCTCGGGTTCCACATCTTGCCAGTAAACAAGAAAAACCTTTGCCTCCCCCTCCTCCTCTCCTTCTATGTTTGTTTTTCCCTTCACTTTTTATCTGTCATTTAATGGTGTTCCATAAGATTATGGAACCGGACTAGGGGTTGAAGTTCTGTTTCTTCTGTTGGGTTTATTGTTGGTCTCCTCCCATTTGGCCAATAGGAGAAACCATTCTATGTGTTTTCCCCTTATGGCTTTCCTAAGAGATTTTTTTTTTTTTGGGGCAATGGATTATTCCTTAACAAAAAAAATGTTCCTTTCTACCTGAAATTACTTCTAAATATAACTCATTCAAAGCAGGGAACAACCGTAACCCTCTCCTCATGCCTAAGACTGCTGCCATTAATAGTCCTTTTGGAAGCCTCCTTTTTTTTTTTTTGGGTAATAATTTTTGGAAGCCAATTTCAATTCCAGTCAAACTCCAATTCCAATTCTAACTCACAACCTAAGAAACCTTCCCAAAATGGCACATTTTACACCTCTCTTCATATGACTCGACCATATTCTCAAACTTTCCCTTGTTCCGTGCTGTGCGAAAGTGGACCTACGTCGGGCTCCACGAGCTATTTAGTACTCTTTAAATATTAGGTTTCGGAAGCAAGCATGACTCCGATGACTAGGCGGTCAACACACTGCAAGATTGAACTGTGCAATTTCTTCGGTCATTGAATGTTTGGTTTCGCAAAACATGCAATTTAGCCAAGCAAGCAACGAATATTAATATGAAAAGAACAGAACCAATCAATGTTTTTTTCTCTTTCTTTCTTTTGTCTGCTTTTTATTTTTTTCCTAATTTTCAGCAGTCAGTCAGACTTAGGACAAACCAGAGTCAAAGTGCAAAACCAATGACCGAGGCTAGGAAATCTCCTTCCATATCCAGGATATTGCTTAGGAGAAAGGGGCTGCTTATGGAGCCAGTCTAGGCCGTAAATATAGCTAAAATCCGGGCCTATGTTCGCAGCCGCAAGCAAAGTTGAGCCTCACCATAGGCAGGGACCGGATGGCTGATCACGACACATATCTCGTGCAACCTTTTCACTCTACTCTCCTTCGACAACTCGTCCAAAAGAAAATCGTGCAAAGACATGTTCTCCGTCGGCTCCTTCCATATACTTTTGAAATATTGAGAGTGATCTATTCCAAATTATTTCATAATTACTTTATGGTATGAACCCGAGCTTTCGAATTTTGGAACAGCGATGCATCAACACTTACGGAGAAGGGCGTACCGCCTATGTATATCACATACATAAATCAGCACGAGTTTGGTCATAACGTCGAGGAGTCGATCATAAGATCTATGCATACACAACGTTTGCACTTTCATAAAAGTAATTCCATGGAACCAAAGTTTGAAGCAAAGTATTTGTTTTACACTTTTTCCCCTGTGATGTCACTTTTTATTTCACCTATAAAAGCTTCCCATTTCACGGATTACTTCCCCGCCTTCTCACCTTCTTCCTCCCTATTGTGAGCTTGTGACATTACAAAAGGGGAAGCTCCTAACCGTTTACAGCCTCAGGAATCTCAAATATAAGCAATGCATCCAGCCACAAGTGCCAACTCAATAGATCCCCTCGATATTGATCTTGAGAGTTCAGTCCAGTCCGCTTGTCTAATTCCCATCGAGCATGGCAACAGACCGACCACTCATGCCTCAAGTATCATGATACCGTTTCTTTCCAAACTGGAAAACTCAGACGATTTGCGGAGTTTCCGTGTGAGCCTCAAGTGGTGCACCCTGGACCACTCGACATGGCTTGGAAAGTCCATATCGTTCTGCACTTTCATATTTCTCACCATCGTAGCCCCTCTGGTGACTTCCCTACTAGTCCAATACCAAGACAGTTCACTCTCCAATGACCCCATATCATTCAACAAGCTCGTCCAGTTTCCTGAGTCGGCCCTGGCTTTGATCGGGTTTTTCACTCTCACCCAGTTCTTCAGGAGGTACACTCTTGGGCAGCTCCTGTTTCTAGACGGGTTAGAGGGAGATTCCTCGTATGTCCAGAGAGGTTACCGGCACGAGCTTGGCAGGGCCTTCCGGTACTGAGACATCTTATAATTTAAGTCGGATTGGCTTGTATGCCTTCTGGTACTGAGACATCATATAATTTAAGTTGGCTGATCTGAATATTATGATTCAATAGGTACCTGGCATGCATTCTGCTTCCATCATTTATTGTCGAGCTCGCCCACAAGATCGTATTCTTCTCTAAGGTGACTGTTCTAGTCCCCTACATCAATTCGGAGATTGCTGCAAAGATTGTCGTAGGAGTACTGGTGCTGTGGTCGTGGGTCTACAGGACGGGTGTGCTCCTGCTTGTCTGCATCCTGTTCCGGCTGACCTGCGAGCTTCAAATTCTGAGGTTCGAGGGGTTCAATAAGCTGCTTGAGGGATGTGGGTCCGACGCATCTGTGATTTTTAATGAGCACATCAGGATACGGACCCAGTTGTCTGCTACGAGCCATAGGTATCGGTGTTTCATCATCGGGTGTTTGCTGACACTAACTGTGAGCCAGTTCGGTGCGTTGTTGCTGGTTCTTGAATCGGAAGAGACAAAGACATTCTTCAACTCCGGTGACTTGATAGTAAGTCCTGCTGGTTTAAGCTTTTGGTATACTTGATAGAACTTATTTCTGCTGATGAAATCTGTGTTGATGAACGGATTTGATAGATACTCGCATCATCTTGTGCAGGTCTGTTCGGCAGTCGAGCTTAGTGGCTTCTGCTTGTGTCTCCTTGGTGCTGCTAAGATTACACATCGAGCTCAGGGAATTGCATCGATTGCAACTAGGTGGCATATGACAGTATCCTGTGCCTTCAGCACGCCAGATCATGGGAAAGAACTGAATGGCACGCACGGCGACAATAACAGTGACTCAGACCATCTAATCCCAGTCCCCAGCTCCCAGGAACCGTCCTCATTCCAGATCCGAGAAGCTTTAGGTGAGTAACAACGCCACTTCCTTTATATGAAATAATACAAGAGAATGGACCGTAAAACACATCTTCACACTGCCGAATGATATCCACTGGTTGTACTTGTGCAGTGGCATACTTGCAACATAACAGTGGTGGGATCACAGTCTACGGGTTTGCCCTCGATCGAGGAGCGCTCCACACTCTCTTTGCATTTGAGTTTTCTCTAGTGCTGTGGATACTAAGCAAGGTGACGGTTCTGCCATCTTCTTGACGCGCAGCAGTAATGCCTGAGACGGAGCATCAACAGCTCGAAAAATGGCCAAACAGTAGGCATCCTTTGCCGGTTTCTCGATGAATCTCGGCAATGCAAATATATAATCATTTCAAGTTTAGTTAAATCATGTTTCTAGAACTGTTTAATGAAAGATGCTTCATGTCTTCCTTCAGATAACTGCCACTCATAATGTGAGTCTTATCTAGGCAGTTCGATTTCAGCTTGGGATGAATCTGTTTATCGTCTGTAATGATAATAGTCATAGGAATGCCAATATATCTTTGCTCATGTTTTAAAACAAATGCCGTGTCAAATTTCGAGGATCGTGGTAAAGAGTGGAGGAGTTTGGTCCGAGTCAAGGAGTTTGATCGTTATCGAGTTTTTATTGGTCAACACGATTTATCTTTAATTTCAACTAATGAAATGCAAAATTGGTAAATCTATTTATAAGAAAGGAAAAATGAAGCGTAGGATATGGATTCACTATATAAACCAAAATCGCAAACCCCTAGCCATGCTTTGAGAGTCTCTTCTGCTGCGTTTGGTTTGGGAGTTGGATTTTGATTTTAATTGGTTGATTTTGATTTTGATTTTAATTGAGTTGTAATGATTGTGGTGTTGAATTATGAGAAAAAGTATGAAAAAGTAATGAATAGTTTGGAGAATTTAATATTAAAAATTGAATTGAGTATAATGGAATTGTATGTGGGTTTATGTATGGGGCTTACCTTTCTGACTTTAAAGAATTGATTTTTGTTGTGTAGTGAGTAGAGTTAAAGTTATAGTTAAAATGTTAAAATCAAACCCTGAAAATAAACGGAGCTTCATATCCAAAGACAATGGAGTTCAATCACATCCACGATTACATAAGATTCAAGGTCAGGAGTCCGTGTTACCGAGCTTTAAAACGGTTGGGTATCAGCATAGGCACATGGTACATTCATTTCACAGAAATGTTCGACCGAGGGATACTCACTGCACGTCCGAGTAAGACAGATCCTGTAAGAAACTGCCAGCCTTGCTCATTCGGACATAGGCAAAGTAGGCCGGGGCTGAAATCCTCGATGAGCTTTGGTACCGGGCCCAAAACATCATGTAGCCACTGAAGTTTAGCCAATTGAGTGCGAAAATTCTTCGCGTTTGTAGAATAACATTTTGTACAATTGCACAAAAATCTAGCAAAAGTTTCATAGTTTTCGCACTTAAAAGAAGAATGCTTGTATGAGTGCTAAAAATTAGTATGAAATGTTATTCTTCTTGTACAAAAGGTTTTCGCACAAGAACAATAATTAACGAGTATTTCAATACAGAACTTTTAAATAAAAAGTACGAAAATGTTTCTCTTGTACGTAATATTATTTTTCTTATGTAAAGAGTTCTCGCATGAGAGAAAAACAACATTTCATGTAAACTTTTCACTCTTTAAGCAAAATGTTTGTTTCTTTTAACAAACTAGATGAATACTGGTGCGTTACACAAGAACCGGCAAATATCCTTTCTAAAGAATACGACTCATTTAATTTTTTTTTAAAATTTTGGTACTTAATAAACTCATTTAGTTTTATCTTTTACCTCATTTAACTTTGTATATATTTTCACTGAAGAAAAAATTGTGCATATAAAGAGTTCAATATCAATTAGGTAATTGAGTAGAATAATTTTAATTTAAACTCAGTTTTGTTACCTCGTGTATATAATACGATTTAAATTGATTTTTTTTGTTGATGCAGATTAATTTTACCACTATTGACGTAATTAAGTAGAAGATTTATTCTTACATAAACATCTCTCAACTATATATATTCATATATTCATAAATAAATTAACATAACTAAATAGATGGTTCATACTTATTTATACAAGCATCTCTTAAATATATATATTCATATATTCATAACGAGATTTACGTATACGAGTATTTACCAACCAAATATTATTTTACTATATATAGTAAATTTAACCAATACATGCGAGAATTATTCATCAAACAAAATATTCTTAAAATAGATGATTGATATATTTAAGATACAGTGTAAAAAAATATATTGCTAAAAAAATTGTATTTTAATAAGAAATTATATATTGAAATTATCGGTAAAATTTCTTCAAATTTTAAAATATATAAGATGCCTATATGGCTGCATAAGAGGGTTTAGAATAGATGTGGCAGTGTGAGAGAAGACAATTTTAATTTTTATGAGGTGGTAACGTAATATGCTGGCTCGAGAGTTTTATTATATATAACTATTGATTGATTGATTTGCATAATAACCCTCCATAATCCATCCCTCCATAGACTGCAATTCAAACAAACCATGAATGTCAAACTTTTCGCACTTGTATGAAACTTTTGTGAAATCTTTACGTAATTATTAAACGTTATTCTCCAAGTGTGAAAGCGGCAGGAATGTTAGAATTGGCCGATAGAAAAATGGGCCGGACCGAACCAAACTTGGGCTAGCCCGGCCTATGTTAGGTGGGTCGGGTCGATCTGGACCCGACCCGTGAACAGTAAACTAAGATTTGGCTTCTGCTCTGACTTGGGCGATAAGTCGAGAGCTCAGCAAGAGAGAGAGAGAAGGGCTCTGTCTGCTTCATACTTTCATCCTCCCGAAGCTTTCCTCCTTGCTGCAGAAGAGTGCGTTAGGGTTTTGCAATTCGATCGGGGACAAGATGGATCTCGGCTTGAACGAGGAGCACTCGATGGGGACGACCATCATCGGAGTCACCTACAACGGCGGCGTCGTCCTCGGCGCCGACTCCAGGACCAGCACCGGTAACTCAGTAGATCCTAATATCTAGCTGATCTTGTCGAATTATTGCTGTGAGTGTGCAACTGATTGTAAGTGTCCTCGAATCCCAGGAATGTATGTTGCTAATCGAGCTTCGGATAAGATCACTCAGCTCACGGACAATGTCTACGTTTGCCGCTCTGGATCGGTATCTCTCGCCTGTTCTGTTTCGTGTTCACTTGAGCCAATCGGCATATGTTTGTGATGTTAAAGTCTGTATTTTGTTCTCTGTCTTGGGTTGGCAGGCTGCAGATTCTCAGATAGTGTCGGACTATGTCCGCTACTTCCTTCATCAGCATACGTGAGTATTCATTCTCCTATATCCCGTATATTATCATTGTTCCATCGTGCAAAAACTTTCTCCTTTGTGTGGTTTTATTGGGGTTGGATTGATGTCATAATCAGCTTCTAATTGGAAGAAACTTCGGACTATCAAAACTCGAGACTAGGCATTTTGGAGATATCATGATTGGTGTATTCAGTCATTCCTATGATTATACTTCTTTGCGGGAGCTTCCTGCATCTTCGTTTTATTTACTCAGAAGCCGAATTTGCTCGAAGCTTTGGTATAATAGATTATTCTTCTTTTTTTCCTCCCAAATGTACAGGATACAGTTAGGCCAGCCTGCAACTGTAAAGGTTGCTGCCAACCTCGTCAGGCTACTAGCGTACAATAACAAGGTTTGGGCTTTCTCAACGTACTTTCCGTATGTCTTGCTTGCCTGTTGCTCTTTTTCTTTCTATTAGAATTTATATTTATAATGTACCTTTGGATATTTTTGAGAACTTGTTAGTAGTAACTAGCAAGCAAAATCTGAAATTAAATTTGCTGAAATGATTAATACGGAGTAACGTGGGTCTATTAGACTATCTGTTGACAACACCAAATTATGTTGAAGAATATTATATTGTGTGAGAGATATTTTGCAATTTGTTTTACATGCTGTAGCATTTGAAGCAGTTCTTTTTTTTTTTCTTTTTGGGTTGGGGGCGGGCGGGCGGGGGATATGTCTTTGCACTTGTAGTGCTTATATACTGGAAATACCAAAAATATGCACAAGTCATGCTATAAATTGCAATTGGTAGTTTCTTCTGTAGAAATTTTTTCCCCCTTGCTGATGTCTAAGAATGGTACTGTAGTGGTTGACAAAATTTCTGTTGTCTGAGTCTATGGATGCACTATTATATGAACCTGAAAATCTGAAATTGCTTCTTCGTTCCTGACATAATATGTTGTCATCTTGTGCTTAATTGGCAAAAGACCTTCCTAAGTTTGTGGAAATTGTGCATTAGCATTATGTTGCTCGTGTACTTGTTCGAGTGTTTTGTACTCTAGTTGATTCTCCTTAGTGCAAATGGGAAGTGCAGAGATTCTTAACTTTGCCTGTTGCCCTTTTTACCTGTATGTGACAGAATATGCTGCAAACTGGTCTTATTGTTGGTGGGTGGGACAAGTATGAGGGCGGTAAAATCTATGGCATTCCTCTAGGTGGTACCATCATAGAGCAGCCATTTGCTATTGGAGGTAATATTGACTCTAGGAACACAGCAATATCTTTGTGGACGAGATGTTATGTCCCGTCAGTTTCTTTCGCATAGTTGGTTCAGCTGAAGATTTTTTTATTGTGATTATTATAGGTACTGATGGGAAATAGTAATTCTTTTTATATTGTATTACTCTCTCTTCAAAATTACTGTTTTCTGACTTGCTATTATGCTCTCTGGGTAGTGGAGCAATATTGGTTTAGTTGACATTTGTCAGATTGGAAGTAGGGATGACAATTTGATACCCGAACCCGCAACGGTGCAAGCATGGTATCCTAATCTATACCCGTGCTCAAGCACGGGGAGGGTTGGTACGGGTACCCATGAGCACGGCGCGGGTATGGTAACTGAACTACCCTGTACCAACCCGTGCAATTGCCATCCCTAATTGGAAGAGGAGGAGAGGGGTTGGGGATAAAATTGTTGCTAGGAAAACCTACCAGTTAATTCTGCCTTGTGAAGTTGCTTCTGCTGCACTGCATTGTGGTTAGAAGGCTAAATTAATGTTGAGGGAATATTTAAAATTATACAGACACCAAATCTTCAGAGCCTCTTCATGGAGACTTTTTCTATGCTATACTGGAATCTTTGGTTCAAGCAAGTGCCTAAATGTGTCTTCACTGTGCAACTGTAATTCTGTGCAGGATCTGGCTCCTCTTATTTGTATGGTTTCTTTGATCAAGCCTGGAAAGAAGGCATGACCCAGGAGGAGGCAGAGGTATGTTTCGATGGGGGAAAATTAAAAAATTCGTGATCATATTAATGGGAAGTTAAGCAGGTTTTGAAATGTAGTGTTATCTTAAAATGGGTTTGCTTTCTGCCACAGATGATTTTAATTTCCCAGTTTATCCAAACTATATTTATTCAATGGCAGTTCGCTGATAGAAATAGCTATGCCTGCTATAAGACAGCACAAAGATTTTGATCATTATTTGAGCCATAGAGCTTAAGCTTTATGATTCACTCCTTTTGTTGGTCTGTCTTATGCAGCAACTTGTGGTAAAGGCAGTATCACTTGCAATTGCACGGGATGGTGCCAGTGGGGGTGTCGTTCGGACAGTCACTGTAAGACTAGTACCTTGGGGTTTGCTTTTCTGAGTGTTACTTTCCAATATAGTGCTTATTACTGAAAAGGTATTGCCATCTCTAGATCGATGCTGAAGGTGTGAAGAGGAAGTTCTATCCCGGGGATGAGCTTCCGCTGTGGCATGAGGAGCTGCAGCCTCAGAATTCATTGCTGGATATTCTGAACGCTTCAAGTCCCGAGCCAATGAACATTTAGATAGGAAGATAATGTATGTTCACGGCAGATTGTTGGTGCTCGTTGCAGTCCAAAAGTCTTGCCTTAATATTTTCTTAACGAACAATGTTGTCTTCCGAAGAAATATATGGATTCCTCTGATTTGTTCTCGCATTTTAATTCCGAGTTCGAGTAAATGGCTTGAGGATAGCTTGACCTGCTGATTTGGAACTTTTGGGGCAGTGAGACTCCCCTTTTCGGCTTTTTCTTCTCTCTTCTTTGATTACTCGAATGTGATTCTTTTGGGGCCATGCAAGACAATCAAACTTTTTCATGTTCGACATGCCTGAACACTGAGAATGAACCTCTAGGATTTCATCCACCCCATTTATCCTGAAAATAGTGAGATCCCGTGGTTTAACTTACAAAATTTCATGTTTGACGGTTCCTTTGAATCATTGTTAATGGTTTAAGCGAAAGTGCAGTATTTTTCTTTTTCTCCAGGCTCTGCTAGATTATGTACTATCATGATTGTCAGAATTGTGATTCGGATTGTAGAATCATACGATTCAAGGGGATGCCGATTTTGATTTCATGTCATGAATTAGGAAAATAGAATTGATGTAGAATCGGGTGTCAAATTGTAGAATTGTAGAATCGGGCCGATTTTACGGTTTTGGTCCAGCCCAACCCCTTTTTTTTTTCCCCTCTTCTTCTTCACTTCAGTCCGGTCAACTATTTCTACTTTCTTCCCTTCGTTCTTCAGTCGACTGTGTCTCCCCCTCTTTGCCCAAACCTCCGGTTGCTCATTGTTTGCTTCTTCTTGCTTTATTCCGGCTTCTTCGTGCTTCCTCGAGCTTCTTCGAGCTCTGTCTGCCGCTTGGTGAGTCGGCTTCTTCGAGCTTCCTCGAGTTCTTCGTTCTTTCTGGTGCTTTTTTTTTTTTTTTCTGTTCTTCTCTGTTTCGTCTTCGTCTCTGCTCTTTCTGTTTTTTTCTGTTTCGTCTTCAGTAGCAACATGCATGACTTGTGAAAAAGGATGCTTGGTTGGTTTCATACCTCGTTGTGACCAAACCTTTCAAGAACAGACTGATCAGCATAGGAGGTGTGCTCATAGAAGGGCTGCTTGCATTTAATGGAACGCTGATATTGCTCACACTAGCTGGAGAACCAACCCCGCTGATTACCGGAGTCTTAGGTAGGGGGTTTGACCCGCATTTCCCACCAGCTTGAGGTATGCTCCGTCTCTGAGCTGAATCATTCGCACTCAAAGTAATGGATCTTGCCGCTCCAACAGCAGGAACTGAAAGTCACCATAGACTTGTCTTTATATGGTATTCCAGTCATCTGATTGACCGCTCCAAATGCAGGACCCAGTGAACCACAGGAAAATTCCCCATACTTTGATGATATCGGAGATTGATATTTATGGGTAAAATTCCCCGGACTTTGATGATACACGTAGAATATTTGCGATTCGATTCTACAACCCTCGACCGATTTTAGGTAGAATTAGGATTCTGACAACCTTGTGTGTGTACGATGCAACTTGAGCAAAATTGTCCCATCTTAATGGAACGGTCAAACTGCCTTGTTTGATCAACGATAATTCGGTCTTCACATTTCAATAGAATCTTTTCTTCTGAAGCTTGATCCTCAAGGATATTGCAGGTGGTCCTAATAAACTCTTAACCCATAAACCGTGTAGCCGAATCAAACAAACTGGTTTTGAGGTTTCTCGAAAATTGACAGATATACTCGATGATTAATACTGTCCAGTTCTCGGCCGATTCTTCTTCTCTGGACCCTGCAATTGTAGCGAAATGAAGACTGTGTAAGAAGAGAAAGAAATCCTGCTTCATTACGCATCATCCGGGAATTCGAGTTCTAATCATATGGTCCGGTTGCCTTGTTAATTCCAGTTATAGTCCCTTATGAACTCTGAAAATTCACAGTAAAAGCATACTACTGGTTTGATTCCAGTCCAATTCTGGTTCGCAAGTATGGAGCTATCCTATTCCACGCCCGTGGCCCTAGATATTTTTCCTAAAGTTAGCTTGTCATTAATACAGGATCAATCTACTATTCTAAAATCTCCCTCTGCAGTCATGTCGTCGAGAAGCCCAAGTCTAAAGAAGCATATATTGTGATATGAAAAGAGAAGACGAGATGTCTTGATCCATAAATAAGGAATATTAAAATTTTAGTTAAGGTAGTATATCTATATCTATATAAAATATAAAGCGAAGCTGAACAATTGAGATGTGGGAATTTCTTACCTCACTAAAAAAATTGCAAGCCCTACATATCCCCGTTTCTTATGATCGCCTCTGACTAATTTGTGTTTTGAGTTTTCCGAAAAACAAAGTTTTTAATTTTTAAAATATATATATAAATTTGTGGGACCAATCATTACTTTTTAAACTTTTTTTTATTTCTTTCTAAAAAAACAAAATTTTTAATTTTTAGCATTTATAGAAATAATCATGGGACTGGTCATTATTCTCTCGATCTTTCGAACTTTCTTAAAAGATTCTTTCATTTTTAAAATATATATAAATGTGGATTTGTTGAACCAGTCATTACTTTCTCAATCTTTTTAGCTTTTTTTTTTCAGAAAATGATTTTTAAAATTTTATTTTCTCAATTGTTCATTTATATTAGAGAAATTTTATGAAAAGATCCGGTGAAAAAAATTAGTTAAGATCATATTTAATTTTCAAAGATTAAATCAACCATATTTATTAATAGATATAGATATAATGTGTTATCTATATATAACTAGCGATATAGACATAGATATAGATAATTGATACAGATATAGATATCGATATAGATATAGATATAGGTATTTTTAAATATATATAGATATTTTTTCAAATTTTTGCCTCTTTTATGACTTATGTACTAATATATACTAATTTTTTCGTCGTCTTATTTGTGAAATTGAATTACCAATAGTCTTATATATCTACTAGTATATTGTTACTGATTTTAAATTAATATTTTCAACAATTTATAACAATATGTTATATAAATAAAATTATAAAAAATATAAAGTAATCACGTTATATCATGTGCAACGCACGAGCTCTACGACTAGTTTTATTTAGATAAAAAGATATGTAGATCTTCCCATTTTAATTTGAGTCAAAGAGTCTTAGGCCTCTATATATATATATATATATATATATTAGGCCCTCACATTGGAAGACACAACTCTATATCTCAAGAACAATTATGTTTCATTGTTTAAGTTGAGAGTTTTTCTTGATGGATAACGACCCCCTCTTTGCCAACTATGGGGACATCCCACTCGCCGAGCTCCAGTCGAAGTCAGAGGTGGACTTCCCCTACACTGAGGTTGGATCCCTCATGGAGCACCTCAACGACGAGGTGGTCCTGGTCAGGGGCCGGGCCCAGACCATACGAGGGGTTGGGAAGAAGATGGCCTTCGTTGTTGTGCGCGAACGTGGCTTCACGGTCCAGGCGGTGGTCTCAGAGCAGGCTGGCTTGGTCAGCCCTCAGATGGTCAAGTACGTGGCTTCCTTGAACCGAGAGTCCATAATCGACGTCGAAGGCATTCTCACCGTACCATCAGATCCCATCAAGGGGGCTTCCCAGAAGGTAATGTCACAATACACTTTGTTATGTATTGATGCTTAGTAATGTAATATTGGACTGTTACAAACTGCAAGCCGCGCATATCTAACGGCTGACATGCGATCTCGTCTATTGTACAGCCCTCGATGAGCCGCGTGTGAGAGGTGGAAGATTTGTCAATAAAGACTAAATATTCAATGAGTATTACTCATTCACTTTGGATGAATAAGAATCAATCAAAATGCTTGTAAGTGAGAATTTATGAGTTTCATTATAGAATCAGTTTCTCACTTTCAAGCGTCTTAATTGGATATTATATATCCAAGTGAATGAGTAATACTCACTCAATATTTGATTTAAAATAAAAGGAAAGGTTGTTCCCAACTTTTTGGAGTTTTGATTTTTGGATACTTATAAGTCAACCAAACGAGTCTTTTTTGTTCTTTTTGTTCTTTTTTTTTCTGATGAGATTACGAAGCAGTCCAAGCCAAACAACTTCCTTTGAGCATAGTTCACATATTATAATGACTGTACAATGCTTTTAACTTAATGTTCAAGAAAATGCTTTGGTGTAGGTCGAAATTCAATTTCGCAAGCTTCACTGCATCAGCAGAGCTGTCCTGAACCTCCCCATCAACCTCGACATGCAGCTCGAAGCGAAGCTGACATCAAGAAGGATCAGGAGGTAGGTGCTTACTGATCTGATGATTCATTTTTTTTTTTTCCTTTTTACGTATTTGTAATTTGTTCTTCGTTGCTTCTGATGTGCAGTATGGGGATCAACTAGTCCGGGTCAACCAGGACACAAGGTTGAACCACAGGATTATCGACATACGAACCCCTGCTAACCAAGGGATTTTCCGTATCCAGAGCCAAGTCGGAAATGTAAGAACATCGCTACACTATTGATATTCTTGGCAGCTTGCTTTCAGTCTGAACTGAAGATATTTACACTTGCAAGCCTAGTTTCTAATGTCTGTTCCTGCTTGCTGGAGTATTGTTCAATATTGTCGAGTTTCTTGTGGTATTTATATACGGCATAGTCGTCTTCAAGATGTTTCTCACTAAGTTCTTCATGTTGAATGTATGCACATGTGGATGAAAACTGCGACAATGGTTGTCATCTCCTAATGATGTTGTGAAAGCACCGATAACAAAACTTTCAGCTTATGTTTATTTGGTTTTTCCTGTTGATCAGCGGAGTTTTCGGGATTTTGAAGGTTCTTGGGACATCAACCTTTATTGCATTAAGTTGAAGGTTTTTTGGCATTCATTGTTGTGAAGATATTTAGGCAATTCCTCTTATCTGAAGGCTTTGCTGAGATCCACATGCCGAAACTGATAGCGGGTTCAAGTGAAGGTGGTTCTGCTGTCTTAGAACTGGACTACAAAGGGCAACCTGCTTGTTTGGATCAATCACCTCAGCTTCACAAGCAGATGGTCACCTGTGGAGACTTTGTGCGTGCTTTTGAGATCGGTCCCGCTTTCAGGGCAGAAGACTCCTACACCCACAGGCATTTGTGCAAATTCACCAGTCTTGACATCGAAATGGAGATCAAGAAACACTACTCCGAGGCACGGTTTATTTAACCGGCCCTTCTTTTCTTTGTTACATTAGCTCAGCATCTCGTAGCCATTTCTAAGGAAAGGAGTTCTCTTTTTCTACGTAATGGACGTAGTGGACCGCTTGTTTGTTGAACGTCTGAAGGTCAGAAATTTTTGCCAAGTTCCTGTTGGAAATTATGGCTAATGGGTGAATGAGGAAATTGCTCACGAGCTAATGACTCTTGATTTTCTTGGCGGTTACAAGAAATGAATGGATTGCATTCATGAATAATCAAATGTCATTAACATGTATATTGAATATATGTGAATTATTCCCCATAAATGGAGAATATGAAGAGTCATATAACGGATGGAACCCATAGTCTATAAAAGGGGCACACGGCAAAAAGGAAAGAGAACAAGAGAAAAAGTCTCCTGCCTTCCATTGCTTCCTATAGCCGATTGAAAAACAAGAAGAAAATTCGACCTCAAAAGTGTTCACGCTTCTCTTCGAGTTCGCTGAAGCGTTGCTGTTTGTGCTGCTGCTTCGCTTGTTGCCGTTTTATCCTGGGAAACGATTGTCCACGTAACCTCAAGCACCCAGGAGGGGACAATTCTGTTTCAAGGGGTTTGTGTCTAACACAGGACTCGGCTCTCTCTCGTATCTTTCGGTTTCGCCTTTGTTTCGGTTTGAATTTCCAAGTTCCTATACTAATGAAATTAAGTTAATTTGATAGTATTCTATTTGTCCGAATAGCTATTTGAATTATCGTTCAATTTTGTGACTTATTAAGGCTAATTAAATTTACGTCTTACAATCTTGAAACAGATTTTGTTATTTGAACGATTCGAATGGCGTCGGGGAACGATGGAGATACGACCAACGGAAGCCAGACTACTGGCTCCGGCCCTGCTCCTATCTTGCCTAACCATTTGGTTAGCCAAAACGTGGCTGCTCCCTCGATGGTCCCTGTGAACCATGTCGAGAAGCCCGAGAAGTTCAATGGGTTGAACTTCAAGAGGTGGCAGCAAAAGATGCTATTCTACCTCACAACTCTGAACCTTGCAAGATTTTTGACTGAAAATGCTCCAACCCTATCTGTGGGGGAGTCAGATGTGCAGGCTCTCAGTGCGGTTGACGCTTGGAAGCACTCCGACTATCTCTGCCGGAATTATATCATGAATAGTCTTCATGATTCCCTGTATAGTGTCTATCAGGGGTTTAAGACGGCAAAGGAACTATGGGAATCCTTGGACCGTAAATATAAATCAGAGGATGCCGGTGCGAAGAAATTTCTCGTCGGACGATTCCTCGATTTTAAAATGGTGGATTCAAGGACCGTAATGAGTCAAGTGCAAGAATTGCAAGTGCTCTTACATGAGATTTAGGCTGAGGGAATGGCTCTAAGTGAATCCTTCCAAGTGGCTGTTGTCATTGAGAAACTGCCTTCTGGTTGGAAGGATTTCAAGAATTATCTGAAGCATAAGCGAAAGGAGATGACAATGGAAGATCTTGTTGTCAAGCTTCGAATTGAAGAAGACAATAAAAACTCCGAAAAGGATCTCATCCTCCCTGCTGCTAAGGTAAATGTCATGGAGCAAGGGCAAAGCTCTAAGAACAAAAAAGGCAAGAAGAAGCTGGGTACGAATGGAGGAGTCTTCAAGCCCAAGTTTCAGGGGAAATGCTTCAACTGTGACAAGAAAGGTCACAGATCTGCTGACTGCAGGCTCCCAAAAAGGAAAAAGGATCATGAAGCAAACGTGGTCAATGAAATGGCTCGAGATGTGGCAGACATCAACCTATCTGCTGTGGTTTCAGAGGTGAACCTCATTGGGTCCAACCCAAAGGAATGGTGGCTTGATACCGGTGCCACCAGACATGTGTGCTCAAATAGAGACCTGTTCTCTATGCTCGAACCGGTCACTGGGGAATGGATCTATATGGGAAACTCTGCCCATTCTGCTGTTGAAGGTCAAGGAAAGGTAGTCTTAAAGATGACTTCAGGAAAAGAGTTGACTCTGAACAATGTATTGTACGTACCTGAGATTCGGAAGAATTTAGTCTCCGGGTCATTGCTGAACAAACATGGGTTCAGGATGGTTTTTGAGTCGGACAAAGTTATTCTGTCCAAGTCTGGAATGTACGTAGGAAAGGGATATGTATGTGACGGGCTTTTTAAGCTCAATGTAATGACCATAATCAATAAGAATTCTGGTTCTTCTGCGTATTTGATTGAGTCTCCTGATTTGTGGCATGGAAGACTAGGTCATGTTAATTATAATACTTTGCGTAGATTAATTAACTTGAATCACATACCTACATTCCAAATTGATTCACGGCACAAATGTGAAATTTGTGTTGAGGCAAAATTGACAAGATCACCCTTTCAAACGATTGAAAGGAACACCGAGCCACTAGATCTAATTCATAGTGATGTATGCGATTTAAAGTTCGCAACAACAAGAGGTGGTAATAATTATTTTATTACCTTTATCGATGATAGTACAAAATACTGTTACGTATATTTGTTGAAAAGCAAAGATGAGGCCATAGAGAAATTTGTTCTCTATAAAAATGAAGTTGAGAATCAACTCAACAAGAAAATCAAGAGATTGAGGAGTGACAGAGGAGGCGAATATGTAACGCCTTTCGGGGAATTCTGTGCACAATACGGAATTATACACGAAGTGACTGCACCCTATTCACCTCAATCGAATGGTGTTGCTGAACGCAAAAATCGCACATTGAAAGACATGATGAATGCGATGATATTAAGTTCAGGATTACCTCAAAATATGTGGGGTGAAGCAATATTGTCAAGCAATTACCTATTAAATAAGGTGCCTCGAAAGAAAAGGGAAAAGACACCTTATGAATTATTCAGAGGTAGGAGATCATCCTACGACCACTTGCGAGTGTGGGGGTGTTTGGCAAAAGTAGTCGTTCCGGCACCAAAGAAAGTAAAGATCGGTCCTAAGACGGTGGACTGCATCTTTATTGGCTATGCACATAACAGTAGTGCTTATCGATTTCTTGTGCATGAATCTAAGATTCCCGATATACACAAGAACACGATAATGGAATCAAGGAATGCATCGTTCTTTGAAGATGTATTTCCATGTAAATTGAATGAGGTATCGAGTTCATCAAAACGAACCTCGTGCACTATGAATGATGGACTTCATGACGTAGATCATGAAAGGCAGGGTTCGGATGAAGAGATTGAACCTAGACGCAGCAAAAGAGCTAGAATTGAAAAATCATTCGGGAATGATTTTCTGACATATTTGTTAGAAAATGAACCACAAAGCTATGCTGAAGCAGTAAATTCCTCTGAGGGACCTCTTTGGAAGGAGGCAATCAAAAGTGAAATTGATTCGATTCTGCGAAATCACACTTGGGAATTAGTGGATCTCCCCACTAGTTGTAAACCCTTAGGATCCAAATGGATCTTTAAAGGAAAATGAAAGCAGATGGATCCATTGATAAGTACAAGGCCAGGCTTGTAATTAAGGGATACAAGCAAAAGGAAGGCTTGGACTATTTTGATACTTATTCTCCTGTGACAAGAATAAATTCCATTAGGATGATACTTGCAGTTGCGGCATTGCGTAATTTGGAAGTTCATCAAATGGATGTGAAAACAGCTTTCCTAAATGGAGATTTAGATGAAGAAATCTATATGGAACAACCCGAGGGGTTCGTGGCTCCAGGAAAAGAAAGGAAAGTCTGTAAATTGGTCAAATCATTGTATGGGTTAAAACAAGCGCCAAAACAGTGGCACGAAAAATTCGATAATGCAATGATTTCCAAAGGATTTAAAATCAATGAGTGTGATAAATGTGTATACATTAAAGAAACAGAAAATGGTTACGTCATTTTATGTCTCTACGTGGATGACATACTCATTGTTGGTAGTGATGACAGAATGATCAAATCTACGAAGAATATGTTGAATTCAAGATTTGATATGAAAGATATGGGACTCGCTGATGTGATTTTAGGAATTAAAATCATGAGAACATCAGATGGACTAATTTTGAGTCAGTCACACTACATAGATAAAATTCTGGAAAAATTTACCAAAAATGATTCTGGAATTTCAAAGACTCCAATAGACAATAATCTTCATCTATCAAAGAATAGAAAAGAGAGTATTTCTCAGTTAGAATACTCGCGGGTCATTGGAAGTCTGATGTATCTGATGAGTTGTACTAGGCCTGATATTGCATACTCGGTTAGTAGACTCAGTAGATATACGAGTAATCCGAGTGGAGACCATTGGAAGGCAATTGTCAGGGTACTCAAATACCTTAGATACACTCGAGATTACGGGCTGCACTATACTAGATATCCAGCTGTCCTAGAGGGATACAGTGATGCGAATTGGATATCTGATATAACGGATTCAAAATCCACTAGTGGATATGTGTTCACACTAGCAGGTGCAGCAGTTTCATGGAAGTCCTCGAAACAAACTATTATCGCTAGGTCCACAATGGAATCTGAGTTTATTGCTCTGGATAAATGTGGAGAAGAAGCTGAATGGCTACGCCATTTTCTAGAGGGCATTCCTCAATGGGAAAAACCTGTGCCACCAATTTGTATCCACTGTGACAGTCAAACAGCAATTGGAAGGGCACAAAGTAATATGTATAATGGTAAGTCTAGACATATACGTCGTAGACACAACACCATTAGACAACTGATCTCAACTGGAATTATATCTATTGACTACGTGCGGTCAAAGGATAATATATCGGATCCGCTAACCAAAGGGTTAAGTAAAGAGCAGTTTGAGAAGTTGTCAAAGGGAATGGGTCTAAAGTCCATTAGAGGAAAGGTTTTATAGCGGACACCCAACCTAGCTGACTGGAGATCCCAAGATCTAGGTTCAATGGGACAACCAAGTTATAGAACCGAATCAAATCACTGTAGGGGAGAAAATCCCTGGACCATTCCTTGATGAAACAGTGATAAACGGATAAGGCTAGCAATCTAAATTGCTTTAATGATATGTGAAATCACCTATGTGAGAGAAAAGTGAGGCCGCTTTAGAGGAGAATTTTTATGAACTTAATTCTTCAGAAACTCTCGCAGAACCAGAACGGTGTTCCATGGCAAAAAAAAAAAAAAAAAGGACACAACTATGAGAACCGAAGGAAGTCAGTTGAATCTTGTGTGAGGTGTGTAATATCTTTACACAAAACAGCAGAACAATTCAAGGACATCGTGTCTATTGGACTGCTAGTAAAGTACATGCATTTTCACAAGGGAAGGTTCAAGGGTGGTGACACCTACCTATCCTATACAGGTTCAACTGGTGAACACTATTTACGAGTCGAAACAAAACAATTTCCATTCATGTGGGGGATTGTTGGAAATTATGGCTAATGGGTGAATGAGGAAATTGCTCACGAGCTAATGACTCTTGATTTTCTTGGCGGTTACAAGAAATGAATGGATTGCATTCATGAATAATCAAATGTCATTAACATGTATATTGAATATATGTGAATTATTCCCCATAAATGGAGAATATGAAGAGTCATATAACGGATGGAACCCATAGTCTATAAAAGGGGCACACGGCAAAAAGGAAAGAGAACAAGAGAAAAAGTCTCCTGCCTTCCATTGCTTCCTATAGCCGATTGAAAAACAAGAAGAAAATTCGACCTCAAAAGTGTTCACGCTTCTCTTCGAGTTCGCTGAAGCGTTGCTGTTTGTGCTGCTGCTTCGCTTGTTGCCGTTTTATCCTGGGAAACGATTGTCCACGTAACCTCAAGCACCCAGGAGGGGACAATTCTGTTTCAAGGGGTTTGTGTCTAACACAGGACTCGGCTCTCTCTCGTATCTTTCGGTTTCGCCTTTGTTTCGGTTTGAATTTCCAAGTTCCTATACTAATGAAATTAAGTTAATTTGATAGTATTCTATTTGTCCGAATAGCTATTTGAATTATCGTTCAATTTTGTGACTTATTAAGGCTAATTAAATTTACGTCTTACAGTTCCAAGCGAAATTACTTATCATCAGTTCACTGTCACTGGCTGGATTAGCAAATTCCTAGATATGATTGGTTTTGTTGGCTTGAAAATGCAGTAGTTGCCTAAGACATTACGACTTACCTTCGAAGAAGGGGTATGAAACCTAAGACATTACGACTTACCTTCGAAGAAGGGGTATGAATGCTCAAGGTAACTACAGAAGTTAGTGTATTTCGTCAAGCAAACCTATTTCGTGTATAGTTTTCAACCTGAGAACACATCCTTGCTAGTTCAACTGAAGGGTAACGAAAGCCCGGCTGTTTTGTGCTTATCTTCTGTCTATTTATCTACTTATGCAGGATGCTGGTGTCGAGATTGATCCTCTTGGAGACCTCAATACGGAATCAGAGAGAAAACTCGGCCAACTTGTTCTGGAAGGGTAATGAAAAAGCTGAATCCCCCGGTTAGCGGGCATATGGATTTGCTGGGGAACTCTGCTTCTTTCCTTGCTAGCATTCTAGAAATCGCTGTCAAGTGATTTACATTGTGGGAAACTGAAACCAGGATTGCTTCTGAAAATAGGTACGGCACTGAATTCTACATTCTCCACCGATCTCCGCTCGCTGCTCGACCGTTCTATAACACGCCATGCTATGATAATCCTGCATACAGTAGTTCATTCGATGTCTTTATACAAGGTATGGACTGATCAAACTCGAAATATTTCCTAATTAGTGTCTATATGGACCTCTGTTTCCAGTTAAGATGATGCCTTGTCAAGATGATTCTCAATCCATCATCTCGGGAGCTAGCTCGAGTTTTTGCTCTCTCTTTCCACTCCACCACCCCCCCCGGATGAGCTTGCAATACATATAAATCCCCGAGGTACAGAGCTTTTCTTCCCATTTGCAACATCTAATAGCCAGGTGTGGATTTGATTTCCAGGTGAGGAAATAATTTCCGGAGCTCAGCATGTCCACGTCCCAGAATTTCTCATAGAGCGCGTACAGTCATGTGGAATCGATGTGAATACAATCTCGACATATGTTGATTCTTTCAGGTACTCACTCGATGCTCAGTTTTGTCTTCCCTAGCAATTTGGTGCAGTTGCTTTACAATGTAGTGGGATGAACATATGGACTACAAGCTATAACCGAACTTATATTCGAGAACGCAGTTGCGGAATAACCACATCTTATTCTATCATGGTATTAGTCAGAAATCGTCGACTTGACGATGAAGCTAGGCGTGGTAACATTCTAATGGTGACGGTATCTATTTATGAAAGGTATGGAGCACCGCCTCATGGAAGGTTCAGGGTTGGATTGGAACGCGTAGTTATGCTCTTCTGTGGACTCGATAACATCAGGAAGACGTTGCTCTACCCTCGTGATCTGCTGAGGATCGCCCCCTCAGGAGCAGATCGGAATTCATAGCCGCACGGGAGGATCATAATAAGCTACGACATGCTTATTTTTCCCTGTTTTCGCTTGCTTCAATGGTGTACTATTGCGCAGGAAGCGTTATGGATGCTATAATATATACATATACTAATCTGTCATGAAACAGTGCCATTCTTTTTTTTAAGGAGGAATGTACTGAGTTATAAACATGTAAACTGCGTTGTATCTAAAATGTTTAATCGACATCTCAAATTCTTACAGGATGTCCGAGTTTCGCCTAATTAATCTTACTATATTCATAGTTATTATCTGGGATGCGGTCCAAGTCCGAACGTGGTGCCGCATGTATAATCCTTCCCGCACCGATGACTAGATTTGGTCCGACCTCGCGGCAAGGAGTTTCCGAGCAATCAATTGGGTTGATGGAGAATTGGGCTTTGCCATACTAGCCCTAACAACTATGGGTCGGGCAAAGTCCAACTGAAATCGGGTCGGATTTGAGTTCTTTCGGGTCGGGTGCAAATTGGCTTACCGATCACGTTACGCCCCATTCCCCATTTTCTGAACTTTTGTTTCGGCTTTCGATTTCAATTCCACGCTGACAAAGCATCCAATACTTTTCCATTACGACCCCGCCGCCGTCTCTCCCCGTTTGCTCTCAGCATCGCCGGAATGTCGTCATCGGAATCGGCCGAAGCTCCGGCCGTCAGCAAGAAGGCGGCGAAGAAGGAGGCAGCGAAGGCGGAGAAGCTCCGCCGCCGGATGGAGGAGGCCTCCATCTCCATCTCCGCCGCCGCCCAGGCCGCCGAGCAGGAGAATGATCCCCTCTCCGCCAACTACGGCGATGCCCCTCTTTCCGAGCTTCAGTCCAAGTCCGAGGTGGACTTCCCCTACACCGAGGTCGGATCCCTGGCCGAGCACCTCAAGGACCAGGTCGTCCTCGTCAGGGGCCGGGCCCAGACAATCCGCGCCGTCGGGAAGAAGATGGCCTTCCTGGTGGTGCGCGAGCGGGGTTTCACGGTCCAGGTCGTGGTGACGGAGCAGGCCGACGTCGTCAGCCGTCAGATGGTCAAGTACGTGGCTGCATTGAACAGAGAGAGCATAATCGACGTTGAAGGCATCGTGTCCGTACCGGCCGAACCCATCAAGGGAGCTTCCCAGAAGGTAATGGCAAGAGTGTTCTATCCTCTTCGTGCTGTTATTCTTCAATATGTATAGCTCATAAAAGCTTCAACGCTTAACGCTCAAGAGACATGGCTTGGTGTAGGTTGAAATTCAAGTTCGTAAGCTTTACTGCATCAGCAGAGCTGTCCCAACACTCCCCATCAACCTCGAGGATGCAGCTCGAAGTGAAGCTGAGATCCAGAGGGCTTTGGAGGTTGGTGCTGTTGCCTGCGTCCTTTCTGTTATGGCGATCTATATATTTTATCCTGTCAAGCATATTCGATTCCCTAACCTGTTTTATTGTTTGAGCTGTGCAGGCTAAAGAGCCAGTCGTTCGGGTCAACCAGGACACGAGGTTGAATAACAGGGTTCTTGACATGCGAACCCCTGCTAATCAAGGGATTTTTCGCATCCAGAGTCAAGTCGGAAATGTAAGAATGTTGCTATGGTAGTGATGTTCCCAGTACCATTGTTAATCTGACCATGGGATTGCTTTCATTCTGAACTGAAAAGATTTTGAGTTCCTGCTTGCTAGAGCGTAGACGTGGTATTTTATGGTTCCCTTTGGCGTTTGTATGTGGCATGACCATTTTCATCTGCTGACTTACACAATGCATTTCTTTGCTAAGTTCTTTGGTTAAGCATTGTAACTCATGCCTTGAACTGTCCATGACTATATGCTATTGCCATGAACTATATATAGATGTTTTCTTTCCTTTATCTGGTAATGGCATGATCATTTGCAGGACTAGACTAAAATGCTTTGCATAAGTTGGGGGCTAGAATAACTACAAGTAAAATCAATGTGTGCTTAGCATATCACTTCTTTTGTTTGCATGTTAGTTTGGTCAAGTAAAATGTTGGACAAGCGCTACATGCACATGTAGGTGAAAACTGTGAGACTGGTTGTGATCTCCCAAGGTGGTAAAGCTTTGGTTTTTTTCTCCCTAATATGATACATAGATGCGTTAATACTGACTTTTTGGCATTCCCTTCTAATTTCCGATCAGCTGAGATTCCTGGATTTTGATGGTTTTTAGGATGTCAACACTAATGCATGAAGTAGATATTTCTTGTACAGATGCACCAAGTACCGAAATTTCAGCATTCTAATTTTTTGCTTGTGCAGATATTTAGGCAGTTCCTCTTGTCTGAAGGCTTTGTTGAGATCCACACCCCAAAGCTAATTGCTGGATCAAGTGAAGGTGGTTCTGCTGTCTTTAAGCTGGACTACAAAGGGCAACCTGCTTGTTTGGCTCAATCACCTCAACTTCATAAGCAGATGTCCATCTGTGGAGATTTTGGGAGGGTATTTGAGATCGGTCCTGTTTTCAGGGCAGAGGACTCCTACACACACAGGCATTTGTGTGAATTTACTGGTCTTGATGTTGAAATGGAGATCAAGAAGCACTATTCTGAGGTACAACTTAGTCGTCCTCCTTTTCTTCACTGCCTTAGTTTGCTAAGTTGCTGATGAACTCAACTACTTTTTGCAGGTTATGGACATTGTGGACCGCTTATTTGTTGCAATGTTTGACAGCCTAAATGAGAAGTGCAAGAAGGAGCTAGAAGCTGTTGGGAGGCAATACCCCTTTGAACCTCTGAAGGTCTAAAGTGCTTTTCCCAAGTTCTTTATATGATAACTGGAGGGATTAACATCTTTCTCTGATTGGTTCTGTTTTTGTTTGAAATGGCAGTACTTACGGAAGACTTTGCGACTTACTTTTGAAGAAGGGGTTCAAATGCTCAAGGTAACGGTGAATCTATGGTCTATGGAGAGATCTGTTCCTTTTTGTAGTTTCCAACAAGTGGAAATCATTACTATTTCAACTGAAGGTAAAATAAAGCTCTGGTAATTTGTACTTACCTTTTGTTTTTTCGTTTCCTGCCTGTGCAGGATACTGGCGTGGAGATTGATCCTCTAGGAGACCTTAACACCGAGTCAGAGAGAAAACTTGGCCAGCTTGTTCTGGAAAAGTACATAAAACTTAACCATGTTCGCTTAATTACAGTGCATACAATTTTGACAAAGAACTTTGGTTCTAGTCTCTTAAAATTTTAAAATTAGATTTTGTTAGCGTTTATGAATTGGGGGACTGAAACTGGCTTTGCTTCTTGTCATAGGTATGGCACTGAATTCTACATCCTCCACCGATATCCTTTGGCTGTTCGGCCATTCTATACCATGCCATGCTATGACAATCCTGCGTACAGTAACTCATTTGATGTCTTTATAAGAGGTAAGCAGTGGGCAAACTCAAACTACCTTTTAAAATGCTGTGGATTGATAATGGCTTGTCAAAATGATTCTTAATTGATCATCCTCTAGAGCTCTGCTGGAACTCTTGCTCTTTTTACCTTACCCGGGATGAACTTGAGATACTAATAATATCCCCAAAAGTACATGCAATATAAAGTTTGCTTCGATGACGATGTCATTATTCCCCCAAGAAATTCAAAGTGAAACTGGTTTTGTTATCTAGGTGAGGAGATAATTTCAGGAGCTCAGCGTGTCCACGTCCCAGAATTGCTCGCAGAACGTGCACAGGCATGTGGAATTGATGTGAATACAATCTCCAGTTATATCGATTCTTTCAGGTATTTGGTACACACTTTTTGCCATCTTACTCATTCAATGGCTTGTACTTTACGATGTAATAAGATGAATTGGACGGTTAATATAACCGATTCGGACTTAGCATTCCATCATTGAGTTATGGAGTCATGACACCTATATGATTTCTCCATTCTGGACCAATCTTTTTGCTTATTGCAGTGTTGTAGCATTACTTAGAATACCTGGTAACTCGACACATTTGATAAGAAATAATGTTCTAATCACAATCCAATGGGGATGACATTTGCTTGTGGCAGGTATGGGGCACCTCCTCATGGAGGCTTCGGGGTTGGATTGGAACGCGTTGTTATGCTCTTCTGTGGGCTCAATAACATCAGGAAGACATCACTCTACCCTCGCGATCCACTGAGGATCACCCCATGAGGAGCGGATTTGGAATTTTTAGTTGTTCGACCACCGTTTTGCCATTTACTCTGGCATAGTACTGCCCAAAAGTAGAAAGAGCTACGACATATCTGTTCTATTCTCATTTACCGTCTCAATCGTACTCTTAGTCGAAACTTTTATGTACTCTGATAACACAAGCATACTGAAGTTTCTGCATAGAAAATACCTATATTGATCCTATGTTATTGCAGTTGCTAATGTTTTAACTCAACTCCAGGGTATCGACTCCAAGATATCCTGATAAATCTGTACGGCGAAGTCTGTAAGCATCTACATGAATCAAGTTGATTGCACTAATAAGAATATAAGAAGAGGATATGAAAGGAACAGGTAGTAACTTTATTCAGGAATAGCTTATAGTTGAACACGCACTAGTAAGAGTGTACAACTTCGAGTTTCCTTTCCAGCTTAGCAGATCAGTTAGCGTGACATTCTGACTTACAAATACTGCATCAGTCTTAGATATGATATCGGTGTTGACGTGCTATTATTAAGGGTTCCATGATGTACGACCCATAGAAACAGCTCCGCAGGTAGTGATTATTAATCATGAATCGCGTTAAGGACTTTGGTTCTCTTAGTTGTAGCCAGATATCTAAGTTATGAACTCATGAAGCGAGCACCAAATCAAGAAAAAAGGTGGAAAAATCAAATGAACATAATCAATAACTGCAGCAACTGAAACGGTCAAAACCGAACTACTGCCTCCACAGTTCAATCTTCTCGATCATGCTGACAGGAAACATTTGAAAACTTAACAGTATCTCCTAAGCAAAACTTAGCCATTGTTACATCTAAATGCCTAAACCAACGAAGAGGCCTGTCTTGTTTCTTCAAGTAAAAAAGGCGTCGATTTTCATACACTTCAAGAGAAGCTGTGACTATCTCTTCTTCCTCCCACCCTTGCCAGATTTTGAGGTTCCGGACGTACTTGAAGCTGCAGCAGCCTCCTGCTTCTTGGTCCTCCCTGGATGCCTTGGGACCAGCTCTGCAACTCGGAGCATTAACTCTTTTCCTGGAGAACATATAATACGAGTCAATGCTGCAAGATCACAGTCATGTTGACAACTATTAAGCCAACAAGTGATCCTCAAAATACCCAAACCCTTCATCATCGCTCCAACAAAAATTGAAGACATTCCAGGGGAAGTGGTCGATAAGCTGTATTACCAGAACAACTAGAAAAGCAATTTTGTCCACCTTCTCATTAGACTATGGCTAAAAACACGAGCTTTGTGTCTCAAATCCCAAAAATTCCAACAAACGGTCTTTAAGTCCATACAAAATTATCACAGTTATGTGCTGCCGTATCAGAAAGTTCGCTCGCAATCATATATATGCAAAAGCCAAAACATGAAGAGCTTCCGTAAATGTGGAAATGGAACAAAGTGCCACCGGAGCTGTAACACGAAGCAAAGTGCATTCCCATAACATAAGAGAACACAAAATCTAATCATTGACCAATGATCATATCTCCTTCTGAATCTTTCATATCAATATATCCATGTGCACCATGAAATTATGTAACTGCAAATGCTTTTACATAGACAATGTTTCGGTCCGAGCCTGAATGCAAAACAGACTGTCTATTCGCAGAAATTCAACACCAATTCCGAGGTTTATGCGCTGGAATATCATACCGAATCGAATACACAGAAGGATACAGACAGAATTGCAGTAAAATGGTGATTGAGATCCACCAGTCCTTACTCGATGAAATTGCCGGGTTGAACAAAGTCCCGTCTTCCCGTTTCAGGCACACCCTGACTCTCCCTACTTGCTGGAAATCCCTCGGGTACAACTTGTCAATCTGACGACATTGTGTCCAAACGGGTCACGGCGTGAGCTCAGCTCAATTGCAATCGAATTCATTTGAAGTGGGAATCGGATTCAGAACAAGGGGAAGATCAGTTTCAACGAACCTCGATTGCGGAGGGGACCTTCAGATGGTTGCAGCAGTCGCCGATCTCGACGCAGGTGGGGTTCTCGCAGGCTTTGGCGGCGGAAATCCGCCGGCCCTCGGCGATGGTCTTCTTCGAGTTGATGTAGATTGGGTAGAGGACGACCCACTTCTTTATGTTAGGGGCTTGGCCGTCCATTTGACTGTCTCAGCCGAGAGAAACCCTAGCTCGGAGTTCCAATTGCACAGTAGGAGGAGGAGTTGATGGCGGAGAGAGACGATGGCGATCGCCCAAAGGGATCACCCGGGAGGAGCTTTTGACGGCCGTTTCTTTCCATGGCCTTAATTCTTCCCCCGAAATTATTGATCTTTTAGAATTGCCCCTTGAACTTATTGATTATCATATAAGCCCATAAACTGTCCATCGTAAATCATATGCATTTGGTTTCCATTTATATGTTATTGTTGATAACTTTGATGGGGTTGTGATAAGTAAGCGATGATCTAATGAACGACGAATCTATGTTTATATCTATATCTATATCTATATATAATATTTATATCTATATCTTTAGAAATATAAATCGAAGCTATGTGGGACCTGGCCAGATGGACTCAGAGCGTCCCGTTTCTAAATGAAATTTTCTTAGATTTTTTTTTGAGTTTTTAATAATTATATTAATTTTTCATAAAAAAGATTTTGTTTTAATTTTTTTAAAGATATAAAAATGTTATTACATATGCACATTAGAAGGATGTCTTTTTACATTTCAATATAGTTTTCATATCTTATTCACAAATTAAAATTATCATTATCCGTATATTTAATAATATGTTTTTACTGATGGTATGCAAATTGTATGATTTTTTAACACTTAAAAAAAAGAACATAATGTAATGTTTTTCTCGTTCAATGCACGGGTTCAAGACTAGTATCATGGGTTCAAGATTAGTATAGTATAAAGCGGAGTTGGGATGGATCCAACCAGATGACCTTCGAACACCCGAAATATTGAATGAAATTTTCTTAGATTTTTAAATTTTTTTCTTAAAAAGTATTTAATTTTTAAAAATATTTATGGTAAATTCGCGAGACCAATCATTTCTTTCTCCATTTTTTTATCTTTCTTTGAAAACCATTTTTTTTAATTTGTATGTTTAATTTTTAAAAAAATATATAAAAATATAAATTTATGGAATCAATCATTATTCTCAGCTTTTAGCTTTTTATAAAAAGAATTTTTCAATTTTTTTAAAGCATTTAAAACATATAAACATATATATCTGCAGGGATAATCATTATTATTTCGATGTTTTTAACTTTTTTAGAAGACGGTTAATTTTTCAAAAGATATAGATATAAATATAGAAATAGGTATAGATTTATGGGGATAGTCATTATTCTCTCATTTTTTTATTTTTAAAATTATAAGTATTATATGAAAAGATCACGATAAAACAAATCACATATGATCTAATTTGCTTTTTATATATAGTATGATGTGTTATATATATATATATATATATATGTATATAGTGATGTATCTACTTGGCTCTGAAAAAATATTACCACACTAGATTCGAGTTTTTAAATTTTCGTACGAGCACAACCTTATTTTGGTACTTCTATAATTAGTCATAAAGGTGAGTTCTTCAACTTTTTGTTTTTCTAACATGTAAGGCTTTTGTAAAATTTTCTCCAGTTTATAGAGTAGTTAACGTATGAATCGATGCATTACCTCGATGTAACAATTTTTTAATATAGTTTTCTTATTTGTAAAATAATATGATTATTTATCTTATATATATAATATAATAGTAATATAGTATACATTAATTAATGATCAATTATTTTTAACAGCTTACACCGATATTTCATTATATATAAAAAAAATATAAAAGAATCACATTGTATCACATGCAACGCACGAACTCTACGACTAGTATAATATAGAGCATTGTTGTGATGGGTCCAGCCACACGCAGATTGCTTAATGAGATTTTTCTCAATTTTTGAGTTTTCTTATGTTTTATATTAATCTTTTTAATAAAAATGAACTTTTTAAAATTTTAAAAGATATTGTATCATACAATCTGATATTTTTCGTTTTTTGAGTTTTAAATTTTGTAAGATAATTTTTAATAAAAACTATTTTTAAAATTTTAAAGATTTATTTGATAATTAGAGTAAAAAAATATTTTCTAATTTTTAAATAAGATATTGTTGATTAAACCATATTTAATTTAATAAATCATGGATATTTTTATTTTAAAAATAAAAGGAGCCTTCATAAGATATCAACATAACAAAGTATTTTTGAAATTTAGAAGATTTTATTTTCTATATAATATTTGATAATCTTGAACCTTTTGTTTAAGATAAAAATTTAATATCTAAACACATAAATATAAGTATTAAATAATTATATATATATATAGATATGTTTATAAATGTATCTATATATTTCTAGTGATAATTTTTTAATCTTAAAATTAAGTCAATATTCTTTATTAGATAATATTGATTGATATAATAGAATATTTTTGAAAATTTTACCATCTATATAATATTTGATAATTTTGAATCTTTTATTTAGGATAAAATTAATATCTAATCAAATCGACGAGAGCAACTATATATTTTTATTTTATTGTTAGAAATAAGCTTATATATGATATATAATACAATTGATAAAAAGAAAAGGACGTCACGTTTTAACCCCCTGCATTCACAACTAGTATGGTAAATATATAGTTGATATTGAAAGTATCTTTAAAAAAGATGTACATGAAAGACACATTCTCTATATTACCGCATATAATATATTATAGCAAAATATGCATGGGTTATAGATGTCGTTTCATATATAGAAAAAAATGTCATGTTAGAGGAAAAATGAAATAGAGATGGCAACTACCATTTTGAGTTTACGAGCGACAAAGTGTCATATTAGATAACGAAACTACCATTTATGGTTTAAGAAAGAGAAAATATCATGCAAGAAAGAGCGAACTACCATTAAAGGTTTAGGAGAGAGAGTGAAATAGAGAGTGAAACTATCATTTAGGGTTTAAGTGAGATAAAATATCATTCTAGAGAGAGACAGTGGAATAGAGAGCACAACTACCATTTAAGTTTTAAGAGAGAGTGTCAGGTAAGAGAAAACGAAACTACCATTTTGGATTTAAGAAAAAGAAAACGTCATATTAGAGAGAAAGTATAAAAGATAGGAACTACCTTTAGAGTTTAGGAAAAAGAAAATGTCATATTAGATAGAGAAAGTTGAATAGAGAGCACAACTACTATTTAAGATTTAGGAGGGAGAAAGTGTTATATTAGTTCCTTGTTTATTTCACATTCTTTTTCGCACGACACTTTCTCTCTCTTAAACTATAAAAGGTAGCTTCACTCTCTTACATGACTCTCTCATAAATCTTAAAACGGTAGTTTGCGGTCTTTATTCCACATTCTCTCTCTAGCATGACATTTTTTATGCTTACATGATGTTTTCTCTCTTAAACTCCAAACGATACGACACTTTCTCTCTCCTAAACTCTAAATGATATTGCGGTCTTTATTCTACTTTCTCTCTTTAACATGACATTTTCTCTCTCCTTAACTCTAAATGGTAGTTGCGCTCTCTAATCCATTTTTATCTCTAATATGACATTTTCTCTCTTCTAAACCTTATGTAGTAACCGCTCTCTACTCCACCGTCCCTCCATAACATGACAATTTCTTTCTCCTAAACTTTGAATAGTAGTTCATTTCTATCTTGTACATGACATTTTATCTCTCCTAAACTCTAAATGGTAGTTCCGTTGTCTATTTTATATTCTCTCCATACATAATATTTTCTCTCTCATAATCTCTGAATGGTAGTTTTGCACTCTCTTTACATTACAATTTCTCTTTCCTAAGTCCTAAATAGTACTTATACTCAATATTTAACTTTTTTCTTTTTAACATGGCATTTTTTCTTTTTAAACAATAAATAATAGTTTTGCTATCTCTCTAATATGACACTTTCTTTTTCTGAACCCTAAATTATAATTTCGTTCGCTCTCTTACATGACACTTTCTCTCTCCTAAATTTTAAATGGTAGTTGTGCTCTCTATTTCATTCTCTCTCCTAACTCTAAATAATAGTTCCGCTTTTCATTGCATTTTTCTCTTTAACATGACACTTCTTCTCTCTTAAATCCTTAATAGTGATTGTGTAGTAATTAATATGAACCTATACATAGAGAACACAATTTTAAATTCTATCCCAACAGGGCAGCCAAAGCATAAGGCTAGTGAGGCTATTGTTTGAGGCCCTCTAGGCACATAATAGATGAGATCCCTAATGATTGAAATTAAGATTTAAATATTTTATTTACAATTCACATATATGTATGGTAAATAGGTCCTCAATAACTACTTCCCAATAAATCCTATTATCTAACATTTACATTCAAGTCTTATCAAATAAATTTCACATAATGCTTTTTTTTTCTAGAGAAAACTATCAAATTGGTACACCAATTTGTGCGCAACCCTCAATTTGATACACAAAAAAGTTTTGCCCTCAATTTCATACACGTAGTTCTATTCCGTCAGCAAATTGCCCAACCGTCAGCTTGATGTGACATAAAGGTGACATGGTATCCGACAAGGCATAAATGGCGTCAAGTAATTTGACGTGGAATCACACATGCTCAAACGACGTTTTTTTTCTTTTTTTTACTTCTCTACACCTGCAAATCCCGAAACACGTCGTATTACATTTTTTAAGAAAATAATTATTAAAAAAAAGAGGGGAAAGGAAGAAGGGGAGCTCCGATGAACCGCCAACCGGGACCTCCCCTCAAACAAGGTCGCTGGAGGAAAAAATGGAGGGGGAGCCCCCACTGGCGACTTCCACCCCAGGCAAGGTCCTCAGCGGGGGAGCCCTCTCGGGAGCTCCCCATTCTCCCTCTTGCTCTTTTTTTCCCTTAAAAAGCAAAAATAAATAAATTGACCTACTCAAAATAACGTCATTTTGAGATGTTTGATGCTTTTATTAATTTTTCATACACCGTTAAATCATGTCATGTGCCACGTAAGATTTTCGTGACTGCAGCTTGACGGTTGGGCAATTTGGTCGACATAATAGAATTATGGATATGAAATTGAGGGCAACATTTATTCGTGTATCGAATTGAGAGTTGCATACAAATTAGTGTATCATTTTGATAATTTTTTTTTAAGAATCATTTTTAATTATTTTGTATTTTCTCACAATCTTTTATTATTGATTCTCCCTAATCGCTCTCAATTATATTCATATCTCTTTGTTTTCACACCGATTCACGCCAATATTGGGTTTATCAACATATTTAAACTTCAGCTGCTCCTTCCTAAAAAACATGTTTAGGGAACCATCTACATCTGTTCTTAGTAAAGAACACGTTTAAGGAAGAATTTATCGTGGAAGTTGTAACTTCACATTCCCATTACTTTGCCCATGAACAACGAGGCACGTTGAGAAACCTTACGAAGGAAGTAGACGGGAAAATTACTAGTATAGACCCCGGATTACAAGAAAGGAGAAATCGAGGCCAAATAGAAGTTAAAAACAAATTCAAGCAAGAACTTTCGTTTATGATTTGAGAAATATTACTCGGGAAGGAAAATTTTTGACAGGATAATTTACAACTTCTCATTGAATCTCTAGCTCTCTACTATCCTCCTATATAAGATGTAACAATTTCTCGGTAAATCGAAACAGCACAGTAGCATCAAAACTGTCGGGCGGGGGAATCAGATACTGGGCTCTCAGAGGTTTAGTACGATCAGCGGCAACCACTCTAGAACCCGAAGCCGTTTCCAATCATGTCATCCTCATCACCGCTACTGAAAGACTCGGCTATCTGACTATCGTCGTCGTCGTCGTCTTCCTCACCTTCAGTGAGAATCTCCAATATCCTGCCCCCTCCGTCGAAGTCCACATCATCCATCATGAAATCCCCATCGTCATCGTCATCATCAAGGTCAGTCACGCTATCATCATCGTCATCACCGTTGATCAGGCTGTCGGGATCGCTATCACTGTCCCCGTCCAGTCCTGGGCCAAGTATGGGGTCCACGTCTCCATCCTCATCATCCTCATCCTCGTCATCCTCGCTCTCCTCCGCATCATCGGGGTCAGAATCATCGTCCGTGGGCCTCCTGCGGCCTACCTCATATACCCTTGCAGAGGAGTACATCTCCTCCTGGTCATCCATGGTCATCAGCCCACACAACGAGTCGGTAGGCTCCGTTGCAAAGTCGAGCACGCATCTGTCCACTGGGATAGTCGCGATGTCTGAGTAGTTCACTGCATCGATTGTGCGAAAAGCCGCAAAGAGTGGGTGCTTGACCCGGCGCGTATGGACAGCTGACATCACATCCTCGAGGTTCCTCCTCAAAATCGCGTAGATCACATCCCCACGAGCATTGAATGTTATAGCCGTCTGGTCCAGGGATGGAACACTCCGAAGCAGCCGGAATTTTCGAAGATCCCATACCTCAGAATTTATTATGACCTGTACAAAGAGAGAACCATTAAATCTTGAGACGCACCGGAAAACCAAGGGATAAAACAATTTAGTATCGCACAGAAACAAATTCTCCTGATAGTCGTCAGTATGATCAGATTATTCACAGCCTAGTACTAGTCACGAACCATCTATTCGGTTGAACAGATTTGGAAGGAAAGGATTTGAATAAAGAGTTCATGCCTTCAAAACATCCCATTAAGTCAGGAATTTATTTAGCTAAGGTCAACACATTCACAGAGAAATTTGAGAGCATATATATCTATGTTTACCTCATTTCCTGCAGGATGAAAGCCACCGCCACCATAATCAGTAAACTGGTCAAACCGGTGAACGGGACCAGAGACCCGTCGGTCCCACAGCACCCCATTCCAAAGCACCATAGCATCGGAAGGACTGAAATGGATAAGGGAGTATACATGTCCCCGTCCTGTTGGGCCTGTAGATGGGTCCGACAGTTTGAGTTCCGTCTGGTAGGTCTGAACATCGTACAGGACGATTTCCCGCCGGCTGGGTTCTGCCGACAAGGCAGCAAAGTGGGTCCCGGAGTTGCTAAACTTCGCGGACTTGCACCCCTCAAACGGATGCAGGGGCCCGGTCTGCATTGAGGATGCATCCCACAGTCGTACGTCCTGGGAACTCGATGACAGCAAGAGCTGGGTCCCACCGGAGATGTAAGACTGAATGAGATTCACGGGAGACTGGTGACTCGTGTAGCTGTCCACTATACTATTGTTGTTGGAATCAAATATCTTGAGCTCACCAGAATGGCTTCCCACCGCAATATGTGAAGAGTCTCCGAGAAAGGCTATGCAAGTCAGAAGGGCCCCGTTGTCGTCCCTGCAGGTCCTCCATGGCTTGAACCGGCTGAAGACGAACTGACGGTCCCTGCGGTTCCCATGGACACCTCCATACATGCTCCTGTATTCGCGGGTTGCAAGTCGGGCAGTCACATTTAGTGGGGTTTCAAGGCTCCTCTTTGGCTCGGGGCAGACATGTGGGTGTAGGAGAGACAATGGAGGCAAAGTTGTTATAGGGGCTGGGCACTGTCGATGCTGGTGCTTCAGATACTGAATGACCAGAGAATCAAGGGTCAATCTCTCTGTATTGCTCGCCTGGGGGTCACTTGTCTGACTCATGTGGGGATCATCAAAAGAATAGTCCAAGTTACTGCCTGGTGTTGAACGCCCGTAGATACCCCTAATGCTAGAACTCGGTGTTGAAAGCCCAGATGGGTCGGTAGGTATCCCAGTCCTACGTGCAGTGTGAGGAGTTAAACCCATGGGAGAACGCGGATGCTCACTGCCCTGTAATCTCTTAGCAGAAGGCAAATCCTTTATCTCTAGATGCTTCCGCTTCATTGGTAGCACAATTGGGCTTTTATACTGCGAATCCGAATCCAAAGCAGGTTTTGCAGTTGGTTCTGATGGAGTATCGTGAGTACTTAGCAGAGTAGAGGGCTGTTTTGTGCTACTGCTGGGAGTTTTCCTGCTGGTCGGTGGCTGAGAATCGAGAATCTGAGGTTGGTTCCTAGACCTAGAGAAAGAAGGTGAGAAAACAAGCGATTTCTTCTTAGGAGGCGGCGCTGCAGACTCACACCTCAAGCCCGGATCCTCACTGGATAAGGAGAGTTTAAACTTCTCAGAGAGGAACCCAGAAGGGAAGCGACCTGAGGGCCACTGGATCTGTATGGAGGATGATTCCTGTGCAAAAGTTTGTTGTGAGAGAGATTGAGGGGCTGCTAGGGTTGGTAAAGGTGTAAGGTGAGCCTCTTTGAGCAGTGAAGTAGCAGTGCTCATCAAGCCAGATGCTTGGAGGTGTTCATGAATAAGAAGCAGTAGTTCCCTGAATTTTAAGGAAACAGTGAGGAAATGATAAAATTGTCAATTATCCATAAATAATTATACCACACGAGATTCAAAGCTCGAACCTGGAGTGATAAGTAATGGGAGTAGCTGCAGCTATAGCTGCTCTCTCTATGCGCCTAAGAGTAGGGGTAGCAGCATCTGTAGCAGCCAATGTACTCGCACGGCCTGAATTCGTTACGATCTGCAAAATCCATATAACATAAAATAAATATTCAACAGTTCACTTATTAACTGAAAAGGCTTGATGTGGGAAAATGAGAAATCATTCTAGTGCAAAAAATTAACCATCTGTAGAAGAAGTTAGTGCAGAGATGCTTACCGCTATTAGTTCAATCGCCACCTGGGCAAGCTCAGTCTGCCACCTGCCCTGCTCCCCTCCATTAGTCTGACTGCCAGAATCTCGAATAAGTTCCGAGAGCTTCTTGCCAACCTAAAGAAGTAATCAACAAAGTTGTTAGCAATCCCTGACCTAAAAACGTCACAGATGAAGGATAAGTTGCTAGCTATCAAAGATGAAAGGAATTTCACACCAATTTAACAAACAACAAATGACTCTTAAAATGGCCTTTCAAAGTGATTACATGTCTCTCGGAAGCAGAAAAACACCCACACTCAAATTGCTCTGTGCTCAAAGAAATTCAAATCAACCTACTGTAGATTGAGCAGCCTCAATAAGATGAAAACAATTAGATTGCTGCCTTGATCCTCATGGACTAATTTTGAAAATTGTCATCATAACACTGATCTGTGAACATGATCATAAGGTCCTTGTGACATCATTATCAGAAGGAATACAATGGAAGCAATTTCAAATTTGGGAATATCATGATACAAATCTGTGAACATGTTACAAGGTCTTCATTTAAAAAAAAAAAAAAACAAAAACAAAACAAAAAGAAAAAGAAAAGAGAGACTGAAGTTTAGATTCGAGATGGCAAATACACCACGCAAAGTTAGTATCCATTAAATAACCCTCACTATCAGAACAAAAGAAAGGGTAAATGGTGGCTGATCAGTCAGGGTTAAAAGACATATTGATTACACAAAATTTTCCATTTAGTAAACTGCAATCATTTAATTTTTCAAAGCGAATCGTGGACTTAGTAAGCCAGGGCAAATAACGAGAGACTCGCTAAGCTATTATAAAATCAGATAAAACAACGGATGAGTTCCATATACTAATTTTCAGCAAAAAGAGTTAAATATACTAACAGACTCTTTTAATGTTGATTCAAAGAACTAACCTGAAGCTTGGTCAAAATATGCGCAATGGTATCATCTCTTGCTAGCCCAAGCAGAGCGCGACATGCAAGAGCACGAAGGCAGTCAAGAGCTGAAGGTGGTGAGTATATTCGTGGTTGCAGGAGATGCAGGAGAACCTTTATGCCATTATTGGCTCGGACAGCATCTCTAGCAAGACGATATCCTTGTTCCAACTGCGCAGCAAGCCCTGCAGAACCTGCCCCAGTTCCTAAAGAGATTCTGCGATCTCCGACTAATCCAGAAGCTGCAGAAGGAACAGGTGTCTGTGAAGCAGCTGCTGCTGCAGCTGCTGACCCTCTGTCAGGCCCGCTGGGTTCTCCGGTGCGGTCCCGCACATCGCTCTGGCCAGTCAAAGCAACAGTTCGATCTGATGTATTACTGACTAAAGAGGCTTGACTGCTGCTAGCTTGATGTCCTTGGGCAATCATTGGGGGCTTATTGCTAATTGACGGCGGCGGACAAACAAGATTTATTAAAACACTCAATGCAGGTTGGATAATCTGCACAAGGGATATGAATCACGGTTAATAAAAACTACGGTAACATATAATGTTAAATTGCCAAGAAGACAAACATCAAAAGACTCACATGAATACAAGTAAAAAAAAATTATTTCACCTCTGGATCAACATAGCTGCTAGTGATATTTGCTGCATCAAGTATCACAGCTATTCCAACACGATCATTACTCAATGTGGCGTTCACGATCATCTTACGACTCTGAGGTACCAGCGTAATAATGTGAAGAACACCGAGAGCATATTGAAGCAAGTCATGCAAGTATCGCTCAACAGGTGGGGCCTGAATATAGATCCACATTTAAAACATATCCAAAGGGAAACAAATTAATGTCACATAGAACATGAGAGCCCATAAGTACACTCTTGGCAACTTACCTGGCACAATTCTAACATAGTGAGGTGTCCATTGTATGCTAAAAACTTATCAACTGCAGGCCAACGAGTTCGCACAAATGCGGGCCCCAGCTTCCTATCCTTCTGCAACTGAAGGAAGACTGCATCCACTGCCTCATTACTAATGTCAAGGGGCTTATAAGCTGCTCTCGAGCTTGAAACATTGCGAGGTGCACTCCTGTTACTTTTAGTTGGACGAATGGAATCCACGATCAGTATAAGATGTGCCCTGAAGTATTGCCGCAAGGCAACACAGGTATGATATGCAATCTGCTTCTCAGATGAAGTAAGCACTTCAGCAGGCAATCTATCATTGCGAAGAGAACCTGGGCCCGACAAGCCTAATGCACCAGAGTTAACCCCTGATCTTACAGAAGCAGCATCGTTTAAAACACCTAATAGTTTCTGCAACCCATCCTGACTATCAAAGGCATCAAGAACTGCCCTGAAAACAAAAGCAGCAGCGAAAAATAAGGCTGCATTCTTTCTGGCTTGATCCTGTGGGCAGTCGAGAAGCTGAATAGCTAAGTCAACCACCTGACGCACAACATCTGAAGGAAGAGCGCAGACACGTTCCATTATACCCTGAAAGAGTTAAACAAAGAGTGAGAAACATCTATAACATCAATTAAATGAAAAAAGCAGAGATGTTAATTTGAAAAATTAGCTTGTCACCTGAAGCGAACCGATGGTAAACAAGCAAGAAGAAAGACCGAAGAAGGTTAGAGGGACTCTGGGGACAGCAAGGAGTTTCTGCATGCCACCACGATCCACAAAGAGTGCTGCAAATTTCCTATGTGCTGCCAAAGCACATATTAGCTTCATCACATCAGGAAGAAGCATGGAAACTTTTGAAGTCTCTCTAGATTTATTGCCTCGCTGTAATAGAGCAAGGCAGACATCTACCCCCTTTTCATGCAGTACAGGCCCGAGTACTTCAACATACTCTCCCAAATACTCGAGACACTGGATGCAGTACTTTTCTCTAAGTTGCGCCAGTGACTCAGGATCAGGAATGGAATACTCATCAACATTTTCATTGTTTTCCGCTTCAGGGGCACTTGGATTTGTTGTCTCGGGAGCAACAGCAACAGAACTCCTGCAATTTTCCAGCAAATAAATTCAGAAAATCTAATAGCAACTATAACCAACAATGCTCGCAAAAGATGCCAATCAAACAAGGGAGACAAAATAACCAAAATATTATAGCACCAACCTTGAAAGTTCAACTGCTTTAGCAGCATCAATAACAGTAGATGCAGCTTTGGAAGCTGCCAAAACTGCGGCATCTTCATCATTGGAAGTTTTGAATTCCTGATAAAAAAATCCGACCAAATTGAAGTAAGCAAAGAAAGTTCAGAGACTTTTTCATAGATAAAAATAACAGGATGTACATAATACCGTAAATTTATCTACTTTAAATAAACAGTTTTTTTTTAAAAGTACCTCCATTGCTGCACTTTTGACAACTTCTGCAGCTGCTGCAGTCGCTGCTTTGATGGCTTCTGGAGGGGCATTTGCCGCTCTGGCTTCGGCTTCTGCCGCTCTTACTGCTTCATTTACAAGCTCAGATATATCTTTTGTTCCTACCTTGAATTCTTCAATGTACTCAGTATTGTCATCTCTTTCCAAGTCTAAGCCATCAGTATTTACTCGATTGGATAATTTTCGGGAATCAGATATCCTTTTCACATCTGGATGCCTTGAGGAGCTTCTTTCCCTATTACTCCTTCCAACACCTGGTCGACTGCCCGAAACTGGAGAGGTGAGAGACTGTTCACTCTCTAAGGTGCCATCACTAGCCCTTCCCTTTCCCCTGGATTTTCCAAATCCACGATTAGCCCTGCGCCTTGAGGAATCATCTCTGCCGAGTTCTCGACCATGCCATCTGTCATCACCATCAGCACCCTCCTCCATTCCAACTGCGTCAGACAATCCATCAGGTGGTTCACCAACATCAACCTGGGTATCACCACCTACTGGCCTTTCTACATCCTCCACATATCTACCATCAGTTAAGTCGCCTATATGTGGCTGTGTCACAAGCTGCCGAATTCTACCCCGATTCTCATCTCTACCCCTGGTGGTTGCGTTTTTACTGTCCACCAGATGGCTCGTATCTTTCTGGCTTGAATCTCCCAGGACACGTAAACGAAGATAAGGCATGAGCTTCGCAGACAATCCACAAGTCAGCACATCTTCCACCAGTGGACCATCCCTGAACCAATGAGAATGTAGTGCCATCCAGCAAAGTTAAATATTAAATATGCAACAAAAATGAATAATGATACTAGCCACATGCCATAACATACCCATCCAAAGCCACTGCAAGAAGTCCAGTAGAATATGTCTTGAGCATTTGATGATCCGAGACCTCTTTTCTCCCTGACTCGAGTTTCCAATTTGACTCTTCGCCCGAAAATCTTGTAACCTCATCCATCACCCAAGATTTGATATTTTCCAAGACAGGTTCCTCAAGAACATGTGGGTACTGTATGGCCAATTGATTTAATTAATAAGAAATGCTATCAAGATCAATGAAAAATGTTCAACCAGACGAAACAGAATTCAGGAACCGCACCATCCAAGTGAGAGAACAGCTTAAAAGAACCCGAGCAGCAGCAGCTTGGACCGAGGTTGAGAATCTACTCTCCGAGAGGTACTTTGAAGACACCAACTCAAAGAATTCATCATTGTCCTAAGCACGAAACAGAAAGAGATTCAGTGTTGAGACTTCCAATATGAAAAAGAAGATAACTGTACCCAGAAATGCAAGAAAACTGGAAATATGAGCCTACCCGTACTAAGTTGCAAAGCCGACCAATGGTATAAGAAGATCGAGCGTTGGTGGTGGTGTGATCATGCTGCTCCATGTATCTGGTTATGCAACACAACACCCATCATCAGGCATCAGCTGAACAGCTACTTCACTATGTCTATAATCATCTGACGATCGTCACAGGCAATTCGAAGCAACAGTGACAACAACACTTACTAACATGTTCCAACTCGAAACCGACATAAAGACCGAAGAGCTAGAGCACGTACCGGGACTCTTGGGACTCGAGGAGGGAGGCAAGGGCGTGGAGGGCAGTAGGGCTAGGATTGTCAGGAGCAGCAGTGATCCTGTCCATGAGGGACTGGGCCTTCGCCACTAGTAGCTCATCTTCATCAGCTTCGGGAACCTGCGGAGGCTCCGTAGCAGCTCCTCCGCCACCACTGCTACTACCGCCTTCTGCTGCTTCAGCTGGCGCCTGGGACTCTCTCGTCGGCTCGTCCATGGAGGCGGCGGCCCGAACTGCCGAGAACTGACGATTGCCTATGCCACCGAGCAAGAAAAATCGGAAATTGGGGTGGCGGGGCGAGACGGACGACGGGAGGAGGAACGCCGATAAAACAGATACGGTGAATTTGACAAGAGAAGAAACTCGAGGAGATGGTTTTGTTGGCGGAATGGCTTTATAATACAGATGCCGAGAGAGAGAGACAGAGAGAGAGAGAGGAGAGAGAAAAAGACAGAGAGAGGAGGGAGAAGGAGTTGCGGGGGTGGATCGAATGTTCGGGAACGACCCAAAGCCCTAACCTCTTATTGGGCCTAGCCCATCTCAGTCTCGGCCCGGACCATTATCTTATTGGCATGTGGGCTTAGGCCCATATAATGTTACGGCCCACCATGCTACCATGGAGCCCGCACTAAGCCCAAACAACCATAAAAACCTCTACCTCTAGGCCCATAACTAAGGCCCAAGCTTAGTCCCGTGACCTCCCCACGCGTCGCAGTACATTGAATTATTCACCCTGCTATTATTATTATTATTATTATTATTATTGTTATTATATCAGTAAGAGTTCGTTTAAGAGTGTGGTCATCTTCGAGCATGATCATGAACCATTGCCTATGTTCTTTCCACGGGATGTTGCAGAAATTCTTCTGTTTTTCTTCGTTTGGTCTGATATGAGCCTGGCAGTGGTCCTGCAAATTAACGGGGAAAAAAAAAATGATGATATATCTGAGCTCGTGAACAAGTCTAGAAACAGCTGATCGGTGAAAGCATACTGAGTACCTTGTGGGTATGCATGCTCCAGTTCCTCTTGACTTCAATGTAACAGAGAGCTCCGATTAGGCAGAAAGCATCTTCCAGGACTGGACATTTGTGCTAATCAAATGTGATGGGGCAGGGATAGGAGGCCCGATCTCATCATAGCTGTAACAATATTTCTCCACCCATTTTTTGGTAAATATTTTCAAAAACCATGGTTTCAACTAATTTTGACAGTACAAACATGACTTTCTCAAGCATACTTAGTTTTTTTTAGGATTGCGGTAACGATTGCATAAGTGCTTTTTTTTTTGCTGATTTTTACGTAGAAGCAGTATTTGGTCAGCTAGTACAAAACAATGGTTTCGTTGATTGCAGTTGGAATGGTGCTTATGAAAGCTATTTCTATTTATTCTCTAATTTAAACATTAAGTTTAATTTTATCAATTTAAATAGCTACCTCCTTATTCTAAATAAATTTCAGCACTTATTTTTTAGCAATTATATTTCAACACTTTTGTATCAACAATAACACCCTAAGCCAAGGCTAATAATGCTTATGAATGTTACTTCTATTTATTCTCTGTTTTAAACACTAGTTTTAAGTAGCTTTAAATTAGTATCTCGAACAACACTTTAGTTTACTTTGAAATCAAAATTATTTTTCAGAAGTTTTGTTTCGATAGTATCACTTTCAAACCAATCCTCAGCTCTCATGCATATACTTGGAACCCTCTTAATTATACCCATGGCTAAGTTAGGCATTGTTCATGCAAGTCACCAAGTAGCGGCTGGAACGGCGACAACCTCAAAGGTCTACCTTGGAGAATCCATCCACCGTCACGATCCATTAATTGGAAATAAGAAGCCCGTGAATCACAAGAGAAGGGGCCTCGCCATATATAGCCTGGATATATAATGAAAGAAATATTTAGAGTCCCATTTGACAATTATGCACCAATATATATAGTTTCTTAAGTGCCTCTTGCCAAATGCTATATGTACAAGAAAAATAGAGGAGACTAGACACAAGCATTAATGAGTTTTTTTCATATAAAAAGTGGCATGAGTAACCGTTACCAACTGAAAATAAGAAGCCTATGAATCGTAATAGAAACGGGCCTCGGCACACCGTACCCTTGATAATGAAGGGAAAATTTAGTGTCCCATTTGACAAGTATGCGCCAATATAGTTTCTTAAGTACCTCTTGCCATATGCTATATGTACTACAAATAAAGGAGATTAAACACAAGTATTAGTTTTTTTTTTGTATAAAAATGGTACGGGTAACCATTACTAATTAGTTCTTAATGGCCGTTGAGTATCGGTAACATTCTTTAACAAATAGGGGAGACTAGACACAAGCATTAATTTATTTCATTTCGTATAAAAAGTGGTACGTGTAACCATTACTAATTACTTCTTAATGGTTCTTGAGTATTGGTAACATTCTTTAACAAGTCCTGTTATTACGATTCTTGAATTATCTAGAATATTCTGAATATCCCGTTTCATTACGTACATAGCTATATTTTAGGTTGGTTGTTTATAGTTTCCTAGTTCATAGCAAGTTTTGTGAGATTTTTCTTGTACTCGGCCTTATATATACACGTTCTTATCAGTAATGAAATTTGACAGGCAATTATCCATTCATTTCTCTCTTGTAAAATTATTACGTGTAGCCGATAGGTTGCATCGTGATCCGTCGTCCCAGTTTGGACAGATTGTATTGTGTTGACGGGGTATACCCAAAGTAGGCTACAAACTAATGCTTTCATTTAGAGAGAAAATCCCTTAATCGGGCTTGACCTTAATTAAAAGAAGATTTGTCCTTTATGACCCAAAATAGAAAGATCTGTACTTTATGACCCAAAATAGAAAGATTTGTACTTGCCAAGCTAATCATAGTCGGTTCATGTTGACTATGACAGTACCGTACAAGTTGACCGAGGTAAGATTGACTGACTGGACGAAAAAGGACCAATTGCGAATCTCGGAGTGAATACAAAACTAACAGACCGACCATATACCGGCAGAAGAGAGAGAGAGAGAGAGATTATAAACGTAAATTTGTTCCTTAATTAGCTAAATAATCTCTCCACCTCACCTGACACCGTCATAATTACTATAATTAGTCCCATTAATCCCGACATAATCAAACGAAGTTTGCTTGGTTGCATAGCCGGAGAAATCATTAGCAGAAAAAAGAGAGTCAGGCAGGCACAGATCTGAGGATCTCTTCTCACCAATTCGGTGTCTGGCTCCTCCCTCCTCGATTCCGCATTCGGTATCCCCAAGGTATGTATGGTCCCGTGTTTCGCTGTCCATGGATTAGGACTCCTTGTAGTTGTAGAGGTGCACCGGTACAGTTCGGGCCCTAGCAAGCTGGTGCCGGCAGCCACAATATTTGAATTCGACATTATTCGAGACAATCCATGTGGGTCGTTTACACGTATTTTCCTCCCTAGAGATCAATGAGCAATTGGGAAATTTTTTTAATTTTTTAATTTTTTAATTTTTATATTATATATATATAAGAGACTGTTCACTCTCTAAGGTGCCATCACCAGCCCTTCCCTTTCCACTGGATTAGCCCAGCGCCTTGAGGAATCATCTCTGCCAAGTTCTCGACCATGCCATCTGTCATCACAATCAGCACCCTCCTCCAATCCAACTGCGTCAGACAATCCATCAGGTGGTTCGCCAACATCAACCTGGGGATCACCACCTACTGGCCTTTCTACATCCTCCACATATCTACCATCAGTTAAGTCACCTAAATGTGGTTGTCACAAGCTGCCGAAATCTGCCCCGATTCTCATCTCTGCCCCTGGTGGTTGCGTTTTTACTGTCCACCAGATGGCTGGCTCGTATCTTTCTGGCTTGAATCTCCCAGGACACGTAAACGAAGATAACGCATGAGCTTCGCAGACAACCCACAAATCAGCACATCTTCCAGCAGCGGACCACCCCTGAACCAATGAGAATGTAGTGCCATCCAGCAAAGTTAAATATTAAATATGCAACAAAAATGAATAATGATACTAGCCACATGCCATAACATACCCCGCCAAAGCCACTGCAAGAAGTCCAGTAGAATATGTCTTGAGCCTTCGATGATCCGAGACCCCTTTTCTCCCTGACTCGAGTTTCCAATTTGACTCTTCGCCCGAAAATCCCCATCATCATCGTCGTCATCAAGGTCAGTCACGCTATCATCATCGTCATCACCGTTCATCAGGCTGTCCGGATCGCTGTCACTGTCCCCGCCCAGTCCTGGGCCAAGTATGGGGTCCACATCTCTGTCCTCATCATCCTCATCCCCGTCGTCCTCGCTCTCCTCCGCATCATCGGGGTCAGAATCATCGTCCGTGGGCCTCCTGCGGCCTACCTCATATACCCTTGCAGAGGAGTACATCTCCTCCTGGTCATCCATGGTCATCAGCCCTACAAACGAGTCGGTAAGCTCCGTTGCAAAGTCGAGCACGCATCTGTCCACTGGGATAGTTGCGATGTCTGAGTAGTTCACTGCATCGATTGTGCGGAAAGCCGCAAAGAGTGGGTGCTTGACCCGGCGCGTATGGACAGCTGACATCACATCCTCGAGGTTCCTCCTCAAAATCGCGTAGATCACATCCCCACGAGCATTGAATGTTATAGCCGTCCGGTCCAGGGATGGAACACTCCGAAGCAGCCGGAATTTTCGAAGATCCCATACCTCAGAATTTATTATGACCTGTACAAAGAGAGAACCATTAAATTTTGACACACTCCGGAAAACCAAGGGATAAAGCAATTTAGTATCGCACAGAAACAAATTCTCCTGACAGTAGTCGGTATGAACAGATTATTCACAGCCTAGTACTAGTCACGAACCATCTATTCGGATGAACAGATTTGGAAGGAAAGGATTTGAATAAAGAGTTCATGCCCTCAAAACATCCCATTAAGTCAGGAATTTATTTAGCTAAAGTCAACACATTCACAGAGAAATTTGAGAGCATATATATCTATGTTTACCTCATTTCCTGCAGGATGAAAGCCACCGCCACCATAATCAGTAAACTGGTCTAACCGGTGAACGGGACCGGAGACCCGTCGGTCCCACAGCACCCCATTCCAAAGCACCATAGCATCAGAAGGACTGAAATGGATAAGGGAGTATACATGTCCCCGTCCTGTTGGGCCGGTAGATGGGTCCGACAGTTTGAGTTCCGTCTGGTAGGTCTGAACATCGTACAGGACGATTTCCCGCCGGCTGGGTTCTGCCGACAAGGCAGCAAAGTGGGTCCCGGAGTTGCTAAACTTAGCAGACTTGCACCCCTCAAACGGATGCAGGGGCCCGGTCTGCATTGAGGATGCATCCCACAGTCGTACGTCCTGGGAACTCGATGACAGCAAGAGCTGGGTCCCACCGGAGATGTAAGACTGAACAAGATTCACGGGAGACTGGTGACTCGTGTAGCTGTCCACTATACTATTGTTAGAATCAAATATCTTGAGCTCACCAGAATGGCTTCCCACCGCAATATGTGAAGAGTCTCCGAGAAAGGCTATGCAAGTCAGAAGGGCCCCGGCGTCATCCCTGCAGGTCCTCCATGGCCTGAACCGGCTGAAGATGGACTGACGGTCCCTGCAGTTCCCGTGGACACCTCCATACATGCTCCTGTATTCGCGGGTCGCAAGTCGGGCAGTCACATTTAGTGGGGTTTCAAGGCTCCTCTTTGGCTCGGGGCAGACATGTGGGTGTAGGAGAGACAATGGAGGCAAAGTTGTTATAGGGGCTGGGCACAGTCGATGCTGGTGCTTCAGATAATGAATGACCAGAGAATCAAGGGTCAATCTCTCTGTATTGCTCGCCTGGGGGTCACTTGTCTGACTCATGTGGGGATCATCAAAAGAATAGTCCAAGATACTGCCTGGTGTTGAACGCCTGTAGATACCCCTAATGCTAGAACTCGGTGTTGAAAGCCCAGATGGATCGGTCAGTATTCCAGTCCTACATGCAGTGTGAGGAGTTAAACCCATGGGAGAACGCGGATGCTCACTGCCCTGTAATCTCTTAGCAGAAGGCAAATCCTTTATCTCTAGATGCTTCTGCTTCATTGGTAGGACAATTGGGCTTTTATACTGCGAATCCAAATCCAAAGCAGGTTTTGCAGTTGGTTCTGATGGAGCATTGCAAGAGCTTAGCGGAGTAGAGGACTGTTTTGTGCTACTGCTGGGAGCGTTCCTGCTGGTCGGTGGCTGAGAATCGAGAATCTGAGGTTGGTTCCTAGATCTAGAGAAAGAAGGTGAGAAAACAAGCGATTTCTTCTTAGGAGGCGGCGCTGCAGACTCACACCTCAAGCCCGGATCCTCACTGGATAAGGAGAGTTTAAACTTCTCAGAGAGGAACCCAGAAGGGGAGCGACCTGAGGGCCACTGGATCTGTATGGAGGATGATTGCTGTGCAAAAGTTTGTTGTGAGAGAGATTGAGGGGCTGCTAGGGTTGGTAAAGGTGTAAGCTGAGCCTCTTTGAGCAGTGAAGCAGCAGTGTTCGTCAAGCCAGATGTTTGTAGGTGTTCATGAATAAGAAGCAGTAGTTCCCTGAATTTTAAGGAAACAGTGAGGAAACGATAGAATTGTCAAGTATCCAAAAATAATTACACTACATGAGATTCAAAGCTTGAACCTGGAGTGATAAGTAATGGGAGTAGCTGCAGCTATAGCTGCTCTCTCTATGCGCCTAAGAGTAGGGGTAGCAGCATCTGTAGCAGCCAATGTACTCGCACGGCCTGAATTCGTTACGATCTGCAAAATCCATAAAACATAAAATAAATATTCAACAGTTCACTTATTAACTGAAAAGGCTTGATGTGGGAAAAAGAGAAATCATTCTAGTGCAAAAAATCAACCGTCTGTAGAAGAAGTTAGTGCAGAGATGGTTACCGCTATTAGTTCAATCCCCACCTGGGCAAGCTCAGTCTGCCACCTGCCCTGCTCGCCTCCATTGGTCTGACTGCCAGAATCTCGAATAAGTTCCGAGAGCTTCTTGCCAACCTAAGAAGTAATCAACAAAGTTATTAGCAATTCCCGACCTAAAAACGTAACAGATGAAGGATAAGTTGCTAGCTATCAAAGATGAAAGGAATTTCACACCAATTTAACAAAGAACAAATGACTCTTAAAATGGCCTTTCAAAGTGATCATATGTCCTCTCGGAAGCAGAAACAAACCCAAACTCAAATTGCTCAATTATTTTTTTGTGCTCAAAGAAATTTAGATCAACCTACGGTAGATTTAGCAGGCACAATTAGATTGCTGCCTTGATCCTTGTGCACTAATTTTGGAAATTGCCATCCTAACACTGATCTGTGAACATGATCATAAGGTCCTTGTGACATCATTATCAGAAGGAATACAATGGAAGCAATTTCAAATTTGGGAATATCATGATACAAATCTGTGAACATGTTACAAGGTCCTCATTTAAAAAAAGAAAAGAAAGAGAGACTGAAGTTTATATTTGAGATGGCAAATACACCACGCAAAGTTAGTATCCATTAAATAACCCTCATTATCAGAACAAAAGAAAGGGTAAATGGTGGCAGATCAGTCAGGGTTAAAAGACATATTGATTACACAAAATTTTCCATCTAGTAAACTGCAATCATTTAATTTTTCAAAGCGAATCGTGGACTTAGTAAGCCAGGGCAAATAACGAGAGACTCGCTAAGCTATTATAAAATCAGATAAAACAACGGATGAGTTCCATATACTAATTTTCAGCAAAAAGAGTTAAATATACTAACAGACTTTTTTAATGTTGATTCAAAGAACTAACCTGAAGCTTGGTCAAAATATGCGCAATGGTATCATCTCTTGCTAGCCCAAGCAGGGCGCGACATGCAAGAGCACGAAGGCAGTCAAGAGCTGAAGGTGGTGAGTATATTCGTGGTTGCAGGAGATGCAGGAGAACCTTTATGCCATTATTGGCTCGGACAGCATCTCTAGCAAGACGGTATCCTTGCTCCAACTGCGCAGCAAGCCCTGCAGAACCTGCTCCAGCTCCTGAAGAGATTCTGCGATCTCCGACTAATCCAAAAGCTGCAGAAGGAACAGGTGTCTGTGAAGCAGCTGCTGCTGACCCTCTGTCAGGCCCACTGGGTTCTCCAGTGCAGTCCCGCACATCGCTCTGGCCAGTCAAAGCAACAGTTCGATCTGATGTATTACTGACTAAAGAGGCTTGACTGCTGCCAGCTTGATGTCCTTGGGCAATCATTGGGGGCTTATTGCTAATTGACGGCGGAGGACAGACAAGATTTATTAAAACACTCAATGCAGGTTGGATAATCTGCACAAGGGGAATGAATCACAGTTAATAAAAACTACAGTAACATATCATGTTAAATTGCCAAGGAGACAAACATCAAAAGACTCAGATGAATACAAGAAAAAAAAATTATTTCACCTCTGGATCAAATTTGCTGCTAGTGATATTTGCTGCGTCAAGTATCACAGCTATTCCAACACGATCATTACTCAATGTGGCGTTCACGATCATCTTACGACTCTGAGGTACCAGCGTAATAATGTGAAGAACACCGAGAGCATATTGAAGCAAGTCATGAAAGTATCGCTCAACAGGTGGGGCCTGCATATAGAGCCACATTTAAAACATACCCAAAGGGAATCAAATTAATGTCACATAGAACATGAGAGCCCATAAGTACACTCTTGGCAACTTATCTGGCACAATTCTAACATAGTGAGGTGTCCATTGTATGCTAAAAACTTATCGACTGCAGGCCAAGGAGTTCGCACAAATGCGGGCCCCAGCTTCCTATCCTTCTGCAACTGAAGGAAGACTGCGTCCACTGCCTCATTACTAATATCAAGGGGATTATAAGCTGCTCTCGAACTTGAAACATTGCGAGGTGCACTCCTGTTACTTTTAGTTGGACGAATGGAATCCACGATCAGTATAAGATGTGCCCTGAAGTATTGCCGCAAGGCAACACAGGTATGATATGCAATCTGCTTCTCAGATGAAGTAAGCACTTCAGCAGGCAATCTATCATTGCGAAGGGAACCTGGGCCCGACAAGCCTAATGCACCAGAGTTAACCCCTGATCTTACAGAAGCAGCGTCATTTAAAACACCTAATAGTTTCTGCAACCCATCCTGACTATCAAAAGCATCAAGAACTGCCCTGAAAACAAAAGCAGCAGCAAAAAATAAGGCTGCGTTCTTTCTGGCTTGATTCTGTGAGCAGTCGAGAAGCTGAATAGCTAAGTCAGCCACCTGACGCACAACATCTGAAGGAAGAGCGCAGACACGTTCCATTATACCCTGAAAGAGTTAAACAGAGAGTGAGAAACATCTATAACATCAATTAAATGAAAAAAGGCAGAGATGTTAATTTGAAAAATTAGCTTGTCACCTGAAGCGAACCGATGGCAAACAGGCAAGAAGAAAGACCAAAGAAGGTTAGAGGGACTCTGGGGACAGCAAGGAGTTTCTGCATGCCACCACAATCCACAAAGAGTGCTGCAAATTTCCTATGTGCTGCCAAAGCACATATTAGCTTCATCACATCAGGAAGAAGCACGGAAACTTTTGAAGTCTCTCTAGATTTATTGCCTTGCTGTAATAGAGCAAGGCAGACATCTACCCCCTTTTCATGCAGTACAGGCCCGAGTACTTCAACATACTCTCCCAAATACTCGAGACACTGGATGCAGTACTTTTCTCTAAGTTGCGCCAGTGACTCAGGATCAGGAATGGAATACTCATCAACATTTTCATTTTTTTCCGCTTCAGGGGCACTTGGATTTATTGTCTCGGAAGCAAGAGCAACAGAACTCCTGCAATTTTCCAGCAAATAAATTCAGAAAATCTAATAGCAACTATAACCAACAATGCTCGTAAAAGATGCCAATCAAACAAGGGATACAAAATAACCAAAATATTATAGCACCAACCTTGAAAGTTCAACTGCTTTAGTAGCATCAATACCAGTAGATGCAGCTTTGGAAGCTGCCAAAACTGCGGCATCTTCATCATTGGAAGTTTTGAATTCCTGATAAAAAAATCCGACCAAATTGAAGTAAGCAAAGAGAGTTCAGAGACTCTTTCATAGATAAAACTAACAGGATTGTACATAATACCTCAAATTTATCTACTTTAAATAAACAGTTAAAAAAAAAAAAGTACCTCCATTGCTGCACTTTTGACAACTTCTGCAGCTGCTGCAGTTGCTGCTTTGATGGCTTCTGGAGGAGCATTTACCGCTCTGGCTTCAGCTTCTGCCGCTCTTACTGCTTCCCTTACAAGCTCAGATATATCTTTTGTTCCTACCTTGAATTCTTCAATGTACTCAGTATTGTCATCTCTTTCCAAGTCTAAGTCATCAGTATTTACTAGATTGGATAATTTTCGGGAATCAGATATCCTTTTCACATCTGTATGCCTTGATGAGCTTCTATCCTTATTACTCCTTCCAATACCTGGTCGACTGCCCGAATCTGGAGAGGTGAGAGACTGTTCACTCTCTAAGGTGCCATCACTAGCCCTTCCCTTTCCCCTGGATTTTCCAAATCCACGATTAGCCCTGCACCTTGAGGAATCATCTCTGCCGAGTTCTCGACCATGCCATCTGTCATCACCATCAGCACCCTCCTCCATTCCATCTGCGTCAGACAATCCATCAGGTGGTTCACCAACATCAACCTGGGTATCACCACCTACTGGCCTTTCTACATCCTCCACATATCTACCATCAGTTAAGTCGCCTATATGTGGCTGTGTCACAAGCTGCCGAATTCTACCCCGATTCTCATCTCTACCCCTGGAGGTTGCGTTTTTACTGTCCACCAGATGGCTCGTATCTTTCTGGCTTGAATCTCCCAGGACACGTATACGAAGATAACGCATGAGCTTCGAAGACAACCCACAAGTCAGCACATCTTCCACCAGCGGACCATCCCTGAACCAATGAGAATGTAGTGCCATCCAGCAAAGTTAAATATTAAATATGCAACAAAAATGAATAATGATACTAGCCACATGCCATAACATACCCATCCAAAGCCACTGCAAGAAGTCCAGTAGAATATGTCTTGAGCATTTGATGATCCGAGACCTCTTTTCTCCCTGACTCGAGTTTCCAATTTGACTCTTCGCCCGAAAATCTTGTAACCTCATCCATCACCCAAGATTTGATATTTTCCAAGACAGGTTCCTCAAAAACATGTGGGTACTGTATTGCCATTTGATTTAATTAATAAGAAATGCTATCACGATCAATGAAAAATGTTCAACCAGACGAAACAGAATTCAGGAACCGCACCATCCAAGTGAGAGAACAGCTTAGAAGAACCCGAGCAGCAGCAGCTTGGACCGAGGTTGAGAATCTACTCTCCGAGAGGTACTTTGAAGACACCAACTCAAAGAATTCATCATTGTCCTAAGCACGAAAGAGAGAGAGATTCAGCGTTGAGAATTCGAATATAGAAAAGAAGATAACTGTTCCCAGAAATGCAAGAAAACTGGAAATATGAGCCTACCCGTACGAAGTTGCAAAGCCAACCAATGGTATAAGAAGATCGAGCGTTGGTGGTGGTGTGATCATGCTGCTCCATGTATCTGGTTATGCAACACAACACCCATTATCAGGCATCAGCTGAACAGCTACTTCACTATGTCTATGATCATCTGATGATCGTCACAGGTAATTCGAAGCAACAGTGACAACAACACTTACTAACATGTTCCAACTCGAACCGACAAAAAGACCGAAGAGCTAGAGGACGTACCGGGACTCTTGGGACTCGAGGAGGGAGGCAAGGGCGTGGAGGGCAGTAGGGCTAGGATTGTCGGGAGCAGCAGTGATCCTGTCCAGGAGGGACTGGGCCTTCGCCACCAATAGCTCCTCTTCATCAGCTTGGGGAACCTGCGGAGGCTCCGTAGTAGCTCCTCCGCCACCACTGCTACTACCGCCTTCTGCTGCTTCATCTGGCGCCTGGGACTGTCTCGTCGGCTCTTCCATGGAGGCGGCGGCGGCCGCCCCAACTGCCGAGAACTGACGATTGCCTATGCCACCGAGCAAGAAAAATCGGAAATTGGGGGGGATGGGCGAGACGGACGACGGGAGGAGGAACGCCGATAAGACAGATGCGGTGAATTTGACAAGAGAAGAAATTCGAGGAGATGGTTTTGTTGGCGAAGTGATACCGAGCTTCTTTTGGAAGTGGGATGACGATTGCATGAGTTTTTTTTTTTTTTGACTGATTTTTAAGGAGTAGCAGTGTTTGGTTAGCTAGTAAAAAACAATGATTTGATTGATTGCAGCTCGAATGGTGTTTATGAAATTTTGTTTCTATTTATTCTCGAATTTAACCTTTCAATTTAACTTCATCAATTTAAATTGTTAAGGGTGCGTTTGGATTTAAAACTATGTTCAATTCAATTCAATTTAATTCATAAAAAGACAAAATATTATTGAAATAAATTAATATACTGGGACTCATACCCATGACAATTGACTAATAGAATTTTCCCACTTGAACAGTTGTTTTCCACGGCATCCTGATTCCAATTTAAAGTCGCTGCCTTTGAGGCAATTTTGTTTTTGTTTATCTTCCTTTGACTTTTGTTCGGATCAACGTGCCGCAACAATCGGGTAATTGTACGCATGAAAAAAATACGCATGCCAGCAAAAATCAAACTGCAACAATGATGAATCATAACAATAATTATTACTAATTTCAAATACAAACACCTCAGCGTATATCATCGGCCTCCTCGCTCAGCACGCCATAACCGATTAGCGATACGGTCGCGTACAACATTCATTTCCGTGCTACTCATGTCCACATCAACTCTAGTTCCGTGTTGTTGCGGTGGATTGCGAAATTCATCGTAATCCGCCCACGCAACGCCGTACTCCATAAATAATCTGTCATGATAATTATTACGACGTATGAAATTATTCAAAACAAAACAAGTAAGGACAATTTCTCCTTGAGTATACGGTTTGAAGTTCGTCATGGCAGTCAGTATTGCAAATCTCTTCTTCAAAATACCGAAGCAACGCTCGATAACATTACGCACTGACGCATGGCGATGGTTGAATAGCTCTTTTTCTGATGTTGGCGGATAATGATTAGGGAAATCGCTCCGATGATACCGTTCTCCCTTGTATGGAGCCAAATATCCCGGTATATTTGAAAACCCTGCATCAACAACATAATATTGTCCTGCAAAAAAACAAAATGAAGTTTAAAGAAAACGAATTTCGGCAAGCAATTTCGTTGAAAATTATAAGAATTAAAAGCAAATACTCACGGCCACGCAGTGCTGGAAAGCGATCAAGTGACGCAGCGTCAGACAATATTCTTGAATCGTGTGCTGAACCCTCCTAGCCGGTCATTACGTATGTGAACATCATGTCGTGTGAACAAGCAGCCAATACATTTTGTGATATATCGGCATTACGATCGCGATAAGGTACTCTGTTCGCATGTGGCATGCATGCATCGACATGAGTTCCATCGATAGCTCCAATATAATGCTGCATGAAAAAAAAACGCACAATTATATCTATCTCAAATATTAATCCGAATACATGCATGTCTACAATATGAAATTAGTAGATAACATACCCTAAAGAAGCGCCACCTTTCATCATTTTCAATTTCCGGCTGGACAATAATGTTCCGCGGTGTTATAAAATGGGCAGATAAATCGTGCATTCCGCGTGCAATTTGTTTGATAATTCGTGAAACCGTTTCCTTCGAATGCTGAAACCTTTCAGCGACCATTGAAAATCGCATACTATGTGAAATAACCAACATGAACATGCTGACTTGCTCTTCAACGGTAATACCTTTTCTAGTATCTGTGATGCCACTGCGCAACCGCAACGTGTCGCATAGATTTCTAAACACGTGTGGTTCCATTCTGAAGCTTTCGAAGCACCGGACGTCACTCCTTAATAGTTCAACAATATACTGCCGTCCTTGAAGGGCAAAATTTATACACGGCAAGTTCTGTGGAACGGGATCTTCCATCTGATAATATTGCATCATACGTTGCATACGTTCATTGTCGTTCTCTCCGGGATTATTGTCATTGTCTGAAGGCGTCCGATAACAAGACATATTGTTCGCCAAATGATTGCCTTTTACTGTGGAAATGAAATCATGAATGAATCGTTAACAGTGAGACAACTCAATTATAATCATAACACAATAACATTCAACACACACATGAAAAAAAAAACGCATCAGCATTATCAAACACACATAACAAACATCAGCAGTACGAGTTCAGTCAAAGGAATTTTAAAAACGTTGTGTTCGATGCGCGAGAAAAAAAAAAAGGAAACTCTGATGACCCTTGCTTCAAGGTTGCTCCAGCTGCAATATCCATTCCATTCGTGACTCTTCCTTGAACCACATGAAAAGCCTTCGGGAGGCCGGATCAAGGAGTGCTTTGCCCACTTTCACAAACAAGGACTGAGGGATTCTCGATTCCAATTTAGCCAACTCATCGAAGGCTTCCTCGATGCTATTCTTCTCAGGTTTTTCGGGGCTCGATACAGACTTGCTTTTCTTTGCTGACTGTGGGGTGTGCTGTTGGTTTTTCGTGAAACTCCCCCTGAATATGTCCATGCACTCCTGCATTTGTGAGCTCTTGCTTTGCGATCTTTTCGGCACTCAACGTCGAGACTCGGTTAAAATGGGATCTGCAACATTGACGGGATCGTCACTCTCGTCGGATCCTTCTTCGAGATCGACATGGTGTTTCTGCTTTCCCTTCCCCCTAGATAAGAATTCCGCATTCAGCCACCGTTCTTCCTCTAAAGTTGGTGGTGGATCGGTCGAGGATATGCGAAGAACACCGGTGGCCACGGAAGAACTAAACAGTTGCTTCTGCATATCGTAGTGCTTGCATCCCTTACTCCGGAAAGTCTTGTACGCCCTATTCTTCTGTACCAAGAACAACGACATGATCGAAGGAGATCAGTGACATATGCTGGAAACAACAATAGAAGCCGAACAAACAAAGAAACAAGCATGTACCTTTATAATCATATCCCAAAAATCTGAGTCGGCGGTGATGGTGTTTGTGTCAGCATCCCATCCGACGCCTGTACGCTTTAATATTTCAGCAAATCGGGTGAAATTTGTCTTCATTCTTTGATACTTTTCCTTCACCTTTTGCAAGCACAGATGCTTTTCGGGAAAAAGGTTGATCATTTCCTGTGTGATCTCTTTCCAAGTGCTAGTCTTCCATGTTGTAGTGTGTGTTCTTCTCTTCATCTCAAGCAGTACGTTTAGGAAAGCGACATCCATTTCATCACTCCATTCGATGATATTTTCACCTTTTTGAGCCATGATGCATGCAGTTTTCTGTTCCAAGACCTCAACAAATAACATGCAAAACAAATTTGTTTGAGGGGTATCAGTTCAGATACCAACTTCTATGGTGTTTCTCGCAACAAATGAATCAAAAACAGAACACGATTTTAGCTAGTATTATAACCCCATACCGCAGCGCAATCTCAGTCCTCAGACTAAAGCTTGCAAAATGAAATTGCACTGACATGTATATCGTTATCTCAGACAATGCAAAACAGAACTGATGCTTTTCGAAGATGCAACAAGGATGAATCAACATGTGTCACCCTCATATCAACTTAGCAAACGTTTAACAGCATAGTATGTGAAGATTTAGCAAGTATAATGACATATCTGAAGCTAAGGCAATGATGGAAATTGCATGTAAAAATAGACAATTCCATCAGTACTTCGGCAAACAGAAACCAGTAGCACAGATCGTCTCTCAGCTTTCAAAAATCACACAAACCGACTGGCATAACAAATTCTCTAGCAATCAGACATCAGCAACAAAATCATCACATCGCAACAACACGCCAAAAAAAAAAACCATACCACGGCGTATATTTTCAGATTATTTCAGCTCAGCCCACGAATAAGCAGTCAAGGAAGAAGCAGAACTCGTACAAGAACTCGGACACAGATGATAGCGAAATTACCTTAACTGAGGAATGCTTCTGCTATTCTTCTCGCGTCTGCCGCTGCTTATATCGGCAAATTTAGCAGCCACGGCCAGGGGCCCCTACAAGTAAGAAATCACACGCATCAAACAACAGACAACACTGAAACGCGATGGGCCCCTACCAATTTCGGCTTCATACGCGACTTTAGCAGAGAACAGAGCTACTCTTCCGGGGGCCCCTGCTAATCGGCTGGAAACGCGACAGCTGCAGGGTGAAGCGTGATGATGCACAGAAGAAAATCGAGTAATTGCAGAGAAGATTCGGTATCTCTCACTGTGAAGAATCTCTTCTGCTGGTCACGGACGAACAACGTTCGACTCTTCGCCGTTGATGGAGTGCAAGTATGAAATCTGTAAAATTGAAGGTATGGAGGTGTATAATCGCTGAAATTGCACGAACCCACTTACCAATCGACTTCCTCCGCGCTCGATTACAACGATTTCGACGCCAATTTCCCCTGCTCTGCAACCCTAAGGACGATGGGAAGGGTTCGCATGTGTCGGCGATGTTTTGCTGCTTCGGTCCAACGGTAAAAAGCTCAGAGCTGCAAATGCCGAAAAGAGACATTTTCACCCGGTCTTGCATCGACATGGGTCCCACAGCTTTTAACAATTGAAGCCTTTTTGTCCTGTAGCTTCCATGGTGGAGTTGAGTTGGAACTTGACTCCAATCCAAACGGGCTCTAAATCAATAACACTTTTTCTTATTCTAAATAAATTCAATATTTATTTTTCAACAATTATATTTCAACACTTTTGTAACACTTCAAATCAAGCCTAATAGTGTTTATAAATATTGCTTCTATTTATTATCTGGTTTAAACACTAGTTTTAATCCGCTTTAAATTAGTGTTTCGAACACTTTAGTTTACTCTAAAATCAATACTTATTTCTCATAAGTTTTGTTTCAGCAATATCGCTTTAAAACCAATACTCAGCTCTCATACGTATACTTGGAACCCTCTTAATTATACCCATGGCTAAGTTAGGCATTGTTCATGCAAGGAGGGGGGGAAATACCTTCAGCATAAGAGGAAGATCTCAGGTTTGAACCCGATATATCCCTTCTTGCAAGTCTCCAAGTAGCGGCTGGATCGGCGACAACCTCAAAGGTCTAACTTGGAGAATCCATCCACCATCACGACCCATTAATTGGAAATAAGAAGCCTGTGAATCATAATAGTTTCTTAAGCGCCTCTCGCCAAATGCTATATGTACTAGAAAATATAGGAGACTAGACACAAGCATTAATGAGTTTTTTTTCATATAAAAAGTGGCATTAGTAACCGTTACCAAATGGAATTAAGAAGCCTATGAATCGTAATAGAAATGGGCGTCGCCACACCGTACCCTTGATAATGAAGAGAAAATTTAGCGTTCCATTTGACAATTATGCGCCAGTATAATTTCTTAAGTACCTTTTGCCATATGCTATGTACTACGAATAGAGGAGATTAAACACAAGTATTAGTTTTTTTTCATATAAAAATAGTATGTGTAACCATTACTAATTAGTTCTTACTAGCTGTTGAGTATCGGTAACATTCTTTAACAAATGGGGGAGACTAGCCATAGGCATTAATTTATTTCATTTCATCTAAAAAGTGGTATGTGTAACCATTACTAATTACTTCTTAATGGTTCTTGAGTATTGGTAACATTCTTTAACAAGTCATGTAGCCGGCACGTTGCTTCGTGATCCGTCCCTGGTTTGCACAGATTGTATTGTGTTGACGGGGTATACCCAAAGTAAGCTACAAAGTACAAACTAATGCTTTCATTTAGAGAGAAAATCCCTTAATCGGGCTGGACCTTAATTAAAAGAAGATTTGTGCTTTATGACCCAAAATAGAAAGATCTGTACTTGCCAAGCTAATCGCAGTCGGTTCATGTTGACTATGACAGTATCCGTACAAGTTGACCGAGGTAAGATTGACTGACTGGATGGAAAAGGCCCAATTGCGAATCTAGGAGTGAATACAAAACTGACCGACCGACCATATACCGGCGGGAGAGAGAGAGAGAGATTCTAATTGTAAATTTGTTCCTTAATTAGCGAAATCATCTCTCCACCTCACCTGACGCCAGCATAATTACCATAATTAGTCTCATAAATCCCGACATAATCAAATGAAGTTTGCTTGGTTGAATAGCTGGAGAAATCATTAGCAGAAAAAAGGGAGTCAGGCAGGCACAGATCGGCTTACGAGGAAGCGGGAGGATCTCTTCTCACCAATTCGGTGTCCGGCTCCTCCCCCCTCGATTCCGCATTCGGTATCCCCAAGGTACGTATCGTCCCGTGTTTCTTTTTCCATGGATTAGGACTCCTTGTAGTTGTAGAGGTGTAACCGGTACAGTTCAGGCCCTAGCGAGCTGGTGCCGGCAGCCTGGCAGCAGATGTTCGAATATGTTAGCTTGGTTTTCTTCGCTCGTGTTGAGAGTTTAGTCTATGAATGAAGCCTCGCCACCACGTGTGCGTGATGGGCGCGATGGATTCTCCCATGCCCGTAACCCGGGAAGGTCTCGGGGCATTGCAGGCCCGTCCCCATGCTCAATCAATCCGGTTAACTATGTGCACAGACAAGGGACTCTGGGCCAACCAAAGGGACTCGGTGCATGTTTCGGGTGTGAAGGAACGGAAATGCAGCGTAATGAAAATTGACATTTTTTTAAGTCGACAGAGATCCCGTTCCGTCCGATTTTTTGCATTCCTTCGTACTGAACAAGTAGCCTCTTGACATGACGAGGCGAAGGGTTCATTAATCATTCGCCTCATATTTGGTAAGATGTGCTTTCTTGGATTTTTGGTTGTGAGCAGGATGGCCCTTACAATGAAGCAGACCTCCCTAATTGTGACAGCCCTGGGGCTGATATCCTTTGCCTTCGGGGTGATGGCCGAGAACAAGAAGGTACGCCCGTGCTTCTCCTTAGTGGTTCCGATTCGACTTGAAATCAACCAATATAAAAGCGGCACTGTTCATTGATTGCTTGGCTTCTGCAGCCTCCGAATGGCACACCGATTCCCGGTAAGGATGTCGTCATCTGCAAGTATCAATCCGATCCGACTGTCTATCTGGGCTACCTGTCCGTCATATTCCTGATAGCGTCCAGCGTGACCGGCTATCTCTCACTGTTTTATCCCTACAACGGCAAGTCCGTCCCACATCATGCCCTGTTCGAGAACAACATCTTATTCATCTTCTTCCACATCGCGCTGTAAGTCCCGAATTCCTCAAACAACCATGGATAGTAACATCCATCTCTATTGCAGGTAGATATAGAAAATAAGATACTTCGACCATAGTAACATATTCTCCCTTAACAGGTTCACGGCGGGGCTAGGATTGACCCTGCTCTTACACCCCACGGTAACCGAGCAGTTCCACCAGATCCGTAATGTGCACCCTGACCTCAACACAGAGTGTCCAACGGCTAAGACTGGGGTGTTCGGGGGAGGGGCGTTCCTGTCTCTCGACTCGACCCTCTTCTGGCTGCTAACGCTCATGCTAGTGAGCAATGCCCGAGAGGACTACTTTGAGGAGCAGAAGGGAGACGGCTATGACCAAGAGAGCCTCGCGAGTTTTTGATCATCATTCCTAGTAACTGACTTAGGCAAGAGAGGAGAGGGGCACGTTGTCGAGTCAGTTTCCGGTGTTCATTCGATGTTTGAACTACTCATTGCAGCCTTCCAACCGGGGGCTGTTGTCTCACTGTAAAAAGAACCAGTAACCATACTTTTCCTAGAAGTTTACGTCCATGTGATTAATTATTTAGTCATGTATAGCGTCTTCTGCATTTGACATAAACGTTATATGACCCCTTCCATCTGTGCGCGATGAATTGCTGTTGTTCGGCACGGATCGTATCATGTTCTATATTTGATCTCATTCCCAATTCCTTGATAATACGGCTAAAAAAAATCAATCCAGGAGTCTGAGATTCATAGGTGTGAAACGGGAGACGACTTCGAATCCACAGATTCTGCCCGTCTGCTGAGAAAGATTCATCGTAAATATGTCAACTAGCATACAGGTCAAGGTCGTGACTAATCTATAATGTCCCGCCTCAAATCCCACGAGTCGGTTTGAATTTTACTCAATCCACTGCTTCAGCTAATTGACTAGTACCACTATTTTGCAAACCAGATCCACAGCCTTCTTTCCTTTCTATGAAATCGTAAAAATTAATTACAGCAGTTATAAGCAAGGCACCGAGTTCGAGAATAGGAAACAAAACTTACAAAACAACTGATTTCTCTAGTAAGCATTCTATTTGATGTAAAACCCTGAGCACTCGGAGCTTAAAGAGCAAAGAAGCCCGTCGGCAACTCCGTGAGTCGAGGGCAAACAAAGCCGCAAAACACCCAAGTTTTTCAAAGCTCGTTCCATAGGATTTCATTGAGTAACTGATTCCTCCGCTACAGACTTCTCTGCTGATTCCACTATCTCAGATTCAGTCACTGCAGAGGTGCTCGTGGCCACAGTTTCCTTTGGAGATTCACCACTGCTATTGCCTCCACCTCCCACTCTCAGAGAACCCGGTTGTGGTGATGTTGTCCCGGAAACAGGCTCTTCCGAGTTTTTAGGTCGATTCAGTGCATGGCAGTGTGGACAATAATATGTGATGTATGGGAAATCCTCCTTCCTGGCAAGCCCTGCGCAAGATTCGGAAAGAAAAAGTACAATCATATACCGTGCTGCACATGTGGTTGCTAAGAATGTAAAAGGTACAGTTCTAGATAGTATGTGACCAGTCCTCTTGAATTATCACTTACCATTGTGCATATGGCAGTTGCCGCATATGAGCGCATAAGACTGCGTTGGATCCTCACCGACAAGCAATGCCGCAAGTCGAGCAATCCAACCACCATCCTGTGCCATTGATCCTTGAGGATTGTAGTGATTGACAACCAACTGCTCATTCTCAGGAATAGGAGGGCCCTCGCTCCCTTCACGCGACCTCTCTCCCTCAAATTGATGCATCTTAGTGCTACCTTCGCTACTGGACCTTGTATGCGATTCTTTCCTCTTCCGGAGCCCACTGGACTGCACAAGTTCAACATCATTGCTTTTCCCAGTTGATGCATTCAATTGAGAATCATCTCCAAGGTACACCTTCAAGCCTGAATCTGCGCCCAACTTAGATGCCAGGACACTTGCAGCAGCTGCCTTGGCAGCAGGATCCGGATCATATCGCTGCAATAAAGAGAAGAACTGAGCATATTTTCTCATAGTTTCTAATAGCATTTAATTGACACAAATAATTATGTTCCAAGAGAGCAGAAAACCAAGCAGCAGAGATCAATCCAGTTATGATGTCCATGTCGTCTTAAATGGATGCATTTGGATTTTGCTTATAATTGTCCTCGAGTGATTTCGTCTGTATGCACGACTTTCTAAAACTTTTACTTTGAAGACTTATTTGATCAGAATTGGATCCAAGTTAATGGACTTGTCGAAGGAATCTCAGTCTACAAACACATACACACACATGCAAATAATATCTTATCAGAGTGGTATTGGTATATTTACATGTGGAAACATGAATATCCTCTGCTTTACAAAGACCAGATACTCAGGAGTATACTCGCACAACAAAGGCCATAATGGTGCTTAAGGGTGAAATCAGGTGCATCGATAGTTTAGTGCAATCATTCCATGCCAAAACTGCCATTGAACTAGAAATCCAGTGTCATCATTTTAAAGTAGCTGAAAAGTTCAAATAAGAGCAATTTGGCATATTGGTAGATTCCTCCTAAAATTTCTGCAACTTGTCTCAATAAGAAAGATTGCAATTCCAAGTACAGTGAAACAAAGCCGTGTGCCTTGAACTCCACAAGTCGCAAATCCATGTCTCATGTGTTTGCATAAAAACAAAACAAGCACAGATGAAGAGCATGAGATGTCTAATCATCACCTGAATCAGCTGTTGAGTGGTATAATAGTTCGTTCTCTCCTTAAGTTCATCAATTTTCGCTTGCCTCTCAGCCCGAAGCTTCTCAAGAGTACGCTGGTCCTTGCGTTCACCTTAACCAATAGATAAAAGAACTATGTGAGGCATAGAATCATGTAAAAGATTCAAGAATTTTGAGACCAGGGAAAGCACAAAGAGCAGTGAATGAACCAAATCACCAAAAGGAAAACCAGAGATAATACTATTAAAGGAGCAAATTATCAAAAGGGAAACCACAGAAAATACTATTAAACGGAACCAGCAATAGCATGGCATGTACTGGAAACAATGATCCTACTCATCACAAAAAGAGAAGATACTATGAGAAGAAACGACAGAACAACGGCGGCCATGGTGATAAACTGAGCCACTATTAGACACAACTTCAACTTACAAAAAGGATTACATGAACGGACGGAAGCCCATGGTACTACAAATATGCTCTAGGGACCCTAAGAGGATGTGCAAAACCATAGGGAAAAGACCTTGAGAAAACGATAAATCATTCAGCCAACCCACTCGGTTCGATTCTTTTGTACAACTCATATACAATGGTTACCCAACATAAGATGCATCAAGAATCAGCTGCCTTCATTTATCTCCGTATAATGCAATAGAATGGTCACACTATTAAGTACTCTGACTACTTTTAAACACTTCAAGTTCCACTTAGACTCATCTTGCCCAGTTCGGAGGCCAATCTTGAGCTCAATCTGCGAAAAAAAGCATTACCCTACATCCACCGAAACTAGGCCTGATATCTTCTCGGCAAAGAGTTAAGCCACTAAAGCTATCGCTGTCTTAAACCATGAATCCACCTTTATTTGGCTGGAAAGATTTGCATAAATTGCAGCAACATCACAAACATAACTAATGCAACTTCGAAATGCTAAAGCTTAGGACACTTACACATTCTCATGAATCTCACAAGAGCAGAGTAGGAAGCAAATGATAAACCCGGCAGGAGAAACATAGGAAGAACCCTAAAAGCCCTCATCTTCCAGTCCAAATCCAACGACCTCGTCGTCATGATAGCATATCCGACCGCGACAACCTGAAAATCCAACAACTCCAAACAATCAACGAGTCTGACAAAAAATTCAGCGTTCCATTTCCTCTCTATGGCAGCTCCAGCAGTGGATGTATCATCATACCACCACTGACACCAGAAAAGTTGGCGCAAGCAACGGCGACTGAAGCATTCCCACGTACCTCGAAGATGACGGAGAAGAGGATGAGGTGGCGGAGCATCCGCCTCCAAGTGAGGGATCTGCGCTTCATCCGAGCAAGCACGGCGGCCTCCTCCTTGGAGATGTGCTGCAGGCGCTTCTCGAAGTCGTCCCCGTGGAGCCTGAAGATCCCGTTCCAAATGCGAGAGAGGAGCCCCCGCCGCTTCTTCGTGACGGCCACCGGCGCCTCGTTCTTCGGGGAAGCCTCGCCTTCAGCAGCTCCATTGCCCGTCGCCATGGGGCTGCAGAGATCACCGAGAATCGCCGTCAATCCGCCTGAATCAGATGAGATCGGCGGAGGCAGACGGAGGAGGAGCAGGTTACCTGACTTCCGGAAGTTTCACCGATCAATGATCGAACCGAGCAAATGCGAAGAGCGAGACAAGCAGGAAAACTGATTGAATCGAGAAGCTTCTTCTGCTTCTTCGTCGTCGTCGTCTTCTTCTTCTTCCTCTGCTGCCGCTGCTGCTGCTTCTGCTTCGAGGCCGGGGATGAACGTGGGGGCAAGCCAAGGACGAGCTGACGAAGCCTTTTCTCAGAAACCGAAGGGAGGAATTATTGCATACATCCGCGCAGATGGATCATTCTTTTCCCCACCGGGAAGTGTATTCCCACTCGCATTTGCTTGCAACAACAACAAACTCCCAAAAAGAAAAAATGAATATAATATAATATAATATATATAAAAAGTAAAAATTTAAAAATTAAATAGAATTTCCCAACTGCTCATCGATCTCTAGGGAGGGAAATACGTGTAAACACGACCCACGTGAATTGCCCCTATTAAATTTTTATTGGATTTATACGGATTTGAACTCATATTCATTTAAAAGTTCAAGTGATAAGTGTAATTACCCAAATCTCACATAAACTCATAGTTATCATTTCATTTTTATTTCCATATGAAATTATAATTTATAACACCTACCTTCACGTGTAACGTGTGGTCTATTTCTGTCTACACGTTATCGCATGCCCTTAAACACCCGCCTAACTGATCTCGAGCCAGATCATCCTCCGTGCTCGGGTGAGAGAAGACTAACACGAAGCGCTCTTTTGGCTGCTCTCGATATTGGGTTAAAGTAGTGTGAGCTCTCATGAGCACACGAAAGCGTAACCCGCTAAATTTCTATTAGATATGAATTTAGGCTCATATTCACTTAAAAACTCAAGTTCATAAGTGCTAATACCAAAATCTCATATAAACTTATAATTATTTTTTCGTTTTTTTCATATGAAATCATAATAATTCCCAAAAGTCTCGAATAAGGTCGAATTCAAATATTGTGTGGTGAAAAGCTCATTTGAACTAATTGAAATCCCAACACTATGGTTCACATTAGGGAAAAAAAAAAAAGAACAAATGGGCTGGGCCTACTGGACCGAGCTTCGGTTCCCGCAGTCCAATTGTTACCTGGGATTATGGAGATGCCGAATGAGTAGAGACCTGACTACGGGTTGGGGAGAGATGAGGTCCAATTTCTCGGAGACCAGTCGTGTCGATTTTGGGGTCAGGTTCGTGTACTGGCCATAACTGATCCCGATCGTGCAAACTACAAAGTGGGCTAAAAATGCTAAAGGAGAGCGCACTGATCTCGTCGTACGCATTGGTTGGGCCGGCCTATGGTTATGGTACTGATGGTTCGCAGCTCAGCCTGGACTCCTTTGACTCTAGTCTAAAATCTTCGCACGCGTCTGCCACAACCCAGATAGAGCTGATTTTACCAAGCCAGCTATCTGGCCTACGATCAATGAACAAGCCAACCCATCGATAACCAGGCGCTACCGGGTTGTCCCTATTTCGGGATCTGAATCTTAGTTTGCAAAATGAAATTCTCCGAGTTAAATGATTAGATTATATAAGTACAGTTCAACAGGCTGCAACTGAAATTTGGTACCTCTTCCATTGCATCAGGAATCAATCCAGAACGGAAAATTCGTTCCTGCACCAATCCATTTCCCAGGCCTGGCATCCATTTTCAGGACCGGAATGGGTGTTGGGCAGATGCCACAACCCCTCCCTTCGAGTCCCCATGAACAACCAGTTAACCAGAACAAAAACCTATAAGCCATGCTTCCCGTCATTATTCGTCAGAAATTTACTCAATTGTTACACATATGACTGACTGTAACCCGAGAAAAGGTATATAACCACATCGATCGGCCTTGTGTTGCAGGCAATCAGATCCATCTAGTGATAATTAATCTGCTGTTCATGAGTTTCTCCCATTTCTCGTCACACAATTCCAGCAAGGAGACCTCCCTGGTTACAACACGTATCAGATCCTCTAACTTCTCTTTCTACATCATACAAACCCGAGATAAGTTCCTTTTCTTCATCTTTTCTTTGGCTGTTAAACCCAGGCTAAAATTCATGGCTAGGTAATCGCCAGCATGTTTCAGAGTCCAACCCAATATGAACGGCCGTTGGGGTTGTGAATGGGTGAAGGGCACGGAGACGTCACACACCATTCATACCAAACCTACACCAGTGAAGAAATGCAAACATCAGAACATGAAATCAATAAAAAAGCAACTGCAGAGAGGAGCAATTGTTGCCCTTTATTACTCTCATCCCGCAGAAGTTGCGATACAACCCCGCAAAAACAGACTACTACTACGATTCATTTTCTTCCATTATCCCTTCTAGTTTGTGAAAGCATTTCATCGTCTTCCTTGCCTAAGCCCAACTATATAAAGTAGTACACCTTTCTTCTTTCTATTACTTTTCGATGATCAGAACACCTCTTGCTACTGCTGCAGTTAAAAAGCTCACCTTGGTCGAACCAACGCATCGCCAAAAGTGAACCTCCAGAGGCAAACCAGGTTTTACGCATATAGGTTTCCTCAGCGGAAAGAATATTGGGAACCTACAACATAATTCAGGAAACAGATGAGTAAATTTAGCACCCAAACTCTGTAGTCCTTCATACAGTTAAAACTCTTCTTTTTCTATAGTTCATTTTTACCCTTGGGATGTTTAAGACGAAAACTATCTCTAGAAAGGTGAGGGAGCACGATCCTGTGATTCAAAAATCAGTTTGATTTCATAGTTATTTCAGATCATTGCAGAATACCAACTAAGTTGAATTAAAGAGTTCATAAAGATATGTTTCCGGGGTGCTGATGCCCAGGGTTTCATGTTGACTCTCTAAAGTACAATTATGCAGATGCATTAGCAGAGTGTATTAATAGAAATCACGCTAAAAAAGTAACAAATGAATTACCAGCTGAACATGTTTGGAGTTGCTGTGGATGGTTCAATGCTGAGATGAACATCTTTATAGAGTTTAGCATCGAAATAGCCAGCAAATCCTGTAAATTATGGGCATTAGAAAGGGAAAAACAGTTATCACAAAGGACTCAAAGAGGGGGGGAATAAAAAAGAGGAATTTTCGAAGAGCCGAAATATGACCTTTCAGAGAAACAAATTGTTTACTATCACCTAACATGAATATTTTCTTAGATTAATTATCAGGTCCTTTTATTCTATCTATAGCCTGAAATATAATTCCTTTCGGCAAAATAATTTGTTCAAACGCACCATGCACTCATATAGAAGGGAAAACCTTTTTCCCCCTTGATTTTGGGGTCAAGCAACCAACCCATATTAAAACTAATATAATAAAAGAGCACCATGTACCATGAACCATCACTGAGCCAGTATCTCTTGATATCTCAAATTCTAGTTTCTTATAACGCCGATTATCGATCTCCACAGAGTGCTGAGGGTGTATAAATGTAAATACCTACATGCAATAGAGCACAATTAAGAAACAAGAATTATAACCTCGAAGAACAAAGAAAAAAGAAAAACCAAGAACATAATAATACGACTACTGAAATCAGATCAACACAACAAGGTTGGTCAAGAAGCTCACAGGATGTGAAGAAGCAAGTCCTGCTATACTGTGCATCTTGACAACATAAGCAGTTTCAAAGTGAACTAGATCTTTATGTGCCTTCACCTGCAACACAGCACAGCTACTCGCACAAAGTGGACATAAACAAAAAACAAGGGACCTGTAATGCAACACGAGAAAGAAGGAACGTACATCATTGTACAGCTTCGTAGCTGTAATGGGTTGTATGAAACTAGTGTACCTGAAATAGGCATGTAAGTAAAAGGTAAATAAAAAAGCTGAAAACACATGAAGTTTAGGTCAATTTCAAATTCTAAAAGCAAAATGATTTTCAGCAGAACTACTCTGAAAAATTAGAGCACAGAGGCAAGCATATACATACGATGTGGGAATTGAAATCCCATCTTGTCTTAGGAACCGTTGTGCTCCATCAAGACATTCAGGAGAAAGCTCATTATCCCCAAAAGAACCTAGCAATTCACTAACCTAGAAGAGCACATAGGGAATGAAAATATAGTTAATCCTCTGCATTAGAAAGACAAAATTTATTGTTAAAGATTTTAAAACTAAGAAAAGATTTGTCATGAGAATATACCAGTATGTCGGCCTTCTCAGGAGCATCCCAGTGGCGCATGTCACTAGAAACTATGGTTACAGTATTCTCCCATCCCTCTAGCTTAATCAAACTCTGAAAAGATACAGCAGGACATCAAACTGACTCTATAGTCCAATTTGGGAGCACAATCATCAAGGAATGGCACCAAAATATTGAAAAATACTTGATTTCAAAACTCCAAATTCCAAGGTATCATATATATATATATCATCAGTCATGATTTATTAGAAACAAGTTCCATCTATAAATTAAGCAATTGATGATTCTTGAGGATTTATTGGCATTGATATTATGTAATGCAACTCACATGAAGAGTAACAACTGCATTTGGATTTTTCTCCACGGCATAAACTTTCAACTTGCGGCCAGTTTCTTCAGCAGCCTTAGATATGAGCATGAGGAAGACACAATAATCAGAAAACTATGAAAAATTGTCAAGTATGCTGAAGCTATAGAAAAGGACCTGCAGTGAAGCTCTGACAAGGGGTCCTCGTCCTGCTCCTACAACCATGAGTACCTTCAAACAACATAAACAAGAGCAAGATGATCACCTCACAGAAACAAATAAGAGCAAACATGACCATGATGGCCAAAGAATAAGAAACTGGAGCCTGTGAATAGGTTATTGTACCGTTGTCACATCTGACACTTTATCATCTGGGACTCTGTCTGTCAAAGCTTTAGCGATGGCCATTTGATACTGGATGAATACATAAATACTGTTCAGAATACTTCCCAGGACAATAAACAACTTTCAATAGCTCCTTATATAACACCACTTCCATGACTAAAACTGCAGCCCATTTCACACAAAATCCCTCCTCTGTATTAATTCAAAGTTAGAACCACACCATAAATTTACCCAAGACTACCCTAGTCGAGGACAATATGGAAGTCCTAAGAATGAAGATATGCTCAGCAGAAATTGGATTGCTAATGATAAGTCAAGTAGACATAAAAGACACCCAGCAATGTGAATGTAAAGGGGTCTCATGTTCCAATAATTAGGCATACCTAAAAGAATATTGTTCTAGACATGAGTAAGGGTAAGAACAGAAATGAAACTAAAAGGATTTATGACATATGATGGTAAGCTGTGATAAAAAAAAATAGAGACGACATAACAAGATGAAATCAGCATAATCAGGTTCTTATTAGCTCTTTAACGGGGATACCTGCAAGTATTTCACCGTATCTTTTTCAAACGTCTCATAGGTCTGGGCTTCCAGATTATCCATAAGAGGCTGCCCATTCAAAATAGATATTCAAATAAGCCATTCCAAACTAAATGAATCAAAAACCAAAATTAGATGGGAATTGATGGATACAGTTATTTAGCTAAGAACACCTACTTGCAATGGAGACTGTAAGAAATCCCGATAACCTAGCTGGAAGAATGGACTTAGAGGGTTAAATGGAGGGAAATACAACCCCTTCAAAACTATTTTTACTATATCTGCTTGGGAAAGTGCGACAGTGGCAAGATCAAAAGTTTACTACCTCAAATCGCTCTTGTTCAGGAAGTGGATCCATCTTTTGATATAGATAGCCAACATAGTCCAAATAGACCCTCAATGGATGCGTCTGCACACCTGGGATAAACACAATTAATGTTTAGAAGATAATACACACTTACCAGATATGATGATTATGAATATATCAATATATTGGCCTCAGACAAAAGCAATTCTAACATTGAAGGAAAGAAATATTGACATAAGTTCTCTTTCCAAATGTTCTTACAAGCTAAGAACAACATTATGCAGCACAAGGAAATAAACATCAGGATAGTGACCTACGTTCAGCATTATTATTACTATTTAAAGCAGCTGAACCCGAGCTCCCCCCATGGAGTTTATGCAGCAATTTGCCTGAAATGACTATCTGTCGACACATTGAGGCAGGGGCAAAAGAAGAATGGTTAGTAAGATTCATATTTGATATTTCCCTTCTTTTTTGAGGAAAAAAATCAGCAGTGATGTCAATTGAAGTTAAGTCAAATCCATTGTGAATAATACAAGATGTGTATACAAGAATAGGAAAGGTACCTGAATTGAGTGGTTGAAAAACCCAGTTACAAGATTCTGATGTCTTTTTGACAAACAAGGATAGCCTCGTGTATTTGTAAGAAAACACTGCCAAATCAACAATGATAATCTTCATTACGATCAACATTAGAAACAGCAAGTAAAATATGAGTTGCTCCAATAAAGCAAACCAAGAGCTCTAATATATGCTCACATCAGTATTTAGTATGGCCACTCTAAGAGGCTCTCCAAACCAACGGCAGAGCGAGTTTGGTGAAGGTAATGAGCTCCTATACACAAGCAATTCAAAGACATAAGAAAACAGAAACTGGAGCTTTGTGCTACATTTGTATGAGCATTCCTGTACAAAATTTATCCATAAACTGCAGCAACTCACGAAATATCTAGGGCGACAGAGAGCTGGCTGTGATGCTCGCAGAGAAGTCGAAAGGAATTCCAAAGTTCCCAAGAATCATTCTGCAAGGAAAGAATCAACTTCCAAGTCAGCAAAGAAAAGTTTGTCATAAAGTCACCAATTTCAAGAAATTAACATAGCTTTTCCAATCAATTGACAAAAACCAACAACTTATAGTTTTAAGCTCACGGGATCACTACATACCGGGTGAGAAGAGCTTTTCTCCTCGGGATCATCATCAACATGCACAAGTGGTACCCTAAGCCATAACTGCCCATACAGAGGTAAACATGAATCTTTAAATCACAGGAAGAGAGAGAGAGAGAGCAAACAGGTGCAAAATAATTCAAACTTTACTAAGGTACTCCACCTGCATGTTGTTTAAACCCTGCAGAACTTGATTTATAGACCTGGCGTAATTTGCACATGATGCTCCTTTAGGTGCAGGAAGTAAGCATGCCTGAAACAGAAAGATTAGAAACAAAAGCATTGGCTACAATATCAGGAACATAGTAGTAAAGAGATAGTAAGGTAGAAGCAACTAATGCACTAGTTAGTAGATTGAGAAAGAGTTGATAGAGAGTGCCATTAATTGCAATATATTGTGTTCTTCATTTACAATAGTTCTTCCTTTCATCATAAAAGACATTAACTCTTTCTTACGAGTAGGACAGTTCTACAAAACTAAAAATCTTTCAGTCAGCATCTTGCCTGCAAGGATAAGTGAGAAGCCCATGCCAGTTCTTGCTTCAGTGTAGTTTCAGAATCCAATCGGAGGGTCTGATCTTCAGAATCCAAGTCAATCCATGAGCTGATTTTGCCTGATTAGAAGAAATCACTAATATCAGCAAAGTAGTTCAGAGATAGTACATGGCAAAAAGAGCATTGTTAAATTTGGGGAAAAAAAAAGCCACTATGGAAATAACACAAGGTCCAGCCCTATCGCTGGGATATTTACATTTAAACATCAGCACAAATCACAGTGGGAAATCTGAGAAGTTGAAACCAGATCACGGGTATGGCAATGAGCTACATTTCAGATTCCTCTTCCCATTTCAGTGATTTGAATAAGAGAGTTAAGGAAAACAACAAGGTCATCAAAATCCGGCCATTTCGAGAGAGACAGATTAAATCTCAAAAAATCCCATATGCAAGAAACACCTCATGGAATGTTCAAGCTTTCCGTGGATTACATCAAAAATGTAATATTACGGAACTTTCCTTTTGAACATTTTTCATAAAAAGTTCAAGCTTTTCCTGCAATTTCCATTTCACAGCGCATACCATTGTCACAGATGCAATAAAATGCCTCAAGGTCAGAAACGAGATGACTATAGCTGTAGGACATATGAAATTTCAAGCCAAACAAACTCAGAAGAACTTCTTACCCACGACACGGCTACTCCACTCGGATGGACTCAAGACCAAGTCCGAGCCAGCAACGGGCATGACACTCGAATTTCGTCCATCTTTCCCCACAGAGCTCGGCCTATAGCTGGGATTCATCTGCGTTTACATATATCATATAATGGTTAAAAAAAAAGGGCCATGAGAACCAAGAGTAAATCCCAAAGCAAGTGCCGCATTTTCAGCTCAAGTGATTCGCGTTTTCGGCGCAATCATCAGCATGCCGAAGCATCACAGCCCAAAGTACTTGCTTTTTCTCTACCAATAACAGGAAGTACTACATCTGCAAATACAGAATTGATTCAATCAAGGAGCGCGAAACGGGAACAGGTGGAAGAGGATGAACCAGGGGGGCGACGACGAAGTCGAAACCGCCGGAAGAGATATTGTAGGAGAGGAGGCCGGGCACATCGTCGCTGAATTCGGTCTCCACTCCACAGTAACGGGACTCGCTCTTGTCCCATGGACCTCTCGACCCGAGCGGCATTTTCCTCCCGTCTTCTTCGCTTTGCCTCTGAGCTTCTCTGCTTTGCTCTGCTTTGAGTGAATAGTTGCAGAAGGCAGAAGAGCTAAGCAGAAAGAGAGAGAGAGAGAGAGAGATAACGACGAAGAAGAGGGGGGGAGGGGTTTTCGTAGGGTTTTACTTTGAGATTAGGCTCGGGTGGTTCGGTTTGTGTTTTAGTGGGCTCGAGCTCGGTCAAGCTTCAAAACCCGAGCTCGACCTCGGGCTACGAGCAATTCGAGCTCGAGCTCGAGCGAGCTCAATTTGCCGCTTATTGCACGACCAAGCTTGAGCTTGAATAGGCTCGTCTGAGCTCGAGCTCGAGATCACGTAGCCTCGAATAAGGTTCCTAAGAAAACTTTCATGGCTTTGATCGCGGAAGTAATTTTACCATCTTAAAAGGTTCTTAACTTGTATTTTCGGAGTCAATTGCTTGATCTCAAATAATTACTTGCTTTTTGCATAAATTATTTGAAAATTTTAAATACATGTATGTTGCATTTGAAGTGAAGTGAATGTAACATAGAATTTTCCGTGATTAAGGGAATGCATCTTTCATGTTTAAAAGTATCTACATTCGGTAGCTGTCCCTTTGAGTCTCCATGAACATTCGGCTTTAACCGAAACTAAAACCCATAAGCCAAGCTTCCCGTCATAACATGCTGCGAGGCGTAAAAGGGCTATATAAAAGAATCGATCGACCTTGGTTTGCAAGCAATCGAGATCCGTCTAGCTATGATCATTCTGCCATTCACAATTTTCTCGCTTTTCTCGTCGCGCCGTTGTGATTAACAATTTCAGCTTGGAGACATCCTCAGTTACAGAATGCATCAGAGCTACTAACTTGCTGTTCTACATTACACAAAATCAATATAAGTTTCTTCATATTTTTTTGGCCCTCGAACCCGAGTATAATCCATGGCGGAATAATTGATCGCGCATTTCAGAGTCCAAGCCAATATGAACGACCACTGGTGTTGTGAATGGGCGAATGGCATGGAGACGTCACGCACCATTCACACCATACCTTCAACAGCGAAAAGATGCAGACACCATACCAACCGGGCAAGAGCAAACTGCTAGATTCGTTTTCTGCTGTTACTTATGCTATTGCAAATGATGAGACAGTTCTGATTTTCCCGATGAAAAACAAAATGGTATCCTTTCTAGTTTAGTTCTACTTTGTCAAAGCATTTCAATGTCGAACCGCATCGCCGGAAGTGAACCTCCACAAGCGAACCTGGTTTTACGCATATGGGTTTTCTAAGCGGAAAGAATGACGGGAACCTACAACATGAATTTGGGGAATGGATGAGTACATTGAACACCCAATTACGTAGTTCTTCACAAATTCAAAGACACAAGAAGGCAGAAACTGGCAGCTCTGTGCTACAAAGATTATGTAAGAGCATTCCTGTACAAAATTCACCCGTAAACTGCAGCAACTCACGATATCTAGGGCGACGGAGGGCTGGCTGTGATGCTCACAGAGAAGTCGAAAGGAATTCCAAAGTTCCCAATAATCCACTCTGCATATGTACGGAATCAACCCCCGACGTCAGCAACGACGACCTCGCAAACTTGTCACAAATTTCAACAGAAACCAATGACTAAGGTTTCCAGCTCATAGGGATCACTACACACCAAGTGATCGGAGCTTACTTCCTCAAGATCATTATCAACGTGCATCAGTGGTATCCTAAGCCATGAATGCTGAATATAAAGAGGTATTAAACATGACCTTTTTAAATGACAGGAAGGAGAAAAGGAACATCAGTAAAAAAATTCTACGGTCGGTAAGGGACTACACCTTCATGTTGTTTAAACCTAGCCATCATCTGCACATGATGCTCTTGTAGGTGCAGGAAGAAAGCATTCCCGAAACACAGACGAATTAAAAGCAAAAGCATCAGCCACAATTTGGGAACAATAGTAAGGATATCGTACGGTTGAAGCAACTAATGCACTAGTTAGTTCGTCCAAGAGAGAGCTGATAGAGAGCACCGACCGAATGCAATATATGGCGTTCTTCATTTGCGATATCATCAAATTAAGACGTGATATAACTGTTTCTTACAAGGTGCCCAAGTTCACAAAACAAAAATCTTTCCTGTCAGCGTCTTACTTTTGAGTAAGAAGCCCGTCCTATCTCTTTGCTTCAGTGTAGTTATCCAACTGAAGGGTCTCATCTTCGGAATACAAGTCGATCCATGAGCTTGATTTTTCCTAATTAGAAGAAACAACTAATTAATATCAGGTCAGTAGGTCGAAGATATTATACTGCGTCAAAAGAGCCCTGTAGAATTTAAAACAGGGATAATCTGCATCTATAGTACTGAAACAAAACTGATCGAATCTGATGGCCGTGGCAAGGATCTGATGTTACACTTCAAATTCAAGATTCATCGATCCATTTCAGTGGCTCGAATTAGGAGACTTAGGAGAACCGCAGGGTCACCTGGCGCCAGCCACTTTGAGATAAATTGATTGAATATCGTAAAAGCCAGATATACAAGAAACTCTTCGTGAAATGTTCAAGCTTTCCACACCAGCGTTTTGTGTTTTTCACAGCGCCTATAATTATCAGAGATAAGGTAGAACGTCTCGTGGCTAGAAATGAGATGGCTGAAGCTACAGGGAGAAAATGAAATTTCAAGCTAAACGAGCTCGGAAGAACGTCTTACACACGACATGGCGACTCCAATAGTCTGGACTCGAGACCAAGACAGTTCAAGCCATTCAGATTATTCAAAACGTTCATTTGCATGCCGAAGCAGCCCAGGCGAAAACTACAAGCTCTCTCTCTCTCTCTCTCGCTCTCCCTTGTCCTTCTTTCCTAACGTGCCCCAAGCCCCTCCCATCCAGATGATCATCCCAACGGAGTTCACTCTTCCCTCGGTGATGGATCATCTTCTTGTAGTTCCCTCGGTAATGGATCATTTTCTTGTAGTACATGACCGAGCCGAGACAAGGCAAGCTCAAACCCAGCTATGCTAAGTTATGTTTCAGTGAGCCCGAGTTCAAGCTCAGTTGAGCTTCAACATCCGAACTTGAGTGCAGCTCATTGATTAAACAAGTAACTCGAGCTCGAGTAAGCTCGATTTGCACTATCTACACAAACGAGGTCAGGCGACTTTGATCAAGTAACTCTACTTTGATTTTTCTACTAATACCAATAATTGGGTGGGAATAATAGTAACTAATTTAACGGGATCACGTCCATATTTTTTTCTTTTGATCCCGATAATTATCATATCATTTTCTTTTGAACAAGCTCTCAAGAGAACAAGAAAACAAGCATTTCCTTCGTTAGTCTGCCGCGATGTGCAGCCGATCAACTAGTTTATGTAACGTTAACTCAACATGAGCGCCGACACAGACGATGTGCCGGACGCTTAGCCGGGGAGAACATTTGAGAGAACCGGGGCTTCTCGCGAACACTGGTGAGAGTATCCGTCATGCGTGTAGGTCAGAACTCTTCCGAGTCCGCAGACAGCTCTATACAAAACATTTCGTCTAGAAAAATACACAAGCCACGAATTCATCCTCCTCTGCCCGCTCGGAATTTTACGGACAATATTCCTCGGGACAGATGATTCTAAGCTGATAAATATATCCTCATTTTTCAGATGATAGCAAAGTTCTTGTCCTGTAAACCGAAGAATAGCACGAATATCATCGACCTGAAACCTTTCACTCCCAACTTCTCTCTATTCAATTGTTCTATTGTAACTTACAAGGCAAAAAGTGACCCTACGGAGCAAGCGAGATATCAGCCCAACAGAAGCGAAGAGAGTATCTCCCCCATCGTCTTCTCGGGGCCCTCCCCCTCGTTCTCCACTTCCAAGCCTGATTCTAGCACCGCAGCGTCCAGCACCAGCTTGCGCTTCGCGATCTCGTACACGTTCTCATCGACCGTGCCCCTGGTGACGAGCCTATACACCGTCACAGGCTTCAACTGGCCGATCCGGTGGCACCGATCCTCTGCCTGCCTGTCGATCTGCGGGTTGAAGTCCATGTCGTGGATGATCACTGTGTCTGCCCCGGTTAGGTTCAGGCCCTGCCCGCCCGCCCTCGTAGAGAGCAGGCAGGCGAAGATCGAGGTGTCGTTGTTAAACGTGTCAACTATTGTCTGCCTGTCTGTCACCTGGGTACTGCAGCAATTGAAATAAATATACGATGCGTCAATGTACTAGTCCAGAGTTTCCGCAACCAACCAAACTCAATTTCATGTTTCCCTGAAACAGTCTTAAAAGAGATACGAAGAGTAGAATGCATTATAACACAACAGTACCGCATGAAATGGTAATAAACATTACCTCCCATCGAGGCGTGTATATGTAACTCCAATGACGTCCAGAGTCCACTCCAAAATATCGAGCATTGATGTCCACTGACTAAATATCAGAACGCGATGGCCATCTCTATGTAGTGTGGGAAGAAGTTCGCCCAGTGCCTGCAGAACATTAATTGAGAGAACAGTAACTGCCAAATTTCGATTGCATGAACAAACTCAGATTTAACTGATAATAAACGTACACCCTACCTGGCATTTGGCAGAAAGCATTACATGATCCTCTGTAAGAATTTCCTCATCGAAACCATGAATAAGCAAAAGCTGCAAGAATAAAGACACACGGTGTCCATTACTGTCGCTTCCAGCACTGTATACAACTAGGTCTGCTATCTATATCAATCTTCTCTGTTGCATTTTAATTTTCTAAAATTTCAAACATATCCATACTTCAAGAAGGATTACCCGATGAATGGAGTAGTCATTGTAGCTCTTTAGCTCATCTATCACTCTCTCCAATGTGCACTCAAAGCCAAAAACCCCCATTGGGTGTAACTTCTTAGCAAAACGAACAACATCCCGGTCACTGTAAATGCGCCTCACTAACAAAGGATGGTTTGCAATCTGGAAAGTTTTTGAATATAAAATCATGTAAGAATCATAAAACAATTGAAAACCGAAATTCAAGAATACTATGAAAAAATAACTTTCTGTTATGTAACTCCAGTGTGAGAACCTTGCGGAACTGAAAAAAGTAGTTCGAAATTTGGCGCCGTGGCATTATTTTATAAATACTATTCACGTCATCTCCAGGAAATTTTGTAGCACGAGCTTGAGAAGCAGCACGATACTCCTCAATAGCCTCTCTATAAGCATCCTCTTGCTGATGATTCATGTTAACAAATTCAACCTACAAAATCACCGCTATCAAGCCATCCTCTGCTGTAGTAGACTATAATTTGCATGACATATTTAATATCAAAATTGAAAGGCATTCTTCAGAGTCTTATGTACCTTCTGCATCTTTGGGGTGAGCTGTTGCATCACATCAGATTTCAGACGTCTCAAAATAAAAGGTCCCAAAATGTACTTCATGCGATTGACTAGATCTCTATCTTCTGCATTTAAAAGCTTCTTCAAGTCCTCATCCTCGGTAGCGAAAAGGTCGGGCAGCATAAATTCCAACAATGACCACAACTCCTACATAAACCATGGGGTCAATGTAAAGCCAAGTAGAAAGGAGAATATTCAACATTACAGACACATGCATGCACGCAGCATAAATTGAGCCGAGTTAGTCTTACTAGACAACCACAGTACCATAGGCAACATGTGAAAAGAATAATTCACTACACATTCAATTCCACAGTATCTATGATATATACCTCCTCAGCTCTTACAATTATTTCTTTCCAAAATGAAGAATAATTTTTTAGTGCTTCTTTCGGAAAGCCTAATGGACCTGTCGCCATCAACACCTGCTCACTTGAGTGTATTACCAAAATATGGCTCATTGAAATAGCCTTTTTCAAATCAAACAGCACACACCTATTGTATCTTGAACGGACCTTTTCACATCCAACAGCTAAGTATCTACTAAAAATAAAATATTACAGCCAGAAATATAGAAGTCGCCATACATGAAGATCATTTTGCAAAGGAGTCCCCGTCAACATAAGACGTTGTTTCGCATTCCTTGCAACAGACATCAGGTTTTTCCACCTGTAGCTGCTTTTGTCTTTCAAAGCATGTGCTTCATCCATCAATACACAACTCCATGGCAAGCGCTTTAGACTTTTTCGGTCTTCTTTCTGCTGGGTACTGAAAACAAGCATCAATGGTGAGCATTGAAGCTACTGCCAAGGCGAGAAGATGGCAAATTACGGCCCAAACTACAGGAAAGGACACCTGTGCCTCTCGAAGAGTGAATAACACACAAGAAACACGTTGAATGGAGGAGGCAATCCTGCCTTGGCCAGAGAGTTCAGCTCTTTTGCATAAGCTGATCGGCCGCTACCATGAAACTGGACTACTGTAAGTGAAGGACACCATCTTTTGAGTTCTCTGTCCCAATTTTCCAAAAGAGATGCAGGACATACAATTAAATGGGGACCCGGGTCATTGTGAAGGTGTTTCAGCAACATTAAGTACGTAATTGCCTGTAAAGAAAGCTGTATCACAATCTTCAAAAACCACAAGCAATAAAGATACAGGATGATATTACTAAGGTGAGTAGTAATACCTGGACAGTCTTGCCTAGACCCATCTCATCCGCCAAAATAGCTGCATCAAAAACAAAAATGAAGTGTCAGCTGTCACAAGTATAAAACCCTCACTCCTCAGCAGACAAGGCCAAGTAAAGAGCTTCAGTAATAAGTTCCATGAAATGGTTCCATTATATGAAAAAAAGGTTGATAGAGGAAGATAAAGCTTCAACATAGTTCCAATAACTGGTTATGATTAGAAATTGCATAAGATTTTTATCAACTTAATCCAATGTACGCTAGGTCAATCATCCAGAACGTTGAAGATTTCGATCATATTTAAAAGAAAAAAGAGAGAGAAAAACATTTCCTATGCAGCTCAGATTAAAATAAAGTGTTACACAGCATTTAACTAACCATAGGACAATCAGAGATGATCCTAATACCTCCTCCGATTCCCATACGATGCAACAGAAGAAGAAAGTTGACACCAACTAGCTGATAAGGTTTGAGAACTGGCTGAAAATCTGAGTCCTCATTCCCGCATGCTGCATCGATATCATCCTGCAAAGATATTGTCAGAAAACTTTGATCGCCATATATCTAGAAAGTATGTATCCTGTTGATCCAAATGGGCCAGCCCAAAACCCAAATTCAGTTTTTTCCATTCCATCCTCAGGCATCAAACAGCAGCGAAAATCGAGTGACTTCATTTGGCCCAGTTTCCTTTTCATCAGAACAACAGCATAATATCCACCAAAATAAAACTTGCAGCGCTATATTATTGTTCTCTTCCTGTTCGTTCAAGCATCTGATTGTCCAAGTAGTATGACTAACTAGTAATGCACATCAGTGAAATAGGAAAAAGAGGACTGCCAAAGCCTCTCTTTTGCCCGAAAACTGCAGCCCCCACTATCCGTGCGAAAACTCAGTACCAATCTCAATTCGCAAATCTCGAGAAAATAGCCGGCTTACCACGTTCAAATTATCTCTAGGACATCCCACTCAACAACACTTATCTAGTGGTGACTGATTGATAGCCTTATACCATCAATAAGGAAAATAAAACTTCACGCTACAAAAGGTTATCAAAAGCTCGAATTTTGGATTCCGCAACGAAGTGAAGTTCGGAGAAAACTGACCTGATTAACAATCCTGTTAGAGGATGCCTCCACTTCGGAGTAATGATCGCACGAAGCGAAAGACGAACCATAGAGCACCTTCTTCAGGTCACACGATATCTTACCACACTTCTGCAGAGCATTCCCCACCAAATCACCACCACCACCACCACTACCACCACCACCACCATCATCAAAAACACCATCGTCGTCGTCATCCCCACCAAGAATATCATCATCATCATCAGCGTCATCGTTATTCCCCACCAGCTCCCGCAGCTCACGCGTCTTGCACCCTCTTTCTTCTTCTTCATCGTCGGACGACTTTATATCGAACACTTCGACCAAATCCCCGTCGCTCTCTGCGTTCCCCTCTGCCGGTCCGCCACCGCCACCACTATCCTCCTCGTCATCATCATCCACGATAAACCGGCGGCCGCGGCTCGTGGGGAGCGGGCGAGCTGGGCGCCCCAGCTCCGCGTCGTCGTCCTCCAAGCTCTCCTCGCCGGCTCCGACGCAGTAATCGGAGACGGGAGCTGAGGAGCCGGGTGTAGGGTTGCGGTCATAGGCGAAGGACTCGATGGGAGGGGGATTTAGGGCCCGGGAGGGCTTGAAGGAGTGAGGGACACTCCCCCACTCCTCCTCCGTGATCTCGGCGAACCCACGCTTCATCTTCCTCCCCGGCGGGGGACAGAGTGAGCAGCAGAAACCCTAGAGGAACTGGCTCCAATGGCGTCGAGCAGGGATCGGGGGGAAGGGAAAGGCCTCTGCCGGGGACTGGCGAGTTCAGCTGCTGAGCGGCTGAATCCTCGCCATTTGCTCGGAGGATCGAAACGTTTCGTCGGAACGGGAGGGAAAAGGGAAGAGAGGCGCGCAGCAGATGAAAAGCCTCCGTGGACCCGGTGGCAGTAGTCCTGCTCGGTCATATAGTACCATGTAGAGGTGGTAGCTCAATTGATACCGACTTCGTCTTTCAAAGGACTAATCAATGGATCGAAACTCGACTTAAATATAAAAGCATTTACATTAGTAGATCATTATCTTCTATCTTATGAGAATTGTTATGATCCACTGTGAGCTTTGATGAGACCGTCATGACTTAAGTGAGCTATATCTCTTTTATCTCCATAGGGAAGTTACAATCCTGATCTCTCATTCCGGCCTTTATATTCACAAAAAAAATTAAAAAAAGTACCATTACCGCTATACTCCCGTGGTCTGGCGCTTAAATGGACCATTGCACCCGGTGCAGGCATTTTGAAAAGAATATTGTGGCGTCTTACGTCTTAGTGCCGTGGACTCTGGTCCATGGAAACGATTTTCGAATTTGATCCCTTAATTTTGGTTCCTTTCTCAATTTCTCCCAACATTGTTTTTTTCTCAATATCTGCCCCGAAACTTGAGAATCTGTCTCGGGAAGAACTAGGACTGTTTAAAAATGAAGTTGAGCTTGCTGTTGTGGAAAGAAACTGAGCGAGTCATCCATTGCAATTCTACAGAAAGGACTCTTATCCACCATATATGCTGCCAACACTACTGCAAGGAGGACTCTTTCTTTGGGACTATCTCGGAATTCGGTTGGCTCGTCTCCTCGGACGATAGCACGTGATTTCGATATCATTGAGTCCACCTGCGAGTCTCGTACCTCTAATACAAGTGACACGTCTGAAGTGAGGGAAATTGCAGATGCAAGGTCACTAGTGGCAAGGTTGTTATTACAATTGGTCCGATAAACGTGAGGAGGGGTTCATTGCTCGAAAGCTTGACAGAGTACTTGTTAATGAACATTGGATGCAACACTTTCCAGATTCTACCATTGAGTTTCTCAATCCTATAATGTCTGATCACTACCCGAAAGGCCTATAACAAAGAGCTTTTCCAAGATCTTTGATTTCCGAATGGATAACGAGAAAAAATATAGCGAGATCCTCAACAGAAGCTGGACTTCGAAGGCGCACGGTACTCTTCCGGATATCCTTTATAAGAAGTTAAGAGATCCTTTAAGGGCAGTTGAAGCTTTTCAACAAGGTGTTTTACGGGGACATCTTCGACAGAGTTAAGGAGGCCAAAAGAGATCTCGATGAGGTATATACTAAACATTTGCTGATGAATACTGATGTTTCCTCGATTACGTGTGAGCAGCAGCTGCGTAAGAAGTATATTGAGCTCAGAACTGCTGAGGAGGCCTTCTATAAGCAAAAAGTGCGAGTTAGGTGGCTCTCTCTCGGTGATAACAACACGGGCTATTCTCGTAAAGCTCTAAAGATCACGCGAAGTGGGTGCACCTTTAAAGCCCTTACTAGTGATGATGGTGGGAGGATTATGGACCCTGGTGATAATTCTAAGGAGGCCATTGGTGTAATGCGTGCAGAAATTGAATTCACTCTTTGATCCCCTAAAAGATAGCGGGGTAGACACCAAAAATGTTCTTGTCGACGAAGTTAATAGTCGAGAAATACCTACAAAATTTTGTGATGTGTTCTCGATAAATTTGATAAGATAAAAGTTATATAATTGATTAAAAAGACAGAGAAATATCGCGAACCGCTCATTCAACTGAATCATCAAGAGCTTCTTTACTTCATCGATTTCAGGGCGTGGCTGGTTACTATTCTTGTAGCTCGCACTCTTCTTGTTTGGTTGATTAACGCGAGACCAATGAGACCTTTGACATCGGCCTTCTGTGTTTCCTCGAGGGCCTCTTCCTCAGTCAGAATCTATCCCGGCATCTCCACAACCATATAGCGAGTCCTCATGTTATGCAGATAGCGGCGCAATTCCTTTCCCATCTTTCAGATTTCCGTCACACTTCCCCTTCGAATGCAGATTTCTTAGCCTTGTTACTATCCAGCGAAATATCAGCAGGAACTCGGTTTTCATGTTGTCTCACCACCGATAGTTATTCCCTGGATTGTAGACCCAGTCGTCGACATCCCTTAACTTGAAAATTTTTCCCCGTCATTCAAACACTACCACAAAAATCTAGGACGTCACAGTATTGACATAAAGGACTTTAAGATGTGATCCCCGAACCTAGTTGAAATCTTTGTGGCGGTCATACCACTCCACGACGTCGCCCACAGTCTCATCCTCTAAGCATGTCAACCTGATACGAGATTCTTGTCAATGCTAATTTGAATGTACTCCCATCTTCTGCAACGAACTCGTGAACAAGACACCCTTCGACCGGTGTTTTCTGCCTCTCAAAGTTGAAGTGCTAAAATCTGCATTTTCTAAGAATGCAATGAAGAAAGTTATACAAATGAAGAATTGGCAAAAAAACATTATATTTATAGAGATTCAATGGGCACAAATTGAAAGGGCGTAGCCCACGGAGGGATCTTTTAATTTTATCTTGACATTTCAATCACGTATCCACGAATGCATCATTTGCATCGGTCAATCCCTTTTAATAAGTTTTCATTAGGCTTATACGGTTTCAGGCCAATTTTCACTTAAAGCTCAAGCCGTTACCCAATGAATCTCCCAGTTGTGAATCAAACTCCAGAGAGTGCAGGAAGGTCAGATTGATGTAAATGAAGAAACCAAAGAGGTCCGTGAGGTACAAGATAATGCTGCCTCGTCCTCAGCAGGTGGGGAGGAGGAAACTCAGAATCTTGATCTCCCCTATGGAAGATGCAAGGAGATGGTTTAGCCTATGGAAAATGTTTGGGATTCTGGTTGAAGTGACATAAGGTCATGATCTCTGACGGTAAGAGTTTTGAGCGTTCGAGATACATGTACCCGATGACTTTACTCTTGTTGGTCCTAGAAGGACAAGGCAGGCAGGCTGCAGCAGGTGTGGCTCGGCCTATCCTGTGCGTTCAAAGAAAGCGTACTTCTCGAAAGAAAGGGAAGGCTCTAACCCTCTCTCCCCGACATGAAGCTCCATTTGATTTTACAATCAAGTTGTTAAAATCTTAACTATAACTTTAACTCAACTCACTACATAACAAAAATCAACAATATAATTATTACTTTTCTCTTTTTCTTCAATTTTTTTAATAATTCAATTCAATTTTTAATATTAAATTCTCTCAAGTATTCATTACTTTTTTTCACAATTTAACAATACAATCATTACTTTTTATCAACTATTAATTACTTTTTCACACTTTTTTTCATAATTTAACGACACAATTATTACAACCCAATTAAAATCAAAATCCAACTCTACTTAACTCTAAAACCAAATACACCAGTGTCTAGCATGGAATACCGGAGGACTGACTGGCCCTCTGGAACGTAGTTTGCATGAAAATGCTGACAATGGAAGATGTCGTTAAGGGTGAATGGCACTTGCGTCACTTTGGTCCCTAAGGTTCCGAATCCTTCTAAAATGAAGGAATTCAGGCACATTTGTTACTGAAATTTTAATTTTATTTTGACATTTCAGTGACGTATCCACCAATACATGATTTGCATTGGTCAAAGGGCCATTAGCTATTAATGCAAATTAGCCGCTTATTTGCATCAATCAAAAGCCCGTCAACCGGGGTCTTTTGACTTTTTTCTTTTAAAGATTCAATTCGTGCGCAAATTACGACGAGTAATTTGTCGAAATACAAGCCCAAACCAATTTGCAATCTAAATAGTAACAGTCTCCCACTAGATTGACAATTCTGAAAATTTCAACATCACCATCAAGCATACACGAGCGGTCTCTTTGGGTTAAACCCTCTCTTAGTGTAAACTCTTAAAGTAAAGACAAAGTGAATAGTGATTAGTTGTTTAAACCGTCACTTTGGAGTCAATGTCAAAAAACTCACACACTAGATCATAAAGATCGAGAAGAGCTTTGTTTCGAACGTTATAACCATGTGCTCATCCCGTTTTCATGAACTTACACAAGAACATATATATATATTTGGGAAAACTCTCTTTGAACGGAACCACTTGATATCCATATAGGTGGATTGTTCGATAACTAATATTAAGTACCAATCAGTTTATAGTGGAGCACCCACTTACATCGATTGACTTAGATCCTCGAGGCAAATCGACTAGAATCTACATACTGTTAAACAATATGGAGTCCATCCCATCATTTCTAGTCTCTTTCCAATAGGCCGAATCCCTAAAAGACATGGCCTCAAGATAGGATTGTGGATCACCTTCCACATTTAGTATTACGGGAATCTTCCTAATCACGAAATCCCTATCTCCCTTAACTAGGAACATTAGGCATTGCGAGAAAATAAAGTCCGAACGTAAGTCCTCTTTTCTCACTCTAGAACTTTTCCTCGGTTTCGTTACGACTTCATCTCGAGGGCATTTATCTGCCATGTTCACATCTTCTGATTCTACTTCATCCATTTCTTTTCATTCGGTCAAGAACTTGTTCTCCCCGAACATACCTTCCCTCGTTTTGAATATCGCAGTGGAATAAACAACTTTATTCATCTCGGCACATCTTATCCATTTTAGCTCAGATTTCTGCGCCGCGGGGAAATAATCCAATGTGATCTGCACCTTCGCATCTTGCAGTTTAGCAAAACCGCAATGCAATTCATTAAAGAATAGCTTGAGACTGACATACATCCACAAAACAACTTTAGTGCGGGGCCTTTCAGTACACCGAACCAGACAAGAAAGATCGAAACTTGCCAATCAAGCTGAGCTCGAATTTTAGATCAGTTTTAATGAAATTTTCTATCAAAATCTCGTACTTTTCACAAGGTTGTCGACAACAGCTCGTGCCGCAAAGTATAGAAGGGATAAAGTTTCAAACAAAACTTTGCAGAGAATTTGCCGGCGGCCCGGTGGACTCACGTTTTGGTCGACTTTCTGAAGCGGCAGGAGTTAGAAAAAGCTTTGCTTGCTGCCGTCCGCCGATGGAGTCTGAAACAAATGCTTTCAGCGCATCATCTACTGAGCCTCCCCCTGTTGATCCTGCGAGCTCCAGCAGAAGAGAGGAAGGACAGGTACGATCGTTATGGGGACGAATGAAGAAGGAAGAACTGATTCCTTGGAGTCTCCAAAAATGTATTTATACTTGACTCGCAAGTTAACTCATCCTTGGCTCAGTTCCACCAGCCTCGAGCACGGAGGAACTCGTGCGAGTGCGCCGACCACCCATGTCTGCTGCCGAGGTTGTCAGAGCAGAGCAATCAGATCGCCTCCCCCGCACCCCCACGGTTCCCCCTTTTCGAGTAGTTTCACTTATGTCTTATCTGGGTCTAGACAGGGCCAAAGGTGGTTCATGCCCCGCCACATTGGCTTCGGATGTGGTTTTTCGAGTTTCTAATAAGCTCGAGAAATGCAGTTTTATATAATAGATCGAAGAAAAAAAGAAATCTAATTGATCAAGGTTTCCTCCCAGTTATTAATCATGACACTGTATATATATTTTTATGTATACATACAGATGTACATTACTAACCCTTAGATCCATTTATTTTAAATATTAACCGTACACATATTTAAGATTTTTTTACCATAAAATTCACCCCAGAAAGGGCAGCACGACGATGCTTTTGTATATAATAACATCAAAACGAGACGTGCGATGTTCCCAAGAAAACGCACAATTGGAAAACTTCATCATTACCTTCCCCAGCAAAGCAAACTTCGAATTCCAACCGATTCCGCTGTGAATAATGTTCTTATTCTTATTGACCTCCATGGTGGTCCATTGTGTATATATACATATATCGGCATAGTGGCTCAAATGTACGTGTATATATATATATATATATATGTATTTTTTTTGCTCTTTGGGTACTTTATAGACATATTTCGCAGCTATACTGCCATTCTCGTTGCACCACCTCTGCATGCAGTCTCTTTGCGCGAATTGAATGGACTGAGCAACAAGTCGAAGGATCATCATCAGGATGCTATACCGATAACCAAGCGCGAAATTTTCTCGAAAAATATTGTTTTGTTTCAATCGGGTCTGTTTAGTTTTTGTTCATTATTTCTTTTTGTTTAAAGTAATTGAATTGTTTTTTTCATGGATGAACAATTGTTCCTTCATTTACTGGCCATCAAAATACATGTAAAGACGCTAGCATATAGACATATTCGTCCAATAAAGATTGGTGACCGTAAAGGAAACAAATCTAAGAGAGAGAATCATGGAATATATGGCAGGAAAATATACATAAGAATATACGGTGAAAAATCAGGAGGAATTCTTGATCAATTAGATTCCTTTCTTTCTTCCATCTATTTTATAGTATTTATTTCTTTTATAGTTTGTCAAAAATAACTCATGTCCAATGGTAATGGCATTATAATTTCTTTTAATTTTATCAAAATTACAAAAAAAAATTCGCGCATTGCGGGGTTTTCATTTAGATTTTTTGGACGACTAATTTAAAAATATCAGATCAATTTATTTATAGTACTAGAGGATTTCAAAATTCCACTAAACATTGACGTTTTAAATATTTTATTTTTAAAACAGTTAAAACTTCATGAAATCATCGAAATATAGTCAATTGGGAACGTTACTTCATGCAACCACAACCCCCATACTGTAGATGCGGAAATACTACATTACTTTGTTTCCTATCTTTTAGGAGTTATTCGATATCGTAATTCACTTTATGGACGACAACTTAGAAATTAAGTTTATAGGAGAATTTTATCGCCGTGTATATAACATTTTACATTATAAATTACATAAAAAAGTATATAATAATAATAATAAATATAGAGATACTGATTAGCAAATCATATCGCTTTTTGGCTCATTTTCAGATGCAATTTATGATTAATAACATATATGCAATTTTATATAAATGAATAAGTTCATGTCTAGATACATATATCTATCTCTATAGGTAATGCGTCTCATTCTATTAACTTATCTTATTCCATTATTTGAGTAAGAACTCAATCTTGTAACTGCCTCCTAATTTATAGGGTGATTAAAGAATCTAAAATATCATTTATTATCAATTTAAAAATTATACAATTAAAAATAAAAGAGGTAATTGAAGGCTAATATTGTCTATCTAACATCGTTCTCCTTCCGCTCTTTTCTTCCATCTTTCATTTTTCATCTTTTTTCTTTTTCAAAGTTTATATCCAATTCCTACTTCTCACTATTAATTATCTCTTCCGTAGTTACTGTGCGGGAGGCGCGAGTAGAGTCTAATCTATACATAAAACAACATATCCGATGATGTCATACATGCAGATTTTTCTATCCATTCAAGTTCTACGATATCACAATCTGTTTTTTAGATTGCAATTTCTAAATTCGATTCACACGGAAATCTATCCGATATCACCACGTGCGTATAACAGTACATTCTATAATAATAATTATAATAGATATATAGAATCTAGAGATATTAATTTTACCTTTTCGCAAATCAATTTGATATTTGGTTCAAAAATTCAATTTGCATAGGATTAATCCGTACATATGTCCATACATATATAATAATATGCCCATAAAAATATATATATATATATATTACGCATAAAAAAACCCGAATATTTATATAAATAGAAAATTGGTTGAAAATTACAAATTACGGGAATAGAAGCAGAGCAGAGAACTCCCTACTGCTCCCTGCAGCTGGCCCTTCCTGTTTCCCTTTTCTCTCTCACTTCTCTCTGGGATTCTGAGGATTCATGGTGGATCCTGGTCGAATCGACCCTCTGTGATCACAGCTGCTCGCTCGGCACCGATCGGGGTGGGTGGGAGCTTCTCTCGGAGCAATCTGGGTTAGGGTTTCTTGCTTGCTGGGGAGGAAAAGGCCGAGACTTGTGAGGATGGAGAGCGTGCTGTCGACCAACGACCAGGAGAGCATGATCTCTTCCTTCCTCGAGATCGCCGTCGGGCAATCCGTCGAGACCGCGCGCCAGTTCTTACAGGTGAGTCACTTCCTTTCTCTCAGCTGGCGTGCGTGTGCTGTCAGTTAGTCGCTTCTCTGCTAATCCGACCAAATCGAGCTGCTGTCGGGGAAGAAATTGGACAGGAATACATAGTTGTCTGAATAAACATCTTTCTTGGGTGTCTGCAACGGGAATGAGATCGGAATTTATTCGGGAATATGGTTACCCGATATACTTTCTGTGATAGAATTTTACATATTTTTGTCGAAGGGATCTATTTAGTATCAAGTGTGGCGCCAGTGGTGCTTTATCTTTTTGGTAGTTGTGCTTGTCCGTTCTGTCTTATGGAGGAACCTGGGAAGGCGATGGCTTTTGGTCTGAAAATTTGTCGGGTTTGCGGTATCCGTTTGTTGAAAGTTGTTGCAAAATTAGGTTTTCATCGATGCACTAATGAGCTGAACTTTAGTACGATGCTGTCTCCGCATTGCGAACAACGTGGACCATTCTTGGGTCTTTGGTCAATATGATGAAGTTCTATCAAGCTTAATATGGAAGTGGAAAGCCGGAGACTGAGGACTGTTGTTGTGGCTTTCCTTTTCTCAGATGACACGTTGATTACCTTTTTACATAGTTCTGGCAAAGGGCTGAACTTATAATCATGTGTGGCACCAAGTTGTGCTGTATGTTGTTAGTGGTTGTCTTCCTCCATCTTATCAAGGAATCTGGAAAGACCTTAGCTTTTTGTTCTGAAAATTTGTGGAGTTGTGGTGTTTGTTCGGGGAAAGTTAGTTCCAAGGTTATGTTTTCGTTAGTGCTGCAATAAGCCGAGCTTCAGTATGATGCGGTCTCTGCATTGCAAATAATGTGGACTGTTCTTGTCCCTTTGGTTCATATGATGAAGCTCTATCGAGCTTAGTATGAAAAGTGGAATGCTGACATTGAGGACTGTTGTTGCGGCTTTCCTAATTTCAGTTGACATGTTGATTACGTTTTTGTATTTTAAGCATAAAATTCTCTAGTGGTAATTGCTAAAAGATTCTCATTATATCAGATGACAAGTTGGAAGCTTGATGATGCAATTCAACTATTTTATGTCGGCAATGAAGCGGGTGGTATAGCACCACAGCTCCAAGCCCCCGTAACTGATGAGACAAATGCTGTTCTGGCAGAAGAGTATGTAGGAAGTTATGCCTGCAGTTTTATTTTAATATTGCGTATCCTTTTGGGTTTCACATGAATTTATACACTGAGTTTTGGTCGATTAATCAGTGGGTCGAGGGTCGATGGGGCACATGATAATGCTGGTCAAAAGGACGGAGATGATGCAGTGCGGGCTCCTTTACCTGTTAGAAGGGAGGTTCTCTACGATGATGCGATATTATTCCCGTATGTCCATTTTTTCTCTCTTTGTGCTCTCTATTGCCAAGAGACATTTTTGAGATATTAGTTGTCACTTACCATTGTTTGGGAATATCCTCTTTTGCCTATACAGAGCATCGGGGATAGGCCACCCATCAAATGAATCAGCTCCATTAGTTGCATTTCGCAATTTTGATGAGGAAATGAAACGCCCTGGTGTATGGGAATCAGAACGAGGCAGTACGTCCACTGCTGATAATTCTCGCGATAATCTTGCTTCTCTGTATCGTCCTCCTTTTCATTTGATGTTTCGAGGATCCTTTGAGAAGGTGAGTCTTCTTTTATTAAGTATATGTATATATGTGGATAGTTCCATTAGATTGAATTTACAATTACCTGGATTGAATGGACACATTAAGTTCAAACTGGTATTATTGTTTCCAATAGCATTCCTGTTTGTTAATCTGAATGGGGCTTTCTCTTTTCTATCCTGGCAAGATTCCTAATACGTAACATGTTTTTGCTGTAAATCTAGTATTCTTTTTTAGCTGTACTTTCAGACTGTAAGTTCAGCCCATCATCTAGAGACAGTTCTATATTTTTTGTCGAAGTATCGATGACGCAATTCTCTAGGAATTGACATATTTCATCTTCTCATAACGGAGTGTCATTCATGTTCGCAGGCGAAAGGAGCTGCTTCAATGCAGGACAAGTGGCTATTGGTGAACTTGCAGTCAACTAGGGAATTCAGCTCACATATGGTAGACATTTTAAAGCTCTTTGTAATTCTTTCAAGTTGAATATCCTTTGCTCATTTTCACTCGATATGCTGCTGTAATCTAACTTTGATTTGTACTATTATTGGTGATTTTCTTTTGAAGCTCAACCGGGACACCTGGGCCAATGAAGCTGTTGCTCAAACCATTAGTACTAACTTTATCTTCTGGCAGGTGAGTGTTTTTGCGTATATGATGAATCTCATCCTGGTTGCCCTTCTGTTGGCTATTCTGTCTATATCTAATGATGTATTGCTTGGCATTAGGTATATGATGACACAAGTGAGGGCCGCAAGGTTTGCACATACTACAAATTGGATTCTATTCCTGTAGTTCTCGTCATTGACCCGATAACAGGCCAAAAGATGCGATCCTGGCTTGGGATGATCCAGCCTGAGAGTTTGCTCGAGGTATTTTTGACTTGTTGCATGCTCTTGACTTGGGGAGAATACCCATATATAAACACAAAAGGAAAACGGGATAGAGCAGATGCCAAGACATGTCTTGTTGCTAATATTCTATATTTGCTGCTTCTCTTTTTGTAGGATCTCTTACCTTTCATGGATGGTGGCCCTAAAGATCACCATGTAACTCTGTCGCATAAACGTCTCAGAGAAACAAAGCCGACTCCTCCACAGAAATTAAAGAGTATGTCTATTTTGCAAGTTCTAGTAGCTGTACTCTTAGAGTGTTTAGTGGTGGACAGAGGCTATACCTGTATTCTGCAAAAGCTGAGATCTCATCTCAGATGCCATGTATGGTGCAGATGTGAGCAAAGAAGAGGATGGGGATTTACAGGCTGCATTAGCAGCTTCTTTGGAGGATTTTAAAGACTCAGGTGCAGCAACTGAGGAAGGCAATGGTACTACCAAGGAGGAAGAGACATGCTCGAGCAACAAGCCTGAATTTCCCCCTCTTCTTGAAGAACCAAAGGTAGACAGGAGCCTTCTCTGCAGGGTTGCAGTGCGTTTTCCTGACGGACGCAGGGCCCAGCGTAATTTCCTCCGAACTGATCCAATACAGGTAAACTAGCTGTGTTGCTTGTGACTCTTCAAAGCGCCCTGTCACCAATGCTCTAATCAACCATAGTTCTAAGATTGCTGTATAAGTTACGTGCTTTACTTCTGTACGAATTGCTTGTTCCTGCCAGCTTCTGTGGTCATTCTGCCATGCGCAGCTGGGGGAGGGAGACAAGAGCAGGTCATTCCGTTTGGCCCAGGCCATTCCGGGAGCATCGAAGTCTCTGGACTATGATAGCAAGTTGACGTTTGATGAATCGGGCCTCGCCAACTCTATGATTTTCGTCACCTGGGAATGAGGACGAGTTGATCATATTGTCCTTTCCGGGATGGGATCAATTGAACAAATAACTCTCCTCTTATCTTTCCTTCCCTTCCCCTCCTTTCCAATTTCATTGGTAACTTACGGACCGTGGCACGGTGTTCCCTTTGCTTTTGCTGTTTTTGCTGTCCCCGAAGGTGAAGTCAGAGGCTGTGGTTGTAGTTGATAGTTTTTGGTCCTGATTTCATTTGTAAATCTAAACTGTAAGTATAAATGTCAGCACTGGAGGCAGCTTCTTGAGAAATATCCATGCAAAACCGAATTACTACAATCATCCCCTTCTATAAGACATCTCGTATTGTCCTCTTCACGGTTACAAGTCCGCTTGCCATTTTCGGAGTGGCCAGAGTTAAGGTAAGAACTGTGTCGAACCGCGCCGCATTCATAATAAAAAATAATAAAATTAAAAATAAAAAAGTAAATTACAATGACCTTTCCTGAAATTTGAAGCAACGGCTTATAGTTTCTTTTGTTGTAAACATATGTAGTTAATTTCGCATGGTTCATTTGATCAAATCATTGTTTTTTATGAAAATATTAATTTCGGTCATAGCTTCTGAACTTTTTTCTTTTTCAAGTTTGTACATATATTTTTCATTTAATGAAGGCACCATATTATATAAAATGTTCGTATAATCTCTTCTTATTTTTAAAATATGTTCTTTGATTTTAGAATGGAGGAATTTAAAAATAAACAAAAATTATGAATAACAAAAATAATAGTCGTTCAAAGAGAGAGGAGAAAGGTTTCCGATAAAGTTGGGTGGTGATTATTTACGGTATATCTTTATTATCTCATAACCATAGCTTATTTGGAATTACAGTTGAATTTAACTCAACTCTAACTGTAATTATATATATATCCATATAATTAGATTGTAATGATTATGTTATTAAATTATTAAAAAAAGTGAAAAAGTAATGAATAGTTGAGAGAATTTAGTATTAAAAATTGAATTGAATGGTTAAAAAAATTAAAGAAAAAGAAAAAAATAATAATTGTGTTGTTGAATTGAAAATAAGTGTAATTAAGTGAAATAGAATTATAAAAATGGCTCTAAAATCAAACATGAAAAATAAACTAGATCATTATTATCTTATAACCATTTAATAAAGTTACGATTATTCAAAAAAGTATAGAGTTACCTGTAAATATGATTTGCACAGTGACCATCGTGGTTCAATTCCAACCACAACCTCCCCAGAAGAGGTCCCCCTGTGTCGTCCTGTGACATTGCTTGGGGATCTTGTGGCTGATGGCCCTTCCTCTAATTTGTTCGAAGCTTTCAACTTCTTTTTCATTTATTTATTTTTTATTTTTTTCGTACTGTAAATATTTCTAAAACAAGAAAGCCCGTAATTTATGCAATGTGATATTCTTAATAAAAAATAGTCTTAAAAAGGGAAACAAATTATGACCGCAATTGGTATTTCCCTAAAAATAATGCTTTGGTTAAGTAGTCTTAAAAGATCTGAATGCTGCATAATTCATTACAATCATGACGTTTTATTGTATGAAAAATCGGAAAACTCACGAATTATTTTCTCGAATCGCAATTCTCCGCATGTGTTCAGAACGTGTATGATGAGCTGCAAAGCAATCAATTCAGACACACAGTGAGAAAAGGAAAGGATAGGCCAAGGAAAAGCAATCACTTTATATAGATCATTCTTTCAATTCAATTCACATTTTAATTTGATTAGGGCACGTAATGGGCAACAAAGTAAGAGGACAGATCAAAATTATGTTAAAAAAGAAAGATACCAATAAAAGAAGCCCAAAAAAAAAAAAACTAAAAGATAAAGGAAAAAGAAAAAGCAGATCTTGCTCCTTTTCTTTACCTTCTATCCTTCCACGTCATTCTATAATGAAATCCGGATACATCCTCAATTTAGAGATTCAATTAAGATTAGACTCTACCTTTTTTTTTTCTTTTTCTTTTTTTTTCTTTTCCGATAAGAAGGTTGTGAGTACAATAAAATAAAAATTTTAACAATAATTATCAAACTTAGAATATTTTTATTATGAGACGAATGTGTACATCTCTACGCCACACTTACTCGATAGGCTCTCGACTTACTTCAGCCATGAGATTTCTACCAATAGACTTCAAACCCGTACAGCGCATTAAAGATCAGTCAGTCATTGACACGTAATTTATCACCTGTACTGCATGTCATAAATAATAATGTCCTTAGATCCCGATCATGATTTATCACCTTTACCTGCACGTCGTGAATAATGTCCATACATCCAATTCCGATTAGAGTGTCGGCAAACTTTTGCCTCGAGTGCTCTTCGATAGATTCCAAATCCATACTATGCATTTAAGATCGGTCATATTTATCAACTGTACCGCACGCACATCGTAAATGAATTTAAATAATGAATAAGGAAAGGCGTCCTCTAACTTTCTTTGCCTTTTGTGGATTCTGGATCGTTCTTCCAGTGGACGCTCTGGTGCTGTTTGGTTTGGCGCCTCAGGTAATTTCACGCTTACTGTTTTTTACCAAAATAGAAAATAATAAACATTTCCCAATATTTCACTATATAAATGGGTGCCTGATTGATCTAAAACATTGCACACTAGCTTTCACATACACAGCAATGGGTCTCAGCAAGCCTTTGTTTCGGGCAATACTCGTCCTGCTTCTGCTCGCCGCGGCCACCGGTCCTTCCTCTCACTCGATCTTTGTTTCTATGTCGATCCATTTGTTTCGACGTCGTTAGCGTAAACTGATGGTAGACCAATCTTATAGAGTTTTAACAATCATGTAGTATATACCAACTAACTGATGAAGTTATAACTCGGTCCTAATATCTGTTACTGTCATGTTTTATTCCGACAAGCAGAGATGAGCACGACGGTGGTGGAGGCGAGGACTTGCGAGTCGCAGAGCCACAAGTTCAGGGGAACGTGTGTCAGCAATACCAACTGCGGCTCCGTCTGCCAGACCGAGGGCTTCCATGGCGGCCACTGCCGTGGCTTCCGCCGCCGCTGCTTCTGCACCAAACAATGCTAAGTAGCTACGATCGCTTCGGCTTCTGCTTCTGATATTTTGCGAGAATAAAATCTCACAATCTATGTTGTGAGGTCCTCCACGTCTCTATCCCTTCTCTTTTCTCCCGTCTGTGTTGTAACCCGTTTTGTACTCGGCTGTGGTGTTCGTATTGGAAATAAATTTTTGTATTCCAAAATCACGTTCTCCTGATACCGTCGTGATGGTACTTCGTATGAGACGGAAGGAGGCCCGGGATATCGTGCGACATGTATGAAAGATCGAACTCGGTTGCCCGGTGAACGTAACCTTCATGCTTCAGCAGAAGCGCAGCTCAGTCAGTGATTCTAACGGAATTAACTGTAGGAAAGACTTCCCTTTTTCCCTAGAGAGATGAGGAAAACAATGAGAAAACAGCCATGTCAAATCACTCCTTACACGACATAAACAAGAAGAAACCATGTCGGATCACCCTTTAAACAATATATCGAGGACTAGAAAACTCGAGGAATGAGAACAGTTTTCCGGAAATCTAATGACGTGCTGCAAATAGAACAGATGCTGTACTTCGGATGCTACATAGCTATGATATCTATCGAGAAAAGGCAACGTCATAACGGACCAAAATCGGGTCATACTCATCAGAAGGGCAAGAAGGAACTGACAATCTTTCAGTTCCTTTTAGTTCAATTTTTTCCGTGACATTAAACGATTGTTACTTACGGTGGTCTCTTTTGAGACGTTCGATGAAAACCGGAATCTCTCCGACTAGAGTATACTGTAATTACAGAAGAAAGGAGCATTTGAACCTAAACATCGGACCTAAGATATCGCCTCGAAGCTTCCTTGCAACCACTTTGCCTGGCTCTGGAGCCCTGCATCCCTCAAAGCATTCAGAGCTGTCCTATAGAGCCTCCCATCGAGTCCCGTTCCCCCCGTCTTCATATCACTCAACAGCTTCACCAACTCATCGACCCTTCCGCTCTTCGAGAAGACACCAACCATGATCCCGCCCATTGCCCGATCAATCCCGCCTCCGCCGGCCCTGTACTCATGATAGAACTCAATGCAGCTCTCAAACTGGTGAGCTCGGTTATAAGCGCCTATTAGGCTTGTGTAGCTCACCCTATCAGGAACCACCCTACTCCGCTCCATCTCCTTCCATAGCTTCTCGACTCGCTTCAGATTCCGCACCCTACCGTGCATGTCCAACAAGGAATTATATACCCACACGTTCGGTCGAATCCCTTTAGCCTTCATCTTCCCTAGGAGCCTCATCGCCTCTCCCAACCTTCCTGTCTTCCCGTAAATCGAGATCATATTCGAATAAGCCACGAGGCATTTATCGAAACCCTTTGTCTCCATCTCAGAGAAGATCTCCTCGGCCTTCGAATGGAGCCCAATCCGAGCATAAGCATTGATAGCTGATGCATAAGTAACCTGTCCCGGTTCACAACCCAAGGAGACTAACTTCTCGTAGATTTGAGCAGCGGAACGGTAACCTCTCTTCTTCGAGAACCCATTCACTATCGCGCAAAATATGCAATCTGAGACCCTCAGCTTTTTCGGGCCCCTCATCGCTTCCACAACTTCGAGGGTCTTCTCGAGCATCCCTTCTTCCACATACATCAGCACAAGTTTCAGGTACATGTCCGGGTCTCGCAGGACCTTCCCCTGCCTCTCTGCTTCCGTGAGGAGCTCCTCTGCTAATTTTACTTCCCCGGCATTTGAGAGAGAAGAAACTAGGGAAGAATAAACCGAGGCAGGCGTATCAATAACAATCCCATTGACTCTCATATCCTGAAACAGCTGCAGGGCTTCGGAGACTCGACCTGCTTTGCACAATGACTCGCAGACCAAACCCAATATCTGACCCGAAAACGGGGCCTTCCCAAACTCCTTGCTCTTAAACTCTTCAAACAGTTTGATAACTTCCATCGTATTCCCAATCTTCGTGTGAGCCTCCATTGCCCGAAAATAGCATGCAGGGTCCACCAAGTTGGGATTAATGGATGACTGCATTCGTTCAAACACGAGAATCGTGCTGCTAAACATGTGAAGCCTATTGTACTCTCTCATTGCAGCAGCAAATGCTAAAACAGGAACCTCCCGATTCAATACGAACACTTTCAGCAAGCCCTCCACGACTCTGAACTTCCTAGCCTCAACACAGCTGCTAATCAGCCTAGCACAGGTGACAGCACCAGGCAATAAGTCGTAGACCTTAAAGTCATCGGAAAGAGCTGAAACTGATTCCCATTTCTTTGCCCGCATAAGATACTCAGCCACGAGGTCCACTGTGGATCCCTCAGGCTTAAAATCACGCCGAGCTTTAGCCTTCTTGTAGCACTCAAATGCAAGCTCCTCGGTCTCGGGAGTTTCAAACAACCCGCGAAGGAAAGCATTCAAAGTTGCGGAGCCAGGCAGTTGGTCTTTGAATTCCACCAACGGGACGAGGCTAGACGGTTCCTCGAGGACCGAAGAAGGGCAGTCCGACGACGTTGCATGGAGATTGGCCACAAGCTTTGGACAAGGGAAGGGCAGGGAGGGGAGTGTCTTAAAGAGCCGGCTTCGAACTGGGAAAGGAGATTGAAGCTTCTGCCGCCGAGATGAGTTGTTAAAGGCAGTTAAAGGCCAATCCGAAGAAGTGGAGACGGCCATTGAAGACGAGATGCAGGTTGTGAAGGAAACGGCGATGGCCGTTCACGGAGGTCCTGTTAGAACAGAGTTATATACCTTATCTTACTCGAAGCCGCCGTGGATTTGGGGAGGATCCTAGGAACCACTCACAAGCTGCCACGTGGAGAATTCCTGGACATACATAATCAGTTTTCCGTTTTTCCTGTTTTACCACAACAGCCGTTTCAGTCATCATTAGTTCCGTTTCATCTTCTTCCCCGAGTTCACAGTCCTGTCCTAAAACTATCGGTTGGATTCCGATCGTTCTTCACGCCGAACCAGAACCACGTGATTCTGCTTCTCCACCGTGCGTGATATAGTAGAATTACTCATGCGATTTGCGGCCTGAACTTTTCATCAGGCAGTGGCAGTGTATATGATGAAAATGCACGTAGTGCAACCGATGTTGATTCCGGAGCCTGGAGAAGAATCTCTCATTCGTGACCACGAATTCCTTGGACTCGGACCTACTCATCCAGGAGTGACATTTGCAGACAAAGACAATTTAAACTGGTTGTATGCTAGACATTAGCAGCCAACAGCGACGGTTGTCTCGGGATCCCAGTTTGTTTTGGACCGGATCAGAGATGTTTGCCGGTAAAAGGGTCAACCCAGTGACAAGTGAGATCGACGTTGTGCGGGAGTTCAGCTGTAAGAACGTCCAAACTCCGTGTAACTATGTGCACTGAAAGAATGTGGTTCTATTTCTAATTCCAGCAAACATCATCCATTCGTCTCGCGGGAAAGTCCATCTTGGACCCGGCTAGGGGATCAACAGTTAACCGTAGCCGTTGATCGGTGTGGATCGCATTATCGATAGTGATAATGTAGCTTTCGGGTAACATATGTATTTACAGTATCATGACAGAAGACTGCTATGGAGCAAGAATGTCTACTCGACTTCATTTCGATAAGTTCTCACTGTCTCAACATACATTATGGCTATTACACAGAATTATCCTCGGAAGCTTTGAACTGAACTACATATTAGGCTGATGATCATCAGTATACTAGAAAAAGAATAGACAGGATTACCGGTGGAATTCGACTAACTCTGCCTCCTCTTGCAAGAGACTAGTCCAACTCTAAACTATCCTCTGCAAGATCCGATTATTCTTATAGGAACCAAAAACCCGACTCGAGGAATCCCTCAATTGCTCTCATCCGTCCCGAACAACTTCATCCTCGACAGTGGGGTCCGCAGGTACCCCTCGACCTCGAACTTCCTAGGAGAGAGCTCCCTGTACTTGGCAAACTGCTCCCTTGCCTCCTCGTTCCGATCCAGCAGGCTGTAGACCATCCCCTGACAAAAGTAAGGACGAAAGTCGGTTGGGTCTTCTTTGACCAAGTCCTGGTAGCTCCTCAAGGCTCCCTCCACGTCCTTCTGCAGAAACCTCATCTGGGCCATTATCAGCCTCACGTCCCTCGCCTCCTTGGCCCTGTTCTCACCCTCGGCCACCTTCAGGGCCTCCTCGAGCCGGCTAAGCACCGCCTCTCCCTCCCCACACCGGTCCATCAGCAGCGCATTCTCGAACAATGCCTCAAAGGACAAGGGGTTCATCTGCAATATTTCCTCGAACACTTGGCGAGCAGCTTGCGTGTCCCCCATCTCATTGTGCAGCCGGGCGAGGAGGAACTTCCGTTCGATCTCTGCAGGCTGCGCCGCCACCAGGCGTTTCAGCAACGCGAGAGCTTCCTCGTCCTCCCGATTCTCCAGCTTAGTCTGCAGGAGCTGCTTGAGAGTCTCAATGGAGTCGGGATTTGCCTCGAGGAACTCGGGCAGGGCAGAGGATTTAGACGCCCGCTCATCTTCTTCGAGGGCCTGCTGCTCGGACAATGCAGCCGGAGGGGGCGGCTCCGCCCTCGCAGCCGGGAGCTTCCCAGCGAACGAGATGGCAGCAGCGAGGAGCACTGCGGCGGCTGCAGAGTTCTCAATGGCACGGCGGATCGGGTTTTTCGGGGAAGAGGAAGGAGGACGAGCTTCGGGGACTGAAGATGAACAAGCCCTGATGGATTTTTGGCCTGTAGAGGAGAAATCCCGGAGCTTTGGAGGGACGACAGCGTTGACTTTCGAGGAAGGAGAAGGAAAGGTTAGGGTTTTTGGGGCAGAGGCGAAAGGGGATGTTGTGAGACGAAAGGAGGAAGAAGGGAGACTAGTAAGAGCTGAATTCATGGCGGTGGCTGAGAGCGGGAATCCAGAAAGCTACGGAGGAGGAAGATTAGGGTTTCTGTGAGGAGGGTGGGTGCCTGGTGGTAGAGCTGCAGAGGAGAGGGGAAGAAGAGACGATGAAGAAGAAGACGGCTGTTAGGTCAACAGTCAAATAGTCAACAGCTGGACATATTTTCCACGAGGCCAAGGGAGTCCTAATATGGTTCATCTACCTAAAGATCTTCGATTGAGATCACCAACTCCTACTCCGCACTCGCCGAGCCGGTGGTGGCTGGTCGCCATGGCTGACACAGCGGGTTCTGATTGCTCGGTGGCTTACCTGGCTAACTTTTCATTGTTGTCTCTCATTGGCTGTGTAGATGATCGGCACCGAGTCCGGTGGCAGCCACCTATCCAGTGAGTTAAGGCCTCCAGTGACTTTGTCATCCAAAATGCCACCGTCGAGTTATTTGTTGATCACACCTATCCTGTGAGTTAAGGCCACCTCCTCAGATTTCCAATCCAAGGACTTTGTCATCCAAGCTACGGCATGATCGAGACATTTAAGCTTCAGTGAAAATTGGCAAAGATTCCATGAGAGTTTCGATACCAACTCCAGTTTAGCTGCTCCGAGGCAGTGCTCGCCGTCTTTAACTATGGATATCCTACTTACATGCTCCATTTCGCTCCAGAGAAGTTGCTACCTTGCGATGTCGCTTTCATATCCAACTTTGATTCTGTCGACCGAATCTCGTAATTGTGCAAATCAGTGGCTGCTCAGAATCAGGAGCCAACATGGTATCACTGATTCATTGTGAGTTATTTCACTCTGAAAAGTTACAAGCAACCAATTACTGTCTCTCTTCAAGTATCAATATTTACACAGGTCCTTAACAATATATACCCAAAATTCCAACTGAGAAACAATTTTAGAAGAATCTATCACGTTCCTAATCTCTTGACACCGCACTCGGAGCAGAACTTCGAGGTCTCTCTCAGATACGGTGTCCCACATTCATCGCAGAACTTTGCAGGGGTCGAAGCCTGTAAGTTAGAAACACTCATCAGACCATGCAAACAAGAACTCGTTTCTTGCTGAGCAAAGCATGGACGAAATGATACTCCACTCACCATTACATGCATGCGCCCTCCCACATGGGCCCCGACAAGGGGCTGTAAGCACGGCATGTGTTGTGATATCGTAGGAGAGTGATGCGGATGAGGGATATCGGGCAGGTTCTGGGGAAAGTGAGAGGTGTGTGGGCTTTGGTGCATTTGCTGATGGAGGCTCTGGTGAATCGGATGAAACTGAGGCTGATGGGACATCGACTGCATGTGATGCTTAGACGGAGTTGCTTGCTGATTCGGTGACTGCATATAAGAAGAATCATACCTCAGACTTGGAAACACACAAGCAAAACAATTGATGGAAACAAAATGTCTAGAACTCAGGAGGGAAAGCAGAATGTACTTCAGTAATGGAGCGAAAACCTTGTGCAGCAGCCATGGTTGAAGAGCTATCCGTCTCATTAAATGTCTGAAAAGTTCGGGAACTAAGTAAGACATCTCAACTTACAGTTTAAAGATTCAATTTCATGCAGAGGAACAAGCCACGGGCAAATACAGAAACACGCATTCTCACCCAATTACACGAAATATTCACCAAATTGTCGAGAAACAGAGAGAACTTATGATGTTAGTGCATATCAATATGATTAAATACCTCTATGTAAGCAATCAATGGGTTTAGCAAATTTAAAGTGAAGCTTTAGCAGCCATAAAGGTCTTACAGGCAAACCGGGGATGTGTGATGCTGAATTTGAACCGACACGCTTTTGTTTGTGTCTAGGAGAATAGAACTTATAATCTCGAGGCGAGATAGCTACTTCATTCCGACCTGTTAATCGTTTAAACCTGAGAGGGAGGGCAAGCAAAAAGTGCACGAAATGGTTACTCATATAATATATGGTAAAGAACATTCCTCGTCAGGAGGGACCAGTTAAATAGAAAGAACGAGGATATATAACTTACCACTCAGCATCATCAATCGACATGCCATTTGGTTTCTCGACAATATCCAAACCATTAATAACAACAAAACGAACCCGTTTCTCTTCTTGTATAACTAACTCAGGGAATCTTGTTCTTGTTTCAACAGAAGTAGCCAATTCTCTTCTCCTATATGTACAAGGTCCTGTCAAACAAAGCATCAAAGATGCACATAAAAATAAAATAAATAAATAAATTTTTAACCAACATGAATAATTTAAGACACGAAAATCAGGCTAAACTACCTTAAAATGAAGGAAAAAAAAACCTCAAGGAATAGAAACACGCATGAGCAGCTTGCTCTCTTCTACTATCAAAACAAATAAGAGAAAAAGGTACCTTTCTTCGGGAATTTCTTAGCTAGCCTTCTGTACAAACCACCGGACGCTTCAAGAGCTACCCCGATAGTCTTTTCACGAATACCATTTAAGGAAGCAAGCCTAATATTTACATCATTCACCAAGGTTTCGTACATATTCGCAATATACATTTGAGGCAGGGCAAATCTTGGATCACCCTCATACTGGACCTCTCCCGGCTTCCTCTTGTTCAGCTTATCTTGCCCAACTTGTCCAGAGTAGTCAGTCTCAGGGTCGGTAACCTCGATCACATGATCAATGATGAAATGATCCACGATAATTTGCAGGAATCTCGCCTTCGCCGATTCGATCGGTGAAACATCTATGGCAAATTTCAATCAACTAGTCAATTCACAAATACCAAGGAAAAGCTTTTCCATTCGTCCTAAGTAACAATGACAAGCATTCCTTTCCACGAAAATAAGTCGGAATATCTTACCTTCAGTGGATAGCATATTATAAGGGCTGCTCGAGCTCCCACTGTTCTCGAGGCCGGTTCGACCTTCGTCAACTCCGACAGCATGAAGCGGCAACGAAGCCCGGTAAGATTCGTGCATACATTCCTGCAACAACCAACAACAATTCCCAATTATCAATTTACGCTTAAGAAATTTCAGTCCTTTGTCATTTCGCGCAAATTTGCTAATTGCTATTGAAGTAAACTTCGAAGAGGCAGGAGAGGGTCGACTCACGACAGCGGCAGAGTCCCCGTCGTTGTCCAAGCTGTCTTCGGTGACGGCATCGCGGTCGGCGTTAAGGTCGTGCAGCGAGGAGAAGGAGCTCGCCGATCGCAAGCCGTAGTGCTCCAGTGGTTCCCTGCTCCCCATCCTCCGCACTGGAACAGGGAAAGCCAAGAGGCGATTAGGCCATCAGCTCGGAAAACGCCCGAGCCGAAGCTTCCGGCGGTCCGGTCCATAGATGATCGGTAATGCCAGTCTCGAGCTTGAACAGCTCCGACGACTCCAGAGAGAGAGAGAGAGAGAGAGGGCGGGGGGGGGGTTTGGTCCGAGTCCGACCCTGAGACCATACCTGAGGTTTCGGCTTGGCTCGCCGGGAAGGAAGCTGCTCCCGAGCCTGAGATGGAGTCACACCAAAGTTCCCAAACCAGCAAAAGGGCTTTGACTCGCCAGAGAATCGTACTTTTTGAATCCTCGAAATGGTCCTCCATCTTCCTCAATTTTCGTTTCTAGTCCTAAAACTTTATGTTTGTTCTATGTAGACCCCCAGAGGTTTCAGAAGTTCTTCGGATGGGTCCTGCTCTTCTCTCTCTGCCACGAGCAGCTTTTCGGGTCCTCGTTTTGTCTGCTTGGGAATCAAAGGGGACTCTTTGACGAGACCCTTCCCGTCCCCTCACAGTCCCATCAGTTCACTGGACAACGGGAAAGAGCACAGTGAACGAGAAAGAATCAAACGAAGAGGAAGGGGAAGAGCAGAAGCAGGCGAAAGATTTGGCAGACAAACGCATTGCATTGTCTCTCCCGATGCATGAGAAGGCAGCTCGAGGTCTGCTAAGTTGAGGGCTGGTGACATGGACTACGAGAGGATCCAGAAGCCACAGCAGGTGCTTCTCTTCCCGCTTCTCGAAATGGGGGAACTTGGGCTGGTTGTCTTGCTGGGTTGTTGAATGTTTGATTGATTCTTGGAAGATGTGATGTGCAGGGCAATGGCGGTGGTGGGGCTTTGTCGCCGGGGAAGCTGAGGAGCATTCTGCTCATGGCGGCTGACAAGAAGAGGAGAGCTGAGGTGGAGGTTGATGACTCTGATTCTTCCAATTTCGAACTCAGATCTCAGCTCCCTCCTCACCCCGATGACAATGGTAGCTCTCTCTCTCTCTCTCAACGATGGTCTTATCTTCTGGGTTCTATTTGCTTGCTGTAAACCTGAAGAGATGATGTCTATTAGATTTTCCTATTGTCTGTACTTCTGATCTCAATGTTCAAGTCTGAAGCTGAGTATAATTTGGTTGAGTAGTCGTCAAAAATCTCATCTTGTCTGAACTTGTATTAGGTGGTAGCGGTTCGGACAGTTGCAAAGACGTAGATGTGAATGTAGTTCCTGAATTCTATGCTTCGACAGCAGCCAGCTCAGATGCGGTTAGTGATAGTCAATTTTGGCATACTTCCTTAGTCCAATCAAGAATGAAACCATCGAGTCCTTTTTTTCTCATGTGACCGTGGATTTTATGATCCTTGTGTCTCAGAAGACAGAGCGGGCTGCCCAAAGAGCATCCCTTGCGCCATTCTCAAAGTCACTACCATCAAAATGGGAGGATGCACAGAAATGGATCGCGAGCCCAACATCGAACAGGTCCCTGACTGGTCAGGCAAAGGACGGGCAAGGTGTTGGCTCCAGAAAGACAGGTCTCTTTGCCCGTCAGCTGTCTGCGAAGGTTGTCGTAGAGGTACCTGATCATAGGACGGCTGCTTCTGGGGAACCCGACACAAAGAGGATTGATTCGAGCAATGAGTGTGGGGGCCAGAGGGTTGTTGACTGGGAGACTTACCCGAACCCAGCTGCGGAGCCTTATGGAAAGTCAGTCCTCATGATTGAGAATTCCATTGGCGAGTCAGCTAGTAAGAATTTGAATCTTTACCATTTAACTGCTGCTCTCTTTGATGTTTCTAGGGCGTCCACAATTATGAGTTCTGCTTCTACCTTATTTGTTAGATGCCAGTACAGACGTCAATGTGTTCGTACTCAACGTTAAACTAACAAGGCTTTGGACCAGGTCAAATCGGGATTTGAAAAAATGTCTTTTGTATCCTTGAGATATTACTTTTGGAAGTGGTTGCACAGTGGGGTCTTGCTGGGATAGATGAAGTCTAATTAGGTTAAAATGTTGTTGATACGCGGGAAGAAGTCAAGATGCCAAATTTGCTCAAACTTGTATTTCTGCATAGCAAGGCATGGCATAGAAAGCCTATAAGCTATCAGTTCTATGCTAAGTCAAAATATCTTGACCCTCACCGGTTTTTGTAATTTTCGGCAGTTAATCTCAGCCAACATGATGCTTTGGCAATTCACAGTGCCACGACATTCATCCCACCTCCATCAACAGCTAGATCCGTCTCGATGAGAGATATGGGCACTGAGATGACCCCCATAGCTAGCCAAGAACCTTCCAGAACTGGAACTCCTGCTAAAGCAACGACTCCGACACGTAGCCCTAATGCTTCTCGGTCTTCGACTCCTCCAAGGGGCCCTCCTTCAACTTCACAAGCCAATGCATTTACCGAGCGAGTGGATTTTACCGCTGAGCTGTCCCAGAAGGAGTTGCACATGAAGACGAGGAGGGAAATCATGGTTCTTGGTACACAGCTCGGGAAGCTGAATATTGCTGCTTGGGCAAGTAAAGAGGAGGAGGAAAATGTTGCTTCCACTTCGTTGAAAACTGATCTGGTTCATCAGCCATCAAAAAATGCTGTTGAGACTCGTGCAGCCGCGTGGGAAGAAGCAGAGAAAGCCAAGTACATGGCAAGGTTTAATTCATACACAGATCTTTTTTTCTTTTTTTCTTTTAATGGTCTCTCTTCCATGAAAGTAAAATGCCATTGGCATGTCTCATCATTTAGGAGATTTCCATCACTGCTGTGCACAATGTCTCCTGAAGTGCTAAGTATCCTCCTTTTTTTCGAACAGGTTCAAACGTGAAGAGATGAAAATTGAAGCGTGGGAGAATCATCAGAAAGCAAAATATGAGGCTGAGATGAGGAAGATTGAGGTATAGTCCCTTTAGCATCTGCAGTTTTAGTGTCCATTTTTATAGTAACACCTCGACTTATGATCTTATAGGTCCATTTTGGAAATGGTTTAGCTCTATTGTGTGGTTTATTCTCCTTGGGAGTAACTCTGGTTCATTTTGTTAAAGCCAATGGAAATAAGGATCAAATTAATGATAGTATGGCGTGATATATCTGGGTTCTAAATCACCCCACTCAATTTATTGAGTCTCTCATTAGCTGTGTTAAGAGCTCGATTCAATCGTTGATCTACATTTATGGCAACTTTAATCAGTGGAAGGTCTTTAACAAATGCTTCATTAATTAGAGATGCAAGGCTATGGTACGGGAGAATGGAAAAGGTATGTAATGGTTTCACTTTATTTAAGGAGGTCCATTTGTGTGGTGTCTGATTCTATTGCATTCCTTTTCAATCCGCTTGTATAATACAAATAAGTTTGGCAATGGATTAAACTAGGGCTTCTTGTTATAGGGGAAAAAAAAAAGGAAGGGGGGGGGGGGGGGGGGGGGGGGGGGGGGGGGGGGGGTCCGTAGGGGTGTGTTTAGACTGTGTGAGGGGGAGGTCAGATAAATCATAAATGTATATCGAGTTATTTTTTCTGCTATGGTATGGGAAAGAGGTCATGGAAGTTGGAATGTGGGGAAATTGGAAGCAAAAGACTCCAGTTTCGGGAAGCATTATGAAGAATACAGGTCGACTGGAGAGGATTTTGAAGAAGATTGAGCAAGTTTACAGTTTCAGAGCATTTTGATATTGAGGAAGTGTATTTAACAGATGGAACGAGTTTGTAGTACCGTCAATTTTTAAAATTTTCATTGCATCATATCTTGTCTTGACTTTATTATCCGTATTAATAAACTTTCTGATCCTCCTGAATGAAAACTTCCTATCGTTAACTTGCCGGGAATTCTCCAATTCCAGATGGAGGTTGAAAGGATAAGAGGACGAGCACACGATAAGCTCATGAACAAGCTCGCAGCAGCAAGCCACAAGGCCGAAGAGAGGAGAGCTACTGCTGAAGCCCGGAGAAACTGCCAGGCAGCTAAAACTGAGCAGCAGGTTGAGTATATTCGAAAGACAGGCCGCATACCTTCCTCCTTTTCCTGCTGGAGCTGGTGCTCTTGACACTTGAGGTTGTAGATTTGGTTAAGATTGTCAAGCCATTTAATGCAATCGAGATTTGTTGTACTATGACACGTTTCCTCAAGTATTATGTCATACGGAAGATTATATTGATGCGTTTACATGTTCATTATTGTTGGAACCAGCTGAGACGAGTAAGTCGAGGCCTGTGTGTCATATATACCAGCATATTGATTCGGTTCAACTCCTTTCCTGTCATTGCTTATGGACTATGGAGCTACCTCAGCTTAACCCGGATCTGCTCGTGAAATCAGAGAATTCTACACTTTATGAAGCTCGCGCTGGTTCAAGGGCTTGGATTGTAAATTGATGGGGCCAGAGATTGATCTTATGGATTAAGAGAAACTGTGAAATGACCATAGAAGTTCGAGAACGAGTGCAGCATCTTGTTTAAGTCAGATTAAGATAAGCTTAATCTAAAGAAATCATAATTATATGCTTAGACAAGAAAAAAGAGGCTCCCTCGTGGACTATGATGCGGATTCCAAATAGGTTGTATGCTCATAATGGCAGAAGATAATTTCTTTAATTTTTCAAAGGAATTTGCAGTCATGTAATTAATCATTGGCTTAATGGACTGATTTACCAACTTTCTGATAGTGGATTTTGATTGTCTCCATCAAAACCTAGGACAAGTGTCTAGGTTCACTAGAATTGTTTTAGGTTAATCAACATATATATTTTTGGATAAATGTATTTATTTAATTTTTAAATTAATTACACTGGTGGTCCAAAAAGTTTTAATAATTTATAAGGTTGGTCCTTTTTTTTTTGCTACTTAATGGTACAAAATGTTTCAAAGTTGTAACATGATAGTACAAATCGTCATCTCGCTATTAACGCCGTCAAACCGTCATTTACAACACTGTAAATTTTACACCATCATATAACTTATGTAAAACATTTTGTACTATTAAGTTATAACTTTAAAACATTTTGCACCATCATGTAACGTCCCACAAAAACCGATTTTGCATCATCAGCGTCAATAGCGAGATGACGGTTTGTACTATCATGTTACAACTTTGAAACATTTTGTACCATCAAGTAACAAAAAAAACTTTTTGAACCAACCTGATACATTATTAAAACTTTTTGGACCACCAGTGTAATTTACCCTTAATTTTTTAACTCATAATGAATTTTAGACAATCCAAATCAAGTGCCTTAATGATGCTCATTGCATTTTCTTTTTCATTATTTATGGATCTATGATTATAGAGGGTCACAAGAGATATCATTAATGGGTGGCCAAAACGAGTTGGTGTACTTGTCATGCTTAATAGTTAATTAGTGATGACAACAAGCCTTCATTTGTTCCTTCTTCTTTTTTAATAAAAGCTAAATTATTCAAAAAAATATTACGGTACCTTGAAGAAGGCATTCATTCATCCGAGGATTGATGTGATAATCCTCAACCCGATGATCATCTCCTACTTTGCAAGAGCCAAGTAGCGATGGTGTCACAAATCTCCTCCTCTTTATCGCAAAATTTTTAATAAGAAAATATCACCAAATTAAATGATCTATGATATCTCCATTCGTCGTGACTCGATAAAAGCCCATCGAAACATTTTACAATCAGATGCACGAAGAAAACAGTTCAGATCGGCCGTACAGTATCCAAAAAACCTAACCTCGAAGTCAAAGGTCATGGTAAGTTTTAAATCCACATCTGTTATTACCGTATTTTTTTAAAAAAAAATCAATAGTACCTATAACTTCTCACGATAATCTTATGGCCTACAACTTCTCTCTGTCTTGAACCACATTTGATTATCAATTCAAGGACTTTACTTTATTCCATCAATACCTAAAGAATCCGCATTTGTCCCAAAAGAAATCTTGTTCATCCAATGGGACATTAGCATGTAGCTTTTACCCAATGGGGCAATGATCATCTCACATTGGAAAACCATTTCCATATTAAGCAATCATGCATAACATTTTAAGATTTTCAAGACCCACTTTTGTAGTGGAGAAAACATAGCTTAATTTAATATTATTAACTTATTGGACTTTCCTTTTTGGCAACGAAAGTTTCCAAAGAAGAGTCTACTTTTGATTTATTCCAATACAATGTATGCTATAGAAGTGCGTATATTAATTAGAATGAGCAATACAATTTGAATACTGATGTCGAGGCAAACGGGCATGGACCATTTGTGCACTTCAATTGGCTTTACGCTAGTGGTCACTCGGGCAGTATACTCTTGATCTAATTCCCACCCATCTTTTTATCGAATCTCTGTAAGCTATATCAAGTCGTACACTGTATATGTGTCTAAACGAGGCATTCTTGGTGAAACGATAGAAGCGAATGTTCGCGTACACCGTAAAACGACTTCTCGCTATATTTGGTATAGTTACCACGATAAAATTAGAGTCATCATAAGAAGATATCGAGAATCATGGCGCAGTTGTTATTTCTTTACTCTTTCCTTGTATATTTTCATGTTCAGCACCGTGTATAATCTAAGAAGATATCGAGAATCATGGTTATATTGGTTAGACATGTATCATTTAAGTTGTAGAAAATTGTCTGTTTTAATTCAGTTTCGGGAAATACAAGTCACCCACAGAATTTCAAATCCTCAGATCGATCAACAAGATTATTAATTTTTCGCAGAAAATATAGATGACTAGTTTTCAAGCTCATTTCTGTTGACTTCCATTCCAATTTGTATGATTCAAATCCATGCACGTTCAAGTTCAAAGTACCACATTCACGAGATACACGAAGACATTAAATGGTCCATATATGTTCAGGACTTTGCCGTGGCAGGAAGATAAGTCAAATTGATTTCCTCATAGTACAATATGTTCACTCAATAGTCATGATGAGTACCTCTCACAGTATACGAATGTAGTATTAGGCAAATTTACGTGTTGGACGACTTTTCGCGAACCATTTATATGCTCGACTTATACTCTATAGGCATTTAATTATCGCCGCTTATAAAAAGGTTACTTTTAATTTGGTATACCAGGCTATATATATGTCTCCATCTTATTTATTAACAATATAATAGTCGGCAAAACTCAACAAATATATCGGGGCCGAAGAAGAACGGAATAAGGTGTAGAAATAAACTTTTCTTTACGTGGAAAAAAATTATTGTAGTAATATATAATATTATGTAATTCAATGAAAATATAGAGGTAATAGATTTGGTGAAATCACGGGTGACATTATGTTTCACAAAAAGCTTAGATTTCATTTTTATTAGTAAAATCGTTTCTTATGGAAATAACTAGGAATTAAATTCCATCCAACAAAAGGAATAATCAGACATGAAAAGACCCTTCAAATTGAAGGCATATTGGTTGTCTCCAAATAAAATATGTCTACCCAATGCAATGAGATTCCCAAAGTTAATGGATCTTTGCTACTAGTCCGAGGGAAATAAATTAAGAAAAATCGATTGGGCCAAAAATTATTTTTGAATTTTTCTAGAAAGTGGTGTTGATTAATTTGCAAAATGCAAAGTCAAATGTTTTCATAATGGCATTCTCTAAATTCCATGCCATTAACTATTGGTCGAGCTAGGATGAACAACAAGCAACAATTTCATAAAAAATTGTTTATGCAGATCAATCTCTCGTGATGCGGAAGTAGAGTTTGCGACCCTCTGACATTGGCTTTAATTCCTCATCGTGATTATGGATATGATTGGTGTGTTTGATTTTAGAGTTGAGTTGAGTTGAATTGAATTTTGATTTTAATTTATTTGTAATGATTGTAATGTTGAATTATGAGAAAAAGTGTGAAAAGGTAATGATTAGTTGAAAGAATTTATTATTAAAAATTAAATTGAATGGTTAAAAAAATGAAGAAAAATGAAAATGTAATAATTATATTGTTAATTTTTGTTGTGTTGTGAGTAGAGTTAAAGTTAGAGTTAAAATCTTAAAACTAGACTACGAAATCAAACGGACAGATATAACTCTCATTATGATACCTCTCACTCTGAAATATCTCAACAGTGGAATCACTTCAATATATCCAAAAATAAATAAAAAAATAAGAAAACTGTGCCGAGCATTGATCCAAAAACCAACTGCTTTAGCAAGGCTCGCATACAAAAAACTATGCATGAACTAACTTCCACGTAATCCTTTTATTAAAATTATTCATCTTCCGTTTCTCGTTTAGTTAGTGGGACTTAAGATTTAAGGATAAGTATGAACGAACTAATCACCTCCAAAAAGACCCTTTTGATGGGTCATGACCCATAATTTTTAGTAGTTATAATATTTTTGTTTTGGGAAATTCTAACGCGATTTTGAGTCATAATGACACATTCGGTATATCAGTTCAAGTATTTAGTATTTCAATTGAAGTGTTTAGTACTTTTACTATTCGTAATGAATTATATTAAATACTAGACATTTGAACTAAAATGTTAAACGCTTGAACTGAAAGTAAAAGTAATAAGTATTTATACTATTACCGAGTACTAAAAGTATTAGACCCTCGAACCGAAGTATTACGCTTGAGCTGAAAGTAATAATGCGTTCATTACTTCGAATCCTTCTGGAAACCCTTTTGTTCGGCATGTAAATGGATGCAAAAGAAGAAGAATATCCAAAATTTGAGTCCTTTTCTAGCTAAAGAGAATTCTTTTCTAAGGAAATTCCATATTCTTTTTTTTTTTTTTTGCCAGAAACATGTCAGTTTGAATGGTTGAATTAACATCTCCATGGGATTGATTTATATCGAGTAAGTTTGACAATACAAAACTACATAAAATGTCAAAGGCGAGAACGAAAGCTTTGATTTCGAGCGGGAAAAATGATGTCACGGCACACAATAGCCGAAGTTGACTCGTCCCAGTCTCCGCCGATTGGATTTGAACTTGGAATTCTTGTACCCCTATAGCGCTCACCATCAAGTTGGATCCTCTACTACAGTTCCCGTTTGCTCAATACAATTTGATGCAATTTTTTCTTCCTCGTCTTCCTCTGTCTCTCCCTTCCGGATCACAACGCTTGATCGTGAGACACGAATACGTGTCCGTAATAAAATTATCGGACTAGTTGATCAATTGCTGAACAACAGTCTACTCAAAGCTGGGAACGGACTTACGACCAGTTCCGTCTGTCAGGTTTAGGATATGTGACCTCCGCCTCTCTGTTGATGCATAGCCCTGACCCTGATTCAGCAGTGTATGGTATAACTAGTTGAGATGGCATAATATCGATCGCTTATGCTGCATGTGGATGCCCCGAGTGACCGGCATCGATGATTGAGCCTCCTTAGCAGTTCAATTTGCAGATAGAAAGTACAGAACGGAGTCATCGGGAAATGATGATAACAGATGTACAGCTCCTCTTATTCATACACCTTTGAAGAACAACATTATTTTACAAGCAAAGGAAGCAAGAACTAAAGAAGTCAATTGGTTCCTTTCGGTTAGATAGCTTTCTGTTATTTACAGAGCGAAAAAAAAAATGATTGACTGCAACATTTTTCGGGTAACAATTGGAGGAGGGGGGGGGGGGGAAAAGGTTCAAAAAAATTCCCTGAATGTACATGAAAGTTTCGATGCTAGCAATCGCTGTCGACTTTCTCGAGCCAGGATACCAGCAGCTGAGTCAAAGGCCTGTCTTTGGGGCTATTGTTCAAGCAGCAGCAGGCGATCTCGAAAACTCGCAAGATTTCCTTATCGTGCTGCTTCCCGTAGATGTTCTGATCGAAGACCTCTCCTTCTCTGCCATCCCGCTTCATCTGAATCACCCACGATATCAAATCGCGGGACCCTTTCGGCTTGCAGATGTCCATTGGCCTCTTCCCCGTGAGAAGCTCTAGAAGGACGACACCAAAGCTGTATACATCACCCTTGTAAGTAGCAACTGAGGCCTGCCCATACTCGGGTGGGATGTAACCCAAAGTCCCGACGAGGTCTGTGGTCACGTGAGTGTCATAGGCGCAGATCAGCCTCGCAAGTCCAAAATCAGCCAAGTGGGCCTCAAAGTCCTGGTCGAGAAGGATATTGCTCGTCTTTATGTCCCGATGCAATATATGAGGCTCGCATGATTGGTGCAAGTATGCAAGACCGCTGGCAGCCCCACGGGCAATCTTGAGCCTCGTGGACCAGTCCATTTTGGCGGGACCGTCTGGTTTCTCGTGCAACCAGTAGTCCAAGCTCCCATTCTCCATGTAGGAGTAGATCAGGAGCCTCACCTCTCCGTCCATGCAGTAGCCCTGCAAGGGGACGAGGTTCGGATGCCGGGCCCGTGAGAGGGCTTCAACTTCGGCCTGGAACTCTCTTTCCATCTGCCCGCAGTCACCAGAGAGCTTCTTGATCGCAAGCTTGCTTCCATCAGGGAGGGTCGCCTTATAGACCATTCCGAACCCGCCGCACCCAACTATGTTCTTTTGTTCGAAATTTTCAGTAGCCCTCGAGATATCCTCATACAAGAGCTTCTCGTCAGTGCTCTCCATGTGTTCGAACATGACCAAGAGCTGGGATTCTTGCTCCTTGATATCGCGATTGCAATAACGGCCCTCTTCCTTCTCAGGATCAACCTCTCCTGGGTTATGTGTCCGCCACACGATCAAGATCATGAGGCCGAGAATGAAAATGGTCCCGACTACTACCCCGACTGCCATACCGACAATCTTCCCGCTCCTATTGGATTGATGGGATGTCTTGGAAGACGCATTCCGGTCTTGGTCTGCTGGGCACGGTGGAGCATGATCTCCACAAAGATTTGTCCCTTCGAAGCTCGAATTAGGAAAAGTCGCAAACTGAGTCCCGATTGGTATTGGTCCCCAGAGGTTGTTATGAGCGACAGTGAATTTTGAGAGGAAGTTGAGCCTTGTCAGAGAGGATGGGAGCGTTCCGGAGAGATTGTTGCAGGACAAGTCCAGAGCTTCCAAGCTTGTCATACCTGATAAGCTATCGGGAATCGATCCCGACAGGAAATTATTCCTGAAATCGAGGATATGGAGCTTCTTCAGGTTCCCGAACTGGGGCCAGATTGAGCCACTGAGGGAGTTGTAACCCAGGTCCAGTGTGGGCGGCAGGTTCAGGACTTGATTGTACTGCAAGCCCCTAGCACTCACGTTCCGTTTCATGAAGAGCGGGAAATCGGGAGAGGGCTCTTCCAGTGAGATGTTCCGGTTAATCAGGCTTGGTAGGGAAGTGATCTCCTTTGGGATCTCGCCTGTGAGAGAATTGTTCGATAAATCAAGGTAGAAGAGGGACTGAAAGCTGCCAAACCATGATGGAACAGGACCGCTGAGCCGGTTCCAGGAGAGGTCCAGCAGCTGGAGGTTCGTGCTCTTGTTAAGCCACTCAGGGACCGGACCTTGGAGCCGGCTGTTTGCAGCGATCAGGACTCTTAAGTTCGGAAAATTCAGGGTCGAGCCTGCCGGCAATAGCTCGTCATAGAAGTTCCAGGTGAGGACCAAGTAGGTCAAATTCCTGCACTGTTGAAGGATCCCAAGAGCAGAGGAGAGGTTCGTAAGGCTCGAGTTCGAGAGGGACAAATACACCAGGCTCTGGAAATTCCCAAAAGTGCTGGGGATTTCACCACTGAAGGAGTTCCTTGCTAGGTTTATGTTCCTCAAGCTTCGGCATTCAGGGAGATTATTGGGAAGGGGCCCATCAAAGCTGTTCGAACCCAGATCGAGGGACCCAAGGCTCGTCATGGCCGTGCAGTTCAGGTTGATACTGCCCGCAAGGGAGTTGTTCCTCAGGTTGAGGAACACGAGTGTCTCGGAGTTTGACAGGGAGGACGGGATCGAGCCATTGAATCCATTCGAATGGCCAATGAAGTACTGCAGGCTCCTCATGTTCCCGAAAACATCGGGTATGTTTCCCAAGAACATGTTCAGGGATAAGTCCAATTTGACAAGGTGGGAGAGGTTACCTATCCCGCTGCTCAACGGACCCGCAAGCTTGTTGTCCTGGATGAGAAACCGTGCCAAGCGGCCTAGCCCGAAGATGTCTTCCGGGATGCTGCCAGTAAGATCGTTAGTGCCCAAGCGTAGGTCCTCCAGGAGCCTACAGTTTCCCAATCCCGGAGGAATATCGCCGGAGAAGTAATTCACTGAAAGATTGAGAAACCGAATCCGAGTCGAATTGGCGCAGATTCCTACAGGCAGGGGACCGGAGAACGAATTCTGGGATATGTCAAAGAACTGAATCGACGGCAAATAGATGCTTGCCGGGACCGGTCCTGATAAATCATTGTAGCTCAGGTCGAGAGCCTCCAAGTTCGGAAGCCGGAGCACCGAACTGGGTATCCCTTTTTGTAATGAATTGCGAGAGAGATTGAGCAACCTTAGCTGATCCAAATCGCCAACTGCCGAAGAGAGGTTGCCGATCAACCTTCTGCTGCCGAGAACCAGCTGAACTACTCTTTCCGACCCGGAAGCCCCGTCTGATAGCCCGAGAGAAGCCGAGGAGTTGCAGGACACGCCGGGCCAATCGCAGCAGTTGGTGGAGGAGTTGCCACCCCACCCATCGATGCCGGACTCGAGCCCCTTCATCAAGTCCTGGAGGGCCCTGAGATCACCGGCATCGCAGGTGAGGCTCTGCGAGTACAGAACCCTGAACTGGAGGCAGAGAGCTGCGACAATGATTATCAAGCACAAATTTTGAACACCCATATGAAGCAGAGCAGCTCGAAATCAAGAAACAGAGGGTCGACGGATGACGACACAGACAGTCTTAGAACAACAAAACAAAAAACAGAAGAAAGAAACAAGTTTTGCGGAAGCCCATGTTGAGGAAGGGAGCTCCAGGGCTGGGCTTCAATGGCGGCTGGCTGCTGCCATTTCCTGTGAACAAAGAGAGGAATAAAACAGAGGATGTGGAGGGAAGAGAGAGAGAGAGAGAGAGAGAGAGAGAGAGCGAGAGAGAGAGGGGAGAGGTGGGCTTTTGACTTCAAGACGCGCTTACGGCTACCTTTTATGTACGGGTAAGGTCTGAATATATTGAATTAATGAAACCAATTTGCTTCCATCTTCCTTCTTCTTCTCTCTTACTTGCATTCCAGCTGTTGTTTTCTTCTGACTTTAGAGAGAGAAACGGAGAGACAGAGAGAGTAAATGGGGAGCTCTTGGGGTTAGGTGCGATGGCCAGTTATAAATGAAAGGTGAGAAGATGGGAAAAGAGAGACTAGAGATATTTTCGATAATTTCTCGAATACTCGAAATATAGCAGTTCGGTACTTATTTTTACAGTTCGATCATGTCAAGTTTAGATAAAGTAGTGAGTCACGGAAATGAAACTTTAGTTTTCCGTTACCGCATCTAGTTCTTATCTTAATTTCGTTCGATGAGCATTAATCAACATCGGCCGTCAACCGGCGACCGGGCCGTCTAACTATTGGAGAAAACTACAACTACGTATGCGTGGGACTAGACAGGGGCAAAGCAAACAGTTGGTCGGGCTGAGTATATAGTAAACCAGACTTTTCCGAGAGAGGCGTGTATTGAGACCTTAAAGTCATACATTAACGGTTGTGACAATCTTTGAGATTTAGATTATATGCGGGAAAAGTCAACTGTTTGAATGGCGGCACGTGGACGACGTCGTATCGTCTAAATCCACGCCGGGCCGTCTCGTAATTTTGTTTCTTTATTATCCAATTTCTTAATTTTTGCGTCGGTTGCTTTATTATTTGAATAATAAAATACAAATTAATAATCTCTTTCCTCTTGGCAGAGTAATAAAAATAAAGATAATGGGATTGGATCTCAATTTTGGCAGTCTAGTGTATAAAAGAGGGGAAAATGTTGAGATGCAGTGTGAAACGGTAGGCAATAGCTTCTTCAGTCTATTTAAGGATTTGGAATCAAATAGTAAAACCTCTCATGTTCGGCACGTCAAGCAATGTTCCTTGATCAAAATGATCATGAACCTGATCATGCCGGGAGCATCGCTTCATTTGCTGACCCCGATGAGTATTTTGGTTCACATCATATGTACGTGAGAATATTAAAAGTTTAATAATGATTAAGATTAATATGTTTCACGAGACTCGAAATGTGAACTCCGATAATATATTATTCGGCGTATATCGGATACATAAATGTTGTTGGGAATTAAGAATTTCAATTGCTGGATGAAGGTTTTTTTTTTCTGAATTGCTTTGACCGGCATTGAGAGGATAATTAAATTGAAGAATAATTTGCAAAGATCAATTTGAAGGGGCTGACTAGGTAGAAATTAATTAACCACACCATACTGGAATTTTCATCACTCTGGCAAGCTAATTTTAATTTAATTTATACATTTATTTATATATTTATTTATGAATGATCGTCAAAGTCAAACCATGAAATTAAAGTACAAGCTGAAAATAACAGATTGTGACGCTTGATTTGAATAAAACGGCAAATAAAGTACAAAGAAAAAAGTTGTCCCTACAGCTATTGAGCTAAATGGTCTCAACTTCCAACAGAAAAACAAAACCAGGATATCGTATTTTCCCAATCATTCCGACTTAAAAGAATTTTAACAATCATAGTTCCAGACTTCAATCTGTGTGATGGGAGAACGATCAGTTGATAGCATTTGAACACACAATATGGTCAGAAATTGCTTTCGATTCTTTGTGAACCCTTCGTCATCGTTAACTCGGGTTTTCAGTATCCGTAAAATGTCTTGTTTCCAAGTTTGGCGCGGTTTGACATTAGCTAGAATACATATATATCCAGTTAGATGGCAGAGATGGATACAAATCAAGGGTCCAACATGATATATTATACAGACAAGAGCTTAATAATTTAAGGAACTGGGATTGGAATCTCAATTTAATTTAATAATTGCATAGTCAAATTTGAAATGGAAATATCTGCAAATTTAACCAAAAAAATTAGTGAGAAGGTCAGGGCACCTTTTGGTCATATATTTATGAATAAATAATTATTTTTTATAGTATGAATAAAGAATTATAATAACAAAGGGAAAATAAATAAAGTCAAATGATGAAATGTTAGGCCGGAGAATTTCAAAGCACAGCCTGGTCCCTACTTCTTAAGGTCTAACCAAACCTCGTGCGTCTCCAGTCATAATCGAACATATCTCTCTCCCCTTATACCGTCGAAACGAGATGAACGGCTTTAAAATCTCACAGCACTTTCGGACACGGTTCGGAAAGTCACGAACAATGTGATACAATCAAAACACCTGATCGAACTATACATGGTACACGTTTATGATTGTTTCAACAACAAAACCATAATTTTTTTTTTTGTCCTGGGGAGTTTCTTTTGTGATTTTGATAAACTCTTTTTTTGGTACATAATTACCAAAGAAACTTATAGTCAATGATGGCAGGCCCATTAGAACCATCTGAAGAGCTCCAAATGTACGCATGAGGAATTTGATTCTATTCATGTTGACTATAATAAAAGAAATAAAGGGGCTTTCATAGTCTGTATATATATATATATATAATATGTTAAATGCATTATATCTAAATTACATTAATGTTTTTACTTTATCTTCTTCTTCTTTTTTTTAAAATTATATGAACAGGAGGGAACAAGTCAAGCCCAACTTGGACAAATGCCTTTGTTTCTGTGTCATTGTACTTTTTTAGAAAATTCGTGTTTCATTTAGTTTCGCAATTAAAATCACAAAAATTTTAATTTTAATTTTAACTCAACACATTATATAATAACAATATATATTTCTCAAGTAAAAAATTTTAACTTTAATTTAAACTCAAGACACTACATAATCATTTATCACTTTTCACAATTAAAATTAAAATTACTTTAACTCTGAAACCAAACGCACGATCGGTGTCTTAGAGATCTTTGTAGAACATAAGCAGTACAAATAAACAAAATAGTTTTATTTATGAATAATTTGGTTTTTCTTTATTAATATCAAAGATCATGGTGGGAATTCAAGTAGATGCTTGGAGTTGGACGGACGACATCATTTGTTGACTAGCTGCCATTTTCAAGAACTCCTAATTCAGGAAATTAAACAGTTGTTTAGAAGGTAACCGGTACGCCGATCTAATTGCCGAACCCGGAGGCAATTGTTCGAGATTGTCAGAAAATATTGAGTGAATAATACACAATCAAGTGCATGTGTAAAACTATACCCCGAATAACAAGTGTCCCACTACATAACTCTATCTTCTTTACTTTATACGTGTCATATGTGGGTGCAGTTTTAATTGTATATTACTCATCTAATATTTTATCATTGTTCGAAGGAAAGATACGTCTACATAGTTTGTAGTCAGGAATCAATCAGTCATTTAACACGCACCTACGCAACATAGTGCACATTCAGTTGTTTTCTCTTCTCGGGTTAGTCTGCGTTTTTTATCACTGTACTATTGTTTACACCTATTTTCCGTATTTCGTGATCATTGATGAACTGGGACGTGTAATTAGTCATTTCGATAATTTTCCCAGGATTTGGGAATGTGCTGGTCCATAATTGAGAAGGCGGGCCGTGAACATTATAGCACGAACCGGGTCGGATTGGAGCCCAAGTCTTGAAGTCAGGCTCATATTTTGAAGACAAGCCCAAGACATACAAGGGGAAGCCCGATAGATCAAACCTAGCAATGGCAGCTCAACATGAAGAAATCCATATGCTTGGGCGTGTATGTTTAACAGAGGCGGTGGAGGGAGAAATCGTTGTGACAGGCGAATATACTCGCGATTCAAGTATGTGATATTCTCGGAAGTTTCGAGCTTAGATGATAAACAAGTCGGATATCTCTCTGATATATTTTATTATTTTAATTTTAGGTAAGTTAGATAGTTAATTTTCTATTTGAATATTATTCAAATAACTCAACAATCAAACTCATATTTTTCACATCTTTCATTTATCGCACTTTATTTATTTTTGCACTTTCGTTTCCTTGCGCTTTTGTTTACCGCACTTCCTTTCGTTGCACTTTTCATTCCATTTATCTTTTTCCCTTCAATCGATTTCCCGTGAATCAAGGAAAATTTGTTCTTGGAACTTCTGGGCGTTCAAGGTGATGGCCTCATCTTTCTTCGGCACCACTTGCCGAAGTTTATCTAAAGATCGGGTTTACTTGCATCAAGATCGGGTTCACTTGGATCAAGTGGACTTTCTCAAGTCAGAACTCAGCCTTGTGAGTTGGTTGTTGGCTGAGACTTAATTAAGCAGGCTCGTGGGCCGCTTAATTATGTTCGGACTTGTGCTCGTTCGTAAGTAAATAATCAGTAAAGAATTTAAAGCGGCTAAGTCCCCGAGCCATGAATCGTCTGAAGCGCACTTCCAATTTGAATTAAAAACATAGCCGCTGTTCAATCCCGTAGACTTTTAAGGCCGTGGCACGCGCTTTGTTACAATTGGGCCAGCTAGTGATACGTCGATATAACTTGGAACCGCTTCCTGACATGTCTGGAATTTTCCTATGTATTGCCAATTTGGTGCCTTGACGGTTTTTGACGTGAACAACTATAATAGGAAGAAATGTGTCCTGGTCCCTTCCCGGACCTTGCTACTGAAGATTATGCACAACCCAACAGCAGTGACCCATCTTTGTTATCTGTTCTGGACTAATTCTCGAGGATTCCCGGGTATGGGAGTACAAAGGCAATCAATAACCGGGTCACGCTGATACATGAGACTGCCAACAAGGACTGTTAAGACGAACTAGTTATCCCCGAGTTTTCCCATCAAGAACATGTCTTTGAATAAAGACATTAGGTCAATGAGTCTCTTTTACAGAGACAAAAAAAAAAATAAATTCAAATGTTGCAATAGTTTCTTGTAGATTTGCCTGCAGCCAATAGCGTTGGGAGTCCTGCCCGGCCCAAGAGAATGAGCCGCCCAAACTTTCTACGAAGTCGAAAACGACCAAATGTTGGCATGTTCTATCATAAGAAACATTGAAAGATTCACACATGTTCATGAATGTAATGTAAATGCGGGAGATAACTCAACTAAGACTCACACCGAGCACGAATACGTCTCGCTGAGACTGACAGCTGCTGCGTGCTTTCTGTTATCGTTGCTGGATCAGCTACCGCCGAGCTTTGCTTGGACTGGACATGGAGTTTGATTGAGACATTGTTGTGTACATCTTCCTTCCTAGAGTAAGGCACCTGAAGTTGAGCACTTCCTAGTGCTCGATCGGTTTATTTGTAAGTGCAGATAGAAGAAAAGATACATGCAGTACTCCGCAGGGCGAAACCGTTAGGACCGTTACAGAATGTGAAACCGATTGTCCAGATCGATGGTCACCATGCTATGATGGACGCACAGGCTTCATGGGCCTTGGCAGCCATACATACATTGATACTTATAGTATGGATACACGTACACCTACACGAATATGAGATTAGATTACCCCTTTGGAAAAGGGCCGCTTGTACTCTAGCCCATATAACCTGATCTTGCCATGATATTATCTTAAACAATTTTAAACAGTCTTAAACATCTTAAACGATGAAAACCGGTCCAACCCTGTAGGGTGGTTTTCCCTACTTGCAAGGGATCCACCCTTCTCTTTCTTTCTTTCTTTTTAATTTTCTTTTTAATATATTTTTTTCTTTTTTTAAATTTCTTAATTTAGGTTTATTATACAAACTCTTTTCCGATGTGCACCACCTCATATCTGAAAGATCAACGGATCTGATTAAATTTAGGCATGAACGGAGTTAGTCCACTAAATGATAAAACTCACTCGATTATGAATTTTAATGACAAGACTCAAATATATGATTTTACTTAAGTGAAACAAGTGTCGAATTACCTAACATCAGCCCATATTAATGAAAAGTTTATTTCAATTTGTCACTAATTTAAGTAGCTTCGTTTTATTTGTGGCATCATATTAGAAATGTCCTTATCTTTTTCCAAGAAAAGTAAGGTTATATCAGCATACTGACTGAGAATAATTTTCACTTAGGTATGGCTATAACCATATGATGGTTTTAACAAATTTCGAACCTAACTTCAAGCAAATTTCGTCCATTTAAAGTTAGTAAGTTAAGTCCTATTATATTGTGACCGTGATTTTCTAATTAGAGACATTAAAATTTTAAACTAAGATTAAATTGGAGAAATGTTTGTTTTTATACCGTATCAAAATTAATAATTAATATAATTTATTGGAAAAATCTAAATCATCTACTTGAGAGGGCTAGTATGGGTTTCCTTACCCATGCGGACCCATCCTCTTTCTTCTTCTTCTTCTCCTTCTCCTTCTCCTTCTCCTTCTCCTTCTCCTTCTTCTTCTTCTCCTTCTTCTTCTTCTTTTTATATTTAATGTAATTGTACAAATTTATTAGAGAGTATCGCTTGATATTCGAAAATCCAATGTGATATATTAATCTAAGTTCGAGCAAGGTCCACTGTGGGATCAAGTGCACTCTCTCCAATCACAAGTACCAAATCACCTAAAACCAACGCACCTAGGTAAAAGTCTAATCCAATTAATCTAGATTCGAGCAGGATTAGTCCACTAAGGAATAAAGTTCTCTCTCCATTCACAAGTACCAAATGACTTAAATCAACGTATGTAGGTTACAAGCTTATTTCAATATATCACCAATATAAGAAGTATCTTTTTATTTGTGACCTTAAAAATATCATTTTTTTCGGTGACGCAACTTTACACCAATCTTTTGACTGAGATTAATTCGCGTGACTTGGCCGTGATAACGAGATGGCTTTCGTGAATATCGAACGGTGACTGCATGAAAAGTTTGTCGACTTAAAATTAAGAGGCTAATTAAGCCCTATTATATTATAGTAATGCTTTTCTAATTAGAATCACTAAAAATTCAAATTAAATTAGTGGGAAATAAATATTTACTTTTATACCTTGTGAAATACTTTTAAGCATAATTTTTTAAGAAAATTGAATTATTTAATCGGAAGTTCATAATTTTTTTGTATGAGTAGTTTTATTATTGGTTTCACTTAACTTTATATTGGTTATTATACAAATTATGATAAGCTCAACAATGGAAGAAAATTTTTTTGACCCGCAGCATCACGTGGGTACTACTCGGTAGTTGAGATTGATTTGATATCCAAATGTGTAAAAGCTATCTCGTCCCAAACGCTATCTTTTTTCAAATTTTTCCGATGAACTCGGCCCAATCACTATTTACAATCAAAATAGAAGTTCTTCTTTTCCCGACTTTCGGTTAGAAAGGAAATTCATGAATGAAATCAAATGAGATATGAGTAAGGAAGTGCGTGTACCATCGGGACACGGTCCGTCTCTTCTTTCGCATGGCTTTTTCTTGGTCCAAGTTTGGTTTTCTTCCTCTTCTACCGTTTAAGTCAAGTTAATTAGCATCGACAAGTTTGAATATTTTAGTTTTTTTCTTTTTTGCGAGAATTCCTACATGAATTTCATAAAAGAGACCCGCAGTTAATCCACTCCATGAGCCTTGAACGATATTCGCGGAACTTGGTAGCTCGATTAGAACTGCGTACTTGTCAACCAAAAAAAAAAAAAAAGGCCAAACATTTCTTGAGAAAAAATGTTATGTGGGTATTACTAGATTACCCGCTTTAAATTTTTTGTGTGACGCCTGCTCGTCCAGCATTGTTTGGATTCAAAATTCTTTTTTAACTCGACTTTACTTATCTTTAATTTAATAACACAATTATTATTATTTTTTAATTTTTTAATTTATTTAATTTAATTTTTAATATTAAATTCTCTCAACTATTTATTACTTTTTTTTTATAATTCAACAACACAATCATTACTTTATGTTAATTGTCTATTATTTTTTCATACTTTTTTTCATAATTTAACGACACAATCATTATCAATAAATTAAAATTAAAACTCAACTCAACTCAACTCAACTTAACTCTAAAACCAAACACATTTTCAGATTTTATTGGTTCAGTTAAATTTAAGAAAATCAAGTGAACTTATTTTTAGGATTATATATATATATATATTCCCTTTAGTCAGGGTCCATTGCATTGATTGAAATTGAAGATCATTTCCTCGAACAGAAAAACTCCATTCAGAACCAAAAATCACGCCCTCAAACCCCTCACGCAAGTCACGGCAAGACAATTTGCCAAATTGCTAACGGTTAATTCCAATTCGCCACCTAAAGTTTTCTTGCAATTTCATAATAACCCCTTCTGATGTCAGTCTTTTCCATTTGTTCCCCGTAATCTAATAATGAATTTGCATGAGCATCATCGCGAAGGACGGACAAGAAAGCAATGCATTGCCATCGGACGAAATTTACAAAATCACGAAGTCGAGGGACTTCTGATGAACCTTTATAAAAGCCGTCGCCATGCCTTTGTCGCATGACATAGCAAAATTACAAAGTAGAAGGGGCATTTAGTAACACATTGTTTTCTGAAGATAGAGATAACTCTTTTTCACCCCTTCTTTTCTTCTTAGTTTACCGCATATAATAGTTATACCACGTGGTATGTGCAATTGAATGCAATTTCCGAGAATTACGTTGAGATAGTCCACTAAATATATAAATTTACCTGTGTCAAACTGACCATTATGAGATATGTTTGAGTGGAGTGGACCTTGTAAAAGCAAAGAATTTTTGGAATCGGCCACCTTCCACTTAATCTTGAATGGATCAAAACCAAAAACACGCATCACTAATGAGTTAGCTTTTCCTTTGACCTAATCACCTAATTATCACCCGAAAAAACGTCATCAGCAGCCATTTGTACTCACGAAAAAATCAGCAATTTGATTTTTTCGTTGAGGATTACGTTAGAGACCTCAGTAAAATAAATAATAAAAAACTAATTGCCAAAAAAAAAAATAGCAAAGGTTACGTAGGAGGAGATAGAGGATAGAATCGGTCCTCTCCCGTGCATCAAATAATTAGTTATGGAGCACAACCGATTTCAGCCGAAGTGTATGTAACTTTTCAGTTGCCAATATAGACGGGTGAAACCGAAAACCTAGCCGAACGGTCACTCGCTCGGATAACTAAAGCGCCGATGAGCGGGTGAGTTGGGTCATGGCCTTGTCTTTGTAATTGAGCTCGACCACTCCCGGTCCATGGTTGGGATAATGTAATCAATCACGAGCATATTCAGTCATAACGGCTTTGATCGGCGTCGATAAATAAAAACGCATATCGCATTCTTTATACGAAATTATCAAAAGATTTTCCCCTTATTCCAATTTCATCAGTGATTGTCTCGACGCTTGTGCTTATCTTAATATATTTTCTGAATTTGGCCGAGCCTAATTTAACAACTCATGTCACAAAGTACACATTAAGAACATACATTAATGATTTTGATGAGAAAATCGAGAGTTAGCGAAGATTGCGTAAAGGTCGGGGCCCGCGTGAGATAGTGAATCTTCATTGGTGTCTGCCGGCGACGGAGATTTCGGTGGAGGATCGACCGCCGGACTGAGTCGTGACATATGACTGAGAAAGGCCTTCTATGGCTGTACGTGTTTGACCTCTTCCCCAGTATATCCCTAATTTCCTTTTATTATCTATCCATATTTATAATAACAAATAATTATATATAATAATTATTCTTCTGACTTCTCGCGCAGCTACATCGTAAAATACCGTGCAATCTCCTGTTGCCACGTCATTAACTTATATAGCCTTCTGACGTCGTCACATCGTCAAAATATCGATCTTTATATGTTAAGAATGTTTTTAACTTGTCAAAGAAGTATCTTTGATAAGTAATTCTCATATATATTGTTTTAACATGATATTTTCACAATTTTTTGTTAATAATTATATATATATATAAATATTAAGGAACTTTTTATATAAAGAATTCTTATTTATATTATCCTAAAATAATGTATCAATACTAAAGAAATTTTTTTACGTTACGATTATATGTAAGGAAATATCTTTTATAAATATAAAATCTCATATATATTGTCCTCATGTTATATATTCATAGGAGATTTTTTATATATATACGTTAACAAATTTTCTTTTGTAAATAGTTTCTTTTATTATAAGTCAGCTCTTCATGCACTTTTTTGACATCATATATATCAAAAGTTTTTTTTTTAAATTACTTGGTCCTGCATTTATTGTATTTTTTAATCTTACATGAAATTAGTTATATGAATACTACGATCTGAATTTATATTAATTAATCATATCGCACTTTATATTTTAATGCTTCATCTAATTTCTTCTAATAAAAAAATCTACAAACTATTTTTTCCCATGAGATCAGAGTTTTGGGTGACTAATCTTTATCCGAATATCGTTTTGGCCACGAGATGCTTAAGAGGATTTCAAACCCTTTTCGATTAGCCGAAAAACTAATTACTTCCGGTAAATACCTGAAAAATTAAATTGATTAAATAAAAAGGAGAACAGAAAAAACTTAAACCCTCCCCCCCCCCCCCCTCTCTCTCTCTCTCTCTCTCTCTCTCTCCCCCTTGTATATATACCGATCTCCATTAAACCTCCCCTTCCCGTTTTTAACGCTCCTTCTCCACTCCCTCTTCCCCCCCTTTCCATTGCTTTCTTCGCTTCCCCTTTTGTCCTCTACCTTCCCTTGCCAACAGAGCAATCTTCCATTTCCTTGGATTTCTTGTCGAGGTAACATGGAGCTGACATCCAAGGGCAATCACCAGGCCGCGGCGGAGAAGCTCGCCGGCGCAGACGAGCTGCTGCCCAACATGGAAACCGGAGCGAAAAACTGCAACGGACCCGCCGACGTATCCGATCGTGGCAGTCAGGAAGATGGGTTCTCTGAGGTGGTAGTCGGGCAAGAGATGGATAACCGGGATGATCGGCGGGAGGAAGAGACCGTCGCCGTAGGTGTGCCGAAGGCGGCCGGCGAGCAGCAGCAGAGGATCACCGTGATGCAGCCCCATTCACTGCTCCCAAAGCCGGAGGCGCCACGGGGATTCTTTACCGCTCCGCAGCCGGACGACGATGCGGCGATGAACCGGTCGCAGTCCCTGACGGATAGCCTGGCTGTGGACATGCCAGCGATCGGGAAGTACATCAGGGACCGAAGCAACAGCTTCTCCGCAGCGATCGTGAGGAGGCTGTCGTCCCTCAAGGACGGGAGCGGCGACGAGTACGAGCCCGATTCGAAGCCCGACGTAACGGAGATCAACCTCTCCGGACTGAAGGTGATCGTGAAGCTGAAGACGGAGCCGGAGAAGGAGCTGAAGGGGAGGATCAGCTTCTTCTCGAAGTCGGGGTGCAGGGACTGCAGGGCGGTGCGGAGCTTCTTCCGGGAGAGGGGTCTGAGGTTCGTGGAGATCAACGTGGACGTGTACCCCCTCAGGGAGAAGGAGCTCGTGGCGAGGACTGGGAGCTCGGCGGTGCCGGCGATATTCTTCAACGAGAAGCTACTAGGGGGGCTGGTGGCGCTCAACTCGCTGAGGAACTGCGGGTTGCTGGAGCGGCGGATGGAGGAGATGCTGGGGGGCAAGTGCCCGCCGGAGGCGCCAGCGGTGCCCGTGTACGGGTTCGACGACCCGGAGGAGGAGGCGAAGGACGGGGCGGTGGCGGTGGTGAGGGTGCTGAGGCAGAGGCTGCCGATACAGGACCGGCTGATGAAGATGAAGATCGTGAAGAACTGCTTCGCCGGAGCGGAGATGGTGGAGGCCCTCATCCACCACTTCGACTGCGGGAGGAAGAAGGTAAGCTCAAAGCTCCCCCCCAACGCCATTTCTTCTACTGTATCCGAAAATCAATGAGTCCCCACTAATCAGTTCGAATCAATGGCGGTTTTTGCCTTAAGATTCTCTGTTGATTGATGATGACATGGCGGCATTTAATCCCTGCCGTTGAACCCGGTGTCTTTGAACATCAGATTTCGTTGACTTTGACCCTTTTCCGCGAATCCCACGATCACTCTCTCCACTTACCAACATAATCCTTCCTTAACCCCTAGACCATCAATTACCTAAAAACAGTCGATTTTCTGTGCGGTAAAGGCGACATTTTTTTTTTCGACCTGCCGGAAAAGTGACATTTTTCGATGATGTTTGATTAAAAACGACCCGAAGCGTTTTATAAGATAAACAGATATTAGAAAGGGCTCATCATCGATTAAAAGAATGAACTTTCGGCGTCAATATTTTTTTAAAAATTTTTAAATTTTTTATTTCTGCCTGTGGAAGGATGGGGTTTAATCTGTCAATTAAGGGGGCATTTATTGTGGAACGATATAGGATCCTTGGTTGTGTGTAGATTTAAGTATACACCGTTGACTGGCAACCGTTTGGGATGAAAGAGTTAATGCTGCTTGAAATGGATTATTTTGGTAATGAGTCGTGGCTCGCGGGAAATTCACAAGCTCGGGTCCGTTGTATGGGGTTACAACTCCTCGTATTACAAGGGGCTGTCACCTTATCAACGTATGGTCCGGTCCTGAGACCGACGGGTTCTCCCGTCTCCATGGTAGGACAGAGGGTGTTTATTGTAACAGTCTAATACGGAAAATCCACATTGGGTTATAACAATATTTGTGCTTAGATACTTATTGGTCCATTTTCTTAGGACGGCCGACATCAAAGGATTTCTTTTGGGAAAATGCCATTGCCAGTTCTTAAACTTTGACATTTTAAAGTATCACTCCTAAAAAATTTCAAAGTTGAAGATTACTCCTCGAGATTTGTTATCTTTCAAATAGCAATCCCTCAACTCCTCTGGCCCGATTTGTGGTCATTTATATCAGAAGGTCCAGTTGCTGGACTGTTACCTCCAATTTCACAATTTAAAATATTTCATTAGCCTCTGAGCCCTCGCACGGGCATTCGAGTTATTTTGATAAAGAAGAGGCATTTTTTGGGGGGATTTACATTTTTCATACATGATGACTAGCTTGGGGGTGGTGTGGTTTCTTTAATTCGAAAGCTCATGGAGTGACATTTTATATGAATCAAAGTTGGGGATGACAGTGATATTTTTTTATTTTAGTTTCTTAATTTATTTTCTTGTACTGTCTGCTGTTTCCCTTTGTGTTCTTTTGTATTTTAGCCTGCCAATAGAGTTAATGATGACTCACATGCGCGGTAGTATGATAGCTTGGAGGCAACCAAACTATAGTCCCCTCCACCTCGTTTTACGAGTTCATAAGCTTAGATGTGACACATGATGTTTTTTACTCGCTAATTAATCAAAATCTTGTTTATCTCACTAATTTTAATCATTATGTCGTGTTGAGGTTGCTTTGCTCTAACGGTCTCGTTATTGCTGCATCGTTTAGCAACTTTTACCTACTTTAGTATTAAAGAACAGGGAGCTCAACAATTAATACTGTGTCATCTTCATGCCACTGTTTTTGCTTTGTTTGATTAGGGACAGGGAGTTGAGATTTAGATGGGTCGGTAAATCTCCAACTCTCCTGCTTGGTTCCTAAACTTGATATCGTCTTATTTTGTTCCTAACTCATTGTTTGCATCGAGTTGATGGCAATGCCGTAGCTTTTCACCCTGTTTGATGACATTCTCCTTATTGGGGCGACGGACGTTAGTAAAGGCTGAAACTTTTGGCACATTGTTCCCTAGAGATGTTTCCGGGATTCATATGACTTTGCCGTGAAAGAAATTAGAGGAAAGGGGTCTCTGATATATCTTTAGCAGAGAAAGCTCATCTCCTTTTCTAAAGATCCTAATGATTCATAAAAACGCGCCCAATAATTCATGTTTGGTGACTGCTGACTTATCCCTTCCTTCCCTCTGCTTTACTGATTACCAAAAGGTTTGAGCTTTTCCAACCTTTTATCTGGATAGCCAATTGTGGCCACTCCCTTAAAGCCAAAGAAATTGGAAGGGCTATTGAAGAGGCCTAACAGCATGTGATGATATTATTTTGTATGCATGAAATGAATGAAGTCATCAAGACTTAAAAGGATTCTTTTGAATTTTTGTCGGCCAATGGTTTGTTTAACATAATAGCCTTCATCTCAGGGAGTTTCTTATTCTTTGGATTTGAGCATAAATAATCTTCCGGGTCTCGGTTCTCTCGGTTATTTACTTAGAACATCTTGGAGTATTTGATGCAGAAAGGAAACTATCTGCATAGCAAGACTCTTGAAATATCAACCTGATCTCTTTCCGGCTGATAAATGATATTTTACGTGCTCAGCGAGTTAAACAGAGTGTGGCCTGCAGATTAGTTTGCCTGAATCGTATAATAGTATCTCGTGAATGTCATTCGTATAATAGTATCTCATGAATGTCATTCATTTATGCGTTACGTACTCAAATGATGGCATACCAATGGGCTTTTAATAATCACAATGCAGAAAAATACAAGCTTTTGTTGGTTGAAATGGACTATACCCAGCATGAATTTTTCGACTTCTGGAAATGCTTGCTGTTGTTATTAGTACCCTTAGTTTGAGTTTATTTCTGACAGTATTGCATCATTATGAATTCAGGCTATAGAGATCGGGAGGCAGTTAGCGAAGAAGCACTTCATACATCACGTTTTTGGGTAAGTCGATAATCACTTAATTGACACCAAGCAATATCATGGTTGATTCCTTCTTATCCAAGTTTCAGATTTTCTTGACCTCCGTCCGATTGTAGGGAGAACGATTTTGAAGATGGGAACCACTTCTATCGTTTCCTCGAACATGAACCCTTCATTCCTCGGTGCTTCAATTTCCGAGGATCTACCAACGACAACGAGCCCAAGTCTGCAGCTCTAATTGGTTTGAAAATTACAAAGATAATGACCGCCATATTGGAGTCCTACGCTTCAGATAACAGGCAGCATCTTGATTATGCAGCGATAAGCAAGAGCGAAGAATTCCGTAGGTAGGATGAACGGCTCTTCTTTACCTTATGTACTCCAATTTCATAATTCATTTGAACGAAAGATGCTCGATATAAGCACCTCCTTATAAGCTTGGAGCCTTTAGGAGGAAAATGATCATTCGACCATGTAAACTGCAGCATAGGTTATATTCTCAAATTGTGATGATGATCATGTGCAGATATGTGAATCTGTCTCAAGAGCTTCATCGGGTGGACCTAACTACACTCTCACAAGAGGAAAGGCTGGCCTTCTTCTTGAACTTGTATAACTCGATGGTCATTCATGCGGTTATCAGAGTAGGGCTTCCCGGAGGCATCATTGACCGTAGATCCTTCTACTCTGACTTCCAATATGTTGTTGGAGGGCACCCCTACTCCCTTACAACGATAATAAATGGAATATTAAGGAACAACCGAAGACCCCCTTACTCATTGGTCAAGCCCTTCAGCAATGGAGATCCGCGCTTAGAGGTTGGTTCCTCTGATAGCTCCTCGTCGTGGAATTCTACCTATATGTTATCATAGGATAGCTTGAATGCTTAAACATGCTTTAAACCATTTTTTCGTGTGATTTATCAGCTGACGCTTCCTAAGGTGAATCCTTTAATACATTTCGGTCTCTGCAATGGGACCAGATCGAGTCCACCGGTAAGGTTCTTCTCACCCCAGGGAGTTGTAGCTGAACTTAGATCTGCTGCAAGAGAGTTCTTCCAATCCGATGGAATGGATGTGCAATTGGATAGGAGGACAGTTAAACTCACTCGAATCATCAAGTGGTAAGAAATACGATCAACTTTTCTGTTCCTTGCTGTTCAAGAAAAAAGCCCATCCCGCATTGGTTCTTTGTTTAAACATGTTTCTTCTGTTGAAGGAACCTGCAAAACTGTTTTCCTATTACTGGGAGACAGCTTACTTTTATAAAAGCAGAAAACTGAGACAGTTTCAAGGCAGCAAACACGGTATAACCATTCTAAGTTACTGAGATCCACTCAATTCTTAATACAATACTTATTCGCCTGCAACAGGTATAGTTCCGATTTCGGGCAGGAGAAGGAAATCCTGCGGTGGGTCCTCAACTACTTGGATGCAACAAAAGCGGGTCTCCTTACACACCTCCTAAGCGATGGCGGCCCTGTTAGCATAGTGTACCAAGACTATGATTGGTCTGTAAATTCCTAAGTTTTTCCCGACAAATTGCTTCCATTTCCTTCACAACCAGAAGGAAAAAGGAGAATACAAAGAATGTGCAAATAGGTGTGTGTATATGTCTAAAATTTTCCGGAAACTTTAGTACCCTCCATGAGATGTACTCGAGCACTTGGGAGACTGTCTCGGGTTGAACACGAACACCCTTTGTCAAACTGAAGTATGTTATATGCTTCCCGGTTGCGTGGTCCCATCTGAAAAGTGTCGAGTCATTCTGTATTTGTTCGTGTGGCAAAGCAAGTGAAATAAAGTAGTTCTTCAGAAAAATGGTAAAATTTGCCCATTTGAAGTTTCGAACCGGAGATCTCCATTTCTAGTAATTGCTAACTGAACCCTCAATTTATTCTTATTTTGCGCTGCGACTCCTCAACTATGTGATCATTACACTTCGCCCTTAATTTCTTTGAGAAAAAGGTCATGCGTCCCAGTTAATTTATGGGCCGAGGCCCAAAATGCAAGGTGGGCCTCGCGGCCCAATTATCAGTTTTCCCTCCGGCGCAGATTGTCTTCCCGCCAAAACTAAAGAGAAAAAAAAAAATTTTTAAAAAGAGAGAGACAGAAAATGATAAATTGATTTGAGCAGAATCTCACCTTATCGGGGAAAGTGGACAGAGAAGATGGAGACGGGTGGGAGAGCCGCGCCGACGGGCTGCTACAAGTGTGGCCGGCCGGGTCACTGGTCCCGTGACTGCCCTTCCGATCCGATCCGGAGCCCTAGCTCCGGCAATCCTCCTCCTGCATCTTCTTCTGCGTCGACGTTCAGAGCTCCTGTTACGGCTTCCAATGGCAACTTCGAGGAGAAATCAGCGAGTAAGCCGAAGAAGCTCCCCAGGAGCAGGCCCAAGCTGACGCCTGAGCTCCTCCTTTCTGATGACGGCCTCGGCTACGTCCTCCGCCACTTCCCCCGGAACTTCAAGTACCGCGGCCGCGGCCATGAGGTTTGCTGCCCACTTTACCTGCAATCTTTCATGAGAAGTGATGGAATGTAAGATCTGTGCGATTGCCTGAACGAATAGTAGTGAAAATCTTCGGAACAGATTTGGCTTTTGCAATCTTCTGTTTGTTCGGTGGTGAAGATAACAATTTATAATCAGTAGGAAGGCAATTAATCTGGAGCTGTTCATCTTGAGAGTCTGAAATCGATCCGTTGGGCTTTTGCAGGTCTCCGATTTGGGGAATCTAATTGGGATGTATAGGGAATGGCATTCTCATCTGCTTCCTTACTACTCCTTCGATCAGTTTGTTCATAAGGTGGAAAAAGTTGCTGCCACAAATCAAGTGAAGGTATTTGCATTTTCACATAATTCAGGATCTGTTGGCTCTACTCCTTGTGGTGGCGAATCACGACAGCTCTTATATTCGTTGTTTGATTTATGTTCCTCATCGTGAAATTCTTCTATCAAGGTGAACCTATGATATCCCAAATGAATTGCCATTCATCGAATAGTAATCTGGAAAAGTTTGCATCTTATTAAGTCGGGCCTCTATCATCTGATCTTCCTGCGTTGTCGAAAAACTTTTTTGACTAGGTCTTCTTCGCTCGATAAACATGGGTCTATAGAATAATATCTTGTAATTCGCATTGCCTGCCCGTTAATTCATTCAATTGGCAACCAACCTTGTAGCTAATCGATAGTAGGTGCTGAACTTTCATCGCATAACATGCTTTCCCAAGAATGTCTCTTTTAATTGCTGACTGCTGGTATCCATTTTCCTTGAGAATTATGTTCGTGAAATTGAGTTTTAATGCTGAACGGTCTTCTCAAATTGGTTTCTGTGTTTCGGTTGTCAAAGTATTATAGTGTCGTTCTGTATTCGTGTCCATGGCATTACGTTACAGCGGCGCATCTATGTTTCATGAGCTTTGCTTCCTGCAGAGATGTATAAGAGAACTAAGAGATAGAGTTGCCCATGGAGGGGATCCGACGAAACTGCACGAGCCACCAACTGAGGATGATATTCCAAATAATGACCAAGGTACGCACATAAATTGCTACCTATCGCAAACAGAGCTCACCAATTTCCAGCCAAGAGATCAAATTTTCAGTTTTGAACCAAGAGTATTACTAGATGTCCTGGTAGTTCCAATAATTGATACTTCACCTATGTTTTTACTGCAAAATGATTTTTCTGGCAATCTGTATCTCAGTGCCTTCTGAAGCAACGAACATGGAGGAACCGAATCAACACGACAAAGATTCACCTTTCGAGAACCATACTGTTGATGACATGCAAGAGGGCATTTTCAATGAGATCTTCGAGCAAGCTATCGAGGTGAATGTTCAGCCTCTCTCCCCCTTTCTATTGCTGCATCTCCGGATAAGCTGTACACGAATCAAAATTTCTGCAGGATCCATCACCAAGCTTGCCGAATGATATTGTTGCTGCTGTTGTGCCTCCCGCCCAGAGTCCCATGGAAGCAACACCACATCAGTCTTCTGGCAATGTTGCAGGTCTGCCCGACGCGACCCTTGTGCCTCCTGAGCAGAATACTGTGGAAACAACGCCACATCAGTCTTCCGGCAATGTCGCAGGTCCGCCCAACACGACCCATATGTCGGAAGAGTGGAAAGCTCGAATGGAAGCTAACAGATTGAAGGCATTGGAGAGAGCCGCTTCCCGAGCCCGACAATTACAGGCCGCTTGACTCCTATTGTGATTCATTTTCGTACTACATTTACTGCTAAACATTCCCCCCCTTGTCCCTTTAGATCTACCAGAATGTTTGTCCAGTTTAACCTGGCATGAAACATGGAAAATTATGTTTTTAAGGTCTCGTTCGATTTACTATTGTTAGAATTTTCTTTTACATTAGATTGGTAGTGTTTCTCAGGACTCGAGAATTTGAACGTAAGGTAGAAGTTGTCAAAACAATGTTAAGAAAAATCACTGTTCTGTCGAGAAGAGCAAGAAGTGTCTGAAACAAGAAAATTGAAGAATCAAATCTAAACAGACTCTACAGATGCCTTTGCTGAAGAATCGAGTCCCAACTAATATGGCGAAAGGGGAAAAAAAAATCAATTCTGGGTCTTGAGGAAGTTCATGAAGCCAGCCCTTCATATGCTCAGATATTCTTCTCGGGGCAAGCTCTGAACAGTATCGGACCACCTTCCAGGTGAATGATCACTACTGTTGGAGGAAACCTGGGCCTCTGCTCTTGCGTCCCGTATCATCTTCAGGACCTCCCTCATTGTGGGCCGGTTCTCAGGGGCAATGCAGACACAGGCCATTGCAATGTTGAGGAGTGTCTGGAGCTTCTCTTCAGAGGCCTCGTTCCCTGAGGCAGGATCATCACCTGACTCAGTCTCCTCTTCCCGGACTGACCGAACCCAGCTGGGAATGTCTGAGCCGTGTTTCTGGACCAGGTCCTGGAATGGGGTCTTGCCTGTCAGGAGCTCCAGCAGTAGTACCCCAAAGCTATACACATCACTCTGCTGGGTCATGGGCCTCCTGATGTCTCGGCACTCTGGGGCACGGTAGAAGAGCGAGGCTGCACTCGGCTCCTCAAGAGAGTCAGGGTCTCGGAATGAGGAGAGCCCATAGTCTGTGAGGCAGGACTCAAAGTCAGACCCCAGCAGTACATTCGAGGACTTTAAGTTCCCGTGGGTGAGCCCGTGGTTCTGGTGGATGTAGAGGAGCCCAGTCGCTAAGTCCTCGGCGATCTTGAGGCACGATGTCCAGTGGAGTGGCTTTCCACTGCCAGAAGTCCTCGATCCTGTACAGATTAAAAGATGCAGGAATGGGTATACAATGCTACAGGACAGCTATCGGGACATAAATGAATTCCCGATTGCCGTTCCAAAGCTGTGTTTTCCAGTGACAAGCATGAAACTGCCCTTATTATCTCAAGAGATAATTCAAAGATGACAATGAACACGAATTCGTTTTCCCGTTCACCAGAACCAATAACCTGACAGAGCCTATAGCCTCTGATCATTCCAAAACCAATTATTCACACAAGATTTCTGAGCTTATGGTCTCCCATTATCCGAAGGATAAAGCAGTTCTGAAGCACACATCGCATCATATTTTACAGCAACATTCTTACCGTTGGAGAAAAGTAAATTACTGCACCTTTTTTTTTTTTTTTGGGGGGGGGGGGGGGGGGGGAATGGGGACAAATACAAGATGCCAGTCTATGCATGAAAAAAGGCTGGAGTTTTCAAATAGGAAGAGACGCTTTTTCAGGAGACATACAGCACTTTATCAAACATTAGATAAATTAAAAGAAACTAAACATGTGCTGTCCTTGTCCACCTAAACCGACGTGAGACGATAGCGATAGATTTGGAAGCAGGCCACAATGTGAATATGCATAAATACGAAGATATACAATTGCCCAACAGGAAAGGAAAAAGGATGATCTGCTGTTGATATCATTGACAAATGATGGAAATATGCGTTCCACACAGATATCAATTAATGTAAGCTTAAATTTTAGTAAAAGAACGAGAAAGAATAGAGGTGGAGGACCACTGACTCGTTTGCAATGTCATGGCCTTGAATAGAGAGTGAAGATACCGGGACCACTCAATTTGACCAAATATGAACTACCAGTTTTTTCGCATGCAACGGCTTTCTCAGACCAAAAAATAGATGGCTTCACGAGTGGTTAGAAGGAGCAAACTGAGACGACATGTCTAAGCTCCCGTTCCCCTTGTCTAATGCAGTACAATCACTTTAATTTACTTGATTTATGTGAACGTTCATGAGCCCAAGGTAGGAGACCACGTCTATATAAATATATGTATATATAAGCAATCACGTAAAAGCGTATTTATTACGAAAAACACACATGCAGAAAAAGAAACAAATATGCAGGATTTTACCGTGAATGAGAGTGAAGAGGCTCCCGTTGGGGAAGTAATCGTATACGAGAAGCCGTTCCTCTTTAGCCTGAAAGTACGCCCTGAGAGGGACCACATTAGGGTGCCTCAACCTCCCAACCAAGTCCATCTGCCTCCGGAACTCATCAAGCCTTGGGTACCTCGCATCCTTCAACCTCTTGACCGTCACAATGTAGCCTGACTCCATGACCGCCTTGTATGTGGACCCCATTGTGCCCCTACCTAAGGTCTCGGCGGAGGCCTTCAACAGATCCTCCATGCTGTAATTCATCTGCTGATCTCCAGCTCCGAGAAACACCAGGCTCCCTAGACCCTCACCCTCCCAAGAAAACCCGCCGCCTTCCTTTCGGCCATTATTGCCTCCCCCACCACCACCTGAAGCCTCTCCTGCCTCAGCCACTTCGACCCTCCCGACCCCTCCTTTACTCCTGTCTTCAGTGGAAGATAATTTCTTCTTGCAGAGTATACACAAAAGCAGCAACATGACCAACCCCACAAACCCGCCAACTGACCCGGCAATAATTTTTATTAATCGTGACCGTTTTGGAGATGATTCTTTCGGGGTCGAAGGGTAGATGGGGGGTAAGGCTGGTCCACCAGCTCCAGTATTTCTACATGGGTTGTTAACTTGGGGCCCACAGAGATTGATATTACCTGAGAATGCTGAACCATTGAACCTCATCAAGGCACGAGTTGCTGGAATCTCACCAGAGAGTTGATTGCCTGAGACATTGAAAAATTGAAGACTAGTTTGGTTCAAAGGAGGGATCGTTCCCGTGAATCGGTTGTCTTCTAAGTAGAGAACATATAGTCTTCCCACGTTAGTTAAAGACTCAGGGATGGGGCCCGATATATGGTTTCCGGCTAAAACCACAATCTTTAACCGGTGAAGCCCTGAGATGGAAGTTGGAAAATTTCCAGAGAAATTGTTGCTGTTCAGATACAGAGATTTCAGATTAACAAGGCCTGATAGGGCAGGTATTTGGCCTGAGAGGGAGTTTCCTTTGAAGCTCAATACCCGAAGTTGATCCAACTGATTCAGGATTTTCCCATCTAATGTGCCAGTCAAGTTTAGAAACTCAAGTACGAGCTTTGTGACCCGCCCATTCATGCAATCTTTCACCCCTTGCCATTGGCAGACTCCATTTCCTTGCCATTGCAGTCTATTTAAAGGATCAATAGCTGATTTTAGAGAGAGCAGTGCTTCTGCATCGCCCGATCGAGCCCGAGGGAGACGTGAGAGAAAGCACACGAAGACTATGAACAGAAGAGAGTGCCTTGGAATGACAAACCCCATTTGGATGTAAACGAATCTTCTGAAAGGAAAATGATAAAACAGATCCTCTTCAAAGTGGAACCTCTTTATTTCTTTTCAAATCGACAAGTGGTGCAAGGCTCACTGAACTAGAGCCTGCAAATACAGAAAACAGCACATGATAGAGTCAAGAATTAGCAGGATACCAATCTAATCATGGTTATGAAGAATGGAAACAAAACAGAGTGGAATTTCCGCATAAAGCAAATGCAATTTCATGATTCCATTCTGTCCATTTCCATTCCTTCATTCAAAAGGAAATATAGTAGCAAAGTAACTAACCTTGTCGAGTTATGACAATTGTGGTTTGCATAACTAGTTACATCAGCAAATATCAAACGGCATCTGAGTATAAGATTCATTGCCTCATGTACATTTGTCATTATACTCCAAGTCCAACATTTAACCGTCAAGTGGCAGCTGCCAATTATTCATTGACAGTTTTATCCGCTTGCCCAAGTAGATATTCTCCATAGTCCAACTGATGCACCAATTATTTGTTGTCACTTGGAAAGCAGCCGATTTGCACATTGTTGTGTTCCCTTCAGATGAGACTCAGACCTATATATTAAGAGCAAGCAAAAGATAGGTTCACCCAATCTCACATAAAATCACTGCATTCACTCAATTCATTCTGAAATATGTGTGGCTGATGTAATTTATTTTTCCATACAGACGTGTCATGACAAAATCAGTTGAAGCTTTCGCTCCCTTTTCTTTACTAATGCATAGGCCTATGAGTCCTTACTTCAACTGCCCTTATAGTATGAACAACTTCTCTCATTGTCTATCACCGATTATAAGGAAATAATATCATATGATATAGAACAGCCGAAAAAAAATGAAAAGGCCCAACAAGCTGAATCCTTTGTAACAATTAGCAACTGTGATTCTACACAATGAATAAGAGCTGAAAAGCACCGAAATCTCCAAATTATACATTTAAACATTGACCCAAATAAAATCTATCTTATTGAGTACTCTAATGATCATAACAGCAGATTTGTCAATCCGCATAGAGGCATATATGAGAGTTCTAGATAAAATTAAATTCCTGCGGAACTGCTGATGCTGGATAATGAAAACCAGCAACCTAATTCAAGAAAATCGAAAATGGTTTTGAGATGCCTCTGAATGAACCCTTACTGGCAATAAGCTTGTTTTCTCCAATCATGAGTACAGTGCTAAGCTCCATTACTTGAAGAAAACGAAATCAAACACACAATATAGTTAAACACTTTAAGGAAATGAATCTCCTGCAGCTAAAACGATGAGGGAAGACAGAGAGACTCGACTTATTGGGCTTAGAATCGGAGATAACTGCTGGTAACCTTTGCAGATCAATGTGATTTTTTGGGGCTTTTGGACAGAAGAAAGTTCATGGAAACTGGATCCCACCCGCATTCACTACCCAACCAGTCCCTGTCTAGACAAGACGCTGAGGAAACCCAGAAGCTTTGCAGCAGAGACAAGAGGACTTAAGTAATGGGGGGAAAAGAAACTAAAGCTCCCTCCTCTCTCTCTCTATTGGGGAGCTCTGCATTCAAATGCAGACACTGAGGATTGGCATCGTTTTGTTGAGCACTTCGAAGCTCCAAATTTGAACTCACGGATGAATACTGAGTGGAACTAAAAAACGGTTTACGTGAGTCCCTCAGAGTCCGCAGTCGAGGAAAATCCTTTCTTTTCTCCCCTCCATGAATTCTCTGCAATTTTTTATGGACTGCCCCCTCTGCTCGGATTGTTGGGAGACGAAAAAACATGAGCTCATCATTAAAAACAAAAAACGAAAAGCCTTCTAAAAAAAAATCATTTTGCTGCTCAGCTTCTCGGGCTGCTGAAAGCAGTGGCCATTTTTTCTTTCCTTTTCCAGATTTTCAATTATCAACCAGAAATCAAGAAACCCAGAAAGCCCAAACGGTGAAACACATCGTGGGCATGTTGAAAGCGGAGAGCTTGCACTTTCAGGCTTCCATGGCAGCATTGATTTTCCTTCAGATTTTTATTCATTGACCAGAAATCAGGAAACCCAGAAGACCCAAATGGGAAAACACCTTCTGGGTATATCCAAAGTAGGGAGCTGAGAGCTTACGCTTGCAGGCTTCAATGGCGGCCTCGGAGACCAGGGAGCTCGACGACCGTCAGAAGATCAGCATGCAAGAAGTGGAGATACAGGTACAGAAAGGGAAGATGGAGATGATTGTCTTGGCAGTTAACGGGCAATGGGAGCTGAGCTCCCCAGCAGCAAGCTCAACCAAGCAGGAGCAAGAAAGATAAATCCTTTAGATCTCTCTCTCTCTCTCTCTCTCTCTGTATAAGTAAGTAATGGAAGCTTTATCTGCATTTATAACAGGGGAGAGAGAGTGGAGAGGAGGGGAGGACAGGAAAGAAAATTGTTATTGTCTCTCCCTCTTCTTCTTCCTCACTTACTCTGTCTCTCAGGACACACTGTGGACAGTCTGTGTGTGTCTCTCTCTGTGGTTCTATAAACAATACAAACGCACAGGAAAGAGGTGAATGGCAGAGCAGAGAGAGAGAGAGAGAGAGAGATCATCAGCTTCAGCTGCTGTAGGAATTAATGGCGGGGTCTACTTTTCTGTGACCCGACCAGCCTCCCTGCCATTAGTGTTCTTCTCCCTCCCTCTCTCTTCTCTTCTGTCTCTACCTACACTGTTCACAGTCAAAGTAAATGCCTTCACAGATCTGATCCTCATTGTTTAAACTTTATATAAATTTTGCATTTCTATTTTTCTAATTTTCATGGCAAAGCGTATTTCCACTCGAACTTTTGGCCAGGTCTTGACGACGAGATGCTACCGTAGATTTCGAACGTCTGCGCTGTAGGTGAAATCTTATCATGCATAACATGGTTTACCGACCGCATAATATCTCGTGAATTATTTTTTGACGTATAAAAAAAAAAGCAGCATAGATTGGAACAAAACTTTGTTCCGTATTGCCAAAAAGAAACCCTTTAAAAAATTAATAAATAGCTGCCAGCTGATTTTTGCTGTCATTTTATGTCTTTTTTCTAAATAAATTTGTATTGTAATTATACACAAAAGTAAAAAATTTGAATGCCTCAATTATTTATTAGTAAATAATATTTATTGAGAGTATTTCAAAATTTCTTATAATTTAATATTTTCGAGATTACATATATATGCAAGTTATTTCCCTTATAATTAATAAAAGGTATTTCTTATCCTTTTATTGAAATACTCTGCTATAATATCTATATACACACAATAAAACGACATCTACTTGATTTATATAAAGGAAATAAGAAAAAAATAATTAAGAAAATATTATGAATATAAAGGACAATCTATATAAAAATATTTTCGTGATAAAAGAATATAATTTTTTAAATATAGATGACGTGGTAATATAAGAGAGATTCATTTTATATTTTTTAACACGTGATGGCATTAGAATTTATATCAAATTTATTATTATTATTATTATTATTATTATTATTATTGATATAGGTCGTAATTCCTCCTGGTCATAAACAAAAGTACGCCCGGACAATCAATTTTGAATCAATTCGTGAAAAAAAAATTTATAATATAATTGGCGCAATTCTTTCCCTTCTTTTTGTGAGGGGAGGTATTGGAAATCGGAGAAAGACCCACATAAAAGTTCTTAAAAGAAAGAATTTAGGAACATTGATTGATTGATGAAGGAAAAACCGAAATTATCTGAGGTTGTTCACCATACTTAGAGCAGTAATTAATAAGTTAATAATGAGTAAAATATTGGCCAAAAATAATGAGTAAAATAATTCTTTCCTATGATATGATCATCCTTTGCAATAGATCCAATTGCTAAGATATATTGCAAAGGATAACCAAGAAAAGCTAGCATGAGTGTGACTAGGTATCAACTATTGATGCCAATCATCATTACAAATCAAGGGAGTTAGATTGGTTCGCGTTATACATCAACTTATGGTCAATTCGAAATAGAACGAAATGAGGAACTAGTTAAAGGCAAGATCGATCTAAAAGTATTTGGAATCTTTATATGTATTTCCTAATTATATGAATCGGAAATCTATCCAAACATTACCTATGATCAAATGCTAACTCGACTTGTTATGAGCGCAGTAGTTTAATCGACTATGTCTAATGTCCACAAATGGGCTTCCGAAAACATATTTTACATGCACCCTAAAGGTTCAAATAAATGAATCCCCTACTACTTTATCTCGAAAAGAGAGAAAAACTTAAGTTATAAAGAAAGTTCTCATTTTCACTCAATTCGAGTTCTACTTTTTTTCTTTTTCATAATGAGATGCATGGAAATTGCACGAAAACCATTTTCATATATCCACTGTTGCAAAAAGCCTACAATCATGGGCGAAATGATGATCATATCACGATGCACCAGCTCGAGTCGATGCGCTGTGTGTTTTGCATCAATACGCATTCACACAGTTTGAAGGGTCATATGACAGAAATAAGTCATCAAAGCCGTATCGTTCCCTAACAGTTTAAACTAGCTAGAATATCGGGTGTCACCCGTCAATTGCACGTTGCTTAACCCAAAGCTCGAAAGGGCGTGTGACAATTAACTATGCTATCGGTCGCTATAGGAGTTGAACTGTAAAAAGTATTTTTCACGTACCAAATGGCCCAAATCTAATCATGGACTAACCATCTACATTTTAAAATATAAAAATAATAATCGTTACATTACACTTCAGCCCCAAATAAGCGTAAATAAATAATAAATCCTTTAAGAAATTTCCTAAATGGTGTTGAACTAACACAGATCGGCCACGGACGTGCTTACACGTGGACGACGAAGTGAGGTGGAAGTCACGTTTCCGTTAATTTTCAAGAAACAACAGCCCACTCAACTCAACCGGAAAACGCCAGCCTTCAACGCCGATGTCTGCCCGGAAAACAATCACATTGTTTCCCTTTCTACCACAAGTTGCTCTTCCTTTAACCCTTCAGCCGGAAAATTAGTTTTCGCGCGATCGTGGATCGTATGGTAAGATTAAGATGCGGCGGACTCAACCGTAATGAAACTAACTTCGATACGTGCTTTTATACGAGCTACTAACGAGCAGTTATCGTCATATTAGAAGCGGCGATTTTACTCTATGATTATCATGTCGTTGCACGGAAGAACTATCTGGAAGGTCGTATCCAGGACCGGCGAGCTTTATCATGTGTGTGGTACATAACACGCTTTTGCTTGTTTGGGTACTGCTACTGTTCTTAAGCTTCCAATAATTTTCATACTCCCTCAAACTACCATTATTGACGCCTTTAAATTCTCCCTGGGATTGGCCAAGCATCAGTGTCTCTTCCTACAACCATTATTTGTTCTAAATACTTCTACCCACCACAAAGATTGAATATGCGTATGATAAATTGTTCGAGCGCCGGAGAGTTTGATCTTTACTCCATATCTGAACATTTAAATGATCATTTTTCATCTCCTCGTTATCTATAAATTTCCCGTTTAATGGCATCGCTTTTCGAACGAGTAGACATGTCGGCCTCCCTCGGTTGTTTGAAGTTATGGTTTTCACGACAATTTGGGAGAAGTTCAAATCGTGTTAGGGAAGTGTCATAAAGGAAACGCTTGGATTAGCTTTGAATCAAATCATATAGCGAGTTGATTGTTGTTATTAAGTAAACATCTTTGCCCCATATAATGGTGATGGAAGCATCTCACCCACGAAATCCAATCCTTCTGTCAATTCTTCCCCTAGAAGCCCTTTTTTGCTCTATATCACAGCTTTTGATCAGTAAATCACATGTTGTGAATGGAAACAATTGAGGCATTTATTTGCATTGAACACTCTGTCTATAACCACTCCTTATTTTAGGAAAATTTCCCCCTTTTTTCGTAATTTTATTTAAAATTCTCTCCTTTTTTGCATGAATTTTATTGGCTGGTAATGGAAGAATGTACCAATCATCGATCTACATTTTAAATCTTTGGACGTTTTCTGTTCATCTGGGACTGTGTTTTCACTCATAAAGAAAAACTGAAACTGATTTCCATAATTAGCACTTTTGATACCATTGCCAAAATAAAGGATACATCCTGCAAAATTGCTAATTTACAGAGAGATTATAGCTACACCCCGGTAACTTCATTTGGGCGCGGAGTGTTTCCGCATGGAGAGGGCTAAAACTGTAGAACCCCACCAGATATCGTGTTTTGTTGAGATCAGAAGCATAGCAATTCCTAGTATCAATCCCTGACAAGCTGAGGGTTCGGAAGAGGCGATGTGGACCATAGGACAGTACCGTACTAACACACAGCCTTCAGCGCCAGAGGAGCTAAATCCATCCCTTGATCCATATAATCCCATGTTATTTTCCCTCAGAAAGTGCAGTGGTCTTTCAGGATCTGCCTTGCAAGATCGTGGGCCCCGCTTCTCTTGTAGATTAAATGCAGGTTGTAAGCAGCTTCTCTTCGAAGATTGCAGTAACCTGGTTTCAAACTCCCCAAGAGGTCTGGTTCCTCATTTGGAAGCTTTGGGATGGGGTAATCCTTCTCCCGGGTCCTGAGCACCTTGTCGTAGTACAGAACTGCAAAGGACACGAGGCCCACATGATGGAAGGCGCGTGCTATGTTGTACATTGCTTCCTGCGAAAGAATAAATACCCGGAAATTGATAAACCTTCGTTAGCCGTCGAAAATCATTCAATAACACAGTGGCAGACAACAAACATCTAACGAGGATGACAGTATTAAAGATGGACACAACTTTTTCGCTCCCAAAGTTCATATGAACCATTAAAGCAGTAATGGCGCTGTCCCTGGAGGAAGTATTTCCTCAGTATTGTAAAAGCGCGGCTTACGCAACGATTTCTGGTTCGATAATAGTTTTGGTAAGAATCTCTCAGTGTTGCTCAATGGTTTTTCAGCGGTCATATGTTGACCACCCTTCCCAGTTTTAACCAATCTTATTGTCACTTTGTGCCTCTAAGTACTATTCCTAACCAACATTCTCCTCTGTCATTCTTCAGTCCTCACCTTCTACCTCTTCCTCTCAATCGACTAGCACATTTATAAAGGCATAAGCCGGATTGAAAGCAAGATCTAGCAATAGTGAATCATATTCAAGATACCCAAGGCTCTTACTGCTCTTGAAGAGGCTCAAGGCCCGGGCTGTCCTCCTTGTCTCACAATACTTGGAAACTATCGGGTCTGCTAAAGGGACTATGACTCAGTCAACACCCACATAGAATACCTCAATTTCACGTAACACAAAAAAGGGTAAATTGGACTGTCGATGATGGGTCTCTGATTCAGAATAATAGAAACCTTTCTTACATTTACAAAGTTACTGCACTCAATTTTGGTTCGAACTATTCCTCTTATTACAAGCCTTGGAGAAAAGAAAATCAGGATGGCATTATGCAGATGAAGGAAATTACGATCCATGAGAAGAAGAAAAGACATTCTGAGAATATATTAGAAATGAAATTAAAACAAACCTGGCTATTTTCGGTAAGCTTCATATTGTTGAAAAGGAACGCCATGCCTTGAGTAAGACACTGCTGCTTGTTCTTAAGCCTGAAACCAAGGGCTAGATTGATCAAAGAAGTTCCTGCACTCCGCCAAAACAAAACAAACATCTGGGTAAATAACAAAAACAAAAACCGTACCCATTTCTCGGGTTAAACTGTGATCAAAAGAAAACATAAATTAATGTTTACCAACGCAAAGGTTGACCAAGGCATTATCAGGCTGCATTTTATACGCTTCCAAGTATTCCCTTGCAGCATCTTGAGCACGGCTTTTAGCAGTAAAATGATGTCCACTGATGACAATTGGTGGCACAGAATCGGGGTATTTGGAGCGCATGTTATGTAGAAAATGAGAATGCTTTGAATAGTTCCCTTCCAACCTGCAATGCCAGCGAAATCAATGGTCAAAAATCAAATGAAATGTGGAAATGTCAAATAAAATGTAATAAACTTAATTGAAGGCCATCCAGCAACTGGAGCTGTAAATTTTAACTAGCTAAAGGACACAAAAAATTATTTCTCTCCCCCGAGTTATACGCCAAAATATGGTTAAAAAGGCGTACCTCGAAATCACTTTGTAATAGCAATTCCAGGCAACGAGACTGTTGGGATGCTTTTCAACAATTTGTCTCACCCAATCAAATCCACGTTTAGGGTCAGTTGTGTGGTACGCTATTTCTGCAATTAGATGGACATAAGCTTAACTTGAGTAACTTATCGATTGGGTGAACCTTTTCTCGACACAGTTAAGTACTGTGCATGGCAATTTCACGGAACCGATCCCATAACAGGTAAAAAGATGATTAATCAGCAAACCTCATCATAATAGTAACGACGGATTTGCTAATGAAAATTGGTAAATGCTGATGTTTTTGCTTCCCAGATCAGAATATGGTCACGCTTTGTAAATCTAGTTTTTTGATGTTTCATACTCTTTTGGGTGTGGGGTGATTCATGAAGGGAAGAATGAAGCAGCTGTAAATTCAAGAAACTAAACTGCTGAGCTAAACAAAGAAAAGGAACTTCGGAAATTACGTGCTCCAACAGACTGCAGCTCGTCCTTTTTCTCGGAGGGAAGTATATTGTACGCTAATCTCACAGTGAAATTAATGATCTCCAAGGCTTCCCAATACCTTCCCAAATACGCCAATGCCTTGCACAGCTGTAAAAATTGACACAGAATTGACATCAAAGCCTCAGATTAGTATTGCAAGGGGAAAAGAGAACCTAAAGTACATATTTTGTGTAGGGTAAAACAAATGCGAAAACAGAGTAGGAAAAGAATATACTGACATTTACTATTAGGCACTGATGCTCCTCATCTTTCCAAATAACACGAAACGGAGATTCCTTAGCTCTGTCTTGCAGGAGAGTTTCCTAAAGAACAGATGGAACTAGTAAGACAACAACTGACAGTGTAAAAGCTTTTCTTATCAGTAGACTGTCCTGAAGTACAACAAGCAACACCATTACCGACAGTTCATCCTCTGAATTATCACTATCCAAATCAACTCCTGACTCTGAAGCTGAAGCTTTTAGTTCTCCCTTCTGGGTTTCCCTCTTCTGAAGCAGCCTTTTGGCTCTGCTTGCCTTCAACCTGAATCAACAGTGTTCAGTAATTAGCTTACAGATAATGCACCAAGGACAAAAGAACACGTATTCTCTTGATGCCCCTTAACATTTATGATATTATATTAACTGTTAAAGGTATAAGGCCTCGAGATACCACTCACAGATCTGATGATCGTGCAACTGGTCGGAACCCGGAAAATACATTATCAGCGCTCTGATCATCTAGTAGTCTGACTCGCTCAAAGAGTACCCTTTTGGGAAGTCTTTTCTTTGGTCTGACCTGCAATATCAAGAATAAATGAGAAGTTCATAAATTGATTACTTATGTACCCCTTGGCAGGTACAAATTTAGCATTATTTTGGGTGAAAATTTATGATTCTCATTATTACCTTGTATTGAAGCACCTCCATAGAAAGTGACTCTTGAACTGGTGGAAAAATAATATCCACAAAGGCCTCAATCATCCCCTTAGCTCTATAAATATCGCAAAGCTTCAACTTTACTTTTTCATGTTCCCACCACGGCTTAGGTTTATTAGGATCCTCATCTCCTGAAACTTCAATCCATACCCAAAGGTAAGAAAACAAAAGATATGCAGGGTACAGATTTACTTGGTGGGATAAAATTAGCCATGCGACTGTTACCTATATTATTTGGAGGAGATAGCAAAGAAATGGCTTCATCTTCTCTTTTTTCTTCTACGAGTAGAGAAGCCAAAGCTATTCGAGCACCAATATTGTCCTCCAGTATATGTAAACCTGCATTGAGAGGTATTCATTGCAGACTTGGATAACTAGGTTGGTTAACGCATATATTATCGCATACTTTAATTTAATCTTAAGCTCATGAATTCTCTCATAATTTTTTAACATAATTTTGGGTTTTCAAACTTTCTGCACCAGAACACTAAAAGAAATTTGTCTTACCCTTGTAGAAAGATGAAATTGCTTGTGCCCTCTTATTCAAGCTTAGATAACATTGAGCAACCTTAAGGTGTAAAAAGCCCTGCAAAGTGAAATTCAGAACTATCAGCAAGCAGAAAACCTGTAATCTCAACACTCGACATAACTAAGAGTGCTAAGCGTGTAAAGAAACCAGACACCTTTTCAAATTCTTTGGATCAAGAACCGAAAATAAAAAGTTTTTGGATGCAATATGTGAAATTAATGTGATTGTTTTCAATAGATGGATGATGCAGCCACAAAATTGGGGGGAAAGAAAAAAAGGAAAAGGGTATGGTGTGCTGCTGTTACGTACATTGCCCTCACACTTTCCCTCCAGCAACTGATAGTACTTCAATGCTGAGTGGAAATCCTCTAGACTCATATATGAATCTGCTATCTTGGTAATCAGGTCTGTCTGATCGTGCTCATTCTCCACTTGCAGGGCATTGAATAGAGACTACACAATAAACAGCAGTCAGCATCATTATTCATCAACTGCTTTTCCCCCTATCAAATAGTTTTCGACAAAACAACTAAACAGGGAAGGCAGATTTATTAAGTTGCTTGTATCTGATGCGAGAAATATAGGCCCAAGGAAATTGAATCAGATAAGCTACTGGAGAGAGAAAGATGTTTTGGTTTAGAAAGAGAATTAAATAAGTAAATGGCAAATTCTAGACAGAGCATACAAATGGAGCCATACTAGCACATATAACAGCATGATATAAATCAATTTGAGAGGGAAAATCAATTATTAAAAGTTCGGGAGGGCATGGCGTCAAATAGAATTATTTTCTACCTCTGACTTTTCTACATTTCCTAGATGAAGATGGCAAATTCCTGCTTTAACGATCAATTTCGGGTCCAGCTCTTTCCCCGGGTTGTTCTGTTGCTCAATGAGCTTAAGAGCCTTATCCTCAGCATTATTCTCCATGTAAACTGTGGCAAGCAGGTCGATAACATTTACATCGGCCTCTGGTGATTGATTCTCAATGTAGTCAGCCAAAATGCCAATGGCCCGTTCAAGCTTTCCGCATCTAAGGTATAACTGGAAAAGGAAACAAAGACAGTTATAAAATCCATAGAGGCAGCAGTCTTTAAAAGTTATAACGTACATGAACTTCAGTCAGATATGAGATACTAAGCAAGCAACAAATCAGAAGAGAATGATTCATTCATGTTCCATATATCCAAGACCAAGAGTGCAGGAAAACTGGAGAAAATAGCCTACTTAAAAGAAAAATAGAAAGAACGGAGAAGCAGGAACCTTTGCAGCAGTCATGAGAGCTTCAACATTTCTCGGGGAAATTTTCTGTATCTGCTCATAAGTCTCTGCAGCTCTTTGATAGTCTCCAACCTCTAAATAAATGGATGCAAGTTGAACACGCAGAGCAATATTTTCTGGTTCTGCTGTAATAGCTTTTGAGAGGCAGTGCTTAGCCTGGCCACTGTTTTCTTGTTTTCTGCATTTAACAAAAATAAAAAATAGTCTCACTGCCATATGACTATGAAGTAGAAAGCCGATGTGAAACATGATGAATATGGAAATAGGATAACGAGACTCGGAGAATTTTACATGGACCATGTGTATAGCAGCTCCCACAGAGAAGAGTCTTTTGGCCTAAGGCTTGCAGCAATCATGTAAAAATCCATTGCCTTTTTATCGTTCCCGAGAGCGGTATAAATAAGTCCGAGCGTGTGGTATGAATCGGGCACGTTTGGAGCCAGACGAACAACCTCATTTAACACAGATATGGCCTGAAAATTACAAAGTTGATAAAGGATGAACTGAAAATGATAAAATATCATCAAAATATTAATCATACCAGAACAATTTGAAAACCTAATTTAGAGCTCACCTCTTCATAACGACCGTGTGCATAGTGAAGGGTTGCATCACCGAGCATTCTTGAGACTTCAGGATCGATCTTTTTTCTTGATCCCTTCCTCCTACCTCTTTTCTTTGACTGAATACAACCAAAAAATTGCCGAACTCAAGCAGCATAATTATATTAAGAAGCAGATACAAAATGCACAACTGATATGCCAAGCAAGCAGTTTAATCTGGCTTCAACATAATGAGATATACCTTTCGAGATTTTCTACGAATGCCACCATAATTCAATGCTTCCATGATCTCCTCCATTGTTGCACCTGAAAGATCATCCAGCCTCGCCTTCTTTGAAGACCCTTCACCAGTGCTTGGAAACACAAATTGAATAAAGAACCGTAAGACAAAGCATATATTCCATAACTTTCGCAGCCATAATGCTCAAGAAACGACCAAGCAAAAGAAATTAACCATACTTATGGGGATCGGCAAGCGCTTTTCTCTTTTTCTCAGCTAGAGCTTCATATTCGAGCCGCTCGAACCGCTCGTAAGGTTGGAGACCAGTGGCATCTTCGTGTGTGAAGTCCAGCGGATTCATTCCACTCTCGAATCTAAAAGCATACCCTTCTTCTTCTTCTTCCTCCTCTTCCTCATCTTCGTCACCCTCCTGCTTCCCCTCATCTTCTTCTTGTTCTTCCCCACCACCACCATCTTCTCCCGCATGATTCAAGCTGTCAGCTTGCTCATCTTCTGTGGCAGGGGCAGCCACCTCAGGCTCAAGGTCCCCCTTTTCTCCTCTTCCCGCCATGACCCTTTTTAACAAAAATCACAGCTTTCAAGAGGGGTCTGCTTCAATTCACTTCAGGTAGCCAACCAGTGGTCATCACGAGCTCAAGATTGTTCATTCAACCCATACTCAAGCTCAAAATAGATGTTATTCTTCACAAAAATTCAGAACTTCGCTTATTTCAAAACAAGCAAAGAGGAGTCACATCCAAGGCTGTCTCGAACATAACCATGCGCTTAACTGCGGGTAAATTCCATCCACTGAGATCGAGACCACCTCTTGTCTCCGTCTCCTCGCCGCCGTCCGCCGCCGATGACAGAAAAGAGAGAGAGAGAGAGGGTGAGCGTCACTCTCACTAAGGCCGAACCAAATTAGTCCAAGCTCAAGTTCGGCCAATCAAATGGTAGTCCTCAAGGTTCCACATGCTTTTGTTTTGGGTTCTCAACTTCACCTTTCTGTTCAAATCCATCCTCAACAGTTTTTATTTTGTTCACCTAATAAAAATAATTTATTTAGTAGATAAAAGATATAGATATATTACAGGAAATATTTTTCTGGAGGAAATAATATATTATTAAACTAAATCAGAACCGCACTTTGCACTGTTAAATGCACAAATAAAATCTCGTGTGTTTGATTTTAGAATTAAGTAAAGTTAAATTTTAATTTTAATTAGATTGTAATAATTGTGTTGTTGAATTATGAGAAAAAAATGTGAAAAAAGTAATGAATAGTTGATAGAAAGTAATGATTGTATTGTTGAATTGTGGAAAAAATAATGAATAGTTAAAAGAATTTAGTATTAAAAGCAGGAATCTCGGGTGGCATGGCTAAAAGCAGGAGATCAAAACACCTCATTCTTTCACAAAGCAGTAAAAGGCAGAAATGCAAAATCCACTATACGAGTCCTATACTCCACTTCGGGTGCCAAATTAGAAGGAGTGCAGGCAATTAAAGCTGAAGCAGTGAATTTCTATGAGGGTCTTATTGGGAGGAAGGATGACTGTATCAGGGGAGTCTCGGCCTCTATGCTTTCCTCCATCTTCAAGAGGAAAGTTCCCGCTTCCAAATATTAGATGCTCCTGTCTCCCATAGCGGATGCTGAGATCAAAGAAGCCTTATTCTCGATGGGTAATGACAAGTCACCGGGCCCGGATGGTTTCACAGCTTTTTTCTTTAAGCATGCCTGGCACATCGTTCAAAATGACTTCACTAGAGCTGTGCAACACTTCTTCTCCTCAGGAAAGCTTCGAAGGGAGGTAAACTCAACTATTATTGCCTTAGTTCCAAAGAAGGAGAAAGCTGACAAGATTTTCGGCCTATATCATGCTGTAATGTAGTTTACAAATGCATTACTAAGGTGCTTGCCAATAGACTGAAAGCAGTACTCCCTGATATTATCAGCTTAAATCAAACAGCTTTTGTGCAAGGAAGGAGAATTTCGGATAATGTTTTACTTGCCCATGAGCTTGTGAGAAACTACCACAGGCAAGGAATAACCCCTCGATGTGCTATAAAGATAGATCTTATGAAGGCCTTTGACTCTTTAAGTTGGGATTTCATTCTCAACAGTTTGGAAGCCATGGGATTTCCTCCCAATTTTCTCTGGTGGATTAAAGGCTGCATCTCCTCGCCTTATTTTTCTGTGGCTATTAACGGATCCTTAGAAGGATACTTCCCAGGCCAGCGAGGAGTTAGACAGGGTGACCCACTATCCCCATTTCTTTTCGTCATTGCCATGGAGGCATTCTCACAGCTTATGGATTCGGCTGCAGTTGAAGGTAAAGTTGGCTATCATCCTAGATGTAAGTCACTTCAATTAACCCATCTATGCTTTGCGGATGATTTGCTGCTATTCACAAATGGTTCTAAGACGTCCATCGCTGCCATTCTTGATCTGTTGAACACATTTTATCATTGGTCTTGCTTGAAGTTGAACCCTGAAAAGTCTGAAATATTTACGAGAGGCATCTCTGGGGAATCTGTGATTGATCTGATGACTTGGTCTGGTTTTAAAAGAGGTGTGCTCCCTGTGCGTTATTTAGGTCTCCCCCTTATATCTGGGAAACTCTCCTCACGGAATTGTGAAGCCCTAACTAAGAGAATTGTGAAAAGAATCAAGAGTTGGTCTGTGAAATACCTTAGATTGCAATTGATCAACTCTGTTCTCTTTAGTATGGCCAGTTACTGGTGCTCCCACTTCATTCTTCCGAAACAAGTTGTAAAGCTAGTGCATCAGAAATGTCGATCCTTCCTCTGGAAAGGTCAAGAACAACACATAGGTGGGGGCAAAATCAGTTGGGAGACCGTTTGTCTCCCCAAAGCTGAGGGAGGCCTCGGCATCAAAGATTTAAGTTTGTGGAACAAGGTTTGTGTGCTGAAAAACTTATGGTCTTTCTTAGTGAGTTCAGGGTCCTTTTGGGTTGCGTGGGCCAAGAAGCACTTAACAAAAGGCCGAAGTCTTTGGTCTTTACGTATACCTGGAGATTGCTCATGGAATTGGAGGAAACTAATGCAACTTAGACCTCTGATGTTTCCTTATGTTAGCTGTGAAGTTGGCCCTGGCACAACAGTCTCATTTTGGCATGATACTTGGCTCCCAGTCGGTCCTTTGATCAAATTTTGCCGCAGAGGACTTCAATGCTTCCCTTCTCTTAGTGAGCATGTAAATGTTAGCGCTGTTCTAATGGAAGGCCATTGGCATTGGCCGAGGAGCTCTGACCCACAAGCCTCTTTGATCCGAGACATGGCCGCTAATCTCGAACCTTCTAACTATGATAGAGTTTTATGGTCTCTTCACAAATCGGGGCAATATTCTCTTGCTAATGCCTGGAAGTGTTTAAGGCCCAGCAGTCCTAGAATCGAATGGAGCAATGCAATTTGGTTTGATGGGCACTTTCCTCGTTCTTCTTTTATTAGTTGGCTCTGTATACATAACAGATTAGCGACGAAGGATCGTCTTTTCAAATGGGGGATTCAGCTTCAAGCAACTGAATGTGATTTCTGTCGTATGCAGTGGGAGACTCGCGACCACCTCTTTTTTGATTTTCCAGTCACCCAAGGAATTTGGAGAAGTTTGTTGGCTCGAATCGGCTTACACCGAACACAAGTATGCTGGAGTACGGAATTTCGTTGGATATCCTCTCTTCGAGGCAAGAAGCTTGATGTGATTTGCCCGAAGTTACTTTGGACACACTACATTTACAGCATATGGCGAGAAAGGAACGCTAGAATCTATCAAGGACAAACCTCATCTACAGCGGCTATGGTTCGAAAGATCTTTGCAGACGTAAAAGCAAAGTTATATGTGCTCCCCCAATTCTCTCACAAAATTGTAAACTCTGTCATAGTCCATCACATCTTTTACCCTCTTGATAGTGCTAATAGTTAATCAATTCTCTTTTGGGGTGTAGACTGGGAGTTCTTTGATGTTGTTGATGATGTACAGGGTAAATGGTCTCTTAATGTAAATCTTTTTGATTAATGAAAGTCTCTACCATTTATCCAAAAAAAAATGAATTGAATAGTTAAAAAATTGAAAAAAAATAAAAATGTAATAATTGTGTTGTTAATTTTTATTGTTTAGTGAATATAGTTAAAGTTAGAGTTAAAATTTTACACCCCGTTTAGTTTTGCAATCGGATTTTAAGATTTTAACTTTAACTGTACCTATAACAAAAATCAACTCTTCCAATTCAAAAAGGCGGGCCCCATACATAAACCCACGTACAATTTCATTATACTCAATTTAATTTTTAATACTAAATTATCTCAACTATTCATTACATTTTCAATAATTCAACAATACAATCATTACACAATCACTTTCTCTTAACTATTCATTATTTTTTCATATTTTTTATCATAATTCAACAATATAATTATTACAACCTAATTAAAATCAAAATTCATCTATACTTAACTCTAAAACCAAACACACCAAATCTTGATTGCAAAATCAAACGGGGTGACATGTTTTTTTAGTAGCATATATATTTATTATAATTAATCATAACCCTCGCGCATGAATACAATTCGATGCTAACATATATCATAAGGATATATAGGAAATCTTTTCTTGTGATAGTATGGAAGGTCACCCATATGTGATGATATCTTCCCAGCGAAAAGTTCTAAATCAGCTAATCAATTATCAATCAATCAATTATTATTATACATAAACAAATTATTTGCCAAATCTCGCATAGGCAAAGCCACCTCCTAAGGACTAAAGATGAAATACATCGCTTATAGGCTCTTTCGAGCAATGCTCTTTCGTAAAATCACGTCGTTATTTTAATTATGTAAATATTATATAATGAAATATATGTGAAATATTTGACATATAATGAAATATATGTGAAATATTTGACATATAATGAAATTTATAGTAGGTGAAGATAACATACAATCTTACCTATATAATGCTTTTGATATAAGAAAATATATAGTGTAATTTTTATATTGACATAAATATATATATCTATATATGCGTCTAGTCGTTTGATATATTATGCCAATGTAAAAATATAGTTTTCTATAACGGCAATATTTATGAATATATAGTTGAAGTATAATTATATATTCTTTATCTTATTTAATATATTCAACTACATTATTTCGATACGAAAGGATATACATGTTTCCTTTTTTCTTTCTTATATATATATACTAGATTAATTCACTCGCGCGATGCAAGGATTTAAAATTTTTAAATAATATAAGTAAGTTGGAGCGTGTGATATGAACTGGACTAGTTTGGACCCATGCGAACAATCTCATTTAACACAGCTACCGCTTACAAGTTATCAAGTTAATTGAGCAAGAGCTGAAGATCGTACAAGACCGAGCCCTGGTCATGTGTGAAATGCATGGAATTGATCCCGACTTTGAAAGCATAACTCTTCTTGTTCGTTTTCATTTTGAACTCAATTCGCTTCAAATGATCAAGAAATTCCCACTTAAAAGAATGCTATCACTAGTACCGGATTCATCGAGTTGTAACATTCGCAATCGAGAAAGTCTAAAAGCTACCATATAACAAGCTTACTCTCAATACGCGTCACGACGTACTTCCAATGGCAAATAAAACTACCGTCAACTCAATCTCTAGCTTGCAACACTCGCATTTAGCTCCAACTTCCAAACAACCGCACTCTTTACTCAAAGCAAATCAATGCAAGTGTGATCCCCTACAGCAACAGCTCAAGACAGTATTGATTGATCTTCATCACGGCATTCCCATCAAAGCGACCCGAATTAGCCTGGCCTCGAATCCGGATCATCGGTACCAAGCCTGCTGTAGCCACCGAGTTGCTCATATCTTCAGGGACAGCCAAATTAGAAAGCAATCCTCCAGGTTCCACTGCTTCCATTTTAGGTCCTCGAACTGTCACCTTCAGTTCAAATCCGTCCCAAACAGTTTCTCGTTGATTATTAGCGATAAGCACGGCGACCGAAAGCGAGGGAAGGGACTGGACGGCGGCAATAGTGGTTGACGTGGCGCGGTCCCACTGGAAGAAGGGGGGAAGAAGCTGTGAGAGAAACAGCAACAGCAGGTGTTAGTGTTCCTTCCCCTGCCTCTGCTTTCTGCATGTTGCCGTTGCTCTCTTTGCTTCTTCACTAAGCTCACCTCCCCTCATCACTTCACTCCCATCTCCTTTTTTAAGCTCCAACTACTCTCTCTCTCTCTCTGTTTCTCTCCCCCTCCCTCACTCGATCCCATATATCTGTGTAGTTATTATATTACTAAGGTCGCTGTCGGGTGTTTCTTTAAATGTTGGGTTTTCATCGTATGCATCTCTTCTTCTTCTTCTTCTTCTTCTTCTTCGTTAGTTCTCTGTACACTCTTCTTCTGTGGGTTCCCATGGCTTGAAACCTCAGCTTTCTGGGATTCACGGCCCTCTCGAGGTGACTGATCATCCGTCTCTGTTCTGTTCTAGCTCCCCAGTTTCATATTCTTGAGCTCAGGAATTGTTCGATTATTACTCTGTATCAACATCTTGAAGGGCCATCAAATTTCACTTCTTTTGTCTGAAGTGATGGATGATTGGAAGTCTGTTTGAACTTTGAATTGAAACTGCAGGGTTGAAGCTTTTTCTGTGTTCTGCTCCATAGCCTCTGCTCCCAATAAGTTGTCTAGCTCGGGTTTGTGCTCGGGCCCCGTTTATTGGACTATATGAAACTTAGTCTTGATGGGTTGGATCAAGCTTCTTGTTGATAATTTAGTTCATGAAGCAAGTTCAATTATGTGCTTAAAGTGGGCTACTTTATTTAATTTCTATATATTCTTTGCGGAAATGGATCTTCTTGCTTTCTTCTGTTGCTTTCCTCAAATTGGAAAAATTGGGAGAAGGTAAGGTAGCGGACGAAAGAGAGCTTCTCCTTTTCATTTTTCTCAGTTTTTCTCCATCTCGTGTGATTTGGCAGGAAATTCAGTAGCTAAAGTAGACGTGTGTTTGGCGGAGTTGCAAAGATGTCGCTCCGTCGTGGTTCTGATCAGCCGCCGCAAAGGCGGATTCTGCGGACTCAAACGGCTGGGAGTTTAGGGGAGATGTTGGATAGTGAGGTGGTGCCTTCTTCCATGGTTGAGATTGCCCCAATTCTCCGTGTTGCCAATGATGTTGAGTCCGCGAACCCGAGGGTCGCCTATCTGTGTAAGTGAGGTGTTGAAATGTCACTCAGATAAAGAATCTAGATAGAAAAATAACGAACTTATAACTGGCGTGAAAATGAATCCCAACAGCTATTATTTGATCGGATAATACTAATAGTTCTTAACTGTTCACAATCTCTATCTAGTTTTAGTATCATAAATTCATAATAGAGGTATATAGTCTTTAGATGCTGTTTTTCTTCGATGTTACTTGTAGGTCGATTCTATGCCTTCGAGAAAGCCCATAGACTAGACCTCACTTCCAGTGGACGGGGTGTTCGGCAATTTAAGACAGCTCTTCTTCAGCGTCTCGAAAGGGTAAAAGATTTATCCGATCCTTTATCTAGCTTGCTTGTATGATAATCCTGAAGATGATGAAACCAATGACACGCACACGCAATTCACACAGAGAAAGAGAGAGTGAGTGAGTGAGTGAATTGGAGAAGAAATGGGAGATGCATACTCATGATTTGGTTCCTGTAGGAGAATGAACTGACCTTGCAAGGAAAGACAAAGAGCGATGCTCGTGAGATGCAGGACTTCTATCAGCATTACTATAGAAAGTATATTCAAGCTTTACATAATGCAGCCGATAGAGCTGATCGGTGAGTTCTCCCAGTGAACATCTCTTCAGGTCATTCCAGAGAATCTTGATTAATCTTCATATGGTTTTTTTTTTCATTTTGTGATGTGACAATAGCGCCCAACTCACCAAAGCATATCAAACGGCTGCTGTTCTCTTTGACGTGCTAAAAGCTGTCACTCAGACCGAGTCCGTGGAAGTTGCAGATGAGGTGAATTCGACTGTTTCTGAACTTTTATTTTCATTATCGTTGATTGAACAAAAAGAGTTTCCCACCGTTTTCCTCCATGAACAGATTCTTGAAGCACAGGCCAAGGTTGCTGAAAAGAAAGAGCTGTACAGACCTTATAATATTCTTCCGTTCGATCCCGACAGTCAGAATCAGGCCATAATGCGATATCCAGAGGTTGCTGTTACTCGATTATTTTTTCAATTTAATCCCATTCTTGAATTCTACCTTGATTCCTTGATAAATAGTGAGTTAATCTCTACAGATTCAAGCAACAATAGCTGCACTTCGAAACAGCCGGGGCTTACCCTGGCCAAAGGGTCACCAGAAGAGACCCGATGAAGACATTCTGGATTGGCTTCAGGCCATGTTTGGGTTTCAGGTGGAAATATTTTCACTTTAAAATTTCATGATTAGCCTTCAGTGAATACTTAAACCAATATATCTGCAGAAGGATAACGTGGCAAATCAAAGGGAGCATGTAATTCTTTTGCTTGCTAATGTGCACATAAGACACTTCCCGAAGCTCGACCAGCAACCCAAGGTCCTTTCATGGCTCCAGTGGCTGTCCATACTTAAAGATTCTCTAAAAGGCAGTGACTTACATCCGAGCCATTTTTCTCTTGCCAGTTGGATGATCGGGCTTTGACAGAAGTGATGAAGAGGCTCTTTAAGAATTACAAGAAGTGGTGCAAGTATTTGAATCGTAAAAGTAGTCTTTGGTAAGAAACTCTGGACAGTTTTGAGTAAAATAAAATTACTTACGTATTTGACGGTCTGTTGTCTCCGCATTTTATTCAGATAAATTTGTACTATGATCGTAGCGAACTGGTAAAAGGATTCTTGTTTAAAAAGATTAATCTTTGGTGCTAAAAAAACTAAGAAAACATTTTCAGCCTTTCATTTTTCAGGGTTTGTTATTCTAGATACTGAAGATGGTTAGTAAAGTGGGGAAAAGGAACCATATTCATTTTGGCTTCGTGAGATGTTTAAATTATGAAATATTTTGTGTACCATCATCGCCATTCTTTCATTGTTCCTTTTATATATCTCGGAAAGAATTGGCTGCTGGAGAATATATTCCAGATACCTACAACCCAAAAGAGCTGTAAGCAGACTGAATCTCAGTGGGATAGCCTTCAATGTTTAATTGACTAGATAACTCTCACCCATTTGCACGTTATCACATCTTTCACCATATTTAGATTAAATTGATTTAGTTGCATAATTTTCTGTTTTCACCAGGCGAAATATTGTGATGCTGATTATCTCACTTATGTCGGCCCTTTATCTGTCAGGTTGCCCACTATTCAACAGGAAGTGCAGCAAAGGAAGCTATTGTACATGGGTCTATATCTTCTCATATGGGGAGAGGCCGCGAACTTGAGATTCATGCCTGAGTGCCTCTGCTATATTTATCATCATGTATGAGCTTCAAATCTATGTTTCTTGCACATGATCTGCTGATAGAACTGGAACCCTTCAAAATTGACACAACCCCAACTCTTAAGTTTCACTTGTTTATGGTGATAGCCCACTAAAGTGTTGCAACTTCACAATCTGCGGTTACATCATCTTATTATAAACTTTACCTCCAATAACTTAACTGGGATCTATTTTAGATGGCATTTGAATTATATGGGATGCTTGCTGGGACTGTTAGTTCCATGACCGGCGAGCGTATAAAGCCGGCCTATGGGGGTGAAGATGAGGCATTCTTGAAAAAAGTCATAACTCCAATATACAATACGATTGCGCAGGTACTTCTTGTTATATCTTTTGTCTCTTCCTGTATCTTTGAGTCTGTTATCTTTATCATTGAGGTTAATTTACTATTTTTCATGAGTAGGAAGCTAAAAGAAATAGAGAGGGGAAATCGAAGCATTCGCAGTGGCGAAACTATGATGATTTGAATGAATATTTCTGGTACTTAAAATTTCCTTTTTCTTTCTATTACTTTATACGTGTAATTGTGCATATGGGATTCAGTCAATCGAAGTTTTAGTCTTTAGGTTACTCATTTGGTGTTAACTTCAGGTCTGTCAGATGCTTTCGCCTTGGTTGGCCTATGAGAGCAGATGCTGATTTCTTTTGCCTGCCGGCTGAACAGCTTCAAGTTGATAAACACGAGGTATGCTATATAAGCCATTAAATGTGAACTCCATTTCTTTAACCCGCGATATTTGACAAATAACAACACGTCAGTTCAGGTTGACTTATCTAGTCCTCATGTCACATTTGGTTTGCTCAGGATAAGAAACCACTTACTGGGGATAGATGGATGGGCAAAGTCAACTTCGTCGAAATACGCTCATTTTGGCACATTTTTCGAAGTTTCGATAGAATGTGGGGCTTTTATGTTCTAGCCTTGCAGGTAATTTTCACTTTCCTTATCCCAGTCTTCTTCTAGTTAATGATCATCAATTTTTTGTTGTTTCCCATATCTCAATAACATTTGTCAAAAATGCAGGCAATGATTATTGTTGCCTGGAATGGTTCAGGAAAACTAAGTTCCATATTTGACGGCGATGTTTTCAAGAGAGTTCTGAGTATATTTATCACTGCTGCAATATTGAAGCTTGCTCAAGGTACATAGTTATGAAGAGTATTTCCAATTTATCGTATTATTTAGATTTGCAGTAAAATATTATACTGTTAACACAGTTGATCTTAATATGATGTACCTGTCGGAGCAGAAGATTTGTACTCGGTTCTGAAAAATAGGAAAATAAGGCTCGACGCAATAAACTTTGAAAGCGCCAGATTCTAATACATGATTCTTCTTTTCCAATTTTCTTTTGCAGCTGTTCTTGATGTAATATTAAGTTGGAAAGCAAGGAAGAGCATGTCCATGTATGTTCAACTCAGATACGTCTTGAAGGTCATTTCTGCAGCAGCCTGGGTTGTCATTTTACCAGTAAGTTATGCGTATAGCTTCAAGAATCCTCCTGGGTTTGCACAGACGATCAAAGGTTGGTTTGGGAAGGGAAATGGCTCCCCTTCCTTGTTCATCTTGTTTGTTCTCATCTACTTGTCTCCAAATATGCTCTCGGTGCTGTTATTCTTCGCTCCATGGATTCGCCGAACCCTTGAGAGGTCAAACTACAGGATCGTGATGCTCATGATGTGGTGGTCTCAGGTGCAGTTCCTATTCGTATTGAAGCCATGCTTGTTATATGTTGTAACTGGACCTTCCTAAAGCTTATGATTCTATGAGAGCACGGGGTTTGTGTCCAAATTTGGCAGCCCCTTTCTTTTTGTTTATTTATGTTGTATGTTTTCGTTCAGAGTATTTCTAAATTTGGCTTTGCACATAAAAATCCCGGGATGCCTGTGGATAGCGTAAGCGCATGCTTGGTTGATACTAATGATGGTGCGGCTTTGTCTAAGTTTTGCCTTAGGCAAATCGATCTCCTAATTGTGTGTTGCTTTTGATTGCAGCCTCGACTCTATGTTGGAAGAGGAATGCACGAGAGCTGGTTTACGCTCTTCAAGTAAGGAATGATGGAGATATTAATTCTAATGACATGATTCTTTAAATAAATCCCTAAAACCATTCTTGTGAGACATATGTTTGTTGCAGTAAATATTTTACAATTCCTATGGTTTATAGGTACACGCTCTTCTGGGTTCTTCTTGTAGCATCGAAACTAGCTTTCAGCTACTTTGCTGAGGTATAATATTGTATTCCCAGCAACCAGCGTTGCCTAAAAGGTTGCATGAAAAATGTCTGCTATATGGTATCCGATTGTTATTTACTTATATCATGCAGATTAAACCTCTAGTGGATCCGACGAAATCTATCATGCGAGTTCATATTTCACACTTCAAGTGGCATGAGTTCTTTCCCCAAGGTAAGTCTCAAAAAAATTTTGATTTCTTCCCAATTTTAAAAAGACTCAAATGGTTTGTGACAGAAGAACATTATCATGGCAGCAAAGAACAACATTGGGGCTGTGATTGCAATTTGGGCTCCAATAATGCTTGTATGTTTGGCACCTTCTCAGTTCGAGTCTACATAATATTGTTCGTCAAATTTATTACTCTGCCATCTTTTGAGTTTCAGCTAATTATGGTGGGAAATCATCCTTGCAGGTTTATTTTATGGACACTCAAATTTGGTATGCTATATTCTCCACTATTTTTGGTGGCATATATGGCGCATTTCGTCGTCTCGGAGAGGTAAGGATTTAACTTTTGTTTGACATTTAATTAATTGTTCCTCCATTGTGTTTACACATTTGTTCTAACTTAGGTGAGATTCACACTTTGTTTTTTTTCCTTATTCCTGGTCAGATTCGAACGCTGCGAATGCTGAGGTCTCGGTTTCAATCGCTGCCTGGTGCATTCAATGCATTCCTGATTCCAGTGGAAAAGGTCGAGGCACCCAAGAAGAGGGGCCTGAAAGCCACTCTATCTCGGAAGTTTGTGGAGGTTTTAATTTACTTTCAGTCCTGTGTTGTCTTTTTACCTAAACGGGGATATCACATTCATTATGGAAATCTCGAAACTTTTTTTCATGCGTTTTATTATTGCAGATCCCTTCAAGCAAAGAGAAGGAAGCAGCGAAATTCGCTCAGCTATGGAACAAGATAATCAGTAGTTTCCGGGATGAGGACCTCATAAATAATAGGTAAAAGGAATTACTGCAAATATCGTTGAAACTAAATTAGCCCAATGTGCTGTTTTATAATAATTTGATTTTCCTTTCTTGATCTGGCAGGGAAATGAATCTGCTGCTTGTCCCTTACTGGGCCGACCAGGATTTGGATATCATCCAGTGGCCTCCATTCTTACTTGCTAGCAAGGTCTCTACATGCATTCCATAACTTTACTAACTAATGATACCAAAAGGTGGTTGGGGCAGCATCATTCCTGTCTTCTAAAGCACACAATTACTCTGCAGATCCCTATAGCAGTGGATATGGCGAAAGATAGCAATGAAAAGGACCGAGACAGAGAGCTGAAGAAGAGATTGCAGGCTGACAATTACATGCAGTGCGCTATTCGAGAGTGCTATGCTTCGTGTAAAAATATCTTGAACTTTTTGGTCAAGGGCCAACACGAAAAAAGGTAAGTTACCCAACATTTTGTCCATAGAGTACTGCAACGTTACTAACCTTTGTCTTCCTATATAGGGTAATAAATGAAATCTTCGCCAAAATCAACGAGCTAATTGAGAGCGATGCTTTGATAAGCGGCCTCAACATGAGCAACCTCCCCAGCCTGTACGAACATTTTGTTCAGCTCATTGAGTATTTGGTAAGTCATTCATGAACAAGTTGAAAGAACGGTGTTGTATACGTCGAAGATTGCTAATAACCATTCAAATTGTTATAAAAACTCCGCAGATGACAAACAAAAAGGAGGACAAGGATCAGGTTGTGATCGTGTTGCTAAATATGCTGGAGGTGGTGACCAGGGACATCATAGAAGATGAGGTTCCGAGCATGGTTGACTCCAGCCATGGCGGTTATATTGGTAAACCCGAAGCAATGACCCCTCTGGATCAACAGCATCAGTTTTTTGGCGACCTCAGTTTCCCAGTCAATCCAGAAGCAGAGGCTTGGAAGGAAAAAGTAAGCTTTCTATTCCATCCATTTCTATTCTTCAGTTATATGAATGTGGAATTTCAGAATTAGTTGCATAAATTTCATCATAATTGTGACCAATTGAATTTTAAGCTTGCTAATTCCATAGGGGGGCTATTATGAAATGAATGGAAATCGAACTCTCCCTCCAATTTGTGATATGCTTCTTACACTCCATCTTGTCTTTTTATCATTTGGCTGCTCTTCCACATTCGTTTCCCTCACTTCAACAAACTAGTATGTAACAAGTCATCCCATTCTGTAGTTACGGAGACTTCATCTGTTGCTTACGGTGAAGGAGTCAGCCATGGACGTGCCAGCCAACTTGGAAGCTAGAAGGCGCATTTCTTTCTTCTCAAATTCGTTGTTCATGGACATGCCATGCGCACCTAAAGTTCGGAACATGCTTTCATTTTCGTAAGATTTCATCATTTACTGAACTTCCTCTGTATAGATAAATCCCTGCTGTGTTCTTTACGTTTCCCCTTTCCCCCTTAACATTTTTCCAATAGGGTCTTGACGCCTTATTACACGGAAGACGTTCTTTTCACCATAAATGGACTTGAAAAACCAAATGAAGATGGAGTATCGATACTTTTTTACCTGCAGAAGATTTTTCCAGGTTTATTTTCTCATCTCACTTTCTTTCGGTTTCTCTTTTCCTCATATTGCAATGTTTATCCAGTTATGATTTTTTAACAGATGAATGGACAAACTTTCTTGAGCGGGTGGGTTGCAGCAGTGAAGAAGGGCTCAGAGAGTCTGAAGAACTGGAAGAACAGCTCCGACTGTGGGCCTCGTATAGAGGCCAGACCTTGACAAAAACCGGTATTCTCTGGCTCTAGCGGGAAAACACTTCTTTTATTTATGCATTGCTGTTTATTAATTCTCCGGCTCTAGGGGGTAAAGAAGTTTTTGAAGTCAGAGTATTAATTACCTTATTTGAAGTCAGACAAAATAGCAATGCATAAATAAAATTAATGAAAACATGGGTAACAACAATTCAAAATGGTCTTGTGATATGATATTATGTTAAGGAACTGATTGAAAAGTTCCCTGTAAATAACATCTATACACTTGCAGTGCGGGGCATGATGTATTACCGAAAAGCTTTGGAACTTCAGGCTTTCCTTGATATGGCAAAGGACGATGGTAAATCTACTCGAGCTAAAAGCCTTCATATGTATAAGTATTTACAACCTTTCATCTCTTCTCGAATGACATGGATTTTGCAGATCTAATGAAAGGATACAAAGCTGCTGAACTGAGTAGTGAGGAGCACTCGAAGAGCGAAAGGTCACTCTGGGCACAGTGTCAGGCAGTAGCGGATATGAAATACACCTATGTCGTCTCTTGTCAGCAGTATGGTATTCACAAGCGAGCAGGAGATCCTCGTGCCAAAGACATTCTGAAGCTTATGACAACGTATTACAACCTGTGATCACTGCCCGATCAGAAAATTGTCTTATGATATTTTAAACTTTTTATGTACATTAAACTCTGTTTTAACAGATATCCGTCACTACGTGTTGCATATATTGATGAGAGAGAAGAGCCGAGTAAAGACGGATCAAAGAAGACAGTTGACAAGGTTTATTATTCAGCTCTCGTTAAGGCAGCTTTACCAAGCAAGTCTATTGACTCCTCAGAACCGGGGCAAAGTTTAGACCAGGTGCTTTTTATTCCTTCTCTTTTCTTTTCTTTTTATTTTTGTCAACCGAGAACCCTTTATCAAGCTAATTGACTTCAGGCTAATAAACACCTTGAAGTCCATGGTAAGTTTGTGACAATCGCAGATCGGGTAAAGCATAATATTCGAATACAACAGAAACATCCTCCCTTATCTGCTTGTTCAAAGATATCTGCACAGTGTGTCCAAGTCGTGATTTATCACTATCGTTATTTACTATACATTATCCATATATGTCTGCAACTGATCAAATCAGAAAATCTCATCCAGGAAATTTATAGGATAAAGCTTCCGGGTCCTGCAATGTTAGGCGAGGGGAAGCCCGAAAATCAAAACCATGCAATTATTTTCACCAGAGGAGAAGCCTTGCAGACGATAGACATGAATCAGGTATCTCATATGCGGAGCATTTAAGTTTCAATATTTCGCAATCTCTAAATTCCATCGGTGTTCTGTACTTCTAACAGGACAATTACATGGAAGAGGCCTTCAAGATGAGAAACTTACTGCAAGAATTTCTGATAAAGCATGATGGCGGGCGATACCCCACAATTCTTGGACTTCGCGAACATATATTCACGGGCAGGCAAGTCACTTGGTCGTTAATTTTAAGACGAAAGGAAGACTGCAACTTTATGTTGTATGGAGCTAATTATGCTGTATTCCGATGTTGATGTTTCAGTGTTTCATCTCTCGCGTGGTTCATGTCAAACCAGGAGACTAGTTTCGTAACTATCGGTCAGAGATTGTTAGCAGACCCATTGAAGTAAGATATCATTTTGATCTTACAACGATGTATCTAGGGTCTAATTCAAGCTCGGGGATCCCATAATGAATTATTTATGGGTCTGTCGTACCCCTTATGTATTACTAATTCACAATCAAATTTTATGTTCTTGTTCAACAGAGTTCGGTTTCACTATGGTCATCCCGATGTTTTTGATAGATTGTTCCACCTCACCAGAGGTGGAGTTAGCAAAGCTTCCAAAGTCATCAACTTGAGTGAAGACATCTTCGGAGGCATTGATCTCAACTCTCCATATTCATCTCAAAAGCTTGATGTCTCTTCGTCTTCTGAGGTTCTGGTCTTTCCTTCCATCGATCTGCAGGTTTTAATTCCACGTTACGCGAAGGGAATGTCACTCACCACGAGTACATACAAGTCGGTAAAGGAAGGGATGTCGGTCTTAATCAGATCTCAATGTTCGAGGCAAAGATAGCCAACGGGAATGGTGAGCAGACACTGAGCCGCGACATTTACAGGCTGGGTCATCGGTTCGATTTCTTCCGCATGCTGTCATGTTATGTCACCACGGTCGGGTTTTACTTTAGCACTATGGTAAGTGAGACACTTCCACATGCATGAACATGTCAGCATGCCGGCGTCTATCAATGCATGAACTGTAGTTTCTTTCCGTCTCTGGCAGCTGACAGTGCTCATAGTCTACATCTTCCTTTATGGACGTCTCTACCTCGTCCTCAGTGGCTTAGAAGAAGCATTAAGCACGGAGCCAGCGTTCCGTGACAACAAGCCTCTCCAGGTAGCCATGGCCTCTCAGTCATTTGTGCAGATCGGTTACCTGCTGGCCCTTCCAATGATGATGGAGATCGGTCTTGAAAGGGGATTCCGGAATGCGCTGAGTGATTTCATAATGATGCAACTCCAGATGGCCCCTGTGTTCTTCACATTCTCACTCGGGACAAGGACGCACTACTACGGGCGGACCCTGCTTCACGGCGGGGCCGAGTATAGAGGAACAGGCCGTGGTTTTGTTGTGTTCCACGCCAAGTTCGCGGGGAACTACCGGTTCTACTCCCGGAGCCACTTTGTGAAGGGGTTCGAGCTCATGATCCTCCTCCTAGTGTACCACATTTTTGGCCAGTCTTATCGTGGCTCTGTTGCATACATCTTGATCACGATATCGATATGGTTCATGGTGGTGACATGGCTATTTGCGCCCTTCCTTTTCAATCCATCGGGCTTCGAGTGGCAGAAGATTATTGATGATTGGAACGACTGGAACAAGTGGATAAGCAATCGGGGAGGGATCGGTGTGCCTCCTGAAAAGAGCTGGGAGTCTTGGTGGGAGAAGGAGCAGGTGCATCTGAGACACTCGGGGAAGCGGGGAATTATCATGGAGATTCTACTGTCGATTCGGTTCTTTCTATTTCAGTATGGGCTCGTGTATCATCTGAATATCACCAAGGGTACACAGAGTGTCCTGGTAATTTAGTCAATGCTCTGTCTATCGTTTTCTTATCATGTTTTACGCGCCTTGGTAGTTTTTCAGGCTGCTTCTGTTCACATAATGGTGCACTATTGCAGGTCTATGGTGCTTCATGGCTCGTGATAATTTTCGTATTGCTCATAATGAAGGTTAGCATCAACATCCTAAAAGAATCCATAACGTTCTGCTGGCCCGTTACTTGTTATCACGATGCCACTCATGAGTTTTGGCATCTGATCGTTATATTTGCAGGCCGTGTCAGTGGGAAGGCGCCGACTCAGTGCGGACTTCCAGCTGCTGTTTAGACTGATAAAGTGCCTCATCTTTCTTACCTTCTTCTCCGTCTTCATTACATTACTGGCAATTCCTGCTGGCCTCAAGGCTCGTGACATCATCGTATGCATCCTCGCATTCGGACCCACTGGATGGGGCCTCCTTCAGGTAATGAAATTACAATATGTTTGAGCTACATATTTAAGATAGGATTCCGCATTCGCTAGGAAATTATCTCATGATCACGAGTTCGTTCTGGTGCATATGTTGTACAGATTGCACAAGCGTGTAGACCATTGGTCCAGAGAGCCGGCATCTGGGGATCAGTTCGTACCCTTGCTTGCGGGTACGAGATATCAATGGGAATGCTCCTGTTCACGCCCATTGCATTCTTGGCTTGGTTCCCGTTCGTTTCGGAGTTCCAAACAAGGATGCTCTTCAACCAAGCCTTCAGCAGAGGCCTGCAGATCTCCCGAATCCTTGGCGGCCCCCAGAAGGACCGCTCCTCCAAGAACAAAGAATGAGCTAATAAATATTTGCTTATACGTATTTTGGTGATTGGCAACCTTGTGCATATACGTTGATAGCAATTAGCATGTACCATTGTGAGAATGTTGGGTATCTATAGATATACATGGATACCTATACATGCACATATATATCGGACAGAAGATGTACATATTAGAAAGATCATGTATGATCTTTAAGGTATGACTTAAATCTTTGCTTGCTTTAAGTAATTGTGTAGCCTGATCGATCCTCGTCATGGAACGTCTTTGATATCGATTTGATCTTATCTGATGGAGCTAAGCTCTACGGGCGGTGGTGATTCGGAGGAGGATGATGGAGAAGCGGTGGAGGTGTGGCCGTGCACGGCGGCGCCAGTTGGTGAGTGTTCGTTAGGGAGAGAGAGTGAAGGGGGCGAAGAGAAAAATTCTAGTGAAGGGCTAGTCAGTAAAGTGCTTGAGATATTAATAGGCTCTCTCAATCGATATGTGGTTTGTCAGTCAGTTCGGTGAGTTAATTGCTGGGGTGGTCATTTATTAGTATTCTTGAATAATGTCTATATTAATATTCATCGCAAATATTTGTTCAAGAATATTGAAGTTGGGAAGTGCATATCAATCGTTGAAAAACACGTTATGTCAACATTAATTTGAGGTGCAACATGAAATAATATATTGGGAAATCTAATTTTGGGAAATTATTTTCGATCAACCACGTAGATCAATTGTCTTTTATTCTCTTACTACACATAAGTGGAAGTGGTCTCTGATCATATATATATATATATATTTATGCATAAATTCAATTATTCGGAATTAATTTTATTTTGTCCTCATGGGTTAGTTTAATTTAATTATATGCAAATTGACAATAATAAAATCAGGTCAGCCTCATTATATAATATGCAATGGTCGGTTGACTCATGAATACTTTGACATTATCTTCTTAATTAGTATATAGTATGCATTAGATCGATGTCCATGTTTCATTCTTTTCTAATTCTCTGGGCTGTTCTTTAATTAGTTGTTTATACTGTGTCAATCAGATTATATTGTCTAAAATTTTTGTGATGTATAGGAAAATGATTTGAATTTATGTTGCAACTACAATGACCAACCTTACAACTTCCAAACAGAGTCGATACAAAAGTTGTAAATAACTACAAAGCAAATAACAAGTCTTAAAACAACATTAATAGAGCATAATCCACTGCAAGTCAATACAAAGAACTTAGAAGTCCAAAATCGACCAACCTTACAACTTCCAAAGGGCAAACTGTCTAATAATGAGTATAATCAAAACAAATAACAAGTTTAAGCAAATGCACACATTCATAACTTCAAAATCTTCAAGCCAAATGCCTTTATCTTCGACTCAAGTATCATACGAAAGAGAAAAATATATTGAAATGACAAAATACAAAGCATAAATAGTTCTGTGCTCTACGGATTTTTCTTACATCTTGGACTATATACATATTATTTGGGAGTATAGGTACCACCGGGTTACATCGGTTAGTCCCCGATATTTTTTAGGTGGTTTTTTTGCCCCTACAATCCGCCCAAAAGGTCTCTTGGGTTTTTCGGTTTCAATTTTTCGGTTCGATTAGGTTCGGGTTTTTCGAGTTTCTGAGCCTTTACTTACACACCTAGTTTCTATCACCGATTGCCAACATTTTAGATTAATTGATGGCCTAGATTTAATTACTTGAAATTTTAGCTAGTTAATAAAGGCTCGAGAGTGGAGCTTGCAACTATATCATCATCACATTGGAAATTTGTTGTAGTATAGTGACATATGCTTTTGTCCGAAAGTAAGAGTGTGTAGGTAATTCAATTCTCATCAGTCGTAAGTGAAATTTCTTGTACTCACTACAAAAAAGGGGACTAGGCTGACGTTTTCTTTGACTTTTGTAGGTGCGAAGAACTTCGGCTCAGACCCTCTCGACCTTTCCAAAAACATCGGGATTGACATAGTTGGTATAGGCTTCCTGATGTTTCAAATATCGACAAAAAACGAGCCTAGGTCAATATTATTAACCACATTGGCCTAATCCATGCCTATGCCGACGTTTTTTGCGCAGACTAAAGTTGTGCCTAAGCCAACTTTGTTGCTTTGGCACAAACCATGCCTAGGCCAATGCAAAAACATTGGCCTAAGCCTTTTTAAAAAAAAAAAAGGCTTGAGAAGACGCTTAAAGCGTCGACTCAAGTCAATTTAATTTAAAAAATATAGGTTGTCTACAAATTTACAGTCAGTTGTCAACGGTAAGCTAGTGATAATATGTTGTAAATTTATACACAATCCATTGTCAAATTCTAAAAATCTCGATCAAACACCAGTAATATAACATCAAGACAAGAAAATTCACAATTCATTCCAAAAATAATTTCCTGGTCATATGTAACATGTAAATAGAGGTACAATTTAAGCAAGAAATAACTAATTAATTTCAGAAGATCAAGGAAGGGCAAGTAGCATACAACTTTGGGAGATCGAGAAGGGGCGTCCACTAGTAGCAGCAATTTCGGTAAGTCGAGGAAGAGCCACCGGTAGCAGCAACATCCACGGGAGATCGAGGAAGAGTTACCGCCGCCGCTGCCAGCGGCTTCGAGAAGGGAGGAAGAACTGTAGTAGCTTTAGGAGATCAAGCAGGGACTCCACCAATAATAGCTCCGGGAGGTGAAGGAAAAGGCACCGGTAGCAACAACTTTGGGAGGTCAAGGAAGTTGAAGAAGCACCACCAGCAGCAACAACAGTTTCGGGAGATCGAGGAAGAACCACCATCACAAGCAACAACTTTGATAGTTTCGGGAGGTAAATGTCTGGTCGGGCTATGATGTTGAGGAGAAGATTGAAGGAAGGGGGCATGAGCTCGAGGATGATATCTGTTGGAGGTGATGGTGACATGTGGAAGAGGATGGGGAAAGAAAGAGATGCAGCTTTTGAAAAAAAAGGTAAAGAGAAAGGGATGGAGATCGGATGAGCAATTGAGGTGGGAGGAAGGGTGAGATGGGATGGAGAGAAAGGGAAGGCATGAGGCGATCATATTTCAAGAGTTGTGTGGGAACTTTCCCTCTCAACCTTTGATTTTTTTTAAAATACAATGGCCGACGTTTATGAAAGGTCGGCTTTAATAGTTTTAGTCGACGTTTCAAGAAATGTTGGCCCAAATAGCCTTAGGTTGACACTTTAAGTGTCAACCCTTGTTGATCTCAAGTGACCATATGTTGTCTTTTAAGGAGACAACATGTTGCATCATCTACTATGATACACGAATAATAGTGGCAACAAATTACGTAAGATGACGACATATTGGCCAAGACCATTATATCACACTATTATATCTTATAAATTTAACATCAACTTATTTTTCTTGAGGTTCTCATTGAAGTTTAAGTTTATTAACATAACACTAACTAATGTTTGTTGGATTTGTGCTACTTAGAAGTAATAAGTTCGATTGATTTCAGTCGCTTTTATAAACCTATAGTTATGTATTTCTATTCTTTTATAAGTAAACAAAAGTTCATGCATTAATAAGCAACTTAGAGTTCGAAGTACAAGGATAACCTCAATACATGCAGAGGGCATCAAAATTTGACATGAAACCAAAGTGTCCCAAGTCGTGAGTATGAAGATTATCTTTTCTTGAAATCAAAAGAACAATTCAAATTAAAAAAAATAAGAAAGAAAACGAGAAATATCCTAAACGAGAGACCTAACTTCCCAAGGAGACTTTAATTTTGGGGGTTGATGGTTACTTCGACAAACAACAAAGTATTGCTCTCAATCCAAATTGTCACCGGCCCTTATCAAAGGCTATGGCGACTACAATGAAAACTGCCTGAGCTATGTAAAATGTGATCATGCTTCTAGGGGGTGTTTTTATTTTCGATTTTTTGGAAATTTATACCATGAAAATTCAAAAGTATTGTATGATCCAAATGCAACCAATCACCTTAGTATGTTTTAACTTTGGGTGTGATCTAGCAAAGTTTGGGAGAAATAAGTCTTTTACAACTCAAATTCCATCATTGACAATTGAATTTCAATTAACTTCATACATTTTAAATTCATGTGAATTAATTATCTTCTTTCATGTAATTAAACATGAAAGAACATCAAGATGTTGAGTTATGTCTTGAATCATCTCGGTTAGAGAAGACATGTACCAAGTTTTCATTGTAATATAAATTTATAATATTCAAACTCTCTAATTTATGATTTTTTTAATAAAATCAATGCAAAGCACGGGTTTGACTATCGAATATTTTCATAAGGAGATAACATGTTCCCCTTTCAATTATTAGCCACGAATACTAGCGATAACAGATTATATAATAAGGTGACAATGTGTTTCTTCTTACACTTTTGCACTTTGACAATATCTAGTGGCGAAATTATAATTTATTGACAGACTTTAACAATATCAATGACAAAGGGCGACGTCTGAAATGTTGGGAAAAGTTCTACAAGCGTCGGAGTAGGCTAAACAAAAGGCAATTTTTTTTTTTGCGTAAGCTAAACTTAAAAATGTTGGCATATGATTAACAAAAGCCGATGTTTTCCAAAATGTCGGTTAAAATGTGGTCAATGCCAACGTTTTTCAAAACGTCGGGATAGAACATTTTCAACTAATTTTTCCCTATATTCACGATCACGTTGGGAGAACAATGTCCGCAAAAACCAATTTTTCTGTAGTGAGTCATTTGCTTTCTGTTCTCCTATTCCATTATTAGATTCATGAATCCCTGTTACATCTACAATAAGAAAAATATCTTGATCCTGGTATAATTTAATTGTGCCTTACAATAAATCATATCATGCATAAGGATAGATATTATATAACATAGTCTGTCTAATAAAATTTACGAAAGAAGGTTCAAGACTTGGCAGCATAATCATCAACCAAATTAATAATTTAATGAAAAATCATAATTGCCAGAAACAAAAATCATTGAAAGTGGTCTTTGCATGGCCATGAATGAAGGCGTGATGTGTTAATCAATTTTACTACAACTTATACGATCAATGGGACAGCGCCGAATAATAATATAAATATTCTAAAAAAAAAGTTAGACATTCATAAGATATGTGCACAGTTCATGATAGAAAATGCGATATTTAACGGATATTGGACCTGTAATAACTATTGTTCCGTATAAAGTTACATTATCGAAAATCTATTTAAAAAAAAGAGTTACATTATCGAAAGAGATACCGGTTAAAGTACGGACATGTATATTTGATTAAATCAGAAAATATCAATGGTATTTTGAAAACAAAAGAGTTATTAAACCGAAGCATTAACAGAGGATATGAAGGGTTCATCCTCTTAATATGCAATTTGAAAATTATAGCAATTAAAGTAAAAAAATATCTTTATTTATTTTTTGTTACATGAAAAAGAGTTTAGTATATATATGAAATCATGGGGAGCTTATGTGGCATTTTTACAGTCACTTAATTTAAATGACAAAGCTCATTTGGGTATGTTATGATTTTAGGGCAATTAGAGTGTCGCAAATTATTTTGGACTATCAGCGCATATTAAACATGAATTAAATTATGCCTTTTCTGATGAGTATGAATTAAATTATGCTACCCAACACTGACAAATAGTCAAGGCAAATGATCAATTGGGCCACTAAGCGAGTGATTCGATTTGGCTGGGTGTAAAACGGGTGATACAATTCGATTCAGTTTATAAATTGATTAACTAAATTAAATAATCTTCAATATAAGCTGGTAATCAGAACTTAAGATTTACACCAAATTTTGGAAAAAAAAAAATAAATAAAAGAAAGAAGTTCATGGCATCCAAAATGGCCCTTTTGTGGAGCTCAACAGAAGAATGATATGCATTAATTTGTCTGGTGACTGTCAATGAGATAACTCGTTAAATAACAAATTACTTATATATATATATATATATATATATCCAATAGGATAATGTACTATATATATTTGGTAATGCAAAACAAGTCACGTGATCCGAAATACTTGACTTCTTTTTTAGTTAAATAAGTTGTTATTTGATATATATATATATATATATATATATATATATATATATTGAGATGTACATATAATACCTCAATTAATTAGATTTCTAGATAATAGAGTTCACAACAAAAAAAAATGACCAGGCACCTACTAATATATACTTATCTCATGAATATATATTGAGAAAGAGAGTGTTAGTACAATGACACGTTTTCATTAGTTTTAGATTCGATTCCCGTGATATAATTACTCGTGCTGGCCCCTTTACTAAATATTAGAGTTTCTATTTCATTATATTATAATCACAAATCTTTATCTTAATCCCAAAAAAAGAAAAAAATCAGATGAACATAGTGGTTCTTCAACATCGTTACGAGAGAAACGACTAATTTCTAGATTAGAAGTACTAACAATAGTTATTCTTCCTATATAATGTTAATCTTTATAATTTTTTAAAGAAATTATGGGTACTTGAAGTTTTCTATATAAAAAATCATATAACTTTTTATTATATTAGGCTTATAGGCATTCCTTGTAATAAAAAAGAAAAAAAAAAGAATCATATAAGTATGGAAACACGAGTCCATTATTGGTGTGCATTCATTTCATTTATTTATTGAGTATCATATTTAGAAATTTATAATCTTGAAATACAGTGTTAGTCTTATATTTTATTAATTCACTCCGCATTCAAGGATCGTCATACTCAAACATATCTATAATTACAAATATCTTTGATATAAAATTTAAAGTTTCAAATATAAGTTTCTTCATAGATGTTAGTTTTTAACATTATATATTATCTTGGTAAATTTTTAATATTTTTCATTACTCTAATGGCTCATCATAACTTACTTTTGATTAAACAAAATATTGTATTTAACAATTAATATTTCATTATTTCAAATTATATTATCTTTTATGATTTGGATAATAATATTTACCTTTTTTATTTTTCAAAGTTTCACTTAGAACACATCTATTACGCTCGCAAGTCATTTTACTATATGTAATGAGATAGAGTATATTAATAATAATAGTAATAATAATAATATTATTATTATTATTAGTATTATTATTATTATTACTATTACTACTTAAAATACTTGTTGTAAATAATAATAATTATTATTATAATAATTATAATAATTATTATTATTATTATTACTTAAAATACTTGTATTTTGATCACATTTCCACTCAACTTTTATGCCATTGAGTCCATTTTCAAGAAAAAAATTTGAACTAATAAGTTATGCTATTTAAATAATGTATTATAGACTCGTCACTCTGTGCAGGTCTTTTTATCATACTGAATAATATATATGCTCTAATTATAAGTGTCATAAATATATTAAACAATTCTCAACAATGTTCATGCAAAGCGTGGTCATAGTCTAATTAACTTGAACCACAATCTAAATAGATTAGTTTTTTTTTTGGGTAGGTAAATAGATTAGTTAAGTCACATATAGTTCTACACACACACATATATATGTGATGTAGAAAATATGTGATTAGGGTTTATTACTGTGGATGGAGATATATGTCAAAAGGATTTCCGGTTGTCAAACCCCCCACCCAAGGGTGATTAGTGGGTCAAAATGCATTTCCAAAAAAGAAATGAAAACAAGAAAATTAAAAGAAAAGACGAAGAAATAAAACAAGTTTGACTGCTGTTTGGTCCTTCAAATTATTATATATTATCACCATATCATATATGTATATATTTATATAGAAGCTTTTGTACCAAATTCAACCGCACAAACTTTCTCACTTTCATATTCTCTCATGGAGCTTGGGTTGAGGTTAGGAGAGGCTTCATCAAAACCCTCTGATTCAACCAACAAGATCATAGAACTCTTCAAGGGCCGGTCATCGAATTCGTGTCCAAGCGATGGCGGAGAAGACACAGAAGAAGAAGGTGATGATGATCATCGTCACAATAGACTAGAAATGATCTCTTTGAATTCGGCGATGGCTCAGGATGAAGAGGACAATGATCTTAAACCAAGTGGCTCCATGGATCCACCCGTCCAGCTTGATCTTCTCCCTCACACCCCCGTCGTCCCTCACAAGGGTAAGTATATTATACCAAGCGGATATACTCCGGGCATCGTATTGACAATCGGAACCATCATATCTACTCTTTTAGCTAAGAATTGATAGTGTTTTGCTCCGATACCATTTGAAATTCTAAAGGACTGCTTTCGGGGTTTCTCCGACAGTCTGCGATCGTTTTTCTGATTTCCACGATTGATGATTATTATCTGACTTTTACCCCTTGATTTAATTTTAAATCACAGGTGGGAGTTCCGGGGCCGGTTCTTCGAGCGGGTCGTCCCTAAACAGTGGAGGTTCGTCATTCCAAATGGACCTGGGGATCAATAATCGCCACGAGAAGAAAACATCGTCCTCAAGAGCAAGCGATAACGAAGGTGATCAGAGCGGGAGCAGCAGGACGAAGAAGCTCCGGCTGTCTAAGGAACAATCGGCTTTTCTTGAAGAGAGTTTTAAGGAGCACCATACTCTTAATCCGGTCGGTAAACATTAAGTTATATATCTAAAAAATTTCATCTTAATATTGTTATAGAAATATGCTTTTTGGCCAAATTTACTAAGATAAATATATATATATATATATATATATATATATATATAGTTATTTGTGCGTGTGTATATGTCTTAGGGGACATTGCTTCGATTTTTTCAGCAAACTTTCTTCACACCTTGTTTTTCAATCATAAATTATATAATTTAGAAATCAATAATTAAAATTTCAAATTATGGAAAGTACGATTTTTCTTTTTATTTTTTATTTCAACTTGAAAATGATAAAATATGATATAGAAATTAAGTATTAATTTTTGAGCTGTTAATTTGCAGCTGCACATTTGTCTCTAATATATTAATATAAGGTCCGAAATGTTAATTTACTTGGGTTCTTGCTAATTATAATTGATGCAGAAACAAAAGCTTGCACTTGCTAAGCAGCTAAATCTCCGTCCTCGGCAAGTCGAAGTTTGGTTTCAAAATAGAAGAGCAAGGTACGCAAATAGTTATTTAGTTCGGCTTAGGAAGAAATATATTCACGGTTAATTAGTGAAACTTAAATCAAAATTCACAAAAAGAAATGCATGATTGCTCTTTTCATTTCCATTAATCATTTCCAAAGTGGCGCATAATTATGTCCTCCCACATACATATCAAAGGTCACTCTTGCCACTGAGTAAAATCTGGTAATCATAGTAACATCATCATGGACTTATGCATATAGCATGGCTTTGGATTCGATATGTATTTATGAACGGTAACTCTTAATCGTTAATTCAAACGCGTATAATGCACAAAATTTTATAGGACGAAGTTGAAGCAAACAGAGGTGGATTGCGAGTACTTGAAGAAGTGCTGTGAGACGCTCACGGAGGAGAACAGGAGGCTGCATAAGGAACTTCAGGAGCTGAGGGCCCTGAAATCGACCAGCAGCCCCTTCTACATGCAACTGCCCGCCACCACCCTCACTATGTGCCCATCTTGTGAGCGTGTCTCCTCCGCCTCAGCTGCTGCCTCTTCCGTGGCTGCCACCTCTAAGGCCATTGAGCCACCTCCCTTCAGTAAAGCCGCCACTGGACTATTCTTCCTCGACAAACCTACCCAGTAACGTTGCTAATATTATATCATCACAGTTTTGCAAACTCATCATACAGATCCGTGGAAATTTATTTCGATGTGATGATTGATGATGATTTGAAGGCGAGACGCGTGCTCATTCTTTGCATAGGCGTGTCTCGACTAGCTAAACAGCATTTATTTTCGTAGAACATGGTTTTGATCGATGCGTTTGAATCTATGATGATGATGATGATGATGATGATAAGCCAATGTACATAGACTAAGGCTATATTCGAGCGTGCATATTGTTTTTCCGTTTTTTTTTTTTAATATAGGCCTTTCTTCACTTTTTTGTACTAATTTTAATCATGCATTTTTTGAATTAATTTTCCATGCTTATCAATACGTGTGTGTGTAGGTCTTAGTTTGTTATATATATATATATATATATGAAATTAAGGACGGACTTTATATATATATATATATTTATATTTATATATGTTGATACATCGAAAGATCGAAATTTACTATTTCTGATCGGCTTCTGAATCCACCTTTCCGTGTTGGCCGATTGAGTCAAAGATTGGAAAAAGTGGATAAGAAAGTTGAAAGATAAATGAGAACAAAACAAAAGGATATCAACATCCGAGGGAGGAAAAGTACAATGAAAGATATCATGCTTTTATTGGTGCAACGTACGCACGATTAATTGGTTGATCAATTTACGGGAAATCTTTCTATTTCATGATTAATGTTGCGATAATTGATAGTCGTAGATGAATCGTCATATAAATTCTTTGACTATCCTAACTCGTTATACAATATCAGAAAACACCAATCACATATTACAACACACAAATGATGATATTGTGTTAATCCATTGGGTAATATATTATATTTTTTTACCAATCGCGGATTTAGTTCAAGTGACTCGATACTTATTCCTTCAATGAGATCATAGGTTCGAGTCTTCTAAACAAGAAAATCTGCGATCGGAGGAGGTTTACCTCTTAATATGTTGATCATACTTCAACGCCTGAATTAGTCAAAATCCTTTCAGCTTTTATATACGATGTGATACACCGAAGAAATATATCATAACTTTTTGCTAATTGTAGAGATCTTCGTGGCAAGGACATTATTCTACTTCTATCTTTATTTTTCCTTACATTTTATCTTTTGGTTGAAAATGCAACGAGTCGAGGAAAAATCAAAACACACCAAAAATCGACGTCTTGGGAACCTTTTCAATGATTCATTCAAACCATATTGATTAGAGGCGTGGGGTTCCCGTGGAAGAAAAAAAAGTCTAATCTTTTATCATCAGTTGAATTCATGGGAAGACGATAATTATTAAGGAGGGGAGTGGGGAGACAAAAGGAGGTTCAATTCATCAGCATGTCCCATAAAGATGGGTGTCCCCTTAGAAGAAAACCCTAATTATGGGTCACACGAGGAAAGTACCCTTCCAAATTATTCCTAGGACTTTTGTCTATCCGGTGACTGATATATTTCAATTTTTTTATCCAATTAAATGTAATTTCGTATAATTTCTCTTTTTATCTAAATAAAAAACAAATAAACCCGAAAATTTTCCCCTCTTTTAAAAACAAAATTCACTTCAATAGCATACTAATATTGTTAATGAATAAATAAATAGATCACATTGTATCTAATTAGAATATCTTTTTAAATTATATAGTCGTGACATCTTAAATATTTTGAAATGACATGTAGTTTGGCATGATTTAAGCAATGTAGTGCCCATGTACTTGTTACCTTTTGTTTTCCACTCAATTAAGATTACCATTGAGGTATCAAAAGATGATGTAGCGTAGTGATGCACGCCCTCGTCTGTTGACTTAGAAATTGCAAATTTGGTAATTAATAAGACTGTTCGTGCCCCTTAATTAGTTATTTATTATTTTTCTTTTATTATGAGCCTTCTTTTAACAAACAAAATTACAATTAAGGTTCAGTTTCTATTAAAATTGGTAAAAGAATATTGAAAATGTTTTTTTTTTAAATATTTCTTCACTTTCTATTACGTTTAGTACTTTTGATATAAAAGCCGAGTATAATCAACTTCAGTGAGGCCTATGAATTATGATACTGAATTCACTGAATCGAATTATTTATCTGATTAGCAAATGATGTACAATATATTCGACCTCTTTTCATTTTGTCTTTACCAGCTTGATATATATATCGACATTATTTGACTAGATCTTTTAGAAAATGGGTGCGTAACTTATAAAAGAAGGCATACTCTCGTTCAAAAAACTATACAACTTCTATATACAAAGAAGAAAACATTTACCTCGGTCTCTTGCAAAACTTCTATATCCACTTTTATGCTTATCATAGTAACGTAAACCTTTAAACTTTTCCTTTTAATTTCTTTTTGAAAGAATTACTTTTGCTAGCGGGTCCTATAACACACCAATAAATGTCTTCTCTTACATCAACGGGTTATATAGGAAACATGGAAAAAGTGAAGAGGTAAATTGAAAACGAGAAACCAATCCAATCTTAGGATATTATTAATGATAAATTTATATGTGTGTATAAATATATAATGTCGACCAACCGTGGGACCAATGTCAAAATCCTTATTGGGAAATTTATAAGGGGAAAGAAAAGCAGGTGGACAATCATCAAAAAGGAAAGTTCAACTGCCATATTTATATGTCATTCAATGATGTGTGCTGTGCTATTGTCTAACTCACTGATTGCCTAAGCACTTTCGAAAAGCAAAAACAAAACAAAAATGCAAATGATATATGTAGAAGATAATTTTGACGCGTTATTATTTAAATTTAAGATACAATTAGAATTTTTTTTCCTTTCTGATTACAAAATAGACCTATAACTTAATAAAAAAAAGAAGAGAAAAGGTATTTAAAGGAACAAAAAAAATAAAGGTTTAAAAATGTAAGTGGGACATGAAATTTTTTGATTTTACGAGGATATATGTCGCTATATTGCCATCTTTTTTTGGATTAGAAAATTTTCGATATGTTATAGGCCTCTCTCGCCATGACACTTGCTCAGTGGGTTGTGGTCGGTTTGTCTAGGTCTTATTCACCCTCATCACATGTTCTCACACTACGAATGGATGAGTTCCCCTTGAAAAAGCCATATGACTCGATCAAATAATTGTATTTGAATTGACTGAGGCTACATGGATACGTGTACAACCATACAATTTTTGCATGGCAGCAACATATATAAAATTTGAATAATTGCTTTCTTCAAAGGAAATATATTGTTGGGTATCCCTCCAATTTGGAGGAAGTTGGGCTCAAATTGTATTGGGCTTTTATCGGGCTTTAATAGGCCCAAGAACCCATTTTTGTTAGGGTTAATATTTCAGCAAACTAGCTGAGGAATAAATAGCAGCAGAACAGCTGCAGATCAGTGTAGGTGCGGCAGCAGCAGACAGAAGCAGCAGATCAGCAGAAGCAGCAACAAAAGAACAGAGCAAAATCGGATAAACAGGGGCAGCGCGCAGCTGGAGATCAAACCTCGATCGGGACATCAAACGAACTCCGATTGGGACGAAATTTTGACAGCAGCTTCACAACACGTGGGGCTAACTTCTGAACGGTCAGAATTTCTATTCGAGCTCTGTAGGTGCTGTTTCAGCTGATTTTGTGAACCACCCGGTGTGGGTGACGAATTTAGTATTTGGGTGATCCAAGAGAGTGTTTCTCTTGAGTTTGGTGATCCAAGGGTTTACCCTTGATGAAAGACATTGTATAACCTTCATTCATAGTGGATCGTTGATTCGGAGTTGGTCCCGTGGTTTTTCCCCACATCGGGGTTTTCCACGTAAAATTATTGGTGTTCTTTTACTTTACTGCTAGTTGGTTGATTTGATTAGTTCCTATCTCGATTACACTAGAAGGGGAGGAAGATTAATCGCTGCGTTATTGTTTGGTTGAGTACATCCCTTCCCAACAAGTGGTATCAGAGCCTCGGGTTAGAGAAGTTTGAGTTTTTCGGTGTTTTCGAGATGGAGGAATCTACAGGATCTATGTTCAAGTTGAATGCAACCAACTACTCTATATGGAAGTCTCGGATGGAGGATCTTCTATTTTGCAGGGATTTGTACGATCCCATTGAAGGGGATTCCGCGAAACCCAAAGATAAGGATGACAAGGCTTAGGAACGCACAAATCGGAAGACTATTGGTTTGATTCGGCAGTGGATAGACAATAGTATTTATCATCATGTTGCTCAGGAGACAAATGCAAAAGCTTTGTGGGATAAATTGACAAATCTCTATGCGAGGAAGACACCGCAAAATAAGGCATTCCTCGTGAAGAAGCTGGTTCATCTTCGTTTTCAGGATGGAGGTGATATGGCTGCGCACATGAGTAATTTCCAGGATATTATTAACCAGTTGACGAACCTGGAGATAATATTACCCGATGAGTTGCAGGCTTGTCTACTTTTAGGGACTCTACCGGATAATTGGGACACACTCGTGGTTGCATTAAGCAATTCTGCGCCAAACGGGAAGCTATCGTTGGCCACGGTGACAGACAGTTTATTTAATGAGGAGACTAGAAGGAAAGGCTCGGGGATTTCCATTCAGTCTGAAGCTTTGGTTACTGAACAACGGGGGAGAAGTCAAAGCAGAAATTTCTCTTCCAAGCATAGTAACTCACGTGGCAAATCGAGGGGTAGATCAAAGTCGAAGACGAGGAAAGTGGTCACTTGCTATCACTGTGGAAAGGAGGGACACTACAAAAGGGAGTGTAGAGCTCTGAAGAAAAATCAGAATGGCAACGGTGAGAACAAGAAAGAAGAAGGCACTACAGCAGTGGCATCTGATGGAGAGACCTACATCATTTGTGATGAAGCCTATGTGAATTTCACATGTCAGGACTCTACCTGGGTTGCAGATACAGGTGCCTCGTTTCATGTCACTCCTCATCGGGATTTCTTCTCATCTTACACTACCGGGGACTATGGTTATGTGAGAATGGGAAATGGACAGTCATGCAAGATTGTCGGTACTGGTGATGTCTGTCTAGAGACCGAGCTTGGCTGCAAGTTGCTTCTGAAGAAGGTGAGGCATGTTCCAGAAATTCGCCTTAACCTAATCTCGACGGGTCAGCTTGATGATGAAGGCTATAGTAACGAATTTAGTAATGGGAGATGGAAGCTCTCCAAGGGTTCGTTGATTGTGGCACGGGGTCAGAAGACCGACACTCTCTACAGGCTGCGTGCCAAACACAATTCCGGTCAGGTTAATGTTGCTGAGGATTATCCTATCGAGCTATGGCATAGGAGACTTGGGCATATCAGCGATAAAGGTATTCAAATTCTTGCTAGAAAGCAGTCTTTGCCCGTTAAAGGTATGCACTTGAGCACTTGTGATCACTGTTTAGCTGGTAAGCAGAGGAGAGTTTCTTTTGTTAGAAGTCGTCCCTCTAGATGCGATCATATACTTGACCTTGTGCATACTGATGTTTGTTTCATGTCGGATAGATCTCTTGGTGGTGCTCTCTATTTTGTGACCTTTATAGATGATCACACCAGGAAGGTTTGGGCTTACCCTATGAGAACTAAAGATCAGGTGACTGAGATTTTCAAGAACTTCCATGTAGCAGTGGAAAGAGAAACGGGCATGAAACTGAAATGTGTCAGAGCTGATAATGGTGGTGAGTATAGGGGTCCTTTCGAGAACTATTGCAGGACTCACGGTATCAAACTTGAGAAGACGGTACCGAAGACACCACAGCAGAACGGGCTTGCAGAGAGAATGAACCGCACAATTGTTGAGAGAGTTCGTTGTATGCTTTCTCAGGCGAAACTGTCTAAGCCTTTCTGGGGCGAGGCAATGAGGTCAGCGGTTGATCTTATTAATCTTACACCTTCAGTTGCACTTGATGGAGATGTACCCCAGCAGGTGTGGACCGGCAAGAAAGTATCATACAAGCATCTCAGAGTCTTCGGGTGCAGGGCATCTGTTCACATTCCTCGAGATGAAAGATCAAAACTTGATGCCAAGGCAAAACAGTGCATCTTCTTGGGTTATGCACATGAAGAGTTCGGGTACAGGCTTTGGGACCCTGATAGCAAGAAGATCATCAGGAGCAGGGATGTTGTCTTCTTTGAGGACCAGACAATCGAGGATTTGCAAAAGTTAGAGAAGGCCAAAGTAGGCAATCCTCACGAGATCTCTATTCCTGTACCGGTTGATGTAGAGCATCCAGTGGAAGAGGTACCTGGTGAGTATGAAGAAACCACGACTGGGGGTGAGATTCCTCAGGTAGATGATGATGTGACTACGGATGATACAGGCTCGCGGTTACAGTTAGAGCCTGCAGATCTACCTAGACAATCTGATAGAATAAGACGACCATCTACAAGATATCCGCCTCATGAGTATGTGCTACTGACTGACGGGGGAGAACCTGAGTGCTATGATGAAGCTGTGGCACATGAGCACAAGGAGCACTGGTTGAAGGCGATGAATGAGGAGATGAACTCCTTGTCTGAAAATCACACGTATGACCTAGTGAAGCTACCGCAAGGTAAGAGAGCATTGAAGAACAAATGGGTCTACAGGTTGAAGACAGAGAACTCGCGACCTCGATACAAAGCTCGGCTGGTAGTGAAAGGTTTCAACCAGAAGAAAGGAGTTGACTTCGAGGAGATCTTCTCGCCCGTTGTCAAGATGTCATCGATCCGAGTTGTTCTCGCACTGGCAGCTAGTCTGAACTTGGAGATCGAGCAGCTCGATGTAAAAACAGCTTTCCTGCATGGTGACTTGGAGGAAGAAATATATATGGAGCAGCCTGAAGGATTCCGAGTTAAAGGTAAGGAGCATTTGGTGTGCAGGCTGAGAAAGAGCTTGTATGGGCTTAAGCAAGCACCTCGGCAGTGGTACAAAAAGTTTGACTCTTTCATGTTGAGCCATGGCTACACACGGACAACTTCAGATCATTGTGTGTTCGTGAAACAATTCTCGGATGGTGATTTTATCATTTTACTGTTATATGTGGATGATATGTTGCTTGTCGGTCATGATATGAGCAAGATTGCAGAGTTGAAGAAAGAGCTCAGCAAGTCCTTTGCCATGAAGGATTTGGGACCGGCAAAGCAGATCCTTGGGATGCATATTTCTCGTGACAGATCAAGTGGAAAACTTTGGCTTTCTCAAGAGAAGTACATCGAGAAGATTTTGGATCGGTTCAACATGGGTAATGCTAAACTAGTTTCATCACCACTTGCTTCTCATTTCAAACTTAGCTCGAAGCAATGTCCTACAAGTGAGAAGGAGAAAGAAGAGATGAAGAAAGTTCCTTACTCATCAGCTGTAGGAAGTTTGATGTATGCCATGGTCTGTACAAGACCAGATATCGCTCATTCTGTTGGTGTGGTTAGTCGTTTTCTCTCCAATCCGGGGAAAGAGCATTGGAATGCAGTTAAGTGGATTCTAAGGTATCTCAGAGGAACATCCAAGGTGTGTTTACACTTTGGCACTGGTAAGCCGGAGTTAGTGGGCTATACGGATGCGGATATGGCAGGAGATATTGATTCCCGGAAATCCACTTCGGGATACTTGATGACTTTTGCAGGGGGAGCTATCTCATGGCAGTCAAGGCTTCAAAAGTGCATCGCTTTGTCTACAACGGAAGCCGAATACATTGCGGTGACCGAAGGTTGCAAGGAGATGTTGTGGTTGCAAAAGTTTTTGCAGGAGTTGAGCTTGAAGCAAGAAAGGTATGTTCTACACTGTGATAGTCAAAGCGCAATTCATCTTTGCAAGAATCCCACTTTCCATTCGAGGTCGAAGCATATCGATATCAAGCTTCATTGGATTAGAGATGTGTTGGAGTCCAAGCTGGTGAAGCTAGACAAAGTGCACACCGATGAGAATGGAGCTGATATGATGACAAAACCTCTCGCTAGGGAGAAACTTCATGTTTGCCGAAGTATAGACGGAATGCTTGAAGCCTCCAAATAGTCGGGAGGGGGAGTTTGTTGGGTATCCCTCCAATTTGGAGGAAGTTGGGCTCAAATTGTATTGGGCTTTTATCGGGCTTTAATAGGCCCAAGAACCCATTTTTGTTAGGGTTAATATTTCAGCAAACTAGCTGAGGAATAAATAGCAGCAGAACAGCTGCAGATCAGTGTAGGTGCGGCAGCAGCAGACAGAAGCAGCAGATCAGCAGAAGCAGCAACAAAAGAACAGAGCAAAATCGGATAAACAGGGGCAGCGCGCAGCTGGAGATCAAACCTCGATCGGGACATCAAACGAACTCCGATTGGGACGAAATTTTGACAGCAGCTTCACAACACGTGGGGCTAACTTCTGAACGGTCAGAATTTCTATTCGAGCTCTGTAGGTGCTGTTTCAGCTGATTTTGTGAACCACCCGGTGTGGGTGACGAATTTAGTATTTGGGTGATCCAAGAGAGTGTTTCTCTTGAGTTTGGTGATCCAAGGGTTTACCCTTGATGAAAGACATTGTATAACCTTCATTCATAGTGGATCGTTGATTCGGAGTTGGTCTCGTGGTTTTTCCCCACATCGGGATTTTCCACGTAAAATTATTGGTGTTCTTTTACTTTACTGCTAGTTGGTTGATTTGATTAGTTCCTATCTCGATTACACTAGAAGGGGAGGAAGATTAATCGCTGCGTTATTGTTTGGTTGAGTACATCCCTTCCCAACATATATATACGTATATATATATATATGTGAGTATTGTTGTAGTCGTGAAACCATGGGTATTCTCATCTTAATAATTGAGGCTAATTTTATCTGGGATTCTACTTGACTCTAATTACGAAGTATTTCTAATGGAATTTTGAACTTATACAGTTAAAGCTTGCCACTTAAAGCACAATTTACCGTTGTTCCGTATCATTGCCAGTATATGGGTGTTGCTAATTGTGCCGACCATTTTGGCTCAGTTCTACAAGACAGAACAACATCTCCATAATTTTTCATAAAATGATGGGATACATGTAACCATGAGAGAGCCGGAGAGTCGGAGGAATATGTAATTTCCTACATATAGATAGAGAAAAAAAAAGGAAATAATGAAAAGGGGGGAAAAAAAGATATTCAATTTCTTATTTATAAAGAAATAATGAAAATAGAAAAAAAGGGATCTCAACTGCCTTCGTTGTTATACCAATAAGAGGGGTCAATATATCTTTTCGTCCAGATGACTTTGTGCTTACTTTTCACAATTCAAACTTCAAAGATTTGTCTATTGACCCGTTGTTGATGGTCTTCTGATGCTGTTTGGTGGTGAGATTGCCTAGGTAGGAGACCCCTTTCGTGATTAAACCGGGCCCACTTTCATACTATCCTCAGGACTTACGAACGCATAAAGTTTATTGAACCCTCTTCGATTACGGTGAATGTAATAAATAGATAGAGCCAATTACTATGTAAAGAAAAAAAGAAAAAGTTACGTGAGTCATGAATTACCTTTTAATAAAGTTTAAATTTAATATGAACTATATTTTGTTTTGTACATTATTATTCGACATTAGAAGAACATAGGATAAGAATTCTTAGCATTCGTTCATGATACGTGGACCTATCCTTTGTGTGTGTGTGTGTGTTTTTTTTTTGGTTGACTCCTTGATTCATGTGAATTTAGCTCATCTCTCCTTCCTTTTTTTTTAGTTTTGCTCTAAAGGTAATTCCTCTCCCTCCTTTTTCTTTTATTTATTCAAATTTTCTCACTTTTGGATGAATAAAAAACTAGCTTTTCACACGCAATGGTGGAACTTTATGTTGCAAGGCTTATGTCATGACTTGTATCAAGTTTTGGTTTTTTTGAAGAATATCAAGCTTAGGTTGATCATATGACCATTAAGTGTTCAGGCCCAACAAAGTCGGGCCAGCCTTGGATTGGCCCAGCCTCAAAATTAATGTAAAGAATTTATTTTCCTACATAAAGCTTAAAAAATGAAAAAAAAATTATTCTATCTTTATCATGAAAATAAAAATACAAATAAAAAGAAAGATCTCTTTGTTTTTTTTTTTGGGTTAAATAGGAGTCTGAGCCGGGAATAAATTAAACTAAGCAAATGCGAGGGCATAAACTGCAACAAGGTCTCCTAACAACAATTGAAGTAAGTCATTAGGAACTGAATTGAAAACATGGACACCTAAAAGAAAAGAAATCAACCGTCTTGCAATCCAATATAATTCCCTTCACAGGGAGAAACCGAGAGCTCATAAGTCTTAATTTATTGCCTGAGACTAATTCCTCTTTAAGGGGTCAGGTAAGATTGGGGCCCAATTGAAGTGAAGAATTATCTTCAGTGGAGAAAAACCAAAATAAATAAATTCCCAATTCAGCCCTTCCACTCCATTATGTTACACTTGTGCCCCAATCTTATCTTCTCCTCAGTTCATCTTTGAATTGACAGGCACGACATCGAGAGGAGTGAGGACTCTGAGTCTGTTCATCATCTGAAAGCCGTCATGGCACTGGTCTCTCGTCTACCTCCCACCAAATTCTTCCTCCATGACAATGCTCGGATCCCCATTTTCTCTTCGTCTCCGAATCGAACCCCGAACTACTTCTCCCGGAGCAAATCCGTCCTTAATGTTCCTCCGACCACTATTATTTCATGCGCTCTCCAGCAGGGACCAGCAAGCTCCGCCTCATCCTCCCCAGGACAAGGAGCATCAGAGGAGGAGGAGCTTCGGGTTGTAACGGCGATTCAGACGAGCTACAATGATATTGTTATCATCGAAACACGGGAATACCGGGCCCTGCTCCTCGACTCGACCCAGAACGTCCACAGCATTTTTAACAACGGGCCAGACAAGTGGACGGGGTCTTACTGGGACGAGTTCGCAGCCCTGCCCGCGATCATCCCGCGCGATGGTCCCGTTGCAATCCTCGGGCTGGGGGGTGGGACGGCAGCTCACCTGATGCTTGACGCCTGGCCCGGGCTGGACCTCGAGGGGTGGGAGATCGACGAGGTCCTTATCCACAAGGCGAGGGACTACCTCGGCCTGTCGGCCCTCGAACGGCCCGCGGGGCGCCTTGAGGTGAAGATCGGGGATGCGCTGTCTCCGTCCCCCGAGGCATCGAGGAGGTATGCGGGGATCGTGGTGGACCTGTTTGGTGGCGGGAGGGTGCTGCCGCTGCTGGAGGAGGAGGAGACGTGGGCGGAGCTGAAGGGGAGGCTGATGCCGGGCGGGCGGATTATGGTGAACTGCGGTGGAATTGATATTGTCCGGCTGAGCTGGGCTCCAGCATGGGAGCTGAACCCGACGATAAGGGCAATGCGAGCGGTGTTTGGAGGCGGCAGCGTGGCGGAGCTGTGCTGGAAGAAGGCGGAGGGCTACAACTATATGGCGCTCACAGGGCCACTCCCTGATTTAGATGAGTGGGCGAGTTTGGTCCCCAGCCAGTTGAGGGACAATGTGAGGCAGTGGAGGTTAGTTGGCGCTTGATTTTGACATTAAAATCATTTATTAACGATTCAGTTATCTTTAATTATCTCGATTCAATCGGGGTCTGGGGCTTCGCCGCCGGCCAGTTAAAAGGCTAGTCGTCTTGTATTGACGACATAAACATCTAGGAAAGATACCCATGTTCGTCTAGCTTAATAAAGTGTAAGTAGAAATATGCTAACACAGCGTGACGACGAACATTGTCGAGCTCATCGGCCAGGCGCAGGCCAGCCCATCTATCTTTTGGTTGTTTCCCGAATAAGATATAATATTCTGAATATCTCTCACATAGGATAATATCCCGTATCCATAAATTTCTATATGGAATATTTACCTAAAATGACTCATGATTTATTCGTTTTATCAAATTTATCCTATGTTTTTTTTTATCAAATCTATCTCATGGTTTACTTTTTGCATCAAATCTAACACAACGTTATCTTTTCCGTCGACATCTAACGGCCGTGCTGACTTGGCGCCTACGTGGCAAGTGTGGCCCATTATCTCTCCACATGACACGTCAGTACGGCCGTTAGATATGGACGGAAAAGATAATGCCGGGATAGATTTGATGTAAAAAGTAAACTATGAGATAGATTTGACAAAAAAAAATATATGATAGATTTGACAAAACGGACAAATTATGAGTCATTTTAGATAAAAATTCCTTTTTATAATTACGAGGTACATATCTACTCACGCACACATTGTGCTTCATAAGCTCGCTTGGAGATTGAGGGACGGAGAGAAAAATCTGAACACAGCCAAGTATCCCCTTTGCAGGTGTACTTGGAGGTGGTTCGTGGAAATATCATCATCATCAACAAACTGCACGTGGATTGCTTGTGATGGAAGGGACTTTAGTAACCGTAAAAAGTTCATCTAAATTTAGAATTCGTTTATTATATCTTCTTCTCTTTGCGTCTTTCCACTGACAGCCGTAATGCAGCGGCTGCTCTCTAGCCTCGCCACCAAATTCTTCCTCCGTGATGAAAATGACCAGTTCCCTATTTTCTATTCATCTTCAAATTCACCCACGAACTATTTCTTCTGGAGCAAATCCATCCTTATTGTTCCTCCGACGATTTCATGCACCCTCCAGCAAGGACCATCATCCTCCGAGGAGTTTCGGGTTGTCACGGCGGTTCAAACGGTCTAAAACGACCTCATCATCATCGAAACACGAGAATACTAGGCCCTGCTGCTCGACTTGGACCTGTGCGCCCACAGCATCCTTAATAAGGGGCCCGACAAGTGGACGGGCTCTATCTGGGATGAGTTCGCGACCCTGCCCGCCCTCATCCCAGGCGGTGGGCCCGTTGCAATCTTCGGGCTGGGTGTGGGGACAGCTGCCCGCCTGATGCTCGACGCCTGGCCCGGGTTAGACCTCGAGGGATGGAGATTGATGAGGTCGTTATCGACAAGGCTAGGGAGTACTTCGGGCTTTCGGCCCTTGAGCGCCCCAAAGGGCGCCTCGTGGTAAAGACTGGAGACGCGCTGCTCCCATCCCCCGAGGCATCGGGGAGGTATGCGGGGATCGTGTTGGACATGTTCTGCCGAGGGGTGATGCTGCCGCTGCTGGAGGAGGAGAGGACGTGGGTGGAGCTGAACAGGGGGATGAGCTGGAAGAAGGCGGGACAGAACTATTTGGCGCTCACAGGGCCGCTCCCTGAGTTAGATGAATGGGCGGGTTTGGTCCCCAGTCAGTTGAGTGAAATGATTTACTAATGATTCAATTATCTCTAATTATTTCGACCAGTCGGGGTGGGGCTTCGTCGGCGGGCCGGCCAGTGACGAGGCTATTCAGGAGTTCGTTTTCTATATATGCAAACACCTAGGAAAGATGCACATGCTCGTCGAGCATATTAGGTCAGTACATATACATTTATACTTCGTGACGGCCGTACGTTGTTGAGCTCTAACTAGGCCCACAGAGATGCCGATGTAAACTCAATGTTTTTATCAAGTTCAAGTTCCCGGGTGCTTGAGTCGTGACATGATCTATAGCATTGGATGATCGGAATCGTCTCGGAGGGACAACGGTTTTTCCCGATGACTTTGAGGTTCGAATCCAGGCACTTGTAAAATGGGCCGCAGCCCATGCACGGAGAGAATCCCATGTTTGGATTTCTCCTGTTCAGCCCAAATAACAGAAGTTCAACAAGCTGGCCAAAACTCTCTTATATCGCGATTAAACGTTAGGAGAACTTTATCCTTTAGTAGGCTGAAGCGGCTCGATTGGATTAGTCGAGAGCTCATTAGACTTCCGGATACAATGGTGCACACCAACAAAAATATTCAATGAACCTTACAACTAATTGGAATGTCTGAAAAATGAGAATCTGTACGAGTACTAGGAGGCCAGCTTATATCGCAACCACCAACCGATGCAATTGTCCCCACTCAGTTTTCTTATCGATCAACTTTCGTAACCGTTTAGGTTGCAATCCTTGTTGTGGGGGACGATAAATGTCGAGCCGTCGTGAACACGACAACCGGTGGGAAAAAGGATCACCGTACAAAAGTTTCAACGGTAAATTCCTTTCACTACATGTCGTGTTTTAGTAAGCTCTAACCTTCAATTAAATTAACACAATTTGCAATGTGTCTTGATCTTATTATAATATGCTCATATGTACATGTAATTATGTATATTATATGCATGTGTATGTATCCTGAGGTTGTTAGCACGTCCATTTTTATACGCTGTGAAATGAAAAAGGGCAGGTATGATGAACCTTATCGTAAGTCTCAACTTCCTTACCGAATATGTTGAATCAAATTCATTATTTAAACTATCTTCCTCCCTCTCTATTCTTTTTAATTAGTATAATTGTGTATTTCATTTATATCTATATATATATATATATATTGCGTAAGTAAATTGCTTACTAGCAAGTCAACATCTTTCTCCCTTCTCAATTTCTTGGCCTTACTTAATACAACTAATCTCCCTCCCTAATTCACTTCTGCTGAACTAAATTGATATCAAATAAGGATCTGGTAGCAGACGTGTCAACCGAGATAACCGACCAGGATCACATCAGCGACCAGGACAGCGCCATTTCGACTTGCTAGATGACATCAAAAGACGTTGCAGGTATTTCTCTCTCGAGCATTTGGGCTTTTAGATTGATGGTGGTTGCCCGATCAATTTAACGGAGTGTTGGACTAAGTTACTTCTGCAAATCAAAAACATGGAATTTGTGATTATCTTCAAGTTTTTGGAAAACTTATTTTATCTGATCCAATTAGTATTGCCATTTGTCTTGGTTGATGAAGCTCAGACAAGCCATGATACAGTATGAAATTTTTTTTAAAAAATAAAACAATAATATTGTGCGACTCTCTATATATATTAGTAGATGTAAAATAATTAATATATATATATATAATTATAATATCCTTGTATTTTTAAGACCGCGAGGTGTTTTCAACATATTAAATTAATTGATTTTTTTTTTGTTTAGGATCGGTGTAGTTTCGACACATAAAATTACTAATCATGAAATTGTGTTGGGACGTGATATCTATCTGATTCATTATTCAAAGTTCTTAAAGAATGAAAAAAAGCACAAAAAGAAAAATACAATTGATGATTAGTTAATTTTTTTTTCAATTGATTAATTGGGCAAAGCATCAAGAAACATAAGTAGAAATTCGAGAAGGCTAAGACGAGCTCGCCAGTAAGATGCGGCTTTACACAAAAAAAAAAAGAAGGTAAGATGTGGCCCAAAAAAAAAACAATATTGTGACTCTCTTTGTATTTTCTAGATGTAAAATAATATATAATGGATATCGATTTAGTTTTGACACGTACAATCACCAATTATGAAATCATGCCGGGACGTGATAATGTCTGATTCATTATTCAGAGATTTGAAGAATATAAATAAGCACACAACGAAAAATAAAATTGAGGATTAGTTAACCATTTATTTTCAATTTATTAATTGGCCAAGTCATCAAGAAATGTAAGTGGAAATTAGAGAAGGCCAAAGCCAACTAGCTATTAAGATAGAGCAGGACACCTACTCTTACCTAAGTTTTATGAAATAATTTTGTTAATTAATCGTAATAATATGCAGAAGCTTTTTGGTGGGTATAGAGTATCACATCAACCATCTCTAAATTATATAAAATCATTATTAATAATACTTTAATGAAAAATGGGCCATGAAAACCATGTATAGAAGTTAACGTTTTAAATTTACCTAAAAAAAATCATAGAAGTTGTTGAATGAAGGACAGGCTCAACTTGGATCCCCAAATGTCCTGCAGCCCTTGCTGTTGTCACCCTCGAGACTATATGCATACATATATATTTGTCTGTGTGTATATGTATTTTATACATGGACTATACTAAGGTTTATTAAATACAGGTAGCTAAGCCACTTTTTGTTTATATATGGAGATGATTTTCTAGAAGAATTATTTCTTATCTTATTGTTCTTATCGTGTAAGAATTAATAGAATTTCGAGAAATTATCTGTTTAGAATGAAATGATTAGATCTCCATCAACCAACATGGCAGGGATGGACCGAGAGGGGCTGGGAGTGGCAGTTGCCCTCCCTAAATTTTCACGCCTTAAAGAAATTTACGTATAATCCTTCAAATTTTAATAAAATTTCTTATATTCACCTCCTCTAACTCGGGAAAACTATCATATAGTTTGCCCCCTCAAAAATCTCGCTCCCGCTAATTCCAAACTCTGGGTCCGTCCCTGCAACACGGCGACGTTGCGATGCCCTCTCCGGTTGCTTCTGATGGTTCATTCGGCTCGGACTAATAGCCCAAGTCATTGCCGGACACCTGAGTTCGGCCAGCCAATCATGTTCGATTAGTCAATAATGATATAACAAACTGTTCACAACTTATTACATGCGGACTAAATAATACAAAACACTCTGATTATCTTATTATCTTATGTACGCACGACATTCCAACATTCATATATTCCCTTTTTATTTCACATAGATTAACCAATAATTCTGTGGTTTGACTTGTCCAATCTGATGAGAGAGCTTGGAGTTGAATCAATTTATACATTGATATATTTTATCAATTGTTAATTATTTTCTCCCTAATGAGGGTTAAGAGCTGACTAATAATATTTACCAATAGAAATGTGACATATCTCGAAGTTGGGGTGGTTCATATCGTTTTCAATTTCAGCCAAAAAAAAAATACCAAAAACAAAACTGAGAAAATGAGAGATGAGCCAAACCTTTGACTCTCTAACATACATATATATGTGAGCTGTCTAGGTTTTGCTTCTATCAGTCCAGAATTGTATTTTATTTATTTTATAAGTATAGAGGGAAAGAGTAGTTGGGGGATATCTGTACAGGCGAAATTCACTTTTAATTAAACTATAAAAATAATAATAAACATAAGCATAAATTAAGAAATTTAAAGTTTAGTATACGAAAAATGATGTTGGGTTAGTATATATGCATAAGCACAGAGACAGTTTTGTGGCACGATATGACATCTGCTGCTAGCTTAGTAACTTTTGATAATACAGCCTTTTGGTCCCTAGAGGCCGTTGTGGGCTGCGAGAGCGAGGTACTATGTTATCTCGAGCCACCACTGACTTATGAAGCAAGATTTTCGAGAACTAAACATCATGAGATCAGATGTTTGAAGAATTTGGTTATTAGCATAAAGAGAGGTATATATGTATGTATATAGATGGGGAGAGGGGAGGGACCAATGAAGTTAGGCCTATGGGGAAATCGTATATTATGCTTAAGATGTACTCAAAGAGAAAAGTGTGCATCGCTTTTCAAACTTAGTCCGAAAAACACAAGACCATCGAGAATCAGCCGGAGGCGAACATGCCAGTGGCAGCTTATCTTCTACTATTGCAGACTTAACTCGCTAAACACTCTCATTTATTCCCAATCTTCTATGTCATGAATACATGTAATTACGTACAATGCACGATTTACTTAAGGATATGGCTTGTTAAGGAATTGTAAGGACGATTATGTTATGTTTGACGTGTGGGGTTCGAGAATGATTGAGCCATGAATGGTCTTGGGGGGGTGTTAGTGGCTTCCCCATTGGCAAAATGGAGCAAAGGGGCGAATGGTAATTCGGCCACGTAAGCAAATTGTTATGAGTAAGAAACCAAAGAGAAGAGGAAATCAATGGACTGTTGATTGAGATTCACGGATTTGGAAACTTGAGGACCAATAATTAATCATGGTGAATTTGATGTTTCCATTGGATGCATTCTACTACAACCTCAAGTATGGCTTTGATAATAATAGGAGGCAATCATCATAAACGCTCCAATTTAGTCTCGTTCTTGTTCTTTTTTCTTTTTTAAGTTACCTATGCCCTATTGAGCCTCACCACGAATGCCGGTAAACCACCTCCGTTACACAATTTATTGTATTCTGTCGCCTTCGTCTTAAAACTCACTTTCTTATGAATCTATTGCATAATGTAGTTTCTGTAACCATCGGAGCCGTATGACCAACATATAGATGATTGTTATTTGTTAAGCACCGTAAATAACAATATTAGCATTTTATCGTTATGCACGATTCATTTTAAGAAAATCAATTATATTCGTAATAGAAGCGAAATAGGTCACTGAATGAATGGGTCGGCGTTTCTATCGAGTGGCCAATGTATTGGAATCCGAGAACGTGAACCGATTGGGTTCATGTGAAGATTAGACTTCTTGGCAGACAAAACATATACACTAAACAATTGTAAAGGAAGGAAATGCAATGGAAAGTGTCCGTACACATTTTGAGGAATATCATATAAATTCTTTTGGATGGTAATGATATATATATAATTTCTTATCACACGACAAGCTTCATATAAATCTTGATGTGAAAATGATAGATCATCCGCCTCAAAATGTTAACGACATCCCTTTCATTAGTTGGAACCTAAGTGCCCCTAATTTAACAATTTTTTTGACTCCTTCCAGTCCTATAAGCCTCATCGATATCGTCCCTTCCCTGCAAGTTCATCGTGTAGAGCCATCAGCATAGCCAAGAAATGTCGTAAAGTCAATCTTTATCGTATATCGGTAGCATTTTAGTTTCATAGGTTTCCGATATCAAATCATTTTTCTATCACCCCTGTTTCGAGTTAAACTAGTTCGTTTCTACCTTTTTCAAAAATCTTTCAATTATTTGTCGGAGGTGAAATATCAATTATTTAAGTTTCTCACATTTGATATTAATCATTAAATATAAGCTTCGAACTGCTTCATTGTAGATAAAATCCTACCATTGAGAACTCAGTTTACCGATTAATTATGTCCTACTCGTTTTTGCTAATTTTTAATTCAAGAAATTGAATAATTTGATATACATGATTAGGAATATACAAATTCCACTAAATAATCACCAACCACCCTTTATATTCAAATACTCATGACAACTGCCCACGCATCAAACGCTCCTCCTCCGCCTTCCCGCCGCCTCGCCCCTGCCATCCTCTGCCTCTCTCTCTGTCTCCGACCACTCTGTCATCTCCGTTTCTGCCGAATTAACAATGAGCAGGCCGAAGAAGAAGCTCTCGTACATCTCTGTCCCATCACAGACAGTCAACTCCCTCTCCCCGTCCTCTCTCCAGTCTCTCCTCATCTCCCCGAAGAAGCCGAAGAGCCCGAGCAGAACCTTCCCTGGTTGGCTGTGCTTGACCTCTCCTCGGCTATGGTTCCTGGCCCTCTCCCTAGTCAGCCTCTTCGGCATGCTCAGGCTCGGGTACAACCTCGACCCCCTAGTCATTCCTGTCTCCTCGTATCCCTGTGCCACCGCAACATGGTCCAAGGTGCAGGGATTAGTCCCGCGCGAATTCTCGAAAAGAAAGCTCAGTGCTGGTCTGCAAGGCGGTGTTGATAGTCAGAAACTGACACTGGACTCTCACGGATTCTCTGTGACCCAGAAACTGATCGGGTCAAACGTCCCGGACGGTGACCATGTAAAGGGTCGACTGGAGGGGCAACTCCACGGCATTCACGGGCAATCACAGGCGCTGGCCTCTCACGAATCCTCCATGGCCCATCTCAGCATTGAGGCGAAGGACCGGGGGACCAATCTCTGGAAATGGGACCAGGAACAGGCATCCAGTGGCATTGCCGGTCAGTTGCACGCAAAAGTCTCACCTGAATCCTGGACTCTGCAGAAGCAGTCAAGCAATGATGGAGGCTTCGACTCAGAGGGTGAGTTCTGGAAGCAACCCGACGGGATGGGCTACCGGGGCTGCTTGGAGTTCAGCAAGGAGTACAGGAGACACACCGAGACGATATTGAAGGACCGGAGGAAGTATCTGCTGGTGGTGGCTTCGGGTGGGCTGAACCAGCAGAGGAACCAGATCGTGGACGCTGTGGTGATTGCTCGGATCCTCGGGGCAGCACTCGTTGTGCCCATTTTGCAAGTCAACCTCATATGGGGCGACGAAAGGTGATGCAACCGATTCCATTAGAACTTCCAACCACACAACCTCGAAATATCAGTAAAACTCAATCCAAATACTAATCATCATCATCATCGATTTCTTTGGTTTGTTTTGAACTCGGAAAGCCTTGCTTATGGCATCGCCAATGGCCAGGTTGTCGAAAACATATTCTTTTCATTGCAGGCAACCTTTTAGTGTGCGTGCACAAAATCTTAGGGAGCTTTCCGAAGTCCTTTTTTCCTTTGGGAAGCCGTTAGGGGAACTATTTGCCTTTTTCGGGTCAACATCTTCCATGAGTTGTCAACAATACCCGATAAACGCAAGAGGCTCCATAAGCCATAACTTTTGTCGACAATCTTCCCATCTCGACGGCATTAGCCCTTTCTTGGATAAAATCACGATGGCTGGCCAGTTCGGGTAGAAGAAAACCGAACTTTCGACTCGGAAAGAATACAATGCCGTGACATAATTTCATTTCATTGTGCCCGACGAATTGAAAACTTAACAATACATTATACTCTGACATTGTAGGCAATAAAATCTAGATGCGGTTTTTGTTTCCTTTATCAAAAGAATCCATCCCCGTATCGCCTCCGACTGAGATATCAATGTTATGTGGCATTGCTTAAAGGTTTGACTGAGGATGAATTATAACTTCTTTGTTCGCAGTGAGTTCTCGGACATTTTCGATTTGGACCAATTCAAGAGAGTTCTAGCCGACGATGTGAGGGTAGTTTCATCCCTGCCGTCCAAGCACCTGAGGACGAGGCCGCTGGTCGATAACCTCACCCCCGCTGCCCACATCTCTCCTGACTGGATCCGTGCTCGCTACCTTAAGAAGGTAAGAAGCTACGTCGAATCCGAGTAACCGTACCGACTAACTTATATATCCATCCATTTTATGAAACCAAATTCCAACTACTTCTCAATTATTGCCTTTCTTTCTATTTTCCTTGAAATGTCACAAAGGCATCTTTGACCCACAAATTTTGTTTGTATATTTGGAAACATAAGCTTAGTTGCAGGCCACATTTTATACTTTTATTTTTCTTTAGCTTTTCCCAATTTTTCTTCTCTTTATGTTGATTCATCGATGTAATGTAATTATTTCTATGAAGGGCAAAAGATTCATTGGCCACATTCACAAATATCATCACCAATTATGACCCATGACAAGATTATATTATTTTTTGGAAATAAAAATTGGAAAGAAAATGCAATTCCATGGTCCGGTCCGTATGATATATCATTTTGATCCCAAGTTATGATAGATATCGTGCCATATGGCCTCATATGCGACAGTAACATGAGTTTTGGTTTCGACGAAATCGCAGTTGGAGAGAGTTGGAGTGTTGCTGCTAAGGGGTCTGGATTCAAGGCTGTCCAAGGACCTTCCTTCCGATCTTCAAAAGCTTCGGTGCAAGGTAACTCGCGAATTCGATACCAATCATCCACATAAATCGGAGCCGATATTTCCCTGTGGAGATCGCGGTTTACAACTTGGACTACTAGCGAACTTGGACCTCATTTTCATCTGATGCATCGGTCTGGGCAATGTAGGCTGCTTTCCAGGCTTTGAGGTTTGCCCCGGGAATACAGGAACTCGGGAACAGGCTCGCAGAGAGGATGCGGAGCAAGGGCCCATACCTCGCCCTCCATCTAAGGATGGAGAAGGATGTGTGGGTGAGGACAGGATGCCTTCCCGGGCTGAGCTCCAAGTATGATGAGCTGATTAACATCGAGCGGCAGAGACACCCAGAGCTCCTCACCGCCAAATCCAACATGACCTATCACGAGCGGAAACTTGCCGGTCTGTGCCCCCTCAATGCAGCGGAAGTCACCAGGTGAGCTACTTGGTACTGCAGTAACTGTCCTTTCACTTGGCTATGGGAAACTGTTTCGGTTTTCCATTTCACGTGGAAAACGAAAACAACAGAAAACTTTTACCATTTCCTAAATGTTTTCCAATTTATGAAGGACTTCGAAACTTCTTTCCAGAACCAAATAGGCTGGAAGACAACACACTTTCCCCGGTTTTTGCTACATATGTAACTATGTGATTCTACGTGGACAAGAGATTGAGTTAACAGCCATCAGGAAATCCATTACGATTTATTTTCGAGTTTACATTTGGCTATTTTTTCTCCGATACGTAGTTGATGTATCATTTTCGGACTTTTAGGTTGCTAAAGGCTCTCGGGGCCCCAAAGAATGCAAGGATATACTGGGCAGGAGGGCAACCGCTCGGAGGGAAGGAAGCACTGCTCCCATTGATCAGGGAGTTCCCGAATTTCTACAACAAGGAAGACATCGCACTGCCCGGCGAGTTGAAACCATTTGCACACCGAGCCTCTGTCATGGCAGCAATCGACTATATCATATGTGAGAAAAGCGACATCTTCATGCCCTCCCATGGAGGTAACATGGGCCATGCCCTCCAGGTATCACAGACCCCAACTCAACCTCATTCTTTTATTTACTGTTAGTCTCCAACACAACCGGATTGGACAACTCACACATGCTACAAAAGCGGCATTCTCATACTTACTAAGGTGTGAAACTGTTTTCATGGAAAACAGGGGCAGAGGGCGTATGCAGGGCATAAGAAGTACATAACACCGAACAAGAGGCAAATGCTGCCCTACTTCTTGAACGCCCCTATTCCCGAGTCAGAGTTCAACAGGATCATGCGCGATGTGCACCGGGATTCACTGGGACAGCCCGATCTAAAGATAGGTAAACTCAGAAGAGATGTCACCAAGTTCCCTATACCCGAGTGCATGTGCAACAGTTCAAACGCTGCCCATTCTTTCTCTTAACCGAAGCTTCTGAAAGGATTACCGAGAAAGATGGTCCACCGAAATTGAAGACCACAGATTGGATATTCCAACGGATACCACGTCCAGAACAAGTGAGTCCCAAACGGTATTATCGAGGCACTAATGGGGAGAGTTTTGCCCCGGAGATCAGGAACAGCACATAATACGACCTCAGATTTTTTCATTCTTTATTTAATAACTATCAAGATAAGTACAAATTATATCGATGTAAAATTATATTAACAGGATTAGCAGATACATGTATTTTCTTCTCTCCTCTTCGGTTTTTGTATAGAAGATACCCATATTGAGATCCATATTGAAAGTTGGCATTTCCTCGAGACCTTTATTCTTCTTCTAGTATCTGCCATCTTTTCTACAGTCTACACTTACTCTTGCAAGATATATTAACACGCATTAGAACCGGCATTAGAAAATTTTGATTGAATATTCATTGTTGTATTACGTTAATATGGATTCATAATCTTACATTATAGTTCAGGCACTCAAAGAGAAGAGCGAAAAGAAAAGGCCAAAAATGGAGGAGCGACCCGAGGACAACTAATAAAATCTTACATTGAATTGAAGTACAATCTCCCGAAAGGGAAGCCTGCGGTGTGCATATACCCCTAAGCTTTGTTCACTCGAATCTTCTGCCCTTCCAACAACTGCAAGCAAAGACAGAATCCGTTAAAAACATATCAGAAAGGCCTCAAATACTAAATCTGAATTACAAGAAAGTCTCTAATGGAATAAGGAGAACAACTCACAGCATTGTTAAATGATGAAATTGCAGCCTCCACATCCTCTTGTGATGAGAAGGATACGAAGCCGAACCCGCTGGATTTCGAGGTTCCAGGGACCCTCGAGACCTTTGCACTGAGCACGTTTCCTTTCTGGGAGAAAAACTGCTTCAGGGATTCTGTTGTTACGGTCTTTGCAAGGTTACCTACATATACTTTGTGGGGGCTGTCAACGAACTGGGATTCCTCGGCTTGGAGGAAGGAAAAGTCTACTGAGGGCAAAGGTTTCTCAGTGATGTTTACTTTGACCTCGCGCCCTCCAATTTCCTGCCAGGAAAAACAAAGATGAACAACACTTCTTCTAGTTACATGAAGATTCTCTATAAACTGCATACTTCAATCAAGTAAAGATCATTTTCCAACCACATTGTCCAGAAAGTTACAATGAAGCAAAGCACAACAATCAACTGTTATCCACAAATCCCGAGCAATTTCAGTGGACAAACGCCGACTGCCATCAACGGCATTCGGCACAGTTCAGGACCGGCCAAAGAGGAGCCTATCCCGAAAGACAAGGAGACTGAGACTTACAGTGCCATTGAGTTTCTCGATCACCGCATTAGCATCTTCGACGGTTTTCATTGTCACAAACGCAAAACGGCGACTCCTTCCAGTGTACTTATCATACATCACCTAAGACAGAAAACAGTGGGAATGAGATCAAAATTTCAGATTTTTGGCTCAGTGCCCCGTTTCTTCACCGCTCCATTCACCCATATCGACCCTCTCGGCACTTAAATGGACTTTTAACCCATCGGAGTAAGTTATCAAGCAAGCAGAACAACAAAAGACAGCAACATCAGGGCAAAGAGAGATTTCTACACAACAAGGAGACATACTTGACCAAAATATTGATAAGAGCAACAGAGACACATAATAGAAATGACAGATAGAACTCGAAATACCTCGACTTTCTCGACCAAGCCGTGCTCCTCGACTATACGGGTGAGCTCGGCGTTGCCGACGTTCCTCGGGATGTTTCCGACATAGAGCCTCCTCGCAGCCTCCGAGGATGGGCCAGGAGCGGCAGCAGGAGCCGATGTCGCCTCCTCGGCCACAGCCGAGAGTCTTGTCCTATGAGGAGCGGATAAGGATGGAAATGTCGGGAATTTACGGTTGAGCTGGGAAAGGGTGTTGGGTCTGAGGATTTGGACAGAGAGCTTCGTGGGGCGGTGGTGGAGGAGATTGTGGGGTGACGACAGTGAACACAACGACATTGAAGCCATTGAAGCCGTTCCTCCGCTTCTTGCTCGACCCGGAAAGGAACTTCAAAATTGCAGCTTTGATGAGGGGTTCAGTGAGAGAGAGAGAGAAGCAGCAAGTGAAAGAAGATAAATACCATTATCTACTTCTTGTTGATATCTATGGACATGCCCATGGGCTAAATTTTAGATTCTCATTGGGCTCAAATGGCCCAATTTGATATGCATAACTAGGGGTGTTCGGGTCCGAGTTATTTCGTGATTTGGGAGTAGTCTACATATTCATATCGATCTTGGTTACGATCCAAGAGATCGATCTATTACGTGAGAAGCTACCTCTATTGATGCATGTGGCCTAGCAGGAACTGCCTTCAAGAATCGACGATGAGATTCTATGATCTTCTTTCTCGTACCTGATCATATACATTTTCCATCACATTGATCCTCACCAGAGGGCAAAGGCCGTGCTATGAGGGCACCCCTCAATCTGTCAATCATACTTCCAAGGGGGTATTCCGTTCATATCAAATCAATAGTTGTCATGCATCAGTTTTCATTCAGATGATCAATTCGTCACACAACTTATTCAGATCGTCGGCTTATAAGGAAAGTATCATGCGGGTACGAACTTTGCCAGAAGGTTGTTGGTCCACATTTAGACAGTAGAACTGATACAAGATAATAAAACGACTTTCTAATATCATATTCGTTAATTCTGGTGGATCTTGGACTGGTTTCTGTATCCTTAGCTTAGATTTTTCAATCAATTCATGTATTTTTTAGATTCCAAATAAAACATGACTTATTGAATTATTGTTAAGTAAATGGAATTCTAATGTTTTAGGCGGACTCCAAATTTAATGTTGAATAATATATTTTATACGAAACAAACAAAAAAACCTCTTTTATTTTTTTTTAAAAAAAGATTTCTTTCGGCCCAATAAGGCCCAATCCTCCGAGCCCATGACCCAAACTCCTTCTAGGTTTTCCATCTCTTCTCCTAGGGTTTATACGCAACCTTAAAATCTGCCGTCAAGCTCTCATTTACAGAGACGGAGAAGAGGAGAGAGAGAGAGAGAGAGAGGGAGAGAGCTGCAGCAATGGCGCCGAAGACACCGAGGGTGAGCAGGAACCCGGAGCTGGTCCGCGGGGTCGGCAAGTACTCCAGGTCGCAGATGTACCACAAGAAGGGTCTCTGGGCCATCAAGGCCAAGCACGGCGGCCAGTTCCCCCGCCACGACCCTAAGCCGAAGCCTGAGGTCGCCGCCGCGAAGCCTCCCAAGTTCTACCCGGCTGACGACGTCAAGAAGCCCCTCACTAACAAGCGCAAGCCCAAGCCTACCAAGCTCAGGTTACATATCTATGGACCCTTAAGCTTTAGTTCAGCTGTAAAGTTGGATCTTTTCTGTGACTGGCGGGCTTGATTGGTTGTAGATTTTTGGATGTTGTGTTGATGCTTGTGTAGTTTGGGCATTGTTAATCTCAATGATCTCTGTCAATGCTTGTGATCTAGGGCTAGCATTACCCCGGGAACAGTGTTGATTATCCTCGCTGGGAGGTTTAAGGGCAAGAGGGTCGTATTCTTGAAGCAGCTTCCGTCCGGATTGCTCCTTATCACTGGTGAGAACCATTTATTTCGGTTGCTCGATGTTTACTGTTTGCTTGTGTTATTGCTTTGCAAAGATAGTGTTTTGGATCCTGAATCGTCGATATGCTGTGGGGTTTAATCAGTGGGCTTATTGCGATATGCGAAAGAAATACAATGTCTTTCTGATGTGTGTTTGCAATTTGCATTCGTCATTTTTTATCTCACATTGTTCTTGATTTTCACTGGTTGAATCCGAAGATTCAAAAACTTGTTATCTTTGAGTAGTTGTGATCCCCGATTTGGAAGAAAACTGCATGACTCAAGAATGATGTGTATTTAAATTTGTATAAGTGAAAATCAAATTAATGCCTACGCATTATGATCGAAGTTTGTGTTTTAAGAATGCTTCTGTCACTTTGAGGTTGATTATCATTTGGTCTTTTTCTGCTGCTCTTGAAACATGTAATTGCAGGTCCTTTCAAGATCAATGGTGTGCCCCTCAGAAGGGTGAACCAGTCCTATCTGATTGCAACCTCAACCAAGGTTGACATCTCTGGTGTTAATGTTGAGAAGTTTGATGATAAGTACTTCGGGAAGAAAGCCGAGAAGAAGAAGAAGAAGGGAGAGGGCGAGTTCTTCGAGGCCGAGAAAGAGGTCAGCAGTGTGACTCGACATCGTCTTCTTGTTAATCTTTTTCTTGATTTGCATGGTCTTAACTTTTTATATGATATATTCTTATAAAATGCAGGAGAAGAACGTCCTTCCACAGGAGAAGAAAGATGATCAGAAATCAGTGGACGCTCCCTTGATAAAGTCCATTGAAGGTGTGCCTGACTTGAAGACCTATTTGGCTGCTAGATTCTCTCTGAAGGCAGGCATGAAACCTCACGAGCTCGTTTTCTAGACACCAAACATTAGTGTTCAGAGGGTTTATCTTGCACCTGTACTTCTGAATATCACTGGGCAGTATATTTGTTGTTCTGCTTTCATTTTTGCCGTTCGTGTTATGCGTTTTTGGAGTAATATGACCATGCAATACTTTCAAGACATGAGATGAGGTCCCATCAATTTCATGAGCTGCAATTTTACTACTTGTTATGTCCATTTATTAGTCAGGAAGGTCTTCATCTACTGTCGTGGTTGATTAGAACTACATATAGCTGCATAAGTTTCTTCTTTCATCGGGGGATGGTGAAATCAGCCCATAGAGCGGCATGTTTTGTTTGGCCGCGTTCTATAACAAAGCAGTTGCGTGTGCTGGTCATAGAGAAAATGTTCCTTTGGTACAAATATCAATATCAAACGTTTACATCACAGTACACTTAATGAAAAATATACAGCAGATGAAATGACTATCAGGTACAAGTTCTAGGAAAACATCGAAAGACTGTCTAAAAATATTGCGAGCCCAAAAGGGGTTACGAAATACGACCGTCTGTTTAAAATCTCACAAGCTCGTGACAGTTTGGTGGAGTATAATTAGAGCTGATGTGATACAGTCTGATAAAGGATAGTTAGAGTAAGCCATCAGCTCGGGCAGACAACCTCTTGAAGAAGTTGCTTGGGACTGAGGGCAACTTGCTCCGGAACCGAGGGTGGCGGAGATAATACAGACCCGTCACGAGAGCTACCACCCGGAATGGGGTCGCGTAGAGCACCACTGCAGCACATAGGCAGAACATTATGAACAGACCAGTAGCCCTGGGGTCCCTCCAAACCAATAGGGACTGGACCCTCTCCCCTTGTATTGCCACGTCGCCGACCACCGTCTGTATCCTACCTGCCACACTCCTGAGCCGGTCATACCTCATCCGCACGATGTCGTGCGGTCTGGAAGTCGGGAATGTGTCAAACTCCTCATCGAGCTCGTCTGGGTGGACCGCCTCTGCCCATGAGAGCTTGGTGTCCACGTGGGGTGGGTGCCTTGGCCGGTACCGGTAGTTCCACAGCCCAATGAGGAACATATAGAGGAAAATAGTCGGGAGTATCAGCTCCGGATACCATATCAGGATCAGGAAAAGCACATGGACGAGGACCGAGGTCGTGGGGTTCCTCCAGTTGCAGACGTCCCCGAACCACCTGCCCATCGAGATGGCCCCCGAGAGCAGGGACATGATCCGGAAGAAGTTGGCCTTGCTCCTCCTCATGCTCCACATGTGTGAGTCCACATCGAGCATGTACTCCACCACCTCCTTCCTGAGGGGCGGCTCGGCCCTCGCAAGCCTTGTAGCCACGATGTTCATCGCCTGGTACCGGAGGTTGTCCACCTGGTTCACCGTAAGCGGATGCAGGTAGTGCATCTTGGGGAGCAAAGGATGACCGTAGACGTATATCATGTTGGCTAGGGACAGGGTCGTGAACCGGAATGCCAGCAGTAGTTCACCCATTTTCTTCACCCCGTTCGGCTGCAGAACGAGAAGCGGGTAGGAGTGCGTGTACATGCGGTGCGCCTCCAGCATCGAGAGGCGGATCCTCACCTTCCCGATCCGTGAATCCCTTGCCCCTCCGTTACCCGGTTTCTCACCCCCACCCAGGTGGCAGTTATCGAACACGCCCAAGGTCATCACAGTGCAGGGGTCGTAAACCTCCCAGGTGTATTGCTCGTTCCACTTGGGGTTCAGCGCATCGAGGATTGTTCGGGTCCGGACCCACTTCTGACCATACTTGGCGACACAATACGGGTCCGTGAATCCTCGGCCGTCCTTCATCTTCGTCGGGAGAAGCCCCTGAGCCCCCAAGATCCCGACCTCGAGTATCCCTATCGGCTCTTTCCATAGCTGCCTAGCGGTCGGCCTTTGATCACTTATGTACATTGTGGACTCATCTAAGACATGATACCCGCCCTCCAAGCATACTCTCAGGTGGATCCTACTTGAGAACTTGAGCTCTTTCCTCCGGTCCACCTCCAAGACTCCGAACCCGAACTTTTCTAGGTTGAACCACCGGGAATGAACTGGCCTGTGATCTAGCCTCTTCTCAAAAGTTTCAAGAGGGAGGCTAATCTTCCCGAGCACCTCTTCCTTCGAAGGATGGACCCGATCCTCAATTGTCACCAGTAGGTGCTCCTCAAATGGCTCGGCCACCACAAACACCAGATCCTCGTTCCAGACAGGGTTTGTGGTCTGAGTAGGACAAACCTTTGTCCTAATGACTTGGCTTCCCACCTGTGCTTTCACTAAGACCTCCGGGAGTCGGGCCCGGTCGCTCGGGATGACATCCTGAGCCTCAATCACGTTCACTCTGAGATACCACAGCTTCGGGGACACGTAGACCTTCGACCGCACACTGAAGATACCTTCTCCGCGGACAGAGGCCGCATTGGAGTGCCAAGCCTCGGGGAAGCCCTCATCAGCCTGAGTCCCAATCCAAACCGCGAGCATTATATCCCCTCTCACCTTGGCTCCTCGCCTGTCCTCGAGCCTGTACCATTGTGGAGCCAGTGGACTGTCGGGTGGGAGCCGTGTGGGGACCTCGTTCAAGTCGAACACGACCCTCCCTATGTAGTCATCCCTTCCCACCATCTCTTTGTCCTTCACGAATACCTCCAGGACCGATGACTGGATTTGGTCCTTGGAGAAGGCAAACACTTGGTTCCACTCTGGGTTCATCTTCTTGTCAAGGTGCTTTGTCCGGCCCTTATAGTTCCCGAGCTTCACCTCCACGTAAGGGTCGCAGCTGCCTGTGATGGCGCTTGAGGGAAGGTCCTTAGCCTTCACAACCCGAGCATAGAGGTAGAACATTTGCTCAACGAGGTCGTAAGTGCTGGCATACCTCTCGCCGCTGTTCATCCACCCTCTACCACCGTAGGTCCCACCATTTGGCCACCTTTGGTCCCCAAGGTCGGGTTTCGTGTCCTTGACCTTGAACTCATCGGGGTCGACTGCTGGATTCATGGTGATATGTGTATAGAAATTTGTATCGCGATAGACTCTTGAGCCGGAGGGTGAGCTTTACTTTGGCGAGTGTTTGAGTTTGGCGCCTAAAAGATTTGAGTTTGTGTTTCAGTAGATCATCGCATGCTTATGAGAGACCAACCTGCTTTCGTAGGAGTGGGAACAGAAGAAGAATCGGTTTGTTTTGGGAGTCTGTTGATACAGAAAAGCTTGAGTTTTCGGGAATATAGGGGGGCACCACGGAGGAGAATAATTCGATACTCAGTATGGATTCTGTTGAGACATATAAGGAACATTGAGAACAGTAGCTCGTCACGAGCTTAGAGGTTCAAGGAATCAGACGGCCACAAGAAACCGAAGCTGAATCGGGAAGCAAAGAAGAATTCCCAGCAGAGAAAGCAGATCAGTAAAAAGGGGAGAGGAGAGAGATCTTTTCCATAGCAAGAAAGGAATGTTTTCATGAAGAAGAGACATTAACGTGAAGAAGGCAGAGATTGGAAAAGGAGAATGTCTGTTGGGTTCTTTTCTTTGTATCAGAGAAAGGAATGATTTGATGAAGAGACCACTGCTGTGTATTTTCTGCAGACAAACAGAGAACCAGAACAATAGTGGGAGAACAAACTTTCGGGAAGCCAAGGAAGATCCCGTAGTCCCATCATATACCAATTAGTCAGGTGCTTTAACAGGCTCGGAACAATCTTAATGGCGGATATATTTTTCATTTCTGGTTCATGTTATAAATGCCAACCATAGCATTCTTTTCGAAGACAGATTTACAAACACATAGGGTTACAAGTACAAATCTAAGTTACAATGTACATACATCGATGATCATGACCCTAGAGATAGAGTAACCGATTCATTTACCGATGTTAATAAAAGAAAACATGTCCTACGCTCTACCGAGGCCTGGCCCTCATTTCTTCCACGATAGAAAATAGGAGATCCATCTTACTTCTGTCCTCCTCCGCCTTCTTCTTCTGCTCTTCCATCTTCTTCCTGTCATCTTCAATCTTTTTCTCCAGCTCCCGGATCCTAGATTGCAGCTCATCATTGCGTTCGCTGGCCTCTCTGAGTTGGTTCATGAGCTCTGTACGACTCGGAGTATTTCCAAACACAGAAGAAGGCGTGGGACCCAGACCAAAACCACGGACCCTGCCGTGCCTCTCGGGTCCAATGATCTGACGATAGATCTCGTCCTCTCTCTTCGAGCTAGAGGAATCTTCCGATTGATTAGACAGATTCTCAAACTTCTCCTACATAAAGGATCTTATTCAATTAGTTATGTAGATAATACACGCGTGTGATAAAGACAAGGGTTTCACATTCAATTTATTACCAGGATCTCTTGGGCAGCAGAGGAACCCACACTTCCATTCTTTTTTGTATAAGCAATACGAAACATTTTCAATTGAGAAGGCTCACGAAGTTCGGGATCTTTTTTAGCCTAAAGTAATAAAATCAATCAACAAATTACCAAATTAGATTTATTTTCCGATAAAAGTGAAGATGTTCAGAAATTTATGTAATTGTACCTCCTCTGCTCTGATTTGAGCATAACTCTTAGAGCCTGTGTAATGTGGGATTACTTGCTTTGCTCGATTGCACTTATTTTTAGCACACTTTTCCTGAAATGTTAAAATATAAATTCATAAGAACATAAAACGTTAATTAGTAAAATCATTGAATTTGTTATACCTTCGTTTCCTCCATGTCATGGTATGAGACAAATGCTGCCCAGTCATTCTTACTGATGCCTTCGGGGACATTTGCTAACCTTTCTTCTGTCGTCTCATATTTATCGTAGTAGTCATGCTTCAAATGATACTTGTGATCACAGAACTTCTTTCCCATTTTCTGCATGATTCTCTCTTTAATCAATGGAGTCTCTGCAAACTCAAATTTTTCCTAAATACATAGAAGCAGTGAAGCAAATATAATATTAGGAAACGCATCTATTACCAACGTCAAGAAGTAGATAGAATATAGCTAATAAATATAGCTCTATACCAAGAGACGAGCGTAGATCTTTTCCCTTGTTTCTTCTGTGACATTTTCCCAATGAAGTAGAGAAATTGGCGCATCGCCACCATTTCTGACAAGATTGCCAAGGTAGCTCGAGAATTTGGAAGCATGTAGACCAATCGGTTGCCCATGTTTATTAAATTCTAATGGAAGCTTTTGACCATTAGGCAATAAAAGAAGCTGAATATTCCGTGTCTTTCCCCATGTTCTCTTTCTTATGGAAGTCGAACCCACTGCAAGAAGAATAAAATAAACTTACTACTAATGTGATGTACAAATCATACAAAAAAATTTCTCAAGCCAATACCTGCACTACTAAAAGTTTCATCAGGTAACGCTTGAGCAGATGTATCGGTTGATTCAGGAAGAGGAACAGATGCTTCATCATTTACACCATGTGACTGTGACTGACTCGACTGAGGCACATCCATTTGAAGTTTTCCACCCACGGATTCAACTGGTAATCTTTGTGCTAGTGCATTGCTTGATTCAGGAATAGGAAGACATGCTTCATCATTTACTGCTCGCGATTGACTTGACCAAGATACATTAGTTCGATGCTTCCTACAAATGATTTCATGCAATAATCCTTGAGCAGGTGCAGGAGTAGAAAGAGACACTGCAACATCCATAGCTTGTGATTGACTAGATCGAGACACACTAGTTCGGCGTTTCCGACCAGCAGGTGCACTGGTCGATCCAGTAATAGGAATGGGTTCATCATCAATAATGGCCTCCAACCGACATGAACAAGAAGCATTACTTCGAAGCTTCCTACTGGCTTTCCATAGGGTAATGTCTGCAGATGCATTGGTTGATTCAGGAATAGGAAGAGAGGCGTCGTGATTCATAGCTTGTGATTGACACAATACAGAAGCAGCGGTCCGGCGCTTTTTTGCAACAGTTTCACATGGTGATCGTTGAGCAGATGCACTGGCTGATCGGGTAACACGAAATCCATCAACTGTAGCATTTATTGATTGACTCAACCGAGCCATTCTACTCTGGCGTTCTCCACTAACGTTTCCATCTGTTAACAATCGAGTGGATGCAACATCTGGCACCGGAATAGGAAGAGATGCTTCCTCCTCATTTATAGCTCCCGACACACTTGACTGAGACACACTAAATCGGCCCCTTTTACCAATGTTATCCTCTGGCAACTCTTGAGTAGATGCATCATCTGATTCAGGAACATGACGAGACGCTGCGTCACTTACAGCTCGCGACTGAGACGCATTATTACAGCCATGAAAAAGTAAACTACCTGTACCCAATATCATCATCATCATCGTCGTCGCAAAAGTAACAGCATTTCACAAAATCAGCAACTTCGACATACTTTAGTAAGAGCGTTTCGCCAATATCCCAAGCAGCGCTACCAGCTCCACACAGATAGCCAGTAGTCGGCGCAGCACAAGCAGAATAGTAGATCTAGTAACGACCAACAACCATAGCCGCTGGTATCAAGCAACATTTGTAGGACCTAATTCCGGGGGCAAAGAGAGAGTGGGAAGAGGAAAAGTACCTTCGGGGGTTTAGAGCTCGAGCTCTCCTTCAGTTAGCCAAGGTGGAGGTGGAGAGGGGGGACGGAGTGAGAAGAGACGGATTCCGGAGGAGAGACCGCTCCGGCAACCGGCAGCAAGCTGACCGATCGGAGCAGGGAGCGACGGCGACGACGATCATCGTCTGTGAAGAGAGCCACTGAGAAAGTGGCAGCCCCTCCTTTCACCGTTTTCCCTTTTTTTTTGAAGAAAAAATTTCCTTCGTTCATCGGGCCGCCACGTCAGCAGGAAGTGTTGTCAGCTGAATTCGCTGACTTGGCACTGTCAGAGGAGACTAAACTCCCGACGAGAATTGTCTTAAACTAGAAATAAACTTCCATCCGAAGCCTCCTTAAAAGGAACAATTTACGCAGACCAATCTCAACGTGTCACATCGGAAATTGTTAAATAATTATCAGTGACAAAATAATAAAAAATTTCTTTTTGTTATTTAATAAAAAAATTATTATTTTGAAATTAATAATAACTTATTACTAATAATAAATCTTATTAAATAACAAATTATATTATTAAATAGCAACAAATATTTTTTGAAACCTCCCTAAAACTCACCTTTTAAAGAGTCTCGATATCCTAATACCATCCCTTAATAAACTATAATTACTTTTATCCACCAACCATCAAGATATAGTCCACCAACTACCAACATGCATAGCCTCTTCGACCAAAAAAAAAAAAGATGAGTCTCGTATCGTTGCGATGTGAGACGGCATTGGAACATGACGAACGGTAACTTCTTCGAGGGAGAAGACATCGACCCACACGGATCTATGCCGTGTTGTTTGAAGAATAGCATACTGAATAAGAATATAGCGAAATGGATTTTGGCTTTGTTATTGGATGTGGGAATAGTTCAATCCCATCTGGGAAGCTGTTTTTACACATTAAAAGGGAGAAACAAGAACAAGACACCTACCATCGAACAATATGCTTCGACAAATTCGCCCCAAAAATACTTATCACATGAGATTCATCCACATGATTTTGCAAAAAAATTCAGGAATATCACGACAAAAGAAAGTCTTGCCTCAAAATTTATTGAATACTTAACCCTGTATCGACCGCACAGTAGTAGTAACCGAATCTTGCAGCAAGATCATACTCGAGACACGCTTCAGAAACCACCCCTCTCATTAGTAAGTTTTGACTTCCAAAACTCCGATTCCTCCTTGAGAATGAAGGACTGATTCTCGAACACTTCCACTTTTCTCCAAAAATAGGTGATATTTGTTTGTCTTCTATGCTCAATGGAAAACGAAAAGTCACAGGACCTCTCACCTTTTTAAACCATGGCTTTAGACAGTGTCTTCTGCTTCTTCGAGTCAAGGGAAGCCAATCCTCGGCCCAAACCGACTGGGGGCTGACCCTGCTGAGAAGTCACCTGTTCTTCCTTTTTATCTTCCCCGCTATTTGTCGTGGCACAAGCTGTGTGCCCATTAATTTCCGTCTTCGTTGCATCTGATTCTTCGTTGTTATTACTAGCCGCTGCCTCTGGAGTCGCACTAGAGTTTATGATGTTGAGGAGTTGGGTGAGGGGCTGTAAGTGGACAGGAACACCATTCTGTCGGATCATGATGCCCCGAGCCGCTGCTTTCTTCCTGGCTTCAGCAGCTGCACGGGCGGCCCTCTCATCAACACCTCTTCCTCGAGCGAGAGTCGGGTTGATCGAGGCACTCGAGCTTCCGGAACCTCCTGCTGCAGCAGCAGCTTGTAGCAACAAGTCAGGATGAGCCTGCCATGACCAAGTTGCATATTTTCAGTTAGGTACATTCACTCCAAGTAAACGACAAAATACTTGATTTTATATGTTCGAAAGTGTTAAAACTTTCGAGATGATGCACTGATCATGTATTTATTTCATGGTTAACAAACAGCTATCAGAACAGTTTGAAACAGCATATCACTTGACATGAGCTGAAAATGGGATGAGGATCCAAAAGTACCTTCAAGAGGTCAATGGCTTTTTGGGTAGACGCAGAGTTTAAAGCCTGTCCTTTCTGCTTCTGAGCGTTCATCTGTCACGCGTAAAATTACACAGAACAAACCCAGGTCAGTGCCTGTTAGGATCATCTAAAAATTCAAAGTAGTTCGTAAAGTAAGTTGCTCACCTGAAGCTCACGCATCTTAAAGGTCTTCATCCAGTTCTGCGAATCCCGCGTTCTTGAGTCCTCCTCACCGAGTTGCTTAACAAGAATGTCATAGGTTTTCTTCTCGTGCTGCAAAAAGGAAGCTACACTGATCAATATATTAATCAAACCCCAACAATGTCAAGTGGTTCACTGCAAAGCACGTACCTGATGAGATAGCTTAAATGCGCCCATGCAGTTGAAAGCAATAGCAAGAGCATGATAGCAAACTGCAGTTTGGATATGTTCTTCTCCTAGAAGCCTCTCATTCTTCTTTAATGCCTCCTGGAGATACCGAAGGGCAGTATCCATCTTCCCTATGTCTTGATACATCATCGCAACATTGATGAAGGTAGCAGCAACATCGGGGTGATCAGCGCCTGATGAAAGGCTCAGCAAGAGTAGGGCCCGTGACATGTGCCGGAGTGCGAGCTCTGTTTGGTTCAGCCCGTGGTAGAAAAGTGCCATATTGCCATAACTGAGCCACAGTATATTAACAATGTGGAGAATTAGGATACAATATGAGCAAAAGAGAGAGAGAGAGAGAGATCTATCCTCTGGCTCCATCCATTGTCATCATGACTATGTCGAAATGAAACTTTAACTTCAAAACGACATCTAAATATCCAGACGACAGAGTCTGATAACTACCTTTATGTAAGATCTTTAATGCAAAATGACATAGGATCGGGACAATACCTGTGAGCAGTATCAGGGTGGTCTAAGCCTAGGCAGCGTTCATTTATGATCAATTCCTTGTGCTGTTGCATAATTGCACCAGCCATGTCCCCTGCATGATATAGAACCATGGCGAGATACCTGGCGAGTTCAAAAAAATGAGGGCTCTTCTCATGGTGGACAATAAGAAAGGAAAGAAATCAATATATAGGCCTAAAAATTTGAACATCAGGTTGAACAGAATTATCATTATCGTGAAAGATGGTTCAATGGAAGAGCAGTTTTGTTGCTTTAGATGACTTGAAAAATCAAAAAAATGAGGGCTCTCGTAATTGGTGGAAAAAAAGAGAGGAAAGTGATTTCAGCAAAATGCCAGAGAGTGGAGACCATACATACCGGCAGCAATTAGCCACCTCACGGTGCATCGGACCAGTGACCTACAAATTCATAAAGAAAAGTATGACCTACGTAAGCTGACAAAAACTAAATACCAATTAAGATGAAATGGAACAATGATTACCTGCTGAAGCATTGAAAATGCCTCAGAAAACAATGTGTAGGCTTCACTGAGCATGCCCTGAAATATGCATCGAAAGGACTTCAATAAAGTAATCAAGAAAAAGACTCTTTTTACCCATTGTACACTTCATATATACTTCAAAGTAATTCAGAAGTGAGTGTACAGATCAGACCGATGCTTAACTCCAAGACAATAGGAATTCTTAGACCAGAAGTACTGTACCTCAGCCAGCTGGACTTTTCCAAGTTCCACAAGGTCCTTCGCCTCTGAACATACAGGAATTGAATGCTTCACCACTGGTTGGATATTCAAGATATCAGATGGCTGGAATGGTGCAGAGCCATTAAGATCATATTTGCGAGCAGCAAGAGAGATGCCAACCTGTGGGAGGAGGCAATATTAAAACATTTGATCATAGAAGCAGAACTATAATAATTTTGACAAACCCAAGAAATAACCCAAGTAATACAATCATAATTTTTTTCGTAAACAAGAAAAGAACACATGGCATAAGCATGAGATGATCAGCTTGAAAAAGCTAATGCTTTATGCGGCCAGCTTTGTTGATGCAGAGAAAGAAACGGCAGAGTATCTTCCATGTGCAAAAGAAAAACCAACTAAGAGAGATAGACCGGCATAGTTACCTTTTGGCAAAAGTTGCGGATAACTGCAACTTTCTTAACCCGAGACCTTGCATCCTCCGCCAAATCAAACTATTAAAAAATAAATTGAGATTAATGAATAGAAAAGGTATTACCAAAGAAAAGAAAAAGGTGAGAGAAAATTGATCTGCTGTAAAGTGTGAATTATGACTAGCCGAATAAACTGGTTTAACTTCCTCATAATCTATTAACTACCTTTAGGCAATGACATGGTATAGATTGTGGGGTCCATGGTACCTCCCCCTATGGCAGGGTGAAGTAACAAAACCAAATCATGGGAAAAGAAAAATATTATATTGTCACCTTGTATTTCACTTTCGCAAATTCTTGTATATCAGACCAAATGGAGTCTGAGCTGAAATTCCTGTATGAAGATTGATTCTTTTTTGTAGATGTTCTGCCTTTCCACCTTGATTGTCCCCTCGGTGATTTGCCAGAAGAATGGTGGCCAACCTGATCCTGATCGTAATGAATATAAGAATATTAGTGAAACATGAATTGAAATTACGTCCACAATCAAATTGCACAACTACCAAAATAATAGTAATATGTCTCATATCATGCATGAACCTCTTCCTATGAAAGATCTTTAATTTCAATCTGCAACATTTGATAGAGCATAATATATGATGCACATATTCAAACCATAGATCCTCAGGAACCAAAAATCATCCACACCCCGGTACCTTCTTTTGGATCCTTGACGGTGTACTGTTATTAGTGCCTTTTGAACCAACAGCTTGAGAATTTCCAAAGAAGCAGTTCAAGAAGTGAGATATTGCAGGCCCAAGATCATGATCTTCTGCATCCCTCAGAGCATCCTACAATATCCACAATATTGGGATTCTTTATGTTAATGTTATACCCAGTGAAAGCACGTTTTCTTTACAGTAGCATGATGCTGAGACCTTAAATTTTCAAGACAAGGCTAACCTTGAAAATATGCTTCGCCGACCTGACCACGATTTCATTAGAACAAAGATCCCAAAGATGTGGCATATGTCTTGTCCCATCAGCCACCTAGTATGATGATAAAGAAATATTAGAAGCTTTGAGCTGACAAACTACAGGATATATTATATATAAAAGGATTTAATACGGAATATCAATAGACTGATCTTCCACGCATTCTTATTAACCATTGGAGTTCCTTGCAATATAAACCATCTTATTTAACATTCCCAAAGTAATAAAACGTCACTAAGGAATACAATCATAGCTCATGCATTTACTTTCAATTTCAAGTATATATTCAATGCTCCAAAAATTAAACAAAAAAGTCAAACAATTCATACCTTTCCAATGTAACGAACATTAATTCCATGCGCGTGGAGTGCTTCAGTTAATGTCTGACCATCCATAGGTGAAACTTCAAGGGTGCAGAGATCTTGTATAAATTTTGGAAGCACCACTTCTGTAAGGTAGGAACTAACTTTCCTCACATTTTCTTCATCTGCCTCTATTTCCTGACGAGTTCGATAAAGTAAGTAAGAAAATCTGAATTGGATGTAAATAAGAAAATTTCTACATTACCCTAAAAACTTGCCTCTTCACTGCCAGCCAACTTGAATTCGGTGAAGACATTAGGGTTAAAAAGTATCTCCTCACTTGATTCAGCAGGCACAGGAGCCGATTGTGACAAAGAATCTTCCATTTTCTGTTTTGCAATGTCCTGAAATAATTCTTCGTGAATCACACAAACCAAAGGGGCTAATTGCTTAAACCAAAGGTGCTAGTCGCTTAGACATCAACAAGAATCGATTGGTACAACTATGTCCCTACAATCTAATTAAACTTTTTGTTTGAGACATGGAAAGAACTTCCACACAATCTTCTCCTATATGATTAAAAATTCTCTCAAAGAACAACTGAGGTATATATGGATGAGAGAAACAAAAGGCGACAGAAAAGGTAGATGCGGAACCAGACTGGATAAAAACAATCAGTGACAAAATCGAATCCGTTAAATACAAGAATTTTCAAATTAGTGCTTCAGCCAAAACTTCATTTAGATCAGTCATCTAAAGATGGATTTCTGACGTTATTAGAAAATTACAAGCGAAGACTGGCCTAAAGAAGAGAATTTAATGTTACCTTGCTTCCTGATGGTTCAACATCAGCCTCAACTTTGACTTTCTCATCAACCTTTTCAGTTCTCCCATGATCATCAGCAACAGCCCCAAGCTTTGCTTGCTGCTCAGCCTCTTCCTTATTGGTTGCATTTTCATCAGCAACTGTAGAGGAATTTGCTGCCATATCAGCACCAGCATCTGATTTAGACTTATGCTTTGATTTCTCTGCAGCTTGGGCCTTCTCCAATTAAAACAAATTTCACTAGGTCAACACAAATGTATGAAGAGAATGTCATCATATTTAAAAATGACAAGGTCTGCACCCACCTGACAATACGCAGTGACCAATTCAGGCCGCAATATACAAAATCGAGAGCCTGGTCCCGTATGGTTTGCATCACGAGGTGTTACTCTCATCAAATCAAGAAGATAGTGCCTGAATATAAAGAAGAGTGTAAGAAGAGCAAAAAGTCTGCCATGAAGCTACTAATCAAATGCGCAGCTTTCTGAAAGAGGTGAAGAGGAACTGAGTTGGATTCATCCTCCATCACACTAATTTCACATAGTATGGCTTTCATGAAGATCAAAGGGCATCAAAAAAGTTTCATAAATAACTATTCCGCAAGTCCAAATATATAGCAGTCTGAAGCTCCTAAACAAGCCCTCAACGGAATCTTTTTGAACTCTTCCTTTTCAGGCTTTCAGAAATACCATTCCATATCTTCTCTCATACTAGAGAATCACCTTTCTTTCATTAAACTCCTTCCTCGGATAGTATGTCCTTCCCGCAAAGCAAGACATTTCAGGCATCACATAACATTGATATGCATAACCAAGTCATGGACAAGTAGAGCTGATACGCACTGCTGAGTCACAGAATCCACTAGCAAAGTTACAAGAAATTTAGAGATATATGATAGCAGAAGGAAGTTCACCTATCATCACTGCCAACAATGCCCTTGCATTCCACTGGTGCTGCCAGTTTAAAGACATTTCCAGAGCCGTCAAGCACTGCATGTTCTTTCAGATGAAGGCTTTTTGCAGCCTCTAAAACCTAAGAAACGCAAAGGAAAAGGCTCATTATAATTCATTTGATATCATACGAAACAATTGTGGAGATTCAAGCTTGAACAATGTTGCTGGCTAGAAATGGTAAAGGACCAGCACTAGCTATCAACTATAAAGCAGTTTCTACATCATAAATACTAAGTACTATCACATAAATAATATATAACAGAACTTGCTACTGCCGCTTTTCTGCACCTTAGAATGAAAATCTTCATTCCAGCATATCTTCTTGCCATTGTCAACAGAACCATACAAAAGGGAATCTGATTTATCCCCTTGAAGAATACCGGGCAAGACACTCTGCAAGAAATAGCAAATTTAATTGATTAAGATAGTGAGTAAAAATAGGAATCCAGAATAAAGGCATGGTTAAGAAGGAAAATTCACTCTGTTGGGGTGGGGTGGGGTTGGGACAATTACACAAAGAGGACAGATTAAATGAAATTTTTCTCAGATCAAACAAAGATCTTCTTGCATTTTCATGCTCTTTTGGTTGCCGAAAGGATCACCAATGCAAAGGATATGAACATGGATGTCATTTCCATTATCAATAAATAGCTAAAAGGCTATGCCGGCATTTCAAGATAATCTATAAAAAACCTAAATCCAGTGCAAACTTACGGTCTTAAGAAATAGAAGCAGAATGAAAGTATTCTTCACTCACCTGTGCAACCACTCTATGGCCCCTGTAATCAATTATGGCCATCGCAAGATTGTACAGTCCAGGAACATCAGCCTCTTGATATGCTTTGGTTCCTTTAAGATCATTATTTGCAGATGCATATGTAGCCTGTTCACTGTCAGTGATCTGAGTCTCAGCAGATAACTCAGGCTCCAGTTCAACTGCACCAGCATTTCCCCCAATATTTGACCCTTTAATGTTTTCTCCATTTCCACTAATTGCATGTGGTAAATCACCAGCTGACGTATCAGAAGATGTACCCATTGAACTAGTGCCCACATTAATTGATGTAGAATCAACAGCACGCTTCTTGGAAAGCTGCTCAATGTCCGAATCAACAGCAAAACTAAAGAATATATTGTTGTGAACGTACCTGAATCCAATAAATATAATACTAATTTCATTACCAAAAAGAGAAGCACGAGAATGATAAACTCTTAAATATCAGTAAACAAAAGAAACCATGAGATGATACTAGAACAATTAGAAAATATTGTTGCCAGGCATACTAACATATGAAAGCACTCAGGATCAGTAGGATTTATTGGGGGTATGCATCTGCTAATGACTCCCATTGCACCGCTGACTGCTGCATCAACGAAGTCAGAAGTCACCTTGTAGAGAGCCCTATCACGCAATATCCTGCAACAGCAAATTTTCACAATAAAGTTTTAAAAAAAATAGAATTTCAATGTCCATAATAGCATGTCACTCAAAACATGTCATATACCTTTCATGAGGCGTTGTATGGGGAAACTCACGACAGGATTGCAACTCCTCATTCCAATCTCGCTGCATGCCAATCAGCTCACTACCATATGAAAGAGTTAGTGCATCCTCAGCTCTGGCTGCATCACGCTTGTGATCTGACAACCGGATTTAATACGTAAGATCTTCCAATATTATCACCTCCCTTTTTTGCACTATATGCAGTTTATTGATTCGGTGAGGGTATAATATCCTTGTAGCTATTCTTTTAAAAGATATAACATCTGAAAGGATTATTACATGCCATCAGGCCAGTATGAAAAAACAGATCCTCAGAAAAGTACCAACAACTAGCCCAAGGCCAATTCTTCTTCTTACTAAAATAATAGTATTAAATTGAGGCAGCATTACAGATGCCTAGAAGCAGCAATATGTTTACTGGCGCAGAAGCATGAAATGAATCCGTCTTTGCAAATATGAATGTCAGAATTGCACTTACCAGGAATGGGATATTGTCCCAGCCATGAATTTGGAGGCAACAGAGATTGAACATTCTCAAATGGATGTGCGGAGGCCTTCCGCTCCAAGATTTCACGAAAAGCTTCAAAATACAATTTTATTGAAATAAGTTATAGGACAAGAACATATTAATGTCGAGTATGCTATTGCTAGGCTCCGCTTGAAATTTTAACACAACCAAGTTTCACTTGTACCTTTTTTGAACTTAGAGCTGATCTTCTGCAGCAGCCCCACAAGTGTGGTTGCTTCAGCAGCAGCTTTACCCGGCCTTGGGTCAAGAGTATTTCCAGAGCTTGAATTGACATAAAAAGTCTTTGTGGTTCCGGTGATACAGAATGTATTTCCCTCTAATGTTACTACATCCAAGTAAATCAGATCTCCAACAAGCCTGAAATCAGAAGGGAGACTTTAACTGAACATTTCTACCGGAAAAAAATTCAAGTGCCAAATTTCCAAAAGAAAAAAGAATTACAAACTGACAATTAGAAATGTCAAGACAATATACCTTCTATAGCTTGGAGGTGGATTAAAAGACGAAAATACGATGCTTTCCACACATTTAATTTCTTTTGACATAGATGATAGCAAATTGCCCAATGACATTGTAACATCCTCCATAAGACCCAAACCATCAAGCTCCGGCACCTCAATTTTGGAGGCATCTGGAATATAATAGATTTTAGTAACAGTTAAAATAAAAAACATTCAACTAGATCGACAGATTATACAAACAGAATTAGCATAAATACAAACCTTTAACACCAGAAGCCTTATTTTGAGCTGTCTCGTACTGCAGAGCAAGCGAGGTTGATACAGAGGCATGAAGTGTGGAAAGAGACAGCAAATCTCTTGTCCGATGAACATGAGCCCTAATTGATCTGTCGTCATAGAGTGCTGCCATAACAATCAATTGCCACGTTAATGACAGGAAAACTAATTTCAAAATAGCCGAACCCATTGATGCTTGACCTTACCAGGAACCATTTCCAATGTGCAACTGCCAGTAGTGATATCAGCTACTTCAGAAATCTCATTGTAGTCCTCAAGGTAATGACTCGAACCATCCTTTGTGTGCAGGATCAAATCATAGCATGTGTGGAAACATGTCTCTGGGGCATCAAGGAGAAACTGTCTGATATCCATCACAGAGTCCCCTGGATTTAACTGCAAAAGCCAAAAAACCAATTTATAGACTGACCAATTTGTATGGTTAATTACAGCAGACAACGAGCATAAAGTAAAGCCAATCATAAGATCTGTTCTCATCGATAACACGCAGAAGACAAATGTGATGACAGCACTATTGCCTTTATTTCACCCTCAACCTACACTTACAGCCATAACCTTTACTATGACATAACCACATGTGTGCCCATTGAGGTTCTCACCCTCCCTTCCTAGTTCTAACTAGGGAACTTACTACCAAGAAGAGACAGGCATCTCAGGCGAGAAAGTTTCATAGAAACATTATATAAACCAGTAACGGACTCGAAACATGAAGCAACTGTAGAAATCTCTCATGACTTGAGCTCGGGATAACGAATAGCTCCCGACTCTCACCTGCAGCTCCAGCTTTTCCCCGCTTTGTGTTTTGACAGGCACTGGGTAAAGATGAAGATCACCTGCATAGCCAGAAGGTCCTAAAGTTAAGCTCACAATTGAGAACAGTTGAAACAGAGCACCAGAGTCATAGATATTCTAAACAGAGCAATCCAAATATGGCGAACCCACTCCCAGAAAGAAACGTACAACAACCATATGTATATGTGTATGTATTTCGTCTAATATATAACGACACTCAAGAAACAGATTGAAGAATCTGAAAGCAATTCAGTAGGATAGTCAAGTCATTGCCTTGCTTAGGTTGGGCCGCAGAATCGGAGTTCTCCGACTCCTTCGCCTCGGGCTTCAGCTCAGCTCCATTTTCGTCGGCCACACTCGGCTCCGGGGAGGCACTCGCATTCTCTTTCGCGGCGGCGCCAGAAGGCTGAGCATGAGCCGACTCAGCGGAGCTCGTATTGCCATGAGAACCCCGACGGTTCCTCCCCTTGTTGGACTTCCCCGCCATCCAACCTCCTGCAGCACACGGAGCAGCGCCAATTAAGCTCGAAACGAATAACCACTGCCAGCGTTCAGTCAACCGGCACTGACTCCGAGACCGGGACGGACGTAATCGTATAACAGACTCTTTTTTAATGCAATAATGGATTCGGAGTTCCACAGTATCGCCGGAGCTGACCTTGTGCAGAGAGGATGAGCTGAAGGCGGAGAGAGGACTGTGGAATGGTTATGGCAGTGAAATGGAAATGATGGGAAATTGAATGATACGAGGAAGAAGAAGAAGAAAGGCTTCGGCCTTTTTTTTTTTTTTTTCTTTGGGGTTTTGTTATTTGTATCAGAACCCCATAAGCCAAATCTTTGGGCGTACAGCAGAAACCCTAGAAAAAGGAGAGAGGGCTGATCCACGGCCCAGTCGACATGGCCCAATATAGGCTTGACAATTTGATTCCTGACTTTCGTAAGTTACATCAATTAGATCCCTGACTTATTTTTTGCAGCAATTTGATCCTTGAATTTATCGATTTGCATCAATTTGATCCCCTACTTTTCCAATTTACTTCAAATAGGTCATTTTTACGTTAATTACATCACCAACTAAATGAAATTACATCAATTACATCCTCAAATTAAGGAAGTTAATTAATTGCATTATACACTATATAAGTTGGGTTCTTTATGACGCAATATACATTAAGCAGGTCCTTTATGGTACATTAATTAGGTCTTTCCATCAAAATTCGTCTGACAGTATTACATCATTTAGATTCTTGCTTTCTTTTTTTTTATAATAGAAAATTTTAAAAAGAAATAGTGGGGGCCAATGGGGGCTCCCCGCCAACGACCTTGCCTTGAGGGAGAGGTCACTAGAGAGTCCAGCATCTAACGAGCAGGTTGCCAGCGAGGGAGACTCCATCGAGACTCTCCCCTATATTCCCTATGTTTTTCATCTATTTTGAAAAACATATGGAAACAAGGGCGAGCTCCGATGGGGGCTCCCCTCAATTTTTTTTATTTAAAAAAAAAAATACGACGAAACGACGTCATTTTGAATGGCGGGCTCAATATGACTTCATTTGAACCTTTTTTTAAAACAACAAAACGACGTCATTTTGAATGGCGAGTTCAATATGACTTCATTTGAACCCAAAACGACGTCGTTTTGGGTTCATCCCCTCAAAATGACGCCATTTTGTCGTCTTTTTAAAGCCTCCATTTTTCAATTTTTCTTAATTTTTTCTATTAGATAGAAGTAAAGCAAAAAAAAAACAAAGAAATGACCTAAATAATGTAACATGCTCCACAGTTAACGTCATGTTTAATGCCATGATGATGGAATGACCTAATTGACAGACCAAAAAGAGCTCTTTACGTATTTTATATAAAAAAAAATGACACAATTGATATAGTAATAACTTTTTGGTAAAGGATGTAATTGATATCATTTTCTTCAATGGAGGATGTAATTGATTTACAAGGACCAAATTGATGCAATTAACAAACTCAAGGACTATATTGATGCAAAAAAATAAATTAGGGACCCGATTCACGTAACCTGCGAAGTCATTGATCAAATTGCCTATTTACTCTTTTTTTCCCATTTTTTTTTTTTTTTGGTTTTAGGGTTTTGTTATTTGTTTTAGAACCTCATAAGGCAAATCTTTGGGTGAACAACAGAAACCTAGAAAAAAGAGAGGTGGCTAATCCACGGCCCAGTCGACATGGCCCAATATAGACTTGAAAAGAATAAACACTGCTAACAGGTGCTACATTCAGTCAATCGGCACTGACTCCGAGACAGGGACAAGGTAATCGGATAAAAGAAGCTTTTTGGATGCAATAGTGGATACGGAGTTTAGCAGGATTGGCGGAGCTGACCTTATGCAGAGAGGATGAGCTGAAAAGAAGCGGAGAGAGAACTGTGGAATGGTTATGGCAGTGAAATGGAAATGATGGGAAATTGAATGATGTGAGGAAGAATAAGAAGAAGAATAAAGGCTTTGTGTGTCCTTTTATTTATTTATTTATTTTTCCTTTCTCTTTGGTTTTGGGGTTTTGTTATTTGTTTCATAACCCCAAAAGGCAAATCTTTGGGCGAACAGCAGAAACCCTAGAAAAAGGAAAGGCGGCTAATCCTCGGCCCAATAAACATGGCCCAATAGGCTTGACAGGCCTCAGCCATATTACGGCTTGAGGAAGAGAGTTCGGGCCGATTCAAGCCTCGTGAACCGCTAGCTTAAGTTGTAAACAGCACCGGTCACGGTTGTCAACGGTGTAGTCATGTGTCGGACGGTGTTCAGCCTCGTGGGGATGGGATTCAGCATGAGTCGTAATTCCCTATAGACCAAAGCGCCTTTGGCAGCATGGTTTGGAATATTTGAATACTACGGTATCAAAAGTTGGATCTACTGACGATCAAGGTTGTCAGAATCGTGATTCTACCTAGAATCGGTCGAGGGTCGTAGAATCGTGAATCGTAAGATTCTACCTGTAATTAAAAAAATAATATATATATATATATATGTAACATACTTTCTCGAGCAAAAAAAAATCAATTCTTGTAAATTCAAATAAATCAACAATAAATCATAAATACACAAAATATCGTTACAAATTATCGAAATCGAAATCATAACTCAAACTCCTAAATAAAAGTGACTGGCAAATTTCGTAGCATATTCACCATACAACATCAGAAATCAGGATAGTTAATTTTCTCAAATGATGTGCTGGCATGAAAAAAATTCAGAGTTCAACTTGATCCTAAAATTACCAAACAATGGTCAACAGGCACATTACAAATTCAAATATATATACCCACGAATACAGAGACAAAAGACATATTCTTAGGTTTTCACGGGAACAATTGAAATCAATATTTTCACCTGCTTGATGATTCAAGGATTTAGTATCTTACCCAGCCAAATGAAAATGGGAGGTTATTGCCAGCTCCAAGTGGCACCGTGGCGACTGGAGGCGGTTTAGGTAGCCTGAGATCAGAAATCACTCCGAGAAGCCAGCTTGCTGTGCCATCCCCTCCCGCAACCTGTTGATACAATTGTCGAGAGCAGACTATTCATTTCTATTCGCTTTGATAAATGACACGAAGAAAAAGAAAAACAGGAGTGCCCTTCATTTTTTACCCCGTAGTTTATTCTTAATTTCTTCTGAACTTCATCGGCGAAGTCGTCTCCGTTATTCTTCAGCACTTCTAAAGTAACATAAAACTGGTGTAACACCTTATTAGGAGCACTTTCACCCAAATCGAATACCTGAGACATAAATGCAAGCAATTAAGACTAGGATATTCATACTTCACAGAAAGAGCAGCAGCTGTCGTCTTTCGAATTGCCCTTTACAAAAATTCATACCTGGTTTTTGTTGAGAAGAGAGCGATACGTTACGAGAAGCTGGCCGCCACTCTTGGAGTTGATGAACACACTGACTGGACATGCCGATACATGGGTAATCCTCCAAGGCTTAGATCTAGGAACGAGTAAGTAATCTGGTACGTAGAAGTCCCGACAAACGCCTTCTGACTTGTCTCCCATGACAATTTCCCAACTGTAGAAACGTAATCACAAGAAGCAGAAGAATTCAGACAAACACACAGGATTGACTGCTGGTCAAGTTTTAGGAGAACAACAACTCTGCCCTCGGTCGAAGCTCAGAGTAGCTTGGAAGAAGCGGGTGGTGGACCCTGGACCGTCAATCGAAGCTCGTAAAAGCAACTAACAAGCAGGTGGAGGAAGATTTCGTCGAAGACTCGAAGATTTCGGGGCAATGTTGAACTGTCGAAGACTGGAAAGTGGGGAAAAATTAGGGTTCATCCAACTGAAAAGAAAGGAGAAAGGGCGGGCGGGAGAGGGCTTCGGGTCTGGGCTTCTGCTCGCTTCCCCGCCCGAGCTTGGGCCGAATTGAGCCGCTCGCGATTTCCTATCGATTCCACAATCCCGACTCACCCCGTAAAATCAGAATCGGTGATCCCCCATCGAATCACGATTCTGACAACCATGCTGACGATGCCTAGTAATCGAGGTGATTTTCATTATAGTCCTACTTCTAAGCACTAGAATACGCATTTGGTTTTGCCAACCTCCACATTCCAGAACCAAGTTTTCATAAAATTCACTCGGGAGTTCATAGCATTGTGATGGTCTACTCTTGGCACAATGCTGCACTTTCAAGATAGAAGTATGTTCTAGATCAATATGTCTCTCAATAGAAGATTATCTCGATTAGTACAAAAATGTCAATTCTCTTATAGCAAAAATTAACTGACAATAAACCCACAAATGCAAGTCGAAGCACATGATCATATTTTGAGAGCCGATGTGAAATGATAGATTCGGCATTAAGCAGCCCCACCTCCTGCTCCGGTGGAGCAAGAGTTAATGCTATAAGACCTTAGCACCTATGATCTAGCAGGTTAGCTTTGCTGCGAACGAGATTTATAAACCCGACAAGAAGAAGCAGAGCATGGCAAGATTATAGTCTTGACGGAATAGTCAATAGGTGATTTGATAAATCCGAATCAATAATAGTCTTCTCTTCCATTTCCTCTATTTATAGAGAGGAGGCGGTGGCTACCTGCACTTGCAGAGAGGTGAGAACGGGTATCGGCAGTGACTGCAGGCAAGGTAGCAATTCTAACCATCAGACTCGAGTAAGAGAAGAGAAGAACGAACTTGGACAACTGTGCACTTCTTTCAATATATATAATCCCGTGGAAGCGAAATTTTTCTCCTGGGAAGTAGGTATCGAAATTTGTTGCTGGACTCATCAGTAAATCCTAGATTCTATACCATTTCCGTGATCAGTCCTCAGTATTTTCGGCACAATTTTCAGATGCATCCTTAATAACATATTATTTATGTAGTCTCAAGCCATGGATAGTCCACTTGACGAAGCTACATACAACAGAAATTATGTAGGACTGTTATTTCAGTGCGGCATACATCATTAGATTTAACTGGTCTGATTCGTGAAAACAGATGAGCTTGAAATGATAGAAATAACTATGCATAAACTGAGAGGAAAGGAAGATCACGAGCCACCGGAATGCAGACGAATGGATGAGCAAACGTCAAGGTGATCCCCGGGGCCTCGGTCATATCTACTTTGCAGTTTTTCCCCGTCCCAGCCTTCCAATCGAAACACTGAACTAGACTTGCGAGTGCCGCTTGAATCACTTGAAGCGCTAGAGAGACTCCCGGGCAGCTCCTCCTTCCACTTCCGAAAGGCAGCAGCTGGTAATACTGACCCCTGACGTCGACTTCACTGCTCTTCCCTTCCCCGAGCATGAACCTTTCAGGTCTGAACTCTAACGGCTCTTCCCAGTAGTTTGGATCCTTCCCTATCGCCCACACGTTAATGATCAGCCTTGTGTTTGCAGGGATGTGGTAGCCTCCCACTGTGCATTCCTCGGTAGATTCCCGGGTGAACAAAGGGCCCGAGGGGTGCAGTCTTAAGGTCTCCTTAACAATCGCTTGCAGGTACGGAAGGCTCGGGATGTCCGACTCCTCCACCAACCTTCCGGTGCCAACCACGGAGTCTATCTCGTTTTGCAACCTCTGGAGGACAGCCGGATGGTTGATGAGTTCGGCTAAGGCCCACTGGATCACGCCCGCTGATGTACCAGTCCCAGTAGTAAACATTTCCTGGAAAATGAAAATGAAAAAATTGCTTATGAATCATAAGCTCCTCTATTGACAATTGGGATTTTCTGAGCAATAATTCATATGATAGAATCTTTTGTATCATGTGTTAGACTATGGTCAACTGATCATGTTCATGAAGACTTAACCTATAATTAATGTCAGGGATATGAGATATCTTTTGAAAATAATATCTTGACGTGCAAGAAAAGCAAGCTTAGACTCTTAGGCTCTCACTAGAATGAATGCCTTCACGCCCTCTCTGCTGAGCCTTTGTTTTGCTCTCTCGTCCTCAACGAAATCCAGCAGTATATCGACAATGTCCCTCGTCGTGGCTTCGGGCCCACAGGCTGAGACTTGTTTCTTCCTCGTCTCCTCGTGCTCTTTCAAGATCTCTTCCATCATAGCATCTAATCTCGCCTGCACGTCTCTTAGCCTCTTCCCGAGTCCTTGCAGGTCTATGTTCTTGCAAAACCAGATGTAGTCCTGCAAATTGAACTCGCCTGTGAGAGCTCCGACTTCGTCCACCATCTTCCTCACCTCGCCTGCCTCTGCACTAGTCCCTGAACACCTCTTGCCCATCGTCATTCTTGAGATTATGTTGCTGGCAAGCCTTGTAAGCTCTTCGCCAATGTCAATCAACTTGTCTTCCCGGCTCTTCTGCATTATCGACCTGTTTTTCTTTTTAAACAGCGAGTAAGATAACTTCCTTAACGGACTCTATAAACGGCAAATTACAAGTACAACAGTACAAGTACAGCAATAGGGAAACAAAATTGACACTCGAAAAATGGTATTAGTCCCGAGCTATAATAGAACTCTACATTTCCAACATGCCAGTCATCTCGGTTCTTCTTTTGAACCCGTCCAATTATGGATGAAGCTTATCATGTTTAAATGAATCATTTGGACAAATTGAAGCTAAAGCTTGTTCATTTTGGTTTTGAAAATTACTATGCTTAGAAATTGACCACGTAGACCACAAGATCAAAGGACTAACTAACCCACCTTATGAGGGTCTCGACCTCCTCATGACGTACGGGAAAGAACTGCTCAAGCGTTCTCGTTCCGAGGAGCTCGGTCATGCATAGCTTCTTCATGAACTTCCAAAATGGGCCATAAGGGGCAAAACTAAAGTCCTCTGCCCCATAAGTCAGGTACCGTACGGCGACCGTTGAGGGACGGTTGGAGAAGGAGCCCTCATGGACACGGAGGAACTCCCTCGCAGTCTCGGGGGATGAGGTTACTACAAAGGGGACCGACCCGAAGGAGAGGCGGAAAATGGGTCCATGGCGACGGGAGAGCCTCTGGAGCGCCTTGTGCGGGATCGGCTTTAGGAGGTGGAGGTGGCCGATGATGGGAAGGGCAAGTGGCGATGGCAGGAGTCTTTTCCTTGAAGGGAAAGCCTTAGAGAGGATTGATCTGACCAACACGAAAGAGAAGAGCCATATGAGGAAGAGAACCATGTAACCTTTGAGATCTTCCATCAATGGTGTCTGCACACTAATTGCCATTTTAAGTGAAAGGGGATTGAGGTTGGAGAGCATAGGATGAGTCCACAATGTATGTATGCATACATTGTTTGATTTGGTATATATGTGCTTGATTTAAAGCAAACATAGGGAAAGATGAGACGCGCAAATATTCTGTGAGTGTTTCTTTGTCACTTTGCTAAGTAACATTCAATTAAAAAATTATTTAAGTAGTGAATTGAGTCCATAATGGTTTCACAAATTGTCACTTAGAGACATTTTAATCGATTGTTACTTATTCATTCTAAATATGATAAATTTACTAAGTATTTAGTCATTGTCATGTCTTGTAAATTTCTTTGTGAAATACGCCTTTGTTTCTTGATCTATTCACCTTTTGTCTCTACATTGTTTTGGGTGTTTTTGGCAAGACTCATATTATATATTGAATTTTTTTTGCTGAATAATATTACATATTGAATATAAGTTGATAAGTTGATCTTTTGTTTTGGATATGACATTTTAGCTACCAGATAGTATGCAACCTTGAAAAGATGCATGTGTAAAATCTCCATAAACTTCCTTTATTTCACCTTTTATATATATATATATATATATATTTTTTTTTATCTTTGTTAGGGATTGGGTTTTTGGACTCGACATCCAGTGGTTGAGAAGCCCATTAGACTTATGAGCGGTACGGCTCAGTTGGCCCCAATGAGAGAAGTGACTTACTTGAGAGCTAAGTGTATAGAAGATATACTTTCCTATTTTATCTATCTTTGAATATCGGGAATATATCGAAAATCTCTCCAGATAAGGTAACACATATGTCTATGATTCATTATAAATATTCAAGGACGACGTCAATTTATAGATTACGTCTTAATTACTCCCAGACTGACTTGAGCGTCGGAGAAGAAAATCGCGATGTCACCTCGATCTTTTCTTTTTGCAGGTTGTTTGAGGCATATTAGTGGAGTTCATCGGCAATTGGGGAAGATGGGCATAAACTGCAACTCACATGGATTGCACGTGGCTAATTACAGATTTTCTAAGTTCGTAATAATCTTTAGAATAGGCTGATGAGCCTTTCTTACGACAAAAGATTATAACAATAATAAGTTTCTAACAATTAGAAAAGTATTTGTAAAATCTCCATTGGACCAATAAGAATTGTCTATCTTTAATTCAAAAGTTTGAACCAATAAACCTCAAATCCCATATAAATCTCAGATTCCGTTGTCTTTGATTGGTGGGGGATTTTAGCAGACATGGACTCTTGACACGTAATTAGTAACGGTGTGTTTGAAAATTATAAAATTTCTTACTATAATAATAAGATTTCATTATTTAACAGAATATTTAGTCACATTTTCTAGACAACGTATTATACATACTCTTCCGATTACTCTTCAAAGAAGCACTCCTTTTAGGCAAAGTCTCGACACTTGTTCTGCTTAAGCAAGATTTCGAGTTCGAGTTCTTGTGAATGCAGAAAATCCATGATGAGAGAGTTTTACCCCTTAGTGGGCTAACCCGGTTCGATCGAATTGGTCGGGGTCTAATTGGATTTTTCAGATATCAGGATTTAGAAAAAAAAAAAACTACTTTTAAGGTACTCCAGTCCTGATGAGAACCAAATCCTTTCTTTTTCTTTTTATAAGTGATGATTTAAGAAAATGTCAAAATATAAAAAGTGGCAGTAAAAAAAGTATAGCAAGTTAACCATAACAACTCCTAATCAATCTTAAATAAGAAGACAGACAAGATTTAACTTTTAACAAGAAGTTGAGTAGAGAAGCAACTTTGCTCGAGTCATCTCCACCACCATGCACCAGCCCGTGCCATCGAAAATTTTTAAGTCTCCCTCTCCACGTCACTTACGAGTATACCATCCAGTATAGCTTCCTTAATTAAGGCATATTCTAGCTTCTTCCCCTTCTATTGCACTTCAAAGTTCAACTCATAATCATCGGTTCCAATAGGTTTAACGATATGAAGTAGCACTTCCTTTCTTTGGACACATACCGGTAGAACTTCCCGCACGATTTTATTAACATCCAGGCGAACCATTACAAGTTCTCTAATATGATTTGTTTTCTTTCTATTGCTAAAAAATATCAAATTACTTGCAAGTGTTAGAGTCGGACAATTTGGGGGAAAATTTAGTAAATCAACTAAATAAAGTTAGAGGACTCAACTGTGAGAATTGGATAATTTGGGGCCAAATTGGATGTTATTTCTTGAAGTCGTATTTATGGCTCTGACCACGAAAATACCAAACTTGGACTTACTAAAAAAGAAAGCATCAAGGGCCGACTTGCTTCTCTCCTCCCTGGACCTGGCGCACGAGCTCTCTGAAGCAACGGTTGGTGTAATGAAGACTATCCTAGTCAAACGGACCATACGCCGGGTGTAGATAATCGAATATTGTCGAGCGCGGAAAGTGATGCTGACGCGGTGCCTCAGCTTTTTCCTAACAAATAATAAAATCCCTCTCCCGCCATTGTCCCTCTCAGAGAATCTCTCCCTTCTCTCTCTCTCTCTCTCTCTGTGTCCAGACCGAACGGCGTTTGCTCGCCGATGGACATTCCGGTGATAGATCTCGCGCCGTACCTGGAGATTGCCGGCCGGCTTAGCGGCGGCCCCGCGGACCTCCCCGGCCAGCTCGGGTCCTCCCTCTCTGAGCTGTGCGGCGAGGTCAGCCGAGTCTTGCGGGAGACCGGAGCCCTAGTGGTGAAGGATCCGAGGTGCTCCGCCGAGGACAACGACCGCTTCATCGACATGATGGAGAAGTACTTCGAGCGGCCCGAGGAGTTCAAGCGTCTCCAGGAGCGGCCCAATCTACATTACCAGGTCTCTTTTTTCAGCTTGTAAAGCTCAGATTACAGTGAGAAATGACAATTCTTGCGAGGATCAGTGTAATTGGTCTAGTAGAGGATCTAGTGAGTTGGTTCTTCGTCGTCTTTTTTACGGATTTAATTAGTTCAGTAGCGAATCATGATTCTGATCGGAGGATCCATGAATTGGATTGGAAGGCAATAGGCATTGCATTATTGAAATGCTTCTGAGAGCTTGATAGTATCCGTTATGGACATTTAGGTTGCTCAAGTATATTGCCGGTCCTCTAGAGTTCTATAGGTTGTCTTGTCCTATATCGATTAGATTTTGAACGGATTTGGGTTTGTTCGAGCTTCAGTTCTCTGTTACAGCGAGAAACTGTTGTAAAAGTTGAAACTTATAGGTTGGCGTGACCCCGGAGGGAGTTGAAGTTCCTAGAAGCTTAGTTGATGAGGAAATGCAAGAGAAATTGAAGTCAATGCCTAATGAGGTTCAGCCAGCTACCCCGAAGGGTCCTGATCGTAAGTGGCGATACATGTGGAGAATTGGTCCTCGGCCATTAAACACCCGCTTTAAGGTCATATATCTCTCCCTTCTTCAAATTTCTGATTTTGCTTCTCTTTGCATCTAATGTTCGTTTTAATCAGCTTGTCTTGCTGACCTTGCTCTTTGATAGGAATTGAACTCGGAGCCCGTCATACCTGAGGGTTTTCCTGAATGGAAGGAGACCATGGACTCTTGGGGGTACAAGATGATATCAGCAATAGAGGTTGTTCAGTATAGACAAATTGCTATCTGTATTTGCATGCTATCGTGCTCATCATTTGGAGTTGACTGTGGCTTTTGGTTAGGCTGTTGCTGAGATGGCAGCTATTGGGTTTGGGTTGCCTAAGGATGCATTCACTTCTCTGATGAAGCAGGTGAAAAACATCTTACGGTTTTCTTTATCACAGTGGATTTCCACCAGTTACACTTTCTTTACAACATCTACACTGCTACAGCTGTTTTCTTTCTGAGTGAATTGAAAGAATGGAGAAATAGACAATGAAAAAGAAAAGAACCATCTGATGTCTGATACTGCTGCTGTATGGAAAGTCATTTCAAAGATGCTAGAATCATTGCTTAGCTGAACTATTCATTTTTCTGACACCATCCAGAAAAGCACTTCATATTCTGGATAGAAGTCTGCATTTTATATGGTGTGAGAGTGCCCCCACATAATCAAGTCAGTCTCCATTTGCTCAATTTTTGAAAGTCGTCGCTGTTACTTTTCTGTGTCAAGTGGCACGCCATTGATGTATTTTCAGTTGCATATTCTGGAATTATTCATTGGTCTGTCAGTCGATTGACTTGTTCTCTGAACCACAGGGACCACACCTTCTTGCTCCAACAGGAAGTGATCTCCGCCGATATGGTCAGGAGGGTACTGTCTTTGCAGGATACCACTATGACCTGAACTTTTTAACAATCCATGGAAGAAGCAGATTCCCGGGATTATATATATGGTTAAGAAATGGGCAAAAGGTTGAAGTAAAAGTTCCAGTGGGATGCCTCCTGATCCAGACTGGGAAGCAGGCAAGTCTCATTGCTTTGGAGCTTGCAGCTGTTTGTTTAGTGGAATAACTCTCTTCATATCCCTTTCTCTCCAGTGGTTTGACTTTGATAACTTGATTTGAGTCATGGAACCAAGTCAATCTTCGGGTTGTCTTTTCTCGTTACTACCTTATCTTGATGCATTGTTTTCTGTTTCCTTCCACTGCTTATATGTGCAGATTGAATGGTTAACTGCTGGTGATTGCATGGCGGGCATGCACGAAGTTGTGGTCACAAAGAGAACCATTGATGCTGTTAAACTCGCATCAGAGCAAAATTGCAGCTTATGGAGAGTCTCCTCAACAGTATGTAAAGCCATCTTTGATTTAGTGTTTCAATGGTGAGAGGCTTTGGCCTAGAAAGAGGATCTCATTAATATTTTTGGTTTCTTCTTATGCTTATGTAGCTGTTTGCCCACGTAGCATCCGATGCTGTATTGAAGCCACTGGGCCACTTCGCATCCTCACCGCTTGCAGATAAATACCCGCCCATCCGTGCTGGAGAGTTTGTGGAGCAAGAGCTTGCGGTAATTAACCTGAAAGGAAGCAAAGCTGAAAGTTGATGAACCCTCATGAGCATCACAGAAATTATTCTTTCCAAGAAATGTGACGTTGATTTCATTATTGTTGGCAATAACCGACGTTGCCTTTCACAAGAGGCTGTTTGAGCGTGCGATGGCTCAGACTTAAAGCCGTTGCTAAGCCATGCTGATGTATTCAACTTGCAAAAAGTATTTAACGTGTTTCTGAAATTGATTTGGTTGCCATGTTCGATAAGATTATATGCGCAAGCTGCACTACATTCCTTCAATGTGGAAATGCATTTGCTTTCTAATTCTGATGTTTGTGAATGTGCAAGCTTCGTGTGGGGGAGCTCATGAAATTTGAGTTGAGCAACTGTCCCCCAAGCCCAGCCGTCACCGTTTTTGCTCCTTTGGAACTTTTCTAAGGAATAAACCCGATCGAAACCAGCACAGACCCATCTGATTCTGAAAGGAGGATGAACAAGGACCATTCAGGGGCCACAGACATGGCATTCTACGTATATTAGAGCAATCCAGCTTGCTCTGTGAACGTGAACGATACATATGTTCAGAGTATAGACTCACAGCCTGTTTGGCCGGGCCTCATAGGAATCAAGTCAAATACATCGAAACGAAGTCCTTCCTGCCTCGAGTGGGCCCCGCTCGACCGGGACTAGCAGCATGACAGACATGATCTTCATGGTTAGGACACAGACGCCCATCTGCATGACATCTGAAGAGATCAAATCCCCTCTCCCTATATATACTAACTGAAGCCCGTATAACCTTTTAGATTCAAACCTTAAGCATCAGAGTAATCGATTCAGCTATTAACTTTTAGGTACATCGAGATATGGATCCCAAAAAGACAGCTCCCATGTTGCTGGTCCTGTTCGTGGTCATTACGGCGACCATGGTGGAGCCGGCCAGAGGCAGCACGTGCATGACCACGTTCTTTGCCACCCTAGTCCAGATGATCCCGTGCCGGCCAGCTGTGGCACCCTTCAGCCCAATCCTGCCGAGCGAGGCCTGCTGCAACGCCATCAAGGCCCTCGGGCAGCCCTGCCTCTGCGTGCTCCTTAGCGGGCCCCCTATCTCCGGCATGGACCGCAACATGGCACTCCAGCTCCCATCCAAGTGCACCGCCAACTTTGAACCATGTACGTTATTTACAAACCATTTTCTCCCGGCGCTTTTTCCATATAAAACTACCGTGAAGCTTTCCGTAAAATATCAAGTATACCTCCATAGGTCTATTCATAGATGACTCAAAACTACAAGATTGTGTCAAAGACAACTGACGTGCACGCATCTTTTCATTAGTTCATGACTAAATGTCATTCCAAAGAGTTCGATTTTCTGTCAGACATGAGTTTATGTTCAGTTGAATTCTCATTGGTGCAGGCAACACGACGAAGCACTAGGTACGAATGAAGGCCGATTACAAATCTTAGCCGTTGCGTAGGCTTTTGCAAATAATTTGGGTGAAGAGCTGCCGTTGGAAGATGTTTGTCATTGTTACGAGTATTTCCATGTAGTAGAATAAAAAGAGTGACCAAAGGATAATATGTACCTTTGGATAATTGAGGGAACGAATGAATTCTATGTAGGATTTTCTTCGTGGAGTCATTAGAATTTCAGAATCAGGCCTCTTCCAATATTTTCTCGCTTCCCTTTTCTCTGATTTCATGTCGATTTTTTGATATTGGGACTCCGAATTAAAGGAAATCATTGCATTTAAGACAGCTTGAACACGTTACTGATGCAACCACGTAGACGGACGAGGAAAACTGATCTTCAGGATTCTTAAGTAGCATGAAGAAAACAAAGACAAAAGGACCTAAGAACAACTAGCGTAGGTCTTGGCCGGATAATGTTCTGCCCTTGGTCAGGTCAGCTTTTGTTAACCTGTATCTTAGATTGGAAACGTGCGTTGTACAGAATAAAGAAATCCAAACAGCACAGGAAAATGTGTGGGTATACAAACTTGCTCCGAGAAGGAAAATTAAGGAAGCTTTCACTAACCACAGGTTCATAGATAAAGAAAAAACATCAGACACTTGTTTGAGGACAAATACCGGAAGCAACATTCATCAGTCCCCTGTAACTTCCTACTTCGACGATCTTACGTGTCTTTATGAACAAGACAGATTTGCAGCACGCTTTTCTCAGTAGTATGATTTCCGAGGATTGTTCTGCAGCCAAAGGAAAACCAAATGAGCACCTTGTTAGTTACGACAATGACCCCAAGAACATTAATGCTCGATAAAGAAAGCTCATGTTTGTATCACCCTAAACCGAGTATCCTTGAGGTGAATCGACGAGACACTCCACACTAAATAGAGTCACATTTGTCAATCTTAAATCTAAGAATTAAAGGCTTAAGTGTCGCTTCAAATGACTGGGACGGGCAAAATGATCAAAATGAGCTTGACGGTGTCAGGAATTTCAGTCACAACGAGATCAATCCTAAACTACCATGGGAGATTGAGACAAGAAACAAACATTACGAGGCAGATCAACTACTTAATTCAAAGAGGTCGATGGCGATATCTGGACAAGTCATTAAAACAGGATCCAAATGAAGGAGAGTACCAGAGGGTTCGGTCTATAGCGATAACCGAGCATCATTCGCTTCTTATACTGCTCGTAGATGTCATCTTCAGCTGTCACCTCCCCAGGCTTCTGAGCACCGATTCCCAAGTTGTCCTTTTTCACTTCTCCTGCCATTATTGGGTCTGCAATACCACTTCTAGAGCTCCCAAGCCCCTCACCTGTCCATAGCAAAGAACAATATGATCAGAGAGGAATATAATTTATTTAAGCAACAATGACCAAAAATATTTAATAAAACAAAATCCAAGTGCAAAAGAACCTTCTTTCCATCCCATTTTTGACAAAAGCCTGTGGCCCACATTATCAGCCTGGATCCGAGCTCTCTCTGCAGCCGCCCTAGCAGATTTCCGTGCCTCAGCATCGTTACACGAAGCCAAGAACTTCTCGAGCTCTTCTTGTGGTATGAAGTCGCCCATGTGATGGCCTTTCTTACTAGAAGCTACAGAACAAAACGAATTTGAGTGAGCTCAATATATAGAATGTTTTGGGCAAGATAAAAAACAGTAGATACAAACCTTGAAGGGAAGGAGGTGGAGGCATCTCATCTTTCGACTGTTTAGGCTGTCTCCTTCTCTCCTCCTGTGCAGCCTTCTTCATGTAGAACTCCATCATAGCTATAGGATCTGCAAAGTCTTATGAAGTTGACTCAAGGGGACAAATACAGAGAAACCGAAATGCTTTAATCTTTTACTTTATCTAAAGAGAATTTATCTTTAAATATTTATTATTTTACATAAAAAAGAACAGGAACGATGTATCAACATGGTTAATGCATACAAGTATATGAAATGGCATGGACAGCAAACAAACTATGAGCAAATAAGCAATATATTCATGAAGATTACATCTTAAAAAATTAAAAGCTCCGTTTATCTCGTAATCTGTATCAATCACAAGGTACTAAGATGAAAGAGGCCTATATAAACTGAAAAAGTAAAATGGCTTGAAGCCTTATATCATGGACTTTCTCATACCAAATCTCAAGCAGAGGAACCAAAGCCTAAGTAATATAATTATCAAGTTAAAAAGTTAAGCTCTTGTGTCGGTTCTGCTATCATAACTAATTTCATAATTATTCCAAGCAATAGTGAAATGCACCACTCTCTTTTCCAAGTACAGTATACAAGGAACTAAAACTATTTCCAAGTACACAGCTCTTGTAATTTCAATAAACCACAGATTTACTTGATAGGAAAATACACAAACCGTTATTGTTTCTATCTGCTGATGCTGAATCAACACCAGCATCATCCATGGCTTCATACAATGCTGAAGCAGGTGTTTGGTAATTTGATTGATGGCTATGTGACCTTTGAGAAACAGTACCCAATCTTGATGATGAAGAGCTCGTCCCACCTTCAGCAAAAATAAAGTAATAGCCATATGAGTAGAGAAATGACTCGCTTCAGTGCTGGATGTATAGATCAACACAAGCCATTATCAGTCAAGAACCGCGTACTTTGTACAAGTAACCTTATCCCAACAAATATGACAAACCTAATCAAGAAGCTGTGTCATATCTATGGAAAAAGCAGCAGGCCATATGACATACAAATTAGGTAAGTGACCCAACCAACAGAGAAATAAGGAAAGAATTTTCCATGCAATTACTTGCCTCGACCAGTCAGATGCAATAATTATCCCCAAATCTGAACCTATCCTCCATGAAAAGCCCGACCAAATGCCATATTGATGTTTCCTACTCTTTTCTCAGTGAGAGATTACACAGTCATAGCTTCTTGAGCACTAATTTTCTATGTCAATTGCAACTTCAAATTCAGTCATTGGTTCCATCCTAGGTCCCTTTTTACAATCAACTCCATGCAAGCCAACTCACAGCATTGAAAAGAACATGATTTGACTTATAAAAATAATAAGTCATACTAGATTAATCAATGAAAAGCAGCCTTTGAATGAATTATCAGATTGTGACACCAAATATATAGTTAAAATAAAAAACTAACCACTTTGGGGTGTTTGGGATTCCTTAGCCTGTGAAAGGGCTTTTTCCTCTTCTGCCAGCCGGTATTCATAGTATTTATATTCAGCACAAGTCTTGTCAAATAGAAATCTGTAAAAAGGACAAAATCAAATAAATGAACATATACGCTCCAAAATTATGTCATTCAAAATAAAGATAATATCAGAAGATAGGATGGAAAAAATTAAGAGAGAGAGAAATCCCTGCACAAATTCAGACAACTAAGCTGAATAGAGAACATACTTGAATGGGGTATCACCAGGATTCTTTTGGCGAGTAATATCCTCAAAGTGCCTTCCATTTTTTGCCACAAAACTTGCGAGTTTGTCCGCAACATTCTTTACTGTAAGGTCACTCGGGGAAGGTGGTGGTGCTGCATTTCACTTACAAAACCGATTAATACCAAGAGCATGAACAAGAGAATGGAAACTACTCTTGTAGCAGGCGTGCCACATAATCCAAATCTTTCATTGAACATCTCTTTCCACCAATGTTGGTAGGTACTTAAGGTTATAGCTGCATTCATGAGACAAAACACATTCAAGACTTCGCCTCGTTTATTCACAAGCTGAAGAGGAGAAGATGTAAACCTATGATTTCATCATAGAGAGCACAGGGATAGCCAGTTTTTACAAGCAACCATTTAATAGTTCAATAAATTAAGAAGCTGAGAATCATATAAGTGCAGAAAACGGTGGTAACCCTCAGCCTGAAGAAAATACTTCATTAAATAGGGATTCACTTGAAATTGCATCAACTACAAACCTACGCTTAAAAAAAAGAAAAAGAAAAAAAAAGACGAGAAACAATGTCACAAGATGCAAATGCCCTAGATATCCAGTCCCATGTGTACATAAAAGATACTGGCTTATCAAAGCTAGGAAAGCAGCTACTGTGTCCTATCATATTGTTGGACAGAATCCCACTGACAGAAAGTCAGACAGAAGAAGAGAAGAATGCTAAACTCTTCTTGCTGCCAACAAAGTGGGAAAAGCTACACATGGAAATAGGTCTCACAGAAATCCTCTCCTGGAAGTCCGCACCCTCTCTCTCAGGCATGCCTCCATTTATATTCTTACATACGAGTCTGATCTAAAGACTACCATCTTGATCAAAATTCTACCTTAGAGGGAAACAATTTCATGCATAACCAATTTCTTCACAATTTTATGAACTATTAAAATGCTAACTATATTTAAAGGAAAGTGAGATACCCAAACATGTTGCACCTTAGCCAAAATAGACAAGTAATTATCCGTGAAGCAGTAATTACCAACATCAACTTGTCTCGAGGATTTGTAAGATACATCTTGGTCGGCTAATTTCTGCCGCTTTGCCGATGCATCACCAGAATCATTCACAGCATCAGTCTCATCCTCATCCTCATCAGCATCTAACTTCACTGCAGGTGCCACAATCTTTGACTTCTGTTTCAAGCTGAAAGCCAGTTTACCTCCCGAGGCAGGTTGAGGCTTTCGGGCATCATTAGACTTAATACTGAAGCTGGTTTTAGAAACTGTAGAGTTAGGAGTTGAAGTCCCTGACACAACTACCCTCGGTTGAGTACTTCCTGCAGGATCACTCGTTTCCTTGGCTTTCTCTTGTTGGAGCTGTTTGAACCTCTCCATGAACGAACCATCATTAACAAAAAGGCTAGGAGGTGCTTCTTTGTCCATTTAGCAATCACCCAATTGTTGCTATGCTGTTATTTGGAGGCCGCTGTTTCCAAACAAGCTTTCAAGCTATTTAGACATCGAACTGTAAATTCGACTCTTTTTCATATGTACATAAATGACGGAAGTGGCTTAATAAGATTACAATTCCAACAGAGTAGAACCTAATCACGAGCAAGCAACCACAACGGAGCAACATATGACAAAACGGCATCAAAGAGATAATACGAAGAGACCAGAAACTTCAAAAAGCAACTCTTTTTAAGGGCCACTCTAATTCATCCAAACCACACAGAAAACCCAAGCAAGAGTTGCCCGCAGAAAAACGGCAAAACATGATCTAATCCAATCGGCCACAAAAGACTGCCATGCAAATTCAATGCACGACCCCCACTGATCCAACCAGACCCAGAAACCCTAATGTAAACCCACCCGAAGAACAATGAATACCCACTGAACGATCAGCGAAAAGCAGCTCATCTTCCAGTGACCCGAAATCAATGAAACTCAGACCACCGGAAGACTGAGTGATAGAAATCAATACAGGGAAGCAAATTCAGGAGGAACTTACCTCCAGCGCTGCTTGGTGACGCAAAGAGAAGCTCGATCGGGATCCTCAATCTAGGCTCTGATCGAGAAAGCACATGCGCCACCGAGACAATCAATAGCCGGAGGAGGTGAAGGGGAAGAAGGCGGGAGAAGATATCCGACCGGTGAATCCGAGAAGCTCAGAGAGAGAAAGGGAGGGGGTGAGAGAGAGAGACAGAGAGGTGAATGAATATATGAACGTATGGTCGTCTTCTTCGCACGGCAGGGGTTGCAGTGTAATTTACGCCAACTTTTGGGGTTGATTTCCAATTCGCCTCCTGAAGTTTTCTCTCTTCCCATTTAGCTCCCCATATTCTCGTTAATTTCAAATGTCCCCCGACTTTGTGTTGAATTCAAATTTACCCCTCTTGTTTAAGGGAGACCAAAAAGTCCACCCGACAGTTCCAGTGGTCTGAAAATGCTACTGAATTTCTATAACATTGCAAGGATCTGCCCGACAAGACGGTTGTTTTGTTTCTATTGTATCAACAAAGGGGCTTGTGGATTGCCGTAGAATGACAGTTTCGATTAATTGTTTACTCACTTGAGTTGGAGTTAGAGATCGATGATTTTGTATATCATTAAGGTCTCGACGACATATAACACGAGAAATCAACTTAACATACTCTATGTTCGTCCCTCTTATGTGCTAAATGATTATGAGAATGATTTCGCAAGCTGCGAGAAGTGGAGATAGATTCCCAAACTATGGGGAACGATATGAGACAAAGGAGCAAATTGATCGAGGGGCAAAACTATGGTTTTTCAATGGAATTGACTATTAGGTGTACACTACTTCCAAGTTTCTCGTTTGTAGCCAATTCATTTTTGTAAATGACGATTGGGTCACTAATGATGGAAACTTCTTTAACAGAGACTACATGGCATTGTTCAAGCACAAATGCGATATGTTAGGTTCCGATCTCATAGATTGGCTTTCTCTAGCAACTTCCCGAATCTCCGAGGAAACAAACGTTACAAAACTGACAGAAGACAATCTCAAGTCGATGGAGAATTTGTCAAAGTCCAGTTGGAATTGGAAGGAGTATTATCTCATACGTAAAGAGTATAACTACACAGCACGGGATGAGAACTTCATTGCTATTTTAACAACACATATTTCACCGACTCCAATGTGTTATTGCGTCTTATAAATCACACGACCCTCAAATTAGCAATCAGCAATATGTTGATTGCCATTCATTATCATCTCAATTCTCAAGCAACAATGAGCAAAGAACTATGCAGCTAGTCCTAACACATGCTACGACCTCACATCTCAGATTCAAATCCAATGTTCCAGAAGCCTTCGGGAGTCAGTGGAGGAACATACTTGTACCTGTGCCTCGAGACACCATCATGATGCTCGCATCGGATATTTGTATTGTTACCACCAGTATCTCCATTTCCATTATCGGGAAGTACAGCATCATAGAACTTCTTGCATTGCTTGCACTCAACACCTTTCAGAGCCTCCCTTTCGGCTTTCTTTCTCACAGCACCCACGTACTTAAAGCTTTTCCTACTGCCATCAGAAGGTGCTGGCGCTTGCTGCTTCCCTGGACAAGGATCAACATTCATGTCCTGGGTCTCATCGTCATCTAGGGACCCGTGGTCTACTCCCCTTGCTTCATGGTTAGGGGAGTTTCCCAATTCATCTTTCCGAGAATTGTTCAGGTTCTCTCTGATGTTCTCCAAAGGGGTATCGAGAAAATCATCGTGAGGGTCAGGCCCATATCGGCTTTGGTGGGCCCTAGTGTCTCTCCAGCTCGATGCACGGCGCTTCGTACCAGAAACTGGGCTAGATCTTTTACTCGTAACAGATTTTGGGGCAACAAATTCACCTGAATTCGGACTTGGACATTTCAGCAAGCTCTCGTCTTTTTCATTCTCCACGGGATCGTCTACATCTATCTCATCTTTCACTTTGGCACCGTAATCAACTCTAACTGTGTCAGTGTTCTTGTTTTCAAGGCCTACAAATGGATTAAGAAACCATTAGAATAAGTGAAGTCGAGTACATTCAGACAATTTCTTTAATACAGTGGTGCATGATTACGTTAGTTCTTCAAGTAGAAAGAATGTGAAACCTCACATGGTGTAGTTACTAGGTTCTCTTGCCGATCTTCTTCTCCTCTTGACTTGCTCTGAGAAATCTTCTTAAGAAGGTAATTGTTCTGAGATTTAAAATTTTTACACCAGTTAAGCAACTCTGCCACTTTCTTCTTCTCCGACAACAGCTCAGATTGTGCAGACTGAAGTTCGTGACGTAATCTGTCTGCCTCACAGCTCTTTTGTTTAAGAAGAGTCTGCAAGTCATTCGCTCTCCCTTCCAAATCCTCTACTTTGCACAGGAGCTTCACTCTCTCTTCCTCATGCTGCTTTAACTGCATTTTACTCGACTTCCGGGCCTCCTCGCCTTTGTCCGCATTCATTTCCCGTAGCTCCTCTTCAAGTCTAACTATTTGCTCCTCCATACACTTTGATTTGACTTTCAGCAGTCCGTGTTCCTTCTCGCAGTCAACCAAAAGCTGCTCTTTGCTGAAAATTTCCGAGGCCTGTACTTCCATTTTCTTCAGCAAATTCACTTCCAACTGTTTTACGTTCACTATCTCCTCAGTTTTCTGCCGAAGCTCCTCCTTGAGCCCTTCAACCGACTTCTCTAGACTCCTCTGCCTCAATAGAAGAGCACCAGTCACCTCTTTTTGCTCTTTAAGCTGTTCTCCCTTTCTCACCAAAATAGACTCGCTTGATTGAACCACTCTGATTAGTTTTCTTTGAAGTTCCATTCCGTCATCAACTTCCTTAATCTTCTGCCCGAGATCATGCTCAAGCTCTTCGATTCGAACTTTAAGAGACTGATTTTCCTGTACAAGCTGCTCCTTGTCAATCCTCAGCTTACCCATCTGGAGCAAGAGACTATCTTCCTTTTCCTTCCACGTCCTTTCCGCTGATTGCAGGGCCTCAGCGTAAATCGTCTGCAAGCTTTTAGACTTGGACTGGAAATTCGGGAAAAGCTGACTGCAGAAAATGTACTCTATCTGAGATATCCTGTCCTTAGCTTCCTGAATCGTGGCAACCAGTATGGTACTGAGGCCCGACACATACTTCGCATCATCAACTTCGAGGGAATTCCCCACTTTCGGAGATTTCCCAACCTTCTCCTCCTGCCTCGCCATCTCAGAAAGAAGGATGCTCTATTCAACTGAGAAACAAAAACAACGCCGCAAATCAGTCCAAATGTCACCTGCCCGATTCAACCATCGAAAGCCAAGCCGAAGCATTAATTACGTTCCAACTACGGCTATCTACGACCAGGCCCCGAAGCACATTTACTCCAAAAGAAGTAGTTAGTCAAAGAACCAATAAGCTAATCCCGAATAACAAGCTGATCAGCTTCTTTAATCGTAAACACGCCCACATTTCAGTTTAGTCTAACCGATATATCATACAATTCAGGAGTAAACCACGGAACAAATCGAAAATGCCGCAGAAATTAGAAGAAAACAAAGGATTCAATACGAACTTCCCGCGCAAACTCAACATCACAACCTGCAAGTTAGATGAGAGAATTTGAACATCTAAGAGCATCACAGACGGAAAGTTGGGGCAGTGCAAGCTCCATTGAAGTTTATCAAAACGCAAGCAGTTGCCTTCCTGCTAAATTGAAGCAATAGCGAGGGTTTCCTCCCCTCATTTGGACTTTCCGGCAGCATTTTCCAAATCGATCCACTCACTAATTAGCTCAGACATCTACAAATTACACAACCCAAAACGAAAATCTGTCACCTCTTCCACTTCAGAGCAAATGACGGCCGCCGCAGGGGAGCGGAAGAAGATGCTCGCCGGTCAAAGACCGCCGGAGCTGAAGACGAAGAAGACGAGAGAGAGAGAGAGAGAGAAGGCAGGAGCGCTTCTGGAGATGAGAAAGCTCGCGGGAAAATGGATTTCTTCTGACGTACACTTCTCTCCGGTTCGGTTTTCTTTTATCCGAAGAAAACCGCCGATATTGGGCCTGGGCCTGTACATGGGCCTAGGCCTGGACATGAGCCTGGGCCTGTCCGTGCTTACATTTTTAAAGCCCAGCCCATTCATCCGCTAGCCGTCTTCTTTTCATCCTCTGAGCTCGCTCTCCCTGTTGATGCTCCTCCGGCGATCTCTGATCGGCTACGAAGCTCCCTCCGACCTGCAACCGACGTGTTACTGCTCATAGTGAAGTCAACGAAGTGGCAAATTGTCAATCTTTGGGGGTGTCGTGATTGGTGGCTTGCTGGGTGGATTGAGTTGCAGCAGGTGGCGTGATGCAGAGCTCCACTAGCCAGTTCGAGCCCGGCCAGCGAGTCCATTTCTCCGGCGACCCCCGCCGGGTGGGCACTGTTAAGTATGTCGGGCCGGTGCAAGGCTACGAGGGGACGTGGGTCGGGGTGGACTGGGACAACGGGGAAGGTAAGCACGACGGGTCCGTCAATGGCGTACGGTACTTCCACGCGAATTCGGATCGGTCCGGGTCCTTGGTGCGGCCCCCGAATTTGAGTCCGGGCGTTTCCCTGCTGAAGGCCCTCCATAGCCGATACCGAGCTGAATCGAATCAAGAAGAGAATGGTATGCGTGCCCTGTTGCTTGCTTCCGGTGAATTTGTTGCTGATGGGAGCTTCTTGTGATTCATTATGACTGTGGTGAGCTGCTTCTGTGTTTGCAGATGAAATGTACGTCCTTTCGGCCAGCAACAGGCGCGTATCCGTTCAGCTTGTCGGTAGAGACAAGATTCAGGAGAAACTGGGTCAGCTGGAAGAGATGAAAGGTGCTTCTCTGGCTTTTGGAGGTGTTAGCTCAGTCGGAAACATCGATGGAGTCGTGCCCAGTAAGACGCTGAGAATTCTTTCTCATTGTTCAATATGTATCAATTTTATCTATGGAGGAGAAGGAAAGTTGAATGATCAGAGTTCAAGAAGGTTTGATGAATGGAGAACCTGTTTTCAGATTTAAAACATCTTTTTAATGTTGACCGCTTGAATTCGAACATTTTGCTTCAACCCTGTCTTTGCGTGCTCTACTTGTTATGTTTTTCCACGATTTATTAGCATCTTTGTTCGATAATTTCATCAATGATTAGAAAGAAAATGCAGCTTCCATGGAGGGAAAAACTCCGATCTTATACTGCGTTTATTACAGATTTGCAGGAGCTAGACATGACAGGAAATTTGCTGTCCGACTGGAAGGTGTGGTTTTTCAGAATTATCTATAGTTGCATAGATCATTCTGTTTGAACTAATTATCGGTCTATCCGTTCCTGCACTTCTTGAAGCAAACCTTTTCTTATCGCAGGATATTGCCATCCTATGCGAGCAGTTACCGGCTCTCACAGTCCTCAATTTATCTTACAATTTGATGAAAGCAAACATTCCTGAGTTACCACAGCTGAAACATCTCCGAATTCTAGTTTTAAACAACACTGGCATGAAGTGGACACATGTGATGAAGTCTACACTTCCTTGTCTCTTCTAATTCCTCTTTCCCTGTTTGCTTATGTAATGCGTTTTCTTATTCAAACAAAGTTTTAACATGTGTTTTACAATTTTCTAGGTTTATTTGCTTAAAGGGTCCCTTCCGTTGATTGAGGAGTTGCATCTTATGGGGAATAAGATAAGTGAAATTAATGTATGGTAATTTGCTCTGACAGTTCTGAGATGCTCCGATATAAGATTTGTCAAATGGAGAAAATATATAAATCTTTGTAATTTCTGTGTTGATCCAATATTTTCGGTCGTTTTACTTCCCGTCATTAATATATTGTGTTCAAGAGTGTGAAACATTTTTCTTTTTTTTTTGGTCTAGTATATGAATTAAATTCTGATATACTTACTATTAAGTGACTATCCATGATAAACACTATAATGGGCTAAGTGTAATTATCATGCCAAGGAGATCAAAAGTGTTGAAATCCATTTTCTCACTTATTTGAGAGATAGAAATGGTTTTGTAGCAGAACTGAAGATTAATTAATACCCCTTTTGGACTTTCAGCAGGATGTCATAGTAGATTTCTGCATAGCTTATATAAATTTATGTCTTACTGATAATGACAGTATTATACTCTTTGTATCCTACTCTCTTTCCAGCCAACAAAATCCTTCGCCGTTGAAGGCTTTGATTCTCTCCGTCTTCTCAATTTGGAAGATAATTCTATAGCTGAATGGGATGAAATTCTCAAACTCTGTCAGCTCAAAAGGTTAGAAGGGATCCTTTCTCCTGCTACTGGGATCAGGAATCTAGTATTGCACTTTTTTTTTGGCTGGAATAAAGTGGAAGTCCAGCTTTAGTGCACATTTCTCCTTTTCCAATCGGTCGGTGTTGCACATTTTTTCACTAGGATCTTGCAAATTTGTACACATATGCAGCTTGGAGCAGCTTCATTTGAATAAGAACTGCTTGAAACGTATTTTTTACCCAGACGATGATATCCTGCACGAAAAATTTGTCCAGGAAAGCTTCACTCCATTCCAAAACTTGAGATGTCTTCTTTTGGGTAATTCCTAAATTACTTCATTAACCTGTCCTTTTGTCATTTTGTTCCTAACACGGCCTATCCTTCAGTCGTTTATGCTAATCATTGATAGTACTTCACTTATATGCTTAGTTCTTTGGTGTTCCAGGAGGTAATCTCATTGAGGATGTGGCTTCTGTTGACTCATTCAACTTTTTCCCACAATTGGTGGTAAGAGCTTGTTTTTTGAAGGGCAATGGAAATACTAGTTTTGTCTCCACACCACACTACTTAGAAAGTTGATTCTTGGGGAAGATGGAAGATGGATCATATTCAGGAAATGGAGGAGAAAGCACTTTGCTTATTTTCCTGAGTTCTCTTCTTGGCTCATCTAATTCTATCCTATTCTGCCTCTCTTTTTTGGCTTTCAAGGATGTCAGGCTCTCCGAAAATCCAGTAACTGATCCTGGAAGAGGCGGTATCCCCCGATTTGTTCAGGTTGCACGATTAGCAAAAGTTCAAGTCCTGAATGGGAGTGAGGTGAATCCATTATTTTATAAATGGCCGGCTATTTGTTACCCATATGAAAACGAGTTTTCTGACATTCTTTTGTATATCTGCCTGTCAGGTGAGCCCTCGGGAGAGGAAAGAGTCTGAGATACGGTAACTCATGAGAACCTGAATATCGCCGTTCTTAGTTTATTTCTATTATGTCCTGTCCAGCAAATGACAAGAATGTTCTATAGTTCCATTTACTTCCTTTGTTTATTCGTCTTTTGCTTTGTGTCATCTCATTTTTTTTATATTTATATTGGCATGTCTTCCTCGCAGCTATGTACGTCTTGTTATGTCAAAGTGCACAGGGAACCCAGAAGAAGCCAGACGAATCCACCCCAGGTACTTGAATTGCATAAAATATATTGACGGGACACGGGAGATGAATGGCAGTGGGTTGGAAAAAGTGCATAATACAGAGAAATATTTGAAAAAAATTCGTGACATTATCTTAGTTTATTTACTGCTGTGAAAAAATCGGTCGACATGAATTTTTCCAAGCTGCATCTTCTGTTACGATTCAGTTAATGATAATATATGAATATCCATTCTTGTCATTATATGAACACCAGGTTTGCTGAGCTCAAGCAACTACATGGGATTGAGGACGAGAGGCCATCAATTGGATCCACAGGCCCCCAGAAAATGGCTTCTGGCCTCATATGTACGTATATATACTCTTATCAGCTTATTGTGTACCTGTGTATTTGCAGGATATTGATTTACTTCTCAGTGCAGCTGTAACTTTAAAATGCGTGGGACCATCCATCGGCGAGAAGCCTCAGCAGACGAAGAAATTACCTGCCACCACTACGGTTATATCCCTCTCCTCTAATACGAGCTATGTATCATAGAGCTTTTGCGCTCATCTTTTTGTTAAAACAAATGTTATTATCTGCTGTAGGTTGGAAAGTTGAAGCTTCTTTGTGAAAACTTCTTTAAGTTGAAGTCTATCAGGCCAAAGCTATTCCTTGAGGAAGAGGTCTCTCTCTCTCTCTGTCTCTCTCTCTCTCTGTGCACATGTCTGTGTGTCCTGTTTGTGTGCCCGAATGCGGCAGCTGCTATCATCGAGGAGGATGATGCCCTTAGAGGAAGCTAATACTGTCTGAATATTGCAGGGGTCCCCTCTTCCGGTGTTGCTCGATGATGAAATGGCATCCTTGTTAGACCTCGGCATAGGTAACGGTTCGGTTATTCTAGTCGATGAAGAGAGCTAAACACTGAGCGAGCTCCATAAATCAGCTCATCTCCAGTCTACGCAACCCTCTCACGGTGGAACAGTAGAAAGGAATTTCCACAATGACTGCAGATCCCCATGATAGAATTTGAGAATATAAACTCTTATTGTGCCCAAAAAATTGATTTCGAGCAGAATCATTAGCCGAAATGATCGTCAACCGGCAGTATTCTTAATCCCATGCGATTTTTTTTGCACAATTTTCTGACAGTGAAGGTTGGGTGATGGATATGGAACTTTGAGAAATTGGAACTCGACCGCTACTTGGAAGAGCACACAAGTGCCATTTTATCCTCATGCTTTAATCTGGCTCTCAATTTCTTGCACGAAAAAAATTCAGATGATATCAGTTTTCAAGTTAATCATTTTTACGGAATATCAATCAAATGATCGGAGAATCGCGGGCGAGATTTAAAAAAAAAAAAAAACTACCTAGTCGAACTTCTATCTTACTCTTGAGATTGAACGAAAGAGCCGCTTAGATGTGTGTAGTATGTTCAGCTGCCTATCATGAGAAACTAAGGCATAAAACTTTCAGCTGCCTGGCAGAGTCGAAAGTCAAGAGGAAAGGACTACATTAGTGAAACAGTAAGAAGAGGTCGCCGGTGACTCCAATGGTGGCAGTTGGCTAACTTAAAAAAAAAAAAAAACCCTTGCTGCCAGCAATTCTCTTCCTCTTTTTCTCGAATTTACTTAAAAACAAAAAAAAAAGAAAGAGAGAAAACTTGGCGGTGAGGTCCTTCCTTGGACGCCACCACCACCCGGTCCTCGGCGACCATTGAGGTCACCACCTCCCCTCCTCTTTCATTCGAAGTTCTTTTTTTTTTTTTTCCTTATTTTTTCAAAAAATAAAAGAAGATCCTATGGGGCCCAATCAACTAAACCACCATGAGCCACGTGGCCCCGATAAGTACATGCCAGCAATCCGGTTAAATTAACTGAAAAATTGATGACGTGCTAATGTTGATACCAAATTAATAGTTTGTATATTATAGGTCATGGAAAAAAAGTTCACGTTAGAATTGATAAAAATATGAAGAGTGCGTTTGGATTTAGAGTTGAGTTGAGTTGAGTTTTGGTTTTAATTGATTTATAATGATTTTATTGTTGAATTATGAGAAAAAATGTGAAAAAATAATGAATAGTTGAGAGAAAGTAATGATTAAGTAATGATTGTGTTGTTAAATTGTGAAAAAGTAATAAATAGTTGAGAGAATTTAATATTAAAAATTGAATTATATGATTAAAAAAATTAAAAAATTAAAAAAAAGTAATGATTGTGTTGTTGAATTAAAGATAAGTGGAGTTGAGTTGAGTTGAGTTAAAAAATTTTTAAAAAACAAACACACCCGAAAAATTTGATTCTTTTAGGTGATTAACCTTGGAAAAAATTATTAACATTTAATAATTTACAGCAATTATGATAACAATTCGAATGATAGTTATCATTTTTTTATTCAGAAAAAAAAAAGATAACTATCCGGACGATTAACACTTATTTATTCTCTTATTGCAATGTGAATTATACTTTTTCATACCAAAGAATTTTTCGTATATAATATATAAATAATGAATAATAAAGTTATGTGGAAAAAAAATTGGGAAGGAGATAGTTGGAGAATTAGTAAACATATTTAGTCCCAATAAGAAAATGTAGTTTATCTACGAGATCGGATATAATTGGGCATTACTGCTTCAAGTGCATAATACTTGCAATTTTTCAGTGAAAGCTCACTAAGCACATTATTGTTAAAGTTAATTCGATTGCCAAGTAGCATAAGTTTTAACTCATACAAGGAACTAAGTTGGGATCGCCTCGTGGCCTTATTTGAAAATTTTACCATTTAAGCTCTACGAGCAACTTCTTTCACTTTCTTTTGAGAATTTGTACCGTATAGTAAAACTAACTTCATTTAGCGTTAAATGAAGGCGTATTGAATATGGTTTGAATAGTCAATTTGCACATAAATAAATAAGAAGATATAAATTATTGGCAGAAAAAATATAAAGAAAGCATGGCATATCGAAAAGGGTTTGAATAATCAATTTGCGCATAAATCAGAAAATATAAATAATTTGAAAAAAAAGAAAAAAATATAAAGAAAGTATTGCAATGAACCATTTGCTAGATAACGAAAGTACAGAATTAATTGAACGACTAGAAATGCAAAATTATTATCGAACTATTTAACTTATTCTTTTTTAATAAAGAATTATGAAAAATTATTGTTTGAAACTTGAAAATAATAATAATTAAAAAACATTATTGTTTTGATCTTAAAGAAAATTGATATTCAAAAAAAAAATTAAAATGAATCCGTGCAACGTATATGATAAAAGCTAGTATTTAGGAACACTAATTTTTGTCCATCCGTTGCACAAGTCCATTTTAATATGCTTTTTTTTATTTTGAAAGACCGATTTTTCTATTAAGATCAATAATATTTTATTAATTAGTCGAACCAAAAAAAAATATGTAATTACCATGAAGTGGTGCGGCTGGGCAAAAAAAGAAAAAAGAAAATTGTAGGTGTGGTGTAGGATACGGCACCGTATGCGCACTTCCTCTCTTACTAAGCAACTTGTCCCCCGAAATAAACAGTGCGACTACGGCCCTCTTGTCCACAGCAGATTCCTCCCCCACCTCGGCGCTGGGAATTCATTTCATTCACAAGCGTGTGTATATATACATTACATGCCCACCATAGCGCCTTTCTTTTCTCCTTCCCTCCTCTTCTCCGGTGGCGCCATGACCGCTCGCCGGTCCCTCTCGGAGCTGAAGTAGATAACCTAATCGACACAGCCACTGGATTTCTCGTCGGTGTCTTTGTAACCGCCTGCTAGGGTTTCCGGAGGACGCGCTGCGCGGTTTCCAGTGGCGAGTTCTGCTGCAGTGCTGTGGCTCTAGGTTTTTCTGTTTGTGGTTCTTGTCTGGTGAATCGGTCGCCGGGAATGGGGAGCATGGATCAAGGCGATGACCTGACCTTCAAGGTTAATTTCACCGGCGAGGGCGCCGCTAGGCTCAGGGAGACAGTCAAAGAGAAGCTCAAGGAGTTCATGGGCGATTACACTGATGACACTCTTGTGGTACTTCGCTTTCACCTCCTGTTTGCGCTTCTCTGTTCTCCGTACTCTCGCACTGAGCTGTGATCCGCCGTCTGCTTTCTGACGGAACGAATTGTGTGGACCGTGAATTTTTAGGGTTTGGTGATTCGGAAATAGTTCCTCTCATGCCTATGGATTGTAGTTAGTGAACTCCTGCAGTGGCATGAAAATCTGAATCTGTTGTGGAACAGTTTTTGCTTCAATTACGAAGAATTTCGCTACAGTTGATATTGCTTTTGAGTTTGGAGCGTAACTTGCATTTGAAAGGATTAGCAATTAGTCCGGTTACCTTTCATTGCTTGAAAGTTGATTGATCATTTCTTTTTTTATTTATTTGTAATTAAGTTCATTCATTAGTTCATTTTATTGGCAGTCGACTCAAAATGGGGCATGAGACACTGATTAAGTGAGGGTGTCTCTTTTCAAACTGGAGCAAATTACAGTTATGCTTTTCAAGAAACAACTGTTAGTAGCATGAAATTAGACCTGTTCAGGGGAAATTCGATGAGCACTCTTATGAACAAAATGTGTATTAGCATGCAAATTGCAAAAAAGAAGTTTTAGTCATTTAGTGATGATTGTTTTTCTATATAAATGAAAACTGGTTTATTGATGTTTTCTATCTATATTTCAACTATTGATTGCTGGAAATGGAATATAGGAGTGGTAGCGGAATGTGTCTATTTGGACTTGGCAAGTTATTGGATTTATTGTCTTCTCCGAGCAAGTATGCATCTGTCTGGGGCCTTCTTATGAGATAACTCTTCCTTTCCTATGAGACATTGATGGGTTCTGATTCTTGCTGCACTCGTGCAGTGTTAATGCTTTCCGTAGAATTCGATTCAACTATTTGGTATATTTGCATTGGTTATATATTATTCATTTTGGTTCGCAGGAATATGTGGTTGTCTTGTTGAGAAATGGAAGGCGGAAAGATGAAGCGAGAAATGAGTTGGATGTCTTTTTGGGAGATGACAGCGATTCTTTTGTTTCCTGGTAACTTTTTCTTTTTCACAATCATCTCTTTTCCATCATGTTTGCAACTTCACTTTTCACGTTCTTAGAGTTGAAGGAGTTTATTTCTTGTTCTGCAGGTTGTGGGATCATTTGTCTACAAGTTTGCATCTCTATGTACAACCTGAAGAAACTGATGAGCATGATGTGACCGAACCAAAGCTCTCATCGGATGACCTAGCTGGAAGAAATGATTCTGGACATTTGAATTCTGAAATTGATACTGGGAAGTCAGGTAACTTATTGAGAAGCCGACACAACAGAGACTGGAGAGGACTTATAAGGGATACTGCTGATCCTCCTCCTCTTCTAAGCTCAGAGATTGAAAAGGTTCATTCTGAAGAGAAATCTCATCAGAGAGCCAGTCGTGCGAAAAGACCTGTTTCACCCCGACATCAGTCGAAGAGGAAAAGAAGTCGTTCTGATGAGAGACATCAAGTGAAGGTCAGTCTTCCTTCAGAATTACATGATGCATTGATTCTCTTATGATAAAAAAATGTCCCCGCAATCTAGTCTGTCCTTGATCCCTTCGTGAAGCATTTCAATTGAACTTTGTCATCAGCATTCTTCATTGCTTTTCTATGTCAAGATCATTATGGCACTATCTAGAAATGCATTTCCACACAGATGTTAAACTAATAAGATTGCAGCAGTGGTGCATAACTTCATGAAATAATTTATTGAAAGTACCATTTAACCGATCAGCCTTCAGCAAAATGATGTTGCCGTATATGGGTTGTTGAAGGTAAGCTCATGTGCTCATAGTGATTTGGCTCCCTGTTTTAGCCTTAAAAACTTTTTGTTTTCGGGACAATGATTTGGAGATCTAATAACATCAATTCTCACAGAATGTAGATTCTCTCTTTAAGAAACAGAGCTGGTGCTTATGTGTTGGCGTGAACCAAGTGCTGGATTAGCATTTCATCTTCTTAGTCTATCTGCCATATAGAATCAGGACTTCAGCAATGACAAGAAGCTTTCTTTTTCTTTTTTTCTTTTTCCCTCTCCCCATGCTGTGTGATATTGTATAATATTGTTAGTAGCTCTTAGGCTTTCTGTTAGTGAAGAAACTGTCTGATTCATGACTTCTTGCAGAGGGAGGCTGCTCATCAAGTCATTGATGCCCCCCGGCGGCTGCTGCAGTTTGCAGTACGAGATGCTGTGGCTACATCAAGACCTGATTCAACTACGGAATCTTCACTTAAACGTCTTCGTTCTGTGGTTTCAACATCCAACGAGGATTCATCCTTGGTTGATCGTCCTCCTAGGGTTCGATCAGTTGCACTGGTGCCAAATTCCATGGCAACAGTAATTAAAGCTGTGGCAGAAGCTGCCGAAGATGTTAGGAAAGTCAAGTCCTCCAAAAGCGTATTTGACAGATTAAGTCGTGGTGGGGATGTGGCAGAGCCTGAATTCATTGAACGTCGGGAGGATGCCATTGAGGATGAAGAATATGGGGACGCGGAGCAATTTATAGATGAAACCCAATCAACCTATCTTGGAGGACGCAGACAATTCGATGGGGATATGACAATGAAGGAAAGTGATTCCATGCTAGCTTCTGATTATGTTTCTGACTATGAACGGTATGAGGAAACTGATGTTAGGGCCCATGATAATGTCTCTCATGGTGATGCATTAGGTGGAGATGATGAGATTTTACTAAAGATGCATCACAATGCAGCACATAATGGCAGTGATGGCATGAGGTTTAGATGGAATGAGGAGGATGAGCCTCCTGTCACTAAAAATACATCTCGTAAGATGGTCAATATTCCTGGGAGTGTTAGTACAAGAAAGCCACGTCCTCCTTACCAGGCACCCTCAGAGATTCCTGCACATCAGGTTCAGAAACCTTTGCAGCAGAATTTTACAGCAGCTAATAAATCTGATGTTCAAGTAATGAGGGATAATGGTGGTCCGGTTCGTGTTTCCAATGGAGATGTAAGATTCTTACAGCTCGCATTTAACATGCATTGACCAATAATTCTTGATACTGCTTTTCTTTTCTCTATTTGTTCTGATCAGATAATTGATTTGTCTTGATGATATTATCAGGTAAAATCAGTTTTTGATTCGCAGAGAGCAAATCAACCAACTTCTGGTGGGTTCTGAATTTTTTTTCTGGAAACTATTTGGTTTTCCTTTGTCGATATTAGCTAATTATAGTGAATTGAGTTAATAAGATCTAGGCCATCGCTTCTCTTTGTCCGTGCTCTTGAACTCGCTTTTAGTCCCCATCTCTGAGACATCGTGACAATTGCAATTCCTAATTTGTTGCTGCAACTATATATGATTTCCTTTGAAAGAATATAATTTCTGCATGCTCTCTTTGCAGGAGTATCTGCTCGCTCGATGGAGGATGCTGATTCTCGGACAATTTTTGTTAATAATGTAAATGATTTATATATATATTTTTTATTATTATCTATTCCTTTTCTTTTATATGGAAATTTCTGATGATTGTCATTGTGGCAGGTTCACATAGCTGCTACCAAGGATAGTCTGTCCCAGCATGTCAGTAAGTTTGGTGAAGTACTAAAAGTGATAATAAATACTGATGCAGCGACAGGGCAGCCAATAGGGTGAGGCATTGAGTACTTGCAATATAATGCATCATTTATTCCTCTCCAGCACTCCTTTCCGTCCATCAATCTTTACTGAATCAATTTTGATTGAGCAGCTCTGCCATCATAGAGTTTGGGAGGAAAGAGTCGGCAGACAGTGCATTGTCTTTAGATGGCACGTCTTTCATGTCACGGATTCTCAAGGTATTTGTGGGATATTTTTGGCATAGAAACTAAATTTTCTGCAAATTAGTAAATAAGGAAAAACTTATCTTGATGAGTGAAATTGGATAAACTTCACTCCGATATAATGAAATTTTCTAACTTCTTGTTTTTGGTATTGTTACCAGAACTACTAGTTCTTATTGATTAGTAGGACCATTTCTTGAAAAAAGAACCTGAGATTTATCCAATAAAAGCTTTTTTAATAGAACTTCGTGTTAATCATAGAAAGTTTTCTTTTTGATGTACTTCTCGTTTGGATGATTTGAGTAATTATCCTGCTTAAATTTCTCTCCTTCCACAGGTGATGAAACGGAGTTCGCCTGCCCTTCAAAAGCCAGCTCCTGCAACTGCTATGACATGGCCACGAGCTGTTTGGGGCTCTCCCTATGCGAGGTTTCCTAGAGCTCCTTTCCCTCGTGGCATGCCTTCTGCATTCAGGGCACGCCCACTGATGAGGGGTGGCGCAAGGAGCCTGCAGTGGAAGCGTGATGCTCAGCCCAATTCTGCCGAAGCCAGTACTTCTGCTTCTGCTTCCTCCTCTACTTTCAACGCCACCCACTCCTTCACTGCCCGAAGGTTCACCTATGTCCGCACTGAGGCTAAACCCGAAGGGAATGTTGGAGCAAGTGCCACCTAGTTGCTAGAACTCCATCATCCTGCTACATGATTTTCAGAGGTACAAATATTTTGTTTCCAGTCGAGGACGATATAGACTTAGCAACGGGTTCGCCTTTCTACCTACCTACGGGTCGGTTTTAAGATGCTATGAGGAAGCTCGAGTTTTTCTATGCCTTTTTAATTCGTCCCACTCGGTGGCTTTGGGAAGAAGGGAGGATAATATTTGGGGGGAATTTTTTTATAAGATGAAGCAGAGTTGAAGGGCGTCGTATATTCTGCGATTCAAATGAGGAAGACTAAAGCTTGTAAGTTGTGAATAGGACTTTACCTCAAATTATTGAACACCATTTTATCTCTTTAATCTTTATGCAAAGGGTTTAGGTCGCTGCTCGCATTTGTTTAGATTCTACATTGATGAAATAATGAGAATGGAAGGAACTTTAGAAGGAGAGAAGCCATGCACGAGGAAGAAAAAGAAATCGCAAATTCCGGCCCATGAATCTTTCTTGGCTTGGTCGATATGCATCGTATGATGAAGTAGGAGGATGGTAGGAATGCGAGTTCAGTAAGCTCCATTTTATTGTTACAAATTACATGATGCAACTTCATGTTTCATTCCAAACGAAACACGTGCCCGTAAATCTTCGAAGACAATTGTTGTGTAAACTAGCCATTCTGAATGCATCGCGAATTTGCCAAATTGAAACTTCCTCTATAACTCTCATTACTTGGCCCTCAAGCTTCGAATTAATCCCGATTTTATCTGTGTCATTGACACTCGAACTTCGGATAAATGCCTCTAATGCTATGTAAGGCTCACCTGAACAAAAATTACAAAATCCAAATGTCCATTATGAAAAACAAAAGCCGAAGTAAGGACTAGGCGACGCGGTAGAAATCATCTCGACAGCAATGCGAACAAGAGCCCAGCAGATAACCCGACAATGCAGGCGTACGACAGCCCACGAACCCGAACGAAGAAAACATTCATACTCTTGGCGACCTGAAGAGTGAGTGTCAGGATCTGCAGCCTGCCCTGCTCCTCCATCTTCTTGAAGAAGTACATCGGCTTCAGGCACTGCCTGAGCATGAACGCCAGCGAGAACGGGAAGCCGAACGCGACGCAGCTCATAACGGTGAACTCGTTGATCGGTGAACCTCGGGTGATGTAAGAGATCCAAGCCCCGAGCCCGAGCTGGACCAGGCCCAGCGCGGCCATCGCCTTGCTCAAGGAGTATATCGTCTTCATCATGCCCTCGAGGACGTCCCGGGTCTCGTTGGCGAGCGCCGATAGGTCCCGCTCCACGGTCGGGCCCTCGATCTCCTGGTGCTTAAAATTAGGATTCTTGCTCGGGTACTTATCGGGATCGGAGGTCGGACCGAAGGCAGACGAGAATGCCGATTTCTGGTCCAATAAGGAAATGAGACCGGAAATCGGCCTCGAGAGGCCGCGGTTCAGCCAAGGATCATGGCCTGTAGTGGACCAGCCGCTGAAGAATCTCGACCTCCGATCCAACAAGCAATTGGGGGCCGGCAGCTCCGCCGAGCTGAAGAGTGTGGGGCGGCGATGGAGCTCTTGGGTCAGTGAGGAAGTTCCATCGCAATTAGGGTTCGCGGAGGTCTGGGAGAAGAGGGGAGCGCAGATTTGGGCCTGGGAAGAAGAAGAAGAAAGAAAGCAGGGTTTTAGGAGCCTAGTGATCGATCTTCGGGAGACGACGGCGGCCATTTTTCGAGATCCTCTCGACTCAATGGGATGCAGAGAGAAAGAGGACGAAGACGGAATGCAGAGGAGACCCAATTCGACTTTTTGATCTTTCCTTTTGACCCGAAAACCAAAATGGAAAGGATTCAATTGGGTTCCTGTAGTTCGATAGTTTTCAGTTTGATCCTTGCAGTTTGGATTACTTCTCAATTTGGCCCTGCATGTCACAAAAAAGATAAAGTGACTGATGCTGCGTTTGGTTTTAAAGTAGGATTTTAAAATTAAATTTTAATTTAGAAAAAGAATAGTATAAATGGAGTCCACCATTTGATTTTGTATGAGTAATTTTGTTTTATTGTAATAAAAAAGTGGTATAAATGAGGCACATTCTTTGACTTTGTATGAGTTATTTTATTTTGTTGTGGGTAAAATTAGGTTAAAGTTGTGATTTTAAAATCATATTTATAAACCAAACAAGGCAAAACATTTGTTGTGAGGTTCCGTTTGGTTTCGCAGTTAAAATCACAAAAAATTTAACTTTAACTTTAACTCAACACACTATACATTAAAAATACACATTTTTCAAGTAAAAAATTTTAACTTTAACTTAACACACTACACAATTATTTGTCATTTTTCACAATCAAAATCAAAGTTACTTTTAACTCTGAAACCAAACGCACTATAGGGGATCGGAGGGTCATCCTAAACTAGATGTCACACTGCATCTTGGAGTTTATATTGACAAGTCGTAGCTCGGTTGGTCTCATTGAAAGAAAAAGATAACAAGTACTGCAAGAATTCATAAAATGTACAGAAGAATAACAAACAGAGCCCTAACAGAGTATTCCAACCCGATGCAATCAGTGCTGTCGATCTAGTCATCAAAGTGCCGGTTGATGGAGCGATCGCCGTGCTCTCTTCCTTGGACGAGTTGCTTCTGCTATCTAAGAACACCACTGACACCAAAAGAAAAGCTGCCACCAAATAAGACTAATTCATAAATATGTCGTAGATTAAATTAATTAAAGTAGTGTGACTTTGTGGGTATTCAACGAGGAAGTGATCAAATAGCTGCCAAGCCCCAGTAGGATGGGGTTTGGCTTTGACCGGCCGCCTTCTCCACCAGGAGAGGGCGGTTGCTAGCTCGATATTGTATCACTTCCAACTAAATATGAGTGATGAGGGAAGAAATGAACCGATAGGTACTGCGGATGGAGATGTGGTTTGAGGTGAGTACAGTGCATGGAGAACCATTTTATTCACGAGGATAGGTTGAGATGGTCGAACACTCCTGCTGCGGTGGCTTTTCCCTTGGGTACCGTTTAATTCCAGTATTCTTAGATTGGAGGAAATTCGTAGAATTTCGCCGCTTTTCTATTGCGTTTTCAAATTTGATCTGAAAAATGTGTGCAATGTAATTCGATCGATGCGTTATGTCAAAAGATTTGATTAGAAAATCAATGTGTTACGCCTTTTTAGTAATTTTATTTCCAACACCAATAAAGTTATACATAATTCTCGGTCAACGTGTTATATCAAATGGTCTGATCTTTAGGACGAAACGTTACGTCTTTTTAGTGTTTTCAACTCTAAACCGAATAAGATACCACATAATCCCATCGATATGTTATGCTGAATGATCTATCATAAACCCCTTTCTTTTTTTTTTTGTAATTTTGATTTTTTAAAATTTCCCCTCCATTTTAACGTTTTCAAATCCGACCGAATAAAGTACCGCACAATCTGATCACGCATTATATCAAAAGATCCGATCTTAATATCGACGCATTATGCCTTTTTAGCGTTTTCATATCCGACCCCAATAAGGTTCCACGCAATTCAGTCGATGCGTTATATTAAATGATCCAATCGTTAATTGAAAAATTACTCATTTTTAGTGTTTTCAAATATGATCTAAATGAGAAACCACGTAATGCGGTCAATGCATTATATCAAATGATTTGATCGTTATAATCGAATTATTTCTAAAAAATACTTTTACCCAAACTTTTATTTATAAAAATTAGAAGAAATTTTGTACTGGAGGTACTACAATTTATGCAATATTCTTTTTCAAATTTTTATTTGTGAGTGCGAAATCTTTTCCCTCTTTTTTTTTATTTTTTATTTTCCTTTTTTCCCAATATTTTTAATTTTGGCCCGATAAGGTAGTTGTGTAACTTAAATGATTCACTGGGTCAAATGAACCATTATTATGGTTGACAATTTTTTGCTTAAAAATAGAATGTCATGTTTTTGCTCATATGCCGTACAAGTTTTTTCTCTTTTTTTTAATCACTATAAGATTTGACACCAAGTATTTTGCTCTATTATCTCTATCCATTTTACCTTTTTATGAAGACTTCCTATACTTTTTTAATATAAATATTCATTCACAGGCACAAACTTTATTTTTCTATATTGCATCTTTCTTAATAAATTTTACTAATTAGACGCATACTTTTTGAATTACAGGTAATACTTTTTCTCCCTTTATCCATATGGGAAGACATGATGAAAATTAATTTTGTTGTTAATTTATTTTCATAAATTTATAAAATGCAAACATTTTCATTTTCTTAAAGTCCAAGTCTTCATTTACTTAATATTATTTTTAAATCTTATTTGTACCTATCTTTTTAAGAGAAAAATATAAACTTTACATTCAAGAATCAACCCATTTAACATATTCAAAACATACTCCAGAAATAAAACAAAAATATCATATATGACAACATGATACCATCTTTAAAAAATATATATTGTTTACTATTAATAGAGTGTTCATAATTTTTACAAATAAGTAGATTTATTATTAGTTTCAGTTATATAATATATTGATTATTACACAAACTATACGATGAATCAAAAAATTGAAAAAAAAAATTCAACCCGTGGCAGAATGCGGGGTCTCCCCTAGTATTAAAAATGATGGGAAAAATTGACCATTTATCAAAATCCTCCTAATATGAACTAGAATGCTAAAACTAAAAGGATTGTAATTATACATTAATGTATCTCTTTTTATTGATGGGAAAAATTATGGGAGAAATTATTCTTGTAATTCTCGGGATCGAGTATTAAAGGTTATTTCCTTTCTGCGTTTCTCTAGACTCGAATTTATGTTCTCCTCCTTATGAGATTTGAAGTTGCTTATCACTCAATCAATATTTTGTTGATCATTAATGTCTCTCTTTGATAATGAAAGAATGAGCGATTGTTACCTAAAAAAATGAATATTTTAGTTTTACTTACCTTAACCGAAAGTTGTACCTAATGAAATTCAATAGTATCCAGAGAAATCATGTCTTCATCTATAGGATCCCAGGCATCTGGATTAATTAAAAGTTCGATAAGACCTCAAAATAATAAGTTTCAAGGTCAGCTAGTGAAACGATGGAGAATAAGCTTTATCGTCAAAAGGGAAACAACTCCAATCATTGGATAAAACTCCTAAAATGACCGTACAGTGATGGAGGAGGCAATGGTGCAGAGACTTTTAGAAGGTTTGGCTAGACACAATCACCTTTAAAAGAGTGCCTAATACGTCACTAATCGAGAGCTTTTACTATCTTTTTGTCTTTTAGACTGACAGTCAAGGATTAATTGCAATTTCTTTTATTATTTTAATAATCCTTAGGTGGGATCTATTGAAGAATTCCAAAAGGAATTTTTACCTTATATATATCACATGATTTAATCATTTTTCAAATTTATTTTATATTTTTTTGTCAAATATATCTTATAATTTACATTTTTCTTCAAAATTTATCCCGCTGTTATATCTCTATCAACATTTTCGATCTTGTCACTATAGTCATTTTATCCATGATAGATTTGAAAAAAAATTAAAATCATGGGATAAATTTGAAAAAAAATTAAAATCATAGAATAGATTTGGAGCTTATTAACGTTTTATTAACGGACAAGATAACGCCGAAATATATTTGGAACAAAAATGTAAACCAAATGATATATCTGACAAAAAAATGATATATTTGAAAAAATGGTTAAATCATGAGATATATGAGGTAAAAATTCTTTTCCAAAATATCACATGTATATTTGTTATTCTCTTTCCCATAATCCTTCGAACTAGTCGGGACCTAATTAGCTTTTGAATATCAGCATACACACCCAAAAAAAAAAAATTACTTTGGGAAACCCATCAAGCATTTCACTCTAGAGGTTTCTCCAGCCAAATAACGTAATTGAGGAAAATTCAAGGGATCCTGCAGGGAAAACAGAAATTCTGCCCCGCTCCAATTAACCCCTTGCCCCGATTAATTTTTCATGATACAAAAGAAAAAGGATCAATCGGCTTGCAGAGTTGATAAAAAGATGAAAGAAAATTTTATTTGAGTATCCATAACAGGATTACAATAATAACAACTAATTAACTATTAAACCCGATTTTTTTGATCCAATTAGAACACCTCCTACGTTTTCACCTTACGGGTGGATCGGATGTTACATGAATTAGCCCTGGTTATGCAGATACAGTAAATTTATTCGAGCTTTTGCCTAAAATAGTCTTCTTTCTGAAACTATTTCTCACAATAAATTTCCTCTGAATTTATTTCTCATAATAGATTTGTACTACTCTCTTTATTATCCTTCTAGTCCCTATAAGTTATTTATTTAAAACCCCTTTGAACAAGAGAGAAAAACTATCATTTAATTATTTCTATCCTTCTTGCCCGTGCATTGTACGGACAATTGCATTTATATATTTTAGTAATGCAGTCTGCAAGTTGTGTGAGTGTCTTTCTATATAATAAGAAACTCAACATAATTATGTATAAGTTAATCTAGAAATGATGGTGGTGTGGCCACACACGGGACAATGCCATAATTATGTGTAAGTTAAATTAATTGTGGAAGAATAAATGAAAGAGTACCGGGAGGAATCCAAGTGTCAAAGATGACTTAATAGTAGAGGAGATAAATTTAATATGATAAATAGATTATGTGGTAGCTCATCGTCGGGCGAAAAGACTTACGTGGCAGCTTCTCCACGAACGAAGGGAAAGCTCTCGTGAAAGTATTTTGAATTACTTATTATATAGATTGTGAATGAATTATTAATAGATTTCCCATAAAACATATCCTCAAATACATTTTTCATGATCAATATTTAAAATTTTATGGATGAAATTGCTAAATATATTTGAAAGGTTGGTTAAAATTTTGTGAGACAAAAGATATAGGGAGTTGGTAGTCAAAGTGATACTGTCAAATAAATACAGTGGAAGATTGACAATTGGAAATTATTAAGCACTACCTATAATTTTACATAAATAATTAAATACTTAAAAAATCAAGTAAAAAACTATGCAAGGAAAAATATTATCAGAAAATATTTTGATTATTCTCAGAACTTATCGTACTATAGTATTGTTTGCGCTAGGTTTGATGATGATTTAAAAATTATGCGCCTTAATTATGCTTACAATATATATAATTAACGTGACAAACATCTCCAAGATCACATCAACACTCGTAAGAAAAAAACACAGTCAATTCAACATAATTGATGTGGCCAAGGAGTTGAATAATGTCGAAACAAGTTGCTCATAGAGAGCAATCACAATGCTTGCAAATCAGTAGAGAGAAATGAATAACACTAACCTAGAGTTGGCACAAGATTAGAATCCTTCCCTTAGTAAGAGTTACAATTTCGTAGAGAGTTATTATAATTACACGATGGGCCAGTACATATGCGAGGGTTAGAATTATTTGGCCCAACCATTTTCCTCTTTTAATATTATTTAAATATGCAAATTTGAAATATAGCTGATTAATATCGAATGGATAATACTTATAAATAATGTGTATATGCTTACTTATGTAAGAAATATTAAGAGTGAAGGAGAAACATTTTTATTATCTTAATTTATTATAAATTTAATTAAAGAGCTTGTGTATACTAAAGAGCAACTCTTTTTACAAAAGACTCAACTTTAGTTTGAAGATTTCAACATCAATGCAAAATAATCGTAAAAAAATTTCTTTCACTTGAATGTTAAAATTATGGTGCGATTCCAATATGGAGAATGGCTTCTACTATCGACTTGAACAAATTTTAAAAAAAGGTGAAACAAATGTGAAGCAAGTGACTCTAGTTTCTGAGAAGCGTCTCAACCAAAATGTTATAAGCAAGTGATTTCTTATCCGTTTGGTTTCACAATCATGTTTTTAAAATTTTAACTTTAACTTTAATTCTACTCACTACACAATAAAAATAAATAACACAATTATTACTTTTTTTTTCTTTTTTTTCAATTTTTTAACCATTTAATTCAATTTTTAATACTAAATTCTCTCAACTATTATTACCTTTTCTACAATTTAACTATACAATCATTAATTTTTTTAACTATTCATTACTTTTTCTCACTTTTTTTCATAATTCAACAACATAATCATTACAACTCAATTAAAATCAAAACTCAACTCTATTTAACTCTAAAACTAAACACATCAGTTCTAAGAACCATCTCAAGTAAAATGTGAAGAGAGATATTGCATCCATATGAATGTTGGTATCCTTAAGTGTTTTATCCATATCATTCATCAAAGCATGTTTCTGACTATTATAATAGTCCCAAATGCATGCTGGGAACATAATGAATTTTTGAATGCAACAAACTGAAGAAAGTATTGGACTAGAAAAAAAGATTCAGTAAAATTACTTCGAACTAATAGTACTCGCCAGGATATATGAAATTTTTACTTGTTAGAATTTAATCTAAAATCTCACAAGTTCTTCTTTAAAGTTCCCTAATGGTTTTTTTACAAATCGGTGAATTTCTTTTTAAGGCAAAACGACAACACTTCGCATTATTCCATAGCCCTTTCATGGAAATGGTTTATGGAAGATTCAACGTGACAATGAAATAAACTCATTATAAGTTAGTCTTCGATCTTCCATTGTTGGTTATTTCGGTTACGGAAGTGAAACGTTATCACAATATTGTGCCACTTGTGACATTACTATTGGTGGTAACATGAAGGGTCATGCAAGAAGAAATCCTCTATGTCCTACGTGGAGTTTCTCGATGCGTCGCCCCGACTTTCAGTATTATATATAGATTAAGATATCTAATTTTCAAATCATGGTCATCCCTAGTGCAAATGATACTAATTAGTTTGTACATGCAAGATGTCGAAAGAATTATCAAGTTAAAATGACATAGCGTCACTAATAAAGCTTTAAATGAATAATATTTGATGTCTCACCAAAATAATGGAATGTAAACAAGGTATAACTTGGACACTTCATTGTTGTTGGTATAAAATGGAAGAGGCATATACAATCTACGTAGTACTTACATATATATATATATATATATATATATATAATTGATTCTTTCGCTTATTTTGAGATGGGCAGCGGCATAGCTTATCAACCAGCAAAAGAGACGTAAATCAAAGAGTAAAGTAAAAAATATGAAAAGATTGTATACCGTAAAACATATGAAAAAATTTATTGGCATAAAAAAAGAACAAAATAATTATAGTTCATTCATAGAGCCAAAAATGCAACTTTGATTAACATCTACTCTGAAATAGGGCATATTTTTGGGTAATGAGAGATAATGGAACATGTTACGTCATAATTTGAAATTTTTATTTTTGTAAATTCTAAATCAATGCTATTAATGCAAGTTAAATTGCTTAAATACTACTCGCAAATAGTTTTCCTAGAAAACATTAATTAACACATATTGCTTGAGAGTTAATAAAATTAGGTGAAAATATCCATTAGTAAGAGATGTCTCAATCTCTAGTAATGGGAGGATAAAAATTTGATTCAAAAGGTATTAATAGGATGTCACGTGTCTCTTCAAGTGGTTATACGTAATAGCGGCGATATTCCGAACTCTTCACTTGGCCAAAAAATTAATGTTGCTTCTCTATGTACAAACCATTGAATCTTGGTATATCTGCTTACAAAACGAACTTTTGTTTTAAAAATTAACAGGATTTCACAAGGTGAAGGAATCAGATAAAAATGCAGGTAGAAATTCGTTACTTACCATAATCGTAGAAGATTCAGATCATCATACCTCTTGAACTGTTCAAAGAAGATGAGTTCCGTATATTCTTACGTCTTTCTTGTGATCATAAGAGTCTAAACATATAAGACTTTCGTAAAATGAACATCTTTATACTAAGTTGCCATTAACGGACCACAAACTGAGTTTTCTTCCTTTTAACTCTAGAAATAATGAGTTTAACTATAAAGATGGTTTGAGTTTCTTATTAAAAGAAGAAGGAAGACTCCTATATGTCGATTTTCACATCTCCAAATGTCATATGACTTAGTCTTCGCTCTGGCTCCCACTCTCAAAGTTACCTTTATCGCCTCTTTGTTCCTCTCTCTCTTGTTCTTCCTCAGTGCTTTCTATTTATGGCTTGTTGATTCAAAAAAAGAAAAGTCTCTTATTTTCTATAATCTGTTGATTAATCAAAGATTGATTCACCACAGTTTGGAGCCATACTCATGCACCATTCATTGGAGTAATTTGTGCAAACTAGGAAGTTTGTCTGGTTTAGGGATGAAAAGAAGAGAGACAGAGAAGGTGCAGGAGAAGGAATGGGGAAATATAGGGCTAGGTGATATAATTGTGGGAAAGGATGCATGTATAGATAGAGAACGATCACCATTGCCGACCATAAATGGGAATGGAAAAAGAGTAGGGAATTGGCGGGAAGTGAAAGTCTTGAAGAGGTGTTAGAGGGGAAAAGATAAATTAGAGATAAAACGTAGGAATTTATGAAATGACACAATTGACATCTCCAAGTGCAAAAATACCTCAAGCTATTTCACATTTTTTTTATTGGTGTAAATTTTGAATTTCTTTCTCTTTTTTTGTGCATTTTGAATCTATTTTATGTTCAAACATTATTTTGGAATTTCCTAACTCTTTGAAATTAATTTAGAATTACACTAATTTTATTTTTAATTTAATTATCTAATTCTTAATACTAATTTTATTTTAATTTAATTATCTAATTTTTAATTTTTCCTAAATTTTATGATTTTTTATTTTAAAATTTTATGCAATTTATTATTTTATTTTTAATATTTTTCTTGTGTCATATTACTAACTGATTGCTATGTCATGTAAAAATTGATGAACGTTAGATTTAAAACTAAAATAGTTATCAGTATATTTCTGTGAAAAAATGCTAGATTTGAAAAACTAAGTAAGGTTCATGATTGTTGACACACTTGACCCGAATAAGAATAAAAAAACATTTCAAGTTCTTTAATTAAATGAGTGAAAATGCGTCATAAGAAGATAATTATATCATACCAAAAAATAATAGATTAGATGAAGTGAAAAGCCATGCATGTATCCTTTAGTCAATATGCATAGATAAAACGAAAGTACGCATCTTAATGTATAAAAGAGTATATTTAGTCACTCTAGATGTGAAGAAGCGTGACTCTATGTAACAAGATACATGAAAGAATTAAATTTTGTCTAGATACATCAAATACTTACAAAGCACTAGATTCATCGAATCGATATAATATAAATTAAAATATGCCTAGATTCATCGACAAGGTGAAATTGAATTAAGAAAAATCGAGAAACACTTAATCTGGCTCCTTACTTTTATGATAGTGATAGTAGCAGCAGCAACAACAACAATTAGTGGTGGCGGTGGTAATAATAATAATAATAATAGAAGATTAATTTTAGTTGATGTATAAAGTATGTTGGCAAATCATAACACGATAACAAGACCTATATACATCATATTTCTAAATTATTATAATATATAACTTTTCCTAATGGACACTATTACAAAGGGTCGTATTTTATCATAATTGAAATATTAATGAAAAATATGTCTAAATATATTGAAAGAATTGATAAAGTTTTTGGGATAACTAGATACATCGAATGGACAAAATATGAATAATAATAATTGTCTACATACATTGAAGGGTAAAATGAGAATCATGAAAAATCGAGAAATACAATATTGAGCTTCACACTTTTATATATGTAATAGATAAATACATAATAGAAAACAGATAACAGATTAAAACTACTTTTCTTATTGTGCTATTTCTAGGGTTGTACATGATTTTTAAAATATTTAATTTATCTACTAAAATTCTCAATAGTACTTAAACTGTTTACTGATATATCTCCAATATGCTTATCGATATGATAAAATCAAATAAATTCCACTTTGCTATTTATTCGGTGATGAGAAATCCAATTAAGAATTTGTATAGTGGTGAATTTGTAAATTATTCATTCGAGGAAGAGAGTACTTTTCAAAAGGGTTTCAGACGAAAAGACTATTACGGTAAAATAGGTTTAAAAAGAAGTTTAATTCGGGCAAAAGCTCAATTTATTCTGACTTACTTTGAGATTCAAAGATCTGCCAATATTGGCACGGCATTAATGCGATACAGATCAAAGAGAGGCTTCCACACCTCACGTATCTATATCACTTAATATTCATCACTAAATCTTGGACCACCTTCCGGCCGGCTCCACGGGCCAGAAAAGAAATGGTAAAGGGGGAGGACCGCATCATAGTTCTTGCTGTATTTTGGTAGATATCGTTTCAAAAAGGGAAAATTATTGAGTTCAGTGACTGAATATTTAACCATACGAAATATTTTCGTACTTGAAAAATAACATTTCGTACAATGAGAATATGACGTTTTGTATAAAAATATCAGTCGAATGATTTGTACGTGCAATTGATTGTTATTTTTGTACGAAGCGTTATTATCAAAGTACGAAAATATTTTATACAGTTAAATGTTCTGTCGCTGAACTCAAAAATTTGCCTTCAAAAGCATGTCCTTTTGGTACTTAGAGATCGGTTCCACGTACGACCTTTAGTAGTTGGAACAGTAATGAATTTTTTAGGTCTCCAATGGGACCAATGGGACTAGGAAGGACCATTATCAACAACGTTCAAAATATTTAGCATTTGATGCATTTATAAAAATGTATTTTTCAGGGTAAAAAGGTATTATGAATTATTGTGATGAATGATGCGGTACGTAAAACAGCTAGGGTAGGTAGACGATATTTGTCGATATTTGAATACGATCATTAAAATGAACGAATCGAGAGGTTATGAGCATATGCATATTGTAAGGATACGATAATGATCGATGGCATTTACATAACTCTACTCGAATTCTCAAAATAGTAGATAATTAATAATAGTAACTTCCAAATATTAATATTTATTACGCTTAGTCGTGATTGTCAAAATTTTTATATGATTTTAGAGCGTACGATATGTAAAAATTCTTTTTTATTCTACCTAATAATATGATTTTTTTTTGTCAAACACGACTATTAAATCAAAATAATATAATGAAAAATAAAAGGAGAAAGTCAGAGTAATAAGACTCAAAACAAAGAGAATATTCAAATATATTTGGAGCAACAATCTTATTCCTCTCCTCTTATGTCATCATGTCTTCCTTTTGATCGTCAATACATGTACACGATGATACTTCAATTCAATGTTGTGTTTCCTCTACTGCAAGTAATAGGCCACGAGGGACACAATTGAGGCACCGATCAAGGACCCGACTGCCGGGAAGGCGGCGTTGGCATCGCTTGGGGATGGGGCAGGGGCAGCTGAGGGACCATCTGCCATCACGGCGCTTACAGATGCGGCAGCAAAGAGGATGGCGCAGGCGATCTTCTTCATCTCCATTGTTGCAAAGACGTGAGTAATGACTTACAAACTCGGAGTGAGGTGTTTCACGAAGAATACGAAATTCGATCGAACTCGCTTCTTCGGAATTTGCTGCCTGAAGGATTAGGGTGGTAGAGGGAGGGAAATTTATAGGGAGAGCTTAAGGAATTATTTTAGTAAGTGACAGTTAATTTAGTTCCTAAATTTAGCTTTCTCCCCATTTTTTAAGCATAACCATGCAAGGACAGTTTCATTTTTGGAATTGTGCATTAGCACGGGGAAGATATTTATGGCTAATTCCGATTTGTTTGAGCGGGTCTTGCTAGTAATTATGAACCAGTCTCGATCATATGCATTAATTATTGCTATTATCAGTCATTAGAATATCTCCACAAATCTCGATTTATTTTATCGCTTTAGTTTAGTAATAATTAACAAAAATTATAAGCGTTTTTTTTTCCGATTACAAAAGAGGCACAAGACCTAATACAATGAAAGAGAAATACTAAATAACTAATAAATTGGCACAAATAGTCCCACTAGGTATTGAACCCGTGACCTCTAGGTTGTTGGGATCTTTCATTTGTTGAGATCAATTTGTATGGATCGAAAGGGATCTAACTCACGATAATCTCGAGAAAACAATTGAAATGAGATAAAGGAAGAGAAACTTGTACACTCGTGAACGTGGTTCGGGCCGGCAATGTGCCAGCCGTACATCCACTAGCAAATGAGACTTTGCCGGTTCTTCTTTTACTATGGTTGATGAAACCGTAGAGTACAAAGTGTTTTCCCGAAACCCCAATTACAATGTTCTCTCTAGATAATCTCTCTCTCTCTCACCCCCTAATATATTAATTTACATAAATAAAATAAGTATATCATACAACAAAATTATCTTATCATCTATACAATTCCACATATAGAATTGAAATATAAATTACTAAAAGTTATTTATTTTTTGTTAAAAAGTTGTCAAAAGATTTAAATTAAGTATTTTAAATGAGATGAAAACTGAAAAGGTCTTTTAGATGAGAACATACAATTAGAAAACACTATAGTTTGAGTATTGTAAATGAAGAAAATTCAAGCTGTGAGAGTTTTATTCCCTTAGTGGACTGATCCGGCTCGACTGAATTAGTCGGGGGCCTATTGGGCTTCCGAAAATCAGGGTACACACAAAAAAAAAACTACAAAATTAGATTTCTATAATTGAAACAAATATATATAACAACTCGAATAATATACGAATGGTTAAATAAATATTTATAAAGTAAATTAAGTATTAAATATGAGAGCCAGTCCCAAAATTATGACTAAACCGTTTAAAATTAGTCTAAAGTTTAACATATTGAAAATTATTCTTCAAAAATAGAAATTAATTCGTGAAAGTTGTTACCATTTAGAAGAAATAATTTCATAATTAAAAATTGTGAAAAATTATCATATATAAATAAACTTGTGCAGTGCAAATAATTGAAAACTAGTATATAGTAAAATTAATTTAAGATACAATAAATGCACCATAATCAATGTGAAAAACCACCTTTCAACTCGAATGTTTTCATTACCTAATATGGCACTGGCCGATGTAATAGCTAATGATACAATAAAGAGGGTGTGGCGTAGTGGCATACGCCTTCGCCTGTTAACTTAAATGTTATATGATCGATACTTAGTGAGACTACTCGTACCTTTTTATTAGTTTTTATGATTTATATTTCATTATACTTGGACTTGAGCCTCACTTATAATCGAAAAAATATATATTACGGAACAACTCTCATCAAATGTCTATCTAGGGCTTACATGAACTCCCATATCTAATACGATAGAAGAGAATAAGAAAGAGGAGAATCGGTGTATGGCATCGCTATCGGGTGACCTAGACGAACATCAAATCATAATCTTGAATAACCCCCCGTAAGTGGCGTGTGGGTCCTACAATCAGGGCGACGCTCATATTCGACCAGACATAAAAATTTGGCTGGAGGACCTAGAAGATATTTGGCACGAATACTTTTGTCCTTTTGATTCAATCAGTGTAGCACTGAAATTATTGCAAGCCAAAGAGAAAGGAAAAGGTGTAGGGACACCCCAGCTAATATGCTGCAGACCTCAGAAGCAATATAATGTCCTTTTCTCAGCAAGCAGTGTGAACAATAATAATAACAATAACAACAACAATAATAATATAAATATAAATATGGATTAATTCAAATGGTTCAGCTATTACTTAATGAGTGCATCAGATTTGAATATTGTGAATGAAGAAAATCCATGTTGTGAGAGTTTTATTCCCTTAATAGGCTGACTTCGCTCGAACTGTATTAGTCGGGACTCATTGAGATTTCAAATATTAGGACATATATCGAAAAATAATAATATATTATTCTTATTAGGGATCTTTGCAAAAAAGGGCCCCTACATTTTCAAGGAATTTAAGAACTATCCTAATATATAATTGTTACGAAAATAGACTTATAATTTCAAAACTTCGCTAAAATGAGACTCTCACGTATATATTACTTACTATTCTTAATCCAAATATGTCACCCTCAATTTATATGAATAAAGTCACCTCTGACCATCTCGACTCATGTGGAGGTCTCTGTCAAGGTTTATTACTTTTTAGATACTTCTTTCGGACAATATTTGGTTCAGTCAATTGAAAATTCAGCCATCACCAAATACAAACCATTTACTCTTGTATATAAGAGTACAAAAACATTTTCTGCATAGTTTTACAAAAAGTTTTTGTACAAAATCTAAAACTCTTGTACAACATAAGCCAATGTTTTGTACTTGGACAATAGACTGAAAATTCCATAATTGGTCCAAGAATTATCCTCTTCTTCCACATATCTGAGTAGTGAGTATTTTGGTATGCAATCGATCAATTTAGTGCAGGCAGTGAAATTGTGCTGTCCAAACTTATAAAAAAATTTCAAAATCTTCTCACTTCTAAAATTTTACAATGTCCAGTATTCTTACAATTTCGAGGAAGTTGTAAAAATGATCGCATGATTAATACAGTGTTACATTAGCAAAATTTTGGAATCGGATTTTTTTTTTGCAATAATTGAAACATTGGTTTAGATTTTTTAATTAGGAACAAAATATGGGACTTTGTTATTAATTCATTATATGGGACCACTGAAATTAACTGTTTAAAATAAATGTGGTGTTGGTTTTTAAACCTGTCCAGAAAATTACATCGGGTTCTTGAGTTTGTCAAATAAAATATATTAGAACTACTCCAGGGTCGATAATTATCCGAGATTAGTAATTGATAGAATTAAAATATATAGAATTTATGTAAGAAAGACGATCTCCAAATCCGAGCCGCCTGTTGTACCAGCCGTGAAGAGGATAGCTGGCCCGGATCGGATACGTAATCGAACATATTTATGGCACCACACAGATCAACGCCATGAGCTCTTATAGCTATGAAGAGAACTGATTGCCTGTTTAGATTGCTTCGTTTCCTTTCTTATCATAGAGGGCCCCTTAGGGAGCACGTTGTCTTTATTGAAAATGGGGAACGCAGAAAACCCACGCCGACAGAGTTTTACCGCTTTAGTGAACCGATTCAATTTGAACATGATTAATTAGGATTCGTTGAACTTTCGGATATCATAGTATAAAAAATAAAATAAAATTGGGGGACGGGGAAGATCTGAAAAGCTTAGCTTGTTTGGTTACAATTTTTTTTTAACTCTATTTCACTTAACTCCGATTATCTTCAATTCAATAATATAATTATTACTTTTTAATTTTTTTAATTTTTTAACCATTTAATTTAATTTTATTTTCTCAACTATTCATTAACTTTTTTTTTCACAATTCAACAACACAATCATTACTTTATCTCAACTATTCATTACTTTTTAACACTATTTTCCATAATTCAATAATACAATCATTGTAATCTAATTAAAATCAAAACTCAACTCAACTCAACTTTAAAATCAAACGCAACAATTGCCTAATACACATATGTTTTATAAATCATAAGAAGTCTTGATTATAGAAGAACTGAAGAATACGGACAGTTGACGAATGATTATAAAGGGTCTTGGGAAGTCCACTGCCCGCAAAATTCTTGATAATTATATAACACGAGATCAAATTGGTGTTCACAACAGAGACTTCACTTTGATTTGACCAAATTAGTCCCCACTATGTTGATTAAAAATATGGTATTACGTGACTTACTCAATTCAAGGATTGCAATATAATCATGTTAATATATATATAAATATGTGTGTGCTACTCATATATATATATGTGTGTGTGTGAAAAGGAAATATAGTATGTTTAACTTTTTCTTTCCGAAATTACCTTACTGTATATGTTTAAATTTATTATTATAACCATTAGACTAAGGAAATATAATTATAAATTATAAAAAATAATTACCCACTAACACAGTTTCACTATCTCACATCCCTTTTTTTTTCTCCTTTCTCACATTCTCTCTCTTCTTGGTTAAAGTGGTTTCTGCCAATTTTTATTCTTTTTTTTTTCAATTAATTTTTTTTATTATTCTCTAATATTTATTATATTTTAATTAAATAATAACACTTATTAAAAATATTATACATTCTTTTTCCTTTATTATCGATGATAGTAAAATAAATTTTATATATCATAGTTAAATGCATTAACTTCCATAAGTTGTTAAAAATATTATTTATTCAAAATAACTTCCTTAGGTACTGCCGACAAGCTTCTAGTAGTTATAATGTTAATTAATATAATATATATTGTATTCAGCTCAAGCATAAATTTTCTATATAATTCAGTATATGAAAAATATATAAAATCAACATGGCCTACACCCGCAATATCTTTCTCCGGCAACTTCCTTTCCTCTCGAGAATTATTCTCTCTTTGTTTTGTCACTTTCTCTCCATCTGCCCCCATTATAAAAATTAATGTTGCTTACTTCAGTAGGATTAGGTCTCTTTCTTGGCCGAGACATACCCACCCATGCGTTCCCAAATTTAAAAGCAAAAATCAACAATACTCGTAAATTTGTAACGATATGCAAGGTTCAGAAATAATTGAATTACATATATATATATATATATATATATAGAACTTTAATGTGTTTGTAATCGACTAACTGAACTGTAAAAATGTTGTTTGATCGTTAGCATCTTCATTTTTTAGCTACAAGGTGTAGCAGAAGAACGACAAAGATTAACGAAATAAAAACACAAAATCAATGGCTACGAGATTGTACATGATCCAGACTATTGATGGATTTATGCATTCGCATCATTAGGACGAGGGACGAGGAAGACATGAGAGTGTTCGAATATGAAAAAGAAAATAATAGGTATTTATGTTTTTAGACAATTATGTATATGTTTCAATTTTAAATTACTTAAGAGAATAAAATGGATATTTATATAGATATGTATAAAAATTCTTTATTTTTTATTTTTTATTTATCAAAATTGAGTAAAATATAATATATATATATATATATATATAATAAATTCACTGAACATAGACCCTGAGTTTCACCCAAATAATAAATTCATCAAAATAAATAACAATAGGGAGAGTATACAATTTTACTTCCACTCTCCCACAAATGGTAGAAAAATCGAATTAGATGAGATGGTGTGTTGTGCTTTCAAATATCACGGCGGCAATAAAAAAAGAAGAAGTTTTCAATGAACAATTAAAAGGAGAAAAGAGGGGGGGATAGAATGGCAACAGCGCAAACGACTTCTCGAACCTGTTGACAGTGTACGAGTGTGGACTACTTTATCTGAGCGTTTGTCTCCCTCTCTCATCAGAGGCGCCACCAGCTCTCAAACAACGCCCTGTTTCTCTCTCAGGCCTTTCCATCCAGCTGCTGTCGGGGTCGCGATGGCCGGGGTGACGGTCCTCGAGCGCAGCCACGTGCTCCCACTTCCGTCGGCGGCCCCGACGAGGTTGCCGCTGACCTTCCTGGACCTCCCCTGGCTCTTCTTCCACCCGAGCCAGCAACTCTTCTTCTACGACTACCCCCACCCAGCCTCCCACTTCGCCTCCGCCGCCCTTCCCCTCCTCAAGTCCTCCCTCTCCCTCGCCCTCCGCCTCTTCTTCCCCCTCGCCGGCCACCTCCACACAGCCCCCGCCCGCCACCCCGCTATTCTGTGCACCCCACGCTTGGCGGGTGTCAGCCTCACCATTGCAGAGTCCGACGACGACTTCCACGACCTATGCCACGACGACGGAAGCCGGGGCCTGCAGAGTCAGAGAGCTGCCCACAGATTCCATCCCCTCGTGCCCGCGCTTTCCCCCGAAGAAGGCCATGCGGTGGCCCTGATGGCCATTCAGATCACTGTGTTTCCAGGGTCGGGCTTCTCGGTCGGGATCACATACCACCACGTGGCGGCCGATGAGAGGACGTTCAATAATTTCCTCAAGGCTTGGACCGCGCGTTGCACGCATGCTTTAATTGGTGTGTCTCTTTGGTACGATTTTTTTTTTTCATTACAAAAAGAGGTTCAACACCAGTAAAATGAAAAAGAAATTTTAATTAATTAATAAAAAGGTACGGATAATCTCATTAGATATTAAATCTTTGACTTTCAAATTAATATGGAAGAACGTGCATTACTATGCTAAACCCTTTTTGATTGTGTGTGATAAATTTTATAATCATATCATCATGCAATAATTCATATGACATAATAATTTTTTTGCTCAGAATATAACATAATAATAAAGTGAATAAATGAAGTTAGTAAATCCACGATGGGCACGTTTAAATTTTATAATCATATCATCATGCAATAATTCATATGGCATAATAATGTTTTTGCTCTGAATATAACATAATAATAAAGTGAATAAATAAAGTTTGTAAAAGATGGGCACGTTTAAATTTTATAATCATATCATCATGCAATAATTCATATGACATGATAATTTTTTTTGCTTAGAATATAACACAACAATAAAGTGAATAAATAAAATTAATAAATTTGATCGGCTTGACTAAATTAGTTGGTGCACAATTGGGCTTTCGAATACCGAAATTCATACCGAAAAGGTGAATAAACAAAGTTAGTAAATGACCTGACCACTTTAATAATTGGAAACGTAAAGTATACTTGCAATGTTGCATGTTTTTTAAAGCACAAATTGCTAGTGGGACTGGGATATTTTACATTTAGACCACAAAATTATGCAGATATCTTTCTCTCTAAGGATCAATTGTGCCAATACTCTTTTTACAAGAAGAATCATGAGCTTGATAGGTGCAACTGCAGGGAAAAGGAAAACATCGCCCATCGGGATATGTGATTGTATCCGATTCAATATCTCTCGGAGATATTTTGATTTTAAATTAAGAATTATTAGGTTGCGTTTGGTTTCATAGTAGGATTTTAAAATCAGATTTTGATTTTGATTTTGAGTAAAATAAATGGGGCCCACCCTTTGACTTTATGTGAGTTATGTTGTTTTGTTGTGGAAAAAAGTGGTATAAATGGGGTCCACTATTTGACTTTGTATGAATTATTTTGTTTTGTAGTGGGTAGAGTTAAGATAGAATTGTGATTCTAAAATTATATCCACAATTCAAACAAGCCCATTGTTGCACTAAACTCTCTTCTCTTTCTTATAAAATAACCCATCAATTTCGTGTTTCATTTGTCATCCATATAAAGCAAATTGCTGTTTTAAAACTCATTTTGAATCTAATAAACTGAAAGAGAAATGAAACATAAAGAGACCTGAAAAATTTTATTGGTAAAACTCTAACCTTAAATTTTTTTTGGGTAAATGAATGAAAACATCCTAGTGCACTATACTCTTCTCAAACTCAATGAAAAACGATGAAGACAAAAGGATAGCTTTATTCAATGAATCACCATAATATAAATTATTCATAAAAAATAAGAATCATTAAATAAATTAAAATGGAGCTTTCTGTTAATTGCCGTGACATGTATCGGTGCAGGAAATGCAGAATGTCCCGCTCCCACTCCACTGATCGATCCACCGCGGTTCGACCGAGCAATCATTAGGGATATGCCCACATTGGAGCAGAGATTCCTCAACGAGTGGTGGAAGCAGCAGCAACAGCTCCCTTATTCTCCTTTGATAAGAGGGACCGTAATGTGCCCGGTTGTGCCCGATGACGGCCAGTGTGACATGGTCCGCTCGACCTTTGTGGTGGTCCCATCCCATATGGAGCTGGTCAGGTCGTGGATCATGGGCCACTGCGAGGCCAATGGCCTCCCGTTGCCCGTCCACTTATCCCCTTACGTCCTCACATGCACTTTCCTTTGGGTGGTCCGCGTCAAGACTCACTTCCAGCTCTCTGGCTTAGGCAAGAACGGGAGGACGATGGATATAGATTCTCTCGCTGTCAGGACGAGTTATTTCGGGTACATTGCTGGCGGCATTTCCCGGCTGGGCTACCCGGTCCCCGAATCCTACTTCGGGAACTGCGTCGGGTTTGGGAGGGCAGAGGCCGCCTGCAGCGACCTGGTGGGAGAGGCCGGGATCTTTCATGCGGCAACTGCCCTTGGGAGCGCGATCAAGAGGCTTGACCGGTCAATGCTTGAGAGCGCCGAGGAGTGGATCTTGGATTGGCGAGCGATGTTGGAGTCGGATGTACACGTCGTGGTTGTCGGGTCACCTAAGGTGGACTTCTATGACAGGGACTTCGGGTGGGGCAGGCCAAGGAAGATAGAGGAGGTGTCGACCGACTGGACGGGTGCGATCTCGCTCCACGAGAGCAGGGATGTAGAGGGCGGGATTGAAGTCGGGGTGTCCTTACTGAAGGCGAAAATGGATGCCTTCATCGCACTCTTTGTCGAAGGCTTCAGAATTTTGAAATGATAATCTATTTCTATATCTATATCTATGCACTTAAAATAAAAAGCAATTTCTCAATGGGAAATCGATTGTAGTATTGGCACATAAATTTCTCGTTGAGCTTTATCTTGAAAACTTCACGTTTGAAGTCAGTTCAAGATTTTCCATGTATTTTTTGGAATCATTTCAACGCTTTCTAATGATTGATCAATCATCAATTACTATATTTAAAATATGCTCCAGAAATACAAAATATTTATATCAATTATTTGAATATTTTTTAAATGCATTTTTTTGAATTATAAAAGTCCATCAATAATAGATATACAAAATTAGAAATGATATATATTTTGAAACGTCACGTTAAAATAATTCAAGCCCAAGGCAAAATCATTTATGCAGGAGGTTCACGATAAATTATATTTTTCCCTCAAAATCAAAGCTAACTAATTCCAAAAATATATTTAGCGAGGCAAAAAGAAGGGGAAAAAGAAAAGAAAATTCCTCTACCTACTTATTATTATTATTATTATTATTATTATTTTCCATCCAATATAGGTATATGAGAAGTCTGACCATGGCGTTCGTTAGATTCTATAACACAATAATTATTATTACCTTATTGAATCAATTAATCAAGTTATTGTAATTGATAATTTTCTCGAGCTGTTTTTTTTTTTTAAAGTGAAAAGCCCTTGTAATTTCAATCCTTGAAATATATGATGTATCATCCATATTAGGATTCCGTTGTTCTATGTCGAAAGAACTTTTATTGTACCATTAACGTTTCATTGCCACGTGAATTGAATTTACTATCATATACGATATAGAGTCATTTCCTACGTTCCTACGAGTATAAGAATATTCCTCATGTTATAACTACAAAAAGAATCCCTAAACTCAACTTTATTGTAGAACAAAAATTATTAGCTCCCTTAAGAATTTGGTCGATACTAAAAGAACAAAAAAATAAAAACTCCTCCTACTTCTCACAAAATATTGGCAGCTATTAATCCTGCAATCACAATAACTGCTCATGATCTCCATGTAATGCAAATATATATTTAAAAAAAAAAATTTCACCCAAAAATAGAAAGAAAAGAATTCCTACTCCAATCAACTCCCAAATTTCACCAAATGATAGGTGAATGAATGAATGAAATAACGGAAGAAATCATTACCTAATTTTTGCCACTTGCCTTTCAAGTTACAACAGTTGTGTGATATGGGGAGTTGGTATTCGATATTGTAATAAGTGATAAATGAAAGTATATAAAAGTTAAAAAAAAATTAAGAAAATTATATGAAGTGAATCTCAATGATCTAATTATTAAATAAATATCTACTAGAACATTGATTTTTACTAATATATATAGATAGATATCTTAATATCTTTTTAGAAAATTAGAAAAAAAATTCCGAAGTAAAATAATTTCCCTTTTTTGGTGTTAGTTGCACGTGCGATTGCGGCCCAACAGGCCCAAATCCAAATCACTGCGGCCGAGATCGGGTCGGATTATTCTGGCCACAGCCGAAACGACAGCCGTTTAACCACCCTCCAAATAAACAGTCACACCATAATAAATAAATAAATAAATAATAAAAATGAAAAAGTTTCGATCAATTAATTAATTAATTAAAATTTAAAAAAGGAAAGTCTTAATTTTGAAACCCGCTGGACTTTCGATGCTTTCCCCTCTCTCTCTCTTTCACACATTTATCTCGCGGTCTTCCAAAATTCTGCCATTTCCCATAAACAGCAGCAGAAGAAGGTGGAGATATCTAGGGTTTGGGATCATCCGGACTGATCGCGAGGCCGATTCCCTGACCAGGATCGCCGTTGGATCCACCGTCGTCCAGCCTCTATGTCCATGTCCAAGAGGTCAATTCCCTCCGTCGCCGATTCCTCTGCTCGTTTACTTCGCTACCTGCATTTTCAATTGCTTTCGGGCTGGGTACCGTCGCAGGATCGTTCTGATTGTGTTAGGAATGCTCTTTTTTTTTTTTTTGGGTTATTGGTCGCTCCGGCCATTAGAGCTTTTCTGTTCGAGTTTTGCTCGTCGGTTGTGTGTTTGATCCGACGAAAGTATTGGTATTTGAGGATTGTGTCGATTGTGGAAGATGATTTCTGGTGCTGGCGGAAGTTTTAGTCCGTGAATTTCTGCTCATGAACGCTTGGATTGGATGTTGTTTCGTCTTTTCGTAATTGATTCTAGAACAGCTGTGGTGTTGATTTTTTTTACCAATTAACACGGGCATGGTATTGAGCAGATGTTGTAGCTCGTAGCTGTTCCTGAAGCATTTCAGCTGTTTTGGTTTGAATTTGGATCGCTATTGATTTATCGCCTGAATTTTGATTTGGTTTTGTGGGATGTTTTCTCTTATTGACGATGATGTTAACTTGCGCACAGAATCCGATGTAAGTACTATGCTAACGGAAGTTGTTACAAAGGGGAGAATTGTGACTTTTTACATGAGAGGAAAGCTCCATCTCGCAATGTAATTTCCCTCTCCCTAGCCGAAACATTTTTGCCTGGTCTGGTAGCTCTTTGTCTTATTGTCAATTTGTATCACAGGTATGCAGTTACTATCAGAAAGGGACATGTACTTATGGAAGTCGATGCAGATTTGAACATGTGAAATCTACTGGATCGTGGCATCCTGCATCATCTTCATCAGCTTCTTTCCAGTCTAAGGATGCAGATGCTGCTCCTTCCCATGACTTATTTTCTAAGAATACGTCTGGTGGGGTCAATGTAAACTACTGTGTTCTAGGGGATTCGTCCTCTAAGAAGACGTCTGTCCCTTGTCGACTGTGGCATGGTGCATCATCCTCATCAGCTGCTCTGCAGACTAAGGTTTCGGGTTCCGTCCCCCAGCCATTATCCACTAAAAGTGCATTGGGTAGGCTCAATTTGAGCTCTGCACAGGTTTCAGCTTCGAAAAGACCATTGGGTTCTGAACGCTGTGATTACATTGATGGTGGTGACCTTGCAGATACTAAGGCTGAAAGGCCAGGAAATTGTTCTATTTGTTCTCTTGCGGCTGAGGGAAATTGTCCTAATGGAGAAAATTGCCCTTATATCCATGGAGATTTATGTTCTACTTGCGGAAAGCACTGCCTTCATCCTTCTAGTCCTCAGGAAAGAGACGAACATGCCAAGGCCTGTGAGGAAAAGCAAAAGCAGCTTGAGGCAATGAAACTTAGTGAAGAAATAGAATGCAGTATTTGCTTTGACCGCATTCTTTCGAAGCCTCCTGCTGAAAGAAAGTTTGGCATATTATCAGAATGCGACCATCCATTCTGTATAACGTGCATTAGGAATTGGCGCAGAAGCTCTCCAGCATCTGGAATGGATGTAAATAGTGCATCCAGGTCTTGTCCAATATGTCGCAAGCTTTCGTATTTTGTTGTTCCTAGTGACATTTGGTACACCACGAAAGAAGAAAAGGAGAGAATTATCAGCAACTACAAGGCGAGATTAAAGTAAGCCATCTTATACTTATATAGCTTTAGTTGATTCTTTAGCCAATTAGTTCCTTATAAACCTAAACAGGACTTTATTTATTCTCATATCTGTGTATGAATAGTGTGAGCCTCGTTAATAATTTGTAATTACTAATGGCTATTTATTAAGAATACTTGTATCAAGAACCTTGAAACTTCTCTTGTTTACACTGCCAGTCTCTCTCTCTCTCTCTCTCTTCTTCTTCTCTTTTTTTTGGTATGTGGAAGCTGGTGTTTGTTTACCATTTGGACTCTCTTGCTCTTCTTCAAATTTACTGGCTTGTGCTTAATTTGCAGGTTAATTGATTGTAAGCACTTCAATTTTGGGAATGGAAACTGTCCATTCGGCAGCAGTTGTTTCTACAAGGTAATACGGGTTCCTATTACATTATGAGGATAACCTACAGGTCATCATTTAAAGCTCTGGTTAGATATAGTATGGTAAATGTGTGTGAACTTGATGTTTCAGTTAGTGAGAGCTTACCATCAGTATGGATATCAATGCAAATAAGCTGGAGCTTATTAGTACTTGTCAAAAAAGGCTGGACCTTGGTAGCTTTCCTTTTATGGAAAGAAAAGAGAGCTTAAGGATATATGTGCTCGCTCTAGAGACGGTTTTTGATCGGGGAGTGACATTCTAACATGGCTCTAGATGACATAGTTTTAGGGTCTCTTTGACCACGGTTCAGCATTTACCCTGAGGAGAATGATAGAACCAATATTAACCTCCAGTAAGCTAATATAAAAAATAATACCAATGCAATGGGATGCGATCTATCTCATTTTACTCTGTCCATTGTCCATATAAAGCATCACCTTCTCCATTCACAATAACTTTTATGTAAGGAAGCGATGATCACGAGTTTTCTTCACATATATAATGGTAAATGTGCGTGACAATAACTTTTTTTTCCCCCCCCTTTGTGCTCTTTTTGTGTTTCCCAGCACACCGTAAAGCCTGGATCCTACACATGGATCCACCACAGGCCACCACCTCCACGCAGACGCAATCGTGTGAACATGAGCTCAATGTTTGATGCCTTCGAGCAGCTGTGGAGCCTCGATGACCTGATAGGAGGTGGGGAATACGATGATGAAGATGACATGGACTACTACGACCTTAATTATCTGATAGACCCTGTGGATTTTGGGTTTGACAGCAATGATCTGTCAGATTTGTCGCGAGTGGAGATGGCCTTGTTGCTGCACCAGCTTGGTCTTGATCATAGCGATCCTTCGAGCGATGAGGAGTAGGGATCTTCGATCTTTTCTTATTCTTTACCCCCTTTTTTGATATCTGCCTTTTATTTTGAGATCTTGCCCATCTCGAAAGAAGTTCTCGTTGTATTTCATTTTCTTGGGGAATGAAAACGAGGGAAACTCAAATATATGGGGCTGCTCAAAGGGTGGTTTCTGCCTTTTTTGTGTGTGTGTGTGTGTGTCTATAAGCACCCGTCCCGTGGTCCCTCCTGGGGTGAGGTTATAAGCTAAATGGTGCGATAACTTTATAAATCTGCATCTGAGCTCGATTTGATAGTGTTTGGAGTTTTGTTCAAAGCAATGACGGGTTTGTTCATTTCAGTATACGATTAAGGTTCAAAGATGCTGTAGAATTATTATATGAAATTCTTCTTTTTTGAAGATACTCGGCTCCAGCTACCTTAATAAAACTGCAAGCTTGGGCATAGCCCGACATAAAGCTTTCCAAGGTCAAGTCGGGTGGTGGGGACAGGACCAGAGCTGGCCTGTTAAGGCCCTCAGTGGGCATGCTCGCCTGCCCTTGCTCAGGGCAATCTCGACCAACGTCTTCGCCCTGGGTTTGCTGGCCTCTTACGTATAGAACTTTACAATGTGAAGTTTTTACATTCCTAAAGAGAGAATAGAAGGCTGAACATACATATAGAATGGACGAGTATATTTTCTTAACGAATATGTATTTTTTGTAAGAATGTCAATATGAAAGGCAAGGAAAAGGGAAAAACCTTTTATCTATGTATTCCCTTCTCTTATATAACAAACTATAATGTGATATATGACAAGCCATCCACAAGCTTATACATGACATGGATACGTGTGTATTCGAATAGAGTGCACATATATAAATACAGATGTACGTGAACAATAATGGAAAATATCACCGGCGAGCGATGGATCCCATGCATGGTATCTAGTACTTGAGATCGAGAAGGGCGAGAGTGGATAACAACAGGAAGGACCAGAGTGCAGCAGCAGGAAGAATTCGGGTTGAATAGCCAGCTCCAGTGGCCATATCGGGAGCCGGTTGCGGGGCCAGCTGAGCCGACGCTGTCCAAGAGAATACTGCCACGATCATGATGAACATTGCCAGAACCATGAGAGCGCTTCTTGCCGGAGCCATTGCTTGCTGCAAGAAAGAAGCCTCCGCCTGGGAAAGAAGAGTTCTGTAAGGATGGGGGATTAGGTGCTCTGTAATTCATGGTGTTGAGAGGGAATGCTTTTATACAAGGGGAGGCGTTAGGAGCACGAGGAACCGGAAAACTTGTGGACCCTACATGGAATGCGGGGACAGCTTTGCACATTTTTGACGGGAGAGATCCATCAAACTATACATTTGTGTATCGGACTGAATCAGTCACATTATTAAAAATAAATGATTTTTTCGCTTTATTCATGATATAGTCTAGCCAAGATTATCTTTGTGTATCGCGTGAATATATATATGGCCTAAGACGGAAAGACCATCGGTGGAAACGGGTGCTTATCTCGGGTCGTGCGGCCTGGTTGGAGAAGCAAAGTAAAAGAGAGAGAGCCCTGATGAAACAATGTATATGTGCTTTAGGATCACCCACTTGGATACTAATTTCGTGTAGTTTCCTTTTTCTTTTCTTTCCCTTTCTCTCTCTCTCTCTCTAGAGATGGTTGAGCCATACTTCATGCTTTCGTCCAAAGCCACCAGTTCTAATTGACGTGCAAGTTCAGGAAATCCTTTTCCCTTCCTTCTTCAGCATCGAAAAGTTCGACCGAGACTCTTCTATCTTTGCTCACAATGAGTCGACCTCATCAGTTGGTGTTCTCGTGAAGGGTCGAACTCAAGACCCTTGTTAGTCCGGCAGAGGGGCTGATGATAGATGCCAAGACTCAACCCATGTCGGAAAATAATTGTGAGGGTCTTGATGAGCTTATAAAGCGTAAGACGCGATAAGCCCGTACATATTGTGCCTAAAAGTTAAAGCAAGTAAATGTGTTTCTGTGATAGGGTTGGATTGTTTTCCGTTCTCCCCACCGATAGATTTGCTGTAGACAAATTGTAAGGAATTGATGGCACAACCTATGGCATTTTAATTGACTCCCATGATTGTGATAACGGTTGATTGACATATTCCTCCTGCCTGCGTTTCATAATAAGCACAGTTCAATGGTCAATTTTGATCTACCAATAAATCGATTTGGCAGACATTGACCCTTCTGTCTCATTTTTCCGGAATTCGACTTCTATGTTAGAACCATCAGCTGCTCCATCGGCCAAAGACTTCAATGAGAATCGGTACTTTAGACTTGTTCGCATTGCCCGGCAGAGATCCTCTCGTATTATTGCTGCTACTGCACAGTTTATATTATTAGTGGCACCGAGTGAAAAGGAATGCAGATTGGTGTGGTGATCTTTCAGGATCGGTGTAGTTTGCGGTTCCATTTGTTAGTAGTTTTGCGGCACCAAGCGGGTTGAGTTCTCGGTTCTAAACAAGAACTTGCCTTCTAATCTTGGTTCGCCGTAAATTACAGTCTACTGCACAATGTTGCAACCGTGAACTCTACCACAAGTTTGAGCACGGCGATTTACAGATGTATCACTGAAAGATCTGAATTTCCAATATATTTAGCTCTTCTCGTCTTCCTAAACATCATCCCTAATTATACATATCACGCTCTCCCTATTTTGACTCACCAGACGGTCGATATATCTCTCTATTCACGTCGCCGACTTCTATGATCGATGCAAAGTCACATCCCGGTTTAAAATTCAGTATATGATTACACCTTTCCCAAATGATCATTAACACGTGCTCTAGTACAAGGTGAAGCCGTCGTCGTAGGAAACATGCCAACCTTTCTGGCAAGGAGGAGCATCCTCATCGTGCTCTTGGCAGCAACTCCACCTCTTCTTCCAGTTTGCTCTTCCCGTGTTTGGTCTGTTGTTCTCATCGTTCCACCGATAGACTATTACGCCCGATCGGTCACTCCACTCCCCATCGATCCCCTGGTGAGGTGGAGCCAATGCAAACAATCCCTTCTCCCCTGAAAATCACTATCAACCTTTAGAACCGGATAACACCGGGTTAGGATTGAGTCTTCGACATTAGTATATTTTCAAAATATCAATCGAAGTGTCCGCCTCCTGGAGCTCGATCAACTATATAGTGTTTTACGCGCTCTTCGATGCTAGACTCAACCAGCAATCTACGGTGGCAGAGGAATTGTGTTCATCAAAAGATAATAATAGAAAGTTCCGAATTAACTCGACTTTTATACAGGAAAATCTCCAAATTGTGATTTTCGTAATTGGTTTGAATCAACCGAAACCAGAAAAAAGACAGAGGCAGGCGAAGTACCAGTTGTGTGGCCATGGAAAGAGCAGGCAGTAGGGGAATTTTCATGGTCGATATAAAGGGTATTGCATCTCAGGCATCTTTTCTTCACTTGAACTTGAGATTTGTTTACAACTTTTCTCCGATTTTCGGTGTCTGCCGATGAAATAATCTTCGGAGGAAGGTGGTTTGATTGCTTGGTGAGAAGGCCCGGGGACAGACTGAACGCCATAGCCATGAAAAGAGGAAACCGGTGGAGGAAGTGAGAGCAGGGAAAAATGGGCCCTTCTTGCGTTCTTCTGGAAAGAACATTTCTGTCCATAAGAGAAGTCGCGGTGAACTTCAGTTTGGCCCTTGAAGTTCTCTTGTTGTTTCAATTTGGCCCACCAAAATTTAAATTCAACTGCCGTTAGCCCGAGGATCTCTTGGTAGGGCCTGGCTATATTGATATCAATTAGAGGAGTAGACGGAAATGGATAAGGAGCTCGGGTTTTGAATATCCTTGAGATATTATTTGAAGATATGTCGGGTAAGAACTCCTATACTGCAACTTATACAGGAGTACGGGTAACGAATTCCTGTAAAACATGTATTAGTTTTTGTGCAATATTTGTCAAGGTGTAAGTGAGCCAATCGTATAGTCTTACAATCTTTTGACCGATTGTATAACAGGGCCACAATAGTTGCTTCCTAGAGGTACAGCGACATCGTCGTACCCGTTTCCATTTAGGTCAAGTTTTCCAGAGCAACTTTCGGGCTTCAGGTCCACTTTTCTCTGAAAAGCCAAATACTATCCACTGATACACACAACATGCTACATCATCTCCTACCAGCAACCAAAAACTTGAATATACTTTCTTTTGTTTTTTTTTTTTGCTGGGTTTGCATATATATATATTCGGTGTAAACGCTAGTATCCGAAAAGTCTAATTGGTTCCCGACTAATTCAGTCGAGTTGGGTCGGTCCACTAAGGGATAAAGTTTTTCTCAAGGTGGATTTTCTGCATAAACAAGGACTCGAACTCGACACCTTATTTAAGTGAAATAAGCGCCGAACTATTTGAACCAATTCACGTTGGATGAGTTTGAATATATTTTCTAATTGATAAGGGAACTCAACAACAACTTAATGCACTTATCCTAAACATAATCGTAGACCTGCCTTGTGTCGGCCCATACGGTTACGACACGATACACATCCGATGTGGATATGATCTTGCCAGCAAATGGCGACACGAAGTGCCTAAAAAATTCAATCTCGACTGATCACGGTCCTCACGTTAATTCAGGTTTGAACCAGAAGAAACCTGTCTTGTAGCTGTCAAACATTGGCTGGAAACACAGGAAAAGGCTCTGTCCATACGTGCATTACTTCACAGTGGAGCCATTGGTTGGTTGATCAGAGCATCCCGATAATTAATAAGCAACAAAACAAAATCTGTTTCTGGTTTTCGTCACCATTCCAACGAGGGATTGATCGATCCATACGTTTCTATCCCGCTGAACAGATATCCTAGGATTTTCCGGAGCTTTCCGGGTCGGTTCAACTCCGTCCTCCCTAACGGATAGACCCCGTTGCTGAGTTGAACATCCCATATTTAGCGGTTTTCTTTTTATAGCAACATTTTCCGTTACATGGAATTTATTATCTCCATCAGGAAATGTTTTTTAATGCATGAAATATTTCATATTGAATTTTCAGCGGAAGCGCATGGAAAGTGAGAAAAGTATTCCCACGATTACTAATCTTCCGGATAGCTAGACTTGAGTCGAGGTACGGAACTATATATTCTTACGCAGATAACACGAGCTATTATGTACGAGGATGTTTGTTTGAAGATTCTTAATGTTGCTTTATCGAAAATACAAAAAAAAAAAAAAAAAGAAGAAGAAAGAAAAGAAAACCAGGAAAATATCGATATTGTGCAACTCACCAATCGCAATCCTTGTTCCCTAGAAATTGACTTCCAACCATTTCCTGATATATAAATTGAAGAAAAATAAATAATTAAACAGAACAAATAATGACAGGAACACGTGGCCTTCGATTGTCCTTCAAAATATAAAAAAAATTTAAAAATAGAAAAATAATTCTGGAAATACGAATATGGCACGTCAAATATCTATCCAATTGGCCACCGCCGGTCCGAAAACGACCGGAAATTGAAATGAAATAACGAGCCGTGCTAGAATTTAATTGTATCCGGTATTACTCCGACTCCTCCCCGAAGATCATACGGTCAAATGAGAACAAGAATAAGAAGAAGAAGATGATAATGATACTGTTGAGGATTAACGATTGATCTAATTCAGAACTATATCTATTGTCTCTCATCTCTTTGCGAACAATTCGAAAACCTGCATAGTAAAAACTAACAAACAACGAAACGAACATATTTACAGATCGAAACGAACTTATCTACGGACCACCACGGCCTAACAAAACCGGCCTAGTCGTCAAGGTGGTAGCAGAGGAGGCAGTCCAGGACGCGGAGCCAAGCGCGGCGGACGCGCGGGACTACGCGGCGGCTGTACACACGCGACTCCTGGGCGAGGTCCTCCATCGCCCCCATGAACAGGTTCAGGTTCCTGACCGGCGGCACGTACAGGGTCAACGGGACCGCCGAGAACGCTAGGGTGAAGAGCAGCTGCAGCATCACGTATATGCTATTCGGCTTTCTCCGGAATGTAGAAAAGCAGTTTTCCAGAAGCACTTTTGGGGCAGGGCGCGTTTGGTTGATTGTTATGGCTGGGAAAGGGAAAGAAGAAAAGGAAGAAGAAGGAAGTGTTCTGGAACTGTGAAGGATGGAAATGAAGAGGCCTAGCCTTTGTTTTGATTCTTGAGAGGAGAAGTGATGGGTGTTGGGGTTGGGTGTGTGGGGCTCACTTCTGTGAATTTATGGGGGACTTCTCTTTCCTTCCTTCTTATCATCATAATCCACTTTTGTTTTTCTACTTTTTAAAGGTATTCTTCCATCAAATCTTGTGAGGACAATTGGGTGATTACGATGGTTAAACCAAGCCCTAGCATCTAAGATGAATTGACCCCGATAAAAAAAAAAAGTTGAATCGAATCTGAATTTCAAATTATTATATGCCAGTTTAGAGGATTATCTTGACGATTTTTCTCGTCTCGTATTTAACAATTGTGACCTATTTAAAATTTTGATTTGAGAGTGTTTATTACAGACATAGAAGTGTTGAAATATAATTATTAAAAAATAATTTTTAAAAAATAAGTATTGATTTCACAATAAATTAACTTGTTCAAATAGTAACAATTTGAAACCGTCGATATTAAATTTAATACTTCAATAGAATTGAGTATAAGTAAGTTGTGTAATTGCTTATTAATTTACTGGAGAAACTGACGATACATATATGTATATATTGGCAGGATACTTTTTATATTATTATTGAGGGAACATATATATATATATATTTATATATATAGAGAGAGAGAGAGAGAGGTTTGAAACATATACACATGTTTGAAAAATAATTTAGGGGTTGGCATGCCCACCTAAACTTTTAGACCGCATCTATATAATGAGAAATGCTTATTATTTATTCAAGAGGAAATAGTCTAAAAAATCATTATTTTCATGAAATTTCCTGATCTATTCATTTTTTAAATTATAGTTTGAAAAATCACAACGTTTATATCCATTTTCATGATTTTTCAATCCGTTAATTGGCCCTCAAAACTGCTGACGTGCATTAACAACGTTGATGTGGCAGACGGTTGTCTACGTGGATGGCTTGTCACTAACTTTTTAACCTAAAAAACACTTGGTTTGCTTTATTCTCCCCAATCTACTAAAATATCAATAATTTTTCCTTTATCTACCAAAATATCATCAACTTTAAAAAATCACATAATTTGCTTATGTTTCCTCATTTACCAAAATATGACTTCTTTTAAAAATTACATCTACAAAAAATATGACTTCTTTGAATGATTATAAGTTTGAATTATGGACTTTTATATACGTATGTAGATTTAAAGGTTAAAAGAACTTTTAACAGAAAAGAAGTATTAGAACAGCTACAAGTTTGTCATTTGCAAATCGAAAGAATATTCATATATGTTATGGCATTTAGTAATATAGGAACTCATATATATTATACTGCAAATACAATAATTATGCCAAAATAACAATTTCAACAGAGCTTGTGCACACCAACATCTATAAAATTTTAGCATGGTTTAACACATAAGTTTTATTGGAATGATTATTTTATCATGGTTATTGTCTTTGCAATATAATATATCTAAGTTCCTATATATAGATATATAAAAGCAGGATAAAGGTGCATCGGGTCAGATGGTCATAAAATGCTTTATTTTTAAATGAAAATTTCTAGATCTTTTGAAACTTTTTCTAAATAATAAAGTTTTAAATTTTTAGAAATATATAGATATAGATTTGTGAATTGTTCATTATTTTATCAATATTCTAAGTTTACTTTATTTTTTATCTTTTATTTTTTAATTTTTAAAATAAGTAAATATAGATTTGTGGAACGTGCCGTTCTTTTCTCGGATTTTGAAATTTTTTAGAAAAATGAATTTTTTTTATTTTTAAAATATATATATAGATATCTGAAACCGATTATTATTATCTCGCATGCACCTGATTTAATTTTATGTACGTCCACTGTTATATTTTTATATGTGAGTTCTTCAATTTTTTTTTCTTGCATATAAACATTTTTAGAATTTTAGTATTTTTCAATCTTGTATTTGTAGTTTAGGTCTTAAATTTTGATATGCAGATATGATGAATTTCTAATTTCAGCATTTTCACCTTATTTACATTATCGAAATCTAATAACAATCGATCACAGAAATCTATATCTCCACGAACCATGCTAAAATAAGTTGAATTATCCAAAAGTAATCAGTCTTAGTGTCCAAAAAGTTCAACTATGCTAAAATTTTATAGTTGTTGGTGTGCACAAGTTATGATGAAATGGTTATTTTGACATGGTTATTGTTTTTGCAGTAGAATATGTCTAAATTACTATATTACTTAATGTGATAATAGATATGAATATTCTTTTGATTAATGACAAACTTGTAACCGTTCTACACTTCTTTTCTGTTAAAAATTCTTTTAACATTCAAATTAGCATACATATATATAAGTCTCTAATTTAAACTTATAATAATTCAAAGAAGTCATATTTTGGTATATGCGATTTCTTAAAGTTATTGATATTTTAGTAGATGATGGAAAAATTATTGATGTTTTGACAGATGAGGGTGAAAAAGAAAACTATGCGAATTTTTAGGTTAAAAAATTTGTGACATGCCATTCACCTACGCAACCGTCCACCACATCAGCATAGGTAACTGCCACATCAGCAATTTTGATGATCCAATTAACGGATTGATAGATTAAAGAAATAAAAGTAAACGTTAGGATTTTTCATACTAAAATTTTAAAAATTGTTATATCGGAGAATTTATGAAGGCAATTGATTTTTCATGCGGTTTCCCTTTACTCAATAATCGTCAACAAGAAGTATGATGTCTAAAAAGAATCATATTAAACTATTACCCGAAAGAATATAACAAATTCAAAAATTATAATTTTTCCCTCCAAAAAACCATTTTATTTTATTTTAGTATACCGCATACCGCTTAATAATTAATGATTTTCATTTTCACAAGTAGGTTATAGTATCATGACAAATGTCCCTCTTCAAGATTTTGCCGAGAAATTGCACTGCAGTTTTATTCACGAAATAGCAACGCGTAGCATGCAATGTAGCCGATCAGAAGATTATCAAGTAGATAAGATCAATCAATAAATGCTTGCCCCACCTTAGATTTCGATTTATAATATTGATGAATATCTTCGCATTCCCCTGACTCAATTCCTGGGACCACTAAGGTCATATATGATCTTGCCGAAGATCCGAAAAATCAAAACGAGTTTTCAAGAGAAATTTAGATCGAGGTGCTCAATTCATGTGACGAGCTGAGTTAAAGATAAGCTGCCGTGCGTGTTAGCAATGGCTGCAGCCTGCAGGTGATCCAATTTAATGTCTTTCACGGGGAGAAAGCAATCGAAAGAATGGCATTCAAGTGGTTAAATCGTCCACCCCTCCTATGTATATGTAGCCTATACATATACGACTTATGATATTGTACTAGAAGACAATAGCATAGACTAGAGAGCACATCCTATGATTTCGAGCATGAATCTATTAAGCAAGAAGCATTTCACCTAATATCAAAAAGAGTGTGTTACGCAATGACGCACACATTCGCTTATTGATAATAAAAATGTTTCGGATTCAATATTCAGTGGAAGTATCCGTACCTTTTTATTAGCTATTAAGATTTTTATATCATTGTATTAGGTTAAAAGACCTTCCTTATAACTGAAAAAAAGAAGCATAAATCTAATAGGTTTTGGTCGAATTACAAGTTTACGACATCGATAATATTAGAGGATAACTATTTCGGAGTAATCTGACTTATTAGTTTGTCTAATTCATGGACGACGAACCATGTTGGTATGTTGCCTCGGACTCTAGTCGCTTCCACTCCATGGCCCGTTCCTTCATTTGCTTTCCCTTCTCCCCTTTCATCAATTCCTTCACGAGCATCTCTACCTCATCTCACTTCGCATCGCTCCCGATTTCTAGTCCTATCTCCCAGTCCTTGCAAACATACTTGCAGTTCGTTTGTTGGTCGCTGAAATAGGGCCAGCACAACATCGGGACTCCGGTAGACATGCTCTCGGTCATCGAGTTCCATCCGCAATGAGTCAGGAACCCTCATTCTGAAGGGTGGTCGAGTACTTCCTCTTGCAGGCACCGTGCAATGATGAAGGCTCTCCCCTTTGTTTCTTCATTGAACACCGAAGGTAATATTCCCGAGTCCCCATTCACTAGGTCGGGCCTAATTATCCATAGGAGTGGATATTTGCTGTTATCAATCTCCATGCCGAACTCAATCAGCTGTTGAGATGTGAAAAATGCAACGCTTCTCAAAGTAATGTGGAGCACTGATTCGGGAATCTGAGAGTCTAGCCACACCGAAAACACTTCATATCTTTTTTTTTTTTTCCATAAGTTGTACCCAATGTGCTTTAGCTGATTCTCATTTTCCGGAATTCTATCGATAAGTAGCTGGAATGGACCGACCACATGAACAGGCTTGGACGCCATGGATGACATAGCGCTCAGAACATCCCGTTCAAGTGCTTCAAAAGTGTGTATGATCGTCGCAGAAGCTTTATCAAACCTTGTAGCTCCACCAATAAATTGAATATCACATCGTCTGGATCCGTGGCTCCGGGGAATCTCGGCATGTCACGCATTTTCATGTTCCTCATGCCAGGGATCCAATCAACGGTTGTTTCCAAATGATCTCCAAAACAGTTTTCATATGTTATTAAACAATAATTAAACAAAAAAGTATGTTGAATTGATTACAGCATTATATATGCACCATTAATTTACCAATATTCTGTATATTGGATTCATAGTTCATCGCCATGTATACTCATTCGAAGAAGAGATACATATATAAATTTGTGCAAAACCTCAAAAAAATAAAAACATGAAATGATGAAGGCCGTAGAAATTGGGCCATGAGCCCTGTGATTTCCAATGGGCCGCAAGACTAATCTGTAAGAAAAGCCCAATCCAGTCCATTCTAATAAGATTGTAGTCATCATGATCATGCAGGACAATGCTCATCCCATACAATATAAAGCACCCATTTAGTAGCTCTAAATCTTGAAAAGAAGAAAAAGAGAGAAAGCCCCCTTTAATCGACTAAAAAGAAAGCTGTGTTTAGTGTAGTAATACGTATGATCGGAATAAGAGGTACCATGCTTTGAAATTTTTTGAATCCATTTATTTATGTTCTCATTTCCCTTAATAACGTTACGGATTCCCTATAAAAATAAAAGAGAAATAAAAAGAAAAAGAAAAAACAAAGCATGTCTCTTTTCCCCGGATGATTATCTTAAACGTACGTTTTGATTCTCTGATTTTCTATTGATAAGTAAAGCCTCACATACCACATATAATACACACGTGATGGTGAGTACCCGATGTCAATAATATCCTAGCTAGGAATTCATATTTATTCTTTTCTATGTAGAAAATTTATATTTATTTAAATGTAAATATATGAATGAATATATCATGGATATATATATATATAGATATGTGTATGTATTAGCTTAGGACTTATTTAATTAAATGTACCCGCACCATATATATTGGTTAAGACCTACAATGATCAAGTCTTTGCCTTCTAGATAAGGAGCTGTATATATACCCATATATATTGTTTATACACTGCATACTGAAAATATAACTGGTAGATTTTTCTTAAATATATGTTGTGGGCAAAAAATGACTCAGAAAAATATTTTTATGTAAAGCATGTGTTTTTAAGAAATGAAGGTAATTTTCTAACATGGCTTACCCTTTGGTGGCGTTAAACCTTTTTCCTTGAGCTTAGGATAATGCATGATCCCCGTACCAGGGCATAGGCCGCAATATAGTCCACAAGGTCATGACGGGGATCCCAAACTTCTCACTAGCCAGATAGGCAGAGAATGTCATGAAACCATCCGCCATGATGCAACAATTGGAGTGCGTGTGTATAATTATTTGCTTATATATATGGCTAATATGCTTTGCCAATATGCTTATCATATATATATATTTACGATTTACAATAAAGTTGGAGGCCATTGGTCCATTAGGAAATAAGGAGATATGAAAACACACTAATGAACGTCGAATGATGAATGGTCTCTTGTTTCAATGTCAAATGAAGAACGGTCTCTTGTTTCATCTAATAATTTTTATATTCAACTTAAAGCTTACAATTAACAATGAAAAATAAATTAGTTTTTTGAGGGTGAAATATGGGGCCTAAGCCCTAAAAATAAATCAAAATTTTGAGATATATATATATATATAGAATAAAAATTATACAAATAATTACCAATGCAAATCCTTATGATTTTGATTTGTTTTCACTCGGTCTTAGTTACTATAAAGGAAATATTCCTTTGATATTATATTCTTTTTTCTGGTTAGACATGAATAGTTTAATTTTTTTTTCCCTTCAATTACAAGGAAGGTCCCTGTGCCTAGTACAACAAAATATAAATCTTAATAACTAATAAAATGACATAGATAATCCCATTAAATATCGAATCTAGGATATCTTAATTATCAGGTGAGGGCATACGTTACTGCATTACATCCTCTTTTAATATAGCCAATTTAATTTCTTTCACCGGAATTGAGAAAATGCATGGTAGATTAAAAACAAAATCAGATGAAACAAGAAACCGTTCTTCCCTGCATATGCGCATTGCTTCCCTGCATGGAGCCATTGGTTGATCAGATCCGATAAATAATAAGCAACAAAACAAGATCTGTTTTCGTCACCATTCCAACAAGGGATTGATCGATCCATACGTTTCTATGCCACTGAACAGATGTCTTAGGATTTTCCGGAGCTTTTCAGGTCAGTCCGATTCCATCCCCCTCTATGGATCGATTCCGTTGCTGAGCTAAACATCCCACATATATCTCACTAGAGTAATGGAGCTCCCATGAGGAACCCGATGTACCCGCATGGATTCATGATGACATATTTAATACTTTTAATTCAATCATTTAATGTTAATTTGAATATTTAATAATTTTATTATTCATTATTTACGACGAAATGTATAAAATACTAAACACTTAAATTTAAGCATTAAATACTTAAACTGAAAGTAAACGTGAAAGTGCTTATATTGATTCCGATTACACTGAAAAAGATAAATGGTTGAAATAAAATATCAATCACAAAAGTACTAAATATTAAATTCTCATCCAAAACGTTTTCACCTAATAAATCTTTTAGGGGCCGCCAGGGTTTTGTTTCTGTCGGACCTGGTGGGAAGCCGTCAGCGATTGACAATCGAAAACTTACTTATGACAATCGAAAACGTACTTATTCTCTGACTTTATTCTTATAATTTTTTACAACTTCTCAAAGAAAAAAAGTTTTTTATAATTTTTTTCAATTATAAAAAAAGTCTAACTCATTAATAGCTAGGATATAGAAAAAAGAAAAATTGAGAGGTATGAAAGTTCAGATTATAGAATGAAGTAACTTTCAATGTGCACCCTTATATTTAGAAATTTAATAGACCTTGACGATACCGATTTGAGCGTATAGTTGAGGAATAATTATTTATGCTCACTAACGGATAAAGTTTCCTTAACGTGAGCTTTCTCCATTTATAAAACTCGAATTTAAAATCCTATTTAAGAGAAATAATTATCGATGAATTAAATAATATTGATAAAAATGAAGTAATTTATTATGATCGTACCATGCAATCATTTCAAAATGGTTGCCGTGGGCTTTCTCATCTGTGTATATACGAGGTAATGCTTCCTCTTAAACTTTCCCATGTCCATAAAGGGTTCATGGGCCCGCTTACGAATAGGGGATAGAATTGACTATCATTCAACTCGGAATCTCTTTGTTCGATGTTCAGGATAAACATGACATGACTGTATCGTCCCATTTATTGCACTATCAATTTAATCATAACAAAATTTGTGATAATTAATGTCCAATACTTAATTAGTTTGTTACACGATATTTATGTCTTGATGACTTAGATGAATCATGAGAATTTCTTATAAAATAGATTGATTATCTAGGCTTCGTGCCCAATTTGTGTTGCATATATATATATATGTGGTTCCAGCGTGTGTGTTCGTTATTAACAAAAACAATTCGTCATTACATGTTTCGATTTATCAAAGTTCGTGCTACAAGATAGCATTATTACTAGTGGATTGGGCTTCTCTTATAGGTTTTAATTATAAATCATTAATCTCGTTAAAATTCGGGATGAAACTGTAGTCATTTTCATTTTCCATACGAAGTGCTTATCTCATTTTCAATTTGGTGCACCTATGTCCCAAATGCCCAGCTTGTCGTGAATATATATGATTAAATCAGTGCCGTCCGAAGGTGTTCATGAATGTACCGGCCTCGTTGATCCTCCATAGCTAGGAAAATATACATATTGTGCCAGGACAATTACCTTCGACTAGATATGCACCCTTGTCCTACAATTTTTAACCTGATTCTTTTGGTGTACCAGAAAAATAGTCGTATATCACAGGAGTACTATGACATTTATCAAAGAAGAAAGTAGACAGATATTTTATCCTTTAAATTACGCGAAGAACAAAAATGTTGAATTTCGGTCGCTTACATTGTTAAGATGCTTAGTAATGATCTACTTATTAGAGATAATCTTAGACACTAGTTTGTCCAAATTTATAGATGATGAACCATGTTCGCTCGTTGCCTCGAATACTATTTGCTTCCACTCCATTGCCCTTTTCTTCATTTGCTTTCCCTTCTCTCCTTCCATCAATTCCTTCACTAGCCTCTTCACTTCGTCTCGCTTCACATTGCTTCCGATCTCTAGTCCAACCTCCCAATCCGAGCATGTGTACTTGCAGATCGTTCGTTGGTCTCCCATAAAGGGCCAACACAACATCGGGACACCAGCAGTTAAGGTCTCAAGCGTTGAGTTCCATCCGCAGTGAGTCAGGAACCCTCCGACCGAAGGGTGATTGAGTACTTCCTCTTGCGGGCACCATTCTGAAATGAGGGCTCTCCCCTTCGTTGTTTCATTAAATTCTGGAGGTAGTATTGCCCGGTCCCCCTCCACTAGATCGGGTCTTAATATCCATAGGAATGGATGATTACTATTAGCAATTCCCATAGCAAACTCAATCAGCTGTTGAGATGTCAAAAATGCTATGCTTCCGAAATTTATATAGAGCACTGATCCGGGCTTCTGTGAGTCGAGCCACTGAAGGCAGTCCATATCTTCTTTCCATAGGTTGCTTCCAATGTGCTTTAGACGATTCTCGTTTTCTAGATTTCGATCGATAAGTAGCTGAAATGGACCGATTGCATAAACAGGGATGGAGATCATAGATGAGAGAGCATTCAAAACATCTGCTTCGAGTGCTTCGAGAGTGTGAATTACACTGTTCAATGGAAAAGATCTTCCTTTGTAACTAGAAGAGGTTGAGGTCGTATAAATTTCTAAAAGGGAAAAAAAAAAGGGATAAATTTTATAGGGATTACACTGTTCAATGGAAAAGGCAAAAGGACCAGACTTAAGTATGCATTTTTATGAGGGTTCAAATTACAGGTAGAGTTAACTTTTTCGGGTTCATCATATGTACAATGATCATGAATTAGTACGCAATCAATCCGCAATTCCAACTTGTCTTTAATACTCTTCCTAGAGGTAGCTTTTCGGTTGCAATCACTCTCGGTGTCAGGTAAAATTAATACAAACATAAGGATGAGTTGAGTAGCAAATTTGTCCCGGACTTAGTCGAAATACATCAAGTCCATCCTTATCATTTTGGTCCCCAAGTTAACAAGTTACATCAATCGTGTTCTTTATTACATCAATGTGGTACTTTGTAACATTAATTCGGTAACAAGTTAACAAGTTACATCAATCGGGTTTGTCTCTCTTGCATTTAGAAGATCTAGTGGTAGAAAACGCGTCGAAAACTTCCTCGAACGAACTGGACAGGGGAGCTCACCCTGAGCCGTGACTGATTCCAAGACATTTAGGGCGTCCTTATACTCAATAGGTAAGGCTTGCTGAGGTCAAGCTCCAATCTCTCTTCGTTTTCATTGTGTTATAGAGAGAGAAAGTTTGAGCGGTCGTTAATGGCCAACTTTATTATAGCCACTTTTGCTCTGGAAAATCTATATGATCAGATTCTTCTTCGTGTAAGGAAGCTACAACATTTTACGGCTTCTTGTTTCATTGTACTGTTTGAGAATTATAGCCCTCTGAAGTTTCTACAATTTGTGATAAAAATCGATTTTCAAGCTAACTTCTCAAACCCTATTCTTTGTTGTTTATCTCAGTTTTATCTTCCAAATTGTAGCCTGATATGCAAGTTTTCTGTAGCCACTGATAACTCAGGAATCCGAGGTCTGAGAAGTGAGAAGCAAAGTCCCAAAGTTGGCCCGTTGACTCTGTTCGGCAGGTTCGGTTGAGTGGTCTGCCTCTTTGGGAGGCTCGTTCTCCGTGCTCCGACGTCAGATTTCGAAAAAATTTGCACCTCTGAACTCGCAATTCAATTACCTACGTTCTGGAATTTTATGGATTTTTTTGAATAAAATTATTTTTATTCCTATTTTCGATAAAAACTAAAATTTTAAACAAAGTCTTCGATGATGTTTCTTTACTTTTGACTCAATTCTCGTTTGTGAATTATAATTTATTATATTAGCTTTACATAGAAATAAGTAAATCCCTGATCGGAGGTATAAGTGAAAAGAACGAACGGCTTGAAAAGAACCCTTCGACTGCCATTTCGAGTAAATAATGGAGAGGGTAAGGGATCTTTTTGATGTTACAAAGAGAGGGTTGGAGCCTAGGGACCTTTTTGATAATTAAGACATTAGCACGGACACATCCTTAAAGGAATTCTAACGGCGTTAACAGGTTGATGTTTTAAAGGACCAAATTGATATTACAAAGGACCAAAATGATATAAAATTCTTCTCAATGGTGGACTTGATGTAACTCGACTAAGTCAGGGACGGATTTCCTAGTTAACTCAACATGAGGGCTAGAGGTGGATATATTTTTTACCCGATGCCGAGGATGATTTTGAATCCAAATAGACATTTAGGATGGCGAAACTGAATAATACAACGTTGGAGGACTAATGCAAACGAAGGAAGTTTCTTTCCTGAAAACCGGGTCTGGGTTACCCCGTACATAGAAAACGGGTCGCCCCGTTCACCCATCTTCTTGTCATACTAGTCATCGTCGCTTCTCTTCTCTCATCTCCTCCTCCGCTCTCTTCAGAAGTGAACGAGCTCAGTCAAATTAGGGTTTGTTGTCAGTTTTTGCAGCTGAAGGACATGGCAATGGCAGGGCGCTTTAGATCGAGCCTTCCCCTCCTCAACCGGTTGATTGCCACAGCCGATTCTGTGCTGAAGTACTACCAAATCTTGGTAGTACTTCAGCACAGAAATTTAATATGACATCGTTTGGATCCATGGTTCCACCCAAAGTTGGCATGTCACGTACTCTCATGTTCTTCATGCCCGGGATCCAATCAATTGTTGTGTCTAAACAGTCTGCAAAACAGTTTTCATCTGCGGTTAGACGATATTATTTAACAAATATGTTGAATTGTTTAGAACTTTATATTTATGTTAACGGATGCACATATATTCTGTTTGAAACAGTAGAAATTGGGCCATGATACGGTCCCACTCATCAATTTCTCATAAGCCATCTGTAATGCGCCACATGATAAGAAGCCCCCCACGATTAATTTTAGTAACAAATAAATAAATAAATAATCTAGAGAAATATAGCGTAGTGACGCACCTTTCACCCGGTGATCACACATATCTCAAATTCGATATTCAGTGGAACTATCTGTATCCGTTTATTAAATATTTAGAATTTTTATTTCATTATATTGGGTCCATGACTTTTTTTTTATATCCGAATAAATAAATAAAAGTGGATAATTGCATTTAATGACATGAGAAAACCCCTAATCCATAAAGAGGAATCGAGTCTACTGAAGTGCTGCTCACCCAATCCAGCAAAAAGAAATGCTGCTCACTCTCGATTTGAAACTAGAATCAAAATTAATGTTTTTACCGATATGAATATTTTGAGTCTTATGAATAAAGAAAATTTATAATTTGAAATGCTTTATTCCCTTAGAAGGCCAATCCGACTCTAATTGAATTAGTTGAGACTATTGGACATCCGAATATCAACATACACTACGAAAAGAAATGTATGATTTTTAATTCTCATTGGCGCAACTTTTGATATTTATGTGAGAAAAATGCACTTTGCCCCCCGACCTACGATGAGAGTTTGGGTTTACACCCCGACCTTCAAATTTTTACAAAATACCTCCTGACCTTACCGGAAAATAAGCAAGATGCCCCCCCAATCAATTTTCGATTAAAATTCCGGCAAAAAAAGGGTAAAATTGTCTCCCTAAAATAATAAATTGGAAAAAGAAAAAAGAAAAAAGAAAGCAGCTCAGCGATTGGAATTAGGGCATCATCTCCTCCAACCCCCCGCGCCTTCTCCAACCCAGCGTCGATTCCTCCAACCCACGCTTTCTCTAACCCAGCGTCCATTCCTCCAACCCGCGCCTGCACCATCTCCGGCGGTAGCGAGCCATCCTTCTCGTCGACGAGAAAAGGAAGACTGCAGAGTCGACTGTCTCCACGAACCCATCCCGTGCGACCCATCTCCCCGCGAGCTCCCCTAGCAGCCAGGACGACCCATCTCCCTGCACGGCCAAACTTCGGTGGGTGTCTACCTTAATTGGCCCATTTCTTTGCTGAATTTATCCTATTCCCCCTGCACCCCCTCCCCTTCAATCTGCAATTTGATGTAATCGTTATGCAATTCAATGTCAAATTGCTGTTACAATTATCTTGCTTGATGGGTAGGTGTTGATCCTGCGATTTTGGTAGTTTCTTTCTGCGTTAAACTAACTGTGAAGGTAGCTCTGCAAGTTATTCCGTTCAGTCTCAGTTGTTTATTTGGGGCTGAAAATTTACACTTTATCTGCAGAAGAAAAATTTACCGAACTGAAGAACATGACTTGGATCAAAAAAATGGAGAAATTTGCTCCTTCTGAGGAACTCACATGAGTTATTGCGAAGGGACCCGCAAGTAAATGAATGGAATGAGTAGGAGTTAAATTTGCTCCTTCTGAGAAACTCACATGAGTTATTGCGAAGGGACCTGCAAGTAAATGAATGGAATGAGCAGGAGTTGGAGGCTATAATCTACTTGCAATGAGTACTTTGCCTGAAGCGCAAAAACTGGGGCTCCATATTGATGAATTTTGCCAGGTTGGAGATGATGCCTATCCTGCAGCAACTGCATCTTGAGTTGGGGATGAGTGACCCTACCATTGTCACTGGTGTTTCTGGGTTTGTTACTGCACTCATTCTGTGAATTATTAGATTATGAATGATTAGTTAAGATTAGTCGCCTTGGTTGCCTATGAGCTCAACTGCTGTACTATTTTGTCTTGCTTAAGCAATAGGTTATGTATAAGGAGGAACCCCGAATTTTGAGTTCTTAATGAGCAACCATGGAGTTGATGAAATTGTATCAGCTACGAGATTTTCATCATTTATGAGTTATGACACTGAGTGCAAATTATATGAAAGAAACATGCTGAACTCGTTGAGATTAAACAGTATTGCCTAATGAGATTATTACTGCACTGAAGCTTGGTAGGAGACTGCGTCGGGGAGAGGAGACTATCGCCGCTGGGAGATGGGTCGCATGGGATGGGTTCGTGGAGACGGTCGACTCTACAATCTTCTTTGCTCGTTGACGAGAAGGATGGGTCGCCGCCGCCGGAGATGGTGCAGGTGCGAGGTGGAGGAATCGACGCTAGGTTGGAGAAGGCGCGGGAGGTTGGAGGAGATGATGCCCTAATTCCAATTGCTGAGCTGCTTTCTTTTTTCTTTTTTCTTTTTTCTTTTTCCAATTTATTATTTTAGGGAGACAATTTTACCCTTTTTTTGCCGAAATTTTAATCGAAAATTGATTGAGGGGGCATCTTGCTTATTTTCCGGTAAGGTCAGGAGGTATTCTGCAAAAATTTGAAGGTCGGGGTGTAAACCCAAACTCCCAGCGTAGGTCGGGGGGCAAAGTGCATTTTACCCTTCATTTAGTTCTCTCTCCTTATTATCTTACGGATTAATTGCGCCATATAATCTAACGTTCGAATGAATTGTTAGTTCTAACCCAAACTTAATTTTTAACCTGAGATATCCCAACGTTGACGTATTGGTTTCACATCTAGCCCGACGCTAACTTCCCGTCCAAAATTGACGGAATTGCACACGTGGTACGGAATTGCACAACGTTACAAAATTAACGTGACACGTGTGCAATTCCGTCAATTTTGGACGGGAAGTTAGCGTCGGGTTAGATGTGAAACCAACACATCAACGTTGGGATATCTCAGGTTAAAAATCAAGTTTGGGCTAGAACTAAAAATTCCTTTAAACGTTAGATTATACGACGCAATTATCCCTTATCTTATTAATCCCCTATATTCCCTTAAAAAACCGAAAAGAAGCGTGCTTCGTTTTCAAAAAATTATCTTAAGATATTTTATCCGGCGGCCATCGCCGCGTGGCCGATTCAGTGGGAGTGTGATGACAATTAAACCCGCATCATATGGTTTGTCCGAGTGCCGAAGTCAAGATTGAAAGTCGAATTTTTTTTTGGTTGTATAAAAAGTTTTACCCAAAAAAGAAAAACACGTATGTTGTTTATTTGACTGTACGTAAGAAATAAGGCTTGTGGGCAAAACTATGCTTAGAAAAATGTCTTTGGAACATGCAATGTGCTTCTACGAAATGGAAGTTCTCTGATTAACATATGGCTTACCATTTGGTGGCATCAAACCTTTCTCCTTGAGCTTAGGAAAATACCAGCCTGCAATCGTGGCAGAGGCCGGAATAGTGTACAAGTTCACGACGGGGATCCCGTACTTCTCACTCGCGGTATCGACGGAGAATGTCATGGTACCGTCCGCCACGATGCAGGAGACTGGTGGGAAGCCCAAAACAGAATCTGCTCTCTCGTTTAGATCTCCGATGAGCGCGCAGAATGAAGCTCCCATGAGGTGCCAAGCTGACTCGCACAGGGAAGCAAGATTCTGGGTGGCATTGGTCTGTGATGGTGGAAGCCCGTCAGGTATCGCCACAAACTGGAATCCGGTTGGGAGATCGTCCAGAAAACTCGGGCCTCCAGCTTCGAACAGGCGTCTGTGGTTGAACTCTGTATTGACGAAGGTGATGCAGAGGCCCCGGTGGTGAAGGAGCTTCGTGAGATTGAGCATCGCACCGATGTGGCTCTGAGCTGGGAAGGGCATACAGACGGCGTGAAGTTTCATGGAGGATGTATGGGGAGCCATGTTTGCCTCTCTCTGATCTCTTTGATTTTCCTAAGGAATTGGAGTCAGAGAGATTCATATATATATGAGTGTGTGTGTGGATGTTTATATGTCACCTTGGGCTCCACGTCTTTGGACTACCCTCCAACTTGCCCGCGCCGCCTTGGGCGATTTGGTCGTCTTCTTTTTTTTTTCAATGTCGGCCGTGGTATCTAAAAATTTAACGGATTTTGATTAATTCAATTGGAGTGAGGTTTGTCAATAAAGTTCTCTCAAATATGAATTTTTTCATTCACAAAATTCAAATTCACCTCTTAAAATGGACAAGTATCCAAGCGTATAAACTAACTCGTTTAGTAATTTTCTCTGACTTTTACTATCAAATTTTGTAAGTTACAATCATTTAAAATTTTATCAAATTTTAGTACGAAACTCCAGTTTCCTTTCTTATTATGATGAGAAGGTTTACGGTGCAATTATTTTAAAAATGAGGCATAGCGCATGCAAAAATAGAAGCCGTTAGATTTATAATAAAAAATCTCCACCATTGAAATATTTTAATAAAAAATAAAAGGCAACCTTGTCTAGTTACTCATCTTTTCCTTAAAAAAAAAAGTACTTTTGAATAAAAAAAGTGGTCAAACAACCTTCCACCTTCATCCGCATTAGTAGTGCTGGCGAGTTAATAGTGGTGGTGAGTTCCTTATCTAGGATGGTGATGAGCCACTTTGACAACATGCACGTGTTATATACAAAATTACCATATGTCAGAGATATTATGAGGATGTTCGTCTAAAGATATTTTATTTTTCTTTCTTTTAAACCAAAAAATAAAGAAAATAAGGGAAAAAAAATCTATATAATGCAACTCAGCAATCGCAACCCTTGTTCCCTAGAAATTGACTGCCAACCATTTCCTGATATATATAAATTAAAGAAAAGGATACATTGCAAGAGATAATTAAACAGAGCAACAAATAATGGCAGAAGCATGTGGCCTTCGATTATTACTTCAAAATATAAAAAATAAAGTAAATGAAAAAATAATCCTGCATATACGAATACAGCACGTCCAATATCTATCTAAAGCTTGGTTTGGGGTTGCTGCTGCTAAAATAAAAATTGTTTGAAGAATAATGACTGAAAAGTAAGTTCTGATTTAAAAATAAGTAAAAGTATTTGTAAGGTAACAATTTAAAATCATTGAAATTAAAATTAAATTTAAAATAGAGAATAAATAGAAATAATTTTTTAAAACACCTACTAATATGCTGGAGAATATTACGTTTTCAACAACAGAAATTAGCCAAATCATGATTTTGAAAGAATTTACTAAACACTGCTTCTGCTTAAAACTTAATAAAGTAATCACTTATGGCCACCGACTTATTGACGTGACCAGAAATTGAAATGAAAAAAGAGGCATGCCTAGAATTTAAATGGATTTGATATTGATCCGGCTCCTCCCCAAAGATCATGCGGAAGCAGAAGAACAAGAATAAGAAGAAGAAGATGATGAAGATGATTAACGATAGTTGTAATTCAGATCTATATCTATTGTCTGCCATCTCTTCGTAAACAAATCGAAAATGGGCAAAGTACGTAAAAACTAACAAACAAAGAAAAAAAAATGAAATGAACATATTAGTATATTGAAACGAACTTATCTATGGACCAAGGCCTCTACAAAACGGCCTAGTCGCCAAGGCGATGGCAGAGGAGGCAGTGTAGGTTGTGAAACCAGGCGCGGTGTGGACGCGAGGGACGACTAGGCCCTCATATTGATTTAGTTGGATTTAATTTAATCTATTTAATTTTTATTCACGCATAATAATTACGTTGTATTTATTTTCATCATATGCCGTGTCTATTTTATTGGATTACGTCGAAGCCTGTAAACTAAGGCAATGATCTTGGGGTCATGATGAGATAATGCTAGTGAATCCTACAATCTAATAAGCCTAGAATAAAACGTTCCAAGCCTTAGGATCAGTCATTCGGGGATTCGGTTGATACCGGTAAAACTTGTACATTTGCATCCTATTATGGAGGGTCATTGATTTTATAGTTATTTATGAGGGATCATTAATGTAAAAATGCAAGTGCTCATTAGAGAATGAGATGATTGAACTGAATTTTTTGTTTTTTTTTCTTTTGAATGGGAAAATAAAAATTTTGCCGGTCAAGGCCTACAGCTTTATTATGATTTTTGTTTCCTTGGCTGGACAGTTTGTATGTTATTAGGCGACATACAGAGATTTCAACATTAGTTTAGAGTTGGCATGCCCACCTAAGCTTTTCGACTGCATTTATATTTGAGAAAGAAAAAATACATCATAAGGCCCAACCTTTACATTTTATCAAATTGGATACAAAATTTTTAAATTTATTTAAAAAATCGTAATTTTTCATTTTTGCGTCAAATTTAACACGCCATTCTATTGTTGTCCACAATTGACAGTTTTGTGATGTGGCACGCTTCTATGCAGACGTAACATGTGTGGATGGAGCACACGTGGCACAAATAAGTAAAATGTGTTGAATTTGCACGAAAATAAAATGTCGTGTGAAATTCAAACTCATGTAATATGCTATGTTATATTAGAAAGACAATAACATAGAGCATATCCTATGATTTTGAGTATAAATCTTTTAAGCGGGAATCACGCTAATAGGATTCACTCATATTACAACGTCGATAATATTATATGTGATAACCTAGCTATTTAGATATAATGTCACATACTAGTTTCTCTAAATTCATAGACAACGAACCATGTCGGCTTGTTGCCTCATATGCTAGTCGCTTCCACTCCCCGGCCCTCTTCTTTATATGCTTTCCCTTCTCCCCTTCCATCAGTTCCTTCATGAGCCTCTCCACTTCGTCTCGCTTCACATCACTCCCGATCTCTACTCCCACCTCCCAGTCCTTGCAAGCATACTTGCGGTTTGTTTGTTGGTCGCTGAAATAAGGCCAGAACAACATCGGGACTCCAGCAGACATGCTCTCAGTCACCGAGTACCATCCGCAGTGAGTTAGAAAACCTCCAACCGAATCGTGGTTGAGTACTTCCTCTTGTGGACACCATGCACTTATGAATGCTCTCCCCTTTGTTTCCTCGTTGGACCCTGGAGGTAATATTGTCGAGTCCGCATTCACTAGATCGGCCTAATTATCCATAGGAATGAATATTTACTGTTGGCAATTCCCATGGCGAACTCAATTAGCTGTTGTGTTGTCAAAAATGCTACGCTTCCGAAATCAATGTAGAGCACTAAGTCGGGTTTCTGTGAGTCGAGCCACCGCAGACACTCCATATCTTGTTTTCATAGGTTGCATCCAATGTGCTTCAGATGATTCTCATTTTCTAGAACTCAATCAATTAGTAGCTGAAATGGACCGACCGCATAAATAGGTCGGGATGCCACAGACGACATAGCATTCAAAACATCTGGCTCAAGTTCTTCAAAAGTGTGAATGACCGTTGCAGCAGCCTTATCAAACCTTGCGGCTGCATCCACCATGTAATTGAATATGACATCGTCTGGATCGGTTGCTCCGGGGAACTTGGCATGTCTCGCAGTGTCATGTTCTTCATGCCCGGGATCCAATCAATTGTTGTTTCTAGATTGTCTGCGAAATATATAGTAGCCTTCTTCCGTTATATGAATCATCAAATATGTATTTGGAACATTATATATGTGCGTTAATATCAATTTACCAACATTCTGTATATAGTTTTCCATAGAACATTATTATGTACATAATTCAATGCTTAGGCACATGAATAAATTTGTCCAGATATTATGCTTGTGAAATGGGCCAATCTAATTTTCTTGTAAAAAAAAAAAGATAGATAAAATGATGAATCCATAGAAATTGGACCATGAGAAGAAGCCCTTTCATCCATTAAGAAGAAAACCGACCTTTTTTTTTCCGCTCCTATAAGAAACTGGGAAGAAAACTGAGTGTAGTGCAGTGATACTAACTCTGGATTATAGAATTGGAATTAAGAGGTATTGCTGGTACTTTTTGCATCTATTTATTTTTATGTGTATGCGTATGCCTCATATTAAGATATTAGGAAAAGTACAAACACTTTCATTGTGATTTTTCGAAAAACAAATAATATTATGTGATTCACATCGTGAGACATAATGTACCTCACAATTAATTTTTTCATCACTTTTGGTCCTCAAAATTTTCTTTTTGCCATTATTATTCGTAAACTTTCAACTTTTTTACACTTTGGTCCTAAAATTCAAAAATAAGGGGAAAGGGGCTTGGACCGCTGGTTGGCAACCTCGACCTCACCACCAAGGTTGCCGACACCTTGGAAACCTCGAGGGTGGGGTCGGGGTCTCTGATTGGTGGGCCTAGCCCCGAATTGATAGAAATCTTGAGTTCGAGATCTCGATCAATTCAGGGGCGAAGCCGCCAATCTGCAGTCCCGACCCCACCTTCATGGTCACCGGCATCCTTTGTGGGTGCATGCGACCTTGGTGGTGGGGTCGGGGTTGCTGACCAACGGCCCTGGCCCGATCCCTTCCCTCTTTTTTTTTTTTTTTTTCTAATTTTAAGATCAAATTGAAAAAAATTGAAAGTTTGAGAGTAATAATGGTAAAAAGAAAAGTTTGAGAACCAACTTGATGACAAAAGTAACGATGAGCTCTATTATGTCTTACGAAATGAATCACATGGTGTTATTTATCCTTAAAAAATTTACCGAATTCAATTTGTTTCAAACTTAAATCAAATGAGATTGTTTGCCCTATTTCCCTAAGATATTTTAGGTTGGTCAAGTCGCCATTGCCGCCCAGCCGCCATTGACGCCTGGACCATTCATTGGTTTTCAATTGACAAAATTCAAACTATAGTACGATCAAGATAGTGACATAATTTCAAGAATATTAGAGCTAGAAATTCATTTTTTTTTTGTTAACGTCATACTACCATTATCAAGTAGAAGCATGACTTTATAATTAAATATATGCTTGTATATACATTCACACATATATATATATATATATAATTGACTCCGATAGTAATAAATGACCCGTCTCAATGGAACAAATATGTTAAAATAACTTATTACGAATATTCAAAGAATTAATTTAATCATGTGAAGCCTGTTTATAAAAATCTAACATTTTTTTGGCCTATTAGAAATAAATCAACTTCAAAAAAAGAAAACAAGGATAACAAAGGTTATCGCGTACTTTGAAAAAAAATCTATATTTTTAAAATCCAGTTATATATAATTATGCTAACAAATAAGTGTTTGATTGAATATTAATTTAATTTCTATTATTAGATAGATATTATTAGTAATAATACAGTTTATGTATTGTAATAATTTATTACAATACATAAACTTATGGAAATATATAAAAATAAAAATTACACATATAAAATAAGGATGTCATAAAATTTTAAATTTTAAAAAATGTGCCATCAACTTTGTGCGCGGATATCTATAAAAAATTGTCTAATATATGAAAAATTAAGCAAATATACAATGCAACACTAATGGAGACGTTAATCACGTAATATTTATTGAACAATTTATAATTAGTCTGATTTTACTAATTGATTAATGTATGAAACTTGACATTAGTTATTAAATGGGAAAATGACAGTAGTGATTCTATATATTTATTATTTTTTGACATTGAATCATAGAAGTTTAATCTTGAAAAATTAAGTCCTAAAACGTTTATAATTGAGGCAACATTAGTCCTTTCTGCAACTGACAGTGATGGAAGGCTGACTCGAATTAAACGCCGTGAAATCCGTGATATCTAGCCCATTTTTGCTCACGTGACCTCCCTTATCAACCCAACCTGGGATTCCCCATTTTCCAGCTTGATACTCTCTGCCTCATGCCTCTGCATTTGAAGAGGAAGAAGAAGGAGAACATGATGATGAACAGGAAAGTCTTTTCAATCCAATCCATTCTTGGAGTCAAATAAAGACAAAATTACAAGGAAAAAAAAAATGGCAAAGACGGAAAGTCGTTTGATTCCTGGCAAAGACGGAAGACCCAAATGGCTTCCATGGCAGAAGCCGCACGCCAGAACAGGGGAAAAATATCAGAAACCAGATCGGAGCCTCTTCCATGATTCTTTTCTCCACTTCAGACCAGATCTCGCAAATAACGAAGCGAAAGGACTGCTCGATCATTCACGAATCGCAGCAATCGCACCAGCTGATGAGCATGGCGATGCACCGTTGCATGATACATCGCCCTTTCCTCCCTCACTAGCTCCAGATCGAGATCCTTTTTTTTTGACAGATCCCTGGAATCTCTCAGGGTAAGGGGTTATCGGTGGCCCCCCCTCCGAGGATAAGGTGGCCGTCGCCTCCCGAGTTCTCCGGCGACCTCACCCAGGGGTGGGGGTCGCGGACGGGGCTCCAAGCCCCTGCAGCCACCCAACTTTTTCTTTTCTTCCCTCCTTTAATTTTTTCTCAACGTTACATCAATTACAAACGTTTTAAAATTTAATTTTTCAAAGTTAAAATTTTAGGACTTAATATTAAAAAATGAAAAATATATGAGACCATTACTATCATTTTCCCATTATTAAATACATATTATCGTTTTAAGTAGCAAACATGCTTAGCGAAAATGTAAATAATTGTTATAAGAAATTTTACATAAATGTGTCAAGAATGAACATATACAACGTAAATGATATAAGCACTTCAAACAATTAATTGATTGTATATAGAATTTCTTAGAAAAAATGGTCCAATAAAAGAAAAAAATTGTGACATAGAGCTGTATTTGAACCTAAGTTCATATATAAAATAAAAATACTTAAAAGTTAAGAATGTCACAGACAAATTCTAAATAAAAAAGGAAATGAATTTTTATTGTAATTATTAAACTTAACACGTGTGATAAATTTGCATTAATAAATAATTTAAATATACAGTGCTTATCTATTGAGATGATTAGTTGAAAATCGTTATTATAATAGTTAAGTTATTCTAGTTTTTAACCAAAAAATTAAAGATTATTATTTGAAAATTAAAATTAATAATTGGAGATTGTTACTATTATTAATAAGAAAATTGATGTTTTAAAGTGTGAATAATTATCATAAAAAATGATATAATTATGTATGAAAATGAATTCGTCCAATAAATTGGGCCAAAAACTTATATATATATATATATATATATATATATACGTATACGTATTAGCATTGGGCTTATTTAAGGGTACCGTTCCAATTATTGGTTGAAAGCTACAACCAATGGTAAGTCTTCGCCTTCCTTAGATACGGAGCAGTACTTCATTTTGGCGTGAAGTCTGATATTCGGAAGTTCAATAGATCCACGAAGTCATAAACTTTCATAATTTGGATCTATTTATAAGATTTAAATTCGAAATCTTACTTTAAGAGAATAAACACTGAAACACTTGAATCAATTCATGTTGAAAAATATAACTAGAATTTTACCTAAAAAAGATATTATTGCATATAAAAAATATAATTGAAAATTTTTCTTTCCGTGTGCTTTGCAAAAATGTGTGCTTAGGAAAATGTTCTGACATTGAAAGTTTTCTGATTAACATGGCTTACCCTTTGGTGGCGTTAAACCTTTTTCCTTGAGCTTAGGATAATGCATGAGCCCCATCAGGGCACAGACCGCAATAGTCCACAAGTTCACGACGGGGATCCCGAACTTCTCACTGGCCGGATAGGCCAGAATGTCATGAAACCGTCCACCATGAGGCAAGAGACTGGTGGGATTAAGCCCGAACCAGAACCCGCCATCTCTTTCAGATCTCCGACGAGAGTGCAGAATGGAGCTCCCATGAGGAACCCTGGTGAACTAGCACAGGGAGACATTATCTCGCGTAGCGTTGCCTCTAACAGTGGAAGCAGGTTGGGTATCGCCACAAATTGTAATCCAACAGGGAGATCGCTCAGAAACATCGGGCCTTCGGCGTCGAGCATGCGCTTGTGGTTGAACTCCGTGTTGACGAAGGTGATGCAGAGGGCTTGGTGGTGGAGGAGCGTCACGAGTTTGAGCATCGCACCGATGTGGCTCTGAGTTGGGATGGGCAAACAGACCACGTGAATTTTCGATCAATAAGTAGCTGAAATGGACCGACTACATAAATAGGGATGGAGGCCATAGACGACAGAGCATTCAAAACACGTGCTTTGAGTGCTTCGATAGTGTGAATGATCGTTGCAATGCCCTTATCAAGTCTTGCTAGTATACTAGCACTAAAATTTTATATGACATCGTCTGCATCCATGGTTCCGCCCAAAGTTGGCATGTCACGTACCCTCATGTTCTTCATACCCGGGATCCAATCAACTGTCATGTCTAAACAGTCTGCAAAACAATTTTCATGTGCGGTTAGATGATATTATTTAACAAATATGTTGAATTATTTATAACATTATATTTTTGTTAATGAATGTAAATATACATATATTCCGTTTGAAACAGTAGAAATTGGACCATGATACGGTCCCACTCATCAATTTCCCATAAGCCATTTAATCTGTAATGCGCCACATGATAAGAAGCCCCCTAAGATTAATTTCAGTCACAAATAAATAAATAGTAAAATAAACTAAAAAAGGCCATAAATAAATGCATTTATTGATTCGAGAAAGCCCGCTAATCCAAAAAAAATTTAAATGATTATATCTCATAATGATGTGGTGATGAAAAATCAATAAAATTACTTTAATTAAGAAAACTTACTACAATTAATCGAGAGATTAACATTTATTATTTAGTTTAATACAATTTAATTGATACTTTTTCATACCATGTGGCAAGGTAAGATATCCGAAAAATTATCCCCCCAATCCATAAAGGGGAATCGAGATCTATTGAAGTGTTGCTCACCCTCGATTTGAAACCAGAATCAAAATTAATGTTTTTACCAATATGAGTCGGTTTAAGGGTTTTGATATTTTGAGTTTTGTGAATCAAGAAAATTTGTGATTTGGAGCACTTTATCTCTTTAAGAGGTCAACTCGACTCTAATTAAATTAGTCGAAACCCGTTGGACTTTCAAATACTAGAGTGTACCGAAAAATGATGTACTGTTTTTAATTCTCATTAAAAGAAGATACTTTGTTTTCTTAACCAAAAAAAAAAGAAAATCAGGAAAAAATTAATATGTATGATGCAACTCGCCTATTGCAATCCTTGTTCCCTAGAAATTGACCGCCAACCATTTCTTGCACCGGTGGTCCAAAATATTTCATGAATGTTTCAAGTTGGTCCAAAATGTTATTTTGGTAACTTGTCGGTACAAAAAGTTTCAAAACCGTTTCAATGTAGTACATTCCGTCAATTGTCCCTAACGCTGTTAACATTTTATTGACGTGACGCGTCTTATGTGTCACTTTTGTTACGTGGAACCAATCATAGTGCGCCATGTCATTTAAGATGAAATCAAATTTGAAAAAACCCAATAAAATACAAAAAAAAATACAAAAAAATAAAAAATTTATAAAATTAATAAAATGTTATTTTTAAATTTAAAAACTTTCTAAAAAAATAAAATAATTTTTTAAAAAAAAACTTTTAAAATAATTCTAAAAATAATTTTAAAAATAATTTTAAATTTTAAAAACTTTTAAATATAATTTTATACTTTTAATTTAAAATTTGAATTTAAAATTTAAAATTATTTTTATTATTTTTAATTTTTAATTTAAAATAATTTAATATTAAATTTAAAAATATTTTTAAAAAATTTTAAAATTATTTTTAAAACTTTTAAAAATAATAAAATATTTTTTAATTTTTTTTAATTTTTTTTCTAAATTTGTACTATTTTTTGTATTTTTATTGGACTTTTCAAATTTTATTTTTTCTTAAATGACGTGACGCACTATGATTGGTTCATTGTACCAAAAGTGACACATAAGACCCGCCACGTCACCAAAATGTTAACGGCGTCACAGGTAATTGACGAAATGTACTACATTGAAACGGTTTTGAAACTTTTTGTACCAACAAGTTACCAAAAAAACATTTTGGACCAACTTGAAATATTAATGAAACTTTTTGGACTACCAGTGCAAGTTATCCTATATTATATATACAAATTAAAGAAAAAGGATATGTCGCAAGAGATAACTAAACTGAGCAACAAATAATGGCATAAATAAACCCGTAGCCTTCGATTATTCCTTCACCATATAAAAAAATATATAATAAATGGAAAAATAATTCTGCAAATGCGAATATATCTATCTAAATTTGGTCACCGAGGGTTTGAGGTGACCGGAAATCGAAATGCAGGGGGGAAAAAGAAGGAGCCATGCCTAGAATTTAATTGGATTAATTTGATACTGATCCGACTTCTCCCCAACGATCATACGGCCGCAGAAGAACAAGAAGAAGAAGAAGATGATGATGATGATTAATGATTGGTCTCATTCAGATCTGTATCTATTGTCTCTCATCTCTTTCTTTGCAAACAAATCGAAAACGGGCAAAGTATGTGAAAACTAACAAACAAAGAGAAAGACTGAAATGAACATCTTTATCTATTGAAACGAACTTATCTATGGACCAAATAAGTAACATGTGTCGATAGAACACACGTGGCACAAATAAGTAAAACATGTGAGTTTTCAAGAAAATAAAATGACGTGCAAAATTTAACTCATACAATATACTATAATATATTAGAAAGACAATAACATAGAGCATATCCTATGATTTCGAATATAAATCTTTTAAGTGGGAATAATGAACCTAATAGGTTTCACTCGTATTACAAAGTGGATAATATAATATGTGATAACCTAGCTATTTGGATATAATATGACGTACTAGTTTCTCTAAATTCATGGACGATGAACCATGTTGGCTTGTTGCCTCATATGCTAGTCGCTTCCATTCCATGGCTCTCTTCTTCATATGCTTTCCCTTCTCCCCTTCCATTAATTCCTTCACGAGCCTCTCCACTTCGTCTCGCTTTACATCGCTCTCGATCTCTAGTCCTACCTCCCAGTCCTTGCAAGCATACTTGCAGTTCGTTTGTTGGTCGCTGAAATAAGGCCAACACAACATCGGGACTCCAGCAGACATGCTCTCGGTCACCGAGTTCCATCCACAGTGAGTCAGGAACCCTCTGACTGAAGGATGGTTGAGTACTTTCTCTTGTGGGCACCATGCAACAATGAAGGCTCTCCCCTTTGTTTTTTCATTAAACTCCGGAGGTAATATTGCCGAGTCCCCGTTCACTAGGTCGGCCCTAATTATCCATAGGAATGGATGTTTGCTGTTGGCAATCCCCATGGCGAACTCAATTAGCTGTTGAGATGTCAAAAATGCTACGCTTCCGAAATTAATGTATAGCACCGATTCGGGTTTCTGTGAGTCGAGCCACCTAAGACACTCCACATCTTCTTTCCATAGGCTGCATCCAATATGCCTCATCTGTTTCTCATTTTCTAGAATTCGATCGATAAGAAAATGAAATGGACCGACTGCATAAACAGGCCCGGATGCCATAGACGACATAGCGTTCAAAACATCCGGCTCAAGTGCTTCAAAAGTGTGAATGATGGTCGCATCAGCCTTGTTATACCTTGCAGCTGCGTCCACCATGAAATTGAACACGACATCATCTGGATCCGTGGCTCCGGGGAACCTTGGCATGTCACGCAGTTTCATGTTCTTCATGCCAGGGATCCATTCAATTGTTGTTTCTAAATAGTCTGCCAAACAGTTTTCAGCGTATTAACAAATGTTTTAAATTGTTTACAACATTAGATGCGTTTTATTAATTTATCAATATTCAGGGTATTGTTTCCCATAGAACATTAACATGTACGTATTCAAAGATGGGACACATAGATAAATTTTTGTCGAAGTTATGCTTTGTGTGCTTGGCCGAGCTGATTAAATTATTATTATATATATACATATATATATATATATGTGTGTGTGTGTATGTATGTATTCTGTGTGTGTTTGTGCACGCATCAGCTGTTTGGAACCTAATTAAGCTATCTACCAAAAAAAAAACCTAACTAACTTGTAAAAAATAAATAAATAATTAGAATGACGAAGGCCGTAGAAATTGGGCCAAGAGATATACTCAATTTGGCGTAAGCCTTTTAATCGTTGATGGGCCATCTAATAAGAAGACCAATCAGTTAAGAAATCATGCATAAACCACACAATATGAAGGACGCATTTTTCAGTTGTCCAAGAAATCATTAAAAAGGCAAAAGGAGGAAGTAATGCAGTTTATGAATAAAATATTGGATATTCGATTTTATTAGAATGATGTTTTTACTTTGTACATATAAAACAATTATATGAATTAAAAACATATAAAACTAATAATATTAAAATTTCAAAATTATGAAAGACAATATAATTTAAATATAATGAAATACTAATTGGAAAATGCCATATCCTTTTAATCAAAAGTAAAAAAGGTCTGTGGAACGCATGAGAAGTAGACTAAATTTAGCATTAAATAGGAGTTTATTAAATAAGTCTAAAATAGTCAATCCATGTATAAATATAACTAATTACACATATAATAATTAATGCCCCTAATAAATATTTTTTTTAAAAAATAATATATGCATATATTATTATTGTAACAAATAAATATTTACTTGGACGATGATAAGATTAAGTTTATTACAATCTATGAACTTGGTAATTTAAAATGTAAAATTTAATAAATGTTTCAAATGCGAATGTCATAAAATTTTATATTCTAAATATGTGTAATCATGTTTTGTCTGAATATTTTTAATCAAACATCCATCTAATTTACACACTAATTGAAACTATTAATCGAAGCATTTATATTTTTCAAAAATTTGAATAAATTGCTATAAGAAATGAAACATAAATGAGTTAAAACAAACATATCCATCTCAAATTAAAGATAAAAACTCCATAAAAAATAAATTGATAATATATAAAATTTCCAAAAAAGAATTTTACAAGAAACTTATTATATCAACTTATGGTTATATAAAAAGAAAAAAGGAAAAACTATACATTTGGTCCTCTAGGTATGGATGTTTTTCTATTTTAGTCCCTTTCCTAATTTTTATCATTAATATCTTATACCTTTGAATACTTTTATGTTTTAGTCCTTTTTCTTTTTCTTGGTCTCTATTTTCGTCATTTTATTATATGTTTTATTAGAGTAGATTTTAAATTTGATCCTCAACTTTTTAAAGTTATTCTTTTATCCTAATGCTTTTTTTTTTGGTTCAATTTTTTCTTAGTATTAAAAATTTTGTTTCTTATACTTCTACTCCTCAAATTTCCATAAAATGCCCACATGACATTTTTGAAATTTAAAAAAAAATTGTTATTTTAATTCCAAAAATAAAACAAAATTTATCAAAATATATTTTGAGAAGGAAGATGGTAAATTGAGAAGGACAGAGGTGGCAGTAGCTAGTAGGGGATGAAGTCAGGAACCACCACTCTCAGGGAAGTCACCTTAGGCCTATACGATTATACTTTGCAACATTATTTCCTGCATCAAGGTGTACCATGTCCTTGCTTAGTGTGTCACTACCAACCTCATAGTTATAGGTGTAGTTCACGGCTATCGAATCACAATCACCTTTATTTTTCTAGTACTTTTCCATTTCTTTACTCACAAATTTGAGTATCGTTTCTCCCGATGCAAATTTCCATTGCCCCCAGAAAGATTGCATACGACCTAAACGCCCGCCTCTGCTTATTCTCTCGAGTAGGTTCATGATTTTTCTTTTATTATTTTGACATTTTTTTATTTTTGGAATTAAACTAATAATCTTTTTAAATTTAAAAAATGTAGTGTGGGCATTTATGAGAATTCGAGGGGTAGAGTATAAGAAACAAAACGTTTAATACTAAGTAAAATTGAAAAAAATAAAAGAATTAAGATAAAAAAATGACTTTAAAAGGTTGAGGACCAAAGTTAAAATATTTTCTCGTAAACAATCTGATAAAAGGACGAAAATAGAAAAGTAATCAAAGGTGTTGGATAAAAATGAATTAAGTTAAAAGAAAAGGACTGAAACAGAAACGTATTCAAAGGTATAGAATCTAAACGATAAAAAAATTAAAAAAAGACGAAAATAGAAAACGTCCAAAACTAAAGGATTAAATGTATATTTTTCCCAAGAAATTTTTTTTAATACACCACTATAAGGATGTCATGAGCACCATTTCTTTAAGATCAAAACTAGTTTATATTGTAATTTTGAAATGAAATTTAGATTAAAATCCGTACTATAATTAAGCTAAGATAAGATGCATATTAAATAAAATAATTAGTTGCGAATTTGTATTGAACTATTTAACTTATTGAAATTTCTAATAAAAAATTATTGAAGATTATTATTTGAAATTTGAAAATGATATTGAATGAAAGTTATTGTTTTTATAAGTAACAAATGATCAATAGAGATATATAAAATGAATCCGTACAATGCATGGGAGAAAAAACTAATATATGTGGTATTACTTATGATTGGAAGGAGAGGTATCGCATTTGATTCTCATGAGCGAAAATTTTTGCATCCTTTTATTCATGTTCTCTTATGCCTTGATATATCTAACTAGATTTCTGGCAAAAAAAAAAATCTTAAGAGATTCCTTATAAACAAAGAGAGAGAGAGAGAAAAAAAAAGCACGTCTCTTTTTTAAGGATAATTATCTTAAGATGTTTAACGTTTTGATCAAAAAGTCACCATTACCGCTTGCTAAATGGGCATGGATAATCCCACTAACTACCGAACATACGATCTCTAGATCAACAGATGAAGGCGTGCACCATTACGTTACATCATCTTTTTATTCACCTGATTCTTTTATTGATAAACTTAAAATCTCACGTACTACATGTATATTTGGTTTGTCTTATATGATACACATATGATAGTGACACAATCTCAAGAATATCCTCGCTAGGAATTCATTTGATTTAAATTGCATTCATATATATATATAGATATATGTATTCGCTTAATTAGGGGACATTTAATATTGCACTCACATAATATATTGATTAAAACCTATAATGATCAAGTCTTTGCCTTCTTAGATATGGAGCTGTATTTTTACCCATACTAGAAAAATGACGTGCGTTGCTACAGGGTAATTTTATAAAAAAAAAATTATACTTCAAATTTTGTTTGGATCACATTAACCTCAAATCATAAAAATTTTCTTAATTTTTGTAACTTATTATTTTTACCTAAATTTTACATAAATTTCTCTAACTCAAATAATCAAATATGTGGATTATATTATATATTTTAAAATAAAAAGAAACTAGATTAGTTAAATATATTTTTCTTAGAAATAGAGAAAAAATAAGAATTGACTATAAAATTGAATGAAAACCTAAAAAGAGTATCATAATATAGAATATTTATTGGATTGCCCTTGGATAATATTATGATAAATTTTTTTAGCAAAATATTATATGAAGTCATTTGACCATTCTAGTTTTAAAATTTGTTTAAATAGATTATTACAACCTATATATGAAAAAGATATCCTCTTCGTTTTTTACAAGTATTGTATTCTTTTAGTGAAATAAATTCGCAATTTCATGAATTTTTTGTATTATGATCACTAGAGTGTTAAAACGGGAATGAAAATAAATTGATCAATATAATAAGTTTATCATTCACTACTTTGGTCCATAAGATTCTTTTAGGACGAAAATCTATCGATATTTGATTTGGAATGCAAACACTTTTGCGGTCATTATTAGTTGAAAAGGAAAGGTAGGTATACTTGGTCTTTAATTAGTTGACACACCAAGCGCTATGGAACTCTCCTTTGGCTTTATATATAAATAGTATAATATATAATGTGTGTATATATATATATATACATATTGCGTTTATACATTGCATATAGAAAAAATAATCGGTATTTTCCTTAAATACGTTGTTTTCAAAAAAAAAAAAAGAAGCTTAGAAATGGAAGATGTTTTGAGAAATCATGGCTTACCCTTTGGTGGCGTTAAACCTTTTTCCTTGAGCTTAGGATAATGCATGAGCCCCATCAGGGCACAGGCCGCAATAGTCCACAAGTTCACGACGGGGATCCCGAACGTCTCACTGGCCGGATAGGCGCAGAATGTCATGAAACCGTCTGCCATGATGCAAGAGACTGGTGGGATTAAGCCCGAACCAGAACCCGCCATCTCGTTCAGATCTCCGATGAGAGTGCAGAATGGAGCTCCCATGAGGAACCTGGTGGACTCACACAGGGAGACAATATCTTGGGTGGCATTGGCCTGTGATGGTGGCAGCCCGTCAGGTATCGCCACAAACTGTAATCCGAACGGGAGATCGCTCAGAAACATCGGGCCTTCGGCGTCGAGCATGCGCCTGTGGTTGAATTCCGTGTTGACGAAGGTGATGCAGAGGCCTCTATGATGGAGGAGCTTCGCAAGTTTGAGCATCGCACTGATGTGGCTTTGAGTCGGGATGGGCAAACAGACCACATGATGTTTCATGGAGGACCTATTGGAAGCCATTCTTGGTCGTCTGTCCTGATATCTTTGGTTTCGATTTTGTGATGTCTCTCCTCTCCTCAGTAACACTAAGAAATTGGAGAAAGTATAATGTCGTTAGGGATATATGTACATCCCAGATATCATATATATATATATATGCATGTGATATGTTAAAATATATAGGTATATGGGTTCGGGTTCGTGTGAATGCAAAAAAAATTTTCTCTAGGAGAGTTTTATCTTTTAATGAATCGATCCGACTTAACTGAATTAATCGGGATTCAATTCAATTTCTGGATATTAGGTTTCGCATTATTATATATATATATATATATATATATATATATATATGAGCGTTTATATGTCACCTTGGGCTCCACGTCTTTGACTGCCTTCCCTGCCGCCGCCGAGAAAAGTATCAAATTAGACCAACAAATATCGAGAAATAACATCCATACATAAATATTTTTTTTCCCAACAATACATAAAAATTAATTAAATATCATTAAAAATGATAAATTGATGCTATGACTCTATGAGTGCTCTAAGGATCACGTTCCAGGAGACTGACTGAGAAGTCACGTAGTATATTATATGGCATAAATCTCAACTCTTACCTAATAAAATTTTTGGCAGCCGCCCCGGCTTTCTTGGGGACAAAGATTGCGAGTTTTCTTCTTCTTCTTCTTATTATTATTATTATTATTATTATTATTATTATTATTTTTCTGATAATCAAGATATTTCAATTTCGATACTCATGGTGAAATTACTCATACCTATTTATTAGTTATTAAAATTTTTACTTCATTGTATTAAATCAATGGGTATTTATGATCGGGAATAGTTTATTTCAATTGAAGTACATATTCTCCAATTATAAAAAAGGCACTTAGATATTCCCATTGACCAGAATTGAATATAGGAAACCTTTATTTTCAAGTGCCTTCTGTCTCGAGCTAATTTATTTTGATTGTACGGCAAAATCTTTATAAAGTAGTGCACTATAAACTATCTTGTATATATTGGGGTAATTATTCCTCTTAAGCTTTACCGTGTCTATTAATTTTTTCCTTCTTTATTTGGAGTTACGAAATAAGTTCATTGGCCCGGTCAAGGATAGGGGGATAAAATTGATGAACATCTAATCCAAAATCTCTTGGTTCGATCTTGAAGATAAACGTGGATGTGCTGAATCCCATTTCTGGCACTATTTATCAATCTAGTCATGAAGAAGCCGTGATTATTGTCCAATACTTAATCTTTAGTTTGTTACGTGACATTAATGTCTTGGTGAGTTAATTATTATTGTCCAATACTTAATCATCAGTTTGTTACGTGACATTAATGTCTTGGTGAGTTATGAAATTCTTAATGATCCTATTTCACCACGTGACGTGAGGAAGCGGTAATTAGATTACAGGAAACATATGAATTTGTGAATACATAAAATCTATACTGGAAATTTTTACCCTTTAGTGAATCGACCCGGCTCGACTGGATTAATCTGCTAGTTTCACGGGACCAACGAAAGCGAAAAGGAACAGAAATTCAAAATTTTCTACCCGTGAAACTAATTCCAAGACCTATTAGAAGAATAAGTGAAACTAATCCCAAGACCTACTAGAAGAATAAGAGTAAATAAAAGCGTACCTGGAATATTTAATATTGTTGACCGAGTGTCCCACGCGTGACGCCTCTACCGGTATCCACACCTACTTTGTCGACGAATCTTCGAGATCAGCGGCGCTATCGGCCAACACTCGAAAGAAACACCAATGCGACACTCGAAATATTCAGACTAATGAAGTTGAACAATTCAACTCAAATTATATATATATATATATATACTTATATGCACACACATGCATACATTACGTGTATATATATGTATATTAGCAAATATATGCAGCACACATATATATATGTCTCTGCTGATCTAAATATATATGTCTATGCACATTGCCCCCCTTTTTATAAGCAATATGGGGGGACAATTAAAGTCCCTGGCCGATGTGGGACTAACCCAAATTGGGTTTCCACATTACATGTGTCCATACACATGTCTATTCACATAAAAGCCATGTGTCACCATATTGATCATGCATCAATTAGGTTCATTTAATCTAATAAATCGAATCTAATTAATTAATTAATAAATTTAATCTTATTAAATATTTAATTAATCGATCGCACCATAAATCATCTAATCTTTATTAGACGATTTTGTTTGTTTCAAAATATCCCGTCGATTTAGTCGTCATGTGTGATCCTGTAGGTTCCCAATTACGTTGACAGTAATATCGAAATCTCTATTTCAATATTATAAACAGTGAGCGGCATCTAGCAATGCATCATTGTTACTCAAGTAATCGGAAAGTCAATTTCTTGATGAATCTTGTGACCTACGTTACCGTGTAATATAATCCCTTGTCCTCTATATCTCTATTGAGCCCAAGGCATGGTCGATGACATCCTTGTATGGCTCAATATCTCTCTTTCTTGGATTACCGGGTAAGTCTATTAGAACAAATGAGTTTGATATCGTTATATCGACTCATTTGGGTATGCATACACTTTTAAACTTAACCACCAAGTGACCGTGAGATATCGCTCCCGTTTCGTAGGAGGGACAAATCCTATCTTGGTCACTCACATTCCTCTCCATACTCTGTGATATACCCAATAACTGTCTTTATAACCAGCCTGTTACGGTGGCGTTTGACAGTATCAAAGTATATGACATTACATGTAGGAATCCATGGTGACCTCAAGTCAAAAGACCATTACACTATAGTCACTTTGAGATATGCTAATGACAGTCACGTAACAACCCATGTAGCAATCTCATGACGAGTCAGTCCAATACACATTACTCTTAATGTATACATGTGGTGTGACTTGATATCTCCATATCCATAATCTGTGAGACTTGGTCATCAATCAACACCCACACTAGTTTAACCGTATTATCGTTGTCCTAATTAACGATAATACTTTGACTAGGGACATTTAGGAATAATGTTCGGTAATTATAGGATCTCACAATCAAGTCACACTTGATGCCTATTGAACTACTATTCCAATGACATTATTGTGTAAAATCATATTTAGCGCAATCTACACAATAACAGAAAAACCTCGTAATATAATGAAATACATGTCATATTACCGAATTGATGATAGATACCCTATAGGGCATACACCAATTCCTAACATAATCGTGGCTTAATTATGCTTCCGAATATTAGGATTCACATCGAAATAGATGAATTTGTACTAATACTATAAAATATTCATTGGATTTATAAGTGATTGTGCCATCTCCAACCAAAAGCTCGAATTGGTAAGTTGTGGTACCCAATCTCTTATAAACCAATGCTTTTTTATTCCATTTTTCCGTGTGAGATTAACTCTCACCACCCGCTCATTCTTTTCTTTTCCATTTTTTTGTGTGGAATTAACTCTCATCACCTATCATCACGTGGCAAAGTATGGCTTTGGCACATTTACACATGCCACATGAACTTGAACACTCATCCTTAAGAACTGACTGTGAGCCAAGGTTGGACTTTCGTGCTCGGAACTTATAACCATGAGTAGACTTCTTCTAGCACCTCGGGTGAGAGGAGGGGAACAATTGACAATGGGGCCACACTTGGCTGAACTAAAGTGAGGCGAGCTTCTCTCTGCACTCGAATTTAAAGAGACCATGAGTTTTACACTCGGGCCGAACATGGGCGCTCTTCGGTTGTCCATCGATGAAGAGACATATCACTTGGCGTGATGTGAATCCACACGTGCACGCGAAAGCATAAGTCGCTCTGATCATGTAAAATATTCATGAGCATATAAGCGATTGAACCATTCTCCAACTCAAAAGCTTAAGTTGGTAGGTTATGGTACCTAATCTCTTATAAACTCATGCTTTTCTATCCATTTTTTCTTATGTGATTAACTCTCAATACCGGCCCATGCTTTTCTATTACATTTTTTTCGTGTGGGATTAACTTTCAACGATCACTCGAATAATTATCATAATTATTATTCATTGAAGAAATCTTATCGGTTTTTTCTCATCACGTCAATATGAGGTAGAACAATTTATGATTGTCTCTGGTGAGTTAGATCGAATTATGAGAATTTCTCATAATATATATTGATTATCTAGGAGTCATGCCAAATTTGTGTGCTATAGACCGCACATTTGGATACCTACGCTGCCCGACAGGGAAAATTTCCATTCCGCCCTCCCTTCTTTTTATTCTCTTTTTTCCTCGTCCAATTTGCATATTCTATTCAATCCATACACCGATTAGGTACACATGACACGACCATTTTTACCAAAAAGTAACATCGAATAAGAAGAGGACTTCGTACCGACTGCCACTCGGCATTCCCAATCCAGCAGCGAATCAACATCTAGAAACAGAAAAACAAATTAATTTGAATTGGAGTGGGATAATGACGAGAAGGCACATCTATATCTATATATAAAGGACGAGTAGGGGAGCCAAATCGACGCAATACACGCAGTGGGGTGACTAGATTGAGCACAAATTAGAAAAATGATTAAATCAGTTCGAATAGATAATCAATAAAAACAATTTGTCATTACTACATGTTACGACGTATTAAAGTTCGCGCTAGCTACGAGTTATAGCACTAATTATGGATTCGATTTCGTTTCTAGGCTTTAATTGCAAATCATTAATCCCGTGAAAATTCGAGTTGAAACTTTGCAGCCGTGTGCGGCTCCAAGTAAGCAAGCATACAAGAAATCTGCCAAAAAGGGACGGCAAAATCCAAATCTATTCCGTCGCCATTCCACCCATAGAGAGGGATTTTGCATTGTAAGTAATTTTAGTGTTGCAAATTAATTGAGGTGGACAATTCCATCTCTATATATTGAGATGGATTTTTCCGTCTCTATTTTGTCTCATTGAGACGGAATTGTAACGGAACTTAAAATTTGGGATGAAACTTTGCAGTTGTGCTCGGCTCCAAGTAAGCAAGCATACAAGCTATATATATATATATATATATATATATGTCATTTTCATTTTCTTATCTCAATCTCAATTTGGTGCATGTATGTTCCCAAATGCCCAACTTGTCGCGAATATAACGAAATCACTGCCGTCCCAAGGTATTCGTGTGAATGTAACCGGCCAGCTGATACCCTCGTAGAAGTAGATAGATTTTGTTGTTATTATTCTTTAAATGCCGTGACAAACAAACATGTTGAATTTCGATTGCTAACATTATTAGATAATAATCTACTTAGAGATAATCTTAGACATTATTTTGTCCAAATTTATAGACGACGAACCAAGTTCGCTCCTTGCCTCGAATACTATTTGCTTCCACTCCATTGCCTTTTCTTCATTCGCTTTCCCTTCTCTCCTTCCATCAATTCCTTCACTAGCCTCTCCACTTCGTCTCGCTTCCGATCTCTAGTCCAACCTCTCAATCCGAGCATGCGTAAAACCTTCAGTGGCGTTAAACCTTTTTCCTTGAGCTTAGGATAATGCATGATCCCCATATCAGGGCACAGGCTTCAATAGTCCACAAGTTCACGACAGGGATCCCGAACTTTTTACTAGCCGGATAGGTGGAGAATGTCATGAAACCATCGGCCACGATGCAATAGACTGGTGGAAAGCCTGAATTAAAACCCAACCTCTCGTTCAAGTCTCTGACAAGCGCGCATGCAGAATGGAGCTCCCATGAAGGACCTGGCGGACTCGCACAGGGAGACTACATCCTGCGTGGCGTTGGCCTGTGATGGTCGGAGCCCAGCTGGTATTGCCACAAACTGGAATCCGGCAGGGAGATCGCCTAGAAACCTCGGGCCTTCAGCATTGAGCATGCGCCTGTGGTTGAACTCCGTATTGACGAAAGTGATGCAGAGGCCTCTGTGGTGGAGGAGTGTCACGAGTTTGAGCATTGCACCGATGTGGCTCTGGGCCGGGACGGCCAAACAGACCGCAGGAGGTATCATGGAGAATTCATTAGAAGCTATCTCGTCCACACCCTGTAGCAGTTGGATAGCAACAACTAGAGTGCGTGTGTATAATTATTTGCTTATATATATGGCTAGTATGCTTTACCAATATGCTTATCATTTTTTTTTTTACGATTTACAATTAAAGCTGGAGGCCATTGGTCCATTAAGAACTAAGGAGGAATGAAAACACACTGATGAACGTCGAATGAAGAGCGGTCCTTGTTTCATCTAATAATTTTTATATTCAACTTAAAGCTTACAATTAACAATGAAAAATCAATAAATTTTTTTGGGGGTGAAATGTGGGGCCTAACCCTAAAAATAAATCAAAAATTTTTGATATATTTATATATAGAATAAAAATTATACAAATAATTAACAATGCAAATCCTTTTGATTGTGATTTATTTTTACTCGGGCTTAGTTACTATAAAGGAAATATTCCTTTGATATGATACTATTTCTCTGGTTACACATGGCTTTTTTTTTTTCCCTTCGGTTACAAAGGAGACTTATGCGTCTAATACAATGAAATAAAAATCTTATTAGTTAATAAAAGGGCATAGGTAATTCTAGTGAATATCGAATCCAGAATCTCTTAGTTACCAGACGAGAGTATACGTCACTGCATTACATCCTTTTTGGATATAGCTAGTTTAATTTCTTTCACCGGAATTGAGAAAATGCCTGGGATTAAAAATTGTTGGCCACACCACAAGAATGGAAGGAAACGGGAGGCTAGCCAACTGGGATGAATGCATTTTGGGAGATATTGAATGGCTTATGATGAAGAACTCATAGGTTTTAATACGACACCCCCATTGAACAGGTAATAGAAGTGTAGACTGACTAGTCAACGATGGTAATACAAGTGTAGACTGACTTGTGAACGACAGATTATCTTTCAGTTGCCCGAGTTCTAATTCTCGACTAATTGCAAAACGGGGCCACGAGAATTACTTTCTAGACATGCCGGTAGATCACCGTACCCCGTACTCAATGGCTCAAGTAGTCTAAAAAAATTTCCGGGCTTCGGTTCCACTTTCCACTGAAAATTCAACGCTATATACATACAAAGTGCTACATCTCATAACAAAAAGAATCTCAATTCCCATCCTCACGTGGTACCGTATGCTCCTTCTCACCATTTACCTATACGTGTCACGTGAACACTTAAATACTCACCCTCAACAACTTATCTCGAGCCAAGCTCTCATCTCTTCCAGACTTGGACCTTAACTACCTCAAGATGGCTTCTTCTTCCACACTTGGGCGGGGGGTCAAACCAACTACGAGCCGGGCTTCCACTTCCGGACTCGGACTTCACTAGCTGCGAGTTCCACACTCGGGCTTGGCATGGTGTGGGCTTGGCATGGTGTGAGTCTCCACACAGACTCGGGAAAGTCTAACCCGCTCTGATACTATGTAAAATTCCACTGAGCCTATAAGTTATTGGGCATATCTTCAACCCAAAAGCATGAGCCAGTAGATTGGGCACCCAATTTCTTATAAAACCGTGAATTTCTCTTTAATTTTTTCGTGTGGGGCAATCTCTCTCAACATTAATAAATAAAAAAAATTTCCTTCAGGTTTTCGTCACCATTCCAACAAGGGATTGATCGACCCATGCGTATCCTAGGATTTTCCGGAGCTTTTCAGGTCAGTTCGATTCCATCCTCCCTCTACGGATCGATTCGTTGCTGAACTGAACATCCCATACTTAGCACTTCTCCCTTTATAGAAACCTGACCTTTCCGTTACGTGGAACTTATTAGCAATTCTGGAAATGTTTGAACAATTGAAATGTCGTCTCTTTGGTTGCGTCATCTCGAAGCCAACCGGAAATGGAAAGTAAGAAATTATTCCCCCACGAGTACTATTATTCGGGCTAATCCAATCCGAATCGAGATATGAAAATGTCATCCTTATATATATGACAGGCTATTACGACGATGTTCGTTGAAAGATATTTTGTTTTTTTTTAACAAAATAAATAAATAAAGGAAATCAGGAAAAGATCTGTATGATGCAACTCACCAATCGCAATCCTTGTTCCCTAGAAATTGACTGCCAACCATTTCCTGTTATATATATAAATTAAAGAAAAAGGATTCATTGCAAAAGATAATTAAACAGAGCAATAAACAATGGTATAAGCATGTGGCCTTCGATTATTCCTTCAAAATATAAAAAATAAAGTAAATGGAAAAATAATTCTGCAAATACGGATATGTCACGTCCAATATCTATCTAAGACTTGATTTAGGAGTGCTGCTGCTAAAATAAAAATTGTTGAAGTATAATGACTAAAAAGTAAGTGCTGATTTTAAAATAAGCAAAAGGGTTTGGAAGTAATACAATATGCAATTATTGAAATTAAAATTAAACTTAAAATAGAAAATAAGTAGATATAATTTTTATAAGTACCTATCAACTTGCTGGAAAAAAATCACATTTTCAATCATAGAAATGAATTCATCAAACACTTCTTAAACCCAATAAAGTAAGATGAATTGAGGTGACCAAAAATCGAAATGAAAAAAAGAGCCATCCCTAGAAATTAATTGGATTTGATATGATCCGACTCCTCTCCATAGATCACGCGGAAGCAGAAGAACAAGAATAAGAAGAAGATGACGATGAGGATGATGATTAACGATTGATCTAATTCAGATCTATATCTGTTGTCTGTCATCTCTTCGTCTGTCATCTCTTTGCAGACAATTCGAAAATGGGCAAAGTACGTAAAAACTAACAAACAAAGGAAAAAAAATGAAATGAACATCTTAGTATATTGAAACGAACTTATCTACGGACCAAGGCCTAACAAAATGGCGTAGTCACCAAGGTGGTGGCAGGAGGTAGTGTATACATAGGATGCGAAACTAGGCGCGGTGGACGGGAGGGACGACTCGGCTGCTGTACCCACATGATGTTAGAATGGTGCCCAAAAGCCAATTACATATTGATTTAGTTGGATTTTATTTGTTCTATATATTTTTTCTACATGCATAATAATTACGATGTATTTATTTTCATCATATGCTGTGTCTATCTTATTGGATTACGTCGAAGCCCTTAAACTAAGGCAATGATCTTGGGGTCATGATAAGATTATGCCAGTGAAACCTACAATCTAACAAGCCTAATTTAAAATGTTCCAAGCGGTAGGATCACTCATTAAGGGATTCGGTTGATAACGGTAAAACTAGTACAATTGTTACGCATTCTATTATGAAGGTAATTGATTTTATAGTCACTTATGACGGATCTTTATGAGGCGTTTGATTTCAGAGTTAAAGTAACTTTGATTTTGATTGTGCAAAAGGACAAATGTTGTATAGTGTGTGGAGTTAAAGTTAAAGTTGACTTGAGAAATGTGTATTTTTATTGTGTAGTAGGTTAAATTAAAATTTTTGTGATTGTAATCCTAAAAATAAATGGGCCTCTAATGTTAAAATGTAAGTGCTCATTAGAGAATGAGTTGATTGAATTGACTTTCTTATATGATTTTTTTTTGTTTTTTCTTTTTAATGGAAAAATAAAACCTCTGCCGGTCAAAGTCGACAGTTTTATATACTTTTTTTTTCCTGGACAGCTTATATATTATTAGGAAACATACATAGGCTTGAACATTAGTTTAGAGTTGGCATGCCCACCTAAGCTTTTCGACTGCGTTTATGGGAAAAGAAAAAATACATCGTAAGCTCCAACCTTTACATTTTATAAAATTTGACACAAATTTTTAAAATCTATTTGAAAAATCATAATTTTTCATTCTTGTATCAAATTTGACAAACCGATATATTTTTGTTTACAATTGACAGTTTTGTGATGTGGCACGCTTCTTTGGCAGAAGTAACACAAGTGAATGGAGCACACATGGCGCAAATAAGTAACATGTGCCTAATTTGCACGAATATAAAATGACGTGCTAAATTAAAACTCATATAATATACTATATTATATTAGGAAGACAATAACATAGAGCATATCCTATGATTTTGAATATAAATCTTTTAAGCGGGAATCACGAATCTAATAGGATTCACTCATATTACAACGTCGATAATATAATATGTGACGACATAGCATTCAAAACATCTGGCTCAAGTGCTTCAAAAGGGTGAATGACCATTGCAGCAGCCTTATCAAACCTTGCTGCTGTGTCCACCATGTAATTGAATATGACATGGTCTGGATCGGTTACTCCGGGGAACCATGGCATGTCTCGCAGTGTCATGTTCTTCATGCCCGGGCTCAATCAATTGTTGTTTCTAGATAGTCTGCGAAATATATAGTAACCATCTTCCGTTGACCGAATCATCAAATATGTATTTGCAACAGTGTAGATGCGCGTTAATATCAATGTGCCAATATTCTGTGTATTGTTTTCCATAGAATATTATCATGTGCATAATTCAAAGATTAGACACATAACTGATTGTAGTATGGTGATACTAACTCTGAATTACAGAATTGGAATCAAAAGGTTCTGTGTGTTTGATTCTTATAACTGATAATTTTCGCATCTCTTTATTTTTATGTGTTTGTCTATGCCTCATATTAAGATATTTTACGTTGGTCAAGTCGCCATTGCTGCCCAGCCGCCATTGACGCCTGGACCATTCATTGGTTTTCTACTGATAAAATTAAAACCTCTCATACTATAGTACACTCGAGATAGTGACCCAATTTCAAGAATATTAGTGCTAGAAATTCGTTTTTTTCCCTTTAAAGTAATACTACCATTGTCAAGTGGAAGCATGACTTTATAATTGAATATCTGCATATATATATATATATATATATATATAATTTACTCCGACAGTAATAAATGACCCGTCTTAATGGAACAAATATGTTAAAATAATTTATTATGAAGATTCAAAGAATTGATTGAATCATGTACTGAAACCCGTTTATAAAAATTCAACATTTTTTCGGCCTATTAGAAAAAAAAATCAATTTCAAAAAAAAAATATAACAAAGGTTATCATGTACTTCGAAAAAAATTATATTTAAAAAATTCCACTTATATATAATTATACTAACAAATAAGTGTTTGATTGAATGGTAATTTAATTTCTATTATTAGATAGATATTATTACAATACATAAACTTATGGAAAGATATACAAATAAAAATTACATATATAAAATAAGGATGTTATAAAAGTTTAAATTTAAAAAATGTGCCATCAACTTTGTATGTGGATATCTATAAAAATTTGTCTAATATATGAAAAATTAAGTGAATATACAATGCAAGACTTATGGAGACGTTATAATATTTATTGAACAATTTAAAATTAGTCTAATTTTACTAATTGATTAATGTATGAAACTTGACATTAGTTATTAAATATATCTTATTATTTTAAGCAACAAACATGCTTAGCGAAGATTTAAATAATTGATATATGAAATGATACATAAATGTGTCAAGAATGAACATATAAAACGTAAATGATACAAACACTCCAAACAATTAATTGATTGTATATAGAATTTCTTTAAAAAGGGTCCTATAAAATAAAAATTGTGACATAGAGCTATATATGAACCTAAATTTATAAGTAAAATAAAAAAACTTAAAGATAAGAATGTCATAGACAAATTCTAAATAAAAAATGAAATAAAATTTTTATTCTAATTATTAAACTTAATATATGTGAAATATGTATTAATAAATAACTTAAATATATAATGCTTATTTATTGAGATGATTAGTTACAAATCATTATGCTAATAGTTAACTTATTCTAATTTTTAATAAAAAAATATTGAAGATTATTATTTGAAAATTAAAATTGATAATTGGAGATTGTTACTATTATTAATTAGAAAGTTGATATTTTAAAGTGTGAATAATTATCATCAGAAATGATATAGTTATGTATGAAAATAAATTCGTGCAATAAATTGGGCCTAATCGTCTCTATGAAATTGGAGAAAGTATATGTTATTAGGGATATATATACACACACACGTAACCTTGGGCATCACGTCTTTGATTGCCGCCGCCAAGAAAGGATTATATGAGTCCAACGCATACTAAGATTATATGCGCAAACTTTAAACTATATGTCGAGCAAATGAATAGAAATAGAAATTCTGAGTGCTCTAAAGGATAATGTGAATGACATTATATGAATGAAAATGTATTGGGAATTATTTTAATAGGACATAATGTCAAAGACTCACAGTGACATATTTAATACTCTTAGTACAAGCATTCAATATTTCAATTTGAATGTTTAATAATTTTATTATTAATGATGAAATGTATAAAGTACTAAACACTTCAATTTAAATACTAAATACAACTGTTATCAGAATTGGACCAGATTGGACCGTATATGCATAATTGAACTCGTGAACCCATAGAATTGGCCGATTTTGCGGTAAATTTACAGCGAACTGGCAATGAACTGGCCGGTTACTTCTAATTTTTTTCTTTTTTTAATGAAATAAGTGAAAATGAATTTGACTTGGGGAGGATGGAACTTTTGATCAATGACACCCAATGAAAGAAACGCTTGCTAACCACTCCACTATCACTTCCTTTGTGTCATAAATGTAGATTTTTATTTATTTCTATGTAAACTTGATTTATTTCTCATTAACCATCACTTAATATATTAATTTGCTATCATAAATACTTATTAAATTAGTTTAGCACAATTATTTATAATTTAATTGAACCTGTAGTTCCACCCATCAAATCCAGATTTGACCCAAAAAATCTTGAATCCAAGTGTCGATCGGTTCAATGTCCAGTCCGGTTCTGATAACACTACTACATACTTAAATTGAAAGTAGAAATAAAAATACTTATATCAATCATTTTTTGGTAAGCTACTTGTATTAATCACGAATACACTGAAAAAGATAAATAATTAGAATAAGCACTTGATTTAAAAGTAATATCAAATTCTTATTTAAAACGTCATCACCTAATAATTTAAAAGTGTTTCTGGCTTGTTTGGTTTGTGGAAATGATTTTAGAATCATGATTTTGATTTTAACTCTACCCACTACACAACAAAAACACACGTTTCCTAAGTCAAATTTATAATACAATCTCATTTGTCATTTTCCACAATCAAAATCAAAATCAAAATCAAAGTTACTTTAACTCTGAAACCAAACGCTCCCTTAGTGGCCGCTAGAGTTTTTTTTTTCTCGGAGTTGGTGGGAAGCCATCAGATGTTGATGCTGCGTTTGATTTGTAAGTAACATTTTAAAATCAGATTTTGATTTTGAAAAAAAAGGTATAAATGGTTATGTATGGGACCCACCATTTGACTTTGTATAAGTTATTTGATTTTTATTTTGAAAAAGAGTGGTATAAATGGGGCACACCCTTTAACTTTATATGAGTTATTTTATTTTATTGTGGGTAGAATTAAGTTAAAGTAAGAGTTTAAAATCTTACTTTGAAACCAAACAGGGCATGACAATCGAAAACGTACTAATTCATCCTCATAAAAGAAGCTTTGAGTTTGGTCCTTTCATTATATATATATATCGAAAATTTTTTAGTAATGTGGCTAGACTTTTAGCTATATTTTATTTTTTTACGAGCATGTCGTACTTCAGTTCATTTGTGTCGTTGTGCTTCGATTCATAAACTCTTTAAATAGTTTACTGTATGTACGTGTTGTCGACTGCTTTGCAAACAAAACGACATGATATAGCCGACAATATGCACATGTAGTTAACTGTTTGAAGAGTTTATTTTACGAAATATGACATAAATGAATTGGATTACTACACATTTAGAAAAGACAAAATAGGATTGGAGGATTAGCCACGTGACTGAAAAATTTTCGATATATATATATATATTATATTTATGTGACTTTACTCTTATAATATATTTTACAACTTCTCAAAAAAAAGAAGAAGAAGATTATTTTCAAATTTTTTTATTACAAAAAAGTCTAAACTAGTAATAGCTTGGATATAAAAAAAGAAAATTTGAGACGTATGAAAGTTCAAATTATGGAATGAAGTGACTTTCAATGTACGCCCTTATATCTATAAATCTAATGGACCTCGACCATACCCATTTGAGCATATAGTCGAGGAATAACTATAATAAAGTAGTTTACTAGCAACTAAGTGATTAATTTTAGTTGCTAAAAAATCGCATTTAATAACTAAAATATATTTCGACCATACATATATTTAGTTGTCAACTCATTTAGTTAGTAAGCTGTAACAGCTGAAATGCAACTAAATTATTTTAGTTGGTATAAACTTTAACAACTATATTTTGTTCTTTAACAACGGAAATTGTAGTTACTAAAGAGTTTATTAAAGTAACTTTTTAGCAACTATTTAGTTGCACATTAGTTTCCACAACTAAATAATTAAAGTGAATGACAACTAAATATATGTATGATTGTTAAAAATGACTTTTTGAGCAATTAAAATTGATTAATTAGTTGCTAATAAATTATTATTAATGGATAAAGTTATCCAACATGAGTTTTTTTCATTTATAAAATTCGAACTTATTAAGACCCTACTTAAGAAAAATAATTATCGAAACGCTTGAACGAAGTCAAATTGATAAAAATGGAGTAATTTATTAAGATTCGTACGATGCAATCATTTCAAAATGGTTGCTGTGCGGGCTTTCTCGTGTGTGTCTATACGAGGCAATTTCTTCCTCTTAACTTTGCCATGTCTATAAAAGATTCACTGGCCCGCTTACAAATGGGGGATAGAATTGATTATCATTGAATCCGGAATCTTTTGTTCGATGTTCAGGATAAACATGACTGTATCGTCTCATTTATTGCACTATCAATTTAATCATAACAAAATTTGTGATAATTAATGTCTAATACTCAATTAGTTTGTTACACGATATTTATGTCTTGGTGACTCAGATGAATCGTGAGAATTTTTTATAAAATAGATTGATTATCTAGGTGTTGTGCCCAATTTGATTCGCATATATATGTGGTTCCAGCGTGTGTGTTCGTTATTAACAAAAACAATTCGTCATTACATGTTACGATTTATTAAAGTTCGTGCTACAAGATAGCATTAGTACTAGTGGAATGGGCTTCTCTTGTGGGTTTTAATTATAAATCATTAATCCCGTCCGATGACATTTATCAAAGAAGAAAGTAGACAGATATTTTATTCTTTAAATGACGCGAAGAACAAAAATGTTGAATTTCGGTCGCTTACATTGTTAAGATGCTTAATAATAATCTACTTATTAGAGATAATCTTAGACACTATTTTGTCCAAATTTATAGACGACGAACCATGTTCGCTCGTTGCCTCGAATACTATTTGCTTCCACTCCATTGCCCTTCTCTTCATTTGCTTTCCCTTCTCTCTTTCCATCAATTCCTTCACCACCCTCTCCACTTCGTCTCGCTTCACATCGCTTCCGATCTCTAGTCCAACCTCCCAATCCGAGCATGTGTACTTGCAGATCGTTCGTTGGTCTCCCATAAAGGGCCAACACAACATCGGGACACCAGCAGTTAAGGTCTCAAGCGTTGAGTTCCATCCGCAGTGAGTCAGGAACCCTCCGACCGAAGGGTGATTGAGTACTTCCTCTTGCGGGCACCATTCTGAAATGAAGGCTCTCCCCTTCGTTGTTTCATTAAATTCTAGAGGAAGTATTGCCGCGTCCCCCTTCACTAGATCGGGTCTTATTATCCATAGGAATGGATGACTACTATTAGCAATCCCCATAGCAAACTCAATTAGCTGTTGAGATGTCAAAAATGCTATGCTTCCAAAATTTATATAGAGCACCGATTCGGGCTTCTGTGAGTCGAGCCACTGAAGACAGTCCGTATCTTCTTTCCATAGGTTGCTTCCAATGTGCTTCAGACGATTCTCGTTTTCCAGATTTCGATCGATAAGTAGCTGAAATGGACCGACTGCATAAACAGGGATGGCGGCCATAGACGAGAGAGCATTCAAAACATCTACTTCTAGTGGTTCGACAGTGTGAATGATCGTTGCAATACCCTTATCAAATCTTGCTTGTATTGCGGCACTGAAATTTAATATGATGTCATCGGGATCCATGGTTCCGTCCATAGTTGGCATGTCACGTATCCTCATGTTCATCATGCCTGGGATCCAATCAATTTTTGTGTCTAAACAGACTGCAAAACGGTTTTCATATACAGTTAGACGATATTAATTAACAAATTTGTTGAATTGTTTAGAACTTTATATTTATGTTAATGAATGCACATATGTTCTGCTTGAAACAGTAGAAATTGGACCATGATTCGGTCCCACACATCAATTTCACATAAACCATTAATCTGTAATGCGCCACATGATAAGAAAACCCCTAAGATTAATTTAGTAATAAATAAATAAATAATCAAAGACGTTATATATTTTCATTTGATAATTAAGAATTTCTAAGTTCGATACTTATTGGAATGAACCATGCCTCTTTATTAATTATTAGAAATTTTACTTTTTATTATATTATTATAAATCTCTCTATGTAAAAAAAAAGGAACAAATAATTCCATTTATTGACATGAGAAAGCCCCCTAATCCATAAACAGAGACCGAATCTACTGAAGCGTTGTTCATCCTCAATTTGAAACTAGAATCAAAATTAATGTTTTTACTGATCTGAATAAATTTAATCGCTCAAAGTTTCGAGTCTTGTAATTGAAAAAATTTTATAATTTGGAGCGTTTTATTCTTTTAAGATGTTAATCCAATTCCAGTTGAATTAATCAAAATCCGTTACTCTTCTAAATATTAAAATGCAACCCGAAAAAAAGAATATACTGTTTCTAATTCTCATTAGTGTGATTTTTAATATTAATTATCTTTTTTTTATAATGAGGGCATCGGAGAAATCGAGAAAGAAGCGTCGCTTCATTTTCAAAAGATTATCTTAAGATATTTTATTCAGGGGCCACTGCTGCGTGGCCGATTCAGAGGGAGTGTGATGACAATTACAACACGCATCTCTCATACTATGTGGTGATACAATTTCAAGAACTTAATAATTATAAATAATGAAAGCCAAAGATAAATATGTAACCCAAAAAAGAAAGCGAAAGCCAAATAAACGGTATACGCGTAGAAGTCCCACTAACACGAATTGAACTCGAATTTCATGACTCATACTCGGCTCCTATGCCACTGTATTATTCCTTATGTCCTTTCCTTCTTTAGCTATGGAGGTGTAATATCTTTTTTAAAATATTTTTATCCCGTTAACAACAAAGTATTAGTTGAGTGATAAATAGCTCTAACTTTATAAGGGGGAGAACGTAAGATCGAACTCTCAAAAGTATATTTATTGAAAGGGGAATAACTTTTAATGTTTGATCCCAAAATTACGAAAGTAATATCTACTATAATTATAAAAAAATGTATTTTTGTTCCTTTCGAAAAGTATAAGTGGAAGTTTTTTTTTTGGGTGTATAAGTGGAAGTTTTACCCAGAAAACACGTGTTGTTTAATTGATTGTACATAACAAATAAGGCTCACGATTAGAAAAGTGTCTTTGGAGCATGCAATGTGCTTCTAAGAAATGGAAGTTTTCTGATTAACATATGGCTTACCATTTGGTGGCATCAAACCTTTCTCCTTGAGCTTAGGAAGATACCGGAATGCCAACATGGCACAGGCCGAAATAGTGTACAAGTTCACGAGGGGGATCCCGTACTTCTCACTAGCAATATCAGCGGAGAGCGTCATGGTAGCGTCGGCCACAATGCAGGAGACCGGTGGGAAGCCCGAAACAGAATCCTCCCTCCCGTTCAGATCGCCGATGAGAGTGCAGATCGGAGCTCCCATGAGGTGCCAAGCTGACTCGCACAGGGAAGCAAGATTCTGGGTGGCATTGGCCTGTGATGGAGGAAGCCCGTCGGGTATCGCCACAAACTGGAATCCGACTGGGAGATCGTCCAGAAAACTCGGGCCTCCAGCTTCGAGCAGGCGCCTGTGGTTGAACTCTGTATTGACAAAGGTGATGCAGAGGCCCCGGTGATGAAGGAGCTTCGCGAGATTGAGCATTGCGCCAATGTGGCTCTGAGCTGGGAAGGGCAAACAGATTGCGTGAGGTTTCATGGAGAATGTATCGTCGGGAACCATGTTCGCCTCTCTCTGATCTCTTTGATTTTCCTAAGGAATTGGAGTCTTAGATAGATCATTATATATATGAGTGTGCGCGCGTGTGGACGCGTGTATATATCACCTTGGGCACCACGTCTTTGGACTATCCTCCGACTAGCCGCGCCGCCTTGGGCGGCTTTGTTTTCTTAATAAAAGATCTCCACCATTGAAATATATATATATATTTTTTGAAATTTTCAGGTTTCTGGGAAAGGCAGTCTCATTAGGAGAGTTGGTGGGCCCACCCCTCACTTCCTTTCTGCTTTCCCATTTTGTCTCCATGCCGAACCTTTATTATTATTATTTTTAAGGATTACTTTTATTTGAATTTTTAATTCTGATTATGAAAAAGTATAAAAATTACATAATAATTTATCTTAATTATAAGAGAATGGAAAACTAGCAAGTAAAAATTTAAATAAGCATTTTGAAAGTTATAACAAATAAGAGTTAAATGGAAATTAAAAGTAATAATATTGATTATATTTCAGATTGGATTTGATTAAAGAAATCAAATAACATGTCGGTTTATGTAATTTCGTGATATGTGATCCACGTGACAAAATAAGTATTCTCTTGGTGTCACGTCAATAATAGGAAAGGTGGTGTGTGTCTAGTTTGTGAAATGAGAAATGTCGCTGATTATTTTTGAAATATATGGTGTTGTCAAAAATAAAAAAAAATAAAAAGAGAAAAAAAAAGGACGGTCAAACGACCATCCCCTTCATCTGCATTAATGGTGGTAGTGAGTTGCTTCCTTGTCTCCAATGATGATGAGCCACTTTGATAACATGCACGGAGTATATATAAAATTAGCAATTTATAATTTATTCAAATTACTAGTAATTTACTTAACGTCTCAGTAATATAAACAAATTCAAGTAAATTACTAGAACTACAAGTAAATTACTAAAAGTACAAGTAATTCGTTCGATATATAAGTATTTTACTCAATATTTAAGTAGTAAAAGTAATCCAAGTGCATTACTGATATTGCGTATAATTTACTGGATATGTAAGTGATTTACTCAAAGTATTAGTAATTTACGCAACCAATTAGTAATTTACTTGAAACTTTGGTAATTACACGATGTTTAAGTAATTTACTCAAATTGTTAGTAATATTAAAACTAATAAAGTGCATTACTAAAAGTGCATAGTAAGCAATTGTATCATATGGTATAAAATATTCAAAGAAAATTATTTTGCCTTTTTGTGACTTACTATTATAAGTGAAAGAATGATTATGTGGCATTAAATTATTGATTAAAAGTGATGGCATGGTGCCACCATGTTCATTGGTTGCATTTTAGAATTTGCCTACTATTATTGTTATGAGTTGTATTTGAGAATGAAAATTTGTAGGCCACATGTTTCTGCCATTTGTACGTGAAGTTTGAAATGTTTGGCAGAAGGTTTGGCAGTCAATTGTTTGAGGACGTTCATTGTAAAATCTTCCAATCGGTGAGCTGCATAAATTAAAGACACATTTTCCTGATTTCTTCTCTTTTCCTTTTTTGTTTCCAGTAAAACAAACGTAAACAGTCTCCGGACATCCCCTAAGAAAATTCTATTTAAATTCAATTTGCAATCATCAGCTGAATGTTACGTACTTTTAAAATTTTCAAATAATTATTTATAATTCAAATAAATTATAAAAAAACAACTAATTATTTGAAAATGAAGGTATTATGCATTCACTTTTCAATCTTTGCTCCTTTGTAAAAGCTAAGGATAGCTTTCGAATTTGCCCGCCTAAAAGACGTTAATGCAGCGTTTAATTTCAAAGTAAAATTTTAAAATCAGATTTTGATTTAAAAAAAGAGTGATATAAATGGGGCACACCCTTTTGACTTTGTATGAGTAATTTTGTTTTGTTATGAAAAAAAAAGTGATATAAATGAGACTCACTCTTTAATTTTGTATGAGTTATTTTATTTTGTTGTAGGTAGAATTATGTTAAAGTTGTGATTTTAAAAATTACATTTGTAAACCAAACAAGCCATTAGAGTAATAAAATCACAAAATCCAACTACTTCATTAATGAATATTCTACTTCTCATTCTCATCAAATCAACCACCATTAATGGGCCTTACGGGTTGGTTCAGGTTGTGTTCGGGCCTTCCCCTTAGGATCGGCTTCTCTTGATCAATTTTCGCCAAGTTAACCATGATAAGCCTCGCATCAATAAATCCGACGAAGAGTGCTCATGGCTTAGACTTGATTCAATCAATAAAATAGCAATTTTACTTGGGCTCTCTGTTCAAATATTTTCGGAATATTGATAAAAAATTTATATAATGGAAAGAAGTTGCTATAAAAGAGAAAAAGCTTTGATATAGGATCTCCAATTTAGCAATAGAATCGACGATTCTTAGCGGATGGCGCTTCGGGCCAAACCCAGCTAGAAGCCCCATAGATATCTTGAAAATCCTAAAATTTGTTCAGTCGAATAGAAATATATGGATCAATCCAACGAATAAAAGAAAAAAAAAACATGTGGATCAATTCTCCTTGCCGTAGAAATCTGAGAATGCGTGCATGACAAAAATCTAAAATAGATTTATGTAATAATGCATAGATTTCTGAAGACATATTGCAATAAATGTTGTCGTTAAAACAAGATTTAGTTAAAAAAAAACAACGAATGATGCCAAAAAAAAAAACCATAGCAGCGCGCAGAACAAAAAGTCAGAGCACTTGAATGAGAAAAAAAAAAAAGAATTCCTAGCCAAGTAGAAACATTCTTCAAAATATATCACGATCTTCTTTTTGCTAGTAATAAGGATAATTCAGTATCATTGTCATAAGTCTGAGAACAGTCAATCAAAATTTTTTTATTGATGAATACACTGGTCGGGGTCGCAGTTGTGGTCCTGCATACAAGGGGCTTGAAATTTCTCACATTCCACTCGGGAACTTTCAACCAAAAATAAAAATCTTGGGCCCCAATATCTAGGAATTCCTTGGATTACAAGGATAGATATATTATTATTATTATTATTACTTATTGTATTTTAGCCATCATAGAATTTCTTTTGACGTAGGAATATTCAAAGACTTGGGGCTGTTTGGATTCAGAGTTAAAGTTACTTTGATTTTGATTTTGATTGTGAAAAATGACAAATGAGATATGATTATAAATTTGACTTGGGAAATGTGTGTTTTTGTTGTGTAGTGTGTTGAGTTAAAGTTAAAGTTAAAATTTTTAAATTGGGAAATGTGTATTTTTGTTGTGTAGTGTGTTGAGTTAAAGTTAAAGTTAAAGTTAAAATCAGGATTCTTTGAATCTAAACGGAGCGTTAAGGTCTCAACCCCTGCCTTACTTAGACATCATGAAATTCTTACACGTAGTCTGCACGTGCCAAATGTCCTTTATTAAATGTCTGCCCTGATAGCTGATTATGGCCGGGAGAGTCTTATCGGTAGAGATCCCGATTTGGCTCAAACTATATTAGTTAAAATCCATTGAAATTCTAGATAGTAAGATCAACACCGTAAAAAAATGATGCTTCTCTTATGTATTCGAATTTGACTCCACACGGGTGCTTACAGCCAACCTAAACCATATTAAAAAGTCTCAAACATGTGGAGTGGAAAGGTTTTAGGCGTGCGAGCCAACTGGCCATTTTTCTTTTAAATTTTCAAACTTACCTATGTTTTCTCAAGAGAATTACATAAGGACTTGGCTGGCAACTTATATATGGGGTTAATTTCAAGAACTGATTAAAAAAGGGGATCAATTTCAAGAAAAAAATTATAATTTACTCTCTTTTCAATATATAGCAAAAAACGAAAGGTGTTAAAGCATGTATTTTGGGAATTAATTTACTTATTGTCAATTCTTTTTTTTGGTAATTTTTTCAATGTGAATTATAGTATCCGAAAGTCTAATTAGATCCCGACTAATTAAGTTGAACCGAATCCGCCTACTAAAGGGTAAAAACTCTCTCAATATAATTTTTTTTTATTCACAAAACTCGAACTCCCATTAAATATTTCATTATAAAAAAATATAATTTCTTTGGTAAAATAATTTTTTATTTTTTAAAAATAAAATATCTATCTAAATAAAAAAATTGTAAAACTCATGTCTTACTTCTTCACATTCCAATACCCCAAATGCCCTTATATTTCTCTTATAATTTCTATGTCCTCTCACAACTTATAAATAATGCAAAAAAGTTGGTTGAACTAGATTAGTTGATGTATTTTAAAAATAAATAATAACAATAATATGTATATTTTCAACGTGCAATGACAATAATATACATATTTTCTTTTTAAATAAAAATAAATAATATACATGATGACCTAGTTAGATGTAATCTCACGTACTAGTTTGTCTAAATTCATGGACGACGAACCACATTCATCAGTTGCCTCGAATGCTAGTCTCTTCCACTCCATGGCCGCCTTCTTCATTTGCTTTCCCTTCTCTCCTTCCATTGACCCCTTCACAAGTCTATCTACTTCGTCTCGCTCACATCATTGCCGATCTCTCGTCCAACCTCCCACTCCTCGCAAACACACTTGCAAATCGTTTCTTGGTCCCTGGTAGTAGGGCCAACATAGCATTGGCACTCCAGCAGACAGGCTCTCAATTGTCGAATTCCATCCACAGTGAGTCAGAAATCCTTTGACCGAATGGTGGTTGAGTACTTCCTGTTGAGGGCACCATGCGGTTATAAAGGCTCTCCCCTCGGTTTCTTTATTAAACTCCGGAGGTAATATTGCCGCATTCCCATTCACTAGATCGGTACTAACTATCCATAGGAATGGATGTTTGCTGTTTGCAATCCCCACAGCAAACTCAACCAGCTGTTGGGATGTCAAAAATGCTATGCTTCCGAAATTTATATAGAGCACCGATTCGGATTTCTGTGAGTGGAGCCACTGAAGACACTCCATGTCTTCCTTCCATAGGTGTGCTTCCCATGTACTTCAGATGGTTCACATCTTCTAGATTTCGATTGATAAGTACTTGAAATGGACCGACCGCATAAACTGGCCTGGAGGCCCTTAATTCTCTAACGGGCGACTTGATAACAAGCCCATCACAAATAAAACGAAAAAGCCCACATAAAAAAATATCAATCCTAAATTTCTAATTGAGTTGGAAGTCATGCACATCCGAATACACATTTTAGTATTAAATAAAAATGAAACTATAAATCATTGCAATCATTGACCTGTAAAATCCATCTTTATTCCATAAACAAAAAGAACGGGTCCAGTACCAAGTTGTGTTAGTTCGGGTGATTCTACATCTAAGTAGGATTTCGGGTTTGAAACTTCTGAATAAATAAAAAAAATGCACAAATGAGAAATTGCTTTCTCTTAGTGGGATGACCTAGGAACCTGTACTAGTTGGAGCCTACTGAGCTTATTGAAAAAAATTATAATTTTGCGGAAATTATGCTTTTAAGAAATGGAAGTCTTCTGATTAATTAACATGGCGTCCCATTTGGTGGCGTTGAACTTTTTTCCTTGAGCTTCGGAAGATGCATGAGCTTCACCAGGGCACAGGCTGCAATAGTGTACAAGCGCACGACGGGAATCCTGTACTCCTCACTAGCAGGATCCGCGGAGTATGCCATGACACTGTCCGCCATGATGCAAGAGACTGGAGGAAAGCCCGAAACCGATTCCGCCCTCTCGTTCAGTTTTCCAATTAGTTCGCAGAATGGAGCTCCCATAAAGAGCCTGGCAGATTGGCACAGTGAGGCAATATCCTGGGTGGCGTTTGACTGCGCCGGTGGAAGCCCGTCCGGTATCGCCATAAACTGGAAGCCAGCAGGGAGATTGTCAAGAAACCTCAGGTCTCCGGCCTCGAGGAGGCGCCTGTAGTTGAACTCTGTGTTGATGAAAGTGATGTAGAGGCATCTATGGTGGAGGAGCTTCGCGAGATTCACCATTGCACTGATGTGGCTCTGAGTCGAGAAGGGCAAGCAGACCGCGTGCGGTTTCATGGAGGATGATGCGTCGGAAGCCATCTTCTTCTCTCTGATCTCTTTGGTTTCGCTTTGCTAAGATCTCTCCACTCCTCAATCGTAAGGAATTGGTGAGATCTTATAAAAATTAATGTACATGTACATATCAGATGTCACTTATATATGCATATGTATATAATATATATCATATGGATATGCCACCTTGGGCTTCACGTCTTTGACTGCCTACTCTGTCTTGGCCGAGACAACATTAAATAAGACTAACATATCTATTATCTATATATATATATATATATATATATATATATATATAAACTTGAGAACGGAAGAACAAATAGAATCATAAGCGTAAATCTTGCAATATTGTGGGGATAGAACGGTGAATCTATAATTAAGTATTAGATCTTAATAATTAAGCATTTTATTTTAATTAATTTGTCATTATCCCATTAATGTATATTATATATACATACATCTATCTATCTATATAACATATAAACTTGACTCCACATTAATAAATAGGGACAAGATAGTAAATGTGTTACTAATTCATATGTTAATATATATTATTATGAGCAATGATAATATAAGAGAAAAGAGAAATTAAAGATTCATTAAATGAATTATTACAATCAATTAAATTTATTCAAATTTGAACACTTAATACATAAGAAGTTCAAAAGTTTAAATTCTATTCCAATAAAATTGAGGATTTTGACTTAAAAGAATGTTTTAAAATTATTTTATTAAAAGTTTCACTGATAATTGAAACAATAAATATGTACACGACTGTTTAGTTATAATTCTCGAATTAAATATTTATCATTGTAATATAAAATTACAATATTCAAATTCTCTAATCCATATCAATTATTATTTTCATAGTTAATTTCTTATTGTAATTTTTTTAGCAAAATCCGTGTATCACATGGATTCAACAACCTAGTATACATATAAAGCGGAAACATGTTAGAAGTTCTTGTGGAGAGTATGTTCATTTTTTATACTCTCAATTTTCTCTTCTATTTTTTTATGAAATCTATTTTATATATGTAAAAATACATTACTTAATCATGAAGTAATTAATAAAAATATAAAATAATATAATAAAATAAATTTGATATAAATTATAAATTAATATAATAATATAAATAATATAAATTGTAAATTAATATCATAAATATACGTTTATTTAGCTATGAAATAAATAATAATAATAATAATAATAATAATATACTATGATAATTATAATTATCATAGTATTATCATTATAAAAATGAGAATAATGATAATGATGATGATGGTGATGGTAGTATATACATTCACATTTTTTTTAATTTTTTCAAATAAAACAAAAAACTTGAATTAACTTTTTACATTAACTTAATTACGAGATACATTTTACTTAACTAAGAAAAAAAATACAATATGATTTTTGAGTCCTTAATTCAATCTTAAATGACGGTTTGTATAGTATCTAAATAGGGATTGTTACATATAGACCTTGAATAAGCCAATAATATTATAGATAAGATGCGTCAATACAACGCTATAGTAAGGACCGATCAAAGAATATATCATGTATTTTACAAGAGAAAACTCGACAAGTTGAACATGACATATTTCACTAAATTCAACTAGCATAAATTGTTATGCTTGGACTGAAAATATAGTTCATCGTGAGAAAATTCAGATATGAATAAAGGCATGTGTTTTTCTTTTTTTCCCATATGGATATTGAATTGTCAAAATTTTCAAGTGTTTTAAAATAATCATATTAAATCCAAGTAAAACAAAACTATGAAGCAAGTATAAGACGGGTCTAATCTCAATTCTAAAGCTAATAAGACGGTGAAAATTAGCTCAATGAAATTCAATTTTTTTATGTAGGTGAAAAATTATTTAAATTGGGAGCATTACTGATAGATTGTAAGTTAGCCAACATCAATTAGAGTTTTCTATGATAGCTATAAAATAGATCAACGTGAAGTCATTGTCAAACCGGTAAATGAGTACGTCATATATTATATAATATATTTTAACAAGGTTATTAAATTGTCAAACTGGACATAATACATTTTACTAAAATTAACTAATTAATTAGACTTACTGCAAATATACTTATAAAATATGATCTATGTTATTTTAAAATTATTTAATAATGATGTTAAATTGTCAATATTTTCAGTTTTCCCGTGGATGCACGTGATTTATCGCTAGTATAATATATATCAAGGTGGCACGTCTAACTTCCCTTCAAATGTTAAAAGAAAATTTAAAAGAAATTATAATGTATCGGACATGGATGATTGGAACGTTGTCTCTCAATGTATGTGTTGGTCTAATTTGCGGCCTCCTAAATTTTCTTGGGGACGAAGGTTGCGATTTTGTCGGCTGCTCATATATGAGAGGCACTAGGGAATAGGAACTGCTTACATAAAAGAGGCACTTTCCTAGTTTTCTTTTCCGTCTCTTATTCCTCGCTCTAAGAAATTGGAGATCACTATGTAAACTAGAGTGTACGTATCTATACTACTTAAATTTGAGAAGTAGAATAGTTTGTTAATTTAGAGGTTGCAAATCATTTTTATGATGCAAATATCCTGCACCTTCTTATATAGCTATTAATATTAAGATTTTATTTCATTATTACTAAGTCTATGAGTCTTTCTTGTAATTGAAAAAAAATTGTAATTTTAACTTTCTGATATAGCCTTGATGTTTATATTTAAATTAATAACAACCATTGAATTGACCATACTAAAAAATAATGCTCATCTTTGCATATTCACCTTACAACCCTTTTTTCTTCTTTCTACCCCTCACCTCGCTCATTTTACTTCAAAATCATTATTATTTTTTCCAATTAGTTACATCATTTTTATTTTATTTTTATTAAAGGAAGCCGCTCATTATAGGTATTTTATATTGATATCGATGATTAGTGCGTTTCAGAGCTAAAAATTGGACCATGGTTATATTTATTAAAATTATCTATTAACTAAATAAATTAATAAAAATATTAGTATATTATTTATTAAATAATACCGCACGTACCTTGGGTATACGTGTAGCGTATATATCTTTTTGTGTGTGTGTGTGTGTATGAGGAAGGCAAAGGTCACATGATTTTGACACAATTTGTAGGCAGAAATAGCATTTGCTCTTTCTTTGAAGCATTATAAATCAATCCTGTGAAAATTCGAGACGAAACTTTATTGTCGTGTGCTGGCCCGAGCTAAATAAAGCTTATTGAAGCAATTGTAGATTCTCATATAGAAAATGCACGAGCGATCTGGTTAAGTGTTTATTTAATTTTCTACCGTAGTCATAAAGCTTGTTCAATGCCCTCGCGCTCATTCCAAAAGAAAATTGTTCTTTCTTGTGCATCTCAAAGCAGAGTGTAAATGGCATATCTTATCTATTATTAGTGTGCGTCACTTGGCATTGGGAAATCTAATGAGATTCGACTAGTCCATATTTAAGCGCATAATTGACTAATTCGAATAATAAAATTTTTCTAATCATAAATTTTCTTCATTTACATCATTCAAATCCATAATTTTATTTAAGAGGTATCAAATCACCAATTACGTTGAGTCCAATCTTTTCAATTTTATCAATATGGGATTTGTAAGTTTTACGTGACATTTGTGTCTGTGCGTCATCCCATGTGACCGGCCGAGAACGGCTTCCACACAAGAACAAAAGGGAAAAAGTCAGATCACCATCACTGCTAAACTTCCAATATACAAAAGGACAAAACCAACATAAATAGTTATAAAACAAGACAACCCCTGCAAGTGGGAAAATTTTGTCCACTGTCCCCACGGCCCAAGGAGGGACCTGTTTAAATGTGGCTTGTCTGATGATTGATGATTGATGGATGGATGGACGGAATCTGTCGTTAATTTCCAGGGATTGGATCACATGTGACCGAGAACAGCTTCCGCACAAGAACAAAGACAAAAGTCAGTTCACCATCCCAACAACTTTCCTATATACAGAAAGACAAAATCAACAGAAATAATTACCAAATTAGAAAAAAAGGACAACACCTGCAAGTCCACTCTCCCTGGTCCCAACGGTCCAAGTAGGGACCTGTTTAAATTTTTTTTTTAATATACTCTCAGAATCTCAATTTCAATTTGATCCATCCACGTCACAAATGCTTATCAACAAGATAACTACATCGTTGTGAGCCCAGGACGCGCATAGGAGTAATATATGACATGAAGAAAAAGAAAACGAAGTCGTAAGATATTATTAATATTGTGAATGTTTTGGAGGGCAGAGATATTCATTTTCGATTGATAACATAAGATGATTATGATCTATTTAGCTATAATCTCACGTACTAGTTTGTCCAAATTTGTAGACGATGAACCGTGTTCGCTCGTTGCTTCGAATGCTAGTCGCTTCCAGTCCTTGGCCCTTTTCTTCATTCTCTTTCCCTTCTCTCCTTCCATCAATTCCTTCATGAGCCTCTCCACTTCTTCTTGCTTCACATTGCTGTCGATCTCTAGTCCAACCTCCCAGTCTTTACAAGCGTACTTACAGTTTGTTTGTTGGTCGCCGAAGTAGGGCCAGCACAACATCGGGACTCCGGCAGACATGCTCTCGATCATTGAGTTCCACCCGCAGTGAGTCAAAAACCCTCCCACCGAAGGGTGATTGAGTACTTCTTCTTGTGGACACCATGCAGTAATAAAGGCTCTTGTCCTTGTTTCTTCATTGAAATCTGGAGGTAGTATTGCTGAGTCCCCGTTCACTAGATCCGGCCTAATTATCCATAGGAAAGGATGTCCGCTGTTAGCAATCCCCATGGCAAACTCAATCAGCTGTTGAGATGTCAAAAACGCTACGCTTCCAAAATTAATGTAGACCACTGATTCGGGTTTCTGTGAATTGAGCCACTGAAGACACTCCATATCTTCTTTCCATAGGTTGCTCCCAATGTGCTTAAGATGGTTCTCCTTTCTAGGAATTCGATCGATGAGTAACTGAAATGGACCAATTGCATAAGTAGGCCTGGAGGACATAGACGAGAGAGCATTCAAAACATCTGGCTCAAGTGCTTCAAACGTATGGATGATCGTTGCAGCAGCCTTATCAAATCTTACAGCTACATCCTTCACGAAATCGAAAATGACATCATCTCGATCCGTGGCTCCAGGGAATATGGGCATATCTCGCAGCCTCATGTTCTTCATGCAAGGAATCCAATCAATTGTTGTTCTTAAATTGTCTGCGAAACAGTTTTCATCTATCATCAAACATTATTATTTAACAAATATATATACGGTGTAATTTTTCAGAACATTATATTTTCAAATACAAAATGAGGCAAATTTTAATTATAACTTTGTGAGATGTTATGCTTGGAATGAAGGGGTTAAAACCAACTCAGCAAAAAAAGAAAAAAGAAAAAAGAGAGAGAGAAAGAGAGAAGGGTTTAAAACCTATATCGTAAAGGATGGCCAAGATTGTTTAAATTAAAATTTGTTTTTTTTTTGGGTGTAATCATAATTGGTAAATTAAGATTGTATTTGTTTGGACTTAAAAGTGTTGAAAATTAAGTGATGAAATTTGAAGTATTTAATCAAATAGATACTTAATTGATTAAGTTATTTGTTGAAAATCTAAAGCTTTTAGTGTAATACTCACATGCGAACCCACTACTTTCTTTCTTTTCACTTTTGAACCAATCTTTAGGATTATTTTATTTTATTATTTATGAATATAATAAAAAACGAAAATTTAAAAAAAAAAAAAAGAAAAGAAGAAGAAGAGAAAAGCAGATTGTGATTTGCAGGGGAAGGGGGCGGTGGTGGCCAGGTCGGGGCCATCACCGCCCTCCTTCACTAGTCGGCCTTCCTCTCCTTCTCTTTCTCTCTCTCTAACGTTTTGGCGAAATTTGAGAAATGGACCAGATTGCAAAATAAAAAAAGTTCAGGGGTATCACTACAAATAAGTCAAAAGTCACCTCTGCTGGGCGAATAAGTAAACATAGAGCTGAATGATTAAGTAGTTTTTTGATTACTTGATAATTTAGTACTTTTTTGACTGAATCATTAAGTTAAGTCTATTTTTATGTTGCGTTATCAAACAAGCTTAACTCCATTAAGGGCTGAAAAATTAATTTCAGTGCTTAATTTGTGCTATCAAACATAACATAAGTACAATGATGAAGGCCGTGGATAGGTACGATCCCACTCAATTTCGCATAAGACCGTATGAGAAAAAAAGGGGTAAAAGCAATCAAAATCACTTCTAATTATAAAGATACAGCTCGTTTGATTTTATATTTATGGATCTGGTTGTAATTATAAGGAAAAAAAACACGGATCCACTGCAGTGTCCGCACTCAATGCGATTCAAGAATGCAATGAAGAAGTATTTCACATTTCACATTTGATTCTTATAAGCGAGATTTTTCGTATCAATTTATTTCTCTTTTTTCGTTCCATATGCTAGCTAGGTTGGGAAGACTCCTCCCTTGGCTGGTCAAAGATAATTTCATGAGATGTAGATTATCGATCCAGCAGCCGCCATTGCCGCTTAGTCAATTCAGTGGGAATAAGAAACCTAAATCTTACCGAGAAAACTTAGTTTAGATGCATCTTCTTCTTTTTTTTTTTTTTTTCAGGTACACCATTTGATATCTGCAAATCTAATGAGAGCTCTGACTAATCTAGGTTGAAGCATGGTCAGCCCTTTAAGAGATAATACTCTTTCAATCGCTAATATTTTTCATTCATAAAATTTGAAATTGAGATTTTTTTTTTGAATTACAAAGGAGATCTATTAGCAATTTGAGGCCTTTCTTGAAGAGAACATAAGTTGATATACTTGAACCAAGTCACGTTACTAGATGCACCTATAATTTGTCCATACCTAATTTTCTCCAATTAAAGGTTGATCCACGTAATTCGTGTTAGAAAATTAAATAGAATTCATCAAACACCTTTTTTAAAAGCCTTTACATGACGAATATATAATGCTATTTACATGTATATATTTATTTATTTATTAATTACGTGTGCGTAAATATTCGCAGAGGAATTAACTACACATACAATTAATTAATTTTAGTAAAAAAAGATATAAGTTGTTTGTAGATTTCTTATTAAAGAAAAATAAAAATGGTTTACCAAAAAAAGAAAAAGAAGAAGAAAAAAATGTTCACCCAAAAAAAGGAATAACAAAAATGAATGTTAACATGGCTTACCGTTCGATGGCGTTAAACCCTTTTCCTTGAGCTGAGGAAAATGCATGAAGCCCATCAGGGCACAGGCTGAAATAGTCCACAAGTTCACCACGGGGATACCGAACTTCTCACTAGCCGGATAAGAGGTGAATGTCATGAAACCGTCCGCCACGATAATAGAGACCGGTGGAAAGCCCGAAGTGGTATCTGCCCTTTTGTTGAGATCTCCGACTAGTTCACAGAATGGAGCACCCATGAGGACCCTGACGGCCTGACACAGGGAGACAACATCTTGGGTGGCATTGGCCTGTGACGGTGGGAGCCCGTCGGGTATCGTCACAAACCGGAAGCTGGCAGGGAGATTGTTCAGAAACCCGGGACCCCTGACCTCGAGCAAGCGCCTGTGGTTGAACTCCGTGTTGACGAAAGTGATGTAGAGGCCTCGGTGGTGGAGGAGCTTCGCGAGCTTTAGCATGGCACCAATGTGGCTCTGAGCTGGCATGGGCAAACAGAGCGCATGAGGTCCCGTGGAGAATTCCTCGGAAGCCATACCTTCGTCTCTTTCTCCCCAGTACTCCTGACCTTTATGAAATTGGAGAACTATACCTATACGGGGGATATGGGAAGGGATATATATGTACAAACCTATTATATATACGCAACTACTCCATAATAAAGTCGGAATAGACTTCCGCCTCACGTATTTTAATTTATAAGAAATTTGATTTAACGATATATGTGATTGTAAATATTACAACGTAGCTATCCAATTTTCCTTTTCTTTTTTCAGTAAAACAAACATAAAGAGTCTCCGGACATCTCCTAAGAAAATCCTATAAACATTCACATTGCAATCATTAGCCGAATGTTACGTAATTTGAAAATTTTCATGTAAATTATTTATATTTCAAGTAAATCTATACATCTATACAATATATAAAAGTAAGGAGGTCAGTTTTCGTTTCTCCACATTTCACTTCCTAAAATGCCCCTGTGATTTTTTGAAATTTCATATATATTCTCTAACCGCTTGTCATTTTAGAGATCCCAGTCCAACCATGCATTCTCAGTGAAAATATAACTGTTTTTCTCTCAAAATTCACCAATTTGACTCTCTGATGGGCCACTAGATGTACTCTCACAGAAAAATCTGTTTACTCTATCGTCTCTGGCACATCCATAAAGTATTGGTTGTTCCTTTCTACGGGTAGGATGCCAATGGTGCCTCCATAATAAACTCATGCTCTTCTTCTCAATACAGTACCTTCTGATCCCATCAACAGTCGAACGCCCCAGGCCTAATCTTGCCTGTACTTCCCTCCTTTGCCGATCCTCACAAGATGAATTTAGAATTTGCTCCAGCCTTGATATTTTATTGCTTTGCGTCCACACACCCCCGGTCAGGTGATTCTTTCTTCTTCTTTTTGAATTTACAATTTTTTTTTTCTAATGGCTTGTTTTCAAACCTAGCCTTTATTCTTTTTGGATAATGTGTTTGAAAATTTTCGATTATCGTTGTGAATACTGCATGTTTGATGGAATGGCACAGTTATTGCACATGATTGAAACTGGCCGAGACTTTTTCAATACACTTGAACATTAATTTGGTTTTCATCAAAATCACTGTCTTGTATTAGGGATAATATTTGTATAGGGATTCGGAAAAATTTAGGTGGAACTATAATTTCCAAGAAGCCACAAGGACATTCGCTTCTCTAGGCTGATCTCATTTCTATGATAGACTGATCAATTATACATTGCAGGTTGGGGCTCAACAGCATAGCTGCCGTTACACCGTAAGAAATCAGCATTCTCAACCTCTGCATTAGAGGCTACAATGTGTTCGACGAAGTTCACAGAAAAGGCGGAATTCATGCTTTTTATCAAAGCTTTGGTACATAATCAGGCATGTTCAGATAGAGGAATTTTTTTGCTTCATCCTTCTTTTGGTTTTTGCAAATTTGATGCAATTTTCTATCTAATACTATATTCAGGTCCAACATTTGTCGGGATCCTCCCAATATATAACTGGCTAGAAATAGTCTGAGCATGATAAGCTTAAGCAACAGGTCTGCAAAGACTAGAAGGATTCTATCATAATATGGCTTCCATGTGGAGATGTGGCTGGGTTGTCAGGCAGACCTTCAGGTACTCCTTGGATGTGATCAGGAGAGAGATGCAGATGCATACTATAAGTCATCATTGCATTAATCTCAACCTAAATTTTTCAATCTTCTGTTCATCTCATCCTTGGATGTGATCGTAGTTTAACTAGCGATTCACCCAGTTGAAGGAATGTGTGCGTATATTAGCTAGTGAGCTCAACGCCAGAAAAAAAAATTTTGGATGCTACAGAATGTCAGCACCCAATTTCGGTCCATCGGCTCCAGGGGGGTAAAATTGTCATTTTTCTATTTTTCTATTTAATTAAAATTAATTAATTAATTAATAATAATAAAATATATATATATATATATAATTATAAAAAAAAAGAAGAAGGAAAGGAAAGAAAAAATCTCGGGCAGGGCCGGGCAAGGCCGGGCAGCGTTGACTGGCTGCCCGTGACCCGCCGGCCCTAATTTAAAAAAAAAAAAAAAATTCTGTTCTGGGCAGTCCGGGCAGGCCGGGCAGCGGCAACCGGCTGCCCGCGATCTGGCCGGCCGCCCAGAATAGGAAATCGCGGATTCCGCGATTTCCTCCCCAAATCGGCTGAAATCTCGACCGAAAATGGCAATTAAAGGGGGGAAAACCTAATTCGGCGGGGAGACAACGGAACCCAAGGAAAAAAAATCGCGAAATTCCTCTCGGATTGGGAGAATTTTGCAAATCGGAGCCCGATTGGAACCGCGCCGGAAAACCGTGAAATCTCCGCAATTCCGACCGTTCCGGCCACCGGTGAAGTTCAGATCGGAATCGGCGTCCCCAGGGCGGCGCTCAGAACACTCACCCGCTCCTCTTCGCGCCGTCGTTGCGGCGCCCAACGGCCAGAACCGCCGCCCTCAGCCGCTCGGCGCCGCCCGTGTTATCGTCCGACGAATCTGTCACTAACGGGCTTCGGCCCATTGCGTTCCCATTGCAGGTCCAGCCCAGCCAGCCCAGCCCGTCATCCACAGCCCAACGCCTTTCGCGGCCCAAGCCTTTATTCGGCCCGAGTTGCTCCAGTCCAGCCCAAAGCCTCTCCGGGCGGTTCCCTCCTTCGGATAGGCTGACCGATCCGATCCGATCCGACCCGACCCGTCCGTCCGGCAGTTTTCTTATATTACAGAAACGTCCCCAAACTTTCGGATTAGGTAAAAATCTCAACTTAACGGCATGTTTAGGGCTTTATATTAAATATCATGCCTGCTTGAATGATGATGACATGAAATAATTGCTTGTTGGTTGCATAGATTATCAAAATTATGCCAAATCCGATTATTCTAATTTTCTGATTTGTTCCATTCTAGTCCTGCAACGAATTTTCTTTTTATTTTCAATCCTGCCCAAATTCCCAAATCAATTTTAAACCAGTTCCATGACATTTTCGATATTTCCATCACGTCCATAATTTGTTTTAGAATCAAATACTGCTCCAGCAAACTTTTACATTTGTTTCAATTCAGTCCCTGGAGCATTTATTATTTTTTAAAATCAGCCCTAAATTTCAAAATTCATTTAAAACATACTCTGGGCTATTTCTTTATTTCTAGCACACCCTCCAAATTTTCTCAGGATTTTAAACCACCTCAGAAAAATTTTTCCATTTGTTTCAATTCAGTCCCTGTGACATATATCCCTTTTAAAAAATCAGTCCAGAGCTCCAAAATTCTTTTCAAACGCGTCCCGGGCTATTTCATTCTTTCCAGAACGTTCCCTGATTTTTTTTTTAGAATTTAAAATCGCTCCAGTAAACTTTTCAATTTGTTTCAATTTAGTCCCTGCAACATTTATTCATTTTAAAACCAGCCCTGAATTTCACAAAAATTAATTTTAAATAAACCCTAGCCCATTTTATACTTTCCTGAACATTCTCCAAATTTTATAGAATTTAGAAAAATCATTCTCCAAATTTTTTGATTTGTTTCAGTTTAGTCCTTGAGACATTTTTCCGTTACTTCATCAGTCTTTATTATTCTACATTATGTTGTTCGATCCTTATGTAAATTTTTCGAGATGACTGGAAATTAGAGTTTATCGAGCGATCTATTATTGATCGTTTCGACGGCTCGAAACCCAAAAAAATAAAATAAAGCATTCAGCAGATTTTAATTAAACTTAATGATTTCACCAATCGGGTAAACGGGACGTTCATTTGACTAATTAATTCACTCGACCTTAATAATTTTGCATGAATTGGTAATTAATCGGGAATACGCGTCGATAAATTGCAAATACGTGTTGACGCCTTCTTTTCAAAATTCGCAAATTTCATACTAAAATCTGAGACTCGTGATCCGACGTGACATGGACGTCTGGGAAGAACTTGCATATTTTGACTCGAGGCCTCCTAATTTTAGGTAATTCAAGTCGGGGTGTGGAAGTTCTTTTTAGATCACTTCCGGATAGATTGACTGTTTCTTTGACTTTTTGGGGTTCTCGCATAACCCTAGAAGAATCAGGGAATCAGTCAGCGCCGGTCACAGGCCGAGGTGGCCCGCATTGCGTATTCTCTCTCTTTCAAAAATAAATTTTCTATACAAAGGCAAAAAAGGCGTATTTACAATTTATTGTTATCTATGCATGATCTTGGGTAGTTAGATCGGGAATAACGGTTTAAGATACCAACATTTGACTTAATCGCATATTCGGCCTAATAGAAAACAGAATGGGGATAGCGGGCTAGGCACTAGGCTGTAGGATTCTCGTGTCAAAATCCACATTCTATAATAACCTATCATAATCAAAGTGTCACGATACATAACATTTTAAAATCAACCCACACATTCGAGACTTGATCACGGACACACACAGTCTGTCAGGTCCGGTAAATGATGCTGAATGCTACATGCCATTCCCGTCTTGCCTTTTACTTGTTTTAGGGTAGGATTTGTATGCCAAGATTCCTCGGTTAATAATCAATTAATCCACGTAAATTTGGTGATAATAAAACCCCATTGATTGTTTATTTGAACTTGCTTGTTACATCTTTTGCACTTGATTGTATTGCGGATCGAGCCCGATCCTTTAGGACTCGATTCACATTGGGTCCAACGCCCATAACCGACGATCATGGGGCCCAATGCCCTTATACACCGAGAGCGCACTTTAATTTCAATTTCAGTCTTTTCAAACTACACGGTGAGCATGAGTGGGATAATAACCGAAATGCGAACCGACCGGGATCCAATTGTTATAATTTGTATTTTATTTATTTGAGAGAACAATGTGAGGATTTATGTTGTATGTTTATTAATGTAAAAATCCCGGTCGAAGAGCAGACGGTCGGAGTGTTTCTTCGAATTTACGGTGTCAAAACGCGTAAGATGAGCGGAACTTAATTAAGCGGTAATTAAATAAAAATGGCAAGCCTAGACAAGTTAGAGTACCGATAGGGCATGCGAGATATAGGCTCGCATGTAACAGAACCCCCGAATTCGGAACCTCGGGTTTCACAGACCATATGCCTTAGCAATTAGGTGTACCCCGTACCCCTAGACCCGGGTAACTTGCCAGCCCTCGACCTTCGGGTCGTAAAATGGCAAGTGGCGACTCCTTCTCACGTGCGTCCGTTGCGCGTCCCCGGGAAGGTGGATACTCCCAAGCCGCGTTGCATTTAGGCGCGCGCATGCGTGCCCCGACGAGACGAAATTCGGGTGCGCACAGCTTGGCGACTCCACTGGGGACCACTTAGAGGGTTCGGGCTCGTTTCCGTTTGCTTTGTTTGCTTGTTTATTTATCGCTTTCTGTAATTTTTCGCTTATCTACTTTATGCATTTTTTATTTCCCGCACACGCATTGCATAATCATACTAGCTTCTAGGTACCTACGGGTCGCGTCCCACGACCGATTTTAAGAAACACAGGTTAGATAGGGGTTCCGAGTAAGGGTACGTCGCACGGTTGGACCGTCGATTAGGCCCCCAAAGATCCCCGCTCGATTTCAAGGAATTGACACCCTTGAATCGGGGGCCCACATCCTTATGTAGCACGGTCCCTGTAGTGCCAAAACCATGCATTCTGCAGGAGCTCCACGCCATCCTCCAACCCGGCTTCAACAATAGTCCTTGAGTCGGCCTGCGCGCCAATTTGAATTTTTTTTTCTGTTCTTGAGAGAGATGTGCGATGTATAATATTCATTAAGCCGTGGGCATTTTTTATTTTATGCATACATGCATCATCCAATTTCAAAATTAGGGTGTCATTTGTATTGACTAGTCTTAAATCGATCTTCCTTTCATCTTGGTAAGGGATGTCACGCTCGGTCTCCTGCCCGCGCCTCGACAGAGTCACACCACCGCTCGAGGAGATTACTCGTATATGGGGAGCATTACGCCCAGTCGACCACCGTTACATCTCTGCGTTCATAGGGGATATCCCTTTGCTGGCTACTCGGCAAGTTGATTGGAATTTCCTCGAAGCCGCCATCGCATTCTGGAATCCAAGTCGTGCCGTCTTCGACATACAGGGTACCGAGCTCACGCCAACCATTGAGGAGTACCGGACACTCATCGGTCGAACCGCAGTTGTCCACGGCATCGTAGAGCCCAACTTCCACACCACCCGACCAACCCTAGTTTCACGCCTACTCGGGGTTCCCACGACTCGTTTGAATGCTGAACTCGCATACTCCGGAAGCACGGAGATTGCAATCGAGAAACTCCTATTTTTTATTAAGTCACGAGCGCATAGGGTCCGGGGGGATTTTCTTCGAAAGGATTTATGTCATGCTGTTCTATTGCTAATCTTTGGAACCCTCTTATTCCCTCGCTCGCATAGTCTCATCGATGCTGCCTTGGCCATTGTTGTCCTCCAAGTGGTCGGAGGGCGTGGTTATGAGGTAGCCCTCGTGGCTGAGACCATCCGGTCCCTCGACCGCGTCTTGAGAACATGCGACCGAAGGATAAGAGGATCCCCTATACTTTTACAAATTTGGCTTCAGAGTCACGCAAACCCTCTGCGTCTGTTGCGCTCGATTATGTATTTTAATGGTTCGGAGTCAATTATTTCTCGATTGCTACCCCTCCTGCGTGTGGAAGAACGCAAGGTCTCTGAGTGGATCAAAATTTTTCGTGAAATAGCACCTAGGGGCTTCAAGTGGCGTGCCGCGTGGATGCCACTCGGACCTATGGCCCTTAGGTGTCCTGATTTTTATGGAGTCCCACTCATGAGTCATGCGGGGTCCACCACTTATTTTCCGGCGCGAGTAGTGAGGCAGCTCGGTGGCTTACAGACGGTCCCCGAGGATACGGCGCGAACTAGATTTGAACATACTTGGCGGGAGGATCAGACACCCGCAGATCGCCAAAGTAACATTGAACAGGTCCTGGATGCGTGGCGAACTGTGATTACCGAGCGTCCATACTTCCCCGAGCATCCGACCCTTAATGAGCGGGATTTCCAGGCTACAGAAGAATACATCATTCGCTTCTACCGATGGGGTCCAACAGCACACGAGGATCTCGTCAACTCTCCGCGAGTCGAAGATGGCAGGTCACCCGGCGCAATTCCCACTCCAAATATGTCCATCCAAACCGAACTCACTCATCTCAGAGCTGAAAGAGATCATCTTCGTCGAGAAGTCGCAGAGAAGGATGAGCAGCTTGTTGATCAGCGCCAACTACAGAGAAAACTCGCCCAGACCCGTGCCGAGCTACAGAGGTGCGATCAGGAATTGACACGAGTAAACGCCGCTTTGGAGAGGTCTAGGAAAAGGGCCCGTGGGGGTCCATATACACCCTAGGATAGACACCCCCGCTAGACCCTCGAACTAGGGCTTTCCACAGCGATGGTTACTTGGTTCCCGGGCGTGGTGAAAGATCGATTTAGGACTATTTCTTTTAAAAATTTGCATTGTATTTTTGGATCGTTCGGAGTCAATAAAAATGGCAGCATTAGTTTTCAAATTTCATGCATTTCATGCATCACCTCTTTTATTCAATACCTTATTCTTTTTAAAGAGAATCTTTACTCACGCACTTATGGAATCTAGGTGTTAACAACTGGCGGCACCTCATCGATATCCTACTCGTTTCCAGCAAAGAATGGCAGAAGAAAATCAATTAGCTGTCTTTGAGGAAGATACGCCTATCACTCCAATTCATTCTCAAGCGCCGACTATGCATGCGCCACCACCACACGTGTCTCCTATAGGCGTGCCACCAGCACATCGGGGAGCTTCCCCGACTCATCTTCCACCACCTGTATCTTCGGGCCCACACCCGGCATATTCAGGAGGACAGCCATCTTCCGCAGCTGATGATCGTGCACGTATTGCAATACTTGAGAGCACGGTCAATCAACTGGCTGCCACCATGGCCACCAATATGGCCGAGCTCATGGCCCTACTCAAAGGCCCAAATCGTGCTTCTTCGAGCTTCACCCCACCTCCTGGGTACGGGCCAGCGGTCGATCCAAGCCCATGGGCCCAGCCGACCTTGATCCCTGATAATGGAGATACGTCTGCCCCAATGATAGTGAATGTGCCGGCAGCCCATCCGGTTAACAATTTTCCAGCACCACCGGCTTCAGCGACAATGTTGGAACTGCCTATGCTAGTACCTCCACCGATCTCCACATCAGTCCCGGGTCCGGTCTCTGCGTCGGTCCCAGCTCCGACTTCCGCTGTCCCACCGCCGATCATATTCCTGCCTACAACTGCCCAGGCTCCTGCTCACACTGCCGAACCTCCCCCGTACCAAGCTCCACAACCCCATATCGGCCTTTCTTACCAAGCTCCACCTCCCCTAAATATAGCCTACTCTGAACCGGGCACGCCGAACCACGCGGCCCCTAGAGCTCCACCCACAAATTTTCTCCCGGAAATGGAGACTGAACAGGAGCAGAGATTGAAGAAGTTGGAAGAGAATATCCGAGCCCTACAATCAGGCGGCTCCCGCCTCGATGCCGGCGACGGCGATTGGAGTCTTTTCCCAAGCATGCAGCTACCCCCAAAGATTAAGGTGCCTGAATTCCAGAGGTACTACGGCACGACCGACCCTCGTCACCATCTCCGTCACTACCGGGGAAAAATGCTGCAGTACTGGGACTATGAAGAGTTTGTCATCCATACATTCCAGGATAGTTTGGCAAGAGCGGCTCTGGATTGGTACATGTCACTGAAAGCTGCAGATATCCCCACGTGGGCAGACCTCTCAAACAAATTCATCGACCAGTACAGGTACTGTGCGGAGACGCCCCCGACTCTGCTGGAGCTCAGCACGATGGAGATGACCGAGGACCAGGGCTTCGAGGCCTATGCAGTGAAGTGGCGAGCTAGAGCGGCGAAGCACGTCCCTCCGATCAGTGAGGCACAACAGATCCAATTATTCCACTCCACTCTTAAAGGGGCATACTACTTGCACTTGTTGGCCCACACGTCTTCATTCTCTAACCTTATCGACGCCGGAAAGAAGCTCGACATCGGCATCAAGCTCGGCAAGATAGAAGGTCCGGTCGAGAAAAAGGAAGGAGAGTCCTCGAAGAGGGCCGCCACTGGGACAGCGGGAAGCAGGAGAGGGAAAGACACGTCCGTCAATGCTGTCAACTCAGGGCGCCAGACCCCCCAGCAATATTCTATAAGCTACACGCCCGCACCACCAGCCGCTCAAGCATATGCTCCACCTTCGATACATTATCAACCACAACCCCCAGCGCAGCAAGTTTACTATTCCGCCCCACCGGCTTCCTTTCCATTGCCGGTCCCGCAGCAATACGCCCATAATCATGCTTCTGCTCCTCCTCAGGCCCCGCAATACAGGCCTCCGGCTTCGAGAACTCCTCAGCCAACACAACAGGCCCCAGCCCCACAAGGTCAGCAAGGTGTCGCAACGCAAAATCGGCAGCGTAAACAGTTCACGCCTCTGCCGGCTCCGCTCTCCTACATATACCGGCAACTCCTCGCGGGTAACAAGATCCGATCGATAGCACCTAACCCTGATTTTGACCCAACAATTCAAGATCAGAGTCGGCGCTGCGAGTACCATCAGGGCGCACCCGGTCACACCACTGACAATTGTTGGAAACTACGGGAGAGGATCCAACAGTTGATTGATGACAAGCAACTCACGTTCAACGTCGTCAAACCCCCAAACGTGCAATCAAATCCTCTTCCCGATCATGGGTCGAGCTCGGGACCCAGCGTTAACATGATCGGTGTTTGCGCTATGGGAGAGTACGAGATCGGACAGGAGGCACCGGCCTCGTTTGTGATCGAATATGTTCCTGCAGAAGCTGGTGTAGGGTACGCAGGGTTTGATGCCACGCCCGCCCCATTCGTGATAGAAATGTTGGGAATTGGTGTATGCCCTAGATGCAATCTATCATCAGTTCTGTAATATGACATGTATTTCATTATATTACGAGGCATATCTGTTATTGTGTAAATTGCGCTAAATATGATTTTACACAATAATGTCCTTGGAATAGTAGGTTCAATAGGCATCAAGTGTGACTTGATTGTGAGATCCTATAATTACTGAACATTATTCCTAAATGTCCATAGTCAAAGTATTATCGTTAATTAGGACAACGATAATACGGTTAGATTAGTGTAAGTGTTGATTGATGATCAAATCTCATAGGTCATGGATATGGAGATATCAAATCACACCACATGTATACATTAAGAGTAATGTGTATAGGACTGATCCGCCATGAGATTGCTACATGGGTTGTTACGTGACTGTCATTAGCATATCTCAAAGTGACTATAGTGTAATGGTCCTTTGACTTGAGGTCACCATAGATTCCTACATGTAATGTCATATACTTTGATACTGTCAAACGCCACTGTAACAGGATGGTTATAAAGACAGTTATTGGGTATACCACAGAGCATGGAGAGGAATGTGAGTGATCAAAATAGGATTTGTCCCTCCTACGAAACGGGAGCGATATCTCACGGCCACTTGGTGGTTAAGTCTAAAAGTGTATGCATACCCAAATGAGTCGATATAATGATATCGAGCTCATTTGTTCTGATAGACTTACCCGGTAAACCAAGAAAAAGAGATATTGAGCCATACAAGGATGTCATCGACCATGCCTTGGGCTCAATAGAGATATAGAGGACAAAGGGATTATATTACACGGTAACGGAGGTCACAAGGTTCGTCGAGAAATTGACTTTCCGATTACTTGAGTAACAGTGATGCATTGCTAGATGCCACTCACTGTTTGTAATATTGAAATAGAGATTTTGATATTACTGTCAACGTAATTGGGAACCTACAGGGTCACACACTACGACTAAATTGACGAGATATTTTGAAACAATAAAATCATCTAATAAAGATTAGATGATTTATGGTGCGACTAATTAATTGGATATTTAATGAGATTAAATTTGTCGATTAATTAGACTCGATTTATTAGATTAAATGGACCAAATTGATGCACGATTAATACGGTGACACATGGGCTATACATATGTCTACATTTATACATACACATAGGCTAATTAAATGATGCCATTTACCTAGACACATGGGCCATACATATGTCTACATTTATACATACACATGGGCTAATTAAATGATGCCATTTACCTAGACACATGTCATGTAGGGAGCCCATGTAATTCTAATCCCACATCGGTGGGATTTGAATTTTCTTCCCTTCCTGTTTGTTATATAAAGGGTACAAAATATATATATATATATATATATATATAGATGAGATATATATGTATGCATGTGTTTGTGTACGTTTACATACACAAATATATAAGATATACATGTATGTATATAAATGGGCATAATTGAGTTGAATTGTTCAACTCATTAGGTCCAATTAAGTCTAATAAATTTCGAGAGTCGCACCAGTGTTTCTTTCGAGTGTTGGTCGCTAGCACCGCCGATCTCGAAGACTCGTCGACAAAGTCGGTGTGGATTCCAGTAGAGGCGTCACGCGTGGGACGCTCGGTCGACAACTTTAAATATTCAAGGTACGTTTTTATTTACTCTTATTCTTCTAGTAGGTCTTGGAATTAGTTTCACGGGTAGGAAATTTTGAATTTCTGTTCAGTTTTCGCTTCCGTTGCGCCCCGTGGAACTAGCAATTGGTATCAAAGCCTAGCTAGTTAGAATCTGAGTAGATAATAGCATAAAATATGATTTTATGCTTGGTACTCGTGTGATTATGTTTGATATTTGCGGTGCATGACTATTAGACATGGACAATGTCCTAGTTGTGTTAGTATAATAGTTATACGTGTGGACTATTATGTAATAGTTACATAATAGTGTATAGTGAGATCGATTAAATGTTAATCAAATCCCTCAAAATATTAAGTCCATATCCTTCCACCGTGTAACGCTCGTCAAGACCAAGATCGATGAGTGTGTAGACCTTGCCTTCGCAGGATGCCCTTATCTATCCTAGTAAGACGTTGTGTTTACCAGTGGGTCGGACTTAACTGAGCAAGCCTAATAGGATTAGGAGTTCAGAGGCATGTAGTTGGGCATCGATCTATAAGATAGATTTGAATAAGGAGTTATTCACCCAACTAATCAAGAGTTGCATGTGATGCAATTGGGAAAGTGAGTTCCTTACCTAAATAGCCAGTTCTGGGTGAATCAGCCCTCGCTGACTCAGAGCTTGGTGAGATATGGATCTTGAGCTACTATGAGAATGATATTCTCTGAATCAATGTTGAGGGTCATTGATTTGATATAAATAGTGGGAGCAATATTTATAAAGTCCTCATTAAATATTGTTGTGTCATAATACTTATTTTGTATATTTCTATGGTAGTTACCATGGCAGGGAGCACTTCTAGTACTTTCTGTTTGCGATCCGTCCTTGATAAGGACAAACTGTCAGGGAATAATTTCCTTGGTTGGTATCGAAACTTGAGAATTGTTCTCACCCAAGAAAAGAAGCTATATGTCTTAGAGCAACCTCTTCTTGCGCCACCGCCTGACGATGCCCCCCAAGCTGAGAAAGATGCTTATAGTAAGCATCATGATGATGCCGTAAACGTCGGATGTCTCATGTTAGTCACCATGGACTCGGAGCTTCAGAAGCAACACGAGAACATGAAGGCGTACGATATGATCGTGCATCTCAAGCAGCTCTATCAAGAGCAGGCCCGACATGAGAGATTCGAGATCTCTAAAGCACTTTTTCAGGCAAGGTTGATTGAGGGTAGCCCGGTGGGTCTTCATGTACTCAAGATGATTGGGTACGTTGAGACTCTGGGAAGACTGGGATTTCCTCTTGGTCAAGAGTTGGCCACAGATTTAGTCCTACAGTCGCTGCCCAGCAGTTATAGTCAGTTCATTATGAGCTATAATATGAATGACTACAATAAACCATTGCCTGAACTGCTTAGCATGTTGAGAACAGCTGAGCATGATATCAGCAAGGGGACGTTCGTTCTAATGGTCCAAGGGACCAAAAGAAAGGGCAAGAGCAAGAGTAAAGGCAAGAAGGCTAAAGGTGCATCTAATTTTGACTTGGGTGCGTTGAAGCCTAAAGCCAAGGTGGCGAAGAATGATTACTGCTTCCATTGTGGCAACACTGGACATTGGAAGCGGAATTGTAAGATATACCTGGAAGAGTTGAAGAAGAAGAAGGGAAGTGAGACTTCCACTTCAGGTATCCATGTTATAGAGATTAATGTATCTACTACTTCTACATCTTGGGTATTAGATACCGGATGTGGTGCTCATATTTGTGGAAATATGCAGGACCTAAAGGACAGTAGATCGTTGACAAAGGGCGAGGTGGACCTACGAGTTGGAAATGGAGCAAGAGTTGCTACATTAACTGTAGGGACTTATCACCTAGTTTTGCCTACTGGGCTTGTATTAGATCTTAACGACTGTTATTATGTACCTGCTATTAGTAGAAACATAATATATGTTTCTTGTTTGGACAAGAAGGGATTTTGTTTCACTATAAAGAACAAGTGTTGTTCTATGTACATGAATGATGTATATTATGGCAGTGCACATTTAAGTAATGGTCTGTATGTTCTTGATCTAGATACGCCTATTTATAATGTGGAAACCAAACGGCTCAAATCTAATGATTCGAACCCGACTTACCTCTGGCATTGTCGTTTAGGCCATATTAGCGAGAATCGCATCTCTAGACTCCATAAGGATGGATTACTGGACTCGTTTGATTTAGAATCGATCGAGACATGCGATCCTTGCTTAATGGGGAAAATGACTAAGGCCCCTTTTATCGGAAAAGGTGAGCGAGCTAGTGATCTTTTGGCTCTCATACATACCGATGTATGTGGACCAGTGAACAAGCTTGCTAGAGGTGGGTATCTCTACTTTATTACATTTACTGATGATTTCAGTAGATTTGGATATGTGTTTTTGATGAAACACAAATCTGAATTCTTTGAAAAGTTCAAAGAATTTAAGAATGAAGTGGAGAATCAGTTGGGTAAGAGCATTAAAGTTCTTCGATCAGATCGAGGAGGTGAATATTTGAGCTATGAGTTCGCTGACTATCTTAAACAGTGTGGGATTTTATCTCAACTGACTCCACCTGGAACACCACAATGGAATGGTGTAGCTGAGAGGAGGAATCGAACTTTATTAGATATGGTTCGATCTTTGATGAGTCATGCAAACTTACCTGACTCCTTCTGGGGATATGCTCTACAGACAGCTGCTCTCATATTAAACAATGCTCCGTCGAAATCAGTTGAAAGGACACCATATGAGATGTGGTATGGGAAACGTCCCAAGATGTCTTTTCTAAAGATATGGGGTTGCGAAGCTTATGTGAAGAGATTGTCTTCGGATAAGCTTGGCCCTAAATCGGACAAATGTTACTTCGTGGGGTATCCTAAGGAAACTCGAGGATACTATTTCTATAATCCCATCGAGGGCAAAGTGTTTGTCGCTCGAACTGCGGTATTCCTTGAGAAAGAGTTTCTCTTCAAAGGAACTAGTGGGAGGAAATTAGAACTTGGGGAAGTTCTACCACAAAATGACATTGACCAATCGACGGGCAATGTTGCAGAACAAGTATCACAAGTTGTTGTGGCACAATCTTCTACACAGGTGACACAGGAGCCTCGTAGGTCTAGTAGGATACGTCATGAGCCCGAGAGATATGGATTTCTCGTGACTCAAGACAATGACGTATTGCTCATAGATAATGATGAGCCTACAACCTATGTGGAAGCCGTAATAGGCCCAGACTCTGAGAAATGGCTGGAGGCCATGAGATCTGAGATGGAGTCCATGTACACTAACCAAGTATGGACTTTGGTTGATCCACCTGAAGGGGCAAAACCCATTGGGTGTAAGTGGGTCTTCAAGAAGAAGACTGACATGGACGGTAATGTGATTACCTTTAAGGGCCGACTTGTGGCAAAAGGTTTCAGACAAGTTCATGGTGTTGACTATGACGAAACCTTTTCCCCGGTAGCTATGCTTAAATCCATCAGGATCTTACTTGCAATTGCAGCTTATTATGATTATGAGATCAGGCAAATGGATGTCAAAACTGCTTTCCTGAACGGGAAGCTCCTCGAGGATGTGTTTATGACACAACCTGAGGGTTTTGTCGATCCACATTGTGCCGGAAAGGTTTGTAAGCTACAACGGTCTATTTATGGACTGAAGCAAGCTTCTAGGAGCTGGAATCTTCGTTTTGATGATGCAATCAAAGAGTTTGGCTTCATCAAGAATGAAGATGAACCCTGTGTTTACAAGAAGGTTAGTGGGAGCATAGTAATCTTCCTGGTGTTATATGTAGATGACATACTTCTGATCGGGAATGACATTCCTTCCTTACAGTCTGTGAAGACTTGGTTGGGAAGGTGTTTCTCTATGAAGGACTTAGGCGAAGCTACCTACGTGCTAGGTATCAGGATCTATAGAGATAGATCCAGGAGACTGCTTGGCTTAAGTCAGAGTGCATACATAGATAAAGTGCTTCGGCGATTTAGCATGCAGGATTCTAAGAAAGGGTCGCTGCCTATGTTACATGGCATAAGCCTTTCGAAGGCTCAGTGTCCTTCTACTCGAGAGGAGAGGGACCGCATGAATAGGATTCCATATGCGTCAGCTATTGGATCCATCATGTATGCTATGTTATGCACTCGATCAGATGTCTCGTATGCTTTGAGTATGACGAGTCGATACCAATCAGATCCAGGTGAAAGACACTGGATTGCAGTAAAGAACATCCTTAAGTACTTACGAAGGACTAAGGAGATGTTTTTGGTATATGGAGGCGAAGAAGAGCTCGTTGTAAGAGGTTACACCGATGCTAGCTTCCAGACCGATAAGGACGACAGTAGATCGCAGTCAGGGTATGTGTTCTGCCTGAATGGAGGTGCTGTGAGTTGGAAGAGTTCCAAACAGGAGACAGTAGCCGACTCTACCACAGAGGCCGAGTATATTGCTGCCTCTAACGCTGCAAAAGAGGCCGTTTGGATTAAGAAGTTCATAAAAGAACTTGCTGTGGTTCCTAGCATCGTAGACCCAGTGGATCTCTATTGTGACAACAATGGAGCCATTGCGCAAGCTAAGGAACCCAGGTCTCACCAACGATCCAAACATATACTCAGGCGCTTCCATCTCATTCGCGAGATCATCGACAGAGGAGATGTGAAGATATGCAGAATACCAACAGATGAGAATCTCGCAGATCCACTTACGAAGCCTCTTGTGCAGCGCAAGCACGAGGCTCACACTAGATCTATTGGCATTAGACAGATGCCAGATTGGCTCTAGTGCAAGTGGGAGATTGTTGGGAATTGGTGTATGCCCTAGATGCAATCTATCATCAGTTCTGTAATATGACATGTATTTCATTATATTACGAGGCATATCTGTTATTGTGTAAATTGCGCTAAATATGATTTTACACAATAATGTCCTTGGAATAGTAGGTTCAATAGGCATCAAGTGTGACTTGATTGTGAGATCCTATAATTACTGAACATTATTCCTAAATGTCCATAGTCAAAGTATTATCGTTAATTAGGACAACGATAATACGGTTAGATTAGTGTAAGTGTTGATTGATGATCAAATCTCATAGGTCATGGATATGGAGATATCAAATCACACCACATGTATACATTAAGAGTAACGTGTATAGGACTGATCCACCATGAGATTGCTACATGGGTTGTTACGTGACTGTCATTAGCATATCTCAAAGTGACTATAGTGTAATGGTCCTTTGACTTGAGGTCACCATAGATTCCTACATGTAATGTCATATACTTTGATACTGTCAAACGCCACTGTAACAGGATGGTTATAAAGACAGTTATTGGGTATACCACAGAGCATGGAGAGGAATGTGAGTGATCAAGATAGGATTTGTCCCTCCTACGAAACGGGAGCGATATCTCACGGCCACTTGGTGGTTAAGTCTAAAAGTGTATGCATACCCAAATGAGTCGATATAATGATATCGAGCTCATTTGTTCTGATAGACTTACCCGGTAAACCAAGAAAAAGAGATATTGAGCCATACAAGGATGTCATCGACCATGCCTTGGGCTCAATAGAGATATAGAGGACAAAGGGATTATATTACACGGTAACGGAGGTCACAAGGTTTGTCGAGAAATTGACTTTCCGATTACTTGAGTAACAGTGATGCATTGCTAGATGCCACTCACTGTTTGTAATATTGAAATAGAGATTTTGATATTACTGTCAACGTAATTGGGAACCTACAGGGTCACACACTACGACTAAATTGACGAGATATTTTGAAACAATAAAATCATCTAATAAAGATTAGATGATTTATGGTGCGACTAATTAATCGGATATTTAATGAGATTAAATTTGTCGATTAATTAGACTCGATTTATTAGATTAAATGGACCAAATTGATGCACGATTAATACGGTGACACATGGGCCATACATATGTCTACATTTATACATACACATAGGCTAATTAAATGATGCCATTTACCTAGACACATCGGCCATACATATGTCTACATTTATACATACACATGGGCTAATTAAATGATACCATTTACCTAGACACATGTCATGTAGGGAGCCCATGTAATTCTAATCCCACATCGGTGGGATTTGAATTTTCTTCCCTTCCTGTTTGTTATATAAAGGGTACAGAATATATATATATATATATATATAGATGAGATATATATGTATGCATGTGTTTGTGTACGTTTACATACACAAATATATAAGATATACATGTATGTATATAAATGGGCATAATTGAGTTGAATTGTTCAACTCATTAGGTCCAATTAAGTCTAATAAATTTCGAGAGTCGCACCAGTGTTTCTTTCGAGTGTTGGTCGCTAGCACCGCCGATCTCGAAGACTCGTCGACAAAGTCGGTGTGTATTCCAGTAGAGGCGTCACGCGTGGGACGCTCGGTCGACAACTTTAAATATTCCAGGTACGTTTTTATTTACTCTTATTCTTCTAGTAGGTCTTGGAATTAGTTTCACGGGTAGGAAATTTTGAATTTCTGTTCCTTTTTCGCTTCCGTTGCGCCCCGTGGAACTAGCAAGAAATCCCGGCACGTGAGCCATATCAAGACAGCAGGGTCCCGTGGACCTACGAAGGAAGTGTTGGGAACCTCGAGAGTCAATTTAGCGTCATGGGCGTGACGCGCTCGGGTCGAGTCTATGAGAATCCGAAGGTCGCAAACAAAGAGAAAGCCCTGGCAATGCCCGAAGTCACCCCGGAAGCCTCGTCCATTCCCCAGAAGAAGGTGACCGAAGAAGAAGCTGAGGCCTTCATGAAGATAATTAAGGCGAGCGAGTATAAGGTGGTAGAGCAAATGGCCAAGTCTCCGGCCCATATTTCGCTACTCGCCCTCCTCTTGGGTTCAGAGCCACATCGTGAAGCGCTTCTAAGGGTCCTGACAGCAGCGCAGATCCCCAAAGAGACGGCTCCGGAGCGGATTGAGGAGACTATCAGTTCGATCTTCTCCAATAACATTTCATTCTCGGATGATGAACTTCCCTCAGAAGGGTGGGCACATTCGCGGGCACTACACATTGTCTGCAAGTGCAATAACTTTATCATCGGTCGGGTCATGATCGATAATGGCTCGGCACTCAATGTTTGCCCGGTTTCCACGCTGAAGCAGATGAACGTGGACTTTAACCGCATCCGTCCGAGCAAGACTGCAGTTCGAGCCTTCGATGGCTCGCGAAGGGAAGTAAATGGAGAGATCGACCTGGTGATCGAGGTGGGTCCCTGTTCATTCGCTGTTACGTTCCAAGTCCTAGACATTCCGAATGCTTTCAGCTTGTTGCTCGGGAGACCGTGGATCCATGCAGCTGGCGCCGTTCCTTCGTCCCTACACCAAAGGATCAAATTCATCGCAGAAGATCGACTTATCACGGTCAAGGGTGAGGAGGACTACGCCATTTACAAGGAGACAGCTGTCCCCTACATCAGTATCGGGGACGATCAAAACCTCCCCTTCCATTCATTTGAAACAATCTCCGTCATTCGAGACTACGGAGAGGTCGGTCCAACCCGCGCTGACCACATGGTGGGGAAGGTTTTGCTGCGCCACAATTACATCCCCGGCACCGGACTCGGAGCACATGGGCAGGGGATCAACCGCCCCATCGAGATCGAAGAGTACAAGAACAGGAGGGGACTCGGTTTTCGCCCTTCTTGTCACGAGATTATTGAGGCTCGCAGGGGCAAGCACCTTCACCGCCTCGCTGCACGCTATGGGAAGATCAACAGGGGCATCCCGGTTCAGCCGCTCTCCTACTTCTTTCCTGGGCCTCCACACATCGTCGGAGGTACTCTTGACGGTCCCCACTCGGATGCAGACAACGAGCCTGTTGACCTGCCAAACATATGCGCCGTCACCGAGGAGACAACTCCAGGGGCTTACATCCGCCTCGCGCAGGAAAATGAGGAACTCAACAACTGGACCTCAGTCCCGCGTTACTCGGCTGTAATCGCCGATGTGTAAGGCCATCTATGTTTTGATATTCCCCGCGTGTCGGCATAGCCATAAGCCACGCGACGGAAGAGGGATTCTTGTTATGGCATTCCGCCCTCATCATTAATAAAATCCCTACATGCATTTTTCAGAATTCTCTTGTCTTCTTTCTTTCTCTCTCATTTATTTGCAGCACTTTAAATTTTCTAAGACAATTTATTTAAATCGCCAGGCTCCACTCGAATCTGAGTCTTCGACGTGTCGATTCGAACCCATCCGAAGAACTCCTTGAAGAGTCCCGACCCATATACTTCGGGGAAGGGCTCGACGAGGATGGTCGAGTGCCCGAGATAGAAGAGAGTTTGTGCCGCCTTGAGAACCGCCAACTCACTTCCGTAGAGCCGACAGAGGAGATCAATGTGGGTACCGAAGAAGAACCTCGCATCTTAAAGATCGGGACGGGTCTCGACCCTACACAACGAGCCAGGATGATAGAATTTTTAACCGACTACCAAGAGGTCTTTGCTTGGTCCTACGCCGACATGCCGGGCTTAGATCTGTCGATAGTCAAGCACTCCCTACCGCTTGATACAGAGAGGTTTCCACCCAAGCGACAGCACTTACGGCGGCAACGTGTCGGCCTTCTCCTTCGCATCAAAGAGGAGATCATTAAACAGATCAATGCAGGGTTTCTGGAAGTTTGCAATTATTCTGAGTGGGTAGCGAATATTGTGCCCGTGGAGAAAAAGGATGGAAGAGTTAGAGTCTGCGTCGACTACCGAGACCTCAACAAAGCCAGCCCCAAAGATAACTTCCCCCTACCTCACATTGACGTCTTAGTCGACAACACAGCACGCCACACGTTGTTTTCCTTCATGGATGGCTTCTCCGGGTATAACCAGATTCGGATGGCCGAAGAGGACAAGATCAAGACGACGTTCATCACAATGTGGGGCACTTTCTGTTACCGAGTCATGCCCTTCGGCCTCAAAAACGCCGGGGCAACATATCAAAGGGCGATGGTCACGCTATTCCACGACATGATGCACAAAGAAATCGAGGTCTACGTTGACGACATGATTGCCAAATCCAAAGAAGGAGAGGACCACCTGGTTAATTTAAAACGCCTTTTTGACCGCCTCAAGAGGTACAAGCTCAGACTCAACCCGGCGAAGTGCACATTCGGCGCTAAGTCAGGGAAACTGTTAGGATTTGTGGTCAGTGAGCGAGGCATTGAGGTTGACCCGGACAAGGTAAAGGCAATCAGGGAGCTACGTCCGCCATCGACGGCCCGCGAAGTACGAGGTTTCTTGGGACGGCTGAATTACATTGCAAGATTTATCGCAAACCTGACAGACAAATGTCAACCACTCTTTCGTCTGCTTCGTAAAAATGCGACAATTGAGTGGGATGAGGAATGTCAGAAGGCCTTCGATACTATCAAGGCATATTTGGCTCAGCCACCAGTGCTAGTTCCGCCGACATCAGATCGTCCGTTGATCCTTTACTTGACAGTGCGCCGGCAATCCCTAGGATGCATGTTAGGGCAAGAAGACGAGTCCACGCGCACAGAACACGCCATTTATTATTTGAGCAAGAAGTTTACCGAAGGGGAGTCTAACTACCCGGAGATTGAGAAGATATGTTGCGCGCTAGTGTGGGTCATGCAGAGACTTCGACAATACACGCTCTATCACACTATCCGCTTATTGTCAAAGGCGGATCCCCTGAAGTACTTGCTCGATAGTCCATCTTCCATGAAGAACATTTCAAAGTGGCGATGTCAGCTGACAGAATACGACATTGAATATGTGCCCCGTACATCGGTTAAGGGGCAGGCAATTGCAGATCACTTAGCGGAGTTCCCAATCGAAGACGATACGCCAATCAACTCTAATTTTCCGGACGAAGGGATTCTCCAGGTGGATAGTGAGGAGAACAAATTCGCATGGAAGATGTATTTCGACGGCGCAGTGAATTCCACCGGTTCTGGTATCGGCGCAGTGCTGATATCCCCTGACGGACGTTATTATCCGATTGCAGCAAAAGTCGATTTTCCTTGCACTAACAACGTGGCCGAATACGAGGCATGCATCCTTGGCCTGCAAGCGGCGATCGATTTCAAGGTGAAGGAATTGGAAGTATTCGGAGATTCTATGCTTACAATCTTCCAGACTCTGGGGCAATGGAAGACGAAGGACGAGAAATTAGTGCCATATCACGAGTATCTTGAGGAGTTAGCGGAGAACTTCGAGAAAGTCTCATTCACGTACACGCCGCGCCACAAGAATCAATTTGCAGATGCACTCGCGACGCTCGCATCCATGGTGAGCATCACGAAAGAAAACCTCATTGAACCACTCGAGATTGAGATCGCCAAAGGCCCTGCTCACTGCGACGCAATCGAGGCGACCGATGAGCAGCCATGGTACGAAGACATTAAGCATTTCTTGCAAACCGGTCAATACCCTACATTCGCTAACCGTCGTGATCGAAAAACACTTCGGCGACTCGCAGCACATTATTTCCTGAGTGGAGAAACTCTCTATCGCCGTTCTTTCGACGCCACACTACTCCGGTGTGTTGACGAAGTCGAGGCACAACCTCTCATGGGAGAAATACACGAAGGGAGCTGCGGACCCCACATGAGCGGGCTTATGCTTGCCAAGAAACTCATGTGTTTAGGTTACTTTTGGTCCACCATGGAAGCCGATTGCTTCAAGCACGTCAAGCATTGCCACTTGTGCCAAGTGTATGCCGACCAGATCAAAGCACCGCCTAACGAGTTGCGCCCGATGGCAGCCCCATGGCCCTTTTCAATCTGGGGTATCGACGTGATCGGTCCTATCAACCCCAAAGCATCCAACGGACACCAATTCATTTTGGTGGCGATAGACTATTTTACCAAGTGGATCGAGGCCGTAACGCTTGCTTCAGTCACAGCAAATGCCGTGGCACGTTTTCTCAAGCGTGACATCATCGCCCGATACGGTGTTCCCGAGACGATCATCACCGACAATGCCAAGAACCTGAACAACAGGGTCATTGACGAGCTTTGTAAGCGATTCAAAGTGCATCACCGCAACTCCACTCCATACCGTCCCCAAATGAACGGTGCAGTGGAGGCTGCAAACAAAAATATTAAGAAGATCATCGAGAAAATGACGGTGACTTACAAAGATTGGCACGAGATGCTTCCTTTCGCGCTCTTGGCGTACCGAACATCTATCCGCTCTTCAACCGGGGCAACCCCGTATTCTTTGGTCTACGGGATGGAGGCCGTCCTCCCGATCGAAGTGGAGATTCCTTCCATGAGGGTCCTCGCCGAAACCGAACTTGAAGAAGCAGAATGGGCGAAGCAACGTTGTGAGCAGCTCAATCTCATTGATGAGAGGCGGCTAACAGCACTCTGTCACGGCCAATGCTACCAACAGAGAATGGCCCGAGCTTTCAATGCGAGAGTCCGCCACCGCGAGTTCAAACCCGGTGACCTCGTTCTGCGGAAAGTCTTACATATTACACCTGATTCTCGGGGCAAGTTCGCATACAAGTACGACGGGCCTTTTGTCGTCAAGGAAGTCTTCTCCGGAGGGGCAATCATTTTAAGCGACATGGACGGAACCGAAAATGCGCTCCCAGTCAATGCCGATGCCCTCAAGAAGTACTATCCCTGATTGGGTGCTTCGTCATTCTACAGCCATTGCATGTCCCCGCAGCTACAACTCACACTTCCAACACTTGCCTTCTTCCGTATTCTTCAGGCTTCGCGCCCGTTTTACTTCAGCGCATCTTCTGTTATCAGCATTTATGCCATCTCCATCCAATCCTTCCATATAAGAACATCTCTGAGAGAAAAAGAATAATTTTCCCGCTAGGTTGAAAACCTCCTCGAGGCAGCCTAGGCAAAAATTAGGGAATGAGGGGCACGACTTAAAATCCCGCAAAGGGGAGCCGTGGCAAAAGGAGAGCATGAGTTATATCCTTGCTAGGCTGAAAACCCACAAAGGGCGATCTAGGCAAAAGTTAAAGGAACCGAGAGGTGCGATCGGACCCTATCTTGGGCAGTCGTAGCAAAAGGAGAGCATTCATGAGAGAAAAGTCAAAATAAAATACCCCGTCAGGTCGTTGCGCGTTTTGCGGCCTGGGCAAAAATTAGGGAAAATTGTCGGTTCAACCACGAAAGAGCTGCGACACCTCGTGTGGAGCTATGACAGTAGTGGTTTAGCGGTTTTCAGCGCAAGCAAACTCTCTTCGACTCTACGGGTTCAAGACATGCCTCGAAATGAGTTCGAGTCGTCGTATCCTTGACTTAGAGGATTCCTAAAAATCCTTCCTTTTACCTTCATGCAAAAACTCTGCGGGTCATGCCCGTCTTGCAAAGACCATTCCTTCAAGTCAAATACATGTCATACTCGGGGACACGGTCACCCCTCAAACGGCCACTGAATCTAAATTCCCGGAATATCATTACATAGATTTCTTTACATATCGCAATTTCAGCAAGTTTTGCCCGACTGACAACGATCGTTGGTTATCGTTTTCCTGCATACAGGTCTGAGTGTACAGATCCTGGGAGGTGTCCCCCGAGCGGGCGTATGTCTGTCTCGTTCGACAAGCCGCGGTCCCTATTCGAATGAAGGACCCAAAAAGGAGCACACGTCAACTCCGCCAGACAAACCCATGGGCGTACGACCAGCGACAGGGCGCAGTTATCACTGCGTTATTTCAGCACAATACCGGCTTAACACCGAACAGATAGCCCTACACTACCTCATAACAGTGATTCTTACTCTAGCATTCACCGTTCTTTGGACTTCGTGTCCTTATTTACTGTTTTCCGGACTTCGTGTCCATCTTTAACGCTTCTCGGACTTCGTGTCCATCTTTATCGCTCTTCGGACTTCGCGTCCAGGACTTCGTGTCCACATTTACTGCTTTTTGGACTTCGCGTCCAGGACTTCGTGTCCATCTTTAACGCTTTTCGGACTTCGCGTCCAGGACTTCGTGTCCACATTTACTGCTTTTCGGACTTCGCGTCCAGGACTTCGTGTCCATCTTTACCGCTTTTCGGACTTCGCGTCCAGGACTTCGTGTCCACCTTTACCGCTTTTCGGATTTCGCGTCCAGGACTTCGTGTCCACATTTACTGCTTTTCGGACCTAGCGTCCAGGACTTCGTGTCCACATTTACTGCTTTTCGGACTCCGTGTCCACATTTACTGTTTTTCGGACTCCATGTCCAGGACTTCGTGTCCACATTTACTGCTTTTCGGACTTCGCGTCCAGGACTTCGTGTCCATCTTTACCGCTTTTCGGACTTCGCGTGTCCGCCTCTTACTGCATTTTGGATTTCGTGTCCACATTCATTGCATTCCGGATTTCGTGTCTGTGTCTACTACATTCCGGACTTCGTGTCCTCATTTACTGCTTTATGGGCTTTGTGTCCACATTCATTGCGTTCCGGACTTCGTGTCCGTGTCTACTGCATTCCACACTACGTGTCCTCATTTACTGCTTTTTTGGACTTTGTGTCCTCATTTACTGCTTTCCGTATTTCGTGTCCGCATATACTGCTTTTCAGACTTCGTGTCCGCATTTAATGTCCTTCAAGTATGCGTCTACATTTACTAATTTATGGTTTTTACTATTTTGCAACAGACCAGACGATTGCTAGGATCAAACGAGGTGCTTCTCATAGTCTTTGGCTGCATCCTCTATCCGAGCACGCAACCAAAGAGGGGCAAGCTGTCAGCACCCAATTTCGGTCCATCGGCTCCAGGGGGGGTAAAATTGTCATTTTTCTATTTTTCTATTTAATTAAAATTAATTAATTAATTAATAATAATAATAAAATATATATATATAATTAAAAAAAAAAATAAGAAGGAAAGGAAAGAAAAAATCTCGGGCAGGGCCGGGCAAGGCCGGGCAGCGTTGACTGGCTGCCCGTGACCCGCCGGCCCTAATTTAAAAAAAAAAAAAAAATTCTGTTCTGGGCAGTCCGGGCAGGCCGGGCAGCGGCAACCGGCTGCCCGCGATCTGGCCGGCCGCCCAGAATAGGAAATCGCGGATTCCGCGATTTCCTCCCCAAATCGGCTGAAATCTCGATCGAAAATGGCAATTAAAGGGGGGAAAACCTAATTCGGCGGGGAGACAACGGAACCCAAGGAAAAAAAATCGCGAAATTCCTCTCGGATTGGGAGAATTTTGCAAATCGGAGCCCGATTGGAACCGCGCCGGAAAACCGTGAAATCTCCGCAATTCCGACCGTTCCGGCCACCGGTGAAGCCCAGATCGGAACCGGCGTCCCCAGGGCGGCGCTCAGAACACTCACCCGCTCCTCTTCGCGCCGTCGTTGCGGCGCCCAACGGCCAGAACCGCCGCCCTCAGCCGCTCGGCGCCGCCCGTGTTATCGTCCGACGAATCTGTCACTAACGGGCTTCGGCCCATTGCGTTCCCATTGCAGGTCCAGCCCAGCCAGCCCAGCCCGTCATCCACAGCCCAACGCCTTTCGCGGCCCAAGCCTTTATTCGGCCCGAGTTGCTCCAGTCCAGCCCAACGCCTCTCCGGGCGGTTCCCTCCTTCGGATAGGCTGACCGATCCGATCCGACCCGACCCGTCCGTCCGGCAGTTTTCTTATATTACAAAAACGTCCCCAAACTTTCGGATTAGGTAAAAATCTCAACTTAGCGGCATGTTTAGGGCTTTATATTAAATATCATGCCTGCTTGAATGATGATGACATGAAATAATTGCTTGTTGGTTGCATAGATTATCAAAATTATGCCAAATCCGATTATTCTAATTTTCTGATTTGTTCCATTCTAGTCCTGCAACGAATTTTCTTTTTATTTTCAATCCTGCCCAAATTCCCAAATCAATTTTAAACCAGTTCCATGACATTTTCGATATTTCCATCACGTCCATAATTTTCTTTAGAATCAAATACTGCTCCAGCAAACTTTTACATTTGTTTCAATTCAGTCCCTGGAGCATTTATTATTTTTTAAAATCAGCCCTAAATTTCACAATTCATTTCAAACATACTCTGGGCTATTTCTTTATTTCTAGCACACCCTCCAAATTTTCTCAGGATTTTAAACCACCTCAGAAAAATTTTTCCATTTGTTTCAATTCAGTCCCTGTGACATATATCCCTTTTAAAAAATCAGTCCAGAGCTCCAAAATTCTTTTCAAACGCGTCCCGGGCTATTTCATTCTTTCCAGAACGTTCCCTGATTTTTTTTTTTAGAATTTAAAATCGCTCCAGTAAACTTTTCAATTTGTTTCAATTTAGTCCCTGCAACATTTATTCATTTTAAAACCAGCCCTGAATTTCAAAAAAATTAATTTTAAATAAACCCTAGCCCATTTTATACTTTCCCGAACATTCTCCAAATTTTATAGAATTTAGAAAAATCATTCTCCAAATTTTTTGATTTGTTTCAGTTTAGTCCTTGAGACATTTTTCCGTTACTTCATCAGTCTTTATTATTCTACATTATGTTGTTCGATCCTTATGTAAATTTTTCGAGATTACTGGAAATTAGAGTTTATCGAGCGATCTATTATTGATCGTTTCGACGGCTCGAAACCCAAAAAAATAAAATAAAGCATTCAGCAGATTTTAATTAAACTTAATGATTTCACCAATCGGGTAAACGGGACGTTCATTTGACTAATTAATTCACTCGACCTTAATAATTTTGCATGAATTGGTAATTAATCGGGAATACGCGTCGATAAATTGCAAATACGTGTTGACGCCTTCTTTTCAAAATTCGCAAATTTCATACTAAAATCTGAGACTCGTGATCCGACGTGACATGGACGTCTGGGAAGAACTTGCATGTTTTGACTCGAGGCCTCCTAATTTTAGGTAATTCAAGTCGGGGTGTGGAAGTTCTTTTTAGATCACTTCCGGATAGATTGACTGTTTCTTTGACTTTTTGGGGTTCTCGCATAACCCTAGAAGAATCAGGGAATCAGTCAGCGCCGGTCACAGGCCGAGGTGGCCCGCATTGCGTATTCTCTCTCTTTCAAAAATAAATTTTCTATACAAAGGCAAAAAATGCGTATTTACAATTTATTGTTATCTATGCATGATCTTGGGTAGTTAGATCGGGAATAACGGTTTAAGATACCAACATTTGACTTAATCGCATATTCGGCCTAATAGAAAACAGAATGGGGATAGCGGGCTAGGCACTAGGCTGTAGGATTCTCGTGTCAAAATCCACATTCTATAATAACCTATCATAATCAAAGTGTCACGATACATAACATTTTAAAATCAACCCACACATTCGAGACTTGATCACGGACACACACAGTCTGTCAGGTCCGGTAAATGATGCTGAATGCTACATGCCATTCCCGTCTTGCCTTTTACTTGTTTTAGGGTAGGATTTCTATGCCAAGATTCCTCGGTTAATAATCAATTAATCCACGTAAATTTGGTGATAATAAAACCCCATTGATTGTTTATTTGAACTTGCTTGTTACATCTTTTGCACTTGATTGTATTGCAGATCGAGCCCGATCCTTTAGGACTCGATTCACATTGGGTCCAACGCCCATAACCGACGATCATGGGGCCAAATGCCCTTATACACCGAGAGCGCACTTTAATTTCAATTTCAGTCTTTTCAAACTACACGGTGAGCATGAGTGGGATAATAACCGAAATGCGAACCGACCGGGATCCAATTGTTATAATTTGTATTTTATTTATTTGAGAGAACAATGTGAGGATTTATGTTGTATGTTTATTAATGTAAAAATCCCGGTCGAAGAGCAGACGGTCGGAGTGTTTCTTCGAATTTACGGTGTCAAAACGCGTAAGATGAGCGGAACTTAATTAAGCGGTAATTAAATAAAAATGGCAAGCCTAGACAAGTTAGAGTACCGATAGGGCATGCGAGATATAGGCTCGCATGTAACAGAACCCCCGAATTCGGAACCTCGGGTTTCACAGACCATATGCCTTAGCAATTAGGTGTACCCCGTACCCCTAGACCCGGGTAACTTGCCAGCCCTCGACCTTCGGGTCGTAAAATGGCAAGTGGCGACTCCTTCTCACGTGCGTCCGTTGCGCGTCCCCGGGAAGGTGGATACTCCCAAGCCGCGTTGCATTTAGGCGCGCGCATGCGTGCCCCGACGAGACGAAATTCGGGTGCGCACACAGAATATCAAATATAATTTGCTTGAAAAACTAATGTGAAATTCGAGTTGATCTACGGTCCTACCATCATATGTTTGATTTATCTGGGTCGAGAGTAAGGTGCACGAGAATTTTGGTATAACAGCACCATGTAGGCGTTAATTAACTTCTATCGATCGCGACCAAGGATGGAGGCAGCTCTACATGGGTTTGACCATCAATTACATTAGGTACATATGTTGGATACAAGGAGCTGTGCAAGTTGATTTCTTGATAATTTTTAGTGCAGGTTATTTATTTGGTGGCCGTTGAATTTACAGCAGACGATGTAATCAAGTTATGGCTACAGTTTTCATCACTGGACTGGTACCTCGACTCACCTCGTGATCAATTCCAAATGGCAGAACAATATCTCACTTGATATATATTCTCAAGACAAGAACAATTATATTCTCATCACATTCTCAAGACAAGAACAATTATGTTCTCATCACAGAATCGTTGGATCCTTTGACGCTTTAGCTATATATTATATAAGCCTAATTGCCGGTTTTGGCTGAAAAAAATTGCAGATTCGCAGAGAAAAATTTACTGTAGATTTTTTCACTTAGATGCTATCAAATTGTTTGCGGTGTTTCTTTGAGAAATTGGAAGCAATCAATCAACATGTCTGTTCCCTAGAATTCAAACTGGCATTTCCTTTCAAGTGAACTCCATTCGTCATGGTCCATACAGATTGCACTGCCTCGAATGGACTTCCAAATACCGCATCGCCCCTAGGAATCATGCTTCAGGTTACTGCTTTTCTTGCAAGTGGCATTTTTCCGTAATTCAGTGTTACAATGCCCTTGTATTAGTCACTACATAATGTGTTTTGTAACTTCATTGTATCGGTGATCAAAGGTTAGAATGGTGGACGATTTCTATTGTACCTAATACTTCAAGAGGGCTTCTACAAGTGCCAACAAGCTTTTCACATTTTAGTCTTTGAAAATTTTAGGAATCACCTTGTACATTAAAAGGAAATGAAAAGAAATAACTCGAAATGAAAAAAATGTAAGCATCTGCATTAGCCATCAACTTGGTAGGACCAAATTTTCAGTGAATACCTATAAACTAACCTTCTAAAAATATCTTTCTATGATGTGATGTGTGATGACAGCTTTTCTTTATTCAGAAAAAAAGTGTGGAACTCAATTTTTTAATCCTATAAGAATCGATTTTTCAATATGATTCTTTGTTGGAACAATCTTCGAACTTACTGATTATGTATTTTCTTACTTTCAGCAGATCATCGTTTGATTGAAGTTATTGCATTTCTCCTTGTAGAAACTATATCTTAAGTTTTTCGAGCGAGATATCATTCCTATGTTGTCTCTCGTCGACTGTGATATTGTAGATTGCGGGATGAATCATTGCGAGCACCTTTGCTCAAGGATATATTGATATTTCTTGATCAAAGTAAAAGTTTTAGGGTGTGTTTGGTTATTAAGAAAATTTCAACTCTACTCAATTCAACTCCACTTATTTTCAATTCAATAACACAATCAAACTGTTCTTGCAAACAAATAGCAAATGTTTTTAAAATTTTTAAAATTGATATTACTTCTTCTAATTTTTTAAATTTTTTTAACCATTCAATTCAATTTTTAATATTCAATTCTCTCAACTATTCATTATTTTTTTTACAATTCAACAACACAATCATTACTTAATTATTACTTTCTCTTAACTATTCATTACATTTTCACACTTTTTCTCATAATTCAACAATATAATCATTACAAATCAATTAAAATCAAAACTCAACTCAACTTAACTAAAAAACCAAACACATTCTTAACCTCTACCAAAAAAAATAGTAAATGTTTTAACTTAATTTTAAGATTCTTCTCTTATTTACGGAAGAAAGCACGTGAAATTTATTTTTCCCTCCATAACATAGATGTTTTCAAGCGGTTCTTGCAAACATTATCAAAGGACTACAATCAATCTTAAATAAATGTTGTTCAAGTCAACTGAAAGTTCTATATATGGATTTTTGAAAAAAGAAAGTTTGTTGTGCAGTGGATTTTACTTGTTATCTTTTTTTTTGGGTAGAATACTTGTGATCCTTTTAAAATATTTATGTTGTCAAAACGTGTTTCAATCAGTAGAGCCATGTCATATCATCTTTTTTTGGTGTCCACACTAATATTCGGAAATCCGATAGCCCCTGACTAATTTAATTTGAGCCTAGTTGGCTACTAAAAAATAAGGGCATGTTTACTTCCAGAGAATTTTTCAATTTTTCTTAGAAATTTTTTTAAAAGGTTGAGAATTGTAAAAAGTATGTTTACTTATATAAAAATGAAAAAATATTGGAAGGTTTTCTTTTCCACAATTCAAATTGTTTATGAATTAGAAAAGTACTTTTTTTCGGTGTGAATTATGGTATATGAAAGTCTAATTGAGTTTCGACTAATGCAATCGAGCGGGTCGGCCCATTAGAAAAGTAACTTTTTTAGTTCTTCACTTTTGTTTTAACTAATTGTTTTCATTTCTATCTTCTAATTTATGACTCTTTTTATTTTCTTTTTAATTTATAAATTGAATCCAAAATTTTCATGCATGATGATTATCTCAAAGAAAAAAGTTTTTTAATTTAATATTAGTAAACCTGTTTTTATACTTTCCAATGGAGAAAATGGAGCAGAAAAATAAAGATGGAAATGAAGAATCAATTTTCTAAAAGTAAACATGTCCTAAAACTCTCTCAACCATGAAATTTATCCATTTAGAAGAGCCGATCCGAGATTTAGCAATAAAAAAAAAAGAAGAAGAGTCGATCCGAGACCTTATTTAAGGGGAACAAATACTAAATCACTTGAACTAAATCACGATGGACCATATTACCTTTTTTTAATGTTCCATCATTTACTCCTTTTATTGATTTAATTAGTTTGAGTTAGGGAGTAGTGTTAGGTTTACTAACTGATCCAAATTATGCACTTATTCATTACTTTCTCGATTTCTGTCGGCCAATCAGTTTAAAATTCCGTCATGTTCAATGAAGGTTGTCAGCACCCAATTTTGGTCCACCGGCTCCAGGGGGCAGAATCGTCTTTTTGTCACCCGTGAGGGAAGTATTTCCGATTAATTACTTGAGTATTCACGACTTTCTGAAAATAGTAAATTTTCCTAATTTAACACCAATTTTATGATTTTTCAAAAAAATAATACTATTTGGGACGTTTTCGAATTTCGCGTACATCGACTTTAATTTTCAAAATCCGGACAAAATTCGAGATTAAAAATAATTTCATCACGTAATATCGATCACGAATTTTTCTAAGCACGGTGGCGGTCTCGAATTATTTTTCCGAGGACGGAGGGTACGAGAAAAGGTACGACATTAAATGTACGCGCGTCGAATTCGAAAAAAAAGGAAGAGAAAAGGTACAAGAAAAGGTACGAAGAAGGGCCGGTCAGAGCCGATCGACGGCTCTGACCGACCGTTGTTTTAAAAAAAAAAAAAAAGAGGCAACGGTCAACTCTTGACCGTTGACTCCTCTCCCCCCATTTTTTTGTCCTTTTCTTCTCTTCCTCTTTCCCCTCTTCTTCTCTCTCCTGCTCTTTCCATTTTTTCTCCAGATTCCATCGAGGACCAGGGAAAGAATGGAAGAAAACCGAATAGACGAGTACGAAAACCCTAGCCGCAATTCGGGAATATAAATCGAAAAAACCCTAGAAGCTCGGGGGGGGACTCTCTCGGACGGCCCCGAATAAAAACCCTAGCTCCCTCTCTCTCTAAAAAAAAGGGGGGAGCCGTGATTTTTTTGGCTCGGATTTTTTGGACGCCATGGAGGCCCACCCCCACGGCTCCTCTCGAATCGAAAAAACCCCAGCTCATCCCCTGACCCCTCAGCTCAGACGCCAAAAAAAAGAAACCCTCGGTTCCCCGGTTCGATCCCCCTAGCTTGACTCTCAACTCACGGCCTCTCTCACCCGCGAAAATCCGACGCTCTGGACTTCCTCGGCCCGACCGATTCTCTCTCTAGGCGACCCTCGTACACTCCAGCGGCGCCCCGTGATCTCCCGGAGTCGATGCAACCACACGGCCGTCCGGACAACTTCTTCCCTTTCTCTCCATTTTTTTTGGCTAATTGAGTCCAGACTTTCGTGAATAGCCAGCCCGTTCGTGCGCCCAACGGCCCAGCCCGTGCGCGTCCAGCAGCTCGGCCCGCGCCCAGCAACACGGCCCAATTCAGCCCAATTCGGCCCAGTCCAGTAGAGGTCCAATCCGGCCCAATTCGGCCCAATCCAGCCCGGATCTCAGCCCATTTCGGTCCAGCAGACAATTTGGCCCAGTCTAGCCCAACTCGGCCCGTTTCGGCCCAATCCCTCAGCAGCCCAATTCTTCCAAAACTTCCTCTATTTACAGAATTGCCCCCGTTCTTCTCAAACAAGGTAAATCATCGACTTAGTGGCATGTTTAGGGCTCTATTTTTTTAATATTAATGTTTGCTTGGATGAATATGATATGAAATGAGCGTTATTGAGACCGTTCGTGCCCAGATACAGATTTGTTCAGTCCAGACGAACAATTTTTATTTTATCAAATCTGTCCCGAATTTTAAAATTATTTTCAACGAAGCCCTAGCCATTTTTATTATTTTCCAATTAGTCCTGGAATTTTCCATAATTTTTCAATCATCCCAAGAAACGTTTCAAATTGTTTCAATTTAGTCCCGAGGCTATTTTCTGTCTTTTTAGATCTGTCCCGAATTTCAAAATTCCTTTCAGTCAAGTCCTAGCCATTTTTTATTATTTTCCAATCAGTCCAGGAATTTTTTAGAAATTTTCAATCATCCAAAGAAACTTTTCAAATTGTTTCAGTTTAGTCCCGGGGCTATTTTCCGATTTTTTAGATCTGTCCCGACTTTTAAAATTCCTTTCAGTCAAGTCCCAGCCATTTTTACCATTTTTCAATCAGTCCCTGAATTCTTCATAATTTCTAAACCTATTCCGAGAACTTTTCATGTTATTTCAGTTCAGTCCCTGGGATTTTTTTTCACTTTTCAGGTTAGCCCGAACTTTCAAATTCATTTCAAAAAAAAATCCTGGGATATTTTCAGTAAATTTTATACAGTCCTGAATGTTTTATAATTTGCAAATCAGTGCCCCGAACTTTATCCGAATTTTCAAATCAGTCCTTGTTCTTTTAAAATTATTCAATTCAGCCCCTGGACGTTTTCTAAATATACCCAATCCTTTCCTACTTGGATTCCCGACGTGCGTGCCCCGCTCAAATAATTTTATTTCGGTAATTATATGTATATAACATGACAATGTGCGTTCTTTATGTTTTCTCGCTCCCATGAGTCGGTGCCGTTTTATCGATTCCATTAAATATTATGTTTGCGTATGTTTATATGTGCTCATCGTAATCATGGCGGCACCGATTATGTAAAATATGTATGTTTATCGTACTTGACGTGATAATGTGCTCTTGATCTGTGTTTAAATGCTTTATTTTCTCATTTTAATTGAAACCCCACATGAATCGGTTTAATAGTGCAAATTCGACCTAAAATAAAAAATTAAAATTTCAAGATGGTTGGAAATTAGAGTTTACCAGGTGGTCAACTAATGGCTATTTCCGATTACTCGAAATCCGTAGATTAAAGCATTCGGCAAATATTTTAATTAACCTAAAATTTTACATATGGGATAATCGAGACGTTAAATTTGGTTAAATTAAATCACTTGACTTCTTTAAATAAATTGTACGAATCGATTAACAATCTGTAATCACGTCGACAGTTCAAGAACTGTTAGCCATGTCCTTTTCAAATTCACAATTTCAAAATCACCGAGATACGTGCAACATAATCTTGATTTTCATACACACACATATTTACCAATTCAAGGGCAAGACTACCGGTTCTTGTCCTGTCGTAATCTTAGCGTAGGTTTGTACATAGAATTGGTCAAAACATGGGAAAACAAATTAATCTTAAACTCGGCTTAATCAAACATGGATAAATAGTCAAGCATAGGGTTAGGTTTTGGGTTTTAGGTAAAAATACTTTTAATCCGTAAAAGCCATATTGTTATGATACAAAATAATTTAAAAATAACCCACACATTCAGGACTTAACTACAAACATCATGGTTGTCGGGTCAGTTAAAATAATGCCGAATGCTACATACCCTATCCATCATCCCTTTTGTTTGTTTTAAGGTAGGATTTGCATGCCAATATACCCCGGTTAATAATCAGTTTATTCACGTAAATTCGGCGATAATAAGAAACCCCATTGTTTGTTTATTTGAGCTTGCCTGTTATATTTTTGCACTTGTTTGTTATGCGGATCGAGCCCGATCCTTTAGGACTCGATTCACCCTGGGTCCAACGCCCATAACCGTCGATCACGGGGTCCAATGCCCCCATATACCGAGTGCGCAGTTTATTTAATTTTCGGTCTTTCCCAAAACCATACGGTGAGCATGAGTGAAATAATGGCCGAATGCGATCCGACCGGGATTTAGTCATTGTAGTTTGTCTTTTATTTATTTGAGAGAACAATGTAAGGGTTTATGATGTATATTTATTCATGTAATAATCCCGGTCGGAGAGTGGACGGTTCAAGTGTCTCTTCGAATTTATGATGTCAAAACGTGCGAGTCGAGTGCAATCCTAAATCATGCGGTAAATAAATAAAATGGCAAGCCTAGCAAGCTAGAGTACCGAAAGGGCGTGTGGGATATAGGCTCACACGTAATAGAACCTCCGAATTCGGAATTTCCGGTTCCGTACAAGACTATTGCCTTAGCATACTAGGTGTATCCATACCCCTAGACCCGGGCGACTCACCGGCCTTCGACCTTCGGGTCATAAACAGGTAGTGGCGACTCCTTTTCACGTGCGTCCGTCACGCGTCCCCGAGAAGGTGGACATTCCCAAGCCGCGTTGCATTTAGGCGCGCGCATGCATGCCCCGACGAGACGAAATTCGGGTGCGCACAAAGGTCCATATAAGTAACAACTAATGCGACTATAAAAACCTCGAAGTTGCATATTTTGACGTATATACATCCATTTAATGCTATTCTTAGGTTTGTAATACTATTTTTCCCACTTGTCGATTTGAATTATCTTGTTACAAGTATTGGGGTCATAAACAATAGGTGTGCTTGAGCTACAGTTCTTTTAGACACTATTTCTCCAAGTGTTGGCCTCTAAACAAATTGTGAACTTATTTTTGAAGTCTGCACTCTATGGTTTCAATTTTAAATCTATAGCTTCCTCTAAATTCATTTGCACACTTTGAATGTATCACTTTCTACATTTAAATATCGGTCATTCCCCCCTTTCTCAACTCTATGGTTTCAATTTTCAATCTATTAAGCTTCTGATCATTATTTCTGCACGCTACGGTTCCAATTTTATAAAACTCTGCATTATAGTTTCTTTTGGTCGACATATTAGCCGTTTCCCCTTCTTCGACTTATGACTTCTATTTATGGTTGTTAATGGCAAACAAATTGTTGTCATACCAATAATATAATATATGTAGGACATGTGACGCACATAGAGAACTCATGGATATGCATATCACGTGCGTGGCTCTCCTACTAGTATATATATATATATAAAGTAAATTACTTGAAAATGAATTAATTTACTCGAAAGTATATACATTCACTTGTCAACCTTTGCTATGACCTTTGTAAAACACTAAGGATAGCGTTTGATATCTGGATTCTGATCGGATAAACCCGATGAAGAGTGCTCGTGGCTTAGAGATGATTCAATCAAGGAAGTACTACTTTCAAGCGTTCAAACGTTTTCGTAATATTGTTAATAAATTTCATATGATGGGAAGAAGTTGCTTTAAAAGACAAAAAGCTGGATATAGGATCTACAGTTTAGCAATAGAATCGATTCGTAGCTGATGGCATTTTGGACCAAACGTAGAAGCCCAATAAAAATACAGTACATCATAAGATTTGTTCAGGCGAATAGAAACATATGGATCAGTCCACCCGAATATATTTATACACACACACAGACATATATATATATATATGGATCAACCTAGGCATGGAAAACTGAAGATGCATGCATGACGGAAATCTAAAATAGATTTATATGATCATGCAGAGATTTCTCAAGATATATCATAAATCATAAAATAAAACTAAAACTGTAATTCAGTTGGACACATGTCAAGGCCAAAAATTTTACAATATCTTTTCTTTTTTTAAAAATAAAACGCTTTAACCTAAACATTTTGAAGGCAATGAGGAGCAAAGTTTTGTTGGCAGTGCAAGTGGTTGAGCGGATGCTAATTAAACGACTGTGTTACAGAAAATATACAATAGTAGAAGATAATATGAACGAAAAATAAAAGGACTCACGAAATTGATTACTCAGTTCATCAGGGAAGAAATTCTGACTACGTCTGAGGAGCGCCGTCAAGCTAGGTATTTTGCTATTTTTTGAGTTAGGGTTACAAGAGATATAAACTGCTACTTATAAATGAAACAAACCCTAATTACATTACCAATGGGCCGAACTGAAAAAACAGAACAAAATATGCTACTTATAAAGAGATCGTCGCTCTCGATTCGGAATCATAATACTTCATGCTCCATAACTCTACCAACTGCTCCCATGTTCAATTCTTCTCACTTTAATATTCTTTGAACTTTTTTTTTAAATTTTTTTTGTGTCTCTTACCCATATTAAGGATTGGGGCCCCTTCTTCCATCTGTTGTTCTTTGCTAAATTGTGGAGCTACTCTTTCTCTTCTATTTTTACCTTCAAATATTTCGTTCATTCAAAACCTACCAAATTATATAATTACAAAAAGAAAAACGATTACTCAATTTAAGTCCTTTTAACAACTCAAGATATTTACTCATGTGGTTCCGAGATAGTTCTATAGATCTAAGCGAATGTTTATGTTTTTCTCCGGATAACTTTACAGGAAAATTTGTTGGTAGATTATAGCAAGAATTTTTGGGAGAATTAAGAATAAAATCACACACACACACACACACATATATATATGTATGTACATGTATATATTGAATAGAATATATATATATATATGTATGTATGTACATGTATATATTGCATAGAATATAGATAGATAATTTTCTATACGGCATATTCTTAAATTTTAATTTTAACATATACTTTTTGTGTTTTCTTTTTTGCTATTATCATACTATGTGCAATTTGCCCTGACAAGATAGTAGGAATTTCTGATCTGCATCCTCCATCATTGTCTCAGATCCAAAAAAAGAGTCCTAGAAATATCGGGCAGGGGAAAATTCAAAAAATTCAAAAAAGAAAGAATTCTATCCTCTAAAATTTTGAGGCAAGTTATAAGAATTTTTTTTTTTAAATTATGATAAATTTGTACTGTAGAGGGAACTCTTTCATTATTACGATGCTTTTCTTTTTTGTTTGTGGGATTTACAGTTGTTCCCTGAACTTTGTTAGTGCTACCTTATGATCTTTCACAGCCATCAACGGGTCGATTGAGACGTTGAGGTTGGAACCACGAGAGAACATCTAGAGGGTAAAAGCGCTTCTCGTATTTATTCCTCTGACGGAACTATTAAGTCTTATTTTCTAGGTTAGCATAGGTATGTTATCATTTGAACAACCAACCAACTTTCATTGTCTTCTCTCAAGAAAGGGCTTTTATTACATGGGCGAAATGGGCCAACAATAAGGCTAACTGAATCGAACCCAAGCTTTCTTTAGAGGATAATATATGCAGATATATATAATTTTTTTTCAATATAATTGAGAAAGGTAGTCTAATGTAGCGGCATAGCTCCCGATTTAGGATTAAGAGATGATCCTCATGAATGAGTGCCCCCTTATTTGCGTTGCTCTCTGGACTCGAGAACGAAAAAAAGAAAAACTATTTAACATCTTTATTTTTTTTTAATTATTAGAGAGGATGTCTAGAAGATGGATATGCAAAGAGAAAATAGAGGGGTATGAAAGAAGGTACTTCTATGATTATTAACTCAGAACGTTTAGCTTTAACATGAACGTGAGTGTTACTGCATCAAACATTCTTTATCACTTTGTCTATCATTCTTCCAAAATCAATTCAATCATAAAGAATATGCAATAACTGTTGGCTTTTATCATTTGTTTGTTACATGACAATTTTTTTTTGGGTTTTGCACCACCAATATTTTGAAATCTAAAGATCCCAACAAATCCAAAATTTGAGAATCATCTCACTGAGAGATAAATCTATTTTTATTGTGGATTTTTTGTATTCACAATACTCAAAATTAAAGAATTTTTTTTATTATAAGGAAAGCTCATGTGCCCTGCACAATGAAATAAGAATACAAATATCTAATAAATAAGTATGGGTAGTCTATTCAAAATAGGTATCGAAATTGGAATCCTTTAATTATCAGGTGAAGGCGGGCGCCACTGTATTACTCTCTCTTTGATAAATTTAAGACCCTATTTAAGAAGAAAAAGTGTTAAATCACATGAATCAATTATATCATGCTCATATCAAAAGTAATTGCATTCTTATCAATCATGCCAACTTACATGGTATACAATTACATGGTATACAACAAATTTGCTTTTAATTTGTTCGTTAATTAATAAAATAATTTTCATTACAGGTGCTTCCGATGAATCAAAGTTGGGCGGAGACGACATAAAAGAGTTAATAAAATAATAGGCGCACACTTTAAAGTAATTCTCATTCCAGGTGTTCATGCAAGCTATGGCAAACCCCCCTTCACCGTGAAACTGGGGAACCAATAATAGACGCAGACTTTAAACTATACATGGAATATTATATTATCTTTAGGATTTTAACATTATATCTCATGATTTGACATTTTTCTTAAATCGTAGTTTAAAAAATACTTAAAAAGACTCATGATTTATATATTATTTCAAATCTATTTCGGAATTACTTTCTTGGTCAATATTTGACTGAATGGCTGATATGGCAAGGATGGGTCGACATTACTTCCATGGCTACATCAGCAGCTCCGTCAAATATTGACGGAAAAAGTAACGTCAAAATAGATCTAGAATAACATGTATACTATTGGCCTTTTAAAATAATTTTTAGATTATGTGATAAATTTAAGAAAAGTGTCAAACCATGGGATATATGATTTATTACCCCTTATCTTTATGAAAAAAGGAAACTATTTTTATCTTATTAGGTGTTGGAGTAGGTGAAAATCGCTTAGAATCACCGATTACCTGTCTTCCTAGCTATAAACACATAAATATAGAACAATCAACGTGAGCTGGTTCAAGCGACTCGGCACTTATTCTTCTTAAATAATGTGTCCGGTTTGAGTCTTATGGATTGAGAGAATTCACTTAGTTGGGAGAGCTCATATTAATTGGTTAAGACTAAATCCTAATCGAAAATCCATATATATATATAAAGTTCGAACCGAATTCTCACGCCGGCACATCATAAACAATAAGAAATTGGAGCTCTCTCACCTCGTCTCGTCATCACTTATGTATTAAGAAATTTTTTTATTATTAATTATGCAGTACAATATATATATATATATTATCTGTATATAACTCAACATAATATGTAGTAAATGCATTAGCTGCTATTTAGGAAATTTTTTATATTGTAGCAATTAAATTGCCGTTCATATATATTGTAGCAAAATATAGAGTTGGAAACTATTATTAACGAGGATTTATAATATTTGTAGAATTACTTTTTGCATTATGAAAAAATATATTCTTATAATATTAGTCACAATAAAATTCCCGTTTATATGATATATTGTTTGTTTATACAATAAAATATATTCTTAAAATATTTATATTGTTTGTTCATATAATATTATTTACTTATTTATTTTTACTAATCTAGCATTAAATATTCATAACATTTTCTTTTCTAATAAATATAGTAGAATATATAGATTTTATTTTCTTCGTTTTAGAAAAAAAATATTTGCAGTATCTATCATATATTGAGACTTAGACTACTACTACTGATTATATATATGCCGTATATATCGTATAGTGGAACTTAGACTATTTCTTGAGATAAAAATTTCATCATATTGGAACTTTATATTCAATAGAAAATTTCCATATTAATATGTATGATGTTTGCAGTATATATACTGTACATGTTTATTTATTTTGCGCTAGGTATCGTCAAGTTTTTTCAAAATCCATGATTGTCAAATTCATGTTTTTTTCCCCTATAAAAGTAATTTTTTAGGATGTTATTTGGATGTTAGTTTGTTTGGTACGTTTATTGCATGAATTTTTTTTTAACTATACCTTAATAGATTACGAGGTGGTACAATGGTTTATCATATATTAAAAGAATTGGGACCGAAAAAAGTAACGAAATTATCAATTTTGATATGATTTTCCTTGATAAAGAGATACACTTTGCATGTTTGACCAAGTATATTATTTAACTAATCAAAATTAATTTTTTACTAATTTATTGTTTCTAATTAAATTAGGATTCATTGATACATGTAGGTATAAGAAATTCTCAGATTGATCTGTTTCAGGCCTTACTTTTAGAAGAAGCTTATACATAATTGATAATTTGAAGATGAGTACACTCGCATCAAAGTATCATTCAACTGATATTCAAGTAAAGATATCATTTTTGCTAAGTTGATATGAATGATTTTTTTTGTAAATTGTTGATATTCCTAATATAATTCATTCAGTTTTAACTAAATTATATTTATGTATGATGTGTAAGTTTATTTAGAATAGTTACAACAAAAAAATTATTCAATTGCGTTCACACAACGCCAGTATAATTTATAGTCACGAAGTGTTTTGTTTGAGTATCAAACAAGTAAATACTAGTGATGTATAATTTTTTTTCTTTTTAAGAAAATTCTCAGTCAAGATGTATAATAAGTCAAATCATTTTCTACGTATGGAAGTACTCAAATACAAGTAAAACAAGCAAGCGACTCAGCGCTTCTGATAACTCCAAGTATTGCATCAACACGTATATTATTGAATTATGGATAAAGACATTGATTGTTGATAGATTACATAAATAAGATAATTAACGATCTATTTAGCTATAATTTCAATTTGATCCATCTACGTCACAAATGCCCAGCTCACGTACTAGTTTGACCAAATTTGTTGATGACGAACCGTGTTCGCTCGTTGCCTTGAATGCTAGTTCCTTCCAGTCCTCGGCCCTTTTCTTCATTCTCTTTCCCTTCTCTCTTTCCATCAATTCCTTCATGAGCCTCTCCACTTCTTCTCGCTTCACATCGCTGTCGATCTCTAGTCCAACCTCCCAGTCTTTACAAGCATACTTACAGTTTGTTTGTTGGTCACCGAAATAGGGCCAACACATCATCGGGACTCCGGCAGACATGCTCTCGATCACTGAGTTCCACCCACAGTGAGTCAAAAACCCTCCGACCGAAGGGTGATTGAGTACTTCTTCTTGTGGACACCATGCAGTAATGAAGGCTCTTGTCCTTGTTTCTTCATTGAATTCTGGAGGTAGTATTGCCGAGTCCCCGTTCACTAGATCTGGCCTAATTATCCATAGGAAAGGATATCCGCTGTTAGCAATCCCCATGGCAAACTCAACCAGCTGTTGAGATGTCAAAAGCGCTACGCTTCCAAAATTAATGTAGACCACTGATTTGGGTTTCTGCGAATTGAGCCACTGAAGACAGTCCATATCTTCTTTCCATAGGTTGCTCCCAATGTGCTTGAGATGGTTCTCATTTCCAGGAATTTGATCGATGAGTAACTGAAATGGACCGACTGCATAAGTAGGCCCGGAGGACATAGCCGAGAGAGCATTCAAAACATCTTGCTCAAGTGCTTCAAAGGTGTGGATGATCGTCGCAGCAGCCTTATCAAATCTTGCAACTGCATCCTTCACGAAATTGAAAAGGAAATGGTCTCGATCCGTGGTTCCAGGGAATCTGGGCATATCTCGCAGCCTCATGTTCTTCATGCAAGGAATCCAATCAATCGTTGTTTCTAAATTGTCTGCGGAACAGTTTTCAACATTCATTAAACGTTAATATTTAACAATTTTTTTATTCTATACAATATCTGGAAAAGAAAGAAAAATTTTAATTGTTTGAACAATAGATGTCTTTCACATCCAACTATAGAAATGAATAACTTTTTAAATTTTTCATAGCAGTTCCAAAAAATTTACTCCCATATCGAAAAAAGATATTCATAAAAATATTTGGGGAAAGAGTATATTAGGTGGCGTTGAAAGCTTTTGTCATTAGCAAAGTCTCTTTCAACTGGAATTCAAAAAAGTTTTTTTTACGACAAATAAATAATCAAACACTAGATTAAATAATTTAAATATGAAAATGGTATCTCATTTTTAATATGTTTTCTCATTTCCGAATGGGGATTTTTTTCCAGGGAGAGAAAGAAAGAAAAAGAATATCATTGATATATGAACTATTTCAATATATGTAAGGTTTATGAGTCATCTCAGAGAAGGCAATGTTAGAACGCATCAATACTGATTCACCCATAACTAAATAAAATCTATTCATGAAAAAAAAAATCAAGATCCTCAATATATATCTATGTGTGTGTGTGTGTATATATATATGCTGTATATTTTCAGAACATTATGTTTCCATAAACAAAGATGAGGCATATTTTAAATTTATGAGATGTTATATGCTATGAAAGGGCTGAAACCTAAATCTTAAGGACGGCCAAGCTGTTTAAGTTAAAATTTTATTATTTTTTATTGTGCAATTATGATTGGTTTTTAAAAAGTAATTAACTTGTCAAAAGAAAAATACTAAGTAAAATGAGGAAAGCCGTAGATAGATACCATCCCATTCAATTTCACATAAGGCCATATTAAAAAAATGAGTAAAAGCCAACAAAATCCGTTCTAATTATAAAAGGGCCACGTGTTCGATTTTATGTCTACAGACGTTTTTGTAATTATTAAAAAAAAGAATGGGTTTAGTACTGCAGTGTCTGCACTCAATCTCAATTGAAGGATGCATCGAAGAAGTATGTAGCATTTGATTCTTATCAATTAGATTTTTTGTATCAATTTATTTCTCTTTCCCCGGTCCATATGCTAGCTAGGTTGGAGATGTGGAATAGTAAAAATAAGTGTTTAAGGGCACGTAACAACGTGTAAGCAGAAATAGACCACACGTTAAACATAAGGGTGAGTGTTGAGAATTACAAAATTCCACATGCAAAAAATGAAAAAATATCTATGAGTTTAAATGAGATTTGAGTACCATCACTTATAAGCTCGAGCTTTTAAGTGGATATGAGCCCAAACCCGTTTAAGTCCAAATGAAAATTCAATATGGTATCAGAAGCGTAACCCATGAATTTTCATTTTCTTTTCCGATACAGGATTTTTATCCCATTTTACTTCTCAACAATAAGTCACCCAAAAAAAGAAATAACAAAAATAAATTTTAACATGGCTTACCGTTTGATGGCGTTAAACCCTTTTCCTTGAGCTGAGGAAAATGCATGATCCCCATTAGGGCACAGGCTGCAATAGAGTACAAGTGCACCACGGGGATCCCGTACTTCTCACTAGCCGGATAAGCGGTGAATGTCATGAAACCATCCGCCACGATAATAGAGACCGGGGGAAAGCCCGTAATGGAGTCTGCCCTTTCGTTGAGATCTCCGACTAGTTCGCAGAACGGCGCACCCATGACGAACCTGGCAGACTGACACAGGGAGACAACATCTTGGGTGGCGTTGGCCTCTGATGGTGGGAGCCCATCGGGTATCGTCACAAACCGGAAGCTGGCAGGGAGATCGTTCAGAAAGTTCGGGCCCCTAGCCTCGAGCAAGCGCCTGTGGTTGAACTCCGTGTTGACGAAAGTGATGTAGAGGCCTTTGTGGTGGAGGAGCTTCGCGAGCTTCAGCATGGCGCCAATGTGGCTCTGAGCTGGCAAGGGCAAACAGAGCGCATGAGGTTTCATGGAGAATTCTTCGGAAGCCATCTTCGTCTCTCCCTCGTCACCCTTACGAAATTGGAGAACTATATATACAGATGGGATATGGAAGAGAAATATATGTACAACCCTAATATATATAGTGATCTACACCATAGAAAAGTCAGAATAAAACTTCCGTCTCACATAATAATTTAATTTATAAGAAATTAGATTAAGGATGAACAAGAGAATTCCCCCGTTACACGCTAGAGGCGTAAAAGGAAAAAGTCAATATGATAGAATATAGCATTGAAAAAATGAGTAGGGGAGCATAAAATAAGGAAAGAATGAGATGAAAGATAAGGGGAAAATAATACAAATATATAATATTGTCCTTTAATGTTTTTATTTTATTTTAAATTATATTGTATTTAAATAAAAAAGAAAAAGGTTACTTTTGAATTTTTAACTATATTATAAATGAGGAGGTTGTTGCAAAATCCAACTATTGTTTAAATAATAGTATAAAATGATTGTAAATATAACAACGTAGCTATATCCACTTTTCCTGGTTTTCTTTTTCTTTTCACTAAAAAAAACATAAAGAGTCTCCGAACATCTCCTTATAAGAAAATTCTATATACATTCACTTTGTAATCATTAGCTGAACGTTACGTTATTTTAAAGTTTTCAAGTAATTTATTTATAATTCAAGTAAATTATAAGAAAAACGAGTAAGTTACTTGAAAATGAAATAATTTACTTAGGGGATTATAAAAAAATTATAACATTTATGTGCATAAACTTAAAGAGCAAACTTACGGGATTTGAAAAACGAAAGAGAAAAACCGACCAGGCTGGTGATGGTTCGTCGAAGGGTGCCATCGCCCTTGGTAAGGTCAGCAGCGGGCGGTGGTTCCCAGACAAAGGCCTCTACCATTCAATTTCCTGCTTTCTATGAAATATGAGTAAGAGCACAAAGAAAAAATTCGAAAGAAAATATTAAAAGACAACCAAATAATATCTCTTAACAGAGAAGGAAACCAATGATATCCTAAAAAAAGAGTAAAACCTATCAAGAATAACAGATGAAGAATTACTCGAGAATTATACGTATATATTCTATATTAAAGACCCATTAAGACTCTATAAATTATAAGTGAACAGATATTTTATAAATGATGACATACCTTTTGAAATATAATAACGAGAACATTGAGATTTTCGAACAACACATCGGGAATCTTTTGAGACTTCATAATGAAACTATCCAGGAGAAAAGTTTTAGAGAGAGAAGAGAGTTAAAATGAATTGTCTATGTCTACTAAATGATTTTTCTATGTTTACTTGAAAACTGAAATGCATATACAGTAGAAACAAATGCACATCTTTGAATAGTTACATCTCTTTAGCAATTACATCATTTCACAAGAAAATTATTTAATCAAATATGAAATAGTATTTGATGATTAAATTTTTTTATACTAATTTAACTATCAAATTTATCTTTTTATTAAATTATAACTTTCCCTTTATTTTTCCAATCGGATCTTTATAGTTTTATATTATACTAAAGAAGATATAATTTTTTAATAAAAATAAAAAATTAAGTGACGAATTTCATTTAGTCCTAGGGGATGCAAGGGTCTCTTGAAATATTGTTTGAAAGATGTTTCACTTGTATTATTTGAATGTAGATGCATTTACCAAAAGATACAACGTTTTCAAGAATTAATTTAGTTTTATTAATTATGTGAAGGAGCAAATTCATGCTATCATTATTTAAGTAAAGGCAAAAATATGAAGAATAGTTGGAGAAACACCTCATATTTTTATTTTTGCCATTGAAAGCGTAAAATGGTCCAAAAAACAAAGACTGTGTAAAATCGTTAGGTAATGAACATATGATAAAACAAAGTTTTGAAATTATAAATCGATATGAAAAAAATAGGACAAACGTTCCTGCAATAGAAACTAACTCGGTTGAAATGGATATGACAGGAAAAATGTCTATAAGCATTATGAAAGTATGTGACCAAAGTAATGAATCTAAAAGGATGCAATGAAAAGTCACGAGTATAAGGGTATTTTTGGAATAATTAAAATTGGAAAAACTCCTTATACTTATATATATATATATATATATATATATAATAGATTTAAGATTTTCATTTCAATATACTATACCCATTGATCTCCCTTGTAATCGAAAAAAATTTAGCAATAGAATCGATTCATAGCGGATGGCATTTCGGACCAAATGCAGAAGCCCGATAGAAATACCGAACATCATAAGATATGTTCAATGGAATAGAAACATTTGGATCAGTCCATCCGAATATATATACATAGATATACATATACATATACATATACATATATATATATATATATTATATAAACTCGGCGTGGAAAACTGAAGATTCATGACGGAAATCTAAAATAGATTTATATAACCATGCATATATTTCTCAAGACATATTGCGATAAACGTTGTTGTTATTATAACAACATTTAGTGAGAAAATAACAAATAATGCAGAAAAAAGAAGGATTTAGAACAACAGAATGAAAAGTCAGCACGCTGAAGGAAAAAAATTGAATTTCTAAAATATTATTCAAAATATATAACTATCTTCATTTTGATAATCAATCAAAATTGTTTTATTGATGAATACAAGGGGCTTGAAATTTTCTATCATTCCATCTTGGGCGCTTACCAATATCTAGGAATTCCTTGGATTACAAGTACATGTTTATATATTAATATATTATTTATTATATTTTAGCCATCATACAATTTCTTTTGATTATTCAGAGTGGGATTTTTACGTATTGGCTGACGTAGAATTTTCAACGATTTCTATGGTCTCAACCCTGCCATACTTAGACAATATGAAATTCATTTACACGAATCCTGTACGTGCCACATGTTCTTTATTAAATATCTTCCCTCAATAGATGATCATAGCAAGAAGAGTCTTACCCATGCTTTTCTCTCATGTCTCTTTTTCTCCCTCCCTAAATATCACGTACAAAATCTTTTTTTTAACCAAAAAATAACGCGGGCATTCATCTAAGTATATATATGCGCCAACTTTTTTTTTTAATATAATTGAGAAAGTAGTATGATGTAGTGGCATTGCTCTCAATTCGGGATTAAAAGATATTACATGTGTTTGATTCTCATGAATGAGTGCCCCCTTTATCTCCTCCACATTGCTCTATGGGCTCATGAACTTCGTTTCTTACAGAAAAAAGAAAAAAAAATCTTTAACATATTTATTTATTTTTTAATGATTAGAGAGGATATCTAGAAAAGAGATATATAAAGAGAAATAAAGGGGTATGAAAAAAGATCCTTTTATGAGTATTAATTCGGAACCTTTTGATTTAACAGAAAAGTGAGTTTCACTATATCGAATCTTCTTTCTCACTTTATTTATCATTCTTTTAAAATCAATTCAATCATAAACAATGTGCAATAATTGTTCGCTAATATCATTGGTTTATTACATGACAATTATTTTTTTTTTCCAATTTTACACCACATGATATTTTGAAATATAAAGAATCCCGATAAATCCAGCTTTTGGGGAATCATCTTACTAAGAGATAAATCTATTCTAATTGTGAATTTTTTTTATTCACAAAACACAAACTAGAGAATTTTTTTTCAGTTATTAGAGAGGTTCAGGTGCTTTGTAAAATGAAATATGCATCCTAATAATAAATGGGGGGACGAGTAATCTTATTCACAATGAGTATCGAAACTGAAATCTTTTGGTTATCAGTTGAAGACATGCGCCTCCATACGGTTCCGTCATTGATAAACTAGAGATCCTATTTAAGGAGAAAAAGTGTTGAATCACATGAACCAATTACATAGTGGTTATATGATATATGTATCTTGGCAATAAAGATGAAATATAAAATTATCTTATAACAAATTAATTGCATTCTTATCAGTCATGCCTACTGACATGCTAGACAGCAAATTTGCTTCCAACTTGTTCATTAATAAAATAATTGATTCCATGTGCTTGTGATGAATCAAAGTTGCGACAAGATACCATCACTTGTAAAACAGATTTTTTTTTTGGGTGAATACTTGTAAAACAGATTTATCTTCTAAATTGAGCGTAGATACCACACATATCTGAGGTCTCGTCCTAGGTAGGTTGTTCACGCAAGCAATTCCAAATCCCACTTCACCGTGAAACACGTGAAATAATAAGAGACGCAGACTTTTACTGTATGGAATTATTATATCATCTCTATGAAGAAACGAAACTCATTAAATATTATCAGCTGTTGGAGTATGTGGAAAATCGCTTAGAATCATCGATGACCTTTCTTCCTAGCTATAAATATATAATATATAATATATAGTATACCATTAAAGACGGTGCAGCACAGTAATGCATGTCTTCACTTGGTAATCTAGAGTTTCTAGATTCGATAGTTCGTCATAGAACTATCAGTGCTCTTTTATAAGCTATTTATGATTTATATTTCATTAGGTCCATATACCTTCCTTATAGAAAAATGTATAAGTATATTCACCAAAACAAATATAAGAATATCTATATAAATTAATTTCCAAGGGATTCTCATGTATATTATTATTGCTCTGCGCAATATTAGATCTGTACGTGAATTTAAAATATTTTACATATTATTTTCTAAATAAAAGTATGATGGGATGCTCTCATATTATTAATTGGTTAAGAATGAACCCCGGTCGAAAATCAACTTTTTTTTTCTGTTACAAGGGAGACTCAATGTCTAGTATAATAAAAGAGAAATCTAAATGCTTAACAAAAAGACACAGGAAATCTACTAGGTATCAAGCTGCGACCTCTATATCAACAGGTAAGGGTTTGCACCACTATACTATACTCTCTTTTGATAATCAACTTACTTTTTCTAACCATGAAGTGCTTTTTGTTTCTTTCTTTTTTTTTTATTTTAAGAAAAGTCTAAGTCAAGACGTAGATGATAAGTCAATTCATTTCCCACATATGGAAGTACTAAAATACAAGTAAACAAGCAAGCGACCCAGCGCTTTTGATAAGTCCAAGCCAGTTATTGCATCAACACATGTATTTTTGAATTATAGAATTCATTAATTATTATCTATGCTTTCTGGTACTTAGGTTATTTGGAAAAAAAATTATGGGGCAGTAAGAGAAGATTATCTTGCATTTCATCAGTAGCATAATACAATTCAAAGTTAGGCACAAGGTGGCCGAGAATTTCAATCCGGCTAGGGAAAAGGCAAAGGTAATATCTGCATCATAAGCTAAAGCACTTTTTTAGTCCCTCTCATTTTGATGCATCTCATGAGCAATGTGGATCCCAAATGTCCAACTTATCGAGAGGTTGTATACATACTAAATTATCGATGCAGTCGTGATTATAACAGCTAGCTGATGCTCAGGAGGAATATGGTACTACCTCCGGTTAGATATGTCTCCACGCAGACTTTTACAGTATGGAATTATTATATCATCTCTATGAAGAAACGAAACTCATTAAATATTATCAGGTGTTGGAGTATGTGGAAAATCACGTAGAATCATCGATGAACTTTCTTCCTACCAATAAATATAAAATATATAATATATAGTATACAATCAAAGAAGGTGTGGGGCAGTGACGCGTGCCTCGCTTGGTAATCTAGAGTTTCTAGATTCGGTAGTTCGTCGTAGAACTACATGTGCTCTTTTATAAGTTATTTATGATATATATTATGGGGCAGTAAGAGAAGATTATCTTGCATTTCATCAATTGCATAATACAATTCAAAGTTAGGCACAAGAGAGAAGATTATCTTGCATTTCATCAATAGCATAATACAATTCAAAGTTAGGCACAAGGTGGCCGAGAATTTCAATCCGGCTAGGAAAAAGGCAAAGGTAATATCTGCATCATAAGCTAAAGCACTTTTTTAATACAAAAGATATGAAAAGAAATAATATTCTCAGTCCCTCTCATTTTGATGCATCTCATGAGCAATGTTGATTCCAAATGTCCAACTTATCGAGAAGTTGTATACATACTAAATTATCGATGCAGTCGTGATTATAACAGCTAGCTGATGCTCAGGAGGAATATGGTACTACCTCCGATTAGATATGTCTCTACGCAGACTTTTACTTTATGGAATTATTATATCATCTCTATGAAGAAACGGAACTCATTAAATATTATCAGGTGTTGGAGTATGTGGAAAATCGCTTAGAATCATCGATGACCTTTCTTCCTACCAATAAATATAAAATATATAATATATAGTATACAATCAAAGAAGGTGTAGTGCAGTGACGCATGCCTCGCTTGGTAATCTAGAGTTTCCAGATTCGGTAGTTCGTCGTAGAACTACATGTGCTCTTTTATAAGCTATTTATGATTTATATTTCATTAAGCCCATATACCTCTCTTATAGAAAAAAATATAAGTATATTCACCAAAAAAATATAAGTATATCTATATAAATTAATTTCCAAGGGATTCTCATGCATATTATTATTGCTCTGTCCAATATTAGATTTGTACGTGAATTTACAATACCTTATAGATTATTTTCTAAATAAAAGTATGATGAGATGCCCTCATATTATTAATTGGTGAAGAGTGAGTCCTAATCGAAAATCAACTTATTTTTTTCTGTTATAAAAGAGACTCAATGCCTAATATAATAGAAGATAAATCTAAATAATTAACAAAGAGATACAAGTAGTCCACTAGGTATTGAATCTACTATGCTACAGTCTCTTTTGATAATCAACTTACTTTTGTAATCATGAAGTGCTTTTTCTTTTCTTTTAAGAAAAGTCTCAGTCAAAACGTATATTATCTTGTATTTCATCAATAGCATAATCCAATTCAAAGTTAGGCACGAGATGGCCGAGAATTTCAATCCGGCTAGGAAAAAGGCACAGGTGCTCTCTCCATCATAAGCTAAAGCACTTCTTTAATACAAAAGATATGAAAATAAATAATATTCTCATTCCCTCTCATTTGGATGCATCTCATGAGCAATGTGGATCCCAAATGTCCAACTTATTGAGAAGTTGTATACATGCTAAATTATCGATGCAGTCGTGATTATAACAGCTAGCTGATGCTCAGTGGGAATATGGTACTACCACTGATTAGATATGTCTCGTCCAATAACTAATACACCTTATTCATTCGGGATGCTACGCATCTTACGATAGGCTACAATATGGTCTTTGCATTAGTTCATTCAAAAGAATTCATTTTTCCAGCCACTGAAGAACCACATCACAGGAGTATAACAATGATATATATCCAGGAAGGTGGTCGTCAGATGTTATTCATTGAAGGTCGTGCGTGAAGGCAAACGTGCTGAATTTCCATCGAGAGTTTAGACAATTTGATAATCTATTTGGATATAATCTCACATACTAATTTCTCTAAATTTATAGCAGACGAGCCCTGTTCCACTGTCGCTTCCACTCCATGGCTCTTTTCTTCATTTGCTTTCCCATCTTTCCATCCATCAATTCTTTCACGAGCTTCTGCACTTCGTCTTGCTTCACATCGCTGCCAATCTCCAGGCCAACCTCCCAATCCATGCATGCATACTTGCAGATTGTCTGTTGATCTCTGAAATAGGGCCAGCACAGCATTGGGACTCCAGCAGTCAGGGTCTCGATTGCCAAGTTCCATCCACAGTGAATCAGGAATCCTCCGACCGAAGGCCGGTTGAGTACTTCCTCTTGTGGGCACCATTTGGAAATAAAAGCTCTCCACTTGGTTTCTTCATTGAATTCTGGAGGTAATATTGCAGTGTCCCCATTCACTAGGTCGGGCCGAATTATCCATAAGAATGGATATTTACTATTAGCAATCCCCAAAGCAAACTCAACCAGCTCTCTTTGAACCTCCCAGCGCAGTGCTGCCTTCCCTCTGTGATGGTTTGATGGTCCCATAGGCAGATAGAAATATCATTGGTCCCACAGGCAAATTCTGAAATTTCAGGGTCTCTAGCAGTGGAAGTTGATCCAGATTTGGCAAAAAAGTAAGTTTGGCCCTCTGTGGTGATAGAATTGGTTCTGCTATTCTATATGGGGACATTTGCAGCCAACAAGGATGGACGTTCACCAAGATCCAAAGCTGCAGAATTTGGTTGACAAACTGAAGAAACAATTCAGGTTGATGAACAATGTGAAGATAAATTTGGTTAGAAGCCGTCTGCTAATTTTTGATTGGCTAGCACATCGTAAAAGGAGGATGTGGCTAGAATAGTGTCTGTTGTAAATAATACTAATGTATTAGACAATGGTTAAATGAAATAAAAAAATTGTTTCTGTGGGAAAAAGAGAATTGTCTTCGCAGTCTGACAATGTTATTCATATATTCGTATGTGGCTTTAGATGATGATGTAAATATAGCGATGTTATTAATGCACATTAACTTTTCTGGTACATATCCCAAATGATAATTTAACATAACACACGGTCAATTAAATTGTTGCATCCGCAGTAAAGCGTGACCAGTCTAAACTAGTATTAAGTTAAAGGAGAGTGTCGATGTCACATGTCATTTAAAGGGTCATTCCTATTAAAATATTCAAAAAAATCCATTCTCTTTTCACTTTTTGCAATTAAAACAAAAAAAAACCTTTTGCAATCAATCTTTCGTTCTTTTTGATAATTTTTTTGCAATCAATCTTGGGTACGTGATTACTTAGTTTATTTTTTGATCAAATTCTTTTATTTGATTCTTACTCCAATAATCATCAAAGAGGATGTAACATGAAATTGTGAATTGATAAAACTAAAACGAATAAATCAATCCATCATAATGAAAATGATTTGCCTTAAAAAAATAACCAAATAAAAAACTTTACTTTTAATAAGATCAATTTAAGTTACCTAAATTAAGGTTAAAATTCGATATGACAAAAGACAAAAACTTTTTGTTAAACAAATCCTCAATGTTACACAAGCATTATAAGCATTAAAATAAACGCCCCATGAATCCATGTTTTCTTTAAGTTCGTATCTTTATTATTCAGCAAAATGTCACCCAATGATTCATTCCAAGAAAAATATTTAAAAAGTCCATATTTTTTTCTTGATAACTTTTGCAATCAATCTTGGGCACATGATTATTTAGTTTATTTTTTGATCAAATATTTTATTTGATTCTTACTCTAATATTCATCAAGAGAATATTGTAACATGAGAATGTAAGTTTACAAAACTAAAAAGAATAAAACAACTCTCTGAAATGAAAATGATTTGCCTTCAATATAGCTACCAAAAAAATAAATATTTGCATTTAATACATTAAATTCAAGTTACTTAAATAAAGGTTAAAATTTGATATGATAAAAGACAAAAGACAAAGTCATTTTATTAAATAAATTCATAGTTTTACCCGAGCATGATAAACATTAATAAAGATGCTCCGTCAGTCCGTGTTTTATAGGTAGTCATGTTTTCCTTAAATTCATATCCTGATATTACTCTTTATTATTTAATTATTTAGTTCTATCCGTTTATGGAAGAAAAAATATTTAAGAATTTAACATAATTTTGTCCTCAAATGATATGATACAGTTCTTATATTGATTTAGAGATACTGAGAAATATTAGTTAATATCATACTATAAATTAGAAGATAAAAAGAACTTAAAAAGTCACATTAATTTTGAGACATATATGATCAGAATGTGAATTTGAAATATAAATATTTTGTGGTGGTTTAAGGGGGCGAAAGCCCGAGCAAGAATTAAAAATTACAAAAGCGGGGTAAGGCAGCCCAAGTGATATCTCCTAACAAAATAGGAACAAGACCATTAGTTACCGAATGGAAGAAATGAATTACTCCACAGCATCGCATGGGTTTCTTTTTCTAGTTGCGGTAGAAGTTGTTCTTATTACAAGATTTAATGAGAAAACCACGAATAATACAAAAGGAAAAAAAAAGGATTTAGAACAGCAAAACGAAAAGTCAGAACACTTGAATGAAAAAAAATTGAATTCCTAGCCAGGTAAAAATATTCTTCAAACTATATCACTATCAGCTACAAATCTGAGATAATCAATCAAAATTGTTTTATTTATGAATACGCTGGTCGGAGTCACCATTGTCGTCACAAGGGGCTTGAAATTTCTCACATTCCATCTTGGAATTCCTTGGATTAGAAGTACACGTTTTTTTTTTAATGGATATATATTATTTATTGTATTTTAGCCATAACACAATTTCTTTTGATTATTCAGAATGGGATTTTTTACTTGTTGGCTGACGTAGAATTTTCAAAGTTTTCTAAGGTCTCAAATGACAAGTCCCTGCCTTACATAGACAACATGAAATTCATTTACACGATGTCTGCACGGGCCACATGTTCTTTATATCTGTCCTCAATAGATGATCATGGCTGGGACGGGAGAATCTTACCCCTGCTTTCTCTCACTGTCTCTCTTTCTCCCTCCCTAAATATCACGTGCGAAATCCATTTTTTTACCAAAAAAAATATTATAATATTTATTATAAATTACCATATGTAGGTAATTATTTTTATTACAAAAATGCTACGCGAATTTAGTTGTGAATAGGGGAAAATAAAATAGAGAAATTTAAGATAACCAGTTAATGGGGTTTTAGTGAACCCCCATGCGTAATGACGGCATTCATATTGTATATACAGATAAATACAATTTTTTTTCCTAACATAACTTAGAAAAGTAGTCTATTGTAGTGGCATAGCTCCCGATTTAGGATTAAGAGATATTACATGCTTTTGATCCTCATGAATGGGTACCCCTTATATCCCTTGCTCTCTGGACTCGAGAACTTCGTTTATAACTGAAAAAAGAAAAATTATTTAACATCTTTACTTTTTTTAATTATTAGAGAGGATGTATAGAAGACGGATATGCAAAGAGAAATAGAGAGGGGAATGAAAGAAGATCCTTCTATGACTATTAACTCGGAACGTTTTGATTTAATATAAAGGTGAGTGTCACTGCATCAAACCTTTTTTTATCACTTTGTCTATCATTCTTTTAAAATCAATTCAATCATAGAGAATATACAATAACTGTTGGCTTATATCATTGGTTTGTTACATGACAATTTTTTTTGGGTTTTACACCACTGATATTTGGAAATCTAAAGATCCCAACAAATCCAAAATTTGGGGAATCAACTCATTAAGAGATAAATCTATTTTTAATCATGGATTTTTGTATTCACAATACTCAAATTAGAGATTTTTTTTTGTTATAAGAAAAACTCATGTACCTTGTGTAATGAAATAAAAATTCAAATATTTAATAAGTAAGCACGAGTAGTCCTATTCAAAGTGAGTTTCAAAGCTATAACTTCTTAGTTATCGGGCGAAGGTGAGCGTCACTGTATTACTCTCTCTTTGATAAATTTAAGACCTTATTTAAGAAAAAAAAGTGTTAAACCATGTAAACCAATTAAATGGCGGTCATATGAAATATAAAAGTAATTGCATTCTTATCAATCATACCAACTTACATGGTATACAGCAAATGTGCTTTTAACTGGTTATTAATAAAATAATTTTCATTACAGGTGCTTCCGATGAATCAAAGTTGAGCAGAGCCGACATAAAATAATTAATAAAATAATTGGCGCAGTCTTTAAACTAATTCTCATGCAAGCTATTGCGAGCCCCACTTCACCGTGAAACACGTGAACCACTAATAGACGCAGACTTTAAACTATATATGGAATTATTATATTATCTTTACGGGTTTTGTTGAGTATCCCTCCAATTTGGAGGAAGTGAGCTCAAATTTTATTGGGCTTTTATCGAGTTTTAATAGGCTCAATGACTCACTTTCATTAGAGTTTATTTTTCAGTAAGAGGTGGTAAAATAGAGATTAGATCAGCAATACAGAGCAGAAAAATACAGAGAGTAATAGAGCTGTTTTTCAGTCCGATCAGCTGAAGATCAAACCTTGATCAGGACGTCAAATGAACTCCGATCGGGATGAAATTTTGACAGCGGCTTCACGACACGTGGGGCTAAGTTCTGAAAGATCAAAATTCCTATTTGAGCTCTATAGGTGTTGTTTCAGCTGACTTTGTAAACCACCCGGTGTGGGTTACGAATTTAGTGTTTGGGTGATTCAAAAAAGTGTTTATCTTGAGTTTGGTGATCCAAGGGTTTACCCTTGATGAAAAACATTATATAACCTTCATTGATAGTGGATCGTTGATTCGGAGTTAGTCCCGTGGTTTTTTCCCACGTCGAGGTTTTCCACGTAAAATTTTTGGTGTTCTTTTTTTTACTGCTTGTTGGTTGATTTAATTGGTTCGTATCTTGATTATACTAGTAGAGGAGGAAGATTAATTGCTGCGTTGTTGTTTGGTTGAGCACACCCCTTTCCAACAGGTTTTAACACTATATCTCATTATTTGATGCTTTTTTTGAATTTATCTCATGGTTTAAAAAGTACCTAAAAAAACTCAAGATTTATATGTTGTTCCAGATCTATTCCGGCGTTACTTTCTTGTTCAGTGCTTGACAGAATTGTTGACATGGCAAGGATGAGTCGATATTACTTCCATGGGTCCCATCAGCAGCTCTGTCAAACATTGAAGGAAAGAAGTAACGTCGAGATAGATTTGGAACAACATGTATACCATTAGCCTTTTAAAATACTTTTTAGACTATGTGATAGATTTACGAAAAGTGTCAAACCATGGGATACATGGTTTATTACCCCTTATCTTTATGAAGAAAGGAAATTATTTTTATCTTATTAGGCATTGAAGTAGGTAGAAATTCGCTTAGAATCATCAATTACCTTTCTTCCTAGCTATAAATATATAAATATAGAACAATCAATGTGAGCTGGTTCAAGTGGCTCGATATTTATTTTTCTTAAGTAATGTCTTTAGTTTGAGTCTTATAGATTGAGAGAATTCACTCAGTTGGAGACCTCATATTCATTGGTTAAGTCTGAATCCTAATCGAAATATATATATATATATATATACATATGAGAATAAAACTCGAGTCAAATTCTCACGCCGTCATATCATAAAAAATAAAAAATGAAATTCTCTCGATTTGCCATGTCATCACTTATGTATTAAGCAATTTTTTATCATTAATTATGTAGTAAAATATATATATATATATATTATTTGCATATAACCCAAGAGAATATGTAGTATACACATTAGCCGCTATTCATGAAATATTTTTATATTGTAACAATTGAATTGCCCTTCAAATATGCTGTAGCAAAATATAGAGTTGGAAACCATTATTAACAAGGATTTCTAGGAAAAAAGATCTCTGAGAGCTGTTTCCTGAATCTTTTATAGAGTTGTTCTTTGCATTATGAACTAATATATTCTTATAATATTAACGACAGTCAGATTCCCATTTATATAATATATTTTTGTTTATACAATAAAATATATTCTTAAAATATTTATATTCTTTCTTTATATAATATTGTTTACTTATTTATTTTTACTAATCTAGCATTGAATATTCATAATATTTTTTTATCTAATATATATAGTAGAATATATAGATTCTATTTTTTTTGTTTTAGAAATATATATACATTCTCACCCAGAGATCTAAACGCAGGGGATAACCATGGAATACAGGAAGAACAAGGATCTGATATGCATAGACTGTCAAGATAAATATGAGATCGACATGGAAGATTTATTCAAACACTTAGCCCATGATGGGCTGAAGGGAGTACATGGAATTGAAATAAACAAAAGAAGAAAACATTAAAGAAAAAGGAAAGAGTCTGTATGGACTCAATCCATGCTTACACTGGAACTTACACACAGAAAGGGGGTTGGAGGATCCGGGTTATGGGAGCCGGATGTTTACATATGGGAAGAGAAGAAGAGAGGAAGAGAGAATTATGTGTTGCGGGTCTGTGTCCCCCCTCGTTGCTGGAGGAAGAGCACTCTTATAGGCAGTGGTGGATGCCTTGTCGCTGTGCAGCTTTACACTGTGCACTCACATGCGGGGTACTGTCGAGCTCAGTGGAAGAACTGTAGCTACAGTGCCTTTTTTGTCGCAAAAGGTGACAGGAGGCTGCTTTATGTCGGGCACGCTCGCCGAAAGGTTTTTTGTCCGTTATGGGACCACTGTGAGTAGTGGCGGGACGCTTCCGGAGATTGCGCTGATTATGTCGGGGCATAGCCTGTAGAGCCGAAAGGTTTTTTGTCCGGTAATGATCCACGTGTCTGGAACAGTGGGCGGACGCTCTCGGTTGCTGGGGGCTAGATGCCGTATTGGCGATGATCACGCTGAGCTTCTAGCAAGAACTCCTCTTCGAACTTATCAATCAGGAAGGCATGTCTTGTGCTGAACCCTGGTTGAACTGGTAATTCGACGAGAGAGATATGCAGGAAAACTCTTTGGCAGTTACCTGAGAATTGGAGAACATGCTCTGGGTATTTACGCCAGTGCCATTCGTTTACCTGAACCCAGGCTCGCCAGTCGCTGATCTGGTTGGTTATCGGTCCATCTGCTGGCCAGAACTTTACCTCCGGAGTGAGAATGCTCCTCGAACTTACCGGGGAGATAAAAATGTAATGGATAGCAGGTTGAACTTTTATGGGGGAGATCCATTCCGGTGGAGTGGATTCTATGCTGATGAAGAGGCTGGACGATCGATGCAAGGATCTTTTGATTAATCCCCAAGCATTATCTCCGAAAAGAGACTGATACTCTGGTCGATGTTCATCCTTTGGTCTCAGAATTATGGATTTGAGAACTCCGTATTTCAGAAGATCACAAAAATCAAAATGGTGTTTATAAAATTTATCTTTTAATGGAAAAACATAAAAACTTATCCTGGGGATCGAGAATTCCAGGATATGCCTGCAACCGTTCATGAGTAAGATATCAGTTCTTTCAAAATCATCATCTTCCTCGTGTTGGTCACAGGGTTTTGGAAAATCATTTTGAAAATGGTTTTTTCTTTCCCAATTCCAAAACCATCCGTCAATTCCTTTTTGTGAACATGCACAGAAATGAAGGAGTCTTTTGAAAAAGGAAATGGTGGTTGTAGTAAAATCCTGGAGACTTGTCTCAGAAATTTTTAAGACGATATCTTCAGGAAGTTTTGAAAGGAACAGGATTTCTCCTGCTCGAGGGAAAACGCCACTGAGAGTTACTTCAATGGGTTTTTCCCAAAACAGTTTTTCAGTCTGGTTTCCGATGGGGGGAACCACAGACTGATTTATCGGTGGAGTTGATAAGGACTCCAAATCCTGCTTTAATTTTTTATTTTCTTCATCAAGAGCGTCTTTTTCCCTGAGGCAGGACTCAGAAAACTCTAACACTTCTATTCTTTCCGCACAGAGGCTTTCTATTTCTTTTTTGAAGCCTTCATTTTCTTTTTCAAGAATACCTCTCCTTTTTTCACTCTTTTTCAATTTTTTCGATAGAGCATGATTTTCTCTTTGCATTTCTGCAAAGTGCTCCGTGAAATTATCGAACTCTACTAACCTGTCTTGGAGGAAAGCTTGAGTCTGAGCTTTTTGGAGGGATAGCTCTTGTTGCAGCGAATCGATTTTCAGGCAAAGTTCCTGCTGCAAGGACGCTTTGCTGTTGCATTGTTCCTCCATGTGGAGAACCAATGCATTTATGGATTCCTCACCCTTTTGAGGATTCTTTACGGAAGACCATAAATCATCCAAGATGAGTTGTTGCCTGCGATCAGGCCGCCAAGCCGTGAGGCTGGACTTTATGCAGAACCGCTTTTTTGGAGGCAGATCCTGATGTTTCTTCCTCCTGGAGGAGGAAGGTTTATCAGCCTGGTCAAACCAGGGGAGATCCATGTTCCTGTGTACAGACATGAAACAATGGTTATGGCAGATTAATGTTTAAACGGACTCTTACAGGAGCCTGTAAAGCCAGGTGGCCTACGAATAGCTCATAGTCCTCCCGGGTTTTTAAAGTGGAGTTGATGTGCTGAAAACAAGGTTTTGTATTGCATCGAGGAATTTCTTTGCAATGCTTGTTAAAATAGGCACACAACACATGGGATACAGGATGATCGATGAGGGTACAGATTTTGTGGATGTATGCAGTGAAAATACGATCCATAGAGTCTGTTTCCCCGTCCTGTATGTCCTTTTGGATTTTCTCAAGACTTTCGTCTTGCCACAGTTCTAACAGCCAATGGTGTAACCACTCTTGAGCAGATTCCACGGCCATTTCCTGCGCAAAATACATTAGTCTATTTTGTAAATGCATTTGTCAGAGACAAAATAGAATTTTATTTTGTTTCCAAGCCTGTGCGTTTCAATGCCAGATGTTGTGACAAGAAACGGTTTTAAAAGCTGGATGAATGGGGTTCCTAGAATGACCTCATGATTAAGGTTTTTTACTAGGAGGAATGACGTTTTGTATCGGATTCTATCTTGTTCAACTTCTACTTTGCTCAACTTATGCTGGATGTCGAGCTTAGTACCACTGACCGAAGAAAGTGATTCAGTTGTTTTTTCATAGAATCTGACAGGAATGAGTTGTTCACGAATGCAGTTTTCGTCTGCACCTGTGTCAAACAGAGCAGTTGCATCCATAAACAAATTATGGTTTATGACAAGCTTGATTTTGATCAACCACCTGTTAGGAGAAGGTTCCCCTATCATGGTTAAGGCTTTCTGCTCGTCATTTTTTGGTTGGTCCAGGGCCAGAGTCTCCTCTGGGTTTTTGTCCTAGTTCATGAGGACTTGTCTAGAGCTTCCTGCCTCAGCAGCGAACTCTTCGAGACGTCCGATTATGGTGGAGTGCTGCTGTTATTCAAACTTGATACAAGCAAGCTCACTCCTCAGATTATCGATTTCTTTCTGGGCATCAAACGAGGTTATGTGAGCTCGTTTTTTGCCATGCCTTTTTAGGATTTCTGATAAGTTATAATTAGGGGTTTTAATCTCGTCTTCGAGAGTGCCCTGATTTAACTTCTCAAGGAATCGTGTCTTTAGCAAAGGGTTATGGATTTCTCCCGCTATTTCAAGCAGGAATTCCTGGTCCTTAGTTAAGACGTTTATCGATTTTGACTCTGACGACTGTTCATCAGACGACCAGTCAAGTTCATCCATCTGCAGACTCTCCTCGCTGGCGGTCGAGAAGTCCGTTTCAGAGTCGGATAACTCTGTCAACAGATTGCAGATTTGGTCTTTTATGTTATCATCAATTGCCAGTTGATGAATCTTTTTATTGAGGTGACAATACCTCTGGGTATGGCCAGTTTTCCCGCACCTGAAACACTTAAAGGGGGAGATGGACTTTCCCTTTTCCTTGTCAGTGACATGTGGTTTTGTGGGAATCCTAGATTTTTTATGGAAATGTCTGGGCTTATGTTTTCTGCTGCAGTCCCCACTGCAGGTTATGGGTTTGTCGGCCTTTTTCTCAGCCTGGAAAGAGGGATCGAATTGTTGGCAGAAGCTGCCTAGCTCTTTCTTGGTCTGGGCCTTTTCTTTTTTCAATTGTTTTTGGAGCCTGTGCTGAGTACACATTCGGATACCTTCCTTATGGATGAAGCTGATGAGCTCTCCATAACTCAGTTCTTTGTAAGGTATCTGGCCATGATTTATGGTTTTGATTTCGTTTCGGACTTGTTCTCCTAACAAAGTTGGCAGACCTGCTAGGAATTTTTCTTTCCAAAACGGCTGGTTACAATCCTCCCTAGACATGACCCTAGTGAGAAAGGTATCTTTGTACTGTCTGAAGTCAGACAGCCTTTTGCATTTTAGGTTTGACAGCAGCTCTAGGTTTTTGTCTTTGAGGTGAGAGGGGTCTCCTACGAAGTGTTGGGAGATGGCAAAGACTAGAGTTGCTACGGCGTCAGGGATGTCTTCGTTGTTAGCATCCCAGATGATCTCACCAGATTCATCTGTCTTGACGCTGGTCAGGATTTCATTTTGTTGGAAGGGAGAAAGGTAGTTGTCCCACCATCCCTTCAATTGGCCTGTGAACCCTGCTATGAGCATGTGAGCTATGGCTGGGTCCGACAATCGGGTCTGGGTCTTGTAAGCATTTGACACCATCGTCATCTGCTGTAAGACGCTCAGAATGTTATATTCAGACTGCCCGTCTATGTTCCACTCATAGATGGCATTGGCACTATACCTATTCTGGACAATGTTGGGTTTTTCTTCCAAAACTAGGTCTGGTGCACTTATGGTAGTGTAGTAGGGTTTTTGGGGTTCCTTCCACACTAATGCTCCTAAATCTCTAGAATTATGGATGGCGTTGACGACATTCGAGCCCTGGGACTCTTGTGTCTTGATTTTTGTTGCTCTTAATGGGGTTCCTGGCTCTTTTTCTGAAAGAGGTGTTTCAGGGATGACCATTTTTTGCAAGCTTATGGATGGGGAATTTTCTTGGAGATTTAAGGATTTTAATATTCTCTCAATTTCCTGCCTAAACTCTTGTTTCCTAGAGATAGGAATTTTATGAGGTTTAAAAGGAGGTTTCTTGAGAGACTCTATGGTTACAGGTCTTGATTGGCTCGAACGACTAGAGATCCCTACCTGGTTGGCAACAGGCTTGGTGACTTCTTGTTCTATCCTATCCAATTGAGAACCTATGGTGTGGAGACACTGGTTTGTGAAATTATTTTGTTCAAAGATGTTTTTAATATCTTTGGGTTCCAGTGAATTGTCCATTTTCATTTTGAAGGGAGAGGCCTTGACCTCTGCTTTTTGATGGGTTATTTGGATGGTGCCTAAAGGTGGATGTGTGGACTCTACCGGGTCTGCATTCGCAAGATCCCACTTTATGGTTTTCTGAGTTACACATACCATTCTTTTAGGTGCGAAATGATTTTCAAACCAATCCCAAAATAGGATATTGTTGGAGTTTTTTAGCACGAATGCTGTCCATTCTACCCTGATATGAGATTTGGTATATTCTTCGGAGAATGTCTCATGGAGCCATCTCCTTTTATGGTCATTATGGGGTGCTAGGAAATCACTCCTGAGCTTATCGTAATCTATCTCAAATTTCTTGACTACTGTGTCTTCCCTAGGGACACTCGACACAGACAGTGCTATCTGAGCTCTACATTCAGCTAATTTTTGGTTTATTATATCCTGGAAAGAATTTCTTCTGTAGATAGAATGATTATCGGATATGTGATGAGAACCTACGCATGCATGTGGAGGAAGATTTTTAAAGAGACCCATATTTTAAAAGCAATAAACCTTCCAGTCTTATCAGACATTTATCAAGACTTTCTATACTTTTGCATATCAGTTCCATATCCTTAAGGTATTCCATACCTATCCTAGACGAAAGCTCTATAGATCTAATAGAACCATTAGCCTAGAAAGTAGTTTAAAGATGCTATACCGTATCAGATACTCCTACCCAGCTTCTCTCAAGATCAAGACCTAAGACTTACCTGGATGGACGGCAGATTCCTCACACAGTGTTTCCCTGCAGATTCTAGCACATCCCTAACCAACTGCTGTTCCTGGTTTTAACAATAATAGTAGGATGACAAATTCATAAAACTCACTTACTCTTTGAGAGATCTATATAGACTCATACCCCAACTGCTGTACCTCTACGAACGGTAATGCAAAGGATAACTCTACTCCAGTCGATAACCTCCATCTACTTAGACGGTGCTCGTAACACTACCGGGATTATTTCCAATTTTTCCTCTGAAACTGCCCTACCCGTCGGGACTTACAAACGAGGACACCTTAGGACTTCCACCCGGGTTACTACAAACGGTGAATGTGTAGGGTCCATTAGAGCGACTGGATGGACATTAGAGCCTATTGCACTACTTCTTTTGTGAGCATCAGTTCATTGTGGTTTAGTCCAGAAGCCTAAAGAGTTTGTGATCTATGCCATCTTCCTATCATGTTTACCAGCTTCAGTTCATTGTATAGGATATGCAATAATACACTATTGGGAGAACGCTACATGAGTTTCTACCAGCCATGAAGGCGGTCCTAGATGGTATGACCTACGAGATCTACATGGATCTAAGTAACTTAAACGGAATATACATCCTATCCCCACCTAGTCTTGGCTTTGATACCATTCTGACCCAGAGATCTAAACGCAGGGAATAACCATGGAATACAGGAAGAACAAGGATCTGATATGCATAGACTGTCAAGATAAATATGAGATCGACATGGAAGATTTATTCAAACACTTAGCCCATGATGGGCTGAAGGGAGTACATGGAATTGAAATAAACAAAAGAAGAAAACATTAAAGAAAAAGGAAAGAGTCTGTATGGACTCAATCCATGCTTACACTGGAACTTACATCGTTGTGGTCCCAAGACACGCGTAGGAGTAATATATGACATGAAGAAAAAGAAAACGAAGTCATAAGATATTATAAATATTGTGAATATTTTGAAGGGCAGAGATATTGATTTTCAATTGATAACATAAGATGATTATGATCTATTTAGCTATAATCTCACCTACTAGTTTGTCCAAATTTGTAGACGACGAACCGTGTTCACTCGTTGCCTCGAATGCTAGTTGCTTCCAGTCCTCGGCCCTTTCCTTCATTCTCTTTCTCTTCTCTCCTTCCATCAATTCCATCATGAGCCTCTCCACTTCTTCTCGCTTCACATCGCTGTCGATCTCTAGTCCAACCTCCCAGTCTTTACAAGCATACTTACAGTTTGTTTGTTGGTCGGCGAAGTAGGGCCAACACATCATTGGGACTCCGGCAGACATGCTCTCTATCATTGAGTTCCACCCGCAGTGAGTCAAAAACCCTCCGACCGAAGGGTGATTGAGTACTTCTTCTTGTGGACACCATGCAGTAATAAAGGCTCTTGCCCTTGTTTCTTCATTGAATTCTGGAGGTAGTATTGCCGAGTCCCCGTTCACTAGATCTGGCCTAATTATCCATAGGAAAGGATATCCGCTGTTAGCAATCCCCATGGCAAACTCAACCAGCTGTTGAGATGTCAAAAGCGCTACGCTTCCAAAATTAATGTAGACCACTGATTCGGATTTCTGCGAATTGAGCCACTGAAGACACTCCATATCTTCTTTCCATAGGTTGCTCCCAATGTGCTTAAGATGGTTCTCATTTCCAGGAATTCGATCGATGAGTAACTGAAATGGACCGATTGCATAAGTAGGCCTGGAGGACATAGACGAGAGAGCATTCAAAACATCTTGCTCAAGTGCTTCAAAAGTGTGGATGATCGTCGCAGCAGCCTTATCAAATCTTGCAATTGCATCCTTCACGAAATCGAAAATGACATGGTCTCGATCCGTGGTTCCAGGGAATCTGGGCATATCTCACAGCCTCATGTTCTTCATGCAAGGAATCCAATCAATTGTTGTTTCTAAATTGTCTGCGGAACAGTTTTCAACATTCATTAAACGTTAATATTTAACAATTTTTTTATTCTATACAATATCTGGAAAAGAAAGAAAAATTTTAATTGTTTGAACAATAGATGTCTTTCACATCCAACTATAGAAATGAATAATTTTTTAAAATTTTTCATAGCAGTTCCAAAAAAAGTACTCCTACATCAAAAAAAGAAAAACGTTTCATAAAAATATTTGGAGAAAAAGCATATTGAGTGGTTTTGAAAGCTTTTTCATTAGCAAAGTCTCTTTCAACCAAAAATTCAAAAAGTTTTTTTGCATGATAAATAAATAATCACAAGCTAGATTAAATAATCTAAATCTGAAAATAATATCCCATTTTTAATTTATTTTCTTATGTCTGAATGGGGATTTTTTTCCGGTGAGAGAAAGAAAGAAAAAGAATATAATTTATATACAACTTTTTAAATATAAGTAACATTTATCAGTCATCTCAAAAAAGACAGTATTACAACGCATCAATACTGATTCACCCTTAACTAAATAAATCTATTCATAAAAAAGAAAATCAAGAGCCTCCATATATATATATATATATGTATGCTGTATTTTTCATAACATTTTGTTTCCATAAACAAAGATGAGGTATATTCTAGATTTGTGATATGTTATATGTCATAAAAGGGCTGAAACCTAAATCTTAAGGACGGCCAAGCTGTTTAAGTTAAAATTTTATTATTTTTTCTTGTGAAATCATAATTGGTTTTTATAAAGTAATTAACTTGTCAAAAGAAAAATAGTAAGTAAAATGAGGAAGGCCGTAGATAGATACCATCCCATTCAATTTCACATAAGGCCATATTAAAAAAAATGAGTAAACAAAGTCCGTTCTAATTATTAAGGGGCCATGTGTTCCATGTGTTCGATTTTATGTCTATAGACGTCTTTGTAATTATTAAAAAAAAAGAATGGGTCTAGTACTGCAGTGCCTGCACTCAATCTCAATTGAAGGATGCATCGAAGAAGTATTTAGCATTTGATTCTTATCAATTAGATTTTTTGTACCAATTTATTTCTCTTTCCCCCGTCCATATGCTGGCTAGGTTGGAGAGACTCCTATATATGTTGGTCAATGATAATTTCATCAGATGTGGAATAATAAAAATAATTCACCCTAAAAAAGAAATAACAAAAATGAATTTTAACATGGCTTACCGTTTGATGGCTTTAAACCCTTTTCCTCGAGCTGAGGAAAATGCATGATCCCCATCAGGGCACTGGTGTTGGGGGGAGGGGATGTACTCAACCAAATAATAACGCAGCGATTAATCTTCCTCCCCTACTAGTGTAATCGAGATAGGAACTAATCAAATCAACCAACAAGCAGTAAAGTAAAACAACACCAAGAATTTTACGTGGAAAACCCCGATGTGGGGAAAAACCACGGGACCAACTCCGAATCAACGATCCACTATGAATGAGGGTTATACAATGTCTTTCATCAAGGGTAAACCCTTGGATCACCTAACCTCAAGAGAAACACTCTTGGATCACCCAAACACCAAATTCGTCACCCACACCGGGTGGTTCACAAAATCAGCTAAAACAGCACCTACAGAGCTCGAATAGAAATTCTGACCGTTCAGAAGTTAGCCCCACGTGTTGTGAAGCTGCTGTCAAAATTTCGTCCCAATCGGAGTTCGTTTGACGTCCCGATCGAGGTTTGATCTCCAGCTGCGCGCTGCCCCTGTTTTGTCCGAATTCTGCTCTGCTCCCTCTGTTATTCTGTGCTGATTTTCTGCAGCTGCTGCTCTGCTGCTGCGGCTCACCAACCCCCCTAATCTGCTGCTGATCTGCTACTTATATATATTCTGCCAGTAACCCTAATAAAAATGGGTTATTGGGCTTATTAAAGCCCAATAAAAGCCCAATACAATTTGAGCCCAACTTCCTCCAAATTGGAGGGAAGCCCAACAAACTCCCCCTCCCGACTATTTGGAGGCTTCAAGCATACCGGCTATACTTCGGCAAACATGAAGTTTCTCCCTAGCGAGAGGTTTTGTCATCATATCAGCTCCATTCTCATCAGTGTGCACTTTGTCTAGCTTCACCAGCTTGGACTCCAACACATCTCTAATCCAATGAAACTTGATATCGATATGCTTCGACCTCGAATGGAAAGTGGGATTCTTGCAAAGATGAATGGCGCTTTGACTATCACAGTGTAGAACATACCTTTCTTGCTTCAAGCTCAACTCCTGCAAAAACTTTTGCAACCACAACATCTCCTTGCAACCTTCGGTCACCGCAATGTATTCGGCTTCCGTTGTAGACAAAGCGATGCACTTTTGAAGCCTTGATTGCCATGAGATAGCTCCCCCTGCAAAAGTCATCAAGTATCCCGAAGTGGATTTCCGGGAATCAATATCTCCTGCCATATCCGCATCCGTATAGCCCACTAACTCCGGCTTACCAGTGCCAAAGTGTAAACACACCTTGGATGTTCCTCTGAGATACCTCAGGATCCATTTAACCGCATTCCAATGCTCTTTCCCCGGATTGGAGAGAAAACGACTTACCACACCAACAGAATGAGCAATATCTGGCCTTGTACAGACCATGGCATACATTAAACTTCCTACAGCTGATGAGTAAGGAACTTTCTTCATTTCTTCTTTCTCCTTCTCACTTGTAGGACATTGCTTCGAGCTAAGTTTGAAATGAGAAGCAAGTGGTGATGAAACTGGTTTAGCATTACCCATGTTGAACCGATCCAAAATCTTCTCGATGTACTTCTCTTGAGAAAGCCAAAGTTTTCCACTTGATCTGTCACGAGAAATATGCATCCCAAGGATCTGCTTTGCCGGTCCCAAATCCTTCATGGCAAAGGACTTGCTGAGCTTTTTCTTCAACTCTGCAATCTTGCTCATATCATGACCAACAAGTAGCATATCATCCACATATAACAGTAAAATGATAAAATCACCATTCGAGAATTGTTTCACGAACACACAATGATCTGAAGTTGTCCGTGTGTAGCCATGGCTCAACATGAAAGAGTCAAACTTTTTATACCACTGCCGAGGTACTTGCTTAAGCCCATACAAGCTCTTCCTCAGCCTGCACACCAAATGCTCCTTACCTTTAACTCGGAATCCTTCAGGCTGCTCCATATATATTTCTTCCTCCAAGTCACCATGCAGGAAAGCTGTTTTTACATCGAGCTGCTCGATCTCCAAATTCAGACTAGCTGCCAGTGCGAGAACAACTCGGATCGATGACATCTTGACAACAGGCGAGAAGATCTCCTCGAAGTCAACTCCTTTCTTCTGGTTGAAACCTTTCACTACCAGTCGAGCTTTGTATCGAGGTCGCGAGTTCTCTGTCTTCAACTTGTAGACCCATTTGTTCTTCAATGCTCTCTTACCTTGCGGTAGCTTCACTAGGTCATACGTGTGATTTTCAGACAAGGAGTTCATCTCCTCATTCATCGCCTTCAACCAATGCTCCTTGTGCTCATGTGCCACAGCTTCATCATAGCACTCAGGTTCTCCCCCGTCAGTCAGTAGCACATATTCATGAGGCGGATATCTTGTAGATGGTCGTCTTATTCTATCAGATTGTCTAGGTAGATCTGCAAGCTCTAACTGTAACCGCGAGCCTGTATCATCCGTAGTCACATCATCATCTACCTGAGGAATCTCACCCCCAGTCGTGGTTTCTTCATACTCACCAGGTACCTCTTCCACTGGATGCTCTACATCAACCGGTACAGGAATAGAGATCTCGTGAGGATTGCCTACACTGGCCTTCTCTAACTTTTGCAAATCCTCGATTGTCTGGTCCTCAAAGAAGACAACATCCCTGCTCCTGATGATCTTCTTGCTATCAGGGTCCCAAAGCCTGTACCCGAACTCTTCATGTGCATAACCCAAGAAGATGCACTGTTTTGCCTTGGCATCAAGTTTTGATCTTTCATCTCGAGGAATGTGAACAGATGCCCTGCACCCGAATACTCTGAGATGCTTGTATGATACTTTCTTGCCGGTCCACACCTGCTGGGGTACATCTCCATCAAGTGCAACTGACGGTGTAAGATTAATAAGATCAACCGCTGACCTCATTGCCTCGCCCCAGAAAGGCTTAGACAGTTTCGCTTGAGAAAGCATACAACGAACTCTCTCAACAATTGTGCGGTTCATTCTCTCTGCAAGCCCGTTCTGTTGTGGTGTCTTCGGTACCGTCTTCTCAAGTTTGATACCGTGAGTCCTGCAATAGTTCTCGAAAGGACCTCTATACTCACCACCATTATCAGCTCTGACACATTTCAGCTTCATGCCTGTTTCTCTTTCCACTGCTACATGGAAGTTCTTGAAAATCTCAGTCACCTGATCTTTAGTTCTCATAGGGTAAGCCCAAACTTTCCTGGTGTGATCATCTATAAATGTCACAAAATAGAGAGCACCACCAAGAGATCTATCCGACATAAAACAAACATCTGTATGCACAAGATCAAGTATATGATGGCATCTAGAGGGACGACTTCTAACAAAAGAAACTCTCCTCTGCTTACCAGCTAAACAGTGATCACAAGTGCTCAAGTGCATACCTTTAACGGGCAAAGACTGCTTTCTAGCAAGAATTTGAATACCTTTCTCGCTGATATGCCCAAGTCTCCTATGCCATAGCTCGATAGGATAATCCTCAGCAACATTAACCTGACCGGAATTGTGTTTGGCACGCAGCCTGTAGAGAGTGTCGGTCTTCTGACCCCGTGCCACAATCAACGAACCCTTGGAGAGCTTCCATCTCCCATTGCTGAATTCATTACTGTAGCCTTCATCATCAAGTTGACCCGTCGAGATTAGGTTAAGGCGAATTTCTGGAACATGCCTCACCTTCTTCAAAAACAACTTGCAGCCAAGCTCGGTCTCTAGACAGACATCACCAATACCGACAATCTTGCATGACTGTCCATTCCCCATTCTCACATAACCATAGTCTCCGGTAGTGTAAGATGAGAAGAAATCCCGATGAGGAGTGACATGAAACGAGGCACCTGTATCTGCAACCCAGGTAGAGTCCTGACATGTGAAATTCACATAGGCTTCATCACAAATGATGTAGGTCTCTCCATCAGATGCCACTGCTGTAGTACCTTCTTCCTTCTTGCTCTCACCGTTGCCATTCTGATTTTTCTTCAGAGCTCTACACTCCCTTTTGTAGTGTCCCTCCTTTCCACAGTGATAGCAAGTGACCACTTTCCTCGTCTTCGACTTTGATCTACCCCTCGATTTGCCACGTGAGTTACTATGCTTGGAAGAGAAATTTCTGCTTTGACTTCTCCCCCGTTGTTCAGTAACCAAAGCTTCAGACTGAATGGAAATTCCCGTGCCTTTCCTTCTAGTCTCCTCATTAAATAAACTGTCTGTCACCGTGGCCAACGATAGCTTCCCGTTTGGCGCAGAATTGCTTAATGCAACCACAAGTGTGTCCCAATTATCCGGTAGAGTCCCTAAAAGTAGACATGCCTGCAACTCATCGGGTAATATTATCTCCAGGTTCGTCAACTGGTTAATAATATCCTGGAAATTACTCATGTGAGCAGCCATATCACCTCCATCCTGGAAACGAAGATGAACCAGCTTCTTCACGAGGAATGCCTTATTTTGTGGTGTCTTCCTCGCATAGAGATTTGTCAATTTATCCCACAAAGCTTTTGCATTTGTCTCCTGAGCAACATGATGATAAATACTATTGTCTATCCACTGCCGAATCAAACCAATAGTCTTCCGATTTGTGCGTTCCCAAGCCTTGTCATCCTTATCTTTGGGTTTCGCGGAATCCCCTTCAATAGGATCGTACAAATCCCTGCAAAATAGAAGATCCTCCATCCGAGACTTCCATATAGAGTAGTTGGTTGCATTCAACTTGAACATAGATCCTGTAGACTCCTCCATCTCGAAAACACCGAAAAAACTCAAACTTCTCTAACCCGAAGCTTTGATACCACTTGTTGGGGGGAGGGGATGTACTCAACCAAATAATAACGCAGCGATTAATCTTCCTCCCCTACTAGTGTAATCGAGATAGGAACTAATCAAATCAACCAACAAGCAGTAAAGTAAAACAACACCAAGAATTTTACGTGGAAAACCCCGATGTGGGGAAAAACCACGGGACCAACTCCGAATCAACGATCCACTATGAATGAGGGTTATACAATGTCTTTCATCAAGGGTAAACCCTTGGATCACCTAACCTCAAGAGAAACACTCTTGGATCACCCAAACACCAAATTCGTCACCCACACCGGGTGGTTCACAAAATCAGCTAAAACAGCACCTACAGAGCTCGAATAGAAATTCTGACCGTTCAGAAGTTAGCCCCACGTGTTGTGAAGCTGCTGTCAAAATTTCGTCCCAATCGGAGTTCGTTTGACGTCCCGATCGAGGTTTGATCTCCAGCTGCGCGCTGCCCCTGTTTTGTCCGAATTCTGCTCTGCTCCCTCTGTTATTCTGTGCTGATTTTCTGCAGCTGCTGCTCTGCTGCTGCGGCTCACCAACCCCCCTAATCTGCTGCTGATCTGCTACTTATATATATTCTGCCAGTAACCCTAATAAAAATGGGTTATTGGGCTTATTAAAACCCAATAAAAGCCCAATACAATTTGAGCCCAACTTCCTCCAAATTGGAGGGAAGCCCAACAACTGGCTGCAATAGAGTACAAGTGCACAAAGGGGATCCCGTACATCTCACTAGCGGGATAAGTGGTGAATGTCATGAAACCATCCGCCACGATAACAGAGACAGGGGGAAAGCCCGAAATGGAGTCTGCCCTTTGGTTGAGATCTCCGACCAGTTCGCAGAATGGAGCACCCATGACGACCCTGACAGACTGACACGGGGAGACAGCATCTTGGGTGGCGTTGGCCTCTGATGGTGGGAGCCCATCGGGTATCGTCACAAACCGGAAGCCGGCAGGGAGATCGTTCAGAAAGTTCGGGCCCCTAGCCTCGAGCAAGCGCCTGTGGTTGAACTCTGTGTTGACGAAAGTGATGTAGAGGCCTTTGCGGTGGAGAAGCTTCGCGAGTTTCAGCATGGCGCCAATGTGGCTCTGAGCTGGGAAGGGCAAACAGAGCGCATGAGGTTTCATGGAGAATTCTTCGGAAGCCATCTTCGTCTCTCCCTCGTCACCCTTACGAAATTGGAGGACTATATATATAGATGGGATATGGAAGAGAAATATATGTACAACCCTATTACATATAGTGATCTACACCGTAGAAAAGTCATAGAAAAACTTCCGTCTCACATAATAATTTAATTTATAAGAAATTAGATTAAGGATATACAAGAGAATTCCCCCGTTACACGCAACAGGCGTAAAAGGAAAAAAGGTAATATGATAGACTATAGCATTGAGAAGATGAGTACCGGAGCACAAAATAAGGAAAGAATGAGATGAAAGATAAGGGGAAAATAATACAAATATACAATATTTTCCTTTAATATTTTTATTTTATTTTAAATTATATTGCATTTAAATAAAAAAGAAAAAAAAGTTATTTTTGAATTTTAACTATACAGTATAAGTATATTATTTCCAATTCAATATACTAGAAGCATAAGCCTCCATTGTAATCGAAAAAAATTAGCAATAGAGTCGATTCGTAGCGGATAGCGTTTTGGACCAAACATAGAGCCCGATAGAAATACCGAACATCATAAAATTTGTTTAATCTAATAAAAACGTGTGGATCTGTCAATCCGAAAATATATACATAGATATACATTTACATACATATATATTATATATGTAAAATCCTAGGCATGGAAAACTAAAGATTCATGACGGAAATCTAAAATAGATTTATATAATCATGCACAAATTTCACAAGACATATTGCGATAAACATTGTTGTTATTATGACAAGATTTAGTGAGAAAATAACGAATAATGCTTTAAAAAGAAGGATTTAGAACAACAGAATGAAAAGTCAGAACGCTAGAATTTAAAAAAATTGAATTTCTAAAATATTCTTCAAAATATATAACTATCTTCCTTTTGCTATCACTGTCACAAGTCTCGGGAATGAGGATAATCAATCAAAATTGTTTTATTGGTGAATACAAGGGGCTTGAAATTTCTCTCATTCCATCTTGGGCACCAACATCTAGGAACTCCTTGCATTACAAGTACATGTTTATATATTAATATACTATTTAAAGTAAAGGCTCTTCCCTTTCCCTCTCTTGATGGCGAATCTTGTTTGACTGAGACTAGTGATACAATTTCTTTTGATTATTCAGAGTGAGACTTTTCCTATAGTGGCTGCCGTAGAATTTTCAACGACTTTTACTTGGACAATATGAAATTCATTTACATGAATCCTGCACCTGCCACATGTTTTTTATTAAATATTTTCCCTCAGTAGGTGACCATAGTTAGAAGAGTCTTACCCTTGCTTTTCTCTTATCTCCCTTTTTCTCCCTCCCTAAATATCACAGGCAAAATCCATTTTTTACTAAAAATTAACGCGGGAATACATCAAATATATATGCACCAACTTTTTTTTTAATGTAATTGAGAAGGTAGTTGCATTTAGTGGCATTGTTCTCGATTCGGGATTAAGAGATACTACATGCATTTGATTCTCATGAATGGGTGCCCCTTTATCCCCTTTGCAATGCTATGTGGGCTCATGAATTTCGTTCGAAATAAAGAAAAGAAAAACTCTTTTAACATATTTATTTAATTTTTAATGATTAGAGAGGATGTCTAGAAAAGGGATATGCAAAGAGAAATAAAGGCGTATAAAAAAGGTCCTTTTATGAGTATAAACTCGAAATATTTTGATTTAATAAAAAAGTGAGTGTTATTATATCAAATCTTCTTTCTCGCTTTATTTATCATTCTTTTAAAATCAATTCAATAATAAACAATGCGCAATAATTGTTCGCTAATATCATTGGTTTATTACTTGACAATTATTTTTTTTCCAATTTTTACACCTCATGATATTTTGAAATATAAAGAATCCTGATAAATCCAACTTTTGGGGAATCATCTCAATAAGAGATAAATCTATTTTAATTGTAAATTTTCTTTATTTACAAGACACAAACAAAAGAGTTCGTCTTCAGTTATTGGAGAGGGTCACGTGCCATGTACAATGAGATATGAATCTTAATAATAAATGGGGGAACGAGTAGTCATATTTATAATGAGTATCGAAACTGAAATCTCTTAGTTACCAATCGAAGGAGTGCGCCTCCACGCTATTCCTTCTTTGATAAACTAGAGATTCTATTTAAGGAGAAAAAGTATTGAATCACATGAACTAATTACATAGTGGTTACACAATATTTGTATCTTGGGGATTAAGATGAAACATAAAGTTATCTCATAACAAATTAATTGCATTCTTGTCAGTCAGGCCTACAGACATGCTAGACAGCAAATTTGCTTCCAACTTGTTCATTAATAAAAGGAAAATTTATCTAAAATGACCCATACTTTATTATTTTGTCAAATTTATCTTATATTTTTTTTATCAAATCTATCATATGATTTACTTTTTGCATCAAATCTATTCCAGCGTTATCTTTTCCGTCGATTTCTAAAGGCCATGCTAATGTGGCGCCCACTTGACAAGTGTGGCCCACTATCTCTCAACGTATCATGTCAGCACGGCCGTTAGATGTCGATGGAAAAGATAATGTCAGGATAGATTTAATGTAAAAAGTAAACCATGTGATAGATTTGATCAAAAAAACATATATGATAGATTGACAAAACGGGTAAATTATAGGTCATTTTGGATAAAAATTTCTTAATAAAATAATTTTCATTACATGTGCTTCCGATGAATCAAAGTTGCGACAAGATACCATCACTTGAAAAACACTTTTTTATTTGGGTGAATACTTGTAAAACAGATTTATTTTCTAAATTGAGCGTAGATAACACATATACCTCAGAGGTCTCGTCCTTAACGCAAGCAATTCCAAATCCCACTTCACAGTGAAACACGCGAAATAATAAGAGACGCAGACTTTTACTGTATGGAATTATTAGATCATCTCTATGGAGAAACGAAACTCATTAAATATTATCAGCTGTTGGACTATGTGGAAAATCAGAATCATCGACCTTTCTTCCAAGCTATAAATATATAATATATAATGTCAGCACCTAATTTCGGATTTCCGCGTTTCCCTCCCCGATTTCTGCGAAAATCCCGGCAAAATTTGCAATTAAAGGGAGGGGAATCCTCCTTGTTTTGGGGCAGCTCATTTTCGGGATCTTGGGGGAAAGAGAAGAAAAAAAGAAAACGCAACCGCCGGAAAACTCCACCGTTTTCCGGCGACCGCCACCCAATCCGATCCAAACTTAACCAAACTTCATATCCCACATGTATTCGACCTCCTGAGTCCATTTCCGGTGTTAGTTTTGCGATTTGAGGCTTCTAAATTGCCGAATCAACACTGTCCAGAACGGAAAACTCCACCGTTTTCCGGCGACCGCCACCCAATCCGATCCAAACTTGACCAAACTTCATATCCCACATGTATTCGACCTCCTGAGTCCATTTCCGGTGTTAGTTTTGCGATTTGAGGCTTCTAAATTGCCGAATCAACACTGTCCAGAACGGAAAACTCCACCGTTTTCCGGCGACCGCCACCCAACCCGATCCAAACTTGACCAAACTTCATATCCCACATGCATTCGACCTCCTGAGTCCATTTCCGATGTTAGTTTTGTGATTTGAAGCTTCCAGCTTGCCAAAATCGCCCTGTCCAGAGGACATATTCACGGTTTTCCCGGGCTTCCTCGACATTTCCACCACCTCACGACTATGGCAAGTCGTGCCATCATTTCCTAAGGGTTCCTCATGACCCTCACTCTCCCCCGTGACGAGGTGGTCACGTGCCGAGAGCCGCTCAACCGTGCACCACCGCCATTTCTCTCTTTTCTCCTTTTACAGATTTTTCCAGTTTTTACCGGTTTTCTTTGCATCTCTCAGGAAAATCGACATGTCTAATCTTCATGAAACCACTGCAGGCACGATCCTCAGTCAGTTAGGATTCCAATGCCGCCGACCTTGCCTCAAAATTCCATCGGGAGCCTCCGTGGCGACGTCCGACCCGACTTGTGCCAGTCGGGCCTGTTCCTCTGGTCGTCTTTTCTGATCCGAACTTTGAAGGGACGTACAGGTCAGCTCGGGTTGACTCTCGCTACGAGACACCTATGACTGTGCTCCTCAGTCAGTTAGGAGTCCACTGCCGCCGACCTTGCCTCAAAATTCCATCGGGAGCCTCCGTGACGACGTCCGACCCGACTTGTGCCAGTCGGGCCTGTTCCTCTGGTCGTCTTTTCTGATCCGAACTTTGAAGGGACGCACAGGTCAGCTCGGGTTGAATCTCGCTACGAGCCACCTATCACTGTGCTCCTCAGTCAGTTAGGAGTCCAATGCCGCCGACCTTGCCTCAAAATTCCATCGGGAGCCTCCGTGGCGACGTCCGACCCGACTTGTGCCAGTCGGGCCTGTCCACCCTTCCAGTCGGGTCTGTTGCTACCATTCGGGTCTGTGCAAGCCAAAACAGCCCAAACCCGACTCTGCAACGGTCCAGCCCGACTCTTGAAGGCCCTATCCCGCATCTCGGGACTAGCCCATTATTTCTCTGTTGCAGGTCCGGCCCAGTCCGCCAACTTCGGCCCATCCATCCTTCCGAAGCCCAATCTTCCATTCGGCCCAGTCCATTCCATCGGAGTTCGGCCCAATCCAGCTCAGACCGGCCCGATACTGTTCAGACCGGCCCGGTCAAACTCACCCAGCATATCTTTGACTTTTTTTATATTTTTTTTATTTACAGAATCACTCCTCAACTTTCCGAACTAGGTAAATTCTCAACTTAGTGGCATGATTAGGGGTCATTTCCTGAATATTATTGTTTGCTTGATGGATATGATTGTGCAGTGTATGTTCTTGAGTCGCGTGGGTGATCGTTTTGTCTCCGAACTCGATTTTACAAACTTTCTATTTTGTCACATTTCAGTCCAGAAGATGTATTTTATTTTCTTAAGATTTGCCCCGAATTTCAAAATCATTTTCAATCAAGCCCCGGTCACTTTATCATTTTTCAATCAGTCCTTGAATTTTCCAGAATTGTTCTAGCATTCCAAGAAACTTTTCGAGTTATTTCAGTTTAGTCCTCGGGCCTTTTTTTTATCTTTCAGATTAGTCCTGATTTTCAATTTCATTTCAAATAAGTCCTAGGGCATTTTCAGTAGTTTTTTTACAAATCAGTCCCCATCTTTTATGATTTGCAAATCAGTCCCCCATCGTTCGGAAATTATAAATAAGTCCCCCATCTTTCGAAATTTACAAATCAGTCCCCAGCTTTCGAAATGTACAAATCAGTCCCCATCGTTTATGATTTGCAAATCAGTCCCCCATCTTTCGTAATTTATAAAGCAGTCCCCAATCTTTCGAAAGTTACAAATCAGTCCCCATATTTTATGATTTACAAATCAGTCCCCCATCTTTTAGAATGTTCAAATCAGTCCCCAAACTTTCAGAATGTTTAAATCAGTCCCCAAACTTTCAGAATTTTTAAATCGGTCCCCCATCTTTTAAAATCGTTCAATTCAGTCCTCTTGACATTTTCCAAAGATATCCAATCGCTTTTCCTACTTGGATTCCCCACCGATAACGCACATGCCTCGTTTAAATAATTTTGTTTATGTAATTATGTGTATGCAACATGATAATATGTGCGCTTTGCAACATATACTTTTCTGTTATTTGTTGTATTCATCGCGGTTCAAGCCTGAACTCATAGGAGACGATATCACGGGGTCCAACGCCCATGCACATTGAGAGCGCGCAACCCGAGTGCGGCATCGGGTCTTGTCTCGACTCAACGTCCCAATCTTAGTGATGTCTAAGTGGAAAGACAACTCGGATAGGATGAATGAGTCGTGGTCAGGACATGACCCGGGAGCTCGACCTGTCCCACGGCTGTCTCAAGAATCAAACGATTCTTCTGTTATCCGTCGGTCCGGTCGGACCCGACCACCGGCTCCATGAGCCCGCGTTGCATTATTTTCGATTTCGGTCTTTTCCAAACCATACGGTGAGCATGAGTGAAATAACGGCCGAACACGAACCAACCGGGATTCAGTCATTGTAATTTATATTTGAGAGAACAATGTAAGGGTTTTACGATGCATATTTATTCATGTAATAATCCCGGTCGGAGAGTGGACGGTCGGAGTGTTCCTTCGAATTTACGGTGTCAAAACGCGTAAGATGAGCGGAACTTAATCATGCGGTAAATAAATAAAAGGGCAAGCCTAGCAAGCTAGAGTACCGAAAGGGCGTGTGGGATATAGGTCCACACGTAATAGAACCCCCGAATTTGGAATTTCCGGTTCCGTACAAGACCATTGCCTTAGCATATTAGGTGTACCCCGTACCCCTAGACCCGGGAAACTTGCCGGCCCTCGACTTTCGGGTCGTAAAATGGCAAGTGGCGACTCCTTCTCACGTGCGTCCGTCGCGCGTCCCCGGGAAGGTGGACACTCCCAAGCCGCGTTACATTTAGGCGCGCGCATTGCGTGCCCCGACGAGACGAAATTCGGGTGCGCACATATAATATACAACCAAAGAAGGTGTAGCGCAGTGACGCACGCTTTCGCTTAGTGATCTAGAGTTTTCAGATTCGATAGTTCGTTGTAGAACTACCTGTACTCTTTTATAAGTTATTTGTGATTTTTATTTCATTAGGCTCATGTACATCCCTTATAGGTATATTCACCAAAAATAATATAAGAATATCTATATAAATTAATTTCCAAGGGATTCTCATGCATATTTTTATTGTTCTGCCCAATATTAGATCTGTACGTCAATTTACAATACTTTACATATTATTTTCTAAATAAATGGATGATGAGATGCTATCATATTATTAATTAGTTAACAGTGAGTCCTGATCGAAAATCAACTTACTTTTTTCGATTATAAAGGAGACTCAATACCTAATACAATAAATGAGAAATCTAAATAATTAACAAAGAGACACCGATAATCCATTAGATATCGAACCTGCAACTTCTATATTAACAGGTAAGGACTTACGCCACAATTCTATACTCCCTTTTGATAATCAACTTACATTTTTAACCATGAAATGCCCCTTTTTTTTTCTTTTAAGAAAAGTCTCAGCGTAAATGATAAGCCAATTCATTTTCCACATATGGATGGACTCAAATACAAGTAAAACGGGCAAGCGACCCAACGCTTCTGATAAGTCCAATTCAGTTATTGCATCAACACATGTATTATTGAATTATGGAATTCATTAATTATTATCTATGTTTTCTTGTGCCTAGGTTATTTGGAAAATTTATGGGGTAGTAAGAGAATATTATCTTGTATTTCATCAATAGCATAATACAATTCAAAGTTAGGCACAAGGTGGCGGAGAATTTCAATCCGGCCAGGAAAAAGGCAAAGGTAATCTCTCCATCATAAGCTAAAGCACTTCTCTCATACAAAAGATATGAAAATAAATAATATTATCATTCCCTCTCATTTCGATGCATCTCATGATCTATGTGGATCCCAAATGTCCAGCTTATCGAGAATATATATTAACAGGTGAGGACTTACGCCACAATTCTATACTCCCTTTTGATAATCAACTTACTTTTTAAACCATGAAATGCCCCCTTTTTTTTCTTTTAAGAAAAGTCTCAGCGTATATGATAAGCCAATTCATTTTCCACATATGGATGGACTCAAATACAAATAAAACGGGCAAGCGACCCAGCGCTTCTGATAAGTCCAATCCAGTTATTGCATCAACACATATATTATTGAATTATGGAATTCATTAATTATTATCTATGTTTTCTTGTACCTAGGTTATTTGGAAAATTTATGGGGTAGTAAGAGAATATTATCTTGTATTTCATCAATAGCATAATACAATTCAAAGTTAGGCACAAGGTGGCGGAGAATTTCAATCCGGCCAGGAAAAAGGCAAAGGTAATCTCTCCATCATAAGCTAAAGCACTTCTCTAATACAAAAGATATGAAAATAAATAATATTTTCATTCCCTCTCATTTCGATGCATCTCATGAGCCATATGGATCCCAAATGTCCAGCTTATCGAGAATATATATTAACAGGTGAGGACTTACGCCACAATTCTATACTCCCTTTTGATAATCAACTTACTTTTTTAACCATGAAATGCCCCCCTTTTTTTTCTTTTAAGAAAAGTCTCAGCGTATATGATAAGCCAATTCATTTTCCACATATGGATGGACTCAAATACAAGTAAAACGGGCAAGCGACCCAGCGCTTCTGATAAGTCCAATCCAGTTATTGCACCAACACATGTATTATTGAATTATGGAATTCATTAATTATTATCTATGTTTTCTTGTGCCTAGGTTATTTGGAAAATTTATGGGGTAGTAAGAGAATATTATCTTGTATTTCATCAATAGCATAATACAATTCAAAGTTAGGCACAAGGTGGCGGAGAATTTCAATCCGGCCAGGAAAAAGGCAAAGGTAATCTCTCCATCATAAGCTAAAGCACTTCTCTAATACAAAAGATATGAAAATAAATAATATTCTCATTCCCTCTCATTTCGATGCATCTCATGAGCCATGTGGATCCCAAATGTACAGCTTATCAAGAATATATATTAACAGGTGAGGACTTACGTCACAATTCTATACTCCCTTTTGATAATCAACTTACTTTTTTAACCATGAAATGCCCCTTTTTTTTTCTTTTAAGAAAAGTCTCAGCGTATATGATAAGCCAATTCATTTTCCACATATGGATGGACTCAAATACAAGTAAAACGGGCAAGCGACCCAGCGCTTCTGATAAGTCCAATCCAGTTATTGCATCAACACATGTATTATTGAATTATGGAATTCATTAATTATTATCTATGTTTTCTTGTGCCTAGGTTTTTTGGAAAATTTATGGGGTAGTAAGAGAATATTATCTTGTATTTCATCAATAGCATAATACAATTCAAAGTTAGGCACAAGGTGGCGGAGAATTTCAATCCGGCCAGGAAAAAGGCAAAGGTAATCTCTCCATCATAAGCTAAAGCACTTCTCTACTACAAAAGATATGAAAATAAATAATATTCTCATTCCCTCTCATTTCGATGCATCTCATGAGCCATGTGGATCCCAAATGTCCAGCTTATCAAGAATATATATTAACAGGTGAGGACTTACGTCACAATTCTATACTCCCTTTTGATAATCAACTTACTTTTTTAACCATGAAATGCCCCCTTTTTTTTCTTTTAAGAAAAGTCTCAGCGTATATGATAAGCCAATTCATTTTCCACATATGGATGGACTCAAATACAAGTAAAACGGGCAAGCGACCCAGCGCTTCTGATAAGTCCAATCCAGTTATTGCATCAACACATGTATTATTGAATTATGGAATTCATTAATTATTATCTATGTTTTCTTGTGCCTAGGTTTTTTGGAAAATTTATGGGGTAGTAAGAGAATATTATCTTGTATTTCATCAATAGCATAATACAATTCAAAGTTAGGCACAAGGTGGCGGAGAATTTCAATCCGGCCAGGAAAAAGGCAAAGGTAATCTCTCCATCATAAGCTAAAGCACTTCTCTAATACAAAAGATATGAAAATAAATAATATTCTCATTCCCTCTCATTTCGATGCATCTCATGAGCCATATGGATCCCAAATGTCCAGCTTATCGAGAAGTCGTATACATATTAAATTATCGATGCATTCGTGATTATAAAAGCTAGCTGATGATCAGTAGGAATATGGTACTACCTTCGATTAGATATGTCTCGTCCAATAATTAATACACCTGATTCATTCGAGATGCTACGTATCTTACGATAAGCTACAATATGGTCTCTCTCTCTTTTTTTTTTCGGTGATAGTTACAATATGGTCTTTGCAGGAAGGAAGTCGGTGATAGCTACAATATGTTCATTCAAAAGAACTCATTTTTCCAGCCACCGGAAACCCATATCACAGGAGTATAACGATGATATATATCCAGGAAGGAAGGAAGTAAGAAGTTATTCATTGAAGGTCGTGCGTGAAGGCAAACTTGCTGAATTTCCATCAAGAGTTTAGACAATTTGATAATCTATTTGGATATAATCTCGCACACTAGTTTCTCTAAATTTATAGCCGATGAGCCCTGTTCCACCGTTGCTTCGAATGCTAGTCGCTTCCACTCCATGGCTCTTTTCTTTATTTGCTTTCCCTTCTCTCCATCCATCAATTCTTTCGTGAGCTTCTGCACTTTGTCTCGCTTCACGTCGCTGCCAATCTCCAGCCCAACCTCCCAATCCATGCACGCATACTTGCAGATTGTCTGTTGATCTCCGAAATAGGGCCAGCACAGCATTGGGACTCCAGCAGTCAGGGTCTCGATTGCCGAGTTCCATCCACAGTGAGTCAGGAATCCTCCGACCGAAGGGTGGTTGAGTACTTCCTCTTGTGGGCACCATTCGGAAATAAAAGCTCTCCCCTTGGTTTCTTCATTGAATTCTGGAGGAATTATTGCAGTGTCCCCATTCACTAGGTCGGGCCGAATTATCCATAAGAATGGATGTTTACTACTAGCAATCCCCATAGCAAACTCTATCAGTTGTTGCGATGTCAAAAATGCTATGCTTCCGAAATTAATATAGAGCACGGATTCAGGTTTTTGTGAGTCTAGCCATTGAAGACACTGCATATCTTCTTTCCATAGGTTGCAACGGATGTGCTTCAGTTGGTTCTCATTTTCTGGGATTCGATCAATAAGCAGCTGAAACGGACCGATTGCATAAGCAGGCCTAGAGAACATCGATGAGAAAGCGTCCAAAACATCTGCTTCAAGTGCCTCAAAGGTGTGAATGATGGTCGCCGAAGCCTTGTCAAATCTGGCTGCCGTGTCCATTACGAAATTGAATATGACATCATCTGGAGCCGTTGTTCGTAAGAAACTTGGCATGTCTCGCAGTCTCATGTTCTTCATGCCAGGAATCCAATCAATTATTGTTTCTAGATAGCCATTCGTAAGATAGCTTTCATCTGCAATTAAAAATAAACCATATCAAGAGATTATATTAAATACACACACATATTTATGTATGTCTTGCATTGTTTTTCCGGAAACGTTATTATGTACATAGAGATGCAAAGTGTACATATAGTTTAGGGCACATATATATTATTGTTAGAGGAGTGGGTATTCAGACCTCAATCAAATGGCCTAGCTGCTTAAATTAGGACGGAAACTAAGGGGTACCGGATCCGGTATTCATTATTAAGAATGGAGGAGAACTATTTCTTGATTCTAATGAGTGTCACTTCATTAAATCTCATTCTCGCTTTGAATCCATTTTAGTAACCGGAAAACAAAAGGATGCTATAAATTTTTGGGATGATCAAGATCAATACATAGGGTCTCAAATCTCCATTTCATGAGATTTACAAGATCAACCCAGGCGTGGCACCATTTACATTGTCTTTTTTTTTTTTTCGCTCTGTGTACCGCCTACTATTTGAAAAATTAATTGATGGTCTCCAATTAAGCCAAGATCGAGTTGGGTCGGCCGCTAAAAGGTAAAACTTGCATATGTGGATTTCTTTTTTTTCTTTTTTTTTTTCATATACTAGATTTGAATCCAATAATATCTGGAGCTTATTGATAATGACAGTACCACTTCTAGCTAGTACGCTTCGATATATATGTTCTTAAATTATGATTACACACACACATATATATACACACTAGTAGATTTACAAGTGCGCTATACGTGAAATATTTTTCGATTGAGTTATAATGCATACTACTAAAATGTAGGAAAATGTAGACTTAATTTAAATTTCATTAAAAATTTAATCATATATAAAATGCTTCATTTCATATTGATTACTAATGGATCATCAAAATCAATTAATAAAACGTTAATTTAAATTAAAAGTAATTGTTGTGCCCAAACTAAAAAAGAAAAGAAATAGTTGGTTTACATATAAAATTTTATTTATAAAAAATTACAAAAACAATATCAACAATGAATCATACCTCTCGTACCATCATTTAAATTTACTTTCTGTCATGTGCACTCAATTACATGAAACATTACAACCGTTAGATGATGATGCTCAGAAACTAAATTTTATATCTACAAATATTTGAAATGGTATAAATTTATCTAACCTGAGAATTGACATAATTTATCATTGTAAATGGTGGAAGACTCACTATCTTATCAATTACATTATAAAGTCCTACGAAAAAGATTTAAACTTGTATCATGGAAATATTGGGAAATATAAATGTGTAGTTTTAACAAATAGAATTTGTATATATTATGAAAATATAATACATTAAGTGCTATTCATTACTGAAATATTCAATAAAGCATAATTTTTTAATATTTAAAATAAACAAATATTTCCAGTTTTTGATATTTTTTAAAATTCTTAGTAAAGAAGAATATTTATGAATTATTAATAAGTCTCAAATCAATGACTTTTACATTTGTTTTCAGAATACATCATTTAATAAAATTTTAATTCTTAATTTTACATAAGTATTTTCTAGTGAGATATTTACATAATATATTTTGAATTTTTACAGTTTTCATGATTATATAAGAAGCATGTTTTGAATTATCCAATTTTCAAATAAAATAATTTTCCATATGTTTTTAAAATTTTCAACTATGTATTCCATATTATTTCATGGAATCCTCAAGCTCCATGCCTAGTATTCAATATGAGGTGTGACAATAGCCAGTTGAAAAGAAATATCTTATACCAACGTGAGTTAGTTCAAACAGTTCGGCATTTGTTCCCCTTAAAAAATGTCTCAGGTTCAAGTCCTTGTGAGTATAAAAATTCATGCTGGGAGAGTTTTACCCTTTAGTGGGCCGACCAAGCTTGACTGGATTAGTCGGGGTTCAATTGGGCTTTTGGATACCAGATTTCACATAGAAAAAAATATTATAAATCATTAATTTTCCATGCTAATTTTTATGCACATATATATTTAAAGTATGAAAAATTGCATTATTAAAATGTTGCATTATTTAAAGATCGAAAATACCATCAAATCTTTTAGATATCACGGTAATCTCTAATTTAAGGCAATATGAATTTTTTAAAGGTAATTTTATTAGTTTATTTGTTTTCATTTTTTGAATTATTTTGATAAAAAATTATTGTTTTTTTAGTTTTTAAAATTTGAAATTATTTACATTTTTATTATTTAATAAAATAACTTCTCAAGTTTTTTTAGTTTTTAAAATTTAAAATTATTTTCTATTATAAAATTAGTGACAAAGTCATTCGACATTATTTTAGATTATAATATTCCATTTGGAAATTTAAAATACCATAAATTGTTTTGATACTACAATAATCTCCAATTGAAGGCAGTATCAAATTTCTAAATGAAATTTTCTATATTTTTTATTTTCGAGATTATTTTTAATAAAAAATAGTTTCTAAAGAAATCTCATCATAAAATTTGATTTCTGGATTTCTTTAATTTTAAGAATCTACATAATAGAATGTATTTGAAATAAATGAGAAGATTTATTAATCTTAAATTTCTAAAATAATAATAAATATTTCATACATAAATAATAATATCAAAATAAGTATATATTACTATATATTCATACACGATAAAAAATATACTAATATATGGTTACGTGGATAGCTTTTAGTGTATATATAGTAAGAAAAAGTAATTATGAATTATATATTATTATAGACACCTATTTTTAAAAAATAGATTAGATAATATTTTATAGATATTAATAAATTATAATTTATTTTCATAAAACAAATCAAATTTGTTCACTGAAAAAGGAAGACAAATCGGATTATATTTTATCTAGATTCAGTATGATAGTTATAAAAAGGAATTATCATACATATAAACATGTGCCTATTCAACTCTCAAAGAATACCTCTACAACTAGAGCGAGCTCTCGAAACGTATATCTATCCTTAGATGCAATTGACTTAATTAGATTATTTTTTATTTTATTTTTCTCTTTCTTTCTTTTTTCCTCATATGATCTTTTAAGATTGATAATGTGAGATTTGTCTCTCGAAAGGAACCGCTACCCCTATACGTAAGCTCTCAGAAAGTAAGATAGTCTACTGCTAAACTTGAAGTTATTTATTTATTTTATTCTTTATGTTTCACTTTTGATTTTCGAATGAATTTTTTTAGCTTTTTTTCTCTTATTTTTTTTCAAGATTGGTGATGTGAATTTTGCCTCTCGAAAGCTATTTGCTACCCCTATACGAAACTATAAAAAAGTAAGATCGTTTACTACTAAACTTGAAGTTATTTGTTTATTTTGTTCTTTTATTTCACTTTAAATTTTCGAAGGAATTTTTTTTATTTTTTAATTATAATTTCTTTTCACATTGATGGAACTATCACGCGCAACGCACGGACTCCACGACTAGTAGATATATATATGTGTGTGTGTGTAATTTCAATTTTAGGCAATAGGGTCATGCAGTAGCCATTACAGCATATGACATGTAAATCTTAAGTACAAACAAAATTATCTACATTGTTATAATTATGATGCTTTCCTGTGTAATTTTTTCAATCTACCTAAGTATGTATATATTTCTTTTAAGAGAAATCAATAAGCCTAATAATAAATAGAAAGGATAAAAATAAAAAGTAGGAAAATTTCACCGATGATCGAATTGAACTCAAAACCTGTGATATCAAAAGATGGCATATATGTTACTGTACTATACGCACTCTACAATGTTGTAATACTTCGTTAGTTCCTTATGATGCTTTATCCACTTTATTTTGGCCGTCTAGACCACACAGTCACTATAAGAATAATTTACAGAACATATACTTAAGAAAATGGAGTTTAATTTCTAACATGGCTTTACCTTCTAGTGGAGCAAACCCTTTTTCTATGAGCTTAGGATAGTGCATGAATGCCATCAGGGCACAGGCTGGTATAGTCCACAAGTTCACGACCGGGATCCCGAACTTCTCACTCGCTGGATAGGCTGAGAACGTCATGAAACCATCTGCCACAATGCAAGAGACCGGTGGAAAGCCCGAACCAGAAGCTGCCGCCCTCTCCTTCAGGTCATTGATGAGGGCACAGAATGGATACAGCAAGTAGAGCCTAGCGGACTCGCAAAGGGAGATAACATCCTGGGTCGCGTTGGCCTGAGATGGTGGAAGCCCGTCCGGGATCTCCACGAGCTGGAAACCAGCGGGGAGATCATTTAGGAAGCTCCGGCCTCTGGCCTCAACTAGGCGCCTATGGTTATACTCCGTGTTAACGAAGGTGATGTAGAGGCCTCGGTGGTGAAGGAGCTTCGCGAGTTTGAGCATCGCCCCTATGTGGCTCTGAGTTGGGATAGGCAAACAGACCACATGAGATTTCTTGGAAGCCATCTTCGTCTCTCTGCCTCCTCAACCCTAAGCAATTAGGGGCATATCATAATCGAAGTGCGGGTGATTTATATGCAACATCTTCTTGTTGTACTAGTCCTGCTTGTCCCTTCTTGGATGGTCGGCTTTAGAAATTGACTATTTTTTTTTCGATTACAAGAATAAATGATGGGATTAGTATGTTAAAGGGCACAGGTACTCTCACAACGAGTATCAAATCTAAAATTTCTTCGTTACATGGCGAAATGGTGCGTCACTGTGCTACACATTGTTTGATGAGTAAAATCAATTTAATCAATACTGAAACGTGCTAAATTGTCCAACGTATATATACACATTTAGATCTAAGTTTTTCCATAAGTATGTATTGGAGAGTAATATGAAATATATATGAGTGGATTTCTTATCACATAAAGCCATGCTAGATTGAAATATGTGCTTCAAGACAAAGGGGATTTGATGCAGTGGTACAAGTCGTTGTTCGGAACTATAAGATCTCGGGTTCGATCCTCGTTAGTGAAACTTATGTGCTCCTTTTTTTAGCTTTACTATTTCTATTATTGCACTAAGCTATATGACTCTCTCATATTTTTTTTAAAAAAAAAGAAATATATATGTGCTCAAAGTGTATTCAATCATTGCATGTGCCGTATTCATTTAAGTTGCTACAAGATAGCATTACTTGTGGAATGGATTTTTGACGTGGCAAAAGACGTAGTAAATCGATATCTCGAGAAAAATGAGTTTTGATGACTATGTCTCTAGGGAAACGGTCTTTAGAGCAAAACTCACAGCCTTTAGCTATGAAAAGACAAAATTTATGCCGAATTCCATCGTTTATGACCTAAAAATGGGCATTTTTATGTTATTTGAGTTTTTTTACAATTTTAGGAAAAGTTTATGTCTTTCGTGCAATTTAGACATTTTTAATTCTATTTAAGCATTGCAAAACCCTAGGGTTAGAAGAGTTGTCTTTTGATTAGTTAATAAAAATTAGAACTTTCGTACTCTTTGCCTAATCTCGGATTCGATTCGAGTTTGATGTCTATTTTCTAGTATTCGTAGAATCAACAGGTGATAGAAGGTCGTAATTTCGATATTCGTGCGCGAATCAACGGATTTGTGATAAGTTACTCGCGTGTACGCTGCGTCGATTGGTATCAAAGCCGCGTTCGTTCTTGGATCAACGATGCCGCCCCAAAGAACAGCTAATCAATGTCGTGTTGCGGAGGTGAACGAACTGGATCGGAAGATCGAGCATATCATTGATACCCGACTGGTGGTATCGTTGGAGTGTAGGCTAGGCGTGGTTGTGGATCGCCTAGCCGAGAGGATGATAGCGCTAATGGAAGCCTGACAGGAGGTCGACCCGAGGCGCGGCCGAGTTCCTAATCCAATTGCGAATTTGGAGGATGTCGAGTATGATTCATATTCTAAAGAGCACGCAACTTTGTTTTCCTTAGAAGATTCGTTTGATGACGCATTTTTTGTAGCGGAGGCGATGGAGAGCCCGAGTTCGATGATGAGGGAGATAACAAGGGTTATGACGAGTACTGGAAATTCGATGAATTTAAGGGGAATGATGTGAGTGTCTTTGTTTCTGTGAAGTATGATGAGGATAACAAGGAGGCTAATGCGATTTGGGAGGCCATCAATAAGAGGATGGACTCACAAAGAAAATATAAGAGGGAGGCGAGGCTGAAGCAGGAAATTGAGAATTACCGTATCTCGAATCAACAGATGAGGGCGAGGATGTCAGATGTCAGATGTCTTTATCGAATCAATCACTGCGACAAAGTATTTTGAGTCATAATTTTTTCCAATCATCCGTTCTGGAGCATGGGCTAACATCGGTTTCTATTCAAGTATGGAAGATGTATATGTTTGTGTGGATAATTTTATCTCTGAACTCTTAGGGCGAATTCTCTCCACCCAAGGGAGAATGATGCGGTAAAAGACGTAGCAAATCTGTATATCGAGAAAAATAAATTTTGACAACCATCTCTCGAGGGAAACGGCCTCCAGAGCAAAACTTACAGTCTATGACTATGAAAAGACAAGATTTAAGCCGAATTCCATCGTTTAGAGCCTCAAACGGGCATTTTTATGTTATTTGGGTGTTTTTACAATTTTAGAAAAAGTTTATGTATTTCGTGCAATTTAGAGATTTTTAATTCTATTTAAGCATCATAAAACTCTAGGGTTAGAGGAGTTGTCTTTTGATTAGTTAATAAAAAATTGGAGCTTTCGTGCTCTTTACCCAATCTCGGATTCGATTCGAGTTTGATGCCTATTTCCTGGTATTCGTAGAATCAACAGGTGATCAAAGGTCGTAGTTTCGGTATTCGTGCGTAAATTAACGGGTTTGTGATAAGTTACTCGCGTGTACGCTTCGACAATTTCACGTAATGAATGGAAGAGATTATTTTTCCTATCGAAATCGCGAGCAATATCAAGGGGTTTGTCCTGATGATTGAATAACATTTTGAGATCATTAGTTAGCAATATTTTGGCCTACGGCAATAGAATCATTGAATTAGGCCGGCACCTCCTTGTCTTCCTCTGGTTGAAGTATTGGAGTTTGCATCAGCCGTACTTCTTTTGTCTGTGAATGTGCGTCGAACCCGTATGTATTTTCTTGGTGGTGCCAAATAGATATGCCAAATCATACCTAGGTGAGCGTCAAGCCATACTAAAAATCTCATTTGATTAATTTTGGAAGTGATATAAACTAATACTGCTGTCTCTTCTTTCTGTATTAACTGATACATGTATTCTTCTGATTCAAGATATATCAAAGTTAATCAATGATGCACACCTTCGCTTAGTAATCAAAAGGTTCCAAGTTTAATACTTAGTGAAAATACCCGTCGTATTTTGTTACTATTAAGATTTTTATTTCATTGTAATAGGTTCATGGACCTCCTTTGTAACCGGAAAAAGATTTAGGAAATCTGTTCACCAAAAAAAAAAAGGAAAATAGCCCCATATAGGACAACTTTTACCTTATTTTCACTTCCTAGTACATTTTTAAAAGTTGTCACGATCTAGCACGATTCACCATTTTATTCCCGGATCTAGCACACCATTAAACTCCGTCTAAAAACCGTTAAACATTGTTAAACACCATTGGACGGAGTTTAATGGTATGCTAGATCCGAAAATAAAATGGTGATTCATACTAAATCGTGACAACTTTTAAAAACGCGCTAGGAAGTGAAAATAAGGTGAAAATTGTGCTATATAAGGCTATTTTCCCTTTTTTTATTCAAAAATTCACCGCCCAGATAAATCTGAAAATTAGTGTGGAGCTTTACAATAATATCAGGAATATGGGTTAAAAGTTTAAGCTATTTTTAAGATTGGACGGTTCACAAAATTTATCAAAATCAAAATACCAAAAAAAGGTATAAATATTTTTTACCTGAAGATTCACAGCAAAAAAAAATCTAAAAATCTATGTGGAGCTTTATAATAATATCAGGAACATGGGGTAAAAGTTTTATCTCGTTTTGAGATTGGGCAATTCACAAAAATATCAAAATCGGAATACCGAAAATATATGTGAATATATTTTATCTGAAGATTCACTATCCAAAAAAATATAAAAATTTGTGAGGAGCTTTATAATCATGTTAGGAATATGGAGAAAAAGTTTCATCTCGTTTTGAGATCAGACGGTTCACAAAAATTATCAAAATCAAAGTATCAAAAAGAATAGTAATTATTTTTTATCTGAAGATTCACCACAAAAAAAAATGAAAAATATGTGAGGAGCTTTATAATAATGTTAGGAACATGGGGAAAAAGTTTCATTTCGTTTTGAGATCGAATGGTTCACAAAAACTATTAAAATCAGAGTACTGAAAAGAATGGTAAATATATTTTATCTGAAGATTCATCGTCCAGAAAAATCTGAAAATCTGTGAGGAGCTTTATAATAATGTTAGGAATATGGGAAACAAATTTTATCTCATTTTGAGCTCGAACGGTCCACAAAAACTATCAAAATCAAAGTGCCGAAAGAAGGTTAATTATTTTTTATTTCAAGATTCATCGTCCACAAAATTTGAAATTTTTTGTGGAGCTTTATAATAATAATAGAAACATGGGGTAAAAGTTTCACCTCGTTTTGAGATCGGACGATTCACAAAAGCAATCTAAATCAGAACACAAAAAAAAGGTAAATATTTTTTATTTGAAGATTCACCATTCAGAAAAATCTAAAAATTTGTGTAGAGTTTTATAATAACATCAAGAACATAGGGTAAAATTTTCACATCATTTTGAGATCGTACGGTTCATAAAAACTATCAAAATCAGAACACCGAAAAGAGTGCTAAAAAGGGAAAATAACCTCATGTAGCACAGTTTTTACCTTATTTCATTTCCTAACATGTTTTTAAAAGTTGTCACGATCTAACACGAATCACCATTTTATTCCGGAATCTAGCATACCGTTAAACTCCATCTAACGGTGTTTAACGGTTTTTAGACATAGTTTAACGGCGTGTTAGATCAGGAAATAAAATGATAATTCGTGCTAGATCGTGACAACTTTTAAAAATATAATAAGAAGTGAAAATAAGGTAAAAATTATATTATATAGAATTATTTTTCTTTTATAAAAATACTTTGCACCCAAGATCAATGTTGTCCTTTTTCCCTTTTGACTCCAGCTGGCAAGAGCAACTGTTTGATGTTTCGGTTCTTCGATCTTCCACTCCACTGGAAAAGAGAGATTAATTATGCTTCTCTTTTTTCATTAAATAATTTTTTGGGTTAAAAGAGGTATATGCATAGTAAATGAAAAATAATGAGAAATAAAATTTTTTTATAAAATTTCAGTGATGAGAACTGAATTCAAAATCAACTTTATTAAATTACAAATATGAGATTATTTTTTTATAACTAAATATATAGTTATACTACACTTTTTTTTTTTTTACAATCAAAGTTACTTTCGCTCAGAAAAATTATTGTTCCGATCTCAGTTTCAACTATATCATGATAGCACAACTATCCATGTTTGACAAACACATGACTTGTCAGAAATGAGCACATATTCGATGGATCTAGAACCAATTTTTGGCGACTGCTGGACTGGTGATGCCCCATTATATGTCAATTTCCCTCTATTGTTTTCAGTGGCTGCTGATCAAGATGCTCGGGTTGTCAATGGATTTTTGGAAAATAATAAATGGTGTCGGTGCTTCCATTGGAGAAGATCTCTTTTTAGTTGGGACGAGGATCTTCTGAACATACAGCCTCTCCTTGACCTGCTTCTTGCTGCAAATTAAGTAGGAGTTCTCTTGATAAGATCATTCGGTGGCTTAATACTGATGGTTCTTTCTTGGTGAAATTTGCTCGCAATTCCTTGTGTTCAACCTTTGCACTCTCCTCGAATATCTCTTTCTCGATTGCTTGGCAAGGATTAGCTCCATCAAAAGTAGAATTCTTTCCTTGGCTGGCCATCCAAGGGAAAGTCTATACCAAGGTGGATGTATCATGGTGTCTCTCCTCCCATCAATCTTCTTGTTACTCCTAGCAAGCAAGATCTTAAGGATGGTAATCACCTGTTTTTATTTTTAACGTTTCCTGGAGCCTCTAGAATTATCTTTTGTCTTTGTGGGGATTTTATTTGTGTACGCCGGCTTGTCTTAGTGATTTCTTCCTGCAATGGTCGAGCTTCGTTGTTGGTAAACTGCAAAGAGAGTGTTGGACTATACTGCCGTATCGTATGCGACTATTTGGTCTATTTAGCTTGTAAGAAATAAATTCATCTACAGATCAATCCTTCATTATTGAGGAACTCATTGAAGTTATCTTCCTTTGTCCCTCCATTTAATCGAAAGCTACCATCGAAGACTTCCCATACTCAGTAGCTGAGCTTCTGCGCTCCTCAGAGGTGGTTCATAGATGGTCCTACTAGAAACACCCAAGACCTCAAATAAGCTGGATAGCTCCTCCAATGTGATGGCTCAAATGGAATACCGATGGCTCATCCACTGGGAAAGCCCGGCTTCTCAAGAATTGGCGGTGTCTTACGCAACTCAGACGGTTACTTCATTTGCGTTTTTACTTACCCGGTTGGAATCTTTGATTCGAGTCTCGCCAAACTTCGTGCCTTTAAGTGAGCTCTTCAATTACCGCCTCTCATACGAATTTCTTTAGTTCATCTCTCATTATTGAATCAGTCTCTTCAATAGTTATTGGTTGGATAGAAAAGGGCCCAGGTGATCCATGTAAATACCGTTAGATCTTCATAGACATTCAGCTCTCTTCGCTTCATTTCAGTCGCATTAAGTTTAAGTGCACTCTCAAGGAAAGTAATTATGTTCTAGCTGATTAGTTAGCTAAATTTGGCATGGATAGAAATCAGGATTTTATTTCTTGAAGTTTAAGTCCTTTGTCGTCAGCTTTTTCTTTCTTCTTGTCGCTCCTCTTCACGCCTTCTTGTCACAACCAGAAATTTCGACAAAATATTTCCTAAATTTCATCAATATCATTTATCATATAAACTATTCTTATAAAATCTGTTTTCCACAACTCTCAAAAATATATAATCAATCCAGCAATATCTAATATATATATTTCAAAAGGGAGTAACTTTTCTCAACTACATTACTAAACCAACTAAACAAAAATTTCAGATCGTAACATGTTTAAATACATTTTATACAAAAAGAATACTTATCAAATAACTAATATCCCTACTTAGTCCTTCGAGCTGATCCCCGATGTCCAAAAAATTCTCATGTCCAGCTAGTCTAGCTCCTATCTCATCTGAAAAATATATGCATAGTGTGAACTGCATCTCAATGAGCACAAAATTCCAAAGTGAAATGAACTATTATTAACTAAAAATGTATTTTTAAATAAACAAAGATAATATTAGTATACCCAAATCTATCATTTAATTCCCCAACACATCATGATATACATTATATACAAATAATTACTAAATTGATTCTTAAACAATCAATCATCTTTATACCTATATAAAAATAATCGAATTTAACCATTAACTCAGCATCACTTAACATTCATAGATTGACTATATTCAACTCTAGCAAACACGACTTTCCTAGAATACTTTCAGTCAACCTCAATAATTATCACATCTATAGCAATCAGAACAGATAAACAATATACAGCACATTCAATCAATATAGCCATAGAGTTGCATTTCCTCATAATAGAGTTGTGACAGTACCGTGACCCCGCACTCATATCCACAAATTCCTCATTTCATTTCTCTCAAGCGGGGGCTGCCCATTATCCTCCGGCAGTAAGAGTCTATGCGTCTCTTTTTGTATCCCGCCGGATCAGCGATCTAAGCATCCATTTTTGTATCCCGCCGGATCAGCGATCTAAGCAACTATGTCATCTCACCTCACATATCCATACCAAATTCTTATTCCCAAAATTATCACAATATCTCTTTAAATAATACTCCGCATATTCATATGATATATATATATATATATATCATTTCACAAAAAATAGAGTATTCACAGTGCTCTAAAAAATTTATTCAACGAGAAGAGCCTCAGGTTGTATAAGACTCGGTCTCCTTAGCTCCTATAAATTATAAACACGGTTAAAAGTCAAATATAAATATGCATATATACTTATATATTTCAATCTTAATCTATCTATAAATTTCTAATTATGAAATTGACCTCATTGAAATCTACTCATACCAAAAACACACACTAACCAGTTACGAGGCACCTCCACGATCAAGAAATTTAACCTCATCAAAATCATTTTAAGGTAATAGAATCATTCTTTGCAAAATTCTCACCCTGATCAACTTCAACAAAGCAACATAAATCAAAAGGACTAACTGACAATCGATAGAGTAATACCATTCAACCAAAACAAAATGTTTAGATCAGTACTCACAGGGCAGCTCAATGACTCTAATAAGAAATAAAACCAACCAATAACATTTACTCTTACAATGCTTTTAATACACATCAGCTAGTTTGGTATATCTCCCTATCCACTAAACAAAACTCCTATTTGATAATTCATTTAGACACAATTGAAACTATTTTTAAGAAAATCAATTTCGCATAGGCAACTCAAACAATAAGGGCAACTGATAATAAGGTGCTTAAACCCGATTTCAAATATTTCAAAGCAACAGCAAATTTCTCCTCAATAACCTCACCAAACCAAGTTCATATCCTAACATAATAACACATCAAAACATATAACCATCAAGCATATATCACTACAAATCACCCAAGGCAGAATTGAAACTCAAAACAGGTTAAGTATTCTCATTTAATTTCGTTTTTCAACACATAGCGTAATATAATAGCTTATTGATATGAGGACATAACAAAGCTTCATAAACTTCCTTAATACAACACCCAAGACTATAGAAATATAAATCAATCAATCAAATAATTTACCCAATAGCAATTGGATAAGCCGAACACTCTAATTCAATATCATTGCCAGTTAAGTTTCTCAAGTTATTCAATCAATAGGCCAAAACATATTTAAGCTGAAATCAGTGAAATTAAACCTCAATTTGCTTGTAAACTTGATTAATAGAGACACCTAACCCATAAACAACCTACCCACATCGAATTTCATGTCACTAGTTGGAATTCTAGATTGAACTGAGATGAAGAACGAGGCCTAATTCACCTCTAAACACTATGAATGAGAGCGTCTACGGTTAAGAGAATCAACTTACTGATCGAAATTCCAAACCTATCCTTCATCTTCATCTTCCTCCATTCGATTTCTCCCTCTGGTGTACTTCTAGTCGCCTCACGGTGCTCTGTTCTACCTAGTACGAAAGAAAATAACAGAACTCGTGCTTCGTTGCGAAGCTCCCCGAAGCTCAGCCCTCTTCGCTTTCGAATTTTCTCAACTCCGCTGCCTCTCTCTCTCTCTCTTCTTCTTCTTCTCCTCTCTCTCTCTCTCCTCACTTTTATTTGCTCGAAGAACACAACCCGAAAATCAAAACCCAAAGTGAAGCAAAAAGGAGTGAAAGAGACGGTGAGAAGCTTTAAGAAGGAGATAATTAAAAATTAATTAAAGTATTATGGGCTAGGAGAATATTGGAGGCCTTGTGGGCTTACTAATTCCAACAAATCAGCCCATTAGCAGTTTTTTTTTTTTTCGTTTCAAGCCACCTGCATTATAGTCATATGTGCGTGTGTATATCTATAGATATATATGAATACCTATATAAGTCAGCAGTATCAACCAGCAGCAATATATAGATATATATACATATAAAATACATCACTTATATGATTAGTTATATTCGGGTTGAAATTGCCGTATTTCACACTTCTTCCCTATTTCTTTGACTCAAAGATGTAATGTCTCTATATGGCTTTTACAACTTCTTTTTTTTTCTCTTTCGATTACAAAGGAGATCTATGAACATAGTACAATGAGATAAAAATCATAAACATCTAATAAAGAGGCACAATAATTCACCTGAATATCGAAACCAAAATCTCTAGATTACCAGATGAAAACATGTGTTACTGTGCTACACACTCTTTGGTTTTACAGCTATCTTTAATTAATGATAAGCATTTATCCCAAAAAGAAAAAACATTGTCAGTAAAACACCCTATTTTTGGATAAGCGACGCGCGAAACTCTTTAATATAGAAAACATGTCACTTTTCTTATATATAAACACACAATATAAATCAATAGAAACTGAATGTTCATGTCACTTGGAATTTAAGAGGATTATTGACTAGACAAAATTCATCTAGACAGAACATTGTAAAACAGATTATCTAGATTCACGGACGATGAACCATGCGGTTCGGTCGCCCCAATTGCGAGTTTCTTCCATTCCATGGCTCTATCCGTCAAATGCTTCCCTCTCTCTCCTTCCATCAACTCCCTCACGAGCCTCTCCACTCCATCTCGCTTCACATTACTGTCAATCTCCAACCCGACCTCCCATTCCGTGCAACTGTATCTACAGTTGGTCGGTTGGTCGCCTTGACAGGGCCAACACAACATAGGGACCCCAGCAGTCAGGGCCTCGATAGTCGAGTTCCACCCGCAGTGAGTTAAGAATGCGCCGGTGGAAGGGTGCTTGAGCACTTCCTCCTGAGGGCACCAGTCACAAATAAACCCCCTCCCTTTCGTTTTCTCGATGAACCCCGGAGGGAGAATTGCGGTGTCCCCGCTCACCAAGTCAGACCGAATTATCCATAAGAATGGATGTTCGCTGTCAGCCATTCCCATAGCGAACCCGACTAGCTGTTCTGGCGTCAAGAATACGACGCTTCCAAAGTTCACGTAAAGGACAGATTTGGGTTTCTGTAAGTCGAGCCATTGGAGACACTCTATGTCCTCCTCCCATAGATTGCACGCAATGTGCTTGAGACTGTTCTTGCGCTCCGGAATCCGATCGAGAAGCAGTTCGAATGGGCCGATTGCATAAACCGGCCTCGGTAACAATACCGACAAAGCACCAAGAACATCTGATTCGAGCGCATCGAATGTGTGAATGATCGTCGCATCAGCTTTATCAGCTCTCGCGGTGGTATCTTTGCAGAAGTTACACAAGATGTCATCGGGGTCCATACTGCGGAAGAACCTTGGAAGGTCGCGGAGCCTTAAGCTTTTCATGCCTGGAATCCAGTCGATTGTTGTGTCCAAGTAGCAGCTTGTTAAATAGGTCTCATCTGCTTTTGGGGGGAAAAAAAATCATATTAACAATTAATATGCTTATTTATTACTTTATCAAGCTATATAAGAGATGTATCAAGTATCTTTTTTGGTTATAAGGGAGATCCGTAGACTTAATGCAATGAAATAGAAATTCTAATATCTAATAAGGGGCATGGATAGACCCAATGAACTAGAAATTCTAATATGTAATAAAGGGACATGGTAGTCTCGCAGGTTATCGAATTCGAAATCCCTTGGTTACCAGACAATGGCGTACACAACTACACTACACTCACTTTAGATAGATTTATCAAGTATTTAATTAAGCAAATTGCATTACATCACAGCACTGAAGCCCAAAAACACATGCTTCACCCAAAAGATAAGCCCCAAAACACATGGATTGTTCCTAAATCTAGGCGAAAATTAAGGGAGAAAATAATCATACTGTATTGATATGTTGCTTCATTGTTAAAAAAAGAAAGACTCCACGAAGACATTGCTGGTTCTTTGACGGTAAAATTTTTTGTTCTCGATGAGAAGATGCAGAGAAATGACACATACTCTACTAACCTGGGTTAAGCAAGGTCTTAATTTTTAGTAAAACAAAAAATTGCCGTTGGAAGAGTTTTATCTTTTAGTGGGCTGAGCCGACTCCACTAGATTAGTCGGGGCACAATTGAGCTTCCGGATACCAGAATTCAAGCCAAAAAAAATGACACATACTCTCGTCTAACATCAAAAGATTTAATTTCATTTAATTTTCGCGAATGAGATCTCCCGTTTCGTTCCCCTTTTATTTCTCTTTATTTTTTCCATCTCTTTGTGCATATAGAGCTCTGCTATAACGGAAGGGGAAAAAGAAAGTCTTTTGGTTCTTGGCCTAAGCACTCTCTTATGTTAATCCAGTTTGCAAGACGCACACAGCGTGTTTTACATGAAAAAGAAACAGTGAACCAAACCTACTTTATTGTGCTTCATTTCTTCATGGGATGGTGATGGTGGATCACGCAATTAGCGGGTAGTCATGTCGATAACGAGGTTGTATAGCATCAAATATTATCTTACTGGTATGCTAGACAGCTTGAGACGACCAACATTAATTGGTACTGTGGTACGTGATAGAATTTCGTGAACTAGACTACCAAAGTTAATTAGGAAATAAGAGAAGTATGTAATATGAGCCGACATTGTTATTGTTATCGGTTACCTTTCAGTGGAATGAAGCCTTTCTCCATAAGCTGGTGGAGTTGCATAAATCCCATGAGGGAGCAAGCTGAAATGGTAAACAAGTTCACGACAGGGATCCCGAATTTTTCACCAGCAGGGCAGGCCGAGAATGTCATGAAACCATCCGCCACGATACAGGACACCCGTGGGAGCGTCGGGTCAGAAGCCGCCCTCTCATTCAGATCCCCGATGAGGCTGCAGACGGGGGCCACCAAGTGGTGCCTCACGGAGTCGCACATGGTCTTGAGGTCCTGGGTCGCGTCCGACTCCGAGGGAGGAAGCCCGTCAGGGATGACAACAAACTGGAAATCCGGAGGGAGGCGATCGAGGTAGGTCGGGCCTCCTTTGGCTAACCTGAGCAGGCGGCTGTGGTTGAACTCCGTGTTGACGAAGGTAATATGGATGCCCCGGTGGTGGAGGAGCTTCGCGAGTTTCAGCATGGTGCCGATGTGGCTCTGAGCAGGGCTAGGGAGGCAGAGGGCATGGAGTTTTCTTGTGGATGGATCCATCTTTGCCTAGCTAGCTGGGTTGATCTAACTCTCTGTTCTCTGAGATAGAAGTTTCTTAAATGCAGGAAGCTATAAATATTATATATTCATAATATTATACACATGTGCGTGGGGACCTCGAGATATTTTCACCAATCTTTTTTGTTTTTTAGTGTGCATCATTCCAAAATCAGAAGTTTTCAACTAATTATCCAAATTCAAGTCGAGTTAGGAAAGCTCTTTCAATCGTATAGTTTTTCATTTGTAGCGCAATGACGCACGCCCTTCCCTGTTAACCTAGAAGTCACAAGTTTGATACCTAATGAGACTATCCGTGTCCATTTACTAATTATTTAGTATTTTTCTTTCGTTTTACTAGATTTTGACTTTGAGTCTTTTTTATAACCAAAAAAAAATCGAACCCAAAATCATAATTAAAAAGAGCAAGAAGTGGAAAGTTTATTCACAAATCTTGAGATTAGTCAAGACACCTACCTAATAATAGTTGTGGCCCTAAGCACCAAATAGTCAAATATTATATGGAGCAATTTCTTTTTATTTTTTATTTTTTTTTTTTGTGCATCCTGATATCCGTAACTTCAATTGAGCCCTTACACTATAAAAAATTTCATATATTGCTACAATATACAAAAGGGAAAACGAAAATAATTCGTTTACCATCAAGGATTGGAATGACAATAATTCGTCCCCGGGAATGGCAATGCCCGAGCAAACATTGGCACCCCAAATGGCGAAGAGGGGGACACCGTTCTTTGTAGCAGGTCAACCCAAGATAAACGCCCGAGGAAGACGAGCACGGTAACTCTCAGATCCTCCATTTAAGAATAAGAATGGACTCTGCACAGGCTCAAGATTTCTTTCAATTTCATTAAACGATGAGATACCGCATTTCTTGTGTTTCTGCAGGTTAAGGAGCCAATCCTCCGGTACACAAAGCGACAGAAGTCACAAGTTGCTTGAGCTTTGAAAGAAGCCACTGCTTACTTAAAGATCTTTCTCACTCTGTGATTTGACTAGATTCAGAACTAAACTAAATAGCTGGAATTATGACATCATGAGTTCATCCAATCCTTTTTTCTGCAACAGAAATGGGATATTCAGCATTTTCACAAAATAAAACATGGAGCACCTTGATGTACTCAAACAAAAATAATATACAGTAACTAAGTCCATATTTGACTTGACGAAAAGCACCAAAATCTAACAGTGGCAACTCAGAAAAAACTTTCATCAATGAAAGGATGCATTCTTACAAAATAGAAGACATTTCTAAGAAAATGAAATGACATAAACAGCTATATAATGTATATCCACAAAAAACTTCAAAAAAAAAAATTAAAAGGACTATTTAAACAAATTTCAATTATATTTTTTCTTTGACAAAAACAAAAATCTTTCCTGCTAAACTCAATTTTCTCAATTTGAACTATAATTTTTTTCTGTAAACTCCATAATAAAAAGTGAGTTTATTTAAAACCACAATCATGCATCAAAAGTTATATTTCCAATAGGAAGTTTGAAGTATGCTTATTACAGTAAGGAAAAGGATTAGGGGGGCAACTTTATGTAAAGTGTCCTACCCCTACTTACCTTTTGCTCAAAGAGAACTTAGAGCAAGCAACAAATAGAGAACTCTGAGCAAGCAAGCAACAAATTTAGAGGGTCCAATTGCCCATCGCTATGCAAAGAGCCAATTGAAAGCGAATCAATCGAGAAAACTCAAACTCAACATAACGATTAACAATGAAATGCATATAGAAAACCTTATTGAAATTGGCTAAGGAAAGAACTGGAGATACCTTTCTGTAAGGTGCTCTACCGTGCTCGAAGGGAGAGCTGCAGAGTTGCAATTGCAGTTTGTAGGGAATGGCTTTATAAATGCGATTTGATTTTTTTTGGCAAATTTGCTTTTCAAATGAGAGTGGATAGCAGAATTTTCGTAATGGTTGAGAGGGAGAGAGAAGGATCTGGAAGGGAAACGGAGACCCAAGCACTGTTATCAGAACCGGCCGGTTGCACGGGTTTAAGAAATTTTCAAGGAAACCCCAACCGATTCCCCCTACCCGAAATCGAAAATGAGCAGAAATTGGAGCAAGCATTTCAACGAGCAGTTTGGAGGCGGAATAGCCACAACGAAATGGACAATATTCAGTAAAAGGAATTAACATTAGCTAAGCAGAGGAAGGGAGAATAGGTGCTCTTCTTGGCGTGGGATTCGACAACCGGCTAGCGTCGAGGCCGAGATGATTGGAGGAGGCGTTTCAGCGAGCAATTTGGAGGTGAGAGCAGACTGAGGAAGGGAGAGAACAATTGGAATGCGATGCTCGAGCAGCAGCACCAGATCCGACCCCGACTCCCCCTGACTCGGCCAAACCTCCCGCCCTTCCTCCCCGCCTTCCCGCAGTCCAGCTCGCGCCCCCGCCGCAGAACCAGCGGCGGCAAATCCAGAAGCCTTGTCGCCATCGAATCACCGCGCTTCCATCACCAAGAACCCTAGACACACAGGTTGAGCTAGCTGCCAACACTTTCGATGAGCAGAGAAGAGACGCGACGGGAATGAGGGAGGAGTCAATAGACAGAGTGCAGAGGAATCCTATGATCAGTGTTTATTACTTTTTACTTTTTATTTTATTTTCTTACTTTTATTGTGACGAAATCACATTTTATCACAATAAACATATTATTTGTGACAAATTGAAATGACAAAACACTTGCTGTCACAACTTAACCCTTATTCTGACAAAATTTTATTTGTAGCAAAAGATTTGTCAAAATATATTAAATTTCTTATAATGCCATTAATTCTGTCGAGTCGGATCGGTCACTAAATAATAAAATTTTCCGAATTTGAATTTTCTACAGGGGACTCGAACCATCCATGCACTTAGCACTTATCCTTTTGGATTAGATTTCTTTCTATCATATCCCAATTTCGCATCTCATAATTTGCTTTTGATCACGTGTATCACCCAACAAATAAACACATAAAATAGCTTTTAATTTCATGTGAAGAAAAGCAAATATAACTCAAGGATGGAGGCTTCGAGCAGCGTAGAACTGCAAAAATTTACATAATCTGGTACAATCCTTTCACCCAAAAAATCTGGTAAAATCCTAGTTACAAGACAAGGTAACAAAATTCATGGCTCGATCACACGCTAGTTTAGATAGATAGCGAACCATTATCGGGAGCCGGAAACCACCATAATATAGTTAGCAGTTACTCATATTTCTTATATATATGACATTGCTCTTCAAACGTACATCAATGCGTTACTGAATTTCGTTTGTCATCGCATTTCACCAATATGAATTTGATGGCTAATCTTGGCCCATTGGATTGGGCAAGGAGTTGCTGCCCCTTGGGTTGCCCTAATTAATAGTCGCTCATTATAGAGAAATTACATTTCCTGCACTTACCAAAATTTACATACAGTGTGTTTCATTTTCGAGAGAAAAATATTGTTGGAAAAATAATTCTGAAAAATGACTTTATTTTATTTACTTATTTATTTTATTTCCAGAGAATCCATTGTTGGAAAAATAATCCTGAAAAATGACTTTATTTTATTTTCAGAATACAAACAACTTGGTGCTTGATTTATATGTTAGCAATAATCTAGGTGAAGGCGTGTAACATTCCAAATTTTACATGAATAAAATTATGTATTTTCCGTTAAGATAAATATATATATTTAATTGTTTTGGCCTTTAGATAATTGATAAGTTTTTAATAATTTGAACAAACAAATATATCATTTTTTTATGTGAATCTTGGTAATCAAAAGTCGAATTAGTAAAGCTCTTCCGGCGTGAATTTTCTTCATTCATAAAACTCAAATTTGAAAGCTTACTTAAGAGAAACAAGTGTCGAATCGCTTGAACCAACCCATATTGGTGATATATCATATTTTTGTTTGAAATAAATATATATATATATTTAGTTAAAATATATATGTTACGTTATTATCTTACACGTGGATATAGATTCCCATTTGTCAATTCTCTTGAAGCTCATAAATTCACACCTAATTTTTTTGGTGCATTTTAGTTTTTTTTTAAATTGGCCTTGATATCCGAAAAATTAATGTGTTTTAATTAATTCAACGTGAGTCCAATGAATCTATTAAATGTAGAATTGTTCCAATTATAAATTTTTCATCCATACAAATTTGAAGTGGAGATCTTGTTCATTTGTTTTTCTTTACCATTAATCATCTTTATGGACTTATTTGCCACCTCAGCACTTTACACCCAACATCCTCCCCCCCCCCCCCCAAACACACACACACTCACTCACACCCCCGGCGAAAAAAGAAAAAGAAAAAAAAAAAAAACATCGTGATCTTAAAAATAATTTAAATGGCTTATAAAATGGTCTTTGCATTAGTTTCTCGAAAGAACTCACCTTTACATTAGCAGGAAACGCATTATCGATATAGCAAAGTAGTAACATATTATACTTCGAAGGTTGCAAAGGCCAAATATATATATTGAAATCATTCTTCAATTATCGAATAACATAGTACAATAAAATAAAAATTTTAATATGTTAATAAAATGACGTAGATAGTTTCACAACAAGCATCTTGGTTTTCAAACGAAGACGTGCATATTCAAAGAAATTCAATCAATAGTGCGCCACTGCACTACATTTTCTTTGATAATCACGCGCCCAGTGAATTTTCGTATATCCCATTTTGATCAATTAAAAATTATTTAGAAATAATATAGGATATTATTTCACCCAAATTTGTAGAGGACGAACCTTCTTCTCTTGTTGCCATGAAGGCAAGTCGCTTCCACTCCGTTGCCCTTTTCTTCATCTGCTTTCCTTTCTCTCCTTCTATCAATTCCTTCACGAGCCTCTCCACTTCGTCTTGGTTCACATCACTGCCAATCTCTAGCCCGACCTCCCAGTCTGTGCAGGCATACTTGCAGATTGTTTGCTGGTCGGCAAAATAAGGCCAACATAACATCGGGACTTCGGCAGACAAGCTCTCAATCACTGAGTTCCACCCACAGTGGGTCAGAAACCCTCCGACCGAAGGGTGGTTGAGTACTTCCTCTTGAGGGCACCATTCAGTTATAAAGGCTCTCCCCTTTGTTTCATTGGTGAATTCAGGAGGTAACACTGCAGTATCCCCGTCCACTAGGTCGGGTCTAATTATCCATAGGAATGGGTGTTTACTGTTAGCGATGCCCATAGCAAACTCAACCAATTGTTGCGATGTCAAAAAAGTTATGCTTCCGAAATTAATGTAGAGCACTGATTCAGGTTTCTGCGAATCGAGCCACTCGAGACACTCCACGTCTTCTTTCCATAGACTGCAACCCATGTGCTTCAAATGGTTCCCATTTTCTAAAATCCTATCGATAAGTAGTTGAAACGGGCCGATTGCATAAACAGTCCTAGAGAACATAGACGAGAGAGCACTCAAAACATCTGCCTCGAGTGGTTCAAAAGTGTGGATGATTGTCGCAGAAGCCTTATCAAATCTTGCAGTCGTGTCCATCATGAAATGGAATACGAAATCATCTGGATCGGTAGTTCGGAAGAAACTCGGCATGTCATGCAATCTCATATTCGTCATCCCTGGAATCCAATCAATTTTGGTCTCAAGGAAGCCATTTGTGAGGTAACTTTCATCTGTGATTGAAAAACGAACCATCTATTATTTATTGTGTTTGACTTAACATATATTTTGAATTGTTTTTCAATAGATTGCATAACCAAAACAGGCTTGTTTTCGGAAAAAAAAAAAGTGCACAAAAAAAGATCATATCGATGCTGAAGAAAATGAAAGCTTAATTGCGAACATGGCTTACCTTTTAGTGGAGTTAAGCCCTTTTCCTTGAGCTTAGGATAATGGAGTAATCCCATCAGGGCACATGCTGGTATAGTCCACAAGTTCACGACAGGGATCCCAAACTTCTCACTGGCGGGATAGGCTGAGAACGTCATTAAACCATCCGCTACAATGCAAGAAACCGGTGGAAAGCCAGAACCTGAAGACGCCCGCTTGTTCAGGTCTTCGATGAGGGCATAGAATGGAGCCCCCATGTATAGCTTAGCGGACTCGCACAGGGAGACAACAGACTGTGTGGCATTGGCCTTCGACGATGGAAGTCCGTCTGGAATCTCCACAAACTGGAAGCCGGCTGGGAGATCTTGAAGGAAGCTTGAGCCTCTGGCCTCGAGCAGGCGCCTGTGGTTGAACTCTGTGTTGACGAAGGTGATGCAAAGGCCTCGGTGGTGGAGGAGTTTTGCGAGTTTAAGCATCGCACCAATGTGGCTCTGAGTCGGGGCGGGCAAACAGACCGCATGAGGTTTCATGGAGAATCCATTACTGGAGGCCATCTCCGTGTCTGTGCTCTGTTTTTTTTTTTTTTTTTTTGCTCAGCTTCGTCTCTGTGCTCTTGATCAACCCTAAGAGATTGGAGTCTATATTTATTACAGGGACTGAGGCACCATCCACTGGTTCAGAAAATCACATTAGTTAAGATGGAGACATGACACAGGAGATATAAATGACGCACCAAGGGGACACCGGATATGGGGAGCAATGGTCCAACCACAAACTTGTCGGTCCAAAAATTATTATTGAGAAAAATAGATAGATTTTTTTATTTGAGAGGGTCACGATGTGAAGCGAGATGAGGTGGAGAAGCTTATCAAGGAATTGGTGGAAAGTGGGGGGAAGGGATGAGGAAGAGGGCTATGTGGGCCGGGTTGAGGTAACTGGCTGAAGACCGAAGAGGCACAGCTCCTCATCGCTCATCTTCCCAAAATTTGGATAGGCTCGTCCGTCACATCTTATCAGCATATATACCCATTTCACATGTACATAGGAGTCATAGGTAATGCCATTTCGTCTGGTTGTGCTCAGTGGTTGGCTCGACATCATATTATAAAAGAGTCTAATTCCATTCGTAATAATAAAAAAAAAAGTATGATTCTATTTGTATAGTGAAATATGTATATTGATCAGGTCTTAATACTAGAATTTTTTTGAATTATAAGGGAGTTATATAAGTTTAGAACAATGAAATAAAAATTTTAATAGTTAATACAGGGTATGAATAATCCTAATACTAGAGTGGAGTGGAGGTTGAGAGCTATAGTACTAGAGGTTTGTTGATTGTTTGCGGAATAATTAATCTTTTATTTTCCCAATAATCCATACTATATATCTATATATAAACACATAAAGTTATATCCCTAGCAAAATCTAAGGGTATAGAAGTGAATTTTTAATGATTTAGGGGTAGAAAGGTCAATATTTATGAAATAAGTATGGTAAGAGGGTAAACGCCTACTGAGTACGGCCTTTGCGTTCAATGCTCACGTGCCCTTATCCCCTGTTAAATGTACTACCGCCCTATAGCTCATGTCCTCCCCTCCTCTCAGTCAGATATCAAGAAATACTGTACTCATCATGTCAGGGTCGAAGAAAGTGAATGTTAGTAGTTTCACTCCAAAACCAAATGGATTCTAATGGTGCGTTTGATTTCAGAGTTAAAGTAACTTTGATTTTGATTGTGGAAAATGATAAATGATTGTGTAGTGTGTTGAGTTAAAATTAAAATTAAAATTTTTGACTTGAAAAATATGTATTTTTGTTGCGTAGTGTGTTGAGTTAAAGTTAAAGTTAAAGTTAAATTTTTTGTAATTTTAACTGCGAAACCAAACGGAGCCTAAATGTTCGTAGAAATTGAAAAGAGAGGTTTAATATAGTGAAGTTGATTCCAAAATAAATACTTAGTAGTTTAATTCATAAAAAATAAAAAGTTAGTAGTTTATTATTTTTGGGTAAACGTTAGTAGTTCATTCATAAAAGTGGGGCTCTCATACCCCTCGATTTTTCCTTTTCCAATTTTCCATTAGTGTGTATAGACTTTAACCGAAAGAAAATCGTAAAATTTTCTACAAAAATAAAGTAAGAGAAATTTTATGGGGGTAAAACAGTTCAATTGAAAATGTGAAAGGACCATACTCAAACATGCGCTTTTATGAGGGTTCAAATAGAAACGTACTTTTTTCTTTTTTTCTTTTTTCCGGTTCATTGTAAGTACAATATGATTTTTTTTTATAAAGAAATCCAAGACATAGTATAATGAAAAAAATATTAAATAATTAATAAATATATATAAATAGTTCACTAAGTATCAAATTTGTGATATCTAAATCAAGAGATGAGGACGTCCATCACAGCGCTACACTCCAATTAGTTGAACAAGTACGTTTCTATTGTCAATCTTTGAAGGTCTCTTTGTTTTCTTCCAATAGGTAGCGCTTTTCGATGAAAATCGTCCTCAGTGTCTGGTAAAATTAATCTGAAATTAATATGGATTACATATGGCTATTTTTACTTGACGCGGGGATGATTTTGAATTCAAAAATACGTTTGAGATGATCCAAAACTAAACAAATATTATTATTATTATCATCTTGTAAAACTCCACCAGCCTCTGCTAAACTCGGAATCTCCATAGAGGCCCCGTCCGTCATAAACTCTATCCATCCCGAGGCTGGCCATTCCATTTGATCCATCCCCATTCCCTCTGCGGCCTACTCACCCGAAGACACATTGAGGCTACCTTAGAAAAAGCAATGGCAGTACGAGACACAATAGCATGGCCATTGGATGGCTTAGAGAAATTTGGGACAAAGAGGGACTTGTTCCATAAACCCCAGTTGATCGAAAATGTAATATTAGATAACTGACAATCTATTTCGTTATAATCTCGCGTATTACTTCGTCCAAATTTACAGATGACGAACCTCGTTTGCTTGTCACCTCGAAAGCTAGTCGCTTCCAGTACTCGGCCCTTCTCTTCATCTGCTTTCCTTTCTCTCCTTCCATCAATTCCTTCACGAGCTTCTCCACTTGTCTCGCTTCACATCATTGTCAATCTCGAGTCCAACCTGCCAGTCCGTGCAAGCATACTTGCAAATCATCTGTTGGTCTGCGAACTAGGGCCAACACAGCATCGGTACTCCAGCAGACATGCTCTCCATCGTTGAGTTCCATCCACAGTGAGTCAGGAACCCTCCGATGGAAGGGGGGTTGAGTACTTCTACTTGCGGGCACCATTCGGTAAGAAAGGTTCTCCCCTGCATTTCTTCATTGAACTCCAGAGGTAATATTGCCGAGTCCCCGTTCACTAGGTCGGGTCTAATATCCATAAGAATGGATGTTAGCGATCCCCCTAGCAAACTCAACCAGCTGTTGCGATGTCAAAAATGCTAAGCTTCCGAAATTAATGTAGAGCATTGATTCAAGTTTTTGTGAATCGAGCCACTTGAGACACTCCGTGTCTTCTTTCCATAGGTTGCAACCCATGTGCTTCAGACTATTCTTGTTTTCCAGATTTTGATCGATATGTAGCTGAAATTGGCCGATTGCATAAACGGGCCTGGAGAACATTAACGAGAGAGCACTCAAAACATCTCCCTCAAGTGCTTCGAAAGTGTGAATGATAGTCACAGAAGCCTTATCAAATCTTGCACCGGCATCCATCATGAAATGGAATATGAATTCATCTGGATTCGTGGTTCGGACGAAAGTCGGCATGTCACGTAATCTCATATTCGTCATGCCAGGAATCCAATCAATTTTTGCTTCTAGGAAGCCGTTTGTGAGATAACTTTCATCTGCGTTTGAAAAAGAACCATGCATACATTAAACGTTTTAGGTAATTAATATATATCTTATATTATTCACACGGTTGGCTTAGCTCTTGCCAAAATAAATAAATAAATAATGGTTCTGACTTGAAATTTGAAAAAACACAATGATAAACATAAATGATAAATTTACAAATGTTAATAATGGGCCACGTGACAGTAATCCGATCCCCGGCGACACAGTCCAACAAATCCACTTCAAAATAGACTTGAAGTTATATCGACATCCCACTAGTTGCATCCGTGTTAGTAACCAAAAGTCAAAGAGGACCTATATAATTATTAAAAAATGAGAATTAAAGTACAAATTACACTGAAAAAGAACTACGTTATACACGTAAGACTTATAGGTTTAATATAAGAAAATAAAAATTTAATAAGAGGAAAATAATAGTCCCATCACGAGAAACGAATCTCATATCTCTAAATTACTATGTGAGAATGTGTATCACTATACCACATCACTTTTTTATTGACACGAGAATATTATATCCATCAATCCATTTAATTAAAGGCATGCCTCATGCATTTTCGATGGTTATAGTAGTCTCTCTTAGCCTCATATACATACTCTAGTATATATATGTTGGATTTTATTGGTAATTAAAGTATATACACCTTAACAACGTTGGTTGGTTTTAAGCGGTTCACCGCTTGTTCCGCTTAAGTAAGGTTTCGGGTTCAAGTTCTTACGAATACAAAAAATCTATGCTGTGAGAGCTTTACCCCTTAGTGGGTGACCCAACTCGGCATGATGAGTCGGAGCCTAATTGGGCTTCCGGATATAAAAGTTCACATAAAAAAAAGTGTATACACCTCCACCAATATGTTTTAGTTCAAGTGGTTCGGAGCTTATTATCCTTAAACAAGTTCATATTGGAGTCTTAGGAGTGAAGAGAAATCATGTTTAGAGAGCTTTACCTCTTAAAGGCGACCTCGGATTCGAGTTTTTTAAATGGAGAAAATCCATTTTGGAGAGCTTTACCTCTTAAAAGCGACTCAGCTCGACTGGATTAATCGGGACTCATTGGACTTCGATGCACATTGAAAAAAATATATACACACTCCTAATATTTTCTTTATATATTAATGGCTAATAATACCTTCATACCCTTACAAATTTATATTGATATATACCCGAAACGAGTTGACTTAGTAAAAGTTCAAGTTCAAGTCACTGCAAAATCATACTAAAAAATATGTCTTTGGAGTTACCTCAACGACCTGTATACGTAGGTCAGACACAATTGTCTTGTGAGATTGCAGAGCATTCTCGTATGTTGTTGGATAAGTAGGACAAAGTCTCGACATACCTCTTGTTATGATTAAGAATATATTAAAGCAGAAAAAAGTGGCATAATACAACGACAAATGTCATTGCTTAAGAATCAATAGGTTTTCAAACTCTATTCTTGCCATATTTGTGGTCCTTTAGTTAAATTTTTATTTATTTATTATTATTATTATTTTACTGAACTTACGTGTCTTCTTTGTAATTGGAGAAAAGAATAACAAATTTCTTTTTAGCAAATAATGTTATGAAGTAGCACTACTGTATAAGACATTTAAAAATCTTGCAAACATCACGAGCTAATTACTTTACTATAAGATGCTTACTCTGTACGTAACTTGTTGTTACTTAATTATTGATTGATGATTATAGCTAAATAGACCTTATTGTTTAAAGATTGCAAAAAAGAAAAAAAAAAGGCTTGTATTCGAAAATTATGCTCACAATCATATTTGTAACGATCATATACATATAGATGCTTAAGAAAATGGAACCTTAATTGAGAACATGGCTTACCTTTTAGTGGAGTTAAACCTTTTTCCTTGAGCTTAGGAAGATGTATTAACCCCATCAGGGCACATGCTGGTATAGCCCACAAGTTCACAACGGGTATCCCGAACTTCTCACTGGCGGGATAGGCTGAGAACGTCGTGAAATCATCTGCCATGATACAAGAGACTGGTGGAAAGCCGGAACCAGATGCCGCCCTCTCGTTCAGGTCTCCGACAAGGGCATGGAATGAAGCCCGCATGTGTAGCTTAAGGGACTCGCACATGGCATCGAAATCCTGCAGGGATTTGGCTTGTGATGGTGGAAGCCCATCGGGTGTCTCCATAAACTGGAAACCGGCTGGGAGATTGTTTAGGAAGCTTGGGCCTTTGGCCTAAAGCAGGCGCCTGTGGTTGAACCCTGTGTTGACGAAAGTGATGTAGAGGCCCGGTGGTGGAGGAGTTTCGCAAGTTTGAGCATTGAACCGATGTGGCTCTGAAGTGGGACGGGCAAACAGACCTCATGAGATTTCATGGATAATCCATTGGAGGCCATCTTCGTCTCTGCGCTCTTGATCAAGCCTAAGGAGCTTGGAGATTATATATGTCAGTGTGTGTTGTTCCTTTGGATTAATTGGCTGGCATCAGAAATTGAAGGAATCAATTTATAAATTATAAAGAGAAACGTGCTAAATTAATTCTCCGAGCTGTGTATCTATATACCTATGTTAATAATTAGTTTCTTAATCAATTAATAATGAAGTATTACATCAGATATCTCTCTTTCTTAAAAAAAAGATAGAGTAGTGCATTGTGGGAAATATTATTCTCGTAATTTCAGGAGATCGAATATGAAAAGTTATTCTCACTCTCAACTAATACGCTTCTTAAGGCTCGAACTTGCGTTCTCTTCCTTACAGGGATTGGAGGTCTTATCATTCAATAAAAATTTTGTTGGTTATATATATATTCTTGCCGGTAAGCTTAGAGGTTTTAAAATTGATAATCGCTGCTAAAACTATCGTATTTCTTATTTAGCTTTTTTCTTCTTAATTTTTATCTTCATGTATTGATCAAATTCCTTATTTGTAATCGAAAAAAATTAAAAAGAAAAAAAGGGAAATTTGCCATTGTCTCTTATTTTGGCATTATTGTAGTCTGTAGATGATCTTGACTAAGATATAACGTGGAGCTCGTTTTCTTAATCATCATTGGATATTTATTTCAAACTTATATGCACCCACGAGAAATGGAGTGTTAATGTGACATCACTTTTAACACAGACCAAGAGATTTTGAATTATTCATAAAAAAAAAGATTTTGAATTTAATTCTCACCGCCCATCCTCCTTATATATTTCCCCTCTCTATATTCATCCCCTTACAAATTCATCGACCTCGTGTGCAATTGAAAAGGAAGAATTTTTGCGTCCCCGCTATCAATGTCCCCCTTATGGTTTGTCTCTTGCTGGCAATAGCCGCTGTTGGAATTTCAATAACTCCGAGGAAAAAAAGAATCGGTTAATTCAAGTTATTGCCCATATATTATATTGTGTTTGAAATTGAATAACATACACCCGAGGCTGTAAGATATCGTATATTTAGAAAAAAATTTATATATATACACACGATATATTTTTTTAATCTATATATATATATATATATATATATATATAAAGTTGTACCCAAGTTCAATAAATTGTGGCACATTCGTAAATATAAATTTATAAATAAAATTTCAAAAGATTAAAGAACAGTCATTATTTTTCATAAAAGGAATAAGCTGAGCAGAATTTTATCACTTTTACAATAAATGAATTTATATTACCTTAAAAGGATTGAAGCTTCAGGAGAGATTGCGACAAGTTTGGAGAGGAATCGTAATGTTGCTTACTTGCCAAGTGGACAGCAGGCTCTCCTTGCACATAACCCAGAGCTACGGTGGGTGGTTATCGACATGGTATTTCATCCTCTTATTTATTTATTTTTAGGTCATGTTTTTCATGAGACCTTTTTTTTGCTCTTATGTTGCCAATGATTTTATCTGTTGTTGAGTTCTTGGTTTCTGATAAGTATGGTGAATTTTGAAACATCTGGAGTCACAAGGTAAAGGTGCCTAAGAAGCTGAGTTATATACCACTGATAGTTGTTGTATACATGAGATTGATATACCTATTTTAGTATAATCTGATTGGGAGGTTGTACGATCTTATTGATGTACGTCACATTGATATTCCTAATGCTTCTAATGTTCATATACTCTCTTCTTTCTTTTTCAGCCATCTAATTTCTTTTTTTTTGTCTTATTATTTCAGATAAAGAGATGCAAAGAGAGTCATGGAAGTATTAGAGATTATCGGATATGATATTTTTCGGCAGGCATCCTCATTTATTCTCTTTCCATTTGTTCGTAATTCCATTTAGCAGTTCTTCCCTCGAATCTCTCCTCTTTACCTTTCTGTAGAATACTGGCCATGTATACGATACATGGCCAGTAATACAGCGATGTCGTTCTCATCTCTTTCATGCCCTCTTGAAAATTAAAAAAAAGCATACGATAATTCATGTACGATAGATCCCGGTCTTCAAATGCTTTTATAAGGTACATTCTTATATTTTATAAATCTGAGTTAATTTTGAAGGATTCCTTCTCCCAATATTTTCATAATGTGATATGCGATGAATGGGCCAACTAAAATTCTTAATTTTCAAATTTGATTGTAGTCCTTAAAGTAGTAGAGATATGAAAGATATCATTAAAAAAAAACTAGAATAGTAATATTTCCCCAATTTTAGAAATTTTCAATTTTTCTAATCTTATTGTTGTAGATAAAGAGATGCAAAGGGAATCATGGAAAATGAGGAGCATATAATAGTTTATGCACCATAAATAAAAATTTTCAATATGCTTTATAAGGTACATATTTTGTATGTGATAATTTTGAGGTTATATAAGATATTTTCTTTCAATACATTCAAAGTGATTTTTGTGACAAACCGGTTCATTTAGAATTCGTTTGGGCGTGCGATGTGATCATGTGAGGTTTCATAATCATTTTTCCAAATAATTTTAAGCAGATTTGGTGCTTGGTGAGAGTTTTTAAAATCATGATTTGTGTCAAAATTGCGATTGCAAATGTTACTTCCTCAAGTAGGTCTAATAAGTACTTATAAAATCTACTTCTGCTTAGTCTATTCTAAGTATTAATAATTGCATCTTTTTTTGTACTTTCAACACTTATTTTTCAGTAATTTTATTTCAGTACTTTGGTATCAACAACAGTACTCTCGAACCAAGCTGTATGTTTGATTTTAGAGTTGAGTTTTGATTTTAATTGGGTGATAATGATTGTGATGTTGAATTATGAGAAAAAATGTGAAAATGTAATAAATAGTTAAGAAAAAAATAATGATTGTATTGTTGAATTGTGGAAAAAGTAATGGATAGTTGAGAGAATTTAATATTAAAAATTAGATTGAATGGTTAAAAAATTGAAGAAAAGAAAAAAAAAGTAATAATTGTGTTATTGATTTTTGTTATATAATGAATAGAATTAAAATTAGAGTTAAAATTTTAAAAACGTTATTATAAAACCAAACGGAGCGATACAAAAGTATAGAAAATAAGGGCTATAATATTCTCATTGTTGTCAATTTTAGATTTTAGTGCTTGTAGTAATAGAGAAACGGCAGGTATAGAAAACAAGGGCTATAATAGTTTTATATTATATTTTTATCCTTATCAGCTTAACTATTAGTTTTGTTTTATATGTAGTGGTAACAAAAGTATAGTTATCTTTTAATTATGTTGTATTTATCAATAAAATATTTTCATTATGTTGAAAGGTTGGAGTTAGCTAGCCAATTGTTACCATCTGTGTTAATTTTCACCACTAGAATTGTAGCGCAATAAAGAAGAGATAAATGTAATCTTCTAAAATATATTATCAATAATAAAAATTAGATTTTTTGGCCCGTTTTCCACCAAATAAAATAGAATCAAATATATATATATATATATATATATATGAAAAATTCCCGTGTAATGCTCGGGCAAAAAATTAGTATAAAATAAGAAAACGATACCAAATTTGATGTGATCTAATGATAAAGTCCAATGGATTGCATGCGAGGCCGACATGATTCAGTTTAATACATTTTTTACTTTCCAATATTGATCTAGACAGAACAATTTTTTAAACCTATATGAAAGTGAAATAATAGCATGTTGAGTCAGCCAGTCGGTGCGGGCATTTTCAAGATACGTATATGCAGGTGCCGATTCTTGCCTATATAGACTAGTTCCACGGGGTTTATATTAATTAAGAGGAACAAGAAGTGGAAAGTTTATTCACAAATCTTGAGATTAGATCAAGACACCTACCGAATAATAGATGTGGCCCTAAGCACCAAATAGTCAAATATTATATGGAGCGCGGTTTTTTTTTTCAAGCGTGCAGCATTATATTCAAAAATTCAATTGAGCCTCAACTAACTCAGTCGAGCCGGATCGGTCTACTAAGGGATAAAGTTCTCCCCAACGTGAATTTCCTGCATTAACGGGAACTTGAACCCGAGACCGTCCATACACTTAGCACTTATCATTTTGGATTAGATTTCCTTTTGTCATATCCCGATTTCGCATCGCATAATTTGCTTTTGATCCACTCGGGCTTTGATCACGTGTATCACCCAACAAATAAATGCATAAAATAGGTTTTAATTTCATGTGAGATAAGCAAACATAACTCTAGGATGGAGGCTTGGAGCAGCGCAGAACTGCAAAATTTTACAAAATCTGGTACAATCCTTTTACCCAAAAAATTTGGTCAAATCCTAGTTAAAAGACAAATGTAACAAAATTCATAGCTCGATCACACGCTAGTTTAGATAGATAATGAACCATTATCGGGAGTTGGAAACCACCATAATATAGTTAGCAGTTTCTCATACTTCTTATATATGTGACATTGCTCTTCAAACGTACATCAATGCGTTACTCAATTTCGCTTGTCATCGCAGTTCACCAATATGAATTTGATGGTTATCTTGACCCATTGGATTGGGCGAGGAGTTGCTGCCCCTTGCCCTAATTAATAGTCGCTCATTATAGAGAAATTACATTTCCTGCACTTACCGAAATTTACATATAGTAAGTTTTGTTTTCCAGAGAAAATATTATTGGAAAAATAATTTTGAAAAATGACCTTTTATTTTTCGGTGGAGACTTGACTATTTTCAGAATACAGACAACTTAGTGCTTGATTTGTATATTAGCAATAATCTAGGTGAAGGCATGTAACATTCAGAATTTTATATGAATAAAATTTTGTATTTTTTGTAAAGATAAATATATGTATTTAACTGTTTTGGCCTTTAGATAATTGATAAGAAGTTCTTAATAATTTGATCAAACAGATATATCATTTTTTTTGTCTAAATCATTGTATCCAAAATCTCAATTGGCAATAGACTAATCACGTCAAGTCAAATCGGCCTACTAAGGGTAAAGCTCTCCCAGCGTGAATTTTTTTCATTCACGAGACTCGAACTCGAGACATTATTTAAGAGGAACAATTGTCGAACCTCTTGAACCAATCCAGTGATATATCATATTTTGTTTGAAATAAAAAATATATATTTAGTTAAAAGATATATGTTATATTATTATATTACATGTGGAGATGGATTCCCATTTGTCAATTTCTTGAAGCTCATAAATCCACACCCAAATTTTTTGGGTGCGTTTCATTTTTTTTAAGTTGACCTTGATATCCTGAAAATTAATGAGTTTTCATTAATTCAGTTTGAGTTAAATCAACCTAATAAATGTAAAATATTTCAATTATGAATTTTTCTTTCATAAAAATTTGAAATCGAGATCCTGTTCATTTGTTTGTCTTTATCACTAATCATCTTTATGGACTTATTTGCCACCTCAGCACTTTACTGCCAATTTGACTATTTGTCTTTATTTGAAAAACATCGAAGCATACCTACCCAAAAAAAAAAAAAGAACACATCGAAGCATCGTGATTTTAAAATCATTTAAATGGCGTATAAAATGGTATTTGCATTAGTTTCCGAAAGAACTCATCTTTACATCCGCAGGAAACACATTATCAAGTAGTAACATGGCTATTGAGTTTCCATATAACCCATTTTGATCGATAATAGTAGTTAATTGACGAATTATTTAGACATAATATCGGATATTATTTCACCCAAATTTATAGTTGACGAACCTTCTTCTCTTGTTGCGATGAAGGCTAGTCGCTTCCACTCCGTTGCCCTTTTCTTCATTTGCTTTCCTTTCTCTCCTTCCATCAATTCCTTCACGAGCCCCTCCACTTCGTCTTGTTTCACATCACTGCCAATCTCTAGTGCGATCTCCCAGTCTGAACGGGCATACTTGCAAATTGTTTGTTGGTCGCCGAAATAAGGCCAACACAACGTTGGGACTCCGGCAGACAAGCTCTCAATCATTGAATTCCATCCACAATGGGTTAGAAACCCTCCGACCGAAGGATGGTTGAGTACTTCCTCTTGAGGGCACCATTCAGTTATAAAGGCTCTCCCCTTTGTTTCACTGGTGAATTCAGGAGGTAACACTGCGGTGTCCCCGTCCACTAGGTCGGGTCTAATTATCCATAGGAATGGATGTTTACTATTAGCGATCCCCATAGCAAACTCAACCAATTGTTGCGATGTCAAAAATGCTATGCTTCCGAAATTAATGTAGAGCACTGATTCAGGTTTCTGCGAATCGAGCCACTTGAGACACTCCTTGTCTTCTTTCCATAGGTTGCAACCCATGTGCTTCAAATGGTTCCCATTTTCTAAAATCCTATTGATAAGTAGTTGAAACGGGCCGATTGTGTAAACAGTCCTAGAGAACATAGACGAGAGAGCACTCAAAACATCGACCTCAAGGGGTTCAAAAGTGTGGATGATGGTCGCAGAAGCCTTATCAAATCTTGCAGCAGCGTCTGCCATGAAATGGAATACGAAATCATCTGGATCCGTAGTTCGGCAGAAACTCGGCATGTCACGCAATCTCATGTTCGTCATGCCAGGAATCCAATCAATTTTGGTTTCTAGGAAGCCATTTGTGAGGTAACTTTCATCTATGATTGAAAAACAACCGTATATTATTTATTGTGTTTGATTTAACATATATTTCGAATTGTTTTCTATAGATTGCATAACCAAAACAGGTGTTTTCGGAAAAAAAATTGCACAAAAAAAGATCATATCGTTGCTAAAGAAAATGAAAGCTTAATTGCGAACATGGCTTACCTTTTAGTGGAGTTAAGCCCTTTTCCTGGAGCTTAGGATAATGTAGTAATCCCATCAGGGCACATGCTGGTATAGTCCACAAGTTCACGACAGGGATCCCAAACTTCTCACTGGCAGGATAGGCTGAGAACGTCATGAAACCATCCGCTACGATGCAAGAGACCGGTGGAAAGCCAGAACCTGAAGACGCCCTCTCGTTCAGGTCTTCGATGAGGGCACAGAATGGAGCCCCCATGTATAGCTTAACGGACTCGCACAGGGAGACAATAGACTGTGTGGCATTGGCCTTTGACGGTGGAAGTCCGTCCGGTATCTCCATGAACTGGAAGCCGGCTGGGAGAGCTTTAAGGAAGCTTGCGCCTCTGGCCTCGAGCAGGCGCCTGTGGTTGAACTCCGTGTTGACGTAGGTGATGCAGAGGCCTTGGTGGTGGAGGAGTTTGGCGAGTTTGAGCATGGCACCGATGTGGCTCTGAGTCGGGGCGGGCAAACAGACCACATGAGGTTTCATGGAGCATCCATTATTGGAGGCCATCTTCGTGTCTGTGCTCTGTTTTTTTTTTTTGGCTCAGCTTCGTCTCTGTGCTCTTGATCAACCCTAAGAGACTGGAGAGTCTATATATATTAGAGTGTGGGTGTGTACGTAAATGCCACGCCCTTTTCTTGTTGTAGTCGCCTGTCTGTCCCTTTGAATTTTTTTAGCCCTTTTCTTGTTTTAGTCGCCTGTTTGTCCCTTTGAATTTTTTTAGCCCTTTTCTTCTTATGGCCGCCTGTTTGTCCCCTTGAATTTTTTTAGTGATAATTGGAATCCCGATAGGCTCCGACTGATCTAGTCAAGATGGGTCGATCTATTAAAAGTAAACATCTTCCAGCTTGGATTTTTTACATTTTATAAAAACTCGAAGCCGAAGTCATACTTAAAGAGAAAAAGTTTCGAACCGTTTCAACCGATTCACTCAAATGAAGTCCCCTTTGCCAACTTGCGGACTCCTCCTTTGCATACTTTGTCATGTCCTTGATATGCAACATCCCAAACTCACTGAAAATGGTTTTGGTCTTTTTCTCTTGATCCGACCCATCTGATAAATGAGAATTCCATGGGTTGTCCGGTTTGGATTTATTCAAATTCGAGTCATTATCAATCCGTTAAGAGAGGGAATTATGATTGTTCTTCATTTATAAGACTTCAATTTGAGACATTACTTAAAATGAGAGGAGGTGTCAAATCACTTGAATAAAGTCATAATGGTAAAATGGATTTAAATTCCTCCACGTGGTAACGAGCATATATATGAGTATATAGGCTTTTATAATTAGGCAATAATAGTTTGTGCATTATATCCAGATGTGAGTGGTCCGACATCAAATGGTTACTTGGAGACAGTCATCCATTGGACATAATGCGAAACCTTAGCTGCACTTTGCGCCCACAGAATTCGTATCTAGACTGAACAATGTAAGACATTATAGACGCAGAAGAGAAGAAACAATAGCAAAAAATGGAGCTAGCTAGCCAGCCCGAGCACATGTTATCGATACACACTTGGATTAATTCCACATGGTTTATTTTGGGCAACCTTTCTATGATCAGATCAACCGATTAGTCAACATAAAGTTTATAATATGCGAAATCGAGATTTGCAAGACAAAGATAACTTTCGGATTGCTCATTGAAAAGGCACGAAGCAACTTATTACAAACATTATAAATGTGATATGGAGCGGGACTGAGGCACTATCCACAGGTTTAGAAAATCACATTAATTAAGACGGAGACATAATACTGGAGATATAAATGACGCGCCAAGAGGACACCAGATTTGGGGACCAATGGACCAACCAGCAATTTGTCTGTCCGAAAAATTATTGTTGACAAACATAGATAGATTTCTTTGTGTCTAATATCACGTGAACGTGATACGCCCTTTACACACGGATTTGAGATCGATCACGATGTGAAGCGAGATGAGGTGGAGAAGCTTATCAAGGAGTTGATGGAAAGAGGGGGGAAGGGATGAGGAAGAGGGCTATGTGGGCCGGGTTGAGGTAACTGGCTGAAGACTGAAGAGGCAACTGCTCCTCATGGCTCATCTTCCCAAAATTTGGATAGGCTCGCCATCACATCTTATCTGCTCATATGCACATTTCACATGTACATAGTAGTCATAAGTAATTCCATTCGTCTGCTTGTGCTCAATGGTTGGCTTGACATCATATTATAAAAGAGTCTAATTCCATTTGTAATTAAAAAAAAAGTATGACTCTATTTGCATAATCAAATTTGTATATTGATCGAGTCTTAATATTAGAATTTTTTTTGGATTATAAGGGAGGCATATAGGTCTAGAATAATGAAATATAAATTTTAATAGTTAATAAAGGGTAGGGGTAAACCTAGTACTAGAGTAGAGGTTGAGAGCTATAGTAGAGGTTTGTTGATTGTTTAAGGAATAATTAATCTTTTATCTTTTCCAATAATCTATACTATATATATATATATATATATAATTATATCCCTTGCAATAAATAGGACTAGAGAAGTAAATTTTTAATGATTTAGGGGTAGAAAGGTCAATATCTATGAAATAAGTAGGGTAGGAAGGTAAATGTCTATTGAAATAAGGTTTAAAAGATAAATATCTAAATAATATTTACTTTTATGCCAAATTTAAAATAAATTTAATTTAAAAATAACAAAATTAACAAAGAAACTTTACTTGAATTAATTTATAGAGGTATCTTAGCTCTCATTATGGAAAATTTTATTTGTAAAAGATTTATTTTTAATTGCTAGGTTAACTATACAATCTATAAACAAACTAAAACTTATAAGTACAAAGTTCAATATGTCATTAGACTATTGCAATACAAACCTCCTATTACTTTAAATTTATGTTATAAAATTAATTATTGCAAATAAAATTTATATCATATATAACAAATTAATTAATTTATGAACATATAACTTCAATTGTATGCACTTTGAATCTTGCATAAACTTTACTTGATTTAATATATGTAGGTATTTTCACCATCAATCTGGAAAATATTATTTGTAAAAAATTAATTTCCAAGTAATAGATTAGCTGTAAAATTTATATAAACAACCTAAAACTTAAAACTATAAAGTTCAATATATAAGGTAGGAAGGTAAATGTCTATTGAACTATGGTTTTAAAATAAGATACATGCTTTGTATGTGATAATTTTGATGTTTTATAAGATATTTTCGTTCAATATATTCAATGTGATTTTTCTAACAAATGTTCATTTAGAGTTCGTTTGGAAATGCGATAGGAAGTTCCATAATCACTTTTTCAAATAATTTTAAGCAGACGCAAACGTGACTTTCTCGAACAAGTTAATAGGTACTTATGAAATCTGCTTCTGCTTATTATATTTTAAGTATTAATAATTGCATTTTTTTTAGTTTCAACGGTTTTAAAGTAGTTTCCTCCAAACACTTTAATTTATTCTAAAATCAGCACTTATTTTTCAGCAATTTTGTTTCAGTACTTCTCCATTAGCAATACCAGTCACAAATCAAGCCATAACTAGAGAAACGGCAGGTATAGAAAACAAGGGCTAGAATAGTTTTATATTATATTTTTATCCTTCTCGGCTTAACTATTAGTTGTGTTTTATATTTAGGGGTAACAAAAGTGTAGTTATCTTTTAATTATGTTGTATTTATCAAAAATATCTTTTAGTTATGTTGAAAGGTTGGCGGTAGCTAGCCAGTTGGTCCCATCTGTGTTTATTTTCACCACTAGTATTGTAGTGTAATATAGAAGAGATACATGTAATCTTATATAATATAGACTAGTTCCACAGGGTTTATCTTAAAAAAAAGAATTGTACGATCATATATAGTATGAAATTATGCGAAATCGAGAATCTTATGGGGAAATAATTGGCGGATCATTCCTCCACAAATCGGCAAGAGAATGCAACATAATACAGGTGTGAACATAAATTTCAAGTCAGCCTGCCGATAATATTTTTATGATAAGTAGCCGCCGATAATATTTTATGAGGACAACTCATAAGAAAGACCTATTGGGTTTTTTTTTTCCCAATTCTCATTTTTCTATCGCCTATTAAACTCAAAGACCTCTAAAAAGAAGGGAGAAAATTTTATATAATTTTACCTCATAATGATGTAGTGAGGAAGAATCAATAAGATTGTTTCAATTAAAAAGACTTATCACAATTAATTGAGTGATTAGCACTTGTTATTTAGTTTATTGCAATTTAATTGGTTTTTCATCATACTACATGACGAGGTAGAATTACCGAATAATCTCTCGAAAGAAGGGAAAAGAAAAATTTTCCAGAAAACGTCACAGAAATTTTATGGGAATTAAACCGTTCAATGGTAATAGTATAAATAGCAAATTTCAAGCGTGCTATTATGAAGGTTCAAATAAAATCTATACATCTATCTATACGCTATACTTCTATATCTATGCATCTATACATTATACATTAGATAAAAGTATAATTTCAACATGAAACTCTAGTGGAGAGAATGCTCTGCACTCACACGTGTTTTTTTAATTATTTTTCTTTTTAAATTCTTATTAAAAATGGAAATTATGTGGTGACATTTTAGTAATTTATTATATTAGAAGGGTAAGAACGTAAATAGATTCTAATTTAGTACATATTTCTTTAATTTATCTAAATTAGGAAATTTAAAACAATAATTCAAAAAAATTCTAAAATTGTCATATTTGCCAATTATAGTAGTTCCTTTACTAAACTGTTATTTTAGGCTTAATTTTTTGTTGATTGTTCTTTTACGCTCAATTTTTGAGTAATATATAAGCTGAAATTAAATTACCCGATGATATACAATATTTACATGTCCTTAACTAAATAACTACAAGATTTACTATAAAGACTGGGAAGTCTAATTAACCGATGTTCGGCCACACTGAGTTATTATTACTGTATACCCTTGCTTGTATCTACAATAGACATTTAAGAGTTCAAACCATGGAAATAGAAAACGGGAAAATATTACAAGAACCAACCACCTATATATATTCAACCATATCCTCTGAAGCCATTAATCACTAATTAATACCCTTGTTTCTGAGCCTGCAAACTGCTTCATAAAAAGCCATAAAAGTATAAACAGATTGCACAAATTAGAAGAAATTAAGAAAACTGACCATGGAGGATCTAAATTCGGTCTCTGAATATGCCGATCGAGAGTATCAATCTTGCTGCATCCATTTTAGCACCGAGTCACTTGTCTAAACATTAATTCAGAGGTCAAGAGAGGCATAGCATCCAAATTAAGAATCCTAAAACTGAAGAATAGAACATCAAAATGATGGAAATTAATAAGAAGAAACAGAGAAGGTGGAGGGAAATCCATCAAAAGCGACCTGCAGCGACAGAAATGCGAAACCAACATAGTGTGATTGATTATCGATCTCACAAACAGAAATCTTCCTTTTCTAACGTAATGTATGCGCATTTATGGAGACACATGAGACCAAAGGTGATGGGGAGCATACCGGGATTCTTCCAGTGCCTGATGAAAATTGGTATCTAATCTTAGCTTCGGTGCCTGCTCAAAATCTCCTAAGAGTGAATAGGATTTGTAACAGTTAGGCAGAATTGAGATTATGCAAAGACGAGTCCTAAACTTCGCATGATGAGATTTCCACCGGCTGGTACAAACACATTTCAATCATTGGAGATTTTCAGCAGGCACATGAGTGATCAGTATTTTGAACCAAATCCCGTCAGGCAATGAAGGAAGCCCCGTTTGCTATCCGTCACCTTCGGTCTTGTGTGCATCTGTACGCACATGAATTAGGAGCGCTTTCATAGACTGTCATCGTCGCTTCCAGGTCTGATCAGGTGATCGATGAAACTATTACCAAAGATGATCGTTTTTCATTGATTTATTACGGAAAGAATTACAGAAATAGTCCTAAAAGTTGACTTTTTCTAATATCGAATCTTATAAGTTTTATGTTGATTTTTTTTAATCCTATAGGTTTGTTCCGTTAGATCTTATGGCCCAAATCGTGACTGACCATTAAATAATACTGATGTAGACATAAACGGCATTAAATTCTTTTTTACCTGTATTTAAAATGCCCAACTAGAAATTACAAAAAATATATGAAACAAAAAAGAAAAAAAGAAGATGTTTCATCTCTCTCTTTTCTTCCTCGATCTTTCTCTCTCTGCTGGTTCTTTATCCACCGTTCCATCCCTCTTGGCTCTCTGTTTCGCAGATCGTCGCAGCTCTTCTCTGTTCTTAATTGAGCCTGCTTCATTTAGATGAGATTAACATTCTTGGAAATAGAATTGAGAAATCTTGCTTGAAAAATAACGGAATTAAATTTTTGGGTGAAAAAATATCCGATTTATATTAGCAGATTCATTAGTTGAAACAATAACCAGCTCATCACGGCCATCCTCTACAAAACTGAATGCTTGAGAAACATAGGAAAACGAAATGAAGTATGACTTCACTCCACAACCAAATTTTCTTAGGAATTAACATTTGATTTGATATTACGATTATATCAATTAAATAATCAGTTTTATTACCCAAAAAAATTTAAATTTTCATGGTCCTTACCCACTCGGTCTATAAATAACTAAGTCGGTCATCGGTAGTTTCTCAAGTCGTTCAATACAAAGAATCAATCATCAACTCCCATAAGTCGGCCTATGGGCCATCGCGCAAGCTCTTATGTACTGCCTTCCACAATATATTAAATTTGACAAGAGAAGAACATACATTACCGTCAATTTTAACTGCTCATTCCTGCTAAGAATTACTAACTGATATGGAATTGAAATAAAATTGCCTCTTGTTTTTGGGATACAATAGTTATGGAATGAAATAGCATGTCGGGTTTAAGTACCCCGAAGGGACTGGCCTGATGGTAATTAAGGAGGAGCATGAGTATCCACCATGTCCCAAGTTCGAATCCCCATGAAGTCAACTAGCACCTCCGAATTTACCTTGTCGTGTGTGTTTGCAGGTGTACATACAAAAATCGCGTCTTAATTATATAATAACCAATATAGAGTGTATATGTAAAACTAATGATGAAATTATTTATATGTAAAAATATAAAATCCTGATTGCTATCATATGGTCTGAAGTTTTCAAAAGATTATAGCAATTAATTTGTCATATGATATAAAGGCTACTATTGTCTCAGCTCATTTTAATTTTAATTAATATTTCTAATAAGAAAATCATGATCGTAAACTGGTCTCGTAATTTTAACCGGACGAACTTCACTCGCAGTTTAATGTTCGAAATTCATTAGAAACATCTCATGGTTATGGTTAAGTCAATCCCAATCTAGAATTAATTTTAGCCCATAAGCTGGTATAAACTTGTGGTTCAATGCAAAAAATATTGACATTTATCACGTCATAAATATAAAGGAACATTTAAATCAGAAAAAAGAAGAATATTGAAAAAAAAATGGTGATGATTAAATGAAAAGCGGAAAAATTGGGACTGGTGGCCTAAGTTATCTATCTATATACATGTTAAATTTACTTTCCGAGTAGAAATAAATGCTACTCAGCTAATTCCCTTAAATTAATTCAATTGAAATACATATTTGTAAACAATGATTTGTATGAACCTCGGGCGCACAACAAGTCCTATAGCAGAGCTGAAAGCCCTACGACAAGGCCTGATCACTGCTAAGGAGTGCGGCATCAGTAACTTGATTGTAGAGATCGATGCTGAATTGATCTTAAGCTGGGTTTGGGAAAATTCAAGCAACAAGGTGCTAACGAACTTGATTGATGATTGTAGGGGCCTGTGTCGACAGTTTGATGCAATCATACCCAAGCTTACTTACAGGAAAGCAAATAAATGGGCTGATCATCTCACCAATCTTGGAGCCGAACAACCTGACTACCTTGTTACCTTTCCTCTTTCTCCTCCTTCTATAGGCAGATTTTACTTGATGACATTATGTGGAATTTTACAATGCGTATGAATGTTTAATTTCTAATGAATTCTCTTTTTCACCAAAAAAAAAGAAGAAATACAGATCAATTAATTTTTAATTTCTAAAATTAAAATACTACTTAAAGATACATCACATTATGTAAAACTAGATTTTTTTACTTATACATTGCATGAGACTTTTACTATAAATATAATTGTACCGGCCTAATTCAAAAGTTAATTGTTTTTAGTTGAATTTAAAATATTTATTTAGAATTATTTATAATTATTATAACTTTTTGTGAATATATTAAAACTAATATATTTCGAGTCCAATATATTTATACATATATATTAAAATTTATTAAGTGTTCTTATTTATAAACTCTTAATCTATATGTACTTACTAATTTAATGCTATTAGTCTTAATTGTATTAAATCATTGTAATTATAGATGAACTTATTTATTATTTTAAATGATATATAAAATTATGTTTATATGAATATTGTATATTAGTTACCATTAAATCCTTATTTACATGTACAAATTTACTAATCTGACCCTATTTATTTGTTTGTAGTCAAATTTTTATATATAGATTATTATAAGTTTGGTAAATATATTAAAAATAATATATTTCACGTCCAAATAAATTTATTGTATATATATTAAAATTATTAAGTACTTTTATTTACAATACTCTTAATTTATATACATTTACTAATTTAATTATATTTAGTCCTAATCATATATAAATTTATAATTATACCACTATTTATCACGTTGTATTCAATTATATATATAGGTAGATTGTAATTAAAGAAGAACTTATTTATTATTTCAAATAATATATAAAATGATGTTTATATGAATTAATGATTTACTTAATTATCATCAAACCCCTCTGTACATGTACAAATTTACCAATTCAATCCTATTTATTAGGTTGATGCCAAGTTTATATATATAGATTGATTATCTTTTACCAACTCTCAAAGCTCTTGCAAGGGCTTCCATATCACGTTCGTCAACACAGGGTTCAACCACATACGAATGGTCAACTCTAGAGGAGGGCATGATTTCCTCGACAGTCTCCCATCGACTTCCAGTTTATGACGATCCCTGGCGGTCTTCCTCGTTCAGATGCCGATTCATGTCCCATACATGCCGTTCTGTTATGAGTCTTACGAGGGCTCCCTTCTGTGACCTCATAGAAGGTCTGAAGAAGAGGGCCGTCCTGGATCCGAATTCTCCGGCAGTCTCCTGCATTTTGTTGGATGGTTTCATGACGTTCTCGACAGGTCCTGCCAGTGAGAAGCTCGGGATCCCAGTTGTGAACTTGTGGACTGTTCCTGCATGCGTTGTCATGTGCTTGATGCAATATTCCATCTCATGGAAAAGGGCTTTAATTCCTCTAGAGGTAACTAATATATGTGTATGTATATACACTCTTCTTATGGAATGCATGTGTTTGTTGTATACATAGATATATATTTCTGGATATAATAAACAGATAGGTATGTGTCTCAAATGCAGATATTAGCTGTCCGACAGATGGCTATTTGGACACAATCATCGATTGGATTCCAGGCATGAAAAGCATGAGGCTACGCGACATCTCAAATTTTATTTGAACTACAAAAGCGGATGATGTAATATTTGAATTTGCCATCGATGCCATGAGCAGAGCCAAAGAAGCCACATCAACAGTAATTCACAGTTTCGAACCACTCGAGAAAAATGTCTTGGATGCTCTTCTGCGCACGTTTGCTGGGCCAGTTTATGCGATTGGTCCACCGTCACTGCTTCTCAATCGTATCACAGAAGAAGAAAAGCATGCGAAGCATGTCATCTGCAATCTGTGGAAGGAAGATTTGGAGTGTCTATGGTGGCTGGACTCGAAGGAACTGAGTTCTGTTCTTCATATAAATTTTGGAAGCGTAGCATTCTTGACATCCGAACAGCTGATTGAGTTTGCCATGGGATCGCCAATAGCAAACATCCGTTCCTATGGATAATCAGGCCCAACCTTGAGCGTGGGGATGCTGCGGTTTTGCCTAAGGAGTTTGCCAAGCAGATGGAGCCCGCAGGAGAAAGTCCTCAACCACCCATCTATCGGGGGGGGGGGGGGGGGGGGGGGGGGGGGGGAACTCGACAATAGAGAGCCTGTCTGCTGGGGTCCCATTGTTGTGTTGGCCCTACTGCGGGGACCAGTGGACCAGCTGCCGATTCGTCTGCACCGAGTGCGGGTGCGGATTGGAGATTGGACATTATGTGAAGCGAGATGAAGTGGAGAAGCTTGTCAAGGAATTGATGGAAAGAGAGAAGGGGAAGGAGATGAGGAAGAAGGGTATGGAGCGGAGGAAACTGGCTGAAGAGGCAACTGCTCCTTATGGCTCATTATCTCAAAATTTGGATAGGCTCGTCCACCATATCCTATCTATATAATTCATGTGTACGTATTTCAAATAATAGTCACAGGTAGTTCCATTTCATCGGCTTGTGCTCAATGGTTGGCTCGTCAAGGGCTCCCAGCCCGTTTCTCGTGTCGTAGGCATCTGTTTTCATTCGTAAAATCGAATATGTAAAATTAAACATATCTTATAATGCTAGAATTGCTTGATCTTCACTAGTCTTCTTCACTCATAAATTAAGGTGACACTTTATGTTTACTAGAGTAGCCTCCTTTGTTTTTATGATCAACTTTAACAATAGAAAACACAGCAATCTACACACGGTTGTACTAAACAAAATCGCATAATTTCAGATTAAAAGTTCATAGAAATTGAAGAAGGAGATTTAGTACGTCGAACTTCGCAATCGACTCGGGAGTCGATATATAACATTTCTAACTTCATTCTTTTTGGTGGGACTCTTGGACACCAAAAGTAAGGTTTCTTTCTTTTTCCTGTCTCCTATTAAGCCTATACTATAGATCTTCCTTTGTAACTAGAAGAGGTTGAGGTCGTATAAATTTCTAAAAAGAAAAAAAAAGGGATAAATTTTATAGGGATTACACTGTTCAATGGAAAAGGCAAAAGGACCAGACTTAAGTATGCACTTTTATGAGGGTTCATATTAAAGGTAGAGTTAACTTTTTCGGGTTCATCATATGTACAATGATCATGAATTAGTACGCAATCAATCCGCAATTCCAGCTTGTCTTTAATACTCTTCCTAGAGGTAGCTTTTCGGTTGAAATCACTCTCGGTGTCAGGTAAAATTAATACAAACATAAGGATAAGTTAAGTAGCAAATTTGTCTCGGACTTAGTCGAAATACATCAAGTCCATCCTTATCATTTTGGTCTCCAAGTTAACAAGTTACATCAATCGTGTTCTTTATTACATCAATGTGGTACTTTGTAACATTAATTCAGTAACAAGTTAACAAGTTACATCAATCGGGTTCGTCTCTCTTGCATTTAGAAGATCTAGTGGTAGAGAACGCGCTGAAAACTTCCTCGAACGAACTGGACAGGGGAGCTCACCCTGAGCCGTGACTGATTCCAAGACATTTAGGGCGTCCTTATACTCAATAGGTAAGGCTTGCTGAGGTCAAGCTCCAATCTCTCTTCGTTTTCATTGTATTATAGAGAGAGAAAGTTCGAGCGGTCGTTAATGGCCAACTTTATTATAGCCACTTTTGGTCTGGAAAATCTATATGATCAGATTCTTCTTTGCATAAGGAAGCTACAGCATTTTACGGCTTCTTGTTTCGTTGTACTGTTTGAGAATTATAGCCCTCTGAAGTTTCTACAATTTGTGATAAAAATCGATTTTCAAGCTAAGTTCTCAAACCCTATTCTTTGTTGTTTATCTCAGTTTTATCTTCCAAATTGTAGCCTGATATGCAAGTTTTCTGTAGCCACTGATAACTCAGGAATCCGAGGTCTGAGAAGTGAGAAGCAAAGTCCCAAAGTTGGCCCGTTGACTCTGTTCGGCAGGTTCGGTTGAGTGGTCTGCCACTTTGGGAGGCTCGTTCTCCGCGCTCCGATGTCAGATTTCGAAAACTTTTGCACCTCTGAACTCGCAATTCAATTACCTATGTTCTGGAATTTTTATGGATTTTTTTAATAAAATTATTTTTATTTCTATTTTCGATCAAAACTAAACTTTTAAACAAAATTTTCGATGACGTTTCTTTACTTTTAACTCAACTCTTGTTTGTGAATTATAATTTATTATATTAGCTTTACATAGAAATAAGTAATTCCCTGATCGGAGGTATAAGTGAAAAAAACGAACGGCTTGAAAAGAACCCTTCGACTGCCATTTAGAGTAAATAATAGAGAGGGTAAGGGATCTTTTTGATGTTACAAAGAGAGGGTTGGAGCCTAGGGACCTTTTTGATAATTAAGACATTAGCACAGACACATCCTTAAAGGAATTCTAACGGCGTTAACATGTTGATGTTTTAAAGGATCAAATTGATATTACAAAGGACCAAAATGATATAAAATTCTTCTCAATGGTGGACTTGATGTAACTCGACTAAGTCAGGGACGGATTTCCTAGTTAACTCAACATGAGGGCTAGAGGTGGATATATTTTTTACCCGATGCCGAGGATGATTTTGAATCCAAATATACATTTAGGATGGCGAAACTGAATAATACAACGTTGGAGGACTAATGCAAACGAAGGAAGTTTCTTTCCTGAAAACCGGGTCCGGGTTACCCCGTACATAGAAAACGGGTCGCCCCGTTCACCCATCTTCTTGTCGTACGAGTGCACGGCGTCATCGTCGCTTCTCTTCTCTCATCTCCTCCTCCGCTCTCTTCAGAAGTGAACGAGCTCAGTCAAATTAGGGTTTGTTGTCAGTTTTTGCAGCTGAAGGACATGGCAATGGCAGGGCGCTTTAGATCGAGCCTTCCCCTCCTCAACCGGTTGATTGCCACAGCCGATTCTGTGTCTGCTCAGAGGTCCGCAGTCCAGCGGTCGCTGCTCTGCCCCGCTTTCCCCGCATCTGAGGTGACTACTGCACTGGTGCCCTGATCATGAGTTTCCGTGTTAATTGGTTTCATTTCTTAGCAAGTTCACTTCTGATCTAAGGGAGAGCTGCATTTGTGGTTCCTATCGCTAGTTAATTGAATGGGGCAATTGCTATTTTCTGCTATGTGCTGAGGTTCAATGTATGGTTCGTTTTGCATTCTGGTCTTTTCTATTGTGTATACCCGATTTGGAAGAGGCATCGAATTGGACGGGAAGCTGCAATTTTTACGACTTCAGTGTCTTTCTTAATAAGAATTTAATGGAAAAAAGATAAGATTTGTATATTTGATGGATTCTGTTGAGCTTGGACGGACGGTATACTGTGGAGATAGCTTGTAATCGAATTAGTTGGTTTATTCTATTACTCATTTTCTTGCGATAGCAAAAAACGGAGCAGTTTAGAATCGACTATCCATTTTCTCTTTGAACTTTCCCTTTGGATTGTTTGCAAAAGCTTAGAATCAAATACAGTCATTGAGCTTTTTCGATGAGCTTAATCAGGGTCTATACATTTTTGCCAAAATATTTTTAGTGTGCCCATCTGATTTTTCTGCAATTTCTGTATTTCTGTATACAGATTGAAGCAGAAAAATGCTCACATTCTATCTTATTGTTTGACTTTTGCAGTGTTCAAGAAATTTTGCTACTGCATCAACCCCAAAGGCTGAAAATGTGAAGGTAATGAATTCATCATCTTCCAAAATTTTTGAACTGGAGTCGTGTATTTACTTCTCCATTGATATCAGTAGGTGGTAAATTAGAAGAATCTCTGATGGTCCAATGTATTCAAAAGGTCACGTCTTGCAAGTCTAGTGTCTCATTTCATATTTGTTTCCAGCAGTACGTTTTGGTCACTAAGGAATGTCCTGTAGAAGGAGACTGAATCTTACTATGAAAGGATAGTTGAATGAGAACACAATGAAAAAAGGTGGTTATCTTGATGTTCAAGATAAAGATCATACTTGTTTCAACTCTGGGTGAATCAGTTGGAATGTCAATTGAATTGGAAGTGTTCATTGTTTTGGCTAAAAATGCTGGTACAATGTAACATGTAGTTTTGTGATGAAACAATGTCGTAACATGCTCTGTGCTACACGAAGGCATTTGGCTCTCTTATCTTGAAACCCAGAATTTCTTCATATTTTTAATTTTTTAAGTATTACATTTACAGGTACCTCTAGCTCTATTCGGTGGTACTGGAAACTATGCTTCTGCTTTATACCTTTCAGCAGTCAAGGCCAATGCCTTGGACAAGGTTGAATCTGAGCTTCTTGACCTTGTTGAGGCTTCCAAGAGAAGTACTACCTTTGCACAATTTACTAAGGACTTGTCAGTGCCTAAAGATGTCAGAATGAAGGCCATCAATGCCATCTGCGATGAAGCTAAACTTTCGGACATCACAAGGAACTTCTTGGGTATGATACACTGCTTCGTTTTTATTGTTCAGCTTTTTGCTTGTCGATGACTATTGCTTGGGTGTTATTGTTGCATCTCAATTCTCAAATGCTAGCTGGTATATTCGCTTAGTTATCAGGCATACTCTTTTGATCCGCTTGATTTCTTTGTGAGCACAGAGCCAGAAAATATTTATGCTTAGTTTCTGATCTTTGTTTATCTTTCCAGTTGTATTGGCTGAGAATGGGAGGCTCAGAAACTTGGAGAGCATCGCCAAGAGGTTCATTGAGTTGACCATGGCACATAAAGGAGAAGTCAATGTCACCGTGACAAGTGTCATTGTGAGTTATTTCTCCTTGCTTGGGATGCTCCTGATTTTGGATGTAGAATAGCACATATGATTTTTACATTACTTATCCAAAATATATATATATATATATATATATATACATTTTATTCTAATGCTTCTAATAAAAAAATGACAAATAGATCGTGATTTGATGTATCCATGATATACTTGTTTGCATGTGAGTAGACCTTCATGGGTGTTCTGGTAGCTTTTTTTGGGTCCAAACAAGTTTTGATTTCTTGGTGTTTCTTTTTCTTTATAATAATAATAAATAAGACAAATTCATCAATATGGCACCAAGGACAAGACAAAAATTTACAAGTGAAGTTGAAGAGCATGACAGAGAATCTATCATGTCTAGGAAGGCACATGAGTTTCATCTATTACTATGCTGTACTAAAATTGTACATCGTTGATTCATCTTGATTTCTATAAAACTAGCATCATGAGATTCTACTCCCTTGAAAGAAATGTCTCTCAATGTTGCCCGAAACAAGTATATATTTCTTGTTTAGGAAGCACTGTAGTTTTTCTTTAATGACGGTCCTCTGAGGAAAGTCTTTGAACGAAGCCACTCATTCTTTTTCCGATTGTTCTTCTCTTTATAGCCCCTGCCACCTGAAGAGGAGAAAGAGCTGAAGGAGACACTCCAAGATATAATTGGAAAAGGGAAGAAAGTAAGGATCCAGCAGAAGGTATGCCCAACTAGCACTCGCTTTGTATCAGTTTCAGAAGATTCAGTTTTTCACCCTTTGTGAATGCCGGTTGATCTCTAATGGTCCCTATGTTTGACAGATTGATCCCAGCATCCTTGGTGGGCTTGTGGTAGAATTCTCGCAGAAGGTCTTTGATATGTCCATCAAGACACGGGCAAAGCAGATGGAGAGGTTCTTGAGGGAGCCCATCACCGATATCTTTTAATCTCGAGTTTGTCATTGTACTGAATCGACTCTCGCCAATCCTTTTTGAGAGGAACTCAGGCCTTGATTTCCTACGTTTGTTCGATCCCCACACCTGTTGTCGGGTGGAATATGTTCAATAAAAGGAGCTACTTTTTAATTGACATTTTTTGCTTCAAAAATAGATAGCTACTGTATTCAGGAGCTTTTGATCGATCCATGTGTTAACTCATGTCTGAAATTGATTTACATATTTGTCAAGTTCAATTCCCCCCCCCCTTCTTCTCGGGTAGGGCTGGCAATATTTCACACGACACGGAGTTAAACGGATTTGAGTTGTCCATTTTTATAATTAGTCTAAACTGGTCCAACCCGTTTAAACACAGTTAATAAGCGTGTATTATCGGATTGAATTCGTGTAATTCGATTATACACGATTAAACCTGTTTATTTAGACATGTTTAATCGTGTTACTATAATCATGTAACCCGTTAATCCGTTTATGTATTTGGATTTACCAAAATATCCTTATGTAATCATAACATTCTAAGTCCATAACTTAATTTCCTTTCTTTTCTTTCACCCAATCCAACACATGTCGTGTTAACTTGTAAACATGTCATGTTAACGTGTTCGGGTAAACGAGTTAATCGGATAAATATGTCGTGTTAATGTATCCAGGTAACTGAGTTGATCGGATAAACAAGTTGTGTTAACGTGTCCGGATAACGTTTATAATCGTGTCGTGCATACGTGTACCTATTATGATACGTTTCGATAAACGGGTTTAAACGTGTCTAAACGGATTGACACGGATATAAACGTGTCGTGTATGGGTTTCCAAAACCTGACCCGTTTAATAATCATGTCGTGTACGGATTATGACTTCGATAACACGAACCCGTTTAGACACGATACGTATAAACACGACACGACACGAATTGCCGCTCCTATTCTCGGGGCATTGGATTCTCACCAATGTTTGTGTTACTGAAGCCGACATTCTTGCTTCCACTTTCCACCACTGCTTTCGCGGGTGCGTCTCTCGGGAAATTAGAATAAAGGCATGGCCTAAGTAAATCAAGCAGTAGGCTTGGTCCTATTGAAAATAACAGTCAAGTGAAGATGCGGTTATAAATGATACGATTCATAGTTGAAATGCTGGTTCTAATTACAGTTGTTCTTTCTTTGATCTTCTCAAGAGCTTCACAAAGGTTATATAGAGGGTCATTTGGTATTTGGATATTCATTGTATCAATGATTGGTTATGAGATCGGGTAAGGGTAAATTATATGAAGAGATAACAAAAAAATTCATTCGAGCAAGAGCTTCACAAAGGTTATATAGAGGCAAATTTGGTATTTGGATATTCATTGTATCAATGATTGGTTATGAGATCGGGTAAGGGTAAAATATATGAAGAGATAACAAAAAAAATTCATTCGAGCAAGTCCTCCTCTCGTCGAAGGAATATCTGCGTATTTGCTCACACGTCAATAAATACTTTTCCAATTATTTATCAAACGGGGGTGATTTGTGAAAGGAACAGAAGTTTGAGGGTGAAAACAATTTATGAAAGAGTTGGAGATAATAAAATTGAAGACGGCAAAAATATGTATGGATAAGCAGCACGTGCGGTTTCGCGCCGGGAATATAAGACAAACAGAGCTCCCGGTCCCACAAGGGAAAAAAATTGTAAATGGACAATCCTGTCCTCAACAACTTCCTGATATGTTTTTTTAAGACTAAAATAAAGGGTATAATAGACTTCTCATGCAATTTATAACGATAAGGCGAAATCAAATTCTTCCTTTATATAGTAGTATAGATATGTATAGATATATATATATATATATATAGAGAGAGAGAGAGAGAGAGAGAGAGAGAGATGCACCTGCGCTATATACGCGGTATGACATTAAATTGTATTTGGAGATATCAAATAGGAGCTATGTGATATGATTTAGATCTTTTAAAATAACTACTACTACTACATTTGTATCTCCATGTTCTTACGCTACGTTTGAAAGTACGGTGACAGTTATATAAGTGTTTTTTTGAACTAATTTTTAACTGAAGTAGTGTTTGATGAATTATTTCAAAATCATGATCTATTCATAAAAATTAAGGATCATAAAAAAACAATATATAAGTTTGTAAAGATAAGATATTATTGGGTTCAAAGGAGGAGAGTTAAAGATTATACATGTGATAGAACATGCTTTAGTTGGTAAAATAAGAAAATAATTTTGTTGGTAAAGAGAATCATAAAATTAAGAATTAACTCAATATAGATTTGCTTAGAAAAGTGAATAGGAATATTTTAGTCAAGATATCAATAATATTTGTAGATAGCGTAAACAACTTTGATTGCCTCGTTTATATAGATTCCAAATATGTTCAGCATTTTCTATGATGGTATATCAACATCTTATATTTGCGCCTAATATATATATATATATAGCTAGATAGATAGATAGGCGTACGAAGAACAATTATCGATTGGTGCAGAATCATGGCTTTGAAGAGATCTCCTCTGCTGGCAATTCTGTGCTTTCTCTTCATTTGTGTCCTGAATATTCAAGCAAGGTCTCCCATCGAAGAAGATGAGGAAGTAAAAGTTTTGGAGCGACAACTTAGTTCTCTTAATAAACCTCCGATAATGAGTTTCAAGGTATTGTGTACGATGATAGCTACCAGTCGCTATGATACTAATTACTATGTACATCATTTATGTCTATTTGGAACTAATAACACATATACATGTCTTTCTAAGTTGATGGAAGAAATTTAATTTTCTGAAACTAATCAACCCTCGAGAGGATATATATATATCAGAGGGCTGGGCGTGTATAAGAGAGGTTGTTTTCCATTGCCATGCAATTCCAATATTAACTCATGCACTATCTGCTCTTGTAGACCGATTATGGGATGACTATCGACTGTATCGACATATACAAGCAGCCTGCGTTTGACAATCCTTTGCTGAAGAATCATACGATTCAGGTTTCATCTGATATCTTCCTAATAATTTTTAACCAGCTAGCTTTGAGACACGTTCATTTGATTTTGTTTAGTTATGTTCATGTGAAAATATTGATCATGGTAACATCGTGATGCAGTTGAGGCCGAGTCATTTACCAAGTGCTCTCAAGGAGAAAAAATCACCTGGCTTCGAGAAATTTATATATCCCAGTAGATCCAGATCAGCTGTCCTGATGGAACTGTCCCGATACGAAGGACAACAAAAGAAGATCTAGTTAGGTGGAAATCATCAGTACGACCTCAAGACTATGATCCTTTCCACCCTAAGGATCCAAAAACTCATGTAAGTAAATTTGTTTTATCCCATGAAAACAATGAAATGCGTAATTGTTTCTTTTCCATCTTCCTAATTTAATTATCATTAACTTATCAAAAGAGGATATAGCGTAAAGACACATACCCCGCCTCTTGACCTAAAGGTCGCGGGTTTGATATTTCGTAGGATTACACGTGCCCCTTTATTAGATATTTGTGATTTCTCTTTCATTAAACTAGGTATTGGGTCTCCTTTGTAACCAAAAAAGAAAAAAAATTAATTATCATTTGTGCTGCTGCCATAACTGAATATGTGATTATACAGTATGCAGTGGTGAAGTTCAAAAAACTGGACAAGCCGTATGTGTCCGCTCAAGGAACGTTTTCCACCCATCTACCGCCAGTAGATGCCGGTGAGATGAGCGGTGCTCGAGTTTGGATATACGGGGGAGGCGGCCCGGATGGCAATTCTATCAGTGCTGGGTGGACGGTAAAATCAATCAATTAATTAATCAACTCATAAGTTCTTGATATTAATTTCTACCTTGCTTATCATCTGAGAATTTTCTTTTTAGTTAAAAAAAATACAACATCTTTTGATATAATGGGTGAATTTTATCCTTCAATGAGCCAATACGGCCCGAGTTGGATTAGTCGTGGCCAATTGGACTTTTGGATATATGATTATTTATTTTTAATTAATAAACAAAGATAGAATATTTGGACTGATTATTCACACGGTACTTGACATATTACTTTTTTTTTTTTACATTTCATTAAAATTAATACACAGTGAGAAATTAATTAAATTCTATTGATGGTCTTGGTTATTAATTAATTAGGTGCATCCCGACTTGTATGGAGATTCTTTTTCACACCTAACTGCCTATTGGTCAGTACGTGCTTGCTTGCACCTCAATCAAAATTCACTTTAGTCGGTCGGGCCAAGCTAGGCCGCCATGCCGAGCTTTCGTTTAAGCCAGTATATATTAATAGATCCCTGAAATTTGATTTGTAATGACAGGGAGATGGCGGTGCTGGATGTGCTAATACGCAGTGTCCAGGTTTTGTGCAGACTAATCAGAATGATCTTCTTGGATATTTCATACGAAACATTTCGAGTCATCAGGAACTTTTCGCTATTAATGTGAAAAATTTTCAAGTAAGGGTTTGACCTTTGTTTATGATTTCATGATCGTCATTCATTCATCATGTTTTTTTGGTCATGACATAATATCGATCAAAATCATCAGGATGGTCAAACGGGGAATTGGTGGCTGGCGACAGAGCGTAACTTTGTGCCGATAGGATACTGGCCCAGGGAGTTGTTTCCCCAGCTCAGCGGGGGCGCGAGCAACATCGCCTATGGAGGCATCACAAAAGCCAGGCCAAACTATGAAAACCCTGCTATGGGTTCGGGATTAGCAGACTGCGACTTCTATCACACTGCTTATATCCACAACATAGGGCTCAAAGCCGGCTCGGATCAAGTTACGCCCAACTGGTCCCAGGCAGAAATCGACGTCGATTGTCCTAATGAATATACGGTGCAACATAATTGTGAGGAGCAACTGGATCCTCCGAATTTTTACTTCTTGTACGGAGGGGCCGCTGGAGTTTGTTAAATTATAATGAATCAAAGCCTCCCATTCTATGGTTGATTTCCAAGAATAAATAAAATTATTTGTAGATAAATACTATAAATATTTATCCATGATATATTTATAATCTCAAACAGGAAATTTTTGTTTGGTCTTCTTTCTTATGTATAATGCTGAATTGACGTTAATTTAAGGTTCGGCTTATAAGTACTCCGCCGAACCGAGCTGACTTTTATGTTTCGACTCATAATCGACCATAATTTAAGGTTCGACTCATAAGTATTCCGCCGAACCGAGCTGAACCCATTTACATTTATATTGGTTCTAATTTTGTTAAATATTGAGTTAACTGGATAATGGAAAAAAAAACTGGTTATATTTGTTTCTATTTTTTCTCATAAAGTGGCTATGTTTAGGATTTATACTCTCTAATCAAATTGAACAATACGGCCTTAGAAAGGTATACGGTTTTCCTAACCGAGCCGAACCATGCCCATCCCTTCCGCGATATTCTTTCTGGATGTCGAAGAAAAGATACTTCCCAAGAGAAACGAACTTGTTTTCTAATTCTCTGCCCCTTTTCTTTTTCTTTTTTCATTGAAAGTTATAATATAAGATGAATGCAGTAGCAATGGCTTAGCCGATTTTGCCGGCCGGTGCCCGAGTGATGATTAGTCGTCTTAGCTATATTTCTGTGCTAAATCTTACTGGAGTCTATTAATTAAGCCTCATCAGCTTGTACGTATAAAGCAATACTGCATGTGCTTGAGTTAATAAGTGAAGTGAAGCTGGAATTGATGCATTACAACGTAATCTCTTGGCTGTACTATATTATGTATTACAATGAAATTAAAATCCATGGCCGTTAATGAACTCTCTATAGTCGGGATTGACCCAGCTCGACTAGATTAGGAGTCCATTGGGCCTCCGAATAACCAAGGTTCCCGACGAAAAAAAAGAAGTACAAATTGCACCAAGTATTCCATGGTTTTGCAACTTTGTCAAATATATCCCATGATAAAACAAATTGCCTAAAAAAGAGTATGGTTCGCAAGTTGATTCAAATCTATCTTGCCCTAACTATTACCGTTAAATATCGATGGAAAAAGCCAATGTGGCCGTTTAAAGGGGTTAATTAATTTTAAAAACTACCCCAAATTTTTTCATATTTTGAAATTTGCCCCAAATCTCTCTCCCTCTCTTCTTCCTCCTCCCTTCTCTTCTTCTTCTTCAGCCGGACCCTAACTGTTGCCGCCTCCTCCTCCACCACATCATCCCCGATAGATGGCCTCCCAACAGTAAGATCACCACATGGCCGGGTTCCTCGACGAAGATGAGGACCTCGAAGTGTCTGACGATGACGTCCTCAACGAGGACGACGCCAACTCTGCCTCCACCTCCTTCTGCTCTACAATGGATAGAATCGGGGAGGAACTGAGGCTGGTTCGCTGCAAGAAAGAGGCTTGCACGAAGCTTTCGAGCTCCAATGGAAGGAAATGGAGGAGCATTTCGACTACATCACCAAAAACTTGGACGACAGGCTCGACATCCTCGAGGTGAAGGAGAAGGATATGGGTTCCATGGAGAGGAGGTTTGAGGAGTTGGGAATTGCATGCACGGAGAAGGAGAAGGAGTTGTCTTCGATGAAGACCTGACTCAAGGAGGTGGAGGCAATGTTGGCATCGTCATCGTTGTCTACTGGGGGCGATTTGGCAAAGGAGGAGGCAGCGACGATTAGGGTTAGGGTCCGACTGAAGAAGAAGAAGAAGAAGAAGAAGAAGAGAAGGGAGGAGGAAAGAGAGAGGGAGAGACATTTGGGGAAATTTTGAAATATGAAAAATTTTGGGGTACTTTTTAAATCAGTTAACCCCTTTAAACAACAACTTAAACTTTTCTTTCGATATTTAACGCAAATAGTAACGAAATGATAGATTTGAATCAATTTGCAAATTATAATCCTTTCAGTTAATTTTTTTACAATAGGATATATTTGACAAAGTTGCAAAATCATAAAATATATGGTACAATTTACCCACAAAAAAGAGTTCTTAGTCTTCCGTGGTCAAATCAAACCAGTAAATTAACCCGCTCTTTTCGCGCAATTGTTATTTGTGATAATTTTTAATTTATCATTTCATTTGATTAAAATTTATATTTTTTATTGATAACTTTTAAGTTAATATTGAATATAAAATTTGTTATATATAAACAGTAAACTAACTTCATTAAAATATTTAGATATCTAAATTTATATATTTTCTATATAAATTAATACAATCTAATTAATAACTTTATTTATATATAAATTAAGGTAAATAATTAGATTCGTACTTTCTAAAATAATTTTTAAAGTTTTAATATCAAAAATTTTAAAAGTCACTTTGATTTTTAGATCTCACATCTTCTAAATAATATTTAATGAATCTTAAAATTTTAAATTTTGAACTCAAATAATTTTAACTTAGGTAGAATTTTAACTAAAACAACTTACTTTCTTTAATAATGAGACAACTTAATTTCAAAATGTATTTGCTTTTTACATGAAAATTGAAAATGTTATTAATTTTCTAAAAAGCTCTTTACATTTTCAAGCAAATAATTACTTGTGTAAAATTCAATTTATTTCTACATAAGATAGTAAAATATATAACTTTAGATAATTTCAAAATTTATGATTTTGAGTAATTATAGTTCCCTCTAATTATAATATGAAAATTTATGTTTAATTTGAGTTTAAACTTAAGTTATAACTATTTCACTCTAATATATTAATTTAATGTATGATATATTTTTACGTACATAAGATAATACTAAGTTATATCATTTTATATTATTTCAAAACTCATAATTTTTTAGTTTTTAAATCATTTTACTATAATTGCAAATGTTTTTACATACATAAGATAGTAAAGTATATTACATTAAATTGCTTTGAAATCACGATTTTTGAATAATTAGCTTTTAATTATATTATTGAATGTTTTTACTTATTTTGTGTCTTAACTTAAATTTATTAATTATTTCAATTTAATACACCAAATTAGTATTTGATATATCATTTACATGCATAAAATAGTAAAGTAAAAGGCTTTAGCTTATTCAAAATTCACTATTTTTAAATAATTTAGTTATTTTCAATTATGATATTGAGTATTTCATGTTTATTCTGGACTTTAACTTAACTTTGTTAGCTTTAATATACTAAGTTAAAATTGAATTTTTTTTTACAAATATAAGATAATAAAGTTAAATTATTTCGAAATCAGGATTTTGGAATAATTAGTTTATTTTTAATTATAATATTAAATATTTGTATTTATTTTGGATTTTAACTTAAATTTGTAAATTATGTCACTCTACTATATTGAATAAAAATTCAATATATATTTTACACTTGTGGTCCAAAAAGTTTCACTAATGTATCAAGTTGGTCCAAAAAGTTTTTTTTGCTACTTGATGGTACAAAATATTTCAAAAGTGTAACATGATAGTACAAACCGTCAAATCACAACTGACGTTGTCAAGCGACGCTGACGTAGCGCAAACGTGTTAGGTACGTGGCCGAAACAGTAACCTCTCTCTCTCTCTCTCTCTCTCTCTCTCTCTCTCTCTCTCTCTCTCTCTCTCTCTCTCTCTCTCTCTCTCTCTCCTTCTTCTTCTTCGACAATTCTTTCATTTCTTCTTCTTCTCCTTCTTCTTCTTCGGGAACAGGGCGAGGGAAGGGAGGAGCGGGAGGAGCAGGACGAGAAGAAGAAGAAGAAGAAGAAGAAGAAAAAGAGAGAGAGAAAGAGAGGTTACTGTTTCGGCCACGTCGGCGTCGCTTGACGGCGTCAGTTGCGATTTGACGGTTTGTACTATCATGTTACACTTTAGCAAACATTTTGTACCATCAAGTAGTAAAAAAAACTTTTTGGACTAACTTGATACATTAGTGAAATTTTTTGGACCACCAGTGTAATTATCCCTTAAAATTATTTCAAAGTTCACAATATTTTTTGTAATTAGTTTCTTTTTTATTATTATATTGCATGTTTATGCCATTTGGAATGATCTAAGCTAACTGATTAATAACACTTCGCGCGCCATATGTTACTGCTTAATTAATTAGTCTTTCCTTTTTAATTCGATCATAGGGTAAATTGCACTGGTGGTCCAAAATGTTTTACAAAAGTTTCATTATGGTCCAAAAAGTTTTTTTCGCTACATGATGGTACAAAATGTTTCAAAATTGTTTCATGATAGTACAAACCGTCAATTGGCCCTGACGCCGTTAACATTTTGCTGACGTGGCGCGTCCTATGTGTCACTTTTGTTACGTGGAACCAATCATAGTGCGCCACGTCATTTAAGAGAAAATAAAATTTTTAAAAATCCAAAAAAATACAAAAAAAATTAAAAAAATACAAAAAAAGAGTAAAAATTTTCAAAAAAATTGAAAATTTTGAAAATTATTTTTAAAAAAAAATAAAAATACAAAAAAAGAGTAAAAATTTAGAAAAAATAAAAGAGGCTTTTAAAATTGAAAAATTTAAAATTATTTGTTAAAAAAAGGTAAAGGGGGTTTAAAAGATGTTTTAAAAGTTTAAAATTTTAAAATTTTTAAGGGAATTTTTTTTAAATTTTTTATTTTTATTTTATTTTTAAAAAATAATTTTATAAAAAAATTAAATATTTAATATTAAAATTATTTAAATTTAATATTAAAATTATTTTAAATTTTAAATTTAAATTTTAAATTAAAAGTTTAAAATTATTTTTAAAAGTTTTTAAAATTTTTCGGCCACGTCAGTAAGGAGATGACACGTAGTAGCCACGTCAGCGTCAGCTTGACGACGTCAAGGTCAAGTTGACGGTTTGTACCATCATGAAACAATTTTGAAACATTTTGTACCATCATGTAGCGAAAAAAACTTTTTGGATCATAATAAAACATTTGTAAAACATTTTGGACCACTAGTGCAATTTACCCTTCGATCATATGATTCTTTTTCTTTTTTATTATTCTTTTTATAATGTTCTAATATGGGCATAGTTGTCGATAGAAATTGTAGACCAAATAATTCTCCCCTTTTTTATTTTTATTTTCTAGTCTATCAATTTATGTCCTCCTCTCTTCGTAAAAAACTTCTATTTGTTGTATCTTATGAATTATACTATTTATATCATTTAGCAAAACATTAAATTTATTACGGAAATTTATTATTAACGTAATTTTTCCTTTCTATATTACGATTATAATTGGACAATTTCGCAGATTAATAACACTTCGCCATATGTTACTAATTAGTTGATTATACTTTCTTTTTTTGTTCGGCCATATAATTTTTTTCTTTTTATTTTCCCTTTTGTAGTGTTCTAATTTGGGCTCAATTGTCAGTAGAAATTGTTAACCAAATAATTCTCCGTTTATTATTTTTATTTTTATTTTTCAATCTATTCAATTTATGTCCTTTCTTAGTAAAATACATATATTGTTTGTATCTTATAAATTATAATAGCAGAAACAGTTAACTTATTACGGGGATTTACTGCCGACATAGTACTATTGAGCAACGTTTATGACGGTGAAATTAACTTTACATATATATGTAGATGTCGATATAAATAGGTAGATAGGTTTGCAATGGTCAAAATCATTTAAGAATTAGGCAATTAAATTTTCCAAAAATTACATAATTAGCAAATTAAAAGAGTCGAGAAAATTAAATTTGAAATTTGACCAGATAAATTTAATTATAGGGCAACAAAAAAGAGATTATGCATTTAAGAACCCCTTTAATATATGATTAGTAAATATTTCATTTACACTATATATAAGCATAGGTGAGAAATCCTGTCTATAATGTAAAGCAAGCTCTTAGGCATAGTTAAAAAGAACATCTTACCCCGGTTATTGCACAATCATGGCCTTGAAGATATCTACACTACTGGGAATTTTGTGCATTCTCATCGTTTGTGTTTCATACATTCAAGCAAGGTCGCTCACAGAAGAACTCGAAGAGAAGGATTTGGAGCGACGACTCAGCATTCTTAATAAAACTCCGGTTTTGAGCTTCAAGGTGTATATATATATATATATATATATATATATATCGTCAGAGCCAGTTTTAATTAATTATACAAATTACAAGCAAGTATACTGGATTCGGAATTAATTAACTAGATGTATACCCTTTCATAGGGCTGGGCATATGTCCAAGAAGTCATTTTCGTTGCCATGTGATTCCAATTTAGACTAATATATATATCTTATGCTCTTGTAGACTGAAGATGGGATTATCCACTGCATCGACATATACAAGCAGCCTGCATTTGATAATCCTTTACTGAATAATCATAAGATACAGGTTTATATATCTTCGCTTTCGACCAGTTCAGATGTATTCATTTAATTTGTTGACAGGCACACACACGTACATATGCTTCATGATTTAGATGAAACCGAGTCATGATTTACGAAGTCAAAGTGGAGAAAAAGTCCATCGACTCTGAGAATTCCCGTGGATCTGGTATCAGCTGTCCAGATGGAACCGTTCCGATACGAAGAACCACAAAAGAAGATCTAATAAGGCAAAAATCATCAGTACGCCCTCAAGATTACGATCCTTTTTCCTCTAAGGATCCGAACACTTACGTAAGTAATAGAACAATTATAAGTATATATGCGTGAATAACTGTAAGTGTTTTTTTTTTTGGGGGGGTGGGGGGGTGATTATAGATGTTTTTATTATTAATTCAATGAAAATGAATTTTTTAAAAAAACTTTAACTTCTATTTTTTCTGATTAGTTTTTGCAGTGGTAAGACTGATACCCCAATAATGTGATTATATACTGTACAGTATGCAGTTCTGAAGTTAAAAAAGCTTGACCGACCATATATTTTCGCTAAAGGATCTCTTAATTGCCAAAATCCAAAAGCTGATTCTGGGGAGGCAAGTGGTGCTCAGATTTGGGTATACGGCGGAGATGGCAATTACATCAGTGCTGGGTGGATGGTAAATTTACTTTAGTGAGTCAGTGATTTATTTAATTACTACATAATTATTTCTCTGTTACAATATATATATATTAAGTCCCTTTTTTTTCAATTGAAAAACATTTTCTTTTTTTTAATGATAAATAAATCTATATAACGTAGAGATTTATATATATATATATACACACATATATATTAGATTATATCTTTGTGCCACCTGAGTAATTAAATTTGATACCTCTAATGCTTCCAAAATTTGTTGTAATTAGGTGAACCTCGATTTGTACGGAGATTATCTCACGCGCTTCACTGCTTTTTGGAAGGTAAGTGCTTATATCCCAATGGAATTAAGTAAGGAATCATTAACTTAATTGCCAAGAAATTTTAGACTCGTGAGTAGTTTCCTTTGTAATAAAAAAAATCCGAAAAATTAATATTTTTCCCATTTTCGGGACCTTGAGTGTAACTCGAAATCAATTCTTGAAGTTTGATCTATAATGACAGGGAGATGGCGGGGCTGGATGTGCTAACATGCAGTGTCCAGGTTTTGTGCTGACTTATAAAGACGCTCGTCTTGGATTTCTGGTGGAGAATATTTCGAGTTACGGAGGACCCCTTTGAGACATCGATGCTTACATTTCTCAGGCAACCAGCTTTATTTTGTTATATTTTATTTTATTTTATGAGTATACATATATCTATATATATACACATATACCATTCATGTCTTTTGGATCTCAACATAGCATCAATTTAATCAAATCCATGTATCATCCATCCTATATGTATAGGATCAGGAAACGAAGAACTGGTGGTTAGCTACGGGAAAGGACTTGGTACCCATCGGGCACTGGCCTAAGGAGTTATTCTCCCATCTTGGCAATGGGGCCAGCTACATTGCCTATGGAGGCATCACAAAAGCCGTACCGACTCGTGTCACCCCGCCGATGGGATCGGGAATAGCAGATAGCAACTTCTATCACACCGCCTATTTCCAGCATATCCAATACAAAACCGACCCAAACATATTGGAAACACCTCTCTGGTCCCAGACGGAGATCCATGTTGATTGTCCCAATGTCTATACAGTGCAACATCCATGTAAGATTAAGCCCAAGGGTCCGAATTTCGCCTTCATGTACGGAGGCACCCCAGGAGTTTGTTGAATTGGTTAAAACCAAGTTTAGCTTTAGCGTGCAACAAATTAAAATATATGTGTTGAATTTTCTTTTTCCAAAATTTATCTGAACTTTTATTTTTGGTGAAATTGGATCAATCAATTTATTTTTTATTAGCCAAAATATGGCAAACTGCAAACGCTCGCCCGCACAATCATTCCTGACCATTGAAACTATGCTATATATATATTGCATTTAGGCAAGAACACGGTGGCTCGACTAGATATTTTTCAATTTTTCAATTTTTATAAAATAAGGGAAACAAAAGAAAATAATAAACGTTTATTTTGTAAATATGAGTAATACGAAAGGTGATTTAGTAAATTTACGGTTAATGGATTTTGAGATAAAATCCTAAAGTCTTCTCAAACCCTACAGGATTTTGACTTCAAATCCTTAAATCCTTCCTATGACCCAACAAGTAAAATCCGTTAAGCACCTATCAAGGTTTGGTGGTTGGGTTTCGATCAAAGCAAGAGACGTTACAGGTTGGTATTTAGATGATGCTGCGGCCCGAGGATATAACTGTTGAGTTTTAAACTCCAAACAAGCAATCAGCCTGTATGCCACAATGACATCCGCAATAAGATGGCCCGCTGACCAATCTCGTCCCAATGATTTTTGCCTGAAGACCCCTGAAGACAGAAGGCAGTCAATCCTGACTGTTAATCCCGAAAGCTCTGACTAGGTAGTAGGCAATTTTATAGGATAATTTGAGTAGAGCGAAAATGAACGAGAGGAAATGTAAATGACAGTATTAAAAGGTGCTGGAATTGAATTTTGATTAATGAAAAAGACCTGAAAGGTACGAAATGGATAAAATATGAACATTGAGACGCGGTGTTGTGCGTAAAGGGAGAGATTATTCGGTGATCCTACTTCGTCTGAGAAAGAACTAATTAAATTGCAATAAACTAAATAATAAGTGCTAATCACTCGATTAATTGTGATAAATTTTCTTAATTGAAACAATTTTATTAGTTTTTCCTCACCACATCATTATGAGGTAGGATCATTTAAAATTTCATCACGGCTTTCCCATCCTTCATTCTTGTTTTTTTATACACCAATCGGACAAGGACAAGACAAGCAAGTAATCCTAATATAATAATCCTAATATGGAATTCGTTGCGGTTTGATTTCCCGGGTTTTTGGTTATCTTGATTTGTTTGGGCAGCCCATCCTAATCCGCTATTATCTCATCTTTTTAGTGGTATTAATTACTTAATATTATATCCTACCCATATTGTAATCACAATTTCGAATCCGTCAGGCCTACCAAATATGGCCGTAGTGATAATTTGGTAGAAAGCACCGGCCGGCAGCTGCCACCAATGCCTGGTGAGGCCAAGGCTGGGTTCGGTGTGGTGGTTCTCAATGGAAAGCTTCTAGTAACCGCTGGCTATTCAGCAAGCACGTAATGGGAGGGGCCTTGCTTCAGATGAAGTTTACCAGTATGATTCTTGTCTCAACAGGTATCGTCATCCTCCATGATTGCCTCATGATTGCCTTTTTTGTGCATTTCCATTTCGTCCTTATTTCTCTTTTTTTCTTAATTATTAAAAACTAACGGTATCAAAGACACTTGGAATGTAGAAGATGGATTGAGCTCCAACGTATGGTAGCGGATGGTATATGCTTTGCTATGCAGCTGGAGAAAACTGGCAAATATGACTGTGGCCCGCTATGACTTTGCACGTGCAGCAGTCAATGGTAAGGTGTATGCTGTTGGCGGCTATGGCATTGGAAGGTGATAGCCTCTCCGGTGCCGAATTGTATGACCCGGACACTGACAAGTAGACCCTGATAGAGTCCCTTCGGCGCCCCAGGTGGGGCTGCTTCGCCTGCGGCATTGAGGGCAAGCTCTATGTAATAGGTGGGAGGTCGAGCTTCTCCATTGGGAACTCGAGGTTCGTGGACATTTACAACCCTGGAGAAGCACGCATGGGGCTAGATGACGAATGGGGTGTCATGGTCACTTGCCCACGCTGGGATTGGAAAGAAGCTCCTCTGCATGGAGTGGAAAAACCAGAGGAAGCTGGTGATATTCAATGCTGAGGATAGCTCGTGGAAGGTGGTGCCGGTCCCCTTAACTGGGAGCTCAAGTATAGGTTTTCGTTTTGGAATATTGGGTGGGAAGCTGCCGTTATTTTCACTCGAGGAGGATCCCGAGTATCGTACTCTGTTGTATGATCCCCGATGCAGCCCTGGGATCCGAGTGGCAGACCTCAGAGATAAAGCCATCTGGGATGCGCCTGTGCTGCGTGACCATAAAAGCGTAAAGGGCGGGACCATTTGAAGATATGGAGTTCCTCGGGAGGTCCTGTGGTTTGCATTCGATAGATAAATCATATCAGATTTGGCAGACATTTATATCTTTCGATTGCTTTTTGTTCTCTGGAGCAAACATTGATTTGGTTAGCTCTGTATCTGCACATGAATCTAGATTTATATGGCCCTTACAGAAATTCGAACGTGAGTTTATGTGCACTACTTCATTACTTAAAGATGCAGAAAGCCAAGACCAAGTCCGACAAAAAGACCGTAATGCCACAGGGATGTAGAAGCTGCCGCATTCTTTGCAGCAAATCTAATATCATCGCTGTCAGAAGAAAGAATTGTTTCTATGATTCTTTTGCTACTCATCCAGTCATCCCTCGCGAGGAAGGAGACAGATCTCAAGAACTCAGCTTATACACAACCATTTCTCGAACAAAATCAGACACTTTTTTTCCTGCATTAGTTGCGAGACAATAATATATACACAAATTTTACAACCCGAGCTTCTTGGGCCTTAAATAAGTCGAAGCCCCCTGCTTCAGTCCGGGCATGGAGACCCGTTGTTGCTGCTTTGCTCTCTTCTCCCTCTCCTTCTCCCTGCTCTCCTTCTCGGCCTCTGCTTGAGATTCCCTCAGGTTTTCCATTTCCTCTTCCATGGCCGTCTTCTCCTCCTTCCGCCTCTTCTTGTGCTCGAGGAGAGACGTGTCCGAGTCCTTTACCGAGAAGAACATGGGCCCCATCTCTGCTAGCCACTGGGGCTCCACTGCAGTTGCCGACTGCATGTACTCCTTACTAGTCAAGACTAGTTCGTGGTAGACAACATACTCGGGAGTGTGACCCATCCCGTAGAGGGCACTGCTCGGGTGCAAGTGACAGGGCATCCCACTCCTGCAATTCACGTACTCTCCCACACCCTTAAGTTTCGCAGCATTATGGAAATAAGCCGAGCAGATTGCCTTCCTCACCACGTCCAAATCAGGCCAGCTCGAAGTTAACGGGATCTTCAGGGTCTTAAGGATATCGAGAAGTTGTGACCTCACCTCTCTCGCTTTTTTCAACCCCTTCACATGCAGGTAGTGGTCGTTACACCAGTCCCCTCTATACTCATGGCTCTTCCACTGTTGGTAAACATTGTATAGAGTCAAGTGGTCAGACTCCGGCATGAAGAACTTTTCCCTTGCGGCGTCACTCTCCTCAGCCCTGTCCTTAGGTCGGAAAAACACCGAAGGGACTGAGAGCATGGAGACTATAGTCAAGACCTCATCCAAGCACTTGAGCCTCTCACCCATCAGGAGCATCTTTGCAAGGGGAGGATCCAACGGGAACTCTACCATTTTCCATCCGAGCTCAGTTAAGCCCCCCACATTGTTCAGCGCCCCCAATACCCATAGCTGGTACATTGAATTAAGGATATTTTCCTGTGGTGGCGGGTCCATGAAATCAAAATCGAGCAAGTTCTCGACCTTAAGTGACTTTAGCAACAAGACAACGTTCCCTAGGTTGGTCCTCTGAATCTCGGGCACAGGACTTGGAAGCATCTCATTCAGGTAAGCATTTTCTGTATAGAGGCGATAGCATGTGCCCGGGCCCGTCCGGCCTGCCCTGCCCGCCCGCTGATCAGCAGCAGCTCGGCTGCTTGGGAAGACCTGGAGAGCATCCATACCCATCTTAGGATTGTACACCTTCATCTTCCCGTATCCCGTGTCAATAACATAGAAGATCCCATCCACAGTCAATGAGGTCTCAGCAATGTTAGTGGCCACAACGCATTTTCGAGCCCCGCCCTCAGCTTTCTGGAATATCTTCGCCTGCAGATCGGCAGGGAGCTGTGAGTAGATAGGGAGGATCAGGAGCTTGTTCACGCCTTGCTTCGTGGAAGCGATGAGCTGCTCCATGCGCTCTGCTAGAACATAACACGCTGCTTCAATCTCGTCCTGCCCCGTCATGAAGATGAGGATGTCACCAGGCGGGTTGCTGATGTGGATCGACATTGCTTGTTTGACGGCCGCTTCAACGTAATCTTCGCAGGGAGTTTTGCTATACAAGGTATTGACTGGGAATGTCCTCCCAGGGATGTGAAAAATCGGTACACTGCAGAAAAAAAATATATATATTTAGTTGGCAACTTGCAATTTAAATGAGTGAGAAACTGAATTTTTCTAAAATAGTACCCTAATTCTTTTACTTACCTTCCAAAGAAGTTCGAGAATTTCTGAGCATTTAAGGTTGCAGATGTGACGATGAGCTTGAAATCACGGCGGCGGGCAACCACTTTCTTCAATATTCCGAAGAGCACATCAGTGCTCAGGGATCGCTCGTGTGCTTCGTCCATCACGATAACTCTGCAACAGACAAACCATGAACAAATTTGATCTATTTTAATTGCAATAAATATCCAAAAAAAAAAAAGAGGGAAGCAACGTATTTCCCATACCGGTATTTATCCAGGTCATCATCTTTCAGAGTTTCACGAAGCAGCACTCCATCGGTCATATACTGCAAAATTGGTAATCAGACTACTAATATAGTTCAAGATATGCTAACCAAAGCTTATGAACTTATTTTCTTGGAGTTGCGCAGGTAATTGACACGAAAAATTTTATTTAGCAGCTGGATTAATCACATACCTTTATTATAGTCTCAGGCCCAGTAACATCCTCAAAACGAATGGCATATCCCACTTTATTGCCAAGATCGGTTCCCATCTCTTCACTCACTCGCTTAGCCACACTCATAGCTGCAACACGCCTAGGCTGGGTACAACCCACTACACCATTCACTGTGTAGCCATCTTCATGCAAATACTGTCGAAAACATGGAGTTGTGTAAGTTGATGTGCTAATTTTATCAACCACAGGAACCTTAACAAACAAGGATCTAACCCAATGAGGATCAAGATACAAAGAGAGAAAATCACCTGTGTCAGCTGCGTCGTCTTTCCTGAACCTGTTTCTCCAACAACCACCACCACTTGATTCTCTCGGATAACCTGCGGGGATGTAAATTAACATTCATTATCACATGCTATTATGGGACATTGAGAAAGATGTGGACATGAAAATGGATGCAATTCAGAAAGCATGAAACTGTAGATACACCGGAGACGCCAATAATTGTCACTACATGACTGAAAGGTGATCTTTCTCCAGGAGAACATAAATTATTTTTCTCGAGAACAAGCATATAGTTTTAGTCAAAAGATGTGGTGGTGCAATGTGATAATTGAAGACCAACATATCAAACGTCTTCACAGTTGGTGCAGTTTCCAGTGTAAGACATTGCCTGGAAAGAGAGGTGTAAACAAAAAACGGGAACACTGACAACGGAACCTTTCACAGGAGGTCTTGAGTATCCTAAAAGTGAGAAATTATCAGAAGAAATCGGTTTCCAAGTCATGCCTGCTCATCAACTTATGATGCCCGGACCCCTCTTCTTTCTATACATATATAAGAGAAGACCATTTTCTCGATAAAGAGCAAAATCAAGGAGTTGTACAGACACACGGATCAGATTCTCATTCACAGACTTCTCACAATCAAATCTTTAATATGCGATATGAATTATTTTCCATCAGGAAAGGAAAAACTCACCTGGAGCAACTCATCCCGCACTGAATATATTGGGAGATACTGTCGCTGTTCAGCAAGAGTTTTTGTCATTGCAAAATCACTAACGGCATCGCCATTCTTCTTCATGTGCTGTGCAAACTTTGCCTCTTCCTTAAAATCTACTTCGCCATGTTCACCAACCACAGCTGTGTCTGCATCAATCTAGAATTATAAAAAATAACATAGTTGTCAACACAATAGAATGAGCAAAGCTCACGAACAAAAGTAAATAGATGAACTTTAATCTAAATTTTTAAGACAGTACCTGTTCTGCTGTTTTCTCGACACCAAGAATATCCCCGAGTTTTGAACCAGCAAGCTCCCAGAAACGTTGGCGTGACTTATTCATGCTCTGCTTCTCATGTATCTCCCTCACCAATGCAGATCCTTTCCGTGAGATAATAGCCATGTCTGAAGTGGGATCCTTGATTGGCATTACGGGCTCGGCTTGTTTGGTAAAAACGACTCTCCCATCCAAGAAAGGAGGTTTTGTATCTGCAACAATGAGAGGATTTTAGCATATAGGTACAGGAAGCAGATGTGGATCTAGCAGCAATTCATACAAGCGACCGACAAATTGTTATAGCTCTCTTACCGTGTACAAGAAGAATAACCTTGCATTCTTCATCATCATCAAAGTCAGTCTGCACCTCTGTGCCTCTAACAGCTCCTGAATTCAGGAGTTGGCGATCTTCCCACTGGGCATTATCTGCAGTTCGCTGTGACAACTTCTTGCTCTGAGCAAGTGTCATCTTTGTACCATCCCGTCGAACCTGTAATTAGAAATTCATAGTTTATAAATAACATGACCAAGTAAACTACTCCACATCCATACTTATCCAAAAAAAAAAAAAAGCACTCTGCAGCACTGCTCCAAATATAAGGTTGGACAGATAATTACCAGTTTCTTTGCTAGTTCTGCTTCTTTCTTTTGGAAAGAGGCCTCATCCCCAAAGAAAAACAATGAATTATCAGCATCAAACGCACTGCTACTTTCTTCCTGGTTATACCTGCATGTGAGACATTTCGTTGGTAAAAAACAACATACATCTCATGGAAAAGAAGTTACACAACTCAACTAACAGCTGAGCTAAGTCTAATGTTTAAGTGAAAAAACAACTAATTACATCGAAGAAACGATTTCATGAGTTTGTCTTATAATAATTGATCAATACAATAGCCCATCATAGAGGAAAATGTCACATACCATGCACGGTCACTTTCATACTCCAATTCTTGGCGCATGTCCTCAGACATCTCATGCTTCTGTTCATCTGCCAAGTCACTCCTATTGGCTTCTCCATCCTAAAACAGACAGAAGGTGCACAAATTAGAATAAACTCAGCAAATGTATTAAAAGATGGTATACCTAACTTAGATGCCTATGTAAACAGCAGAATTCTTCCAGTCCCTTTTTTTTATTTTTCTGAAAGGAAACTCACAACACCCTTTCAGTTTGGAAGTATAAGTGCTCACTGTCATGATGCTAAAAAGAACCTGAAAAGAATCCGATTTCCCACTAGAAAATGTTAATTGATGTGACCTTCCACTGTATCTGGAACACGAAGATTTAACTGATGCGCCAGATGCTCGAATAGGAACTGGTGAAGGAGAGACATAATCCCAAGGAGAAGCAGCATGCCCTACAAAGTCAAAACGAAGTTAGACTCATACAATTTACCTACCACATTGGTGAGACTTTCATATAATAAAATTTCACATCAGTAACAACGTACTCGAAGAGCGTGGTGTGCGACCATCCAACCACGGGGAAACCAATCTTGCATCAGGTGATGCCCCAACTAACATAGGCGATGGTGAAGGTAGATGCCGCCTTTTACTACTATAATGACCATCCCTGCGGGGTGTGTCCTGCCACTCCCATCTCCCATCATCCCACTCGGATCGACCTTCAAGATTGGAAATTTTCATTTTAGATGCGGAATGTAGTAGAGGACCCTAAATCAATTGCACAAGAAATCTACAGAATATCGAGCCCAATTGGACCTAAATAGGTGTGGAGCAGTTCCAGACATGCCTTGAAGGAATCTAATCAAAGGATGTTCCTATTAGATTATACATATCCTATATCTTGTTTGTGGAAATGGCAGCAAGTTTCATAGGAGAAAAGATGAAGTATCAGTCACCAGGAGTCTGACGTTCACCATCATATCTGCTCCGTTTATAGCTATATTCTCCACCATAACTTTGTTGATAGCGTTCCCGTTCTTTTCCATATCTTTCCCTGCTGTCCCTACCATATCTATCTCCAGATCTACGATTTCCATCATCCTCATAGTCAGAATCTCTTATTTCAAAGTGACAATCTATGTCATCACTTCGAATGCTACAGGATTTCATGCTCTGCGAAGTGATGAATGATCTTTCTGAAACCTTCAGATCAGACATAACATGAATGTCAATCAGCAATCTTGAATAATAAGGCATAATAGAAGAGCAAATTTACCGTCAAAGCACCCCCAAAATCAAGAAAGCATCATTAAAAACCATACATTTGCTGACTGGATGGACACTTCACCTTAGAGATCTTTGTTTCTATTCAGACTACATGTTAGTTCTTGCAGCATATTTTTTTTAAATGGAAGAATCCAATTGAATTTAACAGGTGGCAATAAAGAAGAGGCCTCGTGCACTTACTCCTAAATGCATTCCATCACTTGAACGATGACTTTGAGGTGTAGAGGCCCCATATTTCCCTCCAGTGATGTTGCTTTCTGCAGCAAATAATAGATGAATAAAAAAATTCAAGTTAAGAAAAGGAACTTCCACAGCTCTCAAAGTTTAATGATGGTAAGCATATTTATCCTTATATTCAATATTGACAACTCGAAAGACACCAAGATTTTACTGAAGAAATGAACTATCAAAAAAATAAATAAATACAAGAGGCATTGAGATCATAGGACCTTTTGAGTTAGGTTGAGCCAAAAACAACAATTGAGGAAATGCAGTTGTTCTTTCAAGGACAAATAATGACTATATTTATAAGAGAAGCACTAAAAAAGTGCTTAATAGCTCACCCCAGCTAATAATGCTCAGAACTCAATGACTCAAAAACCAGTCATGCTGACAATCACAGAAGAAAAGTCGCATGTTTAACGTAACTGGTACATGGTCTAGCATCTATCGGCATAAACCAATTACATCAAAGCTCACTAAACTGATGCGAGATAAGGCAAACCTGCATAATAGTCCTCCTTTCTAGCCACGTCACGATATCGCCTATTAGCAGTTCGTGCAACCTTAACCCCATTACTCCCTTCTTCACCTGTTACAATGGGTTCTGGGGTCTCCTCTTCTTCCATAGTAGAAGCAATTGAGGGAACCTTAAATCCAGAAGTGTTGCTCGAGGCTTCACGCTTGGACTTTGCTAGTGCATCTAACCCTGTCACATAAACTTAACATTATTTGAAAGTTTGGTGGCAAGAAAGTCATGCCGCCGTTAGTATCACATTAAGAAACAAATGTTTTTCAAAATATGAGGCGACAAAATATAACTGATCTCAAGTAGCAGTCTTCTTGAACGAGATTTCACTGACTAATTATGTGAGAGCTCATTAAGTAAGAGAAGTTTTTAGGTGAACTCCTAAGCAGGTGAACAACATTGAATGAGCTTAATTAATCCAGAATTGAAAACTTTTCATCATAAAGATTCAGTACAGAGCAAAAAAGTCTCAACTGAACAATACCAACTTTAATATTAACGAGACAAATTACAGTGATCAAGATGAATTAAGTCAATATTATCTTGCCACACAAAAAATTCCACACGAATCCAATGAAATTAATCATCAAGTATAAAGCTCACCTAATAAAGATTTCCTCCCGGAGGGTCTAAACAGAACCCGGTCCTTCCCAGGCACGTATAGCTCAGCACGATCAACATCATTCCTAGCACTATCCTCCATTGCCAATTGATTCAGTATCAGGTCCGCGCGCCTGTACATTATAAAATCCAGAATCACCATGAATTCAACACAGCGCAATGCTAAAAACAATCAATCATAGAAAATTTGTCCCGAAAAAAGTTGAAACTTTTCTCGAAAAATTGATTAGAAACAAATTAACCCACTCGCCAATTTTGGGCCAAGAAAATCTACAAAATCAAAAAATAAAAAATAAAAAAGACCCGCCACCTCTTTCACTTCGGCTGGCGAAAAGAAGAGCGGCTGAAACAAGCTGGCGTACTAAATCGAAATAAGGGGAAGACATAAGGGGAAAGACAGCAGCTTACTAAATCGAAATAAGCCAGCGGAGTTATATATTTCAGAACCCACCCCACAAACCAAACAGAGTTTATATATGTTCACACCATCTATTTTAGTGTTATGTTGCAACTTCGAAGAAGAAGAAATACCAGAAGAAGGAAGGTTGGAAAATATAGTCGTAGCAATTGAAATTGGAACAGGTAGCCCATATGTGATTAAGTTTACGGAAGAATGGAAGTTTACCTTGGTCAGCGAGCACGAGCACAATCGGTCGAACACGAGCAGGAGGCTGGAAGTGGAGGAAGAACGGAGATACAAGCAGGTGAAGGAGCGAGCAGCAAGCAAAGCAATACGGCTAGACTAGGGTTGATGGCATATGACTCACGGAAAAAGAAGGAAAACAACAGGGATCCGGATAGAGATGAAAAAGGACAGGAAACAATCGGTGACGGGAAACGATAGATGGAGTCGGAGAAGGGAAAATTAAGTTCTAACGCACATAATTTTTTTTTCTGTAACAATTTAGTACAAAACATTTCAAATTATTTTAATCAAGTTCAATCCGTCAATTTTCGATGCGTCAAGACCTTCTGACGTGGCAAGCGACCTGGCAACTCGTATAATACGTGTCTGGCAACTTAAAACAATCGTTCCTAAGGCGGGAAATAATCCAAGGGCTAAAAAAAGAAAAACACAAAATAAAAGATAAAAAGGATAACTTGAGAGAAAAGACAGAGGGTTGAGGGGAGACTGTGCCACTGGTTGTTTCATTGTTTCATTATCTCCTTCTACTTGCGATTAGGCTAGGGTTTTGTTGCAGACAGTAAGAGAAATCAGAGCACATGCAAGGTTTTGATTTGTCTACAATGCCTCACGATCTAAGCTCCTTGGACCCTGCTCCCGTGCATGGTAAGTAATCTATTATCTTACTGTGTTGATGATGTCTGTGGTTGAGATTTTACGTTTTGGGTGAAGTCGAAAGGTGTGTAAGGTTGGATTATCTGGTGTTGCTGTGTTTTGAATTTACTAATCCTCTTTTTTCTCCCGAAAAGAATAAAAAATGTTCGAACTTGCGACAATAATGGCGTTTTTTGTTCGGTGTTGGGTGCGGCTCGATTTCTTGTGAACCTGAAGCTTTCATCACCCTCTCCCTCCCCTTCCCTCTCTGTCTTCAACTTGCTTGATTTTGAAGGATTTTGCTGTGATTTGATTAGTTTACATCTCTCTATCTCTCCCGTCTTTCTCTCTCTCTCTCTCTCCCCTTGTCTCTGTCTCTCTCTAGTTGGTGCTGTTCGGTGAGTTTTTTCGTAAGACCCTGCATTGCTTCTGCATATATAACAGTCCATCTTTGTGATAACACAAAATTGATCAAAATACTGGAGTTCTAGCTTGATTAAAAGAAATAGAAAAGGGGCACTTAAGGTGCTTGGGTCATGGAGAAGCAATCAATATCACATAGATACAAAGTTACTCAGGTTTAGGCTACATTTAACGTATTCTTGCTCAATTGTTTTGGTATCACGAAGGTAAGACCATGAATCATGTTTCTTATTCTTACAAGTAGTTTCAGGATCATTATTTGGGTTTGGCCTTCTTGTCAGTCCAGAAAAGCAGACCAATGAACAGGAGTTGCCATATAGGATTACCATGAAACATAAAGCAAGTATCTATCTGCAGGTAACAGCACTTCTAACCACAAAAAGATAGCAACTATGCCGAAGTGAAAATCAGGACCACAGCAAAATACTGCTTCAAATGCAGAAGGCAGGGAAGTGTATAAGAACATGCTTAATGCTGATAACACTTTATCATGACATCAAAAAGATTCTAGGCTTAAAAAAACATATTTTGCTTGCTGACAGGTAATTTACCTTAGCATCTGGGTTAGAATATAACATAATGTAATTTGGATAAACCCTCAGGGTTGAAACAAGCTGCAAATAGGCAAAGTTTAAGACAATCAATACAGTTTAGAGTAATAATAAAATAATCCTACTAACAGGAACCAAGAAGTAACAAGACTTAAAAGCAAAATGTAGCAAAAGCAACCAAAATTAACACGCAGCTTAAATTAAATAGCATCAGTAGTTTTTTAAGCACTACAAAGCTTACCTGCAAGCGCAAAGCATCTATGAGGGCATACAGTGAACTTTCAGGCAATGGAGTGGAAACATAAAATCCTGTAGTTTTATCCAATCCAATTACGGTAGCACGGACAGTACACTGAGGATCAATCATTGAAAATTTAAAGTTAACACCATAATCAAATTTGCAAAATGCACACCAGGGAGCAAGTTAACATCTATAATTTACTTTATATGATTTTACATGCTCCTAAAGGTTCATTATTAAGTAAATTTTCTTATTGTGCTTTCTCCATATTTGAAACACATTTTTAGTGCCCTTGTAGTACTAAGCCCTCAATTTGGTCTGCGAATGATCTCATCTTATATTAATTTTTTGTCTTATATTGAGTTGGATTGAGTGGTCAACTGGGATCACAATTGTTATGTTTAAAAAGTCGAAGGCTTTTTGCTTTTTTAGGTCTTGTTAAACATTTATGATGTCCATAGAGGGGCTGTGGGAGATGCAAGAGACGCAAATGAGGGTGTTAGATATGAACGCTCCGTTTGTTTTCAAAGTCGTGATTTAAGATTTTAACTTTAACTTTAACTCAAAACACTACACAACAAAACACACATTTCAAAAGTCAAATTGGTGGGCCCCATATATTATTAAAATACAATCTCATTATAATTAATTATCTATACCTTCCATTCATTTCATATTTTAAAAGTCAAACTGGTGGGCCCCATATATTTTTGTCTTCTTCTACAATCACAATCACAATCACAAATTCGTGACTTTAACTCCGAAAACAAACGCATTGGAAGTGTACTGAGCTGGTGGAGCTTGACTCTGTCTGGCGCTTTCGGCAAGTTACCTCGCTATCGAATCTAAGCTTGATATAAATTACTGATAGATGGGCTTGACTGTCCATGGACTTTTGTTATTGGGTCCGGCCCATAGAGTCCTGTTAGGGTGGGGGCCCAAGAAAAGAACCGGGCCACGAAGAATGATAATAGTGTATTGAGCATTTACCGTTAGGCTCTCTATTCATGAACTCCAGGAGGGACTACTAGTGCGTGTAGTTTTAGAGTTAAAGTAACTTTGATTTTGATTGTGGAAAATGACAAATGATTATGTAGTGTGTTGAGTTAAAGTTAAAATTAAAATTTTTGACTTGGGAAATGTGTATTTTTGTTGTGCAGTATGTTGAGTTAAAATTAAAGTTAAATTTTTTGTGATTTTAATTGCGAAACCAAATGGAGCTGTAACGTGTTCCCGTCTATCACTGAGGCTTGGTCCCCTGTCTTCGATGTTCGATTGACGCATGTTAAATAGACTTGAACTTCTCATGGCACTAGGAGGTACCATTACCGTCAGCAAATCGGGAATGCATGACTCCGCCTCGTTGGACTTGAAGGTGAAGAGTCAAGCCACATCGGTCTTATTATTATCTCACGATATTGAAAAGCCGAATGAATCAAGATGGACCAACCAACATGAGAAAATGACATTCATTTATTCTATTGATTTATCGTGTACATATGTTTGTTGCAATGAGAAGGCACACCCAAATTAGTAAAGATGATAATATCTCAATATGATATTCACTACCAATAATTGGTTGTCCTTGACATATATAAATCATGGCCATTCCGATTCAAATCAGTATTGACAGATGCTGATATATTTTTTTTCCAATGTATATCATAGTATCCGAACCGAACCCGACTAACAGATGCTACCTGTTTGGATTCCGAATTTAATGATTTTAACTTTAACTTTAACTCAACACATTACACAACAAAATACACATTTCCCAATGCAAAAATTTTGACTTTAACTTTAACTCAACATACTGCACAACAAAAACACATGTTTCCCAAGTCAAATTTATAATCACATCTCATTTGTCTTTTTCCACAATTAAAATTAAAATCAAAATAAAAATCAAAATAACTTTAACTCTGAATCCAAACGGCCCCTTAAAATATTTTTTGATCATATTATTCAAACGGATCATCTGTTCATGGTCACTCGAAATCGAAGATTATACGAATCAGTGCTGATTTGATGGTAATATTTTTTATCCGATGATCCAAAGGGACCATCTGTTCTTGGTCCCTCGAAATCGTCGTGAATTAGTGCTGATTTGATGAACTTATGATATAAGAGATCGTTCGCGTCGTGATTTCTCTCAATGGCGTTAGATCGATACTATTGTTAGGTAACATTTTCCTATTCATTTTCACCATTTTCTACCATTTTCTCTCTCTCGTCAGTCATCTCTATCTCTCAGTAAAAAAACAGAGACATACACTGTCGGTGGGCTTCTTGTCCATGAAAGAGGGAGTAGTAGGAGGAGAGCTTTGGTTAGCTGTCCTGTCGCTTTCGTCCCTTCGAAGCCATTCCTTCTCTCTCTGTCTCTCTCTTTCTCTCTCTTTCTCTCTCTACTCTCCATTTCCAGCTAGCTGCCTGCCTCCTAGTGAGAGAAAGTCCACATCCCTCCTCTCCCTTCACCCACCGTATAAACAATTCCCATCACATTTCACTGTTAGTTTGCACTGATTAATCAATTTTCGTTAGCCTCCACTCCCTTCGTCAATCATTTTCCATATAATATATATATATATATATAAATATCTCCATTCTCATTGCTTTCCGGCAGCGTTACACTGATTGGGATAGCAGAGAGCAGACAGAGAGAGAGAGAGAGAGGGGGGGTCAATCGATTTCGATCCCTTGATCTGCGCATGAATTTGGGTTGTGGGCTCGATCCGCATTGTGATTTTCCGTCTCTCTGTCTTCGATCTTGAGCTGAATTGACTGTCACTCCTCGGTCGAGAGTCCACGGTCTCTGTCGGGTCAAGGTGAGATCAGCTGAAAACAATCCTTGCTTTTCTGTTTTGTTCATGAAATTTGATGCTTTTCCGAGAAGGGTGAGTGGAGGATCTCGACAGGACATGGACGTGACTGTGCTGATTGCGGTGTGCCGTCGTTGGTGTTTTAATTGCTGATTTGTTGCTTTCTGATTTGACCCTTTTGAGTAGCCGCTGTATGGTCGTCGAAGAAATCGAGGAAAAAATGGTTACTCCTTTGGTTTGGTTGTGCTTATCTAATGTCTTCGGGTTATGTTATTTCTCAGACGTCGATAAATCCAAGATCCAAATGTATTCATCTTTCATTTGTGGACAGAGATTTGCAAGTTAGTGAATTTCCTGCTTGCAGGAGACATTCTCAACCCGAGAACTGTGTTTCAGGTATTGGTGCGGAGAGGTCTTCCGAGGGAAAAAGAGAGTGCTTTTGGAGTGGGACATAGCATATAAAGCAGATTCCATTTGCTTTTGGCACGTTGAAGTTGTGGGGCTTTTAAGAATGTACAGATCTTGAGCAAAAGACAGATCTTTGGCTCTCATCTAAGCAAACAAGAGCACTTGCTATGGAGTCTGAAGGTGAAAGCGGGGTAAGACTTGGCCCCTCTCTCCTGCGTGAACTATAGCCAGCCTTGCAGTTCAGTTTTTTCGTTAGAACAATTCGGAATGCTGGAGTTTCTCTGATATCTTTTTATCCATGAAAATTGGTTGTCTTAATATCTGATCCTTCAGCTTATGAGCAAGAGAGACACTTGTTGCAAGTAACAGTGAAAAATTGACTATTGAATACATTGATTTCGATCATGTGACTGCAGCAGCAAGTTTAGTGCTCCAGTTACGGTGTTGTCATCGTTTTTGCTCTATTCTGGCACTCTTCACCATAAATTGTCAAGGCTCACTGTTTAGTCCAATGTCATGCAGGGAAAGCCCATGAAAAATCTGGGTGGTCAGGTGTGCCAGATCTGTGGTGATACTGTCGGAAAGACTGTTGATGGAGAGCAATTTATTGCATGCGATGTCTGTGCCTTTCCTGTCTGCAGACCGTGCTATGAGTACGAGAGGAAGGATGGGAACCAGTCCTGTCCTCAGTGCAAAACTAGATACAAGAGGCATAAAGGTAGTTAGATGTCGAACTTCTATAAACCTCTCAACCTTCGACAAAATTTCCAGTTTGTACTATTTTACGATCATTGCATTCCACAAAAACTTGCTTTCTTTGTCATTTAAACTTGACTTACTTGTAAATGACAGTAAGTTTGCAACGTTATTGTAGGAAGTCCTGCCATTCTAGGCGACAGTGATGCTGAAGACAGTGCCAGTGACTTCAATTACGCTGAAGAGCCTCAGGGCCAAAAGCAGAAGCCTGCAGAGCGCATGTTGAGTTGGCATATGACATATGGACGAGGCGAAGATGTTGCTCCTCCAAACTATGACAAAGAGGTTCCTCACAACATTCCTCTGCTTCCTGGTAGACAGGAGGTAAACTGACTTTCTCTGTCTGTTTGTTTCCCTTTCTATGTGGATTCTGTGAATGATTGTACAAACCCGGTGTGTGCGAACTGCTCAGGTTTCTGGAGAGTTATCTGCTGCTTCACCTGAACGTCTTTCAATGGCCTCTCCTGGAGCCGGTGGTGTGAAGCGTATCCATTCCCTCCCCTATGCATCTTCAGATGTTAATCAATCACGTACATTCCTCTCTCTCCCCCTCTGGTCTTGCATGAATTATCTGTATTTTGTTACAGGCTACAGTTTCATGATAATGTCTGTGGAATCTGGCTCTTTGTGTGCAGCTAACATCAGAGTTGTGGATCCAGCAAGGGAGTTTGGTTCACATGGACTCGGCAATGTAGCATGGAAAGAACGAGTTGATGGCTGGAAGATGAAGCAGGAGAAACCTGTTGCTCCTGCAATGAGCACTGGTCAGGCCACTTCTGAAAGGGGAGGTGATATAGATGCCAGCACTGACATCCTTGTTGATGACTCTTTACTGTAAGTTTCTGATTTTAAGTTACAAAACCTGCTCTTTAGCTACTGTTGTTAATGAATTTGCTTTACCTCTACTCTTCATTACAGTACTGGAATTACTGCCTCTGCGTTTTAGGACTAACTTCATATTATTGTGACAGGAATGATGAAGCTCGGCAGCCTCTGTCAAGGAAGGTTTCTATCCCATCATCTAGAATAAATCCTTACAGGCTGGTGATTGTTCTCCGGCTGGTTATTCTCTCCATTTTCTTACACTACCGGATCACAAATCCTGTGCCCAATGCATATGTACTCTGGTTAATTTCTGTGATCTGTGAGATATGGTTCGCAATATCTTGGATCTTGGATCAGTTCCCAAAATGGTTTCCTGTAAATCGTGAAACGTATCTCGACAGGCTTGCTATCAGGTTAGTTAAAACTCGTACCTTCAATTTTAATTATTTTGGTCTAGCTTCTAATCCCACTTTGAAATTCGACTAAGCACCGTGAGGAGTAAGAGTATTGTACATGGTTGGGATGCAGATATGACAGAGAGGGAGAGCCATCACAATTAGCTGCTGTTGACATCTTTGTCAGTACAGTGGACCCTCTAAAGGAGCCTCCTCTTGTGACAGCGAATACCGTGTTGTCCATTCTTGCTGTTGACTACCCAGTGGACAAGGTCTCTTGCTATGTCTCTGATGATGGTGCTGCAATGTTAACTTTTGAAGCACTTTCAGAGACATCAGAATTTGCCAGGAAATGGGTCCCTTTCTGCAAGAAATATATCATTGAGCCTCGGGCCCCAGAATGGTACTTCGCCAAGAAGATTGACTATTTGAAGGACAAAGTTCATCCATCATTTGTCAAAGATCGCAGAGCTATGAAGGCAAGAACTTTTGCAGATTATTGCATTTTCTAAGTTCCTCAACTTTGTTTTGTCCTGCTGATGACGCCACTGGCTTTTGATACAGAGGGAATATGAAGAATTTAAAGTCCGTATCAATGGGCTTGTCGCCAAGGCCCAGAAGGTTCCTGAGGAAGGATGGGTTATGCAAGATGGTACACCATGGCCTGGAAATAACATCAGAGATCATCCAGGAATGATTCAGGTACTGGATTCTTTCTTCTACGAAGCGTACAAAGTATTTCTTCATTTCATATAGAAATCTTCCAATCAATAAACATCAATGGAATTCACACCACCACCCCACCCCCCCAAACAACCCACAACAAAATGCACATGTTCCTTTTTCCTCTAGTATCTTGTTTTCATGATTAAATTTCCTCCACTGTCAATCGCTTTGTCGTTGCCTGTGTTACTTTGGTCATCTGTCCAGTAATATGTTGAGCCATCATGTTACATTATTCCACTCCTTGAAGTGACAATATCATCATTTGAGGTTAATTACGTTTCGGTGTTTGGCAGGTTTTCTTGGGGCAGAGTGGAGGGCTTGATGCTGAGGGTAATGAGCTGCCACGACTGGTCTATGTTTCTCGTGAAAAGCGACCAGGCTTCCAACATCACAAGAAAGCCGGTGCTATGAATGCTCTCGTGAGTATGACACTATAGTTCCTTAACTTAGAATCCATAATTAGGCTTCTCTCATCTATATCTGAAAACATATCTGTCTTGCAGGTTCGTGTATCTGCTGTGCTTACAAACGGACCTTTCTTGTTGAATCTTGATTGTGATCACTACATAAACAACAGCAAGGCCTTGAGAGAAGCTATGTGTTTCATGATGGACCCCAACCTCGGGAAACAAGTCTGCTACGTCCAGTTTCCTCAGAGGTTCGATGGTATTGATAGGAACGATCGATATGCCAATCGCAACACTGTATTCTTTGATGTAAGTTCATCTTCTGATCAGTGCCTTCCCATGTGACAATAAAGAGGTTCTGTAGGATATTTGTTGTAGTTGACTGGAGAAGATGGTAAGCTGTTCGTCAAATGAGATATAAGTTTGATTCTGTCATTAACTCTGATATTTTATACTTGACTGCAGATTAACTTAAGAGGCTTGGATGGCATTCAAGGTCCTGTTTATGTGGGTACTGGGTGTGTGTTCAACCGGACAGCCTTATACGGTTATGAACCTCCAGTAAAACCAAAACAGAAGAAATCTGGTTTCCTCTCTTTGTGTGGTGGATCAAGAAAGAAGAGTTCGAAATCGGGTAAAAAGGCTTCAGACAAGAAGAAATCTAGCAAGCATATGGACCCCACTGTTCCTATTTTCAGTCTGGAGGATATAGAAGAGGGGGTAGAAGGTATAATTCTTTCTTTCCTTCCAACTTTTAATCTCAGTAGAGCATATTTTGGCAATCTTTATTTGCTTATGTCTTGCATAATATTCTATATTATGTCAAATTTGTCAAAAGGTGCAGGATTTGACGATGAGAAGACATTACTGATGTCCCAAATGAGTCTTGAGAAGAGGTTTGGTCAGTCTGCTGTTTTTGTTGCCTCTACACTAATGGAGAATGGTGGTGTCCCTCAATCTGCAACTCCCGAAACTCTTCTTAAAGAGGCCATCCATGTCATCAGCTGCGGGTATGAAGATAAAACAGAATGGGGAAGTGAGGTATATAACTTCAACCTATCAACTAATTTGAACCTAGTCACTTGTTAATGTCAAAACCAGCATGAAGGTGTTCAAATTTTGCAGCGATAAATGCGATTAGGATCTTTAAAGGTCTTGCTTGGACTATACCTAGTATGCGTTGACATTCCCGCCAGCTTAAGCTTTTAAGAGAATCGATCAATTACTTGTACTGAATGGAGGTTGTGGTTTTGAGTAATAGTGTTATTTTATTTATTTTATTTTATTTCTGTTTGTTTTATGTTATTTTGCAGATTGGATGGATTTATGGATCCGTCACGGAAGATATTCTCACCGGATTCAAGATGCATGCCCGAGGTTGGCGATCAATATACTGCATGCCGAAACTCCCAGCTTTTAAAGGTTCTGCTCCCATCAATCTTTCTGATCGATTGAACCAAGTGCTTCGTTGGGCTCTTGGTTCGGTCGAAATTCTAGTGAGTCGACATTGCCCCATATGGTATGGGTACGGGGGGAGGCTAAAGTGGCTCGAGAGATTTGCATATGTTAACACCACAATATACCCAATCACCTCGATTCCCCTTCTGATGTATTGTACCTTACCTGCCGTCTGCCTGCTCACCAACAAGTTTATCATCCCACAGGTTTGTCGTGCATTTCATTACTAGTTTCATACAATAATCTTTAGTCTTCTCAGTTATGTATGATGACGTCATCTCTTTCATCCCATGTCTTAATCTTATTATACTCGGCATTTGAATTTATTCTGAAAACTTCAAACTTTACTTCATACAGATCAGCAACATTGCTAGCATATGGTTTATCTCCCTTTTCTTGTCCATTTTTGCTACTGGTATTCTGGAAATGAGGTGGAGCGGGGTTGGGATTGACGAGTGGTGGAGGAACGAGCAGTTTTGGGTTATTGGAGGCGTCTCCTCTCACTTCTTTGCAGTCGTCCAAGGTCTTCTCAAGGTCCTTGCCGGCATCGACACCAACTTCACTGTCACGTCAAAAGCCTCCGATGAGGATGGGGACTTTGCCGAGCTCTACATGTTCAAATGGACAACCCTCCTCATCCCTCCCACCACCCTCCTCATCATAAACATAGTTGGAGTTGTTGCTGGGATTTCTTACGCCATTAACAGCGGATACCAGTCGTGGGGCCCGCTCTTTGGTAAATTGTTCTTCGCGTTTTGGGTGATCGTCCATCTCTACCCCTTCCTTAAAGGTCTGATGGGAAGGCAGAACCGGACCCCCACGATTGTGGTCGTTTGGTCGATCCTTCTCGCATCGATCTTCTCCCTCTTGTGGGTAAGGGTTGATCCCTTCACGACCAGGGTGACTGGCCCTGACGTCGAGATGTGTGGGATCAACTGCTGATTGAAAGGCAATCTATGATAAGCTCGAAACATCAGATCTCTTATTTCATCTCCTCCTAATATTAAGAAACCGTATTGGCTTCATCGAAATTATTCGTTGGAATCGGTAGGCAAAGCATAGTTTTGTTTGGGGAAGTGTTTGTGTAATATTATTGGATCTTTTGCGTCTGTCCAGGAAACCGGGGACTGCCAGAGGATGTGTTATTCATTTGTATTTTTATGTATCTGATTCGATAAAGCAATTTGATTTGATTCGTTCCACATTTCCGGTCGCAAGTATCTTCTCCGTGCCTCGTGTATCTTATATTCCATTTGGACCCTCTGCTAAATTAAAGTTAGGGCTTTGTACGTGAACAAAACCGATGGACTAAGACACTAAAGCGAGTCGCTTCACTTAGTTATGATTTAGCCTCTAGAGATAACCAACCTTAGGGGCCAGTCCCGGCCATATGGCCATGAGTTTCCGTGAGTTTCCGCGTTTGTCCAGTACTATTGCATCGAAAGAATGATTTCCGGATAAATACCTCTAATGCTTCTTTGGGAAGCTCCTGAAATGTTCCATGTGAGAATTTCATGTTGAGAGGAAAAGTCCCGACGACATTAGTCGGAGCCCGATTATTTCCATGTGTTTCGCATGGCTTCCGTTTCAATCCCGGCAAGTGTTCTGACATAGTCTTAGAAAGACCTGTCTAGCATCTCAAATGTCCTTGATGACTCTCATCATGCTTGCTTCCGGCACTAGCATGGCAGAATCGGCATAAACTCTCTCCGTTAATGCTTAAACTAGGATTGGCACATGAATAGTACGAGCCAAGACTGAAGGGCCACTCAAATGTTTGCTGTGAAATTATTGTACAAAACATAGTAGCATTTGAAACAGAGATGGTGAACAGGCAGACAACGATCAATACATACACAGGTGAAGTAAACGTTGATGATACAGCAGAACGGATCATGTTCGTGAAACAGATTTGCACAGCAAAAAGCATAGGGACAGGATGGAGGAGGAAACGAGGAGGGAAGAAAGCAACTAGAGGGTGTACGCTGCCCGGAGACGTAAACTTCTGCAGTTATATGGAGTCTATGGTTAAAAGTAATCAGCTCTTGAGGAAACGCCAAGGACCGGTTCCGGTTCCCATCCTGCAGGTATGATCAAGACAGTTTAATTGGTTGGCTAAAAGTAATGGGATTACTCATACTAAAGGCCACCAGGCGTTTTCGGTAAATATTTCCGGATGTAATTATGGAACCAGTGAAGTGGAATTACCTCCAAAAACCGGCGAATGCGCGCAGGCCCATGTAGATGGTCAGTGCAACCCAGATACCGACAAAGCCGTTACTCTTGGACAGGAGGAACAAGGAAGCAATGCTGATAAAGGACACCAGAACCTAAACAAAACAAAAGCGGTTAATCTGATAAAGAGGTAATGCGAAGGTTATGAAAGGTTTTTGTGCTAAGGCTCGTGAGGTTCACCATGGAATAGGCAGTGTAGGCAAAATCGGATGCGCCGAAGTTCACTCCGTCGAGGACGAAAGCTAGAGAGTTGATTGGTTGTGTAGCTGCAACGAACTGATGATTGCCATATGAAAGATGAAACTAGTTAGAACTGGCCTTCTCCAGCAGAACTTTCGATCTGAAAAAAATGTCTCATCGACTCTCTGCTAATAAATTGGACATTACCGGGATTCCCACAAATATGATGTGCTGAACAGTCATGTCTTTTGAAAATACTCCAGATCCGAAGCGGAGGCCGACGCCGACTAACACTGCAAGCCCGAGGCCCAGGACAAAGCCCATCTGCATAAAAACAGAAAGACCATCAGCACTTAATCATGAATATAGACCCTAAAAAGAATGATGTATGTTCTCCGGCGGGGGATGTTTGTATACCTGCAAGACCCGGGTTGCAGCAGTCGTTGCCTTGCTATAATCCTTCTCAGCAAATGCACTTGCTAGGATCGCCTGGAGTCACCAAGAGAAAGAAAACTAAGCAAGCAAATTGGACGCAAATCATTTATTATATCCGTTTACTGTTCAAATATTTAGTCTAGAGTCTAGCAGTGCGTTTGATTTCAGAGTTAAAGTTTTAAATTTGTAACTTTGATTTTAATTGTCGAAAAAGAAAAAAAAATGTTGGACCTGTGGACCCCATCAGTTTTGTTGTATAGTGTATTAGGTAGTGTATGAGATTGTATATTGAATAATATATGAGACTCACCAGTTTGATTTTGGAAAAGTATGTTTTGTTCTATGGTGTATTGAGTTAAAATTAAAGTTAAAGTTAAAATTTTAAATCGCGACTCCGAAACCAAACGGAGCTTAGTAATCCTTGAAAACAAGCAAAACGATAATTGGTTATGGTGTTCGCAATTTTGAGCAACCAATATGTAATTAACCATGTGAATCTTTGTTCAGTGATATGTATTCCTGTCCACCTCTATGAATAATGCTGTCATTAACATATCACTTGGTACGAGCGGGCAACAGTTGGGCCATAATTTGTTCTCAATGGTCCATTTGCTTCGGAAAAGTAGAAAAGAGCTGGAAGAAGAAACTTTTTACCTGCCCAGCTACGGCCAAACCATCGGCAAGTAGCGAAGAGGTCATCCAAACCTGAAGGCAAATCTGGAATGCAGCCATAGGTGTCGACCCAAGCCTTGCTGCCATTGACGCAGCGAGGGTCACACAGAACGTGACAGCAATCACTCTCACCAACAGAAGGATCCCTGCCACGAATCATGGTATAACTTCACATGTGAATCCTAGCTGAGCTATGAGATTTTTATTGCTTCTGAAAAGGTCTCCAATGCACGGGACTGAAGTTAATGTGAGTTGAAGAGCTAACCGTTCTTAAAAAACCGATGGAATTGCAAGTCTTTGACGCTAGGGGGAAGGAGATCAACTTGTTTCATCAACCTCAGCAAGAGTATCAGTGATATCAGGTACCTGAAATGGTCGTAACAGAAGCCGACTGAGAAAAGGCACCTGACACATGAAGGAAGTGCTTGCCGAGTAGGAAAAGAAAAAATAAAGCAATTGACTACTCACTGCGAAAGGACATGAGCAATAGCTGCACCACTGACTCCCATATGGCAGACAAAGATTAGGATCGGGTCCAAGACGATGTTTGCAAGGTCTCCCACAACTGTCAGAAGCCATAGTCGTAAAGCAGGAAAATGGATAAGGTGACGCTCGGAAACCATTTAGAGAATAACAGAACAATTCTCGTGTCCTAGGCTAAAAAGATACCTGTCGCATATAGCGGGGTCGTAGTATCTTTAAAACCTCGAAAGACCCCTTGCATTGCCAAAGAGAGAAGAACTGCAGGAGCACCGAGTGCCCTTACGGTCAGGTACTTCTTGGCCGGGTTTAGCATCGGCGAACCCTATCGAACAGAATACACATGTGGCTCCATTAGGAAAACGAACTCTTTATTTATTTGCCGAAGATAAGATAGTGATCGATTCTGAAAGTGGAAACAATTCGAATCTTGTAAAGATTTATTTTGTAGAGACACTTACCGACTTCACACCCATGAAACTCAGTAGAATTTTGGCACCAAATATGAGGAATATAGTTTGCAGTATGCCTAGGACTGCACCAATAACGATAGCTGTTGATGCAGAGGGGATATGCCGCTTCTCTTTGATGATTTTCCCCTTGTTCGTGTTACTGCTGGCAGCTGCGGGAGCCAAAGATGTAGTCATGTTTGAATCTGATGACACAATGACTGAGTCAATACTATTGCGAGTTTCCGAGAGGTCTACTCATAAAACAGAACAGATGACCTCTTAGGTTCTATTGTCCGAAAGAAGGGTAGAAAGACTGATATAACAAGAAGGATTTTAAGGAAATTTCAGGACGAGAGGTCGGTACCATCTTCTGGCATCGGATCTTTTGTTTCCCCACTTACTCCTGAACCTTTTTCCAAGTTCTCGAGCCCAACATCATCCGGAGCCGCTTCCTGTGGTTCAATATTTTTCTTGGATTCTTTTTCTGGCAGTTCACTGCTCACTCTTCCAATTGTTTCTTCCTCCGCAACGAAAGAGGTGGTGATACTGACGAGCGGGAATATGGTGATCTTTGAAGCTTGATTGAATATGGCAATGGAGACCCCCACAGCAGCAAGTTCCACAGGACCTGTCAAGGTAATAGCACTATCAGATATATTACTAGAAAGGCCATTCCTGAAAAGAACAATGACGGGAAAACTTTTCCGGAGAAAGAAGCACAATCAAATAGCTTGCTTCAAGTACAAAATGTCATGCTCGGGACAGACCTATACGGCCTATAAATGCTGTGTCGATCAAGGAGGCGACAGGGTCGGCAGCTAAAGCCAACGCTGCCGGGAAGGCAATCCTCAGAATCTCCAAACCAAGTGCATCCATCTTGAAAACATTCCTGAGAATTATTTCATCACAATGCAAAATCCAGACACATCGAATGATCACTAATTAGAATCGGCCAGAAATGGTGAACATTCATTTTATTTGTCCTATCAGATAACACTATAATTACCTTGCATCTCTGAAGAACACGAAGATCGGCATCCTCGAGCAGCCCTTAGGAGAACGCAAGGTGGAGCCATCAGTAATACTCACTGGGAGGTTTGGGTTTCCGTTGTCAGTCATAGCAGGTGATGAAGGAAGTGTTGGTCTACCTCTCCCGAGCAGTCTCTAGTTCTATTGCAGAATTAATTAATCACTCAAGCTTTAGTCACTGGATTAGAATGTTCGAAAAACTAAGGCTACTAAGAGAGCCATTTGAATCCGGAAGTGAGCAACAACTATACGTAACTGTTAAAAATATCTATCATTTATGGATCGAAGGGTAGATCCCTACAATGCTAGCGGACTACCCTGCTGTAGAACGGGAATCGCCCTACCACATAAAGAGAGCTGGCAACTTATATTGAACAAGTACAGGAGAACCCGTAGTCGGTGTCCGTCTGTCATTGTTACGGACCACTAAATGGTTCGATTGCGATTCCTGCAATGGAAAAGGCATGTGGAGGCTGATAGGAGCGTTCTACATCCACGTTTTCCCGCATTTTCTCAGGAACCATACGCGTGGGGATTTCCATGGGAAAGCGGGGGGAAAAGTTCTGTTCTTAGTTTCTTGGCGGGTTGTCTGTTTTCCGTTAGGTTCGGGTCAGAGCATTTTGGCGGGGACCCAGCTCATGGCATGGGGGGTGGGGCCCACAGAGAAGAAATTGAGATGACCGACACGGCCCTAAGGTTATGAGTGATCTTAACTTGCCCCCTGTGTTTGTCTTATTTGCAGTATGCTCCCCATAGTTTCAGCTATCCTAATATGCTTGCTTCCTATGTTTCAGGAATTGTTGTGAGCATATGCCATAACGACAACGTGGAAAGAAAGTTAGTAACATGCATGGTGGGTTATGTGATCATATACAGATGAGATCAAAATGTGAAGTTCGAGTCAGAAACAGCGTCTCTTCGAACTATATATAAACATAACTTTGAAAAGGACCCCAGTGGCAACATCCTTGATATCCGAAATTCATTATGCAACACAAAAAGTTATATGTATATGCATATCCCTTTTTTTTATCTGCAAATTAAAGTTTGCATTCAAGAAGGTGAGCCCGATAGGGAACCTCGAGACAGTATGAAAGTAAGACATCAATCCCAGAGTTCAGACGTATGCGTATGTCTGTTCATTCATTTGATCGTGAAGATCCAACGTGATCTAATGAGAATACCACATGCGATCCCATGCGTAAATATAGTAGGAGATCAAGTGAGCACTCATGACATGTGAATGCATGAATGCAAGTATGAAGCAAACAACCTTAGCTGAGACAAGAAGGAAACATACTTGTGTTGTTACAGTAGCGAGGAAGCAACTCTTCGATTTGCAACTCTCTTTCCAATTTGGCTTACAACTTTTTGCAAATGTCCACCATCACTCTAGCTTGCTCCTTAACTTCCCTTTCCTCTCCCAATGTGTCCAAACCCTAAAAGCCTTCAGTCAAACATTGATAATATAAATATTAAATCCAGTAAAATAGAATAAAATGAGACAGGAAGTGGGGGAGGCAGGGACGGAGGGAAGTTTCTCCGAGGGAGGGCACCCTTTCTAATGCTCCGTTGGACGTATACATAAAAAAAAAATTTGTTGTGTTAATTAACATAGATCAAATATGTAATTTTCTCCCTAATAACTGCCTAATTACTTCTCTTAGGTGAAGAGAATATAGAAACACGGTGTCTTCTCTCTATTATAAGTTCAATATTTCATTAAGTGACTATCATAAACGTGCCTAAATTAACGAAAGTTGTATTGCTCGAAAGCCAAACGCTACCGCTAATGTCTAGGAAATATGGTTTGAGAGTGAAGACTCGTGACATTTGAATGCATGCATTCTATGCCAATGCTAGTATGAAGCAAACAAAACAACCTTAACTGGGACAAGAAGGAAAGGTAGATAGGAAAGGGAAAATGGAAACACAGACCTTGTGTTGTTACAGACAGTGAAGAAGCACTCTTCGATTTCCGCCAACTTTCTTTTCTTTCCAAATTGGCTTACAACTTTGTGCAAATTTCCATCATCACTCTTCCTCCTTAAGTACCCTTTCCTCTCCTAATGTGTCCAAACCATAAACCTCCAATCACACATTAATGAATAAAATAAAAATCCATGGACAAAAGTGGGGGAGGTCCTTTCTTTTCTTGTTGCATCATGCTAAAAGGAGAAGAGAGGAACCTTAAACGACATGATATATGATTATATATATAATATTAACCTGTTGTTATATATATGTGATCATACTAGACTCCATTATCTCCAGTTGTAATAGGAGATCGAAGATCCCATGTATACTGTGCTTTTGCCATGCGTAATTAATAAGGTGAGCCTAGTACGTGCTCGTCGTTCGTGTGGCACAACACAAGCCAATCTGTCGCAGTTCAGAACGTAATGTGCGAGGGAATGGCTAGACGAAAGCTACTCAACGCGGTGAGCCAAAATGAGTCAGTATGAATTATTAGTTCCCAGCTTCAACCCTAGGTCTATACGATCACGGCGTTCATCATCATTTCTATAATACAGCAAGAGCAACGAATTATATTATATATCATTTCGAGGCATATTTACGTACGTATATATGTCGCATTAGAAACGCACAAGTTCAACCTGAACAGCTATAACTCGTGTGTTTGTCGATATATATCTGTATAAAATCATTTTATCTATTAGAACTCTGAGACCACCTAGTATTTTTCTAAACAATCAATGCCTCAAAGACATGAAAACCAATTTCCTAAAGATGGGTAAAGGATTTCATCATGACCCCAAAAGACGGGTAAAGGAAATGTGGAGTACTTGAAATGCCACTCTCCTCTGTATGAGAAAGTTTTATATGTGGCGGGTATCACGAGTCATGTGTTCAAATTCAGTACCGGCACTCTTTTAGGAAATCGAACACCTTCACATATTGATTAGTTAAATATCGAGGTTCAATAGAGTCTCGGACTTCGTTGCTTGGTTGTAGAGCTACTCTTCTTTTTTCCTTGCACTTGCTTCCTGTTGTTATTTTTTGAGTGTCATCGTCGAGATCGATCTCTTTTTATACTCTGCAGCTTTTTTACAATCGGGACTTCCTATGAATTATTTAAAAAAAAATTCAAGTGACATGCTCTACAAGTCAATAGTTATTTGGCATATCTGTACATATAATTACAAATAGTGATATAATGCTATCAATAATAATTAAAAAAACCATTATGTTAAGTATTATGACTCAATATCACGTGGTATACTTGTCACTCTAGAAGGAAAGCTGGAATATTCTATCACCGACATCGTGAGCTATATAATAATCATCATAAACCAATAGGGTCTGCGCAAGTGGACGAATGGTGCGACTCTCTTATGGAAAACTCAAAGCTCAAGATACAGTGAAATTACAAAGAGTAACCCTTCCTAACCAGGGTGGCCTATGCAGTGTGTGTCATGCTGTGCTTTATGAGCATGTTGGGCGTCTGTACGTACAGGTCACGGGATTAATTGGGTGAAACCCACTATTTGTTATGAAAAAGAAAAGAAAAATCAAAAGAGGAACATATCATATTGTCTTTGCTTAGTGCTATATCAATTTGAAGTGCTTTTAGTTTGGTGGGTAGCCCTTGCTATCAGAACTTTCTGTAAATGGGGCCACGTAGGATTCCCAACACCTCATTTCCCCTCGCCCCCTTGCACGCTATATACGTATACTACACCACCATGACCTAATTTTTGCCGGTAAAATTAGAATCGAATTGCTACTCGATTGGTTAATTGTTATACAATGTCTTGATGTTTCACATCATTTATAATTTGGAAGTTAATGTGACAGGGATGATCAAATCTATATATATCATTATTCACTAGGAGTACGGTGTCGAGCTATTTCGAATTGTTTGAGGCATTAATTTGAGATTGCTCAGCTTCTAAGCAAAGAATCTATGCAAAAACTTTTATATGTTTTTTCGATTACAAAGAAGGTCCAATTCATAGTACAATGAAAGAGAAATCTTAAATAATTAATAAAGGGGTATGAGTGGTCCCATTACGTATCGAACATGTAACCTCTAAATCAACAAGCGAGGATGTGCGTTATTATACTATAACCTTTTTCGATAAAAGTCTGATCATTATTTGGTTTATTAATGGATCAACACTCGTGTACGGCATTGTAAGTAAAACTGCCAAAACATTTGTGCGTTTAATATTGAGAAGGTAGTTCTAATGCGATTGATGATAGTCCAATATATATAGTTAGTATTTTTATGGACGAGTGTTGCTATATTCTCCTAAAGATCAATGTAAATATTCTCCTAATTTAAAATCTCACACGCAATGGCATGAGTTATAATTTTACAATATTCAAGTGCTATTCAATAGATGTTAGTGGGATTCATTAAGAAGATTTTTAAGCACATTCTTAGGAAGATTTATACTGCGTTTGGTTTCAAAGTATGATTTTAAATCAGATTTTGATTTTGAAAAAGAGTGGTATAAATGGGGCCTACCCTTTGACTTTGTATGAGTTATTTTGTTTTGTTGTGAAAAAAAAAGTGGTACAAATGGGGTCCACCTTTTGATTTTGTATGAGTTATTTTGTTTTATTGTGGGTAGAATTAAGTTAAAGTGTGATTTTAAAATCACATTGTGAAATCAAACAAAGCATTAGTATTTTTGCTTCTGAACCTCAAGGGGTTGGCTTAGTGATAAGAAGGAACATCAATATCCACCTGATCTTGGGTCGATCCCTCTTGAGGTTAGTAGCTGTACCATTTGTGGGGCGTTTAGCCAAATAGAGCGTCGCTACGAGTTCCCAAGTCTTGGAGATTAATCAGACGAAATTTGAAACCCCGATCATTAAAAAAAATCGTTATTATTCTGTGAAAATACAAGGCTAAAATCCAAAAGAAAAACAAAGAAGTTAAAAAAAAAACATAAAATGGGATTTGAAAGCCTGAGAAATCTTTCTTGAAGGACTAATCTCAGTTGAAGCAGATGCCAAAGTTGGATAGTTCAATATTAGCAAGCTCGTCAGAGCACATATTTCTCTCTCGGTAACTTGTACATTCTACCCATGTACCCTACAAAATTCGGGTTTCCGGGGATCTTTCCGGCCAATGGTTCAAATGAACATATCCCACACAAATAGCTTGGCGAAAATTTATCATGGTAGAGTTGGAAATATTGTTTGTAGGTGCTTCTCAAATTTCGATATGATGCATGCATGAAATATAGTAGTATCTAATTGCGTCTTATATAAGTCGTAAACCACATACAGATTTGTATATGTATATATATGTTCATTTCTTTTCATGGAAAATGTACAGGAAATGTTTTTATATGAGAAAAAAAGACTCCGGAATCTAGTATTTGGAGAGCACAAATAGTTTAGTTATGACAAGAAGATTGTACGGCACAATATGCTCGAATCTATGCTCTATCAAGCATAAAATACACATAAAATATATATAATTGTAAGACGAAATAAAGTGGAGGCCCACGACCATCATCTTTGGGAGTTGGTGTGTGATAGAGTTAATTCATTTTGTAGTATTTGAATATATATGATAAATACATATTTTTCTTTCCATGGTTATATATATGTATATATATTATTTTATTATATTATCAGAAAAAATGTCGCTTTTTTGTTCTATTCATTTAAATTAAATAAAACCACACGAATAATCTCCCGCACTTTAATTTCCATTAGGGTATGTTGAATATTTTGTGCTTTTCCCTGGTAATATGTATAGGTCTTACTACGGGAAGATTTTCTTCTTTAGAGAAAATCATGTACATTATCTCATGTAATATAATTAGCTAGCCTAATCTAGGCCATATATTTTTTGTTTCTATTTCGAGAGATCTTTCCTTAATTTGGTGAAGACCATACTATGTATATATACACTCTTAGCTTCTTACGTTCAATGAAAGTCAAAGCTTTTGGCTCAATCAATTTTGATAGGTCATGATGAAAATTATTGAGAGATTACATTGAAGAGGATAATGAAAGCGATATATGTAATATCGATGTTTTGCGGATGTTTAAAAGGGATGAACAATGATGGGCGAAAGCGATTCTGGCTAATATTACATCGATAGATTCAGTATATAGCATTGCGATTGCTACGGAAAGGATCAGTAGCAGTATTAAATTAAAGTTCCTCCGTGGGCGCGAACTATAGCGAATAATCAAGCTTATCTTACTCTTGTTTAACATATGAAATCTTTGGTTTCCAATGGGCTTTCATTGAGAAATTGAAATGTAAAGGGAAGAGACACCACTTTACATGTTTTGGGGGGAGTACAAAAGAAAAGCATGTAGTACAAAAAATATTCGCACGTTTGAAAGTGGTCTTTGGGAGATTCTATTGGTTTTGCGTCTTATGACACATAATAAAGCGAATACGTCAATTTTTCTTAAATTTAATGAAGATTTTACCAAAGAAACATTAGTTAGTGTACACACCACACCCCACCACGTACGCCACCCGATTGTGATTAGAAACACGCAAAAAAAGAATGGGGATTCCACTTTCGTGTGGAAGACACGGTACAAACACTCCCATGCTCCTCCATTTCGACATGTATACTTTGTTGAAAGTACTATTCTATGCAGGGGCGGAGCCAGCTCATTAGCAGGGGGGAATTGCCCCCCTGAACTTTGGATTTCTTTGAAATTTTGTCCCAAAACTATGTAAAATTAGTATTTTACCCCTTCTAAAAAAATCATTTATATACTATTTATATCGAAATAACATTTTTGCCTCCCCTGGACGAAAATCCTGGTTCCGCCCCTGATTGTATGTCATTTAATAGTGCACCTTAGGTTCATTATTGTGCCTTTTTCCTTCTTCTTTTGGTGATTCATTTTCGGTGGCATTTCCTTTTCTTTTTCTTAAGTCAATCTTAGAGGGGATAAACAAAGTATTCTCAGTCTTTTGATTAAAAAAAAAAATCCCAAATGGAATATTGATTATATTCTGCAATATTATCCATGAAGAGCTTTTAGTGAATTGGTCTGTCTTTTTAAAGAGAGAGGGAGAGAGGTCTCTTCACTGGTCTCCGGTTGCCCCCACCAAACGAGGTTGTTGGAGGTCCACGTGTGCAGATATGGCCAATTTTGAAGGCCAATTCAGCTGTTCATCCACATTTTTAACCTATGTTAAATGACGTGCTAGATTTGAAATAGAAATTATGATGTGTAATTAAGTTAAAAAAGCACGCTAACAGGTAAAAATAGCGAAAAAACTGTGCTAACTTTTGTAATTGTCTCTAATTTAAATTTAAATTTTCTGAGATAAAGTTTTGAATATACATACACGCATATATATGTGGTGATACATTTATCTATCATTTGAAAAGCAAATGGCACCATTTTGATGATATGGTAATTCAAGAATTCCATTATCAAGCCCTCAGTCTATAATCATATGGTTTTCAGACGGATAACCCTATGTATATCTGCTTTATTTTACATCCGAAAAAACTTTTTTACATATCCGTTAATGTTCTCTAAGAAATGTTTTAGTTTTAGTTTTAGTTTTTTTAATGTCTAGCCTATAATCTATTAAATTTATTTTCTTTATCGGTCATAAGAAAAAATTCATAGACCTGATTTAGATAAAAATCTAATTAAATAGATGAATACATGTAATTTCTCTTGTGAGAATTGAATCTAAAATATTTTGATTTGTTGGTGATCAGTGTATGCTATGGAATGCACCAACCCCCTTTCTCCAATTTGTTAAACTTATTAAACATTGTGATGTCAAAGCACTATCACAAAATTTAAGGAAGTTTCCGTATACGGAAAAGTAATGCTCGGAGCCCGGAGGTGTCATAATCTTTTGTTTTGATAAGTACTTAATGCATGTTTTGTGAAATATCATTATTTTGCTTAGTGCAGCAAAAGATTTATAAATCTATAATGAGTGCTATATGGTATATTTTTAAAACTAGTGCTTAGACCACCATTATCGTCCGCTTGCAAGTTTAATTATCCTATAAACCATTAATTTATTCTTTTTAACGTTCATGGATATTTATATTTTACTTTTTTTATTATAAAAATGTAGTAATTAATTAATAACTAACGTTAAGGTATATCAAGCAAGATTAGATATTCTATGTTGCATATATATATATATATGTGTGTGTGCGCGCGCGCGCGTGCGCTCAAGATGAGATGCCACTTGGCATCGATAAGTAGATGATAGTTGCAGTGCATGCATCAGATCCTGAAAAAAAATATTCGTTGAAGTATAATTAATTAACGTGTTTTGCTATTTTATGCCCCAAGGGTATAGGATAAGCCAACCAATATTACCATATCAAAACAGTATCTCATCAATGCAATGATTTTAATTGTTTAGTGCCTACCCTTAAACCTCTCTTACTAAATAAATCTCATGACATTAAATTCACATTAAAATAAGAATGCAGTCATAGTGATTAAGTAAGCCATTTTTCTTTTCCTAGTACAATGAAAGAGAATTCCTAAATAACTAATAAAATGACATGAGTAGTTCCACTATATATTAAACATATGAACTCTAAATCAACAAGTGAAAACATGCGTCATTACACTATATTCTCTTTTGATTACAAATGCCTTTTCTAGCTGTAAAGTTCCCAGCACTTCTTATCTCAACAAATATAGAAAATTGCCATACACACACGTCACTCCCTAAGCTAATCGAGAATATCTTGTGTGCAACGGTGATATCACGTGGGAAGACACCTAAAAAATATTTTTTTTTCTAACAATGAATTACTTTCGACAACAATAGATTTTTTTTATTTTTATTTACATACTAAAAACTAAAATGGCAAACCCTTATTAACTTGTGAGATTGTCACGTAGTACCACCGTTGCATACAACATTTTCTCAAGCTAATGCGAGTTTAGTTTCAATAAAGATGCAACAATTCTTTGTAAGAAGATTCTTTTTTTTTTTGGTAGACCTTGATAAGAAGAATTAATAGTTTCTTAATTGGTGACTTTGCAAAGTTCAAATAGAAATTTCTATCATCAATAAACAGTATCTTAGCTTATTGATCTTTATTACTATGACCCAAAACATAGTTTTTACAAGCAGCTACGAAATTTACTAATTTGTCTAATAAAAAAAATTGTCTAGCTAGAGAAATCAATTATAATATATAAAAGTCAAATAGCGATGTTGTAAGGGCTCTATTAGCAAACCCTCAGTTTATGGTTGATCGTCTTTTCGACTGTTCAGAGTATTTAATTCTAAATTAGAGATTCGTCTATATGTTCATTACATATGTAGAATATTGAGAAAACATTTTCTCAATTCAATGTACGTAGGATATCAAGAAGCTTTCTCGATTACTAATTAGAAACCCTTGAGATAGTGATTTTTTTTCCAAATTCAATGTTTCAAAAATTCTATAAATAGAAGATCTGAAAATTCAATTTACGCATCATATTTCGATTGAATATAGTTTTTTCTGACTCCCTAATTCTCACACGATATTTACCACTATTCGCATATATATATATATATATATATAAATATGTATGCTAGATGATTATTATCTCTTAATATATATATATATATATATGTTATTCGCATTTTCATTAGAGTAGAGTAATTATGTACTTATCAACATGATTTTCTCTTCTTCAACTCTCGATCACAATTTTAATGCTTGTAATATTTAGGAGTTATTACGCTAGATATCCCATGATATCACCCATTTCTCAGATCTATCACATACTTTAAAAATATCTAAAAAGGCCTATGATTTACATTTTATTCCAAATTTATTACGCAGTCAATTTATCCGTCAATGAAACGTAAGCAGACTCCAAATCAATCTCATGATTTTAATTTTTTCTCAAATCTATCTTATGGTTTTAATTTTTTTTTCAAATTTATCCCGGGAAAAGAGCTGTAGTGGCAAGAATGGGCCCACTTATGTTCCACGTCAGTAATATCGTTAAATGTTGACGGAAAATTTAACGCTATGATAGATTTAGAACCAGATGTAAATCATGGGCTTTTCAAGGTAATTTTCAAACTATGTGATAGATTTGAGAAACGGGTTATACCATGAGATATCTAGCGTAATAATCCCTAATATCTATTTGGTAGAATATATTTTGTTATGTTTTTTTTATAACTAATCGTACTTCTATATATGCTAATTTCCTATTCTCTGTTATAAAAAACAGTTAATGTCATTGTCAAGATCCAACGCACGGGTAAAATATTAGTTTATGACTTAATTTTGTCTTTGATTTTGCTAGTTTTTTATCATGTCATATATATAATTACATAACAATGATGACAGGTAGGAGTAACTCTACGACGTACGGTTATCGGGACTAGCTCGCATACTCCACAAATTAGAATTAGAAGTACACTACTAACTTCAATCTTCAAATCGTCATGATAATTTTATTACAGAAAACAAAAATGTTGACTTTAGAATTTACCGTTGATTATGTTCTGAATAGGAAAAATTACTTGAATAATACAAAACCTTTTAAGTTGTAACGCGGACGGTACAAAATCTTTTTTTTTGTAACAATTTGATTCAAAACGTATCAAATTGTTTCAATCAAGTACAATCCGTCAATTTCCGTCAACGCCGTTAAGAATTTCTGACGTGGCACATGACGTGGCAAGCCTTATGACACGTGACTGGATGCCGTTAAGAATATCTGACGTGGCACGTGACGTGGCAAGTCTTATGACACGTGGCTGAAAACTTTTAGCATGATATAATAAATAGATACAGAATCTTATTAAGATGTAACAAATTAATACAAAACTTTATTAAGATGTAACAAATGAGTACAAAACTTTTATTAAGATGTAACGAAATGGTACAAAACGTTTTGTATGATGTAACAAATTGATAAAAATAGTGGAACAAAGGACAACTACACCTAATTAAAATAATAGAAGGGGAGATCTGTATTGAATGGTGCTGCGAGATCTATGCATGGAGTCATATTACCATGAGTGAAAAAAATATTTGGTAGTATGAATTTGCATCATAAATTTTGGTCCATCTGGATTTCGAGAGAAGTACATAAGTTCAAAATGAAATATTAGAAGAGAAAATAAAGGGAAGATCTTTCATTCCAAAAATTTTTGACGTGATACGTAACGATCTCGTCGCTTGAGAATTTTGTCATTTTTCATGACAGGTCGAGTTAACCCAATTAACATCACAATTATGAACAAGACTGGGGGATGTCCCGTTCCTTGAAGAGATGGCTCACGAGGCAGGCTTTCTTGTTGGCACTCGGATAAAAAACTGGCCATGAGTCTAAGTGCGAGCCATCTATTCAAGGAACGGGACATCCTCCCAGTCTTGGCTATAATTGTGACGTTAATTGGGTTAACTGGATCTGTTATGAAAAAATGGCAAAATTTTCAAGCAATGAGATCGTTATGTGCCACGTTAGAAATTTTTGGAATTAAAGATATTCCCTTTATTTTCTCTTCCAAGTTTTCCTTTCGAACTTATGTACTTCTCTCAAAATCTAGAGGGACCAAAATTTATGATGCAAATTTATACTACCAAATATTTTTTTCGCTCATGGTAATATGACTCCATATTATTGTAATACAGGTCTTCCCATCGTTGGATATGCATAGATCCCGCAGCACCATTTAATACGGATCTCCCCTTTTATTATTTTAATTAGATATAGTTGTCCTTTATTCCGCTATTTGTATCAATTTATTACATCATACAAAACGTTTTGTACCATTTCATTACATCTTAATAAAGTTTTGTACCCATTTGTTACATCTTAGTAAAGTTTTGTACCAATTTGTTACATTTTAATAAGGTTCTGTACTCATTTGTTACATCATGCTAAAAGTTTTCAGCCACGTGTCATAAAACTTGCCATATCAGAAATTCTTCACGGCGTCGACGGAAATTGACAGATTGTACTTGATTGAAACAATTTGATACGTTTTGTATCAAATTGTTACAAAAAAAAGATTTTGTACCGTCCACGTTACAACTTAAAAGGTTTTGTATTATTCAAGTAATTTTCCGGTTCTGATTATGTATTCTCAATTTCCGAAACTAGGCAATGGTAAGTGATCCACGCTTAAAATATCTGGGAAAAAGGGTCTACCTAAAAATGTCTCTTTCTTAGAAGGGTCCTCTGAATTTTGTTTTTCTTGAGGATAACACGCATGATTAAATCTATACAACATGTAACCAATTGGATTAATTGGGGTTTTCCCAAATCTTTCAGTAAATTATTTAATCTTAGTGCTACTTATCTTTGAAATGTTCCACTTCTTTTCAACATTGGCCAATGATTTTACCTGTTAGGATTGTTGGGAGTTCATCTTTCCATACAATCCACTGTGCTGTTGGTCTTTGGTTTGGTTTCAATCATTTTTTGTCGTTCTTATTTTGCTGGAAATAGAAACTGATCGATGCACTTTGTCCAATGGAGCACAAAAATTCTACAATAAATTATTGTCTAGCCAATGAAAAAATAAAACAATAAATAAACAAACTATCAACTTATCAAAAAAACAAACAAACTATCTAAGCTATATAATTCTTTCAATACTCAAGCCATAGTTAGTAGATCTTACTAGGTTACTGATCTTAGACTACTGCGAGAGCATTACTCATATGGACATGATAGAACAAGGTCAGTGTTCTCGGATAATGTACTAACCTACTATTGTGCCATACGTGTAACAATTGCTTTGCTATATGCAATACATGGCTCAAGATGAAAATATGTTATTAACCCAGAAGGAGGAGCTCTTTTATTATCATATCACGAAAGGCAAATTATTACACAGGACGTGCCACCAGCTTGTGATCTCAGAATTGTTTTTTCGAATGCTTTCCGTCAGCAGTTTGTCTCAGTAGCAATCGGCTCAGGATGATCCATGATGCTATAAATAAATTGGACCCCCTCTACGTCGCAAGACACACTTTTGATACGATTTCTTGAAATAATTAGGGGGTCACATAAAACTCACGATTAAATTTTCCAAAAGAGAGCTAACAATGTATAAGAACAGATTGAGTCGGTCTCATGTATTAATTTCTTGCTCTGCAGGGTGGCTCAACATCGGATGCGGTGTGAATATGGGAAAACGCTTTCTATGTGCAACCATAAACAAAATCCATATTTCACATTGTTCACACAAGTAGTATGTTTTCTTTCTGGATTAATTAATTAGTCCAGTAGTGTAACCTTCCCAGAAGGAAAACACAGGAACAATGTCCAATATATGCCATCAACATAATAAACCGCACATCATTAGATCCCTCGAATCAATTAATTGATCCTAGTATAAAAACATACGTACACCAACAAAAACTATTCGAGAAGGCCCTTTATATATCGAAGTAACCCGAACAAATCCATTTCCACTGATCGAGCAATGTAGGGTAGGAAATCTTGGTGGGTTCCCTATGTCCCGCGTGTATCTGATACATATAAACTTGGCACGTACAGAATAGCATATGGGGTGGAAGGGGCTATAGTACAGAGCAGGAGCTGTTGAACGTGTGGGTACGGTGGGTCTTGTCATACGGCCCGCCGAGGAGTAACATCGAGCACTCTGAGTGGTGACGGAATTTGGGAGAGATGAGGCCCCCAGCAATATGGTAGGATGCCCTCAGCACCATACGGACCACCAGCGGGAGGCCGTGATCAGACTCCACCATGTCCTGCATCAGCCGTCCTGCGCCATACATGGGCTTGTTCCTCGTACCGACATGTAGATCAAACACCGCGGGCCCATGGCTCGGTACGTATAGCTCTCCTTTTCCCTATATATCCCCAGCAAGTCACGAGAAAAATAATATAACTAAGATTACATTTTCCCAAAAGAGAGAGTGTAGAAAATATTACTGAAAATATGTCATTACACAGCATTAGAGGATACAAATTACAGTGAAACATGAATGCATAGAATATCTACTATTATTATCAAAGAGGGTATATTACGGTGCCTCTTTATTGCAGTAGTGTACACTTTTACTTGATAAATCAAAATGTTTCAAATTTGATACTCACGTGCTTTTTGATTAGTTATTAGGATTTCTATTGTATCATGGCCATGGGCTTTTTAGGTAACCAGAAAATATATATATATATATATATATATGTATATAACATATAGTTGGTTTATGATCTATCGAGTTGAAATGCGGATGCTCTACATGTGTTTATGAGCAGACTCACAATAAAATTTAAACAACAAATTAATAATCAAGCATTTGTGAGAAAGAGGATGTAGTGCATTGATGTATCTCCTCGAATATCAATTAAGAGATTGTAAATTCGTTTCTCGTGTTAGGGCTGCCAATGCTGATTTATTAACTATTAAAATTTCTATTCCATTAACTAAACTATGGGCCTCCCTGGTAAAAAAAAAAAATCCAATGTTGTAAACGTTGGAGCATGTCCGATGTTTGTAACATTTTACATCATCGTCCAATCAATATAAGCCCAATACATACAATCTCAAGGTTGGATTTACCTTAGGATAATTTCCTTACTTTTGGGGCGGGCATGGCCTACCGGGCCTCGACTGTCAATCCTATCATCGGTGATATTTAAGGAAATTGGCCCATTTAGTTAATTCATATGGGCCGTCACAAATTGTGATAATTGGTTAATTGCCTATAATAAACTATTGTCAATGTCCATACTTGTGCTTTACGTCGGCTCCAAATTGAGTCCAAAAAATTGTCAAAATAATCCACATGTTTCAGGGGGCCAAAAGAAAAATTTTAGAAAGGGGGAAAATTGCATTTTTGGAACATGTATATGAACCAATATAAGATACCGTTGAACATATAGCTCGGGTTGGAGTTCTAGTATGCTTACACGGGAAGTAGCGAGCGGGAGCCGACCGAAAAATAACTGCGAGACTGGGGGTTGAATGTGGAGCCCAAACAACTTGGACTTGTTGTCTATCATAAGTTGCACTGTAAAGTTGCATGTCAGGAGTTTAGTTGTCACCCCTGTGCTATCCACTCCCTCCCCAAGCCCAAATTCTGGAATTCTTGCCACCTGATAATAAATCCGCAACCAATTACTTATCCCCTTCAAATTTATCATTTATATAAATAAATCTTTATTTGTTCCCCTATTGGCTGAGACTAGTTGGACGTCGGCTTGTCCTCATGACCACGAAGTGTTAATCTAATACAAGTATCTATTACACATATATACTCGGAGTTCATGCCGAATTAAGAGAGCAGTCGAGATCTTACCTTAAGGGATATATTGGGCGTTGGAGGCTTAGCGACTAAGTAGAAAACAAGCATTGCAATTCCAAAGCTCACCACAAACCTCCAACTGACTTGCAGCAATATCCAAGAACTCGAACTAGAATAGCTGAACGAGAAGAACCTCCACCACCCTCGTCTCGAACTCGGCCGGCCGTAGTCCTCATCGTTATCGCGCTCGTCGTCCTCATTAATGCACCCATCAATGATGATTAACCGCTTCTCGCCATTCTCCGTGGCCGTGTCGTGGCTCTGTAGGTCATCAAAGGCCACGACCTTGGCTGAGGACTTCTCATGGTGGAGGAAGGAGCCAGAGTGGTTGGACCCACGGGAAGAGGAGTAGCGGGAGAGGGTGGCAAACCGGGAGGCGAGCAGGGAGGCCTTGTCACCGTGCGGGTTGCCCCTGTTGGGGTTCGAGAAGAGCGGGAACTCCGAGGAGACAGCGGTGTTACGGGTGACATCAACGCTGTTTGCATGAGAGATGGTGGTAGCCGGGCTTTGGACGTAGTATGAAGGGTAAAGGGCTTCTGGGTCTTCCATGTCCATTGATGTCTTTTGGTTGGACATTATAGATTAGATGGAATTAGAGAGATAGAGAGAAAGAGAGATCTCTTTCATGTAGCTTACTTGGGAGAAAGGAACATTTTATATATGGGGGGCTTTTAAATAGCTTGACAAGCATATTAATCGGGCTGGTCAATCGATACTGCAAATCATAGAGAAAGGAATTTTGCTACATTTACATTCTTTTTCAACCTGAAATCAAGGGGTTAAAGGTTGAATATTAATTACCAAATCAATAGACCTATTTTATAATCGGATAAAAGAAAAAAAAATTACCAGGTGATCTACACAGTGGTTCCCTTGCGTAATGAGCCGGTAATATTTCTAGCCACTCGTAAAAACTAAAAAGTGATTTTCAATGCGTGTGAGCTCGTGAATCTTTATAATATTTATGAAGTGTGGTGATTTAATTAAAGCACCATGGAATTGTGACGATTAATATATTTATTAATCGTACACCGTGCATGATTATTTACTCCTTTATAGCTGGAAGAATTCTTGATCTTTGCAAAATGTTTTTAGTGCTAATGGATATACTCTCTGTCATTGATTTTAATAAGCTGCGAAGCCAATAGCAAGTCATCCTTTCAATAATATAGTATTGAACAGGAAAAAGCTTTTTGGTTAATTTCGTTAAAGAGGCACGTTTAAGCTTTCTTTCTATTTGTTAAGTGTAGTCTTGTTGGCCAGGAAAACAAAAACAATCCAATAGTATCCCTTTTCTAATTTTCCAAGAAAAAAGTGACTTCTAATTATTTTACTGAAAAGAATTCTTTCGGCCAAGTTTTTTCGTCTTAAAGAGTTAAAAGCCTAATTGGTGGAGATACGAGAATTTTCTATATACAATAATGATCGAATATATAACATCTTAGTTCAGGATTCTCGTGTGAAACTGAAAAATTTTACACTCAATATGATGCTTTTTCTAAAGAAATGACAGCACAATATATTATTTATAGTTTATACCCTATATCTCTATCTCTTCATAGGGTTTTGGCTCTCTTGTGTACATAAAAAAAAAAAAACAGGGGGTGATAATTTCAATAAAAAGCAGTGGTAATTTATTTTTTCTTAGTCAGGAGTTTCCTGACCCGACAAACAAAGATCCAAAAACAACAAATCGGCGCGTCCGAGGATTACGGAAATGCTTCAATTGAATTATTTTTCCCCCGTTTTCTTGTTAATCTATATGGTCCTCGATTGACCCTAAATTAGGAACCTAGCCGATAGACTTTGCTTTACACCGAAATGTTCCTTCTTTACATATCAAGAATCATTAGCAAAAGCATACACGCTTTAAATAGCAATTTTTATCTTATTATTCTTGTCTTATTATTTTTCTCGATTAAAAAGAAGGCCAGTGACCTAATAGAATAAAAGATATTTTTAAATAATTAATAAATGAGTACTTGTAGTCCTATTATGTATCGAATTTACGACTTCTAAATTAATAGACGAGTATATGCGCTATTATGCTATATTCTTTTTTAATCTTGTCTTGTTATTTTCATTAATTGATTGAAGGACCATCCACTATTGTAAGTGGGGCAGATCGTTTTGTTCCTATCCGAAATTTTGACCAACAAAATGCTAAAAGACCACAGTAGAAATTCCGTATGTCTTTTTTTGGTAAGCAAGTAGAAGTTTCTTATGGAATTCTGCATGAAGTGATCTCCTTGATCCTCTTCAGAGTAGAAAGAGTGCACTAACACTTTGGTCCTCTAATTTTTCAATTGTCAGTACTTGACCATTTGAATTTTTGAAAGAGTCACGTATAGTTTTGGTCCCTGAAAGATCCTATAACCCTGGGTTTGGTCCCTCACAAATTTTTTGCCAGTGTTTTTGTCTCTCAATCTCCATTCCGTCTGATATTTTAGTCCTACCATCATCTTGTGCGTGTCAACCATGACGGAAATCTCACGTGGCGGATGAGCTGGATCTAACTCCGTTAACCACCCCCAAATTGTCAAAAACGACGTCGTTGTCTTCCTCGATCGAATCCAGCGGTTAATATCGCTTACCAGGAAATGACAAATACATCCAACGGTTGAATTCCACCCATCAAGTCAAACTGCTAGGCAAATCACAGCCGTCAATTTGTACAACGTCTCTTTCGCTACATATTTCCACATCTGAACCTTCTCCTTCCAGGGTTGTTCATCGTCTCCTTCATTCTTCCATTTCCAGGGCTGTTCATCAATGGAGTCCGAAGACCATCGCCACTCTCCCAGGTCCCCTCACACCCTAACCTCCGCCGATGACTGCATTGACACCACCGGCGCCTCCCACTCCCATGGTTTGTGCTAAGTGTGGCGGTCCCACCACTAACTCGTCCGCGCCGCCGAGCTTCCCTGGCATCTCCCCGCCGCCGACCTACCACCCCATTCGTGCCCTGGCCATCAACCTCTCCTCGGAGTCACTCCAATCCCAGCAACAGGCCATCTTGCTCGCGCTCGTCCCTCAGCCCTAGAAAGTAACCCTAGTCTCCCCTCCTTATGATTTCCAGGTTCCCACCAAATGGATCCACTCCCTCGATAACATCAAGAGGTTCCACTCCTCAAAGTCCACCAAGAACTTCCTCGACTTCGTGGCGGCTCTCTCCGAGTCAATCCACGGCCACAAGATCTCCGACATTTGTCATTAGTCCCAGGCGGTTAACTCAATCGTCTCGATCCTTGAAACCCTGATCCGCTGGGTCGATGAGATCCCTCCGGCTCCTTAGTTAGTTCGGTATGGTAATGTAGCCTATTGAACTTTTCACGATCGTTTGCTTGAACAGAGTGAGCCCTTAATGCTAACATTTTTACCTAACGAGCTCAAGTCTTCGACGATCGAGATCGTCCTTATTTCACGGATAGTTTCGGGAGTTCGAGCAGAATCGATTTCGGCACTAGTCACGAGACCAATTTTGCTGCGTGGTTGTATTGCTTAGCTAGGATGGGGATCATTAAGGAAGAGGGGAGGTTAACGGAGTTAGGTCCAGCTCATTTGCCACGTGAGATTTCCGTCATGGTTGGCACGCGCAAGATGATGGCAGGACTAAAACATCAGATGGAATGGAGATTGAGGGACGAAAACACTAGCAAAAATTATTGAGGGACCAAACCTAGGGTTCTGGGATCTTTCGAGGACCAAACCATACCCGACTCTTTTCAAAATCGAAAATTTGGTCCCTGAATTTTCAAAAACCATAACAAAATGGTCAAGTTTTGAAAATTCAGGGAGCAAATTCTCAATTATGAAAATTCAAGTAGTCGAGTGCTGGAAATTGAAAAATTGAAAAACCAAAGTGTTAGTGAACTCGAGTTTAAACAATTAAATCATACCGACAAAAAATTTTCATAGACAACCAACGTCAGTTGGTTCAAGCGGTTCGGTACTAGTTCTGCTTAAGTAAGGTCTCAAGTTTGAGTCCTTGTGAATGCAAAAAATCCATTTTGAGAGAGCTTTACTTTTAATGAGCCGACTAGGCTCGACTAGATTAGTTGAATCTAAATTGGACTTTCAGATATCATAGTACATAACGAATTTCTTTTTCATATACAACATCCCTTAGATGCAATAAAAGATCAGTATCTGTAGCATGATATATCCAAATGAACAAAAAGCCGGTGCTACGTACAATTCTTGTGAATTTTTTTTAAGTATTGTGGATGTTCGATCAATCGATCATGAATTATTCAATAATAAGATATCGCATACTTATTTGTTAATTTACTTATTATCATGAATTATTCAATAATAAGATAATGCATGCTTATTTATTAATTTACCACAATGTCAGAACAAACGATGGGGTTTAATTAAATAAATTCGATATGTATTTATGAGGAAAAGAAAGAGAAACTTTGGATGCATATTTAATTGAATATTGCTTGCTTTATAAGAGAAGAACCAATGAGGATAGGAGATACCATGTCTGGCCATGATGAGGGTAATAGAGTGACGAGCATTGATTACCAGAGAAATATATGTATAATATTCCAATTGATGAAAAGCAAAGGTAAGGCTTTTCCGCTAAGAGGACATTATGAATACCACTTCTATTCGCTATCCATCATCACTTCCCCTTCCCTTTTCCCCTTAACAAAAGCTGATCATCAGTTCCTATATCATACATATACTTCTATATTATATTGTCAATTTAACATATTAAATAAAAATTAGGAAATATTGTTCATCCAAATCTTTATATCTAATGTGAGCCTCTAATACTCTTCTACCCATCCATACTATTATGAGATCTACCCAACAACATATTTAATCAGATTATATTAATGAGATATTGTTCATTATTTGGTTGAAGTCCATGATTGATGTCGTGATATATACTTAAGAGAAAACTATCATTGTCATCCCTTAATTTTCACCTTGCCACCACTTAAGTCCCTCATCAATTTTTGCCATTAATTTGGCTTAAACGTTGGGGTTCTGTTGATCAATTTGGTCACTGCCGTCAATGCCACTAACGGATGTCTGACGTGGCTTCCTTGTTGGACAAAACGGTGTCAAAAAAATAATTTTTTAATTTGACTTTCCAAAACTATCACTGTCATTCTTTTACTTTCCTCAAACCACCACTTTAGTCCCTCCTCAATTTTTGCCACCAATTCGGCCTAAACATTGGGGCTTCGTCTATTAATTTCGTCCTCGCTATCAATGTCGCTAACGGATGTCTGACTTATCTGCCTTGTTGGAGAAAATGACGTCAAAATATTATTTTTAATCAGAGTTTCTAAGACAAAGTCGCTTTTGGCAATTTTTTGAAAATTTATTTATTTATCTATCTATTACTTTAACGGATGAAGGGGTAGACTAGCGAGACCCCCCAGACTAAGGGGGTAGCGGTCGGCCAGGGAGGCCCCAGTCAGTCTCCCCCCATTTCTGAATCCCTCTGTTTTACTCTTTCAGTGAGGGTCATGCTGCTGATCGAAGGAAGAGATGCATTAGTTCGTTGGAGAGGAGGGAGGTTGCTCGGAAGGGCCTGTGATTGAACTGCTACGATGGAAGAACACTGGAAAGGGACTAAAGAGGCTACCTGAAATTCGCTATAGCTTTTAGGTAAGGGAAATTGAGGTTAGTCGTTAGAGCTGAACATGAGGCTGAACTAGGAATGACTTCGGAGCTCCCGATACTACTAATTGGATAAGGAGACAGATTAGTAGTGTCAGGAGCTCCAGAGTCATTTTTAGTTCAGCCTCGTGTCCAACTCTAACGACCAGCCTCAATTTCCCTTTCCTAAGAACTATAGCGAGCTTCATGTCGCCTCTTCAGTCTCTTTCAGGTGTTTCTCCATCGTAGCAGCTCAACTGCAAGCCCCTTCGAGCAGCCTCCTTTTCTCTAATGAGCTTATGCATCTTTTCTTTCGATCAGCAGCATTACCTTTACCGAAAGAGTTACACAGAGGGATTCGGGAAGGAGGGGAGACCAATCGGGGCCTCCCCGGTCGACCATTGCCCCTTGGTTTGGGGAGGTCCTGGTGAGCCTACCCCTTCATCCGTTAAAATAAATAAATAATTTTTCAAAAAAATTACCAAAAGCGACTTCGTTTTGGAAACTCTGATTAAAAATAATTTTGACCTCATTTTTCTAACAAGGTAGCTACGTTAGACATCTGTTAGCGACATTGACGACGAGGACGAAATTAATAGATGAAACCCCAACGTTTGGGCCAAATTGGTGGCAAAAATTGAGGATGGACTAAGGTGATAGTTTGAGGAAAGTAAAATGATCACAGTGACAGTTTTAGAAAGTCAGATTAGAAAATTATTTTTTTGACACCGTTTTGTCCAACAAGGCAGCCACGTCAGACATCCGTTAGTGACATTGACGGCTGGGACTAAATTGATCGACAGAACCCCAACGTTTAAGCCAAATTGATAGCAAAAATTGATGAGGGACTTAAGTGGTTGCAAGGTGAAAGTAAAGGGATGACAGTGATAGTTTTCTCTATACTTAATTGATAGTTCCGTAATTAACCAAACAATCTTTGAGGTATCAAAAGGTGGACTGGATTGATCTTAATTAATCGTAAGACTCAATGTATATAGTTCCTAGATAGCCAGATATAATATGCAGATAATTAAGTACTGATGGACACACATATGATCCTCAAGTTATCCGGCATTGAATTTGGCATGTGCATAAAGTTAGGTGATCTGAAATATATATTGATTAAGTTCAATTAATTAAGCCCACAAATGAGGGCACACATTTCTTTTGTTATTTATATGCTAAGCTTGAGCATAAGTAATAGATGAATAATGGACATATGTTTGGTCAGGTCCTCATACAAGAACCATTTTATATCAGAAAAACGAGGGATGAACTGAGTTTATCCTAGTCGCCTAATGATTTTTTTTTTAATTATTAAGTTTCTTATAAGCTTTCCAATATTTCCGGGGAATTCGACTTATTTGACCTCCTTCTCGTGAAGGTTGATGCCCTGGGTACTGGGGAATTTGATCTCATTTGGAGAAGTGCGACGGGTATCATTGTTCTAATGCCGATTATAGGTTGATTGAGGAAGCTTTGCCAGGAGATGGGCAGCGAAGGTTGTGAAAAGGGAAGCAGACTTGATTATTTCTTCTTTTCGGTAAGGAGCAAACTTGATAATTAAAGATGGAGCTTCGAACGGTATACGGTTATGGTGTCTTCTACTGTGCCCCCTGCCCATGGAGACGCCTGTCGTGTACTCTGGCATATGTTGGCGAACCTGACTTCTCGGTTTATCCGGACTTGATGTACACTTTTGTTCGTTTTACGTTATAAGTAGTGGACCCTTTCTACAAAAGAGAATAAAAGGTCAGAATGTTCAATCATTCTTGAATCTTGACAAAGTTTTCAAAGGTGTCGCTACATGCCCACAAGATGATATAGCTCCTGAATATACACACTGCGTATATGTATAGATTCATCAACAACAACAGGAGGGAGAGGTCCATCTTTCTTGGAATGGTGGTATAGAGAGCAAATATTGTCAAGACGAGTGAAAAATTACAACGCAGGCCCTCGAACACGAGCAGAAAATCAAATGTTTGCTTGCTCTCGAAGTTGTTCCTGTTACAAAAGATAGTGTAGTTTCTCAGCAAACATAACCAGCAAATTAGGATAGATGAGGAATTAGGAGCTGACTGATTTGCCGGAAGTTTTCCCGGATGGGAGTTATGAGAGGAACAAGTTACGAGGCGGAGAGAGATGAAGATGGTCATGTAAAAATAGTGCAGAAATGATCATGTAAAACACAACACCGGAGCGGCAATGGAACTCATAGCAAACATATAATGAATCTGTTAAAGCTGTACAGACCTCGGTTAGAAACAACCCGTGGAACCCATATGGGACCCTGTTCGGCAAATCTACCACAGCAACAGGATCAGCAGACATCGTTTTTGCATCAGCCACATATACCGATGATTTTCTGCAGGGTCAAAAGGAGTTGGAAGACTCATTATATACTCTTTATCTGAAGGTGGACTGAATCTCTCGGTAACTTGGCTGTAAGAGGGGGAGAAATTTACCCAGTGTTCGCATCGTGCACAAGGAATATCAAGTATCCATCATCTTCTTCAGAAGCAACGTCATGTCCTCGAGGTACAAATACTGCTTCTGAACCGAATTTTCCTGGTCCCAATTTAAAGATTCCTTTAACGTTACCTCCAACTTCAACCTTCTCTTTTCCTGCCACTGGTTCAGCATGTAGATCAAATTTCGCGATCCCGTCAACCTTCGCAGCGCCGTCCAGGAGTGCTCCATAGACATATCTCTGTTTCCTGAGGATCAAAAGAATTCATACAAGCAGCTGATCGTAAGGACCCGAACATCTATGGGAGAAAATAATTTTCTATGAAGTAGGCATAGCATAAATTTCTCAATGTTCAATCTATCCACGAAGTAATGCTAAACTAGGGAAGCCTAGGCTAAAAATGATTATCGAACGCTAATAATAATGCCAAAATCCCTTCACTTGGAATAAGATTTGAACCGAAACTACCAAGAAAGAATGTTTCCTAGCTAGGGAGAAACTGCTATACATGCAGCAATTGATAATAGGGACCTATTGGAATGATGCTCAAGTCAGAGGTCAAATATATTAAGACTCGATCTGTAATTATTGTGGAACAGTGGATCGCTTATATTATAGGGGCTGAAACACACCTGCCGGTGTAGGTCTCGTTTATAGAGGGGAAATTGACGACGGATTCTGATAACTTCTTTTGTGAAGCTAGACCTGTTGTCAAGTTGAATCTCATCTCGTACCTGACAAAGTTTTAGAGAGCGTGATTAGTCTCCAGTACATAGAAAGGTTATAGCAGGGAAATGTTAATTCGAATGCTGGCGTACAATTCACATCGGAAACTTCTGGGGATGACTTCTTCTTTGACAGGTCCGTTAAACATTTCTAGGTCCAGATCCTCGCAACGACCAGTGATGAGAACAACTTCATCTCCCTCCTCCCACGCATTGGCTGGCAAAGCGGAGCAATTTTGACACACAAAAAAAAAAGATATATGAAGAGTAAAGAAAGAACTCTTATAAGAAGGTAATTAAGTTTTGGAAGTGATCCTTCTCAAGCCTTTCTATTTTCTTTTGATAAGAGTTTGAAGATGATGAACCATTGTGAAATATGAAGCAACTTGGAAGCTCGAACCATCGGATCTCATGCTCATTCTTTGCATAACGTGGGAGTACACCAAATCGTGCTTTCTTCATCGGGTCAAAGACATATGGAAGCTTATTTTCTTTAACCATTGCCTGAAATTGAAATTCATATTGTCTATTTCCCAAAGAAACCTAATTAATGCTCTGTGTATATCAATTGCTTGGACAATAAGTTACCCGTACCATTGGCCTGAAATAAAATGGAAGATCCATGAAAATGGCATATCTGTCAGTGATGGCGAAGTCGTGCATCAGAATGGGCGCTGGTATTGTAATTGGTACCGGATCATGCATGAAACCATCCTTGGAAATGACGCGGTATGTGACATATGGGGGCGTTAGTGAACAACCGAAAGTAAACATTTCACCTGCATTCAAACGGCCTTAACATCCAACCTTGTTCTACTGCTGACAAAACTATAAGTAGCCGCTCCGTTGCTCAATGCAACAGGCATTACCGGTGACTGGGTCGACTTTGGGATGTGCAGTGAAGGGATGTGCAAGCCTCTTTTCATAGTCCATTATCCCAAGAGTTAGCAGGTCTCCATCTTCCAAAACCTTAAGCACATCTTTGGCGATTGATGCCCATGATGGAGGAAGATCAATATTCGGCTTTTTGGCTAGGAACGAACTAATCTTTTAGCAGGATAATGTAACAGAATGGTAATGTAAGAGAAGGGAAGACCTTACAAGGTTTATCAAGCTCCTGCAGAGCGAGAAGCTTCCCATGGTGATATACGAGAGCAGTGTTACCTGTGAAAGGTGTATAATCTAGCCATTATTAGGTTTTGGCACATTCGTTCCATGCATAAAATTCTCGTATACATGTAAGTTAACATGAAATGGTATCTAAACCTACCGGTTCCAAATCCATAGGAAACATCTAAAGCCTTCTGGCTTGCTCTCAACATTTGCAGGAGGACCACAAGTAAGCCAAACACGCCCTTGAGGTCTCCTATCTGCAGAAGGGGCACGAATAAAAGGATTTATGAGGACCACGAATTAGAAAGTTAACTAAGAAAAACAAAGCTCTAAAACTATTCTTGATGCACGAAACATCGGAAAAAGAGTGCTTATATAGGAAAGAACTTCTTTACGAATCTACTAGTTCATGACACTCCTCTAGTAGGACTATGAATGAATGACATGGTTATTCATATATACTTTTCCATATTTGGCACATCCGAAAAACTCCTCCTGCATAAGTTTTGACGTCTTCACAAAACGGGAAACGTAAGTTGCCTTCCCATTTTTAATGCGCAGTCCATGAACCATTCTGCAATCAAGAAAATTCATTTTCGCTTCATTACTGGCAATGAGGAGAAATGTAAAAGCTTCTCAATGTAGTATCGAATAATGAAGCAGGGTAATGGTAATACAAACCCGTCTCCATCAAACCTGAATCAGGGAGCAGCAAAGGATCAGTAAAGAGTTAACTAGTATTCCATTCCATCAAATAGTAAGTATATAATATACATCGCAACCTTAACCACTACTATTCAATTCAATCAAAATTAAAATGCAAAACTCATGAAGTGGATACATAAGTCCGTCTAGTTCATCCTTTTTTTTTTTTTCCCTTCCAATGAGATAACGATGTATTCTCACTTTCTCAGATTACTAGCTGGGACTAGTCATGCTTGGATGTCGGTTTGGTTTACGAGGTAAGTATATCCGATTTGTGTAGTTCATGCTTACCAATGGTAACCTGCGATCGGGACAAACCTAGGGTTTGGACCCACCCTCATAAATTCTCCATTCAAGCAGTCCTGCAGCATAGCACCAGGTTTCCTCTTTGGCACCATTTCGGTGAAATTTCACAAAAACAAGGAAACCATATACCGCAAACGAAGGACTCACCGGAAGGTGGCCTCTCACGGGGAGGTCATTGACAGGAGGGGTCTCAGCAGAAACTGGGCCGAAGTTACCGGAGAGATAATGAAGAGGAGGCCGTGGGGAATGGCTGGATAGCCTGGATGTTAGCTTCACTATGAGGTTCTCAGCACAGTCTAAAATCTTAGAAGTGAGGCCTTTGCTTGGCTTGGGGTTCAACAACACTATCCCCGGAGGCCTGGCTCTTCCCTTGTAGCTCAGCTGCTGCTGCTTCTTCTCCTCAACCAACTTTTCCGCCATTGCTGCCCTCCCTCTTCCATAAAGCCACAGCGTCGCCATATTAAAAGAGAGTCCTGGAGACCATATATAGACGCCCGGGTTCTGATCTTAATTTGTAATCCTCATTGAGTTGCCGTTTTCTTTTTTTCCCCTTTCTTTCTGTTCGATTTATGGGTCAGAAGGTTTGTCGAGAGTTATAACTTGTCAAATAACAATAATATCATAACTTGAAAACTGGATTGGGATGGAAATAAAGTGAAGGATAGAAGGACACTGAGATTTAATGTGGTAGTAGAGAAAAAAAACCCCGAGGACCGATGGGAAAAAAAATCCACTATGTAGTCAGCTCGTCACTCTGGCAGCGATCTCTCTGTGAGCCGATAGTAATTGACCACGAACTTATTTGTCGAGAATTAACCGCTCTCTCTATCCAAAGACCAATATATTAATTGTCTGTGATTGATATATACCGTACACACCGAATTCTATCCCTTCAACGTGGAGTGCTCCACAATCTTTTATACCAACACTCCCCTCTCACGCACACTATCACAATCTCTTTCACTCTCAAATTGCTTGAGGTGTTCTGGCCCCTTGTCTGCGTCCTTTGTCCCAGAGATAAAGCTCTATATATAGAGCTCTATGCACCATACCCTGCCAAGTTACTAAAACGGTGCAATAAAAGGTAAGAAAAATGTTTATCACACTTTGTGTAGCTGCATTTATACACTTCGATGCATCTGCATCTTTATTCTTCAAATTAAGCTGCTGTGCGGTCGATTTCAGCTTGTCAGCAAGAAATATGAGATGTCATGAGATGCCGTGCGGGGCAGGAGCTTTGGGCTTATGAAAACCACCCCATAAGTCAGTCAACATAATTAAGAGAGATCTCATGAACCTAATGCAAGAATAGAGAAATTGAAAAAGTCTCACAATAATAAGAATCGAACTTGACAACTGTTTAATTCTAGGTCAGCGAGTTGTGCTAGTCCCATTGACCTAGAACTGATAGTACTTTTTTATTTTGGATGATTTCTTAGAAATTGATAATGATTTGTTTATGATTATTCTGCCTGGTCTGGTTAAATACTGAACTCTGATGTGATCGGATCGAGAATAATAAATAAGCACGAGATGTAGAAGATGATAATAATTTGTAAAAAAAAAAGGCCAGAGAAAAAAGTCAACGGATGAGAGGACACGAAATATTAAGGTCAGCCACTCTCCTCCGTCCGGGGCGAGCCTTGAACGCCTGTGTGACATTGTATATAATACTAGTGAGAAGGTCACTTTCGTTCCACGTGGCTCATATTTATTGGTTTAAGCATAACATATGTAAGCACCTTGTTCCAGTCTGGATTAGGATAACTAACCGGTAAGCATATTGATTAAGAGAGTGGGTAAAGCACTCGAGGAATGCACGTTAGAAGACGGATTTTCGAGAATAAATAGATAAACTTAATTTTGTTCAATCATGTTGTGTCACATTGCATCGTTAATTTCTGCTAGCTATTATCATTACAATTTAACTGAATAATTTATATTATACTAAATACGTAACTAAATATAAATATCGCGCTATATTTAGAAAAAAAATGTAAAGGTCGTGCCTTTATTTGTTACTATCTGAAAGATCGTGCTACATTTGGGAAAAATGTAAAGGTCGTTCCAATCTGTGTTATTTTTTAAAGGTGGTGTAATATTTTGGAAAAAGTGTAAAGATCGTACTTTTTTAGGTAATTAAACCTTATGAATATCAGTTTTATGTTTATTCATTCACTTACTTCGACAAACATGGATAGAGTGCATCAAGGAAACTGCTTGCCCCTCCTATAGTATTTCTCAAATAGCAATCCACATCCAAATTGCAAAATTGAACAAACTAAACATGAACTATTTGAGAGTTAATTTGGCATCAACGAAGTCGCAATCACATAGTTTAGTTGATGGGCCGATGCCACCGATGTCATTGGGCAAAACAAACGTAATGGTACGGCTTGGCGGTCAATAGGGTGGAAACACACTATATGGACATGCAGGCATGTAGGATGAATAGAGGAACAGATGGGATCAGTTACTACCGATAATGAGAACAGTGAAGTAGGAAATGGAATAATAATTTCACATGGTGCAACAAATGAAAATAAAAACAAAAGGAAGGAGGCCATCGTTATTCATATTTTCATGAACAGGGCCAAACGGTTGCTATCAATCGAATAGGGGCGGTGGGAGTTCCAATGGTCGGCGTAAAGAGGCTAAGGCTACATTTGGTTTGCTGAAATAGAATAAACAGGGAATATGATAGAAACTCTGATGAAATTTTTTTGTTTGGTTGGAGGGTATAGCAAAACTGAGAATTATAATTCTGAAATTTGATTGGGTTGAATAAGGAATAGAAAGAACAATAATAGAGTGAAAAGACAAAAATGTCCTTCATACTAAATCTAATGAGTTTTATAAAATAAATAGATAACTTTAATGGTAATTTTTATAATTAATAAAAAATAAACATTTTAAATAATTTAAAAGTAAATAATTTTTAAAAATTAATAATTTTAATTAAATTATTAAAAATTGTGTTTATTAATAAAATTAATTATTTTAATAATTTAATACGCATAATTATCTATTCTTATTATATATATAGATACATACAGATACGTAAATAAATACCAATAAAATTTCATTGAAAATTCTGTCAATATTTTCTAATGGAACTAGCCTTTTTTACCCTTGCATTGCATGGATTATTTTTTATGAAATTTCATTGAATATTTTGCACTCAAAAGTAATATTACACTTCTTAATATTTTCGAATGTAATTATACTTTCTGGGTTTCAGAATAACGTAAATTTATATAAACTATGGTCCAAAGTATAAATAAATATGTTATAATTAATTTTATGAGCTTGGAGAATTATTTATTTCATATAATATGAACATTATTTTTCATACTAAATTTTTTAACATAAACTTAGAACGGAGATTTGTAATACTAAAATCTAATTACATATTAATATTTACGCACGGGTAGTTTTTTTATGAGATTTCATTGAAAATTTTACGTTCAATAGTATAATTACAATTCTTGATTTTTAATTTAATTATACTGTTTTGGTTTTAAATAAAGTAAATTTATGTAAATCATGGTTCCAAGTACAAATGAATATGTTATAATTAATTGTATTCGCTTGGAGAATTATTTATTTCATATAATCTGAGCATTATTTTTCATATTAAGTTTTTTTACATAAACTTAGAATGGAGATTTGTAAGGTTAAAGTCACATATACAATACACTAATATTTTTTATTTAAGAATTTTAGTTCGATTATAGACTCTAAAGTCATATATCACTTCAAAATTAATATTTTATGAATTATCTTTTATCGAGGAGTCATTAAAAAAAATATGATTCTTATTTTAATATGTAATCACGTATTGTATCACATGGAGTAAATGTCTTGCGTGGTATTTGGCCAAAAAATATATATGAAATTAAATTACTTTTAATTTAATTAAAATTATTTCAAAGATTAAATTGAAATTTTAGATGGTTTGATTTTACGATTCCATTCATGTCTATTGCATGAAAATCGGCTTTATATATATATATATATATATATATATATATATAGTTTGTTCATATTATGAATATGAAATTAAATCATCATATGTAATGTTTATAAATATATTGATATATTTATTCCTATTTGTTCATATTATTTATTTCATTTTACCAAGTATATTATGAGTTAATTGTATAGATTTGCAGTTGTACCCCTATTTATTGCAGGGGATACAACTTTATATATATATATATATATATATATATATTATTAACAAATGATTGTTGATATCTTGTCTAAAATTTTCCTCAGTAATTTTATATTTACTGTAGCGTCATCTTCAATACTTGTACGAGATATAAATTAGAGAAAACTCATAGTATTGGCCATGAGAAATAGAGAAGAAAAAGGGATAAGGTACCATACTATGGATGGACTGATTGAGCGATGAACGGCTAAGTCCGCTTATGTATTGAATTTAAATCCTATTAGGAAATCGAATAATAAAGTATAACGTTAATTAGACTATGGCATGGAGGAAATCACATATTGAAAATATAGGAGGAATACAATAGAAGAGAATGTGGGCGAGTTTTTGTATATTTATAAATATTAAATCATTTTCAATGTATATAAATAAAAAATTCAACCAACAACAATTGGTTCTAGAGATTGGATGTTTATTTCTCTTAAATAAGGTGTCAGGTTCAAATATATAAATGAAAAAAATCATCGATTGGATGAGTTTTACTCATTAGTGGACCAGCACCAACTGAGTTTGTCGGGATTCATTGAATTTCTGGATATTATGATACATTAAAAAAATATATATCAACTCCCCTGCTTTCGTATATTTAATATTACAAATCGCTTCTTCAGTAGTTTAACACATTTCAAGATTAGATTAAGATATCTAACTAAATTTGTATATCACGAAAATGATGCTAGAGGCGTGACCACTATGAGTTGGTTGAAGCAGTTCGGCACTTGTTCCGCTTAAGTAAGGTCTCAGGTTCGAGTCCTTATAAATGTAGATGCTATGAAAGTTTTACCCTTTAATGGGCTGACCCGGCTCGTCTGAATTAGTTGGGGCTCAATTGAGTTTCCGGATATCAGGATTCGTATAAAAAAAAATGATGTTAGAGGCGTTATATTATCCTATCCATGTGTAACAAGAGCCGACCTATGCATAGAGACAAGGGGAGGAGGAAGGAAGTTTTCGGGGCACTAACGGGGCTCCTGTTCCTATCATTATGGTTGTTTTACGTATTGTATTTTTGTTGATATTGATTTGTAAATATAAATATTTGGGTAAAATTTGATACGTATTCTTTTTTTTCTTTTCAAACAAAATAATTTAATTAGACATGATATCAGATTTTCAAATAGAATATTAAAAAGAAAAGATGCTTGGAAGTTGGAACATCACATTGATCGAAGGTCAAATTCAACGATCCCCTATTCCATTTATAATTTAGGATCATGTCTCACGACAAATTTTAATATATATGTTTCGCGCAGGTGATATAATACCTTCTTTTTATTTGTGATTTTTTCACTAAGATTGAGCAGAATACAATAGATGACAGATGAAGACATTCTAGGTCCGGTCATGATGCAAGAACAATAGTTATATCAGAAAAGCGAGGGTTGGAGATTACGGTTAAAGTTGGTTAATATGGGTCATTTATCATATAGGAGAATCAATTATGAGGAATGTGAATAAGATTAAATCAGTAGGAACATATTTCTGGGATGATATGGCCACAAGGCCTTGAACCCAGGCCCAGCCCGATACGACTGCCCAATATTAAATCTTTTCTTTTATAATAAAATTCACAAAGATATATATAAGGTGGGATGGGGATCGCAATATTTCACTACAATTAAAGGAATCATGTGACACGCTTCAATGGACCGCATCATAATTTACATCGTTCTTATTTGGGGGGAATATAATGTATCGCGTGCATCGATTTAATTAATTATATTGGTAATTACTTAGCCAAAAGAAAAATGTTATATTCGTAATTTATCCCTATTATCGTTGATTGCGGGATGCTTTAATGTTTGTTGAACAGACGAGCGAAGAGCATTTTTAGCAGATTTTCATGGCTCTGTGATGTTCAGGAGAATTATACGCTTGAAAAGGTAATTAAATAGTGGCAGAGGTCTCAGGTCTGTCCCACTTCAATTGATCAGAAGCACTTAGGTCTTATGTATCAGTACCATGTTGCGGGTCTTCAAAACCTCTTTCTGCCAACGATTAATATTTTCATGGAATCGAAGTATGAGAACAAATGTTAGTAATATTAGAAAGTATAATGACAAATTAATATAGTGTGGCTCATTCAAAACCGATTGAACGTTTTAATTTCAAAATTATTTCAATTTTGTGGACATAGATGAACGTGGAGGAAATATAAATGAAAATTTAATAAAAAAATTATAATAAAAAAGTATCAAAAGGCTAATGTTTATAAGAAATTCTAAAAATAATGATTAAATAGTTTTACATAAAAGGGAGAGAAAAAGTAGGAATGTATTTGAATAAAAAGTGCAATATTGGAAAGAAGAAAATGTCACCATTTAAAGATTGTAAGTTACAGAAATTATTAAAAGAAATTTGTAATAAAGCAAACATTTCAAGGGAAGATCCACAAAATCACTTGACTCCCTACGATTAAGATGACTGATATTAATGTATAGAATAAAGATAAAATATATTTTTAAGTGTTAGGTGATTAAAAATCTATCTAGATAGTTTTCTTAATTATGCCTTATATTATATATCATATTTAAAAGGGTAAAACAAAGAGTTAGAAGAATTAAAGTAAAGAAATCAAGGTAGAAAAAGGGGGGAAAGAAGAGAATAAAGGATATCTTATGTCTGTATTTCTTTAAACCTTATTACATCGTAGTACTATTACAATCTTACAATTCTTCTAGTTGCAAATATACTCATTTATATTAAGTATAATTTTTATATGCTTAAATTAAGTATAATATTTATATATTTATGTCGTTACATCATTGTTACCAGAATAAAATAATTTTTAGAGCCTCTCCATGTGACCTAGTCAAGTCATTAGACGTGTCAGAGATATTGCTATAATTTATAAAAGTATGGGGGTGCTGGCATAATATTGGTGGAATCCCATAAGAACGACTTCGCTTTTGTCACAGCAAATAGATTCAGATTCTAAGCCTGTAAATAAATAGAACCTGGACGTAGCTGTGAATTGAGTTGCATGATTCAGATTTTGTGGCAAACCATCTCTTAGAATTTGAGTAGTCAGGGGCGAAGTCAGGATTTCTGTCGAGGGGGGCAAAAATATTATAATAAATATAATTTTGGGGTAAAATTTTAAAAATTCAAAGTTCAGGGGGGCAAGAGGGACAAAAATGTTACAATAAATATACTTTTGATGTAAAATTTTAAAAAATTTAAAGTTTAAGGGGGGCAATTGCCCCCCTGCTAATATGCTGGCTCCGCCCTTGTGAGTAGTGACAACGTCATATCTGAATCTTAACTATTTCAGAGTTTGAGTAGTTACAACTCTCTTAGTCGCGGTTACAGGTAGTTACAGATTGAGGAGATAAAGATTATTCAACATGAACTGTGTCAAAGCTTTGGATAATTATCACGTGGAGATAAGACTACAGTTAAGGACAGTTGGATAACCATGAACCCACGTTCTCAAAAGATCATAGAGGAGATTTGTAACTGCCACGGTGGGAGAAAAATCTATAAATACCAGAAGATCCCGTAGGATTTCAACACTAATAACTTATTCAATAGACAGAAATCAAAAGATTGGATGGAAACGAAAACAACCAAAATTTGTGGGTAAACTTAGAAAAGTAGAAAGCAAAAGATTAGAATGAAAAGGGAAAAATATGACAGGTGTCCTATTGTAGCTTGACATTGAGAAACAACAATTTTACTATATAAAGGAAGATAGGATTGATTTACGAATAAAACTTTTCTTTAGGCTGTAGGCTGCCCTGCACTACACACGAGATTAAAAATGATATGAGTTTATAAATTTATATGTGAGATAAATGCAGTGTTGCATTGTATAAATAATTTATTGTATTTTAAATTATACGCGACGAACGTAATATTCCTCAGCTATAATGTCCGAGCGATAATCGTTCTAGGTCCTCACAATTAAAGCTTTCTGATATGTGAGTAAGAAAAATCGAGAGCCCAGGTCAAAATGCAGCAAATATACAGATGATTTCATCCAGGACGGTTCTGGGTTCGTTTTTTGGATTTCGGTTTTGTTTCTTAGACCTCAATCTTTTTTTTTTTATTTTTTTTTATTTTTATTTTGGCCGGAAGTTTCTTATTCGTCTAATTCTAACATAACTTCCCCCAAAGGTGCAGATTTAATTTTAAACATGCAAACAACGTGCGCAAATTTATGTTCCTTTTGTTGGTCGTTTTTTGATGTCCTGCTTTCCAAACCTTCCTTTGTACATCTGTCAGGAGCGGTCCAAGAGAATTCGTAGGTTTAAGCATGCAATTCGTGAAGATCTCATGGAGGAATTGGTGGGCTAGCTTCATCAAAGATATTGATGAGTTTGGGCAATCATGTTTTTCGATTTTTCCACAACGTAATAAGGCCCAATCGGCTCAGTTGACACCTCGCTCGAAACATCGCATATCGTATGAGATATTGTATTATATCGACTCGAGATGTTCTCTCCCTTTACTTCATCATATGACGGGAAAATGCAATATGCTCCAACTGGCTGCAGGTATAAATACCCAGTTAATCAAGGATTGTATATGGCATATATTCTACGGACTTAGTTTCGTCTTACAATAAATTTCGAAAGAAAAAAAAAAAACAACCACTAATAATAAAATTCCGACAAGAACGTCTAATACTTTTTAGGGCAAATTACAAAAAAAAATCCAAATTTTGTAAAAAATCTCAGTTTTGTCATAAATTTTGTTTTGTAACAAAAAAAACCATAAATTTTCTAAAATGTCTCAAAAATGACATCCGTTATAACTTCCGTCAATTTTTGCTGCTAATGGTGGGTCCCTTTAACAGTCCACGTGGGTTACACGTAGGCAAAAATTGACGGAAGTGTAATTCGTTAATTTAATTAGCCTTAATAAGTCACAAAATTGAACGATAATTCAAATAGTAATTCGGACAAATAAAATGCTATAAAATTAAATGAATTTCACTAGTGTAAGAACTTGGAAATTCAAACCGAAACAAGGCGAAACCGAAAGATACGAGAAAGCCGAGTTCTGTGTTAGACACAAACCCCTTGAAACAGAATTGTCCCCTCCTGGATGCTTGAGGTCACGCGGACAATCGTTTCCCAGGGTAAAACGGCAACAAGCGAAGCAGCAGCACAAACAGCAACGCTTCAGCGAACTCGAAGAGAAGCGTGAACACTTTTGAGAACGGCTACAGGAAGCAAATGGCATGAGACTCTTGTTCTTTTCCTTTTTGCCGCGTGCTCCTTTTATAAACTACGGGTTCCATCCGTTATATGACTCTTCCTATTCTCCTTTTATGGGGAATAACTCACATATATTCAATATATGTATTAATGGTATTTGATTATTCATTAATGCAATTCATTCATTTCTTGTAACCACCAAGAAAATCAAGAGTCATTAGCTCGTGAGCAATTTTCTCATTCACCCATTAGCCATAATTTCCAACAATCCCCCACATGAATGGAAATTGTTTTGTTTCGACTCGTAGATAGTGTTCACCAGTTGAACCTGTATAGGATAGGTAGGTGTCACCACCCTTGAACCTTCCCTTGTGAAAATGCATGTACTTTACTAGCAGTCCAATAGACACGATGTCCTTGAATTGTTCCGCTGTTTTGTGTAAAGATATTACACACCTCACACAAGATTCAACTGACTTCCTTTGGTTCTCATAGTTGTGTCCATTTTTGCCATGGAACACCGTTCTGGTTCTGTGAGAGTTTCTAAAGTATTAAGTCCATAAAAATTCTCCTCTAAAGCGGCCCCACTTCTCTCTCACATAGGTGATTTCACATATCATTAAAGCAATTTAGATTGCTAGCCTTATCCGTTTATCACTGTTTCATCAAGGAATGGTCCAGGGATTTTCTCCCTACAGTGATTTGATTCGGTTCTATAACTTGGTTGTCCCATTGAACCTAGATCTTGGGATCTCCAGTCAGCTAGGTTGGGTGTCCGCTATAAAACCTTTCCTCTAATGGACTTTAGACCCATTCCCTTTGACAACTTCTCAAACTGCTCTTTACTTAACCCTTTGGTTAGCGGATCCGCTATATTATCCTTTGACCGCACGTAGTCAATAGAGATAATTCCAGTTGAGATCAGTTGTCTAATGGTGTTGTGTCTACGACGTATATGTCTAGACTTACCATTGTACATATTACTTTGTGCCCTTCCAATTGCCGTTTGACTGTCACAGTGGATACAAATTGGTGGCACAGGTTTTTCCCATTGAGGAATGTCCTCTAGAAAATGGCGTAGCCATTCAGCTTCTTCTCCACATTTATCCAGAGCAATAAACTCAGATTCCATTGTGGACCTAGCGATAACAGTTTGTTTCGATGACTTCCATGAAACTGCTGCACCTGCTAGTGTGAACACATATCCACTAGTGGATTTTGAATCCGTTATATCAGATATCCAATTCGCATCACTGTATCCCTCTAGGACAGCTGGATATCTAGTATAGTGCAGCCCGTAATCTCGAGTGTATCTAAGGTATTTGAGTACCCTGACAATTGCCTTCCAATGGTCTCCACTTGGATTACTCGTATATCTACTGAGTCTACTAACCGAGTATGCAATATCAGGCCTAGTACAACTCATCAGATACATCAGACTTCCAATGACCCGCGAGTATTCTAACTGAGAAATACTCTCTTTTCTATTCTTTGATAGATGAAGATTATTGTCTATTGGAGTCTTTGAAATTCCAGAATCATTTTTGGTAAATTTTTCCAGAATTTTATCTATGTAGTGTGACTGACTCAAAATTAGTCCATCTGATGTTCTCATGATTTTAATTCCTAAAATCACATCAGCGAGTCCCATATCTCTCATATCAAATCTTGAATTCAACATATTCTTCGTAGATTTGATCATTCTGTCATTACTACCAACAATGAATATGTCATCCACGTAGAGACATAAAATGACGTAACCATTTTTTGTTTCTTTAATGTATACACATTTATCACACTCATTGATCTTAAATCCTTTGGAAATCATTGCATTATCGAATTTTTCGTGCCACTGTTTTGGCACTTGTTTTAACCCATACAATGATTTGACCAATTTACAGACTTTCCTTTCTTTTCTTGGAGCCACGAACCCCTCGAGTTGTTCCATATAGATTTCTTCATCTAAATCTCCATTTAGGAAAGCTGTTTTCACATCCATTTGATGAACTTCCAAATTACGCAATGCTGCAACTGCAAGTATCATCCTAATGGAATTTATTCTTGTCACAGGAGAATAAGTATCAAAATAGTCCAAGCCTTCCTTTTGCTTGTATCCCTTAATTACAAGCCTGGCCTTGTACTTATCAATGGATCCATCTGCTTTCATTTTCCTTTTAAAGGTCCATTTGGATCCTAAGGGTTTACAACTAGTGGGGAGATCCACTAATTCCCAAGTGTGATTTCGCAGAATCGAATCAATTTCACTTTTGATTGCCTCCTTCCAGAGAGGTCCCTCAGAGGAATTCACTGCTTCAGCATAGCTTTGTGGTTCATTTTCTAACAAATATGTCAGAAAATCATTCCCGAATGATTTTTCAATTCTAGCTCTTTTGCTGCGTCTAGGTTCAATCTCTTCATCCGAACCCTGCCTTTCATGATCTACGTCATGAAGTCCATCATTCATAGTGCACGAGGTTCGTTTCGATGAACTCGATGCCTCATTTAATTTACATGGAAATACATCTTCAAAGAACGATGCATTCCTTGATTCCATTATCGTGTTCTTGTGTATATCGGGAATCTTAGATTCATGCACAAGAAATCGATAAGCACTACTGTTATGTGCATAGCCAATAAAGATGCAGTCCACCGTCTTAGGACCGATCTTTACTTTCTTTGGTGCCGGAACGACTACTTTTGCCAAACACTCCCACACTCGCAAGTGATCGTATGATGATCTCCTACCTCTGAATAATTCATAAGGTGTCTTTTCCCTTTTCTTTCGAGGCACCTTATTTAATAGGTAATTGCTTGACAATATTGCTTCACCCCACATATTTTGAGGTAATCCTGAACTTAATATCATCGCATTCATCATGTCTTTCAATGTGCGATTTTTGCGTTCAGCAACACCATTCGATTGAGGTGAATAGGGTGCAGTCACTTCGTGTATAATTCCGTATTGTGCACAGAATTTCTCGAAAGGCGTTATGTATTCGCCTCCTCTGTCACTCCTCAATCTCTTGATTTTCTTGTTGAGTTGATTCTCAACTTCATTTTTATAGAGAACAAATTTCTCTATGGCCTCATCTTTGCTTTTCAACAAATATACATAACAGTATTTTGTACTATCATCGATAAAGGTAATAAAATAATTATTACCTCCTCTTGTTGTTGCGAACTTTAAATCGCATACATCACTATGAATTAGATCAAGTGGCTTGGTGTTCCTTTCAATCGTTTGAAAGGGTGACTTTGTCAATTTTGCCTCAACACAAATTTCACATTTGTGTTGTGAATCAATTTGGAATGTAGATATGTGATTCAAGTTAATTAATCTACGCAAAGTATTATAATTAACATGACCTAGTCTTCCATGCCACAAATCAGGAGACTCAATCAAATACGCAGAAGAACCATAATTCTTATTGATTATGGTCATTACATTGAGCTTAAAAAGCCCGTCACACACATATCCCTTTCCTACGTACATTCCAGACTTGGACAAAATAACTTTGTCCGACTCAAAAACCATCCTGAATCCATGTTTGTTCAGCAATGACCCGGAGACTAAATTCTTTCGAATCTCAGGTACGTACAATACATTGTTCAGAGTCAACTCCTTTCCTGAAGTCATCTTTAAGACTACCTTTCCTTGACCTTCAACAGCAGAATGGGCAGAGTTTCCCATATAGATCCTCTCCCCAGTGACTGGTTCGAGCATTGTGAATAGGTCTCTGTTTGAGCACACATGTCTGGTGGCACCGGTATCAAGTCACCATTCCTTTGGGTTGGACCCAATGAGGTTCACCTCTGAAACCACAGCAGATAGGTTGATATCTGCCACATCTCGAGCCATTTCATTAACCACGTTTGTTTCATGGTCCTTTTTCCTTTTTGGGAGCCTGCAGTCAGCAGATCTGTGACCTTTCTTATCACAGTTGAAGCATTTCCCCTGAAACTTGGGCTTGAAGACTCCTCCATTCGTACCCAGCTTCTTCTTGCCTTTTTTGTTCTTAGAGCTTTGCCCTTGCTCCATGACATTTACCTTAGCAGCAGGGAAGATGAGATCCTTTCCGGAGTTTTTATTGTCTTCTTCAATTCGAAGCTTGACAACAAGATCTTCCATTGTCATCTCCTTTCGCTTATGCTTCAGATAATTCTTGAAATCCTTCCAACCAGAAGGCAGCTTCTCAATGACAACAGCCACTTGGAAGGATTCACTTAGAGTCATTCCCTCAGCCTGAATCTCATGTAAGAGCACTTGCAATTCCTGCACTTGACTCATTACGGTCCTTGAATCCACCATTTTAAAATCGAGGAATCGTCCGACGAGAAATTTCTTCGCACCGGCATCCTCTGATTTATATTTACGGTCCAAGGATTCCCATAGTTCCTTTGCCGTCTTAAACCCCTGATAGACACTATACAGGGAATCATGAAGACTATTCATGATATAATTCCGGCAGAGATAGTCGGAGTGCTTCCAAGCGTCAACCGCACTGAGAGCCTGCACATCTGACTCCCCCACAGATAGGGTTGGAGCATTTTCAGTCAAAAATCTTGCAAGGTTCAGAGTTGTGAGGTAGAATAGCATCTTTTGCTGCCACCTCTTGAAGTTCAACCCATTGAACTTCTTGGGCTTCTCGACATGGTTCACAGGGACCATCGAGGGAGCAGCCACGTTTTGGCTAACCAAATGGTTAGGCAAGATAGGAGCAGGGCCGGAGCCAGTAGTCTGGCTTCCGTTGGTCGTATCTCCATCGTTCCCCGACGCCATTCGAATCGTTCAAATAACAAATTCTGTTTCAAGATTGTAATTCGTTAATTTAATTAGCCTTAATAAGTCACAAAATTGAACGATAATTCAAATAGCAATTCGGACAAATAAAATGCTATAAAATTAAATGAATTTCACTAGTGTAAGAACTTGGAAATTCAAACCGAAACAAGGCGAAACCGAAAGATACGAGAAAGCCGAGTTCTGTGTTAGACACAAACCCCTTGAAACAGAATTGTCCCCTCCTGGATGCTTGAGGTCACGTGGACAATCGTTTCCCAGGGTAAAACGGCAACAAGCGAAGCAGCAGCACAAACAGCAACGCTTCAGCGAACTCGAAGAGAAGCGTGAACACTTTTGAGAACGGCTACAGGAAACAAATGGCATGAGACTCTTGTTCTTTTCCTTTTTGCCGTGTGCTCCTTTTATAGACTACGGGTTCCATCCGTTATATGACTCTTCCTATTCTCCTTTTATGGGGAATAACTCACATATATTCAATATATGTGTTAATGGTATTTGATTATTCATAAATGCAATTCATTCATTTCTTGTAACCACCAAGAAAATCAAGAGTCATTAGCTCGTGAGCAATTTTCTCATTCACCCATTAGCCATAATTTCTAACAGGAAGTTATAACGGAGGTCATTTTTTAGACATTTTAGAAAACTTATGGTTTTTTCTGTTACAAAATAAAATTTAGGACAAAATTGAGACATTTTACAAAATTTGGATTTTTTTTATAATTTACCCAATTTTAATTAATGTATTATTGATAAAACATCAATTAATTATACTGTATATTCTTGACATGCCTGTAGTCTTACATAACAAAAATTTGTAAGAGATATGACTCATTACTAATACAATATTAGGAAAAAGAAAAGGTCGAATATATATAGTCAAATATACTGCTTTAGCTTAATTTTGCACAATCTCTTTGTTTACTCAGCACCCTGATGTTCAATCAATTGAAAAAAAAAAAATTATAAATACAATCGTGAATGTGGGCTGGGTTAGGCCGGAGCAAGGCTGGATCAAGACAGCTCAGTATGGACGGGGCGGCGAAAGGTATAACTACGGAACTGGATGGGCAGGTTCGCACAGAACATGGGGAAGGCAACTTCAGTACATGGCTGAACTCTATGGGACGTTAAATCATGAGTCGAATTGGCATGGGTCAGGGGGATAAGGAAAGCTTATTCTCGAGAGGTCGGTTATTAGGTGGTAACCCGGTTTCTTACATCACAGTGGGGAGAAACAGGGTGGCAGCAAGGCGCTATTCTAGGCGACATTAAATCCAATGGTTCCGGACAGTCGTTACTAGACATATCTATCGCGAGGGTTGGTTTGGCTCGACTGCCCAAATCGCGTGTCCAAGTTTTTTTTTTTTTAAATAAAACTAAACCGTAAATTTTGGTTTTTTCGATCGTTTAGATAACCAAAGAACCAGATTCTTTTTTGAGCCGCATGGCCATAATACATTATAGGGAACTTAATTCCTGCACGGAGACAAAATCAAAACCAATTTTATAGATCCATTTATTATTAAGAAATCAAGCATATATTTAACCAACAATAAAACAATCGAAAATTAGAGAGTCAATGATTCAGGAAGTTGCAAAATCCACTCCAACAACAACATAGTTGTGCACTCAATAAACATCATACCTCCCGAAATTATACAATAAATTTAGGTTGAAGGCATGTGAAAAAGAAAATTCTAATTTTGAAATACGGTTCTGCTCGGAGGCAAGTATATTTCTCATTGTGGTTCACCTCCATATTTTTCGTTGTCTATATCATGCCAGTTATATAATAAACAGTCCGAGTTTTTTTTTTCCGTTTCCGTTTTCCATCTTAAAATCCAAAACTGAAACCACAAAAAAAAGATAGTTTTTTTTTAAAGGAAAAACCAAACCATACTTTCACATTTTCGGTTTTCCAAATTGGTTTTGTTATCCCTTTTTTTTTTTTTTTGAGCAACCGTAGAGGTGAACATATGTGCGGTGCAAATTAGCTGGCTAATTAATTACGCACTCACTCCCAATAGAAGTTCATAGATTTAGTTCTACTCTTCATGGGCTCGATCTATTGCTGTCTGAAGATGTTATTAGGACCTCCACTCCATCTGTGTATTTTGTAATTTTTTTTTAATGCAGCAGGATTTCGGCCATGTATTAGAAAAAATAAAATAAAATACGGTGACATGATGAAAAGCCACCTAATATAGGAGGAAAATCCAACTTGGCAAATTCTCCTTTTCTTTGTTTTTTTTTTTGGCCAAGGCAAATTCTCCTAGTGGTTCATCCTTTTCTAATTTTTTTTTCCTGGATCTTTATATTTCCCTTTAATTTCGTCCAAAGGCTATCATCATTATAACGGAGAATTTATTACGCCTTAATCAAAAAAGTTGTTCTTCCGTCTCATTCACTTTTACCTACTAAAATCAACATACAATATAGTCTATAATTATTTAATATGTTTTTGTGTATATATATGGAACGTAGCAAGCTCCCATTTCAATATAGATTTGAGAAAGCATTCTTCAGGATTGCATCAGTAGTGTACTGCGAAAGCGAGAAACAATGAGCTCGAAATATCTATTGCTTTGTATTTTTATCATATGCCCTTTATTCCTCTCATCATCGATATGTTTCACCTTCGACTCTGGAGAGGAATATCTCATAAGTCCCTTCGCCCGTTCTCATCCTCTCAGACGATATGGCAATAATGGTCGTGGTTATTATCCTAATAACCATTGGAAGAGCGGCCGGTACCAGAGCTCCTCCTTTTGGAACTTCGCGAGAGGCCGGCGAAGCCATGGTTACTGGCACCCTGCCGGTAGTGACTCCATTACGCTTGGTTGGCCTTTTCACAGTTCAGCAAAGGCTAATGCCCATCTCGGGCTGGTGAAGGTGGACGAATATGGAGCTAAGGGAGATGGTAGAACCGATGACACTGAGGTACCAAACCCAATCCGAAGGATCCTATATCATATCATCTTGAGCACGTTCATGCGATCTTATAAATTACATACAACCATTCTGCATGGTCCTAGCTAGTTCATTCGGGTCGTCCTTAGTGCGAGACGTATCTCGAAAAACATATGCATATGTTAACAATTTTCAATTTTCCAGGCATTCAAGAAAGCTTGGAAGGTGGCTTGCTCCTCAGAGAGAGGAGTTTTCGTAGTGCCCAACAACGGGATTTATCATCTTAAGCCCATCACATTCTCGGGACCCTGTCAATCTGGTTTCAAAGTGAAGGTCATTTTTTGTAAATTAGATGAAGTCGAATTAACAATATATCATATTAATATATATAGAATCTTAGTAACATGTGTGGGTATGTATATATATATCGTAAAAATCCGCGAATTATTTTAATGGACATGGTTGTGTCCTGCGTCGGCTTGGATCTATTATTGTCAGGAAGGTATTAGTCTTTGTAATTTTATCAATCGGTCAAGAAATTTCATCCCCTAATTTTATATTCTATGTGCTTGTGTAGATCTATGGAAAAATCAGAGCTTCTAAGGATCCATCGGACTATGAAAGAGACACCACGCAGTGGCTCGTGTTCGAAAATTTGGATGACTTGCGAGTAGAAGGGGGTGGCTCCATCAATGGCAACGGAAAGAATTGGTGGTCAAAATCCTGCAAAGTTGACACCTCCCAGGTACGTATTAATTAATTAATTGATTTATATTTTTATATTCATTTACCTAATTTTACCAAATTATATGACTATAAAACATATTTTCAAAATAGATTTATAACATGCTAATTGTTATTTCTTTCAATTCATTGCAGCCCTGCAAGACAGCACCAACAGTACGTTCTTTCTACTTTCTTTATATGTACACTTACAATCAACATGATTTAGTTCAAGTGATTCGGTGCATGTTCTTATAAATTTGGGAAATTCATGACTGTGAAAACTTTACCCCTTAATAGACTAAATCGATTCGAACTGAATTAATCGGGACTAATTAGACTTTCGTACATTGGGAAGTACATAAAAAATAAAAAGGAACACATATATATGTTTGTATCTCATTTTTGGGCACCAAAAAATATTGCCTCACAGGCCGTGACATTCCACAATTGCAACAACTTGAGAGTAGCTGACCTGACAATAAAGGACGCGCAACAAATGCACTTGACATTCCGAAATTGCGAGAATGTGAGAGCGACGAACCTCCGAGTAATCGCACCAGAGAGCAGTCCCAACACTGACGGGATTCATGTCGTGGGGACGCAGAATATCCTGATAGACAACAGTCTCATTCAAACAGGTGACACAATCGTATGATACAAACTCTCGATAACTATCCTACTAAATAGGCGTGTCGAAGAAATCGAATTATGAATATTCTTAGTTGACTGTATATTGTCAACGCGTTTCGAACTTGTTCCATGAAATAAATATATGTCACGAGTATTCTCGATCCATTTCAGGAGACGACTGCGTATCCATCGTGAGTGGGTCGAGGCATGTAGAAGCCACGAATATCGAATGTGGACCAGGCCATGGCATAAGGTACTGGATCTCTCTAGCTATCTAGATATGGTTAACTTTTCAATAACAGGTCGTTATCTAATTACACCCACACTTTAACTGCTCCAACCCTACTGTCATAGTAAACCTACCAAATTGCTCACTTAATTAAATATATGCATGGCAGTATTGGAAGCTTGGGAGCTGATAATTCCGAAGATTATGTCTCGGACGTCTACGTGCATGGAGCAAAACTCTCCGGAACCACCAATGGTGTGAGAATAAAGACTTGGCAGGTAAAACTGATTCCGATAATCACTAATTGTTACGATATTTTAATACCCGCGACATCGACGTATGTACTTACTTACGACTTGCAACAATCTCTGATTTACTTAATCAGGTCGACCTTTTCTAAGTTTTAGATATACCTAAGGCCAATAATTTTCTCGATAAATAAGAAAACCTTTTTCCTAATTAACTAACTTTTGACTTGAAGAAGTTTCTCTCTAAACCGAACTTTGACTTCCATAGTGACTAACGCCTAACAACACTACTCAGTTTCATCAGCACACTTTCTAGATATCACCTAACTCCGTAGAAGGCTCTCTGATCTCATATTTCCTTAGGTTAGGTCTGAAGTAGAATTTCGTCGATACGGGCAGTTACGGTCGTTTAACCGATCCAAGTCCTAAAAAGGTTTCTCATACTGTAATTGCAGCAATCAACAGTTACGATTGCTTTAAATTTCATAGACTATATATTTATATATATATATATATATCTTCCACGAACCCCTGCGTACTCCACTTAACTTTACTTTCCTTTCTTTCAATTCAACAATACAATCATTTTTTTTATCTATTTTTTATCATTAATTAATAAATTCTCTCACATATTGTTTAACCATTATTACAATTAATTTTTTAATACTTAATTTTCTCAATTATTCATTACTTTTCCTTCAATTGAACAATACAATCATCACTTTTTTATCTTCTTATTCAAATTAATAATAAATTCTCATACAAACTTTTTTTATAACCACCATTATAACCCCACTTAAATATATATATATATATATATATATATATAAATAAATGTTTGAAAAGGAATGGAGTTTAATTTCACTCCGTTACCAAACGTCACCTAAAGATGTGTAAACCGCGATGTATGTTTTTAGAACGTGAAATGCACTGTGATAGTTTTTTGATAACACGGTGCACGTTTGATGATAAGTTGGTTCATCTCGGTTGTATTAATTATGTTCTTCCAGGGAGGGTCGGGGTACGCGAAGAACATTAAGTTTCAGGACATCGTGATGACCAACGTGACGAACCCCATCATCATAGACCAGAACTACTGCGATGGGGAGGAGCATTGTCATGAACAGGTACATATATCTACGCCTTTTGACTTTTTACGTACTCATATTACTCTAATATATACAATACAATATGCGCTGGTCGTTGATTTGGATGACTTTTTCTTCTGGCCACCAACGGAACGATGTGTGACCTAATCCAACGGCAGGGATCGGCGGTGCAAGTCAGCAATGTGGTGTACCAGAACATTAGAGGGACCAGCGCTACGGAGATTGCCATGAAGTTTGACTGCAGTAAGACCCACCCCTGTCAGGAAATCTCACTGCGAGGCATCAATCTCCGGACTCAATTAAGGGACAAAGCCGAGGCCTCGTGCGTTAATGTCGAGCTTCAGGATGAGAGGATGGTCTCCCCAAATTGCCCTTGACGAACAATAAAAATTACAAGGGGATTAAATTATATCGGTAATATGTTGCTAAGTATTGTAGTTTTTCCTCTATAAGTTTGGGGAGAATTGATGCAGCCACTGATATATGTGGTTCATCTATATGGTTGTAAGTTATTCAAGTATTATCTCAAGTATCAATCATATGTACGTTCTTAGATAATAAAGTCGATCCTTGTCCATCAAGCTAGTGACTTGACTTGAGATAAGGTCGACACCAAAAGGAGTGGTTTTGGCTTTTAGGCTTACGGAAAAAATGAAATTGATGGAAACTTCTTGGCCGAAAGGAAAGGTGAAAGGTAATGCCAGGAATGTTGATCGATGTATTTTCTTCATTAATCATGAAATAATCCAACTCTTTCGGCCTCCCAAACTACCCAAAAAAGAAAAATCCAACTCAGGTTTTGGGCTCAATAGGACCGGCCCGGCCCAGTATGTTCATGTCTCATATGAAATGGAATGTACAGATATTGCTGCTTATGTTCCATTTCAATCTTAATTATAATCGCAAGATCAAGCGTTGATAATTGCAAAGAAAGAGAAAGAGCAACCGTGAATAATTTAAAAAAGAACAACCGTGACGTTCCACGAGCTGAATGATTATGATTTCTGTGATGTCGACGTCATGGTTTTAGCCTTGGTAAATACAAGGATATATTAGTCATTTGAAAAATCGACCCGATGAACTCATCCAGGACGACAACAGAACGAGATTAACCTCCAAATCCAGAAATCTTTTCATAATATAAGGATATATTTTTATTCAAGGATACATGAAGATGAAATTACCAATGGGAGATGCAGAACTCAACAGCCTCTGCCGTTTCCTCCGTAGAAGAAGGAAAACCCGAAGTGCCCCGTATCGCCACATGGATGCTGCACTCCATATCCGCTGTTGCAGTCCACATGATCCTCATTCAAAGACCAGTCGGGGGTCAGGAAATTGCCGGTCGTAAGCCGGTACTGCATAGACGCGAAGTAGGCACTAAAAGCGAAAGTGCAGTCCAGAATTCAGGATCCCATGTTTGGAGAGGGAAGACCTGAGAGGCGTTTGACGAAACCTCCATAGGCAAGTGAGCTCGCGCCATCAGTGAGGCTGGAAAACAACTCCTTCGGCCAATATCCTATCGGCGTTAAGTCGTCTCCACCTGCTATCCACCACTTTTTCGTCTTCTCATCCGGTATAATCAATCATAAGTCTATCAAAGGAATTATATATATAGCGGACCACATATATAACAAGTACGGGGACAGACTCAGGATTTGGTCATGTGTAGGGGGAGCTGCTCTTTAGGGGGAGGGTGTTATTTCGTCCGAGTGTTAGGGGGGAGTGAACAACAAGAATGCCATAACAAATCGGACAAATAATATGTAGATTTTCTTCGAGTGTCAAAATTTTAGGGGGGCATATATCGGCCCCTGGCCCCCTTCAGTCCCTCCCTGCATGTGTTTGTCATCGATGAGGGTATCAAATTTAACCGATGCATGCTCAAGGCGAAATCTAAATGCGTCCCGTCGTCTATTAATTATACCTGATATGTTTAAATCATTTTGATAAGATTAGCCCGCAATGCTGCCCTTTAATGGACCAATCCGACTTAACAACAACAACAAAATGAAAAAAGAAAAGGAAAAAGAAAATTCGTCCTGCACTGCTGATGGGTAAACAAATTATGGAGAGAGCGGGACACTTAACCTTCCAATACGCAGTGAATTAAACCCGATCATCTCCGTAAAGCGTTGGGTTTTGAAAGTCAAATTAAATCAAATCAAACCTATTTATCCAGTTTACTATCCAGATTAGCGAACCGGAACCGTAAAATATCGACTGCTAACATTTACATACCTGCCACCCAGCACTGACCGAAGTTGCTGCTCCCGCCATCTCCACCGTACAACCAAATTGGAGCACCGTTTTGTCCCACCGGCCTTTAAATCTGGTTGCCGAATGTTAATTGATGCTTGGCCTGCCGCAAACGCGGTATGTTTACCCGATCCTATCTTCACGACTGCAAACCGAGAGCCAAGACATTCACGCATCAATAGAAAGTTAATTAGAGCTAAAAGAATGAACTCAGCAAGAAAATTAAAATAAATAAATAAATAAAAGAATGATGATTCATTTTGGGTTTGTAGGGCTTATGCATACGGAGAAAATAATGATTTAAGTATTATTCATCCTCTTTAAATGAGTAATAACCAATTAAAATGCTTGTGGTTGAAATATATGTGATCAATTGAATTTCTCACTTACAAATATTCTAATTGGATATTACATACCCAAATGACAGAGTAATACTCATCGAATATTTGGACGAATCGAGAAAATATTGATTGGATATTAGTCATCTACTTTGATTGAATAACAACCAATCAAATTCTATTGGATTTTTGGCTTATGTCCTTTCGATCTTATATATACGATTCCGTGGTAAAAGCGCGTGACTGGGGAAATAGAAAAGGACTTATAGGAATATCAAGAATAATCTAAGACTAGATATGGGCCCGCAGGCCCACAAGTTAACAGGCCAGAGGCCCGTATGCCCACGGTCCCACGGGCCCATGAGACCACCTCAACAGGAGAAATGCGCCTACAAATGTATTTGGATCGTTTGAGGCGAAGGGATCGTGGTCTTGAAGCTGATAAGCCGATGATTTGTCCCTACCAAGATCTTCTTTCGTGGTTCTGCGAATCGGAACGGTACCGTTTGGGCAGGCGGGAAAAATGCTGGAAGGTCCAAACCAATACTTGTTAGATTGTAACGACGTTCTTCCCTCATTATATGGCAAATGACTCGGTGCCAACTGAAATATTACAACACTGCTATTTTCAGGTTGAACCATGCATCAGAACAAAGTGAGTCGCTGAAAAATTAGATGTGAACATATATTGATTTCGATCATGGTGTAAACGAACCTGTAGTTTGTGATTCTTCAAGAGTGGGTAATCAAAAGCAGGCTGCTTGTAAATGTCCACGCAGTCGATAATCCCGTAGCCTGTCTATTATCATGCATAGCTAGAGATAATTTCCACGTAGCATATCGATATCGATATAATATTAGAAAGGCTGAGAAACCCTAAATCAGGAAACCTAGCTAATTTTCTTAATGAATGTGCATGGACAAAAAAAAAAGAAAAAAAAGAACCCCTAATCGATATGGTCTCGAATTCGATCACATGTGCTATAGGTACCTATAACTGGCAACAAGTAGCTGGATATCAATACCTTGAAACTCTTGATTGGAGGCTTATTGAGAGCATCCAGTTGCCAATCCAAGTCTAGGGTTTCCCCTGCTTGATCAGAGAGATCTCTAGCTTCAGTGGTTCCCTAATTGCTCAGAGCAAAGAAGATAGCCACAGTGGCTACAAGAGCAAACCCCTTGATCAGTCCCAATGACATAATTGATTAATTTGATAATTTCGGGAGATATCGAGTACGACTATAACAGTAACTAAATCATATTCCGTTATGTATGTATATACATATATATATAGATAAAATTTCAGGTTGCACGCGATCATCTTCTTTCTTCTTATGTTTAATTCAACCAAAATTCCGGTCTTCCCCCTCATGTAAGTTATTTACACTTCCATACTATTATATAAAGTCAGAGAAGTGGCTTTTGGTCTCACTTTACATTTCATATTAAACCCTCGTCAAATCCCCCAAAGCAAAATAAAAATAAAAATCCAGGCAGTTGAAGCCATTTCAGTAATTTACCCCTTTCAAACACCCGTATTTAATTTTGGCTCTACTCCAATCATATGCAGAGGTATGCTGACTGCTTTTCTTCGCTTCTTCACCTCTCATTCTCCATGCTGCAACTTATTCACTTTTCCAAATGCATAATTGATGATTCTTCAACTTGCACATATGTGTACTCACTTAGTTATATGCCCCAGAGACGACATATGTATTTGGATAATTCTAATTTATGATAATGATATTTATTCTGTTATTCATAAATCATTTATATTTAATATAGTAAGTCCATAAGATACTTGACAGATGTTTCATTCTCATAGAATTGAGAACATAAGTGACGGAGTATTTTGATACAAGTTTCTTTAAACTGTTCGTGGTCATAGGAATTTTAGTTGGGCACTATCATTATGGATAGGCCTCGTCTCTGTCGGTATACATAATTAGTATATATGCTAATGAAGATAGAATAATGAGTCTCATGCTATTTGATATCTACTATCGAGACAAGCATGTTGATACTTATAGAGATAAGTGACTCGAATTATGAGGCGCAAATAATATTCACGTGGTGTTTTACTGTTGTCAATGAATATTATCTAAATCGTATCAGTGCAAATAGTCCTTAGACTTGGGATGACACGGTTATCTCATATATAGGTAATTAGGATTTACTCATGCTTACATACTGGTGCTAAGCATGGATATCCGGCAGATAGTGATCTTAGTTAGTTATGTATGGAGGTAAGTGCCCAGTTGAGATGGGATTCATTGACCTATGTAAACGGGGAAAGATCCTATGGGTTTGAGTTCGTCATGAAATCCTAGCACTACAAGAAATTTTATATGTTGTGACAATTTCTATTGCTGCGAAAGAAATTTTATCACAAGAAAAATATATTATGATAAGAATATTAAATTACACTAAATAAAGTCTCATAATGCACATACTGAATACGTTTATAGATACATATATATTTATATGTATACACATATCTTTAACATTATGTGAGCGCCGAAAATCAAGTATTTACATAATAATTAATATATATGTATATTTAATGTGCATGTATATACATACTTAATTTGTATATTGTGATAAGATTTTAAATTACACTAACTAAAGTCTCATAATGCACATATTTAACATGTATGTAAATACATATATATTTATATGTATACACATATCTTCAATATTATGTGAGTATAAAAAACCAAGTGTTGTCATAATAACTAACATATATGTAAATACATATTTTCATATATTGTGACGCATAATGTATAACGTTTTTCATCGCGAAAATAAGTTTATCAGGATTATCGGGATGGTCCTGGTAATCATTATCGTCGTCGTGGCTGTATCGGGGTACTCCTTCTGGCATTAGTTCAACACCAAACACCAAGTCACACTGGAGTCCGAGATGTCTCGAGCACTTATTTTTCCTTCTTTAAACGAAGAAAGAAGCTTGTATAATTATTCGCCTTAAAGGAATTATATGATGTCCTCTTGCTAACTATTGATGTTACAGCTTCTTGCTCCGATTCAATCTTATAATGATTAGATTAAGCGTGATAAATAATTGCAAAGAAAAGGAAAGAGTAACCATTAAAAATAAATAAAAGCAATGACTCGAATGATAAGTGTTACGGAGGAGATGTTCAGCGAGCATGCCTACCCTCATCAACAAAGTGCAGAAAGACGAGTTTTGATCAAACAGAAATAGCATAATAGATGAACTGGTCAATCGATAATGAATGAACCTTCCCCCTTTGGGGAATGCCCCTCACTAGCTTCACCCCGAAAAAAGTGATCCAAAAATGGATTTGACCTAAAGTTTCAGAGCACGTCCGGCCAAAGATTTTTACCCCCAGACTCGTAACAGACAGCTAGGAACAAGAAAAGGGTCAGTAGTCTCTGGCTCTCTGTCGTAGCAGGTCCTTCTCCTTCTGCTGAGACGGCCCTCACCCAATAGTGAAATCCAGCAAATAAAGCAAAAACGGCAAGGTGGGATTCGCTGCTTACTGCTCATGGAAGGAGACATCCGACCTATACTATAGTCGTCCGCCTATCTTTCTGATCTCCTTTCCTTCTATTCATCCAATTTTTGGCTTTGACCTTTTCAAGGTGAAAAGGGGGCTTGATGGTCTTGGCTATCCTCTCGATCTAAGGTGCTTAGAGAAAGATCTCTTTTTTATAACTTTTAAAACTCGGTCCTGAGATTCCTTTTCACAGCCCTTTACGCAGCGTGATGATCTCCTCGGGGGATTACTTAGCCCCCATCCCCTTTGACTGACGTCAACTCCTAGCAGAACTTAGATTAGAGACCTTTTCTCGTTCTCGTACAGCCTGGTGCATCGTTGTAGTTAGGGGACCAGGCTGCTCATGAGCGTAAATAAAGGCTCTCTTGGTCCTTTCAAAGCAGATGTTTCACCTGCACATTCTTGCATGCGTCTTGTGCTCGTTCTAATTAATTTTACATACATAAAAATAGAATTATTCTCGAACTGAATGCGGTAAGATGGATGTCCCAACCGTTTGTGCCAAATGTCTTCAGTCTCTGCTTTCATTGCTCGTGCTCCCTGAAATGATGAAGACACTCGCCGTAGAAGCCAGACCTCCCCGTGAAGTTCACTCACTCCAATCGTACTCCCCGAGGTGCGGTCCTGAAATATACATAGGCCGGAGATGTAGTGTACACTACAATCAAGTTCTCGAAATAATTGAGCCACAGACAATAAGTTGCAATTGAAATCCGGCACGTATAGAACATTATGAAGAACCATATTTGTTCCAAATGAAACTTTCCCAATAAAAGTGGCTTTCGTTGTTCCGTTCGGAACATGGATGATCGGTCCATTATTAATAGGAATAATATCAAAAAGATTATCCAAGCTACCAGTCATATGTCGTGATGCTCCCAAACCAATGATCCAATCAAATTTGGAATTAATAGATACAAAGTTCTCACCACTTAGTCGATTAATCTCACTGTCATCACGTGAGACAATAGACATGAGTTGCTGCAATTGACCCTCAAAGAGATGGGCCAATCTGCTGAGGTCTGCGGGCTGGTCTCCATGGGCCTGGGCTTGGGCCGCCATGTGGCCAGCTGAATTGACATGTTGGGCTACTGAATTGGGCTGCCATTGTCCTCGTGAAGATTGGGCCGGACGAGTCTGAGATGGGCCGCCCAAGTGAAAACTTTCGGATTGGCTCGAATGAAAATTTCCGCCCGAATGACCATATCTGAAACTGACGCCTCCATTACCCGAACGCTGCTCTGGAATCGGGGATGAAGAAACCCAAATTTTCCTCTCGACCGTGGCTACCCTGTCGAAATTCCCTTCGGATTTCGTTGATTCGGCTGGTCGGAGGTCGGATATTCATGAAGTTGGTAGCATGTGGCTCAAGGGTGACTATTCCGTCCGCAATAGTCGCAAAACGGCCGTCCCCGCGACTTGAAATCGCCCCTGTTCGAGCCAAAATTAGGGTTTCCGCTGTTGAAGTTGTTTGCAGTTTTGGCCGCGAAGCCCATCACTTCGGTGCTGGAGTCTCTTCCCTGAACGATTAGTCATTGAGCCTCATCGTGAGCGGCCAAGGAGTGAGCTTTATTGACGTTCGGTAGGGGATCCATACTCAAGATTTGAGACCGAACGGTAGAGAATTCCGGGTTGAGTCCAATGAGGAATTGGTGGACTTTCTCTTTCTCCTTGTAGGCGGCGAGTCGAATATCAGCTTCACAGGTGCAGGGTGGTAAATCAAGGTACAACTCCAATTCGTCCCATAGACTCTTCAGTTTGGAGTAATACTCCGATATTGATTTCCTCTCCTGCCTGAGCAAACAAATATTGGTCTTGATTTGATGAATTCGTGCTTCATTTCCTTGCGAGAAACGTTCCTTGAGGTCGTCCCAGAGAACTTTGGCATACTTTGCTCCAACTACAGAGTTCTGCAAATCCTCATCTAAATGGTTAAAAATCCAGGAAACGAGCATCGAATTACAGGTTACCCATTGATCACGGTAAGGTTCTCCCTCTGCCGGCTGTTGCACCTTCCCTTCGATAAAGCCTAGTTTGTTCTTGGTTTGAAACGCTGTCTGCATTGCTTGTGACCAGATGTTATAGTTCCTGCCATTGAGTTTGCAGGAGACTAATTGGGTCCCGAGTCCATCTGAAGGAGATAAAATGTAGGCAGGAGGCATGCCCCCACTAGAATTGCTGTCTACGGTTGTTGTCGACATCTCAAGGAGAAAGGATGACAGATGACGCTCAGTGAAACTGGCAGATCTAGATGATGAGGGACGCTCAGTTCAAAAACTAGCACGACGGAAGCTCGACCGAAAAACAAGTCGGCAATGAGAAGAAATTATCAGGATCGATGCTCTGATACCATGTAAAGAGACGAAATTGAGCAGAAGAAGTTGAGGTTCTCATTCATCTTCATGGGTATGTATACAACTCAATTGTTGTCTATAAAAGAAAAGAAACATCTATAACTAAAAATAGATTGTCCTAAGTATGGTACATAAGGATATATGCATAAAATACAATGAGGAGAAATTCATTCCATAATATGGTCGCAATGATGTCGGCACTCACCGAAATTGCTGCTGCACTCACATTTGGCAACCCGACTATAGGCTTACCTGAGAGGCACCAACCGCCTTTGCTGGACCAAAGCACTGGTGCACCAAAGGGCATGATTATCAGGATGGTCCTAGTAATCATTATTGTCGCCGTGGCTGTATCGGGGTACTCTCTCTGGCGTTACTTCAGCAACAAAAAACAAGTCACACCGGAGGCCGAGATGACTTGAGCATTTTTTTCGTTTCCTTCTTCGAATAAAAAATGAAGCTTGCGTGATTATTAGCCTTAAAGAAATTATATGATGTACTCGTGCTAACTATTGAAGTTGATTGGATAATCCATGGGCCGGCGTAATCTCTGGTTTGGGCTTAATGGGGCAGGCCCGGCCCAATATGTATGTTTTCCCATAAAATAGAGCAGTCCGATGTTACCGCTTCTTGCACCAATTCAATCTCATAATCATTAGATTAAGCGTGACAAATAATTGCAACGAAAAGGAAAGAGCAACCATTAATAAATAAATAAATAAAATCAATGACTCGAATGATAAGTGTTACGATGATACATCTTTAGCATAGGCTCCTAATATCCGGCGAGCTGGATTTCCCCCCGACTATAACACCCCAACATGTGAATAACAAAGGAACAATGTACGGTGCGTAGATACTCTTGTTTGGTCGACTAATTCATCAACTGTAATCTCTGATTTGGTTGGTTTTTTTTTTCCTTCAGTTTAACAACATCGTGAAGAGGGCTATAATAAACACCCAATACATAATCGATTATGGCTTGCAAGTAACCGCAAAGGAGTTAATAAAAAATGTCAAACAAGAACTCCAGAACCCCATACCTCTTAATTGGTCAAGATGGTGTTTGTCTCGAACATCCTCACGGCAACAATTGATGACCGATGAAGGTGTTGTTTAATGTTAATTAATTACTCTCCACATAAACACACGGAAAATAGCTAATTAATGCCACAATTAATTTCAATGCTTCTAATTACCACAAAACTGATCATCCCGCCCCTTCTTTCTTTGCCTAGCTTGCACAACTTCTTAGTTAGGCCCTTGTTTGGTTCAAGTCGAACATTCCGATATAGAAATGTATGGAAGATACAAATATATACGTAAATGTATGATCTCATGATTTGTTTGGTTTAGTTTAACCCAGAACCGGAATGCGAATTCATTCGCTATACGGAGTATAGCAAATAAGCAGAAACGGAAGTGCTCATTCCAATCGGGGTCCCTTTCCGAGAACCAAACGGGCCCTTTATTGTTCAAGTGTTGTTCCACTGTTTCTTGTTTCGCACTTGCTGGCTCGTAATTGACGATGGATCAGTAGTATACCTAGCGAGATTACTCCAAAGGGCCTCGTATGTGTTCATGGGGGCAAACTAAGGTTCGGAAATTGGGACATGAGCTGTTTATCCGACAAAATTGCACCATATTTATACGCGTAGATACTCTTGTTTGGATAGTCTCGAGCAGCAAACTGCTCCTGATCACATTAAGTGAATCGCGGGACGATCAATGAAACGATACATGTAGTCGTATAAAACCAGATGGTGTGACATATCATTGGACTGATTTAATAAGTTCCATCCTGATCGGTAGCACGTTGCCTCTTAATATGGAAATTAATGAATTCCATATATCACAAGCCTCAATGGTTCGTGTTCTCCACATGAGGCGACACTCACTCTCGTTCGACTTGGCAAAAAGATTCTGAATGCAATTGGTATCGATGGAACTTATATACCAAACCAATGAGTCCCCCTTCGAACATTAAAAGAAAATATAAGAATGTCATAATTACATCTTATCGATTAAGGATAGGACATTAATTTCAATTCGTTATAAATGAACATCGGATCCCAAAATCATCTGAATGCTAGTCTTTCGTGTTTATCGAAATCAATTAGTGGTTCTTCTTAGTTCCGTCTCATATCACTTTCTCTAAAATTCCTAGTCCCATACCTTCTGATGATGGGTGTGAGTCATATGTTTAGACAATATTGTTCTTCAAAGGTTACAAGCAATTAGTAATCAAAATCTCTTCCCCTTCTTTAATTAAATTCTCTTCGATCATCATTAACTATAAATATATACGATGAGTTGCAATCTTTAACTCAATTGTCTCAACAATTTCTGTTCCAAAGTCCTTCTAGTTTCAAGCTTCTTCTAAACCGATCTCTTCTCCAATTAAGTTTCCGAAAATGTGGCTTAAGACTCTATTGCTTTCGGTTTTAGTCATAGCGAGTTATCCTTTGTCGTCGTCCTGTTTCTGCATCCATGCAGAGGACCAAGTCGCACTAGATCATCCTGTCCTTGGTACCAGCCTCCGTAAGTATAAGGATAGTCACCATTTGAAAACCAACGAGGTACCCTCATCTAAGACGATGATGAAGACTCGTGAAGACCAGGATAATCGTTATGATTCGAGTGTAAGAAGCTCATTACTACCGAGTCGCGCACTGCTCATGCGAGCTTCTACGTCAAGAAATGTTGTAAATGTCAACGATTACCTGAATGGAAGAGACGGAGAAGTTGACATGAATGAGGTGCTCACAACTCCGCCTTACAGACTTCATATATACTTTGTATGATGTTTCATTCGTTCTTCACATATATATTTCCGTTCCGACTGATGTTTTCGGCTTCCCTTCAACCTGGATCATGCCATAAGTTATATATAGAATAGTTAGCATCGGCAAGCGAGAGTCATTTTGAAGTTAATACATACGTTTTAGTTTTTCTAATGTTAATTATAATTAATTTATTAGTCAATCAATTAATCGATTAATCAATGCAAAATTTTCAGGCATTCAATGAAGCTTGGGAGTTGGCATGCAAATTAGAAGGAGGAGTTTTCGAAGTCCCCAGTGGTCAAATCTATCGTGTTAAGCCCATCACCTTCTCTGGACCTTGCACGCCTAATCTTACAATCAGGGTCAGTCCTTAACTTAATTATATCAATGAATGCAATATTAAATTTTTACGTATTCGAGAACATACGTTTGTAGAATTAATCGAGAGGGATTTCACTGCCGGTTACGCATTCTTTCTCATGATAAAGTTTCTATGCGTTCTTGGTTTATTTGGGGATAGATTCTGGGACAAATCCGAGCTTCCGTCGATGCGTCAGACTACAAAGATGATCCCCGGGAATGGCTTGTATTCCAGAACTTAGACAGCTTCACTGTAGAAGGTGGCGGCATCATCAACGGCAATGGACAGAAATGGTGGAAAAAATCTTGCAAGATCGACAAAACACAGGTAAGATGATGTCCAATGAACTTGTGTTTATATCCAACTGATCATGTGACGACCCGATCAAATTTCATTTATATCGCCCGGAATCTGTAACTATTATTCGAATAATACTGACAGTGAATGAACGGTTTTTTTTTTTTGTCCTTCTCTTGCAGCCGTGTAAGGGAGCACCTACGGTAAGTCACTCGCCTTCAATCATTTGATTCTTATCGGTGGGAGTTCAATTTTTGAAAGATTATATAGCATTGATATAAGTCGAACTTCAATCAGTTAAACTAACATGAAATATGCCGGCAAATAGTCGAAGCTCTCCTTCCTGTTTCGAGACTCTCTCTCATCACTTGAAAACCGAAATCAAAATGCAGGCCCTGACGTTCAACGACTGCAAGAACTTCATGGTATCGAACCTGAACCTCAAGAATGCACAACAGATGCATGTGAGAATCCAAAGATGCAAGAACGTACAGGTGAAAAATCTGCAAGTAATTGCGCCGGGAAATAGCCCAAACACCGACGGAATTCACGTCACTGGAAGCCAAAATATCCTCATATCCGATTCTGTTATTCGGACAGGTAAGTAGGAAGAACTGAGCGGAACATCGATGCATTGGGTGGATCCACTTATCGTTTTGTTACTATATTTCAGGGGATGATTGTATATCGATGGTCAGCGGGTGAAGACATGTCAAGGCGACTAACATAGTTTGTGGACCAGGCCATGGAATCAGGTCTTCATGGCGTGATAATATCTCTCAGTTCAATTACTACCGTTGTTTTTTCGAACTCCATAGAGTTCCATGATTTCCTTATGTAATGTACTCAACCGATCACATGTCCAAAGCAGCATTGGTAGCTTAGGAAAAGACAACGGGAAAGACTACGTCTCGGACGTGTTCGTACACGGAGCGAAGCTTTCAGGAACCACAAATGGCCTGAGGATAAAGACTTGGCAGGTAACTAAATTGGGTCGGGCCTCGGCAAAGCGCACCAATAAGCTTACTATGGCCAATCGAGGTCAAATTTGGCTACTGTTGGCTAGCCCTGGCCACCTAAAGACTCATCTTGGTCTTTTTTGGGTCTTTCAGGGAGGATCAGGTTATGCGAAGAACATCATAGTTGAAGACATTGCAATGAACAACGTGACCAACCCCATCATCATAGATCAGGATTATTGCAACAAGGAGGGACCGTGTCCCGAACAGGTATGAAGATAATATAACACATGTTCTGCAAAGTAAAAGCCATCACAATCCAGCAATGTTCCATCAGATATGTATGAAGTTTGACCCATCCGTCATCCGATCTAACTGCAGAAATCGGCAGTGCAAGTAAGCAATGTGACATATCGAGACATTAAAGGGACTAGCGCTTCTAAAGTAGCCATGAAGTTCGATTGCAGCAAGACGCATCCCTGTGAAGGAATAGTCTTGCAGGATATTGATCTTAGGAGCCAGTCCAGTGAAGTAGCCAAGGCTTCCTGTCTCAATGTTAGGTTCCAATACAAGGGGCAGGTCTCTCCTAGCTGCCCTTGACAAAATTCGGGATCGATAGTACAGGAAACTATAGCGATGATAAAATTGTTTATTCTTTGTTGCTGTAGATATGATTCGTCCAACCAATTACTGTTTATTGTAAGCAAATTATATTTATGTGAGCTCCGAAAACCAAGTATTCACATAATAATTGATATATGTATATTTAATGTGCATGTATATACATATTTAATTTGTATATTGTGATAAGATTGTTAAATTACACGAACTAAAGTCTCATAATTCACATACTTAACATGTATGTAGATACATATATATTTATATGTATACACATATTTTTAATATTATGTGAGCGCCATAAACCAAGTGTTGTCATAATAACTAACATATATGTAAGTACATATTTTAATATATTGTGATGCATATGTATAACGTTTTCATAGCGAAAATAAGTTTATCGAGATTATCAGGATGGTCCTGGTAATCATTATTGTTGTCGTGGCTCTATCGGGGTACTCCTTCTGGCATTAGTTCAGCACCAAACACCAAATCACCGGAGTCCGAGATGTCTCGAGCACTTTTTTTTCCTTCTTCGAATGAAGAAGGAAGCTCGTATAATTATTGGCCTTAAAAGGAATTATATGATGTCCTCGTGCTAACTATTGATATTTTGGGTTCCGGTGATGTGAATCCCGTCAATGTTCCGGTAACTGGCAGATGTTTCACCTGCATGTTTTTGCATGCATCTTGTGGTTGTTCCAATTAATTTAACAGTTTATGCTGATTATCAGGTCCCTTATCCTGGTCACGATGATATCGGCACTCACCGCCATTGCCCCGGCACCCACATTTGGCGACCCGACTATAGGCTTACCTGAGAGGCACCAACCGCCTTTGCCGGACCAAAGCACGGGTGCACCAAGGGGCGTGTTTATCGGAATGGTCCTGGTAATCATCATCATCGTCGTGGCTGTATTGGGGTACTCCCTCTGGCGTTACTTCAGCACCAAACAACAAGTCACACCGGAGTCCGAGATGACTTGAGCACTTTTTTTTTTCCTTCTTCGAACAAAAAGGGAAGGTCGTGTAATTATTAGCCTTAAAGGCATTATATGATGTACTCGAGCTAACTATTGATGTTACAGCTTCTTGCTCCGATTCAATCTTAAAATCATTATTAGATTAATCGTGATAAATAATTGCAAAGAAAAGGAAAGAGCAACCATTAAAAGATAAATAAATAAATAAAAGGAATGACTCGAATGACAAGTGTTACGATGATGTATCTTTAGCATAGGCTCCTAATATCCGGCGAGCTGGATTTCTTTCCGACTGTAACACCCCAAACATGTAAATAACAAATGAACGACGTACGGTTTGGAAATACATTTTTTGCCTTCAAATTGGTCAACTATTTCATCAACTATAATCTCTGATTTTTTTTAGTTTAACAGTATCGTGAAGAGGGATATAATAAATACCCTATACATAATCTATTATGACTTGCAAGTAACCGCAAACGAGTTAATCAAAAATGTCAAACAAAAACTCCAGAACCCCATACCTCTTGATTTGTCAAGATGGTGATTGTCTCGAACATCCCCACGGCAACAATTGATGACCAATGAAGGTGCTGTCTAATGTTAATAAATTACTCTCCGCATAAACACACGGAAATAGCTAATTAATGCCATAATTAATTCCAATGCTTCTAATTACCACAAAACTGATCATCCCGCCCCTTCTTTCTTTGCCTGGCTTGCACAACTTCTTAGTTAGGCCCTTGTTTGGTTCAAGTCGAACATTCCGATATAGAAATGTAATGGGATGGAAATGGAAGATACAAATATGTACGTAAATGTACGATCTCATGATTTGTCTGGTTTAGTTTAACCCAGAACCGGAATGCGAATTCATTGGCTATACGGAATATAGCAAAAACCAGAAACGGAAGTGCTCATTCCAATCGGGGTCCCTTTCAAAGAACCAAACGGGCCCTTGATTGTTCAAGTGTTGGTCCATTCTTTCTTGTTTCGCACTTGCTGGCTTGCAATTGACCATCGATCAGTAGTATACCTAGCGAGATTACTCCAAAGGGCCTCGTATGGGTTCATGGGGGCAAATTAAGGTAAGAACGACCATTCGGAAATTGGGACATGAGCTGTTTATCCGACAAAATTGCACCATATATATGTGCGTACATACTCTTGTTTGAATAATCTCGAGCAGCAAACTGGTCTTGATTACATTAAGTGAATCATGGGACGATCAATGAAACGATACATGTGGTCGTATAAAATCAGACGGTGTGACATATCATTGGACTGATTTAATAAGTTCCATCATGATCTGCAGTACGATTGCCTCTCAATAGGGAGATTGATGAATGCCATATATCACGAGCCTCAATGGTTCGTGTTCTCTGCAATGCAGCGAAAACCCTCTCTCAATCGACTTGGCAAAAAGATTTTGAATTCGATTGGTATCGATGGAACTTATATATGTACCAAACCAATGAGTCCCCCCTCGAACATAAAAAGAAAATATCAGAATGTCATAATTACATCATATCGATTAAGGATAGGACATTAATTTCAATTAGTTATAAATGAACGTCGGATCCCAAAATCATCCGAATGCTAGTCTTTCGTGTTTATCGAAATCAATTAGTGGTTCTTCTTAGTTCCGTCTCATATCACTTTCTTTAAAATTCCTAGTCCCATACCTTCTGATGATGGGTGTGGGTCATATGTTTAGACAATATTGTTCTTCAAAGGTTACAAGCAATTAGTAATCAAAATCTCTTCCCCTTCTTTAATTAAATTCTCTTCGATCATCATTAACTATAAATATATACGATGAGTTACATTCTTTAACTCAATTGTCTCAACACTTTCTGTTCCAAAGTCCTTCTAGTTTCAAGCTTCTTCTAAACCGATCTCTTCTCCAATTAAGTTTCCAAAAATGTGGCTTAAGACTCTATTGCTTTCGGTTTTAGTCATAGCGAGTTATCCTTTGTCATCGTCCTGTTTCCGCATCCATGCAGAGGACCGAGACGCACTAGATCATCCTGTCCTTGGTACCAGCCTCCGTAAGTATAAGGATAGTCACCATTTGAAAACCAACGGGGTACCCTCATCTAGGATGATGATGAAGACTCATGAAGACCAGGATAATCGTTATGATTCGAGTGTAAGAAGCTCATTACTACCGAGTCACGCACTGCTCATACATGCTTCTACGTCAAGAAATGTTGTAAATGTCAATGATTACCTGAATGGAAGAGACGGAGAAGTTGACATGAATGAGGTGCTCACAACTCCGCCTTACAGACTTCATATATACTTTGTATGATGTTTCATTCGTTCTTCACATATATATTTCCGTTCCGACTGATGTTTTCGGCTTCCCTTCAACCTGGATCATGCCATAAGTTATATATAGAATAGTTAGCATCGGCAAGCGAGAGTCATTTTGAAGTTAATACATACGTTTTAGTTTTTCTAATGTTAATTATAATTAATTTATTAGTCAATCAATTAATCGATTAATCAATGCAAAATTTTCAGGCATTCAATGAAGCTTGGGAGTTGGCATGCAAATTAGAAGGAGGAGTTTTCGAAGTCCCCAGTGGTCAAATCTATCGTGTTAAGCCCATCACCTTCTCTGGACCTTGCACGCCTAATCTTACAATCAGGGTCAGTCCTTAACTTAATTATATCAATGCATGCAATATTAAATTTTTACGTATTCGAGAACATACGTTTGTAGAATTAATCGAGAGGGATTTCACTGCCGGTTACGCATTCTTTCTCATGACAAAGTTTTTATATGTTCTTGGTTTATTTGGGGATAGATTCTGGGACAAATCCGAGCTTCCGTCGATGCGTCAGACTACAAAGATGATCCCCGGGAATGGCTTGTATTCCAGAACTTAGACAGCTTCACTGTAGATGGTGGCGGCATCATCAACGGCAATGGACAGAAATGGTGGAAAAAATCTTGCAAGATCGACAAAACACAGGTAAGATGATGTCCAATGAACTTGTGTTTATATCCAACTGATCATGTGACGATCCGATCAAATTTCATTTATATCGCCCGGAATCTGTAACTATTATTCGAATAATACTGACAGTGAATGAACGGTTTTTTTTTTTTGTCCTTCTCTTGCAGCCGTGTAAGGGAGCACCTACGGTAAGTCACTCGCCTTCAATCATTTGATTCTTATCAGTGGGAGTTCAATTTTTGAAAGATTATATAGCATTGATATAAGTCGAACTTCAATCAGTTAAACTAACATGAAATATGCCGGCAAATAGTCGAAGCTCTCCTTCCTGTTTCGAGACTCTCTCTCATCGCTTGAAAACCGAAATCAAAATGCAGGCCCTGACGTTCAACGACTGCAAGAACTTCATGGTATCGAACCTGAACCTCAAGAATGCACAACAGATGCATGTGAGAATCCAAAGATGCAAGAACGTACAGGTGAAAAATCTGCAAGTAATTGCGCCGGGAAATAGCCCAAACACCGACGGAATTCACGTCACTGGAAGCCAAAATATCCTCATATCCGATTCTGTTATTCGGACAGGTAAGTAGGAAGAACTGAGCGGAACATCGATGCATTGGGTGGATGCACTTACCGTTTTGTTACAATATTTCAGGGGATGATTGTATATCGATAGTCAGCGGGTCGAGCCATGTTGAGGCGACTAACATAGTTTGTGGACCAGGCCATGGAATCAGGTCTTCATGGCGTGATAATCTCTCTCAGTTCAATTACTACCATTGTTTTTTCGAACTCCATGGAGTTCTATGATTTCCTTATGTAATGTACTCAACCGATCACATGTCCAAAGCAGCATTGGTAGCTTAGGAAAAGACAACGGGAAAGACTACGTCTCGGACGTGTTCGTACACGGAGCGAAGCTTTCAGGAACCACAAATGGCCTGAGGATAAAGACTTGGCAGGTAACGAATTGGGTCGGGCCTCGGCAAAGCGCACCAATAAGCTTACTATGGCCTATCGAGGTCAAATTTGGCTACTGTTGGCTAGCCCTGGCCACCTAAAGACTCATCTTGGTCTTTTTTGGGTCTTTCAGGGAGGATCAGGTTATGCGAAGAACATCATATTTGAAGACATTGCAATGAACAACGTGACCAACCCCATCATCATAGATCAAAATTATTGCGACAAGGAGGGACCGTGTCCCAAACAGGTATGAAGATAATATAATCACATGTTCTGCAAAGTAAAAGCCATCACAATCCACCAATGTTCCATCAGATACGTATGATGTTTGACCCATCCGTCATCCGATCTAACTGCAGAAATCGGCAGTGCAAGTAAGCAACGTGACATATCGAGACATTAAAGGGACTAGCGCTTCTAAAGTAGCCATGAAGTTCGATTGCAGCAAGACGCATCCCTGTGAAGGAATAGTCTTGCAGGACATTGATCTTAGGAGCCAGTCCGGTGAAGTAGCCAAGGCTTCCTGTCTCAATGTTAGGTTCCAAAATAAGGGGCAGGTCTCTCCTAGCTGCCCCTGACAAAATTTGGGATCGATACTACAGGAAACTATAACGATGATAAAATTGTTTATTCTTTGTTGCTGTAGATATGATTCGTCCTACCAATTACTGTTTATTGTAAGCAAATTATATTTCTGGGAATAAAAAGTTTCATCTAATACTCAACTTGAGATCTAGAAATTTGACGTAACCAGCAAGAAGCAAAAAGATCAACATGTCTTTGCTAAGTCAGAGAAATGTTAGATACTAACCAAATGCAGAGTTGATGCCGAAGGCATGCTGTCTGTAGGAGTTATATACGAGATATATACATATGAATGCTAACCTGACAATTGAGTAAGCCTTATATTAGACTTCCAGCTGAGACCTCCTCGTAGCTGCGAGTACAATCATCCGGGAGCTTTTTTGAGTCGGGATTAACAAGTAACTCTTGCAAACTACAGTAGTCCATATCCACTGGAAAGCTGCTGTTCACAGCCAGGTCTGATCGATTTGCTTTATCCAGCTCAATTAGACTGCTCTGGTCCTCAGAAACAAAGGCTTCAAGAATCCCCTCATCAGATGGAACAGCAATATCAGGTTCTAGTGAACCGCCGAGTAGGGCTTCAAGGACAGACTTGGATGTGCAGTTTTCTTGAGACATAAATTTCACATCAAGAATAGGAGTTCCAAAATCCAACACGGAAGCAGGTTGAGAAATTGCAAGAACATCATGCAGTATATCTTCTTCCGAGTCTTTCCTTGGAACTTCACAAGCAATAAATTTGGCATTAGCAGAATTTGTTAATTCTTCCTCCACAGGATGGGAACTACTCTTGATATCTGTCAGAGGCAACTCCTCCAAAGCCTCAGATTCATCAGGAACCGGGCTAGAACCTGTTTCACAGCTAGGTTCTCCATCTTCATTTTTGGGGATTATCTGATGAGAACTTATGCTTCCAGAGATGGGTTTAGCAGCATCATCTGTCATATCCCTTGCTTCATGTGAATTTTCTTCCTTACTGGGCTGCCCCAGATTATTACTTTCTATGGCAATCTCCGCTAATGGATCCTCGTAATTTACACCTTCTAGAAAGGAAATCTTGGATAACTTCATTTCATCAGTCGCATTCAAGCCAACAGAAGAATCAGTCGCCGCCGCATCATACTGAACTCTAGGTGAAGCATTTTCTTCGCCGTTCTCATCTTCAGTTGAGAACTCGGGAGCCCTCACCACGAGTGACTCGGAATATCTTTGGGGTTGAATTGAAGTAGATGACAAGAATCCAGCAAAAGCAGATGCAAGGGCATCATCTATTGACACAGCTTGTCTTTTGTCTTTAGGAGACTCAGCCACTGCCCGACTTTCCACCACAGGGTTCTCTTCCTCATCATCCCCATGCGAAAAATCAGGAGCTGTAATTGTAAGACATGGAAGCAACTGACCAGAACTTTCAGAGTCGGACTTATTATCTTCAGGTGGGACAGAGAAATTATCTGAACAGTCCTTTTTATAGGGTTCTAACTCTCCATGATCATGATATTCACTCTCATTACCGTAGGAGTTGATATTTGAATCAGTCAGTGAACATTCCGGAGCCGAAAATCTCTTGCAAGACTGCTCTCCAGAACTGAGGGTTTTTTCATGAAGTGCTTCGAGTTTTTGCTCCACATGCTGCAACCTAGCTTCAATATTGCTGATCGGCTTAAGCATATTTTTCTCAAACCTCATGAAGAGATCTTCAATTCTGCTAATGCGAGAAACAAGCTGCTCCAAGACAGTTTCAATGTGACTATAAGAAGCATCTGGCTTTTTCTCAATATGTGGATTTTGAGATGTTTGATGAGCTGATTCGACAACAGGGTGGACAGCCTTGTCATTGGGGACTTCAAATTTCACTTCCTGCTCATTTACCTTTGAAAATGAAGTTGACTCAGATTCTTTAGAAAATTTATGTTGCTCTGTCACTTCTATCCCAGTTGTAGTTTGTTTTCCGTGAGCACTTGAATCAGAGGAACCTTTTTCCGGGAGAACACTAGCACCCTTTGATTTGGAGAGCTGCAGAAGGGAAGGTACCAGCATCGACAAAAGAGAACTTCCAGCTGAATTTTCTGCCTTATTCTCTTGAATTTCCAAATGAGGATCAATAGGGTCAACAAAAACATAGACTTCATCAACATACACGCAACTTCCACTTTGAATTGAGAGCAGACGAAGTGTGAGAGATATGCAGGGCTCTGCATCAGAGATCTCCGCTGTTGCCTCATAAAAATCCTGAAATATTGACATCAATGAGCACTGATATGACCGCAAGAAGGACAGCAATGTTGACATCTATACCATTATTCTTTGTAATAACTTAATGATATCCCCCATTCCATTTTTACTTACGCCAGTACAAGTTTCATGACATTCATCCTCCGTATCTTATTGCCAAGCCCTTTGCATTTCATGGTTTTTTTCCTTCTCCTCATTTAACATCCTCAATATACTTTAACATCCTCCTACTGCAAACATGCTGAAAAACTAGTAGCAAATACCTAATTTATATTACATTTTCAAATTGCCTGTCTTTAAACACCACAGGTTCAGACAAGAGGAACACATTCCTAAGCAAAGAACATTAACAGAAGGCACTAGCAACCACTGGGTACAGGCCATTCATTAAGTAGGATGGGAAGTAAACATAGTTTGGCAGAAAGAGTGGGTTTGAATTACCATAATCACGTTGTTCTTCAAATGCAAGGAGGTGCTCCCATCAGTAACTGCAGGTGAACTGGGGCCTTTGATATTAATCCATTCATCATCATTGGAGTTAGAGCTATCGTCTTTGTATCTTTCTTCGTCCAGGCCCTCATTAGAGTCCCTGATACATGTTGAACCCGATTCCCCACCACAACACACATCAGCAGCTTCAACTTTAGCCGCCACCCCACAACGAACAGTGCAAAGATACTCATTGTCAGCCTGTGGTTTCGGAGAGTAATATATCTCGTATATTCGAGAAGTGCTCCGAACATAAACCTGCCTCACCTCGTATCTCTGCGAGAAATTGACTGCAGCCACAAAGCACATTTCTCATTTAGCAGAACATCATTAAAGCATGAAACAACATATTCGTCACGAATGAATTGCTCGCATCAAGAATAGAAAACTATCTTATCATATAAAAGGAAATATCATGAAATTCTTCAATAACAGAAACAAAGTGGGATCTTTATGCGGTTGAAGCAGAGATGGAGTTGGTGATGAGCTGATAAATGACAGAGCCGAATCGAACCTCAGCCTAACAAATCTAAGAAACTTAAGAATTCTCGCCGTCTAACTCCAAATCAGTAGTTACCAAACATATGCCCTCATCAGCCATTGGAGAAGAGCTTACTCGTGATCTCGCAGGGGCCCGGATCGGCTGACGGGGGAGGAGACAGAACGAGGTGAGATTTGGGAGCTGAACTGAGAGCGGCTTCGTCGACAGGAGAAACGGAGGATTCGACCGTGACAGAGTTCCCGAGGGAGCCGCCGGAGACAGCCCAAGTCGTCTCGAAGCTCCACTCGGCGCGGAGTTCACTGGTTGACTCCATGGAGGCTCGAGAGCTCTCTGCAGCGAAAGGAAGAGCCTTTGGAGGAGAAGGGAAGCATGCGATGGCAATCTCGTAATATGTGGAATTTTATACTTTACCTGATAATCGGATGGCTTCAATTAGCTCCCTAAACTTCTCTCTTTCTTTCAATTGGCCCCATATTGACGGTCAAACATGCCAGTCAGTGTCGAGCATTTTGTTAGGGTCAACAGCGCAAGGAATTGCGGCCTTGACATAACAGCCAGAACTAAACTTGGCTTCTAAGAGTTAAAAACCTGTGGTTTCGATGATTATTGATCTCATGCTTGGAAGCAATGAGTTCGTTTTCTTCCTTATACACGAAAACCTTCATTTTTCGAACATGTTGTATGCGCTTGTGGAGACACATGCCACCGGAGGCGACGGGGAGCAGACAGAGCTTCCTTCATTGCTGGATGAAATCTGGTGCGAGATATTGGCTCGTTTTCCAGTTCAAGATCTCCTAAGACTGAAGGCGGTATGTAAAAGTTGATTACTAGTGACGAGTTCAAAACTTTTCATCTTGAGAGGCACTGAATTATAGCTAAAACAGCCTCCAAGAACCGAATGTACCTAAGCTTCGAGATTAATGGCAACGATGAGAGCATTCGGAGCCATAGTCTACAGTTGGAGCGTTCTAGTTCACCACCTCATTGATAGGTACCGCATGCGGAAATACTCCAAATTGAATATTAAGGTCCTCAATTCTTGCGATGGAGTGTTACTCGTTGCCATCTTCGGGTTTTATTTCATAGACGGATACTATTCTGCTGCTCGTCTGCAATCTGGTAACAAGATCTTACAAGCTGCTGCCTTATTGGAGATATAACGTGGAAGGTGTTGTGGAAGACTGCCACTGGAGGATGGTGCCCAGCTGTTCGGCCGGAAGATACAAGATCATCGGGTTGAGAGCTACTGCGAGGAAGATAGATTTCCATATTTGTGATTTTGGCTTGCATACACAAGAAGGGAACCAGGCCACGTGGAAGGAGCTCCACTTTCCTCCAACGTCGGATCTTCCTTTTGTGCAAAACACTCAGGCGAGCACCTACGACAATGGAAAATTGCATTGGTTGAACCCAGTACAGTACAACCCAGAAGAGACACGTTCGGATTCGTGCGCACTCTCTCTTGATATTGCAACTGAGAAGTTCAATGTTGCAGCTTGTTTTCCAGAGCTTTATACAGACAGTTGGTCGTGGTTCCAATATCCATTTGCATCAAATGAAATGTTCTACAGACGCATGATCCATACCCTTTCACCATGGAGGTTTGGGTGCTAAATGACTTTGGTTCGCCTGTATGGACCAGGCATCGGGTAATCGATCTTCTCGATCTTTATTTTAATCATTCTCTGAGTCACATGCAACCCGTAGCTATTTTGGATGGGGACAACAAGTTGGTAATGCGCGTCCCGTGGACTTCCGAGACACAGATGTTTGTGATCGACAAGCAATCGGGTGATTGGAAAGAGATTGCAGTGGATTTCAAAGAGTTTGCTCCGCTTGGCGCTGATGAATGGGCGGAACGCGATCAGTATTACATTCATCATGTAAATAGCCTAATGTTAGACTTGGCAGAGACCGACTGGAATTTCTACTATTTCCTTTGGAAGTTTACTTCTCTTACAAATGTTTAATTTTCATTAGATTAAAGTCGATTTTAGGAGGTTCATTGCTTGTACAAACCTCTTCAGATAATTGATTAAAAAAGAAAAGTTCTGTCGATCTAAAACACTAATATAATTCCACAAAAGAAGGAAGAATTCTAAAATCAAGCACGTAATTTCGAGTTAATTCGGTTCCAAATTTTGTTATATACTGATTTTGTTGCAGTTATTAATCATTTGACATGGTTCCTGATGGATGCAAGCCAACTGAATCCGATAAAAAAGAGCCATGCTATATACTGTACATACCGTGAATTGTCCGTACCTATCAAAACGTTTCAATCATCGAAAGTTACCGAAGCATGAGAAATTTGTTTACTTAATTACATCGATCCACAAAAAGATTTATTACATGACTTGCTGGATGTCGATATGGAAGCAAGTGGAACGATGGATCACGGGACGAAAGAAACAGGCATCACTTCACTTCTTATCGAGGACAAATTTCTTCTGAAACACGAATGAGATGCGGGCGTATTGGAAGAAATATAAGGACCGCTCCAACATCGGATCTTTCTTTTTCTAAAGAACGTAGAGGCAAGCCTTGGAGCAAATGGAAAAATGCATTGTTCGACCACACAGCACAACCCGGAAGAGAGAGCTCGGTGTCGGGCATGCTTTCTCTCGGTATCGCAACTAAGGAGTTCAATGTTGCAGCTTATTTTCCAGAGTCTTATAACAGAACAGGGTCATGGTGCAAATATTGACTCGCCTCAAACGGAATGTCCTGCCATATGTTTGGCCGCCCTCCATCCCCTTCCCCCTCCAATCCGTCATCCCCAACAACACCATGGAGGTTTTGGGTTCTGAACGACTTTAGCAATCCGCTATGGACCAGGCATCGAGTAATTAGACTTCACCATCCTTATTCTCATAGGATGATAAAACTGAACAGGGATGATAATATCCCCAAAGAGGATATATCCTAAAACCAAACACATTGCTTCTGGTTCAAATCCAAAGTTCTAGTTGCAATCTGCTCGTCTTTGGTTGCCTCGACCTGTGTGTGTTTAGATTGATCCTCGGATAATTCTGGTTGGACAGAAAATTTAGAAGTATCGCGATATTTTTCTGTTCCATTTGTTGGGTTCGTTTCCATTTGCTGGATCTCTAAACAGACAAAAATTGTTCCTAACAATTATATGGTATCGCAAACATGTCAAAAAAAAATTAATTGCCCAAACCGCAAAACAAATCTTTGTTAATGTGTTCACCTACTGCCATTAGTATAAACTGAATTTGGGCTTCTTTTTGTTCGTCCGTTCAATTAGTTGAGCAATTATTGATCATTTTACATGGTTTCACAGAGATGCAAAATAACAACCGAATTCGGAAGGAGCCGTGCATATATATACTATGGAGACACCTGGAATCATCCATACCTATCAAAACGTTTGTAGCATCGAAAAAGAATTACCAAAACATGAGAAACTTGTTTTCTTCATTATGCCTTTACCCGAAAGGTTTATTAAGTAAATCGCAAGCAAATGAGACGCTGAAGGACAGCAAGGGAGAAACAAATATCACTTCACTTCCTCGCGATGTTCTGATCAAGATCCTGCTCCTCCTCCCAGTGGAGAGTCTTGTCCAACTGAAAGATGTGTGCCATTACATGCACCGAGTGATTACTAGCCAGTATTTCACAAGACTGCATCTTAAAAGGTCAAGATCGCAAAGCGGGCTCATATGCAATACACTGCCCAACCACAGGATTAATCCGATCTCCAAGTACATATCTGGGGAAAGGTACCATGCCTCCTTCATATCCTTTGATTTTAACGATCAGGTTACAAAAGTTAATAGTCATGGTTTAGGGCTAGAACATTGTCTTCGCGCCCTCGTGAGTAAGTATCACATATGGAAGTATAAGATGGATGTTCGGGTCCGTGACTCTTGTGACGGGCTGCTTCTTTTAGAGATCACGGGCGATTGTGATCTCTTTGAGAGGACGCCTCTGCTAATTTGCAATCCAGTCACACGATCATACCAATTGTTGCCTGCCCCTGGAGAATTGGCTATGAACTATTTCTACGGGAAGATAGTATACGATTCTTCTAAAAGAAAGTACAAGATTATCGGGTTTATACTTAAGTTGGCAGCGGCTGCGAGATGTTTTATTCTTGAGTTGCCAGCAAAACCCAAGGGGGAACTGACCTCATGGAAGGAGATAAGCATACCGGCTTTTCCGTTGAGCGGATTGAGGGAGTTCGGGGCAAGTGTGTCCGTCAAAGGGAAATTGTACTGCCTGATGAGGCAATACAACAGAGAAGCGAAGCAGATGGAACAAGGCCTTCTATCTTTTGATGTTGTGACAGAAGAGGTCACCTACACCTGTCCAATCCTGCGACCCTTGAGTGTGTGGGACTTTGAATTTTCCTCAAGCAAGAAATTGTACCAGACGTACTGCCAGGAAGGCAAAATCGAGGTATGGGTTCTCGAGGATTTTGACAGTTTGGTTTGGTCCAAGCACCACATCATCGAAACTACTTGTCGAGATGATTTTTGCACCTTATATATGGAAGCACATATGATGAGGCCGATGGTACTTTTGGATGGGGACGACAAATTGATCGTGAAACACAAAGGAGATATGTGTGTGTACCTCAAGAGTTCGAAGGAGTGGGAAGGACTCGCAGTAGATTTCAAACGGTTCGCTCCATTTAGACACTGGTCCATGGCTCATTACGAATATTATGTTCCTCATGTTAATAGCCTCATCAGTTGGAATAATCTTGAGGTTAACTGAGTATCATTTCCATCTTCGCAAGGCGATCAATATCAAATCACTGTCGTGGAGGATATTACACATTGATGTGAGAAATCTATGATTGCTTGCTAAAGCAATGCAGGATTTCAATCTTGTAATATAGATAACATCGTGTATTCTTACATATGACAATTGTGTAACGAACAGAATATTTAGTCATACCACATCTCCCTCTTTTCCTATTATTTCCTGAACGATAAGATTGAACGAGGAGCTGTCAGCTTAAATGGCTCAAAATTCTATTAATCTCTAGCAGTGCAAAGAGTTCAGATGTACATAAGCTCCCGCTCTTTCAAAACGTACGGGGGTGGCAACAGATCGTAACCCAGCAAAATGGTTTTCCAATTGGGGTCGGGGACCTAAAATTGGCACGCCCAGTACAAGTCGGAATAGCGTCAAGTCCCTCCTTGATGAAGGACCTGATCATATGCAGAACCACCAAAAGAAGTCTTTAACCTTTTCCAATTCGCTGGCTCGTTTTTCCTCTTTGTGATCTGATAACAATTTCCCAGAAAAACAGAATACTCAGCGACCCGTGCAGTTCTGAAATGCAACATAAGCTTTCCGCTTCGACAAACCATTTCCAGATTCTTAATGGAAACGACCGAGCGGTGGCTACAGTCATGAAACAATTATCAGACAAATTAATGGGAAGAGAATAAAGCAAAGCATAACCGAATACAAGAACAGCTGTTTCTATATAGTTGTACCGGACTGCATGTGACACCGGTGCTTGGTCTGCCATAAACAGCAGTACTACATGTCCCATAGAGACCAGCTGGGCCTGTTAAAACTTAGAGGCCTTGAGTCACCCGAAAAGAAGATTATATGGAAGTAGAGACTTTAACTCAGATTATAACAACTTGCATGAGGGAATGAGGAGCTCGATGGGCTCGAGCTACTGTGCTGTCTAATCCTTATGACATAGCAAATAAACTTCAATTTTAACTTAGAAGGTAAAAAGATATACGGCCTCACACAGCTCATTGCAAGATCTTGATAATTAATTAGCACCAATTCGATTATCGGTATCATGATAATAGCCTCGTCAGTTGGGATGATCCTGATTCCTGAGGCTAACCGAGATATCCTTCCAAGGTTTGCAAGCGAATCAGTATATATCGAGTCATTGTCATGGAGCAGGACAGTAAAAAGTTCTTCCACCAGAAGACGCGCGAATCAGCTTGATGAAGGATCATATGGAAACCAGGAAGATTTGGGATCTGAACCGAGAGAGGCTTCAGGCTTTGTGTAACACCCCAAAATCCCACATTGGTGTGAGAAGAGATAGTAAAGTGGTTAATAAAGACCCGCCTACGGGATTACTAGCAACTTGGACTTAAACATTTTGTGTTGGTTGTTGGGCTCCTTAACAAGTTGTTGGGCCAGTCCCATAGATTGAGTCGGGTCTTTACAACTGGTATCAGAGCAGTGCACCAGCCAGAAGTGTGAGAATTGGGTGTTATGCAGACAAACTGCTACACCCGATCGACTGGGTGGGAGCCACCTCTAGAAATCTGCTTGCCTGGTGACACCCACCTCTAGAATCATACATGCCTAGTGTAGTGGGTCCCAAAAATCCGACATTGGTGGGAGGATTACTAAGTAAAGTGGTTAATAAAGACCCGCCTATTGGATTACTAACAACTTGGGTTTAAGCATTTTGTGCCCGCGGTCAGGCTCCTAATTTGTAACGTCTCATTTCCCGAGCCTCAAAATAATCCAAAATACAAGAATTATAAAAGGCATAAAACTTTCATACATATCCATAAATCCATAAATTATACAAATATGTAATAATACATGATTTTTCTAATAGTACTTCATAAATACAATTAACAAATTAAATCTTGAAAATACACTTTCGCTTCCGCTGTGCGCTCTAATAACTTTTAGACCTGAAAAAAAAATATCTGAAAGGAAATCGAGGGGTAAGTTCGGGAAGAACTTAGTAAGTGACCATAAATAATATTAGTTGGATCACGCATGTAAAATAACTTCTCATAATCATACATATATTATGATTGTGGAATACAAATCCAAAATGAATACACAAATATACAGATGGCTATGCTAACCTTAGCCCGCGAATAATAAGCCCAAAAACATCAATCACTTAAATCCAGCATATATCTCGACTGGTGGAGTCCAGATCATAGCCGAATGTAGAGTACACAAACAAATTCCGCAATTATGGGTACCCAAATTATATTCGCAAAATCAATATTATTCACGCGTGATCCATAATTTTATAAACAATGAATCCAAAGCAATATCAATTTCATTGCCAGTAGCGTGCCTGCACTGAGACCTCCTAAGACTAAAGAGAAGTCGTAACTGATGGAAGAAAGACCACAGAGGATTCATGTCCCTGAATATATAGTGGGAGATCTATATATTGCACGGTAGAACGATAAACTTGTTAGTAGAAAAGAAAGAAATGCTTTGATTATTTTCCGGTATGGACATGCAATGAGTAATTAGACTTATTGATCCTTATCCTCATATGATGTTAAAACAGAATGGGGACATAGTTTCCGGAAAGAGGAGATGTCCGAAAACAACACACATTATTTCTGGCTCTTGTCCAAAATTGTGGTTGGAATTTGCCCCATTTTAGTTACTTATTTAGATCAATCCTCGTAGAATTCTGGTTGGATAGGGAAATTAATAGTTTCATGCTGCAGACTCGGCTCCATTTTGTTGGGTCTGTAAGGACATAAATTATTAACAACCATGATAGCGTTGTTAATTGCCAAACCAGAAATCTTTGTTAATTTGTTCACTTACTGCCATTAATATCACTTGAACATGGGCTTGTGTTTGTTTATTGGTTAGATTTAATTGTTGCTGCTATCTATCATTCGACATGCTTTCACAGATATGCATGCAAACCGAATTCGAGAGGATCCACGCTATATATACTATGGACATACCCAGAGTTGTTCATACCTATCAAAACATTTCAATTATCTTCGAAGAAATTTGGAAAAAGCATGAGAAATTTGTTTTCTTCGCTACATCTACCTGCAAAAGGTTTATTACGTAACTTGCAAGCAGATGAGACGGGCAAGAATGGCAAGGAAGAAGCAGGCATCACTTCACTTCCTTGCGAGGTTCTGATCAAGATCTTGCTCCTGCTCCCAGTCGAGAGTCTTGTCCAACTGAAGGATGTGTGCCATTACTTGCACCGACTGATTACCAGCCAGTATTTCGCGAGATTGCATCTTGAGAGGTCGAGATCGCGAAGTGGGTTCTTATGCAATACACTACCCAGCCACAATCCGGTATCCAACTTTATATTCGGGGAAAGGTACCATGCTTCCTTCATAACATTCGATTTTACCGATCAAGTTACAAAAGTTAACAGCCACAATTTAGGACTAGAATATTGTCTCCATGCCCTCGTGAATAAGTATCGCATCTGGAAATATAAGATGGATGTTCTGGTCCGTGACTCTTGTGACGGGCTCCTTCTTGTAGAGATCACAGGGTATTGTGATCTCCTCGAGAGGACTCCGCTGCTCATCTGTAATTCAGTCACGCGATCATACCAGCTGTTGCCTCGCCCTGGGAAAGTGCATATGAGTAGTTTTTACGGGAAGATAGTATACGATTCTTCTGTAAGAAAGTACAAGGTTATCGGATTTATATTTAAGAGGGAAACTCCTCCGAGATGTTTTATTCTTCAGCTATCGAAACCCAGGGGGCAACTGACCTCCTGGAAGGAGATGAGGGTACCGACTTTACCACCGAGCAGTTTGAGAGAGTTTGGGGCAAGTGTGTTTGTTGAAGGAAAAGTGTCCTGCCTGATGAGGCAATACAATAGAGAAGAACATGTTATGGAGCAAGGCCTTCTTTCTGTCAATGTCACGACGGAAGAGGTCACCTACACTGGTCCGATCCAGCGAGCCGTGAGCATATGGGACTTTGAGTTTTCCTCAGGCAACACATTGTACCAGACCTACTACCGAGAAAACAAAATCGAGATTTGGGTTCTAGAGGATTTTGACAGTTTGGTTTGGACCAAGCACCATGTCATTGAAACTACTTGTCAGGACAACTTCCGCACCATATACATCAATGCTTTCATGATGAGGCCGATTGCACTATTGGATGGGGACGACAAGTTGATTTTCCATGGAAGAGATGAAATGTGCGTGTACCACAAGAGTTCCAAGGAGTGGGAAGGACTCGAAGTGGATTTCAAACCGTTCGCGCCATTTCATCACTCATCCATGGCCCACGACGGGTATTACGTTCCTCATGTCAATAGCCTCATCAGTTGGAATGATCCCCAGGCTAGTTGAGATATCCTTTCCATCTTCACAAGTCCATCAATATTCTGTCGGATTACAAGGGATCAGCCTGATAGATGTCGATGCGAGAAACCTAAGACAGCTTGCTAAAAGAATGCAAGATTTCAATCATCTAATATAGATAGATCAGTGTGTATTCTTATATATGCTATTTGTGTAACAGACATTGTAGTCATTCCAAGTCTCAGAGGCTGTCAACTGTTACAGCACAAATAATCAATTGATCTCTATCAATGCTAAAATGTTAATACAGACAAGACATCAGGCGGACATAAGCTCCTGCTCTTTAGAATCGTATGGAGGCGGCAGCTTATCTCGTACCCCAGCGAAAGGGTTTTCCGAGATGAGTGGGGGCCCTGAAATTGGCGCGTCCAGGACAAAGTCTGGAATGGCGTCAAGTGTCTCCTCAAAGAAGGACTTGATCGTCTGTAGAGTAATGAAAACAAGCATTTAACCTTTTCAGCGCACCGAGAAAGCATATAGGTTTGATTTATTGGCCTATGCTTCTGATAAGATACGTTAAAAATCACAGAGACAGCAGAATACTCGACGTACAGTGCAGTTCTGAAAAGCAGCATCAGCTTTCCGCTTCCACAAACCATTTCCACGCTCCGAATGGAAAAGACCAAGTAGCGGCTGCAGTCAAGAAACAATTTCGGGCCATCACAGAAAATAAAGACAAGAGAGAATTTAATATAAGTTAGTGTCGCGTTTGTACTTTCGCCACATCTCGGACATCTGGTTTCTTTCCATCTCTCCATAGAACAGAATCCCCGTAAACTTGATACTTCTCAAGGACCTAAAATCCAAGTATATGCAAGCAACAGAAAAACAATAAGAAGAAAATCAGCCAAAGCAGCCAAATATAAAAATGGTTATTTGTTCAGCTATACCTGACGGCGTGTGACGCCACTGCTTGGTGCACCATACACAGCAGTATCTACATGTCCCAAAAGAGACCAGGGGCTGTTAAAATTTACAGTAGCCTCGAGTCAACCAAAGAGAAGATTAAAAGGAAGTAGAGATTTTAACTCGAATTATAACAAAGTGCATGAGAGAATTAGGGGCTCAATCGACTTGAGCAACTATGCTGACTAGTCCTTACAACAAATCCTTGCAGAGAAGCCATTAGATTAAAGGTTCATTTGACTTATGCCAATCTAATCTAGACTTTAGAAAGATTCTTTCAGGTCGATTAATCACAACCAGTAGACTGTCATAAATCTCGCATTGACGACAACGGGTCTCACAGTGATCAGGTTACAATTAACCTAACCAAAAGTAATTATCTTCTTACATTGGGTCCAGGCTCCCCCAAGCAAAGACAATATAATAGACACGGAGAAATTAGTGACACATAACGACGTTTAACTCGACGTGTTTGTGTGTAACACTTACTTCTTGTAGGCAGCACGACCCACCATTACACCATGAGCTCCTTCACGCAATGCTGTATTGACCTGTATATGTCCATTGAAGACAGATGAGCACTAAAAGATCAGACTGTTATATATAATTAAAATAAGGGGAAATAATCTTATCTTCAAAAGAAGCTCAACAAATTTGAGTTAACATATTTCTCTTTCCTATACTTCCTCTCTTTTATCTTTTTGTGGCCCAAGCAACGAGAAAATGATTAGCATGAAGACAATTACCTCGTCAACAGAGTCAATGCCTCCATTTATTGTGAACTTCAGGTCGGGAAAGTCACGCAACAGAGCAAAATAGTATTCATATCTGCATATGACAAAGTAGATTAGTTAATGAAACATATTCCATTTGGGCATTCTTTTTCCATATATGAGAAGCTACTGTACATTCTGAAGCTCATAAAAAGGACAAAAGAGTTGTAACTCTTTCAAGTTCCATTCATATTATATTCCTTACTTGAGAGGAGGAATTTTACGATTATCTGCAGGACTAATGCCATTAAGGAGTGCTTTACGAGAATGTATAATGAAGTGCCTGGTCGGTGACAGTGAAGAAACCTTATAAATAAAATCACCTGCAAAGGGAAACGAGCAATTTTTTCATATGCAGACAACAATTAAACATAAGAAGGCAAATGGCATAAATGCCAACTTATTGGAGGGAAAGAGATATAGGGCCTCACACAACTCATAGTAAGAATCATGATCATCAACACCAATTCGGCATTTAACACTGACTGGGGAATCTGTCTTGGAAGCAATTACGGACATAGCCTCACCAACAAACTTTCTCATGAAGCCAAACAATTAATCACACACATCAGTAAAGAAGAACAAGAACATTACTTTTAAACGTTTGTAACTTCAAAGATTCAACATTATCAAATTATCAAACCAACCTTTGGATCAAGCATAAGACGTGCACCAAAACATCCATGTCCAGCTACCCTCGGACTTGGACACCCACAACTAATCACAAGAACTATCAAATCAAATCAATGCTAAAAGAATAAGAATTAACTGTGCAATTGAGAAGAGAGAGGGGCACACTTGAAATTAATTTCATCATAGCCATAAGGATTAGCAAGTTCGGTAGCTGTGGCAATGTGCTGCAGGTTGCTACCCCCAATCTGTAACACAATTGGATGCTGATCTGGAGAATATGCTAGGAACCTATGCTGGGCAATTTGAGTAGCAATACAAGTCAGCCATTACTCCATAGATAGAAAAATCCCCAACAGAAGCATAATCATTATCTAGGAATATGCGAGAGACAGGTGAAAGACATTTACACCTCCTCATAGAGTAGGAAACATGCAACTATCTAATGGAAAAGAAGAGTTTATTTATCCATAAAATGGAGTTTTAACTGAAAACAACCCAAGAACCATATTAATAATGAAACTACAGAGATGTAACTGAAACTCCAATAGTCCATGCTTTTCCCCCTTTTCGAGGCAGTAAGATCTAAGAAATATTGCATGTCTAAACTGGACTTTTAAAAATCGGCAGCAGCTCCAAACTTTTGCTTGAAAGCCTGAACATCCCGTTAGTCTTTTGAAACAAAATATTTAGTTCTAAAATTACACTTCTCCATCCTAGCCACAAAACCACAAGTTCATTCAGCTTACCAAGTTGTCCTTTTGATAAACAATTGTTTCAGCTGCAAGCATCTCTGTGTACAGCCATGCATGTTTTGATATGAGCCGGGCAAGAGTCCTATAGTGATGGTCTGTCCACTCCATCATCGGAGCGACGCTGGCAATCAAGCAAAGCATATTCAATCAACCATGATCATGAAAGCTACATATCTCCAAAATAGAAAAGATGTACAAGAAAAGAGACAGCTACCTAAATAAAGGAGGATAATAGTAATCAGCCACGACCATTGGAGCCTTTGCATGTAAATGTTGTCTTGGACGATAAGCCAAAATGTTCCTTAGTTTAGTTGAATTCCCCTTAAAGCTGCCTAATGAAAATCTGCGAGGGCTTTTAATGATAATAGGATGAGTAGGAGTAAATGAAGAAATTAAATTATATCCAGCAAACTTCATCGTATCTTTACTCGACCATGCAGCTCCTTTAGGACCTATCCAATCAATAAAACTAAATACACATGAGAATGAGTAAGTTAACTTAGCTATGAAAGCAGACAATAATTGTTTGTAGCACCGAATGATGAGAATAATCTTCTACACTACATGGTTAATATCAGAAAGATTAGCTAAATGGAAGCATAGTTGGACTTCATGCTTTTGTTGCAAATGCAATCCATCCACAAAGAGCTACTGTACCAATTCTCTCCAATGCAGATTCTCCAGTTAAAATCGCTTGGAAAATATACGGTAAAAAATCATTACTAGTTCTCAATTACTCTTATCCCTCTTATTCACAGTAAAATGCCTTTGTAGTAGACACAAGAAGACTGAAAGAAGATTATTTGGAAATGGCAAGCACCAAAAACTGGGGGAGGATTCAATTACAATTATAAAATTTTTAAGATTTCTCCAAAAATCCCACTAGTCTATTATTTTCCGTAAGAGTGAAAGCAGTTTTTGTAGAACAAACCATCATAAATTACCGGTTTTGACACCATAAGAGCTTCTTCATTTTGCATAGCAGTTCTATTTCCTTATTGAACTGGATTTTATTCCAAAGATGTGATTTTGAGCTCGCTCACTTATAATAGTTATACCATCAGTGGGACCACTTTCTACTCAAGAACTGTTTTGCCCCATTTCACTTTTCTAACATTTGTTCGAGGACTAGTGCTCAACACCAACTTCCCAAGCCGTTGGAAAGCTAACCTAACCCAGTATCCACAAAGGTAATCACACTAACTCCACCGGGTTAGTCTAACAACACTAGCCATGCTTTAGGAACCACTCAAGCTCAAACCTTTACAGCGACAAAACTAAATCTCAGAGAGATGTAGCAGCTGCTTTGCCCCCACAATTGCCCCATGAAGAGGACGAGAAGCTAAACATTCCTGGGTGATTGCTCTGGGTAATTGCTCAAGCTAGCTAAAAGACTCCATCTTCCTTTAATGGAAAAACAAAAGTAGTTAAACGGCACAGAGAGGGAGAAGAAGATGTCCAAATCCTTTTGCCCAGAAACGAAATCAAGGACATGGTCACTTTTCTCGACAACGGAGCTGCTTTGAGTTCGATAAAAACAACTTGCTGCCCCATTTCAGACTGAGAAACAAGCAGGAAAGTTCACAGCGGCATTTAACCAAACATTTACAGCGTAGGTGACCTTGCAGCTCCATAAAGACAGGAACCAACCAAGAATCCCACAACTTACTTATGGAAATGCAAATTCGAAGTATACGAGAGCAAATCCGAGGAGGGTCAGAGCTTACATCAAGGGAGGGACAAGAGAACTTCACGAACTTCGCTTGAAGAAGGAAGTCTGAGGAGCGAAACGGAAACGGATGGCATCGGTTTCTTCCGCACCGTTCAGCGGGTGGCGGTAAAGCCCAACGCAATCCCCAAGCCATGGGCCGGCCCACGTTGGATGATTGTCAATTAAATTTCTAATTGCAATTTGCTCCCTGGAGTTTATCTTTTTTAACTTTTCTCCAATAGATTTATTTATCTCATTTAACCCCCCGTTTGTTTTGTAAGAAATTTGATTTTAACTTTAACTTTAACTTTAACTCAACACAACAAAAACACACGTTTCCCAAATCAAATTTATAATCACATCTCATTTGTCCTTTTTCACAATCAAAATCAAAATCAAAGTAATTTTAACTCTGAATCCAAACGGTCCCTCTTCCCCCCGACATAATTCAGGAGTCCTCCCTCTCGACCTTCGGGCTTCATCGAGATGTACTAACACCATTCGACGTGGTATTTCAATGATCTGTTGTATCGCTAGAACAAATAGTAGTTTCATTTTTAGTTCTGGATGGAAAATATCGGTTCGCAAGTTAAATAAGTAAGTAGTTAAAATTGATGGTAAGATATGTTTGTTAATTTCTTGTCAAATTTAATATTGTGGAAGGGAGGAGAGACATGCGAGCCTACTGATGACCCATAAAGAGTATAAGACTATTCTTTGTCTTGAACGACTCGAGAAATTATAGATGACCGACGTAGTAATTTATAGACCAAGTGATCAGAGAAAAATAAGGAAAATTGAAAATTTAATTGATACGATTCTAATATCATGAAATCAAATCAAAATTTCTAAAATTTAAACTGCCATATCTACTTGTAATCAAATATAATCTTTCCTAATAACTACTAATTATTATCTCCAACATGTCTATAACTATGATTAAGTTATTTCCGTGAAGCTCATAATATTTCCTACATAATTCCAATTTTTTTCCCCTTTTATGAGACAACGAAGTGCCACCAATCTATTGTCCGAGACTAATCATCGTATGGGTATCGGCCACGATGTATTTGTGGAGACTTTTGAGCCCTACACTTGCAGGTAGAGCGAGAAGGGCAACGAACCACAATGAGGAAAATGATGATAATAACGAATAATTAAGAAGAAGTACAATTGTTAAGGATGATTATGCAAACCTGATTGAGTTGGTACTCAGTAGACACCTATATATATATATATATATATATAATGATAGAGATTACAAGAGAATCCTTAATAGATTGCGCAAATCAACTATGCAAAAGAGAAATAATATCGAAAAATAATACTCCAGATTCCTAAGATATTCTTTTTTTTTTTGGGTGAGCTTCCAACCGCAAAGCAAGATTTGGCAGTTGTGACAAACAAACATATATATGTGTGTGTGTATATATAATCAGTGTAAAACCATCTTTGAAATATACTTACTATCTGATCAAACTCGCAAGCGATGATGAGTTCGTTGCGCTCTGCTTTATACACGTGTGTGAAACCCATCTGTTCTTATGTTTTTCATGTGCTTACCGGTACGGATACACATGAGATCGAAGGTGACGGAGAGCAAACACGGATCACTTGGTTGCCCGACGAAATTTGGTTCAGAATACTGATTTATGTGCCTGCTGAAAATCTCCAAAGATTAAAGTTGGTTTGTAGCAGCTGGAGGAAAGAGATCACCAGCAACAAGTTCCAGGCTTTGCATCTCGAGAGATTGCTCTCTATTCCTCGACACGGAGTAATAGCTAAAACGGTATTGAGGAAAAGGAGACCACGGGCATACTCTGTTAAGGATTATCGCACTTCTTACCTTAACTTCGAACTTAACAGCGAGCATGAGAGGATACACAGCCATAGTATGCAGTTAGAAGGTTTAGTTCGCTACCTCACTCACAGGTGCCATGGTATGCAGCAGTCCGATGACATGGAAATTCACGTCAACGATTCTTGCGACGGGATCATCCTCGCTGAGGTACTTGGTTATTATTCCTCCGAAAATGTTATTATGCTCCTCGTTTGCAATCCCATCACAAGATGCTACAAGCTGTTGCCTTTCTGGAATTCTCCAGTGAGATATCATACCCGATGGAGGATAGTACGCAGTACTTCGGTCGGAAGATACAAGATAGTGGGATTGTTTGAAAGTTTATACAGTATAGATTGTCATATCCATGACTTTGTGTTGGATAAACAAAAAGGGAGCTGGGCCTCATGGAAGAAGCTTTGCTCGCCTCGGACAGCCAGTTGTTATTTTATTGGCGCGAGCCTGTACGCAAATGGAAAATTATATTGGTTGACCAAACCACACGACTCAGTAGAGAGAAACTCGGAATCATGCATGCTTTCTCTTGATATCGCAACCGAGAAGCTCAATGTTACCACTCGTTTTCCGGAGCCTTATCCCACAACGCATTGGTGGTACAGAAGCCAACTCACATCAAATGGAATGTTTTACCAGATGTATTACACGTACGATGTGTCTCCCGACAGGCCCGACAAGATGGAGGTATGGGTTCTCAAGGATCTTGATAATCCAGTATGGATCAGGCATAGGGTAATTAGTCTTCCCGCTCATGGTAATTTTGTTCATGCTACTGACTCGCAATCTGCAGCTACTCTAGCTACTGACACAAAACTTATAGCTATTCTTGATGGGGACAACTATCTGGTTTTTACAATGGATTCCGGGGCAAGGATGTTTATGTGTGACATGAGATCAAGTGAATGGAAAGAGATCGCCATGGATTTCAGGGAATTTGCCGTGGTTCACGCAACTAACGACGTTCATCATGTTGGTAGCCTGATCAGCTGGACTAAATAGAGACCAGTTTGGATCTAATACTTTCCTCGTTTTTCTCCTTTTTTGTGTTGTTTCTCTGAGAAGATTAATTAAATTAGTGTAATCACAAGTCAGTTATCAACTGTGTTCTCTCCTATAAATATCTAAGTCCATGAGATTAAAATTGAATTTGGGAGGTTAATTTGTTGCTGGTGCATGCGAATCTCTTTTTATAATTTTCTTTTTCCGAGAATAATAAAATATTAATGAAGAATAATAGGAGTTCATCAAGAAAATCTTGCTAATATGTTGAAACTACGACCATATAATCGACCAATGAACTTCAAAATCATGACCAAAAGATGAGAAAGGACAGCAAAACGGGGGTGTTGTCGTGTTGAGTATTTGCACAAAGGTCAGGAAACATTCTGAAACCAAACACGTTACTTCAGGTTCTTCTCTCTAATATGTTGGTTGCTGCGAAACCGAATTTTCGTTTCTTCAGGTTAGCAACAGTTAACGATCCTCGGGGACTTCTGTTTTGACTGGTATTAATTCTGATTATCTAATGCAGCACCTCCATTTATATTCTCTTGGAAAGTGTTTGTTAAAACCGTGTAAACGAACATGTGTAGCTCTAAATCAATCTTATGATGATGCCCCATATTCAAAATAAAATTCCTTTGCAGTAGGTCACTTCATTAATACGCACAAGGAGATCGAAAGAAGATTATCTTAATTAAGCACCAACTAACAGGGAAAGGACGCAAAAGCCAATCAGGTAATCGCTCATAAGCAGGGCAAATTGACAGCAGCAATTTAAAACATCTGGAGCGCGTAAGCAAGCAACATGCAGCTCCAGGAAGACCAGAATCAATCAAGATTTCCGCAACTTGCTTATGCAAATGTAAATTTGAAATGAATGAACGCAAACCCGAAGATATGGGATTTTTATGCAAGGCCCAATGACCTCATAATCAGCTAACACTTTTGAGTGACGAGTCCAGCGAGGACATTACATATGGTATCAGAGCCGACCTTGGCCCACAACCATGCGGGATCGCGGGTAGACATTATGGGGTTACCCACGAGCCCGAATTCGTTGGAGGTATGTACTGGACCCCGGCCCAACAGCCCAGTTAAGACTCCCTGTAGGCTCACTCACGGGAGCAGAAAATAGTTCTTTGTATTAAACAACCTAAGAAATTACAAATGACCTACTTAATAAATAAACTAAGTGGTTAATGAAAAATAGGGAACTACAGTTCTTTTCTTCTTTTTTTCCCCTTCCTTGCATGACAAGGGAGACCAGCAAGGTTAATTGAAGGAAATGGAAAATCTAATAGAAGGTCACGGATAATCCAACAATGATAATTATACATGGAACCTCTAAGTAACTAGGTAAAAATATTTGCCGCTACAATATACACTCTCTTTCTTTCTCGGGTAAATGAAAATTTGATTGATACATCCTAATAATTGATATAATCGTAATATCAAATCAAATGTATATTCCAAAAATTTAAAATATCATATCTGCTTGTAAATAAATATAAGCTTTCCTAATTACAAAAGTATATTATCTCCAACATTTCTAACTATGATGAAGATATTTCCATAAGCTCGTAAACGTTTCTGCAGTATTCTTTTTGTATAGGTGAGACAACAAGGTGTCATCTTTCTATTTCTATAGTCCTAGACTAGTTCTCATCTGGATATATATGGTAGTTTGGTCTGAATAAAATGTACTTCCGATTTCCAAGTAGAGTGAGCCCACTAGTCGACTGCATGGAGAGCCAAGGCTGTTATTGCAGTTAAACATGCCATGAAGAGTCAAGGCGGTAATTGCGCAGAAGTGCAAAAAATTCCGGCCTTTCCAACCACAAAGCAAGATTTAACTGTTGTGAGATATCATATAATAAATTACTGAAAAACCGTATTTGATAATAGCTTCATTGATCATCTGATCAGACTTGGAAGCGAAGATGAGTTCGTTTTGTTCTTTATACATGTCTGCAAAAATGTTCTTCCTGGTGTGTTTCATGTGCGTACATATGCACACAAGACCGAAGGTGACGGAGAGCGAACAGGGTTTCCTTCATTGCCCGATGGGATTTGGCTCTAAAAATAAGTAAAAATATCACATAAAATTGTCTCTACATACTTTTTAAAAGCAATTATAGTTGTCTCAATATGTATATTTTCCTATATATAAAGCTCTACATAAAAAGTAAATATTTTTTACGGAACCAAGTGGCAGGCCCGCAAATCAAACAAACCAACATAATTAATTCTACAACAAAGAGATTTGAACCTTTAACCTCCATTTTAGTATAACATTGGCTTATTCAATGCATCAATGCTCCTTACTTGTCAAATTTGGGAGTTTTATTTTTTATTATACTTTAATGATAATATTTATATTCTAAATAAATTATTAATATTTTGTATTTATAATTTTTATTTTTAAATAACCTACATAATATAATATTTGTTCCAATAAATATTTTGTGAGGGTTCATCCTTTTAAAGAAAAAATTTTGATAGATTTCTGTTTGAAATTTTATCAGAAAATTTCGGACATAATTTTTATAAAAAATTTATTTGTCAAGCGAAAGGCTAGAAATTCTTGTGGTCGCCGAATTTTTCTTGGATAAGTGATCGTCGAATTTAAGTAGAGAAAGAGAAGAGAGATGTGGTGAGGAGGAGAAAGAACCGAGAATAAAACGTAAAGTATGACAAGAGAAAATATTTGCATTGAAGAAACCGAATGAAGAATATATATATATATATATATATATTCTTCATTCGGTTTCTTAAAAAAAATATGAGTGAAAAATTGAAATGAATAAAGTAAAATTTATATAATTTTTTATTCTTAACTTGTAAAATTTTTACCTTCAATAAATAAAAGTTTCAAATTCAATTTAGCAACAATATATTAGTCTATATGTCGATACACTTTAAAAGCATAAAAATTAGTCTCTATTGCTCATACTTATGTCAACAATTTTTTTAATTAATTGTATTAGAGACAAATAATATATCATATAGAGACACAATTTTTTTTTTGGTCCATAAAAGTAAAGATTTAGAGACAAATAACACCATATACAGAGACATATATCTTATTTGTCTTTAAAAATAAAAATTTAGAAATAAAACAATTAAAATGTCTCTAATATTTTATTTCTATAGATCATTTGTGATGTCGTGTTCTGCCAAGGGTTTACTGCATAACTTGCTGTTTTCCAATGACACAAATACGTGAGAGAACAGGAGGAACGAAAAACATAACTTCATTTCTTTGAGAAGTGCTGATCAAGATCGATCCTACCCCTGCTTTCCGTCTCGAGCCTTGTTCGACTGAAGAGTGCGTGACAAGACTGGCGCCAATTGATTACCAACGAGCATTTCGCAAGACTGGCGCCAATTAATTGCCTACTGGAAGATAATTTACGATTCTTCAGTAAGAAATTACGAGATTCTCGGGTTGCAATCGGTTGGGCACAATCCGGTCACAAGATTGTACAAACCCCTTTGACGCCGATGGTACCTTCAGATGAGGACGATGAAATGATCATGAAACACGAATATAAAATGTATGCATTCGGAAGGACTACCATCAATGGCTTGTTATCTGTAATATGCTCCTCATGTCAATAGCCTCATCAGTCGGAATGATCCCGAGGCACACCGAGACATTATTTCCTCTCAGAAGTGAAATAACATTGAGATACTGTCACATAAGTCCTCACATCATAATTTGCTTGTACTTATCTCATTCAGAAGAAATTGAAATCGCAGAGGAACGATACTCGTCCAGCGAACTTGCCAATCGTGGCATTCATTCGCCAATGCGCTCAGTCCTGTTGCAACATCCATAGTGTATGACTGCCTTTTCGGGTGAAATACGGGACTGAAACACATCGTGCCCAAAGGTCAGCTTGTTTGGTTTCACAAACCGATTTTAACTTTAATTTTAACTCTACTCCACTTATCTTCAATTCAACAACATAATCGTTACTTTCTCTCAACTATTCATTACTTTTTCTAAAATTCAATAACAAAATCATTATTTTCTCTCAATTATTCATTACTTTTTTTTATATTTTTTCTTATAATTAAACAACACAATTATTACAATCCAATTAAAATCTAAATCAAAACTCAATTCTACTCTAACTCTAATACCAAATATAACCTAATAGTTTCTCTAATGTAGTGCAACATATGATGGGTCTAACGAGCATAGCCCAAACAGAGCATAGCCCAAACAAAGCCCAGCCCACGAACATTGTGTGGTTAATAATCAACTAACTGAAAACTACCAAATCAGTTCCCTTTCTCTCTCTTCTTCCTCTCTTCTTATCAGCAACACAGAGCTTTCATTTCCATGGCTACTCTGAGCTTCAATGCCGCCAGGCTCAGAACCCCACCACCCCAATCTCTTAAACCCAACCTCAATTTCCCTTCTTTCGTAAAACCCGCAAATGTTCTCTCCCAAAGTATGCCCAGAAATCGCTTACTCGTGCAGAAATTCCACTTAAATTCAGTCTCTGAGGGCTCGGTCTCGACGCAGAAGGATGCTGAAGTCGGCGAAGAAGATGGAGAAGAAGACCAAGCACAGGAGGAGGAAGATTATGATGACCCGACAGCGGAGCTGAGCTATCTCGACCCCGAGACCGATCCCGAGAGCATAACAGAGTGGGAGCTCGACTTCTGCTCCAGGCCGATCCTCGACATTCGGGGCAAGAAGGTGTGGGAGCTCGTGGTCTGTGACGACTCGCTCTCTCTTCAGTACACGAAGTACTTCCAGAACAATGTCATCAACAGCATCACCTTGAAGGATGCTATCGAGTCCATCAGTGAGGAGCTGGGCTTGCCTTTACCTGAGAAAGTTCGCTTCTTCAGGTTGATTACTACCCGGAATAGCTTTGCAGTGCCATTCTTCATTATTTTTCTGGAATCATTAGATTGTTCCAGCATTTTTTCTCAGTAATGTAAAATTTTGCAATGAAGTTTGCCCCTTTCCGGATATAACCAAAACTTTGCTTTAAAGGGAGAAGCTTTTCCTTAAAATCCGTAGTTTGACAGCTCATCTTGAGTTTCGTGTAATTAAAAAGATGCTCAATCATTGCTTTGCCGTGTCCTAGAATGATCACTGAAATTACTCAAATGTCGGGTATCCTGTTGATTCAAGAAAATATGATGATGATGTTGGTGTGCGCATATAAAGTACAAGTCTAATGATTCATATGCTTCCATTTGCATTTTTAGGCCCTTGAGTGGACATTCTTCTATTGATGCATATGGAGTCTGATTAATATTGCGGGCGTCACATTACAGGTCTCAAATGCAGACAATCATAACGAAAGCATGCAAGGAGCTCGGCATTAAACCTGTACCGAGCAAGAGGGTGAGTTTGATCTTCTCTCATTTTAGTGCATTAAAGCTATCAATTTGCTGTTAACTGCATAAATATTTGAGTTCTTGCAGCTGCTGAGTATGAAACCGTCTAGTTGAATTACAATCATAAGAGATACCAATTACTTCTAATCTAATTTCATATCTGACCTAATGTTTTCTCACATGAATTATTTCTATTAATGGCTACACTCTCTTGACAGACGGCCGTAGCACTCGTTACGTAATGGAGTATGTTTGTCTGACAGGATTAGGAATCAGCATAAAAATGCGTCCGTACATATTCTATGTTGGAACATTGAATCACTTCACTGTGTCTCACGAATGTGAATGTTTCGATAATGATCTTTGGAAAAGGAATCCCCTGCCTCCTTTTCATCATAAGGCTGGTTATATGCAGATGCTGCTCTAATTTTTGTGGACAAATGAATTTATTTCAGTGTCTATCGCTACTTTTGTGGCTTGAAGAACGATACGAGACTGTATATACACGGCATCCTGGTTTCCAGAAAGGATCTAAGCCCCTTCTCGCTCTGGACAACCCTTTCCCAATGGAACTGCCCGAGAATTTGTTTGGAGAGAGGTGGGCTTTCGTCCAACTGCCGTATTCAGGTACTGGAGCAGCAACAAATACGAAGCTCCACTTTTCTTTATGTTGTAAAAGATTAATTTCGTTTACAGCGTCCGTCTGACACGGGTAAAACATTCTAATTCGTCCTAATTGAACTGATAGTATGTTGTTTTTCTTCATTTAGCTGTCCAAGAGGAAATCTCATCCTTGAAGACAAGATACGTGTTTGGGGCAGGTCTTGATTTGGATCTATTGGGGATTGAAATCGATGACAAGACATTGATTCCAGGGTTGGCTGTCACATCATCCCGTGCTAAACCGCTGGCAGGTGCACATTTCTCGGATAGGTTCCATTTTGAGAAGAAATCTACTCCTTTTGCCTAAACTATAAAGATTTTCATCATCTCAAAACTTTGGCGCAATCCTTTACTAGTATCAATGAGCACTTAAAAGTTAATAAAGCTTAATGCGTTATTCTGCCAGCTTGGATGAATGGACTGGAAGTTTGTGCGCTTGAAGCTGACACGAGCAAAGCCTCCTTGATACTCTCGGTCGGAATTTCAACACGGTACATTTATGCTACCTATAGGAAAACTCCGGTAACAACAAGTGAAGCCGAAGCTTGGGAATCTGCGAAGAAATCCTGTGGGGGCTTGCATTTCCTCGCCATTCAAGAAGACTTGGATTGTGATGACTGTGTTGGGTTTTGGCTTCTTCTCGACATGCCTCCTCCCCCTGTATAAATTTTTGACTTGCAGATAAATAGAGAATACAATGTGTAACACAGTATCTCTTTCAATCGCCATTATCTTCGGCTTCTATTATTAAGGATAAATGCTTAACTAAGGTTCTGTAGTTTGTGTCCGCTGAGTGTATCTTGGGGAAACCTTTTTATCACTTCTCCAAAGAATTCGATGCAAAAACGGAAATCAAATGAACCAAACGAATTTGTTTGAATAATATAAGTAACTTGAGGCTTGAAGCGATGAAAAGCGGCGATGGGCGATTAAATTTGGGGGGTCCTGTATAATTGCAGTCCAATTATAATCATGCAGAACCGGCTCGAGTATGAGGAAAAAGCATCGGGACCACGATACATAAACTAAAAAAATGAAGAGATCTAACGAAGTGGAGAAACATGGTTTCAAGTTCTGTGTATGAGGCGGGATTCCGGCATCATTTTTTGGGTGATCTCTTGATATAGGATCGGAGTGGCTCGGAGAAAAATAGCAGTTAAAGGAGTTAACTGCTACAATCATGCAGAGGAACACAGCATGTGAAAAGCATCACATGTGTTTGCTACAATCATCCATGCAGACAAAGAGCACTGAACCAAAGTACATGTACAGGTCAGGTTTGCGGTGCAGAATAGAAAGACTTTGCCATATAATATAGTTCTATAATACATACATACATATATGATACTTACATAGATACTGGGCATGGCTGAATTCTTTCACTGAATCCTGATCGGAACCATCGCTAGAGGAATCGTATCTACATCGACCCCAGAATGGTGACATATCTAATTCTACCAAGGTGGCTTGGGCATGGACGTCCAGGCATAATAAGCACAGACAATCTTCTGAGACATGTACACATAGACAGCAAACGACAGGCTCATCAGAGTCAAGTCCTTCCAGTCGCCCTTCCTCTGCGGGCTCAGACTGTCCCGCAAGCCATTTCCCAACTTCTCGAGACCGCCCAGGATTCTCGGCGCCGGGGAGGGGCTTCCCTTGTCATTCTTCATAGTCGACTTTTCCGGATCGTCGGGCTCGTGATTCTGGCAACGAACGGCCGTGCCGAAGCTTGCCCTCAAGAAGTTTCTGTAGCTGGGTTCTTGAGTAGGTCTGATCTTGCTGCGGAGGGAGCGAGGCAAAGAAACAGCAGCAGCCATGGATAACATATTGCTGGAGATGGGATGAGCCAAGGCTTGAGGAAAAATATCTTAAATGGTAAGGGCCTCAGAGGGAGAAGAGCCAGCCAGTGGGGTCCCAGCCCATGATCAAGGATATTTTTGATGGGCTTATCTAGCAATTTCCTTGGATAGTTCATGTCAAAGAGCAGTTCTTGAGTAGGTTTTTTCCTACCATAAAAATCCACCCATAATGCGTATTTGGTTTTTCGGGTTCGGGTATTCGGTCAGGATAGATTCGGATTTTTTGGAATTTGCTGACTTTTGCACACACCCCTAGGCCAGATCGACTTTGGATTGGAATAGAAATAATTGGCGGACAAAAGTAAATATTTAAAACAACAATGCGGGCAAATCGTCGCGGCGGCTTCCACACAGATAGTTTTCTTTCCTTGTGAGGTCGGATCTCTTTCCTTCAGGATGCCGCTCTTCCCTCTCACGGAGAACGTCTTGTCCGTTCTGGATTCGCCGGAAGGTGAAGCAATAGGGTCGGCTTTCGGCATCGGAGTTGAGCTTACAGGAATGCTGACGGCGCTCAGTGACGTCCAGGAAAAGCTTCAGCAGATGAAGGGAGCACTCGGTGGCGCTGACTTCTTTCTGTTTGGGACTCCCCTCATCCACTGGGACAGATTAAAGGAAGCGGTGTTCGATGCGGAGTTCCTGCTCGACGAGCTGTCCACGCAGCTAGCGCTTTTCCGGAGTATGGGCCGCCACACGCTCTCCGGAAGGATAGGTCTTTTCTTCTCTAGACGGAATCCCTTTCGATTGAGGAGCAGGATCAAGCAAATCAACGAGGGGCTCGGTGATTTTGCCCGTGAACCTCTAGACTTTAATGAAGGAGCGTGGAAGCAGCGATCTAATTACTTGGTGGCCGCTCTTCAGGGACCGGAAAGGGGCTTCTTCGATCTCCCTTTACGTTTAAAGCATTGCTTTGCATACTGTCTGTTATTTCCCGAGAACTACGTGATTGACAGGTCGACCCTTACACAGCTGTGGATGGCTCAGGGACTGGTGCCATCAGCCGATGCCAACAATGATAGTGGAGGAGAGGATGTAGGGTCTGCTTATGTCGTGAATCTGTGCAGGAGGTCTTTATTATCCGAGGTTCAAGAAGACGAGTTTGGCAACATAGCAAGCTTCAAGGTGCACAATCTCGTGTACAAATACTTGCGAGCAATCGTGTGGCCCGAGTATTCCACTCTGTTTTTTTGTCAAGAGTGCTTTCACTTATCGGCTAGCGAGGTTAGATTTGACCAGCAAGGACGTATCATTGCCAGTGCCATTTTCGATGTGCCTAGATTGAGGACATTCCTCATACCATATCAACCGAAGCTAGTCAATCTGATTTATGACCATGGATGGAAGTATGAATGGTTCATCCAGACGTCACCTTGCCTTCGCGCATTGGATTTGCACCGCACCCATATTACGAATGTGCCATGGTCCGTAGACAAGCTAAAGCACCTAAGGTACCTCGATCTCTCCGGGAACGCTTGCATAGAGACGCTTCCGCGTTTTATAACTACATTATGGAATTTGCAGACTCTCAAGCTGTCTTTTTGTGAAAGGCTCAAGGAATTACCAGATGACATGGAAAAACTAGTCAATCTTAGGCATCTTGAGATTGATGGGTGTTGGGGATTAACTCACATGCCTTCCGGTATCAGAAACCTAAGAAGTCTCCGTGTATTGTCGATGTTTGTTGTGTCCGAGAGGAGTGTTGACCCTGCTTCCTCAAACAATGCAGGGTTAAGCGAATTGGAAGGTCTACATCAGTTGAGAGGAAGGTTAGAACTTCGAGGATTGGAAAAAGTGAAGGATGCATCAGTAGAAGTGAAAGCAGCAAATATCAAGAGCAAGAAATATCTTGATACATTGACTCTAGTGTGGGAAGTTAGAGAAGCTGTTGGTGATGATGATGCTGCTGCACGGACTTATCGAGATGATAAAATGACTCTGCAGACTCTTGAACCGAACTTGAACCTCAAGGGGCTGTGCATTAATGGGTATGGTGGAGCTAAATTTCCAACTTGGCTATCCTCGCTGATTCATCTAGTGAAGATCACCTTGAGCAATTGTTATCAATGCCGATATCTCCCTCCACTGGATCAGCTTTTTGTGCTGAAGCATCTCATGCTTGAAAAGTTGAGTGCCTTAGAATTCATAATCGGAAATGACCCGAGCAGTTCCTTTCGAAGACCTCGAGTGGCGACATATTTCCCCTCCCTTGAACAACTCTGTCTTAGAGAATTGCCAAACTTGAAGGGCTGGTTTGAGGAAGATATGATCACAGATTGGGAAGATGGCATGTATCAACAAGAACATTTGCCGACTTCTTTCAGTGTGCTTTCTGCAGTAACTATCGATGACTGCCCTGAGCTTTCGATGTCACTACTTCCAAGGGTTCGGAGCCTGCGCGTAAACAAGGCAGGCAAGAACCAGTTGCAGTGTTTCTTACAGCCGTCTCTTCCTTGGCTGGCTCAGTCAGGTTCCTCTTCCTCTATGTCCAACATCATGCGCGCAGACCTCAAGTCCTTGTGCCTTTCTTACATGAGGGATCTCGACCATCTGCCTGAGACGTACTTCTCGAAGCTCTCGTCCCTTGAGGACGTAGAGATTCAGCACTGTCCTAACTTAGTGGGTTTGCCACCCTTGAAGTCCCTCAAGCGTCTTACTATCTTGGGTTGTCAAAGGCTAACTTCTCTCTCGGGATGGATCAATCATCTCACTGCACTTGAGAATCTCAAACTTCACAGGTGTCCCGAGCTTGATCTGTCGCTTTATCGCTGCCATAGCAAGATTGAAGACATTGTCCTGAGGTGGTGGCCTGAATTTGAAATGTCACTGAGTTCTGATACTGGGGAGCAAAAGCTTGACTCCTCAAGTGCATCTGATGATTCTGATGGCAGTGGATTGTGGGGCAAACTTCAGAGATTAACTTCATTGGAGATTGTGGATATCCCAAAGTTGGCTTTTCTGCCAGGAGGGCTTCGACTTGTGACATCACTGCAGAAGTTAGAATTGACCGCATGCAGTGCCCTGGAAGAGTTGCCTGAGTGGATAAGTGAATTTCAGTTTCTACGCCGGCTGAACTTGAGTTTCTGTCCCAATTTGAAATCGTTGCCTAAAGGATTGGCTCGTCTCAAAGATTTGTCTGGCCTGAATATTATTGGCTGTCCCCACCTCAAGCGAAGGTACAAGAAGGAGACTGGTACTGATTGGAAAGATATCGCTCATGTTGGGGATGTTGAAGGTTGTTAAATCTGTGCTCATTGTCAACGATGGAAACTTCTCTGTGGGTAAGATCTCGTCAATGCCTTTGCGTAGTGTGACTTTTTCCTTATGAAGTGAATCTCTATTTGTTTTTCCCACATGACACGCAGTTGTGAGATTTTGCTTAGATCCTGATGCCTGCCATTCTGCAATTGCAGGAGCTTGGCTCATGATCAGCCAGTGCAGAACATTCTTATTATTCATGGATGAATCATCATGCTGTAATTTGAACCCGAAGGTTAAATGTTGTCTTCTCGCCTTGCTTTCTTGATCAAAACTAGGTCGCATGTACAGAGGAAAAGGTGAAAAGTGGGAATCTGTAGAAACTTGTTCCCTTTTTCTGTTCTGTTGGATCATCTCAGGCCAGGGACCTTCTGTCTATACATGCCAAATTCATTGTAGGATCCCCGTCCTTGTCGATCTTTGTGCCATTTCTTCTCTATGTTATGCCAGTGATCTGCTTATTTCTCTTTGCCTTGAAAGCGGATTGAAAACTAAGGTTTATTCCTTGAAGAAATTCAAACGGACTCTTCTGCTAATAACAACCATCACAAAGGTCTCCATGAACTAGTGTTCCGAAAGCAAGACGAGAATCACCGTCGAACCACCATTTGCGACCAAAGCTATGCACTCCTCAATGAAGAATCGATATCAATGGTCCACAGAATCATATCCTGCGAACTTTGTATCTGCAATTTTGTAGTTGTTCAATTTCCTTTGACGTGGCCAGGTAGGATAGGGTTAGTATTAGAGTAAGAATTTAGTATAGCTTGAGAACCAATCGGTATAGCCTTCCGCTATCCAATCTGCCCATGTGAGCTAAGCACTTGATATTATGTCAAGCAATGCAATCCCATTCCACATTACCCTGGCTAACTAATTGCAACTTAATTGAATGATACAACTCATAAGAGCTTGCGGGGAAAATTGAAACAGTTCGGAAACTTTTGTCATCACTCTGAAATGACTGGAACTAGAGGGATCATTGCGAAACTTTGTACAAACTAAGGACCAAAGTGAAATTAACCACAGCACAGATCTACTCTTGTAGTTTCGTTGACCGTCTTTCCTTCTGCTTCAACTCGCCCATGGCTTCCTCCTCTGGGAACCCCGACGTCGGCGCAGACAGGGCCATGAACATCCCCGGCATCTTGACCTCCTTATCAGTTCTGCACGGCCTTCTCGCCGAAGCTAAGCTTTCCATCGCGCAGAACCCATCAAATGATGGTCATCCTGAAATGGGCAATCAGTGTGAGAAGCTATGCAGGGAGCTCAACCAGATCAAATCCGCCTTCGCCAAGCTCGATAGGCTTGGAGACGAAGTCGCCGTCGCGTTGACGAACTTGGAGAAAAACGTCGGCGAGGTGTTTCGAGCCATCCAGGAAGCCTCCGGTGATGGGTCATTCGACCGAGTCCAGCCCAAGCTACGAACCGTCACCAAGAACGTCCTCAGGTTGAGAATTCAGCTTCCTTCCTTCCCCGTCGTCGAATTTAAAGATCCGTTTGCTGATCGAAATGCGGAGATAGGCGATAGGTTTTGCGTCCATAATGAAATATCCGCTCTGTACATGGCAGAGAAGTATGAGTATTGCTCCGTGTTTGGAGAAGTCTTCGAGGGCCTTGATGACTTAGAGAGGAGGCTCCTGCTGTTCTTCGCAGTGTTTCCCGTGGGTTCGGTGGTGAAGAAGAGAGTCCTGAAGAATTGGTGGGATGGAGAAGGTTTGTTGGAGCTTTCTGCAGAAAAGACGGCAGAAGGTATACTAGAGGAAATGATGGGCAGGTGTTTGGTCGAGGCCGTGAGGGAAGGCCGGAGGTTGGTCGGTTTCAAGATGCGCCCCTTCGTGCACTTTGCGGTGGTTGCTCGGGCGTTGGAAGAGGGATTCTTCGCTTTCGATTCTAAGGGTAATCCCACTGTTGAGCTCTTGAGGTCGAGTAGGGGATGTTTGGTAAAGACTGAAGAAGGGTCTTCTTCCTTGGATAAACTCGAGGATGATCTAGGTTCTGCGCTTGGATTTCAGACTCTGTTCAATGTAAGCGAGCCCTATCCCGACTTCAAGTTGGACTTTTTCTTGAAGTTGAAGCGCCTCAAAGTTCTCAGCTTGGGGAAATGGCAGAGCTCCAGCGGTCACCACATCGAGGTGGATAATACGGAGTTCTTGAAAGGGCTTAAAAGTATGAGAGATTTGAGGCTGTTTAGCCTCAGGGGCATCTCGAGAGTTTCCGAGCTACCTGATGCTGTATGCAAGCTTGGGAACTTGAGGATACTGGACTTGAACGCGTGCCACAACCTCGAGGCACTGCCAGATGGTATCGGCTCGCTCAAGAAGCTGATTTACTTGGATATTTCAGAGTGTTACTTGCTGGACTGTATGCCCAAGGAACTGGCTTTACTCACCGAGCTACAGGTCCTTAAAGGTTTTCTAATCGTTGAAACTACATTTAGGGAGTCCTGCAGTTTCACGGATTTGGCCGGACTAAAGAAGCTGAAGAAATTGAGTGTTTATGCTAACAGAAACGATTTCCCGAGAGCTGATGAGCTTGGCATTTTTCAGAAATTTGAACGGTTGAGGAAGCTATCTATATCTTGGGGAGGCAGGGCCATATTAAAAAAGACGGAGAGCCAATCTGCGGTAGATTCTAATACTACTGCTGTTGTCGATCCAAAGGAAGCCGCTGTAGTGGTCGAAAATGAGAAAAATGTCGCTCTTAATATAAAACATGATCAAGAGGACCATGTAAGCGCTGCAGAACGCAATTCATGGGATAGCACAAAGGAACGAAGTGTCGGGGATGTGGTTGCAGGCGATGAAGGTTTGAAGAGAGCAAGAGAGAGTGCTGATGCTGGAGAAATTATAGAAGAAAGTTGTGCGACAACTGGAGGTAAGTACTGATGTCTCGATTTTGTATTTTTAATCATGTTGTGGTTGCATAAAATTGATTCGAATAATGCGACGTCTGATATTCCAACATGGTTGTGCAACAAATTCAGGAAGCTCCAGAACGTTGGTCGGCAAATATAAACCTACGGAGAGAATGGACGGTTCTGCGGAACTAGGTGCAGGAAACTGTTCGAGGTCATTCAGTGGTCAAGATGGTGACGAGCAGCAAAATGTCACAACAGAGGCAGAGGATACGACAACTCAAGTTGGTGCAGGACATGAACCCGAGCAAGGGCGTAGGATGGACAAATCAAGGAAAGCAAAAGTCTTAGACACACGCATCCGGAAAATTTTGTCTAAACTACCAACGGTTAAGCAGCAAAATGAAGCAGATCCAACATCTGGGGAGGTCTTTAAAGCTCTAGAGAAATTGGATCTCCAATGTTACCCCAACGAGAGCAGTCCTGATTGGCTGAAGCCTGGAAACATGAAGAGCTTGATAAAGTTGTACATTCGAGGAGGGAAACTCCATGATTTCGGTGAAACTCAGAATGATGATTCTTGGTCTGTGGAGATACTACGACTGAAGTTCTTAGATGAGCTGGAAATGAACTGGGACGATGTGCAAGCTTTGTTTCCTAAGTTGATCTACTTGGAGAAATTCGAGTGCAAGAATCTCACGACCTTTCTGGGTGATCTGAATGGAGTGTGGGTGAAGAGATCATAGGGAACTCAACATTTCGCAGTGTAGCCAAGAACTAATTTAAATTCATATCTAGCTCAGTTTTATGTTTCTCAATTCCATTGGCTGCTATACTTTATATCTGGCGTCATTAGACCTGAGGACAGGCACACTAATTGACCTCTCGAATCCCTCAATCGCCATCGTCTCTTCTGCTTTCTTCAACTATCACCTGCTGCGGTTGGTGATCAGTCTATTTGTTACTGAAACTTACATAGATCAAAATTTAAAAAGAGTTCAAGAAAATCGAAGATACTAAAGAAAGCCGGTACTTAGTTGGATCATAAAATAGCCAAAGGATTACAACTGCTCGCTCCTCCTTTCCAACGATGAGTACAACCATCTGCAGGATGCTAATTCTGTATCCGCAGAGTGTATCGCTCATCTTCTTTTGAAACACGTAACTGTCTTTAATAGTATGGGAAGAACAGATCAGTGAGTTCACAAACAGAAGAAGCCAGGCCAGGTCTTGCTTTTGGACCAGACCTCCAAATTACAAAGGGAAGTAAGGCAGAGAAATAGCCGTCTGCCTTGTGACGGTAAATTGTTCTTCTACTTGTTTTCGGGTTTCTCGCTTATGTTATCGCTGATCCTAACATGAAAATAGACAACACCGTTGTGCAAGTAAGCGAAAAGGTATAATTCAACAAGGGTCTGGCATAGCGGAATGAAATGGAAAGAGGAAGGTGTAACCATTACTATGAAGCTGGGTTTGCGTGCGAGATTCCGTTCGATGGGATGTCATTGCTTTGTTTTGAAGGTGACACGAGAGAATTTTCTGACTTTGTTCACTTCTCATGGCTTTTTCGACTCTCAATTAGTCATGGTCTCGTATATATATAGGTTTACAGATGTGTTTCTGTCTTATCTTCTGTGAAACATTGTAAAATTCTGCATTTTTCGTATAATAACCTATTTTTCAAACAGTTTATTATACGAAAACTCAAAGGATTCTACGAGAGCTTTCTTTTACAAGATACGAAACCAATTTAAAATTTAAAAATTTTCAAAATTTAAAATACATCAAATTACCTATTGGCTCACATTTTGCATATTATTTTTTCAGATGATTTGAGTGATAGTCTAGCTGCATGGAAAATCATTTTTGACAGGGACCAGCTTGGAGAACTTCCGAGTTTGACTTGTTACCTTATTCTTATAGGAATAAAGGTTGTATAGATTTCGTGTAAATAGCTTACGAACTTGAAGGATTTTGTTTACCTCTTAATTGAATTAGTGCGAACAATTCATGAATGAATATTTTTGGAGATTTTTATGAAAATAATATTTAATGGGCTAAGGATTATTCAAAATTTTAAGGGAAATGCTGTTGAGAATTTGGGTCGTGACATCTTCCTACAGGGCTAGATTTGGTTAAAATCCACTAGTGCTGCATAAACAAAAAAGTATAACAAAGGTTTATGAGAAAAATGTTGACAGACGATATTATTTTCTAAGATCAACTTATCGGAAAAATGTCCAATATACTAAAATAATGGGACTGAAGTGGCAGGTCGCAATGCACTAAATCTTTCGAACTTTGAAATCCAAATACTTTACAGAGGAGTAAATCCTTCCATCAGTCACTCCAAGTTGAGATCCTTTGTGACTCTGCCCGATTTCACAGCACAAGGAAGGCCCTTCAAGCTCGGCGACCTCTGCTGCTGACCACTCAGCTTCCCACCCTTATAGCTGCAGTTCAAAGTGGGCACTTCACTGATGACGGACGACACGAGGGACAGCTTGCTCTTGTAAGGGGAGTAGCTATCAGAATAAGTATCAAAAGCCCCGGGCCTCAGCTTTGGCGAGCTTAAGGATCTCACTTTTGCCCTGGCAGATTCAGTCGCAGCCATGTATGTTGGGATCGACGGAGAGCTAGGGAAAGTGTCGTCTCCCATCGAACACTGCTTCTTGTGCCTGATCTGTCTCTTTGGAACTGACACTGGGGAACCTGACTGCTCGAATGGGTTCCCTTGCTGTTGTTGCTTAAGGTAGCTACCAGGCTTCAGCTGTCTCCTGCCGTTGTCTTCCTTGGATTTCGGGGTTGGGCTTGGAACTGGGTCTAAGTCTTCGTATTCTCGGCTTTTATTGAGCTGCGTGTCCACCCATTGCTCTAACCAATACCTCCATCTTCCATTAGGCTTTCTGTTTTCAGATTCCGCCGATCTCTGGAAAATTTTCCAACATTCTAGAACATGACATGATATTAACAAAACAACAGGCTTGGATCATGCATTTCACTAACCCGATGATTGTATGAATATTCCTTTATCCGTTCTCGCTTGATTGCAGCCTCTTTCTTGCTCGAGACAAAGGCTTCTTCTTTGTCCTTTGACATTAAGCTGTCATCCCATCTCCTTGGATTGTTCTTCTCGACCTAAAAATGTGAAAACTCATCAGCAAAACAGGCAAAGCATCCTCTTAATCACCATTTACGATTTTTCTAAAGTTCATTTACCTTAATCCTGTCTCTCCACTGTCTGATATGGCTGTTCTCATTGTAACCCCCAGTTCTTTCCCCTACATGAGATCTCGTCGCACAGACTTGCGAGTGAATATTCACGATGGACTGCAGCCGCTGCAGAGTGGTTATCGCCTGCCGCCGAACTGCTCGACCTCGAATGATTGCTTGAAGCTTCACTATACCTTTCAATGCCCTTAAAGCTTTTCTTGCCTGAAACATTTGCAGGCGTTGTGTTAATTGTAAAGCCCATCAGTCATCAGCGATCATAAGACATCAACAGTACAACAAAGATGTACTTTTAACAGATCCAAAAGTTGAGCTCTTCCCATCTTATTTTCTACTTGAAAATAGTTGTACCATGATAGCCTTATTATGCAGTCATCCAAAAGCTTTTCCAAGACTAAATGAAGAATTGGAGGGAATCATTCGAACAGGAAATTGAACAGAGAAAACTCACTAGATATCCTCGAAATGCAGCTTGAATCTTGATTGCAGCTTTGATCTTAAGATCTTCTAATTCGCGGATTTTCATCTCACACTGATGAGCAGCCAGTGACTGAGCATTACCTTGACCACTCTCCTTCCGATCGACTCGAATCGCAAAAGATTCATCCTTTTCTTGTTTATGTTGGTCTGCAGTAGTGATAGACTGAGGGACCAGAACACCGGTACTGAGCTTAAAGACTTCAGCGGCTATCTGAGCAGCCGCCATAGCAGCCTCCGCAGCAGCAGCTGTGGCAATGGCCACATTCAGAGCACTCTTGCTCTGCACTTCCTCTGCTTCACTTAACACTGCCCTCTGAGGCGGGCCGGTAATCGGTGGAGGCAACCTCTTGTTCTGAAGCTTCTCGAAAGCCCATCTCCTCCTCCTCTCCTTCTATGGAACATTAGCAAAGAATGAAATTACCGAACTGAAATCAGCTTCAGTGAATATATTCAATTCCAGCAAGTGATAGTGCTTACCTTTTCTGCCCTTGATCTCGCATCCAACCTGAAGAACCTCTTAACGAAGTCGAACCAGCTCTTCTTCTTCCTAGCCATGGAGCTGACTCACATACTCTGATGATCACTGCACACTTACCATCTGATCAGTGAAGCAATTTAAAGCAACGGAAGAGGTTTCTAAATAAAGAAATGACAGTTGAAGTTGATACATGAAACATTCCCATCAAAGCCTTGGGGAGAGAGACAAATGGAGAATAATATAATACTATTTTTTGACTTCCTGAACCCAAATTGAACACGAGGGCCTCAAAACCAGGAGCTGGATTTGGTTAAATATGCTGAAACCAATGCAATTAAAATTGGAAAATGTTACCTTTTCTGCACTCCTTTTCTTGCAGATTTAGCATACCAAGCCTACTTCTTCACTGTGGACATGCATTGGGAGAGTAAAAAATTGGAGAAAGATTTGGCTTGATTTCAGATCACATGGATCACTAACATATCCATACCGATATCCCATCAAGCTCTCGAGCGGATGGAACGGAAACCCACTTGACGAATCCCCCCCCCCCCCGGGAAGAATGTTAAATACACCAGCACAGGAGGTGGGTTGTGATGAGAATGATTAAGCATCAAAGTTGGGCATGAAATGTTGTTTAAACTGTTTACAGGAATGATTTATATTTACCTTTCATTATGAGATTTGCATCACATCAGTTTCAGAGCTGTGGGTCCTCCTCCCCTCCAAGCACTTGGTGTGATAAAAGGAAAAAGCCTCCAATGAGCTTCCTTGGGGCCTGTGCTCAAACTGTCAATGGCATGTTCTATGTTTGCTGGGCGTGAAGTTACTCCTATGCCCTTTGGAGATTTGCCTTCTATGAGGGGCAAAGAGAGAGAGAGAGAGAGAGAGAGATCAGAGCAGAGCACCAAAGCCACGACCACTATCATCATGATGGTCTTGATGGTGCATCTACAACATGCAGAGATGGGCCCGTCGCTGGGATGATGAAATTTCACTGTCCATGTATACATATACACATGCTTCCAACTGCACATATATAGCTTTATATCCCTGTCTCTGTCTCAGATGTAATTCTTCCTCTGTGGAGTCCCTTTTATGGCTAAAATAAGTTACGGGACTTCTTGGATGGTTCTAGGGAAGGACCTGCAGAGTCTGAAACGCAATCGATCTCATCGGTTTTGCAATCTGCTCTATTTAGCGCCTTGAGAATAATCCCAACAACATAAGTAACGAGGAACGCGCTAACTGGCATTATGTACTGTTAGAGTAGAGTTTTTACAGCAGTAAGTAACGCTTTGTTGCAGCTTTTACACGTCGTGGGCTGCACATTGAGCAGCAGCAGCTATGTTGAGGAGGGCATCTGATAGATTCCTCCTCGCGTCCGAACAAAGGGAGCATATGAACTTGCAGAGCACTAACACTTCTGATCCAAGAGATGGAGAGAGAGAAAGAGAAGGTGACATTATTGAGGACAGGTGGGGAAGATTTTGAATGTGCAAAGGGACAGGAGAATGTAAAGGAACAAACAAAGCTAACATGGGTCTCTGCAACAATGGCAGTCCAGCTGTTAAATGGCCCTCATCGACTTTTCCAAACTCCACGCATCCCTCAAATATCTCTCGTCTACGAACTCAAATGTACTATCCCTGGGATACAGTGCCTTTAAGATCGGATACGAGCCGTCTTTATACGCGAAAGGCTGATCGTTGGCTCTGCAGATAATGATCGAAAAGAGCGAGATCCGTGAAGGTATCTTTCGGAAAGGGTGAGGGGACTCTTCATGAGTTTTGGCAGGTTATTCAATCATGCATTGAGGCTTTGTCAGAGAATGGCACTGTTGGTGTGTGTGAATGGCCTTTGCGTGCAACTTTGGTATGATCAAGGTTGGGTCTCTCACCTCACATTGAGTGGAGACTGGGGCAGCCCCATTTTAGGTAGCTTCCAAATGTGTATACTTCCATGTCTTTCTGACTGCTTTCTGAACATACACATCTTTCTACTTTGAACATCTCATTCATTCACTACAAATCGCGGCCAGAGAGGTAAAATCTAATTGCGATGTTGAGCAGTCAGCCCATATAAACGGGGACCAGTTAGTCAAGCCGTTTCAATAATATTCACCGTATTGCACTGTATAGTATACTTCATTATAGATATTGTAAAGCAAAACAACCCCTCTCCTGTACAAGGACATCCTTTTAATCAAAACAGTGGCATTACTTATGCCATAAATCACTCGGATGTGTATATTCTGTGTAAACTGTTTATGTATGTCCTTGTGTAGTGCTGTGTCGACCCCTTGGAGATGGTGTTCATTTGGTGATGCGGAAGCTATCTTCCACCGCCTTCTTTCGGGAGTCCACAAACTGCATATAGATTTGTGTTCAGTGACATCTGTTTACTGTGTTATAACTTAAAAGATTGGGGGAAAGAACAGTTTAAGGCTTGAAGCAGTATCTGGTAAAGAGTTACACGGAGAATTCAAATATGATATCGGGCTAGCTATACTAACCTCTAACTTTAGTTCATTTCTCGTGGCATGCCCTCGTAAGTATCCGAACTTTGAGATCCTTACTAAACTCCAGTCTTGCACCTGCAGGGATATTAAGTTTGGTATTGACAAAGACGGACTCCAAATTGGTTTAAAAGAAGAGAGAGAGATCTGACTAACTCACATTATCTGGAAATCCATCCAGAGTGAAACCCGCCATGCCAATAACAGCTTGCACCGGAGCACTGTAGTTGCTGTGGTCGTACACGTCTACCCTGTCTTGATCCTTTACTGGGAAGGCCTTGCACTCACTTTGGTATACAGAGCAAGTCCGTTCGTAATTGTGAACGTGCCCAAAAAGAGCCAAATCGACCTATGGACGTACGTTTCTGGTTACATTGGTATAGAAATACGAGACCAGAAAGATGCTGAAGAGCTGATGAGAATGATGAAGAAGCTCACCTTGTTATCGAGGAGTAAAGGCTCAACAGCATTTTGAAACCTCTTATCGACGCTAAATACCCCGGTAGAGGAAGTGTACATAGGTCTGTGCCTGTGTCATTGTGTAAAGACATGATCTCAATTGTCTGATAAGGTCCTGAAATTTAGGAGAAAATCGACTATGGTCGTTGAAGAATTATTTGTACGGACTAGTACTTACCCCATGAAAACGAGCCAAGGAGTTTTCGACCTGTCAACTGAAGCCATATCACTCTTCATCCATTGATACTAGAGCAGAGCAGAAATTAGAACACATGAGATCAAGACAGAAAAATGCTATTGAACAGACATAACTCAGGTGAAAAGTTTGTCAGATTACGGTAATTTTAATTTACCTGCTCCGAGGTTTCAGTCCAATCGTGCTCAGTCGAGATCACCGTGAAATGAATGCTCCCCTGCTCTATTGAGTACCAAGGCTTATCCTTGGCTGGAGTAGGCATTGGAAAATAGGTCTCATAGGCAACACCACATTCGCCTCCCGAGTCTGGGGTACCGTAAATCGACCCTGAGTCAATGTAGTCCCTTTGTGCGAGAAATGAACAGCCGGATCAATATTCATGGACCAAATTACTAAGGAAAACTGGACCAACATCGAGAACTTGGGATACTTACCTTTCATGATTTCCGATTGCAGTCATGTAAGAAACATGGGATGCCAAGGGGGTGATGAGGTGAAGGAAGAAGTCCCACTCCACCAAAAAGCCCGTGGCATAGCTTATGTCTCCAATATGAAATATAGAGTCCACATTGCCTGAATTTACTTCTTCTGTCATAGCATCGATCACCGAGATCGATCCAGGCTGCAAAAAGTCATCAAGCTCAAAAACTTTATGAATGGGTGGTATCTCGTATGCACTCCCAATTAAGTGATACTTCCTCTACCTGAATGTAGTGCTCGACTGAAGCATCCTTGGGAGCTTTTCCCATGTCACCGAATGCAAGAAACTTGAGCTCATCTGATCCCCCAGTAGGGGGCGTTTTGAATTGGATCTTATCACTCCAACCGGCTGAATCACTACATCAACAAAAAAGAAATAGATGCAGTGGTTCATGTATCATTGAGACCCGATAATTTGAGCTGATCATTCGTATTACATATTGAAGAAATGCAGAATACTATCATTCAAAATAGCAATACACTAACTTCCAGAAACTCGATGTAGATACCAGAGAGTCAGTTCAAGTGTACACATATCGAAACTGAGGGCAAAAATTACCTTCCAAATTTGTAGGAATAGCTTGTTGAAGGTTGCAGCCCTGTCAGCACTGCAGAGTGGATGTAACCCGGATCATGCCAACCGAAATCCTTTGCCGGACTTGGTATAGCCTTACCTGTCGGTTTTCAACCGACAAAAAACATTGTTTTAGGTTTCATACATATTAACATTGTTGCATCTATCAGCTGAGACTACAAATCGAATCAAAGATAATTTTTTTCATCTTCCATGGAGTTGTTCAGTTCTCAAGCATTTCGATTATGAAAATAAAAACATATTTCAGTATCAAGCTCATCAAGTTTATTTGAAGGAGCCCACCCTAGCCAAAATGTCATTTTGCAGTAAGTCTTTGTTGTACGATTTTCTCAAGCCAAAATTACTCAACTTAGCAGGACAAGGCAGCAAGCTGTTTTTAGCACAAATAATCTTTTGATTCTAATACCAAAATCGATTAACCACTCACTGCACATATCATCTTGAGAAAATGTGGCGACTTGTGATGTCTCTGACTTGCCATCTCCATACTGCACCTGTTGAGCTTCTCCATCTCCACTTATCCATGACGCCCTCATCTGCAGCATTTGGTTATTAATAAATACAGCCATTGTACACGCATCCCAGAAAACATGAAAACATTCGCCAACCAACTCTACTGTTTTCTTCATTGTGGTCTGTGGATCAGAGTCCTCTGCAGCTGGGCTTTGTATGCAGTTGACAACAATCTTGTTGTCGACAATAACACGGGCAGACACAACTGAACTGACCCTGAACTGCAGTGGATCCAGTTGGACTTACAATCTCATTTCGTGGACCCGCCATTTAGTTCTGATCCATCAAATCTATTCCTCAACCCTGTTTAAAATTTCTAGCATCTTCTGAATTTCCATCAGTTTTTGTTGTGACTGATGACAATTACTGGCAAAGATAAATAGGATTAAGCCACCATTGACCCTGCGCTATCTAAATCCCGATAAATTGAAAAATTAAATTATAGTGCAAAGTGGCTTAGATCTTTAGTCCATTATATCAGCTTTGCAAGTTTCAGGACATTGAGTACTTGACTAGATGGAAAAAGAAGTAACCACATTGGACCGAAACAAAGAACTATAAGATGAATATACTTACAGATGTTCCCGTAGAATCAATGCTGTTGAGATGCGCATATAGAGGCTGCTTAGGATTGGCAAAACTGATGGCATCGGTCCTCTTCAGTATGCAAGGAGTCAAGAATCCTCCGGTGAAAAGCACGAACTCAATGTCAGTTCTGAAGTTTACAACATGGAACGATAAGGACCCGCTGCAGGTGGCCACCAAGCAGGTGCCATTATCATTAGACTTCTTGCATTCTTGCTTCCCGCAATTCAGGTAGTCCGGGTCATTTCTCAGGTACTGTGCCTGAGATCACCAAAAACCAACCCTCACGATCAACATACTATGATGTGTAGGTTCAGAAGCCAAAAGCGACCCAAGAACCATAATGTCACTATGAAAATCCTTCAATAACCAAATCAATTACTATTCCCTATTAACTTGTTTAGTCAGTTTTGCATATCTACCAAGGTACACACCGAAACACTTGTTTAATCGGTTCGACCCGGATTGATATATTTTCTTTTCAGGTTTTGCCAAAGTGAGGTGCCGAATGAACAGCCTTGCTTGGACTTTGCGTAAACGTTATGGACTTCCCGGCTGACTCCACTCTAAAGTGAAAGGCAATTACTATGAGGTTGTATTTCATTTTATTAATTTGCAATTGCACCCCTACTTTTACAATTAATAGGTAAAGTTCCCCAAATATTAACTTGATTTCACATTAAGGCCCACCAGACATTGAATTCTCATTACTTATCCACAAAGATGAAAACTCTCGATTATGTATGTGAATAATATTATAAACGTTGTTCATATACACCATTATCAAATACTTGTCCAATATTTAGTGTGTTCGATCCCAAACCATTTTATTTTGTATCCTGAATCGAATTCCCCATACCTTCGATCGATTCGTATTAAATTAAACTGAGCCTGTAGATCCATTGGTTGAGCTATATTCACAACACGATATATGGTAAAACGCTCAAAAGATGGGAAAATGACTCCAACAAATTGGAATAATGGTGAGTTCATATCAGATGAAATTTTCTATAGTTTTCCACCTTCTACTTTCGACTGAAACTGTGTTCCTTTTTCCTTATTATGCAGAAAATCAAAAGTTAGGCACTGAACACATATGAGATCACCTACAAAAGTTAGGCAGATAGATCATCCATAAGTTATGTTCATGCTGATGCACTATGCTTGTGAAACTTTCACTTTACCACTGCTGCACAAAAGATTTCACGTGTTCAGCAACAAACTATTAATTAATGAGTTGATTTTTGATTGGATAGCACGTGCACCATGGAGCCCAGCCGGTGACCGATTAAACCGTCTCGTCTCGTATTTGTTATCTAAATCTCATGCCGGACGGTAGACGTAGTATTTCAGATATTCTGAGCCAGTTTTATTAGCTCAATTCGTCACATTGAGTTATTAGCATACCAGGCAAGTATCAAACCATAATTTTACGTGCTTACAAGAATCTTACTATTTTTTTCCTGCTACATAAGATCATCTGAGATTCTCTTGTTATTCATAATACGAATTTTAACCTTGCCAAAACTAAGAAAGAGGTAAAACTTTTGTCTAACATTCAGTTTTCAAAAATTGCACTTTAATATAATCTTAGAAAATTTAAAACCTGTTTGATAAGGAGAATGAGGTGAGTCTATCAATTCATATCTCCGTGAACCGCTCGCTCATTTCGATATATTTCTTCTGATACTCCACTTTTATAAATTTTTATTGATAACTTGTCGATATAATTGAAAGAATAATTCTAACAGTATTTTCTAGACGAATTCCATAATCAGAGGATGTTAATATTAAAAATAAAAATAAAAAATGCAAATTATACATAAGACTTGATAATGAAAAGTTTGAAGAAAATCGTGTGAAGCGCTGGCACAATATCTAATGTTTATATACGTGAGGAATTTTAATATTAATGTCAAAAGAATTTAAATAATTAATTAATTAGTTAACCATAGTTTCCTATGCGAAAGCAGTTAGTTCATATTACCTTGACGGGGTAGTGGCAAAGGAGGGGAAGATCGCTAAGGTCACCCGTTTGGACATACTGAGCCTTGTTCAATGGACAAGCTGATACACTACACCATGAAGAAAATAATAATAATAAGAATCAAAATAATTACTCATATACAAAATAACATACACACACACACATATATATATCGATATAGACATATATATTGTGTCAACCTTCTCAAATGTGTTAACTGTTAAAGCTATGATTCTTACTCAGAATTCGATGGCGTGATCATCGCGACCCAATCGGACTTCGAGGGAGACAAGACACCGCTGACGTTCACCGTGACGTATTCATCGTCCGAAAGGCTAGAATTTGCCCTGACACTGATCTTCAGGTAAGGGTTTGCGTCGGGACACTTGAGGAGACTCCTTCTGTTCAGCAGCCGGAACTCTGAGATCCCGGTGTAGTTCCGGTGTCGGGCAGCAGAGTGGGCAACCAAAGGATGCAAAGAAGAAAGCCCGGTGGAGAAGAGGAGGGAAGAGATGAGCAAAATAACAATATGGATGGCCTCCGTCGAAGACATGCTTCGAGGATGTCTATGAATCAATTGATACTTAGAAGACAAGGGATTGATGATGATGATAATGATGATCTCTTTGGTTTCTTCTCCCTAAACTTTGCATTGAGTGTGGGGTTTGATTAATGTCGAATCCAAATGTGTGCAAGGCAATACATATATATAGGCAGAAAATTAGGCACGTTCTTGTTTCATGGCGTGACATTTGTTGCTCATGTTGATACTTCATAGGCAATAGTACTGCTGTCATTTCTATGATATTCTGTTTGTTCTTTTTCTTTTCTTTTTTCCCTTTTCTGGAAAAGTTGGTAAAAATTTATTTTGTCTTTGCACCATTGCCAAATTTTCACAATATCGCATTTATAATTCGGATATTCTTACTGCTCAGATTGGCATGTATGTAATTTGGCAACATAGTAATTACCTACCCGAACTCGGTTTAATCCATCGGCTAGCTGTGTTCATAAGCTTTTTTTTTATAGAAGAATCCATTCGATCCGTACATGAATTGAGTCGTACAAGATTCTATTCATCGGCTTTTCATCTGTTCTAACCAATCCACAGCCTCTATAGATTGTACGTTTTTACATGAGGAGCAATTTGAATAACCCTTAGGCGCGATATAATTATAATAAGATTTCCACAAGGTATCATGATTCATTGCTTGATTAATTACGCATCAAGAGGAGCATATATCACGGTAATACAAAAACATTGCGTCAAAATCTAGTCTATATATCTATATCTATATATACGTTAAATTGAGGCCCTTTTTTTTATGTCAAGCTCGTCGTATACTATAAATTGATCGTGTTGAGTATTCGATGTTCATACCGTGCTTACACTGATTATTTCCCTCCTTTTATGTCAACGGGGTATCCATCTAATAACATTGATTGCTGCTTAAGGCAAAACTAGTGTGCGTATAGTATAGGTTCCGGTACTACAATTTGTATTTTTGTCAAGCATGCCAATTAAATATTCTAATCATAGAATATAATGTTGTTTTATTGCAGAAGCCACTCTTCAGAAGGTACCACTATAGATTAATCGGTCCGCTTCGTTTAATTTAATGCGTCACCATCGCACCATTTTCAAGTCACGGGTAAATCGTATTTTAAGCTGGACCGATCAGGTGGATCGTAATGTCTCCTCTCCTCATCAGCTTTTCGGTGAAAAGCGTTCTAAACTCTTGTGAATTTACACCGAATTACAAAGGAAATGAGTAATTTTATTTTTAAGATGTTTGGCACTCGAAAGTGGAAAGTTAATTAATCTTTGGTAGGTGATTGAGCAATGGATTTGTTTGATATCCTCCCACTAATTATAATTTGGCACAGTCAATTTTCGTGTTTTAATTTGATCGGCGCCAAAGAAGTTTGTGCGTGGAAACCATACTAACTAACCATGAGCATTGAGTTATTCTCTATAAGCATAGTGGAAAAGAAATTAGTCAAATTTGGTCGTACGCTTTTAGAACGGCTAATTAGTTACATATTCACAGTAGAGTTAAATGCACTTTGCCCCCTGACCTATGAGGTGAAATTAAGTTTGCCCCCCAACCTATGAATTTTGGCAGAGTGCCCCTTCACCTAATCTAAAAATAAGCAATGTGACTCCCATATTAAATTTTGGTCATAATTTCGGTTAAAAGAAGGCACATGTTGATCACATGTCAATTTAATGGGGGCAAAATTATCACAGGGAATAATTAATCAAAAATTGGATTTTTGCAAAATTAGGCTATTTTGATTGTTCGTCTTCCCCGATGTCTATAGCTCTTCCCCGACCGCCAGCACCATTGCGAATCTAGTTGAATCCGGCAACCGTCGGCCTTCTCTGCTCGTCTGCCGCAGTTCATCATTCTCTAACCATCGTCCGCCTTCTCTACTTGTCCGTCATCTAGCCCTCTTCATCTAGTGATTTTTCGATTCCTTGCTATTGAGTGCCATTGATTTTCCATTGCTGCATATGATGTTCTAATTGGTTCAATTTAGTGTGTGGGTGTTCTGGGCAGCTCAAAATAATCATTATCCCTCATCGTCTATGTGCAATTTGCTGGTTTTCTGGAATTTCCAAACGCCTACTTTGTGTTTGTGTTGTTCTGCAAACATCGGGAAAGACGAACGATCAAAATAGCCTAATTTTGCAAAAATTCAATTTTTAATTAATTATTCCCTGTGATAATTTTGCCCCCATTAAATTGACATGTGATTAGCATGTGCCTTCTTTTGGTCGGAATTCTGATCGGAATTTAATTCGGGAGTCACATTGCTTATTTTTGAATTAGGTGAGGGGGCACTCTGCCAAAATTCATAGATTGGGGGTAAACCTAATTTCACCTTATAGGTCGGGAGGCAAAGTGCATTTAACTCTTCACGATACTTGTGAGCACGGACCTTCTTTCCAGTCTGTTTCATGAACCCGATTTTTCGCGAGGGCCGGTCTACTCCGATCAAATTTGCACACTGTTGCCCTCATAGAACGCGATGCTACTTCCCTTCTGTAATACGGGGACTCCTGCAGTGAATACAGACTATCCAGTGGATTGGGAGTTCGTCACACTAATGACTAATTGGACTCCATCGTATCAGTAGTTTCATTTCGACTCATTTATTAATCACATTGTGACGAGAAGGCTCTAATGTAGTCCAAGATGTCTCCAGCTTCCCGTTCTCGACCCATGTCGTCGGTAAACCGAATTGAATGGAACCCGAGGAAAATGAGGCCCATTTCTGAAATCAAAGAAAGCCCAGTCTGCCCGTCGGGCCCAAACCAAGCGGGGCGTGCCTCGTGAGTTATGACCCGCAATGGTCAGCTGTTCACTTTAGCTGTTGCATTTGCATGATCAATGCATTGCAACGATTCAAGCGAGTCTCATTAGCAAGTTCGAGTTTGATTAACGGTGTTCTACCTATTAGAAGGAGGTCGTTACGGAAAACCAAGTGACCGGATATATTTGGCATGATATCATATTGACATAGTGGTAAATTCAGGCCCATTCGCTTGATAAAAGCCCGTGAAGATCTCCGGTCCATCAATGAGTCCCAATCGATTTTCCCCTGCCCTATCTTCACCTCCTCCACTTTTAAGGGACATACATAAAAAGACATGTAGAGGTAACGAGAAAACTCTCTCTCAATTACTCTCTTTTAATGCTCTCCAGATACACGCCCGAGAATCCTTCTTGCAGGTCAAGGAACAACGGTCGGACACAGAAAGGAGGACCCGAGGATCCTTCGTGATGGGGACTTTTTTCCCGCATCACATATATTTCCACCACGGACGAGTGTGAGTTCCCCGAGGATTGAGATCTTGGAATGACATGGATGCATAAAAACTTGTTTAATACGCTTAGGCCTGTTGATTGCCAGGGGCAAGGGGAACCGATGCGAAGATCATACAACGCTTAAAGATTAATCAAGTGCAGATGCACATATCCTCGTATACTTGATTAATCAGCAATCTTATAATAATAATAGCAACCCTCGAGATTCAGCTCGGGATCAGAAACAGAACAAAACTCTGTTTCTTACAGGATTGTTGGAGATCAACATCAATAGATCATCTGCACCGCGGCTGTTCTTCTTTTGGAAATGCTAAATTGTGATCGGTTTCAGAAGATCCTTCTGCTGGTAGGTGCCAAGGTCAAGCTTCAATGTCCATCCCCAACAGCCACAATCCTACTTCACGTCGTGAAAGAACTGTGAGCGAAAATTGCAGCGGAAAACACCAATGGACATGCCAAATGAATGGTTAAAGACCAGAAAGAGCCTGTAAGTGTTCATATTAGAATATATTTTGGGGATTCTTACCTTTGATAGATGATACACATACTGTGTATATTTACTTACCATGTAATCCTGAGATTATAAATACATCATGAGCCAACCCTATTGTGGTGTGAGCATTAACTATTCATATGGTATCAGAGCCATTAACCCTATTCAATTTACCCGGCCTATTCAATTTTCTTTTCTCAGCCTTCTTTTACCCATGGCGTCAGAAGGGGAAAATGTCAATGTCAATCAACTCACCTCTGATAGCACCAATTCTTCTTCCCCCCTTTTACCCAATCCATTTTCTTCTTCGACCTCCACCACCATTGCTGCACAACCGAGCTTTACTGCCCAGATCCTGCACACCAACAACGGAACCATCACCACACCTAATATCACCAATCTGATTACAATTACCCTGAATCAGAAAAATTACATTATTTGGAAATCTTTGTTCTCCACTTTTCTCCTCTCCCATGATCTCTTTTCCTACGTTGATGGCAGCTATACATGCCCGGAGTCAACAGATGTCAACTTTGCAGGGTGGATTCGCACAGATCAACACATTAGATCCTGGATCTTTGCAACTATTGCTGAGGATCTTCTTGAGGAGGTTCACGACCTGTCCACTGCGAAGGCCGTGTGGGATTGCCTCCAGACCCGATTCCTGGAAAGAACACGTTCCCGTGCTGTCGACATCAAGATTCTCCTCTCTCGTGTGAAGCTAACTGATCAAGGAACTGATAAATACCTTCGTGATTTAAAGGTATTGGCTGACGAACTCAGGGAAATCGGGAAACCCCTTTCAGATGAAGATCTCGTCACTTATGCCCTAGCAGGTCTCCCCAAGGAATATGAGTCTTTCGTCACCACAAATGCAAATGATCGTGATCCACTGACCTTCGAGACTCTTCGAACCAAGCTCACACATCAGGAGAAGAGACTTAAACAATTTTATCCAGAATCCAACTCTGTTCCAGCACCCAATCCTCCAACGGCACTGCAGGCACAGACTCAACCCGCTCGAGGGAGTGTTGTTCGAGGGGGTGGCCATGCCCGTGGTGGTCGTGGCGGTCGTGGTCGTGGCCGTGGAGGACGCAATCAAAATCAGTGGAATAACAACTGGACACATCAGGTGTCTGGGGGTCGCGGTAATGGTGGAAGAGGTGGATATGGCAGAGGAAGCTTCTACCCATCTTCTTTGGGCAAAGCTGCACCACTCCAGTCTTTGGGTTCGGTAAGAGCATTCCATAACTCTCCGTCTGCTACTGATGGTATTTTGGGACATGGCCCTGCTGTTGTGATTTGTCAGATTTGCAATAGCCCAGGTCATACTGCCATCCAATGCTATGAATTATATAACCAAAATCCCTCTCCGAGTTATCAGAAGTCTTTAGCTGCTCTCAATCTAAATGAACCATCAAGCCATGATGCTTATCTTGACTCCGGTGCTTCGTCTCACATGGTCAACACCGAAGGTATTCTTTCTCACTCAACTCCATACTATGGGTTCGATGGTGTTATTGTCGGTGATGGATCACTTCTGCCTATTAAAAGCATTGGTTCTATGACGATTCCTGCTTTACACACTAATCTCCAGCTTAAAGACACTCTTTATGTCCCTGATCTTGATTACAACCTAGTCTCCATAAAACGTCTATGCAAAGATAATAATTGCCATGTTATCTTCACTGATTCTGGGTTCATTGTTAAGGACAACAACTCGGGGAGGATGTTGCTCAACAGCCATATTGATGGGTCCTTATATCCAATTCCTCTGCCTCGTCCTACTGCCCTCGTCGTCTCCACCCATTCTCCTACAACCTGGCATCGCCGCCTTGGACACCCGAATAAAGTTCCTTTGGAAATTATTAGATCTCGTAATTTGATTTCCAAATTTTCCCCGTTTAAGGATTTCTGCATATCCTGTAATTTGGGAAAATCTACTCATTTACCATTTTTGCATGTTGAACATTTATCCTCCTTTCCTTTGGAAATAATACATGCCGATGTGTGGCAATCATCTATTCTATCAAATATGGAATTTAAATATTATGTCATTTTTATCGATGATTTCTCGCGATATACGTGGATTTTTCCATTAAAACGCAAATCTGAGGTGTTTCAAAACTTTTGCACATTCAAAACACAAGTTGAAAATTTACTTAATCGAAAAATCAAAATTTTTCAGTGTGATGGAGGATTAGAATTCAATAATTCTCAATTTCGTACTTTGTTCCACGAATCAGGAATTTCTCTCCGAATGTCATGTCCCCACACACCACAACAAAATGGTGTCGCCGAACGCAAACATAGACACATTGTTGACATGGTTCGCACTTTGTTAATTCAAAGTCAACTACCTCCAAAATTCTGGGTGGATGCGGCTTTAACCGCGGTCTACACGATCAATCGTTTGCCGTCTCCTTCCCTTCAAAATCAGTCCCCTTTCGAAAAATTATTTAACAAAATTCCTGATTACAATTTCCTAAGGGTGTTCGGGTGCGCATGCTTTCCCAATTTAACTCCCTATACCTCTCATAAATTGGAACCTCGATCAAAAGAATGTGTTTTCTTAGGTTATGCCATGGGCTATAAGGGTTATCGGTGTTTTGATCCAACGGAAAATAAAGTTTACACCTCTAGACATGTAAGGTTCATTGAAACTTATTTTCCATATCAAAAACTCACTTCAGCAATTTCTTCCTCACCTCAAACTAAGAACAGGCCTCACCTTCGCATAATACCCACATTCCATCTTGGTCCAGCCCATACACGACAAATGGACTCTTCAAACCAGAAAAATCATCTCTCACTCAACCCAATTGAGGCCTCAATAACCCTTCGGCCCAGGCTCCCTTCAAGTCAGCCCGTTGATAACACATCCGTCCAACCAACTCCAAATGAGCCGGCCCAATCTTCTCATATCCACCCTGTTTCAGCCCAGCCCGTCTCTGCCTTATCTGATTCAACCCAAATTGATCCTATGTCACCAAATGGATCCAATAAATTCCTCAAGGCCCAGCCCATTCCTGCCCAATCTGACTTACCACAGTCTCAGCCCGTGTCATCACTCGGTTCCCATGAGCCCATTCCGGTCCAATTCATCTCAAATTCTCCACAGGCCCAAACTTCCTCCCTTCCTGTTCATCCAACAACCACAAATCAACATCAAATGACTACTCGTGCCAAATCCGGCATTCACAAGCCTAATCCTAAATTTTCTTTGCTCACTTCCTCATGTGATTCAGTCATAGAACCAACATGCTATTCGCAGGCAGTCAAAGATCCTAACTGGCGTCAAGCCATGGCTGATGAATTCAATGCACTAATTCAGAATGGTACTTGGAGTCTAGTTCCTCCGAATGCTGAGGTAAATGTAGTTGGAAGCACTTGGAAGTACAAGATTAAGTATCGTGCTGATGGGTCTATAGAGCGATACAAAGCTCGTCTTGTTGCTCAGGGATTTCGTCAACAATCTGGAATAGATTTTCATGAGACTTTTAGTCCCGTAGTAAAGCCATTTACAATCCGTCTAGTTCTTTCACTTGCTCACTCTCATTCTTGGCCCATACGTCAATTGGATGTCAAAAATGCCTTTTTACATGGATTTCTAGCTGAGGAAGTATACATGCGTCAACCACCAGGATTTGTCCATCCACAATTTCCGCAACACATATGTCGTCTTCATAAATCCCTCTATGGACTGAAACAAGCTCCTCGGGCTTGGTTCACCAGGTTCAGTACCTTTCTCTTGACATTACGATTTCATCCTAGCTCTGTTGATTCGTCTTTGTTTATATATCGTAATGGTCCACACACAATCTTACTTCTTCTTTATGTAGATGACATAATTCTTACAGGCAGTTCTCCTAATCTTCTCGAGCGTTTCATTAAAATCCTCTCGGATGAATTTGCCATGAAGGATCTTGGTCCCTTGCATTTTTTTCTTGGCATTCACGCTAAACCTTCCTTTGACACAATGTTCCTTTCCCAGCATAAGTATATTTCGGACATTCTCTCTCGCTTTGGACTTGACAAATCCACAGCAGTCAAGACACCTTTACCGTCCCGATCACATCTATCATTAACAGATGGTGATTTATTGGATGATCCAACCGAATTTCGAAGTATGGTGGGTGCTTTACAATACATTACTATTACGCGACCTGACATTTGCTATGCAGTGAATTTAGTCAGCCAGTTCATGCACGCTCCTCGCAAGCCTCATCTTCAAGCGGCCAAAAGGATCCTTCGCTATCTTCGTGGCACGTCCAATCTTGGACTTCATATCCATCAGTCTTCTGATCTTCAGATCACCGCCTACACTGACGCTGATTGGGCTGGATGTCCAGACACCCGGCGATCCACGACTGGCTATGTTGTGTTTGTGGGACCAAACTTGGTCTCCTGGTGATCTAAAAAGCAACCCACTGTATCTAAAAGCTCGACTGAGGCTGAATATCGAGCCTTAGCTTATGCTGTTGCAGAGACCTTGTGGATTCGACAATTACTTCTTGACATCGGGTTTCATGCTCCTAGCCCGATAATAGCGTGCTGCGATAACATCAGTGCCACATATCTAGCTGCCAATCCCATTCAACACCAGCGGTCCAAGCACATTGCGGTGGATTATCATTTCGTTCGGGAACGAATTCAACGAGGGGATCTCCTTGTACGCTATGTACCTACCTCAGCTCAATTGGCAGACATACTTACCAAGAATCTCTCTGTTTCCTCTTTTCAAGCGCATTGTCGCAATCTGTCAGTGTCTTCGCCCCCATCAGATTGAGGGGGTGTATTAGAATATATTTTGGGGATTCTTACCTTTGATAGATGATACACATACTGTGTATATTTACTTACCATGTAATCCTGAGATTATAAATACATCATGAGCCAACCCTATTGTGGTGTGAGCATTAACTATTCATAGTTCATGACCGGGTTTGTATTAACACCATAGAAGATACAGCACAGATATCATATCGTCTCTGTTTCATAAACATGTTGAGTCTCTCAAATGGCTCCTGAATGTGATAATGAGATTTCTAATCATCGACTTGACTATCGAAAATGAATACGAAATTTACCCGCAAAAGGCTCATATACTATTGCTAACTTTTGAAATTTCAGTGGTAACAACTTGTAATAAATTTAGGTCACCCAAATTTAACAGCCAGCCGGTAATTCTAGAAGATAAGTAGTAAGTACAACCAAATCATTTGCCAACTAATAGTACTTAAAAGTTTCAGTTCAAAGGATACATTAGAAGCCGAGTATTAACTAAAGATAAATTTCAATCTGGAACCTGGAAGTAAATTGTTGACATTGCCTGAAGTGATGAAATCATGTGAGGAGCTCCCCGTCAATCCGTCTGCATGGGATGTGTGAGATTTTGGACCAGTTTTTGCCCTTTTTCCTGCACCGCCATCCCAGTGCGGATCTGGAGATTGACAGGACAAGAAGAGACCGTGGCAATCCCTCTGCCGGCTCGAACCTAATGTCGCACAGAAAGATGTGCAATCGCTGAAGGCAAACAAGGGTTCTGGATTCCTATGTCTTCCAATGATGTAAGATAATCGATATCACTAAGGTCAGAGAAGTGAGAGTTGAAGGCAATGCCAACACTTTTGGCTCTGTTAGGAAATGTCTAGCTCTTGTAGGTTGGTGAGCTGTTGAAGCGCCTCTACGTTTAGGCATTTAATGTCTCCTAGACTTTGAATCGACAGTGAGGTAAGAGAAGCAGGCCGCATCCCCTCTTAGGGGAATGGCCTCGTATCTTCGTGTGATACCGCAATCAGTAATCAAGGGAGCATAGTGAATTCAAACCACAGTCTGCCCACCGCGTTCAAAGAGATGGGAGGAGAGTGCTCATGTTTTCAGGCAGAGACTTCAAGCCATGGCATTTTTCCAACTTCAGTGACCTAAGAAACGGAGCACGCAGTCCTTTAGGAAATGACACTAGACTGGAGGAGCCCCAAATGTACAAGGAATTAAGACAAAGAGGACAACTATCCAAGAGGGAAGAGACTCGAGATGCTTATTAGACCAGAATGTGATATCCTTAAGTGATGGGAACATGTGAAGCAGGAAGGGCCTCAACGAGCCGCACTTCTCTACGGAACATACTTGAAGGTATTTGTGGCACACGTCCATCGGAGATCTAACTGGCGAACATTTTTAACTATGAGCGTTGTCATTGAAGGAGGAAAGCACCTCACGGGAAGGGATGAGTTCTCAGAGATACTTACTAATTGAAGCTGGATGCTGTTCATGCTTAAAAAACCAGCAACAGGTTCTGAGACCCTATCACTGCACTTCAGATGAAGCTCGCAAAGAAGTGGAAGCCGCGGTAGTGCAGCCTCCAACAAAGGGCATCCTTCAATGGCTAGTTCCGTTAGCAAAGGGAGGCTGCCGGGCAAGCCTCTGCGCAGCACTGGACACTTTGTAATGAGCTTCTGAAGACGAGGGAAGGCCTCACCTTCCCTTAGACCTTCAAAAGAAACCCATTTCTGCAACCTCTTCATGTCATCAAACTCCAAGTACTCTAGTGATTGAAAAACCTCAGAATGCTTGCCGTTCAGCTTGGGTCCCACAATTACTACTACATCAAGGCCTTTAATCAAGAGCTTTTGTAGAGATGTCAACTGTCCTAAAGTGGGCAAGGATGTGCAGTGCTTGCAGTCTTCAATATTGAGGACTGAAATATTGATGAATGCATCGAATGTTAGCAAATGAGGAAATCTTGGACTGCAGTACGATCTGATGTCAGCTCTTTCAAATATGCAGGAGGGCGAAGCATCTCTACGACATATATCTCATTATGTTGCACGGGGCGAGTGTGAGAGCTCCACTGCAATGTTATTTTACTCAGGTACCTTTTACACTCTAAATTAGACGCTTTTGCATCTCCGACCTTGAGAACATTCTCAAGACCTCCCAACGAAAGCAATCCCTTAAGATCACAGAGCCCTCCTAACTCTTTAATCCGTGATCCACCCTCTTTAGCCAAGATGAAATCTGTTAAAGTCTGCAGGTCCTTCAACTTACCGATTCCTCGCAGAGCACTCCTCAAAGGAGTCCCCCTTGTATCGAGATGTCGTAAGTTGATCAGTCGCCACCTGTCGCATGTCAATTCTTTGAGATACTTACACATTACAAGAAGCAACAACTGCAGGTCGCATAGACTGGTCAGAGAATCGGGCAAAGTCATGATATTAGTGAAGGAGAGATTCAAATAGCAGAGAAATTGTGATCCACCCACTGCTTTGGGCAACTTGGTAATACTGATGTACTTGGACAGTGATGGGACCCTTAAACACCTTAGAGATGGCACCAAATGATCCAACACTTCATCAGATAGGTCGTAATGAAATGGGGATTTAGAATCTACCGCTAGGAGGGTCCGTAACTGCAAAGTGTCACGTAGTATCTTAAGTTTGGAGGGGAAAACATAATCTGTTTTGATATAGGATACATGACGAGTTCTGCAAGAAGCATCAAGTGAGTTGCCACCATCCAAGCTGAAAAAAGGACTCTCCTGCTATACATTTTCCCAGATCATTGACAAGGTCATGCATTCTGAAGCACAATCCATTTTCGCCTGAGACTTCAAGCAAGCGTGGTGAAACCAGATCGTTGAAGCAGTCCCCACCCGCTTCCTACACCCTCATGCCATTCTTAGGTTGTTCTAATATTAATCCTTCAGCAATCCACAGCAGAATAAGCTGCTCCTTCTCATATTCTATGTTCTTCGGAAATATCGAACAGTAAGCGAAGCATCGTTTTAAGTGCGAAGATAGGTAATGGTAACTTAAGAACAACGCAGGCAAAACTTCAAGCTTGCTGTGCAACAAGCTCCATATACCGTCCTTTGATATTAGTTCCCATTTCCTAAGGTCATGCTCACTGCGCAGAAGGCAGCCTATAGTTTTCAAAGCAAGTGGCAATCTATCGCATTTGTTCACAATTTTTCGACCAATTGGCTCAAGTCTTGGCCATTTCTCAGAGTTGCATGCATCATACGCATGCTTCACGAAGAAGCTCCAGCTTTCTTCCTCAGGCAATTTCTGCAAGCGGTGGATTGAATGAGCTTGCATTACTGTCGCAACACTTCAATTTCGAGTCGTGACAATGATTTTACTGCCTTTAGCCCCATATCTAAAAGGAGCCAGAAATGCGTTCCAGTCGACCGGATCATCATTCCATACATCATCCAATATGACAAGAAATCTCTTCCCGCTGAATTGCACCTTCAGCTGAAGTTGAAGTCCATTCAGATTGTCTTGTAGTTTTTCCAAGCAGACTTCCCGAAGAGTGGTCCTTGTCATCCTGAAAATGTCAAACTGCTCCGACACAAAAACCCAGGCTTTACAGTCGAAGAACTCTGTCACTTTCGGGTCATTGAACACAAGCTGAGAGAGAGTTGTTTTGCCGATCCTGCCCGTACCTTAGCAACCACATCAGGGGTATCATCCACTTGAACAGCAATGACTCAATTATGGCTTCTCTTATCCTTCCGCACATGAAAATGGTCTGGCTCTCCGATCAAAGAAGTCGTCCGGGAACTTGTAGTGGACTTCCCAGTGAAAGTCAAATTTCCAGATTTAGTACTCAAACGAATGGTATCCTTGGGATCCACAAAGAACTCCAACTTGTCAAGAACCTTCCTTCGCTGAGCCTCGAAAGTGGCAATCGAGCTGCTAGAGTTGGATTTCCTTACATGTTGAAAATCAATATCAGACTCTCTTAGAGCAAGATAATACTTTGAATTTTCTACTGGGCTAACTTTTGAAAAGAACCAGACCACATCAGACTCAAATAACGTATTTCTTGATGCAAGTCTTCAACTACACAACAACCTAACGCGTCTCACCAGTACTGCGCAGATGAATGTATCTATCCAAGGTCAATGACATTGAAGTTCCCTGGTATGAATTAGATTATGTGATGTGGCTGCTCCTGGTCAGTTCGAGGCAAGTGTAAGGTGTGTGAAGAGTTAGATGAGGTTATACTGTTAGGAATTGGTGTATGCGCAATCTATAATCAGTTCTGTAATATGATATCTATTTCATTATATTACGAGGCATATCTGTTATTGTGTAGATTGCGCTAAATATGATTTTACACAATAATGTCCTTGGAATAGTAGGTTCAATAGGCATCAAGTGTGACTTGATTGTGAGATCCTATAATTAATGAACATTATTCCTAAATGTCCATAGTCAAAGTATTATCGTTAATTAGGACAACGATAATACGGTTAGACTAGTGTGGGTGTTGATTGATGACCAAGTCTCACAGGTCATGGATATGGAGATATCAAATCACATCACATGTATACATTAAGAGTAATGTGTATTGGACTGACCCGCCATGAGATTGCTACATGGTTTGTTACGTGATTGTCATTAGCATATCTCATGGTGACTATAGTGTAATGGTCCTTTGACTTGAGGTCACCATGGATTCCTACATGTAATGTCATATACTTTGATACTGTCAAACGCTACCGTAACAGGCTGGTTATAAAGACAGTTATTGGGTATATCACAGAGCATGGAGAGGAATGTGAGTAACCAAGATAGGATTTGTCCCTCCTACAAAACGGGAGCGATATCTCACGGCCACTTGGTGGTTAAGTCTAAAAGTGTATGCATACCCAAATGAGTCGATATAACGATATCGATCTCATTTGTTCTGATAGACTTACCCGGTAAACCAAGAAAAAGAGATATTGAGCCATACAAGGATGTCATCGACCATGCCTTGGGCTCAATAGAGATATAGAGGACAAATGGATTATATTACATGGTAACGTAAGTCACAAGGTTCGTCGAGAAATTGACTTTCCGATTACTTGAGTAATAGTGATGCATTGCTAGATGCCGCTCATTGTTTGTAATATTGAAATAGAGATTTCGATATTACTGTCAACGTAATTGGGAACCTACAGGGTCACACACTACGACTAAATTGACGAGATATTTTGAAATAATAAAAACGTCTAATTGAGATTAGATGATTTATGGTGTGACCGATTAATCGGATATTTAATGAGATTAAATTTGTCGATTAATTAGACTCGATTTATTAGATTAAATGGACCAAATTGATGCACGATTAATATGGTAACACATGGCTTTTGTTTGAATGGACATGTGTATAGACACATGTCACTTGGGGACACTAATTTCCCTTCATCCCACATCGGTCATGGGAAAAGAAATTGTCTCCCCATTTGCTTATAAAAGCAGCAGAAGAGATGGATTTAAAAAGCGTGTGTGTATGCTTTATATGTATAATGTGTATGCATATATATATATACGTGCAGACATATTTATATACATATATGATATGTGTATGCATATAAGTTTATATTAATATAATTTGGGTTGAATTGTTCAAACTCAAATTGGTCCATTAGTCTAAAAATTTCGGGTGTTGCATCGGTGTTTCTTTCGAGTGTTGGTCGCTAGCACCGCCGATCTCGAAGACTCGTCGACAAAATCGGTGTGGATACCGGTAGAGGCGTCACGCGTGGGACGCTCGGTCGACTATATTAAATATTCCAGGTACGCTTTTATTTACTCTTATTCTTCTAGTAGGTCTTGGAATTAGTTTCACGGGTAGGAAATTTTGAATTTCTGTCCCTTTTTCGCTTCCGTTGCGCCCCGTGGAACTAGCATATACAAGTAGAGCCGATAAGTTAAGGACTGAGACAGAGGGCTATGTGAAAATTTGAGATTAATTAAAAGGGCGACCGACGCAAGCACTACATTCCCGAGCTACAATCTAACAACTGTCTACTCTAAAAGCTTAATCTTGTTGGATACGGCATGTTTTATTTATTTACTCACTAATATGCTGCAAACAGATAACTTATCTAAGAATTAACTGTTGGATATACAGAGAATTTCAAATTGTCAAGTCTCTGATATATGGCTAGAGATGGAGCACCGTTACCTTAAAGATGGACTTCTTGTGCTGAGCTTTCAGCTTGGACTTCAGCACTCGAGCAGCGATCTCATCGAGCATGTTCTCAGCATCATAGACTGCATCCCTGAGCTCATCCAAGCACTTCCGGATAGTCGGATCAGTTAACTGCTTCACCTCAGCCTGAGCCAGCACCACGTTCTCAGCTAAAGCACTGCATTTCAGCCTATCCAACAGCCGCTCGTCGAGCTTCCTCAACTTGAACAATCCATAAACGTTGCGAGGAGACAACCATTAGAAGATGACTTGAAGACCGGCGGAGATCTGGGGTTGCAACCAGCAAGCTCTCAGCCATGGCTTCTCAGGAGGGAAAGCAATGGAAATGGAATTGATCAAGATAATGGGAGAGGTAAGAAGGAAGCTATTTGGAAAGCTGAAGCTTTTAAGATTTTAGTTGCTGGAATTTCACTTTCGAGCATTTATTATTTAGAAATGACTGTTAACATACGCATTTCTTTTTTGCTATTTGTTCGTCGTCCGCGATCTTTTCGGTGAATTTGCATTAATTCGCAATTCAACATAGGTAGTATCAGCTTCTGAATTTCATGCTGTGCCGACTTTTCCCGGTCTAGTTCAGTCAAGTCTCCGTGATGTTAGAAGTGAAATAGGAGCAACCTGGACACCAATGTAAAAGTTTGAGGGCTGAGACGAGAACAACTATCTGGTCAAAGTTGAGAAATGAGGGGCGTCAAGATCAGGTCGACATTTTCGTCCACTGAGCATTTTATCATAGTGGAAAATAGATTAGTCAATTTTAGTCAATGGGCTCGACGTTTTCGTCCACTGAGCATTTTATCTTAGTGGAAAATAGATTAGTCAATTTTGATTATTTGCTTTAGATTTGGTTGATTAGTTACATATTGACCAGTCACCACAATCACGAGCATCATCTTTCCTTGCATTGGTTTCACCAATCCGATTTTCGCGAGGATCAACCTACCGCGATCAATTTCGTTCCAAATCTACCTCAAAGTTTACGATGCTACCTCCCTTCTGGACTAATTGGAGGGGATTTTGTTATACTAATGCACTCAATCATATTAGTAATTTGTTTCCGACTCGTTCATTCCCATCATGACGAAAGACTGGACTATTTCCAGCATTTAATCCTAAACTAAGTTATCCGTAAATCGAAGCGAACCAAAAGTACACGAGGCTCTTTTCTTCATCAAGGAAAAATCACTATTCAACCCGATCCAAAAAAGGCAGGTCCCATAACCCAGAATAGTTGGGGCACTCAAAACCGTGCTACTCTCCAGGTATCCCTTTCCTCTGAACCGGTAGAATCAGATATAAGGAGGCATATAATACGAGAAAATTGGGAAAACTTGCACCGATCGTGAATTGACACCATTTGGGAACAGCTACTGCGTGAAGATTTATTCTAATTCTGATTCTTACCACGTGAAGTCCATTGAGTATAGAATATATGAATCAGAATTTAGCTTAGCTAGCGTGCATTAGCCCACAAAAAAAAAATGAGAGCGATCACCACTGCACCAATATTCCCGGTTCTCTTACGCTTATAGTCGCGGCATATATATATATATGTATGTTCTGTCCCCCAGCGATCAAATGCTACCAATCATTTCCTCATTAGTTCATCTAGAAGAACTTCTGCGTTGATCGATATCACCTCTTCGGATCTGCAGCTTTTGCTTTATATCGGACTTTTAGTTCGTTGCGTAGATCATGGAGCAGAAAGACAGCAAGACTACGAAGCCCACCGAGCCTCAAGGTTCCTCGTCGCTCTTGCTCTCTCTTTCTTTTGATCATTTCTAAGCTATGTTTTGAGTTGCACCTGATTTGGCTGAGTTCTGGCATGTTCTACGTCTCCCACCCGATCCTCAGTTCCGGGACATTAGCCGTTCTGTCTCATATAACTTTATTTAGTATTCAATTTGAGACTTCATACGTTACTTGGGGGTAGTAGGCTGAGGTAGTCTCAGACATTCCCCTCTCCTCCCAAGCCCTGTGGCCTGGCAAGGTGGTGAACCAGGTGGAGCTCGGCCTCCAGATTCCGCCACTGGGACCTTGATCCACCACACTAGACTTGCGTCGGCCTAGCCTGCCATAAGTTGTGACTGGGGCTGAACCTAGCATATGTAGAACTAGACGTCCAGAGAATTGTTTCAGGACTGCCTTCTTGCGTGAAACATGTGTAAAAAGTTGCCTTCTTCGTCGGCCTTTCTGAAAGATAAACACGAGCTTTTCCGGTCATCACATCCAAAACGATGCACCCCGAAGTGCAACCGGATCCCTTGTTCTCTGAAATGGAAAACTGGAACTGCTTTTACAAACCGAATTAATGAACCAGTTCTCCAATAAATTAACCACATTTCTTTCATTCTTTATTTTTAGCCAAAGCACAAGAGGCTCCTAAATCGGATAGCGAGTCCCAGACTTGGGTCAAGGCAGTGTAAGTATCTATAAATCTTTTCGTCACACAGTAATCATGCTCTTAATCTAATTAATTACCCTTTTCAATATTTTCCATGTATGTATTCTGCAGAGGTCACTATCTGTGCTGCTGCTGGATCTGCTGCGATTCCACTACACCGACCAAGGGAACTAACAAATGATCGAGGATGGTCGCATCAGCAGGTGAAAACATATATGATTCCAATGATTGACGAGCTATGGCGTATTAAGTGTGGGGTTGATTTGTGATTTACTTGATGTAATCTAATAAGTTTCCGAAACTCTTTTTCAAAGTACTAATGTGCGACTTGACTGTAAGAGCAATCGAGTGAATTTATAATATCAATGGACTGTTGGTTAAACTTGAAGAAATTTATTAATGCATACTCCATATAAAGGTAAAGGTTCATACAGCCATTAAACTTGAAACACTCTCAGCATATCGAAGAAGTTCAGCAACCGGAAATCCCACAAAACCACAGAAACAAAAGCACAACATCCCCGATTTAGATATGAAGTAACTCGATTGCTTATTCCTTGCCCAGGAGAGCCAGCAGGAAGGCCTTGTAGTCACCCGAAGTGTCCTTAGCAACCGCCTGGTCAAGAGGGACACTGTTCCTCTTGTAGTACTGCTCCTTGATCTCCTTCAGGTCCTTCTCAGCCCTCATCACGATCACACGTGTGAGCGCATCCTCGTCAGTTCCCACCCTTTTGATTGCATTCCTCAGGACCTGCAGGAAATTAAAGAAACGATTCCTTGTTTTCCGTCCAAAATGAACTGAACTTTTGCGAGTTTGGATGTTTAACTGACTACCTTTTCAAAGTACTTCTTTGGATCATTGATGCATCGAATCGCCGTGCGCACCACTTTTGTGAACTCATTTCCCTCCTCGCCCAACAGATTCTGCAGAACGAAGCAAAAATTATAGATATTTAGTCGGAGCCGTCATTACATAACCGCTGCCGCTCACAATCGAAAATGGTACTCACTTACCTTAGTGATGGAAGTGACCTGGTCATCTCTGTAGCGGTTGAAGGTGGCTATGAGCTGCAACTTGCTCCTCGTGCTCAATATCCTTATCACTTCCTCGTGATTGAATGCCTTGTCTTTGATCGCATTCTGCAGAATCTCAGCCTCAGATGCTGCTAGCCTGGCATTGATTTCGTCACCCTCGTACCTGTATGCGCTCACGAGGCCCACCAAGAGCTAAACACAGCCAGAAAATGAAACTTTTAACACAACTTGTCGTGAATGACCGGTAAAATGTGAAAAGAAAGATGGTTCTAGGAAGATGAGCTTGCCTTGCGGATGTCGCCGCTGGTGTGAGCAGCCACATCTTCTTCCAGGGAATGCTTGTAGCGAAGCTTGTAGGCCTTCCTCACCTCCAACAGCTCCTCAGGAGACAATACGCAAGCAATCTCGACTATCACGTGATAATCGGGAACACCTTTCCTTATGGCCACATTGGCCAACACTGCATAACGATCCGCCGGATCCAGTATCCACCGGTACACTGCTTTCTGTTAAATAACACGTTAAATGACACCAATCACCTCACCATCACTTCACCATTTTCATTATATGAATTATTAGCCAAGTACATTGAGCAAGCAACTACATAGTTAATTAGACTATAGATCCTACCGAATCATATTCTGTAATATATGAACTCTATGGCACAATCGTTATCGGATCCAATTGAACAAGCGATTATATTGTTGAATAAATATGACCATAATTTAGGTTGTTGAATAATATACGCTAATTAAGTAGGTGATCCTAAACTCAGCAAGCATATTAATGGAGTTGTTACAGGAAAAAGTTCATTAATTGAAATTCATCCAAAAATAATATATTAAACTAAAAAATTCCTCAGACTTTTCGCAAAATTCCAAGGAAAATGACAACACGATAATAACTAGGCAAATAGTGTGACATTTGTGTAAGTCATATTATCCTCATATTTTTCAAACTTTCAAGCAATATCGATATGTCGAAATCGAATACGACGAAGCGATCCGAAAGGCTAAAAAGCTCGAAAAATTCAGAGATTCCGACATGCGGTATTATATATCTTAAAGCACCAGGGAAGCATCGATGAAGAAATTAAATTAAATTAATGAACCTCGAAGTCCCCGGAGAGCTCGGACTCGAGGCGCTTGATAAGATCTTCATGGTAGAGCTCCTCGTAGGCTTGCCTGATTTGCTTCCTCTGGACTGCGTTCCTGTGTGCCAGCACTGCTATCAATGCCTTCTCATCCGTTCCCCATCCTTAAAATCAATCGATGAAAATAAATCCAACAAAAAAAAAGAAAGGATTATGAGTGCTCCATTTTCATCTAATCCACACACATCAGCTCAAAAGGTAAATTAAAGAGATGGTAATATGATGGTGATATGGTTTCACATTTACATAAATATATATATTTTCACACATATATACAGATATGATCTAACCTTGGCAAGCCTTTCTGAGAACTTCTGCATCTTCTACAGCAGAAAAATGGTCAGGAACAATGATGGATGCCATTTCTTTTTTCTTTTTTTCTTCTCCCACCCTTTTTTTTTAATTGCTGTTTCAAATTCTAGAATGAGATGTTTTGATATGATGAATGAACTCCTGCAGGTATCCTCGATTATATATGTGCGTTTGTGTTTAGGATATATCGAAAGCAATTATTATATAAATAAATAAGTGTTTGTTTGAACCTGGTTTCATTAAATAAATATAAAATGATGGTGATATTTTTTTGTAATTACTTTCGGTCGTACTTCCACCTGCTTCTTGCTAAATTCTTCTAAAGACACATAAGGTAGGTTTACAAATCTGCATTGGTTAATCAATATGTTGCTCTCGTTACGGCAATAATTCAATATTAATTAATGGGTTAGGTCTTGGACATTTTTCTTAAATAGAAATGGTGTCTACGTGTGAACAACAATGTGGCTATATTTGCACTACGTTACACACATCGACCTGACAGTGCACCTACTCATGTATGTGTCTTGTTACCATGGAAAGATGCGACCTTATAGAGTTCCGTCTCGTGCCCGATGATTTTATGTTTCGGGGTGCTAAATCAAGCCATGGTAAGAACATGCACATAATTCTATAGGTTTCTCGGTATCGAAGGATGCAAAATCCGATAAAATTATATGCTTTCGGTCAGAGAGTCGGTGTGAATTTTTCTTTTCTTTTTTTTTTTTAATGACGAATGTCGAATGTGAACGATAGTCATGATCAGATCAACTTGTATCTTTCCGTATGTTCCGTATTCCCGAAAGGAACATCAGACTCGTGAATACCCCGAATTCCGAGTGTACAATTCTTTTCCCTTTTATTACCATTAATTTTAGTAATGAGCTCTAGAGTGTCATAGTGTACCGCGTATGAGAACGGGGTTGATACCGGATGCAGGTTCAGTCAGTATCGAAAGATGCGACATTATGCAAGTAAGATTGAGGAATCTGATCGAACATGCATGTCAAAATGAAGAATACACATGCAATCAGTCAATTCTATATCGTATCGACCGAACATAACACTTAAGCATAGTAATAATATACCTTTGCAGGCCTTATAGAGGGCTTCGGCATCTTCGACCGGGGAGCAGACGTCGGGGGCGATCAGAGAAGGAGCCATTGTTGCTTGCGATCTCAAACCTTCACCTAATCAACTATCTCGATTTCTTATATGGATTGGGTGACGAATTTTAGTATGAAGAAGATAGATAGCACACACTGCCCTCCCCTTTTTATATGAGTCATGAAAGCATAGGAGTTAACGCCCTGACTCAACATTCACGTTTTCCTCTCGAGCGTTACGATAGCTTTTGAATTTTCCAGATAACATGCATGCAAAGCACTGCCATCGCCCCCCCGATCGCCTTTATTCCTTTTTTTATTTTCTTATGAAAAAGGAATCTAATGGTGGGAAAAGGTGACCTGGCCTAGGCCCCGGCTTTCCTTAAGATCGAAGGTCACGTTTGGTATAACGGAGTGATTGAAAAATTGGACGGAGTCGTTCGGAAAATGATATCATTTTGTATGATCGCCCCATTTCATCTTTTCTCCGTGCCAAACGTGAACGAAGAGCACTCCGTCCGATTCCTTAATCCGATATGTGTCGGTAGCTTAACAAAAAGGAAGTGTATATATGGGCCGGTACATTGGGCTTGGTATGGGTCCTTGCCATGTTATGTTCGGCCTTGAGAGGCAAAAAATCGGCCCATTGGGCTTCGTTTGGGCTCATGAGAATTTTTATTTTTTCGGCCTTCGAGAGACGAAATTGGTCTTGTTTTGGGTTGATGGAAGGGATTTAAATTTTAAGAAGATAGATCCATGGTTCTGGTCAAATATTGCACTGGTTTTGGTGTGATTATTTTTTTTGCAGGAATAAACGGGGCCGAAGCCCGATTAAAAAAAACTAAGAAATACAAAGTCGGGATATGCAGGCCCAACAATATCCCTAAATAAAAAAGCGCTCCAAGGACGTTGGAGGGTGCTCGAAACTGTGTAACCCAAGCGGCAATTATAAAGCTCTTCGTGCTAATCAATACGCACAATTGTTGCCTCCTATATGCATGGATAACATGGACAACCCATTCTCACTCCACTCATTTGCGTATTGGCTCAACAAGTAAGGTAAAGCTTAGGTTAGGTGCACATGACTCTATGACGGTGATTGATAGAAAAGGCAGCAGCAACCACCGGAGGTTGGCAGAGACTATGATGTTGGCCTTAATGGATCGAGACGGAGCACGAATTTGGAAACTAAAATTGATTCATTGAAAGATTCATTTCAAGTCATTCTCGGATGTTACAGCTAACTTTTCTAATCTTTATTGTAACTCATACAATGACGTCTCAAATACGGTCAAGAATCACAATGGACTCTCTCCAATTAACATGCGCCCGTAGAGGTTGTATTCGAGCGAGAGCATTGGTATCATTGTTATCCCTTCAAATTTATCCATTCTAGAGCTCGATCGAACTTTATATATCAATTATGAATCGAGAAAAAGACCAAACACAGCCTGAACTTTAATGACTTGGCCAAATTCTGAGCTTTTGTCTGGACATGCCGACGCCGAGTTGTCGTTTGTGAGGGTACTCGAGGGCCCCACTTGGAACGCTGAAATGAACTACTGAATACGACGCAACAACGTGCGAAGCTCAATGCAATTGGCCGCTAATTTATGTGGAAAAAAAAAAAGGAAAACAAATTCATTTTCTATTCTTTATGACTGAAAGATTTTACCATGAGCTTTATTTTTATCTCCACGTGCGGAATGTAAAATATTATTTCTCTTTGGGATTAGAGAAAATAAAATGTAAATTATTATTTCTCTGGGCATGCCGGGGCCGAGTTGTCCGACAATGCTTGTTTTGGGGGACAGTAAAATTTCCCTATGAAGCCCACTTTCCTACCCAAAAACCGGTTTTCTTTACATTTGACAATTGACTGTCAAATTTTTTTTCTCTCAAAATGGAAATACAAAATAATTAAAAATCAGTGGGGGGAAAAGAAAAAAAGAAAAAAAAGGACAGATCCCAACCTAAATATGCGAAATTCTTGTTTTTGTCACCTTATCCTTCAAAATTAACTTTTGGCCTGAATCTCCCCCCGTCTTCTTCTTCTTCTTCTTCTTCTTCCAATCATACAATACAGCACCAAGTCTCCCTCTCTGACTCAGTAATTCATCAACATCCTCTGTGCAATCCCAATCCAATCCAATTCAATTCCCACCATTACCCATCTCCATTTCTTCCGTCGAGGAAGCTTAAAGGTGATTCCTTTATCGAGATCAACCCGCCATGGCATCGAATTCAAGGCGAATGATGCTGGGCTGATCTTCCTCAGCTGATTTCGCTTTCTGGGTCTGTTCAGCTGACCCGATTTGGATCAATGTCAATGCCCGTCTCGGTTGATTTGGAGAAGGTGATCCGAATAAAGGAATTCTTCATTTAGTAAACGGGGCTTTGCGAGGATGAAATGACTTCCCGGCAGGATAATGCTGATCCCAACAATGTACCAGGTAACCTTTTTCGTGGTGGTTGCGTTGAATTATACAGTGGGTTGCATGATCATTGTTTGTTTCGATTTCGGTTTTGTGTTTTTAAAGAAGTGGTTGATTGTCTGTGGCAAAATGGGAGCTGAGAAGGGAAGGTTAATGGTGAAGTTTATGTGGTCGTCTGCACAAACTGCATCTGTGATGGCACATGGTGCAAAAGTTTCACAAATTACTGAATTCTAGCAGCACAAGCATCCATGGAAATGTGATTAAAACGGGAAAGAAAAAGCTCATATTAAGATGGTCAGATGGCAGAAATTGTAATTGACCTTTGGATAAGCTGTTGTTATTCGATGCAGCCGTTTGTTTGCTCAGTGAAGTAATGGAAGATGGTGCAGAACATCTAATATATCCTGTATGTTAGCTGTTTAGCTTTATTTTTATGCCTATAATCGGTCTTGAGTCGGAGAGTATGCGGCCTGTCCTAAGGGAGGCAAATAAGCTGCTTTGTTTAAATTTGGTCATGAGTCAGAGAGCACTTCGTGTTTGTTAGCATCGGTTCATCTTCTTCGCAGGCATCCATATATACTGTTTGCATTGAAGTCACTACGATCAGCTTTCTTTGATGCTTTTAGAAAGTTCTGATCATTTAAAGTGCTCAATGTAATGAATTGTTCACTACATATCTTCTGTTCCTGTTCATTTTCTTAAAGATACTATCATTGTCGTTATCTTTATGTCAGGGACTTGCCTCTCAGACCTCCTACGTGCAGAACTCCCTGATTGGGAATACGAAAAGGAAGATCCACCCGATTGGAAATGCAGAAATGACAGAAACACTTCTTCTTCAGGTAATTTTTTGCTTGAATATATGCTTTTTTTTTTCTGTCACCTCTCTCTCTCTGTAATTAATACTTAGCTGAAACCGATTCATATTTTCATTAGTAAGATGATTTGGCTGCTTACTCCAAGTTTTCTGTCATGTCATACTACTTTCTGATCTATACGAACCTACAGATTTTGGCATTGCTGTTACAAATCACTGGTTCTTAACTTACACAATACTGAACAATTACTTTTCCCACAATGGAAATCAGTTTTTTTAGACGTATCAAAATCTATCCTTTCATTTGTTCTCCGTATTCCCCATATCAATCTTTCAGGACCACAGGAAAGGCTAGAGAGGCTGATGAACCAATCTGGGAATAGGTCTTGTGCAGATTGTGGGGCTGCAGACCCAAAATGGGTGTAAGTCCTCTATCTTTAGAAGTTTATTTATTTGCTTTTTTTCTGTAAATCTCTTCTAAAATCACAGAAAAATCCATCACAGTATAAAACATACTTCCTCTAGACATTGACAGTTATAAGATCTGTAGATTCTTTGTAGAATTTAAACTTTCAAGCCTTTCATTCCTTTTCTTTCTCTCTTTTTTCTTTTTTCCCGCTTGAAACAAAACTTTTATTCAAGTGTGTCTTTGTTCATGTTTATAACCATCACATTGCATATTGACCGGTCCTCATTGCATGTCAGATCGTTAAGTCTGGGGGCATTTGTCTGTATCAAGTGTTCTGGTGTTCATCGAAGTCTCGGTGTGCACATAACAAAGGTAGAAATTCCTGAATTATATTTCTTGAAGTAGTTCCATGGCGAGAAATACTTGAACAGAAACCTAAATTCTGGACTGGCAGCCTTGCTCAAAGACTAACAAATATAAACACGCCTTCATTATACCTACATCTTGTAGCAGAGTAGCGGGATGATATTTCTACTGCCCACTAGAGTCTGATTTGGAAAATTTTTCGGCAGGTTTTATCGGTCAATCTAGACGACTGGACAGATGAGCAAGTCAACGCCTTAGTCGATTTGGGAGGAAATACGGCAGTAAATTTGAAATATGAAGCTTGCCTTCCCCACAACTTCACGAAACCAAGACCTGATTCCTCTACTGACGAGCGCTCTGATTTCATTAGGTAATTGTACATACAGTGATCATAAATTCTTGCAAATAAATCCCAACGTTTTCAGGAATCTAAGTAGAGGATGATACTTATTGTAATACCAGGAGAAAATATGAGCAGCAAGAATTTCTGTACTCTGAAGAACGGATGAGTTGCCCCTTCGTTCCAAATCGTAAGGACTCGAATTCTACCCAAAATGACTCTTCGAGCAATAGCACTGCCCAAGATAAGAAAAATCTTGACAAGCAGGCCACAAGGCATCGAATAGGGAGCGCTTTTCGTAACAGCTGGGGAAGAAAGGAGTCCGAGCACAAGACTTACAGGAAGAAAAACTCATCGGTAAATAAGCTCTTCCGTGCAACCAACAATATTTATTGGTTAAAATTCTCCATATGACCAATTTACAAGAAATTTTGATGGGATTTCACCAATCTGAATTACTGCATGGGAGTGAAATGATCACAAAGGACTTCATTTCTTATTTTGGTATAAGTAGAGGACTTTCATTTCACATTTGAGAATATCTAATTCCTTTCTGCAGGCAGGAATGGTCGAATTTGTTGGGTTGATCAAGGTCAATGTGGTCAAGGGCACTAACCTGGCTGTTCGTGATATGATGACTAGTGACCCTTATGTCATTCTCACGTTGGGCCAACAAGTGAGGCTTTTCTCGACATTTAAAATGGTGAGGCAGAAACATGGTATTAGTACATTGACTGTAAGTTGTTCACTCTTTTGCAGTCCGTAAAGACGCGTGTCATTAAAAACAACCTTAACCCGGTTTGGAATGAAAAGCTAATGCTGTCGATTCCCGACAATGTTCCTCCATTGAAAGTGGTGAGTTTCCTTTTCTAGATAATCAGAGTAGAGACCAGCAAAGCCATAGACCAACATAGACTAAAAAGTGGAAGTCTGTCTCCGTGCAGCTTGTGTATGACAAGGACACATTTTCTACTGACGATTTCATGGGAGAGGCTGAGATAGACATCCAAGCCCTCCTCACTGCAGCCAAAGCTTATGAGAATTCATCCATCACCGAGCCAATGCAACTTGGGAAGTGGCTTGCTAGCAAAGACAACACCCTGGTGAAGGACAGCATCATCTGCCTGTCTGATGGAAAAGTCAAGCAGGAGATAACCCTTAAGCTTCAAAATGTGGAGAGAGGGGAGCTCGAGATTGAGCTTGAGTGCGTACCCCTCAGTCAGTAAGCTGGAAATTTGTCCCGACGACATTTCGTCGGTTTATTCGAGTAACTTTTTAGGTGTATGAACTTGTGAATTATAGTGGATGTAAACTAGGGAGTTCCAAACGAACTTCAATGAAATTAGTAGATTTAGCTTAATCCGTGCCTTGAACATTTAATTTTGTATCTTCCTCGTGTCTTAGAACAGCAAAGGCCTCTTTCTCACCTCTCGAGGCCTCTCATCTTGTTTTCTTCTCTTTGCCTTTATTTGGACGTATAATTTTCTTTTTCCCTCCTCTTCTCTATTGGTTACTTTATATACCTACTGAACCTAATCACCATCATCAATTAGCTTCTTTGGCTCCCGATCATACCAAACTTATTGGCAAAATCCATACCTCTTTCGAACTCACCACACGTTGGGGAACCTCTTTCGCCGGTTATGTTTTCCAACCTATAAATTTTCATAAAATAGTGCTGCTGAATGTAATGTCTCCATATATACCGAAAGGTTCACCAGCTAGGTTGGGCCATTGATACACATTTTAGCTCCATGGAAGGCGTTGGTTCAAAAGATGAGCGCAGATTCGAAGGTCGGATGGGTGGTATGATTTGCGTTTTTTTTTTTTATTTTATAATTTTCAGTTTTGTTTCATGTTCTCGTAGATGAGCAATGCTGGTGGTTAAGTTTCCCATTGCCCATCTCATTCACTGTCTTTTTTTTCCTTTTTTTCCTGATCACGTTATTCGCAGTGGCTTGGTGTTAATAAAGAAATGAAGAAAATGGTCATCCACACCACTGCCGATAAGGTAATCTTCCAAAGATTAATCATTGAAACCGGCCCCTAGAATGAATTATCAAAGTATTGCCATTAACATTGTTCTCGTGTGAGGGCATGTGGGTTAGGTATCCAATAGCCTCGGTTCATTCTTTAACAGTGTCCGTGGTATCTAATTTGACGGTTAGGGTGATGTTCATTTACTGTGGGGGAAAAGGGTAAGAATTTCCCGGGTCACCCGTTGATTAAGGATTGCGGAATATGATCCTGAATATGATTCAGCGGCTCCGCTGCTCAAGGTTGTTTCGTGAATATTTATTCGTTTATGGCTTTCATCTTTTACATAACTTGATCTCTTTATATTGCTGCAGTACAGAAATGTGAGGCTCGACAGTCTCAAGAACAAACGGAAGGTCATCGACTGGTATGCTAGTGAAGTGGTCAGAGAAAGGATGTCCTTGAGACGTACGATAGAAGACATGAGACTTGACGCATTACTTGGAGCTTCTTCCCCCTTGCAGAACAGAACGATGTGCTATGACAGGAGAGATGTCTCTCTCTCCGAAGAATCATGAGTTTGGCCTTTGTCTCCGGTCTCTTTTCCAGGTTTGATATTCGTGCGTGCCGAGATATTGCTTTTGGGCCGGGGTTGATTGCTTGGATGAACAATAACTAATGCGGCTCGTTGGATGAACACTAATGACTTATAAAGAACATAACCAAGCGAAATTGCACACGCCAGGGTCTCAACCAGCCAAGTAGGCGCATTCTGCATGATGAATAGTAGATCGTATGTCTTTGTGCGAATGTCAGGATTACCTGGGCTCCTTAGGTACCGGTCATTACTCGGCCAACTCAAGCCATGCCACTCATTGTAATCTGATTAATCTTCTAGATCAGCTCCGATATCTAAGACGCCTCTGGAGTTCTTCTATCACAATTTCCACAATTTCAGTACATGATCATTAACTCATCAACCGGAGAAATCCGTGCCTGAAAGAAGACATAGCGAATTAGGTTATAAAACAAGCCCTTCTTTCATTTCAATTGATCAGCAACAACACCGGCAATCCTTTCGGTAGGATGATACTACTTGCTAGTATTTACAGGACACTCGCACAAAGAGAGAACCGATCTCCCTACAACCCGTTTACAAAGACAGGCAAAACAGCCGTTCTTGGTCTTTACATATTACATACACCATTTAGTACCTCCAGTTCATTGAGGCGATGAACATCCATTCCCGTTGATGAGAAGTTCACCCTAAAAAACAACTCGTGAACCCTTCGTGGATTCGACTACAAAAAACCATAACCACATTATTTGCAGCGAGAGTAATTTCCCATCAAACAACCCTCAAGTTCAATGGCTACCTAAGAGTACGAATTGAAGCCTCAGGGCGATATCAGGAACAGCAATGAGGGCACCGAATCAACCCGTTCTCATTGCACTCCAAGCACCTCTTGAGCTCCTCTTCATCTTCATCAAACACCTTCTTACTCCCATTACAATTCGTGCAGGGCATGAATCTCACGTCCCCACAGGAATCACAGACAAATCCCGGTGCCATTTTCGGGTACCCTGCGATGATCTTCGTGAGCTCGCCCGTCTCATACAGCTGTCTGATCACATCGGCTCCGCCCATATACTTGCCCCCTATAAAAACCTGAGGCAAAGTCACAATCTTCTCATTGCGCAACACATTCTGAAGCTCCTTCTTGTATGCCAAGTCCATCGATACATCCCTCTCATCAACCCAGACCCTGAATCCTCTAAATATCATCCTCACTGCATAGCAATCCTCGTAGGTACGGCGAACCCCACGTAAACTAGTGAAATACACGACAATTCTGTCCTCCGTGCCCGGTAACCGTATGGGCAAGCTACTGCCATGACTCGAGCCAATCGATTTCATAGATTTCAGCCTAGAGGGCAATTGTGGGGGGGAGTCGCTGGGCGATGGGGACGGCGACCTTGAGGACTCGAACAAATTCCGGAGCTTCATGACCTTACCCTTGAATGAGTTGCTCGTGGGCATGAATGACTCGATCGAATTGTACAGCTTCTTGATCGAACCGCCCCGCTCGAGGGACGGGTTACTGAGGTACGGTTTGGCCGAAGGTTCCATCGGCTTTGTCTGCATCGTGAGTGACCGATTGAAGATGGACGACTTGGGCTTGACGGGGTATTCATAATTGTTCTCAACATTGGCCATCGGGAACGAAAATCTCCGAGCCTTCAATGGAAGTCAAGATGAAAAACGCAACCTATACCGATCAAAGAACTCCAAACTCCGGATTCCTTGAGAGGAGGAAACGACGGAACAAGATCGCCGCCAAAATTCGAGCTTTTCCGGGGGCAATTGGGGATGAAACCGCGAGCTTGAAGCCTTGAACGATCGGAGAATTGGGAATTCCGATTCTGGGGTTGCTTGAATTGGGGTTAAGGATGCGCTAAGAATCAAGAACCCGGAATAACGGTGGAGGACGATTCTGGGCTTTGTCTGCGTCGAAAGCTTTGAAGGGTTATCAATGGCGGAAATGCAGAGGAGCTGCTTTCTCGAAAGCGTGGGCACAAAGCAAAAAACTTTCGGATTGGACTCGCAGGGAAATGGTAAAGGGTCGATGAAAATCAGAGGAAAAAAAAAAAAATATATATATATATATATATATATATATATATATAAAGGATGGGAAATTCAGATAAGAGAGAAAGATAGAGAGGAGAGAGAACGCTGCTTTTGAATTTGAAGCTTTTTCGGTGATGGCGTCTCCCTGCGTGTGTGTGGTGATGAATGGATGACTTTTGGAAGAGGCGGTGGGGGACGCGCCTTCTAACTCTCGACAGCTTTAGTTGAATTTTCCTCTTTTTATTTATTTTAATTTTCTTTGGACCGCCTTGTTTGAATTTTTCCTAATATATGTATGAATCTATATCTATTTATACATCTATATAAACTTGACTGTTTTTGCGAGAAAAAGTACTATTCGAATTCCGTATTCTCGTGATTGTGATTTGCTTTTATTTATTTTTTATTATATTTTTAAGAAATTCATTTTACTTATAGTATATTATATTCGATTTTCGACGAATAAACGAAGGAAAACAATAAATACGTTTACATTATTATCTTGTCTTATTAAGAAATAAATTATTAACGATAAAATAAATAATAAAATTGTAAAGTAATACAATAATAAATACATTACTTAACGTTGAAGTAAATAATAATATTATAAAAGAATATATTAATATATATATATACATTAACGATTAAGTAAATAATATTAATATGCATATTTATTTTTTATAAGTTTTACAATAAATTAATTTTCATGAATTTCATTGCAAAATTGATAGATAGCATACTCGATCAAATGAGTGATTTTCTCGTATACTACGTACCACATTCTACTATTATGATATAGTCTTTTAAGATCTAGGGTAGTATGGGTATATACGGATTCTATACTTGCCACACTTATATTTTTCTACTTATTTTATTGGAAAAATAATAAACTCTAATTGACGAAGTGTATAAATTCAAATTATTTTTCATAAATTATAAAATGTGTTGTTTTTTGCTGGTTACCAAGGACATGTTGGCTCTAACATTATTCAAGAAAAAGGATTACTAGATTCAATTAATTGCTTCAACTTAATTTTAACTGATTACAGAACATTAATGATCTTATTACTTTAAAAATGATTAATCTCACATAATTTTTTCCATTAACTATCATATATTACCTTAAATGCCACAATAAAAAATTTTCATAATAACATCATTATTGACCTTACGTAGCACGGGCCATCATCCTAGTATATGTCACGTTGAATTGGTTCTCATCTATATATGTATACATACATACTTTAGGTTCCTACTAAGAATGATGGGATATTAAAACATATACGGAAATTAATGCTATTGTTTTTCCCTTTTTATCCCCTTAACCGTGAAATCATGTCACTTCACATAAAAATGTCATCTAGTTAAATCATTCAAGACATCCATTGCCTGTCCTCTTACGGGGCATATATGCTTGAATTTTACTTGTATAAGACCTTATCTCGCTCGAGCATTTTGTTTGGTTATCTACCTAGAAAGACTTATATTTGGGATGAGACATATGCCATGCGTTAGTCTATTCTATATACTAAAAAAAGTGTCTAATTCTTTTAGGAAACCGTCTTAGTATTCTTGTAGTTATTTGATCGGTTTTGCCACGAGAACTACATCATAACAAGTCGATCTAGAGATCGAGCATAATAGATGGCTCCTTAAACAGATGAGATAGATGTTGCTATATATGTTGGAATAATCATACATATTTCATTTATACAAATTTGGACTTAATTATATCGTATGGGCTTATGGACTTGTAATACGACTTGCAATCCGTGGCCAATTTCTAAGCTTTCTTTTTTATATGTTTGGACCAAAAATCTTAACCAGGAAAGTATTTCGCGGTTAAAAATTTTCCGGCCATAAATAGGAAAGAATTTGAACCGTGACCCATGATATTCTCATAATAACATGGTGGTTCTCCTATATTTACTCTAATAAATAAATTAAATTAAATTAATATAATATCATTATTCACTTTCCGAGTAACCCAGTTTACTTTCCAAATACAATAATGTATGATTTCATGGTTAAAATTTTCCTTATAATCTTAACATTTTTGGTAACCTTAACAACACTCAAACCAAAAGGCACCTAGGAGAGTTGAGCTACGAGACTAGACATCAATTTCTTTAGTTCCTGTAAGGGCCCAAGCAATTCAATCCGGACACTGAAGAGATCCGTAACTGAGTATATCCCAACTATATTTCATATCTTATGTTTTGAGCGTATAAGGTTGGTACATAACGTAGATAAGTTGTGGAATCGGTGTTTTAATAAGCATATCTCGAATTGATCAATGAGATGTTATCGAACAATACTTACCAGGTACAATATCTCATAATCTTATCAATAAGCCGTTTAGGAGTTACAACATCAATTCCTGCCCCGGGATCGATCAATATAAATTCAAGACAAACATAGTTAGGAGTGCACATAAAATGCTCTTAATTAGGAAGAGATGGTCGATTGCATATTATATCGTGTATTTACAAATTATGCCCCCGATGGTCGAGAAGGGACTAGCTATACAAACACGATCACAGCATTAGAGATGGCTTCGTGCTCCTTTTGCCCCGGGTAGTCAGTACCTGACCCGTAAATCGAATCGAGAGATCCTAATCTCTCATCATTCTATCCAAAAATAAGGACCTCAAAGGGGGAAAAGAAGAAAAAATCAGTCGAGATAGTACCGTTCCTCAGGGCCATCGAGAGAATGAGCAATCTCCTCAGCCAGCAAGAAGCAGGCGGAGAGCCAAGCGCTGAGTGTCCCCCACACGTTCATCGCCACCCATATCATCATTCTGCTCCTCATCGCCACAGCCAATATTTACTCACGTCACGGCTTCCGTCCCGATAATTGCCTCCGCACAAATACTCAGGGCCCCGATGGCTGCGGCGCGTGCATCAATTTCAAGAATCAGCGGGCTAGTACTGAGTCTTCAGACTCCCCTCAGGCGGATCACCAACCATTCATCATTGGGTAACACATGTCTCAAGAATCAATCTGACCGCATGTGTACGGGCCTTTGCATTTTCTTTTCTTCTTCTTCTGCTCAATCTTCTCCAACTTTTGAGCTCTGAAAGAGTCTTTTTTTTTAACTCTTAAGCCCCCAATCTCAGATCCCTGTCGTCGTGGTTGAGTGAGAATTCCTTGTGCTCTCTGCCAGTTGAAAATATAATGTTTCTGGTTGAAAAGCCCATATTTATAGATATGTGCATATATATACGATTCTGTATATGTATTAAATTACTTTATCCAAAAAGAAAAAAAGAAAGAAAATTTGATTCATTCATCCTATAATGCCTCTGATGAATTAGGAACGTGTACGTACGCGTAATACGCCTTGCTGGAAATAAGGACAGTGACAACCGTGGAGTCGCTGTATATATGATTGGATATTTCCCTAATATCTACGACTAGATAAGGGCAGCTCCAGCTCCAGTGTTCAGCGTGTCAGATCTGCTGGGGCCGCAGTCCGCCGTTCACAATTTGGTTATATCAGCACCGGCCGGCTTAGAGCTTGCATCTGCAGTACCATGGAGAGATCGGCAACGATAAATGACTTACCAGAACAAAAAACGAGAAAAAATAATAAAGATAAATATGACAAGGAAGATGCAATAGCGCTACTCTCTTCTGGAAAGATATGTATTATGATGATAAGACAGGATGCCACTAGTGTAGGATTGCAATACCAAAACATACAAGGGATATCGTTTGGTTGGCGAATTATTAAATTATGAAGAAAACTTTCACCGGAAAAAATGATAACGAATATTAGATAATTAGAAAAATAAATTCAGAAATATAATATTGTTATATTATCGTAATTGGTAAGTACAATATATTTTTTAAAAAGTATTCGATACCGTAATATTATAGTATTTGGCACAAAAATAGATTGATTGGGAAGATAAGTAAATTTGCAATAGTTTCCTTATCATATTATATTCTCATAGGAATAAATAATTAAAATTAAAATTTAAAAATGAAAAAAAAATATTTTTTTAAAATCTTAATTTTATTTATTCAATAACAAGTACTTAAAATAATTAAATAATAGTATATCCATAATATTATATATAAATAATAATGAAGATTTACTTTATTATTTTAATTTATAATAAACTACACGCATATCCACACTATGTGAGCAATTAAGTAATAAATAATATTTTTTTGACATTAATGCATGAATTCTATAACTTTAACTATGATTTTTTTTTTGTTTTAAGTTCAAAATAGTTATGTGCAATTGTTTTAATAATGTGATACTCAAAATATATAATGAGAAGAGATTGGGAGCATATTAAATGTTATTGTGAGATTGGAGAGAAGGGAGAGAGTAAAAAGTGAAGAGATAGTAGGAGAGAGCAAGGGGGGGTGAAATAGTATGTAGATATATTTTATTACAGTCAAATATCTCAAGATATCTTCGAGTATCACTAAGATTGTGTAATTCTGTAAAGTATTTTTTTGTTTTAGGCTAGACTTTATTTGTTTCCTAGTTAGACTCCATATGTCTAGAGATTTACCACAATGTAAACATCCATATAATCATGGCTTTACTGCTGAATGAATTACTGAAGAATCTGCAGATTTTCCTTCTCTGCAACTCTGATTTCTTCCCAGCTTCATCATCCGTTACATACCGATTTCTTCATGGTATCAGAGCAGGCGGTCTAGGGGCCGTGTCAAGTCTCAAACGTATTCTTTGCTTGGCAAATCAATCGACCGAGTTCCTTCCTGATCATGTCAGGAGACAATACAACTCAGGTTGCTCTTCCCACTAGAGGAGGCGTCCAAGGAAACGCTGCCTTGCTGCCAACAGCGAACACAACAGCGCTTGTTTCTCCACTTACCGTGACATCATCGGATGGGTCAGTGTTACGGCTAATTGAATGCAAACTGAATGGAGAAAATTATCTCACATGGTCTCGACTAATGCGAATGGCTCTCCGTGCCAAGAATAAGGTTGGCTTCATTGACGTGACTCTAGCCGAGCCTGCAGAAGGTGATCCCAACAAGCCTCTGTGGGTTATGGCAAACTCTTTAGTGGTCACATGGATAGTAAACTCACTGGAGAAGGACTTACATTAGTATAGCATGTATTGAAAATGCTCGGGTCCTATGGGAAGATTTGAGGCAACGATATGCTCAAGGAAATGAAACACGAGTATATCAGCTTAAGAGTGAAATATATATCTCTCGACAGGAAGGGAGGCTTGCTGCAGATTACTATGGGTTGCTCGAGGGGCTTTGGGATGAATTGGACAACCTCCTGGAGTCGGTATCTTGTTCCTGTGCGTGCGTCTGTGGAGTTGCTGCCAGTCGACCAGGGCAAAGAGAACGGGAAAAGGCCCACCAGTTTCTCATGGGATTAAATCCCGAATTTGCAACGGTTCGTTCAAATATACTTAGTATGGATCCCTTCCCTAGTCTTAATCGTGTTTATCAGATGATTTGCTAGGATGAAAGGCAAAGAACCATAGCACGATCTCACGAGTCACAAAGGACTAGAAGCTGCTACTTTTGCGGCAAAGGGGCCAGCTGAAAGTAAGTCTACGGTTCAGCAAGGAGGTAATAGACCTCAATGTGATTTTTGCAACCATATTGGACATACAAGGACCACCTGCTACAAGCTCCATGGGCGTCCAACAAATTCGGATGGGCAGCGAGGTTCTGGCGGCTGGGATAATCAACCTAAACCAGGGAGTTCGAAGGGATGGAAGGGAACATATGGGAAGAAGCAGTACAGTGCTTCTGGTAGGCGATCTACAGGCGCCCTGAACCAAGCCAATGCCGTACAGACAGCACAAAGCTCCAATCAGTCTTTCACGACGTTACCTTTCTCTGAGGGACAACTTCAACGTCTCCTTTCATTGGCCGGGCCCGATGAAAAGGGTGAAACACATACCAGTAATCATTTCATTTTTATTCGTTGCAATGAAACATGAATTATAGATATTGGGGCTTCAAGGCCCATGACCGGTTGCTCTCATTTGTTATTTGATTCATATTCTTTACAAGGTGATTCACCGGTTTTCATTCCCAACGGAAAATCTGTGCAAGCTACGCACATTGGCAGAGCACGAGTTGGGGGGATTTCATATTATCTAAAGTCTTATTAGTCCCGGATTTTGATTGCAATTTGATATCGGTCTCTCGGTTATCAGAAGAAATGAATTGTCAGATAAAATTTTCTTCTGAATTGTGCCATTCAGGACTGCGCATCGAAGAGGATGATTGGAGTCAGTGAGCTCTACGGAGGGGTTTATCATCTTCGTTATATTATTCAAGCTTGCAAAATAAATAAGGTGGCAGCGGTCAAGGAGAATAATGTGTGGCATAAAAGACTTGGACATCCATCTTCACGTATTTCTATTCCCGGGATAATGTTTGAGAGTAGCATGAATAAAGACTGTGAGGTTTGCCATAAAGCTAAGCAAACTCGATCTACATTTCCGAATAGTTTGAATAAAGCGAGCTTTAAGTTTCAATTGATACATGTTGATATATGGGGTGCTTACAAAGTTCGGTCTCATTCGGGTGCATATTATTTTTTGACGATAGTTGATGATTTTAGTAGAGGCTTGTGGGTCTACTTACTGCGAGATAAATCGGAAGCAAAGCGACATCTAATGAGTTTCTGTAATCTTGTCCAGAATCAATTTGATACAACCGTGAAAATAATCCGTAGTGACAATGAATTTGAATTCTTATCTCGAGATATGCAGGAATTCTACTCGCAGAAGGGAATAATCCACCAGACTTCATGCGTCGACACCCCTCAACAGAATGGGCGTGTTGAGCGAAAACATCGACATCTTCTAAATGTCGCACGAGCCTTGCTCATTCAGGCGTCACTTCCGGCTAAATTTTGGGGTGAGTGTATCTTAACGGCGACATATCTAATCCCAATATCACACCAACCCCGACATTATCCGGGAAAAGTCCATACGAAGTGTTGTTTGGTAAGCCACCTCCCTATTCACACTTAAGGGTATTTGGTTCCCTTTGCTATGCACAAATAAGGCTACCACTGAAAGATAAGTTCAAAGAACGGGCACGGAGATGCATTTTTGTAGGCTATCCCTATGGCAAGAAGGGATGGCGCGTGTATGATTTAAAGACTCGAGAATTTTTTGTCTCAAGGAATGTCATATTTTATGAACATTCGTTCCCATTCCAAGTTTCGGATTTAATCGAGGAGGATGATGGGTCACCTCTGTCCTTGAACTTAGAAGATGGAGCTGTTGGATATAACGGGGAAAAGAAGAATTCGGGCGATCGGCACAGGGAACAGCCCAGCTCATTCGAGATAGAACACGGACCAGCCCTGTACATAGGAGGTCCAAGTGCCGGCCCAGCCGTAGCAAGCAGCCCAGCGAATTTAGCACCAAGCGGATCAGGTCGCGCGTTTCTTTCAGACCCGACGGACATGGATAAAGTGAATTCTGATTTAAGCGAATTCGGCCCAAATTCATCTGAAAGCCCAGTTCGTTCTCCTTCACGATTAAGTGGGACTCCGGCCCATACTTATCCTTTGCTGGGCTCTATGAATCAACCTAGTTCGTCCAACAATAGTCCAGCCGATTCATTCTCCCCGAATTCTCCAGTATTACGTCGGTTAGAACGAATACGAGGGCCACCTCCTTTTTTGAAGGACTTTGTTTGTCATATGGCAATGGCCGAGTCACCCCCTGTTCGCTTAATCGATTCTCCACTTTCCACGGGTACTCCATATCCTTTACAAGCCTATTTATCTTACACAGGTGCCACCGATAAGTATATTTCATTTCTTGCTGCTTCCGATGAAGAGCTTTGATCATATAAAGAGGCTGCTCACGATCATCGATGGCAAAAGGCTATGGCTGAGGAACTACGAGCCCTTGAACTAAATGGCACGTGGACTCTTAGTACTTTACCTTCCGGGAAGAAACCTGTTGATTGTAAATGGGTTTACAAAGTTAAGCGACATGCTGACAGATATGTTGAGAGATATAAAGCTCATCTTGTGGCTAAAGGCTTCACACAGGTAGAAGGGGTTGACTTTACTGAAACTTTTGTACCTGTTGCCAAACTTGTAACTGTCAGATGCTTTCTCGCTGTTTCTGTTGTCAAGAAATGGGAGATTCATCAGATGGATGTGCATAATGCCTTCCTCCATGGTGATTTACATGAAGAAGTTTATATGTCGCTTTCGCCCGGTCTTCTTGCCACTTCCCCGGGACAAGTATGTCGCCTACACAAATCCATTTATGGACTTCGACAGGCTTCCAAAAATTGGTTCTCTAAACTAGCTGATGCCTTATATGCATACGGCTTCAAGCAATGTGGAGCTGATCATTCCCTTTTCACTTACTCTAAAGGTAGTACATTCATTGTTGTACTTGTCTATGTGGATGACTTGTTGGTCGCCAGCAATTCATCAAGTCATTGCGCTTCATTCAAGAGATACCTTAGCTCATGTTTTCGAATTAAAGACTTGGGTGCCTTGCGGTATTTTCTTGACATAGAAGTGTCTCGCATGAATTCGGGATTATTCCTCTGCCAGCGAAAGTATGCTCTTGATATTTTGTCTGAATGTGGGATGTTGGACTCTCATCCTTCAGAATTTCCCATGGAACATAATCATCAACTCTCTTCCGAGTCCGGTACTCTACTTGATGATCCAGGACAATATCGTCGGTTTGTCAGGCGTCTTCTTTACCTCACCGTTACAAGACCGGACCTCACTTATTCCGTCCAGATCCTATCGCAAAATTCATGCAGGCACCTCGTCAAATTCATTGAGATGCAGCTATTCGTGAGCTTCGTTATGTCAAGCAGTCGCCGAGTAAAAGAATTTTTATTGGTCCGCAATCGTTGGAACTCACTGCATTCTGTGATTCTGATTGGGCTAGCTGCCCGATGACCCGGCGTTCCGTCACCGACTATTTCGTCAGTATTGGAGGTAGTCCTATTTCCTGGAAAATGAAGAAACAAACTACTGTTTCGCGTTCTTCAGCTGAAGCAAAGTACAGGGCCATGGCTACCACAGTCAGTGAGATCATTTGGTTACGCAGCTTGCTATCATCTCTCGGGGTCTCATTGTCTCGACTCTCGACCTACTCAGTTATTTTGTGATAATCAAGCAGCACTTCATATTGCTGCTAATCCAGTCTTTCACGAACGCACAAAACACATTGAAATTGACTGTCATTTCATTCGTGATCATATTAAGAAGAATGTCGTAACTACCGCCCATATTTCCACGAAGCATCAATTGGCGGATCTTTTCACTAAGGCATTGGGACGCGAACGATTCAAATTACTTCTCAGCAAGTTGAGTGTTCGGAATCCTCACGCTCCAACTTGAGGGGGGAGTATTACAGATTCTATACTGCCCACACTTACATTTTTCTACTTATTTTATTGGAAAAATAATAAACTTTAATTGGTGAAGTGTATAAATTTCAAATTATTTTTCATAAATTATAAAATGTGTTGTTTTTTGCTGCTTACCAAGGACATGTTGGCTCTGACATTATTCAAGAAAAAGGATTACTAGCTTCAATTAATTGCTTCAACTTAATTTTAACTGATTACAGAACATTAATTATCTTATTACTTTAAAAATGATTAATCTCACATAATTTTTTCCATTAAATATCATATATTAGCTTAAATGCCACAATAAAAAATTTTCATAATAACATCATTATTGACCTTACGTAGCACGGGCCATCATCCTAGTATATATATAATATGATGAAAAAAATAAAATAAATGAACTAAGGCTTTTTTTTTGGGTGGGGGGGAGGGGGATTTTGAATATGGAAAGGAAGTAATTATACATGCGTGTCTTTTGATTGTCCATGTCACGTTGAATTTGGTTCTCATCTATATATACATACATACTTTAGGTTCCTACCAAGAATGATGGGATATTAAAACATATTAGGATTGGACAATCTTAATTTGAATGAATGAAACGAAAGAGGTGAGTATAGATATGCTTTCGGATGCCAAATAACTTTCCAATTATTTATACATGACGTTAAGAAAAAATATAAATACGGAAATTAATACTATTGTTTTTCCCTTTTTATCCCCTTAGCCGTGAAATCATGTCACTTCACATAAAAATGCCATCTAGTTAAATCATTCAAGACATCCATTGCCTGTCCTCTTACGGGGCATATATGCTTGAATTTTTCCTGTATAAGACCTTATCTCGCTCGAGCATTTTGTTTGGTTATCTACCTAGAAAGACTTATATTTGGGATGAGACATATGCCATGCGTTAGTCTATTCTATATACTAAAAAAAGTGTCTCTAATTCTTTTAGGAAACCGTCTTAGTATTCTTGTAGTTATTTGATCGGTTTTGCTAAGAGAAACTACATCATAAAAAGTCGATCTAGAGACCGAGCATAATAGATGGTTCCATAAATAGATGAGATAGATGTTGCTATATATGTTGGAATAATCATACATATTTTCATTATACAAGTTTGGACTTAATTATATCATATGGGCTTATGGACTTGTAATACGACATGCAATCCGTGGCCAATTTCTAAGCTGAAGCCCAAGTGATCTGTTTTTCCCTTTCTTTTTTATATGTTTGGACCAAAAATCTTAACCAGGGAAAGTATTTCGCGGTTAAAAATTTTCCGGCCATAAATAGGAAAGAATTTGAACCGTGACCCATGATATTCTCATAATAACATGGTGGTTCTCCTATATTTACTCTAATAAATAAATTAAATTAAATTAATATAATATCATTATTCACTTTCCGAGTAACCCAGTTTACTTTCCAAATACAATAATGTATGATTTCATGGTTAAAATTTTCCTTATAATCTTAACATTTTTGGTAACCTTAACAACACTCAAACCAAAAGGCACCTAGGAGAGTTGAGCTACGAGACTAGACATCAATTTCTTTAGTTCCTGTAAGGGCCCAAGCAATTCAATCCGGACACTGAAGAGATCCGTAACTGAGTATATCCCAACTATATTTCATATCTTATGTTTTGAGCGTATAAGGTTGGTACATAACGTAGATAAGTTGTGGAATCGGTGTTTTAATAAGCATATCTCGAATTGATCAATGAGATGTTATCGAACAATACTTACCAGGTACAATATCTCATAATCTTATCAATAAGCCGTTTAGGAGTTACAACATCAATTCCTGCCCCGGGATCGATCAATATAAATTCAAGACAAACATAGTTAGGAGTGCACATAAAATGCTCTTAATTAGGAAGAGATGGTCGATTGCATATTATATCGTGTATTTACAAATTATGCCCCCGATGGTCGAGAAGGGACTAGCTATACAAACACGATCACGGCATTAGAGATGGCTTCGTGCTCCTTTTGCCCCGGGTAGTCAGTACCTGACCCGTAAATCGAATCGAGAGATCCTAATCTCTCATCATTCTATCCAAAAATAAGGACCTCAAAGGGGGAAAAGAAGAAAAAATCAGTCGAGATAGTACCGTTCCTCAGGGCCATCGAGAGAATGAGCAATCTCCTCAGCCAGCAAGAAGCAGGCGGAGAGCCAAGCGCTGAGTGTCCCCCACACGTTCATCGCCACCCATATCATCATTCTGCTCCTCATCGCCACAGCCAATATTTACTCACGTCACGGCTTCCGTCCCGATAATTGCCTCCGCACAAATACTCAGGGCCCCGATGGCTGCGGCGCGTGCATCAATTTCAAGAATCAGCGGGCTAGTACTGAGTCTTCAGACTCCCCTCAGGCGGATCACCAACCATTCATCATTGGGTAACACATGTCTCAAGAATCAATCTGACCGCATGTGTACGGGCCTTTGCATTTTCTTTTCTTCTTCTTCTGCTCAATCTTCTCCAACTTTTGAGCTCTGAAAGAGTCTTTTTTTTAACTCTTAAGCCCCCAATCTCAGATCCCTGTCGTCGTGGTTGAGTGAGAATTCCTTGTGCTCTCTGCCAGTTGAAAATATAATGTTTCTGGTTGAAAAGCCCATATTTATAGATATGTGCATATATATACGATTCTGTATATGTATTAAATTACTTTATCCAAAAAGAAAAAAAGAAAGAAAATTTGATTCATTCATCCTATAATGCCTCTGATGAATTAGGAACGTGTACGTACGCGTAATACGCCTTGCTGGAAATAAGGACAGTGACAACCGTGGAGTCGCTGTATATATGATTGGATATTTCCCTAATATCTACGACTAGATAAGGGCAGCTCCAGCTCCAGTGTTCAGCGTGTCAGATCTGCTGGGGCCGCAGTCCGCCGTTCACAATTTGGTTATATCAGCACCGGCCGGCTTAGAGCTTGCATCTGCAGTACCATGGAGAGATCGGCAACGATAAATGACTTACCAGAACAAAAAACGAGAAAAATAATAAAGATAAATATGACAAGGAAGATGCAATAGCGCTACTCTCTTCTGGAAAGATATGTATTATGATGATAAGACAGGATGCCACTAGTGTAGGATTGCAATACCAAAACATACAAGGGATATCGTTTGGTTGGCGAATTATTAAATTATGAAGAAAACTTTCACCGGAAAAAATGATAACGAATATTAGATAATTAGAAAAATAAATTCAGAAATATAATATTGTTATATTATCGTAATTGGTAAGTACAATATATTTTTTAAAAAGTATTCGATACCGTAATATTATAGTATTTGGCACAAAAATAGATTGATTGGGAAGATAAGTAAATTTGCAATAGTTTCCTTATCATATTATATTCTCATAGGAATAAATAATTAAAATTAAAATTTAAAAATGAAAAAAAAATATTTTTTTAAAATCTTAATTTTATTTATTCAATAACAAGTACTTAAAATAATTAAATAATAGTATATCCATAATATTATATATAAATAATAATGAAGATTTACTTTATTATTTTAATTTATAATAAACTACACGCATATCCACACTATGTGAGCAATTAAGTAATAAATAATATTTTTTTGACATTAATGCATGAATTCTATAACTTTAACTATGATTTTTTTTTTGTTTTAAGTTCAAAATAGTTATGTGCAATTGTTTTAATAATGTGATACTCAAAATATATAATGAGAAGAGATTGGGAGCATATTAAATGTTATTGTGAGATTGGAGAGAAGGGAGAGAGTAAAAAGTGAAGAGATAGTAGGAGAGAGCAAGGGGGGGTGAAATAGTATGTAGATATATTTTATTACAGTCAAATATCTCAAGATATCTTCGAGTATCACTAAGATTGTGTAATTCTGTAAAGTATTTTTTTTTTTAGGCTAGACTTTATTTGTTTCCTAGTTAGACTCCATATTTCCAGAGATTTACCACAATGTAAACATCCATATAATCATGGCTTTACTGCTGAATGAATTACTGAAGAATCTGCAGATTTTCCTTCTCTGCAACTCCGATTTCTTCCCAGCTTCATCATCGGTTGCATACCGGTTTCTTCATGGTATCAGAGCAGGCGGTCTAGGGGCCGTGTCAAGTCTCAAACGTATTCTTTGCTTGGCAAATCAATCGGCCGAGTTCCTTCCTGATCATGTCTGGAGGCAATACAACTCAGGTTGCTCTTCCCGCTAGAGGAGGCGTCTAGCGAAACGCTGCCTTGCTGCCAGAAGCGAACGCAACAGCGCTTGTTTCTCCACTTACTATGACATCATCGGATGTTCAGTGTTGCGACTAACTGAATGCAAACTGGATGGAGAAAATTATCTCACATGGTCTCGACTAATGCGAATGGCTCTCCGTGCCAAGAATAAGGTTGGCTTCATTGACGGGACTCTAGCCGAGCCTGCAGAAGGTGATCCCAACAAGCCTTTGTGGGTTATGGCAAACTCTTTGGTGGTCACATGGATAGTAAACTCACTGGAGAAGGAGCTACATTAGTATAGCATGTATTGAAAATGCTCGGGTCCTATGGGAAGATTTGAGGCAACGATGCTCAAGGAAATGAAACACGAGTATATCAGCTTAAGAGTGAAATATATATCTCTCGACAAGAAGGGAGGCTTGCTGCAGATTACTATGGGTTGCTCAAGGGGCTTTGGGATGAATTGGACAACCTCCTGGAGTCGGTATCTTGTTCCTGTGCGTGCGTCTGTGGAGCTGCTGCTAGTCGACAAGGGCAAAGAGAACAGGAGAAGGCCCACCAGTTTCTCATGGGATTAGATCCCGAATTTACAACGGCTCGCTCAAATATACTTAGTATGGATCCCTTCCCTAGTCTTAATCATGTTTATCAGATGATTTGCTAGGATGAAAGGCAAAGAACCATAGCACGATCTCACGAGTCACAAAGAATAGAAGCTGCTGCTTTTGCGGCAAAGGGGCTAGCTGAAAGTAAGTCTACGGTTCAACAAGAAGGTAATCGACCTCAATGTGATTTTTGCAATCGGATTGGACATACAAGGAGCACCTGCTACAAGCTCCATGGGCGTCCAACAAATTCGGATGGGCAGCGAGGTTCTGGCAGCTGGGATAATCAACCTAAACCAGGGAGTTCGAAAGGGATGGAAGCGAACATCTGGGAAGAAGTAGTACAGTGCTTCTGGTAGGCGACCTGCAGGCGCCCTGAACCAGGCCAATGATGTACAGACAGCATAAAGCCTCAATCAGTCTTTCATGACGTTATCTTTCTCTGAGGCACAACTTCAATGTCTCCTTTCATTGGCCGAGCCCGATGAAGAGGGTGAAACACAGACCGGTAATCGTTTCATTTTTATTCGTTGCAATGAAACGTGGATTATAGATACTGGGGCTTCAAGGCACATGACCGGTTGCTCTTATTTGTTATTTGATTCATATTTTTTACAAGGTGATTCACCGGTTTTCATTCCTAACGGAAAATCTGTGCTAGCTACGCACATTGGCAGAGCACGACTTGGGGGGGATTTCATATTATCTTAAGTCTTATTAGTCCCGGATTTTGATTGCAATTTGATATCGGTCGCTCGGTTATCAGAAAAAATGAATTGTCAGATAATATTTTCTTCTGAATTGTGCCTTATTCAGGACCGCACATCAAAGAGGATGATTGGAGTCGGTGAGCTCCACGGGGGGGTTTATCATCTTCGTTATATTATTCAAGCTCGCAAAATAAATAAGGTGGCGGCGGTCAAGGAGAATAATGTGTGGCATAGAAGACTTGGACATCCATCTTCACGTATTTCTATTCCCGGGATAATGTTTGACAGTAGCATGAATAAAGATTGTGAGGTTTGCCATAAAGCTAAGCAAACTCGATCTACATTTCCGAATAGTTTGAATAAAGCGAGCTTTAAGTTTCAATTGATACATGTTGATATATGAGGTGCTTACAAAGTTCGGTCTCATTCGGGTGCATATTATTTTTTGACGATAGTTGATGATTTTAGTAGAGGCTTGTGGGTCTACTTACTGTGAGATAAATCGGAGGCAAAGCGACATCTAATGAGTTTCTGTAATCTTGTCCAGAATCAATTTGATACAACCGTGAAAATAATCCGTAGTGACAATGGATTGGAATTCTTATCTCGAGATATGCAGGAATTCTACTCGCAGAAGGGAATAATCCACCAGACTTCATGCGTCGACACCCCTCAACAGAATGGGCGTGTTGAGCGAAAACATCGATATCTTATAAATGTCGCACGAGCCTTGCTCATTCATGCGTCACTTCCGGTTAATTTTGGGGTGAGTGTATCTTAACGGCGGCATATCTAATCCCAATATCACACCAACCTCGACATTATCCAGGAAAAGTCCATACGAAGTGTTGTTTAGTAAGCCACCTACCTATTCACACTTAAGGGTATTTGATTCCCTTTGCTATGCACAAATAAGGCCACCACCGAAAGATAAGTTCAAAGAACAGGCACGAAGATGCATTTTTGTAGGCTATCCCTATGGCAAGAAGGGATGGCGCGTGTATGATTTAAAGACTCGGGAATTTTTTGTCTCAAGGAATGTCATATTTTATGAACATTCGTTCCCATTCCAAGTTTCGGATTTAATCGAGGAGTATGATGGGTCACCTCTATCCTTGAACTTAGAAGATGGAGCTGTTGGTTATAACAGGGAAAAGAAGAACTCGGGCGATCAACACAGGGAACAGCCCAGCTCATCCAAGATAGAACACGGACCAACCCAGTACATAGGAGGTCCAAGTGCCGGTCCAGCAATAGCAAGCAGCCCAGCGAATTTAGCACCAAGCGGATCGGGTCACGCGTTTCTTTCAGACCCGACAGACATGGATAAAGTGAATTCTGTTTTAAGCGAATTCGGCCCAAATTCATCTAGAAGCCTAGTTCGTTCTCCTTCACGATTAAATGGGACTCCGACCCATACTTCTCCTTTGCTGGGCTCTATGAATCAGCCCAGTTCGTCCAACAATAGTCTAGCTGATTCTTTTCCCCGAATTCTCCAGTATTACGTCGGTCAGAACGAATACGAGGGCCACCTCCTTTTTTAAAGGACTTTGTTTGTCATACGGCAATGGCCGAGTACCCCCCGTTCGCTCATCTGATTCTCTACTTTCCTCAGGTACTCCATATCCTTTACAAGCCTATTTATCTTACACAAGTGCCACCGATAAGTACATTTCATTTCTTGCTGTTCTGGATTCCGATGAAGAGCTTCGATCATATAACGAGGCTGCTCACGATCATCGGCAAAAGGCTATGGCTAAGGAACTATGAGCCCTTGAACTAAATGGCACGTGGACTCTTAGTACTTTACCTTACGGGAAGAAACCCGTTGATTGTAAATGGGTTTACAAAGTTAAGCGACATGCTGACGGATCTGTTGAGAGATATAAAGCTCGTCTTGTGGCTAAAGGCTTCACACAGGTAGAAGGGGTTGACTTTACTGAAACTTTTGCACCTGTTGCCAAACTTGTAACTGTCAGATGCTTTCTCGCTGTTTCTGTTGTCAAGAAATGGGAGATTCATCAGATGGATGTGCATAATGCCTTCCTCCATGGTGATTTACATGAAGAAGTTTATATGTCGCTTTCGCCCGGTCTTCTTGCCACTTCCCCGGGACAAGTATGTCGCCTACACAAATCCATTTATGGACTTCGTCAGGCTTCCAAAAATTGGTTCTCTAAACTAGCTGATGCCTTATATGCATACGGCTTCAAGCAATGTGGAGCTGATCATTCCCTTTTCACTTACTCTAAAGGTAGTACATTCATTGTTGTACTTGTCTATGTGGATGACTTGTTGGTCGCCGGCAATTCATCAAGTCATTGCGCTTCATTCAAGAGATACCTTAGCTCATGTTTTCGAATTAAAGACTTGGGTGCCTTGCGGTATTTTCTTGACATAGAAGTGTCTCGCATGAATTCAGGATTATTCCTTTGCCAGCGAAAGTATGCTCTTGATATTTTGTCTGAATGTGGGATGTTGGACTTTCGTCCTTCAAAATTTCCCATGGAACATAATCATCGACTCTCTTCCGAGTTTGGTACTCTACTTGATGATCCAAGACAATATCGTCGACTTGTCGGGCGTCTTCTTTACCTCACCATTACAAGACCGGACCTCACTTATTCCGTCCAGATCCTATCGCAATTCATGCAGACACCTCGTCAAAGTCATTGGGATGCAGCTATTCGTGTGCTTCGTTATGTCAAGCAGTCGTTAGGTCAAGGAATTTTTATTGGTCCGCAATCGTTGGAACTCACTGCATTCTGTGATTCTGATTGGGCTAGCTGCCCGATGACCCGCGTTCCGTCACCGGCTATTTCGTCAGTATTGGAGGTAGTCCTATTTCCTGGAAAACGAAGAAACAAACTACTATTTCGCGTTTTTCAACTGAAGCAGAGTACAGGGCCATGGCTACCACAGTCAGTGAGATCATTTGGTTACGCAGCTTGCTATCATCTCTCGGGGTCTCATTGTCTCGGCTCTCGACCTACTCAGTTATTTTGTGATAATCAAGCAGCACTTCATATTGTTGCTAATCCAGTCTTTCACAAACGCACAAAACACATTGAAATTGACTGTCATTTCATTCGTGATCATATTAAGAAGAATGTCGTAACTACCGCCCATATTTCCGCTAAGCATCAATTAGCAGATCTTTTCACTAAGGCATTGGGACGCGAACGATTCAAATTACTTCTCAGCAAGTTGGGTGTTCGGAATCCCCACGCTCCAACTTGAGGGGGGAGTATTACAGTCAAATATCTCGAGATATTTTCTCGAGTATCACTAGGATTGTGTAATTCTGTAAAGTATTTTTTTGTTTTAGGCTAGACTTTATTTGTTTCCTTGTTAGACTCCATATTTCCAGAGATTTACCCCAATGTAAACGTCCATATAATCATGGCTTTACTGCTGAATGAATTACCGAAGAATCTGCAGATTTTCCTTCTCTGCAACTCTGATTTCTTCCCAGCTTCATCATCGGTTACATATCGATTTCTTCATATTTTTCTTTCTTTTTCAAATTAACCATTTTATTGTTCAATCCAATTGTTTTAAATTATTGTGAACTCGCTGGATGGTTTGATTACCAGAAACGTATAAGCGAGGGGCTTCAGGATCATTGTGTAGGTTGCATTATCTGGAATCTCATAATTCTCATGTGGAGCTTGAGAAAGTAGTGTCTAGAAGTTTTGATCAATGGCTTTGTAATGACAGGAGGCGATCCAACCGATTCTAGGGTTGCTTGAATTGGGGTTAAGGATGCGGTAAGAATCAAGAACCCGGAAGAACGGTGGAGGACGATTCTGGGCTTTGTCTGCGTCGAAAGCTTTGAAGGGTTATTGTAAAATTCCCACTTGGGCCTACACGGACTTGTGCCCATCTACAACCCAAAAGCTTAAGCTGATAGGTTACTGGACCCAAGCCTCATATAAGCTTGTGGTTTCTTTCTCAATTTTTCAATGTGGGACAACATATCTCAACACCCGCCCTCACGTGGCAACGTGTGGTCCAACACGCGCCACGTGCCTTAAACACCCTCCCTTAACAATTGACCCGAGCCGGGCATCCTCTTCCGTGCTCGGGCAAGGGGGACAAATATCAAACTAGCCTCGAGCTCCACACTCGGGTCTAACTAGAGGTGCACCTTTAGCTACCTCGAAACTGGACCGGGCTACTCTTGGGCCTGATTAACATGAGGCGCACTCTTGGCTACCTCGAAATCGAATCTGGCGTGGTGTGAGCCCACATGAGCTCGCGAAAGCATAACCCGCTCTGATACCATGTAAAGATTGGATCAATCCAACTTGATTCTCATTACGATTAGGAAAGGGTAATATATCCCGTCCCGTATTACATGAAAAAGGAAACCGTAAACTATTCTAGGCTAATATCTAAGTTTACCAAAAACATTAATAAGCAAATATACAAGTTTCCCTAATATACAATTGCACAATCCGGAATAACCATAATACTCCCCCTCAAGTTGGAGCATGAAGATCACGAATGCCCAACTTGAAGAGTAGAAAGCGAAAGCGATCTCGACCTAATGCCTTTGTGAAGATGTCTGCCAATTGTAGTCTTGTAGGCAAATAATCGGTCGCTACCACACCTGATTTGAGATGTTCACGAACGAAATGGCAGTCTATCTCAATATGCTTTGTTCGTTCATGAAATACAGGATTAGCGGCAATGTGCAGTGCAGCTTGATTATCACAGAATAGTCGAGTCGATGTGGTCAATTGAATTCCAAGAGAAGAAAGAAGACTTCGTAACCAGATGACCTCACTAACAGTTGCCGCCATTGCCCTATACTCTGCTTCAGCAGATGAGCACGACACTGTGGTTTGTTTCTTCGTCTTCCATGAGACTGGACATCCTCCAAGTGTAATGAAGTAACTCGTAATAGAACGACGAGTCAGAGGACAACTTGCCCAATCAGAATCACAAAATGCTTCAAGCTCGAGAGAGGTGGGCCGAAGAAGAATTCCCTGGCCAGGTGACTGCTTCAAGTATCGAAGAACCCACAAGGCTGCATCCCAATGATCTTGGCGTGGTTCTTGCATAAACTGTGCCAAAATATGGATAGAATAGATTATTTCTGGCCTGGTGATGGTCAGATAAATAAGCCTCCCAATTAGTCGTATGTACTTTGCAGGATCTGATAATAAGTCACTAGAGCTCGTGGACAAGCGATGATGCTGCTCCATGAGGAATGGTGATGGCCTCGATGCCAACATACCACATTCAGTCAAAATGTCAAGGACATATTTTCGTTGACTGAGAAAAAGGCCACAGTCCATTTTGGTAACTTCAATGCCAAGAAAATATTTCAAGGGTCCCAAGTCTTTTATACGGAAGCACTTATCTAAATAACCCTTGAAAGAGTCACAGCGGCGAGGACTATTGCCAACTATTATTAAATCATCCACATAAACCAAAACGCCAAGAAAGTCTGTACCTCGAGTAAAGGTGAAAAGAGAATGGTCCGCATCTGATTGAATGAACCCATAGTGTCGAAGGGCATCAGCGAACTTAGAAAACCAATTCCTTGATGCTTGGCGTAATCCATATAAAGATTTGCGGAGTCTGCACACATTTCCATTCCTGGAAGTGGAGAAACCCGGAGGTAATTCCATATAGACTTCCTCATCCAAGTCCCCGTGCAAAAAGGCATTATTCACGTCCATTTGATGAATTTGCCACCCTTTCGCCACAGCAACTGTCAAAAGACATCGTACAGTCACCATCTTGGCTACTGGTGCGAAGGTCTCATGATAATCCACTCCTTCCACCTGTGTAAAGCCTTTTGCGACTAATCGGGCCTTATAACGCTCTATGCTTCCATCGGCTTGACGCTTCACCTTATACACCCATTTACACCCAATAGGACGTTTTCCAGAAGGAAGTTGTTAAATTGTCCACGTCTTATTTAGTTCAAGTGCACGGATTTCATCTGCCATTGCGATTCTCCATCTTTGATCTTTGACGGCCTCTCGATATGACATGGGTTCTCTGTCAGAGTCAATTGCAGCTAGAAATGCTCTATGATGATCAGATATACCCGAATAATTGATAAAATTCTCAATGGGGTAGGACGTACCTGAGGAGTCCGTGGAGATGAATGAACCAAGAGGAGGGGTCTTGTGACGAGCAGTATGAACAACGAAGTCCTTGAAGTGCTTAGGAGGATTGGAAACCCGCTCAAATCTTCGCAAAATTACTTCCGGCAAGACATCTTTATTTCCATCACCATTCTCTTGGTCTAAATCAGAATTTTCCCGGTTTGACCAGCTCCTCCTCACCTCCGAATTTCGGCCCTCATCTTCGGCTGACGCACTCCCCCTTATGTTCAGCGTACAGCCCATTTCCTTTTCTCTGGGCTGATTCGAAATATCCTGCTCTGAGCTGGCCCCATTTATGGGCTTCACTCTTTTCAATTCTTTCTGAGTTTGGCCCATATGTTCCCTTAGCCGCCCAGTTTCGAAATCTATTCGGGTCGAATCATGGTCATCCAACTCCAGGCCCGGCTGCTCTTCTCGGCTAGGCCCTGGGCTGCTGTTCCGTTGCCCATTGTTTCTGGGTTCACTGTGCTGCCTATTGTTTTTAGGCAGGCCTTCACTCAAAAACAACGGGCTCCCTTTTCTCCCTTGCTTCTGTTCTGCGCCTTTCGAGGAAAAAGGGAACATCGTCTCGCAGAAACGAACATCCCTTGACACGAATGTTTGTTGATTCTTCAAATCATAAAGCCGCCAACCTTTCTTCCCATGTGGATATCCAATGAAAACACATTTTCGAGACCTTGGTTCGAATTTATCCTTGGTCCGCGTGTGAGCATAACAGAATGACCCAAAAACTCGTAAATTCGAGTAATTAGGTGGTTTACCAAAAAGTACCTCGTGTGGGCTTTTGTTATCAAGCAAAGATGACGGAGTGATATTTATCAAGTGAACTGCAGTTGACACACATTCTCCCCAGAACCGCGTCGGTAACGATGCTTGAAACATGAATGCCCGAGCAACATTGAGGATATGCCGATGTTTCCTTTCGACCCGTCCATTTTGTTGCGACGTATCTGTGCAAGACGTCTGGTGTACAATTCCATGCATAGAGAAAAAATCCTGTAGCTCCCTTGACAAAAACTCCATTCCATTATCACTTCTCAGAATCTTAATTGTGCGATCAAATTGATTTTTAATTAATTTGTAAAAATCAATGATAAATCGCCTAGCTTCAGATTTCTCTCGTAGCAAATATAACCACACACCTCGACTAAAGTCGTCAACTATAGTCAAAAAATAGTTGGCCCCACAACTAGCTTTAATTCTGTATGGCCCCCATAGATCACAATGCACCAACTGAAAAGGATATTCAACTTTATTCATACTTAAATGAAATTGTGAGCGTGTCTGTTTCGCTCGAAGGCATACATCACACTCCTTATTACTTCTGTCTCCAAAATTTAAATCGATACCATTTAACTTTAGTAGTCGAGACGGATGACCGAGCCTTTGATGCCAGATGTCTGCGGATTCCTCCATGACTGCCTGACATGATTACGGTGCGGTAGCCACTCGCCTTAGATAATAAACCCCTCCTCGAACCACTCCAAGTGTCCTCCTCGAGGTGCGGTCCTGAATAACACATAGATCGGAGAAAAAGGTCACATAACAATTCATCTCCTTAGATAATCGAGCAATAGAAATCAGATTGCAATTGAAAGTGGGCACATAAAGCACGTCAGTAATTTCGATAGACCCTTCAATTGTCACAGTTCCTATTCGAGTGGCTTGTACCACGCCCCCGTTAGGTATGTGTACTGGTGCCCCTCCCTTAATTGGAAAAGATGTTGAAAAGTTATCAAGACATCCCGTCATATGCTTCGAAGCTCCCGTGTCCAAAATCCACTCGTTCTGCAAATTTACAAAATTGACATCATTACCAATGAGTCGATTGGAATCCACGGTGTCCTGTGAAAGCATGCTCAATAACCGGTTGAACTGTTCATCAGGGAGGGCTTCTAGACGTTCGGCCCGCGACCCACTTCCTTGCCCAGTCTGAACAGCATTTGCGCGGTCTGGGCCTCGCGGGTTTTGGGCCTTCCAGCGCGACCCGGGGCTCTGTCTGGCCTGTTAGTGAGCCGGCCCTTTTCCTGCTCCAGATTTTGACTTCGGATGCCAGGAAGGATATCCCATTAAGGCCCAACAAGTATTTCTCACATGGCCCAACTTCCCACAGTAAGTGCAACTGTTCTTCCCTTCCGGATTTTGCCAGGAAGCCCTACTGTTCCCCCTTTCCAGCGTTTCTGTCTTTTCTCTGGCAGCAAATACGGCCGATTCTGGGATCGATTCTCGCAATCGAGCAACAATCCGTTGTCGTTCTTCATTTGCCACCATGTTGTACACCTTATTGAGGCTCGGCATCGGCTCAATACTGAGGATTGTCGACCGAATCGTGTTGAATTCGGAGGTCAATCCCATCAGAAACTGGTATGTCTTCTCCGTCTCCCGTTGCGCTATAATCGTAGCTCTTGCTCCGCAGCTACAGCTCGGATGTTCGAGGTAAAACTCCAGCTCGTCCCACAACAACTTCAACTTCCCGTAATAGTCCCGAATGCCCGAGCCTTCCTGTTTCAAGCGGGATATCCACGCTCGTCCCAGAGCCATCCCCTGCCTTCTTTCCCTTTGATGAGCTAATATCCCTTCTTAGGCTCCTCTCATCATCACTCACATTAGACATTCTGTAGCCTGAAGAATTTCAATCGGTCCAGGAGCGAAGATGCTCTGATACCATGTTAAATTTCCATTGGGCTTATACGGGCTCAGGCCCATATCCACTTAAAAGCTCAAGCTGATAAGTGGTGGTACCCAAGCCATATATTAACCCATGGATTTTCCTTTTCTTTTCCGATGTGGGATTTATCCCATTTTACTCCTCAACACCCGCCCTCACGTGCAATGTGTGATCTATTTCTGCCTACACGTTGTCACGTGCCCTTAAATACCCGCCCTCAACAATTGACCTCGAGCCGGGCTCTTCTTCCGTGCTCGGGCAAGGGGGGACTAACACGAGGTGCACACTTTGGCTGCACTCGGACATATTGGGTTTGACGCGGTGTGGGTGCGCACACGCGCGTGGGCGCGCTACTCGTAATCTGGGCTTTGATACCATGTAAAATTCCCACTTGAGCCTACACGGACTTGAGCCCATCTGCAACCCAAAAACTTAAGCTGATAGGTTACTGGACCCAAAGCTCATATAAGCTTATGGTTTCTTTCTCATTTTTCGATGTGGGACAACATATCTCAACAGTTATCAATGGCGGAAATGCAGAGGAGCTGCTTTCTCGAAAGCGTGGGCACAAAGCAAGAAACTTTCGGATTGGACTCGCAGGGAAATGGTAAAGGGTCGATGAAAATGAGAGGAAACAAAAAAAAAAAAAAATATATATATATATATATATATATATATATATATATATATAAGGATGGGAAATTCAGATAAGAGAGAAAGATAGAGAGGAGAGAGAACGATGCTTTTGAATTTGAAGCTTTTTCGGTGATGGCATCTCCCTGCGTGTGTGTGGTGATGAATGGATGACTTTTGGAAGAGGCGGTGGGGGACGCGCCGCCTAACTCTTGACAGCTTTTCCTCTTTTTATTTATTTTAATTTTCTTTGGACCGCCTTGTTTGAATTTTTCCTAATATATGTATGAATCTATATCTATTTATACATATATATAAACTTGACTGTTTTCGCGTGAAAAAGTACTATTCAGATTTCGTATTCTCGTGATTGTGATTTGCTTTCGTTTATTTTTTATTATATTTTTAAGAAATTCATTTTACTTATAGTATATTATATTCGATTTTTGACGAATAAACGAACGAAAATAATAAGTATGTTTACATTATTATCTTGTCTTATTAACAAATAAATTATTAACGATAAAATAAATAATAAAATTGTAAAGTAATACAATAATAAATACATTACTTAATGTTGAAGTAAATAATAATATTATAAAAGAATATATTAATATATATATACATTAACGATTAAGTAAATAATATTAATATGCATATTTATTTTTTATAAGCTTTACAATAAATTAGTTTTCATGAATTTCATTGCAAAATTGATAGATAGCATACTTGATCAAGTGAATGATTTTCTCGTATACTACGTACCACATTCTACTATTATGACATAGTCTTTTAAGATCTAGGGTAGTATGGGTATATACGGATTCTATATTGCCCACACTTATATTTTTCTACTTATTTTATTGGAAAAATAATAAACTTTAATTGACGAAGTGTATAAATTTCAAATTATTTTTCATAAATTATAAAATGTGTTGTTTTTTACTGCTTACCAAGGATATGTTGGCTCTGACATTATTCAAGAAAAAGGATTACTAGCTTCAACTTAATTTTAACTGATTACAGAACATTAATTATCTTATTACTTTAAAAATGATTAATCTCACATAATTTTTTCCATTAACTATCATATATTAGCTTAAATGTCACAATAAAAAAATTTCATAATAACATCATTATTGACCTTACGTAGCACAGGCCATCATCCTAGTATATGTCACGTTGAATTGGTTCTCATCTATATATATATACATACATACTTTAGGTTCCTACTGAGAATGATGGGATATTAAAACATATTAGGATTGGACAAACTTAATTTGAATGAATGAAACGAAAGAGGTGAGTATAGATATGCTTTTGGATGCCAAATAACTTTCCAATTATTTATACATGACGTTAAGAAAAAATATAAATACGGAAATTAATACTACTGTTTTTCCCTTTTTATCCCCTTAACCGTGAAATCATGTCACTTCACATAAATATGCCATCTTGCGTTTGGATTGAGAGTTCAGTTGAATTGAGTTTTGATTTTAATTGATTTGTAATGATTGTATTGTTGAATTATGAGAAAAAGTGTGAAAAAGTAATAAATAATTAAGAGAAAATAATGATTAAGCAATGATTGTGTTGTTGAATTGTGAAAAAGTAATGAATAGTTGAGAAAATTTAATATTAAAAATTGAATTAAATGGTTAAAAAAATTTTAAAATAAAAAAAGTAATGATTGTGATGTTGAATTGAAGATAAGTGGAGTTGAGTTGAGTTGAGTTGAACATTATTGGGAAAACAAACACACTATTCAAGACATCCATTGCCTGTCCTCTTACGGGGCATATATGCTTGAATTTTATTTGTATAAGACCTTATCTCTTTCGAGCATTTTGTTTGGTTATCTACCTAGAAAGACTTATGTTCGGGATGAGACATATGCCATGCGTTAGTCTATTCTATATACTAAAAAAAGTGTCTAATTCTTTTAGGAAACCGTCTTAGTATTCTTGTAGTTATTTGATCGGTTTTGCCACGAGAACTACATCATAACAAGTCGATCTAGAGATCGAGCATAATAGATGGCTCCTTAAACAGATGAGATAGATGTTGCTATATATGTTGGAATAATCATACGTATTTCCATTATACAAATTTGGACTTAATTATATCATATGGGCTTATGGACTTGTAATACGACTTGCAATCCGTGGCCAATTTCTAAGCTGAAGCCCAAGTGATCTGTTTTTCCCTTTCTTTTTTATATGTTTGGACCAAAAATCTTAACCAGGAAAGTATTTCGCGGTTAAAAATTTTCCGGCCATAAATAGGAAAGAATTTGAATCGTGACCCATGATATTCTCATAATAACATGGTGGTTCTCCTATATTTACTCTAATAAATAAAATAATATAATATAATATAATATCATTATTCACTTTCCGAGTAATCCAGTTTACTTTCCAAATACAATAATGTATGATTTCATGGTTAAAATTTTCCTTATAATCTTAACATTTTTGGTAACCTTAACAACACTCAAACCAAAAGGCACCTAGGAGAGTTGAGCTACGAGACTAGACATCAATTTCTTTAGTTCCTGTAAGGGCCCAAGCAATTCAATCCGGACACTGAAGAGATCCGTAACTGAGTATATCCCAACTATATTTCATATCTTATGTTTTGAGCGTATAAGGTTGGTACATAACGTAGATAAGTTGTGGAATCGGTGTTTTAATAAGCATATCTCGAATTGATCAATGAGATGTTATCGAACAATACTTACCAGGTACAATATCTCATAATCTTATCAATAAGCCGTTTAGGAGTTACAACATCAATTCCTGCCCCGGGATCGATCAATATAAATTCAAGACAAACATAGTTAGGAGTGCACATAAAATGCTCTTAATTAGGAAGAGATGGTCGATTGCATATTATATCGTGTATTTACAAATTATGCCCCCGATGGTCGAGAAGGGACTAGCTATACAAACACGATCACAGCATTAGAGATGGCTTCGTGCTCCTTTTGCCCCGGGTAGTCAGTACCTGACCCGTAAATCGAATCGAGAGATCCTAATCTCTCATCATTCTATCCAAAAATAAGGACCTCAAAGGGGGAAAAGAAGAAAAAATCAGTCGAGATAGTACCGTTCCTCAGGGCCATCGAGAGAATGAGCAATCTCCTCAGCCAGCAAGAAGCAGGCGGAGAGCCAACCGCTGAGTGTCCCCCACACGTTCATCGCCACCCATATCATCATTCTGCTCCTCATCGCCACAGCCAATATTTACTCACGTCACGGCTTCCGTCCCGATAATTGCCTCCGCACAAATACTCAGGGCCCCGATGGCTGCGGCGCGTGCATCAATTTCAAGAATCAGCGGGCTAGTGCTGTGTCTTCACACTCCCCTCAGGCGGATCACCAACCATTCATCATTGGGCAACACATGTTTCAAGAATCAATCTGACCGCATGTGTACGGGCCTTTGCATTTTCTTTTCTTCTTCTTCTGCTCAATCTTCTCCAACTTTTGAGCTCTGAAATAGTCTTTTTTTTACTCTTAAGCCCCCAATCTCAGATCCCTGTCGTCGTGGTTGAGTGAGAATTCCTTGTGCTCTCTGCCAGTGGAAAATATAATGTTTCTGGTTGAAAAGGCCATATTTATAGATATGTGCATATATATACGATTATGTATATGTATTAAATTACTTTATCCAAAAAGAAAAAAAGAAAGAAAATTTGATTCATTCATCCTATAATGCCTCGGATGAATTAGGAACGTGTACGTACGCGTAATACGCCTTGCTGGAAATAAGGACAGTGACAACCGTGGAGTCGCTGTATATAAGATTGGATGTTTCCTTAATATCTACGACTAGATAAGGGCAGCTCCAGCTCCAGTGTTCAGCGTGTCAGATCTGCTGGGGCCGCAGTCCGCCGTTCACAATTTGGTTATATCAGCACCGGCCGGCTTAGAGCTTGCATCTGCAGTACCATGGAGAGATCGGCAACGATAAATGACTTACCAGAACAAAAAACGAGAAAAAATAATAAAGATAAATATGACAAGGAAGATGCAATAGCGCTACTCTCTTCTGGAAAGATATGTATTATGATGATAAGACAGGATGCCACTAGTGTAGGATTGCAATACCAAAACATACAAGGGATATCGTTTGGTTGGCGAATTATTAAATTATGAAGAAAACTTTCACCGGAAAAAATGATAACGAATATTAGATAATTAGAAAAATAAATTCAGAAATATAATATTGTTATATTATCGTAATTGGTAAGTACAATATATTTTTTTTAAAGTATTCGATACCGTAATATTATAGTATTTGGCACAAAAATAGATTGATTGGGAAGATAAGTAAATTTGCAATAGTTTCCTTATCATATTATATTCTCATATGAATAGATAATTTAAATTTAAATTTAAAAATGAAAAAAAATTATTTTTTTAAATCTTAATTTTATTTATTCAATAACAAGTACTTAAAATAATTAAATAATAGTATATCCATAATATTATATATAAATAATAATGAAGATTTACTTTATTATTTTAATTTATAATAAACTACACGCACATCCACACTATGTGAGCAATTAATTAATAAATAATATTTTTTTGACATTAATGCATGAATTCTATAACTTTAACTATGATTTTTTTTTTGTTTTAAGTTCAAAATAGTTATGTGCAATTGTTTTAATAATGTGATACTCAAAATATATAATGAGAAGAGATTAGGAGCATATTAAATGTTATTGTGAGATTGGAAAGTAGGGAGAGAGTAAAAAGTGAAGAGATAGTAGGAGATAGCAAGGGGGGGGGTGAAATAGTATGTAGATATATTTTATTACAGTCAAATATCTCTAGATATCTTCGAGTATTACTAAGATTGTGTAATTCTGTAAAGTATTTTTTTTGTTTTAGGCTAGACTTTATTTGTTTCCTAGTTAGACTCCATATTTCCAGAGATTTACCCCAATGTAAACGTCCATATAATCATGGCTTTACTGCTGAATGAATTACCGAAGAATCTGCAGATTTTCCTTCTCTGCAACTCCGATTTCTTCCCAGCTTCATCATCGGTTACATACCGATTTCTTCATGGTATCAGAGCAGGCGGTCTAGGGGCCGTGTCAAGTCTCAAACGTATTCTTTGCTTGGCAAATCAATCGGCCGAGTTCCTTCCTGATCATGTCAGGAGGCAATACAACTCAGGTTGCTCTTCCCACTGGAGGAGGCGTCTAGCGAAACGCTGCCTTGCTGCCAGAAGCGAACGCAACAGCGCTTGTTTCTCCGCTTACTGTGACATCATCGGATGTTCAGTGTTGCGACTAACTGAATGCAAATTGAATGGAGAAAATTATCTCACATGGTCTCGACTAATGTGAATGGCTCTCCGTGCCAAGAATAAGGTTGGCTTCATTGACGGGACTCTAGCCGAGCCTGCAGAAGGTGATCCCAACAAGCCTTTGTGGGTTATGGCAAACTCTTTGGTGGTCCCATGGATAGTAAACTCACTGGAGAAGGACCTACATTAGTATAGCATGTATTGAAAATGCTCGGGTCCTATGGGAAGATTTGAGGCAACGATGCTCAAGGAAATGAAACACGAGTGTATCAGCTTAAGAGTGAAATATATATCTCTCGACAAGAAGGGAGGCTTGCTGCAGATTACTATGGGTTGCTCAAGGGGCTTTGGGATGAATTGGACAACCTCCTGAAGTCGGTATCTTGTTCCCGTGCGTGCGTCTGTGGAGCTGCTGCCAGTCGATAAGGGCAAAGAGAACAGGAGAAGGCCCACCAGTTTCTCATGGGATTAAATCCCGAATTTACAACGGCTCGTTCAAATATACTTAGTATGGATCCCTTCCCTAGTCTTAATCGTGTTTATCAGATGATTTGCTAGGATGAAAGGCAAAGAACCATAGCACGATCTCACGAGTCACAAGGACTAGAAGCTGCTGCTTTTGCGGCAAAGGGGGCTAGCTGAAAGTAAGTCTACGGTTCAACAAGGAGGTAATCGACCTCAATGTGATTTTTGCAACCGGATTGGACATACAAGGAGCACTTGCTACAAGCTCCATGGGCGTCCAACAAATTCGGATGGGCAGCGAGGTTCTGGCAGCTGGGATAATCAACCTAAACCAAGGAGTTCGAAGGGATGGAAGGAAACATCTGGGAAGAAGTAGTACAGTGCTTCTGGTAGGCGACCTGCAGGCGCCTTGAACCAGGCCAATGTTGTACAGACAGCACAAAGCCTCAATCAGTCTTTCATGATGTTACCTTTCTCTGAAGGACAACTTCAACGTCTCCTTTCATTGGCCGGGCCCGAGAAGAGGGTGAAACACAGACCGGTAATCGTTTCATTTTTATTCGTTGCAATGAAACGTGGATTATAGATATTGGGGCTTCAAGGCACATGACCGGTTGCTCTTATTTGTTATTTGATTCATATTTTTTACAAGGTGATTCATCGATTTTCATTCCCAACAGAAAATCTGTGCTAGCTACGCACATTGGCAGAGCACGACGTGGGGGGGATTTCATATTATCTTAAGTCTTATTAGTCCCGAATTTTGATTGCAATTTGATATCGGTCGCTCGGTTATCAGAAAAAATGAATTGTCAGATAATATTTTCTTCTGAATTGTGCCTTATTCAGGACTGCGCATCGAAGAGGATGATTGGAGTCGGTGAGCTCCACGGGGGGGTTTATCATCTTCGTTATATTATTCAAGCTCGCAAAATAAATAAGGTGGCAGCGGTCAAGGAGAATAATGTGTGGCATAGAAGACTTGGACATCCATCTTCAAGTATTTCTATTCCCGAGATAATGTTTGAGAGTAGCATGAATAAAGATTGTGAGGTTTGCCATAAAGCTAAGCAAACTCGATCTACATTTCCGAATAGTTTGAATAAAGCGAGCTTTAAGTTTCAATTGATACATGTTGATATATGGGGTGCTTACAAAGTTCGGTCTCATTCGGGTGCATATTATTTTTTGACGATAGTTGATGATTTTAGTAGAGGCTTGTGGGTCTACTTACTGCGAGATAAATCGGAGGGAAAGCGACATCTAATGAGTTTCTGTAATCTTGTCCAGAATCAATTTGATACAACCGTGAAAATAATCCGTAGTGACAATGGATTGGAATTCTTATCTCGAGATATGCAGGAATTCTACTCGCAGAAGGGAATAATCCACCAGACTTCATGCGTCGACACCCCTCAACAGAATGGGCGTGTTGAGCGAAAACATCGATATCTTATAAATGTCGCACGAGCCTTGCTCATTCAGGCGTCACTTCCGGTTAATTTTGGGGTGAGTGTATCTTAACGGCGGCATATCTAATCCCAATATCACACCAACCCCGACATTATCCGGGAAAAGTCCATATGAAGTGTTGTTTAGTAAGCCACCTACCTATTCACACTTAAGGGTATTTGATTCCCTTTGGTATGCACAAATAAGGCCACCACCGAAAGATAAGTTCAAAGAACGGGCACGAAGATGCATTTTTGTAGGCTATCCCTATGGCAAGAAGGGATGGCGCGTGTATGATTTAAAGACTCGGGAATTTTTTGTCTCAAGGAATGTCATATTTTATGAACATTCGTTCCCATTCCAAGTTTCGGATTTAATCGAGGAGGATGATGGGTCACCTCTGTCCTTGAACTTAGAAGATGGAGCTGTTGGCTATAACAGGGAAAAGAAGAACTCGAGCGATCAACACAGGGAACAGCCCAGCTCTCCAAGATAGAACACGGACCAACCCAGTACATAGGAGGTCCAAGTGCCGGTCCAGCAATAGAAAGCAGCCCAGCGAATTTAGCACCAAGCGGATCGGGTCACGCGTTTCTTTCAGACCCGACGGACATGGATAAAGTGAATTTTGATTTAAGCGAATTCGGCCCAAATTCATCTAGAAGCCTAGTTCGTTCTCCTTCACGATTAAATGGGACTCCGGCCCATACTTCTCCTTTGCTGGGCTCTATGAATCAGCCCAGTTCGTCCAACAATAGTCCAGCTGATTCTTCTCCCCGAATTCTCCAGTATTACGTCGGTCATAACGAATACGAGGGCCACCTCCTTTTCTGAAGGACTTTGTTTGTCATACGGCAATGGTCGAGTCATCCCCCGTTCGCTCATCCGATTCTCCACTTTCCTCAGGTACTCCATATCCTTTACAAGCCTATTTATCTTACACAAGTGCCACCGATAAGTACATTTCATTTCTTGCTGCTCTGGATTCCGATGAAGAGCTTCGATCATATAAAGAGGTTGCTCACGATCATCGGCAAAAGGCTATGGCTAAGGAACTATGAGCCCTTGAACTAAATGGCACGTGGACTCTTAGTACTTTACCTTCCGGGAAGAAACCCGTTGATTGTAAATGGGTTTACAAAGTTAAGCGACATGCTGACGGATCTGTTGAGAGATATAAAACTCGTCTTGTGGCTAAAGGCTCCACACAGGTAGAAGGGGTTGACTTTACAGAAACTTTTGCACCTGTTGCCAAACGTGTAACTGTCAGATGCTTTCTAACTGTTGTTGTTGTCAAGAAATGGGAGATTCATTAGATGGATGTGCATAATGCCTTCCTCCATGGTGATTTACATGAAGAAGTTTATATGTCGCTTCCGCCCGGTCTTCTTGCCACTTCCCTTGGACAAGTATGCTGCCTACACAAATCCATTTATGGACTTCGACAGGCTTCCAGAAATTGGTTCTCTAAACTAGCTGATGCCTTATATGCGTACGGCTTCAAGCAATGTGGAGCTGATCATTCCCTTTTCACTTACTCTAAAGGTAGTACATTCATTGTTGTACTTGTCTATGTGGATGACTTGTTGGTCGTCGGCAATTCATCAAGTCATTGCGCTTCATTCAAGAGATACCTTAGCTCATGTTTTCGAATTAAAGACTTGGGTGCCTTGTGGTATTTTCTTGGCATAGAAGTGTCTCGCATGAATTCGGGATTATTCTCTGCCAGTGAAAGTATGCTCTTGATATTTTGTCGAAATGTGGGATGTTGGACTCTCGTCCTTCAAAATTTCCCATGGAACATAATCATCGACTCTCTTCCGAGTCCGGTACTCTACTTGATGATCCAGGACAATATCGTCAGCTTGTCGGGCGTCTTCTTTACCTCACCATTACAAGACCGGACCTCACTTATTCCATCCAGATCCTATCGCAATTCATGTCGGCACCTCGTCAAAGTCATTGGGATGTAACTATTCGTGTGCTTCGTTATGTCAAGCAGTCGCTGGGTCAAGGAATTTTTATTGGTCCGCAATCGTTGGAACTCACTGCATTCTGTGATTTTGATTGGGCTAGCTGCCCGATGACCCGGCGTTCCGTCATCGGCTATTTCGTCAGTATTGGAGGTAGTCCTATTTCCTGGAAAACAAAGAAACAAACTATTGTTTCGCGTTCTTCAGCTGAAGCAGAGTACAGGGCCATGGCTACCACAGTCAGTGAGATCATTTGGTTACGCAGCTTGCTATCATCTCTCGGGGTCTCATTGTCTCGGCTCTCGACCTACTCAGTTATTTTGTGATAATCAAGCAGCACTTCATATTGCTGCTAATCCAGTCTTTCACGAATGCACAAAACACATTGAAATTGACTGTCATTTCATTCGTGATCATATTATGAAGAATGTCGTAACTACCGCCCATATTTCCACGAAGCATCAATTGGCAGATCTTTTCACTAAGGCATTGGGACGTGAACGATTCAAATTACTTCTCAGCAAGTTAGGTGTTCGGAATCCTCACGCTCCAATTTGAGGGGGGAGTATTACAGTCAAATATCTCGAGATATCTTCTCGAGTATCACTAGGATTGTGTAATTCTATAAAGTATTTTTTTTTGTTTTAGGCTAGACTTTATTTGTTTCCTAGTTAGACTCCACATTTCCAGAGATTTACCCCAATGTAAACGTCCATATAATCATGGCTTTACCGCTGAATGAATTACTGAAGAATCTGCAGATTTTCCTTCTCTGCAACTCTGATTTCTTCCCAGCTTCATCATCGGTTACATACCGATTTCTTCATATTTTTCTTTCTTTTTCAAATTAACCATTTTATTGTTCAATCCAGTTGTTTTAAATTATTGTGAACTCGCTGGATGGTTTGATTACCAGAAACGTATAAGCGAGGGGCCTCAGGATCATTGTGTAGGTTGCATTATCTGGAATCTCATAATTCTCATGTGGAGCTTGAGAAAGTAGTGTCTAGAAGTTTTGATCAATGGCTTTGTAATGACCGGAGGCGATCCAACCGATTCTATGGTTGCTTGAATTGGTGTTAAGGATGTGGTAAGAATCAAGAACCCGGAAGAACGGTGGAGGACGATTCTGGGCTTTGTCTGCGTCGAAAGCTTTGAAGGGTTATCAATGGCGGAAATGCAGAGGAGCTGCTTTCTCGAAAGCGTGGGCACAAAGCAAGAAACTTTTGGATTGGACTCGGAGGGAAATGGTAAAGGGTCGATGAAAATGAGAGGAAAAAAAAAATATATATATATATATAAAGGATGGGAAATTCAGATAAGAGAGAAAGATAGAGAGGAGAGAGAACGCTGCTTTTGAATTTGAAGCTTTTTCGGTGATGGCGTCTCCCTGCGTGTGTGTGGTGATGAATGGATGACTTTTGGAAGAGGCGGTGGGGGACGCGCCGCCTAACTCTCGACAGCTTTCGTTGAATTTTCCTCTTTTTATTTATTTTAATTTTCTTTGGACAGCCTTGTTTGAATTTTTCCTAATATATGTATGAATCTATATCTATTTATACATCTATATAAACTTGACTGTTTTCGCGAGAAAAAGTACTATTCGAATTCCGTATTCTCGTGATTGTGATTTGCTTTTGTTTATTTTTTATTATATTTTTAAGAAATTCATTTTACTTATAGTATATTATATTCGATTTTCGACGAATAAACGAACGAAAACAATAAATACGTTTACATTATTATCTTGTCTTATTAAGAAATAAATTATTAACGATAAAATAAATAATAAAATTGTAAAGTAATATAATAATAAATACATTACTTAACGTTGAAGTAAATAATAATATTATAAAAGAATATATTAATATATATATACATTAACGATTAAGTAAATAATATTAATATGCATATTTATTTTTTATAAGTTTTACAATAAATTAATTTTCATGAATTTCATTGCAAAATTGATAGATAGCATACTCGATCAAATGAGTGATTTTCTCGTATACTACGTACCACATTCTACTATTATGATATAGTCTTTTAAGATCTAGGGTAGTATGGGTATATACGGATTCTATACTGCCCACACTTATATTTTTCTACTTATTTTATTGGAAAAATAATAAACTCTAATTGACGAAGTGTATAAATTCAAATTATTTTTCATAAATTATAAAATGTGTTGTTTTTTGCTGGTTACCAAGGACATGTTGGCTCTAACATTATTCAAGAAAAAGGATTACTAGATTCAATTAATTGCTTCAACTTAATTTTAACTGATTACAGAACATTAATGATCTTATTACTTTAAAAATGATTAATCTCACATAATTTTTTCCATTAACTATCATATATTACCTTAAATGCCACAATAAAAAATTTTCATAATAACATCATTATTGACCTTACGTAGCACGGGCCATCATCCTAGTATATGTCACGTTGAATTGGTTCTCATCTATATATGTATACATACATACTTTAGGTTCCTACTAAGAATGATGGGATATTAAAACATATACGGAAATTAATGCTATTGTTTTTCCCTTTTTATCCCCTTAACCGTGAAATCATGTCACTTCACATAAAAATGTCATCTAGTTAAATCATTCAAGACATCCATTGCCTGTCCTCTTACGGGGCATATATGCTTGAATTTTACTTGTATAAGACCTTATCTCGCTCGAGCATTTTGTTTGGTTATCTACCTAGAAAGACTTATATTTGGGATGAGACATATGCCATGCGTTAGTCTATTCTATATACTAAAAAAAGTGTCTAATTCTTTTAGGAAACCGTCTTAGTATTCTTGTAGTTATTTGTTCGGTTTTGCCATGAGAACTACATCATAACAAGTCGATCTAGAGATCGAGCATAATAGATGGCTCCTTAAACAGATGAGATAGATGTTGCTATATATGTTGGAATAATCATACATATTTCATTTATACAAATTTGGACTTAATTATATCGTATGGGCTTATGGACTTGTAATACGACTTGCAATCCGTGGCCAATTTCTAAGCTTTCTTTTTTATATGTTTGGACCAAAAATCTTAACCAGGAAAGTATTTCGCGGTTAAAAATTTTCCGGCCATAAATAGGAAAGAATTTGAACCGTGACCCATGATATTCTCATAATAACATGGTGGTTCTCCTATATTTACTCTAATAAATAAATTAAATTAAATTAAATTAATATCATTATTCACTTTCCGAGTAACCCAGTTTACTTTCCAAATACAATAATGTATGATTTCATGGTTAAAATTTTCCTTATAATCTTAACATTTTTGGTAACCTTAACAACACTCAAACCAAAAGGCACCTAGGAGAGTTGAGCTACGAGACTAGACATCAATTTCTTTAGTTCCTGTAAGGGCCCAAGCAATTCAATCCGGACACTGAAGAGATCCGTAACTGAGTATATCCCAACTATATTTCATATCTTATGTTCTGAGCGTATAAGGTTGGTACATAACGTAAATATGTTGGGGAATCGGTGTTTTAATAAGCATATCTCGAATTGATCAATGAGATGTTATCGAGCAATACTTACCGGGTACAATATTTACCGGGTACAATATCTCATAATCTTATCAATAAGCCGTTTAGGAGTTACTACATCAATTCCTGCCCCGGGATCGATCAATATAAATTCAAGACAAACATAGTTAGGAGTGCACATAAAATGCTCTTAATTAGGAAGAGATGATCGATTGCATATTATATCGTGTATTTCCAAATTATGCCCCCGATGGTCGAGAAGGGACTAGCTATACAAACACGATCACGGCATTAGAGATGGCTTCGTGCTCCTTTTGCCCGGGTAGTCAGTACCTGACCCGTAAATCGAATCGAGAGATCCTAATCTCTCATCATTCTATCCAAAAATAAGGACCTCAAAGGGGGAAAAGAAGAAAAAATCAGTCGAGATAGTATCGTTCGTCGGGGCCATCGAGAGAATGAGCAATCTCCTCAGCCAGCAAGAAGCAGGCGGAGAGCCAAGCGCTGAGTGTCCCCCACACGTTCATCGCCGCCCATATCATCATTCTGCTCCTCATCGCCATAGCCAATATTCACTCACGTCACGGCTTCCGTCCCGATAATTGCCTCCGCGCAAATACTCAGGGCCCCAATGGTTGCGGCGCGTGCATCAATTTTCAAGAATCAGCGGGGTAGTGCTGTGTCTTCAAACTCCCCATAGCCGGATCGTCAATTATTCGTCATTGAACTGCACATGTCTCAAGAATCAATCTGATCGCACGTATACGAGTCTTTGAATTCTCTCTTCTTCTTCTTCTTCTCAATCTTCTCCAACTTTTAGCTCTGAAAGAGTCTTTTTTTTTTACTCTAAGCCCCCAATCTCAGATCCCTGTCGTCGTGGTTGAGTGGGAATTCCTTGTGCTCTCTGCCAGTTGAAAATATATATAATGTTTCTGGTTGAAAGCCCATATTTATAGATATGTGCATATATATACGATTATGTATATGTATTAAATCACTTTATTCAAAAAGGAAAAAAAATATTGATTCATTCATCCTATAATGCTTCTGATGAATTAGGAACGTGTACGTACGCGTAATACGCCATGCTGGAAATAAGGACAGTGACAACCGTGGAGTCGCTGTATATAAGATTGGATGTTTCCTTAATATCTACGACTAGATAAGGGCAGCTCCAGCTCCAGTGTTCAGCGTGTCAGATCTGCTAGGGCTGCTGCTCCCACCGTTTGAAAAAAATAATAAAGATAAATATGACAAGAAAGATGCAATAGCGCTATTCTCTACCGGAAAGATATGTATTATGGAATCTCATAATTCTCACGTGGAGCTTGAGAAAGTAGTGTCTAGAAGTTTTGATCAATGGCTTTGTAGTGACCGGAGCCGATCCAACCGACTCTAAGAAACGAGAAAACATAAAATAATACACGAATAATTTGGCGAAATTAAGAGCATCCACTATATCACACAAAAGAGATTACAACAAGGTTACACTCGTATCTTCCAAGCCCAAATCCCAACCTATTCTCAACCGAGACCAAGTTCTACACTGAGCTCTCTCGCGATCTTCACCGTCATGTCTCAACCTAGTGGTCCAAGAATATCTCTATATATAGATTATAACGCTCATATTCATAGGACCAGATAAATATCGTAAATATCCTAAAATATTTATCACTATGGAAATATATAAGACCGCCTAGAAAGATTTCTCTTTTAAAGAGATTCTGAATTACAACGATATCGCACCGAAACGGAAATCAAATCCCAAGATTTTCATGCTATCGGCCAAATTTACCGGGGCAATCGCAACAATTGCCGTGACAATTTTCATGTCTCTACTCTGTTCAAATTAATGAGAAGGCATATAAAATAACATATCAAGTGTATACCATGTAATTTTGGCCAAAAATAATATAATCTAAATAATTCTTCTCACGGATATATATTTATAATATATAGATACAGATATTCACATTGTGGATCCAAGGTGTTATTATTCATAAGAAAAACTCGACATCACCTTCGTTATATGAAATATGGAAATTAAAATATACCCACAAAGATATTGTAGTGTTAAGTTTCTTTTTGTTTTTTTTTTTGGAAAAAAAAATCCACAAGTGAAATGAAAGGTAGAAATATCATGGGAGCTTATGAGGTAAATTGAATAATTTTACCATTCACCTCCGCTCTAATATAATGCTACTTTGGCAGCTAAAAGTTCCTTGAGCGGACAAATATGGTCGGTTAAGCTTTTTAAACTTCACAATTGCATACTGTATGATCACATTACTAGTTATGGTAACAGCACGACTAGAAGTTAAATTAGAATATTAGGAAAAAAAATAAAAAAAAAATTCATTTTCATGGGATAAACCAAATTTACTTACGTAAGTGCTTGGATCCTTAGGGTTGAACGATTCATAGTCCAGAGGTCGTACTGATGATCTTTCCTAATTATATCTTCTTTTGTGATACTTTGGTATGGTTCCATTAGGACAGTTGATACCGGATCTGCTAGGATACTCATGCTCCGTTTAGTTTTACAGTTAAAATCACAAAAATTTTAACTTTAACTTTAATTCAACACACTTCATAACGAAAATACACATTTCTCAAATATAAAATTTTAACTTTAACTTTAACTCAACACACTACACAATCATTTGTCATTTTCCACAGTCAAAATCAAAATTACTTTAACTTTGAAACCAAACGCACCATCAGAATGTCCGAAGCGGGGCGACTTTTTCTTCTGGTGACTCGGTAGATGAATCGGCCTCAATTGCATCATGAGGTGATGGTGATATTTTTATGTGAATATAACAAAAAAAAATCTTAAAGCTGGTTGAAAAATAGGAAGATGTCAGATATACGAAACCTGAATTTTATCATTCGTCAGCAAAGGATTGTCAAAGGCAGGCTGCTTGTATATGTCGATCCAGTCGATCATCCAATAGTTGGTCCACAAGAGCAGTAGATTTTGATAAGTCATACTGGGGGTTGTATGGTAATAGAAATGAAAAATAAATTATGTAATTAGCAATTAGTATCATCATGAGCCGGTCGTAGCTATTGTTGCATGCAATACCTCAACCCTCATAACCGGAGGTTTATTAAGAACACTAAGTTGTCGCTGCAGATCCTTTTATTCCTCGTCTTCTTCGACAAGAGAACTCGATTGAATAAATGCATAATTGGAAACACAAACGAAAAGAATGCACTAAAATGCCCAGAGCAGATGTCTCCAAAGCCATGGCTGTTCAACGATTCGATGATTTGTCCTTGGGACGCCCTAAGAGCTTGCTTTCATTATATGTATGTATATGCGCTCACCAAACAACTCATTTTAATTAATTTTGTTCATATAATTGTTTGGTGCCAAAAACAATTACTTATATATACTATAACAGAAAATGTTGAACATATTGATCTCCAACTGATGAAGTCAAATCGAATCGACTCATTAAATGGTAAAATTATAGTGGGGAATTTAACATGTGATTCCTTTCGGGCAAGAGACAATATACTGCCAAAAGAAGAGACTGGGGGTGCAACATGATCTTTTCCATTTTGGCAAACATCTCATTTTATCCCTGTCATGGAAGAGTTGTCAAAATGAAAGAAGAGGAGGAATTGGAAGGTTGAATTTTATGGAGCCCAAGATGGTATGACGATTCCCTCGTGGAGCAGGAATCTATATATTACATTATATATGATAGATTCTACCATCAAACGATAAATTATATTTTACGGTGGCACACCAGTTTTTTTTAATTCTTTTAAAATTAAAGATAACATTTTAGTCAACAGATCTTTTAAATGGTATCGCAAATCTATCAGGCCACATGTAAATTATAATAAAATTGGAGGGTCGCTTACGTGTCGAGGGTATATCGTTGACATGTTCATAAATTAAAACCCGCTTATATGTTAATGACATGTCGCTAACCTGTCCGACTTATATTGGATCGATTTTCTTTAAAAACCAGTTTTTATGGTTTGGTTCGGAGACGTGGCAATGATGGGCGATGTGGCGAAATATGATTGATACATGTAGTGTGAAGATTTGGAAACAGTGTTATAGTATTGTAAGCGAAAATTGTGAAATGATAATATGAAGGACTGAAAATACTATGGGCAAAATATATAAATAATGTCAGGATGAGATTAAAAGTTTGTGGGATCTAATGGTTGAAATCAATGTTTCATCATAGATCACAAGTTGGAGTTCCATTTCAGAATCTACCATTATATAATCACTGTGGAGATTGTTATTGCATGTTATTTGTTCAAAAATTTTAATGAGAGCTTCTTGACTTTTAGTATGCCTAATGTTTTTGTAACTTCCACGGAAAAGATCATCATCATCATCATCAAAACTATATATAATATATTATTATTATTATTATTATATGCTTCACTAAGCATATCGAATCTTAATTTAGTACATTAGCTAGAAATGATTTCCAAATTTAAATTTCACTCAAAATAAAAATAAATATTGATATTATAATTAAAAAGAAACTAATTTTTCAAAAATCATTTGTTCTGAATATTATAAGGTTATATATTTTACTATCTTATATATGTACAAACATGTCAAATTTTAAGTTAGTATATTAGAGTAAAGTAATTATAAATTTAAGTGAAAGCTCAAAACAAACATAAAATTCATATTATGATTAAAAAATAATTATTTGAAAGTCACTATTTTATGCATGCAAAAAGACACTGAATTTCAACCTAGTATATTGCAGCGAAATAATTTACAAATTTAAGTAAGTCAAAATAAAATTTTTATTTTTTTGTCATTGACAATAATTTTTATGACGTGACCTGCCTTAGTTTGCCATGTCATTGTCATCTTCCTGCCACATCAGCTAATCGGGGCGGAATAATTAAGGATGGAAAATTTGGCGGTCAAGTGATAGTCCGTGGTTTTATTTGGCCAAAAAATATTCATACAAAATTGAAAAAAAAAGTAATAGCATCCAACCGATTTGGTATTTGTTCCGCTTACATAAGATTTTGGATTTGAGTCCTTATAAATGCAGAAAATTCAAGTTAGAAGAGTTTGTATCATTTAGTGGGCGGATCCGGTTTAATATGATTAGTCGGTATTCAATTAAGCTTTCGAATACGATAGTTCACACGGAGAAAATAATAATAAAAATAATAAAAAGGGTAAATTTCATGATTTTTAAATAATCTATCAAAAAAGAAATAGAAAAGGATAATTTTCTTTTTCTTGGAAGAAAATCCGGTGGGCAGATCTACCGTAGGCTGTTTCAACAAGCAACCAAAATCGACGGCTTACTGAACCGTCAAACCCAAATCTCAGCAGCCAAGAAAGTCATAAAACCAACGGCGCAGATCTCATCTTCCCGGGAGGCAACCAGTCTCCTACCGCTCTCAATCAGCACTTCCCATATCCACAGCTTTTCCAATTCGTCGACGAAGAAAACACGACGGGAGAGCTATTGCGGGGTTGTCTGATTTCCTCTTCCCGTGGATTCCGATTTCAAGAACGCCCATAAATCTCAGCATTCTCTGATCCTCGCTGCCGGTGCTCCATGGAAGAAGAAGATTCGGTGTCGGTCCGCAAGCTCTGCGGCTTCCTCTGTGCGGTTGTCGCAGTTCCCTCGCCTCCGCCTCCGGATGGCCGAGCCCGCGAGGTTCTAGCTCACAACACCCGCTGCTTCATCTTCGGGAAAGGAGACGAGGTCGGCTTCAGGACCGAGGATGGCGTTGTACTGTCTCCTGTGGATAATAATGCCTTGAGCAACCCGGTGGCCGCCGGCGATGTCTCAGGGAGTCATTCCGACCAAAAAGGCGGGACCTTTAGTCCACCTAAAGCAGAAACCTCGGTGAGTGCTCGAATCTCGCTGGAAGGTAGTAATGCGGGTGGCTCTGGAGAAGTTTCCACGCCTGCGAATTCCGTTAAGTGTGACTATGCGAGTAGGAAGGGCAGAGGAGCTTCGTCGTCGAAGGGGAAAGCGAGGAGGATCGGGTTGGTGAACGGGAGCATGAGCGTGATCCACCAGCTTAACGCTCTTGTGGCTCACAAGTGCTTGAACATTGTGGCCCGGGTGCTCTGTGTTGAGGAGCGCGGTTGCGGAGAGAGTAGAGCGGCGGTGTTGGTGGACGTTTACTTGCCAGTGGATGTTTGGTCCGGCTGGCAGTTCCCGCAGTCAAAGGCAGTAGCCGGTTCCCTCTTCTATCACTTGAGGTGAAAGCTGAGACTTTAAGTCAATATGCTCGTTATTAGATGCGAATGAAAGCAATGTCTGAAAAATCATATTTATAAGGTGCTTAGGTCGGAGTAATTATAGTCGAGGAGATGGGTAGTGGTCAAATTGCTTTAATGCTCATTCATATCTCAGCAAGTCATCATACTTTTAGCCATCTCTCTGTATGTTTCCCTACTGTTGAGTTTTGGGAGCTGTTACTCATTGTCTGTCGAGTTGAAGGACATGCGAGATTATTATACGTGAAGTATGGTCTTTAGGAAAATTAATCAAGTTCCACAATGGATCAAGTTAAATTGTTTCGGAGATGGTGGTAAATGGTTTAGACTTATTAAGTATGACATATGTATTGAAAGTGTTGCTTTCTGGAAGTAGGAGCTTGAGATTTCGTATGATTAAAGTCGAACAGAAAGTACATGAAAATGAAAAGAGCTTGTTTTGCAGATGATCCAAAGCTGCATGAAGGATAATGAACAGGCTGACATCAATGGAATTCCATGGAATGATTAGGAAAGTTGTCTGATCATACGTTATCAACGCTTGTATCACTTATCACAGTATTGCCTCTCTTGAGCAAACTTTTACTTACGTATGTTATTTTCTATCTGGATTGACTGCTAGGATACCTGTGGGGCTACTTCAGCTTTTGAATTGTATGCGTAACTCTTTCTTGTTGGATGGCCAATGCATCTCGTAACCTATATGGTGTGATGCTTTTGCGCAGTTGTAACTGGGAAGAGAGAGCTGCATTGCTTGCAGGTGGAGAGAATTATAAGGGTCCTCATGGAGATGGTAGGAGTCTGTGGAATGTATCTGATTGCCATGTTCTTGGATGCAAGCAGCATTCTGTGGCCATGGGTTCTTCTAAGAAAAAGTTGTTTGATCTTCATGAAATTTTCAAGAGCTTGCCTGGTATTGGTAGAAGAGGGACTGTGTATTCCTCAAGAGTGGACCCAATTGATAACACTTATGGTTCAGGCATATGGGATTTATCTGATGACGTCCTGACTAAAATTCTAACCGATCTTGGTCCATTGGACCTTATTAGGATAGCTGCAACATGCCGCCACCTGAGGTCTTTGGCTGTGTCAATCATGCCATGTATGAAGCTTAAACTTTTTCCCCATCAGCAGGCAGCAGTTGAATGGATGTTGCAGCGTGAACAGAGTTCGGAAGTTCTCTGGCATCCTTTATACAAGGAATTTGTTACTGAAGATGGATTTACTTTCTGTGTGAACGTTGTTTCTGGTGAACTGACTTCTGGGATGGCTCCTAAGGTCAAAGACTTCCATGGGGGTTTGTTTTGTGATGAACCTGGTTTAGGCAAGACCATAACTGCACTTTCCCTAATTCTCAAAACGCAAGGTAAACTCGCTGATCTGCCTGATGGTGAACAAGTGATTTGGTGTACCCATAATGGTAATCAGAAGTGTGGGTATTATGAGCTTAGTGGTGATAATGTAGCTAGTCTTAGTGTTCTCTCAGGAAGAGAAGCGGCCAGTCAGAACGCTTGGAGGGAAGAAATATCTCGTGATAATATTTTGACGGATCACTCTCCTTACCCTTCACCGAAAAGAGCCAGGTTGATGGCCCCTGATGAGCAGATGGGTGGATCTAATGTTTCAACTAGTGGCGAAAGAATAACATTGGCAACTTCTGCTCAGCCTGGGGCAAATAAAGTTCCAATCACATGCACCAGGAGCTTGAATCATATTAAGAAAAACCTTCTCCATGCATACGAAGATGAGTTTGAGCCTTTTGAAGAGAAAAATGTTGGGAAAGATTTTCTCCAAAGAGAACATGCTGTGAAAGGTACTCCTAGCGGGTCCAGGAAGAAGCAGTCTATCATCTCATCTGGATCATCATATAGCTGCAGGAGGCCTGGGGGTGTAACAGCAGATTCTTTAAATTATAATGAAACTTGGATTCAGTGTGAAGCCTGTCAAAAGTGGCGTAGGCTTATTGGAGAAAATTCACCTGATATTAATGTTGCATGGTTTTGTAGTATGAATGTTGACCCAATGTATCAGAGTTGTAGCGTCCCAGAAGAATGCTGGGATACTCGTCAACCCATTACAAAATTACCTGGTTTTTGCCCTAAAGGAAGTCTTGGGGCCAAGGAACAGAATGTGGCATTTTTTGTTAATGCACTCAAGGATCATTGCACATTGATAACTTCTCAAACAAAGAAAGCTCTACATTGGTTGGCAAAGCTTCGACCGGACCAACTCTCTCAGATGGAGACAACTGGTCTTAGAAGTCCTTGTACTGTCTCTGTTGTAGATGCCAATGATTTTCATGAAATATTTCAATCCTTTGGACTTGTGAAGAGTGTCGAGAAGGGTAACCATAAGTGGTATTACCCAAAAAATCTTCAAAATCTGGCATTTGATGTGGCTTCTCTGAGGATTGCTCTGTCTGAACCATTGAATTCAGTCAGATTATATCTGTCCCGTGCTACACTGATAGTGGTTCCTGCAAATCTAGTCGATCATTGGAAGACACAAATTCAGAGGCATGTTCGACTCAGTCAGTTGAGGGTCCATGCCTTGACCAACAGGAAAAAGGTTGCCCCGCACACTCTTGCCTGGGACTACGATATTGTCATAACTACCTTCACCCGTCTCAGTGCAGAGTGGGCTCCCCGTAAGAAGAGTGTGCTGCAGCAAGTTCATTGGCTTAGGATCATTTTGGATGAAGGGCACACCCTCGGCTCAAGTCTCAGTTTGACAAATAAACTACAAATGGCCATATCATTGGCAGCATCAAGTCGGTGGATTTTAACAGGAACCCCTACTCCTAACACACCAAATAGTGAACTATCACATCTTCAGATACTATTCAGATTCCTTCACGAGGAAGTGTATGGACAGATTCAAAAGTCATGGGAAGCTGGGATTCTTAGGCCATTTGAAGCAGAGATGGAGGAGGGTCGGGCACGTCTGTTGGATTTACTCCACAGATGCATGATCAGTGCAAGAAAGAAAGATCTGCAAGCAATTCCTCCTTGCATCAAGAAAGCGACGCTCCTCGATTTTATGGAGGAACATGCAAAAAGTTACAATGAGCTGGTAGCTACTGTTCGGCGTAACATATTAATGGCTGATTGGAACGATCCTTCACATGTTGAGAGCTTGTTGAACCGGAAGCAGTGGAAGTTCCGCAGTACAACCATTCGGAATGTGAGGTTGTCATGCTGTGTTGCTGGACATATTAAAGTAACAGAGGCTGGCGAAGACATACAAGAGACGATGGACATCCTGTCTATGCAAGGTTTGGATGCAGCTTCTGAGGAGTATGCTTTGATAAAGTATTACCTTCTCTATGGAGGCACTTGTGTCAGGTAATATTTATATCTGGCTGTGCTATTTCATATGGCTTTTTCCGATATAGATAAGATCACTGAAACTGTAATGTCTGTTTTTGCTAGGTGCAAGCAATGGTGTCGACTACCTGTGATTACTCCATGCAGGCATCTGCTCTGCCTTGACTGTGTTGCATTGGACAGAGAGAAATGTATGTTTGCTGGCTGCGGTTACTCCTATGAAATGCAGACTCCCGAGGCCCGACCAGATAATCCGAATCCCATGTGGCCTGTGCCTAAAGATCTTATTGAATTGCAACCTTCATATAAACAGGTAGATTGATCATCTCTTTTCTGTCCTATGTGGTTTTCTATTCGCTAATGGTACTTGCTGATGCATCCTTTTCTTGGTATGAACTAAGGATGACTGGGATCCCGACTGGCAGTCAACATCAAGCAGTAAGGTTGCTTACCTGGTACAGAGGTTGAAAGAGTTTAATGGTGCTAATGAAAACAAGTCAAATGAGAATTATGGGGTGTTTCTCTCTGAGGAGCGACTGTATCCAGCCCTGTTAAATAACTCAAGGCCATTGTTAGCAACAGGATTTGACAGGATAATGACGGAGAAAGTTATCATCTTTTCCCAGTTTTTGGAGCATATACATGTCATTGAGCAGCAGGTAAATTTTATTCATGAAAAGTCCCCATCTTTCATTATATGATTCTTCTCTTTGAAACGAAGCTCATTCATCCTTTTGTCCTTATGAGTGCAGTTGACGATTGCTGGTATCAGATTCGCTGGCATGTATAGTCCAATGCCTGCTGCGAACAAGGTGGGATCATTTTACTTACACACGAGGGGGTACTCCCCCCCCCCCCCCCCCCCCCCCCTGATTATTTGTCCCTCCTAACGTTAGCTCAATATTGCAGGTGAAATCTTTGGCCACTTTCCAGCATGATCCGACTTGTATGGCACTCTTGATGGATGGCAGTGCTGCCCTGGGTCTCGATTTGAGCTTTGTCTCTCACGTATTTCTAATGGAACCAATCTGGGACAAGAGGTACCTTCCCGAAGTTCTCGTAGATATCGGAATTTTTCTTGCTATGTTAGTTCAGTTCACTCATTTCCTGTTCAATTAACAGCATGGAGGAGCAAGTTATCAGTCGAGCTCATCGCATGGGCGCCGCTCGCCCCATTCACGTGGAAACTCTAGCAATGCGTGGCACAATTGAACAGCAGATGCTGGAACTTCTACAGGTAGAGTCTTTCTCATTTTCATTTTGCTTCGGTACTACATTAGACTTCGCAGAGCACTGATATTCGAAGGATGCCCTTAATTTGCGATCACTATCCTTCAGGATGACGACTCATGTCGAAGATTTTTGAAGGAAGAGGTGGGTAGATCAGATCATGAACGAACACGAGCTCATCGTTCATTACACGACTTTGCGGGAAGCAACTATCTGTCCCATCTTAAATGCGTGCCTACGAAAGTTGACATATAAACTGATTTACGGAACTTCTCTTCATCTCCCTTTTATCTAACCACATTGTCATTCTTTGCCCCTGCAATTTATCAGCCGTCACCGATTCACTGAGTAGAAGGTGCTTTTTGTCTTTCTTCTTTTGGGCAAATGCTCGAAATCGTAGCTGATTTGTTGGGGAATTAGATTTGCAATTTTTTTGCGTTCGAATGCTCCCCGAATCATCTGTAAATGTCGGACATTCATAGCAAGTGGAATATTAGTAGCTGCTTCTCATTATGAAGTGCTCACTACAATTTTGTCTTGCACTCGAAGAATACAGAGATCATGATGAATGAAGTACAATCAGAAAAGAAGATTAATTTGTGTTGTCCAAACTCCAAACACTTATGTTCCGTTTGATTTCGCAGTTAAAATCACAAAAATTTTAACTTTAACTTGACACACTACACAATAAAAATATACATTTTTCAAGTCAAAAATTTTAATTTTAATTTTAACTCAATACATTACATAATCATTTATTATTTTTCACAATCAAAATCAAAGTTACTTTTAATTCTGAAATGAAACGCACCATTATATTTGTCTTTTCGCTTCTTTGAGCATCTCATACTGACTTGAAACTGTCGGTTCCTCCGGGTGTTGCATCTATACTACTCATGTCTATTCAAATTGAAACCGGAACCTTAGCAAGCTTTGGGTGCATTACCATTCTCACTAAAATGGATTTCAACTTTTAGAATTACTGGCAATGTTCGTTACCATGTTCGGTTTGAACTGGTCATGTTTTCATTACTGATAATCAGATTCTAGTAATTGACGTGGGTTACCTCATACCAAGCGCCCTCGTTCTCGACGCCTGTATCTAGACTTCAATTCTTGAAAAGAGGGAATTGCTAATTTGAACTGATAGGCATATTAAGCGACGACTGCTCTCTCGTTGTGACCCTATATGGGAGGAACCGATAATCAAGCACACCCGACTCCGGTTCCTGTCAGTATACCGTAACGATACCGATCGTTATTTCGATCCGTCATAAACCGCTGTCAATCGAGTCAAACCGGGTTAAACGGCACAGATAACAGAATCTCCTGGGCCTGCCACAAGGACCAGCCCAATAATTTATGGGCTCATTACCTCTTCATCGTCTTCTTCTTCTTCTTCATCTTCTCTCTCTCGCCTGGTAAGTTTCCTCCGTGACTGCTCCTCCCTGCTGCTTGATCCCCAAGCCTTGAGTGATCCTCTTCTTCTCCTCTCCCTCCACTTCCGGCGATCTCTGCTCCGCCACTCAGCATCTTCCACTTCCGCACCCGCCGAGCTATCGCCCAAGTCAATTAAGGTGCTAATCTTCTTCTGAAGGCTTTCGCAATACGTAGTTTCTGGCCCAAATTTGTCAGTTTTATCGATTGGCAATTGCTCCGTGATGGTCCAAGCAAGAGAAGAGCGACTCCAAAATTGTCAATTTATTGATTTGAAGGAATCTTCAGACGTTCGGGTCCAGCCTTGATTTGAGATCTGAGAAAAGATCCAATTTTTTTTCCCTATTCGAAGATTATCGTAATGTCGTTGAATGGATCAATGATTTGTGTTTGTTTCAGCAGGCAATGGGGTTGTGGACGCTGCTCGAAGGGCTTCTGCTGCTCGCCAACGCTTTCGCGATACTAAACGAGGACCGGTTCTTATCGAAGAGGGGGTGGAGCATGCAGGAATTCCCCGGGGGCAGGACGAAGTCGCTGAAGGGTCAGGTTATCGGTCTTATTTACGCGATGCAGTACTTGAGAGTCCCGCTCATCATCCTGAACGGCCTCTGCATCATCGTAAAGATGGTGTCCGGTTAGTTCCGGTTAGTTCTTCATATTTGTTTTCCGCCGGGCAATTCGTCCCTCCACACTTTTTTCTTTCCCTGTCATGGGGAGCTGCTTGTTTATTATACATATGAGATTGTACTGGGATGAAGGAACAAAATTTGATGATCAATTCTATTCGGATGATGATCTTGGTGCTTCGTGGAAGAGATCCTGTTTAGCTGTAATCCGATTCTCGACCGGTAACGATATAGTCATATGAATTTGTTTGTTCCGGTTAGCCTTCGTAGTTTAGGATTCAGATTGTCTGGTGTTGGTAAAGTTTTGCGGCACGAGCAGATTTTGGGTAGTTTAGCATTACAGCTATTTGATCTCCAATGTAGACCTCCAGGATCTGCTCTCTTGGTACTTTGAATGAATTTGATTACAGTGCGTCCAGTTATCTCTTTCATCGGGAAAAGTTTGCCAACCTTGCGATTCATATGAACCTTTCTTGCAATGCCGGTACATTTCCTGACTCCTGTGGTTCTAAAAATTGATTGTGTTTAACAACATTGCATATGGACTTTGTACTGGGGCTGATTTAGTATGATCAGGGCAAGCTTGAGCCGAGTTCAAGTTTGCACATTTAAACCTGACTTTGGTATGAGCTATTTGAGTTAGTTATCGAACAAAACTCATCTGTACTTGATTCGCTCCTGTTACCGTAAGTGACCAAGAATGGCAATATCAATACATCATTACGGATTGCTCAGCAGAGCAGAATGTCTGATTGGTGCCATCAAGCTTGAAGCGGAAACACTTATTCGCATACCATACTGAAAAGTTATAAGATCGAAGAATATCTTCAGATTGAGATAAATCTGCAGCTTAATACATCAGAATTCAAAAACGAGAGGGAAGAGGAAAGAGAAGCAATGAAGAGAAGGATTGATCTGCAGCTTAATTTCATGCTGTCATCACATCTTCTTCGCAATCTTCTTTGTCCCCTTGTCCGATGAATGCTATTCCCTGCTTCCTTTCGAAAGACGAGGTTTGAGCTTGCTCACATCCGATAACTGAACCGGCTTCAGAATGAACTCCTCGGCGCCGTCTTCCAAGCACCTGAACAGTTTTGTCACAAACCCATCTCAGATTAGATCTCGCAAAACTGGCTTCTAGCAGAATCGTAGAATTCCAGTACCGATGGTAAAAGCCGTAATATCTGTTACCTGCTGATTCTTGATGGAACATTCTCGGAGGACATTATCACCACTGGTATGTCCTTGTAGCACTCGGAATCCTGCATATAAGATTACCTGGTCATTAGAAATACATGATTTGATTTTCTTGCTATCCGACATGAAGATTCACATCCGGATATTGCCTGAATTTGGCAACTATGAAAAGTAATCGAATGCAGAGATTGAGAAAGATATATGGTTACCTTGATCTTTCTCAGGAGATCGTAACCTGTCATTCCTGGCATAAAGTAATCTGTGATGATCAAATTTACGTCAATCTCCTGAAAGACGAAGAAGAACAAGAAAACATTGAACTCTATAAGCGCAACAGTATTCACGATTCACGAAAGAAATGCTTGTCTGGAACATTAAGAAAGATCCTGAGAAGCATATATACATGATGACCACGAGCAGTAGATGCAGGGGAGTCCTCTGATTCTTTGCTCTCTTCTAGTAGGCCCAGAAGCTTCAGAGCCTCCCTCCCGGAATCGACTGCGGTCACTATGGAAAAGCAAAAGAACTAAGTAAAAGAGAGACAAGAAACAATGCAGCTCTGCATGCCGAAAGTTAATCGTATTAGTCGCAACAGTATTTCTGCTAGCAGAACAAATATTTTCCAATCAGTGTAGCCTAGAGAAACCAAAGGGCATTCATTAGGAATTGTATTCAGGACCAGGAATGGATCTTGAGGGTACCAAAGAAAGGCTAACCTCTGTAGGAAGAAACCTGGAGGAGAGTCTCAATCAGCTTCCTATCAATGAGGCTGTCATCGACAGCCAGGACATGGAACCGCGACTCCTCATCCACTCCCATGGCTGCCAAAGAAAGACGAAGAGAAAACCGAGCACGGTTCGTGAGACTTCCATTATAAGCGCCCCGGGGAGACTTTTAAAAAGGGGAAGCCAAGCCATGATGGGGAAATGGACTGCATGAGATGCAAAAAGAAATCCTCTGGAAATCTTGAGGATATGGGATTTGTGAAGATTTGATAGATTCCATGAGGGAATCTGCATGATCTCCTGGTTCTTGAGAACCGGGAAGCAGCAATGAAAGCTGAATTAGGTGAGGCTTTCCGTAAGCAAATATATATATACAGACACACACACACACACATATATATGTTCATGATATATTCCATTGGATTGGGCCCTTTGATTACAGTTTAGGGACAACCAAGGACGGATCCTATGGTAGCCTTTCCGATGAAGTTAAGGATCCTGTTCAGGATCAGAGGTGATTATATTTATATTTGTTAAATATACAACGTGATATTATATTATGTGATATATATATATATATATTATCAAAGATTTTATATCTAATAATATTGGAATATGAATATTTTCAGAAGATTACATTATGCGAGAGTTTCCATTGCACATGCTTGGGGCAGCTTCAGCTGTTAATTTAAGGTTGAACTACCCAACTGATCCTTCAACTTATACAGCGTTCACGAACAAGCCCCTCGACGTCTTTGGATGGGGACCAGGTCAGTTTGATCCTCAAGCTTGAGTGCAGTCAATGAGCCAAGTCGTAAGTGGCAAATTCTTGTATTGCTCAGTTGCTTGAGCATGATCGAAAACCCGAGTAAGCCGGGGAGCACTGCAGTCTGCAGCACTTCCAAGTTTCTAGGCAGTTCTCTCCTCCCTTTCAATGCTCTTAGGAATCGGTGTCCATAAGTTTCCTCCGATTCTGAGGGAACTTAATTATCGATTCAGGCACACTCCTTTAGTGCATTCACCAGAACATTTGTGCTTGCAAATAAATCCGCAATTGTCCGGTGACAAAGTTAGAACAAGTCCCGGGTTCTGAAAATTTAGAACTCGACACTTCTCTTACGGTTCACGTTGTGGGCGAACACGTGAAGTTGTGTCCTTCTCTACGATCCATGATATGATAATGTGCCTTTATTGCATTCCTAATAAGAAAAGACCAACTCTTGATGATCTGTTTGCATATAGATGGACTTCCTTAGTTGGATACGAGTCTCAGGAGGGGAGAGAGATCCGTGAGATAAGAACACCGACTAGTTCGATGCGGAACTGAGTTAAAACATCGGTACATCTTAGCACCTTACAAATGGACACATCTTAACTATATGTAAAGAAGCTCTACTTTCTTCTGCCTAGGTTCATTAATCCTTCGAAACACCTAATTAACATGATGTTCTGTTCTATTTTCAATAGGTCTTTTATACATCATCTTGAACAATAATCTGCTTCTCACCAAGCTCTATCATCTCATCATCATCCTCCAGCTTCTTATACTCAAAGCGTCTTGCAATCAACAAGTACACATAAAGGTTTACGGCGCTCAGCCCGGCCAGCACCCAGTAGTAGTGGTTGAGGTGCACGGTGTTGATGTTGTCCCTGAGCCACTTGTGACCATTCCTGGTGGTGATCGCCTGAACAAGCTCTCAACTCCTGCTGCGCTTATGTACACGGCTGCACCCATGCTCCGCATGGCCTCGGGCACCTGGTCATAGGACAGCTCCTGGAGGCCAACGATGGTGAATGCGTCGGATATCCTGCATAGCATGTAAGGTGGCAGGAGCCACCAGATGCTCATTGGCACTGTCGCTTTAGGGTTGTCCCTGAGACCGTGTTTCACTGTGGTCCTGACCTCCAGGCTTTGATGCATCCTGACACGACCATGTTGATGATGGATACAAACAGTCCCATCCCAAGATCCTCTGGAGCATCGGGATCCCAGACAGATGCCCAGTGATGCTCCGGGCCACCGGGACGAAGAGATGGTCATATGTGAGAGTGACAGCAAGGATGGTTAGCCCCAGGAATCCTGGAGTGAAGCTGCTGAGATCTGAAAGTGCAACCCACCGATTGATCGGTTCATCGTGCCTCCTTGCTTTATGAAGAAGGTCTTCCCCTGGGACTGGACTACGGTTATGCAAGCATGCCATATAGGCACCAGCCGAAAGACGAGTTTCACTTCTTCCACCTGATTCAACGAGCAGAGGCGCCACAGATCTCTCGCGTCCTTGATTTGTCCATGCTGTCGATGATCATTGCCTTGTCCAAGAATCTGCAATATGCATCAGATTTCTGTATGTCATAATCTAATCTAACTTGTCACTACATGCTTTGGTAGTTCAGGCAACCACTATCTTGATCGAATGGTGGCATTTCACTAGACTAGCAAGGTTACCTCAGCCAACTGATCCGTGCAAGAGACCTTGCCGGAGCCGAGCGCCATCCTTATGGGCCCCACCCCTTGCATTTGTGTCAACATTACACAGGTCTCTTCCATCGTTGGCCTCCCTCAAGTGCTGCTTCTTCACCGCCGCCACGACCACATGGGCAACCTGCGCAAATGGGCTTCCAATTGGGTCCTACCGCCTGTAACGTTTAGAGCCCATCAAGAAAACGGCCAGGGGCCAGGGCAATTGCTACTGCTGCGGCTAGCACCGGAGCTCCCTCAGTCCACCCAACATTGTCCTGAATCAATCATGTTAAAATCATAACTGAGACAGCTTTTTCGACTTTTGGCCGTGAATAATGCGATCACATTCGGAACTGATGATATAGTTCGTATGAGTATCGATAGGCTACCTTGAGATATATCACGAAGAATATGCCTGCGGTTGCACCGACCACAATGCCCATGAAACACCAATTGAATAAGGAACTCTTGGCCATCTCCTCCGGCAGGTCCTCGTCGAACCGGTCAGCTGCAAAAGTCTGCACGCATGGCTTGGTCCCACCTTCCCCTACAGCCAGTATATACAGCGCCGTGAAGAGCACTGCTTTTCGGTTGTGCCTCGGGACAATGGAGACCGAGAAGGTCATTAGAATCATACCCTGAAAGATAAGTTCGTTACTGAGGACATTAGAGTAGGATAAAACGGCCACATTACCGCCCAATGTGAGTGAAATTATGTGTGCAGTCGACTCTAAATTACGCTTGCTCATTTTCGAATTAGGCCCTTTGCATTGATCGGAGAACAAGATATGAGTCGTAAGTTTATGTATAATATAAGGCGATAGAAGAGAATTAACGCCGTCACCCGTAATATGTGTCAAATTAACAAATCCTCAACTCCCCATTGCCCAACGTACCCCTTCATATTTGTTAAGCATCTTCATTTATTACATTGTTAGCGATAACATTAATATACCAAAAACATTGGTTAACAACTCAAGAAAAATCCAAGCAAGTAATTAAATGTTAACCAAACATAATATCAATTCAATCCATGCGCACCTTAATTTTGAATTATTATATATAGATATATAAAATATATAAAGTAGTCGAAACATTCGCTAGAATATGCCGATTTGCTTAAGAAACGTCAACTTTTCATATCCGCAATAATATATGAATAATCCAATTAACTTTTTAAGATGCGATTAGGGGGTGTCCAGGCGAGTTTGTGTGCGCTTTGACTAATTGCATGATCAAGTCAAAAACGGGTAGCCATGCTCTGTCTTCAACAACAACCATTATTTCGATGAAAACATTTTTTCTTAAGTACAAAAATTTAATAACACTGATAATCAAATACGTTTAAAAATGTACATTTTGGCTGAATTTAGAAGAAAAAAAAGTATAAATATAGGTTTTCAAAACAAAGCCCTTAACAAAAATTCTATGTAAATGCATGAAACATGATAATAAGTAAATTTAATAAAAATGACACGTATAATTATATTAATTTAAATTGAAATTTTTACGATATGAGCATTTTATTATGTTTAAAAGATATAAAGTGAACTCTGAATATCAAATTTCCTTTTATAATTTTAATTAAAAAATTAAGTTCAATTAGAAATCATGAAAAATCAAATTAATTACGCTAGTTTTTGTTAAAATAATTTTGATTGCTTGATTCACTATTCTTATTCGCAAAAGATATACATTCAATTACTTTCATATATATATACAGTATCTTAGTCGTTGAGAAATAAGTATTTTAATAGGTACAACTCATTAATAATATATTTTCTATTCATACATAACTTAAACATTAGCTAGAGTAAATTCCTTATAAAAAAGCTAGAGTAAATTCTATAATAATATGTAAATTACCTATCTAAAAAATAAAATAAAATAAATTATATTAAAGAATGTATCAATATGTTTTACGAATAATAACTCCGCGCAACATGCGGGTTAAGTAGATAGTTAAGAATAAATAACAACAATGATATATAATATAGATGGCGTGGAACCGAGCAGAGAGCAGAGCTTGCATGATTGAAAAATTAAAAATGAGATCTTTGAAAGAAAAAAATAAAATAATTTACTGAAAGTATTCCGTGCTCACGATGTTTAAGCAGATTTAAGTCTCATTTAACAGATATCTTGGTTTCCACCAAAAACAAAAGAAAAACAGATTACCTAATTAAAGGAGAAAAAAAATTATATATGAAAATTGGGAAAGCATTTTAATATGATGACTACCGGAAAGGGCAAAAAGTGCTTTAAGGATGTGCGAGACAGAAATCATTGGCAAATTGATTTTGAGAAATTAATGGAGTACTCGCTGGCGATGGAGTCAATATATGGGGCAACATTCATTGTATATGGCTCAACGCACATTATGTAATTCTTCTAGCTAATCCAACTCGTGAGATTAATTGAGACCGAGAAAATTCCGGTGCACGTAGTAAGAGTATAGTACGATAATGTAAAACCATTCTCTCGGTAATCATTAGTGAAAGATCACTTCGCAAGTCGGAAACTTTATATAATTATATATAGCTCTAAGGCAATGATCCAATTTCGATTTTTTCGGATAGGGAAGCACGCGTATGTACCAAGAAGTACATGACAGAGGAAATGAGGATGGTCCTGAACCGGCCAAGGTAGGAGTCCGCGATGAAGGCTCCAACCACCGGAAATATGGACGACACCACGACCCATATGTTCACGTTCTGAGCAGCCGTGGCCATAGGCTGCCCCAGCTCCTTGATCAGGTAGGCGATGAGGTTCCCCACAAGCCCGTAGTACGCAAACCTCTCTGCCACCTCTACAACTTCGCCATCAAACACACAAAAGTTAAAACCATACACGCCTTCAATCCAGCCAGAGCGGCGGTAAGCCACACGGGAACGATTAACAACAAAAAAAGAAAGGCCAATCGACTTACAAATGATGAAGATTGCAGAGCTCCATCCAGCCTTGGAGGGCTTCTTCGTCTTCGTAGCCGGAGGAGCAACATCCACGATGAGGCCATTATCGACAGTCACCGGAGCTACACAGCTACGATCCATTGCTGAGAGAGCTGATCTAAAAGTTTATATATCCTAATTCTTTTTTTTTTTGGATGAATGGTGAAACTTTCATTGATAACAAAATGAATTTACATCAGAGACCAACACCATTTACCCCTGTACAAAACGATCAAATCTAGAAGTCCCAAAATCTAAGCCAAATCAACTATGGGCAGTATCATATGCCTAACTATGACAGAATGTATAATTTTGTATGAGAAACGGGGAAGAACAGACAGCTTCGCTTGCACATCCAAAAGGATCCTTCGAGTTATAACCGTTGGTGACGAGATTTGTCTTTGATAAATCCTAGCATTCCTCTCTCTTCATATGCAGTAAATATAGTGAGTCCATAGGAGCTTGAGACAGATGACGTCAAGCTTCTTTCCACGAAGAGAGGAGAGGAGATCCAGCAAAGTTCAATATTCCAGTCGACGTTGGGTCTGTCTAGGCCAACTCGAGCTAATAAACTCCTCCATATCCCTTGAGTGACTTGACATTTAAAGAAAAGATGATCACGAGTCTCCAATTCCCTGCTGCAAAATTCACATTCAGCTGCCGCAAGCGAGATTCCCCATTTAAGGAGCCGATCTTTTGTATCCAATCTATTATGCACACTAAGCCAACTAATAAAAGAAGAGCGAGGAAGCTGCCCCTCGAACCAAACTGCATTCCTCCATTCCATCTTCGGTTCCCTGCTTCTTAAGCACTTCCAGGCATTAGCAGTAGAAAATTCCCCAGTTTTGTGAGGTGTTCATAAGACTCTATCATGACTAAAGGCTTGGATTGTTGCTGCCAAGTCACGAATTGAAGCAGCTTGTGGATCCGAACTTCTAGGCCAATGCCAACAGCCTTCGACTAGAACCATACTAACGGTCGCATGTTCTTTGAGCGATGGGAAGCAGTGCAAACCTCTAGTGCAGAAGTTGATCAATGGCCCAATCGATAACCAAGTGTCATACCAAAAAGATACACTCGTGCCGGGGCCGACTCTATAATGGATATAAGGGGCCATCAAAGTCCTAAGTTGCAAGAGCTTTCTCCAATTCAAGGAACAATCTCCAGGCAGTCTCAAAGCCCAGATACTTCGACCTTTGATTAAATATTTAGCAGCCCAAGCCACCCAAAGGGACCCCGAACTCACTAGGAGAGACCACAGGTTTTTTAACACACATACCTTATTCCACAAAGTTAGATCCTTAATGCCGAGTCCTCCTTCAGACTTCGGGAGACACACAGTTTCCTAGCTAACCTTGCCCCCACCTGAATGTTGCTCAAGGCCTTTCCAGAGGAAAGATCTGCACTTCTGCTGCACCATTTTGATGACTTTCTTGGGGAGGATGAAATGGGAACACCAGTAGCTGGCCATGCTGAAGAGGACAGAGTTAATCAACTGCACTCTACCTGCATAAGACAAGTGTTTCACAGACCAGCTCCTGATTCGCTTTACAATTCTTTCAGTAAGAGCCTCACAATTCTTCAAGGAGAGCTTTCCAGAAACAAGAGGAATCCCCAAATATCGTACTGGGAGAGTGTCTCTATTAAAGCCAGAGCAATTTACCAGTTCGGAAACACCTTCCTCATCTATGCCTCCCGTGAAAATTTCAGATTTTTCAGAATTCAACTTTAAACCAGACCAATTATAGAAAGTGTTCATCACATCCAAGATGGCAATAAGAGACTCTTTTGACCCATTCGTGAATAAGAGCAGGTCACCAGCAAAGCAAAGGTGAGTCAGCTTGATAGACTTACATCTTGGGTGGAAACTGACTCTTCCTTCATCTGCAGCAGTGTTCAAAAGGTTGGAGAAGACTTCCATGGCAATGACAAACAAATAGGGAGATAGGAGGTCTCCTTGTCTCAGTCCTCTTTGACCTGCGAAGTAGCCAGCTAAGGACCCATTAATGGCCACAGAGAAATAAGGAGAGGTGATGCATCCTTTGATCCACCTGAGGAAAGTGGGAGGAATTCCCATGGCCTCCAGACTGTTGAGAACAAACTCCCAATTTAAGGAGTCAAAAGCTTTCATCAGATCGATTTTGATAGCGCAGCGAGGTGTAATTCCTTGTCTATGGTAGTTCCTCACGAGCTCATGAGCAAGTAAGACATTGTCAGATATTTTCCTTCCCTGCACAAATGCCGTTTGGTGCAAGCTAATAACATCAGGGAGCACCACTTTCAATCTATTAGCAAGCACTTTGGTTATGCATTTATATACCACATTGCAGCATGAAATAGGCCGGAAGTCTTTCATACGATCAGAATTTTCCTTCTTTGGAACGAGGGCTATTATCGTGGAGTTGACTTCCCTGCGCAGTTCACCCGTGGAAAAGTAGTGCTGTATAGCTGCGAGAAAGTCTTATGTCTCTCTTAGAACAGAACTTTTTGGTTCTTTTTCTTCTCTGTATAATTCAAAGTTTATGGCCCCCTTACCGCTTCTTATATAGGCTGGGCCTCCCAATTCCCAGCATGCGTGGAAATTGAACTCTCTCTCTTTCTCACCTGTATCTAGTGTAGCTGACAAATTGCGTCGACAATGGACGAACTTTAGTTTGTAGATGTTTGAAATTCACTAAAAAAAAAAAAACTTCATGGCTAATGTAAATCGATGTCCGAGCGAAAATTAATCTTTATTAATAGGCTCGTGATAAATAAATTATCATGAGATGAGACCAACTTCTTTCTCTCCGTATGTGTCTATATCTCTCTGGGGTGGATATATTATGGAGCAATAGCTGGGCCTGAGGTCTGCTGTTACAAATGGCGTTTTCATGCAGATTTTCTGCAACTTGCGATGCTCCAGCGTACTCGCACCCTCTCCATCTGGTCAACCCTCTCAAAGTGTATGGGAGGACGTTGGCACCAACCCGATAGCTCGATGCTACGCGTGACACATAGTTTAACTGATGACATTGCATAAAATATGAGTGAGTCGTTAATTTTCTTTTCTTATTAGCCTCATAAACCTCTTTTATAATCTTAAATATTTCTCTCTCACTATAACATGGTGAGAAATACATACCAGAGTTATTTCACTATATAGATGCATAGCTTAGTTAGGGCCAACGTGCTAATGAGCCATTAATCTTTTGGCAATATCATATTACTGTTTGCCCCTGCAAAATGATGACTATAAAGATATGAGAGATACATCCAAATACGTGTAGTTCATGCAGAGAGTGAGGTTATCAGCTTCGGTTTTGTTGGTGAATATGCCAGAAAATGAGAACTGCCTTTGAAAAGATAAAAGCCCATTTTGGAGGGAAAAAAGAAAAACAAATTAGATATTTAATCAGTCTTCTTGTTTGTCCAAAATCTACTTAACTCCATTCACATTATCCCAAACCCATAAGCATTAATATCACGGGAAGCTGCAGCAGCATACCCCACTTTTATACACACACACACACACACACACACACACACATACTAGTGTAACGGCACCTGCGTTACGCGTGCACGTATTAATATATACACACACATATATATTTCATATTAATTCAAGCATCATCTATTATAAGTTATTTAATTATCATAAAATTTATATTGGTGCTAAATAAAAAAACCAATCTGATGTATGTATCCATCTCATAGTAGAAAATACAAGCTTTTATGTCTAAAATTTTTATTTTTTAAATTAATCAATCATAGGCTAAATTTTGAATCTAAAAGTGGTATTAAAAATGATTATTTAATCAAAGAGCATATTAGAAATGGCCCAAAAAAAAAATCGAGAGCATATAGAACAACATAGGTTTATATACAAGAACCAGAAGTAATGAAGGATATCTTCTACATCGATAATGTGGTAAGGACTACGTAAGGCCTAGACAAGCACAGCGAGTGGTTTCCTCTCACTTTCCAGTTATCAAAGTGCCCTCCAAATAAAAACAAAAGCATATCCAATATTACAATTACAAATTAACATTGGCGTACTTATCAAAAAATAAATAAATTGACGTCGACATGAGGAAGTTACCTCTATAAAAATTCAAGTGTGAGAACAAGGGTAAATTACCTCATATATTCTATAATTTCACTTTTCTTCCAAATATATCATATGCTTTTAAAATTATTAAAAATATCTCATGACTTACATTTTTTTTCCAAATCTATCCTGCCGTTATATCTCCGTCAACATTTAACGTTCTTGCTATTATGGCCCTTTTACCCGGGATAAACTTGAGAAAAAAAATTAAAACTATAGGATAGATTTAAGAAAAAAATTTAAAACCATAGGATATATTTGGAGCATACTTACGTTTTATTAGCGAAAAATATAACGTCGAGATAGATTTGGAAAAAAATGTAAATCATGGGATATTTTAGATAATTTTAAAAGCATAGAATAGATTTGAAAGAAAAGTGAAACCATGAGTTATATGGGGCAAAAATCCCGTGAGAACAACTGCAAATGGTAGTGACTTCTTTATAGCGAGGTCATCAAATAGAAGAAGTTATATGGACATCTTACAAATAGTTATACCACAGCAGATATCATCGACAAGCAACTGTTTCGGCGAAATATTTATACGCATACCACATGATATGGACTGGGCCCAAGAATTAGGCTGCGAACCCAATAAATAGGCCCAATGGGCCGATCTACCCGAATAAAGCCCAAAGACTAACAGCCCGTTTGGTAGCACTTGCAGCAGTTTTGCCGGCCTCCAGCTAGTTTCCAAATGTGCTTACCAGTGGAATCCGTCATTGTCCTGAGATCAAGTCGAAACAAACAAGTCGTGGATTCTCCTGACAATTCTTCTCTCATGATATTATCTATGATATATGATTGATGTTCCTTTTTCGAGTTCCTAATACAAAACGGACCGACTTGTTTGCATATAGATGGATTTCTTAGTTGGATACGATTCTCAGGTGACGAGAGACTTACGGTATAAAGAACACCGACTGGTTCGACGCAGAACTGAGTTAAAACATCGGCAACTTGATCATCCTCCAATTGATTTATGGTTGAACTACACGATTGATCCTCCAACTTATACAGAGTTCACTATTGAGTCCCTCCACGTCGTTGGAGGGGGACCGGGTCAACTTGATCCTGAAGATCGGGTGCAGTCAATGAGCCATGTCGTAAGTGGCAAATTCTCACATTGCTCAGTTGCTCATTTTCAGCATAATCGAAAAGCCAAGTATTTAATCAAAAGAAGTTATAGAACAGAAGCGCGCACTTTGCCAGTTGACTTAGAGGTCGCGGGTTCGATACCTAATAGGACTATCCATGTCCTTTTATTAATTATTAAAATTTTTTTTTCATTGTATTACACCGAAAAAATTAAAAAATAAAAAAAAATAAAAAAATCAAGTATTTATGCAGCATTTTCGGGGAGCACCGCAACAATTTTAAGTTTGCAAGTAGTTCTCTCCTCCCTTTGATGCTCTTAGGAATCAGTGTCGATGAGTTCCCTCCGACGAAACTTACATGTCGATTCAGGCAAACTCTTCTAGTGCATTCATTGGAACATTTGTGCTTGCAAGTGAAATCCAAAATCGTCCGGTGACAAGTCAGAACGAGTCCCTGGTTCTCCTGAAGATTTAGAACATTTGAAGTCGGATCCTACTCTACGATCAATGATACGATATAAATGTGCCTTTCTTGCATTCGTAACACGAAAAGACCAACCGTTTGCATATAGATGGACTTCTTAGTCGGATATGATGCTCAGGAGACGAGAGATCCACGGGATAACAACACCGACTAGATCGATGCAGAACTGAGTTAAAACATCGGCATATCTTAGCACCTTAGAAATTGACATGTCTTTCACTATATATAGAAGCTATACTTTCTTCCACCTAGAACCATTAATCCTTTGAAACACCTAATTAACATGATGTTCTGTTCTATTGTCCATAGGTCTTTTATACATCATCTTTAACACTGATCTGCTTCTCACCAAGCTGTATCATCTCATCATCATCCTCCAGCTTCTTGTACTCAAAGCCTCTTGCAATCAACAAGTAGATGCAAAGGTTTATGGCGCTCAGCCCGGCCAGCACCCAGTAGTAGCGGTCGAGGTGAGCGGTGTTGAGGTTGTCGCCAAGCCACTTGTCACCATTCCCGGCGGTGATCGCCTGAACGATTGCTATGATGCCGCTACTCACGAAGCTCCCCACTCCTACCACACTTATGTATGCAGCCGCCCCCATGCTCCGCATGGCCTCAGGCACTTGGTCGTAGAACAGCTCCTGGAGGCCAACGATGGTGAATGCATCGGATATCCCGCACAGCATGTATGGGGGCAGGAGCCACCAGACGCTTATTGGCACAATCGCTTTAGGGTTGTCCCTGAGGCCGTGTTCCACCGCGGTCCTGACCCTCCAGGCTTCGATGCATCCCGAGACGGCCATGTTGATGATGGATACAAATAGGCCAATCCCAATCCTATGGAGCATTGGGATCCCAGACGGATGCCCTGTGATCCTCCGGGCTACCGGGACAAAGAGACGGTCATAGGCGAGGGTGGCAGCAAGGATGGTTAGCCCCAAGAATCCCTGGAGTGAAGCTGCCGGGATCTGGAAGTGTGACCCGCCGATCGATCGGTTCATCGTGCCTCCTTGCTTTACGAAGAAGGTGTGCCCCTGGGACTGGACTACGGCGAACATTATGCAAGCGAGCCATATAGGCACGAGCCGGAAGACGAGTTTCACTTCTTCCACCTGGTTCAACGAGCAGAGACGCCACGGATCTCTCGCTTTGCTTGATTGGTCTATGCTGTCGACGATCATTGCCTTTTCCAAGAATCTGCAATATGCATCAAGTTGCTCTATGTCACAATCTAATCTAACACATCACTACATAGGCGTACTAGTTCCAGCAAGCACTATCTCGATCGAATGGTGGCATTTCACGGGAAAAATGAAGGTTACCTCAGCTGGCTGGTCCGGGCAAGAGACCGTGCCCGGGCCCGAGAGCCATCCTTGTGGGCCCCATCCCTTGCATTGGTGTCAACATAACACAGGTCTCTCCCATTGCCGGCCTCTTGCAGGCGCCGCTTCTTCACTGCGGCCACGACCACATGGGCAACCTGCGCGAATGGGCTTCCAGTTGGGTCCTGCCGCCTGTACCGTTTAGAGCCCATCAAGAACACGGCCAGGGCAATTGCAACTGCTGCGGCTAGCACCAGAGCTCCCTCAGTCCACCCAACATTGTCCTGAGTCATTCATGTTAAAATCATAACTGGGACACCTTTCTCGACTTTTTGGCCACTAATAATGCAATGATCACATTCGGAATTGAGATAGTTCGTGTAAGGGTATCAATAGGCTACCTGGATATAAATCACGAAGAATATGCCTGCGGTAGCACCGACCACAATCCCCATGTACCACCAATTGAAGAAGGAGCTCTTTGCCATCTTCTCCTCCGGCAGGTCCTCATCGAACTGGTCAGCTGCAAAAGTCTGCACGCACGGCTTGTGCCCGCCTTCCCCGATGGCCAGTATATACAACGCCATGAAGAATACTGCTTCCCGGTTATGCCTCGGGACGATGGAGACCGAGAAGGTCATTAGAATCATACCCTGAAAGATAAGTTCGTCACTGGGGACATTAGAGTCGGATAAACGGCCACATTACAGCCCAAAGTGTGTGAAATTATCTGTGCGCCTGTGCGGTCGACTCTAAATTCTGCTTGCATATTTGGATTAGGCCCTTCGAGAACAAGATATGATTTATTAGCAAATCCTCAGTTCCTTATGGCCCAATTCTTGGCGTACTCCCTTGACATTAATTAGACATCTTCATTTATTCCATTGTTAACATTTATTAATCGACCCATGGAAAATCCAAATAAATAATTAAATGTTAATTAAACCATAATATTAATTTAATCCATGCATCCAAACAAATAATTAAATGTTAATTAAATCATAATATCAATTTAATCCGTGCGTAACTTAATTTTGAATTAATAGATATATAATTAAATATAAAATATCGAAACATTCATTGGAATATACTAATTTGCTAAAAATGGGATTTTCATATAAAAATAAACTTTATTCTATCGATTTTTAGACATATTTTAGGTGGATTTTGCATTTTTGTAGGCTATATAGCTAATTAAATTATTTCTAATATTGAAAACATGAATTGCAGGCTCAGCATACTAAGTGGAATTAAATGTTGCGATGAAGGAGGGTTTGCATTCCGTGACCTTCCATGTCATAACTATTAAGAACATGATAGGTGATGCAATATCATGATGTCACGTCGCATTGAAAAGCCAAAATGATAAAAAACCATGAGTCATATATTTACACTTTGTATTTGTATTGAATTATATGTGATTACTACTATATATCCTGAAGAGATACAAAGTTAACATTTTACCGATTCCTTAAAGAAGAACTATTTTTATTTCATGGGGTGCTTTGCTTCAAGCATTATATTCCAAGCAGCTAGCCCGCGCATGCGTGGATCTTTCATCTAGTTCCAATAAGTGCAAGGAAAAACTCAATTGGGAAATGGAGAGGGAAAAAAGGTAATTGAAAGCTCAGCACATTAATTTTCTTATTACAATGCCTTCTCTTTATTCGATAAATCCAATGCTTTTTCTTTAACAACTGTACAACTACATTGTACAAATACTACAAAATTCGGGTAAATTACTCCAGAAGGGCAAAAAACTTATAAAGTATAACCCGAGCAAAAAGAAAAAATTGCCACAACCTACTGCACAAGATTTCGAAAATATTTCGATTAAGGGTAGTTCATCATCTCCATACCGAATTGTTAGCCCGAAGCTTATGTGTTTTGTAACGTGTCATTACTTATCCAACGTGACTCATCAGGATAGGTCAAGTGAGACTTACAGAAAATTTTTATTAAAAATTATTCTGGAAAATAAGAAAAAATTCAAAAAAATCGGGAGACAACGAGGTGAGAGGGCCTCGATTCCGACCAACACCACCCTGGTTGGGGTCGCTAGTGACCCCAGAGGGCGCCGACAATCCCAATCGGAGGTGATGGCTGGGATTGAGGCTCCACCCGTCAGAATTGGAAGAATCCACAAATTGGAGATACCTAATAGCCCTTGATTGAATCATTTTCGAAACTTTGTGCACCGGATTGTTACAATTTTTTCTTTTTGCCCCAAAGTGTTACACTTCAGAAAATTTATACCCTCTCGGAGTAATTAATCCACAAAATTCTAAAGAATTAATTTAAATTAAAATTAGAAATAGCAAAATTTTAATTATTCCTTACTTGAAAATATAAGTTAGATATAAACATAATGCAAATTTAATTGAAAAATACATATAAAGAACGAACTTTTATTTAGATAGCAATAAATTAGTACATTGTGTTTATAATAAAATAATTCATTTTTTAAAAAAATATAATAATAATATCTATCGTTAACAATATAGTAAATAAAAGAAAGTTCATTTTTTTATAAACAATTAACCCATATTAATGTACTTCAATAGTTAAAATTGAAAATATAAATTAGATAAAGATTATGTTCTTTAATATAATAATGACTAAGTATATGAATAATCTTCAATTTGATTTATGAACAGATTCATTCAACTTTTATGAAACAAAAAATATATTCCAAAATCCATAAGCTGTATGTAAAAATAAAATCATATCTGCAATAATATATGGATAATCTAACTTTTTTTCATATGCTATCAGCTGCACGAATATGCATGCACTTTGACTAATCCACTTCCATTATCGAGTCAAAAATAGGTCAGCCATACTCGATTTTCAACAACAAATTATAATTTGATGAAAATGTTCTTTTAAATATTAAAATTAAATAACAACGATGATAATTGACATTGAAAAGTTAAATTTTGGCAGAATTTATATATAAAAATATATAGGTTATCGATTGAAAGAACTTAATGAAAATTCTATGCAAACGGCACAATGCATGCATGAAACATAAGAATAAGTAAATTTAATAAAAATATATTTTAATTATCGTAAATTGAAACTTTTATAATATGAGTGTTTTATTATGTTTAGAAAATATAAAGTGAACTCTACATATCAAAGCGTCTTTTAAAATTTCAATATTAAAAATTATCTTTTTTTGGAAATCATAAAAATCAAATTAACTACACTAATTTTGGTTAAAATAATTTTGCGTGCTTGATTTGTTATTCTTTATTGTGAAAGATATAAGTTTAAATGCTTTCGTATAAATAAAGTATTTTAGTAGTCGAAAATAAGTATTTCAATAGGAGTAATTCATGGATTCAATATTTTCTTTTCATAAGTAACTTAAACATTAGTCAGAGTAAATTTTGTAATGATAAATAAATTACCTATTTAAAAAATTAAATCAAATAATAAAACATATTAATCTTTTCATGAATAATAATCTCGCACAACGTATGGGTGAAATATTTAGTTAAATTTTTTTTTCGGTTACAATAGGAGGCTCGTGGCCTAGTATAAGAAAATAGAAAATAAATCCAGATAAATGGGTACATGTTGTTCCACTAATGAGAAGTGAACCTAAAACCTCTAAATATCTAAATAAATTATAAGTATATTTAAATTAGCTTAAATTGAGAAATTTATAATATGAGCATTTTATTATGTTTAGAAAATATAAAGTGAACTCTAAATATCAAATCGTCTTTTACAATTTCAATGTTAAAAATTATGTTTTTTTAGAAATCATAAAAATCAAATTAATTACACTAATTTGGTTAAAATCATTTGGCCTGCTTGATTTATTATTCTTATTTTCAAGAGATATAAGTTTAATTACTTTCATATAAATAAAGTGTTTAAGTAGTTGAAAAATAAGTACTTTAATAGGAATGATTCATTAATTCATTTTTTTCTTTTCATAAGTAACGTAAACATTAGTTAGAGTAAATTCTATAATGATAAATAAATCACTATTTAAAAAATTAAATCAAATGATAAAACATGCTAATCTTTTCATGAATAATAATCTCGTGCAGTGCACGGGTGAAGTGTTTAGTTCAAATTTTTTTTTCTGTTATAAGAGGAAGCTTATGGCCTATTACAAGTAAATGAAAAGAAAATCTAGATAAATGGGTACAGCTTGTCCCACTAATGAGAATTGAACCCGAAATCTCTATGTTACTAGACGATAGTATTAGTCACCGTATTATACCCATTTGTCAGTATTTAGTTAAGAATTAATTGATAGTAATCACATATAATATAGTCGGTGTGGAACCAATCCGAGAGCAGAGCTTGCTTGCAGTATTGAAAATTTGAAAATGAGATCTTTAAAAAAGCAAAAATTTATTGAAGGTATCTAGTGATCATGGCATCTGAGTAGATTTTCATTTCAGTTAGCAGATATCTCGGCTTTCCACAGAAACAAAAGAAAAATAAATTACTAGAAACAAATATATATATGAAAATTGGGAAAGTGGGTCACATGCCGATAACCCATTTGGCATTTGACTTATAAAAGTTTTCTATATATATTTTCCGTTGACATTCTCACTTCATATGATGACTACGGGAAAGGGCAAAAGGTGCTTTAAGGATGTGTGAGACAGAAATCATTGGGCAATTGATTTTTCAGAAATTAATGGAGTCCTCGCTCGCAATGTAGACAATATATGGGGCAAGATTCACTGTTTATGGCTCAGCATTATGTTCTTCTTGCTAATCCAGCTCGTAAGATAAATTGGGACCGAGAAAATTCCAGTGCACATGCGATAATGTAAAAATGGTCTCCGGGTAATCCCAGCTAGAGATCGACGGGCCAACCCATGCCCCTGGCTGATTAAATTTCTATAGTCGTAGACTATTGATCGTAGTCATCAGTGACACAGTTCAACATTCATAAGCAGTACTTACTTGATGAGAGTTCACTTTGCAGGTCGGAAACTATATATAGGCAATAATCCGAATTCAACTTTTTCGGTGATAGCTGGGAATCACATGTACGTACCATGAAGTATATGATGGAGGAAATGAGGATGGTCCTGAACCGGCCGAGATAGGAGTCAGCGACAAGGGCTCCGGCCACTGGAAATAGGGATGACACCCCAACCCATATGTTCACGTTCTGAGCAGCCGCGGCCATCGGCTGCCCCAGCTCCTTCATCAGGTAGGTGATGAGGTTCCCCACAAGCCCGTAGTACGCGAACCTCTCTGCCACCTCGACAACTGCACGATCAAACAAACAAAAGTTAAAACCATACACACCTTCAATATCCAGCCACCGCCACACGGGAATGATTAACGAAACGGAAAGGCCGATTTACAAATGATGAAGATTGCGGAGCTCCATCCACCCCTTGAGGGTTTCTTCGTCTTCCTAGCCGGAGGAGCAACGTCCACAACGAGGCCGGTATCGACCGTCACCGGAGCTACACTGCTATGATCCATTGCTGAGAGCAGCTTGGTCCGAGAGTTTATATATCCTAATTCTTTCTCTCTCGGAATCAAACCTTTTGGTTCATTTTCTCTATGATTCAAAGTTTATGGCCTCTATACCGCTTCTTATATAGGCCGGACCACCCAATTCCCAGCACGTGTGGAAATTGACCTTCCCTTTTCCTCACAATATTTGGTGTTGTGGATAAACTGTACAGTCAATAAATAAACTTTAATTTAATTACTACCAGTACAGAAATTTAAAACTCATTGAAAAAGTAATTTTGCGACACTATTGCAAATCGATGTCTGAGCATGAATTGAATTTTGATAAATCAATTGAAAACATCTCGTGATAAAATAATAGTAGTGCTATTGCAAATTAATGTTTAAGTAGGAATTCAATTTTGATAAATTAACTTAGAATATCTCATGATAAAATAATTATTACGAGATGAGACCAACTTCTCTCTCGTCCTTTCTCCCTATGTGTCTATATCTCTCTGGGGTGGATATATGGAGTAATTGCTAACCTGAGGTCAGCTTTTACAAATGGCGTTTTCATGCAGATTTTCTGCAACTTGCGAGCCCTCGAAAGTACTCTCTCTCTCTCTCTCTCTCTCTCTCTCCTCTTAGCTATTCGGTCAACTCTCTTAAAGTGCATGGAAGGTTGACACCACCAGGTAGCCCCTTGCTCCTGTACTTTTTAGCGTCTAACACATGGCTCAGCTTTATCACACCGCACGAAATATGAGTGGATCAGTATCGAGCATTTTATCCTCAGATTTGTAGCTTAAACTACAGTAATCTTTTTTTTTTTTGGGGTAAGTACAGCAATCTTTTTTTAAATTAAGGCAGTATACATATAGTCGTTTGTTGTATTTTCCATGTATTTACATGTGAGTGTTGTTCACCCCTGATTCGCATTCATCTTGTCTTAATTGGAATTTTTGGATACTACATTTATTCTATTCACATAAGCAAAATACATGATAGCTGGAATTGAAAATTTTAAAGTACCTAACTAACATTAATTCTCTTTAAATAAGATTTCGAATTTGAATCTTGTGAATAAAAAAAATTCATACTTTGAGAGTTTTATCTCTTAATGAACTGATGATACTCGAATTAGATTAGTCGTGATCCATTGAGTTTTTAAATACGAAAGTGAATAAAATTTAAAGTATCTAATGAAGGGTACACAACGTAAAAATAAGTGCATTTTTTTATAACACATACAGAGTTTTCTTAAAATATATATATGTATAGATGCATGGGTAAGTACCAACGGGCTAATAAACTCATGCACTATTCATTTGGCGATATCATATCAGTTGCTTCTGCAAAATAATGACTATAATTTATAATTATTTGGACGTGGTAATAAGTAATTGGAAAAGTTAAGTATGCTACATAATTAAAAGAGAGTGTCGCGCGGCGACACATGTCTTTAATATCAGGAGGTTCTAAATTTGATACTTAGTAAGACTACTCGTGTATCTTTATTAGTTATTAGATTTTTTATTTTATTGTTTTAAATCACGGATCTCCATTGCGTATTATATATATATATATATATAAAGGTATGATACATACCGATACAAGGAGAGACTGAGGTTATCAGCTTTGGTGTGTCGGTGACTATGCCAGAAAATGAGAACTGCCTTTGGAAAGAAAAGTTCCCTTTTGGAGAAACAAACAAATTATGTATTTAATCAGTCTTCATGTTTGTCCAAAATCTACTTAACTTCCACACTCACATTTTCATCAACGCCCACACTCATAAGCATTAACATCATAGGAAGCTGCACGCAGCACACCTCTCCTTTTTTTAGTATATAATATTATTGGAGATATATATACATAGATATAATTCAGAGAAAAAAAAAAGAGATTTATACAAACAATTTGACATATATATTGATAGATAGAGATATGCATGCACTTATTTTATGTTCTCATGATGATGAAATTTATGTACATATATATACATAGTTAAGTTTTCAGAAGGTATCTTTTTACCTAGTTTTGGGTTCGATTATTGGGGTGCGGATGCGCGCTAGTTCTGTGCTCCAATGATGCCACGAAGGATACAGATCGGTTCATAAGATTTGGATCTTGGGATCTAACAATTCTATAGGTCGTACAGCCACAGAGATATTTGTACTTGGACCAAACTAATATATAACCAGCATATATACCAAGTGTAATCAACAATATATCACAAAGTTGGTGGTTGGATATGGACCATTAGAAATAATAATAATAATATATAAGAAGAGAAAAGAAAAGTAAAGTAAAGTTGAAATAAATTTAATTTAGGTTTATGGTTCTTAGATATGTGGAAGTTAAAAAGCTCATTATTATCGAATTTTCTGTTCATTATGTTATACACACATAGAAATTTAATTATATATAATACCGAGGTGTGGCCAATTATGCACCTAAGATTGAGAATCCCCCCCGCAATATTGAAGAATCGAGAATCTCAAAATGGAGGAGAGAATCATTAAGGAGAAGTGGCCACAGCACATATTTGAATAACTAGTATTAGTCTTTAGATTTACGTGTGGCCCATGATTAATTTGAGATATTTTCTTTTCCTTTTTAATTATTTTCATCGAGTTGTATTCTCAATATGCGGAGACAGCTCTGATCCCACAGGGGTGTTGCTTTTGTATCCACTGCCCCCCCCCCCACTATTTTGGTCTTTTTCTTTTCTTCTCTTGGCAAAGAAATAGGATTTTAATATTTGAAAATAGCAATTTATGGAATAATTTATAATTCATATATATTATGAAGGCTTTATGGATTTTTCTTGCTTTAATACTAAAGAGTTGCTTGCAGATTTATGACAAGTGAGTCGTCAAATATCAAAAGCTCATGTCATAGGAATTGTGATTAGCAAGCTCGTGTAAATATATATATATATATATATTTACCAATAATGTAGGAATACGGAACTCATTTAAAGTATTTTTTGTGGTAGGTTAAATCAATGCCCGAGTAAGAAGGATTCATCTTAGGCAATACTGTGATCTCAACAATATATATATATATATATGTTTCCGGCGAGGTAAAATTAGATGTTAATGAAATGGTGAAACTTTCTACCGAAAAAAAAAAAGGAAATGGTAAAACTGAAAATTGTCTACTTATTAAATTAAAGGAAATTTACCTAAAATGGTCTATGATTTACCCGTTTTGTCAAATCTATTATATGTTTTTTCTTGTCAAATTTATTTCATGGTTTACTTTTTACATCAAATTTATCACAGCGTTATCTTTTCCATGACACCTAACGGCCGTGCTGACGTGACGCCCACGTGGCAAGTGTGGCCCACTGTCTCTCCACGTGCCACATCAGTACGGCTGTTAAATGTTGACAGAAAAGATAACGTCGGGATAAATTTAATACAAAAAGTAAATCATGTGATATATTTGACAAAAAAAGTATATAATAGATTTGATAAAACGGGTAAACCATGAGTCATTTTCGGTAAAAACCTCTTAAATTAATTATGACCAAAATTCTGATTATAAAATAAATCTAGAGTCCCGTACTTCCTCTTAGCAAAACAAATTTGTGTGTTGCTTACATATATCCAATGGGATGCATGTTGCTTTGTCATGCATTCATCAGGTCCTTTAGGTCTGTTTTTCTCTTTTTATTTTTTCCCCTTTTCTTGTATTAATAATAGATAAAATAAATAAAGCACACTATTATTTAGTAAAATTAGCCTTTTAAAATATACAGTTGTTTCTCATGAGTATCAAAATCTCACAATAATCATTTTTAAGTTAATTTACGAGTAATTATTGTTCATCAAACATAGTCTATATTATATATATCATGAATAACAATAGAATTCCTATTTATGAAAAAAATAATAAAAGATATTTCAATTAATTAATAAGTCATGTAACCAAAATCAAGAATAATTTGGAGAAAGGGGGCTAATACATTGACACATGCTCTTACATGGTAATATAAATATTTCGGGTTTGATTCTTATAGTAGGAATACTTGTACCTGTTTACTAGGTTCTCCATTTCTTTCTATTAGATCAATAGGCCTCCTTATAGTAATAAAAAGAGAGGGTCAAATGCAGACACCTTCCATAAGGTTTCTGGAAATGACTCCAATCCATCTCTCTCTTTGAAGAGAGAGGGGAACAGAGTAAGGAAGGGTATTAATGACTCATATCCGGCCACCACCACCTTAAACGAGATATTTGACAATCTCATAAATCAACGATTACCTTGTCTATGGTGACAGTGGTTGGTGGTGACCACTGTCCCTTCGCTTTCTTTCTTTCTCTCTCTCTTTCTACCAAGAGAGAAAGAAATAAAAAGAAAAAAAGGGCAATGGTGGCTCATATCCGGCCACTGCCTCAAGCGAGGTCATTAGCAATTTTAGAAACCAATAACTACCTCGTCTAGGGTGGTGATGGTTGGTTGCGGTTCACCACTCGACGCCACTGTCCCTTCTCTCTCTCTCTCTCTCTCTTCCAAGAGAGAGAGAAATAGAGAGAAAAAAGGGTGGTCACCAACCAACGTGAGTTGGTTCAAGCGTTTCGGCACTTGTTCCATTTAAGTAAAATCTCGGATTCGAGTTATTGTGAATGCAAAAACTTAACGCTGGGAGAGCTTTACCCTTTAATAGGCCGAATCACTCGATTGAATTAATCGGAACCCAATTGGACATTCGGATACAATAATTCACACAAAAAAAAGAGGTTGTCACCAACCGTCAGTAGCTACCATTGGCCTAGGCAACGTTGTTGAGGCTTTTCTCCTCTCTTCGATCATTTTTTTATATTTTTATATTTTATATTTTGTTATTTCTCCAATTAAAAATTATTTCATAAAAATAAGAAAGGCCATATATGATAATTTAATGTAAAATAGTGACATTATTAAGTAATAAATAATTGTATGGTCCTAAGAAAAAGAAACCCAAAATTATTATGACCGAAATGATTATTTTTACAAAAAATATAAGATTTACTCAAATTGATCCATCAGGATTAAGTGCATATTTTTAAATAAATGAGATTAAGTGTCATTTTTTCAAATTTCAAAGAATGTCTTTGTATTTTACCCAAAAAGAAAAATAGAGATTAATTCCTGTTATTAGGGATTAATCCTAGGAATTAATGTTGCGTTTGGTTTTATAGTAGGATTTTAAAATCAGATTTTAATTTTGAAAATAGTGGTATAAATGGGGCCCACCGTTTGACTTTGTATGAATTATTTTGTTTTGTTGTGAAAAAAAAAGTGGTATAAATGGAGCCCACTCTTTGACTTTGTATGAGTTATTTTGTTTTGTTGTGGGTAGAATTAGGTTAAAATTGTGATTTTAAAATTGTATCCACGAACCAAACAAGCCTTAAGAATTCAATCAAGGATGACAGTCGGCCCGGCCCCATTTGTTGGAATGGACCATTTGTGTACGAAATTAGAGAGGGACAGTGATTAGTGGTCAATTAATTAATATAATATTAATATAATACGTCGTTAAAAGTGAAAGTGCCGACTCTTTTTCTTTGGTTGTCTGATGGTAAAATGGCAATTTGAAATGCGCCCAATTTCTCACTAATCAAAAGCCCAATCATACTAGTCCTCCAAATTCCTCTCTTAATTAGGAAAAAAAAGAAATTTATTTAAAAAATCTCATCGAGATTCCGTAATCAAATGATTTGATCATAGTTTTTAGAACTAAACGCAACAGTATCTAATGAGGTCTATCTTAGTGTCTAACTAGCTAGACTATTTCTTTTGCAGACTGAGTCCTCTTTGAAACCGAGTTCATCGATTGGTAACGCCGCAACTAGCCAGCCAAAAACCTTGCGGTCTCATACATTGCAACCGCTAAGGAGAGGGGGGAGAACAAAGGAAAACCTTCCCGATTGGCTTCCTTTTCCACGGTTGGGCAATGGGAGATTAATTCAACATCAGACGAACTTCCTTCTTCTGCAATGGGGGACGATTGAGTACGAGCCAAATCCAGGACTTATTAACCATGAATATTACACTCAGGTTTGGCATAATACGAGTTCACTAAAATACGTAAAACCAGCTCTAATATTATACGAAATTTTCACTAGACCTATATATGATTGGACGAATATCCAACCAAAAAAAGTTCAAACTAATAGGATGGTGAATTCAATTCCCGTATAAACTTGTGATTATCTACTTATTTTTTCCGTATACGATTTTAAATCTCAACGCTTCTCAATGAAGTAAAATATTTAGCTCATTATTTTGGTTTACCTTATTAGTTATCATCATATTCGTATCTGTTATATAAAAAATTAAAGCTGTGAAGTGGATAGGATAGCCGGTTTGGCGTTCCGAGATTCTTACCATGAGTTGGTTGGCCTAAACTCTCATGACAAAATCTCGATCTGATTAATTATGTCTTATTGGTAAATAATTATGTTTCTTGACACATTTGACATAATTCAATTAATTAATTACGTTCTTAAATTGAAAATTTGAGATTTACCGACATACACAGGTTAGTGGAAATTTCAGAGGCTAGTTCCTTTTTGCAAGTACTTTTTCTACTCCCATCAAACTAAATTTTTTTTCCCTTTTTTTAGTCGATTAAAACCAAGATATTGATTGGTGACTGAGCTTGACTTTCCGGCATTTTCATCTTTTGAAAATTGTGTAAGCCATATCCCTAAATTTATTATTGGCCTTTTTATGTGATGGTTATTGATGACTTTCTTCTCCATAACAATTAATTAGTGCTCATGTCTTAATCTTAGGCTTTAATGAGATGAGGTTTTCGCCATTAACTTTGGACTAATGGTCATGCCATAATGAGCACTATCTCTCCCCTCGGGGATTGCCTCTGTATTCACATCACGCGTTTAAATATTTTTTTTTTTCATATATGTTATAGAGTTAAGTAAGAAAATAAGGAAAAGTACCAAAAAAAAACCCTATTGTGATTTAGGGAATGAATAAATTGCACCATGTGCGTTTATTAGGGACAATTAGCCTCCAGTGTTGTACTATGTTAGTCATAAGAAATTACGATATTAGTTTTTTTATTTTTAGTCCTCAATCTTTAGCCTGTCATTTTGGTTCTAAATCTTTTTTCGTTATCATTTCTATCCTCAATTTTTCATTTTAGTCCTAGAAAGGAAATTGAAAGGGTCGGGCGGTTGGCCCCGATCCCTCTACCGAGATTGCCGGCATTCTCCGTGGGTACCGACGACCTCAGTGGACCCCCGAATCGACCGGGGACCCCGAGTCAGAGTTCTCGATCGATTCACGAGCCAGGGCGGCCAATTGGTGACCCCGACCCCTCCACCGAGGTTGCCGGCGTCCTCCGTGGGTACTGGCGACCTCTGTGGGGCCATCAACTGGCGACCTCGACCTCTCTATCGAGGTCACCGGTACCCACGGAGGACGCTAGCAACCTTGGTGGAGGGTCGAGGTCTCCGATTGGCGGTCTCAGGTCGCGAATCAATTGGAAATTCCGACTCAGAATCCTCAGTTGATTCAGGGGTGGGGTCGCCAATCAACGACCCCGACCCTTCCACCGAGGTCGCCGATCCACATGGAGGAAGCCGGCAACCTCGGTGGAGGGGTCGGGGTCGCCGATTGGCGGCCTCGACCTCTCCTTCTCTTTCGATTTTCTTTTTAGAATTAAAATGAAAAGTTGATGGTAGAAATGATAAGAAAAAAAAATATTTAGAACCACAATGATTAAAAGACTCAAAATTGAGGAATAAAAACGAAAAAAAAAACTAACATCAAAACTCTCTATAGCTAAGGGACTATACTACAGAGGGGCTAATTATTCTTAACAAAAGCACATGGTGCAATTTGTTTCGATCCCAAATTACAATGGTTTTTTTTTTCTAATTTTCCCAAGAAAATATTACAGCACGTTATAAGCAGCGCAACAGGCAATTCTGTGTGGGATTCCATGATTCAATCTGCGCAACAGTTCAGCTTATCTGGGCCAGGTGGGTCTAGTGTTTGTGGTTGCTATGTTCGTTGGACTTGATATTTGGGCACTTTCTAAGAGAAAAATAAAATGATAAAAATTTTCACCACAACACCAAGAGCAAAACGTTGAAATGACACAATCCAACTCACTACTATATGTGGCACAGAGGCTGCTATGAGCTCTGTATGTAGGTTGTTAGGAGCTTTTGTCCCACCAATTAAAATCGTCAATTCTTTGCCTTTTCCTTTTTCCTCTTTTTTTAATTTGCGTGGAATAATTGAAGTCATCCGATATTGGATGCAGATGCATTGAATTGAAGACAACCACAGTGCAAACACGTCCTACGACGCATCTCTTCATACTAAACTCAAATCAAATCCAAACCAAACCCTAATAACGTGACTAATAACCCCCTTCTTCCCGCATCACGAGGTTCCAAAAAATTCATCATAACCCATTTTTCTTATTTGATTCTATTATACTAATGTTCCTCTGATTGATAGATATGCACGCAGGTTAAACTGTCCGTACGAAAACTATACGGTATAATATCGCACAATCTTTCATCATAAACATAGATATATTCCTCAGCGAATCAAAACTTAATTTCTAACGAGATTGAACAAATCGACGAACAAAACCTTAAGAATTGCATGCTTGTAATTAATTCATCAATTATTTCTTTTTCTTTTTTAGTTTGATTTGGTCTTCTTTAATTTTACATGCGCCTTTATTCGATCGATCTCCCATTTGTGAGTGAGTTAACTAATAAATTCTGGAGTTATTTTAAATTATAATAAATAAAAATAAAGTATGTTCATGACGAATCAGAAACTGAAAGCAGCTGAAGGTGAAATCATGTCATGGAATATAATTGCTATCTGACCTCAGTAGGATTCAAGCCATGTGCAATGTTCAGGTTGGAGGGCTTCACAGAATGTATAAGAGGAATCAAATGTTCTGTATAAGCAATGAGTTCTCCAGGACTACTGTCACCAACATCCTATATTTTCCAGAATCATCAAGTACATATGTACAGATACATACGTATATACCAGCAAAGATTCACGCGAGTTGTGCGTGTGAGTAGTACAATGTATATCTCAATAATTTTATTATGAATGAACAATTTGTTAAAAAATAAAAAATTATCCACGTGGTATCTAGCTAACAAGATTAATTAGCCGGTTGTGATACTTTAAACTCCTAGATGGCATTAGAGCCAAAGATTACATTGGGAATTGCTTTGAGAGTTTTTGTTATCTCAAAATTTAGTAGTATCAAAATGCAAGTTCGAGATATCACATGCGCGTTTGCCTCCCATTTAATGAATTCCACGTGATGGACCTTCAAAATTATTTTAGCCCTACATGAGTGGGAATATTAATAAATGAATAAATATCAACTATGTCTATAACAAGATTAACCTTTTAAATTAGACGTACAGTTTGTAATACCTCAACTCTTACATAATTGATCTAAAAATTTCATACAAATGTGCATAAAAGATCAAGTACGAGCTAACGGCATGTATTTTCGCGGTTCATTATAATATTTCATTCTAATTGGGACTCATTGGACTTCCGGATATCAGAATACACACAAAAAATATATATAATATTTCATTTATGTTTGCTAGAGCCATATATATAAGGAATTTGTCATTGAGATAAACTTTACATTTCGTAGAATTTTCAATCTAACTATTTATTTTTCTCAAATATAAAGAGGCTTACCGGACTAATAGAAAAGATATTGAAAGAGATATAAAGAGACGTAAAAAATTCATTCAAAAGAATCGAATTTGAAATGAATTAATTTTGAGCAAAGTGTGTAATATTGCACTAAATTCCCTTTTCTCTAAATTCAACTAATATTGTGAGCAAAATTTTATCATCCCAATGTGCCAAAATATTATTAGTATATAAATTGTGGGAGTTTTCCGTTAGTAAAATACAGAGTAAATGCACAAAATTATAACTTGGATTTTCTGTTTTAACTAGTTTAATATTTCAAGAGGTTAAATAAAAATGACCATCTTTTGGTTCTCAAGTTCATATGAACTAAGCTTTATTTTCTTCGGTATTGACCAAATTGATTAGTAGTCTCAAATGTTGGATGTATAATTAACTAAGACTGGAGAAATGGTCTTAGTGTAGTGGTATAAGATGCCGATTCAGAACTAAGAAATTCTAAATTTGATTTTCACCAGTGAGACTTATGCATCCCTTTATTACGATTAATTAATTTTCTATTCTTGTACTATAAACCTCCCTTATGGGGAAAAAACAATTGTCTACTAGTTACTTTCAAATTATTATTTTTTTCGATGTGTACCTGAATATCCAGAAACCCAATGGGTTCTGACTAATCTAGTCGGGAAATCGAGCATTAAAGGTTATTGTCCCTCCTAATAAGTGCGCTTTCCGGGATTCAAACTCATGTTCTCTTTTTTACGGGAGTGAGATACTTACCACTCAATCAACACTGTTTCAAGCTACTTTCAAAATTATTGGTCACATTTTCAGAAAGGACTATATAAAAATGTTTTGCATATTTTTAGTAACAATTGATTATGAACGATTTGTCGTGATATAAAATAATAGAAGAAACTTGAAAAACTTATTAGAGTATAATTTATTTTTTTGCATTTTGGAATAAGTCATGGCCTAAACTTGAAAATGATAAAAGAAACCATACACTATCACTAAAAATAATACGCACATAGTAAATTGCAGTAAGAAAATTAATGAGGGACGAAAGAAATGTTCGATAAAAATAAATTTGCATTCAAACAATGGCATACCTTAGTATCCTCATAGTTGCGCACCAACAAAAGAAAATTGTTCTACTCAGTATTCTAAATCTAAATAATTACTTGGAAATCCTCCTATCTCAATTTTTTTTTCTCAAGCTCTGATAAGAAACAATGGTGAAATTGGAAGACAGTAATCATGAGAAAAACCACCATATACATGAGCTATTTTTCAAAAAACTAAAAATTTGGTACAAAAAAGAATGAATAACTGAATAAAGTGAGCGGCGAACAGAGTGGTGTTATTTTGGAAAAGGTACAAAGAGCGGTGAATTGGCATGAATAGTAAATACAAACTGTTAAGGAGCGTGTTGTTCAAAAAAAAGACAGAAAATGCCGTTGTTTGGGAAAAATATATAAATAGGAGGAGAATAGTTAGTTCAGATGCATGAGAAAGTATCAAATGGTAAAAGTTGGATATCTTTTGAAGAGAAATTGGAGAAACGCTACGAAAAGGGTCTTAGTTTTGGGCAAGATATAAAGTCAACACTTAACGTGCAGTAAAGGAAGGAAGAAAAAAATTATTTTTGATCTAGAAAAATATAGCAAATGTACCTAAACATGAAGTCTTACTGAGTTGAAATAAATAATGATAGAAGTTGCGAGGTAACGAATATTAGAAATGAATACTGAAGATTTACTTTATTTTCTGTTCATATGAAATAATAAGTGATAAATATTAAAAAAAGAATATTTCTTTTATGATCGAAAAAGTAAAAGGAAAAAAAAAGAGTCAGAAGATAGAAGACATGTACCAGCATTATAGGCCTACCTCGATTTAGACAAAAAAAAAATGATTAGAACTGCAAGGGCGCAAATATCGAAAACGAGCAATGACTGTCTACCTTGGGAAAATTTCTTTTTCCAATCTATGAGGTGATGAATGGTAAAAACTACAAATTGTTTTGAAAAAGTAGAAGATACGTACTTGCACTGAATGCCTAATTTGATTGGTTAAGACAAAGTAGGATAGATGTGTGAGGCACCGAATGTTAAAAATGGGTCACGTATGGAGAGAGCCGAAAACAAAAGTCATATAAATAGAGGACGCTAGTGCTCTGTTTGATTTCGCAGTTAAAATTATAAAAATTTTAATTTTAATTTTAACTTAACACACTACACAATAATAATACATATTTTCCAAATTAAAAATTTTATCTTTAATTCAACACAATTATACAATCATTTGTCCTTTTCCACAATCAAAATTAAAATTACTTTTAACTCTGAAACCAAACGCACTATAAAAGTCTATGAGCAAAAGGGGTAAAAACTTACAAAGGGCGTAGATATTTTTAGAAGAAAAATTTGAGAAACAATAATAACAAGAGATTGTAATTATATATATACATAAGTATATATATATATATATTTATTTTTGTCATACGATATCTTCGAAATTGTATTTTGTTTTTCTGAGGTAGAGCTAAATCCTTATCATAACACGAAAAAAAAATACAACTTAGAATGAGCATACATACATATCTCAAACAACCATATGATTTATCATCGATCTAATTTTCTCACTGTGAATCGGCCTTTAGAATCTTTTAACAGAACCTAAGGAGTTGAGCACGCACTTGTATACTGTATCTAGACCCATATTCAAGGAGGATCATTGATCGATCGACCAATATGAAAGCCAGAACCGAATTTCGCGAAGCTATGACTGTGGGGTCCAGGATCAACTCGCGGAACCTATGATCCTCGAAACTCCACATCTACAGCATAGGTGACATTATTGTTCCGCGGGTTTCCTCCTTGTTCTTTAAAATTTGCCCTAGAGAGCTTTGAACTGACTTTCATGCTGTAGAAAAAAGAAAGTGGGTTCCAATTAAGCTGACCACATTATGGAGAGAAAGAACTACTGTACTACTTACTATACATGTTGTCAGGTCAATAAAGCCTAGCTAGCAATTTCCAAGGTTGAGGAATAAAATCAATCAAGCTATACATATATATGTATATATCTTATATTTACCTGAGCATGTGTACGTATATACAAAAATCAGTGAAGTTACGCTCCAGGAACATTGGGCGTTTGATTTCAGAATTAAAGTAATTTTGATTTTGATTTTGATTTTGATTTTGATTGTGAAAAAAGACAAATGAGATTGTATTATAAATTTGACTTGGGAAACGTGTGTTTTTGTTGTGTAGTGGGTAGAGTTAAAATCAAAATCATGATTCTAAAATCTGATCATGAAACCAAACAGGCTCTTAGGCTGCGTTTGGTTTAAAAGTAGAATTTTAAAATTTGATTTTGATTTTAAAAAAAGAGTGGTATAAATAGGACCCATTATTTAACTTTATATGAGTTATTTTGTTTTGTTGTGAAAAAAAGAATGGTATAAATGAGATTTACCATTTAACTTTGCATAAATTATTTTGTTTTATTGTTGGTAGAATTAAGTTAGAGTAGGAACTAAACAAGTGATTATAATTGTGTGGAGCCGGCACTAGCTCGCAACAGTCACAATTCTATGACTAATATTTGGTCAATGAACTGGATCGATTGTGTGAAAAATAATGTAGGATATATATATATACACACACACACACAAACATATATAGTGGGCGTTGATATGATCGTTCGGTCTGTCGAGAATATTGGAATAGCGTTTTAAACGATATCGATGCAATCCATCGGGTCATCTGATTCACTTTAGTTTAGCGTGTCGGATAATGGGTCGTAATTAAGTACGGTGAGCGTTGCTTCGGATGGGACTCATCAGTCCTATGTTATGTTCCCGCTTGATGATTCACCAGAGTTCACACGACCCTTCGCTCTCCCGGTATATGTTGGCCGGAGCTAACCATCCTCCTTTACTTAGCCACGCCGAGCGGTACATGTGGCCATGACTCAAGGTCTGGCTGCGCGATCACAACTTACCAACACACCGTTGGGTTAAGGTCCAAAAGATCATCCTTTGAACAGAACGAAAATGGTGTATCCAACACCCCCGTGCATGGATAACCGTAAACTTACTAGTTCATGAAAACGCAAAGATCAGCCTAGTAAATTATCGCGATATAAACGACATGTACAGTAGTTGTTGGTTCGAATCCAATGTTTACCGCGATTACGTACAAATTGGTGTAGACCCATTCAGGGGCGGAGCCAATGTAATACCAGGGAGGCAATTGCCCCACTGAACTTTGATTTTTTTATAATTTTACCCCAAAATTATGTTAATTTATGAATTTTTCTATATAAAATTTGCACTTTGCCCCCCCGAAAAAAAACATTTATGTACTATTTATATCGAGCAATATTTTTGCCCCCCGAACGAAAATCCTGGATCCGCCCTGGACCCATCAATGGATATTAACCATTGATCGGTTCGTTGCTGTTGTCAACTCTATCAAAACTTTTTATCGCACTAATTGTAATGAAAGTCGTAGACCTCTAGCTTAGCTAATTATAGTCAAGCATGCCTATCTTCATTGACATAATCGTAATCGTAACGGCTGAAATTGTCCCTACGAAACTACTATTTGAAGGAAGAATAATATATTCGCCTTATCCATGAATTGACGGGGGGAATGAGACTTCCATTAATATTATGTAGACAATGGACCGATCTTTTCTTTGGCATTGTTGAACAATTTGGTAGAGTTTGGTATGCACCCAACTCTTTCATGCATTAGTAAGTCAAAAAGCCCAAATCTCTAATGGGATTAAGGTGTCGATCATCGCGATCGTTCTTATCTTGTGAACCGAGCTGATGATATATGCAATTTCAGCACGTGAAGGTAACCGACTGCCACGTAACCATACACTCATGTAAATCAATCTCCACCTAATGTCACCATCTATTTGAACCTAAACACATCTCGGAGAGTCAAAATATATCGCACGGTAATATAATATATACAGTGTCTAATGCCACAAGGTTCGCTCACTAAAAATTAAAGAAAAAAGAAGTTGATTATATATTTATTGCAGGCTGAACTCCAAGTCCCATTTCAACTCCTATACATCATTTCGAGTTTACAGTCGAGCTTGTGCGCGGGAACGTGGTTTGCACTTTCCTTGATTCAGTTTGTGAGAATTCGCCGTCAATGAGTAATAGTACAACTGCAAAAATAACATAAGATAGATCGGACAATACAAAAAAAATTCGTGAATTAAGAGCGAAACAGACGGGCATATTATATAACATCACAAGGAATGCTGGATACTTTGCTAGATTTATGATGCATTAGGTGCAGACTTTTATGTTACACGAACAAAAAAAACTAGCAAAATTTTATCGATTTGACATTTGTGGAGAAAATTTTCAATTTATTTAGGAAACTTTTTAACTTCTTTTTATGATTGGTTTTAATATTTATACGGAATTGTAAATTTCTTTATTTTTTTAAGAAAGTATTTAATATTTTTTTCGAGAACAGTGAAGTTTGTTACATTTTTCAATATAATAATAATTAATTATGATTGTTATGGCCAGAAATTCAAAGAGCCAATTAATCAGTAGCTAAGAGTAGGAAAAGGCTCATACATAGCTTTTTCATTGCGCTTTCGGTGTTTTTATATATTACATAATTAGTTGAAAACACGCCGTTTACGCTGACGATGATTAAGGAGTTTGAAGATAGAAATATTGAAATATCAAATTTATTTATATTATTAAATAATATAAAATTTAATCTTTATATGAATATATATAAATTATATATATGATTGAATCTTATGTAAAATTAGGAATTAGGAAAAAGAGCATAAATTATAGAAAATAATTTAGTATTTTTCATTATAATATTCAGAATGTGCATGAAAAACGATTTATTATATAAAAAAACTTAAAAATTAAGTTTTAATCATTATAAAATAAAAATTCATGTATAAAATATGAGATACTAAGTATATTCCTTTACCACTTCTACTAATATACATATACAAAAATATATAAAGTAGAAATATAGGGAATATCTTTTCTCAATATTATACAATCTAAGATTGGATCACGTATCGATAAAGGGAGGTGAAACTCAAAATATATATAATTATAAATGAAATTGATTATTGATAGTAAAAAACAATAGTAACATTATCAGTTATGACTACTCAAATCAACCTTAATAAAAATAAATAAGTAAAAATATTGAACTTAAAGTTGATGAATAAAAGATCTTAATTGAACTATTATAAAATAAAAATAAAAATAATAAATCTTGAAAGATCTTCAATTACTAAATCAACACCACAGTAAAATCGGAGTAAATGTTTCATTAATTAAAACAATCAATATTGAAACAATTAATTTGAAATTTACATTAAAAGTTTATTCTACAAATTAAAATTCAATCAAAGAATAAGAATAAATAAATAAATGAAGTTACGGAGCTTGAAGTTCACGGAGAAAATATTTCTATTCAATTATGAAATAATTTAAAAAGAAAAATTCAAGGTAAATAAATAAGAAAAATCTTACAGTTACTGAAACGACACCTATAATGAAACTGGATTAGAGATCCTGTCAAAACAATCAATATCGAAACAATTAATTTCGAATTGGCATTAAAAAATTCAAAATTCAACCAAGAAATAGAAAAACTTGGAGAAGAAGGGGGAAAAAAGAAACATTCGAGGTATATAAATAAAAAAAAAGTTTTACAGTTATTAAAGCGATGTCTATAGTGGAACTAGAATAGAGATCGTGTTAAAACAATTAATATCGAAAAAATCAACTTCAAATTTGCATTAAAAAATTCATTCAACAAATTAAAATTCAACCAAGAAAAATAAAAAACTTGGAGGAGAAAAGGAAAAGGAGGTTAAGAATTAAATATAAATAGAGATACATATGTGTTCGTTTTTGCTATCCCTTTTGTTTCCCCTATATATACATACATATTCACAAAAGTAATATTATCTTATGGTGATATGTATTGAGATTTTGTGGAATTTGGAAATCACGGTTGATATGGTATATGGTAAATTACATGCAAATTACAATGTCCTTATTAGGCTATATTCGGTTATATATAATCTATATAATCGGGTATATACCACTAATATGCCCTTATTGAAAATGTATTTGCATATTTCACTTTCTCGAATTCTAATATATACATATATATATATATATATATATATTCTACTGCATAATTAATGATACAAAATTTTCGATTATATTTCACTAATATGTCCCTATTGAAGATATATTTGCATATTTCACATCCCTGAATTCTAATATATATATATATATATATGTATATTCTACTGCATAATTAAAGTGAGAGATCTCCGTTTATTATTTTTGATGATGTGGCAGCATGAGAATTAAGCTCGAGTTTTGTTTTCATATATATATATATATATATATATATATATGTATGTATATAGATTGATTTAAAGAGTGTCCCCATTTTTCTGGGTGAAGCTACTGGATAGATTGCAGAACAATTGAGATTCAGTGGAACCATAAATTTTGGGAAGCTCTACCGTGCGAACACTTTAAAAGCGATTGCACTATATAAAGTAAATTATTTCCCTATAATTAAAGTAAATTATTTCACTTTACTATAAGTTACTTGAATTTTTGTTGAATTACTAACAAAAGAGATAAGTTATACAAGTCGCGGAATAAATTACACATATTTCGAAAATAATGCAAATTTCAGTATAGAGTACACTGATTTCAAGAACTTAGTTTTTAATAAAATATTTAATTTTTATTTATATATTTAGTAATTTACTTGATTTTATGATGCAATCAATTTTGGTGATTGCAGCAAAGAATTTCCCATAAAATTCTAGAAGATTCAATATTTATCGACGAGGTTTTTTCATTATCTTTAAGGTTTATTTATCATTTATATAAAAAAAAGAAGGTTTTTTTATCAGATTTCATAATAAAAAAAACTAATTGGGCCTAATGGCGGCCATAAATCTTAGATGGGCCGAAGATGGGTCTGTGGACACATTAAGACAGAAATAGCCCAAAGGAAAAGTCAGGTCCATGACCCATTTTGGATAACGGGATGCATTTTTTATTGTACGTAGGGGATGTGTGTTCGTTCACAATATTAAGGGAGAAAACAATGGAATGAATTTGTTTATTTAATTAAATTAAAAGAAACGGAATAAAATGGCTAAATATTGTTGGAAAATTTCAAGAAAAAGATGTTGCTGCATCAAATCGATTATCATAGACTCCAACAACTCCTTCAGTAAAAAATAAAATAAAATTGTTCGAGAATATTTTTAATAGGTAGTTAATACTTGCACAATTGCACCGACTTTAATTAGTACACTATTTTAATTGATGAATGTAATTTGAATTCTGTCTATTTAAAGGAAAATGAGAAAGTATCCGAGTTCCATGAGATTGAACAAATGAACCGATCAATCCAATACCTAGCGGGGGCCCCACCAGTGGCACCAAGTAAGTCATATTAAACAATTATCTAATCTAAAAACTAAATATTGTAATTATGCACGCATAGGTACAATCATAGAGACAGATAGTGACCCACTTTTTTCTTTATCGACCTTTGTGATTATTTGTGGTCCAACCCTGATGGTGCAAGTGGATGCATAAATTAATACATCGAATAATATTCAATTCAAAAATTTTACTTGATTCTCTAATCTAGAAAGTTTTATTCTTTAGTAAAATGATTTGATTCGAATATCGAACTTAATTAATTGGGACTCACAAGATTTCTGATGAATATGAAAAAAAAAGTTTTATTCCTTAGTGCACATAAAAAAAATTATTCGATTCTGATTCTGCAGGCCATGAACATAATAAAAAAATTTGCTAATTAATGATTTTCTAAAAAAGCATATTCCAAATTATGATTATAAATAAATATATGAAATTTGAAGGGAGAGGGAGAGATCCCACCCTCAAAGGTGGATGAAACTTTTGAATACTGCCATAACTCTCATTGAACTGGAAACCGGTCGAGATGAGTCGTCCGTCACGTCCTGGGGCCCACAAAAGGGTTGGCCTGGCCCGGTGAACTCTTTTGCCTCATCTTTTATCCATCTTAATAAACATTCTCTATTTTGCCGTTCAGCCATCGCTATCTATTTCAATTAATTAATTTTTGCCAAACATAACTAGAGGCCTTTCTCGGGGTCGCTTTGTCGTGGTCGCGGCGGCATTGGCCTCCCAGAGATAAGCCTAAGCTGTTTTAGGGGATAAAATCTGGGCAATCAACAAATCAATGTATCCTAATATAGAAAAGTTGAATTGTGACGTATGAAAAAGCTCCATTTTGATGACCAATAACTTTTTAAATTCCTTTAACTTTTGAATATTTCAATCTTAACAATATAATCATTCACAATATTTAAATTCGCAAGTAATTAGTAAAAATATTTTAAAAAATTAAGAAAATTTTTTATTCGTGAAGAAATATTTTATCTTTATTGAAATATTCAAATATTATCAAAAGAGTAAATAATATATTGATAAATATAAGTTAATTATATTTTATTAATTTTTTTGTACTTATTTGCTTAGTGTAGGCCGATACCTAATTTAAACTAGTTGATATTTGTGCATTGCACGGTAATAATTTATCAATATTTAATAAACAAATACGATGCGAAATCTATATAAAGTTAAGATATGTAACGAGTAGGTATATCACTATAACTTACGAGGGAAAGTAGAAGAATAGTGAAAATTATGATGGCAAATTAGTATCTACTCTAATCTTATAAAAATGTGAAAAATATAGATGAATAGGGTACATTAATCTATAATATGTATAGAATTGCGTAGAGCTAATGGTGTAGAAAAAACTAAAGCAAATAAAAGATATGCATAAAATGAATTTTTGAGTCATTTATTTATAGGATATTATTGCATTGAATTTAATAAATATTTTGTATTCCAAGGAGGTTTTTACAAATTATCGAGAAGACTTTTAATTTTTCAAAAAAGCTCATAAATGTATATTAATACATAAAAATTATATGGACATATATCTAAAATCCATTGTATATGGCACAAATAAAATACAGTATAAATTCATTTAGTTGAAATTGAAAGGTCAATTAACGTGGAGTTAAACGGTTACGAATTAGCTTACATGATGCAATATGGTCCTCCTTTTCAGCTACTATTACAATTGATGATTTATTTTTTTAATTAAAGAAAATGAAGAGCCAAAAGTAGAGTCGTGCGAGTTAATTGTATACAAACTTTGTTCCAATGAAAGTTATAATCCATTACACAACCGATAAATGCAAATATCGTTAGAATTAGAATGATTAGTCTTAATCACACAATTGAGTGAGCTAGATCTTAGTTTTCACTTGGTCCAAGCCAGTCAAGAGTCAACGGCCCCAAAGCAAAAGTCAATCTAAAAAATTAACCACACTTTTTTATTAAACTAGTAAGTGTGTGTGTGCGTTGCACACATACCACTATATTAATGAAAAACGAATTCAATTTTATTATCTTATCATGCATAAATGTAATTAACAAAATTATCAAGTCATTAAAAAAATATTTAACCTTACTTAGCCCCAAGTGTCGTTCTCCTTCTTCACGGACTGCATTTGGTACACTCTCTAAAGTATGAAATAAGGAATACACTCAACTTGCAAATTTTATAAGACAATAAATTATTGAAATGCACAAGGTTAGCCATGTAATTTTGTTTGAGTAAATAACTTTCATACCTTTTCACTAATACGATAAGCATGTCTTCTTAACAACCTTTTTTTCTTTCAGATACCAATGCTTTTGTTTGTTCTTCACGGACTTCATTTGCTACAATTGATTCTCTACTGTGATAAGAGAAAGAACATATGTATCATTCAAAATTTTCTCATTATTCATAATATGAAATTATTATGAATTAATAACTGTATTCTATGTCAAATGGGATATTAAGAAAAATTAAATGATTGAAGTAAATAAGATGGTTCTTGTATTTGTGTTTAAATGAATCGCTTTCATATTTTTCAATTGAAGTCCGTCTAGTGAACAACTAATTATTTTCTTTGCTCATCATGTCCAGGTCAGTTTCTTCATGATAGTTTCCACTTTCTTCACCTTCCACCTCAAAGCATAAGCATATTCTTCACTCCAATCACCCACTAATTTTTGCAGTAATAGCATTCCCTGAATTCTCTCCCAAACACCTTTCATTTGACAATTAGAAAAGATGTGGTCTCGAGTTTCATATCCATTCTTGCATAGCATACAAGAAAAATTATCAATGCAAATTCCCCACTGGAAGCATACTGTTAAAATATTGAAGGCCAACAAATGAATGAGATCCTAGGGATATGACCAGAAAGGCTTTGTTTGGGAACGGAGTGGAGTTTGACTTTACTTCATTCTAATTATAAATAACTATATTTATTTGGGGTTATAATGACCGTGTTGTTGAATTATGAGAAAAAATGAGAAAAAGTAATGAATAGTTGAGAGAAAGTAATGATTGTGTTGTTGAATTATGAATAAAGTAATGAATAGTTGAGAGAATTTAGTATTAAAAATTGAATTGAATGGTAGTTAAGATAAAAAAAATGAAGAAAAAAGGAAAAATAATAATTGTATTAGTTGAATTGAAAATAAATGGAATTAAAGTGAAGTAGAGTTAAACAAAATTATTTTGTTGCTAAATAAGGCAATATGCCATTCAACTTTACTTCTACATAGTTCAATATCTTGCCAAGCCACAGACAGTTTAAATCTGGAGCTATCATTCCACATAACTCTGTCATCGTCTGCAAACATAACAGAAGCCGGGACAGAAGCTTGTATCAAATATGCCTGAGCATCAGTATTTCATGCCCAAATCCATTGTCCATCTTTATAAACTAATCTGAGCTTCTGTTCATATGAAACTAAAGAGAAACATCTCCGCCTATTTGAACAAAAATCTACCAAAGAACCCTCCCTACACGACTTATCATACCAAATGTAAATGCTCGTGTCTAAACTTCAGTAATTTCCTCGAACAACATGAGCTATTATTTTTAGATTTAATAGTCCATATACATCTACCCTAGATCAGGTATTTATTTACCCAGGCCACCCATAAGGAGCATGAACGTACTAGCAGTTCCTTAATACAATAATTTCGTTCCAGACTTCAAGCTTCTCATTTGGTAAACAGACTTCCAACCATTTAACCCTAGCGACCCTCGCAACAAAAGTCGAACCTTTCTGCAAAGAAAGCACTGCACACTTGTTAAACCATTTTAATAACTTTCTTAGGCAAAAAAATTATTTGTCATACTAAGGTGACTTGAAGAACTGTAGCTTTCCTGCATAAAGCAAATATTGAGGCGTCCATCTTTTGATTCTCCCATTAATCCTCTTAGTATGAGCTGAACAATCATTCCTGACAACTGAACAAGCAAAAGACAATGACACCCAAAAATATACGGAGGAACTCATAAATTTACAGCATTGAAAGTGCAGATTTATTCTTAACTAATAAACACAACAATGTAATATACTCAAGCTCAAATACATAAATAAATATATCAACTTTCTAGGCACTTCATGAAGCTTCTTCTCATAGAAGATATAAATTTAAGTGCGAGAGTTAAAGTATATATGTAGAAACATGATATAGCAATTCAACCCTTGCAACAAGCTCAATGGATCTATTGTAGGTTGCTTCAAACCTTGTGAAGGGCTTAAATTTTTAATAACAAAACCGTCTTCACCTAATCTAATGAACCATAATAATATTGCGATACGCAGCTATTGAAATGTTGAAGAATGTTACATGTGTCATAACCGTATTCAAAATCCAAGGAAGCTAGCTGAAGTACCTATAAGCATGTCATAAAAAAAAAATACTCCATGAACTTGGTTTTAAAGCCAATTTTAAATGAGATTTGTTATTCTAATGAGTATGAACTGAACCAGAAGCACCACATTTGGCTATACAAATTACATAAATTAGTTAGTAATTTCCGCTGCTTGTCCGAAGTTTAATCCATGGGATTTGATAGCTGGTCCTAAAAAATCACCAACATATGCTTTATGCCCAAACATTCCAAATAGGCTTCTTCGAGTCTTCTTTTTTTAGGAAATGGCATTATAAAAGGAGTTCCATTAGTCTAACACCAATCTATAAGTTCCACTATGAAAGATAAACAGCTATCTATACTATTTATCTACATTAAAAAATTATAAAATTAACATGAGTATTCATTCCTTAGGGGAAGATAAAGAAGATATGGAAATTGAAATTAAAGTAGCAAATGGACGTAACAAATATACCGACAAGCATTCGGTATGCATAATTCCCAACGCATCAAGACTAATTACAAAACTTGAGTTCCTAAAACGATGCCCTCAATGAAAAGTCATTTACTTCCTCAATAACCGACTAATTATTTTCAGATAACGGGATATCCTTGTAGGGTTGTTTGAAAATGGAGTTGAGTTTTCAAACCATGTGTGTATATATATATATATATATATATATATATATAATTGGGTTGTAATAATAAGGTGGAGGGAGAAAATAAAAAATAATAATGATTGTGTTTTTGAATTATGAAACAAAGTGAGAAAAATAATGAATAGTTGGGAGAAAGTAATGATTGTGTTATTGAATTGTAGAAAAAGTAATGAATAGTTTAGAGAATTTAATATTAAAAATTGAATTGAATGGTTAAAAAAATGAAGAAAAATGGAGAAAATAATAATTGTGTTGTTGAATTGAAAATAAATGAAATACAGTAAAAAAAAACTCCAAAACCAAACAAAGCTAAGTCACCAATTTTGATAAATGCAAATATAAGCCATTGGTCACAATTAATGAATTATTACAACTAACCAATATACTATTAGAAAAGACAACATACAAAGATCTTATTTTCTATAACATGATCTCATACAAGCTAGAAAGATATTCTTACACAAACCTTAGCACTAAACGACCATAAAATTGCATTTCAGTGTCATAAGCATATCATCGACCAATTAGTAGGCATAACTACATAAATCTTGGCAGTTAGAGTTGACAGAAATCTAATGATGAGAAAGAGAACGGCGAGAACTGATGAGAAAGACGTCGTGCAAGAATAAGAGTGATCTAATCCTCGAACAACCATCCAACAGTGAGAGTAAACGAACCTGATGATGAGAGAGACTTGATCCGGTAACATCAATTCGGGCAGAGAAAGTAAATGAATCGTATGATGAGAACGAATATGGCAAATGAACGTGATGATGAGAAAGACTAGAACATCATTTTGGGCAGTGAGGAGAGTAAACGAATTGGGTGGTGTGAAAAAGACGGATGGGAGGCAAGAAGGAGAGACGGACCATATTTTTATTAGATGGGTTGGATTGGATAAACCGTTAGTCTGGGTAGTGGGCGTCTACTCACCCGAAGGGGTAGGGGTAGTTTATTCATTTACTTACTATCTTTCTAATAATAGGCAATGAACCGGTTGTATTTGGTTTTAGAGTTGAATTGAGTTGAGTTTGATTTTAATTGGTTTGTAATGATTTCGTTGTTGAATTAAGAGAAAAAATGTGAAAAAATAATAAATAGTTGAGAAAAAGTAATGATTTTTTTTTGTTGAATTGTGGAAAAAGTAATGAATAGTTGAGAGAATTTAGTATTAAAACTTGAATTGAACGGTTAAAAAAATTAAAGAAAAAAGGAAAAATAATAATTGTGTTACTAAATTGAAGATAAGTGAAATTAATTGGAGTTGAGTTAAGAAATTTTGAATACCAAACAGTAGAGTTAATGTTTAAAAACAAAATAGTTAGAATATATATTTTTTTGGTAAAACAAATTTTTTTCCTATTGAAAAAAATAGTTGTTTTCCTTCAGGGCGGAGGTTGTTTAGGGAAAATGAGAAATTGAAAACATAAGGTACGTTTTATGTAGAAAAGGATAAGCCGTAGATATTAGCAATAGAGTTAAGTTTTAAAATTTAGCTCTATTCTCATTTAAATATGTAAAAGACAAATGAGTATGCTGGTGACAAATGTATTTATATATATATATATATATATTTAAGTGGATTGTAATAATAAGATTGATGAAGAAATAAAAAAAAATGAATTGTAGAAAAAGTAATGAATAATTGAAAAAATTTAGTATTAAAAATTGAATTAAATGGCGGGTAAGATTAAAAAATTGAAAAAAGATAAAAAGTAATAATTATGTTGTTGAATTGAAAAAAAAAAGTAAAATGGAGTGAAGCGGAGTGGAGTGTAAAATATTTCAACTCCAAAGCCAAATGGATCCCTATAAAAAGGAGAAGGAATACCATTATCTTTCAGGCCACGTTTGGTTCGTTGGAATGTGACTGATACATAATAGAATAGACATGGATTAGAGTAAATAGGGAATAAAATAAAAATTCTTATGAACTTTTATTTGTTTGGTTGGAGGGAATAACAAAACTGAAAACTGAAATTTTATATTTAGTTGATAGAAATACACAGGGAATATGACATTGTAAAATAAAAATAAAATATTTGAAACCACCACTGTTCATCTTCTTCTCCGAAGATGAATAACAGCAACAACCATGGATAAGGTCGAGCCGGAGTAATCAGTCGATCTTCCACCATCATTCCTCTCCCTCTTCTCCTTCCCCGACCTCCTCTGGTCTCGAGGCGAGACACTCCGCCTATTCCCTGACCTTCGAGGTGAAAAACTTCGACTCCTGCTCCTTCTCCTTCGATGCCTATCCTTGTCCCCGTCCTTGTCTTCGTGCCACTCTCTGCTCCGGCTTCATTTCCTCGAATGCTAGTCCATGTCCCTGTCTCAATCGCGATCCCTCCTTCTGCTTCTTGACCAGTGCCGTCTGTCCGAAACCCTAGGCTGGTGGCAGAGCGAGGGGATCAGTGTCTTCAGGCGGGGAATGGGTTGACGAGCGAGTTTCAACTCGCGAACTAGAGTTGCTGAGTGGACTGGCGGAGTCGAGTCGTTGAGGCGCGAAGCTTCGAGGTAGGAATTGCAGTCAGAGGAGGGCTCGAGCAATTCTCAGCTTGGATTGCTCTGGCATCACAGTCGGGCAAGCAAAGAGATAGAACGATGGCATGAGATTGAAATTATTGAAGAAATGCGAGGGAATTTTCATCTTTTCATACCCTTTTCTGGATACACAATGGCTATTCCATACATTCAAGAGAGGCTTTCAAATTCTTTATGAAAGCCGGATTGTGATGCCCATCCGGAATAGTTATTTCGTATTCTCATGAACCAAACGTCAGATTGCGTATTCTGTTCCCCATCATTTCCTGCAAACCAAACGTGCCCTCAATGAAAAGGCAAGTGCAAATATGACTTAGGATATAATAGGAATTACAAGAAAAATAGGAATAGATCATAAGGATGAAATGAGAAATAATAAATTGAAAAAATGAAAATTAGCCCTACACTTTTATATTCGGTATGAATATTTTATAAAAATAAAATCAATATAACTTTGGTGGTTCCGATGCCCTTTTCCGTGATAAGGCGTCGGATTCGAATATTGCATAACGAAAAGAATCCACGGTTTGAAGGGCCTACTTTTTAGTGGGCCGATGAAAGTCGGGTCCTGTAAGGCGTCAGAATATCAAGTGATGCACTTTAAAAAATGGAAAGAAAAGAAAATCAAATATTAAAGCCGAAAAAATACACCAAACCGGAATTTCCAATTGGCAATTCTGCATGCAAAAACGCCCCTCTCTCTCTCTCTCTCTCGCTCCCCCTCTCTGTCCTCTCAAAAGGTTTCATTTTCACTTCACAGTCGCCACTCTCTCTGTCATTTCCCTCTCCTCTCTCTCTCTCTCTCTTCTGCAGAGAGGAGAAGAAAACAGAGTACATACAGCAGACTCAGGAGTCCAACTAATTTCAGCCAGCAATCTTGCTGCTCATCGAGGTCGCTTCTGTGAGCTCAGCCGCAGCCGTCACGGCACGTTGAGGTACATTGACCCTCCCCTTCTCCCGTCCTAGGGTTTCTCAACGGATTCCTAAGGGAAGCCCGCGCCTTCGGGGCTAATTCGCTGGAGAAAGGTTCGTTTGACCTGCATTTTGTGTTATCGGGTTTGTTTCCCGGCGGAGTTCAGGGAAACCAGAGTAGCAGCAGTGGAGAAGAATATGGCAGTGCTGCATTTTCCTTCGTGGTTCTGCCTCGTTTTCGGGTCTATAGCCTGAAGGGCTTGGTTTGGTCATGCATTTTGCTTTCGATTTTTCCGGGTTTTGGGGGATTTTATTGATTGAGTTTCACTGACTGGGATGAAACGGGTTTTGGGGTTTAAGCGTTGCCGCTGTTGGGACGACTGTTTAGGGTTTTGGAGTGGCGGTAGCTGTGGGCCTCTCTTCTGCTTCTTGCTCTCTGTTTTACTGTCATAGCCTCGAGAACCGTTTGTTCTTTTTTCAGTACAATGGAAGCAAAAGGGGAGCCTAGTGGGACAGAGGAGGCTGGTTCCGGCATCTTGGAGGCGGAGATAACCGGAATAACGTTCGGGCTGGCATCTCGGGATGAAATCGTCAGTTTCTGTGCTGCTTTAACCTTCGTTTTCATGATTTATTATATTTTCATAGTCTTGCACTATCTTGCTTTGGCTCTGGTAGTGGTGTTTTAGGCATTAGTATTGGTTATCTTGTTGTTTTGGCTGTTTACTTGAGGCTTTTTACCTGCTTCCATCATGGTTTTTCTTGCATTCGTTGATGTTTTCTCACTCCTTTTTTTTTTGGGTACTAGAATAAAGCATCGATAAATGAATGCCCGATTACCCATGCAAGCCAGTTATCGAACCCATTTCTAGGCCTGCCCCTGGATTTTGGGAGATGTGAATCATGTGGCACATCTGATCTGGGTCAATGTGAAGGTAATTGTTTGATTCTGGTTAATATATATTTCGAATGTGGTCGCTTGCTAATCTGTGAAAATTGAAAATGTAAGCATTTTTTCTCCCACTGATGCTGAAAATGTAAAGGAAAGATTCTTTTTACTCTTTACTTGCAGGACATTTTGGATATATTGAACTGCCCACACCGGTATATCATCCAAGCCATGTCAGCGAATTGAAAAAAATGCTGAGCTTGTTGTGCTTGAAGTGTCTCAAAATGAGAGACAACAAGGTGATCCTCATTTTAGCATTTTTTTCCTCTCCAATATCCATTTTCTTCTCAAGTATGTGCTAAAAAGTGGACTGTAAAATAAATTAAACCTTCAGTCCTGTTCAATGAGTCTTCTCTGTGTCACATGAAGGATGATAAGCTCGTAAATCATGCTTATATCCTCGTTTTTTTTCGAGGAATGACAAGCTGTTGTATCTCACATATCCTGTCAGTGATATGGAGATTCATGTGAAGGAGTATCTTCAATCTATATCTATATATAGAAGGAATATCTTTCCTTCTATTTTTTTTTTCTTTCGCAGACTCAATTCCTTTTGCTGCATTTGTTTTAGATAAATTGTTACTCGCATGATTTGGCAGAAAAATAATGAGGCAAAATTTGCTACAGATATTATCACTGTTTTAGCCTGATTTTCTGGAACCTTACATAGACAATGCATTTGGAGACTCAGATGTATGTTCTGGTTGGTTTTCCAATGCCGTTGGACTCATTATCTCCACCATGATTGTGGTCATAAGATATATGCTTTTCCCATTGCAGCTATTCATTTTTGTGGGTTTTTTTTTTTCCTGGTGTCAGTTTTTTCTTCTGAATGGTAAATGAGTATTCTTTAGTTTATTTTTATCAACGGAAGTTGGGAAACATCGTACTTGACACAAGTAGTTTCATACCTTCTCTTCTCATCTTCATGTGGTTGTATGTCTTTTCAGTGTTCTGTCAAAGCTGGCGGTTTAGGTGACAGATTACTGGGTGCATGTTGTGAGGTATGTATCTGTATATATATTGATTATGTTCCATACATCTCATCTGTTCATAGGAAAGAGTTAGTCGCAACATGATCTGCCAAGTCTTGTATTGAAATCTCATTATATCCTAAAATACATTGCAACAATAAAACTGTCACATGAAACAATCAACTTTTTACAAGAGTTAAGAATAATTCTATATTTAGGTAGTCTGGGGTGGTATGTGTTATAGCTGAAAACCAAGGCTAATGATGTGCAGTCTACTTATGATTGTGACTTCACATTGAGGATAAAAACATGTGTATTTATGGTACTCCAACTTTACCTACTGCTTGATATTATTTCACCTCTTAGATCTGATTTCCTGTGCTGGGGAGTTTCAGAGCCAGTCTGCTGGAATTGGGTTAATCTTTTTCCCTCTGCATATTTTTCTGCAAGATTCTGAAATCTGAATCTCTTTTGCACAGGATGCTGCTCAGGTTTCTGTCAGGGAAGTTAAAAAATTGGATGGTGCTTGCAGTTTGGAGTTGAAACTGTTGTCTAAGTCAAGATATCATGAAGGCTTCTGGAATTTTCTCGAAAGATATGGATTTAGATACGGTGTCGACCATCGACGAGCATTGCTTCCTCGTGAGGTTGTAATCTTTTACCTTTTCATTAATTAGTTCTTTCGCCCAATATTAATGATTTGATTTTACATAGAAGTATAGGAATGAATGCTTTTTATTTGTAGATCTCTACCATGTTGCTGCTAAACTTTTGAAGCTCCTCACTTACGATATTTCTTATATATGTTGAACAGGTTCAGGGAATTCTGAAAAAGATGCCCAAAGAGACCAAAAAGAAGCTTGCTGCGAAAGGATATTTCCCTCAGGATGGATATATCCTGCTGTACTTGCCCGTACCACCAAACTGCCTGAGTGTTCCTGATGTATCTGATGGTGTCAGCGTTATGTCATCGGTAGGCTGTAATAAGCTTAACCTGTGGACGGTTACCATTTGTTTTTCCGCTGCTTAGACTATAAATTAACTTTTTGCCTTTTCTTTTGAAGGATCTATCACTGACAATGTTGAGGAAGGTCTTGAAACAAGTTGAGATCATCCGAAGCTCACGATCCGGGGATCCTAATTTCGAGTCAGAAGAAGTGGAAGCGAATGACTTGCAGACTGCTGTACAGCAGTATCTTGAAGTGAGGGGCACTGCAAAGGTAGCCAGAAATGTTGATGCTAGATATGGGGTTCGCAAGGAGTCCAGTGACTCCGCTACCAAGGCGTGGCTGGAGAAAATGCGGACTCTCTTCATCAGGAAGGGATCTGGATTCTCGTCTCGTAGTGTTATCACTGGGGATGCTTTCAAGAAGGTGAATGAAATTGGCATCCCATATGAAATTGCTCAGAGGATAACCTTTGAGGAGAAGGTTAGCAACCACAACATGAGGTACCTGCAAGAGTTGGTAGACAAGAAGCTGTGCCTCACATACAAAGACGGGGCATCCACATATTCCCTTCGAGAGGGCTCCAAGGGGCACACATTTCTTAAACCAGGTCAAATAGTTCATCGGAGGATTATGGACGGGGATATAGTCTTCATCAACAGGCCACCAACTACCCACAAGCACTCACTGCAGGCACTGTCAGTTTATGTTCATGAGGATCACACAGTGAAGATTAATCCTCTGATATGTGGTCCCTTGGGTGCTGATTTTGATGGTGACTGCATTCACCTCTTCTATCCACAGTCCCTGGCAGCAAAAGCTGAAGTTTTGGAGCTTTTCTCGGTGGAGAAACAGTTGCTTAGTTCTCACAGTGGAAACCTCAATTTGCAGCTTGCAACTGATGCCCTCTTATCGTTAAAGTTGATGTTCAGGAGGTATTTTTTCGATAAACCATCTGCGCAGCAGTTAGCGATGTTTGTGTCCTCAGACTTGCCACAGCCAGCCATTTTGAAGGCTGATCGATTTCGGAGCAGTTGGACCGTCTTGCAAATGTTGCAGATGGCTCTACCTACTGGTTTTGACTGTTCTAGTGACAAGTACTTGATCAGGAAGAGTGACATTCTCTCGGCCAGTTTTGGGAGGGATGTTACTTCATTGATGATCCCATCCATGCTCCCTTCAATGTTAAATGAGATTGTCACATATATTATATTCAACAAGGGTCCTCAGAGAGTTCTGAATTTCTTCAATTCCCTTCAGCCATTACTGATGGAAAACGTATTTGCTGAAGGATTTAGCGTATCCTTGGAAGATTTTTATGCACCAAAATCAGCAATTCGAGACATTCATAGCAACATATTGGACATTTCACCCTTATTATATTATTTGACCTCAAGCCACAATGAGCTAGTGCAAAGACATTTGGAAAGAGATATCCGACGTACAAGAGACCTGCTTTTGCCATTCATTTTGGACTATTCTGCATTAGGCGTGTTGATTGACTCAAAGAGTGAGTCTGCTATTAATAAAGTTGTTCAGCAAATTGGTTTCCTAGGGCTGCAACTTTCAAACAAGGGAAAATTCTATTCAGTGTCTCTGTTTGATGAAATGGCTTCACTTTATGAGAGTAAATATCCTTTTGATAGGGCCGACTGTCCCGCTGGGAAGTACGGAATGATCAAGAGCTCTTTCATCAGTGGCTTAGATCCTTATGAGGTCATGGCACATTCAATTTCTACAAGGGAAGTCATTGTCCGCTCAACAAGAGGACTTTCTGAACCGGGGACACTGTTCAAGAATTTAATGGCCATTCTTCGGGATGTTGTTATTTGTTATGACGGAACTGTGAGGAATGTTTGTAGCAATTCCATTATACAGTTTGAATATGGTGCTGGACCAGGAAGCAAGCCTGAGACTCTGTTTCCTCCCGGTGAACCTGTAGGTGTCTTAGCTGCAACTGCTATGTCAAATCCTGCTTACAAGGCAGTTCTTGATTCCTCTCCAAATAGTAATTCGTCATGGGAGCAGATGAAGGTAACTACAATAGCTGTTTCTGACTTTTGAACACCCGAACTCCTAGATCTTCAATTTTCTTTCCCAGGACAAGTGCCTAATGGCTCATCTTCTTCTCTCTTCAGGAAATATTGCTCTGCCGGGTCAATTTCAGAAATGAACCTATTGATCGCCGTGTAATTTTATACTTAAATGATTGTGGGTGTGGAAGGAATCATTGTCGGGAAAATGCAGCGTGTGTGGTGAAGAACCACTTGAGTAAGATCAGTCTGAAAGATGCTTCAGTTGAATTCATGGCTGAGTATGTATTATATTCTTTAATCTTCTGTTCTGAGAATCACCGTTGGGATCACTTATCTTTTTGAACGATGCTTTGGTTCTGTAGTTTTATGTTGTCAGTAATTTGCTGAGCATGCTTGGATTGTATTTTACTTCTGTTGCTATTACAACACGTCTCTTAGATTTTAGAGAACTAATGTCTTAATATGGTTTGATGCGTAACTGACTTGTTTATGATCTAGTTTTATGGAGTTAACAGCAAAATACTGTGATCTGACCTCTTGTTTTGCATCTTACATACAGACTCAGACACACTAAACACAGAAAATAAAAGACATGTTTTTGCTCAGCACATCTTATGTATACTTCAGGAGATATATTGTAATGCGTTCTGATGCCTCGTTTCTATTTACAGATTTAAAGATCAGCGAACTGTATTTGAGGGCTCTGGAATGCATAGTGGATTGGTTGGTCATATTCATCTCAATGAGGTGAGTAATAAATATGATGATTCATCCTCTTGCATTTTCTAATCTAGATGGAGAAATGTCAAATCTACATGAAGTTTTCCATTTTCTATGAGGGTTCTATGTTTTGCTTTGTGATAAAAGACTTGTTTGATAGGTACTGCTAAGAAAGCAGAATATTAGCATGCTTGATGTTCAACAAAGGTGCCAAGAGACTCTTCAGAAGTTCAGGAAGAAGAAGAAAGTTGGATTTCTCTTTAAGAAGATTGTTATATCTGTCAGGTAAGTTCTGAGTTTTCTACTAATGGATGTGCTTTATGCATGCCTTTCATTGGTCTCATTCAGTTAAGAGCACAACTTAAAATCCTCGTGACAGGTAATATTGGGGATGTGCTTGCCATGCGCCAGTCGTGATAATAATTCCTGCCATTGCATCTAACTTTTTAATCGAATTGTATTAGAGGATCTGATCCAAACTAGTCATCTTGGTGTACTCCACACTTTCTGTAGGCAATCGAGACTCCGTGGAGAATAGTTTGGTAAAAGGCCCATCCCTTAACATTTCTTTATTTATAGGGGTACTACTGGAGAATACTTAAGGACAATATAAAGAAATGCTCCAATATTTTAAATATGTAATGTTTCTCCTTATTCTTTCAACTTTTTGTCACGTTAGCTGACCGTAGTTTGTCAATCAAGAATTAGGAGAATGTAGATATCTTTTATTTTATTTTTGTGTCAGTTTTCTTCCTTTGTTACTTGCCTTTAACGTTGGAAGCATGTGCCATCTGATGGGGTGCTTCAAATTATGTTTCCATTTTTCCAGTGAAGGCTGCTGTTTCCATCATCTACGTCCTGCAAAAAAATCGGAAACTCCATGCCTGTCGTTTTCTTTGATGGACTGGACTGAGGTTCAATTGGAGAAAACTGCACACATCCTTGCAGACATGATTTGCCCAGTTCTCCTGGAGACCATAATTAAAGGTAACTATTTTTAGTAAATTGACTATTCTGGTACATTTTACAAGTTGTCTTTTAACTATTTTTCTGTAAGAGTTTGTCCTATTCCTATAAATCAGAGAAATAAGTTAGTTTCAATAATATGTAAACTTTGTATGTTGAATGGACAGGTGATCCTCGGATTGCTTCAGCAAACATAATTTGGATCAGTTCGGATATGAACACTAGGATAAAGAATCAGGGCCGGGAGGAGAAAGGTGAACTGGCACTGGACGTCACCCTGGAGAAACCTGTCTGCAAACGAAGTGGTGATGCTTGGAGAATTATTCTGGACTGCTGTCTTCCTTTCCTTCACTTAATTGACACAAGGCGGTCCATCCCATATGCCGTGAAACAGATTGAGGAATTGCTTGGAATTTCTTGCGCATTTGATCAGGCAGTGCAGGTACGGTCGACTCATTTACTTCCACCTATCTCTCATTGAAAAAAGGATGGCATGAATGAATTATATGGATTGATCGTGGATGTCATTTATTCATTTTTTCCCTATGGCTTTGCAGCGCCTTTCAACATCGGTGACTATGGTGGCGAAAGGCATTCTGAAGGAGCATCTCATTCTCCTCGCTGACACCATGACCTGCTGTGGCAATTTGATTGGTTTTAATTCTGGTGGTTATAAAGCTTTATCTCGTGCTCTGGGTGTACAAGTGCCATTCACTGAGGCGACACTTTTTGTACGTGATATTTGATCTTTTTCTAAGAAAGCTCCCTTGCAGTTGCAGTTGGTGTATTTGCAATTATAACTGTCTGGACAATATTTTTCTGCTTGTTTTGGATAACAAGCAAAAACAATTGCACTTAACTATGCGCAGGGGCAACTACAGAGGAGCTAAATTCTGTTCATGCAAGAACAACAATACTTTCAATATTTTGTACACTGCTTTCTGAACTTGTAATCATTTGCAGACCCCAAGGAAATGCTTTGAGAGGGCCTCGGAGAAGTCCCACACTGATTCCTTGTCAAGCGTAGTTGCTTCCTGCTCATGGGGCAAGCCTGTAGCTGTCGGTACTGGGTCAAAATTTGACCTTCTTTGGGGCACACAAGAGGTTTCTACTTTCAAATTTAGATTCCCTGCCTTTTCCTAGTGTGATGTCTAGGTGGAAGTCCCTTGATTTTATATTTTTCCTTTCCCAGATGGACTTGAAACATGAAGGGGAAACAGATATATATGGTTTTCTCCATATGGTGAGAGGCACGAAGGTGGTTACTGGATTGGACACCGGTTGCCTCGGTATGGATGTAGACCACCTAAACAACGAAGGGGAGGATGCTGACCTCTGCCTTTCTCCAGAGAACGATGGAGGTTTAGGAAAGCCATCCTTTGAAGACAGTGAGCTGTTTAAGGATACCTTTGGGAGTGAACCGGCAGGGGGAGATTCATGGTCTACCTGGGATAAACAAGATACCTCCAAGAAAGTAGAGGATGATTCCTTTGGATCAGGTGGTTGGGATAGTAATGTCTCCTGGGGGAAGAAAACTGATATTAGGCCTGAGACAGGCCCATCTAATGCTGATTCCTGGTCTACCAGGGATAAACAAGAGACCTCCAAGAAAGTACAAGATGATTCCTTCGGATCAGGTGGTTGGGATAGTAATGCCTCCTGGGGGAAGAAAACTGATAGTAGGCCTGAGACAGGCCCCTCTAATGCTGATTCCTGGTCTACCTGGGATAAACAAGATACCTCCAAGAAAGTACAAGATGATTCCTTTGGATCAGGTGGTTGGGGCGGTAAGGCAAGCAACAAAAATGATGCTTCTGCCACTGGAGATTTGTTGAAGTCTGATGAGAGGGAATCTGTGGGCTGGGGGAAGGACAAAAGTGGAGCCGAATTCAGGAATAGCTGGGGCAGTTATGCAGAGCCTCCGGTGCAAGAAAGTGAGAACCATGAGCATTGGGGACAGCAGAGATCACAGAAGACTGGAAGCGAAGCTGAATTTGGAAACAGTGGCTGGGGAATGATTCCAAAGTCCACAGCTCAAGAAAGTGAGACCCCAGATACATGGGGACAGCAGAGTTCAAAGAGGACTGGGAATGAGGCGGAGTCTGGTAACTGCATCTGGGGCAGTTCATGGAAGCCCCCGGTCCAAGAAAGGAAGAACCAAGGTCCATGGGGACATAAAAGTTCAGAGAACTCTGAGCAATCTGATAGCGGTTGGGGTAGTAGTCCGAAGTCTAAGGCTGAAGCAACTGAGAAACAAGGGAATTGGGGACAGCAGAGTTCAAATTACTTGTCTTCTAATATGCATACAGAGTCTAGCTGGGGAAAAGACAAAGCTGCTGCAACTTCGGATTTCTCTGGAGGATCTGGAGATAATCGTGTCGGGTCCATGAGTTGGGACTCTGCTCCTTCGTGGAGAAAGAGCAAAGATGACGACACATTTGCACAACCCAGTGGCTGGCCCACCCAGGAAAAGAATGAAGTACAAACTGTGGATGCTAACACCACAGAGGTTCAAGGAAATGATTCATGGTCTAATAAGGGTAAGGAGGCTGAGGATTGTTGGAAATCTGGAGCTCAAATCACAGAGGGCACAACCTGGGGTTATAAAGTGGAAGCTCAGGGAAATGATTCCAAGTCTAGTTGGAATGGTGCCATATCTCCTAAGGTTAATGATGGGGGCTGGGGAAGTAATAAAGACGACGACTTTTCTTCAAAAAGTGATGGCTGGAATGATTTGGGCAATCAATCTTCGAAAGGTTGGAATAAGAAAGAAAATGATTCTTCTCCAAAAGCTGATGGCTGGGGGAAGAAATCTGAGGGTAGTCAATCTTCAAAAGATTGGGGTAAAAGAGATGATGATGTTTCCACTCCTAAAACTGATGGGTGGAACAGTTCAGGCTGGGGGAGTAAGTCAGAGGATGCCGACCAATCTAATAACTGGAGCAGTTCTCAGGGTGCCGAGGAAAGTAAAAGCCAGAACCAATGGGCACCAAAGGAATGGAGAAAGAACCATGACGGGAACAAGAAGGGCTCGAATCCTGAATGGAAGATCAGGAAGAACCGTCCTCCAAGACCACCTGACATGATGTCTCAGCAGGATCCTAATGCTCCTCGCCTCTTTACTGCAACAAGACAGAGGCTGGACATGTTCACTTCTGAGGAGCAGGATATCCTCAACGAAGTGGAGGCCATCATGCAGGCCATTAGAAAAATAATGCGTCAGCCTGGGTAAGTTTCCTGCAACATGTATGCATATCTCTATATATAGCACAGGTGGTAGTTCTTATTTTTATATCCTGTCATGTCCGGTCTGGTCTGTTCAATTCCCTTCTTTGGTTGGGCTTTTTTCCTAACCTGACTTTTGTGTGTGTGTGTGTGAAAAGGTATAATGACTCGGAGCCCCTTTCAGCTGAAGATCAGTCCTATATCGTGGACCATGTCCTGAATTATCACCCAGACAAAGCATCAAAGATTGGTTCAGGGATTGACCATATAATGGTACAGCTTCTGTTCCTTCCTATGCTGACTCGGTTGACTTTCTCTGCATTTGCTTAGTAGCACCTTATGTGATCTGCATCTGATTTGGCAGGTGAGTAAACACGGCAGTTTCCAAGACACCAGGTGCTTCTATGTGGTCTCCACCGATGGTCGCAAGGAAGATTTCTCGTATCGGAAGTGCTTGGAGAACTTCATCAAGGGGAAGTGTCCTGACCATGCAGAAGAATTCATAGGCAAGTACTTCAAAAGGCGGGACCGGGATCGCAATGCTGGGTTCCGGGAGCGTAGTGTCAGTGTTCCTCCTGAGGAAACTGGGACCCCAGGAGAATAGGTAGGATGCTGATATTATCCTGTCTTTGCCATTAATTATGTCTTATCAGATTTGGACTGGTGTTTCTGTTAGCTTTAGGGCTATAGTTGATCATCTGCTGTTTTGATTCTGTACATAAAATGAGCAGATGATTAATTTCTGTAAATATAACCCCTCGAGGTTTGTTTTCCACCGAACAGCATGCCACCTTTCTCATCGGAACTGCCCTTTCCTTTTGAGTTGGGGCAGATCTTCATTGTTCATGTTCATAATTTAGACAGCTAACTTCTTAATCAAGGACTGTGTTCTCTCTCCTTACCGAGATGCTATTCTTCGCTGCTCAGATCATTTTTCTGCTTTTGAATCGAGCATGTATGATGAAATTGTATTCGATTGACCGTTAATGAGATGAAAAGGCCCTCATTTGTGTCCTGACGGACCCCTAGTTGTCCGCAATAGGTTTTCCAAATGCCAACACGTTGGTACCGAAAGAAGAGGTCGGTTTCCTCGTCCGCAATCATGTACTGAAAGAAGAGATCGGTTTCCTCGACAATGGTAGGCTATGTCAGAGACATTGACACATGAATAGCACATCAGATGTCACCTTCAACGGCTGTGAATCTGTGATTCATAGGTGGGCTCGCACCGCCCTGAAAAAGTAAAGAGCCACTATATATTATCTCTTAGTGGGTCCAATTCAGTTGAAACTGAATTACTCTGGTCTATTAGATTTTCTGAGTGAGGATGCACATCGAAAAAAGGGCACCGTGGTAATTAGGGATATTTTTCTCTAAAATTCTTTTTAAAGTAAAAAATCGAAATCTGTTGATTATTGGAATTTGCCTACCAATAGCAATGAAAAGGAATATTACCCTGTGGCCCCCTATCTCTGAGAGGCATGCAAATTTACCACCTAAATTGGATTGATTGGATAACGGGCATGTCTCCATGAGACCCCCTTCAGTCTTGCGGTGCTGGCCGTACTTTGCCTCGACTAAAGGCACTGCGTCTCTGTATTGTTATGACAAAAAAAGACAAGCCCCTAGATGTCAATACAATAAAGTTCCGGGGCCAGCTTAATTTTCTATATTTTACATTTTCGTAGGCAGTCCGAATAATTTAATATTTTCTATATCAAGAAATCTACTTTTACAAGAATATCCATATATTTAATAAATATATACTCTAATGTGGCCAGAAAAGTAAAGTTAGTAATTTTTTTTGGGAACAAAATTAAATAAACTAGAGAAATAAGGTCCAACACAGCGGTGCACGTCCTTACCCATCAAGCAAGATATTGCTAGTTCGATTCTTGTTTTATTAGTTATTAAGATTTTTGTTTAATTATATTAGTCACGTGTGATTCTTTTGTAATCGATAAAAAATTCAAATAAATTAGAATCAGATAATAAGTCAATGGGAAAACTATACATTTGGTCCTTTAAGTTTTTTTGTTTTTTTGTTTTTCTATTTTCGTACTTTTTATTTTTTTATCGTTTAAATCCTTTACCTTTGAATACTTTTCTGTTTTAGTCCTTTATTTTTTCTTGATTCATTTTTATCCAACACCTTTGATTACTTTCCAATTTTCATCCTTTTATCAGATTTTTTATTAAAAAAGAATTTTAACTTTGGTCCTCAACATTTTAAAATTATTTTTTTATCCTAATTCTTTTATTTTGTTCAATTTTATTTAGTATTAAATGTTTTGTTTCTTATACTCTTACCCTCGAATTCCCATAAATGCCCACATGGGAATTTTTAAATTTAAAAATATTATTATTTTAATTCAAAAATAAAACAAAATATGTCAAAATAATAAAAGAAAAATCATGAACCTGCTCGAGAAAATGAGCAAGGGCGAGCGTTTAGGTCACATGCAATCTTGCTAGGGGCAATGGCGACTTGCATTGGGAGAATCGATACTCAAATTTGCGAGTAAAGAAATGAAAAAATACTAGAAAAATAAAGGCGATTTTTAGTTTGATAGTCACGAACTACACCTATTACTATGAGGTTGGTAGTAACACACTAAGCAAGGACGTGATACACCTTGATGCAGGGAATGATATTGCAAAGTGTATAGGCCTAAAGTGACCTCCCCTAAGGGTGGTGGTGCATGACTTCGTCCCCTACTAGCTACTACCATCTCTCTCCCTCTCAAAATATATTTTGATAGATTTTGTTTTATTTTTGAAATTAAAATAATAATTTTTTATAAATTTCAAAAATATCGTGTGGGCATTTTATGGAAATTTGAGGAAAAGAAGTATAAGAAACAAAACGTTAAATACTAAGAAAAAAATTGAACTAAAAAAAAGAATTAGGATAAAAGAATAGCTTTAAAAGGTCGAGATCAAATTTAAAATCTTCTCTAATAAAAAATATAATTAAAGGATGAAAATAGAAAAGTGATCAAAGAATTAGATGAAAACGAATCATGAAAAAGAAAAAGGATCGAAACAAAAAAGTATTTGAAGGTATGGGATCTAAATGATAAAAAAATTAAAAAAGGACTAAAATGGAGAAGTATCCAAACTTAGAGGACCAATTATATAATTTTTCCTAACTCAATCGGAAAATGTCGAGTGTAATATTGGCACATGGATTTTAACTTTATCCAACATAAGAAAATCATCGATGGATGTCCTTGTCCCCGCCAATCCATTACCCCAAAAAATCAGAATATTCCCAATTTGAATCTTCTCATCCAAAAATCTGCAAAAATTTCATCTTATGTATGTGTATTGCTTGTGTGTGAATATGTATGTATGTATGTATGTATGTATGTACCTATGCAGATGGAGTGATTGAGCTGATTGATTAGGATCATAAGTTCAGGTCTGTATGCTCCATCGTTAGCTGACTGGCTTCAGGTCCCATTCCATGAGAACTTAACTGAAGCAGTTGCGTTGATTGCTCTTCTCTGGGTGCTCCGAGTTCTGCAAGGAAATGGCGTCGGTGGTGGCGCAGATGAGCTTACCATCAGAAAGTGGGTACCGGCCATGGGAGGATCAGTCCTTCATCAAGTGGAAGAAGAGGGATCCCCACGTCAATCTGCGGTGTCATGATTCCGTTGAAGGTCAGCCCCATTGAGCTCCCGCAGAAATGATTGGTTTTCGATACCTCCAATGTCTGTTTGATTCCTCGTTTCGATTGGCCCAATCTAAGTTTAGCTAAAGGTGGAAGCTTGAACTAGTGGGTGTGCGTATTGGGACCGATTTCCTTCATTTTGTTGGTCTTTGACTCTCGAGGATATATCTTGAAGGATTAGTTTGCATACATGGTTTCTTTTTTGCATTTGTCCCGACTTTCACTTCATTTCGCATAGTAAGTTGATGGTATGCTAAAGTTCATTGGCATTACGGTTACGCTCGGGCAAGTGATTGTTACCGGCTGCAATAGGGACCAAACAGTATGGTATAGTTGAAGTTGCCGCACACTGAAATATACTTCAACAAATGAAAGTTCGATCCAATAGTCACGAACTTGGCCGCCGTTACTGTAGTTAATAACTGCACTGACACCCTGTTCTGCTCATCTAGCTGAAGTTTGGAATGACCTCTTGGTTTCAGGATCGCTTAAGTTTTGGTATGAAAGGAGTAAGGTGGATTATGTGGCCGCTAATGTCGCCGTATGGGATGATGAAGCTGTGGATGGTGCTCTCACATGTGCTGCCTTCTGGGTGAAGGACTTGCCTTATGTCAGGTCCCTGTCTGGCTATTGGAAGTTTTTCATGGCTCCAAGCCCTAATGATGTTCCAGCTAACTTCCACGGCAGGACCTTTCAAGATTCTGACTGGGACAATCTGCCTGGTGAGCTGTGAATGAAGTTGTGCATCTTTGCGTTGTAGATACCTGATGTCTTTGTGATAATGTTCTCACATGCTGAATTTTGCTTGAAATTGGAGCAGTTCCTTCGAATTGGCAGATGCATGGATTTGACAGGCCTATTTACACGAATTCCGACTATCCCTTTCCTGTCAACCCCCCTCACGTCCCCTTGGAGAATCCAACTGGCTGCTACAGGACATACTTCAGCATCCCCAAGGAATGGAAGGGTAAGATTGTTGGTTTATTCAGCTATCAGCTTGATATGTTTACTATTACTTCTCACTTCCTTTGCTCGTTTCCCTGTCAACCTTGGGCTGCCAGTCTCTCCCATGTCACTAAAGGGAAAGTTGCTGATGTATAATGCCCCAGTTAATGAATTCTTTTATACTTCGGTCAACAAGAATAAGAAAAAGGAAAAGAAAAAAAAATAAAGTAAAAAAAAAAATAGAGCTCTCTCATATATGTTATATTATGCAAGTTCTGGAGCAGAGTTTCCAATAGGTCATAGTTTGTATATTTGTAACTCATCATCCATTGTACCAACAGGACGTAGGATTCTGCTGCACTTTGAAGCAGTCGACTCTGCTTTTTATGCATGGATCAATGGAGTTCCAGTTGGATATAGGTACTCATTGCAACACTCCTATGAGGTTCTTCACTAATGGAAGCAAAAGCATATTGCTTTCACTGCACGAGTCTTCCATTTTTAATACTCTGGAAACTGATGGATTACATTGATACTTCAAATAATGCATCTACTTGGCTAGTGTGTGGCACGATTAGATTGGGTTTTGTCTATTAAGTTGATTAAAGACTTTCTGCTGTGTTTTGTCAGTCAGGACAGTAGGCTTCCAGCTGAGTTTGAGATCACCGATTACTGTTACCCTTCTGGTTCAGAGGAAAAGAATGTTTTAGCTGTCCAAGTATTTAGATGGAGTGATGGGTCATATCTCGAGGATCAAGATCATTGGTGGTTATCTGGTATCCACCGTGATGTGTTGCTTCTGGCGAAGCCCCAGGTTTGCTTTTTTTAGTTGCCTTCTCTTCTATTTCTCTGTTTTTCGCCTTAGAAATGGCTCTGAATTGGTATTGGTGGAAAAAAGAAGTTGAACTAAACTTCCACCTTGTTCTGCTAGGGAGGGGGTTTCTGTGGAAGGAAGGATGTCCAACTAATTTCGTATTTCTGATCTTATTTGATCAGCTTGTTTATTTCATTGATGCACAGGATAAATCCCTTCATGATGTTGGTGATGTGTTAAGTTTTATTACTACTTTATAATGATCGGATATGGTCCTGCAAGCATTGCCTTTTGAACTTGGATATTAGTTTCACTTTGAACGATTGTACAGACTATTATGATTTGATCGGAGGATAATCTGACTGTCTATGCAGGTCTTTATTTCGGACTACTTCTTCAAGTCAAACCTCGCGGAGAATTTTAGCTCCGCAGATCTGCATGTAAGCGTCCATTCACATCTTGACAGTCGACAATTAAATGAATAACAATTCTACTGACCACTTCTTGCTAAATGCATTAGTGTAATAATGTCACCATGTTCTCTCTCCTGTGGAAGTATAATATGAAGCACTGGTTGTCAACATGTTGATCTTGCACTTCATTAATTTATGCAGGTTGAAGTTGAACTTGCCAAATCCAAAGTGAAGCCTGAAGGAGGAGCTCATTCAGACTTAATTGTTGAAGCTAAGTTGTACGATATTTCCAGCTGGTACAAATCTGGTGGCATTGCTGATTTGCTCTCGTCTAATGTGGCCGATATAAAGTACAAATCATCATCTGCTGACACTCTTGTGCTTGAGGGGAAGCTTGATAGACCCAGGCTTTGGTCTGCAGAACATGTAAGGATGCTCAGGTTATTTCACATTTTTGAAGATCTTCCACATGTTGAACATATCAGATTTTTCAGTCCATCTTTTTCATTGGACTAGAGGAAATTCTGTGTACTTAGAGGAGATGTGGCTATATCTTTTCTTGTAGTATTAATTTGAATGTGACTTAATTTCTTGTGAGAGGAAAAGGTAATGGAATGGAATGTGATCTCCATGGAAAATCATCTAACTTCTCTCCAGTGATTCCATTCCCCTTACATTCCTTTCCTTTGCACTGCATAGGTCATGAGTTTGATATCCTGGAGACTCTGTGGAATAGGAGTCTGCCGATATTCTTTCAAGGCTAGCTTGCCAAAGTTCAAATTGCAGCATGCTAATTTTAGGGTTGAGTGCCTAAATCTGATAGTTTAATCCATCTGTTATATAGGATTCTTGAAATGTAGATGTTAATTGGTTTCCAAGAGTGGAACCTATAATTGGATAGCTCCTTTTTCATGTTATTGTTTGTCTAAAAAGATTAACAAAAATTGATACATCGTGTTAACTCTTTTACCTGCATCTTATACAGCCGAATCTCTACACTCTTGTTGTCATCCTCAAAGATTCATTGGGCCACATTGTTGACTGCGAATCGTGCCAAGTTGGGATCCGGCAAGTTTCAAAAGCCCATAAACAGTTGCTTGTCAATGGCCATCCCATTGTACTAAGAGGTGTAAATAGGCATGAACATCATCCACGTGTTGGAAAGACAAACATTGAATCCTGTATGATTAAGGTATCAAAAAGAATTTGTTTTTCTTCGCTGAGATTTAACTTTTATAATACACATCTAAATGGATGTCGGTCCATTCATCTGATTGACTATTATCAAAGGTTTAACTGGTAGTGTGTAAATCCATGCTGTTGTTTTGATCAAGCAAAGCTAAATTTAGTAGGAAATGTATCAAAGGTTGATTTCTTGTCTGGAACAGGATTTGGTTCTAATGAAGCAACACAACATCAATGCTGTCAGAAACAGCCATTATCCTCAACATCCACGGTGGTACGAGTTGTGTGATCTGTTCGGAATGTACATGATCGATGAAGCCAATATTGAGACACATGGTTTTTACTTCCTTCAAGATTGGAAGAATCCTACCCTTGAACCAAGTTGGGCTGCTGCTATGTTGGACCGTGTCATTGGGATGGTCGAGCGTGACAAAAATCATGCTTCCATAATCTCTTGGTCCCTTGGAAATGAGTCCCACTATGGACCTAATCATTCTGCTTCAGCTGGTACAAACTTTATAACTTCTTAAGTTGAATTATATCTTGTAGATCTTTTGTCTTCCAATATTCAATTTAAGTTTAGAGATATACTGAGAATTCTCTTAATAATCCATTGGGCCACTTATGATTCATGCACCATGGCTTAGGCAGTTCTATGCATTTTGGAGCAAATGCATGTTTTTTTGTGAACTTAGATCAATTGTATCCATCTTTGCCTGTTTCCATTATAATTTGGTTATGATAACTGTTGTAGGATGGGTTCGAGAAAGGGATTCATCTCGATTACTACATTATGAAGGGGGTGGGGCCCGGACTTCATCAACAGATATTGTGTGCCCCATGTACATGCGTGTGTGGGACATAGTAAAGATTGCAAAAGATCCATCAGAAACCCGTCCGCTGATATTATGCGAGTATGAAACTGATATCCTGATCTTTTTCCCTTCTTTTTTTTTTTTTCCCGGTTGCATATCTGATTTGGAAGTCCTGCAATTTTATCTTCTTCTTTTTTTTTTTGGGGCAAAAATGGCAGGTATTCTCATTCTATGGGAAACAGCAACGGTAATATCGATGAATACTGGGAAGCAATTGATACCACCTTTGGTCTCCAAGGTGGCTTTATCTGGGATTGGGTTGATCAGGTGGGGAAACACTTTGTCCATCACATTTCTCATTTATTTTGTCTTCTTCCTAATTTCCTGATATATATCCCTTTAGTATTGCACTGATTTTTCTTTAAGTTTGTAATACAAACACGTGGTTGAGATTTTTCTCAATCAACTAGAGTTATGGTCCTTTTGCATGTAGGGACTATTGAAGGAACATCCTGATGGGAGCAGACATTGGGCATATGGAGGTGACTTTGGGGACATCCCTAATGACTTGAACTTCTGTTTGAACGGCCTTATATGGCCTGATCGAACCCTTCACCCTGCTATGCACGGTAAACTTCTAACCTGCTACTGGAGCATAAACATATGATATTTAATCATCCCTTAAAAGTGTTCATTAATTGATGTCTGCAGAAGTTAAATATGTTTATCAACCAATTAAGGCCGCATTAACCAGAGAAATACTTAAGGTACCAGCATATTTTGAGGTTGTCTCTAGAAACTCTCAATTATATTTTCGCTTACCTGATTTGCGATTTTTCTTTTAACAGATTCGGAACACTCATTTCTTTGAATCTACTGAGGGGCTGGAATTTAGCTGGGTTGTCCATGGAGATGGATACAGCATTGGATCGGGAATCCTTTCACTGCCCACAATTGGGCCCCAGGGAAGCTACGACATAGAATGGCAGAAGGGTCCATGGTATTCTGTTTGGGCCTCCTGCTCTAAAGCCGAAATCTTCTTGACTGTATCTGCTAAGCTAGTGGATTCCACTAGATGGAGCGAGGCTGGTCATGTTGTTTCATCGACCCAAGTCCAGCTACCTTCCCAGAGGGATATTGTGCATCATGTAACTTGTCCAGACTTATTCTTTATGCAGTGAGCGGAAAAAAAAAAATCTCATCTTTGTATTCTACTGATTTTAAAATGTGTCCCTTTATGTTAGGCAATGAAAGCTGAGGATGCTACCATCTCGAGTGAAGTTGTTGGGGATATTCTCAGAGTTTACCAGCAGAGCAATTGGGAGATTAAATTTAACATCAAGAATGGAACTTTTGAGAGCTGGGAGGTTGTAAATGCCTTCAATTTCAATTCTGCATTTCCTCTACACACTTTATCTAGCAGCTTTATATGGAGTAAGGGCGACGCATGTACTGTTGAACACTCTCCTTCACATATTTGCTGCACATAGTTCAGTAACCTTTATGTGAAAATCGAATATAATGGGAACTCTTGAATAGGATTTGATCCATGCAAGTAAGATGACTTGACAATCAGCCTAGAAAGTTAAGCTTATTGATGAAAATAGCACTTATAATGCACATTACTAGTGCATTTGGGCTATTGATATATATAATAGAATCTTGTACTGCGCTGAAGAAAGTATGTTATTATTGACAGGTGAAGGGAGTCTCCGTGATGGATAAGGGCATATTCCCATGCTTTTGGAGAGCTCCTACTGATAATGACAAGGGAGGAGGAGCTACCAGCTATCTCTCTCGATGGAAAGCCGCTCACCTCGATTGCCTAGCAGTGAGCACCAAGAGCTGTTCTATTCATAGTTCGGACAAAACCCTAAAAATCGAGGCTGCTTATCTCGTTACTCCAACAGTTGAGAACTCTGATGTTGCATTTACTTGTGAGGTGACATACTTGGTCTATGGTTCTGGAGATGTTGTCGTGGACTACAATGTTAAACCGAGTTCGAATCTCCCACCTTTGCCTCGGGTTGGAGTTGAGTTCAACTTGGAGAAATCTCTGGACAGAATCCAGTGGTATGGGCGAGGCCCATTTGAGTGCTACCCTGACAGAAAAGCCGCGGCTCATGTTGCAGTGTATGAGGACAATGTTGGGAACATGCATGTTCCTTACATTGTTCCAGGAGAGTGCTCTGGTCGGGCTGATGTGAGATGGGTAACATTTAGGAACAAGGACGGCATTGGAATTTATGCTTCGGTTTATGGAAACTCTCCTCCAATGCAAATGAATGCGAGCTATTATTCCACAGCAGAGCTTGATCGGGCAACTCACCATGAAGAGCTTGTCAAAGGGAACAGCATTGAGGTAATAATCCTCGGTTCATGAGAGCCTCTTTTTTAGTTTGAAACGTATGACTTGTCCACACAGATTCATCAATTGCTCTACGCCCCTCATCATCTTTGTTCATGATTGGGTCATTGGAACAAAACACAAATGTGTCATTGATGTGGGGTTCTCCAGCCGTACTGTTATTAATATATCTTTTATTCAATAGCCCTTCGTCCATGATGTCTCACCATCCGTGGTCTGCCAATGTAACAGGTGCATCTCGATCACAAGCACATGGGTTTGGGGGGAGATGATAGCTGGACGCCTTGTGTCCACGAGAAGTATCTGATCCCTCCGGTTCCTTACTCATTCTCTTTCAGGTTGAGTCCAATAACCTCTGCAACTACTGGTCACGAAATCTTTGAGGCTCAGCTTTAGAAGTTGTCTACCTAATCCGTGTATTAGTTCCAATCATGCAAAAGGGTCTTTTTGTTTCTTCTGATGCAGCGTGTTCAATAAGTGAAGCTTCTCTTGTATTAGCTAAACTTGCACAATCCTGCATGACAGAAACAAGTTTGGTGATCCAAGAAACGAATAATTGCCGAAAGGAACACTCGACTTTCTGGTTCCGAGGGATGTGATGCATGTTTCTTGCTCTTTTATTCCAGCATATTAGGCACGAATTTTGTGTGGAGATAATCCTGGTCAAACATGATCCGTGGGTCTAAACCGGGTGCAATTTCTTGGGACAGAGCATTGGTTCTGAATGCGAAATGTCCTAAGAGAGAGACAGCCATGAATTCTCACGTCCAACAACTGGTCCTTTGATGTAGTGTACGGTGCGCAACATGATGTTGGCATTGACGCCTGTGTGTCTCTGCTCTTTGATACTCTCAGAGGACAGGACGAGCTATTTAGATGGTGATGGCTTATGAATGAATGGCGAGGTAAGTTGTTGAATTTCCTTCAACATCAGGGCTCTCCCATTGCCACGATGACGTGACGTATAGCGCATGAATGATTGATCTGTAGCTATAGAGATATGTAAACACGGCATGGCATGGACAAGCTGCTTAGAATATGACACTGTTAGACTGCATTTATGGGAAAAAAAGGATCACTGGCACTAATCAAGTAAAAAAACACGATGTTTCATTGCCGACATGAAACTGATATGAATTGAATGGAAAACGCAGCACAATAGAAAAGAGTGCTGCCTTGTAGGCTGTGGTCGGGAACGGTGTAATGCTTGTGGATTCCTAATGGACATTAGAACTTCTTGAAGAAGAAACTTGGCGTGTTGCTTATCATATCATCGCCAACTGACTAGGATTGCATATAGGAGGATGAACTAGCGAACGATTCGGCTCATTCAGTTGTCCTTGATTTGAAAATATCAAATTACAGGTAAATGAACCTAACACGGAAGAAGAGTTTAACGGCACTCGAACTTTCAAGTTCTAAAGAAGTAAACAGATGGGAATTCCTTCTTTTATCCTCACGAATTTACTGTACATCTTATTCTTACAGATATTCCTAAGCCTCCTTACAGTTTGGGAATGTGACGTTAGGGTACAAAAGAATGCATCTTTACACGATCGAATCGGTCCGATATCTTTCTTCATACGTCTACCTACAACAATTTGTGGGCTGTACTAATATGACTTAATGATACCTATGGATCTAACAGAGTCGGTGAAGGTGGATGATCCCGAGCTCTTTCCTCAGAAGTGAAGTCATCTGAACCCGAACAGTGGCCTTGAGAAACTGTAACTTCCGAGTGTCTGTACACAGATTTCCACCTCTGTCTGCTAGTGGGAGATTCTGGGTCGATCTAACCTCATTATTACGTGTCTTCTACGAAAATTCTGAAAATGAAATCGCGGAACCGTCTCGAGTACTGCTTTGGGTCGACCGCTGATATCGAGGTGGGGTCGTATTGGATTGACTTGTAAGCGTGCTCGAGCTTCTTGCTGATGTCGTAGTCCTGCAGGATGTCTATTATGCCGAAAGTTACTACAACATCATACATTTCTCCTGTGGGTTCCCCGACAAGTTGAGACTCTCCATCGCATCTCCTTACGGTTAGTTCCGCCTTTGCTGGAACATTTATTCCCAGTCTCATGGGCTTGGACCTGCCACGATCGAGAAATGAAAGGATTTGCCTAAGAAGTACTTTCCCAATGCAACAGCCATAAGAACCTCATATAACTGCCAACCGATGGCTTAACACATAAAAATTAGGGAGTTCTGTTTGAGAATTAATTAAATCATCTTTACCTCGAAGGATCAGTTATGATCTTATCCATATCCGCACTAGAAAGCCGAGGGCCGGCATGGTCAAAGTCAGAGTCTCCACCCCCTGACCAAGATCCATTAGGGACATGTAAATGCAGCCATTCTTAGCATTGGATAAAGTCGATATAAAACGAAAACAGATCAAGATATCAAACCTCTAGGAGTGTGAATAGCAGTAACAAATGGACGAGCCTCCCCGATTTTGTTATCGTTGTTGTAAGAGATATCCCGGAAATGAAGCCCCACGAGAAGGCTGTAGTCCATTATCCTCTCCTGTTCTAGGAAGTCGCAGTCTCGATCCACTTGCCTGCATGTGATCAAGTTTCAATCACCCATTGAGAACAAGGAGAAAAATTACAAAATCAGGCAAAAAGAATGAATAGGATCAATTGCTTCACCTGCAGAAATCTTGGAAATATTTCTTCTCTAATCTGAAAATGAAATTGAGGTCAAGGTCCTTGAGGGTTGTGTTTGCTTCGATTTCTGACTCGGGTTTGTCAGTGACACGGCCATGGGAAGAGCCCTTCAAGTCGAATCGCCTGTGGAAGGTGTACTCTGAGCAGAACAAGTTTCCCATGATTACGAATCGGACCTGAAGTCATCAATATTGAAAGCATACTATCACAAAAACAAATTCATCCATTCAATCTGACGACCGCGCAAACTCTGAAGTTCTGTTAATTACTGTACCTCTCGAACATTACCTTCTTCTGGGCAGGCCCTGTCGATTTCACACAGTGAAGCCCGAAGAATTTAGTCACCATTGTGTCTTCGTAGTTACGCACATGATTGTAATAGGCCGGTAGCATCCTTATCAAAACCTGTCATCGTGTTGATGCTCAAACATCAGCACAATTTTCATGTATTATCTTGAGCAGATGATTTTGAAAGATCTTAATTTGGAATTCAGGAGCGAGGATTAAGTATCTTCTTACTTTTACTTCAGCTTTTCTCATTGTCTTGATCATGTAACGGTCATCGTTGGTCAAGTAGAAGAAACTCCCACTTTTTCCCGGGGATGAGAGCTCGCGAAGAGCATCGTTCCCACATATCGAGATCATGTAATCAGCTGCGTCAACCTTGAACAATTGCCTAAGAGTCCTGCAAATTTACGAAGAGGATTATTAACCACCAGCTACCAATAAGTCCTCTATTCTCGCAAAAAAAATGTTATGCGGGGGAAAATGTCATTGGATACTTACCGGAAAACGACCGGGCAGTAATCCTTCCACTTGAACTCAAATGACGGGTGTGGGGGCGTGTGCTTTGATCCTTCGGGCGGAAACTTTGTCCAGACTTTCTCTTTGGGATCGAAGTATGAGGCCTTCAGATCGAACGACTTTGTTGGTGGAGCAGGCCTTCCGACAGCATGCCTATTTGTTTTGTTAGAGAAAATAACAATCTCAATCAGATTTGCTTATGAAGGAAAAGTGTTCATTCCTTTTACTTGATTTTATACAATTGATGCCCTTTCAATCAGCTGAACTTTTTGAGGGAATAGACGAAATTAGACCTGATTCCTAGCTGCAGATTTAGCATCAGGTCGTAGTTCCGGTGTCCTTTCGAGATGGTCTCTCCTTGCCTCTTTGAGGGTCGTATTCTCAACAGCTTTCTTGCGTCCACTAATCTTGCTTCATAATCTTCGACCCGAAGACTCCCAAACCCCTCATCCCTCGGGTATTCCCCGCCTATAATTTCCCCGTCCGAGGCCCAACTGTAATTGCTCACACGCCCATCCACCGACCTCCTCCTTGGCCTCCCAGGGCCAGCATCACTATCCCTTGGTGGCTTCCACATGTTCTGCCCCTCTGTCCCAGGCCATGGCAGAATCTTCTGTGATGGCAGGATCGAGATCCTCTCCCCGGGGCAAATCCTGCAATCCAACAGCTCCACATTATACACTTCCTGTGGGCTCCATTCCAAGTTCCCGGATGCCGATCCCGACGGATAATAGGTGCCGCTCTGCTCCCTCTGGTCCTTACTCCACACCCCGACGTAAAAGCTCCCATCAGCCCATCTATAGGTCCCGTTCCCTTTTGGCAGCCCTTCTTCCCAAAAACCGTCATACCGATTCCCATTCACCCAGATCAATGTCCCATTTCCGTTAAGCATCCCATTCTTCCATTGGCCGATATAGTTATTCCCGTTATTCCACTGGTACCTCCCGTGTCCGTCCTGCAACCCCCGGCGCCAGTCTCCCTCATAGTAATCTCCGTTCACGTAGCTCTTCATCCCTTGCCCGTGCTTCAAGTTCATGACCCATGAGCCCCGATAGGTGTCCCCTGAAGGGCCTGTATACGTCCCCTTCCCATCCATGTACCCGCCCTTGAACTCACCCTCGTACGTGGCCCCGCTAGGCCAACAGAACTTCCCCTTCCCCATAGGCTTCCCCCTGCACCATTCCCCGACGTACATGCACCCGTCGGTCCAAAGGTACTTCCCGTGCCCGTGGGGGCTGTTGTCGGCCCATTGGCCTGTGTAGAAGTCCCCATTGGGCATGACCCGCTCGGAGTGGTAGACCTCCCCCGGAGCGGCATTGTAGCTGTCATCGTCGTCCACGTGGGCAACCGACATGGTGGCGAAGATGCTGTTCGCCCGTTTCTTTGCTGCAGCTTGCGATTTTCGTACGGTTAACTCCCAGGCCTTGATAAACCCTCCGTGCTTACTGCTCATTTCTCTGCTAACTCTACCAAAGGAAAAGGAAAAAAAGGAGAGAAGAAAGGGGATTACCTCTCCCTCTTTACATAATTACATTTCCTTCTAAGCCTCTCTTTGCCTCCTAAACTGCAATGCCCCGGGATCGAAAGTTCGCACCTTTCGAGTTTCGATGCTCTCAACACCCTCTCTCGCTCTCTCTCCCCCCGGCGCCGACCCCACAACCTATCTGATCTCCTCAACCTCTGCACATGTCAGGAAAAAACTTCTGAACCAATGGCAGAGAGCAAAGAACAGATAGATATCCTCTGCTTTCCCCGATCAAGACACAGAATCTTTTCGGTTTTCCGAGATAGGTGAGTGGGGAGATAGATGATTGAAAGAATGGAGGAGGATGGAAAGAACAAAAGTTCTTGTCTGATGGGCAACCTCAAAGACAGAAGACAGAGCCTTCGATTGTTTTTGTGTTTTGTTTCTTTTTCTTTGAATTTTCCTTTTCACTTTCCACTTTTTTCTCCCATTTTCTCCTTCTTCTTCTGATTGGGGGATTGGACCAAAAGAAACTGGAGAGGACATTGGTCTATGAATCCGAGAATGGCTCCTGAAACAGCTGACGGGCCAGACATTTGGAGACCAGTGTGGGGAGGAAGGTGGTGGTTATGCTGTGTTTGCCATTTTTGGAGTCAGAGACTCTCTCTGATCTGACTTGAAGAAAAAAAAAAAAAAACCATCCAATTTGGTGCCAACTTTAGTTCCTATTTATGTTATGTTATCATCTTCCCTTGCCTTCCATGCTAATTAATCCTCCTTTTATCTTTATCTCAAATCATGTCGTACTTTTCAAATATGCCCCTCTCTTTCAGTTTCGTTAACGTAATAGCACCGCACCGCAAAAGGTCGTGATTTTCTTCTCGTTCCGAGCGGCATTTTTTTCCCAATATCCATCTATCACGGTGCTTCAGAGACAAAGCTCGTCCGCAGGTGAACATTAGTGCACGATGAGAGATATACTGCCTACAATATAAATGAAAACGGCAGAGAAGTACTTAAAAAGAAGGGGCTTAATGTAGAAGAACATTAAGTAATTTATATAATTCGAAATCAAGACGAAATGGATTCATATATGTCAAATGGAACTTTTTATCTTTTATTTTTCATTCCCTTGCATTTTTTTTTTAAGCCTATGAGTTTTGTTTTCCATATGAAGCCCCCTACCAAAAGAAGGGAAAAGAATAAGAAAAAAAACAGATATCGACGGTTGCATCCCGCGTTGTTGGAGTCTTCTCGATTACCGGCCGCGCGAACTATTGTCATCAGACGAAGTCAAACCGATCGAGGATTCCTTAATACAAGTGGGCCCTACGGGAACTGCACTGGCCCGCTATTGGCTGGACAAGAAAAGTGACGCTTGTTGCATTAGGCGACAGGTCATGATTGAATTTATAAAGATAGTGGATTGATTTCGATGATTCAACATCTTTTTTTTCTTGAACTCTCGATTTCGAGTCTTATAAATGGTAAAAATGAAAATAATCGAGAGATCTTTACTATTTAATGTGTTGATCTGTCTCGAATCTGAATTAGTTAGGACCCATTAAATTTTTTGAATAATAAGTAGTACACATCTAAAGTTTTGATCAAAGTTGATGGGTTCTTGGAGGAGCAGTCTCTCCTGTTCATCCTCCATGTGAGCTCATTGCCATCCTCTCATGCACCACCTTTGTCCCTCCCATGGCAGCTTCAACCTTCATTCCCTATCATTTCATGCCTCTTCTCGAGTTTGGTCTAGTCCGACCAACTCTTTCCTGCGAATTGATTCCGAATCTTGTGTACATAATGCTCGCCTTTTACATGTGGGTCTCGAAATACAATAATGCAATATTCATCTGGCAAAAAGATTATCAATTTCTGCATTTCACACGCAGATTTCTGAAGCCACAATTAGAACTCTTAGAGACTTATAGTGCACGGAGATGAATATGGCTCCACCCGTGATTAATCATTCACGGCAAAATCATTAAGAGGGATCAGATACATATATAATCTTGATCTTTGTGGTTACGTATGCTTCGTAAAGTTCCATAATATCATTACCAAACTGTTCCTGATATCTAACGATTAACTCATGTGTACCGAGGATCGTGTTAGTATGACATTTGCAGTGAATAGCCTTCTTTACGCCGGTTGCTTTAGCATGAGTTCCAATTGCCAAGCATGATCTGGATTGGACTCTGATCCACCCGAAACTCCACAGCTGGTCGATTCGAAGGACCTAAAGACATCCTTGAGAAGAATTTCACGGTCATCATGCAAACTACGTGTAAAGGCTGCAATCATCAGAATTAAAGTTCATTCCCATTGGCACAATTCGAGGGACCCTGTATAAATAATTCCCGGGACAACTTGTGATGGTCACAGGCCAGCCGCGTCAATAGAAACCTCGGGCACAAGGTTTAAATGCCCAATAAATGTACTATGTAGGCACGTACAAATGCACGTCTCAATGCTGGTCCATAAATTACTAATTATCAGGGAATGATTAGCAGGTGCAGTGCATTGTACCACGATGAACGACTCGGCACGATCACGATGTCTGGAAGATTGGACACTTGCATATGGAGGATCCCAGAGACTCCTACTTGATTCTCGGACTTATTCTGTGATGGTAGAACGACGACTTAGCTTGGACCCATCCATCCATATGTATTAGAGTCGTGCCTTTACCTAACGACAGCCGGTGGAGACATGGCCGATAGGGTGGCTCAATGAAGTGCTGGGAGGCTTCGGCCCATGGGCCTTTCTGTTGCAGAGCCGATGTGGACTGCATCCGGCCCAAACTAAGAATGGGCTGGGCTGAGATGAAGGTCCACAGCATTAAGTGGGCCCGAGAGAAGCAGCCCATTAAGGTCCTCACGCGCTTTCATGGTGGGATTGTGTGGGCTGTGGTCCCTCTCTGGACCAAATAGAAGAAAAGGAGATGCCTACATATAGTTAATAGTGGGATGGCGCGACGGCCTGTATAATTGCATGATGTCGCACGTATGGGAAACCTTTTTTTTAAAAAAAAAAAAAATTTTCGGGTTAACTTGTTAAAAATCTTCTCCATCGAATGATCTGTCGATATTATACGACTTATATGCCGTGATCGGTAGGCTTTGGTTTGGCCTTTACACTAGCGTTTGAGTGACTGAAACGCGTTAAGACACAAATACGACTCATCGACCCTGAGCCCCATGATGCGTTGCAGAGTCAAACCCCACGCTCGTGACCGTGATGATGCAATTCAAGACAAATCCAGAAAATGGACAACGGGCCACATGTAGTAATGGGACGAAAGTGATAAGGAAAAACAAAAAAAATGAAACAAAAGACTGTATATGTATATTTATTATATATATATATATATAAATGCAGTCTCTCTGCCTCTGCAACATCATCTCCTTCCACAAGCAACTTTTACTTCGCTTCTGCTCATACTTCCCATTTCTACTCATTATTATTACTTACAAATCTATGAACCCGTTCTTCATTTTTTTTTCTTCTTTTTTCCGGTTATAAGAGAGATTAAAGGTCCAGTACAATAAAAGACTATGAACGTATTCTTGATGTGGCTGTATTATGGACCATAGTTCCTTGAAAATTGACCCCCCAATCCATAGCAGTGCACCCTCTCAACCATCTCCTATCCTTCTTTAGGAGGCTCCGAGGTAGCTGGATCTACTATGGTCAAGCCCCCCTTGTCCTATATGCGAAGGATCATTTTACTGGAGAGTGGCATTTCGATCTTCATCTCACACTTGAGAGATGATGCACATATTGAATTATAGTTTTGGCTTCTCATATATCTGAGAATTGCATAACAAGACGATCTCTGGCAAGTTAATTATAATATATATATATATATATATATATCCACCCACTTATCACTAAAGGTGATGGTCCAAGTTAAATGGTATAGTGGTTCTAAGCTTAATCCTATGTGATATGGTAAGCCCAAGGTCCTGAGTTCGAATCATTTCTATGTATTTGTGTCAAAACATTTGCTAGAAGTGCGCTCCTAGCTTGGGCTTGGGAGAGAAACTGGCTTGGGAGAGAAACCGACATCTGTGAACTATATTAGGCCTTTGATGGTGCTACACTGACAGAGCCAATGCTTGAGCTGATTATTCAGTTCGTCCGATATATTCGCGATTGAACATGAGAGCCGGAATATTGCATAGCGAGAGACAGAAAGATTACCATCATTGATGTCTATCATTTTATTCAATAAATACATATATATATATATATATATATAATATCCACTTGAAAATGCAACTTTGTCGCACAGACTTAAAAAAGCAATATATATATATATATATATCCATCTAATTAATTTCAATTTTTATTTCTTAGATCGGATCCTAGCTATGAATTATGATGTGGGTTCACGTTCGTTTAATCACTTTAGGTTCGTTTAATCACTTTAGGTTCATTTATGTTCTTGTATCAACTTTAAAACAGTCAAGATCCAAGCGCCTTAATTAGAAAATTGTGCTTTGTAAATGTGCGAAGCATGCATGATATTGATGATTAATATATCTCCGTAGTTGTTGAGGTTCCATGACTCGGGGGAAAAAAAGAATACGGAAACGTACACGAACTGAATATCGATATTAAAGCACGTTTAAGCGGTCTAAACACCTTGTTAAATAAAACGGAGAAAAAAAAAAGAAAAAGAAATCGAGGGATGAGCGTATATACAAAGCAATAAGCAACATGACATGTTGGATACGTAATTTCTTCAGAGCTGAGCTTGACTGCACTAGGGATGGCTGTCTTTTGTTCTCATCGCACTGTCTCTGATCTCCTCTGCAGCAATTGGGATTTTTTAAATTGAAAATTGGATTATGGAAAGATACAAAATACCCAGCTGACCTCATACATATCAGACTCTATATATAAAGCCAATCTGCTTTTCCTCCCCCTTTTTCCAAATTTAATATCTGTTAATAAAATATAATTAGAGAGAATCATCAAGATCTTAATACTTCAAATTATTAATTAATCAAATAATCATTACACAGCAGCTAACATATGCAATAGACGGTCCTAGACATATTCCTCATCAAGGTTCAGGCCACAAAATTAATCCTAAGTATCTCTTAAACGGAGCGTTCTAGGACTATTTGAGATGAAATATTAACTTAACTATTAAAAAATTTAAGATCATTAGATAATATATAAATTATAAAAATTAAAGAAATCAAGAAATATGATTTTATGATGAGATATCTTTTAAAAAATATTTTCTACCGAAAAATTCCGAAAATTTAAAAAATTTAAAAAACCCAGAAAATCCATCTAGAAAATTTATATTGCATTCAATTGGAGATCACCGTAGTATCCAAAATATTTTTATGTTTTATTTTTTAAATGGAATATTATTTCATAAGATTTTGTTGCTAATTTTATAATCAAAGATAATTTTAAATTTTAAAAACTAAAAAAATCGACAAAATTCCATTCAGAAATAGAACGTTTTGAGTCCATCTGGCAGGCCCACCTCATACCTTACTTTAATATATACTAGTCATGGAGCCCGTGTGTTGCACGAAATAGTACACCAATTTAAAAAGCAACATTAAAAATTAAAAATAAAAATTCCTTCTAGAATCAAAAGTAAAACAAAAATAATAAAATAAACAAATAACATTCACGTTTAGTTATAGATGAACTTACTTTCTGATAGCTTATGTATGCGGGTAGCCGTTCTAGAGATGAAACTCCAATCTTGATAAAGAATATGAGGAAAAAAATAGATAAAAATAATAAAAAAGAAAGATTACGATAAAAATGAGAGAAAGAATCAAAGAAATTTAATCAACTCACATGCATCTAGGGATAGACATAAGTTTTGAGAGTTCGCATATAGTTATAGACGTATTGTTTGAGAGCTGAATAAGCTCATGCGTATGTGTCTGATAATTCATATTTATAATTATTATATAAAATCTAGATAAAATGTAAATTGATTTGTTTCCTTTTTTGGTTGAAAAATTTGATTTATTTTTTGAAAAAAGATAATATAATTCATCATAGCTAATTAATATTTTAAAAATAGATATCTATAAACACATATAATTTATATATACTGTTTCTTCCTATACATACTAAAAGTTGTCAACGTAACCATCGTTTGATATATTTATATTATGTATACATATATATCTATACTAATATATATTATATTCATGTTAATATTGATGTGATAAAATATTAATTTTTATTTTAAAAATCAAGGATCATTATATAATATCTATAGATGTAATAAATCTTCTCATTTATTTCAAATAAATAATGTTATATAAATTATAAAAATTGAAGAAATCAAGAAATCAGATTTTATGATAAGATATCTTTAAAAATATTTTTTATTAACAATAATTTCGAAAATAAAAATCTAGAAATTTCCTTTCAAAAAATATATGCTAATGTAAACTTACTTTGATGTTAGTATTGATGTGGTGAAATTTTAATTTTAATTTAAAAAAAATCAAGATTGTTAAATAATATCTATACATATAATAAATCTTCTCATTTATTTCAAATACATTATGTTATATAAATTATAAAAATTAAAGAAATCAAGAAATCAAATTTTATGATGAGATTCTTTAAAAAATATTTTTATTAAAAATAATTCCGAAAATAAAAATAAACAAATAAAATCTAGAAAATTCATTTTGAAATATATATATTTATTAAATTTCACTCAGATACCGAGTGTTCTAAGGTCATGTATTAATATATTATATTATATATGAATATATACTTATTTTGATGTTAAAATCTATGTGATGAAATATTAATTTTTATTTTAAAATTTTAAGATTGTTAAATAATATCTATACATATTATAAAATCATCTCATTTATTTCAAATACATTATGTTATATGTTATTATATATATTATAAAAATTAATCAATTCAAGAAATCAGATTTTATGATGAAATATCTTTAAAAAATATATTTTTTAAAAATAATGCCTAAAATAAAAAAAAATAAAAACCCGAAAAATTTCATTAAGAAGATTCATATTGCCTTCGATTGGAGATCACCATAGTATCCAAAAGCTTTTATTATATTTTCAGGCTTTTTTAAAAATCGAATTTTATCATGAGATATCTTTGAAATATATTTTTTATTAAAAATAATCCTGAAAATAAAAAAAAACCTAAAATATTACATTCAGAATATTCATATTGCCTTAAATTAGAGATCACCATAGTATTCAAAAGATTTTATAATATTTTCGGTCTTTTTTAAATGGAATATTGTAACCGAAAATAATTTCAGAAAATTTTATTGCTAATTTTATAATACAAGATAACTTGAAATTTTAAAAACTAAAAAAACTGAGAAAATTCCATTAAGAAATATTAGCGTTTTGAAGCCATCTGATCGGACCCACATCATATCTTGCTTTGTCGTGGCTGCTATGACGATGTGCGACAAGGATTAAATTTAGTGAAATGGCTGAGAATATCTGCTTTTTTCTCAATTAAAAAATATTGATCTACATGATTAAGTCATTGTAGATCTCGTGACCTAGACACAATTTGCTTAATCAAACAAAGTGACACTGAAATAAATCAATTATGCCGTTGATCTAGCATGACAAAGACAGTTGGAATATATTAGAACCTATAAAACGAAGAACCAGTCGGGATTGCAGAGACAAATTTTTTAATGTTAGCCGACAAGAAAAAGGCAATGTGAGCTATATTGGAATAACACTGTGCCTAGTCGAATTAATCATTGTACATTCAGTCCTTCATAATATATATATATATATATATATATATATATATATATAAACAGAAAAATTAAAGGGGGAAAAGAAGCACCTAATAAGTGAAACAGCAGCTAAGGAAAAAATCCTAATCTAGGGGCTAATTATTAATAGATCTTATTAATAACTTTGATTTTGTAGTTAAATTAGGGATACAACAATCGACAGACGCAGTCTACTACTTGATCTATAGCCAGGAGAGGAGTCTAATATGGTTAATTAGCTCTGCCTCTTTAGATATTATCTTGCATAGTGTTTAGAGGATTTTTGTATCCGCATATATGATCTAGCTATATCATATTAAACGATCGACACTTTATTCTCATTACATTCAACACATCACGAGAAATTAAATCTGAAGGAGTTTATCTTTATATGACCTGATAGATTCATTCGAACCTCGACTCATCTTTTTTGCTTGTGATGTCATGTCTCATCTAACTAGTGTCGGGTTAATATAGAGGCAGAATGAAGGAGGGGTCCATTGCCTCTCAATTCTCAAAAGCAAAATGGAATACAGTCTGTTTTCAATTTAGTAATACTTACATTCACTGGCATTCACTTCTTAGCCACTCTACAGTCTCCCTACTCACATTCCAAAGGCCCATTTTCCGTCAAGACTTTTCGAGCTTTCAGATATTAGAATACATACGATTATTTCTCCGAAAATATTAAGTGAAATTAATATATATATATATATATATCCAATATGTGATATGACTCTTCATAAAAAACTTGCCATGTTATTTTGTAAATCCCACAATAAATATTTATTATATATATATATATATTTCTTATCTTTTGATTGAAACTTACATGTATCTTTAGTCTAATCTAACATTATCTTGAACCCTCTTATATATACCCTATAACAATATCAACCAATCCCGCTCAACACTTCTCCACACTTCCCCGAAAATGAGGACTCCACAACTAGTCATTTCTCTCCTATCACTTTCCCTTCTCTTCCTCTTCCACTCATCCCGAGCCGCAACGCTCGATCCCCGATGCAGCGCCGCCGACCATGGGTCGAACCTTCGAGTCTTCCATGTGAACAGCCCGTGCTCCCCGCTGAGGCCTGCCACGGGCCTCTCATGGGCAGAGAGCGTCCTCCGTATGCAGGCTGAGGACCAGGCCCGTCTTCAGTTCCTGTCGATCCTCGCTGACGGGAAGAAGTCGAGCGTCCCGATTGCTTCCGGCAGGCAGATCATACAGAGCCCCACGTACATTGTCCGGGTCCAGATCGGCACGCCCGCCCAGACAATGCTCATGGCCGTGGACACGAGCAATGACGCAGCGTGGGTCCCATGCACCGGCTGCGTGGGGTGCCCGTCCTCGACCGTGTTCGACCCGGCCAAGTCGAGTAGCTTCAAGACCGTTGGGTGCCAAGCTGCACAGTGCCAGCAGGTAATTCAACATACATTATCATATTCAACTTCATGTAATTCCACACGTGCTCATCACATGATTGATGCCGCAAAGGAAACTTCACGAGCTGAATAGTATAGTCCACTGACAAGCCGGTGAACTATGGTCAGGTACCGAATCCCACGTGCGGGGGCAGCGCGTGCAGTTTCAACATGAGCTACGGCGGGTCAACCATCGCGGCTAACCTTTCCCAGGACTTGTTCACACTGGCCGCTGACCCGATCCCCAACTACACCTTCGGTTGCATCCAGAAGGCCACCGGCAGCTCGGTCCCTCCCCAGGGCCTTCTCGGCCTCGGACGCGGTCCGCTCTCGCTGGTATCCCAAGCCCAGAGCCTGTACAAGTCCACCTTCTCATACTGCCTGCCGAGCTTCAAGTCCCTCAATTTCTCCGGGTCACTGAGGCTCGGCCCGGTGGGCCAGCCCATAAGGATCAAGTTCACCCCGCTGCTCAAGAACCCGCGGAGGTCATCGTTGTACTATGTGAACTTGGTCGGGATTCGGGTTGGAAGTAAGGTCGTTGACATCCCGCCGGCGGCTCTGGCCTTCAATCCAACCACCGGTGCCGGGACCATCTTCGACTCCGGTAAGCGTCTTCTCTTTAATGAATGCGCCAATGCGGTTTTCTAATGCTTATAACCGAACATCATTTCTCGGTATGCAGGCACGGTCTTTACCCGGCTAGTTGCACCAGCCTATGTTGCGGTGAGGGACGAGTTCCGGAAGCGGATGAAGAATGCACCCGTGACCTCGCTCGGCGGATTCGATACCTGCTACTCCGTCCCGATTGTAGCCCCTACTATCACCTTCATGTTCTCGGGCATGAACGTGACACTGCCGCAAGACAACATCCTTATCCACAGCACTGCCGGGAGCATCACCTGCCTCGCCATGGCGGCGGCCCCCGACAACGTCAACTCGGTCCTCAGTGTGATTGCCAGCATGCAGCAGCAGAACCACAGGATCTTGTTTGACGTACCCAACTCGAGGGTTGGCGTGGCTCGGGAGACGTGTTCTTGATGATTTCTCGGGTTAATTTATGGTGGTCCATATCAAATTGTCATTGTTAGGCATATTTGATATGGTACCCGTGGGCGTATGTTCTAGTTTTTTTGAGTACTTCGAATTATGTGACGACATTGGAAGGTTGGTTTTAGTTTGGAATGAAGTCTAATTGACCGAATTATCAATTCTATGATACTCTCTCCAGTCTTCATGAATTTCACGATTTCAAATCTGATGCAAAATCACGAGTTCGAGTAATAAAAGGATCATACTTCAATTTGACTGATACATACTGTCGTCCTTGAGAATGAGAGACGAAGATCGGCCATATCCGATGTTTGTAAAGATCACCGGATGCTTTCTCTACCAAAAATGGCTCATGGAAATTGGAAATCATGGCTGATGGGCAATGTGCGTGGGCCTGACGGCTGGCTGGGTATAAGGATTAATTGAACGAGAAGAACAACTTCAAGGACCAAATTGAAAAGATAATGAAACTTTTATGTCCGGATGGATGTCGGAGGATGTTTTTATTCCTCGCCCGCGCGTAGTTGTCCATGTAACCAAACAGGCCCAATCAAATATCCCGTCCTGTAGCTCCTGCTTCATCTTCCTCTGCCATTGCCCGCTCCATAGCCCAGAGCTAAAACCCCTTCAAAATCTCTTCCTTGTCTTCCTTCAACACAGAGGAAGAATGTCTCTTCTTCAAATTCAGACTCCTAATCCGTTCACCAACAGCAAAACCATCTCTTCATCTTATCCCAAACCACCTTTCCTTCCTCTTCTGCAAGCTTCCTCCTCCTCCTCATCATCATCATCTTCTTCTTCTTCTACTTCTGTTAAACCCCGCCATGAAAAATCTCTGCTTTCTTCTTCTCCTGCTTCCTTTTCTTCCGTTGGGAGCAGACCCTTTTCGCTTTCTGCACAGCCTAGGAGGTTGCTCTGCAGACCGCCTCAGGGGAAGTACGTCAGAGAGGACTACCTTGTGGTCAGTTCCATTTCTCAATTCTGTAACTTGGTATTTGTACCTTTTCAAAGGGCTGTACTTGATGGATACTAACCCAGCTGAACATTATGATGTCTAGCTTTTGGGACCTGAGGGAAGAAAAACTACGTTTTGGTACTGGCATATGATCAAATTGAAGTGAAATCAGTTGGAAATGTGGCATTTTTACCTCTTTAATTTACCCCTTTGAATTATTTTTCCTTTCTCTTTTAATGGGCATCAAGGAAATTAAAAGGAAGAAATGATGAAGAAAAGGTGCTACTGATGTTTGGAATGGTGGTCTGGCTTGTTGTTGTTCTCTCCTCGAGCTTGGAATTTGATGAATATGTATATTTTCATTGGTAGAAAAAACTGTCGGCTCAGGAGGTTCAGGATCTGGTACGGGGAGAGAGAAATGTGCCGCTCATTATCGATTTCTATGCGACGTGGTGTGGACCGTGCATTTTAATGGCTCAAGAACTTGAAATGGTATCCCCCTGTGCATATGAATGCTTAATACTGAATGTTTTGTGTGAGGTTGTAATATCATGTACTGAATACAGATCGCGAATTTACATATCTGAAAGATTTTCCATTGATCAAGTTATTTGGAAATCAAGCGGTTTTACTTTATCAGATCAGTCTCTTCTAGGTTTTCTAGTGAGGAAAAAGTTGGGAATGTCCATAAGCTTTATTGAGTAGAGGAGAATGAAAGTATTTTCAACTTTGAATAACAGAGTAGAGAGCTTATATTTGCGACCTAGTAAGAGTTCATGAGACGTTCTTTGCATTGCAGCTCCCACTTGTGGAAATAGTTTTAACTTCTAAAGTGATTCAATGTGCTGTGTAGTTTATTTTAGCCAAAAAGCGATGAAAGTAACCTACCTGTGGAAATCTCTCTGCAGCTTGCTGTGGAATATGAGAACAATGCAATGATCGTAAAAGTTGATACTGATGATGAGTACGAGTTCGCTAGGGACATGCAGGTAGCTGACACTGAACTTTCTTTTTCTTCTCTTGTTGCACTTTTTTTTTATGGCACTCTTCTTGTTTTGCTTCGTCCCAGAATTCAAGCCTTAGGATTACTTCTCATTTACCTCCAATAGAAAACAAAGAGGATATCTTTTATCGGATTAAAAACTGCTTCAGACATGTCAAATAAACTGATGCAATTGCAGGTAAGGGGCTTGCCAACTCTTTATTTTATCAGCCCAGATCCAAACAAAGAAGCAATTCGGACAGAAGGTCTTATTCCAATTCAGATGATGCGAGACATCCTTGACAACGAGATGTGAAGAAGCAACACAACAAATTCAATGCCCTATATATCTTCCTCGGTTGGACTAGCCAGTCTGCAGGTCCACTTGTTCTTAGGCAGATGCAGGTCTTGTTCACTGCCTTGTATTGTTAAGGAATGTACAATCAAATGTGGATAAAAAACAGCAGGGAATCTCAAGTAACTATGGGGTGAAGGTATCCAAATGAAACTGCATCTCAGATTTTGATCATTAGATAAGTATTTCTAAAGAATTTAAACTGGGAACGTGGGATTTTCTTTGTTTATTTTTATTTTTGTCTGTTTTGCTATTATTTGGTTATGGGAAATGGGGATTCCAGTTGAATGTACCATTGACATATATAGTACTTTGTTTTTCGAAATCTACTTGTTCAGTTGTAGCTTTGTGTTGCTTTCCATTGCTTGCCATCATTTTACATTTCATGCGCGGTGACTATTTTCACTAGTTCATACATGTAACGAACCTGGGCTTAAGGAAGAAACCCTTGGGGGTCGAGTTTCATGTTAGCTACTATGCATTGATGGTTCTGGACCTGCACTGCTTGGATCTTACTTCAGAACCTATCATAACTGGTCCAATTGCTCTATATGATACTTTCATTAGAGAGAGAATGTTCTTTGCAGCGTATCCATAAATGATCTGAAATGGATTTCGGTATGGCTGATAACTGGATGGTTTCTGGTTATAGCTTTTGGATAATAGTCTTAAGACTTTCTTTTCAGTTCAATTGCCATTTCTTTCCTTTGTTTGCAAGAAGAAACTTGTAGAAGATGCTTAAGCCTAAGCAGAGCAGATTCAGTGTTCCTATTAGGTTTGTTATCTTTTATCTGATAACTGCACAGACCAATCTGAGAGACTTTTAATTACTTTACACCGCAAACTACGTCATTTCATTCCCGAACTAAAGCGTCATCTCATTGATGCAACAGTCAGTGGCCAAAGGCTTACATAGGGAGTTATACCTTTCATGATCCAAAATCTGTTGTGGAAGGTGCAGTAGGTTCCCAAAATTACTAATACAGCTGCAGCAGCTGAAGTTGATCCATAATCTCACATGATATGGGACAAAACCCTCGAAACAAAGAACAGTCATGGTGGAAATGTGTTTCCATTAACAACAGCCGAAGAAAACGCGAATCTTGTCCACCCGCAAGATACTAAAATTCGAAGTACAAAGTTTATTTCAATTTGTGCGCCCGGAATGAGGATATCCTTAAAAATGTCTGCCAAACAACACCACCTCAAAAATAGTTGCTCTTGTAGAAGTTTTTCAGGAAATCAGACATGCCCTTGTCCTTGGTGCCTAAATCCTGGACAAGCCCCTGACGACCCAACACGTACTGCCCGATGATGTGGTGCCTCTGCTTGGCGTGTTCCGCGATATCGTTAAGCTCTTCCATCCCCTTGAAAAGCAGCATGTCAATCACCTGCAACATTTTCAAACCACAACGATGATCAGAGTCAGCCGATGTATCACATACACTGCTGCTTTTCATAGCGAGGCATCAAGGCAATCATATCTATCAATACAAAGAATTTTGTGACGATTATCTAAGTGGAACATCTAGGTGGCTTCTGGATAAAAGAAAGCAGCATGCAAGCATGCTCATAAGAGTAAGAATATGCTTCCAGATCCATATGTGGTGGCAAGCACACAATAAAGGGCATCATTGTATATGCCATTCCTCGGACTAACAAGAGAGGATTCATGATGAAGCAGAGTCATATGTTTGTCGAAGTTAATGTGGGACATACAACGACAATCAACATAAGAGTAACTTAAAGTTACATGAGATAAAATACTCGCACAAGCTTCAGAACCAACATTCACTGGTTCAATCAGTGGACTTCATAAAGTTTCGAATTTGACAAATTTCTGATTGTGAACTAGGAATGGGAACAATCGGATTGGCCATATTACCCTGACACTATAATGCAAGTCAATCCCCTCTACAGATTGTAACTCAAGTGAACAATCGGATTGGCCATATTACCCCGACACTATAATGCAAGTCGATCCCCTCTACAGATTGTAACTCAAGTGAAACATCTCATCAATTTTTGATAAGAAATAAATTATCTTTGTCACTCTTTCCCAACAGATACGGCATGAATAAACAACTTGGGAGGAGGAAAGACGAATCTTTCATTGCATAAATCGGGTGTTGATACTGCCATGAGATGAGCCAGAGGCAGCCAATGAATTTTTCTTCCTTGTAAATCGAAAAGACATACAAGATTGCAGATAATCCTATACTTTTCACCTAGAAGCAAACAGAAAAATTAGAATTTGATCCTCCTAATCCAACTTAGAAGCTACCTAGACGAAAATTTGAAACAATAATTCTCCAATACGGGGCAAATGCCCTACCGAAACACGAGCTTGCGACAATTTCACACCAATTAAGATTACACGCCCAGCATACGGACTGTTCCGAGGAGTCCGCACCGGCATAAAACACTCGCAGACATACTTTTTCACGAATCAATTTCTAGCAACCAAACGCCCTGAAAAGAAGTCAACAAGCTAAATTGAAGCAGAATCGTATCACATGTCAAGATGGCGGGGGCAGACCTTGGGATTAGTGACGTGGGCGTTCTTGCGGATCTCGGAGGAGATGACGGAGCGGAGCTGGGACTTGGAGACGACGTCGTCGAGGTTGTAGATATCCATGATCGTGGGGATGGATCTGCAGGCGGCCCTGAAGAAGTCGAACACCCGGCTCCTCGCCTCCTCCAGGGTAGCCGAGTTGGGCGGCACCTTCACGCTCCTCAGTGTGAACGACATCTCTCTCTGGGTTGGTCGGTCGGTCGGTCGGTCGGTCGGCCGGCAAGTCGACGGAGTGAGCCCAGCTCTTCGCCTTTGCTCTGCAACTGCGGGCTATTAGGTGAACAGAGAGGCTGTCGCGGCCACGGGAGAGAAGATGAACATGAAGCCCGGAACGGCGTCGTTTAAGTGTTGATTCTTGTGGGAAACACACGAAGTCATTTATGACGTCATAATGTAAAAGCATGTATTCATCTAAACCCCTCAAGAACCTTTTTATATCACTTTCACCCACAAAACTTTTCTCTTGACCTTGACTATGAAACTTAACGGGCAAAGCAGACGTATGCAAGTGCACCATCTCGAATAGTAAGATAGTTTGCTCATCTTCTTGAGATCTTTAATTTCGAATCTTATTAGGAGGCCATGAGAAGTAATTAATGTATTCGGTCCGATGTGATAACTACCTGAATCAAAGGCTTTTAGAGATCAAATCGAACTTTAAATCTGCACCTTATTATTAACTTTTCAAAATCAACAATCTTAGGGCATTCATTTTTAGGCTGTTTTAACACATCCTCAAACAGACTTCAACCTTTTATTCAGTTTTGTGAACATTAGTTCCGGTCGTAGTTTGGTCATGTCAACTAGGATTGGATCAATTAGTTAATCAATTTGAAGATCACAATGATCCCGCATATGTTATCGGCACAAGTTACTTTCCGGGGCATTTCTCATTGCGAGTTTCAATGGCATGATGAAATACAGAAGAAGAATCTCCCGAACACACAAGCCAAACAATGACCAAGGAAGATGAACACCACTGAAATGGAGTCAAGGCATGAACAACAATCTCCATCAAGACTGTAGATCAAACACAAAAATGGGGAAAAATATTCACAAAATGCTAAATTATCAGTAGAAATTTACGACCTAAAAACAGTAAATTGAAAAAAAATAATAATAATGAAGAACACCATGCTACATTATTAAGCACAGGACTTGGGTAACTTGTACTGTTTCTTGAGGAATTGAGACGCTTCTGAGTCGCTCCGGTGACATAGGATCCTTATGAGAGTGTTTGAGTCGGCACCGAGCTTGCTCTGCCTCCCTTGCATGTTGATGTCGATGCCACTCAGGGATCTCAAGTCGTCAATCAGTTCTCGTGTCTATAGAATAGATGATAAAAGAGAAAATTTGATGCTTGGAGAAAGTAAATATGGAGAACGAAAATGAAGGATAATCAAATCTCGGAAGAACTATAAGCAAGGAATATTTCATTTGTACAAAAATCAATGGAGATTCAATGATAGCTTTGTTAATGATTCGAATTTTCATTATCGGTATGTAAAATATATAAGTGAAGTAGCAAACCTCATATCCATGCAACTTTATCACTTCACGAACACGGGCCACTTGGTTTTCAACTACACCTCGAGGAAGCCCATCCCCTCCCGAGATAAAGAACTCCTGTAATTTCCCCCAATGAGTGAACCGGGAATGTGATTGTACAAACATAAAGTTCTGCCATCTTCAAACCAGAAAAAGCCACTGGCGCCTACAAATGATGGAAGTCTTTTTACCTTCAGCACCTCTAAGTCTTCTTCTAGTAATTTGGCATCGCTTGGAGAGAAAACTCGTAACGGGCCTCCATTCAATATAACACGGAGTAAGCCATCCTAGAGAGAAGTGATCAGTTATTAGTAAAAAGTTGAAGGTACAATGGATTTAACTGAGAGAGCATGGAGAGAGAGAACCAAACCAATGACGCTTGAAGGAGACTTGTAACGATCCGGTCCCTTAAGGGTTCGGTGATAATGTCACAAAGTTGATTTAGTTCCTGCAACATTGAAAGTAAAGAGGTTCATTTAAGTACATCATGGAGGTGGCAATAGCATAGAGCAATAATTGTGACCGTCTCTGTTTTTTCTCACTTCATTCAGCTTTCAGGTTGAAATCGATAAGGATGACAGACTATATTCGGTCTAAAAATTGAATTCTAAAAAATCTCGACTGAAGAAAGGAAATAAACTCCCACCGTATCAAGCAGTTCGATTAATGCTTCCAACCTAGACTGAGAAACACTTGGTTTATACAAGGTCTCGATGAAAGGATCCCTCAGATCCCAGAAAACAATCTTTGTTCCTGAAATTAGAGAAACAAAGTAATCGGCATTAACTGTCTTGGGGCTAGAGGAGGGAACAGGGGGAAAGAAGACGAGCAATTCTTACCAGTAAACTCGCAAATGCGATCTATAGCAGCGTTCATGTCTTTTCTGCTTCCGTCAAATGTATCTTTTCGTGTCATACTTTTAGATTTCTCATCTGAGCATTAAGTAGAAGAACTATGAGTAACATCTTTAGCAGGAACAAGCTCAATAATATTCAATGACTAATGATTACTCAAGAATATTTGTGAGTCACGTGGAAGGAAATTTTAGTAACTTACTTGTAAATTTATCACGGGGCTTCTTCCTCGTCCATCTCTCCCAAATACTATCTTCCAACTTATTAAGCTGACTGATTGCGTACTGTCAAAAGTAAAAATATCTGTGTAAGGATGTGCCAACTCACAGGTTTAATCTTATAAGGGCATAATAGAAAATACTGCAAGTGGGGAATTTCAAACTCCTTGAATATAATGTTTAGAGTTTTCAAGGCTGACATTATCCTTGGAAAAATTGATGTGGATGACTAGAGGACGTACATATAGAGTATTCAACTGCACGCATAGAGTCCGAGTAGTCCGAACACTGACATCAACTGATCTCCTCTCATCAGGCAGCCTTGGGGTCTCAAAAAGTTCCTTCTTCACGAAAGCCTTTATCCCAGCTTCCTTCTTGTACCGCGTCAAAACCGGCTCAGGTGGAATTACCTCTTCCTTGCTAGCTGCATGCCCAAAAATAAGAAAAATTAACATCTAGTACTTAATTCGTTTTTCTCCCTTCCAATTCAGGCTATCTATTCAGTCTATCAAGTTGCATCGTCTTTAAAGTTTGCCCGTTGTTTCTTCGTAGAGATCAAATTTATAGCTTATATCAATTCGTGTAATATCTAGTACGTACCTAGATCTTCAACCACGCGATTTGCGTACTTTTGAAAAGCATTGTCTATACCCCTGAACATGCTATTCAATTCTGTGAGCCTCATCGGAACCTTAAGCGCGAAGAATTGATCAACTGTCTGCAAAGAACAGGAACAGAAAGCATTAGCTTGAAGCATTAGAATCAGATCAAAATGGGCACAAATTGGTAAAATCAGTTTACAAAGCGAATTACTGCATTTTGAACAATTAATTTTGAATGTCAAAAAGATTAATTGATATACCTCCTCGACAATCCTGTATACTTCGACAATGGAAGGCCCATGCCGCTGCTGAGGTGATATTGGGTCCCATCGCTGCAGAGAAATTACATAAAAGTTCAGCATTAAAGGCAACATAAGTAATAAAAAAGAGAGATATTCGAGAAAACCAAACACAAAGTAGGGATATGAGATCTTTTCAACATGATCAATTATATTAAAGAAAAATATATCAAATCGAAATTTCATGCTTTTAAGGCTCAGGAGTATTAAGGGACTTGAATGCGTACCTCTTGTTGTATGGCACGTTCCACCCAATTTGAAATTCTTTCGAGCTGTGAATTGACCCAACGCAACACCAATGTTCCAGATACTGATTCGATCTGAAACAGAAATACAAGCATCATTGAAATAAATTAAGATCAGAAATACATGGTAACTTGTCAAGACCATGAACTTTCGAAGTTGCTCACATATTAGTAATATGTAGAAAAGAGGGGAAAACAAAAGAAAATAGAATTGCTAATAATCAGATAAAAGGTCAACTATTTCACCTGGTACAGAGACAACTTCTTGGTGTAGAAATCGATATTTTCCTCGCCACAGGTGGTTGCTATAAGGGATATTATATACTGCTCAAGGCTATCAGCCGCAGGGAACACAGACGCGACATCCTCCGTGAGATGCTCAGCACCATCGAGAAAAGGTTTCTGAAGACCCATGTTTATGAGAACATACGTGACTGCTAAGTTGAACAAGAAAACAACCAATTATGGAGCTTACCAACTTGTGCCCATAAAACCTGTGAAGGAGGGAAGCTGAAACAATGGCAGCTTTCGGATGCCTCTTTGAGAAGATGGGCATGAAGGTGCTTGAATCCTTCTGAACAAGTCTCTTTGTTTCTTCTGCAAGCAATGCCAAAGGATGATCATGTGTTGCCTCCAATTTGTCGACAGCTAGCAACACCTGCATTCAGAAAGTACGAATTACTTTCCTGACATAATACTTAATCTTTCCTTTATCTATCGTAAAGAAACATGGCATTTCTTGGTCATGGCAGTTAGTCATAAATAGAGCTAACAAATTGATAAAGCGGCTGAATCTACGTATAATCGTTATTGGTAGAATGCATGAAGATAATTGTGCAGTAAACAGCTCGATACATTTTAGAACTTACTCTAGAAAAGGCACTCTTGATGGAGGATGAAATATATGATTCTATCTGATCTCGATCACTAACAGACATCGACTGCATCATCTGTATTTTTCCATGGAAAAGTAGTTAGTTTGACAACAAAACTAATAAAATGATGGATACGATAATAGAACTGGGAACCAAGGTTTTTCGCTGCTTCGGAGTGAATTAGTTATACTACAAAAGTGTCATTTGTTGGTCCCAACATCTTATTAGAAAATGTTAGGAATCGTGGTATAACCTCAGGTTCTTCCAACAGAAGCCTCCTAGAAATCATGGAAACTTTCAATACACTCTCCAACATTGCTGGTCCCTGCAAAACAACACCTCAGAAGTGATTATGTTGCCAATTGCATATAAATTGTGAATTCCAGCATCTGATAGAATCATTTATTGAACCTCTGAAAAGTGCAGATGATAGTCTCCAAGCCGTTTATCAGCCCATCTCTGGATAGGCATAAGGAAAGAGTGCAAGAAAGAGACATCTCGAGAGTCATCACCAACATCGACTTTCGCGTACAGGCTTCGCAAGTGTGACCTCTCTTGCGGGCCCCTCTGTTCTTTCAACGGGATTCTGTTCAGCTGCTCGATTGCATGTTGTAGCATTCCTAGCTCACTGGTTATAACATACTGTGATCAAGCAACGCATATTAAATCATCAGTCTAGCAATGATATATTTTAAGATGTTGACTTTCACCCGAATTTACCTGACGAAATAAGACCCACGCGTAGCAGGTGTAGTGAATAGTCTCCGTGATTCCTAAAACCCGCCAAGTAGACTTCAGCAGTTCAAGTATTTCTTCCACTTCCTGGATTAGTATAATATAAACATCACTGAATTACTTCACTGAATCTACTCAGTTTTTATTCACTTGAGTCATCTACAACAAATCGAAGTGGGAAGATCTAAATTAATTAAAGCCAGCATTAGACGTCCAAGTAGTCATAGTTTTTACAATGCAATAAATACTCACGTCTGTTAACTTTCCCTCATCTAAGACGTCAAAAACACTGAGCAGCAACTTCTCGTATATTCTAACATTTAAGTGATAACCATCTGCCCAGTGGCAAACTTCGCCAGTAAGGTCACCACGAGCAGGTCTCTCAGCAAGTGGAATCGCAACTTCCCTAAGAGCCCTTAAACTTTCTGTCCGTTGGATTTCACCCGTTGAAGGCGGAAAAGACTGAAACCAAAATACAGTCTTAGAGAAGGAGCAAACCACCAGAAATAGCATTTCAATATAACCAAGAAAAAGCGATAAGACACTGTAACATATAAAAAAGAAAAAAGAAAACCTAAATTAACAGCAATACTAAAAGGATAACATCAAGAATTCGAAGATTTTAAATAAAAGGAATAATAATCAATGGACCACAAAAGGCATTATGACAGAAAAGAAAATTTAGGATGGGGACTACTTAAATACCAGGTGATGACTATACCAATTAACCTTCCTTCGGAAAAAAAGGGAAAAAGAAAAAAGAAAAAGGAATAGTTGAATCACGTGTTCATGCAAAAATAGAGAGATTGGCGCACTTAAAAAAATGAGCCAAAAAAGTACAGGTCTTCTGAAATATAAATCTTTCAAACGAGATAAATCACAGCGTTTCATTGCCATTGGTCCCAGGTTGATTGTTTGGGGACCTAGAAGAATCAATTTTATGATTCATGTTTCTAGAAAAATCTCACTAGAATAGGTTTATAATTGGGCTTCACAAATCTGATACCTCAGATTCCTCAATCTTTGCCATAAGAATCCTAAGCTCACTCGCTTTACGCCCAGATTCACTGAATCCAACAGCAGCATGATTGATTAGCCCCTCCTCCAACATGTATAACTGCAAGACAAAATTTTAATGCTCAGAATAACAAAAGCAGCCAATTAATATCACAGCGGGAAAAAGGACTCGACCGACCTGTCTCTTTTGCCATTTTATATATGCTTTCTTGTCAGAAAATTCCGTGCGAGAAATACAACATAACAATTCCAGAGGAATCAGCAAGCTGTCCATTCTCTTTCCCACTTTCCCCACCATAGCATTGAGTAGCCCCTGTCTTGTCCTGATGTCCATCACCTCAGAGATCTACCTTCACGAATACCAGAGGAATAAATGAATTTTAACATGATCAAAGTAGAAGGCGCTCATCATCATGAAACAAAAGGAGCAAAGAATCTTTTAATGAATTTGTGCAAATCAGAGACGAATTTCTGATGATAAGTCTGAATGCATGAAGAGTTTTTTCGGAGGACAGGAGCTTCCAAATCACAGTTTATGGTTTTTAGTAAGTTTTCTTCATTGGTCGCTGTTTTATCAGCATAATATATGATAAATTATTAAACCAGTTCTTTTTGAAAGATGCAATCATCATTTTGGAACTACTATGAGGTAGGGTTGAGACTACAGATATCTGCATTAATGACTAAATCCAATTATTGTTAAACACATACGAATTATGGAAATGAATAATAAGCTTTACTCTTTTTGGGGCTTATGAATGAGAAGAAAACGTTAGTCTTTATGTGTTTGGAACTGATGATATATTACTCAATGAATCTATAACCTTGTAGAAAAAAGGAAGAACTTTTACATGGATTACACTGTAGCTTATAGTTTTGTGAAAGGCGACAGTGAAAATGAAGATATATTAACCAGAAGGAAGAAAAACATCATGTTGAATGACAACTTTTGAAAGTACCTCCATCTGTACACGCATTGTCTCCAACAAACCCACCAATCCTGGTGTACGAGATGGTGCCATCACATTTTCAGTTTTACTACGTCCGAGCTTCCTGATCAACTTGGACCTCTTATCCTTCTTCTTCTCCTTAGTTGGAACAATAAGACCCCTGTTTCCATATATATCGTGTGTATAAGGAGAGTGCAAAATAGAGAAATTAACTGTCAGACTGAAGACAGATTCTGGCGATAACACTAGTTAATTACACTGTGATAGAAAAGACTACCTTATAAGGTGCATTAGAGTATAGAGAAACTTACCCTGAAGCCCCGGCACAAGCCAAAAGGATTTCATAGGCAGTTTCGCGGAGGTCATCATCCGTAATACCTGAAAATAAGGGGAAAAATCTTTGTAAACTTGTCTATGCATTCGTCTCCTTAAAGTATAATCTAAGTTGATACAAGCTTTGAGTAATGTAAGCCCTGATCAGGAAGAAATCTAAAATCAAAACAAAGCAATGACTGAATGTGAACGCTGAGGGTGAGCCCTAAACCAAAGACCAACCTTGCGATGGAGCTAGATAGAATTTATCAGATGTTGCAGTAAATCCATCGCTCAAATGAAATAGATGACATAGAGCAGCTTAACGCAATTTACAATAGATAAAGAAAACTTTTCATGCTATTGCCATTCATAAATGAAGTGCATGAGGAACCAGAGAGATATGGCCTGATGATAGCTTTGCAGCATTGCGGAATGCATTGAATGTGTAATACAGGTTATATATGCCATTTAGACATTTAATGCACACTTTTACAATTTATATTTTTGGAACCTAATATTCCACCATGTAAAGGTTTCTAAGATGATAAGCATATATGAAACGATCCTAAAAACAATATAACACATACAAGCAACTAGTTCACATTTAGCAGCCAATTGATTGGCAATAGTTTTTGCACGAATCACGTTCTAGATTTCAACTTAAACATATCTTTTGACAAGTTACTTATACAATCAATAAGATGATGAACTAACTAGTCCAATTACATGCCACTAGATCCTTACCATTTCTAATTCATCGTTAGATATTCAATTCCTGGCTGAACCTACCAGTGTAAAGTTCTGATCTCAATGTTATAGCTGCAGAAGATAGTCAAACTTTCACGTTCCATTTTACCTGTCGCAAATAGAGGTAAATTGGGCACAAGTTCAGCAGCATCACTGATATTCCGTCTAGAAACTCTGCGACTGTCAACTTCATCGAGATAATCATCATCCTCAAAATCCTCAATGTCATCCACAGTTAGTTCCTGAACTTGTTGAGAACTAAATGATTCTGATCTAGCGACACTGGACTGCACTGGTGAAGATGCAAAATCGGGAACAGGAGATGGTTCAAGTGGAGCCGATGCAGGCAAGAAAGAAGGGATGGGAGGTGATTTAAAAGCTGGAACAGGTGGGGCTGCCCTCCTTGGAGGCGACCCTGAAAACTCAGGACTTGTCACCAGAAAGAATTCATCTGTAGACCCTGCATTGTTCTAGTAACAGCAAAAGAAATTAAAGCTACAGAAAATTGCCGCCAACAAGAAGTTCATATACAGTCATAAAAAGGCCTGTTATTTTATGATTGTAACATCAATATTTCAAGCTTCAGACACGTGGTTCAAATAAATGAAACTTATGGTGATGGAATTCCCTGATCAAATTGGACCATTTCATATAGCGATTTCATTCAATTCCCTTGTTATTCTATCATTCCAAACTCAAGCCAAGTACCTAATCGATGCAGCAGAAACAGCAAGCAATTACCATGTTGTCAAAACCAAAAGTAGCTGAACCCAAATAAGCTACACCATGAAAGTGAGCTTTACGCAAATCTCTCTGTAAGTCAAATTTGGAACTCACAATCTTTAACACCTTATCAAATTTTGAAAAATTGAGTTAGATCTGATCCTCATCAAGTTTCACTTATGACTCCCCTTTTTCACCTACTCAAAATCCAAGTTCCTTTCCTGGTGACGAGCAGTGTCATGAATTTTGCATGCATAATCAAGCCAGTGATAAAGTATGTACTGCTTACCATTTGAGGCAACCCAGTATGATCATGATAGGCTCTAATAGCTTCGGATAGTTCAAGCATTTCACCTACACATACAAAGAGTGCTCTAGGTAAAAATCGAGATAGGATCTAAAAATGCATGAGTCTATAAGTGAGAAAGATCTCAGAGATATAGAGAACCTTTTTTAGCGCAACTCAGAACATAATCAGCACTGACTTGATCTAGGTCCACATCATCAAGTGAAACAGCTCCAGGAGGCATAATGACTTTCTTTATTAGGCTTCCGGAGAGCATGAAGTTCAGAAGAATGCGGCGATCTCGCCGATAACGTTGTAGGAGCTCCGTTGCATTCTCTCTAAATCCACAAACAAGACAAAATGAATTAAACTGTGTTAGGATCCTAACGTTTTACTAATTAATGCAACATTCTGGGATTGTTGCTCTATAGGTAACGGAGAAGTAATTGAGGGAGAAAGGATGGATTCATACTCTTCCATGGCAACCGCAGCAGCAATTAAAGCCCAAACCAGAAGTTTTGCAGTATATTCTCTATTGAGTCTGCAATAAATGAGAATCTGTCAGCAAATCCAAGATGCAATATGACAGAGAATCACTCAGGAAACTCAAAATGCAGTATACTTCAAGGCATTAACTAACTATTCAGATTGTGTTATTAACCCTACATAATATTAATAAGAGCAACCCGAATAAATCACTTAATTCACGAAATCCGACATCTTCTTTTGGTTGGCACAAACACATAGACCGGAAACTAAGCAAACAGAAATAAGCGTAATGGCTAAAATAAGTAGTCCAGCAGCGAATATAAAATGTTCGATTTTGGTTCAATCCTGAACATAGCTAGACCAATACATCCAGATTCAGTCCACCCCAGTCAATTCCGACTCTTCCACAGCATCAAAAGCATAACATTCTAGTCCCCTGTACAATCAAACATTCCAACTTGACTAGATCATTTTCTGATTTGCAAAAGGGAAGGGAAACTAATAAACGGGAAGACCCCCCAACAAGTTCGAGAGAATGTACAGCAGAATTCTGCACAAAGTTGAATCTGCAAACATAACCAACATGAATCCGGCATCAACACCACCATGACGAACCAAATCTCCAACACAAACTAAAAGGGGGAGCTGGGATTTGATGCCCCAGCAGGAGCAAGAGCAATGAGTGGGATGAGAAGGTCAGTCGCACACGTACAGCTACAAAGTTGAACCCTTTAAGGAGCAACTTGCAAGTGGGGTCAATTGGGTTGCACGAGACAGTCAATGCGGAGCTCAAGGAGTGAGCTTTTCGTTACTCGGGATGAAGTGGGTGAGATCAGATTTGGAGCTCCAAGTGCTGCATTTGAAGGGGTTGCTTGTGTTGGAATCCCAGTGTGAAACTTCGGCGGAAGAGAGAGAAAGCGAGAGAGAGAGAGAGAGAGAGAGAGAATCAACCACGAAGAGTCGCTGTTTGGGTGTTCGCCCGAGCCGGGAAGAAAAACAGAGGACATGTTCTCGTCCTCCCGTGTTTTCTTCTTTCTTATTTTATCAATATTCGTAAATTATTATTATCAGCAGGCTAAGATTATCTCTCTCTAGTCAACTTTACATTAGGTTATTTAAGATTCAACCCCTATTATTTTGTCCATGTTTCAATCTACTCCTCTGCACAGTTATAAGTCTGATCTCTATTTGTCCCTTCGAGTTTGGAGCCGCTCTCGATCTAATCCGAGTCGCTAATACCTCGAGTGTCGAGTCTAGATAGTACAATATAGTATAGACTTATTCACTGGCTAGCTTGACGCAAAAGATTGCATATTACCAAATCTATCAGTTCCATGAGAGTTCTATATTTCTACGTTAAAAAGAGTTACGGACGGAATATATCAAGAGTTTTTTTTATTGGAATAATCCGAGTATATAAAAAGTGAATGCACACTTTGAAAGGATTTGAAAAACTGGGGCCAAAAATCTTGATTTGTTTGGTTTCACAATGTTATTTTAAAATCACAACTTTAACCTAATTCTACCCACAACAAAACAAAATAACTCATACAAAGTCAAAAAGTGGACCCTATTGATACCACTCTTTTTTAATAACAAAACAAAATAACTCATACAAAGTCAAAGGGTGAGCTCCATTTATACCACTCTTTTTCAAAATCAAAATTTGATTTTAAAATCCTACTTTGAAACCAAACACAATAATATTTCCTTTTGTTCGAACATGCCCCAGTAATGCTGAAACTTACGATTTCTCCTTAAATCTTTTGAAGTCGTTTCACTTGTGTACATTTTATCTTTGAGCTGATCTCTTATTTTCTTCTAGTGATTTTTCAACTCCTGCCCTGCTTATACCAAATTCATTTTCTTCCTGGATTCAGTGAACAATATGACATGTCTTCACGAGACCAGATCATACCCGACTTTGCAATCTAAACAGCGAGGACAGTTACATGCATAAATTAAGTTCAACCACAAGGTTAGTTGAACTTAAGAGCCTTAGCTGCAGCTGGAGTAAAAGCCAAGAGGTAGCTTTAACTGCAAGACATGAACAGTGACGGAAATGAGAACCCTCGAGCGAAGCTTCTCGTGTTGGGTATGGAGTTACCTTCTGATCTCTTATGTTAACCACCAAAACTTTTACCTTACTGTATTTACAGACTTCATTTTCAGTACTAGTAAGTTTGATAGTGGAGTACTGATGCCAGAAGCTCGAGTTTTGGTTGTTGCCGCGTCACGCAGAAGCACATGGAACTTTCTATTGCTTGGTTGCGCAATCGAAACTTTACTGGAGTTTCAAATGCAAGTCAGTGTGCTGTCAAAGCATGAATTTTCAAAGAATCAGGACAGAGGAGTGTCAACTCCCATCCTGCTAGATTTTCACTTACTCTGATATTATTGAAGCCTTGAATTTGTTAATTGGATAAATAAACACCATACATCATGATTTCTGAAATAATTCACCACACATCATATTTTTAATAATTTTCACGACGCATCATTAAAATTCTTTTAATTTTTAACCGCACATCATATCGTTACTTTGCCGTCCAAAATTGGATTGAATGGTAACGTTATGACATCTTAAGAGACAATTTTGCACAGAAGAAAACTTGAGAGATTTAAAACGGAATAAAATGAAAAATGTAAGATATGGAGTGGGGGGTGGCCAAACCCCCAAGTTGAGGATTTCACATGCAGATATGCAAATTATCACTGACTGCATCACTGAGGATTTCTGAGATTGTCCTCTACACTCTTCAAAACACAGGCCACTTCAAGAAACAGGACGGAGAGTTCAGAACGTAGTCGCAGATGGATAATAAGACATTACATTGATTGTCACGGCATTAATAGAACAGATAAAAATGAGGTACTGGAATTGGATTAAAAACAGTGTCTTGCAGAACTGAAGTGATTTCCACTCCCAACAGAACTGATTGTGATCGTATAGTTTGCTTTCGCCTCTTGAGATAACGGAAGAGCAGGAGACTGAAGTGATGGCACAACTTCAAGTCTGCAGCCGAGAAGACCAAGAAGGACCTGGACAGCACCTGTCATATGAGGAACGAATGAAATCTCAGAATGCTGACGTAAAATCCCATTTTGAAGATGAAGGAAACTCGACCGGAGTTGCACAAAAGAGTGATGATCATCAAAATATATCATATTATTTAGTTCTTTATTTACTCACATACATGACAAGCATTCTGGGTTAAGCAAATTCGAGAATCACTTTAAAATAAGAACTTCTCCGTGATAATATTTGTGAAGTGAATTGTGTAAAATTGTATGGCACAGACAATTGTGCAATTATAAATTCATACAGAAAATGAAAAGGAAGAACCATGGACCTGTGCAGCGCGCGGTTAATGATCCGTGTCCCCTATGCAAAAACGCGCTCAACATGATGAATCTTAGGCCAATCCTCTCCGATATCCCTTCTGCACCTTTGTGATAACCGTCCGCATTGAGAAACATCAAGACGCTTGAGTGAAATTAGTTGGGGAAACCACTCGGGCAAAGCCTCCAAACTTTCACAAAAAGAGATATCCAAAGATTTGAGGTTGGTGAGATGTTGGATCCACAATGGTAGGGACACCATATTTTGACTGCCAATGATGGCCAACTCACGAAGCTTAGTTGGTTCGGAGAATTGAGAATTAGACGTATTGCCGTCTTCTTCTTGTTGATTGTCTAATTCCCCAGACAGGTCGAGCTCCCGACACCACTCTATGCTCAATGACTCCAGGGTGGTAAGGAATTGAAGGATCAATTTTCTAGGAAGAGACCTGAGACCGTCACAGCTCCAGATTTTAAGAGTTGTAAGTGTGGTGAGGTTGCCCATCCAGTGAGGCAGAGCCTTAAGGCTATCACAGTCTGAAATCGATAGATGTTCGAGATGTCTGAGATGCCGATGCCACTCTGGGAAATGCTTCATCTTTGGAAGTTCGTCAATATGAAGGGCTTTTAATTTGCTGTGGCCTTGCAATTGCACATCGCACCCATCTTCACCACAATCGTCCTCATTGCCATCATCCTCAATTGATAAATCAAGCTCCGGGCAGTAGGAGATACTCAGAGTCTCGAGGGCAATCAGGTGTCGAAGAATAACCCTTCCGCACAGAGTTTGCAACGGATGGCAACGCTTAATCACAAGGGACTGGAGAGCTGGGAGGGAACGAAACAACTCTTTGGGCCACTGCAAGTGCTCTACGTCTATCATGAAGTCGATTGTGATGGACTTCAAGTTCGAGAACAATATGGAATTGGTAGAAATCATGCTTGCATGTCTGCTTGCCATTACCATCCTCACCAATTGATTTAGGATATTCTCCGTCATTCCTACAAGCGATAGCTGCTGACCTTGAATTTGCACGTGCGAGTACCTGGGGCAACCGCGTATTTGGACCTGGACCTTGCTAAGAAATATCGGCACCATCTGTGGATTTTCCTCTTTGTCAATGTGACTAGCCCCCTGCATCTTCCTCCTTTCCCATCCGTTGAACTTAGGCAGATCCATGAGCTCTAATTCTTCTATTGATGGGAAGAAACGCTGGGACATCTGATGCTGCTCACTTCCCTCTGATATTTCCAGACCCTCTAACTGGCTCAGTCCTGCCAAGCACAGCCTTTTAAGGTGAGGCAGTTGACCCAAATCCGGCAGACGCTTGCAATAATGACAACTTATGATCTCAAGCTTGACCAATTTCTGTAGCTTAGAAACCCAAGCAGAAAACATGCCTCCGCGATAACCTTCTATCCCCAATCCTTTCAAATCTTGATGTGGTCGAAATCTTTCTAAGATGACTTCTTGTCTGGTCATAGCCTTGTCGGAAGCAGACCTGTCACCATCCTTTGGCTCTGCAACCCAATGAAGCTCCAAGGATTGAAGATTTAACCCTTCCACTGGGAAGTCTGCATCCAAATCCTGCAAATTTTCCATGTTCCGAATGACCAAGTTCCTTTTCAATTTGCTGAGGCACTTCAGCTCATCCAATGTTGCAGCACGGGGGTCACCTTTACTTCCCACCACGAACTGGCCCAGGGTATGCAAGCAAGTTAACCTTCCTAGTCCTTTAGGAATATGAGTTAAGTTGGCACATCCACTTATATCAAGCTGCCTTAGATTAACCAACTTCGTGATGCCACTTGGTAATTCTCGTAGTCCTGTACATCCTTCGAGATTAAGGGTCTCTAAGTTGCACAATTTGCTAATGGAAAGAGGAAGGACTTCAAGTTTTCTGTTGTAAGAGAGGTCAAGATGTCTCAGATGCTTCAGTTTCCCTATTGATTTCGGTAAAACACAAAGATCAGCAGCTCCCCGAAGGCATAATGCTCGTAGCTTTTGCAAACCGATGATGCACTTCTCCATGTGGTAAAGATGGTCTATCTGGCCCAGATTATCTTTCAAGACAAGCCACGTCCTCAATCTGTTGTCTCCATCATCTGCTTTCAACTGCAAATCTTCCAGGTAACCAGATACATGGCGAGCTCTTTCGGGAATGGTTTGATAAGTTGTGTGATCCAGTCTGATACAGTTGTCCCTTGCCACCGTTATTGCCAGGTCATGCATCAACATATGCATTTTGCAACCTACGATATTACCATATATATCTTCTTCTACATCTTGGAAAAAGGATCTCGATACCAATTCCATGAAACATTCATGGCCAGATTCTTCGGGGGGTTTTGTTCTGTCGGAGGATATAAATCCCTGTGAACCCCACAAACGAATCAGCTCAAGCGGATTTAGAACGTGGCCTTTGGGGAATAAGCTGCAATAGGCAAAGCACTGTTTTAAGTTCGATGGGAGAGAATCATAACTCAACCTGAGTGTTGGAATAATATCACTCGCTGCTTGATTTATTCTCGACAAATCAATATTCTTGAAATATAACCAATCCTCTTCTCTATTTCTCGATGCGGACAGTAGCTGCCCCACAGTCATGATCGCGAGGGGAACTCTGGCACACTTATTCACGATTTCTTTCCCGATGGCTTCCAACGCCTGGTTCTTCCACTCATGCTCTTTCTTCGATGTAATTTGCATTAACAACGACAAAGACTCAGCTTCTGGTAAGCCATTTAACTGAAAGCAGTACTGTGCATCTGTCGCCTTGGCAACATTTTGAGCTCTGGTAGTCACCAGAATCTTACTTCCTTTTGCACCATCCATAAGCAGGCCATGGAGTTCCATCCAACTTCTTCGGTTCACATTCCAGACATCATCTAAGACGAGAAAAAATTTCTTTCCTAAGAGGTTTCCTCGAAGATTATTTTGCAGTTCGTTCATGTTAAGATTCCCGATATCCTTTTCACCAGTGCATTCTCGTATTATCTTCCTCACAATGTTCTCCACATCAAAGTTCATCGACACACAAACCCACATCTTCAGCTTGAAATATGCCTGAACACCGTCATCATTGAACACGAGCTTTGCCAAGGTCGTTTTCCCAAGACCCCCGACACCCACCATGGAAAGGATTGAGACATTATCCTCAAAATTAGGATCCAACAAGAAATCTATGATATTCTCCTCGTCTCCCTTTCTTCCAATGACATGCGATTTGTGCACAAACGGATAACTCTCTCCCCTGATTCCTTTCCCAATAATCTCCAAACCACCAATTCCTTCAAACTCGAAGTTCGATCTCTCCCCCTTAATGTCATCTAGCCTCTCCCTAATGCCTTTGACTCGATGAGCCATCTTAAAGCTGTAAACAAGCTGGTTCGAGGAAGTGAAGAAGATGCGAACCTCTCTTAGGATTCGAGTGCCTGCCATCATCCTCAGGCGCAAAGCTTTGGTGGAGAAGTCGTCCAACAGGTCATCGGCATCATAGACCACATCTCTCAGTTTGTTGAGCCAATCCTTGATACTCTCATTCTCGACCCGACACTTCTCAGCATCATGAAGCACAGCAGTGATAGCAGAAACAGTGCTCTTGAGTCTCTTCAGCTCATGTTTGACGCCCCAAGCTTGTCCGATCTCCGAGGACATCAGAGAAACCAGATGCCCGGTGATGGAATCAGCTACGCTTCCGAGGAATATTTCCGCCATGGCGTCCTCCGAGAATTGCAGGTTGCAGAGAATTCAAGAAGATAACAAACAGGAACTTGGAACGATGTGTGGATGCCAAAAGCACTTAATCCCAATGATAGGGACAACATGGAAGAGCAAAATTACTATCAGAGCCATGCCATAGTTATGGCAACGCTGACAGTCTCCTAGGATTTGGTACACGAACATTGTCCCACAGCAGCCGTCACATTTGACTGGTTTCTTCCTTCTGTTGTTTCTAACATTCATGATTCTAACTTTTTTCTCCGGGTTGATCAATTTCTCTAACGGCTCTATTCAATTTCCAGACTTAGATTGTTTTGACTTAATTTTAAGTGTTAAAAATTTAAGATCTAAATAAAATAAGTGTTTAATTAATTAAGTAAAAAGCTTTTAGTTTGATAAAATTATAATGATAGAAATTATACTTAGATAATTGCCCGGTACTTCAACTTCTTCTCACTTTTGCCCTAAAACAGTCGGTGGTCTCTTCAGACCAAATTTATAGAGAAACCCCTCAACTTTTACATACCCTTTTTGTGTGTGTGTGTGTGTGTGGTTGGGGGGGGGGGGGGGGGGGGGGGGTGTTGTTCTGTGGTGGGGGATCAAGGATTCTGCCGAAAATGGGAACAGGGACCATATTGCAAAATAAATAAAGTGTAGGGTCACCTCTGCAAATAAGTAAAAAGAAGCACCTGCTGAGCGATTGAGCGAAAAAAAGAGCTGAATGATTACCCAAACGTAGCTTTTGAATTACTAGGCACTGCTGCAAATAAGTCAAAAGTAGCTTTTCATTCACAAGGCATCTTCTGTTTTCTTTAATAAAATATCTAACTAAACCAAACCCAACTCGGAATGAGTATAGGTGATTATGTGCTCTTATACAGACAGTTAGCTTGATATATTTTTTTCTAATTATTTTTTTAATTAATTTTTTAATAATAAATTCTTTATTTACTTTTATATTTATATATATATAATAATTTTTTAATAATAAAATTTTTATATATTTTCACATTTGTATATATATATATATATATTCTCACACATCAACATATTTATCAATACTTATAATTATTGCACAAAATCAAGTTGAGTTGGATTATTATCTAACTCGAAAACCTAACGCAAGCTTAATGATTCAACACTTCTTTTATTGAATCATTAAATTAAGTCAATTTTCATATCGTGTTATCAAACAAACTTAATTTCATTAAGTGCTAAAAAATTAATTTCAGCACTTAATTGGAGTTATCAAACACAACCTTACATTCGGTCGATTTCAATTTAATATATGTATTTTGATCAAAATGTGGATCTATAGAAAATTAAGCTCTCACTGAAAGCACTGTGCGATCAAGATTTAGCCAACACTGAAAACATGTTAGTTTCAACTGATAGGCCGAGCATCACCCATAGTCTCACTGAGAAACCACCAATCAATAACTCTGGTCTCTATATATCCAAAAGAGTCACTAGATCATGGAAGTTAGTGTTATAGTCATTTCCATTGCGTTCGATAACGAATTTAAGTTTGATTGAATTTGCTTTTGTTTTATTTGAGTAGATGAAAATAAAGGTAGTTGGGAAAAGTATGTGAGAAAATTTAAAAAATAAAATAAAAAAAGTAATTATTGTGTTGTTGAATTGATAAAAAAACGTTGAAATTGAGGAAAACTATTGAATAGTTGAGAGAATTATGCATTAAAAATTAATTGTAATAATATATAAGAAAAAATATTGGAGAGAATTTGAAGAAAAAAATAAAAAAACAATAAATGTGTTGTTGAATTGATAAAAGTAAAGTAAAGTTAAGTTAAGGTAATTTTAAATTTGATTGTGTAAACAAACAAAACAAGATCTTTGCTTGATGACCAACACGAATGGCCCTACTTCTCTTAGAGTGTGTTTGCGAGTTGGATTTGGAGGGAGAGAGAGGGAAAGGATTTGGAGGGAGAGTGTTTCCCTCATCTGGGAGATTTATTTGAGAGAGAGAAAGGGGAATGAGAGATTTGGAGTGAAATACTCTCCCTCCATTTTCCTTAAGAATCTCATAATCGAAAACTCATGTATCTTCTATTCCCTCATGTACACAACTTTCTTTATAAAAACTTTTATGGTATTTTCTTAAAACTTTTATAGTTTTAATTTCTTTTTTCACTTCTCTCATCTCATTTTCCTTGCTAATTACTCTCAAATAAGGGGTTCATTTCCCCCCATTTTTTTTCCTCTCCACTCCTCTCCCTTCCTAAACAAACTGCCAAACACAGTGTTACTCCCTTGCCCTTCCTCTTGCTCTCTCCTTCTCCCCTAAGGTAACGTGTACACCATGTGCATTATGCCACAAGACGCATAAATTCTAGTTCTGTCAACAATAGTTTGTTGTAGTGATATTTCCAAAAATTAATATGTATTAATGAACCCTCGTTGACTCGTGACAATGTCAAGTGATACACTGTTACATATTAACTTTTCTCCTCTCTATATGATTCTCTTACTTCCTCTCTCTAATACTTTCCATTCTTTATTAATTTTATACATCAAAATAAAAAATTGATAAAACCTTCTACTAATTTGTATAAAATAATTAGATGAAGGTTTCGTGGACAATTATCGAGAAGTATAAATATTGAAATATTGAAATATAAAAAATTATCCGCATTGCTTAAAAATGCAATTTTTTTCTTAATATATATAATTATTTATTTAATTGATTGAGTTTTATGTAAAATAAGGAGCTGAGAAAAAGAATCTAAAACTATAAAAAATAATTGAGTATTATTTTTTTCATTATAATATGTAGGGCAAATTACAAAAAAAAACCCAAATTTTGTAAAAAGTCTCAGTTTTGTCATAAATTTTGTTTTGTAACAAAAAAAACCATAAGTTTTCTAAAATGTCTCAAAAATGACCTCCGTTATAACTTCCGTCAATTTTTGCTTACGTGTGACCTACGTGGACTGTTAAAGGGACCCACCAGCCTATGTGTGACCTACGTGGACTGTTAAAGGGACCCACCATCAATAGCAAAAATTGACGGAAGTTATAACGGAGGTCATTTTTGAGACATTTTAGAAAACTTATGGTTTTTTCTATTACAAAACAAAATTTAGGACAAAATTGAGACATTTTACAAAACTTGGGTTTTTTTTTTGTAATTTACCCTAATATGTAAAATGTGGATGAAAAATTACTTATGATAAGAAAATAAAAAAATATGACGTTTAAATTCTTATAAAGTAAGATTGTCCATATAATATTTGAGAATTGAGATACTAAGTATATTCCCTTATTACCTTTTTAAGGATATAAATATACAAAACTATTAAAATAAAAAATATTTGAAATATCTTTCCTCAACATTATACAATCTAATATAATTATCTTATAAAAGTAAAATAAAGTTAAAAGTTAAAAAAATTCCATAGGATAGAATCACGATTATTGATAATAGAAGTTAACATTAACTCTATCATTGCTATAAAATAAGAAAAGAAATAAGAAAGAAATATTGAAGGATTTTCAAATACCGAAACAACACCCATAACATAAGTGGAATAAAGATCTGAAAACAATCAATATCGAAGCAATTAGTTTGAAATTTACATTAAAAATTGATTCAACAAATCAAAATTCAACAAAAGAATAAGAATAAATAAAAAAAGCTACTGAGTCAAAATTCATGGAAAAAAGATTTCATGAAATTATGATAAAATAAGGATAACAAAGAAATATTCGAGGCATAGAAATAATAAGAGTCTTACAATTATTGAAGCGACATATGTAATATTGGAATTAGAATAGAGTTCTTATCAAAATAATGAATATCGAAATAATTAGTTTGGAATTTGCATTAAGAATTCGTTCTACAAATCAAAATTCAACAAAAGAAGAAGAATAATAAATAAAACTGCTGACTTTAAATTCATGGAAGAAAAGATTTCATAAATTATGATGAAATAAGAGTAACAAAGAAATATTTGAGGGATAGAAATAAGAATAGTCTTACAATTATTGAAGCGACATCTAAGTAGAATTGGAATAGAGATTCTGTCAAAACAATCAATATCGAAATGATCATTTTTAAATTTACATAAAAAAAACTCATTCAGCAAATCATAATTCAACCGAGAAAAGGAAAGACTTAGAGATTCTGCTTAACCGTTTTCTTCCCCGTTATATGAATACATGCATATATATATATATATATATATATATAATCATAAAGAAGATAATACCATATGGTGATATTTCCTTGATATGTAGTATGTGCCATGTAGCAATATAACTTACCCACCGAAGTCGCTGCTCATGCTGAGACATACATATATACACACATATATATATATATATGTATGTTTATAGACGTGCAATATATATGCATGTGCCGTGAGGTCTACAACTCTTCTAGTCCCGGGTTTTACCCCCGAACAACCAAAGCTCTTAACCCTCGAATCTGAGGGAAACCCCACCTTCCCTAATCTCTCCGATTGTCTCTGATAAGTAGCAACAGATATTTGTCGCTTCGAAGCATTTTTTGCTTGTGAAATTCTTTGTATACGCTGTCCTTATTTTGTGCATGTGGTCCTATGGTAAAAAGAAGTTGGCAGTGTTAGAAATCTCAAATTCATTCAATCCAAAAGTCTGTAAGGAATGAAAAAACTAATTAAGATAAATTAAGAGTCACACCTTCAACATCCTCCAAAGATCCCAGACTCATTGCATTCCAAGAATGTATTATCTCAATCACAATTCGGCTAAAAGAAAAGTTTTTTTTTTCTTTTTCTGGGTTCTTGGATTAAGTGCCTGTATTATTAGTGGAGGAGAGTGCGCTGAAAGCTCGATCGGTCAATGGCGAGAATCGGTGGCGGAGGACGACCTGTTCAAAATGGCGCTGTCGTCATGATTTTTGGAGACTTATATAATATATATATATATACATATTTTGGTGTGCAATATATATGCATATGCCATTATATTATATAATATAAAATATATATATATATATATGTAGGTATAACGCAAACCACATCTATATATATGCATATGCATATTAAGGTAAAGCCTATATTATGTTGTATAGAATATATATGTTCGGCAATGTATATATTCTACATATTCTTGCCTTGTGATATATGATAATATTTTCTTGATAAAATATTATAAAAATTTCCTTAATACATAAGTGATGACGTAATAAAGCTCCGTTTATTATTTTTTATGATGCGACGACGTGAAAATTTGACTCGAATTTTATTTTAATATATATTAATATATATTAAAAAATTACTAAAATTATAAAATAACAAAAGAAAAAAATTCACGTTAGGCCGTGCTTAGTGCTAGTGGTTTTCTAATGACAAACTCTACGACTGATTTCTCATGCTACCATCTCAATTGTCTCTTCCCGTATTGCCGCATCCTCCGAATTTTAAGTCCTCTCCCCGTCACATCAACATATTTATTTTATAGAGATTTTTAAGAAGTTTATGAGATATTATTTCAATATTGTTTATTATTATAATATAGCTTGCCACTATTAATACTAGAGCGTAGGCCTTCACTTCGCGCCGGAACTTACATGATTTTAGTTAATGCTTTGAAATTAAGATTATTTATCTATGAAATCTTACATTAACGTATTCTACACATGTCGATAATATTGTTTTAATGATTTACAATGGGTTGATTTGTAAAATAATATACAAGTTTACTGGTGGAAAATGAAAGAGAGGCATTGGAGAGAAATTTCTTTAAAAAAAATTTAAAATTAAAAAAAGAAAAAAAGAAAAAAAAAACGTAAAGGCGAATGCGGGTCAGGAGAGACCGCCAATGAGTGGTTGAGAGAAATGTCAGGCGGTTATTCTAGTTGGATAAGATAGGGAGAAATTTATTGTTAAATGGAGGATTTCTTCCTTAATCACATCTTAGTAAATTTGTTTAGATTAAAATTAAAGGGTACATTGGACCTCTTACTAGTTTGTAACGGCAGGGAACACCAAATCCTTCCTTTATCTGATAGTATATAAGGATATATAGACATGCAAAAGAATTTACATGATATACTAAATTAAATATAATATTAGATCAATTACATACTCACCTTCCTTAAGGTTTTTTTTTTTTGAAATGATACCCTCCATATGACTATATTGACTAACACCCGTAAAATTTTTCGTGATATCTTCTGTTAACTATATAATTATTTCAATTGTTTATAAAAAAAAATCAGATGATGATCCATGTAATGTTCTTTGTCCCAAATATTTCCTCCATATATAATTAAAGCAATTCGAATAATATGCGAGTCATATATTTCTGAATTTCATATTCTTTTCTCGAATTTCTAACTAAATATGATATTCGATCAGTACTATTATTTAAATTTATGCCATTTAACCATACCAAGCTTTTATATTACAAGATTTTTCCTGATAATTTTCAAATTTCAAAACAATCATTCGAGCAACGTGTGATTCTTCATGTAGTTTTTATGACCTCTAGAGAAAGCACTCCAATTCCTCATAATGCAGTAGTGAAATATGGTCACTTGGCTTCTGATTTGTTATGAGTAAAACTACACGCTGAATCCAAAATATAGTATGAAATCACATACTGAACGTGATAAGATTATCTTTCTCTTGTCAGCTCAACATTAGGTTAACCCTGTACAAGTTTCTCCATGTTGCGATTTACTTTTCGGCACTTTTATGAGTCTAACTAGCCCCTGAGTTTGGAAGGAGCCGCTTTCGATTTGACCCGAGTCGATATAGCAGACCAGCGGTCAATTGTTGATAGACTAGTATAGATTCATATGGACCACAAATGGTGCTAGTCATTGGTCTCGGTTTCTTCGTCTATAGCTCAGCGCAACTGATTGCACATTCAGTCTATCGATTATACATCAACTCATGACTCCATGTTGATTATATTGACAATTTCTCTAGATTAGGATAATATGAGTACATAAAAAGTAGAGGCGCACCTTGAAAGGATTTAAAATATCTGGGGCCAAAAAACTTATTTATGTCTGTTCAGATATGCCCCACTAATGCTAAAACTTGCATTGTATCCTCAAATCTTTTTAAGTCATTTCACTCAAGTACAGCTTTCTCTGAGCTGATCTGTTATCTTCTTCTGCTGATTGTTGAAATCTTCTGTCCTACTTTTACCGAATACATCCTCTGAATTCGATAAAAAATGTGAATCGTATGTGTTTATGAGACCAGATTATACCCAATTTTTCAATTTAGACAACGGGGACGGTTGCATGGATAAATTAAGTTCAACCACAACGTTAGCTGAACTTAGAGCCTTTAGCAGCAGCTGGAGTAAAGGCCAAGAGGTACCTTGAACTGTAAGACATGGAACAGCAACGGAAATGAAAATCTCGAGGGAAGCTTCTCTTGTTGGGTATGGAGTTACCTTCTGATCTCTTATCTTAGCCAACAAAACTGTTACCTAATTGTATTCACAGATTTCATTTTCGCTGCTAGTAAGCTGTAGTACTGATGCCAGAAACTCGAATTCTATTGTCGCTGCTGTAGAACGCGTGGAAGTTCCTATTGCTTAGTCTTGCAATTGAACTTCACTAGATCAGCTTCAAATGTGCTGTCTTTTCAGAGAATTAAGACGGGCGCGTAAACTCCTGTCCCACTAGAATTTCATTCTCTCTCATGAAGCCTCGAATTTATTTGTTTCGATGAATTTCCTGGCACTGACGATGATCAAACAGTTATGAAAGAACGTTTTCTTCATTTTTTCGTCCTGGTGTCTCTTTTGGCAACTATAGTTTTTCTGAGCAACATATACGGACTGTTTCTCCAGCATGTTGGAATGGAAATGGAAGGCAATAGCGCGAAACTTATATAATTCATACATCATATCATTCCATTACACAGGTATGGCACCGCTCCCTGAAAAAGCATGAACAACACCCGAAAAAATTAAATTACAAGGGAAGTCTTCTCTAGTTTCAGACATGATCCTCACTCCGATGCCCACTTGTAATAACCTAATTCAACATGTCCCCTCCAACATGGCCAATATCAATCCGTCATTGCATACAATCCGAAAAACGTTATTTGAACGCGAAATACCTGAAGCAGAAAAGAGTTGACAACAGGATGTGAATAATGCCTCCTTGCTCCTCACTGAAACCAATCTTCGTATTAATTGGCGGGTCCTGCAGGACACATTCATTAGGATACAAAGAAAAGAATGGTACTATTCATAGCTCTATTAAGCTGAAGTAAGGGAAACTATGGAAGAAACACCTAATGATGGTAAACAAACTCATACTGAGAATATGTTGTTTGCTCAGTGAGTTATCTGTAGTAAAACTGGATCCCAAAGTCCGTAGTTCCTTGCCGGGTACGTAGAAGGGCAAGAAGAATGTTGTACAGAAAACACTGCTTGAGTTCAATTCAACTCTTAACTCATGGAAGTGAGACATAGAATTCAAGGTACCTATTTCGCTGACGTATTCTTTTGGTTCCCTCTCCACCAACTCTCCCTTCCAATTACGTTTGGAGGTAGTAAGCATCCCCTGTTGGACTCTCTCCAAGTAGATCAACTCAGGAAAGCAACATTTCAGATCCTCATTACTTGTCTTCAGCTCCTCTAAGAACTTCAGCCGTAATATCTCGACTGTTGAGGCTCTGAACCGAAAATCATTGAGAGCTCGGAGCTTACCTCCTACGATATATAACTTTTTCAGTTTCTTCATATTTTGAGGCATCAACCAATCAGGAGGCGTCCCGCCAGGGTAACACTGGAGATTCAGTTTCTCTAATTCCGGGAAGATCCGCTGGGGCTTGGTACCTGCTTCGGGCATCTTCTTTGTCTGCCTGAACATCGAAGGAATTTTTTTTATTGGTTTCTTTGTGGTCTTCAATGTCTGACCTTGTTTGGCTTCAGCTGCTGTACCAACTCCTTCTATTGCTGTCTCTGGTTTTGCAGCACTGTCCTTTCTCTCGAATGTATTTCCAGCATTGACTGCACCTTGTGGAGTGCACGTCATGATGGAACACATCAGAATTTAACTAAGCGGGAACATAGTAAAATTTTCAAGACTCGAAATATTCTTATAGAAAGAGAGTACAGTTTTCAGTTACCTTCTGCGGCAGGCTCAGTTTCGGCAACTATTTCTCCAGTATTACCAGTCCCTTCTGTCCTCCTTGGATCTGTTTCTTTTTCTGCAACATCTGCCGTGGTATCTTGATGTCTGACTCCCTTTGGTTTTGGTCCTGCTGCACTGATTGTTTCCTTGTGAATATCCTTGTTATCAACTGGATCATTGTCACCTATGTTTCTTCGTTCGGCAGCTCTGTTCTCAAGATAACCTGAAGCGGCGCCCCCCGTGTTCGACAGAGTACTAGCATCCTCGGATTGTAATTCTGAGTTTGGGTTTGAGGAACTCTTAGCTTCCTGGGATTGGATTCGCGACTCTGGGTCGGACATACTGTTGGCTTGAACAGCTTGGCCTTCTGGCTTCCTCGATGTAGATTTGCCTCTCCATGAAATTGTCAACTTTTGAAGCAGTGGAAACTTTCGGAAAGTATTGAGGTCATCTTCTCCAGGAAAATGACTGCTGTTAGCACTGACACTCAGCTTATTCAATTTCTTCAATCCTGCCAAGTCCTTGAAGTCGCAAGAAGATAATCCATATGCGGTGTCGATAATTAAGAACCCTTTGAGTACCCGGAGTTCTGTGAGAGAGGCCAATCCCTTGGGCATTGTTTCCAGCAAGTAACACCCTGAGATATCCAAGTAAACCAGACTCTTGAGCGAGCTTATCTCCTCGGGCAGCATGTCGAGGTTGTGGCAGGCATTTATGTCCAATATAGTCAAAGAGATGAGTTTGCAGAGAGCATCAGGGAGCTCAAAAACTCTCGAAACGCCCCGGAGACTGAAGAACCTCAAATTCTTCAAGCTCTTTGTGGCTTTCAAAAACTCAGTGCTCTCTACTTCAATGTGGCAGTCGTGGCTGCTCTGCCACTTTCCGAGACTAAGAACTCCGATGCCCTTCGCCTTAGAGAACTGCTGCGGTCTGAAATCGGGATATGGCTCATTTATATTGAACACCGACAGAAGTAACTCAAGGTCTGGACTTTGATAGTTGTCATAGAGAATATTCAGAGAAGACCCTCCTCTAGCCTTCACCAAGCACCCCCTCTGCAACTTCAACTCCACCGTAGGATTTCCATTGGAATCAAAAGCAAAGAACTTCTCTTTCTTCGCGAGCTCAACTACTGACAGGTGAATCAAAGGATGGGGCATCCTGTACCCGACCAGCCTGCGCTGCTTCCTCTCGGTTTTGATTAGACCCCTCAGCACCAGTTCCTCAAGTGCTCGATCCGCTTTATTCTCTGCTTCATCAACAGGAAGTTCGGACAGAGCTTCTGCATCTGCAATCCACCAATTCTTGAGGACTCTCTTCTTGATGACTGAGTCGTGCGGGAAGGCCGCGAAATACAGCAGGAGCTGCTTCAATGGATGTTCGAGTTGGGCAACGAGTTCCGCGTACGGGGAGCTGTCACCATCGTCCAAGTTTTGCTTGAACTTGGCATTGTAGACATAAGACGTATCGTTGACTTGCTTCATTGCATAGTTATGGGCAGAGCTAGAGGTCGCCGGGAGCAGCTGAGGAAGCCGGGCTTCATATCAATGATGCTGCAGGCAAGCGTGTGAAGCTTAGATTGAATTGGGTCAGCGGAGACGGGACCACTGACATTGTCCTCAGAGGCTCTCTGGATATATTCACAAACATCGCGGACGCATTTCTCTAGCTGAGACAGCATGTCTCCGACATGGCTGCCGAAAGAATCGAGTTTCTCAAAGACAGATCCAATGTACTTGAGATCTCTGCAGACCTTGTGCAACTGGTTGCTCCTTCTGTGATCACGGTCATCTACACGAGAAACATCGATCTCGGAGAGCTGCTTTCGCAGAATCGACAGGTTGTCTACGATGGGTTGTATGAAAATGGTGCGATCGGCGTGATAGAGGATCCTGGATGAGGAAGAAGAGGGAGCCATTGCTGAAGGAGGAGGAGGCTGCTGTCAATGAGAGAAGCTTCCGTTACTTACCCAAGTCCAACAGTAGACGAACCCAGGCAAAGCAAAACCATCCTTCCGCTGAACCTTTGCGGTAGCTTGACCAGCACGCTTCTTCTTTTTCTCCTTCTTCACTGCACTTTTGCCCTTTTTCAGTGGAGCCACTGCCGCTTTGCTCTTTTCCCTTTTCTTTTGCTCTACGTTAGTTAAATAAGTCTGTCATCTCGGCCTCCCACACCCACCTGCAGCCGTTGGTGGCTGGCGGGAGAGCGGCTGGGGATGAAGGGAGCCAGCTCACAGCTCTCTCTCTGTCTTTGTCTTTGTCTCTGATGGCGCTCGCTACTACGACAGTGGCGCACACCCTCGCTTACAATTATTGCATTGTGCGACTACCTAGAATGAGGGTTGGCTATCTAGAGGTTGTTCTCATTGTGCGATTTATCTGTGCCCTTTTAGTAGAATTTATATATATATGTGTGTGTGAAACAAGTGGTATCAAACCCTACGTAAAGGTTCTTCTCTTCCTTCCAAGCTTTATTGGTTATTTATTATACACAATATTATTAACTTTATTTTGATGAGTATTAGCATACTCACGTTAAAGAGTTGTTTTAAGTAGGTTTAAATTTTTTAGAGATAATATATTTTGTTCGATTGAAATCTGTATGGTTAGCTTTATACTGTTTAGTGAACAAACTACAATAAGACCTGTACTCTAGGAAGTTTGTTGGAATTTGTATTATCTTTTCAAATTTCTTTGATTTTTAAGAATATTTCTCTCAACATTTACTATTTTTTGCCCAATTTATTGAGTTTTATGATTTCTTATAGTTGTAACTGTAATATTTATATTTAAATGTAGTGATTTCTCTAGAAACTTCTTAGAACGAAGAAATTTGTGATACAATTTAAGTCACTTCCATCACTCCCCATTATTAATTTTGTGTTTTTGGTCTATTTTAGTCGTCAATAATTCTTTTCCTCTAAAGTTTCAATGCAAAAATGATGTACAACATAAACTTTGTGTTAATCTAATATAACATGATTAATTTTTAATATTATTCTTAGTATTTTCTATAGATTTTTTTTAATCTTATACTAGGTACTATTTATTAGATAAACCTTCAAATTATTATCTTGCAAGATATATTTTATTTTTACTACCGATTGGTTATACATGATAATTCCATCTATGAGAAATGTGTACTTTCTGATTGTTTTGCTCTCCTAGCATAATTATCTTAAAAAATATGTATTCCTTTGATATCGAGGAAAGATATTTCATGTATATATGACTTAAATAATATTTAAAAAATAGACTTTCTATCTTTGGTTGAAAGATCAGTAATCCTCCAATAAACTCATTTAATTTTCAAGTCAAATAATTTCTAAATCCTTAATTTTTTTGAAAAATTCATAATATATTTAATTTAAAATATTACTTTCTATCATAAAATTATTAGTCATTCGTGCGCGGTTCTCATCTAGTTTTTATTATTTCTTTGTACTATCTCTATGAGCGTTCATTCTAAACGAAAAAAATAATTAGACTTTAAATTGAATTAAGAGTCAACTGCCATTTAATCCCTGAAGCTTTGTCTGGCCAGCAATTTGATACTTAAAAGGATTTTAGCCACCAAAATATTCCTCAAACAATGATTGTAGCTATAAAAAGGAAGTCCGCCGTTACATTGAAGTTACAAAAAGAAGATACGCGTGCCTGTCTGGAGTGACGGCGTCACTCAGTTCGTCAAAAGAAATAAAAAAATCGTAAATGACTCCGTTTTATCTCTTTTGAAAAGTTTTTTTTCCCTCTCTTTTTTCAATGTTAATCATGATATTCGAAAATCTAATTTAAGTCTAACTAATCCATTTGAGTCGGGTTGATCTACTAAGGGGTAAAATTCTCCCGGTGTGAATTTTTTACATTTACAAGGACTTGAAACCGAGATCATATTTAAGCAAAGCAAGCGTCGAACTTCTTGAACCAATACATGTTGGTTTTTTTCCCTTTATTTAATCACATGAAAAGAGGGAGAGCTCGGGTGTGGGCTCTTGTCAACAACCTCTCTCCCCGACGAGGTTGCTGGAGGCTTCAGGGGTCACCGCTGACCTCGTCGGAGGGAGGGGGCGGTCACCCCCGAGCTGCCCCTCTATTCATGTCAAAAAATTTCAATCCGACATTTTGAAAACTTGTATAGTTTAATTTAAAGAAATGATATTTTTATGAATTGTTTATGTTATTATATTTTTGAAAATTAAAATAAAGCAATTTTTTGAAACATGTCTCACATGCAACTATTGTTTTGGCCTGTTATTGTCTCGTAAATTCATCCACAAGTAGCAATTAAACAGCTTCTCTAACTTTCAGCTCATTAACTTCCCTGCTTTGTCCAAAAAAACTTCTCTGATTGTCGAATGTCTGTAATCCTGATCTCCCAACTTGGTTGTCCCTTGACGGATCCATCCAATTTGAATCTAAATTAGTCGGAGCCCTCTGGGCTTCCATATACCAATTAGAGCATAACTCAAAAAAGAACTTTATTCATCCCAGGTCGTTTAACTCGGATATATCCATAAAATTTTCAGCTCATTTTATCTTCTGCAATATGCCATTCTTTTGTTGGTGAGACCGCGGGTATCATCAGCCAATTGTCACAACAAATCTCATTTGGTCGTTGGCTTACATGAAAAGGACTTCCATCAAAGAAACAATTTTAACTTTCGGTCGAGATCAAATTTAAGTACTTGGAAGCGTTACAAGCCTCAGAGTCCAGTCCTTTACACTCGGATACAAATATCACTCCTACAAACGTACTTGACACAACAGCAGAAGGGGTAGACATTCGAGTATGAAACATGAAAAGGTGAACCAGATATACCTGCAGCAGACCTAGAATATTTCTCGTCGAACTTTCTACATGTGGATATGGTGTGTCCCGTGATTACTCCTTTGTGTGGAAGCGACACGACAGAATCTGTGGTTTATCAGCCAATTTTCTTCAGCAGCTAGCATTCAAGCATTGAGCTTAATTGTTTTAAACAACCCGCAACAGAGGCCGCCGACACAACTCCCTGTTGTAACAATAAAGCAGATGAGACCTTCCTCGAACATGTGCACATCTGGTTTCTCGTCAAATTACTGACAAAATTGAACAGACATCTCATTAGGCAAGTAGCCTATCATTGTCATTGCATCTGTTTTGATATATATTTATAAGAGATTACAGTTCCTCCAAATTTGCACAAGCAATGAAGGATTGATGGTTAAATTTTGCAGGGAAAGTTCAAGCGAATTCGCGCAAAACAAGGTACACAGAGCTAAGCGAGCTGGGAGACAGATCTGTGGCAAGTATTTCATTCAGATTGCGAAAACTGTCAGTAACTCAGATTACAAGCCATATGAAACCAAACGCAACCTTATTCTCCTCCTCTGCAGTACAACTCAGATGTATAGTGCCCTTCCATCATTGGCTTGTTTATGCAAGCCATAAATTCTCCTCCTCTGCAGTACAACTCAGATGTACAGTGCCCTTCCATCATGAGACTATTAAATTTCCATAGGCTTATATGGATTTTGATCTATATCTACTTAAAAGTTCAAGCTAATAAGTGTTGGTACCAAATTCTCATATAAACCAATAGATTTTGATTTATCTTTTCTATGTAGGATTAATATCCTTAACGGAGACTTAATTTCATACTAAGAGGATATAAAGACTGCAACACGAATAAGCGACATCAAAGTATGCACATTTCAAAAGAAAATGCAAAGCGCCACAACAAAATCTATACAGCTTCTCATGTACTACGTGCTATTCGGTAAAGTATCCAATAAATCATTAGGACATCATGCTAAACAAGCAAAGGACAGAAAACGGGGCAACTACTTCCAGAAAAAAATATGCTGACCTGTGGAGACAAAGATTGTTCGAGCCATCGAGGCAGCAACTACACCTTTCATTTCATGGTGATATTCTCAATGTGAGAGACCTTAGGCCAATCTTCTCCGGATTCCCGTTTGCACCCTTCTTGCAACTGATCGCAGAACTGTATCTTGAGCTTCTTAAGAGAACTGAGTCGGGGAAGCCACTCAGGAATAGCCTTCAAACTTGTGTAGTAGATTTCTAAACTTTCAAGGTTGGTGACGAATTGAATCCAATCCGGCAACGACTCCATCTTTGGGATGTTCTGAAGAGAAAGGCAGACAAGTTTGCTTTGGCCTTCCTGCAGTTGCAGGTCACACCTTCCTCCATCCCCATCCTTCTCTTTAGATAAATCAAGCTTCGGACACAAAGAAATCTCCAGTGATTTAAGGGCGGTTAGATACCGAAGAATCGCCATCACATTAAGAGCTCTCAAGCAAACACAGCGCTTGATTATGAGGGCCTGGAGAGATGGGAGGGACCGGAACAGCTCCTCCGGCAAGTACTCCACGTTTATTGTGTTGGAAATTTCAAGAGACTCCAATCCTTTGAGGGAAACAGAAAAGATGGAGACCATGGCCATCTGCTTTATTGAAATCTGTGGAGCCACAACCTGTCTGTCGCCATTACTTCTCGCCAATCTTTTTAAGATCTTATCCGTCACTCCCCACAATGACTGGAAATGACCTTTCCAGTATGATAATCTCGGACAATCACGTATACTGAAATCCTTCCTGTCGGGAAGCTCAAGCAGCGTCTGATTGTCCTTGTTTATAATGACTTTGCTCCTCCTCCAACCCAGGAATTCGGGCAACTTCTCCAGCTCTAGCCTTTCAAGTGATGGAAGAAAGAAGACTTTCTACCCAGAAGGCCAGGTATTTCTATATACTCCAACTCAAACATATTCAACAAGCAGAGGCTTTTGAGGAAAGGAAGCTCGTCCAGGCGTGGCAAATGCTTGCAATGAGGACACCCGCGAATCTCGAGCCGGACAAGCTTTTCGAGTTGGGAACCCCAAGCTGGAAACCTGTAACCACCGTATCCTTCTACCGTCAATCGTTCTACACTTGGATGGGGCTGTAGTCTTTCTAGCACTCCTTCTTCACTGGCCCGATTCCTATTCATATCATCTGGAGATTCTTCCCACTGCAGTTCCAAGGATCGGAGATCTGAATTGTTCCCTAAGCATGAGGCATCCGGTTCATGCAAATTTTCTCCTGCTCTTTCTAAATGTCTGATCGCCAGTTTTTTCAATCGATGAAGTCAGCTCAATTGGTTCAGTGTTGCTGCATTTGAGTCTGCTTGCTTGCCCACCACAAATTGACATAGCATTTGCAGACGAGTCAGCTTTTCTATCCCCCTGGGCACGTGACTTAAATTGTCACACCCTCTTCTATCAAGCTGTCTCAAATTGGCCAACTCCGAAATGCTTCTCGGCAGCGCTTGCAGCTGACAACATCCTTGGAGATTAAGTGTTTCCAGATACCACAATTCCCCTATTGAATTGGGAAGAACTCTAAGATTCCCATTTTTGGAGAGATCAAGATACCTTAAATACTTCAACTTTCCAACTCTTGAGGGTACCTGCCTGAGATTGGGAGCTCCCTGAAGGCGTAACGCTTGCAACTTTTGGAAATGTAAGATGAAATTGTCCCAATCACAAGACCCTTCAATGCCTCTTGGCTGCTCATCCAAAAAAAGAAGAGTCCTCGACTTGTTCCTCTCTCCGACTCTTATCAATTTAGAGTCTATCAAGTAGGTGGATACATGAAAAGCACTTTCTGGGACCATTTCCCCGTTGAAGCCATCTAACATGGAGTAACCATCACCTGCGACAAATATTGCGAGGTCATGAATTAAATTGTGCATTTTACAACCTATAACGTTTCCATCTACATCTTCCTCTATATCCGTGAAGAAGGATTTTAAGACCAACTCCATGAAATACTCGCGCCCAAGTTCTTCGAGAGTCTTGCTATTGTCTAAGGATTTGATATATCCTTGTGCAATCCAGAGAGGAATCAACTCGAGAGGGTCAAATCTATAACCTTTGGGGAATAAGCTGCAATACGCAAAACACTGCTGTAAATGTGACGGGAGGTTATGGTAACTGGACTGGAGAATCGCCATGAATTCTTTAGTTAGTTTGGACAAACCCACGACCATGAATCGTAACAAATCCTCTGTAGTATGGGCAGATTGTGTCATATCTCCGGCTAATATGATCACAAGGGGAACTCCACAGCACTTCCTTAAGATTACTGCCCTGATCGCTTCTAAACCTTGCCACTCATGCTCCTGCGTCGCTGCAACTTCCATAAACAAAGACAATGACTCGTCTTCGGGTAGGGCAGGCAGCTGATAGATCAATGCTGCATCTGCTGCTCTGCCAACGTTCAGACTACGGGTGGTCACCAAGATCTTAACTTCGTTTGCTGCACCATCCAGCATTGTCCGTAGCTCTAACCACCAATCGCGATTCTCGTTCCACACGTCATCTAACACAAGGAAAACCGTCCTGCCTTTGAGCTCCTCATTCAGTAATCTGTACAGTTGCTCCATGTTGAGGTTTGCTGCGAGTACCCTTCCTGGAGTTAATAGCTGGACCAGACCCCGCAAGTAACTCTTTAAATCAATGTCGGTTGACTCAGAGACCCAGAGTGTCAGGTCGAAGTCCCTCTGGACACGCTCATCGCGGAATACGAGTTTTGCCAAGACTGTTTTGCCCAGCCCTCCCATACCCACTATTGCAAGAATCGCGAACTTCCTCTTGATATTGTCGGCACTGAACAAGAATTCCAAGATCTGCTTCTTGTCGGATTCTCTTCCAACTACATATTGTGGGAGAGACGAGTCGGTATCTGTTTGTCTCCTTGTTCGGTCCTCGAGAACCCTTGTGCCAAACCAAAGACTACCCCGAAGATAGATCTGATCGAGCCTCTCCCGAATGCTCTTGAGATGACGAGACATCTTAAGACTGTAAACAAGCTGGTATGTGGAAAAGAAGATCAAGATCCGGTGGTTACCTCGAATCTCTCTCTGGCGCTGAGCTTCGGCAAAGAAATCTTCGAGCTGGTCATCAGCATCATAAACCACGTCCCTGAGCTTCTTGAGCCAGCGTATGACATTCTTATCTCCGCCGGCTCCTCTCTTTCTCGCCTCATCAAGCACAGCACCGATAGCAGAAACAGTGTTCTTGAATTCCTCCAGCTCAAGTTTGACACAAGATGCTTGCCCGATCTCATGGGAGGCCAGAGAACGAAGACGCTCGAGGATCGAGCCAACAAAGCTTCCAAGGATGATATCCGCCATTGTCTCCAAGTTCTCCTCGCTTCAGTTGCACTTGCAGCAACCAGCAAGGAATCAATCCAAATGATGAACGTGAATGAAAGTTCAACAACTGGGGCGGGAAGGATGCAGTAACTAAGAAGTAAAGTATCGAAGTCTGTCGGGGGTTTAGAAGCCCGCCTTTGCTTTGGCAACTCACCATGGCATTCAAATGATGACAAAGTGGCCCAATGACCAACTCGTTTGCTTTTCTTTCGCTTTTTTTTTTTTCGATTTAATCTATTCGAAAGTTCAATTGAAATTCGACTAATTTAGTCGAGTTAGATCGACCCATTAAGAATTAAAGTTCTTTCAACATGAATATTTTGTATTCACAATTACTCGAACCTGAAATTTACTTTAACGAAATAAGCGTCGAATCGCTTAAATCAAACCACGTTGATTTACTTTTCCTTTTCTACTTCACAAAGCAGACAATCTGGTCTAGCTCCGCGCGCGGATAGTACGTAAAAAGATGACGATTATATAATTGGAAAAATGCAAATATTACATATAACATGTGAAATCATTTGGAACAGTAGAAAACTTAATAAAGTATGCAATAGAGGGGTTAAAGTAGCCGATATATATGTGCCGATAACCCTGATATAATTAAATGAACCTTGAAATTATTGGAGATCACATATATCATCAAAATGTTATCCATAAAAAAGTTGAGTGCCATGCACCTATTTAACAGTTTACAGGATTGAAATTTTTTTGTGACTATCGTAGGAAGAAGTTAATGTACGATGAATATTTATGTTCGTGATATTACTTGGTGACAATTTGGCTAACTTTTATTCGAAGTTACACTATCTATACAACGTACACACATATATATATATATATATATATGAAGTCAAAACTTATCCTTTCGTCCTACTTTTATATCCCTAAAATATCCTCATCACATAAGTTTTCTTTTGATATACGCCATTGAAAATGAGGGAATAATGATAATTACATACTAAGTAACCACCAACAGGCAACCCCCACGTCCCTCTTTTCTTTCCTTCTCCCTCTCACGGTCATAAATTTTGAAAAACAGCGCCTATATTATTTTTAAATAATTCTTCTCTTTATTTTGATGAATTTTATTTTTTCCCCTTAATATTATTATTTTTTAATTCAATTCCGTATTAAATAATAATAGGATATATTAATAGAAGAAATTCTAAATATTTTAGAAATTATATAGTGTTGTAAGAAGATTAGCGTGCATGTAGTACCGAGTTTGTAAAATATTTTTTAAAAAAACTTACCTGAGTCAGGAAGAGGATAAAATGCCAATTGAATTAATTCCTCCTTTTATTTTATTTTAAAGTTTTCTATTTTCTTTTTTCATGAAAGTCAGTTGATTCCTTTTCTAGTTTTACGCTATAAAGGGAATATCTAACTAACGGGAGCCGTACTTTGAGTCTATGCCTACGCGCCACGTGTTCGCCAGCACCCTTCCTTGTCGCCACGTGTCAGCAGCACTGCCACGAAGCATGAGTCATAAATAAATGTTTAATTAATTAATTAATTAATGTTACTAAATGGCAAATTAAAAATCCCGTGGGGAATGAAAACCCGAGGGAGTCGTCACTCACATCATTATTGACACCAAACCAGTACTATTGCCATTCTCGATTTCACTTCGTCGGATCGGATCGGATCAGATAAACGAGATATACCATAATAGTCACTACACTTGTATAAGAATCACGATATATTTGAGTTTGGCTCTTATCGGCGAACTTCCCGAGTACACTTCTCCTTGCCCTTTCCCGTCGTACATAGGATGAATGAATGGATATAATTATGAGAAGGGTAAAATTAAAGTGGGGGGTAAAGGTTGGGGTGCCAAATTGCATGACACATATGTGGGGGCATTTCTGAAAATAAAGCCAATTATATTGCGGATTCTCTTTCCTCTTCGGATCGCTGTGACTGGTTTTCCCGTCATGCTTGAGATGCTGAGATCTAGCCGGGGGTAGTCTCCAATGGATTCAATGATGTCTCGAGTCTTTTCGGGTTTCTTGCTCTGTTTAAAGTCCAATGGATGGATAGCAGAAAGAAAGTGCGCTTGATGGATTGTTTGCGAGTTCTGTCATCACAGGTGAAAAAATCAAGATTAATTCCGGAGGTTTCCTGCGTTTGCCCGCTTGACATCGATGCCTTGAGCTTTCCTTTCCGTCTATTCACCATTTTTGTTGTCTGACTCGGTGTGTTTTGTAGGATTAAACGAACTCATGGAAGGCCGATTCGTAACTTGCCATTGATTTTCCTGAAGTCCACAAGAATGTAGAGCTATCAGACAGGTTACCGTCACCAAACAGCAAGGAATCGATCCAGATGATGAACGTGAATGAAAGTTCGACAACTGGGGCGGTACGGATGCAGTAAATAAGAAAGTAAAAGTATCGAAGTCTCTCGGGGGGGGGGGAGGATGTGTTGGCAAGTTGACCATGGCATTCAAATGATGACAAAGTGGGGCCCAATGACCGACTCCTTTGCCTTTTTTTTTTTTCATTGGTAACAGAAAACTTAATTAGTCACCACTAACTCATTTGTTTTTCATTCACTTTTTTTTTGAATTTAATATTCGGAAACTCAATTGATCATGATTAATTAAGTTGAGTCAAATCCGTCCACTAAAGTATAAAATTCTCACAACATGGATTTTCTGTATTTATAAGCATTCAAATTCGAAATCCTATTTAAAAAGAGTAAGCGTCGAACTGCTTGAATCGATCTATATGAATTCACTTTGGCTTTTCTATTTCACAAAGTAGACAATGCGGTCTAGCTCGATGCACGGATAGTACGTAAAAAGATGATGATTATATAATTGGAAAAATGTAAATATTATATGGTAATGGGGATTATAACATGTAAAATAGTTTGGAACAGTAGAAAACTTAATAAAGTATGCAATAGAGGGGTTAAAGTAGCCGATATATATGTGCCGATAAACCTGATATAATTAAGGGTAAATTGCACTGGTGGTCCAAAATATTTTACAAATATTTTATTATGGTTCAAATTTTTTTTCACTATATTATGGTACAAAATATTTCAAAGTTGTTTCATGATTATACAAACCGTCAATTGGCCCTGACGCCGTTAACATTTTGTTAACGTAGCGCGTTCTATGTGCCACTTTTGTTACGTGGAACCAATCATAGTGCGTCACGTCATTTAAGAGAAAATAAAATTTTAAAAGTCCAAAAAAATACAAAAAAATAATTAAAAAAATACAAAAAAGAGTAAAAATTTAGAAAAAATAAAAAATTATTTTAAAATTTTGAAAATTTTAAATTTTTTTTAAAATTTTTTAAAATAATTTTATAAAAAAATTAATATTTAATATTAAAATTATTTTAAATTTTAAATTAAAAGTTTAAAATTATTTTTAAAAGTTTTTAAAATTTAAAATTATTTTTAAAAGTTTTTAAATTTTAAAATTTTAAAATTTTTCAACCACATCAGCAAGGAGATGACACGTAGTAGCCACGTCGGTGTCGGCTTGACGGCGTCAAGCTCGAGTTGACGGTTTGTACCATTATGAAACAATTATGAAATATTTTGTACCATCGTATAGCGAAAAAATTTTTTTAGATCATAATGAAACATTTGTAAAATATTTTGGACTACCAGTGCAATTTATCCTATAATTAAATGAACCTTGAAATTATTGGAGACTTGAAGAGTAGTGATCACATATATCATCAAAATGTTATCCGTAAAAAAGTTGAGTGCCATGTACCTATTTAACGGTTTACAGGATTGAAAAATTTTGGTGAATGGAAGTTAATGTACGATGAATATTTATGTTCGTGATATTACTTGGTAACAAGTTTGCAAACTTTTATTCGAAGTTACACTATCTATACAACCATATATATATACATATATCTATATATATCTATATACTTCCCTAGTATTATCAATATTATCTTTATTGTTATATATATATATATATATATATATATGAAGTCAAAACTTATCCTTTCGTCTCACTTTTATATCCCTAAAATATTCTTATCACATAAATTTCTTTTAATATACGCCATTGAAATGAGAGAATAATGATAATCACATAGTAAGTAACCACCAACAGGCAACGCACTCGTCCCTCTTTTCTTTCCTTCTCCCTATCATGGTCATAAATTTTGAAAAACAGCGCCTATATTATTTTTAAATAATTCTTTTCTTTATTTTGATGAATTTTATGTTTTTCTCCCCTAATATTACTTTAAAAAAAATTCAATTCCATATTAAATGGTAATAGGATATATTAATAGAAGAAATTCTAAATATTTTAGAAATTATATAGTGTTGTAAGAAGATTAGCGTGCATGTAGTATCGAGTTTCTAAAATATTTTAGAAATTCATTCAGGACGCGTCGTGTAAAGTGTGAAGTTTCTCGTATCGTAGTGAGATGTGGATATCCACGCTTATTGCTTCGGATCTGGTATAAGAAGAGGAGAGCCATATATTGAAGTTAGAATGAGTTTTTCGCTCTTCAGATTAAACGGGCAACTTAGCGGAGCGAGAAAAGCATGCGGGGTTGTCCAAAATTGGCCCCATGATGGTCAGGGCCCTCATCCCGACCTGCTCGAGACCTAACTGACCAAAGCCAGCCCATCAATTGCAGTGCGATGGATCGCAGCAATCGCACTCAGTGGATAGCACCCGCAAAGCCACCAAAAAGAAAAACAAAGATAGAAAGGAGGAAATAAAATTCATTTGATTTTTTTTTTTAAAAAAAGACAAACTCATCTGAGTCAGGAAGAGGATAAAATGGCAATTGAATTAATTCCTCCTTTTATTTTATTTTATTTTAAGTTTTCTATTTTCTTTTTTCGCGAAAATCAGTTGATTCCCTTTCTAGTTTACGCTATAAAGCGAATATCCTAACTAACAGGAGCCGTACTTTGAGTCTATGCCTACGCGCCACGTGTTCGCCAGTACCCTTCCTTGTCGCCACGTGTCAGCAGAACTGCGGCGAAGCATGAGTCATAAATAAATGTTTAATTAATTAATTAATGTTAATAAATGACAAATTAAAAATCCCGTGGGGAATGAAAACCCGAGGGAGTCGTCACGCACATCATTATTGACACCAACCGGTACTATTGCCATTCTCGATTTCACTTCGCTGACCGGATCAGATCAAATCAGATCGTATAAACGAGATAGACCATAATAGTTACTACACTCGTATAAGAATCACGATGTATTTGAGTTTGGCTCTTATCGGCGAACTTCCCGAGTACACTTCTCCTTGCCCTTTCCCGTCGCACATAGGATGAATGAATGGATATAATTATGAGAAGGGGAAAATTAAAGTGGGGGTAAAGGTTGGAGTGCCAAATTGCATGACACACATGTGGGGGCATATCTGGAAATAAAGCCAATTATATTGCTATCATGCAGTGGGCACAGCTCACAGCCTCACACAGTGAAAAGACAGCACAGCCCTTTAATCTTATCGATAAGATTAAGAAGGTGAAATAATAAAAAAGAAAAGGAAATTAAAAAGGGCAAAAGAGGAAATCAAATGGAGCATTCCTGACCCCAGAGATGAAGGACAGGTGGGTGGGTGGGGCCCAGGTCAGGTTCTTGTACCAATGAGGTTGCAGTTTCGGATGGAGGGAGGGCTATCCTCAGCCACGAATCCCAAACAATTGTCGTTCTCTCTCTCTCTCTCTCTCTCTCTCTCTCTCTATATATATATATCTTTCTCTCTCTGCCCTGCCGCCAGCCATGCCCCCACCTTTCCCTTCTCAGCCGCGCAACTCTCAGATAAATATATTATTCTCATCTGACTCATCCATCTCCTGTTGCTCTGAATCTGATGAGTTAAGAAAGAGATTTCGTTGTGTGAGCTCTCTCAGCCTCACCAGCCGCCTCTGTTTCTCTCTCCATCGCTCGCTGTTGTGCTCTTGAAGCTTCACAATTTCGCAGGGAAACCCACCTCCAAAGTCATCATCTTTTCCTTCTCCGGGTTTTGTTTTGCTTGCCCGGCATCTTCTGCCGCAGCAAGAACTGCCATCAAAGCTACTAGCTTTGTCCTCCTCCAGTCTGTTGCTCCTTCAGAAGGTATATGTTCGTCTTTTTCGATTTCATATGGGATCTTGCTCGGTAGCTCGTAGCGGATTCTCTTTCCTCTTCGGATCGCTGTGACTGGTTTTTCCGTCATGCTTGAGATATTGAGATCTAGCTGGGGGTAGTCTCCAATGGATTCAATGATGTCTCGAGTCTTTTCCGGTTTCTTGATGAGGTGAATAGTCACTGCTCTGTTTAAAGTCCAACGGATGGATAGCACAAAGAAAGTGCGCTTGATGGATTATTTGCAAGTTCTGTCATCACAGGTGAAAAAATCAAGATTAATTCCGGAGGTTTACTGCGTTTGCCCGCTTGATATCGATTCCTTCAGCTTTCCTTTCCGACTATTCATCGTTTTTGTTGTCTGACTCGGTGTGTTTTGTAGGATTAAACGAACTCATGGAAGGCCAATTCGTAACTGCCATTGATTTTCCTGAAGTCCACAAGAATGTAGAGCTATCAGACAGGTTACCGTCACCAAACAGTTGGGCTCAGTGGGGAATTGGTGGGAGCCCCGAAACCTTCGGGTTGCCGAAAAGGAAATCTGTCGTGGACTCAGATTCAGCTTCCCAAGAATTCTGTCAGGGGAGTTCTGGTGTTGCTGATAGCTCAAGTGCGTTCGAGGAATTATCTAATCAGAGCCCTTGGCAAGATGCTGTCCCGGATCATATGGATTTCCAGCTTGATAATCTGGGAGGAGTTGGGGAGGCAGACGACTTATTCCTGTAACTAGCCTGACCTCTGATTTTCCTGATGCTTGATTATTTATAGTCTTTCAAATGCATTTTGGATGTGTGCTTTAAGTGATATTTTTCATATGATGAAATGGAATGAGACCGCCGCATAATTGTTCTTGTTCTGTACCATGGATCTACTCAAAGATGTTTATGAAGATGGCCTAAGGTTCACTCCCATGGTATCATTATGGCCAATTGGCCTGCTGCAGTTCACTTAAATGACCAATACAACATAGTATATTTAAACCTGAGTGTGATTTGCACCGACCTGTAGATACATAAGTTTCCAAATATATTGGGGTTTTGTTTGCTTTCTTTTATTTGTTGGCTGTGCCCCGTGAACTGTCACTAAAAGCTCGAGTAGTAATATCTGTGTTTGATTTAATTTTCGGCGTAGGATATGGCTGCTCTCTCATCGGTTTTGTGGATTTGCCTTTTGCAGGAACTCTTTTCTAGAAGATTCTCCTGGGAAGGAGAAATTTCATGGATCATTTTGCGTTTGTCCTGACTGCTGGTATGAAGTTTCTCTAGCTGGAAATTTGTGGCTGAATCCTTGTGATTCGCACAGTATTTCGAGTGAAAAACAACATGTGAAGAGTTCAAATTGCACCGAATCCCGTCGCTTTTCCCCATCTTTGGGATGGGAAAAGGATATCACTGCCCCTCAATCTGTTCCTTGCAAAACCGAGAAGGAAATGGATTTAGAACCAAAGGTTAAAATTTTATTCCGTTTGTCTATCGCAACATGGCAATTAATTTCCTCTTGGATTTGACTTAAGTTTGCTGTTGAAATTGGGAAACACCAGACTAGGAAATAGCGCAAAAAAAGATGGTGCTTGTGTGTAGGCATGCTTCTCATCATCAGAACTCACAAGATTGATGATGCTGTAAAGAAACATAATTGTATGCATAAACCTTTATGTTTTCAAATTGCGAATTTCAAATGGATTGGATTCAGTTTCTCTGCAGGTGGATCAGGTACCAATGTTTGTATTGGTTTTCGTCGAGAAAATCACCATGTTAGGCTTGTGTAAGATACATTGTTCGTCGTAAGTATCCAAAAAACTTTCTCCCTGTGGAATTGGTACCTGATGGAATTAACTCGATAGAAAATGGCTCTATATTAGGTCTTTTACCCAAAAACATTTAAGATTGAATATAATTTCCTTTGCAACGTCATGATACACAGGAGGTCTTTGGTATCAGTGTCATGTTCTATTAAAGAAAAGGAAAATCATGTCGAAGAAATATTTTGCAATCCAAAAGATACGGTCCAGTTTTCTTCAGAAAGCAATAGAAGTAGCCGCTTTTCTCTGTGAATCTCTTCTGTCTTGAAATTAATGTGGAATCTATTGCAATTCCATTCATAAACTTAAGAGCCTCATTCGCTCTTTCTGATTCTTAAGATTATATGTCTAACCATTGTTCAATCATTTATTCAAGGCACCAATGGTCAATATCCTGGTTCCTTCTGAACATGGCGAATTGCATGAAAATCCAGTCGAGGAAATGCCCTTCGAAAAATCTGTGCTCCACGATCTTGAATTGCTGATGAAACAGGTGACCAAGATAGTGACTTGGAGCTTAAGAACATCATTAACTTTATCTACTTTTGATGATTGACAAACATCAGACATCGATTCATAAGTTTCCTTTATTATTTCTATCTATTGTCAGTTGACTAAGAAGACCCGCATTTGCTTCCGTGACGCTTTATACCGCCTCGCTGACAACACGAAACACCACCCCATGGGTATGGAGGGTCAGAGTGAAGAGTTGGATGAGGAAAAGGCGCCTCCGTGGACAGAAGATAACCAGGACATGAGGTGCTGAATGCTTATCTTGCTTTGCATCTTTCATGTCCTAATTTCCATTCTCTTTCGCCCATTTACACTCGAAAACTTAGTGATTTTACCGATGTTGCTGAATACTGAATAACAGGTCAGAGAAGAGAATGTTGGAGTCAGAGACGAACATAATCGACAGAGCTGTTGCTAACATCATGTTCCATAGGATGGACTTCAGCAACCAAGATTTCGCCGTCAAACATCCATACAGTCATGAGCAAGAAATGCTCGGAGAAGGGGATATATTTCAATGTCAGAGTCTGGAAACCTCGATGTTCCCACATGACCATGAAGTGCCTGTCTTCACTCAGAACCATCCCAAGGAAAGAAGCAGCCAACTGGCTTAAGGCTCAACTGTTCGATTACTTATGGCTTAAATAAGTGCCAATTTCTGCATCAGTATTAGTTTTCCTTTGATTTAGAGCAGTGTCAAGCCTGGTACTAACGAGCATGTTTGGCTTCTTCAACCGGTCACCACTATCCTAAAATGTATATATTGCGAGCTTAGATAGCTTTGGGAGCTTAGTATTAGATTCTCAGGTTTCTGCTGATACTCTCAGCTCAGTTTTGACCAGAAGATTGTGTGAATAAATAATCGTGTCAGCACTTTAGTGAGTTACCGGTGTTGAGGTTGTGGCGTGATTGAAACATTTCAAAGACAAGTTTCATAGTTCAAGAATGATTGCTGCAAATTCACAATTCTTGCAGATATGTGTCGAACTTTCTTTCAGTACAATTCATTGTTGTATACAAGTTGTGCCATGCTGCAGGAAGGGAGGTCGCCTCCCTTGGAATTAAGGAAAAATTATAAAGTATGACATTTTTTTTTCTAGTTTATTGAATTTTCTATGAAATTATCGTATTTCGCATCCATTGGCTTTATGAGTTTATTATTCCTTTGCCTTCGCTATGATTCTCCCTCCTTGGACTGAATTTCTCGATCTGCCCCTGGCTGCAAGTTTCTTAAGATGAGTTATTATGCAATGCATGAGTCCCCCTTGCTCAGCCTTCCTGCTATTTAGTTTCGTGGCATTGGTCACTCGAAGTACTACGATATGCCATTGGGGTCATAAATATGGGAAGTTCAAGCCTCGCATGGCAGCCATCCAACCGACTATTGTGCGCGCTGTCCATGGCCGCTCAAAGCTATTGGTGGCCAGACCCTGGACTGTGGTCCTATGCTCATAAAGTTACAGCTGGACCAAACTGGCATGGCAACTAAAACGTTTATTCAGCATCCTCTTATGTACTATGAGTTATTCGACATCCTCCGAATTGGAGGATATAGCAGACATGTTGAACGTTAATAGCAATGTTGTCGATAACCAAAGAGTGTAATTGTAACTTCTTTGAGATTAATAGTACCTACCCTTTTTTGCCAAAAGAGTTATGGCATCTACCAAATGAAAAGAGAGCTGCGTACGTTCATTTATTGTTGGGTGTTGATCACAGCAGAAGACCAAAGACAAAGCTCCCAAGCTCGGGATCTCTAATGGCAGTTCATGACTGACACCAACCAATCTATGTCCCAACTAAAGTTCTCAAGCCGATGTTATTATCTGTTAGATCTCATATTCAAATCAAAGGGAATGTTGGTTTGTCTTTGAATCCTGGGCAGGGTACTCGCAATCCATCCGGTCGACCCCAGCTGAGATATGATCATAGGACTGCAGCTCGTGGACATTCTTCTTGCAGTCCTCCCAAAGTAAGCTATATAATGGCTTGTTTGGTTTGCAAATGTGATTTTAAAATCACAATTTTAATCTAATTTTACAAACAACAAAATAAAATAACCTTTTCGCCGACTAGGAAAAAGGCGGTGATAATGTACACGTATGGGCGGGCGACACTGTCCTCGAGGTGATAGTGTACATATAGGGGCGGGCAACACTGTTCTCCTTGATATATTAGCTCGCCATTAATTATACGTCTTAAAATTTCATTTGGGTTTATACGAGCTTGTACTCAACTTTCAATTTAAAAACTCGAGTTGATAAGTTGTGAGGCTCAATCCCATATAAACTATTCTATTTTCTTTTATACTTCCGATGTAGGATTAACTTTTTATGTTCCCAACACCCGCCCTCACGTGGCACCGTGTGGTCTTTCTAATGATTTTGCCTACACGTGCCACGTGAACCTTAACTGTCCCCTCTCAACAATTTGCCTCAAGCCGGTCTCTCCTCTCTTCTGGACTCAAGCTTTAACTACCTCGAGCTAGACTTCTTCTTCCACACTCGGGCGAGGGGGGGTCAATGACTACGAGCCGAACTTCTACTTCCGAACTCGAACTTCACTGGCGTGGTGTGGGGTCCTGCGCATACGCGCCCCCAAGATTATTACCATGTGCTCTGATACCATCTTGCACAGACATTCTGCACAGACACGTTTCAACAAAATGGACGTGTCGAGCGAAAGCATAAGACCCCAAATGTAAATGAAAATCAATCCTCCAAATGTAATGGTCCGTAATAAGTAATTCCTTATGATTCTCTATTGAGACCAGTGCCAATATATGATTAGATTCATCCATCTTGACAAATAGTTAATATAACTGGCATTACTTTACTAAAATGAATCCACCAATTGCAAAATCCTCTCTTTTTTTTTTTTCTTTCTTTCAGTGCGTACCTTAATATTTGGAGGTTCAATGGACTCCGACTAATCTAGTTTGAGTAGAGTTGCCCTCCATTCACAAGACTCAATCCGAAATCTTATTTAAGATAAATAAGTGCCGAATCGCTTAAATTAATTCATGTTGATTGTCAAGTTTTTCTAAATACCAAGTAATGGAAATTGAATATTCCCTTTTCTTTTTACCTCACATACACCGGCTCCCCTCTCTCTTTTTACATGCTTCTATGGCTCCAACGGTTAGATCGGGCGTTACCTCTCAGTTTGGCTCCCCTTCATGATTTAGATAATTGGAGCCCGATCGAGGACCCCGTCAACATCAACTGCTGAAGCTATCAAAGCTCCTCCTATATATCAAATTAAGTCCTATTACGGAAAATACAAGTTTCTATTGACCCATAATTAGAAAGTGTTTATCCATGTTTTGTGAGAGCCAATCAGGTAATATGTATTTACTGCATTGGATAGTACTAATCCATACGCCTAACTCCTACAGCATTCTTTAATAAGTTGGTGATGCCTGCTGACCAGCTGTATATTCCACATGCATATCTATTCAGGATGTATATATATATATATATATATATATATATATATATATATTGCTCACCCGCTCACAGCTCCATCACCATTGTATAGATGACACCTAACACCATATAATATAGATGTGTAATAATTGATATAGAAAATATTTCTCTCGAATACGCCACATTGAAGGCGATATATATATTAGACAACGTTCAACTTTGCTAAATCCTCGAGATAATAAGTTCTAATATATTTCTTTTACGTCCGGGTGCACTACTTCATTCATCATGCACAAAAAAAAATTTTATGAGTCAAATTTTCTTTTAATTTATTTCTACCTTTTGGTCATCGAATTTTCGCCTTATCTTTAGTAAATTTCACCGTATAGTATAATATTTTAAAAATTTTCACCACGTAGCATATATTATATTAATTTTATCAAATAGTACGATATTTTAAAATTGTTTTCATGGCATAGAACGACGTCAATTTTTCGCAAATTCCTTGACAGAGAGTTGGTGTGGCCGATGTTGTGGGCCCACCTTGCACAGCTGGACTTTTTGTGGGCCCTGAAACATTTCACAACATAGCATAAAACTTCAAAAATTTTCACAATGCGGTACATATAATATTAATTTTTAACAGTATACTACGAAACTTTTAGGGTGGGCCCACGACGTCGGCTACATCAGCTCTCCATTAAGGAATTGACGGAAAATTGACGTCGTGCTATGTCATGAAAAAATTTCAAAATATCATGCAATTTTGTGAGATTAATACGATATATGCTATGTCGTGAAAATATTTAAAATATTATATTACATGGTAAAATTAGCCCTTATCTCTAAAATCACATAGGCTACATCAACTAGCCAAGGTCGCAAAAGTCTTGTATACCGAGTGGCACGCCAAAAAATCTAATTTTTTTAATCGTGTCAGGTTATAAATTTGAATCACTTGTACTATGTGTTTAACACTAATTAATTTTTTTAATCGTGTCAGGTTATAAATTTGAATCACTTTCTTGCGATGCTCAAATATATCGATTCAAATTGTTATATTGGCTGGAAATTTATGTTATATTTGGATTCAGAGTTTGAATTTTAAAATCTTATTTTAACTTAATTTTACCCACAACAAAACAAAATTCTACCTACAACAAAACAAAATAACTCATACAAAATCAAAGGGTGTGCCCATTTATACTACTCTTTTTCAAAATCAAAATCACATAACTCATACAAAATTAAAGAGTGGGCCCCATACATAACCATTTATACCATTCTTTTTTAAAATCAAAATCTGATTTTAAAATTTTACTTACAAATCAAACACAACATTAATTTATAATATCTTTTGCCAAAAATTTGAGGGAGAAGAAACAAAAAAAGAATCAATTTGGAGCCTATCCTGTAGATATATGTAGCTTGTGAAATGTGAGACATGAGACATCTTTTTGTTTGGGTGAAACGTGAGAGATCTTTACATTAATGATCGTGAATTATTGCGGACAAAAGATAACAATAAATGCTCCCTTAAGAGTTGTGCCAATCTTCAACTATATATCAAGCCCCAATGTTGCCCACAATGCTATACTAATCACACACACACACACTCCATTTCCAAGGTCAGCCTCTTCATCTCAATGGCCATCACTCAGTCCATAAAGAAGGAATCAAGTAATGATGCCCACGAAGTAGATGAAACCCTAAGCAATGAGTGCAAAGATCTTCTTCTCTCCCTCCCAAAATCAAGAGGATGGAGAACCCCTCACATTTATCTCTTCCAAGACTTTTGGTGCCAACCCAGAGAGATTCAAGCCATATTATCCTTTCAGAGACACTTCAAGGCTCGGGACTTGGACATCGTCCTCACGACGATCCCGAAGTCGGGCACAACGTGGTTGAAAGCCTTAGCTTTTGCCATTGCAAACCGCAGGCGGTTCCCGGTCTTTGAGAAGACTCACCCTCTCCTCACCTCAAACCCTCATGATCTCGTTCCATTCTTCGAGTACAAAGTGTATGCACGGAACGAGCTCCCGGACCTCTCCAGTCTCCCGGACCCCAGGATCTTCGGGTCCCATATCCCATTCCACGCACTGCCAGAGACGATCAAGAACTCGGGGTGCAAGATCGTCTACATATGCAGGAACCCGTTCGACACATTCGTGTCCCAGTGGATCTTCCTCAACAAGGTGAAGCCCAAGTCCTTACCGGATGTGTCACTGGAGGATGCCTTTGAGATGTTCTGCAATGGAGCCGTGGGGTTCGGGCCATTCTGGGCCCACATGCTCGGTTACTGGAACGCGAGCCTGGAGAAACCCGAGAAGGTGATGTTCCTCAAGTACGAGGATATGAAGGAAGACACCCCGGCCCACTTGAAGAAGCTAGCTTTGTTCTTAGGGTATCCATTCACACTTGAAGAAGAGAAAGCAGGCGTCGTCAAGGGTTTAGCTGAGCTATGTAGCTTTGAGAAGATGAAGGAACTGGAGGTGAATAAGAGCGGCCAATCTATCATGAACTTCGAGAACAAGAACTTGTTTCGGAAGGCCGAGGTTGGGGACTGGGTGAACCATCTGTCGCTGTCGATGGAGGAGCAACTCTCCAAAGTCTTGGAGGAGAAGTTGGGTGGTTCCGGCTTGCAGTTCAAGATACCCCCTCGATCACCAACCAAGATGACTACTTAAATCATGCATGCAACAAAAACTTCAGTCTGAATTATTTTCATGATATATACTAATATGGTATATTAGTGGGGGCATCTTTTCGTATGTTTTAGTGTGATTAAGATGTTGGACGAACAGTCAAAGTTTAGCTTGGAAAGTTTGTTTTAGTGACAAGAGATTCATCCAAGTTCGAATCATGTATGCATCTCCTAAGTTTTACCAATAAAGTGTGCTTTATTAGTAAAAAAAATTCACGGTATGCATCGTACACCTATTCGTCTAAGCATATGATTTGGTCGGCATGCAGGTTGCTAGCCGGTACACATAGGACCATTGCCGCTCGTCGGTAATTTGCACGACAAATATGCGGTCCAAAAGTGAGGTGGGTGGCGGATTGGATGCATCTGATTAATGCTCTGGGGGGAAGGACCAGCTGAGGTTACGTACTTGAATATTGATTGCTCATGCCCAACGGTGACCCTGGAACCCCCTAATAAAAGCCCTCCACCGAGTGGAATTATAGACTGGTCATTATCAAATTAGGTTAAAAAATTGTTTCCTTCTATCTCTATTTTGAAGCCCTTTCCGTATTCTATGTTTTGCATTCAGCTATATAATACCTCTAGACATCATCAAAAAGAGGATGTAGCGCCATACATGCTCGTCATTGCCTGATAACCAAGTGATTTAATATTCAATATGCAGTGAGATTATTTATGCTCATTTATTAGTTATTAAAATTTCTATTTTATTGTACTATACTCACGACCTTCTCCCTTCTTAAAAAAATACCTCTAGACATCGATACCCCCAATGATTTGTGGGGATCACTTTGTCTTTTACCCATGCAGGCCGACAAAATTTGAAAATATAGATCACAATGACGTTGTTGATATATAAAGTTGAATTGGATCATGATATAGGTACGGATATATATTTATTTCTGAGGTGCACGTGTAGGGGATCAGCAAGTATTCTAATATCATGTCGAAGAACTCCAGTGGACTTAAGGCTAGCATAAATTAAATGACGGGGGTTCCGGTCGGGAAAGAAGCTAGGGACAGTTTGATGAAGGTTTGCAGGTGCAAAGTATATGGTTTTTTTTCCCCCTGTAGATGCAAAGTATATGTTTTATTTAGTTAGATGATATGCCAAGATGAAGATATATATGCGACGTTGTAAATAAAGTTGTGAGAGAAGGATATCGGCCTTCTATGAATAAATTAATTCAATATCACCAGAAAGTCTACGGAGAATCATTTTTTTTTTCATTTGTTTGATTTGGAAGATTAGTTACGAAGGCAAACCTCGAATATTAATAGATCAAATTTATCAAAATGGGGTGTAGCGTAGTGGTGTACGCTATCGCCTACTGATTTAGAGGTCGCAGTTTTGATACCTAGTATAACTATTCGTGCCTTTTATTAGTTATTTAGAATTTTTTTTCATTATATTAGGTTTTCAACCTCTTTTGTAATCGAAAAAATAGATTAAATTTGCAAGCCATGTCCTGTTTATTTCCTATTTCCTTAGTAGCTAGGCTTCCCTCCCCTTCGGATTTAATGCACAGCGACAAATATCTATCCCCGGCCAAAATATTTCATCGTGATGCAGACACCGATGCATGGTGACACAAATTCAATAGAGATGTGTGGGTCTCGATACTATAATTGAGGCTAAATCATATATATATGTATGTGGGGCATCCTGTCCGAATCGAACGTAATTACTAATTAACTAAATGCTAGGGTATTGGAGGGCGAGCGCAGAGAGGCCGGAGAATGGAAGGTGTAGGACGTGAAGGAAGACACCGCGGGGAGCGATATATGAAAGGGATTACCGAGCATACGTGCACGGGATCTGTGTTTGTAGGAGGAACATATATAGGGATAGATAGTATGATTTGAAGAGATTGTGAAGGTTTGAAGGAGTGAACAAAGCTGGCAAGCCGGCTATCCCTTGCACTGGGAACTTCAGGTGAAGGAGAGGTAGGTGAATGGATTGACTTTCCAAGTCCTTCCACGGTAGGAAATTAATTGCTTAGTTTAGGAGTACCAAAGCAATAAATATGAAATTATGGAAAAAAAATTAAATATGAAATTATTTAATTAATCACTAAAATATATTGATGAAGTTTTACTTAAACAAAAACAATTGCTGTTATAACGAAAACTTTATAATTAAGTCGATTATCATATAAATTACATTCATAAAAGAATTAAGGCTATCATTACAAGTGAAGGTGTAATCTTTTAAATATGTGTATATATATGTATATCTTTTTTAATTTAAATGTATGAAAATTGCATTATCCAAATGTTATATATTTGTTGAACTTCTAAAGAAATAATTAATCAACACTACTAAAATGTTCACTATTACCGAGGTAAGGATCCCTCATAATTCCCTTGACTCCATACACTTATCGACGGAATTATCACGGATTTCCAATGGTTCCGTGCCTTTGAAAAACCGTGCCACCGAATATTTTTTTAAGGGATTATCGAAGGTAATTCCCTCAGTAAATTTTAATTTCAAGGGACTTCCGAGGGATTTTCCTACTGAAATTTCCCAGGGAACATCCCTCGAGAATCTCTTGAAAACTTATTTATTTTTATTTGTAATAAAATTTTTGATTTTTTTTTGATGGATTTTCTAGTCGGCAATTTTTAAAAAATTATATTGGCCCGGCCCAGGCTTGGCGGGTACGCTTGGGTAAGCCCAGACAACACGGAGGGAGCACGGGCCAGCGTAGAAATATTTCTCATTGTAAGTACATAAGTACTTTACGCTCTTTTTTTAATCGGAAATACAGTAATTTTTAAAGTACCATAAAAAAATATGCAACTAAATTAATTAATGTAACAAAGTCAAAGCAAAGAGTAAGAATAAAATCAAGATATTTAAGAGCGAAAAGAATGGAAACTATTAAAGAGAAAAATAAAATAAAAATAGAATGTTTTGTCTAAGTCTCTTAATCTATATGTATATTTAAAACAAAACTTGAGCCGCTCACGCCGCCACATCATCAAAAATAAAAAATGGGGTTCTCTCGCTTTACCACGTTATAATTTATCTATTAAGGAAATTTTTTATCATTAATTTTGGAATATTTCTTTATGATAGTCAATGGAATATACAATCTTACATTATAGGACTATGTGTATGTGTATGCTTTTAATACAATGGAATATATAATGTAATTTTGTATTGATAACTATATACAGTCGGGAAATACATATATCTGACTGCTCATATATGTAGCAAGTAAATTAGAAAAACAATGGAAGTGTTTTATATATACTACTCGTACCATTTTTTTACTGACAAATACATATACGTATGTCCATTTTTATACATACTATAGGAATTATGTTCATATTCTCATTAAGAATATATGTTTATATATTGATCTTCGGCAATCAAAGTGATCTTATAAAAGAGGTAATAAGAATAAATTATTTGATTCACGATATCCAACATATGTTTTTAATCACCATTCTATTTTCGTTTTGCAAATACAATATTGTATTTCTTGACTTATTTATATTCTTCTCATTAAGAATATATGTATATATATTGAGGTGTGGCAATCAAAGTGATCTTATAAAAGAGGCAATCACAATAAATTATAAGATTCACGATATCCAACATATTTTTTTAATCACCATTCTATTTTCGTTTTGCAAATATGATATTATATTTCCGGACTTATTTATATTCTATGTTGTATGCTTGTCCAATACAAACACCGATCTTTCATAAAAAAAAAATATTTATATTGTAGAAATAATTATATATGATACAATGAAACAAGAAAAAATAACCAAAATATTTTATTTACATTCTTTTCGTAGAATATACAACATGCCAAAATACCACCTTTCTCATTAAGTAAATGAAACCAAAACTGCAAGCAAAATATATTAATAAGATTCTTTTGATAGCATACATAACAAGCTAACTACATTTCTTATATTTATTTCATATATATGAATTATATAATAGAATCTAAAGATAACACAAAATCTTGCATTATAGGAATACATATGTTTTGATACGATGAAATATGTATTGTAATTTTTTTTATTTTGGCAGCTATATAATATACATACATATATATATATATGTATATAGTTGTTTGATATATTATAGGAAGGTCTACGTATATAGATTAAGATATGTATTGCACATACAAAAGTTATATTATATATTGGACCTATATACACGCACACACGGCGTTTACGCAAAACCTTTACCATTATATTTTCATATGAAGAGACATATTGGTGTCCTTGTGGACTTTATATGTATATTATGTTGCATGCATCCACAAACAGCACCGATCGACCTATGTCAATTTGATTGATTCAAAAAGAATTCATTATGTTTTTTCTTCATTTACTTTATTATGATATTTTGCTTGGAAAAATTATTATTTTCTATAGTTGATATATTTGCTCGCATATTTTGATTCAATTCATCTTTTTACACATTTGTATGATATTATTTTTATTTTTTATTGATATATTCGCTCACTTACTTAAATTAAATTCTATTCTTTTCATGTATGTCTCAGTTTTCTTTAATGAGTTTTTAATTCGTATATATATTTATAATATTATTATCTTTCAAAATAATTAATAGACTATTTATACGGTCCCTTGCAATGCACGTGAATTCAACTAGTTCTAATTTAACATTACATTCATGCATGTATATATATGCAAATTTATGAAAAATCTCAAATAATTTATTTATAATTTAAATAAATCAAGGAAAAACTAAATAAATTATTTGAGGTCAAGGTAATTTACTTGAAAAATTTTATGTACTTTACTCGAATGAACTTACCCAAAAAAATTACTTGAATGTAAAATACATACACATTTGTATGGTATATTAACCCATTGTTGAGCGATGAAAATAAGAAAAGAAAAGGACGTGGGAAAAATGATTTATTTACAAAAATCATACTTGATTATGCTTAGGTTTTCGATTATAAAGGAGGTCCATGAGTATAGTATAATAAAATTAAAATCCCAATAATTAATAAAGAGGCACAAATAGCATTGTTATTAGAACCGGACTGGATTGGCCAGTTCGACCTGTCGGACCGGAAACCGGCACCATGTCCTGTCCGGTTTGCCTAAAACCCTAAATGGTAGAGTTAAACCGTCAAACCCATTGAACCGGACAATTTTTGTGCAAAATTCCATTGAACCGGCCGATTCTATGAGTTTCCTATTTAGTTCTTTTAGTGTAAAAATATTAGGTTGTATAAGGATTTGAATCTATGACTTCTTGCTTTCCATACTCGCATAGTACCAATCAAGCCACCACTAATTTCTTGTTCTTTTAATCATACTTTTAAGTACTTACTAAATTCAATATTTATTTTGAAATAAGAAATATTAAATATGGACATTTTCTTATTTTTATATTTCTTTGAAATCATCGTACTTCTATTTAATTATCATAATTTTTTTTAATAATATGAATATTTATTTTATTTCAATTAAACGTGTAGTACGACCATCTAACCCCCGGTTGGACCCATAAACTCATGAATTCATACCCACACCATTCGGTCCGGCTTTGATAACACTGACGGGTAGTCTCACAAAGAGTATCAAATTTAAAATCTCTTAATTACCACTTATATTAGATCTCTATGATCATTAATTAGATCTTTAATTAGATATTGGATCCAGCATATTCTTTCCATCAAATTACCTTTTCCTTTTTCCTACCGAAAATTGTCTTTTCCTTTCCCTCGTGATTCACGACCCGTCCAATATGCAAATATAAAATGAGTGGAGAGGGACAATCGTGGCCTAGATATGGAGAAAAAGATATATAAAAGGGAAAAGAAATTAGAGAAAGACAATTATGGTCCATTTCCAAGTGAAGTTCGTTTTTTCTTTTTCCTTAGATTACATATCAAAGTATTCCATTTACGGGGAAATTTGCCGGTTTTCCTGTCTTGCGATTGGATAGTTGCCACTTGGCATACTTATCGAGAAGGAAATGTGTGGGAAGATTATGGCCGATTGAGTGAATATGGCCGATTGTCTCTCCCATAAGTACGTATATTTAGTTGTCAATTTCATTAGCTACTAAATTATTACAACTGAAATACAACTAAATTATTTTAATCAGAATAAACTTTAGCAATAATATTTTGTTCTTTAACAACCGAAATTGTAGTTGCTAAAGAGCTTATTAGTTGCTAAATGAATTCTTTAATAATTATATTTTTCACTTTACGAAGAGGTAAAGTGTAATTTCTACAGCCTATAACAACTGAAAAAGACATTAGTTGCCACAACTCAATAATTAAAGGGTATGGCAATATATATGATTGGAAAATATTTTATTTGTTAAAAGGGACTTTTTAGCGACTAAACTTCATTAATTAGTTGCTAATAAATTACTTTGTTGTAGCGCAAATAATATTAGTGAATTTAGATTTCAGCTTATATTTATATTTTCATTTTAATTTCGGCTTCACATCTCGCTCAAATTAAAAAGGAAAAAAAGAAGAAGACGAATTCACTTGGTTTGGAGAAAATATGAAACCCGTGTTAAAAAAGTTCCACTAATAGTGTCTACAAGAGTCCCTATAGGAGGTGCATAAATCCGAAACCATTGAGAGTCGCCTTAAAATGCCAGAATCCACTTCTACTACTAGCTCCCGAACTCCAAAAGACCAAGCGTATTAGGACCCTAAGAGCACCCCCAAAGCTCCGCCGCTACGGAGTCCTATAACACGGGCAAAGCCCCCAATCCACCTACCATCACAGTCATGCAAGATCCAACCACCCCCTGCTACCCCCGGATTACCACGGGATGCTCCATCTGTATGTAATTAATTAGTAAATAATAGAGCAGGCATACGTCTCTCTATCTGTTTAAGCTTTGATTATTAATCGACAACTGCTAGTCTGAAGGACGACTAATGTGGGTCAATTTGCACAACTATAATCTTCATGTGATCTAGGAGATCGAGGTGGGTGGACCTTGATATTCGGTAGCGGTTGGGTTATGATTAATTCAGTTCGAGTCGAGTTGACCCATTAAGGGATAAAATTCTCATAGTATAAAAACTTTTAGATCAGCTACATGGACTACTAAAAATTAAAAATATTTCAAGTTTTATAACTGTCGGAAGTAAAGAAATTTTTCTTCAATAACTCGTGGAAGGTGTCATCTTATTCACGGATTTCATCGATTTTAACTCAGAATTTGATGATTTTACATATTTTCTTTCCATGGCGAAGAAATTGAACTCTAGGAAACTCGAATGGTAACGTAATTTTGTTCATTTTCTTATTTGTTTGTCCAAGCAATGAATCATGCATCCATCTCTCGAGTTCTATCAGTAAAGGGATTTGCTACTAATCGACAAAAAGCGATTAATTATAAATAATCAAGTGGGCATATATTTATCTATTTAAGTTTGATATGTAACAAGTCGACAATTGCTAGTGTTTAGGACTATTGATGTGGGCCAATTTGCTCGATAATTTCTACATTGCCATCCAAATCGAGATGGGACAAAATTGTCTTTCATCTCCTCTTTTTATTTGTAAATTGCATATTATATTTAAATTAAGAGTAAGGAGATAGTTTTTTACTTTTCATCCATATCCTATAAAAAAGTGATAGTTACAAAACTGAGTTTTTACTTGGATAATAGTTTAAGATAATTAGCTAATATATATATATATATATATATTTATACACATATATTTTTATAATTTTTCTGTTGTCCAGGTATAACCTTTGGTTATATTGTTTCAATATAACTGTGGTAACGTTATCCATATCGCTGTTACAACATGTATCTTTTCTGGCGCATATCACCGCAAGTAGAAAATGGGCCATCGGAAAGGATTGGAGTCCAGCTTGCTGTAAGTTTGTTGCACGAGGTCCTGTATTGATCAATCATCTTCGTCCCACTGGGACTTATTCTTGCTTCTTTATTTCGATTTTCCTATTCTTGTTCAATGAGCCTTTATTATAATCGAAAACATGGATACGAGAAAAAAAGAAATAAATCAAAATTATCAGCTTCGTTCAGGAACGATTAATTATAATGGCATTGCATTACATCCCATTCTCTCTCAATAAATTTATACATTGCCTTTCATGGAATATATACACATATACATATACATATATTCAGTACTCGCGGTGCTTTCTTATATGTACATCCTACCTCAACCTCACCCCAAACTCGCACCCATCCATACCACGCCACCTCCATTAATATCATCTCCTAGTTCCCTCCATGGCCGAAAACTCGGAACCTTCATACGATGATCAGCAAGAAATCGAAGAACTAATCTCTTCTCTTCCTAAACGGAAAGGGTGGCACAGCTCTGGCCTCACCCTATACCAGAACTTCTGGTACAGCTCGAAATTTCTTCCGGGGGTCATCTCGTTCCAGCGCCACTTCCTAGCACGGGATTCCGACGTCCTAATAGTCTCAAAGCCCAAGTCAGGCACCACTTGGCTCAAATCCCTGGCCTTTTCTGCCCTCTACCGGGCACAGTTCAACCCCTCCGAGGCCAATGCCAACCACCCCTTACTCTACTCCAATCCCCATGCACTTGTCCATTTCTTGGAGCAGAAGTACAGGGGGCAGCCGGCAGGGCAGGTTCCTGACTTGACCGGCTTTGCCAATCCGCGTCTCTTTGCTACCCACGTGCCATACGATTCATTGCCGGAATCCATCCACCGGTCCCATTGCAAGGTAATGTCGGCTGAATTTAGTTGAAACTTCCATTTTAAAGATGGATGAAGAAGAGGGTAGACTGACTTGATGTTAAAAGGGCGAATTTAATAATGAAGTTTTCGCTATAATAAGAAAACTGACAAAGTTCTAGTTCAAAAAATTTTCAATGTATACTTATTTGCACAGGTGATTTACATTTGTCGCAACCCCCTCGATGTGGTGGTGTCATTGTGGCACTTTGTGGCCCAAGTCGATGCAGGGGACCGAGCAGGAGGCTGGTCCAGCATGGAGGAGTTCTTTGATAACTTTTGTCAAGGGATAGATGGGTACGGTCCGTTCTGGGACCACATGCTGGGGTACTGGAAGGCAAGCCAGGAGAGGCCCGAGAAGGTGTTGTTTCTGAAGTACGAGGACCTGAAAGAAGACACTGCTGGGAACCTGAAGAGGATCTCAGAGTTTATGGGGGTTCCGTTTTCAGAGGAGGAAGAGAGGAATGGAGTTGTCGAAGAGATAGTGAAAATGTGCAGTCTTAGTAGCTTGAAGGAGTTGGAGGTGAACAAGACAGGTAGGTCCATTTCCAGCTTTGAGGACAAGAGCTATTTCAGGAAAGGCGAGGTCGGGGACTGGGTTAATTATATCAGTCCTTCCATGGCGGAACGGCTCAAGAACATCATGGAAGAGACATTAAGTCCATTTGGATTGACGTTCCGGATAAACTAGAGATCCAGCTGATTCTTTACTTCTTATTTCACCTTCTGTATCGAATAATCAAGTGTGCAGCATGTTCGTGCATCTAATGCACTTGCATATATGAAGTGCACTAGTCAATTTTCATAAGGATATAATTTTCTCCTTTTTGTCTACTAAGTGCAATAAAGTTATAGCAATTCATAGCTATTTTCTACTGTGTAAGCCTATCTCTTATATCCTGGTTAAGCTATTCATGAAATTAAATCCTATAATCAAATTATTGCGACATGATTTTTTTTTCTTTTTGGAATGTATATTACAGTTTAGATGTCATTATTTTCGATTAAATTAAGATCTATGTCCAAATGATACTCATCGTGAAAGTTTTAAATGTCCAATTCCTACCACAAATGAGTTATTGAAACATAATTATATGGCTCTATAAATCAATTATTTGTCTCTAAAATCTTTTAGAGACCAGATAAACTAATTGACCCCGGTGTTGCCATCTTTATACCGTAGGCCTTTAGAGACAAATTTTTATTTGCATCTAATCAGTGTGACTAAATGAGAACCCGCGCATTGTGAATATTTTATATTATGAATTTCTCAAAAAATTTTATGTATTTAGAAATTATTTCACTTGAAAATTAAATGAGTTTTTTGGAGGATTACTGAACTTTAATCCAAAACCGGGATTTTCGTATCCTAAGTGGGATTTTCTTGTCCTAAACCAAAATCACACAATTTAAGATTAATATCTTAGAAATGTAAAATAGTTGAAATCAGGGACGGAGCCAAGATTTTCTTTTAGCAGGGACAAAGGATATCTTTAATGCATATGTGTTTTTTCAGCGGGGGCAAAATATTAAAAAAAATGTAATTTATGGGGTAAAATCTTTTAAAAAATGCAATTTATGGAAAAAATTATATGAGCCACAAATTTCAAGGGGGCAAGTGCCACTCTCAAGATACTGTGGTTCCATCCACGGTTGAAATTATACCATTTGAAATGAGAAAATAATTTTTAAGCCAAGAAACGTAATGTGTCGATTTTCAAATATAAAAAGACGCGTAATCTTAGACAATTATTTTAGGAAAGTAATAAGTAATTGGAAAAGAGAATTATCTAACATACATCTATAGTCGGGGAAAATTAATTATTTTCTCTACAATCATATCATAACTAAAACTTATCCATGAAATCTCTCGTTTTGATTCTATGTTGCGGTAGCAACAAATTAAGTAATTTAAGATAATTGTTTTGTCCACCCAATAGAATAATTGTTTTAGGAAACCGAAGTAATTAGAGATGGTTATCTAAGATAATTAAATTTGGAGAAGTAAATTTAATCCTGGTGAGAAAATTATTGATTTCATTCAATGATATGTATAGGCATAAATTATAAAATGTAAAATCATAAGAGGTAAAGGAGTTACATTCATTGACATATTTATTAGATCAAATAATGAATAGTGAAAATTTGCATACATATATTTATATTCTACATTTTAAATTATTAACATATTCCTATTTGGTTATCATAAGAAAATTTCCAGATAAAGTTTATAATAGCCATTAAAAAGTATTATATAATTATAAGCTAAGAGAGTTAAATTTATAATATATATGTATTATATAAATGAAATTTTAGGAGGAAAAGTCTTATAACTAGTTTTTGGATAATGATGTTGAAGTAAATATATATAGATGTATAATACACTAATAAAAAAGTAAAACTTTTCTCCAAAAATAGAAAATAATTAATATTGATTTTTATATAAATAATTTCCTAAAGTCTAAAGATTAGATGAATTATCATCTATCAAGACAAAATTGATAAATTATGTTCTATCTTGTGAACCTTATCAAGAAAATTAGAAAGTAATAAATAAGTATGCATTTAAATTTAAGTAAAAATAAGTATGCATTGTAAAACAATTAGAATAATTACAATAATAATTTTCTATTATATATTATTTTTGCTGCTTATTATCATAAAGATAAATCTTGAAATAATGAAGTGGTTGTTATATACAAACATATAATCGAGATTTATATAAATTAAAAAACGGAAAAAGGATTTAAAACCTAAAAATTAACTGCGTATTATTTCTTTGAATTTCAATTTGTATCATAATAATCTAAAAGTTTCATGAAAAGTTGACCTAATATAAAAAAAATCTATAATTATTAGGGATTATTACGTCATATATCCCATTGTTTTATCATTTTCTGAAATATATTCCATACTTTAAAAATTACTCAAAAAAGCTTATGATTTACATCTTATTCCAAATCTATCCCGCCGTCACAGAAACAAACATAATTTATTATTTATGATTTCCTTGAATGATTACATATAAAATCTATTTTTTTGACAGAAGAAATCAAATAAAATGAGTGGTTAAGATATGACCTGGCCTTTAGATTTTATTGCTGTTGACTTTTCCTTGAGATGAACAATTGATTGTGCTTCTGTCAGCCGTGAAACCAGATGCGATTTCGGTGGGCGAGATGTCTACAAAAATATATGGTGGTTATAAATTTTCTGTCGACGAATAATCTTCCAATTACTAAAATACAAGGTTGTGTGGAAGTGGAACACATGTAACGTTATTTATTTATAAATTTATTTTTCTTGTGTGTTAGGTCCACTGTCATATAAATTGAATTCATCTGAGAAAGTAATTTTCTATTTGGGATTGCTAGAAAATTCAAGGGCATACGATCTTTTTTATTTCTCTAATCTGAAAAACGCTTAAAATTAAATATGAGATAAACAATGAAGAAAATAATTGAAACACCTAATACGTTGGTGAAATTCTTAGACTAAGGCAAATATCCACGGACAGAGAACGAAGAATTTATTAGACAATAAGTTTAATATTGCAAACCTCGGATGTGCTACTCAATCCCAACCCCAATACAAACCGCACACCAGAAAAAGTCTTAACCTTTTTTGTTAAAAGAAAAATCTCTATCAATTCTCTCCACTTTCTCGTTCTAAAACCTATAAACAAGAAGATAATCCAAAAACTTACAAAGAAGATCACATATCATTGTTTTGTGATTTAAAATTCTCTCAACTGCCCCCCAAGGAACACAGGGCTCCACGGCAGCACGCTCTCAACTAGTAAAAGACCCCTTTATATAAAATATATCCTAATATTCGTTAGAGATATAATAATATCTCTCTCATTTAATATTTCTGATTTCTTCCACGCTCATCCGGACTTAATGCAATACTTCACCAACATATACTATTCGTTACAATATATCATCATAACATGGGTTCCCATTTTAAAGTGCCGCATGTGCGTGTCCAATTCGATCGGCTACAAAATTATAACTTGATACAAGGAAAAAAAAAAGAAAAAGGATTGAGCGGTCATCTGATCCAATGGGATCATAGGAAAATGGATTATTACTTGATACAATAAATTCCCTGTACTTATCTTATTATATTTTTTGGTACGTAGAACTTAAATATTATAGTATCATGAAAAATATTTTTACAATTTTATGGTAATAAAGGAGAGCCATAAATTTAAAACATGTGACATAAAAATACTAACAGTTAATAAAGAGGTATCATGTGGTAAAAAAAGAAGAAGAAGAGGAATTGGTAGGCTCACCATGAGAATCAGATCTTGAAACTCTAATGAGAGTGTGTGCCAATAAATAATTAATTTTCTCATGATCTACACAATTAATGAATCCAACAAAATATCACCAGGGAAAGAAAGGTAGAAATTATAAAAGCTAATCGCCCAAGACAGGCCTCGGAGATCGAATCTTAAAATTAATTAATGGTTTAAGCACACCTAATTAAAAAAATTTTTTTGCTTGGATAATTATAAATAAAATAAAGTTACTCATTTAACAATGGGACAAACAATAGCAGCAACTGGAAAGTCGCCAAAAAGGTGGCGTGTGGTCGATTTTTGTTTTCGGTAGGCGTCCTGTTGTTGATCTTACAATCGGAATCTTTAGGCTTGGTCTGGTACTAATAAAAGTAATTAATATATAATTATTAAAAAATAAAATGTTGATTTCAAAACAATTTAACGTGTGAAAATAATATTTTAAAAGTGCTGAAAATAAAATTAATATTTGATATAGGAAATAAGCTATAATAGTTTTCGTAAGCACTTTTTATCCCGCTAAAGAATATCACGTTTGAAATTGCAAAATTTAATCAAAATTATGGTTTTGAAATATTGCATCAGGCATGCTTCTCTTAAAATATTAAGAACTACTCACAAAAGAAAAGAAAGCATCTTCCCTATTATCACCCTTCTAAGAGAATCTTTGTACTAAAATGATACTAGACTCTACCTGCACGTATCTCCCCAATTGTAAGGATTTTTTTCGGTACGCTTTGGAAGACTTAGAACCGAATTAATGGTAAAAAGAATAAAATGTGAAAATTGGAAATAAAAATTGAAAAGTAAACAAAAATAATTGGATAAAAAGTGGGATTGAGAAGGTATTGTGTATAACACATATATCATGTGGTACCGTGTTATCAGACACATAAAAATATTCATTTTGTCAACAGTAATTATTTTGGTGATAATATTAATAATCAAGAGGAATTGGGAAATTGTATTAACTTGTGACAATGTCATGTGATATAATCATTACATATAAGACGTTCTCGGAATTGAAAGGTTGAGAGAAGAGAGTAATATGAGGAGAGGCTAACGAAGAGAGGGGGGAAGAATAATATAAATGGACAAGATTATCTTTCAACTCTTCTCTTTTACTTGTAAATTATATATTATATATAAACTAAGAGTAAGAGTAGGGTTTTGTTCTTCTCTTTGCCATTGCAGCAGTGGTTGCTTTGTAATCTGCACATTTCAGAAATATGGAGGGACGGGCTCCATTGGAATGTGGTATTTGGAGTGGGGTGTTGTGTAAAACCCGGCATTTTTCAAACATGCATATCTATACATATACTTACATATGCTTATATACATATATATTTATTATATACTTTTATGTGATCACATGTGGCTGGAGGAAAAAAAAAAAAAGAAAAAGAAAAGGGGATAGAAGCATGGGCTCCACGTGACTGCCCATTCCACCGCCTCATTCTTTTCATTTCTTTTGTTCTCTCTTTTTCTTTCTTTGTCCTGTTTTGCTAGGAAAAATCGAGAGGAAGAAGAAACAGAGCACGGGATAGAGAGAGAGAGAGAGGGAGAGAGAGAGGTGTCGAGATGACAAGGAAGAGCTGGACTTTGCTTTGTGGTTCGATTGTCGACCAATTTCAGGTATGTGGTGTGAATTTCCTATTCGTTTTGTCGGTTGGGGAAGAAAGCTCAGTTGAGGTTCATTAATGGCAGCCTGGTGTGTAGATGTTATTAGTTCGAAAATTTGATATGGCTAGGCTCCTCTGATCATTCGAATGGTGTGGCTTTTTATGGAATTGGATTTCGTTACACGGTTTGAAAGTTATCGCGATTTCAATTTCTGAAAATCATAATGAAACGTCAATTTCTACCTGCATTTTTGATCTGATTTCTTCATGTTTTGACATGCCGTTTGTTTCTAAAATATAGCCCACACTGTGAGCTTTCCAGAGACTCCAAGATTGTGGTATTCGGAGTTATATAGAGAGAGAACCGAACTTCTGAAGTTGGGCCATCGCACAGCTCGGGTCTGTTCTGTAACAGCCCGCACCAGCAACTTCGGGAGGCTCGTCAGGCTCGCTCAGACATCAGATTGTAGCGATTTTTGTTCGTACAAATACGTGTTTGAATATACTATTTTAGATAATTTTTCGGGATTTTTCCGAAATAGCGATATTAACTGTCATATTTTCCTAATGTGTGGGTTTATCGAATTTTCTTCCCTTGAGTCCAAAACTGACCACTTTCATATTCTTTAAGCTCGATTTTTCTTGCTGGTCATATCTGATTTTGGTGTTTATTAAGTCGATTTCTGTCTTCTCAAGTTAGAGATGTTATTTTTCGAATGTTTGGACTAATATTTTAAATTTTTGGTTGATTAAATCTTGCTTAGTTGAGTCAAATGCGGTGTTAACAAGTGATGTTGATTGCATATATTCACACATGGAGTGAAGTATTTATTTATATCATGATATATATCGGTTTGCTTTTAAGTGGTCGGTTTAGCTGAATCTAGTTCATATTTCTTTGATAAAGAGAGGTGAATAGACCAAGGCAAGTGAAGAGTGTAACGGGCTCGAGGTAGGAAGCCATTGGGGGGGGGGGGGGGGGGGGGGGGGGGGGGGGGGGGGATGAGTTATAACATTCTTCTTGATTGAGCTTCATTTATTTGATTATGCCTTTACTATGGAATATGAAATAACGTATTAGTTGGATGAATAAATTAGAGAAATCGATGGATTAGCTTAGACTAGCTCATTTAAATGTTCAGTGAACTAAGTTAGGATAAGTTAATGGTGCTGGAATATACTTATATTTACCCAGTTCTGGTTGATTTAGTAGTTGTACTGAGAGTTGATTTTCCATTAAAGTTGTTCGTATGTGCTTTACTGAATTGTGAGATGGAGTAATGGAAGTGCGAAGAGCTAGATATCTAGGAGTTGGTGAGGCTGGTAGAGGATGATCTGCTATTGTTTTTTTCTATGTATTTGGATGTGGTCACTAAACCCATTGTACCTAGTTTTGGTTATCAATATTCTAAGATAGTACCTAGTTATATAAGGTATTTAAGGTTGATAATCTGTAACTTATGAAATATGCTAGGATAGAAAATTTCTAAGAGGAGGATTCTGTATATGGGAAATGTAACGGCTGATGCTATTAGTGCATTCTATTTTAGATTTATTCGATCCTTTAAAGCCACTGTGGTGTAATTTGGCATGAGGACCAGTGGAGAGAATGATTTATTAGATATAAGTTATTTTCTAGACTATGCTTATGATTGATAGGGGCTAAGGATACCGATATTGTGCATTCTGAAGGTCAAGTTTGATTAACCATTTTGGGTGTTTGGTGAGTACTTCATTCTATTGTGAAATGATATATATATATATATATGTTATGTGAGTACTCTATTCCCTTGTAAAATGATATATTATAGTTATATAAATTATTTAAGAAGAATATAGTGATAGTTAGATTAAGGAATCGATCTTGCTATGTTGTGTGAAATGATTTGAGAGGTATTGTCTTTTATGTTCTATTTTGATTTGAGATATGCAGTGTGGTTGTGTATGCTAATTGTGTATGAGATATGTGATGATAACATGTTGTCATTGTAATGTGATTGAGATTGTGTTTGTATATGATGATATATGAGGTGAGATGGCGTGGTTGTGATGGATTATGCTCGCATTGTTGTTTAACTATAGCCTTGGGGCTGCTGGACCCGGCAGAATAGAAAATGGGGCACGAATGGCCGCTGGACTTGGCGGGATAGAAAATGGGGCCTTAACGGCCGCTGGAACCAGCAGAATAAAAAGTGGGGCACAAATGGCCGCTGGACTCGGCGGAATAGAAAGCGGGGCACGAATGGCTACTAGACTCAGCAGAATAGAAAGTGAGGCACGAATGGCCGCTGGACCCTGCGGAATAGAAAAAAGGGCCTGAACGTCCTGACTTGTCGCTAGGAAATGAGATTCTATGGTTATATTGACTGATTGTGTTGTATATTATTTGTCTGATATGTTTGCTGGAGATGTGGTGATTGTTGAGATTGTTGAAGATGTGATAATTGTTGAGATTGTTTAAAGATGTTTTGGGAAAGCCGTGATGTTGATAGAGTTTGATATGTCAGGTGATTGTGTTGTGAAGTTTTATGGAATGCTAGTGAATGAATATTTGATGTTTATATGATATTGAATATTAGAGAAATAGTGGGAAGAGTTGTGTGTATTTGTTAGTAAAACTTAAATTTAGTTATTGTATTGTATATAATTATTATTATAGTTGGTATCTATATATATATATACCGTGTATGTGTGCGGGTGAGATGATGATTTGATTGGAAATGATTGTATTATTTATCTAAATATTTGGTTATTTGCAATTAAATATTTATTTAATAATAAGTCTTTTTGCTTTGGAATATAGTACTCGTTGAGATTGCAGCTCACACCCTGCATATATTTTTCCAGATAAACTTCTAGCTGCGCGAAAGAACCACTTCTTGATATCGGAAGTCAGCTCGGAGAACTAGGTAGAGACCTTAGTTATTTGATAGGTATTTGTTTTTTGCATAGAATGTATTTGAATATACTACGACCTGGGACTTTTGTGTAGTTGGTTTAGAGTTATGGGTGAAAAGGACAATACTCTCTTTGAGATGTATATGCATATTAGAGCTTGCTGGGTTGGATATATATATATATATATATATACATTTTTGGGACATTTGGAAAGTAGGTTTTGATGTGAATAGTTTGTGTGATATGGGATATCGACAAAATTTAACGGAAGTTCTGCCGAAATTTCGGGTCGTGACATGTTGGCTCTTGTGGTCATGGGGCGTGGAATAAGCGTTTGCTCGACCCTCAGTTTAATTATCCAGGTTCACTTTCGGTTGTTGTGTGAAGGGTGGCTGAGAGCTTCACAAAAGGAAGGTTGCAGCAAAGTTCTAACAGCAAACCTGCAAGGGAGTTGAAGTGGATTAAGGGGTCCCGGCCTCCCTCGGGGTGGCTTAAACTAAAAACGGATGGATCATCTGCAGGTAATCCTGGAGTTGCTGGGGCTGGGGGCTTGCTTCGAGATGAGAGCAGGCAATGGATTTTTGGGTTTGCACAGAACGTCGGAATAGCCACTGCTATAGTGGTCGAGCTGTGGGGAGTCCTTACGGCACGACAAGAAATTTCATTTATTATGACAAAATCTCTTGCCACAAAGAAATGTTTGTCAAAAGAACCAGTTATATAGTGATAAAAGATAAGTTTGTCACAATAATTGTCAAATCGCGACGAAAAATAATTTTTCATTTCATTTTGTCATAAATAATACACTTACGATGACAAATGTGATTTTATTACAATAGTTTGTCATGGTTGCTTCGGTTGACAATTCGTTACGATTCTTAGCTGTAATATTGTGACAAGATTATTTCATTGCGAAAAAATTATCACAAAAAATCATATCAAAATTTACAGTGACAAAGATATGTGTCACTAATGACATGTTATATCGTGACAATTGTATTCTGTCTCGATAATCTCATTTTTCAACTAATAGTTACAAATTATTTTTCACAATAGATAGTATAACTTCTCATGATGAATGATTTTATCAAAAGAATTATTATTTACTTACGAAACATACTTGATTTTTTAATTTTTAAATAATTTATAATATTCACAAATTCATCATTTTTATTATAAATAAGTACTTTCTGGTAAAATTTGATCATCTATAGAATAATTTCATAATATTTTAATTTTCCATATTTGTTATTTGCAAAATAAAAACTTAAGTTTTAATTTTTTTTTCAAAGAATACGATCTAAATGCATTAATTTTTCAATTTTTCAAACGTTTGTTTTTCGGTCAATTGTGGTATCTAAAAAATATAATCTCTATTTTTTATTTTTAAAATCCTTTTAGTAATATTATTTAGTAATCATGAATATTTAAATTTTAAATTTAAATGAAATTTTTTAGTATGTGATTACTTAGTGAAAATTTTAAAGCATTTTAAAATTTTCATGATATATTAATCTTAAATGTTTAAGTTTTCAAATATTAAGTTCTCATTTAATAAATAATGAATTTTTATGTTGTAAATTAGTTTTTATTAGATATATATGTAAATGTGGTTGTATGTATGACTTTAAAAAAAATTGCGTTTTCCATAATTATTTTCATATTTATATGAGATCCTGTACATTGCTTTAACAAATAAAATAATCCTGAAAAAAAAGAAGAAAATAATCATTTATGTTGATAGTAAAAAAAAAGAAAAAGAAACAGGATAAACTTTAAATGGTCAAATGAGATGGGAAAAGTCAAAATAGAAAAATCACAATTTCTACCCGCCCCAACTCCCAAAATCAGAGAAAATTAGACCCAGTTTCTCTCTTTTCGTCTTCTCCTCCGCAGTTGCAGCCCTCTCTTCGTCCCATCTATACCTTCAACAGAGAAAATCGGAGAAGCTTTCTGCCTCGTCTCATCCTCTTCAGCTCTCTCTCTTCAACCACACTTTGCTGCCTACCCTATTTTCTCTCATAGCGATGGTTTTTAGCTTCTTGCTCTCATAAATTTTCATCGGGTCCCCTTCCTCGATGTCACAGAGACGGATCGGCCAAGAAGCTTTCTAGGTACACTTCAGAATTGGGGCTTTCCGATTCTATGTCCATGTTTGCTTACTGAGAAATTAAGCTTAAGTTGTCCTTGAAATCTGACTTACTTAAGGATGACTTATATTCAATTTTGCTTTGAGTTATCTATATGTGCTACTTGTCTCTGTTATTCACTTAAAAACTTCGATGGATTATTTTCTTGCCAGATGAATTTTGATATTGCATGTTTATTTGATATTCTTTGCAAAAGCAATTGGAGTGATGACAATCAATCTCGTAAACTTTTGGAGACTACTTAGGCAATGGTTATATGTTCCATGAGTTAATATTTTTCTTCTTTAAGTCACCGTGGTGCTCAGTTCCCCTCTTTGGTTTAGTTGATTGTACCGATCTTAACCAAGTCGTTTTTGCCAATTGTGCAGAAAATAGATGGAGAGAAGTTGGATGAAACTCATGGGTAATTTTTTCCTGGGGTATGTGGAAGGGGTTCGAGAGTTTATGTATGAAATGGTAAAGATTGAGGATGAATTCAAAATATTTTATACTAGATTTAATCAATGAATGATATATCACATAATTTATAATTATGTGTAGGAAATCTCTGAGGACCCTCGACCGGTGCCTAAAGAAGTCAGTGTGTGTTATGATGCCCATCACAAGAGGGCTACTGCCACATGGATCCATCCAAAAGCTCAAGAGAACTATGTATTTCACTCTTATATGAAAATATATTAAAAAGCTTTTTAGATATATTTATTTGCTTATAGAAGCTGAACCTATTATTTTTATTGTTAGTAATAGTGATACTTTGAATGATAAAATATTTTTTCCTTCACAGGAGTAAATGAAGGCTTGCATGCACAACCAACAGAGAATGACATTCCATTAATAGGAAGAGAGATATATTAGGAAGTTGTGAAGCCAAATCTGGGTATACTCGTGGACTTGGCTATGGTGCGAGGCATCATGCTAGACCAAGATCAACTGCTCGTTTCCATGTAGAAGGTAATAACTCTGAGAGAGAATCTCGTCAAGTGTTGGAGCAGAAGATTGGAAGTCAACAAGCTCAAATAGAAAGTCAACAAGCTCATATAGGAATATTACAGTCATCACATGCCAGTCTGGAAACCCAAATTCGAGATTTGCTTGGTCGACTTGAAGCAAGAGACACCTCTCACTCAAATCCTTAACGGTAAATAAAAAACTTCAACTTGTTGTTTTTCTTTTTTTGTCTATCTATTGGCTATATTGGTTAAATTTCAGTTATTCAATAGACATCAACTTCACAGAATATAGAAGGAAGTTGTTTGGTTTTTCCAGTAAATTGAATTGGGTTATTGATAAAAAAGGATAAGCTTGGATTTTTCTATAGGATGGAACTCATAATTTTCTTAACATTCTTCCAAATATTCTCTAACCCTTTTATTGTTGATCTCCATGCAATTACTTTTTTATTTTATAGCCATTTCATCATAGCCTCTTGAACCCTTTAAAGCAGCCTTTTGTTCGAAGATAACTGTTTATATATATTTTTTTTCTATGGAGACTTTAAGTTTTATTTTGCATTTTGATGATGTAGGCTTGTAGTTTAGATGCCTTATTTATGGATAAGGGCTGTTGTAAGATCCTGGAGCATTACAATCTAATTTTTATGAGTTGTGGCATGATAGCCATCACATAACAATCTAATTTTTATGAGTAGTGGTATCATAGCCATCACATATGTATTATTTTTAAATTACAACATGCTGATTGAATTTTATGTTTTGTATTTTGTAGATGAAAGTGCATTTGGACAATGGGAGGCGCATGACTCATCACGTAAATGGTTTAGAAAGATCATCTCTATATTCTAGGATGTTTGCTTTTAATTTCTAAGTTCAAGTAGAAGTAGTTCTCTTCTTAGACTTGTAATTTGGAATTTCTTTGACATTTTAATATTATAACTTTGGATTAATAGGTTAATATCTATTTGGTGCTCTTTATTCTAGTTGAAAATGTTTGTATTGCTTTCGTTTTTCACTAATTTTGTACCTCCAATTTGACCTATGATGACAGTATTGGATAAAATGTAACATTCGTCAAATTAACCGTATGAATTATAGATAAAATAATAATGATGAAAGAATTCGTCAATCATGACGAAAGAATTCGTGAAAAGAGGAATTTAATTTTATAAAATTTTAGAAAATTAATATTTTCAAAAAACTATTAATTATTCCTAATTACGAATTTTTAATTTTATTAATTTTGTTATTTTGACGAATATTTCGTCATGTATATTATCACGAGATATTTCATTCGAAAATTAAAGATCGATTTTTCATGACAAACAACATTTATTGCAACGAAATCATCTTAACATTGTGACATTTCATTTTGACACGATAAAATGATTTATAACTATAAATTTTAACAATATGTGATATGATATTGTGATAAAGTAATATTTTGTCACGACAAACTTATTAAGACGAGCTTATTCTAACAAAAGCTTTGACAAAAAAAATTTGTCACGAGAAACATTTAGTGACAAATACTAACCATATTTTGACAAAATATTTTGTAGTAATAGTCTAATATTCTTGTAGTGCAGGCTTGGAATGGGCGTGGAGAATGGGTCATCGTCATGTCATATTGGAGGTGAATTCGGATATTGTACGACGTTTTGTGCTTAATTTGGTCCCATGTGAACCGCATTTGGTTTTCCAGGTGGACCCCATTCGTGAGTTGTTGAATAGGGAGCGGAGCATTTAGATCCATCACACTTATCGTGAGGGAAATTTTTGTGCTGATTGGCTGGTGAGGAGTGCTTGTTAGCTGCCCTTGGGAGTTCATGTTTAGCAGCACCCCTGACAGATCCATCACACTTATTGTGAGGGAAATTTTTGTGCTGATTGTCTAGCGAGGAGTGCTTGTTAGCTGCCCTTGGGAGTTCATGTTCACCAGCACCCCCAACGAGGTAGGACTCTACTTTTTGGCGATATTTTTTGGACTTTCATACCCCGCCTCTGTATCACTTAGATTATTTTTTTTTGTTTTTCTACTGGGCTTAGCTCCGTTATCCATAAAAAAAAAAAGAGCAAGGGGATTTTTTTTTTTACTCTTTATGAGATAAGATAAAAGATATATATGCATATACACCAACATACTTCTATAATTTTTCTGTTGTCGAGATATAACCTTTGGCTATATTGTTTCCATATAACTATAGTAATGTATTACATATTGCTGTTGCATGTTAAAGCTAGATCAGTGACCTTCTGGTGCATATCAGTGCAAGAAAATGGGCCACTCGGAAGGACTGGAGTCCAGCTTGCTGTCTAAGTCGTTGCAAGAGGTCCTGTATTCAGTCACCGTCGTCCCAGTGGGACTTTTCTGTCTCTTCATTTTGTTTTACCTATTCTTGTTCTGTGAGTCTTCATTATAATCGAAAACATGGACTAATATAGAGGGATATGAGAAAGAAAATAAATTATATCCGGTGAGAATTAAATCAAAATTATCAGCTTGGTTCAAGAACGATTAGTTATACATAGGACTGCATCACACCCCACTCTCTTTTAGCAGGAAAGATAAAACAATAAATTTATACATTGCGTTTCATGGAATATACATTTACGTATTCAGTACTGGCCGGGCTTTCTTATATATACATGCTATCTCAACCTCACCCCAAACTCACCCCCATCAGTATCATCCCCTCGTTTCCTCCATGGCCGAAAACTCAAACCCTTCATACAATGATCAGCAAGAAATCGAAGAGCTAATCTCTTCTCATCCTAAACAGAAAGGGTGGCACCGCTCCGGCCTCGCCCTATACCGGAACTTTTGGTACCTCTTAAAACTTCTTCCTGGGGTCATCTTGTCCCAGCGCCACTTCACAGCACGAGATTCTGACATCCTCCTAGCCTCAAAGCCCGAGTCAGGCACCAGATGGCTCAAATCCCTGGCCTTTTCTGCCCTCTACTGGGCACAGTTCCGGCCCTCCGAGGCCAATGCCAATGCCAACCACCCCTTACTCTCCTCCAATCCCCATGCACTTGTCCATTTCTTGGAGCAGAAGTGCAGCGGGCAGCCGGCGGGGCATGTTCCCGACTTGACTGGCTTTGCCAATCCGCGTCTCTTTGCTACCCACATGCCATATGATTCATTGCCGGAATCCATCCGCTGGTCCCATTGCAGGGTAATGTCGGCTGAATTTAATTGAAACTTCCATTTTAAAGATGGAGGAGGGAGAGGGTAGACTGACTTTTGATGTTAAAAGGGCGAATTTAATAATGAAGTTTCCGCTATAATAAGAAAATTTGACAAAATTCTTCTTCAAAAATTTTCAATGTATATTTATTTGCATGTACAGGTGATTTACATTTGTCGCAACCTTCTCAACGCGGGGGTGTCAATGTGGCACTTTGTGGCCCATGTCGATGCAGGGCACTGAGCAGGAGGCTGGTCAGGCATGGAGGAGTTTTTTGATAACTTTTGTCAAGGGACAGATGAGTACGGTCTGTTCTGGGACCACATGCTGGGGTACCAGAAGGCGAGCCAGGAGAGGCCCGGGAAGGTGTTGTTTCTGAATTACGAGGACCTGAAAGAAGACACTGCTGGAAACCTGAAGAGGATCGCAGAGTTCATGGGGGTTCCGTTTTCAGAGGAGGAAGAGAGGAATGGAATTGTCGAAGAGATAGTGAAGATGTGCAGTCTGGGTAGCTCGAAGGAGTTGGAGGCGAACAAGACAGGTAGGTCCTTTGCCGGCATTGAGAACAAGAGCTATTTCAGGAAAGGCGAGGTCGGGGACTGGGTTAACTATTTCAGTCCTTCCAAGGCGGAGCGGCTCAAGAACATCATGGAAGAGAAATTGAGTCCTTTTGGATTGACGTTCTGGGTGAACTAGAGCTCTAGCTGATTCTTCACATCTTATAATTTCGTGTTCTATATCGAGTGTGCAGCATGTTCGTGCATCTAATGCACTTATATATACATGAAGTACACTAGTCAATTCCATAAGGATATAATTTTCTCCATTTTGTCTACTAAGTGCAATAATGTTTTAGCAAAGCTATTCTCTACTATGTACACCTACTCTTATTGGTTTTCCATTTTCAGGATAATTTTAGAGGCGTTTTTCTTTTTTTCGGTTTACAATTATGAGGGCTATTTTACTTTTGCATATAGATAAATATTATAAGTTTTTTTCCCATTCAATTTGGGCCTTGACCATTTATTAGCCTATTTTGTCGGCAACAGAGTATAATATGAAGATTAATACTAAATGATAATAAATGATCAATTATTAGTTAGATTGACATACTTTCAGGTTCATGTTTTTGTCGCCCCCCAAACATTTATATGTTTTTTTTTTCTATTTGTTAAACATAATATTGGTACAAGTTAATTTGGTTCCATCCAGCCTTGCATCCCAAGACACTGTTTCCTGTCTTGACTGGCCATCAAAAACAGGCTGACCACTCTAGACCGGAGAGCAAAATTGTGGTAAGCCGTGTAATGCAGCCCAAGAAAATGGGGATCTCTAAGTCCATCTGGAACAGAATGTTGCAGCTTAACGGATTAGGGCTAGTAGTGATTGTAGAGATTGGAATTATGAGCTGCGATGGGCCATTCGGACTTTAAAAGGCAAAGCCATTGAGGTGATTGTGCCTAGATTGGCTTGCCATGCTCATATTGATTGTGTATAGGATGTAAGAAATGAGAGAATTCACTTGAACCAACTCTACTTATTTAATTTTAGTTGATATAATTTGAAAAGAATTAACCTAAAAAATGATAGTGGATGGCAACTAGCCTTTTCCCCTTATTTTTGGTTTTGAGTTTCTTCTCCTTGTTGAATTTCACATCCTTCTGTTTTCTCTCTTCATTTCTGCTATCTCAATTAAAAGCCACATCTATCATTTTTATATGCTTCTCAGAAAACATTATGCCACTAAATGTAATATTATAAATAAACTCTAATCTAAATAACTATTAATCAATACTCTTACACGAGAGATTATTTTATCCATGTCCATTTAAAATAAGAAAAGATAAAATAGAGTGCAGAAGAGATACAATCTTACGTATTTAGGTAGTTATCTTCTGCCTATTGTCATCTTTATATTCTCTCATGTTTAGTGAAATATTTGCTAATTAATGATTTTGATTCATCGTAGTTTCATCTTTACGAGGAACATTAGGATTTTGTATATCAGATTAGGTGGTACCCTATCTTAAAAAATACGTGTACAACTTTTATATATCTCTCATTTTCAAATAAAATCTTCTTCAATTATTTTCTTAAGTTAATATAGATTTTCGTATGTAGAGAGTAGTCATCATTAATATTCCAGAAGTAACCCAGTTGTTGACAATTTCATATAAAATAGTCAATTAATCTCAAAGTGTTGTTCAATGAACTCAAGTATCCAAATTGGAAATCTTTGAAAATTTTATTATATTTTTATTCTGGTGCGTAGGATTTCATAGTTCATATACAAATATATATATATATATATGTTTAATGAAATATAATGCCATAATTTAATAAGATAATTCAACAACATAAAATTGATATATAATTGTGGTAAAGCAACAATAATATTTCCTACTATTATTAAGCAACAATAATGTTTCCTATTATTATTAACATGTAAATAAACTAATTCATATGATTAAGTGTCATATAATTGATTCAAATAATACTTGACTGAAGTTGTTGTCTCCCACAACGAAGCGAGGATCAACTTTGCCTATTAGATTTATTAACTAGCAAAAGGCAACAGTTTATCTTACATAGGTTACCAGTAAGACAGAATACAACATATACGTACTTGATACGGCACTGGCCGTACGTTATTGTTTTTTGTTGCTTCTATACCACACGCGAGGAATTAATAGGTTGAAGATTTATAACTATTTAGCTCGAGCTAGCGTAGTTTGAACGGCAACCTGAGCGGGCTTAATTTTTCATCCATGATGTGTTGCAGACGTTCCGCCATAGAAGGACTGAAATAATTAACCCAGTCACCGAGCTTGCCTTTCCTGAAGTAACATTTGTGATCAGAAATGTATCTCTTCCCAGTTTTATTCACCTCTAACTCCTTCAAGTTACTCAGACTGCACATCTTCACAATCTCTTCAATAACCCCAAGCTTCTCTTTCTCTTTAGAAAATGGGACCCCCATAAAGTCTGCCATCTTGTTCAGATTCTCCACGGGGTCGTATTTCAAGAACAATACCTTATCGGGCCTCTTCAGTCTCTCGTTCCAGTAGCCCAATATATGGGTCCAGAATGGCCCGAAAACCATCGATCCCTCTGCATATGAAATCGAACATCTGCTCAATGGGCCAATCCCCTGTCAGAACTCCAGGGCTGGCCGTGGACATAAAGTGCCACACCAATATACATAGGGATGATGCAAGCTCGTCTTGATGAAAGCACCAAGTTCGGCACGATCGATCTTATTGAGATTGTATTGAGCGAGCCAAGTTTAATGGTATTCGCCTCAAGAAGTTCACGAGTCTAATCGAGCTTTTATGATACAGTTTGTTATAAGCATTGATCTTGTTTGGAGCTAAATGAGCTCGACCTCATTCGAGTCTATACGGCTCGAGCTCAAGCACAGTCGAGTCAGAGCTCTTTTTGATTCACTAGGCCGAGCCTTGTTGTACAATGAGCCAAGTCGAGCTCGGATATTGAGGCTCGACCGACCTCGAGTTCAAGAGCAAACGATCGAGCCGAGCTTCATTAATTTACAATTAATCCGGCCTCGACTCAGCTCATTTAATTTACACCCCATTTTTCACCGGTGGGTATTCAGACTGGCACATCATCATCTAGCTCTTCAATGACGGGGCCCACTCTTCTCTTCCTTTTCAGAAGAATGGGACTACCACAAAGCCTGTCATCTTCTTCGGAGTTAGTTCCCTACAAGATCGTCTTTCATCTTCATCATCTCTTCAATCCCGTGTCTGGAAATCACCTGGCATATGTAAATCATCAGGTAAAATCATTAGAAACATCTAATCAGATATATGAGATTATAGGACAATATTGTCTATTGGTTTATAAGTTGTACTGAAATTAATTGGATACATTCTAGCATTACCACCCAACTTGATCCAAGCAATGTGGCCCATCCAACGAGAACGGCTCGAGCAAATAATTTGCTCGCTTCCCACAGACAAAGGTTGGTTCGGCCCAGTCTACCTCTACGAGAACTTCCGGATCTCCAAATGGATACTCACCGCCCTCGTCTCCATCCGATCCCACTTCATAGCCGACAACTGGGACATCCTCCTGGTAACCAGGCTAAAGTCCGGCATGACCTGGTTCAAAGCCCTTTGCCTACTCCACCATTGGCTGGTCCCGGTTCTGTCCTTCAGACCCCGACCATCCCTTGCTCTCCTCCAATCCCCATGACCTCGTCCCTTCCCTCCAGTACAAACTCTATGCAGATCCCGAACATTTGCCGGACTGGACCGACTTTCCAAATCCCCGACTCCTGGCCACCCACATTCCGTACGAACTGTACTGTTGCCAGATTCAGTCCACAAATCAAGTTGTCGGGTAATATCAAAACACACATCCTATATATACCATTAAACACGTACGACTCTAATATTATTCCATTTGATATTTAGACGATATTGCATAATTTCCACGGGTGATTTACATATGCCGGAACCCGCTCGATACGGTCGTATCATTGGGGCACTTTTTGGGCAATGCGCAGCCTGGGCACGTGACAGGGGATTGGCCTATCGAGGAGATGTTTGATTCCCTATATAGAGGAATCGATGATTGCGGGACGTTATGCTGGACAGTTGGAACGCGAGCGTGAAGACACCCGAAAAAGTGTTGTTCCTTAAGTACGAGGACATGAAGGCTGACGACCCCTTCAGGACTTTGAAGAAGATCGCAAGCTTCACAGGAGTCCCTTTTTCCGAGGAAGAAGAGAGGGACAGAGCCGTCGAAGAGATCGCAAACTTGTGTAGTCTGAGTAACATGAAGAAGTTAGAGGTGAGTAGAACAAGAAAAGGAAAGCACATGGATAATAAGCATTTCTTCAGGAAAGGCGAGGTTGGTGACTGGGTAAATTATTTCACTCCTTCCATGGCGGAACGTATGCAACGCCTCATGGAAGAAATTTGATGCCTTAGGACTCATGTACTTATATAAGTCAGTCAGGCAAGAAATTTGACAGGGTCCTATATGTGGTCATCCCGAATATATTTTTACTTTATGTTGAGTCCAGTAGATGCACATGTGCATTGAGAATACATTTTCTTTTTTGAAATCGTGCTCTAACCGCAGCCTGGAGTGAAACTCACTTCGATCGGGCGGACGTACGATCTTCAAACTCCGAATATTTTTCTAGTAAAATGATGGACCTGGTTCATCAATCTTGTTTTAAATAGTCATGGCTGCTAGCTAGCTTCTGGAAAAAACCCAAAAGGCCACGGCAGATTGTTTTCCATAAGACTATATATCTCCAACTTTTCCACTATGGAAGGACTCCGCGTTTCACTATCCACCTTTGAATTTGGAGAGCAATATAATGTGCCATGAGTCTTGTTGATCCTATTTTAGATCGGGTCTCACTTCGATGCCTCGTTCATTGATCTAAGTAGGCACGTAAAGTTGGACACGAACTTATGAATTTATAAGCAATAGATATTGCTTTATGTCCTTTATAAATTTGAGGGGTCTAGGCAACGTCCTGGTCAAGTGGTAGAAATTATAATATTGAAAAGTCATCTTCAGCGCTCATAAGAGTTTTTCTTTTTTCTTTTTTTTCCCCAAGTGTGCATCTTTAGTATCCGTAAACCCAACGGATCTCGACTAATTCATGATCGAGTCTAGTCACCCGATAATAAATAAAGATCTTTCATCGTGAATTTTCTCTATTCAAGTTGAATTCAAGATCTATTGTATAAGGAGAGAATAAACTCTTGAACCAATCAATTTAGAGTATGTACTAGGATACATAAATACTTGCGTTTGGTTTTCGAGTTGGATAAGTGATCCAACTCAACTTGATTTTGTATAATGATTTTAAGTGTTGATAAATATATTGATGTATGATAATATATATATATATATATATAGATGTGAAAGTAGATGAGAAATTTATTATTGAAAATTTGATTTTAAAAATTATTAGGAAAAAAAGTAAGTGAGAAAGTATTATTAAATGAAAGTTTACAAATGGCAAGAAAAAAATTATGAGTGAGAAAGTATTATTAAATGAAAGAAAAAAATAAAACAGTAATTATTATATTGTTAAATTTGAGGAGGAATAGAGTTCAATCGGGTAAAGGTGAATTATTATATAAAAAAAAGCCAAGTGTTATAAGATTTCCCTATTCATTAGTGATTGCATGCAGCCTATATATCATTATCGTTTTACGGCGCTCCCATGCAGCTATGACTACGATATGCAATAAGGCAACTTGAGCCGGACCTATGAGCACGAAGCTTTAATTGCTTTAGACTTGCCAAGAGTATATTATTTTTATATATTTTTTGGTAGATTATATGAAATTTATTATGTTTTGTAAACTAATTAATACAAATGAAAAAAATATTTATTTGGAATTTTTTGGGCAAGTAAATATGTTAGAGATTAAATTAAGTCAATTAATCAAAAGATGATGTAGTATATAGGTCCTCACATGTTATTAAGAAGTTTTAAATTCAACGTTCAGTGCTTCAATGCAGCTTGTCTATGTACGAAACGAACAATGCAAGCTTTAATTACTTTTATGGGTCTGCCATGAGTAAGAGTAATTTATTCATCTTCCCTAGAAACCTTTTTCTCTTACTATATATATCAGTCATTTTGCTCGGACATTTTCATGTGAAACTAGTCGGTCAAGGACCAATCCTTTACCCTCTCTCCCCGCCGTCGATTGACTTTTCCTTAGGGCCGCCGTGATCTCAGTCCGTCCACCAACTCCATGGCCAACAACCACCCGAACTCACTGCCTCCACCATCATTCAGGAGAATACGATCACAAACTTGGCCACAAGAGAACGATGACGACATTGACCTCAAGGAGCTGATCGCTTCCCTCCCCAAAGAAAAAGGCTTTATAAGTCCCATCCAAATACTGTATCGAAACTTCTGGTGCCCCTCGGGAGTCTTCCTTGGCGTCCACTCCTTCTGCCGTCACTTCACCGCACATGACTCTGACATCATACTCGCGAGCAAGCCCAAGTCAGGCACGACATGGCTCAAGGCGCTCGCCTTCTCCACCCTTCGCCGTGATGTGTTCCCTCCCTCTGCCAACAACCACCCTTTGATGTCCAGCAATCCCCACGAGCTCGTCCCCTTCTTTGAGTTCACCATCTACGGGCAAGCTGGTGAGCTGCTTGACTTGGCTAGTTTCTCCGTCCCACGGCTCTTTGCCACCCATATCCCACATGATTCGCTGCCGGAATCAGTAGGCCAATCCGGCTGTCGGGTAAGAATACCAAGAAAGTAATATATTAGTAGCCCTGTTATATTAGTATTACAAGTCATAGAGTCCGTGCGTTACACGAGATGGTTTGTGTTTGATTTTTATGTTTTTTAAAATTTTATCGTATATTATATGAGTGTTTTGAAATTTTTATGAAATCGTAATTTATTATAATTAAAACTATATATATTAGATATATATGGGTGACTTGATAAAGAACGTTTTCTATTTTTACTATAACTAGATGAAAATCCGCATGTTGTACGAACGATTACTAAAGAATTTAACAATAGAAATCCCGAAATATAAAAAATTATTCATATTGCTAATTAATGTAAATTTTGATCTTAATATATATATATATATATATATATTAGTGATTGAAGGATTTTCAATTATTAAAGCAACAACCATATTAAATATGGAATAAAGATTTCATTAAAACAATCAATATCAAAATAATTAGTTTGAATGATAAATTAGTTAAAAAAATTCATTCTACAAATCAAAATTCAACTAAAGAATAAGAATGAATAAGAAAAGTCTTACCATTACTAAAGCGACGTTTATAATGAAACTGGAATAGAGGTCCTGTTAAAATAATCAATATCGAAATAGTCAATCTCAAATAAAGTTCATTCAACAAATCAAACCTCAATCAAGAAAAGAAAATTTTGGAAAAGATTATTAAAATAGTCAAATATCGAAGCAATTAGTTTGAAATTTGCATTAGAAAATTCATTCTACGAATCAAAATTCAACCAAAGAAAAAGAAAATTTTGGAGAAGAAAGGAAAAAAGAGGTTTAGAGTTATATATACAATACTGTTCTCCTTTAAGAAAGTAGCTGAGGTTGCGTACTAAGAAGAACAAGAAAGAGAGAAGAAATGACATCTGACCCACAACCAAAATGTCAATGGGAAAGAAACAAAAGAATGCACCAAACTCAAATTAAATTATATTTAGTCCATACAAAACATGAATTGAGAGTTTACTTGGTTAGTGTGCTTGTTCTTCCTTTGCCTGCCTCTCTTTGCTCAACTAGTGCAGTATATATATATAAACGACACAATATGAACGACAATATTATAAGCAAACAATATTATATAAATGGCAATTTGATTTTAGTTAATATTATAAGAATATATTTGTCCATAATGTAAAGGGCAACTCTATAAATATTATAACCCATCATTAATATTGGTTTCCTACTCTACATTTTGCTACAATCTATATGAATGGCAATTCGATTGTTATAATATATGAATGGCAATTCTGCATATAATATATATATTCTATTGCATAATTAAAGATAAAAAAATCCTTGATACATAAGTGATGACGTAGCAAAGCGAGCGAGCTCCGTTTTTTATTTTTGATAATGTGACAGTATGAGAATTCGGCTCGTACTTTGTTTTCATATAAGTATGTCACAGTGTATATATATGAGTCTATTGTATTCTCAAATGTCATTTATCCTAAAAAGAAAAAAAATTGTGCTAGAATGTGAGAGAGAGGATCAAGTACTACAAATCTAGAGATTTGCGGTTCATGGTGGTGTTTATAGGTGTCCCGTGTGGCATTCGTGTTCGGCATCACTTTAATATTTCATGAACCATCATCTTTAAATATTGAGCAGGTCATTTATATTTGCCGGAACCCACTCGACACGATCGTCTCATTCTGCCACTTCGCTGCACAAGTTAAGCCTGAGCTCTGGTCGGGTGGACGAAGCTCCATGGAGGAGTACTTGGATTATTGCTGCAGAGGGATCGAAGCGTTCGGTCCATTTTGGGACCACATGTTGGGATACTGGAAGGTGAGCTTGGAGAGGCCCAACAACGTGTTATTCCTAAAATATGAGGACCTGAGGGAAGACACTGCGGGGAACCTAAAGAGGATCGCGGAGTTCATGGGGGTTCCTTTCTCGGAGGAGGAAGAGAGGGATGGTGTGATTGAAGAGATTGTAAAGTTGTGCAGTTTGAGCAGCTTGAAAGAGTTAGAAGTGAATAAAACTGGCAAGCCGGGCGTTTGGTCGACCGAGAACAAGACGTACTTCAGGAAAGGAGAGGTCGGCGATTGGGTTAATCATATGACTCCTTCCATGGCGGAAAAGTTGGAGAGGATTATGGAAGAGAAGCTGAGCCCTTTTGGGCTAAAATTTAGAGTGAAATAGAGCCACGCTTCCCCTCTTACGTACTTTTTTTTTTCTGGGTTAAAATGGATGTTGATGTGCCTCATAAGGACAGGGAACTAAAAATAAAGATGTATCATTGTACTAAGCTCACGAATCTCCCTTATAACCTAAAATAATGCATGTGTGAAATTCTCCGATGGGAATGAAGCTCGGAAGTTCTTGTTTTATCTGATTGAAGCGCGAGAATGGAGGGCAAGTGTGATCTGCGTGAAGTAGCAAACAATTTCGTCCTGAACAAAGGCACGGCCCATGACTGTTCAGAACAAATCGAGCAAAGACGACGTTCATTTTACAAGTGCTGGAGTTTGACAAACTTCACATAAGAGGTGGTGTTACCGGGACAGAATTTGAAAATGAATCAAGATAACTTACCAACAGTCAAAATGCCCCCGTATGGCGAGTAGACTCGACCCTATAGAATTTCTTTCAGGTCACCGAGAGTAAATACACTTCCGTACAGCCATAAGCTAGAAATCATGTATAGCCCCCATTACAATTTGGGTGAGCGCATACATTTATGATGGGTAGAAGGCAGCTGCCTTCATTTAACAACAGGAGGTCCGGCGTAGAAGGCAGGCCAGGACCGAAGGTGGAGTAATCTGTTGCAAAATATAGAAACGCGACTCAATAGGTATTGCTTTATGTCCTATATAAATTTGGGGGACTCAGGCGACGTCCTTGTCAAGTGGTAGGCATTAATAATATTGAGAAGTCATCTTCCACCACTCATAAATAGGTCCAACTGCCCTAAATAACTCTAGAGTTATTTTATTTATTTATTAATGTGCACCGGGTCACTTGATATTCGAAGGCTCAATGGATTCCGACTAATTCAGAATTGAGTTGAGTCACCCACTAAAGGGTAAAAAAAAAACTCTTCCGGCGGCGATTTCTCCATTTACAAAACTCGACTTCGATTCTTATATTTTCCTATTATGAAAGAAATCTTCCATAATATAGACACTTGAACCATATCATTAAAAAAAAAAAACTTGAACCAATCAATTAAGAGAATGTACTAGGATACATAATTACGTGTTATAAGGTTTCATATTCATAATTGATTGCGGTCTAAAGAGGGTGTAGTATAGTGGTATACATTCTCGTTTGATTTCTCAATAGCTCCAGTTTAGATATTAAGTGGGACGCCGTGCACTTTTATTAGATATTAGGATTTTCCATTTCATTATTTTAAGCCTATATGCCTCCCTTGTAACCGAAAAAAAAAAAAGAAAAAAGAAAAATTGATTGCGGCCTTATCATTGAAGAGATAGTGAAACTGTGCAGTTTGAGCAATTAGAAGAAGTTGGAAGTTAACAAAGTCGGCAAGCCAGCCATCGCTTACGTTGAGAACAATGCTTAGTTCAGGAAAGGAGAGGTGGGTTAATCATCTGATTCCTTCCATGGTGGGAAAGCTGGCCAGTGTTATGGAAGAAATTAAAGCTGAGCCCTTTTGGGCTGCAATTTAGAGTAAAGTAGAGAGGGGGGTGCGTCGCATAATGGTGTAAGTACACGCTACCGCTTCAATCCTATTATGTGGAATTTCCTGAATATCTAGCTATAATTTTCATTTGTATACCTATTTCTTTACTAGGCATATACAGAAGCTTTGGTCTCTTTTATTACCACCCATGACTTTTGGGACAATTCCTAGTTAGAGCTCGATCTGAGATTAAATACTCTTTTTTCTCAAATTATTTATCTCTGCAGCTTCTTTGATGTTATGAGTACAAGTTTATGCAAGAGAAAACCTAGCTATTTGTCACTTATCACCAAAAGTTCAGGATATTCCAGTACTTAAAAAATAGATTAAGAAAAAGTGACATCCTATTGTAGGCAGTTACTCTTTTGGATGTAAAATAAGGAGTTTAACCCCGAGAAATTATATTGAAAATGAGTAATAAGTTCACGAAGGGGATAGATAAACAGCAGTCGAATTTTCTACTGGAAAAACAGTACTCGGATTTCATCGCCTAACTGTAGATATTCGAGATCATCCAGAGAATGCCCCGGTATATGATCTTTCAACGGGTGAACAGGTTGGACTGGATTATGGTAATTGAAGAAGTTGAACCATTTTGGGCTAAGATTGTACGTGGAGGGAAACAGGATCTTTTCTCCTTCTTTTGTATTTCTCATCTATTGGTGATTTGGTGTTTGCATGAACAAGCCAAGCCCGTCTTTAAAATGAAAATTCGTAGTTAAATAATAATAAATATAATGAAATGTTAAAAGGTAATAATAAATGAGAGTAGCTTAAGTGCTAACACACACGTGTGCCAGGGTGAAGACCTTTTATCAGGTTGAGATGGAAAATTCCGTCTGAATCGTAGATGAGACGAAAATTTTCATCTCATTATTTTGCAACGAGGCTTTTTGAGATTGACCTTGAGAAGGAAAAGTTCGTCTCTATATCATGCAGAGACGAAGTTTTTTGTCTCAATTGTCTGTCTCTATAGGAGCAAATTCCTGTAGTGGATGAGCTGAGCTTTGATCGACTCCATCCTTCTTCATTGCTTGGCGTCCAAATCGAGAACCCTGCAAGCACTCCATTGCTCTGCTCTGATTTCGAAAAATTTCTTTTCCAGATTTTGAAATATGTTATTTTATTTTTCATCTTTTGGGTAGTTGATTAATGTCTGATAAAAATGTAGTCTTTGAATTGATTTCTTTTTCTGGATTTATGTGTACTATTCATGTTGGATGCAATGAATGGAACAAAACTAGTTTGTACCACCGCACCCTACTGCTCTTATGTCTTAATGCCTCCCAAGCACTAGCGACCGAGAAGCTATTACCGTGATCCTTCAACCCAAACAACTCTGTCCTCAAAACCTTCCAGCAGAATGGCATCTGTTATTTCAGGTGGCGAATGCAACCTCCTTTGTCGTCTTGCTCTACTATGTTTGGAAAATAACTCGGCAACTGTGAGTTGAGCTCGCTTCGTTTGATTTCGCAATTTGATTTTACCTCTACTCACTACACAATAAAAGTCAACAACACAATTATTACTTTTTCATTTTTTTCAATTTTTTTAATCAATTAATTCAATTTTTAATAATAAATTCTCTCAACTATTCATTACTTTTTTCATAATTTCACAATACAATCATTACTTTTTTTAACTATTCATTGCTTTTTTATTTTTTTTCTCATAATTCAACAACACAATCATTACAAATCAATTCAAATCAAAACTCAACTCAATTCTAAAACTAAATATACTATTAATGTCTGTTCCTACAACCAATAAAATGATTGATGAGAGGGCTGAATCTGCACCGGTTATCAAACCAGAAGTGCACAGACAGACTGTCCATTATTCACCTCATGCCTTAAGGGACTAGAAACTTCTCCCTTTAATGAGATAAGCTCTGACCCAAGCTATCCAAAGCGTCCGAGCCTTATAAAACAACAACCAAATGTATCTGAGACTACAAGTCAATATTCCAAACCACAACCTCCCTTTAATCCCCGGGCCTAGCTCCTTTTTTTTGTTAAGAAGACGAGACAAACAAGTTTCCATGCTCCCCTCTGCTTTTCCCCTTCCATAGGAAAGCCTTGCATCTCTTTTCCACTTCCTTCAAAACTTTCTTTGGTAAGGTGAAAGCGCTACACCAAAAGTTGAGAAGAGAGTGAACACCCAAGTACCTTACGGGCAGGGGCGGAGTCAGGATTTTCATCCAAGGGGCAAAAATGTTACTTGATATAAATAGTACATAAATATTTTTTTTCAGGGGGCAAAATACTAATTTTACATAGAAAATTTCATAAATAAACATACTTTTGAGACAAAAGTTTAAAAAATCTAAAGTTCAGGGGAGGCAATTGACTCGGTATGAAAGTGATCAGCCATGGCGGCAATTTTTTAGTGAACAGTCTGGCTTCGATTTTGTGGTGACTCTGATCGAGGTTAGAGTACTATCAACACATGACTGTTTTGCTTTGCTAGGAATTAAATAGCATATAGAAATGGATTGTGTCAATTATAAAATAGAGATTGGGTTATTTGAATATTTTTGCATATATCATACTACATCAGGGCCACATGTTCATACGATTGTATGTCATTGATCATCGATGTTTATAATCTATATTACATTGTCGAATTCAAGATCCTCTTCTGGCATCATGATGGGTACCAAAACTGAATTCCAAATCGAGTAGATCAATAGTCTAGGCGATCTTAATTATAAGATACAAGAGAACTCACATGATGACTTGAACTAATAAAGATATTGTATATATATACTAGTGTATTTACACGTGTGTTCACATAAAAGTTTCTCGATTGAGTTGTAAGACATAATAATAAAATATACGCAAGATTTAACTTTCATTACAAAAATACCATTATATGTAACATCTCTAATTTTTTGTTTATTGATTAGTTTAGGAGTACCAAATCAAATAAATATGAAATTATGGCAAAAAAAGTAAATATGAAATTATGTAATTAATCACTAAAATATATTGATGAAGTTTTACTTAAATAAAAAAATATTGCTGTTATAACGAAAACTTAAAATTTAAGTCGATCATCATATAAATTACATTCATAAAAGAATTAAGGTTAACATAACAAGTGAAGGTATAATCTTTTAAATATGTGTATATCTATGTATATCGTTTCATAATTTAAAGGTATAAAAATTGCATTATCCAAATGTTATATATTTGTTGAACTTTTAAAACAATAATTAATCAACACTACTAAAATGTTCACTATTACTGAGGTAAGGATCCCTCAAAATTCCCTTGACTCCATAAAGTTATCGGCGGAATTATTAGAGATTTCTGAGGGTTCCGTGCCTTCAAAAAACGGTGCCTTCAAAAAACGGTGCCACGGAATATTTTTTTAAGGGATTATTGAAGGTAATTCCCTCGGTAAATTTTAATTTCAAGGGAATTCCGAGGGATTTTCCTTCGGAAATTTCCGAGGAAACATCCCTTGAGAATCTCTTGAAAACTTCTTTATTTTTATTTGTAATAATTTTTTTTTATTTTTGATGAATTTTCTAGTCGGCAATTTTAAAAAAATTATATTGGACTGGCCCAGGCTTGGCGGGGACGCTTGGGCAAGCCCAAACAACACGGAGGGAGCATGGCCCAGCGTAAAAATATTTTTCATCGCAAGTACATAAGTGCTTTAAGCTCTTTTTTTAATCGGAAATTTAGTAATTTTTAAAGTACCGTAAAAAATATGTAAATAAGTTAATTAATGTAACAAAGTCAAAGCAAAGAGTAAGAATAAAATCCAGATATCTAAGAGCGAAAAGAATGGAAACTATTAAAGAGAAAAAGGAGAAAAATAAAATAACAATAGAATGTTTTGTCTAATGTCTCATAATCTATATGTATATGAAAACAAAACTGGAGTCAAATTTTCAAGCCGCCACATCATAAAAAAAAAAAAAGAAACGGTTCGCTTTGCCACGTTATCACTTATGTATTAAAAAAAATTTATCATTAATTTTGGAATATTTCTTTACGATAGTCAATGGAATACACAATCTTACATTATAGGACTATGTATATGCTTTTAATACAATGGAATATATAATGTAATTTTATATTGATAACTATTTATAGTCGGGAAACACATATATCCGGCTGCTATACATGTGGCAAGTAAATTAAAAAAACAATGGAGAAGTTTTATATATACTACTCATACCATTTTTATACTGACAAATACATATACGTGTAGTCATTTTTATATATACTATAGGAATTATGTCCATATTCTTATTAAGAATAAATGTAAGTATATTGATCTGCGACAATCAAAGTGATCTTATAAAAGAGGTAATAAGAATAAATAATTTGATTCACAATATCCAGCATATATTTTTAATCACCATTCTATTTTCGTTTTACAAATACAATATTGTATTTCCGGACTTATTTATATTCTTCTCATTAAGAATATATGTATGTATATTAATCTGCGACAATCAAAGTGATCTTATAAAAAAGGCAATAAGAATAAATTATTTGATTCACGATATCCATCATATATTTTTAATCACCATTCTATTTTCGTTTTGCAAATACGATATTATATTTGCGGACTTATTTATATTCCGTGTTGTATGCTTATCCAATACAAATACCGATCTTTCACCAAAAAGATATATAATTATATTGTAGAAATAAGTATATGCTTTTGATACAATGAAACAACAAAAAGCAACCATAATATTTTATTAACATTCTTTTGATAGAATATACAACCGGCCCAAATACCACCTTTCTTGTTAAGTAAATGAAACCAAAACCGTAAGCAAAATATTTGAATAACATTCTTTTGATAATTTAGATAACAAGCCAACCACATTTGTTATATTTATTTCATATATATGAATTATATAATATAATCTAAAGAAAACACAAAATCTTGGCATTATAGGAATACATATGTTTTGATACGATGAAATATGTATTGTAATTTTTATTTTGGCAATTATATAATATATATATATATATATATATATATATATATAGTTGTTGGATATAGTATAGGAAGGTGTACATATATAGATGAAGATATATATTGCACATGCAAAGTTATATTATATATTGGACCTATATATATATATAGACATCTTTTACACAAAACATTTATCATTATATTTTCGTATGAAAAGATATTTTGGTGTCTTTGTAGACTTTATATTTATATTGTGTTGCATGCATCCACAAACAACACCGATCGACCTATGTCAATTTGATTGGTTCAAAAAGATTCATTATGTTTTTTCTTCACTTACTTTATTATGATATTTTGCTTGGAGAAATTATTATTCTCTTTGGCTGATATATTTGCTCGCATATTTTGATTCAATTAATCTTTTCACACATTTGTATGATATTATTTTTATTTTTATTGATATATTCGCTCATTTAATTTAATTCTATTTTATTCTTTTCAGTTATGTTCTAATTTAACATTACGTTCATGCATGTATGATATCTGCAAGTAATTTATGAAAAATCTCAAATAATTTATTTATAATTTAAATAAATCAAGTAAAAAAATATATAAATTATTTGAGGTTAAGGTAATTTACATTAAAAAATTTAAGCACTTTACTTGAACGAACTTACCCAAACAAATTATTTGAATGTGAAATACATACACATTTGTATGGTATATTAACCCATTGTCGAGCGAAACAATGAAAATAAGAAAAGAAAAGGACGTGGAAAAAGGTTTTATTTACAAAAATCATACTTGACTACGCTTAGGTTTTCGGTTATAAAGGAAGTCCATAAGTATAGTGCAATAAAATTAAAATCCTAATAGCTAATAAAGAGGCACTGGTAATTACATAACGAGTATCAAATCCATAATCTCTTTGTTACCACTTAGATTAGATCTAGATTAGATCTATGATCATTAATTAGATCTTGGATCCAGCATATTCTTTCCATTAAATTACCTTTTCCTTTCCCGCGTGATTCACGACCCGTCCAATATGCAAATATAAAATGAGTTGAGAGGCACAGTCATGGCCCAGATATGGATAAAAAGATTTATATGAAAGGGAAAAGAAATTAGAGAAAGACAATTATGGTCCATTTCCAAGCGAAGTTCTTTTTTTTTTTTCTGTTGGTATTCACAGGGCAAGCGCCCTGCTGGATTGAGTCCTTTGATGGAGTGTGCGGTCCCGGCTCTGCATTAGTTTTATTTATTTTGTTACTTTACTATACCTCATTTTTCATTGAAAAAATCAGTTAAAAGTGGGCAAATAAATTATATTATCTAGTTAAAGTAGATTTGAAAATGATCAAATCTAAAAAGATTTAAACTCTTTTTTTTAGTGTGCCCCTGATATCCGGCACTCATTGGGTCCTGACTAATTCAGTTCAAGTCGGATCGATCCATTAAGGAATAAAACTCTCACAGTACAAAAACTTTTAAATCAGCTAGATGGACTACTAAAAATTAAAAATATATCAAGTTTTATAACTGATGGAAGTAAATAAAATTTTCTTCAATAACTTGTGAAAGGTGTCATCGATTTTTTTTAGATAAATAATTTCATCTATTTTAACTCTTAGAATTTGATGATTTTACGTTTTCTCTTTCCATGGCAAGAAATTGAGCACTAGTAAACTCGAATGGTAATGTAATTTTGTTCATTTGCTTCTATGTTTGTCCAAGCAATGAATCATGCATCCATCTCTCAAGTTTTATCCGTAAAGTGATTTGCTACTAATCGACAAAAAAGCGATTAATTATAAATAATCAACTGGGCATATATATATCTGTTTGAGTTTGATATATAACAAGTCGACAATTGCTAGTGTTTAGGACTATTGATGTGGGCCAATTTGCTCGATAATTTCTATATTGCCATCCAAATCGAGATGGGACAAAATTGTCTTTCATCTCCTCTTTTTATTTGTAAATTGCATATTATTTTTAAATTAAGAGTAAGGAGATAGTTTTTACTTTTTCATCCATATCCTATAAATAAAGTGACAGTTACAAAATTGAGGTTTTACTTAGATAATAGTTTAAGATAATTAGTCAATATATATATATATATTTATACAAATGTTTTTATAATTTTTCTGTTGTCGAGGTATAACCTTTGATTATATTGTTTCAATATAACTGCAGTAACGTTATACATGTCGCTGTTGGAACATGTATCTTTTCTGGTGCGTATCACTACAAGCGGAGTCCAGCTTGCTGTCTAAGTTTGTTGCAAGAGGTCCTGTAATCATCATTTTCGTCCCAGTGTGACTGATTCTTGCTTCTTTATTTTGATTTTCCTATTCTTGTTCCATGAGCCTTTATTATAATCGAAGATATGGGCCTAATATAGAGGGACGTGAGAAAAAAGAAAATCAATCAAACTTATCAGCTTGGTTCAAGAACGATTAATTATACATAGCATTGGATTACATCCCATTCTCTCTTAATAAATTTATACATTGCATTTCATGGAATATATATGTATATATATATATATATATACACATTTATTCAGTACTCGCGGCGCTTTCTTATATGCACATCCTATCTCTACCTCACCCCAAACTCACACCCATCCATACCACGCCACCTCCATTATATCATCTCTTAGTTCCTTCCATGGCTGAAAACTCGAAACCTTCGTACGATGATCAGCAAGAAATCGAAGAGCTAATTTCTTCTCTTCCTAAAGGGAAAGGGTGGCACAGTTCGGGCCTCACCCTATACCAGAACTTCTGGTGCCACTCGAAATTTCTCCCGGGGGTCATCTCGTTCCAGCGCCACTTCCTAGCACGAGATTCCGATGTCCTAATAGCCTCAAAGCCCAAGTCAGGCACCACATGGCTCAAATCCCTGGCCTTTTCTGTCCTCTACCGGGCACAGTTCAACCCCACCGAGGCCAACGCCAACCACCCTTTACTCTCCTCCAATCCCCATGCGCTTGTCCGAACCTTGGAGCTGGGGCAGTCGGCCGGGCATGCTCCTGACCTGTCCGGCTTTGCCGATCCGCGTCTCTTTGGCACCCACGTTCCATATGATTCACTGCCGTATTCTATCCGCCGGTCCCGTTGTAAGGTATTGTTTGCTCAAGTAATTAAGTTGAAACGTTCATTTTAAAGGTGGAGGAGGAGGAGGAAGAGCACAGAGGGACTTTTGATATTAAGAGAGCAGATTTAATAATGAAATTTTCGCTATAATAAGAAAATTTGACAAAATTCTTATTCAATTTGTATTTATTTACATGTACAGGTGATTTACATTTGTCGGAACCCCCTCGACGTGGTGGTGTCATTGTGGCACTTTGTGGCCCAAGTCGATGCAGGGGACCGAGCAGGAGGCTGGTCAGGCATGGAGGAGTACTTCGATAACTTTTGTAAAGGCATGGATGGGTACGGTCCGTTCTGGGACCACTTGCTGGGTTATTGGAAGGCGAGCCAGGAGAGGCCCAAGAAGGTCTTGTTCCTGAAGTACGAGGACCTGAAGGAAGACACCGCAGGGAACCTGAAGAGGATCGCGGAGTTCATGGGGGTTCCGTTTTCGGACGAGGAAGAGAGGAATGGAGTTGTCGAAGAGATAGCGAAGATGTGCAGTCTGGGTAGCTTGAAGGAGTTGGAGGTGAACAAGACAGGTAGATCCATCGCCGGCTTTGAGAACAACAGCTATTTCAGGAAAGGTGAGGTCGGGGACTGGGTTAACTATTTCAGTCTTTCCATGGCGGAACGGCTCAAGAACATCATGGAAGAGAAATTGAGTCATTTTGGATTGACGTTCCGGGTGAACTAGAGCTCTAGCTGATTCTTTACATCTTATAACTTCGCGTTCTATATCGAGTGTGCAGCATGTTCGTGCATCTAATGCACTTACATATATGAAGTACACTAGTCAATTTTCATAAGGATATAATTTTCTCCTTTTTGTCTACCAAGTGCAATGATGTTGTAGCAATTAATAAGCTATTTTCTACTTTGTAAGCCAATCTCTTATATACTGGTTAAGCTATTCATGAAATTAAATCCTATAATCAAATTATTACAATTTGATATGCATATATATATATATATATATATATTTGTTGCTTTTTGGAATGTGTATTACAGTTTAGATGTCATTATTTTTTATTAAATTAAGATCTGCGTCCCAGTGATACTCATCGTGAAAGTTTTAAATGTCCAATTCCTACCACAAATGAGTTATTGAAACATAATTATAAGTCTCCATAAATCAATTATTTGTCTCTAAAATCTTTTAGAGACCAAATAAACTAATTGACCCTGGTGTTGCCATCTTTATACCGTAGGCCTTTAGAGACAAATTAGAGTCAAATTTTTATTTATCTAATCAATGTAACTAGATGAGAATCTACGTATTGCGCGAGGATGATTAATAATTTTTTGATATAAAGTAACATTTTAAATTAAATATATTGTGATTTTTTCAAAAAAATTATGTATTTAGAAACTATTTCACTTGAAAATTAAATGAGTTTTTTTGGAGGATTACTAAACTTTCATCGAAAACCGGGATTTTAGTATCCTAAGTAGGATTTTCTTGTCCTAAACCAAAATCACACAATTTAATATTAATATCTTAAAAATGTAAAATAGTTTAAATAAAGGACGGAGCCAAGATTTTCTTTTAGCAGGGGCAAAGGGTATCTTTAATATATATATGTTTTTCTTCTAGTGGGAGCAAAATGTTAAAAAATTATAAGTTATGGGGCAAAATCTTTAAAAAATGCAATTTATGGGAAAAATTAAATGAGCCACAAATTTTGGGGGGACAAGTGCCCCACTCAAGATACTTTGACTCCATCCCAGGTTGAAATTATACCATTTGAAATGAAAAAATAATTTTTAAGCCGAGAAACATAATGTGTCGCTTTTGAAATGTAAAAAGACGCATAATCTTAAACAATTATTTTAGGAAAGTTAGTAACTAGAAAAGAGAATTATCTAAAATACATATATAATCGAGAAAAATTAATTATTTTCTTTACAGTCATTATCATAACTAAAACATATCCATGAAATCACTCATTTTGAATCTATGCTGTGGTAGCAACAAATTAGATAATTGTTTTGTCCACCCAAAAGAATAATTGTTTTAGGAAACCAAAGTAACTGGGGATAGTTATCTAAGATAATTAAATTTGGAGAACTAAATTTATTCATGGTGAGAAAATTATTGATTCATTCAATGATATGTATAGGCATACATTATAAAATATAAAATCATAAGAGGTGAATGAATTACATTCATTGACATATTTATTAGATCATATAATGAATAGTGAATATTTGCATACATATATTTATATTCTACATTTTAAATTATGAACAGATTCCTATTTGGTTATCATAAAAAAATTTCTAGAAAAAGTTTGTAATAGCCATTAAAAAGTATTTTATAATTACAAACTAAGATAAATAAATTTAAAAAATATATATATTATATAAATGAAATTTTTGGAAGAAAAGTCATAAAATTATTTTTTGGATAATGATGTTGAAGTAAATATATATAGATATATAATACACTAATAAAAAAATTAAATTTTTTCTCCAAAAATAGAAAATAATTAATATTGATTTCTATATAAATAATTTCTTAAAGTCTAAAGATTAGATGAATTATCACCTATAAAAAAATGATAAACTATGTTCTATTTTGTGAACCTTATCAAGAAAATTATAAAGTAATAAATAAGTATGCATTTAAATTGAAGTAAAAATGAGTATGCATTTTAAAAAGATTAGAATAATTACAATAATAATTTTCAAGTATGCATTTTAAAACAATTACAATAATTACAATAATAATTTTCTATTATATATTATTTTTGCAGCTTATTATCGTAAAGAGAAATTTTGAAATAATGAAGTGGTTGTTATATATAAATAAATGATCGAGATTTATATAAATTAAAAATCGAAAAAAGGATTTAAAACGTAAAATTAATTGCGTATTATTTCTTTGAATTTCAATTTGTATCATATTAATCTAAAAGTTTCATGAAAAGTCGACCTAATATAAAAAAAATCTATAATAATTAATTTTAATTTATTTATAATTTGAGATAGAAAGTATATTTTCTAGATATTTGTCGACATACATGTAGAAAATATTTAAGTCATATATACATGAAATATTTAATGGAATACATACTGTTTAAGATACTTAATTATGCTAGAAGAGCAAAATGATCAGAAAGTATACATTCTCATAGATATCATATAATTTCAATGTATAACCAATTGATGGTGAAATTAAAATATATCTTGCAAGATAATAATTTGAAGATTTATCTAACAAATAGTACATAGTATAAGATAAAACAAGAAAATATATAGAAAATACGAAAAATAATATTAAAAATTAATCATGTAAGATTAAATTAACACAAAGTTTATATTGTACATCATTTGTTTAATTGAAACTTTACAGGAAAAGAATTATTGATGGCTAAAATAGTTCAAAACTTAGTGGTGTCATTGTGGCACCTTGGGGCCCAAGTCGAGCTGGGGGGAACGGGCAGGAGGCTGGTCCTGCATCGAGCAGGTTCTTTGATAACTTGTGTAAGGGGATGGATGGGTCTTGAAGGAGGACTTGAAGGAAGACACAGTGGGGAACTTGAAGAGGATCACGGCGTTCATGGGTGTTCCATTTTCAAAGAAGGAAATGAGGGATGGATTTGTTGAATAGATAGTGAAAGTGTGCGGTCCGGGTAACCTGAAGGAGTTGCAGGTGAGGTCGGGGAGTGGGTTAATTATATAAATCCTTCCCATGGAGGAAGGGTTCAAGAACATCTTGGAAGAGAAATCAATTCCATTAGGATTGACGTTCAGACTAAACTAGAGCTCCTAATTTATATTTCATCTTCTTGGATGCAGCATGTTCGCTTCCCAAATGTAATAAACCTTAGCAAGATTTCCAATATAGTCCATTTTAAGGCTTTGTGATCTCAATTAATACATATGTTTTTTTTCATCCAATGAACTGTTACTTCGGATAATTTTTGGGTCCTTCAAATTTCATCCATTCCTTCCTTTGACAACATCAGCGCTTCAGATCTTTGAACATCAACTCAAATGGCTTAAATTTTCTTCCTCGCAAACATCCTGCTAACTGAGATAATTGACCCATGTCTCCAAGCTTGGTTTTCCTAAAGAAATGCTTGTCATGAAATATATATCTTTCTGCTCTTCTGTCCGGCCGGATATTAGGGCTGCTCTGGGACCACATGCTTGGCCATTGCAAGCTAGCTAGCAAGGAGAGGCCCAAGAATGTGTTAATGTTATTCCTAAATTTCGATGACTTGAGTCTTGCAGGAAGAGACTAATGTGAGGACCTCGAAGAGGATTATCGCGGGGTTCAGGGGGGATACACTTTCCAAGGAGCTATGAGGTGAGGGACAATATGGGGTGATCGACGAAATCACGAATAGGTGCACTCTAAGCAAGTCGAAGGAGCTGGAAATGAAAAAAATTACCAACAAACCAAATCTTACACATTTGGTAAAAGGGATCAGCGGGAAGAACCTGGAATAAGATCCACGTGCAATATAATGCAACTGTTTTCCTCTAATTGTGGTTCGCTTCAATTCACTAGCTTTGCTTCCACGGAATGTGGCCAAGGAGTGCTGGAAATATTACTTTTCATACTATTTGGCAGCTATCAGTCATCAGGTGATCATAGTCTAGAAAGTGACAATTACATTTTATCCCTATTTCGTTTCGTCTGTGCCACGAAGCTCAGCAAGGAGCCGGCCAATTTCTCGTTCACATTCTTCAACAAGCATTCTACCACATTGACTGTGAGATGTTTCGCCCAATCCGAGCTCACTCTTCTGGAAGTAGGCACTGTTCGGAGCCCCACCTGGGCTGATGCCGCTCTTGAGTCTTGCGAGCATTCAAGCTTCTCATGTTTTCATATCCGGACGATCTTCTATTTTCTTCTACCTGTCCCCTGTTCCAGATCTTCGTGGGACAACGACATGAATGGAAATCCAGTGAACTCTGCCAATCTCTTTATTTGGTAAGCCAGGTTTTCCTTCATATCCTTGCACTTCATGTTATTGAGTTTCATTTGGCTCATACGGGTTCGGGTCAATTTCCACTTAAAAGCTCAAACTAATAAGTGATAGTACACAAGTCTCATATAAAATAATGGATATTCGTTCATTTTTTCCATGTGAAATTAATATCCTTAACACCCACCATCGTGTGCAACGTGTGACTATTTATGTCTATACGTTGTCATGTGTCCTTAAACGCTTGCCCTCAACAACTGACCTTTAACCGGACTCATCTTCCGTGGTCGGGTGATAGGAGACTAACAAGACGCGCTCTTTTGGTTGCTTTCGAACATATTAGGTTTGGCGTGGTGGTGCACATACGCGTGTAGGCGCGTATACGCATAATCTATGTTCTGATATCATATTGAATTTCCATTGGGCTTATACAGACTTGGGCCCATTACTACTTAAAAGCTTGAGCTAATAAGTGTTGGTACCCAAGTCTTATATAAACTCATGGTTATTCTTTCATCTTTTCCATGTGGGATTTTGTAATTCTCAACGCTCGCCCTCACGTGTAATTTGTGGTCTTTTTCTGTCTACACGTTGTCACGTGTCCCTAAACACCTGCCCTCAACAACTGACCTCGAATCGGGCTCATCTTCCGTGCTCGGGCCACGGGGGACTAATACGAGACTCAAACGTATTAGGCATGGCATGGTGTGGGTGCACAAACGCGCGTTGGCTTGCATACGCGTAACTTGGGCTCTGATACCATATTGAATTTCCATGGGCTCATACTGGCTCGGGACTATTTCTACTTAAAAGTTCAAGCTGATAAGTGGTGGTTCACAAGACTCATATAAACCTATAGATATTCTTTCATTTTTTTCATGTGGGAATAATAATTCCCAACACCCGCCCTCACGTTCAACATATACTGTCTATTTCTTCTTACACGTTGTCACGTGTCCTTAAACACTCGCCTTCAACAACTGACCTCGAGTCGGGCTTATCTTTCGTGCTCGGGAGCGAGGGGGAACTTACACAAGGTGCACTCTTGGCAGCTCTAGGACATACTGGGCTTGGTGTGGTGCTGACGCACATACGTGTAACCTATGCTTCGATACCATATTCAATTTCCATTGGGCTTATACGGGCTTGGACTCATTTCCACTTAAAAGTTCAAACTGATAAGTGGTGATACCCAAGTCTCATATAAAGCAATGGATATTAGTTCATCTTTTCCATATATGATTAATATCCTAAACAAGGAACAATACCTTCCCAGGCTTCTCCAAGCTCACACTGCAGTAGCCGAAAACGTGAGCGGGTAAAGGACTAAAAGATATGGATTCCTCGACAGAACATATCTAAAGCTTATTCAGCCATGTTCCATGTGTATGTGAACTCCAGTGAAATCAGATATTGGTCGATGACAAAGCCTCAATTCGAATGACGTTATTATTCAAAGGGATGTGAAAGGATGTGATTGTATCTTAAGGGACGTGACTATTCAAAAAGTTACATTTTTTATCCCACATATACCTTCCAATTTTCGAATAGCTAGATAAACATATCAAAATTCATTTGAATTTCCTTCCCCCTCTTAAACTATTTTCTTAGGTAGTTAATTAAGTCTTACAAGATTCTCGACGTTGTCCGAAAATATCAATGGTTGTTCTTATATTTCAAAAAGGTATTTAATATCTTATAAGATATCTATTTCCTTATTAATAGATCCTTTATAAGTATTTAACAGGGAATATTAACATTTCAAACTTTTTGACATTTTTTTGAAACTTATCCCAAATGAAAATTGAGAAGAAATTAAGATGATCTACAGCAAAAGAAGATTAGCTATAATTATTCATTACTCGGGGCCTTTTTTTACAAAAAAAATTACAATTACAAGCAATTAGACGATTTTTTTTCTTTTTGCTTTTCTCTAATTTTTCTTTAGTAATGTTCACTCTTTTCGCTCTTGATTATTATGATTTTGTTCTTACTTTTTGCTAGCCTTTTTTATATTAATTAACTGATTTCTCAATTTTATTTTTGATTATTTAAAAATTATTATATGTGATATACATAAAAAATATTAACTAACTAATGTACTTAAAATGAATTTTATTGCAATTTCTTTTCGATTAAACATTAGGATTGAAAATTATTTTCTTCTTTTGTTTCATCAACCATTTCAAAAATCCAACAATTATATCAGAGTTTGGTAATCTGCATTGTTAAAAGATTATGCCTTTACTTCTTATATTAATCTTAATTTGTAAGGAAAATGAACTTAATTCTAGCAAAAAAATCGAATTAATTATTTATAATTTTTTATTACAGCTTTATGCTTTATTTAAATAATAAATTATTAGTGTACTTTATTCATATTAAGTATTTCCATTTTATTGATTTGGCATCTCTAAACCAACCAATAAAATAATTAATCATGTTATATAATTAATAATAATTTTTCAAATGAAATTTAAATTTTTTATATATTTTCTAGCATTTTATAAGTATTATGTCCTTACATTTAGATTCACTAGTTCTAATAAGTGAATAAAATTAACACTTAATTTAAGTTCAAATAAACACAACTTAAGATATTTTGAGATCACAACAACCGTTGTCACAGAAACGAACGTAATTTATTATTTATGATTTCCTTGAATGATTACATATAAAATCTATATTTTTTGACAGAAGAAATAAAATAAAATGACTGGTTAAGGTATGATCTGATCTTCACATTTTATTGCTGTAAACTTTTCCTTGAGATGAACAATTGATTTCCGTGGGCGAGATCTCTACAAAAATATATGGTGGTTATAAATTTTTTGTCGACGAATAATCTTCCAATTACTAGAATACAAGGTTGTGTAACGTTATTTATTTATAAATTTATTTTTCTTGTGTGTTAGGTCCACAGTCACATAAAATAAATTCATCTGAGAAAGTAATTTTCTATTTGGGATTGCTAGAAAATTGAAGGGCATACGATCTTATTTATTTCTCTAATGTGAAAAATTCTTAAAATTAAATATTAGATAAACAATGAAGAAAATAATTGAAACACCTAATATACGTTGGTCAAATTCTTAGATTAAGGCAAATATCCATGGACAGACAACTAGATAATCAAAAATAATCGAACCGCTGGAGAACCTACTGCTCCAACTAGACCCTCATATACTCTCATATTGTCGTCGATGAGAGGTTATTGTCGGAGGTGGCGCGGCAGGGCTTCGATGGCAGGCATGGTCTCGTCAGTTGGACGCGTCTCCCGTGACATTTCAGTGAATTGAGAGATTGATTAGTCGTGGATGCCAGATACAAATTGCAATGCGGTGAAATGTGAAGGAGTCTTTTATTCTTAAAAATCTACCATCTATTACATTATTAAAAAGAAAGAAAAAAGCATCTCAATAGTGAGGGTCCTTTTCCAATTGATCACTGTATATGTAATATTTAGTAGGAGCCAAACTTGGCCATCATCGAAAGCAACGGATTATTTACCACCACTATATGCCCCTTATAAAAGGAGAATTTTAGAGGCTAAACCCCACATCATGTTCATACATTCACATTCTTAATATGTAGTCTAAACAGAGGGTCGAGCGATTTGTGGGAGTAAAAAAATATTTAATTTAATGAATTAGTCATAAATACTCGAAAAAAAATTAAATGTGTCTATATGTGAATTAATAATTTTAAAAAAAAGTCAAAATAACTTACAGTAATTGAGTATCATGTGAATATAGAGATTTGATTTTCTTTGTCGTGAAAATCTAAAAACACTAAGAATAGAAAATTGGCTGGGAATAATAGACCATAATGCAAAAATTGAAAAAATGATAAAATCCAATTTTCTTTTGGTAAAAATAAGAATCCATTGTTTACCCATTAAGTATTGTCACAGATTGATCAGAATTCTTTTCTATTTTTTATTTATAGAAAATACAAAATTAATTAGTTACTTTGGACGAAAAATTAAATGTTAGTACAAAAGTGAACAAAATGAGTAACGTTTCGAAAAACAAACTTTCAAGTCGGAAGTAAAAAGGATATAAAAGTTGGAAACTAGATGTGATTTTTTTTTTTCAACCTTTTTCCCGGAAAGAAAAAAGAGCAGTAGTTGCCTTACCAACGGATATTAGATTCCATATGTTTTGCGGATATTAGTTTGGAAATTGTCAAATTGAATTCAATTACTTTCATAGTTAAATAAAGTTGTAAAGAAATAATATTAGAGAGCATAAGTTGGAATTGATTTATTAAATACAAACTTAAGTTTGAACAATGTGGAACATATTATTATTGTGTGAATCATTTTAAAAATTAATTTTAATTATTTGGAAAGTGGGACAAAGATGAAATCCGGTACAATTGATGACGTATTTTGAAGATTTAATGATTAAAGTGTAATTAATTTAGGTTAATGTAGTTGTCTAAGATATTGTTTTGGTTGTAAATCCGGTCACTTTACAAGTTAAATAAATTATTTGCGTTATAAGGTAAAGTTAAAAGAAAATTTAAAATTATCTTATTAATTAAAGACAGAAAATACATTTAATTATTTGGTTTGTAATCTAATGTCGAAAATAACTATGAATTTGAATGGATGATGCATTTTTATTTTGATTAAATTAACACATTAAACCATGATTCATTGATTGGTCAATAGTACTATTAGGTGCCCACGCGAAACACGTGGGCACCGCATAATACAATTGCCCAATCAAGCATCATTTTAAAAAAAATTATTTAGGCTATGTATCGTGGTCAGATAAGTGATGGGATATGATTTTGAAAATCCTTACTGTATTTTTGTGACACATTAGGATAAGGATTGGATTTGGTATAAGGTGGGTGAAAATATTAAGGAAATTATCCTATTGAGAGGGTGTGATTAAGGCAGATTGAGATTATAATTTAAGTGAAAGGACGAAAATACTCTTGGTATGATTTCAAATTTTCAAATTGTGCCTCCCGATAGTTGCAGCAAGGTGGTAATGCAATGGGTAGTGGTGGTCACCAGCTACCACGCCTGGGCAATGGTGGCCGGAGTCGAGTCACCACCACTCGGAATTTAGCAAAAATCTGTAGAGAAGGAGCGAGAGGGGATCGAGGATGTGGTAGTCCAATACCGCCCACCACCGCACCAATTGAGGGCTCCGGTGGACTCTCTGTTCACATGCGACCTCGATTGGGGCGGCGGTGGTCGGCATCGGGCCACCACAGCCTCAATCCCTCCCTCTTTCTCTCTACAGATTTTGTCATGAATTCCGGGCGATGGTGGCCTGAAGGCGGCGTCAACGCCTCCAAGGCGTGGGATATAAGATATATTACAGCGTTAGAAATCCCGTTGTGATTTGCATCTATTTCACACTCTGCCTAGCCATCGCTTTCTTATTCGATTCTGTTGGGATTTTACCCAATTCTATATTTCTTAGACTGCTGGAAAAAAGAGAAAAGAAATCAATACAAGTAATTTTAAAAATATTTAAATGAAATGCAAATTTTTAGTTTATTAGCTTATTTTCGGCAGCAGACTAGGTTATTATGATGAAGATAATACAAAGCAATAAATAAATTATCAATTATTTTCAGTTGTTACATTTTCACCATATCTTCAGGTTCATGTAGTTTTTTTAATTCTCGTGAACCTTGAGAATTCATTAATAATATGTAAAAATTACATGACAAGAATACAAGGTGAAAATGCTTAATAAAACAAAAATTACAAGATCAGAAATAATCAGATTCTCCCAGACATACTACACCGAAGAAATTAAGACGGAAAGTAAGGATAGTAGCTATACGAAATTCCGATCAAAGTCCTCTGCCGTCACATATGGATCCCAGTAAATCAAGGAAGAGTCCTTAAGCCATATATCCATGTAGAACTCAACCATTTGTTACCAAGGTTTTGAAGAGACCTTGATAACAGAGCAAAGCATGGGGGTCTTGAGTTGTACTCGTGCTCTAGGAACCCTTAACAAAATAGTAACAACAAATAGAATCAAAGCCAAGGCTGGGGAGGGATGTCGACCAATCCGGCAAGCCGGGGAAGACACCGGGCTAACGACCAATCTGGTAGGCCAGGGAAGGCAGTCCACCAAGCCGGCAGGGTCAAATAAAAAACTATTGAGAAACCTCGATTGATTCAAACCAGTGACCACGTCAGTAGTCAAACTAAGAATAACTTAGCAGTCTCAGTAGGTGCAGACCTGTGAACGTGCTGAGGACGACGACGGGTTGCCAATCAAATTAGCCTCTGCCAATCTAATCTGTTAACAAGACAGACAAAACAAACGAGGTAGGCTCCAAGAATCCCGAGCTAACACACCAGAAAAACAAAAGCAGTCCGATCATTGGAGCGGAATAGTATAGCACCGGTTCAAATCTAATTGAGGGAGACAATTCCTTAAGGACAAGGTGGGGAGAGGCGCTGGTGGTGGGGCGATAAGCCGAAGACGAAAATGTCGCCCCATTTTTATTATCATCAGAGGTACTGATAGCTGAAGCTGGCATCCGAACGGGGTCACTATGACTCAAGTTGTCGGGTAATATAAAAAACACACATCCTATATATACCATTAAGTACAACTCTAATATTATTCCATTTGATTTTAGACGATATTGCCTCTCATAATTTCCACAGGTGATTTACATATGCCGGAACCCGCTCGATACGGTCATATCATTGCGGCACTTTCTGCGCGGCCTGGGTACGTGACGGGGGATTGACCTATCAAGGAGATGTTTGATTCCCTATATGGAGGAATCGATGATTGCGGGCCGTTTTGGGAGCATATGCTGGGCGGTTTGAACGCGAGCGTGAAGACACCCGATAAGGTGTTGTTCCTCAAGCACGAGGACATGAAGGCTGACCCCATCGGGACTTTGAAGAAGATTGCAAGCTTTGCGGCAGTGCCTTTTTCTGAGGAAGAAGAGAGGGATAAGAAATTAAATTGCAGTCGCGGCTCGCTTAACGGTCACGGAGCGGTTGTCGCGGAAGCGGGTGTCACGGTATTACGCAACTAGGATTGCGGTCGTCACGGACAGAATTTTTCCGAGATGATGAGAAAAAAACTCTAATCCGTGCAAAAGATGTGATACACGGCTAATTAGATTAGATACCATGTCTAGGCCAATAAAACAGGCACTGATACGATTATACGCATTATTAAAAAAACAAAAAAAAAATATGATTATACTAGTATATAAACTGAATAAACTGATATCTTATTAAGAAATTGGACTTGACCCACTAAGCCCATAGCCCACTTCAGAAATTTTCATAATTTTTTTTTCATTATTTGACTGTTCCCCTTCTTCTTCCACGAGTGCAGCACCACTCCATCGCGTCTCCATCTCTGTTTCTTACCCGATCAACAAATGGGATTTGGCTTGGCTTAATAAAAAAAAATTCAAAGTTCAAGGTTATTTCTTTCTTCTTCCCTTCTCTATCCTCCTTGTATAACCCTTAGATCGGCTCTACGCCGCTATTTGGGCTGTTACGGCCGCTACAGCCGCTATTTGGTCCATTACGGCTGCGATATCGGCCGCTACATAAGGAAAAAAAAAATACGGGCCGCGATATCTGCCCGTAACGGTATCGGTGACTTAGCAGCTGGAGCAGCCGCTATTCACCTCTATTTAATTCCATTATTGGAGTCGTCGAAGAGATCGCAAACTTGTGTAGTCTGAGTAATATGAAGAAGTTAGAGGAGAATAAAACAGGTAAAGGAAAGGCACATGGATAATAAGCATTTCTTCAGGAAAGGCGAGGTTGGCGACTGGGTAAATTATCTCACTCCTTCCATGGCGGAACGTATGCAACGCCTCATGGAAGAGAAATTGAGCCCGTGTGGCTTGACATTCAAAGTACGCTAGCTAGCCATGGTCCATCCAGTCTAAGTTGTCAGCCTATTTTCTCGTGTGCAATAATGTGGAGCTAGCAGTCAATTCTAAATTAAATGGTTATATATACGATGCAATAAACTTGTCTCTCTTGGTGGTTAATTATGATGCCTTAGGACTCATGTACTTATATAAGTCGGTCAGTCAAGAAGTTTGACAGGATCCTATATGTGGTCCTCCCGAGTTTATTCTTACGGTATGTTGAGTCCAGTAGATGCACGTGTGCATTGATAATACATTTTTTTTTTGAAATCACGCTCGAATCGCAGCTAGGAGTGAAAGCCACTTCGATCGGGTACGATCTTCAAACTCTGAATATTTTTCTAGTAAAATGATGAACATGGTTCTTCAATCTTTTTTTAAATTGTCATGGAGGCTACCTAGCTTCTGGAAAAACCCAAAAGGCCACGGCAGATTGTCTTCCATAAGACTATATATCACCAACTTTTCCACTATGGAAGGACTCCGCGTTTCACTATCCACCTTCGAATTTGGAGAGCAATATAATGTGCCATGAGTCTTGTTGATCTTATTTTAGATCGTGTCTCCCTTCGATGCCTCGTTCATTGATCTAAGTAGGCAAGTAAAGTTGGACGCGAACTTATGTATTTATAAGCAATAGATATTACTTTATGTCCTTTATAAATTTGAGGGGTCCAGGCAACGTCCTGGTCAAAGTGGTAGGCATTATAATATTGAAAAGTCATCTTCAGCGCTCATAAGAGTTCTTCTTCTTCTTCTTCTTCTTCTTCTTCTTCTTCTTCTTCTTCTTTTCTTCCAAGTGTGCATCTTTTAGTATCCGTAAACCCAACGGGTCTCGACTAATTCATGATCAAGTCTAGTCACCCGCTAAAGGATAAATAAAGATCTTTCATTGTTGATTTTTTCTATTCAAGTTGAATTTAAGATATTTTGTATAAGGAGAGAATAAACTGTTGAACCAATCAATTTAGAGTATGCACTAGGATACATAAATACTTGCGTTTGGTTTTCGAGTTGGATAAGTGATTGAACTCAACTTGATTTTGTGTAATGATTGTGAGTGTTGAAAAATATATTAATGTATGAGAATATATATATATATATATATATATATATGTATATATAGATGTGAAAGTAAATGAGAAATTTATTATTGAAAAATTGATTTTAAAATTGTTAGGAAAAAGTAAGTGTGAAAGTATTATTATATGAAATTTTAAAAATGGTAAGAAAAAATAAAATAGTAATTATTATATTGTTGAATTTGGGAAGGAATATAGTTGAATTGGGTAGAGTTGGATTATTATAAAAAAAAAATACAAAGTAAGTGTTAGAAGATTCCCTATTCATTATTGATTGCATGCAGCCGATATATCATTATCGTTTTACGGTGCTCCCATGCAGCTATGACTACAATATGCAATAATGCAACTTGAGCAGGACCAATGAGCACGAAGCTTTAATTAATTACTTTAGACTTGCCAAGAGTAAATTATTTTTTGTGGTCTTGTTATATATTTTTTGGTAGATTATATGAAATTTATTATGTTCTGTAAACTAATTAATACAAATGAAAAAAGAAGAATATTTATTTGGAATTTTTTGGGCAAGTAAATTTGTTAGAGATTAAATTAAGTAAATTAATTAAATAATGATATAGTGTAGTAACGAAGGTCCTCGCCTGAGCAAGAAGTTCTAAATTCGACAACCAGTGCTTCGATGCAGCTTGACTATGTACGATACCAACAATGCAAGCTTTAATTACTTTTATGGGTCTGCCAAGAGGAAGAGTAATTTAATCTCCTGTAGAAACCTTTTTCTCTTATTATATATATATATATCAATCATTTTGCTCGGACATTTTCATGTGAAGTCTGCCAAGAGTAAGAGTAATTTATTCATCTCCCGGAGAAACCTTTTTCTCTTATTATATATATCAATCATTTTGCTCGGACATTTTCATGTGAAACTAGTTGGTCGCGAGACCAATCTTTTACCCTCTCTTCCTGCCGTCGATTGACTTTTCCTTAGGGCAGCCGTGATCTCAGTCCGTCCACCACCTCCATGGCCAACAACCACCCGAACTCATTGCCTCCGCCATCATTCAGGAGAATACGATCACAAACTTGGCCGCAAGAGAACGATGACGACATTGACCTCGAGGAGCTGATCGCTTCCCTCCCCAAAGAAAAAGGCTTTATAAGTCCCATCCAAATACTGTATCGAAACTTCTGGTGCCCCTCGGAAGTCTTCCCTGGCGTCCACTCCTTCTGCCGCCACTTCACCGCGCATGACTCCGACATCATACTCGCGTGCAAGCCCAAGTCGGGCACGACATGGCTCAAGGCACTCGCCTTCTCTGCCCTTCGCCGTGATGTGTTCCCTCCCTCTGCCAACAACCACCCTTTGATGTCCAGCAATCCCCACGAGCTCGTCCCTTTCTTTGAGTTCACCATCTACGGGCAAGCTGGTGAGCTGATCGACTTGGCTAGTTTCTCCGTCCCACGGCTCTTTGCCACCCATATCCCTCATGATTCGCTGCCGGAATCAGTAGGCCAATCCGGCTGTCGGGTAAGAATACCAAGAAAGTAATATATTAATAGCCCTGTTATATTATTACAAGCAGTAGAGTACGTGCGCTGCACAAGATGGTTTGCGTTTGATTTTTATGTTATTTTAAAATTTTATCGTATATTACATGAGTGTTTTGAAATTTTTATGAAATCATAATTTATTATAAATAAAACTATATATATATATTAGATATATATGGGTGACTTGATAAAGAATGCTTTCTATTTTTACTATAACTAGATGAAAACCCACACGTTGCGCGAACGATTACTAAGGAATTTAACGATAGAAATCCTGAAATATAAAAAATTATTCGTCTTGTTAATTATTGTAAATTTTGATCTTAATATATATATATATATATTAATGATTGAAGGATTTTCAATTATTAAAGCAACAATCATATTAAATATGGAATAAAGATTTTATTAAAACAATCAATATTGAAATAATTAATTTGAATGAGAAATTAGTTAAAAAACTCATTCTACAAATCAAAATTCAACCAAAAAAATAAGAATGAATAAGAAAAGTCTTATCGTTACTTAAGCGACATTTATAATGAAACTGGAATAGATATCATGTCAAACTAATCAATATTAAAATCGTCAATCTCGAAAAAAGTTCATTCAACAAATCAAAGTTCAATCAAGAAAAGAAAAAAATGGAGAAGATTATTAAGACAATCAAAATATCGAAGCAATTAGTTTGGAATTTGCATTAGAAAATTCATTCTACGAATCAAAATTCAACCAAAGAAAAAGAAAAATTTGGAGAAGAAAGGAAAAAAGAGGTTTAGAATTATATATAGAATATTGTTCTCCTTTAACTGATATTCGGCTAGGCAGGGGACTATATTATATATAAAGATATGAAATTGTCAGAAAGTGGCAATTATAAATTTAATATATTTAATCTATCTATTTAATTGAAGCGGCAACTATATCTTTTATATTATATATTCTATTGCATATTTTGTTCCATTGTATATATTTCGTTGTGCCTTATGTTATATTTTATTCCCTTATATAACTGTCAGCACCCAATTTCGGTCCATCGGCTCCAAGGGGGTAAAATTGTCATTTTTCTATTTATCACTCTTTTTTTTAAAAAAAAAAATAAAATAAAATAAAAATAAAAAAAATTAATTAATTAATTAATTAATTAATAATAATATATATATATATAATTTAAAAAAAAAAAAAAAAGGAAAGGAAAGAAAAGTCTCGGGCAGGGCCGGGCAAGGCCGGGCAGCATTGACCGGCTGCCCGTGACCCGCCGGCCCTAATTCAAAAAAAAAAAAAAAAAAAAAAAAATTTGTTCTGGGCAGTCCGGGCAGGCCGGGCAGCGGCAACTGGCTGCCCGCGATCTGGCCGGCCGCCCAGAATAGGAAATCGCGGATTTCGCGATTTCCTCCCCAAATCGGCTGAAATCTCGACCGAAAATTACAATTAAAGGGGGGAAAACCTAATTCGGCGCGGACACAAAGGAACCCACAGAAAGAAATCGTAAAATTCCTCTCGGATTGGGGAAATTTTGCAAATCGTTGCCCGATCGGAATAACGCCGGGAAACGGTGAAATTGCCTTGATTCCGACCATCCCAGCCATCAGCGAAGCCCAGATCGGAGCCGGCGCGACCCAGGCGGTGCTCAGACCCCTCACCCGATCCTTTTCGCGTCGTCGTCGCGGCGTCCAACAGCCGGAACTGCCGCTCGCGGCCGATCGGCGCCGCCAGCACCACCTTCCTTCGGAGCTCCTCACTGACGGGCTTTGGCCCACTATTTCCTTGTTGCAGGTCCAGCCCGTCAGCCCGTCAGCCGCGGCCTAAAGCTTTCCGCGGCCCAAGCCCAGCCCGATCCTAAATCCAGCCCAGCCCGATCCTAAATCCAGTCCAGCCCAAGATCTCTCCGGGCGGTTTCCTCCTTCGGATAGGCTGACCGATCCGATCCGACCCGACCCGTCCGTCCGACAATTTTCGCATATTACAGAAACGCCCCCAAACTTTTGGGTTAGGTAAAAATCTCAACTTAGCGGCATGTTTAGGGCTTTATATTAAATATCATGCTTACTTGAATGATGATGACATGAAATAATTGCTTGTTGTTTGCATAGATTATCAAAATTATACCGAATCCGATTATTCTAATTTTCTGATTTGTTCCATTCTAGTCCTGCAACGAATTTTCATTTTTTTCAATCCTGCCCAAATTCCCAAATCAATTTTAAACCAGTTCCATGGCATTTTCGATATTTCCATCACATCCCTAATTTTTTTCAGAATCAAATACTGCTCCAGAAAACTTTTACATTTGTTTCAATTCATTCCCTGGAGTATTTATTATTTTTTAAAATCAGCCCTAAATTTAAAAATTCATTTCAAACATACTCTGGGCTATTTCATTATTTCTAGCACATCCTCCGAATTTTTTAGAATTTAAAATCGCTCCGATAAACTTTTCAATTTGTTTCAATTTAGTCCCTGCAACATTTATTCATTTTTTTTTTAAAAAAAAAGCCCTGAATTTCAAAAACAATTAATTTCAAATAACCCTAGTCCATTTTATACTTTCCCGGACATTCTCCAAATTTTATAGAATTTAGAAAAAAAATCATTCTCCAAATTTTTTTGATTTGTTTCAGTTTAGTCCTTGAATTTTTTTTTTCTGTTGCTTTATTAGTCCTTATTATTCTACGTTATGTTGTTCGATCTTATTGCAAATTTTTCGAGATAACTGGAAATTAGAGTTTATCAGGCGATCTATTATTGATCGTTTCGACGGCTCGAAATCCAAAAAAATAAAATAAAGCATTCAGCAGATTTTAATTAAACTTAATGATTTCACCAATCGGGTAAACGGGACGTTCATTTGACTAATTAATTCACTCGACCTTAATAATTTTGCATGAATTGGTAATTAATCGGAAATACGCATCGATAAATTGCAAATACGTGTTGACGCCTTCTTTTCAAAATTCGCAAATTTCATACTAAAATCTGAGACTCGTGATCCGATGTGACATGGACGTCTGGGAAGAACTTGCATGTTTTGACTCGAGGCCTCCTAATTTTAGGTAACTCAAGTCGGGGTGTGGAAGTTCTTTTTAGATCACTTCCGGATAGATTGACCGTTTCTTTGACTTTTTGGGGTTCTCGTATAACCCTAGAAGAATCAGGGAATCAGTCAGCGCCGGTCACAGGCCGAGGTGGCCCGCATTGCGTAGTCTTTCTCTTTTCAAAAATAAATTTTCTATACAAAGGCAAAAAGGCGTATTTACAATTTATTGTTATCTATGCATGATCTTGGGTAGTTAGATCGGGAATAACGGTTTAAGATACCAACATTTGACTTATTCGCATACTCGGCCTAATAGAAAACAGAATGGGGATAGCGGGCTAGGCACTAGGCTGTAGGATTCTCGTGTCAAAAATCCACATTCTATAATAACCTATCATAATCAAAGTGTCACGATACATAACATTTTAAAATCAACCCACACATTCGAGACTTGATCACGGACACACACAGTCTGTCAGGTCCGGTAAATGATGCTGAATGCTACATGCCATTTCCGTCTTGCTTTTTACTTGTTTTAGGGTAGGATTTGTATGCCAAGATTCCTTGGTTAATAATCAATTAATCCACGTAAATTTGGTGATAATAAAACCCCATTGATTGTTTATTTGAACCTGCTTGTTACATCTTTTGCACTTGATTGTATTGCGGATCGAGCCCGATCCTTTAGGATTCGATTCACATTGGGTCCAACGCCCATGACCGACGATCATGGGGCCCAATGCCCTTATACACCGAGAGCATACTTTAATTTCAATTTCAGTCTTTTCAAACTACACGGCGAGCACGAGTGGAATAATTACCGAAATGCGAACCGACCGGGATCCAATTGTTATAATTTGTATTTTATTTATTTGAGAGAACAATGTGAGGATTTATGTTGTATGTTTTATTAATGTAAGAATCCCGGTCGGAGAGCAGACGGTCGGAGTGTTTTTTCGAATTTACGGTGTCAAAACGCGTAAGATGAGCGGAACTTAATTAAGCGGTAATTAAATAAAAATGGCAAGCCTAGACAAGCTAGAGTACCGATAGGGCATGCGAGATATAGGCTCGCATGTAACAGAACCTCCGAATTCGGAACCTCGGGTTTCGCAGACCATATGCCTTAGCAATTAGGTGTACCCCGTACCCCTAGACCCGGGTAACTTGCCGGCCCTCGACCTTCGGGTCGTAAAATGGCAAGTGGCGACTCCTTCTCACGTGCGTCCGTCGCGCGTCCCCGGGAAGGTGGATACTCCTAAGCCGCGTTGCATTTAGGCACGCGCATGCGTGCCCCGACGAGATGAAATTCGGGTGCGCACAATAACAAATTAATATATTTACTATATAAATAATTAATAGAATTTTGTTTAATAAGAATATAATAATTTTCTTAGTATAAATGATGATATGCAGGTGTGAGAATTCGACTATGAGCTCCGGTTTATTTTTTGATGATGTAACGGCATGAAAATTCAATTATGAGCTCCATTTTATTTTTGCTAATGTGACGACGTGAGAATTTGGTTCGGAACTTTATTTTCATATTTACATATATATATACATAGATATAGATGTATAAAAGGATAAGTAAATGAAATATAAAAAAAAATCAAGTACATCACATGTGAACATATCTTGAAAAATCAGTTTATGAAACCACACTAACTCGATTAAGTTTTTTGAATAAAAAATTATAAAACATTTGAAAAAGTAGCTGAGGTTGCGTACTAAGAAGAAAAAGAAAGAGAGAAGACATGACATCTGACCCACAACCAAAATATCGATGGGAAAGAAATAAAAGAATGCACCAAACTCAAATTAAATTATATTTAGTTCATACAAAACATGAATTGAGAGTTTACTTGGTTGGCGCACTTGCTTCTCCCTTTGCCTGTCTCTCTTTGCTCAACTCGTGCACTATATATATATATATAAACGGCACAATATGAATAGTAATATTATAAACATACAATATTATATAAACGGCAATTTGATTGTAGTTAATATTATAAGAATATATTTGTGCATAATGTAAAGGGAAACTCTATAAATATTATAATCCATCTTTAATATTGGTTTCCTACTCTATATTTTGCTAAAATCTATATGAACGGCAATTCGATTGCTATAATACATGAATGATAATTTTGCAAATAATATATATATATATATATATTCTATTGCATAATTAATGATAAAAAATTCCTTAATGTATAAGTGATGACGTGGCAAAGCGAGTGAGCTTCGCTTTTTTATTTTTGATGACGTGGCAGCATGAGAATTCGGCTTATGCTTTGTTTTTATATATATATATATATGTATGTATATATAGATTATATATGTGTTACTGTGTATATATATGAGGCTATTGTATACTCAAAGGTCATTTGTCCCAAAAAGAAAAAAATTGTGAGAGGACCAAGTACTACACCTAATGTGAAGACATGATTTAGCTCCAATCTGAAGTTTTACAAATCTAGAGATAGGCGGTTCATGGTGTTGTTTATAGGTGTCTCATGTGGCTTTCGTGTTCGGCATCATTTTAATATTTCATGAACCATCATCTTCAAATATTGAGTAGGTCATTTATATTTGCCGGAACCCACTCGACACGATCGTCTCGTTCTGCCACTTCGCTCCACAAGTTAAGCCTGAGCTCTGGTCCGGTGGACGAAGCTCCATGGAGGAGTACTTGGATTACTGCTGCAGAGGGATCGATGGGTTCGGTCCATTCTGGGACCACATGTTGGGATACTGGAAGGCGAGCTTGGAGAGGCCCGACAAAGTGTTATTCCTAAAATATGAGGACCTGAGGGAAGACACTGCGGGGAACCTAAAGAGGATCGCGGAGTTCATGGGGGTTCCTTTCTCAGAGGAGGAAGAGAGGGATGGTGTGATTGAAGAGATTGTGAAGTTGTGCAGTTTGAGCAGCTTGAAAGAGTTAGAAGTGAATAAAACTGGCAAGCCGGGCGTTTGGTCGACCGAGAACAAGACGTACTTCAGGAAAGGAGAGGTTGGCGATTGGGTTAATCATATGACTCCTTCCATGGCGGAAAAGTTGGAGAGGATTATGGAAGAGAAGCTGAGCCCTTTTGGGCTAAAATTTAGAGTGAAATAGAGCCTCGCTTCCCTCTTAAGTACTTTTTTTTTTTGGGTAAAAATGGAGGTTGATATGCCTCATAAGGACAAGGAACTAAAAATAAAGATGCATCATTGTACTAAGCCCACGAATCTCCTTTATAATCTAAAATAATGCATGTGTGAAATTCCCCGATGGGATGAAGCTCGGAAGTTCTTGTTTTTATCTGATCAAAGCACAAGGATGGTGGGCAAGTGTGATCTGCATGAAGTGGCAAACAATTTCGTCTTGAGCAAAGGCACGGCCCATGAATTTTCAGAACAAATTGAGCAGAGACGATGTTCATTTTACAGGTGCTAGAGTTTGACAAACTTCACATAAGAGGTGGTGATACCGGAACGGAATTTGAACACGAATCAAGATAACTTACCAACAGTCAAAATGCACCCGTATGGCGAGTAGACTCGGCCCTATAGAATTTCATTCAGGTCATCAACAGTAAATACGCTTCCGTACAGCCATAAGCTAGAAATCATTTATAGCCACCATTACAATTCGAGTGAGTGCATACATTGCGATGGGTTGGTTGGCACTAGCAATCTTCCGTACAGCCAGCTGCCTTCATCTAACAACAGGAGGCCCGGCGTAGAAGGCGGGCCGGGATCAAAGGCAGAGTAATCTGTTGCAAACTATAGAAACGCGACTCAAGTGGTAGGCATTAATAATATTGAGAAGTCATCTTCCACCGCTCATAAATGGGTCCAACTGCCCTAAATAACTCTAGAGTTATTTTATTTATTTTTTAATGTGCACCAGGTCACTTGATATTCAAAGGCTCAATGGATCCCGATTAATTCAGGATTGAGCTGAATCACCCACTAAAGGGTAAAAAAAAAACTCTTCCGGCGTCGATTTCTCCATTTACAAGACTCGACTTCGATTCTTATATTTTCCTATTATGAAAGAAATCTTCCATAATATAGACACTTGAACCATATCATTAAAAAAAAAAACTTGAACCAATCAATTAAGAGAATGTACTAGGATACATAATTACGTCTTATAAGGTTTCCTATTCATAATTGATTGCGGTTTAAAGAGGGTGCAGTATAGTGGTACACACTCTCGTCTGATTTCTCAACGGCTCCAATTTAGATATTAAGTGGGACTCCGTGCACTTTTATTAGATATTAGGATTTTCTATTTCATTATTTTAAGCCTATATGCCTCCCTTGTAACCGAAAAAAATATAAGAAAAATTGATTGCGGCATTATCATTGAAGAGATAGTGAAACTGTGCAATTTGAGCAATTTGAAGAAGTTGGAAGTTAACAAAGTTGGCAAGCCAGCCATCGCTTACGTTGAGAACGATGCTTACTTTAGGAAAGGAGAGGTGGGTTAATCATCCGACTCCTTCCACGGTGGGAAAGATGGCCAGTGTTATGGAAGAAATTAAAGCTGAGCCCTTTTGGGTTGCAATTTAGAGTAAAGTAGAGAAGGGGTGCGTAGTATAATGGTTTATGTTGTACATTTATTCATGTAAGAATCTCGATCGGAGAGTGGACAGTCAGAGTGTTTCTTTTTCGAATTTACGTGTCAAAACGGGCGAGTCGAGTATAACTTTAAACCACGCGGCAAATAAATAAAATGGCAAATATAGCAAGTTAGAGTACCGAAAGGGCGTGTGTGATATAGACCCACACATAATAGAACCCCCGAATTCGGAATTTTCGGTTCCGTACATACCATTGTCTTAGCATACTAGGTGTATCCCATACCCCTAGACCCGGGTAACTTGCCGGCCCTCGATCTTCGGATCGTAAAATGGCAAGTGGCGACTCCTTCTCACTCGTGTTCGTCGCGCGTCTCCACAGGAAGGTGGACACTCTCAAGCCACGTTGCATAGGCGCGTATGCGTGCCCCGATGAGATGAAATTCGGGTGCGCACATTGGGGACCACTTAGAGGGTTCGGGCTCGATTCCGCTTGTCTGTTTACTTGTTTATTTATTTACCGCTTTCATTTATTTACTGCTCACTTGCTTCCCGCACCTTTATTTTTTGCACCATACATCGCATATCATACTAGCTTTAGGTACGTATGGGTCGCGTTCCACGACCGATATTAGGAACCACAGGTTAGATAGGGGTTCAAAGTAGGGGCACAACGTGCAGTTCGACTGCCGTCTCGGCCTTGAAAAGAATCTCGCTCGGTTTCATGGGGATACTAGAAGGTGAGCTTGGAGAGGCCCAACAACGTCTTATTCCTAAAATATGAGGACCTGAGGGAAGACACTGCGGGGAACCTAAAGAGGATCGCGGAGTTCATGGGGGTTCCTTTCTCGGAGGAGGAAGAGAGGGATGGTGTGATTGAAGAGATTGTAAAGTTGTGCAGTTTGAGCAGCTTGAAAGAGTTAGAAGTGAATAAAACTGGCAAGCCGGGCGTTTGGTCGACCGAGAACAAGACGTACTTCAGGAAAGGAGAGGTCGGCGATTGGGTTAATCATATGACTCCTTCCATGGCGGAAAAGTTGGAGAGGATTATGGAAGAGAAGCTGAGCCCTTTTGGGCTAAAATTTAGAGTGAAATAGAGCCACGCTTCCCCTCTTACGTACTTTTTTTTTTCTGGGTTAAAATGGATGTTGATGTGCCTCATAAGGACAGGGAACTAAAAATAAAGATGTATCATTGTACTAAGCTCACGAATCTCCCTTATAACCTAAAATAATGCATGTGTGAAATTCTCCGATGGGAATGAAGCTCGGAAGTTCTTGTTTTATCTGATTGAAGCGCGAGAATGGAGGGCAAGTGTGATCTGCGTGAAGTAGCAAACAATTTCGTCATGAACAAAGGCACGGCCCATGACTGTTCAGAACAAATCGAGCAAAGACGACGTTCATTTTACAAGTGCTGGAGTTTGACAAACTTCACATAAGAGGTGGTGTTACCGGGACAGAATTTGAACATGAATCAAGATAACTTACCAACAGTCAAAATGCCCCCGTATGGCGAGTAGACTCGACCCTATAGAATTTCTTTCAGGTCACCGAGAGTAAATACACTTCCGTACAGCCATAAGCTAGAAATCATGTATAGCCCCCATTACAATTTGGGTGAGCGCATACATTTATGATGGGTAGAAGGCAGCTGCCTTCATTTAACAACAGGAGGTCCGGCGTAGAAGGCAGGCCAGGACCGAAGGTGGAGTAATCTGTTGCAAACTATAGAAACGCGACTCAATAGGTATTGCTTTATGTCCTATATAAATTTGAGGGACTCAGGCGACGTCCTTGTCAAGTGGTAGGCATTAATAATATTGAGAAGTCATCTTCCACCACTCATAAATAGGTCCAACTGCCCTAAATAACTCTAGAGTTATTTTATTTATTTATTAATGTGCACCAGGTCACTTGATATTCGAAGGCTCAATGGATCCCGACTAATTCAGGATTGAGTTGAGTCACCCACTAAAGGGTAAAAAAAAAAATCTTCCGGCGGCGATTTCTCCATTTACAAAACTCGACTTCGATTATTATATTTTCGTATTATGAAAGAAATCTTCCATAATATAGACACTTGAACCATATCATTAAAAAAAAAAACTTGAACCAATCAATTAAGAGAATGTACTAGGATACATAATTACGTGTTATAAGGTTTCCTATTCATAATTGATTGCGGTCTAAAGAGGGTGTAGTATAGTGGTATACATTCTCGTCTGATTTCTTAATGGCTCCAGTTTAGATATTAAGTGGGACGCCGTGCACTTTTATTAGATATTAGGATTTTCCATTTCATTATTTTAAGCCTATATGCCTCCCTTGTAACCGGAAAAAAAAAAGAAAAAAGAAAAATTGATTGCGGCCTTATCATTGAAGAGATAGTGAAACTGTGCAGTTTGAGCAATTAGAAGAAGTTGGAAGTTAACAAAGTCGGCAAGCCAGCCATCGCTTACGTTGAGAACAATGCTTAGTTCAGGAAAGGAGAGGTGGGTTAATCATCTGATTCCTTCCATGGTGGGAAAGCTGGCCAGTGTTATGGAAGAAATTAAAGCTGAGCCCTTTTGGGCTGCAATTTAGAGTAAAGTAGAGAGGGGGGTGCGTCGCATAATGGTGTAAGTACACGCTACCGCTTCAATCCTATTATGTGGAATTTCCTGAATATCTAGCTATAATTTTCATTTGTATACCTATTTCTTTACTAGGCATATACAGAAGCTTTGGTCTCTTTTATTACCACCCATGACTTTTGGGACAATTCCTAGTTAGAGCTCGATCTGAGATTAAATACTCTTTTTTCTCAAATTATTTATCTCTGCAGCTTCTTTGATGTTATGAGTACAAGTTTATGCAAGAGAAAACCTAGCTATTTGTCACTTATCACCAAAAGTTCAGGATATTCCAGTACTTAAAAAATAGATTAAGAAAAAGTGACATCCTATTGTAGGCAGTTACTCTTTTGGATGTAAAATAAGGAGTTTAACCCCGAGAAATTATATTGAAAATGAGTAATAAGTTCACGAAGGGGATAGATAAACAGCAGTCGAATTTTCTACTGGAAAAACAGTACTCGGATTTCATCGCCTAACTGTAGATATTCGAGATCATCCAGAGAATGCCCCGGTATATGATCTTTCAACGGGTGAACAGGTTGGACTGGATTATGGTAATTGAAGAAGTTGAACCATTTTGGGCTAAGATTGTACGTAGAGGGAAACAGGATCTTTTCTCCTTCTTTTGTATTTCTCATCCATTGGTGATTTGGTGTTTGCATGAACAAGCCAAGCCCGTCTTTAAAATGAAAATTCGTAGATAAATAATAATAAATATAATGAAATGTTAAAAGGTAATAATAAATGAGAGTAGCCTAAGTGCTAACACACACGTGTGCCAGAGTGAAGACCTTTTATCAGGTTGAGATGGAAAATTCCGTCTGAATCGTAGATGAGACGAAAATTTTCATCTCATTATTTTGCAACGAGGCTTTTTGAGATTGACCTTGAGAAGGAAAAGTTCGTCTCTATATCATGCAGAGACGAAGTTTTTTGTCTCAATTGTCTGTCTCTATAGGAGCAAATTCCTGTAGTGGATGAGCTGAGCTTTGATCGACTCCATCCTTCTTCATTGCTTGGCGTCCAAATCGAGAACCCTGCAAGCACTCCATTGCTCTGCTCTGATTTCGAAAAATTTCTTTTCCAGATTTTGAAATATGTTATTTTATTTTTCATCTTTTGGGTAGTTGATTAATGTCTGATAAAAATGTAGTCTTTGAATTGATTTCTTTTTCTGGATTTATGTGTACTATTCATGTTGGATGCAATGAATGGAACAAAACTAGTTTGTACCACCGCACCCTACTGCTCTTATGTCTTAATGCCTCCCAAGCACTAGCGACCGAGAAGCTATTACCGTGATCCTTCAACCCAAACAACTCTGTCCTCAAAACCTTCCAGCAGAATGGCATCTGTTATTTCAGGTGGCGAATGCAACCTCCTTTGTCGTCTTGCTCTACTATGTTTGGAAAATAACTCGGCAACTGTGAGTTGAGCTCGCTTCGTTTGATTTCGCAATTTGATTTTACCTCTACTCACTACACAATAAAAGTTAACAACACAATTATTACCTTTTCATTTTTTTCAATTTTTTTAATCAATTAATTCAATTTTTAATAATAAATTCTCTCAATTATTCATTACTTTTTTCATAATTTCACAATACAATCATTACTTTTTTTTAACTATTCATTGCTTTTTTATTTTTTTTCTCATAATTCAACAACACAATCATTACAAATCAATTCAAATCAAAATTCAACTCAATTCTAAAACTAAATATACTATTAATGTCTGTTCCTACAACCAATAAAATGATTGATGAGAGGGCTGAATCTGCACCGGTTATCAAACCAGAAGTGCACAGACAGACTGTCCATTATTCACCTCATGCCTTAAGGGACTAGAAACTTCTCCCTTTAATGAGATAAGCTCTGACCCAAGCTATCCAAAGCGTCCGAGCCTTATAAAACAACAACCAAATGTATCTGAGACTACAAGTCAATATTCCAAACCACAACCTCCCTTTAATCCCCGGGCCTAGCTCCTTTTTTTTGTTAAGAAGACGAGACAAACAAGTTTCCATGCTCCCCTCTGCTTTTCCCCTTCCATAGGAAAGCCTTGCATCTCTTTTCCACTTCCTTCAAAACTTTCTTTGGTAAGGTGAAAGCGCTACACCAAAAGTTGAGAAGAGAGTGAACACCCAAGTACCTTACGGGCAGGGGCGGAGTCAGGATTTTCATGCAAGGGGCAAAAATGTTACTTGATATAAATAGTACATAAATATTTTTTTTCAGGGGGCAAAATACTAATTTTACATAGAAAATTTCATAAATAAACATACTTTTGAGACAAAAGTTTAAAAAATCTAAAGTTCAGGGGAGGCAATTGACTCGGTATGAAAGTGATCAGCCATGGCGGCAATTTTTTAGTGAACAGTCTGGCTTCGATTTTGTGGTGACTCTGATCGAGGTTAGAGTACTATCAACACATACATGACTGTTTTGCTTTGCTAGGAATTAAATAGCATATAGAAATGGATTGTGTCAATTATAAAATAGAGATTGGGTTATTTGAATATTTTTGCATATATCATACTACATCAGGGCCACATGTTCATACGATTGTATGTCATTGATCATCGATGTTTATAATCTATATTACATTGTCGAATTCAAGATCCTCTTCTGGCATCATGATGGGTACCAAAACTGAATTCCAAATCGAGTAGATCAATAGTCTAGGCGATCTTAATTATAAGATACAAGAGAACTCACATGATGACTTGAACTAATAAAGATATTGTATATATATACTAGTGTATTTACACGTGTGTTCACATAAAAGTTTCTCGATTGAGTTGTAAGACATAATAATAAAATATACGCAAGATTTAACTTTCATTACAAAAATACCATTATATGTAACATCTCTAATTTTTTGTTTATTGATTAGTTTAGGAGTACCAAATCAAATAAATATGAAATTATGGCAAAAAAATTAAATATGAAATTATGTAATTAATCACTAAAATATATTGATGAAGTTTTACTTAAATAAAAAAATATTGCTGTTATAACGAAAACTTAAAATTTAAGTCGATCATCATATAAATTACATTCATAAAAGAATTAAGGTTAACATAACAAGTGAAGGTATAATCTTTTAAATATGTGTATATCTATGTATATCGTTTCATAATTTAAAGGTATAAAAATTGCATTATCCAAATGTTATATATTTGTTGAACTTTTAAAACAATAATTAATCAACACTACTAAAATGTTCACTATTACTGAGGTAAGGATCCCTCAAAATTCCCTTGACTCCATAAAGTTATCGGCAGAATTATTAGAGATTTCTGAGGGTTCCGTGCCTTCAAAAAACGGTGCCACGGAATATTTTTTTAAGGGATTATTGAAGGTAATTCCCTCGGTAAATTTTAATTTCAAGGGAATTCCGAGGGATTTTCCTTCGGAAATTTCCGAGGAAACATCCCTTGAGAATCTCTTGAAAACTTCTTTATTTTTATTTGTAATAATTTTTTTTTATTTTTGATGAATTTTCTAGTCGGCAATTTTAAAAAAATTATATTGGACTGGCCAGGCTTGGCGGGGACGCTTGGGCAAGCCCAAACAACACGGAAGGAGCATGGCCCAGCGTAAAAATATTTTTCATCGCAAGTACATAAGTGCTTTAAGCTCTTTTTTTAATCGGAAATTTAGTAATTTTTAAAGTACCGTAAAAAATATGTAAATAAGTTAATTAATGTAACAAAGTCAAAGCAAAGAGTAAGAATAAAATCCAGATATTTAAGAGCGAAAAGAATGGAAACTATTAAAGAGAAAAAGGAGAAAAATAAAATAACAATAGAATGTTTTGTCTAATGTCTCATAATCTATATGTATATGAAAACAAAACTGGAGTCGAATTTTCAAGCCGCCACATCATAAAAAAAAAAAAAGAAACGGTTCGCTTTGCCACGTTATCACTTATGTATTAAAAAAAATTTATCATTAATTTTGGAATATTTCTTTACGATAGTGAATGGAATACACAATCTTACATTATAGGACTATGTATATGCTTTTAATACAATGGAATATATAATGTAATTTTATATTGATAACTATTTATAGTCGGGAAACACATATATCCGGCTGCTATACATGTGGCAAGTAAATTAAAAAAACAATGGAGAAGTTTTATATATACTACTCATACCATTTTTATACTGACAAATACATATACGTGTAGTCATTTTTATATATACTATAGGAATTATGTCCATATTCTTATTAAGAATAAATGTAAGTATATTGATCTGCGACAATCAAAGTGATCTTATAAAAGAGGTAATAAGAATAAATAATTTGATTCACAATATCCAGCATATATTTTTAATCACCATTCTATTTTCGTTTTACAAATACAATATTGTATTTCCGGACTTATTTATATTCTTCTCATTAAGAATATATGTATGTATATTAATCTGCGACAATCAAAGTGATCTTATAAAAGAGGCAATAAGAATAAATTATTTGATTCACGATATCCATCATATATTTTTAATCACCATTCTATTTTCGTTTTGCAAATACGATATTATATTTGCGGACTTATTTATATTCCGTGTTGTATGCTTATCCAATACAAATACCGATCTTTCACCAAAAAGATATATAATTATATTGTAGAAATAAGTATATGCTTTTGATACAATGAAACAACAAAAAGCAACCATAATATTTTATTAACATTCTTTTGATAGAATATACAACCGGCCCAAATACCACCTTTCTTGTTAAGTAAATGAAACCAAAACCGTAAGCAAAATATTTGAATAACATTCTTTTGATAATTTAGATAACAAGCCAACCACATTTGTTATATTTATTTCATATATATGAATTATATAATATAATCTAAAGAAAACACAAAATCTTGGCATTATAGGAATACATATGTTTTGATACGATGAAATATGTATTGTAATTTTTATTTTGGCAATTATATAATATATATATATATATATATATATATATATATATAGTTGTTGGATATAGTATAGGAAGGTTTACATATATAGATGAAGATATATATTGCACATGCAAAGTTATATTATATATTGGACCTATATATATATATAGACATCTTTTACACAAAACATTTATCATTATATTTTCGTATGAAAAAATATTTTGGTGTCTTTGTAGACTTTATATTTATATTGTGTTGCATGCATCCACAAACAACACCGATCGACCTATGTCAATTTGATTGGTTCAAAAAGATTCATTATGTTTTTTCTTCACTTACTTTATTATGATATTTTGCTTGGAGAAATTATTATTCTCTTTGGCTGATATATTTGCTCGCATATTTTGATTCAATTAATCTTTTCACACATTTGTATGATATTATTTTTATTTTTATTGATATATTCGCTCATTTAATTTAATTCTATTTTATTCTTTTCAGTTATGTTCTAATTTAACATTACGTTCATGCATGTATGATATCTGCAAGTAATTTATGAAAAATCTCAAATAATTTATTTATAATTTAAATAAATCAAGTAAAAAAATAAATAAATTATTTGAGGTTAAGGTAATTTACATTAAAAAATTTAAGCACTTTACTTGAACGAACTTACCCAAACAAATTATTTGAATGTGAAATACATACACATTTGTATGGTATATTAACCCATTGTCGAGCGAAACAATGAAAATAAGAAAAGAAAAGGACGTGGAAAAAGGTTTTATTTACAAAAATCATACTTGACTACGCTTAGGTTTTCGGTTATAAAGGAAGTCCATAAGTATAGTGCAATAAAATTAAAATCCTAATAGCTAATAAAGAGGCACGGGTAATTACATAACGAGTATCAAATCCATAATCTCTTTGTTACCACTTAGATTAGATCTAGATTAGATCTATGATCATTAATTAGATCTTGGATCCAGCATATTCTTTCCATTAAATTACCTTTTCCTTTTTCCTACCGAAAATTGCCTTTTCCTTTCCCGCGTGATTCACGACCCGTCCAATATGCAAATATAAAATGAGTTGAGAGGCACAGTCATGGCCCAGATATGGAGAAAAAGATTTATATGAAAGGGAAAAGAAATTAGAGAAAGACAATTATGGTCCATTTCCAAGCGAAGTTCTTTTTTTTTTTTTTCTGTTGGTATTCACAGGGCAAGCGCCCTGCTGGATTGAGTCCTTTGATGGAGTGTGCGGTCCCGGCTCTGCATTAGTTTTATTTATTTTGTTACTTTACTATACCTCATTTTTCATTGAAAAAATCAGTTAAAAGTGGGCAAATAAATTATATTATCTAGTTAAAGTAGATTTGAAAATGATCAAATCTAAAAAGATTTAAACTCTTTTTTTAGTGTGCCCCTGATATCCGGCACTCTTTTGGCCCTGACTAATTCAGTTCAAGTCGGATCGATCCATTAAGGAATAAAACTCTCACAGTACAAAAACTTTTAAATCAGCTAGATGGACTACTAAAAATTAAAAATATATCAAGTTTTATAACTGATGGAAGTAAATAAAATTTTCTTCAATAACTTGTGAAAGGTGTCATCGATTTTTTTTAGATAAATAATTTCATCTATTTTAACTCTTAGAATTTGATGATTTTACGTTTTCTCTTTCCATGGCAAGAAATTGAGCACTAGTAAACTCGAATGGTAATGTAATTTTGTTCATTTGCTTCTATGTTTGTCCAAGCAATGAATCATGCATCCATCTCTCAAGTTTTATCCGTAAAGTGATTTGCTACTAATCGACAAAAAAGCGATTAATTATAAATAATCAACTGGGCATATATATATCTGTTTGAGTTTGATATATAACAAGTCGACAATTGCTAGTGTTTAGGACTATTGATGTGGGCCAATTTGCTCGATAATTTCTATATTGCCATCCAAATCGAGATGGGACAAAATTGTCTTTCATCTCCTCTTTTTATTTGTAAATTGCATATTATTTTTAAATTAAGAGTAAGGAGATAGTTTTTACTTTTTCATCCATATCCTATAAATAAAGTGACAGTTACAAAATTGAGGTTTTACTTAGATAATAGTTTAAGATAATTAGTCAATATATATATATATATTTATACAAATGTTTTTATAATTTTTCTGTTGTCGAGGTATAACCTTTGATTATATTGTTTCAATATAACTGCAGTAACGTTATACATGTCGCTGTTGGAACATGTATCTTTTCTGGTGCGTATCACTACAAGCGGAGTCCAGCTTGCTGTCTAAGTTTGTTGCAAGAGGTCCTGTAATCATCATTTTCGTCCCAGTGTGACTGATTCTTGCTTCTTTATTTTGATTTTCCTATTCTTGTTCCATGAGCCTTTATTATAATCGAAGATATGGGCCTAATATAGAGGGATGTGAGAAAAAAGAAAATCAATCAAACTTATCAGCTTGGTTCAAGAACGATTAATTATACATAGCATTGGATTACATCCCATTCTCTCTTAATAAATTTATACATTGCATTTCATGGAATATATATATATATATATATATATATATACACATTTATTCAGTACTCGCGGCGCTTTCTTATATGCACATCCTATCTCTACCTCACCCCAAACTCACACCCATCCATACCACGCCACCTCCATTATATCATCTCTTAGTTCCTTCCATGGCTGAAAACTCGAAACCTTCGTACGATGATCAGCAAGAAATCGAAGAGCTAATTTCTTCTCTTCCTAAAGGGAAAGGGTGGCACAGTTCGGGCCTCACCCTATACCAGAACTTCTGGTGCCACTCGAAATTTCTCCCGGGGGTCATCTCGTTCCAGCGCCACTTCCTAGCACGAGATTCCGATGTCCTAATAGCCTCAAAGCCCAAGTCAGGCACCACATGGCTCAAATCCCTGGCCTTTTCTGTCCTCTACCGGGCACAGTTCAACCCCACCGAGGCCAACGCCAACCACCCTTTACTCTCCTCCAATCCCCATGCGCTTGTCCGAACCTTGGAGCTGGGGCAGTCGGCCGGGCATGCTCCTGACCTGTCCGGCTTTGCCGATCCGCGTCTCTTTGGCACCCACGTTCCATATGATTCACTGCCGTATTCTATCCGCCGGTCCCGTTGTAAGGTATTGTTTGCTCAAGTAATTAAGTTGAAACGTTCATTTTAAAGGTGGAGGAGGAGGAGGAAGAGCACAGAGGGACTTTTGATATTAAGAGAGCAGATTTAATAATGAAATTTTCGCTATAATAAGAAAATTTGACAAAATTCTTATTCAATTTGTATTTATTTACATGTACAGGTGATTTACATTTGTCGGAACCCCCTCGACGTGGTGGTGTCATTGTGGCACTTTGTGGCCCAAGTCGATGCAGGGGACCGAGCAGGAGGCTGGTCAGGCATGGAGGAGTACTTCGATAACTTTTGTAAAGGCATGGATGGGTACGGTCCGTTCTGGGACCACTTGCTGGGTTATTGGAAGGCGAGCCAGGAGAGGCCCAAGAAGGTCTTGTTCCTGAAGTACGAGGACCTGAAGGAAGACACCGCAGGGAACCTGAAGAGGATCGCGGAGTTCATGGGGGTTCCGTTTTCGGACGAGGAAGAGAGGAATGGAGTTGTCGAAGAGATAGTGAAGATGTGCAGTCTGGGTAGCTTGAAGGAGTTGGAGGTGAACAAGACAGGTAGATCCATCGCCGGCTTTGAGAACAACAGCTATTTCAGGAAAGGTGAGGTCGGGGACTGGGTTAACTATTTCAGTCTTTCCATGGCGGAAAGGCTCAAGAACATCATGGAAGAGAAATTGAGTCATTTTGGATTGACGTTCCGGGTGAACTAGAGCTCTAGCTGATTCTTTACATCTTATAACTTCGCGTTCTATATCGAGTGTGCAGCATGTTCGTGCATCTAATGCACTTACATATATGAAGTACACTAGTCAATTTTCATAAGGATATAATTTTCTCCTTTTTGTCTACCAAGTGCAATGATGTTGTAGCAATTAATAAGCTATTTTCTACTTTGTAAGCCAATCTCTTATATACTGGTTAAGCTATTCATGAAATTAAATCCTATAATCAAATTATTACAATTTGATATGCATATATATATATATATATTTGTTGCTTTTTGGAATGTGTATTACAGTTTAGATGTCATTATTTTTTATTAAATTAAGATCTGCGTCCCAGTGATACTCATCGTGAAAGTTTTAAATGTCCAATTCCTACCACAAATGAGTTATTGAAACATAATTATAAGTCTCCATAAATCAATTATTTGTCTCTAAAATCTTTTAGAGACCAAATAAACTAATTGACCCTGGTGTTGCCATCTTTATACCGTAGGCCTTTAGAGACAAATTAGAGTCAAATTTTTATTTATCTAATCAATGTAACTAGATGAGAATCTACGTATTGCGCGAGGATGATTAATAATTTTTTGATATAAAGTAACATTTTAAATTAAATATATTGTGATTTTTTCAAAAAAATTATGTATTTAGAAACTATTTCACTTGAAAATTAAATGAGTTTTTTTGGAGGATTACTAAACTTTCATCGAAAACCGGAATTTTAGTATCCTAAGTAGGATTTTCTTGTCCTAAACCAAAATCACACAATTTAATATTAATATCTTAAAAATGTAAAATAGTTTAAATAAAGGACGGAGCCAAGATTTTCTTTTAGCAGGGGCAAAGGGTATCTTTAATATATATATGTTTTTCTTCTAGTGGGAGTAAAATGTTAAAAAAATTATAAGTTATGGGGCAAAATCTTTAAAAAATGCAATTTATGGGAAAAATTAAATGAGCCACAAATTTTGGGGGGACAAGTGCCCCACTCAAGATACTTTGACTCCATCCCAGGTTGAAATTATACCATTTGAAATGAAAAAATAATTTTTAAGCCGAGAAACATAATGTGTCGCTTTTGAAATGTAAAAAGACGCATAATCTTAAACAATTATTTTAGGAAAGTTAGTAACTAGAAAAGAGAATTATCTAAAATACATATATAATCGAGAAAAATTAATTATTTTCTTTACAGTATTATCATAACTAAAACATATCCATGAAATCACTCATTTTGAATCTATGCTGTGGTAGCAACAAATTAGATAATTGTTTTGTCCACCCAAAAGAATAATTGTTTTAGGAAACCAAAGTAACTGGGGATAGTTATCTAAGATAATTAAATTTGGAGAACTAAATTTATTCATGGTGAGAAAATTATTGATTCATTCAATGATATGTATAGGCATACATTATAAAATATAAAATCATAAGAGGTGAATGAATTACATTCATTGACATATTTATTAGATCATATAATGAATAGTGAATATTTGCATACATATATTTATATTCTACATTTTAAATTATGAACAGATTCCTATTTGGTTATCATAAAAAAATTTCTAGAAAAAGTTTGTAATAGCCATTAAAAAGTATTTTATAATTACAAACTAAGATAAATAAATTTAAAAAATATATATGTATTATATAAATGAAATTTTTGGAAGAAAAGTCATAAAATTATTTTTTGGATAATGATGTTGAAGTAAATATATATAGATATATAATACACTAATAAAAAAATTAAATTTTTTCTCCAAAAATAGAAAATAATTAATATTGATTTCTATATAAATAATTTCTTAAAGTCTAAAGATTAGATGAATTATCACCTATAAAAAAATGATAAACTATGTTCTATTTTGTGAACCTTATCAAGAAAATTATAAAGTAATAAATAAGTATGCATTTAAATTGAAGTAAAAATGAGTATGCATTTTAAAAAGATTAGAATAATTACAATAATAATTTTCAAGTATGCATTTTAAAACAATTACAATAATTACAATAATAATTTTCTATTATATATTATTTTTGCAGCTTATTATCGTAAAGAGAAATTTTGAAATAATGAAGTGGTTGTTATATATAAATAAATGATCGAGATTTATATAAATTAAAAATCGAAAAAAGGATTTAAAACGTAAAATTAATTGCGTATTATTTCTTTGAATTTCAATTTGTATCATATTAATCTAAAAGTTTCATGAAAAGTCGACCTAATATAAAAAAAATCTATAATAATTAATTTTAATTTATTTATAATTTGAGATAGAAAGTATATTTTCTAGATATTTGTCGACATACATGTAGAAAATATTTAAGTCATATATACATGAAATATTTAATGGAATACATACTGTTTAAGATACTTAATTATGCTAGAAGAGCAAAATGATCAGAAAGTATACATTCTCATAGATATCATATAATTTCAATGTATAACCAATTGATGGTGAAATTAAAATATATCTTGCAAGATAATAATTTGAAGATTTATCTAACAAATAGTACATAGTATAAGATAAAACAAGAAAATATATAGAAAATACGAAAAATAATATTAAAAATTAATCATGTAAGATTAAATTAACACAAAGTTTATATTGTACATCATTTGTTTAATTGAAACTTTACAGGAAAAGAATTATTGATGGCTAAAATAGTTCAAAACTTAGTGGTGTCATTGTGGCACCTTGGGGCCCAAGTCGAGCTGGGGGGAACGGGCAGGAGGCTGGTCCTGCATCGAGCAGGTTCTTTGATAACTTGTGTAAGGGGATGGATGGGTCTTGAAGGAGGACTTGAAGGAAGACACAGTGGGGAACTTGAAGAGGATCACGGCGTTCATGGGTGTTCCATTTTCAAAGAAGGAAATGAGGGATGGATTTGTTGAATAGATAGTGAAAGTGTGCGGTCCGGGTAACCTGAAGGAGTTGCAGGTGAGGTCGGGGAGTGGGTTAATTATATAAATCCTTCCCATGGAGGAAGGGTTCAAGAACATCTTGGAAGAGAAATCAATTCCATTAGGATTGACGTTCAGACTAAACTAGAGCTCCTAATTTATATTTCATCTTCTTGGATGCAGCATGTTCGCTTCCCAAATGTAATAAACCTTAGCAAGATTTCCAATATAGTCCATTTTAAGGCTTTGTGATCTCAATTAATACATATGTTTTTTTTCATCCAATGAACTGTTACTTCGGATAATTTTTGGGTCCTTCAAATTTCATCCATTCCTTCCTTTGACAACATCAGCGCTTCAGATCTTTGAACATCAACTCAAATGGCTTAAATTTTCTTCCTCGCAAACATCCTGCTAACTGAGATAATTGACCCATGTCTCCAAGCTTGGTTTTCCTAAAGAAATGCTTGTCATGAAATATATATCTTTCTGCTCTTCTGTCCGGCCGGATATTAGGGCTGCTCTGGGACCACATGCTTGGCCATTGCAAGCTAGCTAGCAAGGAGAGGCCCAAGAATGTGTTAATGTTATTCCTAAATTTCGATGACTTGAGTCTTGCAGGAAGAGACTAATGTGAGGACCTCGAAGAGGATTATCGCGGGGTTCAGGGGGGATACACTTTCCAAGGAGCTATGAGGTGAGGGACAATATGGGGTGATCGACGAAATCACGAATAGGTGCACTCTAAGCAAGTCGAAGGAGCTGGAAATGAAAAAAATTACCAACAAACCAAATCTTACACATTTGGTAAAAGGGATCAGCGGGAAGAACCTGGAATAAGATCCACGTGCAATATAATGCAACTGTTTTCCTCTAATTGTGGTTCGCTTCAATTCACTAGCTTTGCTTCCACGGAATGTGGCCAAGGAGTGCTGGAAATATTACTTTTCATACTATTTGGCAGCTATCAGTCATCAGGTGATCATAGTCTAGAAAGTGACAATTACATTTTATCCCTATTTCGTTTCGTCTGTGCCACGAAGCTCAGCAAGGAGCCGGCCAATTTCTCGTTCACATTCTTCAACAAGCATTCTACCACATTGACTGTGAGATGTTTCGCCCAATCCGAACTCACTCTTCTGGAAGTAGGCACTGTTCGGAGCCCCACCTGGGCTGATGCCGCTCTTGAGTCTTGCGAGCATTCAAGCTTCTCATGTTTTCATATCCGGACGATCTTCTATTTTCTTCTACCTGTCCCCTGTTCCAGATCTTCGTGGGACAACGACATGAATGGAAATCCAGTGAACTCTGCCAATCTCTTTATTTGGTAAGCCAGGTTTTCCTTCATATCCTTGCACTTCATGTTATTGAGTTTCATTTGGCTCATACGGGTTCGGGTCAATTTCCACTTAAAAGCTCAAACTAATAAGTGATAGTACACAAGTCTCATATAAAATAATGGATATTCGTTCATTTTTTCCATGTGAAATTAATATTCTTAACACCCACCATCGTGTGCAACGTGTGACTATTTATGTCTATACGTTGTCATGTGTCCTTAAACGCTTGCCCTCAACAACTGACCTTTAACCGGACTCATCTTCCGTGGTCGGGTGATAGGAGACTAACAAGACGCGCTCTTTTGGTTGCTTTCGAACATATTAGGTTTGGCGTGGTGGTGCACATACGCGTGTAGGCGCGTATACGCATAATCTATGTTCTGATATCATATTGAATTTCCATTGGGCTTATACAGACTTGGGCCCATTACTACTTAAAAGCTTGAGCTAATAAGTGTTGGTACCCAAGTCTTATATAAACTCATGGTTATTCTTTCATCTTTTCCATGTGGGATTTTGTAATTCTCAACGCTCGCCCTCACGTGTAATTTGTGGTCTTTTTCTGTCTACACGTTGTCACGTGTCCCTAAACACCTGCCCTCAACAACTGACCTCGAATCGGGCTCATCTTCCGTGCTCGGGCCACGGGGGACTAATACGAGACTCAAACGTATTAGGCATGGCATGGGGTGGGTGCACAAACGCGCGTTGGCTCGCATACGCGTAACCTGGGCTCTGATACCATATTGAATTTCCATGGGCTCATACTGGCTCGGGACTATTTCTACTTAAAAGTTCAAGCTGATAAGTGGTGGTTCACAAGACTCATATAAACCTATAGATATTCTTTCATTTTTTTCATGTGGGAATAATAATTCCCAACACCCACCCTCACGTTCAACATATACTGTCTATTTCTTCTTACACGTTGTCACGTGTCCTTAAACACTCGCCTTCAACAACTGACCTCGAGTCGGGCTTATCTTTCGTGCTCGGGAGCGAGGGGGAACTTACACAAGGTGCACTCTTGGCAGCTCTAGGACATACTGGGCTTGGTGTGGTGCTGACGCACATACGTGTAACCTATGCTTCGATACCATATTCAATTTCCATTGGGCTTATACGGGCTTGGCTCATTTCCACTTAAAAGTTCAAACTGATAAGTGGTGATACCCAAGTCTCATATAAAGCAATGGATATTAGTTCATCTTTTCCATATATGATTAATATCCTAAACAAGGAACAATACCTTCCCAGGCTTCTCCAAGCTCACACTGCAGTAGCCGAAAACGTGAGCGGGTAAAGGACTAAAAGATATGGATTCCTCGACAGAACATATCTAAAGCTTATTCAGCCATGTTCCATGTGTATGTGAACTCCAGTGAAATCAGATATTGGTCGATGACAAAGCCTCAATTCGAATGACGTGATTATTCAAAGGGATGTGAAAGGATGTGATTGTATCTTAAGGGACGTGACTATTCAAAAAGTTACATTTTTTATCCCACATATACCTTCCAATTTTCGAATAGCTAGATAAACATATCAAAATTCATTTGAATTTCCTTCCCCCTCTTAAACTATTTTCTTAGGTAGTTAATTAAGTCTTACAAGATTCTCGACGTTGTCCGAAAATATCAATGGTTGTTCTTATATTTCAAAAAGGTATTTAATATCTTATAAGATATCTATTTCCTTATTAATAGATCCTTTATAAGTATTTAACAGGGAATATTAACATTTCAAACTTTTTGACATTTTTTTGAAACTTATCCCAAATGAAAATTGAGAAGAAATTAAGATGATCTACAGCAAAAGAAGATTAGCTATAATTATTCATTACTCGGGGCCTTTTTTTACAAAAAAATTACAATTACAAGCAATTAGACGATTTTTTTTCTTTTTGCTTTTCTCTAATTTTTCTTTAGTAATGTTCACTCTTTTCGCTCTTGATTATTATGATTTTGTTCTTACTTTTTGCTAGCCTTTTTTATATTAATTAACTGATTTCTCAATTTTATTTTTGATTATTTAAAAATTATTATATGTGATATACATCAAAAATATTAACTAACTAATGTACTTAAAATGAATTTTATTGCAATTTCTTTTCGATTAAACATTAGGATTGAAAATTATTTTCTTCTTTTGTTTCATCAACCATTTCAAAAATCCAACAATTATATCAGAGTTTGGTAATCTGCATTGTTAAAAGATTATGCCTTTACTTCTTATATTAATCTTAATTTGTAAGGAAAATGAACTTAATTCTAGCAAAAAAATCGAATTAATTATTTATAATTTTTTATTACAGCTTTATGCTTTATTTAAATAATAAATTATTAGTGTACTTTATTCATATTAAGTATTTCCATTTTATTGATTTGGCATCTCTAAACCAACCAATAAAATAATTAATCATGTTATATAATTAATAATAATTTTTCAAATGAAATTTAAATTTTTTATATATTTTCTAGCATTTTATAAGTATTATGTCCTTACATTTAGATTCACTAGTTCTAATAAGTGAATAAAATTAACACTTAATTTAAGTTCAAATAAACACAACTTAAGATATTTTGAGATCACAACAACCGTTGTCACAGAAACGAACGTAATTTATTATTTATGATTTCCTTGAATGATTACATATAAAATCTATTTTTTTTACAGAAGAAATAAAATAAAATGACTGGTTAAGGTATGATCTGATCTTCACATTTTATTGCTGTAAACTTTTCCTTGAGATGAACAATTGATTTCCGTGGGCGAGATCTCTACAAAAATATATGGTGGTTATAAATTTTTTGTCGACGAATAATCTTCCAATTACTAGAATACAAGGTTGTGTAACGTTATTTATTTATAAATTTATTTTTCTTGTGTGTTAGGTCCACAGTCACATAAAATAAATTCATCTGAGAAAGTAATTTTCTATTTGGGATTGCTAGAAAATTGAAGGGCATACGATCTTATTTATTTCTCTAATGTGAAAAATTCTTAAAATTAAATATTAGATAAACAATGAAGAAAATAATTGAAACACCTAATATACGTTGGTCAAATTCTTAGATTAAGGCAAATATCCATGGACAGACAACTAGATAATCAAAAATAATCGAACCGCTGGAGAACCTACTGCTCCAACTAGACCCTCATATACTCTCATATTGTCGTCGATGAGAGGTTATTGTCGGAGGTGGCGCGGCAGGGCTTCGATGGCAGGCATGGTCTCGTCAGTTGGACGCGTCTCCCCTGACATTTCAGTGAATTGAGAGATTGATTAGTCGTGGATGCCAGATACAAATTGCAATGCGGTGAAATGTGAAGGAGTCTTTTATTCTTAAAAATCTACCATCTATTACATTATTAAAAAGAAAGAAAAAAGCATCTCAATAGTGAGGGTCCTTTTCCAATTGATCACTGTATATGTAATATTTAGTAGGAGCCAAACTTGGCCATCATCGAAAGCAACGGATTATTTACCACCACTATATGCCCCTTATAAAAGGAGAATTTTAGAGGCTAAACCCCACATCATGTTCATACATTCACATTCTTAATATGTAGTCTAAACAGAGGGTCGAGCGATTTGTGGGAGTAAAAAAATATTTAATTTAATGAATTAGTCATAAATACTCGAAAAAAAATTAAATGTGTCTATATGTGAATTAATAATTTAAAAAAAAAGTCAAAATAACTTACAGTAATTGAGTATCATGTGAATATAGAGATTTGATTTTCTTTGTCGTGAAAATCTAAAAACACTAAGAATAGAAAATTGGCTGGGAATAATAGACCATAATGCAAAAATTGAAAAAATGATAAAATCCAATTTTCTTTTGGTAAAAATAAGAATCCATTGTTTACCCATTAAGTATTGTCACAGATTGATCAGAATTCTTTTCTATTTTTTATTTATAGAAAATACAAAATTAATTAGTTACTTTGGACGAAAAATTAAATGTTAGTACAAAAGTGAACAAAATGAGTAACGTTTCGAAAAACAAACTTTCATGTCGGAAGTAAAAAGGATATAAAAGTTGGAAACTAGATGTGATTTTTTTTTTCAACCTTTTTCCCGGAAAGAAAAAAGAGCAGTAGTTGCCTTACCAACGGATATTAGATTCCATATGTTTTGCGGATATTAGTTTGGAAATTGTCAAATTGAATTCAATTACTTTCATAGTTAAATAAAGTTGTAAAGAAATAATATTAGAGAGCATAAGTTGGAATTGATTTATTAAATACAAACTTAAGTTTGAACAATGTGGAACATATTATTATTGTGTGAATCATTTTAAAAATTAATTTTAATTATTTGGAAAGTGGGACAAAGATGAAATCCGGTACAATTGATGACGTATTTTGAAGATTTAATGATTAAAGTGTAATTAATTTAGGTTAATGTAGTTGTCTAAGATATTGTTTTGGTTGTAAATCCGGTCACTTTACAAGTTAAATAAATTATTTGCGTTATAAGGTAAAGTTAAAAGAAAATTTAAAATTATCTTATTAATTAAAGACAGAAAATACATTTAATTATTTGGTTTGTAATCTAATGTCGAAAATAACTATGAATTTGAATGGATGATGCATTTTTATTTTGATTAAATTAACACATTAAACCATGATTGATTGATTGGTCAATAGTACTATTAGGTGCCCACGCGAAACACGTGGGCACCGCATAATACAATTGCCCAATCAAGCATCATTTAAAAAAAAATTATTTAGGCTATGTATCGTGGTCAGATAAGTGGTGGGATATGATTTTGAAAATCCTTACTGTATTTTTGTGACACATTAGGATAAGGATTGGATTTGGTATAAGGTGGGTGAAAATATTAAGGAAATTATCCTATTGAGAGGGTGTGATTAAGGCAGATTGAGATTATAATTTAAGTGAAAGGACGAAAATACTCTTGGTATGATTTCAAATTTTCAAATTGTGCCTCCCGATAGTTGCAGCAAGGTGGTAATGCAATGGGTAGCGGTGGTCACCAGCTACCACGCCTGGGCAATGGTGGCCGGAGTCGAGTCACCACCACTCGGAATTTAGCAAAAATCTGTAGAGAGGGAGCGAGAGGGGATCGAGGATGTGGTAGTCCAATACCGCCCACCACCGCACCAATTGAGGGCTCCGGTGGACTCTCTGTTCACATGCGACCTCGATTGGGGCGGCGGTGGTCGGCATCGGGCCACCACAGCCTCAATCCCTCCTTCTTTCTCTCTACAGATTTTGTCATGAATTCCGGGCGATGGTGGCCTGAAGGCGGCGTCAACGCCTCCAAGGCGTGGGATATAAGATATATTACAGCGTTAGAAATCCCGTTGTGATTTGCATCTATTTCACACTCTGCCTAGCCATCGCTTTCTTATTCGATTCTGTTGGGATTTTACCCAATTCTATATTTCTTAGACTGCTGGAAAAAAGAGAAAAGAAATCAATACAAGTAATTTTAAAAATATTTAAATGAAATGCAAATTTTTAGTTTATTAGCTTATTTTCGGCAGCAGACTAGGTTATTATGATGAAGATAATACAAAGCAATAAATAAATTATCAATTATTTTCAGTTGTTACATTTTCACCATATCTTCAGGTTCATGTAGTTTTTTTAATTCTCGTGAACCTTGAGAATTCATTAATAATATGTAAAAATTACATGACAAGAATACAAGGTGAAAATGCTTAATAAAACAAAAATTACAAGATCAGAAATAATCAGATTCTCCCAGACATACTACACCGAAGAAATTAAGACGGAAAGTAAGGATAGTAGCTATACGAAATTCCGATCAAAGTCCTCTGCCGTCACATATGGATCCCAGTAAATCAAGGAAGAGTCCTTAAGCCATATATCCATGTAGAACTCAACCATTTGTTACCAAGGTTTTGAAGAGACCTTGATAACAGAGCAAAGCATGGGGGTCTTGAGTTGTACTCGTGCTCTAGGAACCCTTAACAAAATAGTGACAACAAATAGAATCAAAGCCAAGGCTGGGGAGGGATGTCGACCAATCCGGCAAGCCGGGGAAGACACCGGGCTAACGACCAATCTGGTAGGCCAGGGAAGGCAGTCCACCAAGCCGGCAGGGTCAAATAAAAAACTATTGAGAAACCTCGATTGATTCAAACCAGTGACCACGTCAGTAGTCAAACTAAGAATAACTTAGCAGTCTCAGTAGGTGCAGACCTGTGAACGTGCCGAGGACGACGACGGGTTGCCAATCAAATTAGCCTCTGCCAATCTAATCTGTTAACAAGACAGACAAAACAAACGAGGTAGGCTCCAAGAATCCCGAGCTAACACACCAGAAAAACAAAAGCAGTCCGATCATTGGAGCGGAATAGTATAGCACCGGTTCAAATCTAATTGAGGGAGACAATTCCTTAAGGACAAGGTGGGGAGAGGCGCTGGTGGTGGGGCGATAAGCCGAAGACGAAAATGTCGCCCCATTTTTATTATCATCAGAGGTACTGATAGCTGAAGCTGGCATCCGAACGGGGTCACTATGACTCAAGTTGTCGGGTAATATAAAAAACACACATCCTATATATACCATTAAGTACAACTCTAATATTATTCCATTTGATTTTAGACGATATTGCCTCTCATAATTTCCACAGGTGATTTACATATGCCGGAACCCGCTCGATATGGTCATATCATTGCGGCACTTTCTGCGCGGCCTGGGTACGTGACGGGGGATTGACCTATCAAGGAGATGTTTGATTCCCTATATGGAGGAATCGATGATTGCGGGCCGTTTTGGGAGCATATGCTGGGCGGTTTGAACGCGAGCGTGAAGACACCCGATAAGGTGTTGTTCCTCAAGCACGAGGACATGAAGGCTGACCCCATCGGGACTTTGAAGAAGATTGCAAGCTTTGCGGCAGTGCCTTTTTCTGAGGAAGAAGAGAGGGATAAGAAATTAAATTGCAGTCGCGGCTCGCTTAACGGTCACGGAGCGGTTGTCGCGGAAGCGGGTGTCACGGTATTACGCAACTAGGATTGCGGTCGTCACGGACAGAATTTTTCCGAGATGATGAGAAAAAAACTCTAATCCGTGCAAAAGATGTGATACACGGCTAATTAGATTAGATACCATGTCTAGGCCAATAAAACAGGCACTGATACGATTATACGCATTATTAAAAAAACAAAAAAAAATATGATTATACTAGTATATAAACTGAATAAACTGATATCTTATTAAGAAATTGGACTTGACCCACTAAGCCCATAGCCCACTTCAGAAATTTTCATAATTTTTTTTCATTATTTGACTGTTCCCCTTCTTCTTCCACGAGTGCAGCACCACTCCATCGCGTCTCCATCTCTGTTTCTTACCCGATCAACAAATGGGATTTGGCTTGGCTTAATAAAAAAAAATTCAAAGTTCAAGGTTATTTCTTTCTTCTTCCCTTCTCTATCCTCCTTGTATAACCCTTAGATCGGCTCTACGCCGCTATTTGGGCTGTTACGGCCGCTACAGCCGCTATTTGGTCCATTACGGCTGCGATATCGGCCGCTACATAAGGAAAAAAAAAATACGGGCCGCGATATCTGCCCGTAACGGTATCGGTGACTTAGCAGCTGGAGCAGCCGCTATTCACCTCTATTTAATTCCATTATTGGAGTCGTCGAAGAGATCGCAAACTTGTGTAGTCTGAGTAATATGAAGAAGTTAGAGGAGAATAAAACAGGTAAAGGAAAGGCACATGGATAATAAGCATTTCTTCAGGAAAGGCGAGGTTGGCGACTGGGTAAATTATCTCACTCCTTCCATGGCGGAACGTATGCAACGCCTCATGGAAGAGAAATTGAGCCCGTGTGGCTTGACATTCAAAGTACGCTAGCTAGCCATGGTCCATCCAGTCTAAGTTGTCAGCCTATTTTCTCGTGTGCAATAATGTGGAGCTAGCAGTCAATTCTAAATTAAATGGTTATATATACGATGCAATAAACTTGTCTCTCTTGGTGGTTAATTATGATGCCTTAGGACTCATGTACTTATATAAGTCGGTCAGTCAAGAAGTTTGACAGGATCCTATATGTGGTCCTCCCGAGTTTATTCTTACGGTATGTTGAGTCCAGTAGATGCACGTGTGCATTGATAATACATTTTTTTTTTGAAATCACGCTCGAATCGCAGCTAGGAGTGAAAGCCACTTCGATCGGGTACGATCTTCAAACTCTGAATATTTTTCTAGTAAAATGATGAACATGGTTCTTCAATCTTTTTTTAAATTGTCATGGAGGCTACCTAGCTTCTGGAAAAACCCAAAAGGCCACGGCAGATTGTCTTCCATAAGACTATATATCACCAACTTTTCCACTATGGAAGGACTCCGCGTTTCACTATCCACCTTCGAATTTGGAGAGCAATATAATGTGCCATGAGTCTTGTTGATCTTATTTTAGATCGTGTCTCCCTTCGATGCCTCGTTCATTGATCTAAGTAGGCAAGTAAAGTTGGACGCGAACTTATGTATTTATAAGCAATAGATATTACTTTATGTCCTTTATAAATTTGAGGGGTCCAGGCAACGTCCTGGTCAAAGTGGTAGGCATTATAATATTGAAAAGTCATCTTCAGCGCTCATAAGAGTTCTTCTTCTTCTTCTTCTTCTTCTTCTTCTTCTTCTTCTTCTTCTTCTTCTTCTTCTTTTCTTCCAAGTGTGCATCTTTTAGTATCCGTAAACCCAACGGGTCTCGACTAATTCATGATCAAGTCTAGTCACCCGCTAAAGGATAAATAAAGATCTTTCATTGTTGATTTTTTCTATTCAAGTTGAATTTAAGATATTTTGTATAAGGAGAGAATAAACTGTTGAACCAATCAATTTAGAGTATGTACTAGGATACATAAATACTTGCGTTTGGTTTTCGAGTTGGATAAGTGATTGAACTCAACTTGATTTTGTGTAATGATTGTGAGTGTTGAAAAATATATTAATGTATGAGAATATATATATATATATGTATATATAGATGTGAAAGTAAATGAGAAATTTATTATTGAAAAATTGATTTTAAAAATTGTTAGGAAAAAGTAAGTGTGAAAGTATTATTATATGAAATTTTAAAAATGGTAAGAAAAAATAAAATAGTAATTATTATATTGTTGAATTTGGGAAGGAATATAGTTGAATTGGGTAGAGTTGGATTATTATAAAAAAAAAATACAAAGTAAGTGTTAGAAGATTCCCTATTCATTATTGATTGCATGCAGCCGATATATCATTATCGTTTTACGGTGCTCCCATGCAGCTATGACTACAATATGCAATAATGCAACTTGAGCAGGACCAATGAGCACGAAGCTTTAATTAATTACTTTAGACTTGCCAAGAGTAAATTATTTTTTGTGGTCTTGTTATATATTTTTTGGTAGATTATATGAAATTTATTATGTTCTGTAAACTAATTAATACAAATGAAAAAAGAAGAATATTTATTTGGAATTTTTTGGGCAAGTAAATTTGTTAGAGATTAAATTAAGTAAATTAATTAAATAATGATATAGTGTAGTAACGAAAGTCCTCGCCTGAGCAAGAAGTTCTAAATTCGACAACCAGTGCTTCGATGCAGCTTGACTATGTACGATACCAACAATGCAAGCTTTAATTACTTTTATGGGTCTGCCAAGAGGAAGAGTAATTTAATCTCCTGTAGAAACCTTTTTCTCTTATTATATATATATATATCAATCATTTTGCTCGGACATTTTCATGTGAAGTCTGCCAAGAGTAAGAGTAATTTATTCATCTCCCGGAGAAACCTTTTTCTCTTATTATATATATCAATCATTTTGCTCGGACATTTTCATGTGAAACTAGTTGGTCGCGAGACCAATCTTTTACCCTCTCTTCCTGCCGTCGATTGACTTTTCCTTAGGGCAGCCGTGATCTCAGTCCGTCCACCACCTCCATGGCCAACAACCACCCGAACTCATTGCCTCCGCCATCATTCAGGAGAATACGATCACAAACTTGGCCGCAAGAGAACGATGACGACATTGACCTCGAGGAGCTGATCGCTTCCCTCCCCAAAGAAAAAGGCTTTATAAGTCCCATCCAAATACTGTATCGAAACTTCTGGTGCCCCTCGGAAGTCTTCCCTGGCGTCCACTCCTTCTGCCGCCACTTCACCGCGCATGACTCCGACATCATACTCGCGTGCAAGCCCAAGTCGGGCACGACATGGCTCAAGGCACTCGCCTTCTCTGCCCTTCGCCGTGATGTGTTCCCTCCCTCTGCCAACAACCACCCTTTGATGTCCAGCAATCCCCACGAGCTCGTCCCTTTCTTTGAGTTCACCATCTACGGGCAAGCTGGTGAGCTGATCGACTTGGCTAGTTTCTCCGTCCCACGGCTCTTTGCCACCCATATCCCTCATGATTCGCTGCCGGAATCAGTAGGCCAATCCGGCTGTCGGGTAAGAATACCAAGAAAGTAATATATTAATAGCCCTGTTATATTATTACAAGCAGTAGAGTACGTGCGCTGCACAAGATGGTTTGTGTTTGATTTTTATGTTATTTTAAAATTTTATCGTATATTACATGAGTGTTTTGAAATTTTTATGAAATCATAATTTATTATAAATAAAACTATATATATATTAGATATATATGGGTGACTTGATAAAGAATGCTTTCTATTTTTACTATAACTAGATGAAAACCCACACGTTGCGCGAACGATTACTAAGGAATTTAACGATAGAAATCCTGAAATATAAAAAATTATTCGTCTCGTTAATTATTGTAAATTTTGATCTTAATATATATATATATATTAATGATTGAAGGATTTTCAATTATTAAAGCAACAATCATATTAAATATGGAATAAAGATTTTATTAAAACAATCAATATTGAAATAATTAATTTGAATGAGAAATTAGTTAAAAAACTCATTCTACAAATCAAAATTCAACCAAAAAAATAAGAATGAATAAGAAAAGTCTTATCGTTACTTAAGCGACATTTATAATGAAACTGGAATAGATATCATGTCAAACTAATCAATATTAAAATCGTCAATCTCGAAAAAAGTTCATTCAACAAATCAAAGTTCAATCAAGAAAAGAAAAAAATGGAGAAGATTATTAAGACAATCAAAATATCGAAGCAATTAGTTTGGAATTTGCATTAGAAAATTCATTCTACGAATCAAAATTCAACCAAAGAAAAAGAAAAATTTGGAGAAGAAAGGAAAAAAGAGGTTTAGAATTATATATAGAATATTGTTCTCCTTTAACTGATATTCGGCTAGGCAGGGGACTATATTATATATAAAGATATGAAATTGTCAGAAAGTGGCAATTATAAATTTAATATATTTAATCTATCTATTTAATTGAAGCGGCAACTATATCTTTTATATTATATATTCTATTGCATATTTTGTTCCATTGTATATATTTCGTTGTGCCTTATGTTATATTTTATTCCCTTATATAACTAATTAATATATTTACTATATAAATAATTAATAGAATTTTGTTTAATAAGAATATAATAATTTTCTTAGTATAAATGATGATATGCAGGTGTGAGAATTCGACTATGAGCTCCGGTTTATTTTTTGATGATGTAACGGCATGAAAATTCAATTATGAGCTCCATTTTATTTTTGCTAATGTGACGACGTGAGAATTTGGTTCGGAACTTTATTTTCATATTTACATATATATATATACATAGATATAGATGTATAAAAGGATAAGTAAATGAAATGTAAAAAAAAATCAAGTACATCACATGTGAACATATCTTGATAAATCAGTTTATGAAACCACACTAACTCGATTAAGTTTTTTGAATAAAAAATTATAAAACATTTGAAAAAGTAGCTGAGGTTGCGTACTAAGAAGAAAAAGAAAGAGAGAAGACATGACATCTGACCCACAACCAAAATATCGATGGGAAAGAAATAAAAGAATGCACCAAACTCAAATTAAATTATATTTAGTTCATACAAAACATGAATTGAGAGTTTACTTGGTTGGCGCACTTGCTTCTCCCTTTGCCTGTCTCTCTTTGCTCAACTCGTGCACTATATATATATATATAAACGGCACAATATGAATAGTAATATTATAAACATACAATATTATATAAACGGCAATTTGATTGTAGTTAATATTATAAGAATATATTTGTGCATAATGTAAAGGGAAACTCTATAAATATTATAATCCATCTTTAATATTGGTTTCCTACTCTATATTTTGCTAAAATCTATATGAACGGCAATTCGATTGCTATAATACATGAATGATAATTTTGCAAATAATATATATATATATATATATATATATTCTATTGCATAATTAATGATAAAAAATTCCTTAATGTATAAGTGATGACGTGGCAAAGCGAGTGAGCTTCGCTTTTTTATTTTTGATGACGTGGCAGCATGAGAATTCGGCTTATGCTTTGTTTATATATATATATATGTATGTATATATAGATTATATATGTGTTACTGTGTATATATATGAGGCTATTGTATACTCAAAGGTCATTTGTCCCAAAAAGAAAAAAATTGTGAGAGGACCAAGTACTACACCTAATGTGAAGACATGATTTAGCTCCAATCTGAAGTTTTACAAATCTAGAGATAGGCGGTTCATGGTGTTGTTTATAGGTGTCTCATGTGGCTTTCGTGTTCGGCATCATTTTAATATTTCATGAACCATCATCTTCAAATATTGAGTAGGTCATTTATATTTGCCGGAACCCACTCGACACGATCGTCTCGTTCTGCCACTTCGCTCCACAAGTTAAGCCTGAGCTCTGGTCCGGTGGACGAAGCTCCATGGAGGAGTACTTGGATTACTGCTGCAGAGGGATCGATGGGTTCGGTCCATTCTGGGACCACATGTTGGGATACTGGAAGGCGAGCTTGGAGAGGCCCGACAAAGTGTTATTCCTAAAATATGAGGACCTGAGGGAAGACACTGCGGGGAACCTAAAGAGGATCGCGGAGTTCATGGGGGTTCCTTTCTCAGAGGAGGAAGAGAGGGATGGTGTGATTGAAGAGATTGTGAAGTTGTGCAGTTTGAGCAGCTTGAAAGAGTTAGAAGTGAATAAAACTGGCAAGCCGGGCGTTTGGTCGACCGAGAACAAGACGTACTTCAGGAAAGGAGAGGTTGGCGATTGGGTTAATCATATGACTCCTTCCATGGCGGAAAAGTTGGAGAGGATTATGGAAGAGAAGCTGAGCCCTTTTGGGCTAAAATTTAGAGTGAAATAGAGCCTCGCTTCCCTCTTAAGTACTTTTTTTTTTGGGTAAAAATGGAGGTTGATATGCCTCATAAGGACAAGGAACTAAAAATAAAGATGCATCATTGTACTAAGCCCACGAATCTCCTTTATAATCTAAAATAATGCATGTGTGAAATTCCCCGATGGGATGAAGCTCGGAAGTTCTTGTTTTTATCTGATCAAAGCACAAGGATGGTGGGCAAGTGTGATCTGCATGAAGTGGCAAACAATTTCGTCTTGAGCAAAGGCACGGCCCACGAATTTTCAGAACAAATTGAGCAGAGACGATGTTCATTTTACAGGTGCTAGAGTTTGACAAACTTCACATAAGAGGTGGTGATACCGGAACGGAATTTGAACAAGAATCAAGATAACTTACCAACAGTCAAAATGCACCCGTATGGCGAGTAGACTCGGCCCTATAGAATTTCATTCAGGTCATCAACAGTAAATACGCTTCCGTACAGCCATAAGCTAGAAATCATTTATAGCCACCATTACAATTCGAGTGAGTGCATACATTGCGATGGGTTGGTTGGCACTAGCAATCTTCCGTACAGCCAGCTGCCTTCATCTAACAACAGGAGGCCCGGCGTAGAAGGCGGGCCGGGATCAAAGGCAGAGTAATCTGTTGCAAACTATAGAAACGCGACTCAAGTGGTAGGCATTAATAATATTGAGAAGTCATCTTCCACCGCTCATAAATGGGTCCAACTGCCCTAAATAACTCTAGAGTTATTTTATTTATTTTTTAATGTGCACCAGGTCACTTGATATTCAAAGGCTCAATGGATCCCGATTAATTCAGGATTGAGCTGAATCACCCACTAAAGGGTAAAAAAAAACTCTTCCGGCGTCGATTTCTCCATTTACAAGACTCGACTTCGATTCTTATATTTTCCTATTATGAAAGAAATCTTCCATAATATAGACACTTGAACCATATCATTAAAAAAAAAAACTTGAACCAATCAATTAAGAGAATGTACTAGGATACATAATTACGTGTTATAAGGTTTCCTATTCATAATTGATTGCGGTTTAAAGAGGGTGCAGTATAGTGGTACACACTCTCGTCTGATTTCTCAACGGCTCCAATTTAGATATTAAGTGGGACTCCGTGCACTTTTATTAGATATTAGGATTTTCTATTTCATTATTTTAAGCCTATATGCCTCCCTTGTAACCGAAAAAAATATAAGAAAAATTGATTGCGGCGTTATCATTGAAGAGATAGTGAAACTGTGCAATTTGAGCAATTTGAAGAAGTTGGAAGTTAACAAAGTTGGCAAGCCAGCCATCGCTTACGTTGAGAACGATGCTTACTTTAGGAAAGGAGAGGTGGGTTAATCATCCGACTCCTTCCACGGTGGGAAAGATGGCCAGTGTTATGGAAGAAATTAAAGCTGAGCCCTTTTGGGTTGCAATTTAGAGTAAAGTAGAGAAGGGGTGCGTAGTATAATGGTTTATGTTGTACATTTATTCATGTAAGAATCCCGATCGGAGAGTGGACAGTCAGAGTGTTTCTTTTTCGAATTTACGTGTCAAAACGGGCGAGTCGAGTATAACTTTAAACCACGCGGCAAATAAATAAAATGGCAAACATAGCAAGTTAGAGTACCGAAAGGGCATGTGTGATATAGACCCACACATAATAGAACCCCCGAATTCGGAATTTTCGGTTCCGTACATACCATTGTCTTAGCATACTAGGTGTATCCCATACCCCTAGACCCGGGTAACTTGCCGGCCCTCGATCTTCGGATCGTAAAATGGCAAGTGGCGACTCCTTCTCACTCGTGTTCGTCGCGCGTCTCCACAGGAAGGTGGACACTCTTAAGCCACGTTGCATAGGCGCGTATGCGTGCCCCGATGAGATGAAATTCGGGTGCGCACATTGGGGACCACTTAGAGGGTTCGGGCTCGATTCCGCTTGTCTGTTTACTTGTTTATTTATTTACCGCTTTCATTTATTTACTGCTCACTTGCTTCCCGCACCTTTATTTTTTGCACCATGCATCGCATATCATACTAGCTTTAGGTACGTATGGGTCGCGTTCCACGACCGATATTAGGAACCACAGGTTAGATAGGGGTTCAAAGTAGGGGCACAACGTGCAGTTCGACTGCCGTCTCGGCCTTGAAAAGAATCTCGCTTGGTTTCATGGGGATACTAGAAGGTGAGCTTGGAGAGGCCCAACAACGTCTTATTCCTAAAATATGAGGACCTGAGGGAAGACACTGCGGGGAACCTAAAGAGGATCGCGGAGTTCATGGGGGTTCCTTTCTCGGAGGAGGAAGAGAGGGATGGTGTGATTGAAGAGATTGTAAAGTTGTGCAGTTTGAGCAGCTTGAAAGAGTTAGAAGTGAATAAAACTGGCAAGCCGGGCGTTTGGTCGACCGAGAACAAGACGTACTTCAGGAAAGGAGAGGTCGGCGATTGGGTTAATCATATGACTCCTTCCATGGCGGAAAAGTTGGAGAGGATTATGGAAGAGAAGCTGAGCCCTTTTGGGCTAAAATTTAGAGTGAAATAGAGCCACGCTTCCCCTCTTACGTACTTTTTTTTTCTGGGTTAAAATGGATGTTGATGTGCCTCATAAGGGCAGGGAACTAAAAATAAAGATGTATCATTGTACTAAGCTCACGAATCTCCCTTATAACCTAAAATAATGCATGTGTGAAATTCTCCGATGGGAATGAAGCTCGGAAGTTCTTGTTTTATCTGATTGAAGCGCGAGAATGGAGGGCAAGTGTGATCTGCGTGAAGTAGCAAACAATTTCGTCATGAACAAAGGCACGGCCCATGACTGTTCAGAACAAATCGAGCAAAGACGACGTTCATTTTACAAGTGCTGGAGTTTGACAAACTTCACATAAGAGGTGGTGTTACCGGGACAGAATTTGAACATGAATCAAGATAACTTACCAACAGTCAAAATGCCCCCGTATGGCGAGTAGACTCGACCCTATAGAATTTCTTTCAGGTCACCGAGAGTAAATACACTTCCGTACAGCCATAAGCTAGAAATCATGTATAGCCCCCATTACAATTTGGGTGAGCGCATACATTTATGATGGGTAGAAGGCAGCTGCCTTCATTTAACAACAGGAGGTCCGGCGTAGAAGGCAGGCCAGGACCGAAGGTGGAGTAATCTGTTGCAAACTATAGAAACGCGACTCAATAGGTATTGCTTTATGTCCTATATAAATTTGAGGGACTCAGGCGACGTCCTTGTCAAGTGGTAGGCATTAATAATATTGAGAAGTCATCTTCCACCACTCATAAATAGGTCCAACTGCCCTAAATAACTCTAGAGTTATTTTATTTATTTATTAATGTGCACCAGGTCACTTGATATTCGAAGGCTCAATGGATCCCGACTAATTCAGGATTGAGTTGAGTCACCCACTAAAGGGTAAAAAAAAAAATCTTCCGGCGGCGATTTCTCCATTTACAAAACTCGACTTCGATTATTATATTTTCGTATTATGAAAGAAATCTTCCATAATATAGACACTTGAACCATATCATTAAAAAAAAAACTTGAACCAATCAATTAAGAGAATGTACTAGGATACATAATTACGTGTTATAAGGTTTCCTATTCATAATTGATTGCGGTCTAAAGAGGGTGTAGTATAGTGGTATACATTCTCGTCTGATTTCTTAATGGCTCCAGTTTAGATATTAAGTGGGACGCCGTGCACTTTTATTAGATATTAGGATTTTCCATTTCATTATTTTATGCCTATATGCCTCCCTTGTAACCGGAAAAAAAAAAAGAAAAAAGAAAAATTGATTGCGGCCTTATCATTGAAGAGATAGTGAAACTGTGCAGTTTGAGCAATTAGAAGAAGTTGGAAGTTAACAAAGTCGGCAAGCCAGCCATCGCTTACGTTGAGAACAATGCTTAGTTCAGGAAAGGAGAGGTGGGTTAATCATCTGATTCCTTCCATGGTGGGAAAGCTGGCCAGTGTTATGGAAGAAATTAAAGCTGAACCCTTTTGGGTTGCAATTTAGAGTAAAGTAGAGAGGGGGTGCGTAGCATAATGGTGTAAGTACATGCTACCGCTTCAATCCTATTATGTGGAATTTCCTGAATATCTAGCTATAATTTTCATTTGTATACCTATTTCTTTACTAGGCATATACAGAAGCTTTGGTCTCTTTTATTACCACCCATGACTTTTGGGACAATTCCTAGTTAGAGCTCGATCTGAGATTAAATACTCTTTTTTCTCAAATTATTTATCTCTGCAGCTTCTTTGATGTTATGAGTACAAGTTTATGCAAGAGAAAACCTAGCTATTTGTTACTTATCACCAAAAGTTCAGGATATTCCAGTACTTAAAAAATAGATTAAGAAAAAGTGACATCCTATTATAGGCAGTTACTCTTTTGGATGTAAAATAAGGAGTTCAACCCCGAGAAATTATATTGAAAATGAGTAATAAGTTCACGAAGGGGATAGATAAACCGCAGTCGAATTTTCTACTGGAAAAACAGTACTTGGATTTCATCGCCTAACTGTAGATATTCGAGATCATCCAGAGAATGCCCCGGTATATGATCTTTCAACGGGTGAACAGGTTGGACTGGATTATGGTAATTGAAGAAGTTGAACCATTTTGGGCTAAGATTGTACGTAGAGGGAAACGGGATCTTTTCTCCTTCTTTTGTATTTCTCATCTATTGGTGATTTGGTGTTTGCATGAACAAGCCAAGCCCGTCTTTAAGGAGAAAGTCTCTTGGGGTAAAATGGGTATCATGTGGCATTGATTCAACAGTAAAAGAAAAGGTCATTCTTTTTAATTTCTTAACACATTATGTCTCACAAATTTATGACCACATATTACGTGATATATTTGTTACACACAGGAGGTGACACTACTGAAAATATGTTATATAGAGACAGAAAGGTAAGACGGAAAAGTCCGTCCCACATCTTGAGATGGAATTTTCAAAATATAGATGAACCTTTTCGTCTTGCTAGAAAGAGAGTGAAATTTGTCTCAAAGTCTGTCTCTTTATTTGAGATGGGAATGGGGATGGAAATTTTCGTCTCCAATGAGATGGAAAAATTTGTCCGGAGCCAGTTTCAAATTCGAGAGGAAAAATTTAATCTCAAAGTCTGTCTTTTTATTTGAGACGGAATCGGGAATGGAAATTTCCTTCACTTAGGAGATATTCCGTCTCAAAATCTGTCTCTCGTTTTTAGACGCAAATTGATATAGAAATTTCCATTTAATAATTAAGATTCAAATCCTGCCTTTACCCCTTTTTATCTTGAAAATGCCCGCCTTTGCTTTTGTTTTGAAGAGGCCGGCCTCTACTTTGAGGCCGACCTCTATCTTTTAAGTTCCTAACCCTTCAGATCCCTAGATCTCTCTCTTCTATTTTTCCCTCCAACTACTTCCATGGTTGCCTCCTCCTTCTCCTCCTCCGTGCTCGTCCTGACAACACGACCTCCTTCGTGTTCATGCTAACACTGCGCCCTCTGTATTGAAAGCCGCGACCTTGAGCCCGCCTCTGCTGCGATCTCTTCCTCCCATGCTCCTGCAACTCCTGACACTGGCCCCTGCTTGCCCTATGAAGCCAGTGCTGCTGCCATCTCCACCTCCTCTTTCACGCTCTCGCAGATCCTGATACCGACGCCCCCTGCCCCGACGAAGCCACAACCTCAAGCCATTTTGCCATTTTCGACGGCTACAAGGATCACTACATGAATAGTGTCTTACGTTAAAATTTTTATCTCAAATCTCCGTCTCTATGGATCCAGATATTGCATATAAATTCGAATATTTATTTCTTCTTTTTTCTCTTTTTTGATTCGGAATCTTCTTCTTCACCTTACATAAATGATTATTGATGTTGAGTGTAAATGAAATCACAAATATAATAGCTCGATATATGAATATAAATTATAAAGAAAGTCAATATAAAAGTTTCAAAAATCATTAAAATAATAGAGATGAATATTGATTGTACATTAACAATTTTGTAGATAAAATAATAAATAAATTACATACAAAAGGTTAATAGTATTAGGAAAAATGTGCAAATTACGAGAAGAGTGTAAGTATTTAACAAATAAGTAATAGAAAAGTAAATATTAGTTTTAAAATGAAAATTCGTAGATATATAATAATAAATATAATGAAATGTTAAAAGGTAACAATAAATGAGAGTAGCCTAAGTGCTAACACACACGTGTGCCAGGGTGAAGACCTTTTATCAGGTTGAGATGGAAAATTCCGTCTGAATCGTAGATGAGACGAAAATTTTCATCTCATTATTTTGCAATGAGGCTTTTTGAGATTGATCTTGAGAAGGAAAAGTTCGTCTCTATATCATGTAGAGACGGAGTTTTTCGTCTCAATTGTCGTCTCTATAGGAGCAAATTCCTGTAGTGGATGAGCTGAGCTTTGATCGACTCCATCCTTCTTCATTGCTTGGCGTCCAAATCGAGAACCCTGCAGGCACTCCATTGCTCTGCTCTGATTTCGAAAAATTTCTTTTCCAGATTTTGAAATATGTTATTTTATTTTTCATCTTTTGGGTAGTTGATTAATGTCTGATAAAAATGTAGTCTTTGAATTGATTTCTTTTTCTGGATTTATGTGTACTATTCATGTTGGATGCAATGAATGGAACAAAACTAGTTTGTACCACCGCACCCTACTGCTCTTATGTCTTAATGCCTCCCAAGCACTAGCGACCGAGAAGCTATTACCGTGATCCTTCAACCCAAACAACTCTGTCCTCAAATGCAAATGCAACCTCCTTTGTCGTCTCGCTCTACTATGCTCGGAAAATAACTCGGCAACTATGAGTTGAGCTCGCTTTGTTTGATTTCGCAATTTGATTTTAAGATTTTAACTTTACTCACTATACAACAAAAGTCAACAATACAATTATTATTTTTTTCATTTTTCTTCAATTTTTTTAATCACTTAATTCAATTTTTAATAATGAATTCTTTCAACTATTCATTATTTTTTCACATTTTTTCTCATATTTCAACAACACAATCATTACAAGCCAATTCAAATCAAAACTTAACTCAACTCAACTCAAAAACTAAATACACTATTAATGTCTGTTCCTGCAACCAACAAAATGAATGATGAGAGGGCTGAATCTGCACCGGTTATCAAACCAGAAGTGCACAGACAGACTGTCCATTATTCACCTCATGCCTTAAGGGACTAGAAACTTTTCCCTTTAATGAGATAAGCTCTGACCCAAGCTATCCAAAGCGTCCTAGCCTTATAAAACAACAACCAAATGTATCTGACACTACAAGTCAATATTCCAAACCACAACCTCCCTTTAATCCCCGGGCCTAGCTCCTTTTTTTTGTTAAGAAAACGAGACAAACAAGTTTCCATGCTCCTTTTGCCCCCTCTGCTTTTCCCCTTCCATAAGAAAGCCTTGCATCTCTTTTCCACTTTCTTGAAAACTTTCTTTGGTAAGGTGAAAGCGCTACACCAAAAGTTGAGAAGAGAGTGAATACCCAAGTAAGTACCTTACGGGCAGGGCGGAATCAGGATTTTCATCCATAGAACAAAAATGTTACTTGATATAAATAGTATATAAATATATTTTTTTAGGCGAGATAAAATACTAATTTTACATATAAAATTTCATAAATAAACATGCTTTTGGGACAAAAGTTTAAAAAATCCAAAGTTCAGGGGGGCAATTGACTCGGTATGAAAGTGATCAGCCATGGCGGCGATTTTTCAGTGAACAGCCTGGCTTCGATTTTGTGGTGACTCTGATCGAGGTTAGAGTACTATCAACACATAAATGACTGTTTTGCTTTGCTAGGAATTAAATAGCACATAGAAATGGATTGTGCCAATTATAAAATAGAGATTGGGTTATTTGAATATTTTTGCATATATCATACTACATCAGGGCCACATGTTCATACGATTGTATGTCATTGATCATCGATGTTCATATTCTATATTACAATGTCGAATTCAAGATCCTCTTCTGGCATCATGATGGGTGCCAAAACTGAATTCCAAATCGAGTAGATCAATAGTCTAGGCGATCTTAATTATAAGATACAAGAGAACTCTCATGATGACTTGAACTAATAAAGATATTGTATATTTATACTAGTGTATTTACATGTGTGTTCACATAAAGTTTCTCGATTGAGTTGTAAGACATAATAATAAAATATACACAAGATTTAACTTTCATTACAAAAATACCATTATATGTAACATCTCTAATTTTTTGTTTATTGATTAGTTTAGGAGTACCAAATCAAATAAATATGAAATTATGGCAAAAAAAATAAAGATGAAATTATGTAATTAATCACTAAAATATATTGATGAAGTTTTACTTAAATAAAAAGATATTGCTGTTATAACGAAACTTAAAATTTAAGTTGATCATCATATAAATTACATTCATAAAAGAATTAAGGTTAACATAACAAGTGAAGGTATAATCTTTTAAATATGTGTATATATATGTATATCGTTTCATAATTTAAAAGTATAAAAATTGCATTATCGAAATGTTATATATTTGTTGAACTTTTAAAACAATAATTAATCAACACTACTAAAATGTTCACTATTACTAAGGTAAGGATCCCTCAAAATTCCCTTGACTCCATACAGTTATCAGCAGAATTATTAGAGAATTCTGAGGGTTCTATGCCTTTAAAAACGGTGCCACAGAATATTTTTTTAAGGGATTATCGAAGGTAATTCCCTCGATAAATTTTAATTTCAAGGGAATTCCGAGGGATTTTCCTTCGGAAATTTCCGAGGAAACATCCCTCGAGAATCTCTTGAAAACTTCTTTATTTTTATTTGTAATAATTTTTTAAAAATTTTTGATGGATTTTCTAGTCGGCAATTTTAAAAACATTATATTGGACCGGCCCAGTGTAAAAATATTTTTCATCGCAAGTACATAAGTACTTTAAGCCTTTTTTTTAATCGGAAATTTAGTAATTTTTAAAGTATTGTAAAAAATATGCAAATAAGTTAATTAATGTAACAAAGTCAAAGCAAAGAGTAAGAATAAAATCCAGATATTTAAGAGCAAAAAGAATGGAAACTATTAAAGAGAAAAAGGAGAAAAATAAAATAAAAATAGAATGTTCTGTCTAATGTCTCATAATCTATATGTATATGAAAATAAAACTCGAGTCGAATTCTCAAGCTGCCACATCATTAAAAAAAAAAAGAAACGAAACTCTTTACCTTTGCCACGTTATCACTTATATATTAAAACAAATTTATCATTAATTTTGGAATATTTCTTTATGATAGTCAATAGAATACACAATCTTACATTATAGGACTATGTAATATGTATATGCTTTTAATACAACGGAATATATAATGTAATTTTATATTGATAACTATTTATAGTCGGGAAACACATATATCCGGCCGCTCATACATGTGGCAAGTAAATTAAAAAAACAATGGAGAAGTTTTATATATACTACTCATACCATTTTTATACTGACAAATACATATACGTGTAGTCATTTTTATATATACTATAGGAATTATGTCCATATTCTCATTAAGAATACATGTAAGTATATTGATGTGCGACAATCAAAGTGATCTTATAAAAGAGGTAATAAGAATAAATAATTTGATTCACAATATCCGGCATATATTTTTAATCACCATTCTATTTTCGTTTTGCAAATACAATATTGCATTTCCGGACTTATTTATATTCTTCTCATTAAGAATATATGTATGTATATTAATCTGTGACAATCAAAGTGATTTTATAAAAGAGGCAATAAGAATAAATTATTTGATTCCCGATATCCATCATATATTTTTAATCACCATTCCATTTTCGTTTTGCAAATACGATATTATATTTGCGGACTTATTTATATTCCGTGTTGTATGCTCATCCAATACAAATACCGATCTTTCATGAAAAAGATGTATAATTATATTGTAGAAATAAGTATATGCTTTTGATACAATGAAACAACAAAAAGCAAACATACTATTTTATTAACATTCTTTTGATAGAATATACAACCGGCCCAAATACCACCTTTCTTGTTAAGTAAATGAAACCAAAACCGTAAGCAAAATATTTGAATAACATTCTTTTGATAGTATAGATAACAAGCCAACCACATTTGTTATATTTATTTCATATATATGAATTATATAATAGAATCTAAAGAAAACACAAAATCTTGGCATTATAGGAATACATATGTTTTGATGTGATGAAATATGTATTGTAATTTTTATTTTGGCAATTATATAATATACATATATATATATATATATAGTTGTTTGATATAGTATAGGAAGGTGTACATATATAGATGAAGATATATATTGCACATGCAAAGTTATATTATATATTGGACCTATATATATATATATATATATATATAGACATCTTTTACACAAAACATTTATCATTATATTTTCGTATGAAAAGACATCTTGGTGTCTTTGTAGACTTTATATGTATATTGTGTTGCATGCATCCACAAACAACACCGATCGACCTATGTTAATTTGATTGGTTCAAAAAGATTCATCATGTTTTTTCTTCACTTATTTTATTATGATATTTTGCTTGGAGAAATTATTATTCTCTTTGGCTGATATATTTGCTCGCATGTTTCGATTCAATCAATCTTTTCACACATTTGTATGATATTATTTTTATTTGGAGTTTTTACCTAAAATGGCCCATGGTTTACTCGTTTTGTCAAATCTATCCTATGTTTTTTTGTCAAATCTATCCCATGATTTACTTTTTTACATCAAATCTATTCCGGCTTTATCTTTTCCGTCAATATCTAACGGCCGTGTTGACGTGGCACATAGAGAGATAGTGGGCCACACTTGCCACGTGGGCGCCACGTCAGCACGACCGTTAGATGTTGACGGAAAAGATAACGCCAGGATAGATTTAATACAAAAAGTAAATCATGAGATAGATTTGACAAAAAAATCATAGGATAGATTTGACAAAACGGATAAACTATGGGTCATTTTAGGTAAATTTTCCTTTTTATTTTTATTGATATATTCGCTCATTTAATTTAATTCTATTCTACTCTTTTCACTTATGTTCTAATTTAACATTACGTTCATGCATGTATGATATCTGCAAGTAATTTATGAAAAATCTCAAATTATTTATTTAAAATTTAAATAAATCAAGTAAAAAAATAAATAAATTATTTGAGGTCAAGGTAATTTACATGAAAAAATTTAAGTACTTTACTTGAACGAACTTACCCAAACAAATTATTTGAATGTGAAATACATACACATTTGTATGGTATATTAACCCATTGTTGAGCGAAATTATGAAAATAAGAAAAGAAAAGGACGTGGAAAGAGGTTTTATTTACAAAAATCATACTTGACTACGCTTAGGTTTTCGGTTATAAAGGAAGTCCATAAGTATAGCGCAATGAAATTGAAATCCTAATAGCTAATAAAGAGACATGGGTGGTTACACAATGAGTTTCAAATCTATAATCTCTTTGTTACCACTTAGATTAGATCTATGATCATTAATTAGATCTTTAATTAGAGCTTGGATCCAGCATATTCTTTCCATTAAATTACCTTTTCCTTTTTCCTACTGATGGAGAGTGCGGTCCCGGCTCTGCATTAGTTTTATTTATTTTGTTACTTTACTATACCTCATTTTTCATTGAAAAAATCAGTTAAAAGTGTGCAAATAAATTATATTATCTAGTTAAAGTAGATTTGAAAACGATCAAATATAAAAAGATTTAATCTTTTATTTTAGTGTGCCCCTAATATCCGGCACTCGTTGGGCCCTAATTAATTCAGTTCGAGCCGGGTCGATCCATTAAGGGATAAAACTCTTCCGGTACAAAAAATTTTAAATCAGCTAGATGGACTACTAAAAATTAAAAATATATCAAGTTTTATAACTGTCGGAAGTAAAGAAATTTTTCTTCAATAACTTGTGAAAGGTGTCATCGATTTTTTTAGATAAATAATTTCATCTATTTTAACTCTTAGAATTTGATGATTTTACGTTTTCTCTTTCCATGACAAGAAATTGAGCACTAGTAAACTCGAATGGTAATGTAATTTTGTTGATTTGCTTCTATGTTTGTCCAAGCAATGAATCATGCATCCATCTCTCGAGTTTTATCAGTAAAGTGATTTGCTACTAATCGACAAAAAAGCGATTAATTATAAATTATCAACTGGGCATATATATATATATATATATCTATTTGAGTTTGATATATAACAAGTCGACAATTGCTAGTGTTTAGGACTGTCGATGTGGGCCAATTTGCTCGATAATTTCTATATTGCCATCCAAATCGAGATGGGACAAAGTTGTCTTTCACCTCCTCTTTTTATTTGTAAATTGCATATTATTTTTAAATTAAGAGTAAGGAGATAGTTTTTACTTTTTCATCCATATCCATATCCTATAAATAAAGTGATAGTTACAAAATTGAGTTTTTACTTAGATAATTAGCTAATATATATATATATATATATATATATATATTTTTATTTATACACATGTTTTTATAATTTTTCTGTTGTCGAGGTATAACCTTTGGTTATATTGTTTCAATATAACTGCAGCAACGTTATACATATCGCTGTTGCAACATTTATCTTTTCTGGTGCGTATTACTACAAAAAAGAAAATGGGCCATTGGGAAGGAGTGGAGTCCAGCTTGCTGCCTAAGTTTGTTGCAAGAGGTCCTGTATTGATCAATCATTTTCGTCCCAGTGCGACTGATTCTTGCTTCTTTATTTTGATTTTCCTATTGTTGTTTCATGAACCTTTATTATAATCGACGATATGGACCTAATATAGAGGGATGTGAGAAAAAAGAAAATCAATCAAAATTATCAGCATGATTCAAGAACGATTAATTATACATAACATTGCATTACATCCCATTCTCTCTTAATAAATTTATACATTGCATTTCATGGATTATATATGTATATAGATACATATATTCAGTCCTCGCGGCACTTTCTTATATGCACATCCTATCTCTACCTCACCCCAAACTCACACCCATCCATACCACGCCACCTCCATTAATATCATCTCTTAGTTCCCTCCATGGCTGAAAACTCGAAACCTTCGTATGATGATCAGCAAGAAATCGAAGAGCTAATCTCTTCTCTTCCTAATGGGAAAGGGTGGCACAGCTCGGGCGTCACCCTATACCAGAACTTCTGGTACCTGTCGAAATTTCTTCCGGGGGTCATCTCATTCCAGCGCCACTTCCTAGCACGAGATTCCGATGTCCTAATAGCCTCAAAGCCCAAGTCAGGCACCACATGGCTCAAATCCCTGGCCTTTTCTGCCCTCTACCGGGCACAGTTCAACCCCTCCAAGGTCAATGCCAACCACCCTTTACTCTCCTCCAGTCCCAGTGCACTTGTCCGAACCTTGGAGCTGGGGCAGTCGGCAGGGCATGCTCCTGACCTGTCCGGCTTTGCCGATCCGCGTCTTTTTGGCACCCACATTCCATATGATTCACTGCCATATTCTATCCACCAGTCCCGTTGTAAGGTATTGTTTGCTCAAGTAATTAAATTGAAACTTTCATTTTAAAGATGGAGGAGGAGGAGGAAGAGCACAGCGTGACATTAGATGTTAAGAGAGCGGATCTAATTATGAAAATTTCGCTATAATAAGAAAATTTGACAAAATTCTTCTTCAAAATTTTTCAATGTATATTTATTTACATGTACAGGTGATTTACATTTGTCGGAACCCCCTCGACGTGGTGGTGTCATTTTGGCACTTTGTGGCCCAAGTCGATGCAGGGGACCGAGCAGGAGGCTGGTCAGGCATGGAGGAGTACTTCGATAACTTTTGTAAAGGGATGGATGGGTACGGTCCGTTCTGGGACCACTTGCTGGGGTATTGGAAGGCGAGCCAGGAGAGGCCCAAGAAGGTCTTGTTCCTGAAGTACGAGGACCTGAAGGAAGACACCGCAGGGAACCTGAAGAGGATCGCGGAGTTCATGGGGGTTCCGTTTTCGGACGAGGAAGAGAGGAATGGAGTTGTCGAAGAGATAGCAAAGATGTGCAGTCTGGGTAGCTTGAAGGAGTTGGAGGTGAACAAGACAGGTAGATCCATCGCCGGCTTTGAGAACAACAGCTATTTCAGGAAAGGTGAGGTCGGGGACTGGGTTAACTATTTCAGTCTTTCCATGGCGGAACGGCTCAAGAACATCATGGAAGAGAAATTGAGTCATTTTGGATTGACGTTCCGGGTGAACTAGAGCTCTAGCTGATTCTTTACATCTTATAACTTCGCGTTCTATATCGAGTGTGCAGCATGTTCGTGCATCTAATGCACTTACATATATGAAGTACACTAGTCAATTATGAACAGAGTCCTATTTGGTTATCATTAAAAAATTTCTAGAAAAAGTTTGTAACAGCCATTAAAAAGTATTTTATAATTGCAAACTAAGAAAATTAAATTTATAATATATATATATGTATTATATAAATGAAATTTTTGGAGAAAAAGTCATAAAATTATTTTTTGGATAATGATGTTGAAGTAAATATATATAGATATATAATACACTAATAAAAAATTTAAATTTTTCTCCAAAAATAGAAAATAGTTAATATTGGTTTTTATATAAATAATTTCTTAAAGTCTAAAGATTAGATGAATTATCACCTATAAAAAAAATGATAAACTATGTTCTATTTTGTGAACCTTATCAAGAAAATTATAAAGTAATAAATAAGTATGCATTTAAATTGAAGTAAAAATGAGTATGCATTTTAAAAATATTAGAATAATTACAATAATAATTTTCAAGTATGCATTTTAAAACAATAGAATAATTACAATAATAATTTTTTATTATATATTATTTTTGCAGCTTATTATCATAAAGAGAAATCTTGAAATAATGAAGTGGTTGTTATATATAAATAGATGATAGAAATTTATATAAATTAAAAAATCGAAAAAAGGATTTAAAACGTAAAATTAATTGCGTATTATTTCTTTGAATTTCAATTTGTATCATATTAATCTAAAAGTTTCATGAAAAGCCGACCTAATATAAAAAAAAATTCTATAGTTATTAAGTTTAATTTATATATAATTTGAGATAGAAAGTATATCTTCTAGATATTCGTCGACATACATATAGAAAATATTTATGTCATATATACATGAAATATTATCTTTCATCGATATTAATGGAATACATACTATTTAAGATAATTATGTTGGGAGAGCAGAACGATAAAAAAGTATACATTATCGTAGATAAAATTGTCATATAATTTCCATGTATAACCAACCGATGGTGAAAATAAAATATATCTTGCAAGATAATAATTTGAAGATTTATCTAATAAATAGTACATAGTATAAGATTAAAAAAAAAAGAAAATCCATATAAAATACAAAAAAATAATATTAAAAATTAATCATGTAAGATTAGATTAACACAAAGTTTATATTGTACATCATTTTTGAATTGAAACTTTACAGGAAAATAATTATTGACGACTAAAATAGTTCAAAAACATAGTGGTGTCATTGTGGCACCTTGGGGCCCAAGTCAAGCCAGGGGGAACGGGCTGGAGGTTGGTCCTGCATCAAGCAGGTTCTTTGATAACTTGTGTAAGGGGATGGATGGGTACGACCCGCTCAGGGACCACTTGCTGGGCTACTTGGAAGGCAAGAGGCGTTGTTCTTGAAGGAGGACTTGAAGGAAGACACAGCGGGGAACTTGAAGAGGATCGCGGGCGTTCATGGGTGTTCCATTTTCAAAGAAGGAAATGAGGGATGGAGGTGTTGAATAGATAGTGAAAGTGTGCGGTCCGGGTAACCTGAAGGAGTTGCAGGTGAGGTTGGGGAGTGGGTTAATTATATAAATCCTTCCCATGGAGGAAGGGTTCAAGAACATCTTGGAAGAGAAATCAATTCCATTAGGATTGAAGTTCAGACTCAAATGGCTTAAATTTTCTTCCCTCGCAAACATCCTGCTAACTGAGATAATTGACCCATGTCTCCAAGCTTGGTTTTCCTAAAGAAATGCTTGTCATGAAATATATATCTTTCTGCTCTTCTGTCAGGCCGGATATTAGGGCTGCCCTGGGACCACATGCTCGGTCATTGCAAGCTAGCTAGCAAGGAGAGGCCCAAGAATGTGTTAGTGTTATTCCTAAATTTCGATGACTTGAGTCTTGCAGGAAGAGACTAATGTGAGGACCTCGAAGAGGATTATCGCGGGGTTCAGGGGGAATACACTTTCCAAGGAGCTAGGAGGTGAGGGACAATATGGGGTGATTGATGAAATCACGAATACGTTCACTCTAAGCAAGTCGAAGGAGCTGGAAATGAAAAAAATTACCAACAAACCAAATCTTACACATTTGGTAAAAGGGATCAGCGGGAAGAACCTGGAATAAGATCCACGTGCAATATAATGCAACTGTTTTCTGCTAATTGTGGTTCGCTTCAATTCACTAGCTTTGCTTCCACGGAATGTGGCCAAGGAGTGCTGGAAATATTACTTTTCATACTATTTGGCAGCTATCAGTCATCAGGTGATCATAGTCTAGAAAGTGCCAATTACATTTTATCCCTATTTCGTTTCGTCTGTGCCACGAAGCTCAGCACGGAGCCGGCCAATTTCTCATTCACAGTCTTCAACAAGCATTCTACCCCATTGACTGTGAGATGTTTCACCCAATCCGAACTCACCCTTCTGGAAGTAGGCATTGTTCGGAGCCCCACCAGGGCGGACGCCGCTCTTGAGTCTTGCGAGCATTCAAGCTTCTCATGTTTTCATATCCAGACGATCTTCTATTTTCTTCTACCTGTCCCCTGTTCCAGATCTTCGTTGGACAACGACATGAATGGAAATCCCTTGGACTCCGCCAATCTCTTTATTTGGGAAGCCAGGTTTTCCTTTCATATCGTTGTACTACATGATATTGAATTTCCATTGGATTTATACTGATTTGAGTCTATTTTCACTTAAAAGTTCAAGCTGATAAGTGATGGTACCCAAGTCTTATATAAAATAATGGATATTCGTTCATCTTTTCCATGTGGAATTAATATTCTTAACACCCGCCCTCGCGTGCAACGTGTAGTCTATTTCTGCCTACACGCTGTCATGTACCCTTAAGCACCCGCCCTCAACAACTAACTTTTAGCAGTGCTCATCTTCCGTGCTCGGGTGTTGGAGGACTAACACGAGGTACTCTTTTGGCTGCTCTCGAACATACTAGGTTTGGGGTGGTGTTCGTACGCATACGCGTGCGGAAGCGTATACGTGTAATTTATGCTCTGATATCATATTGAATTTCAATTGCGCTTATATAGGCTTGGGTCCATTTCCACTTAAAAGCTCTACCTAATAACTGTTGGTACCCCAGTCTTATATAAACTCATCGTTATTCTTTCATTTTTTCTATATGGGATTTTGTAATTCTCAACACCCTCTCTCATGTGCAACATGTGGTCTTTTTCTGCCTGTACGTTGTCAGGTGTCCTTAAACACCCGCCCTCAATAACTAACCTCGAGCTAGGCTCATCTTCCGTGCTCGGGTAAGGGGGGACTAGTACGAGGCGCACTCTTAGTTGTATTGGAATGTATTAAGCCTGGCGTGGTGTGGGTGCATACAAGCGCATTGGCTTGTGTACGCGTAACTTGGGTTCTGATACCATATTGAATTTTCATTGGCTCATACTAGCTTGGGACCATTTCCACTTAAAAGCTAAAGCTGAAAGTGGAAATGGTCCCAAGCCTCATATAAACCCACATATATTCTTTCATTTTTTTCTATGTGCGATTAATAATTCCCAGCACCCGCCCTCACATGCAACATGTAGTCTATTTTTACCTACACGTTATTATGTGCCCTTAAACACCCTCTCTCAATAACTGACCTGGAGTCGGGCTCATCTTCCGTGCTCAAGTGGGGGAGACTTACACGAGGCGCACTCTTGGCTACTCTCGGATATTCTGAGCTTAGCGTGGTGCAGGCGCGCATACGCATAACCTATGCCCTGATACCATATTGAATTTGCTCATACAAGCTTAGACTCATTTCCACTTAAAAGCTCAAGCTGATAAGTGGTGATACCAAAGTCTTATATAAAACAATGGATATTTGTTCATCTTTTCCATGTGAAATTAATATCCTCAACAAGGAACAATACCTTCCTGGGCTTCTCCAAGCTCGCATTGCAGTAGTCGAAAACATGATAGTGTAAAGGACTTAAAGATATGGATTCCTCGACATAACATATCCATGGCTGAATAATATCCAAAGCTTATTCAGCCATGTTCCATGTGTATGTGAACTCCAGTGAAATCAAATATTGGTCGATGGCAAAGCTTCAATTCAAATGATGTGACTATTCAAAGGGATGTGAAAGAATGTGATTGTATCTTAAAGGATGTGACTATTCAAAAAACTGCATTTATGATGCTATATATACCTTCCAATTTTCAAATAGCTAGAAAGACATGAAAATTCATTTGAACGTCCTTCCCCCTCTTAAACTCTTCTCCTAGGTACTTAATTAAGTCTTAGAAGATTCTCGACGTTGCCCAAAAATCTCAATGGTTGTTCTAATATTTCAAAAAGGTATTTAATCTCTTATAAGATATATATTTCCTTATAGTTAATAGATCCTTTATAAGTATTTAACAGAGAATATTTACATTTCAAAGTTTTCGAAATTTTTTTGGAACTTATCCCAAATGAAAATTGAGAAGAAATTAGATGATTTACACACAAAAGAAGACTAGCTATAATTATTCATTACTCAAGGCCTTTTTTTACCAAAAAAATTGAATTACAAGCAATTAGAGGTTTTTTTTCTTATTTTACTTTTCTCTAATTTTTCTTTGATAGTGTTCACTCTTTTGGCTCTTGATTATTATGATTTTGTTCTTACTTTTTGCTAGCATTTTTATATTAATTAAATGATTTCTCAATTATTTTTTATTATTTAAAATTATTATATGTGCTATAAAACAAAAATATTAAATAACTAATGTACTTAAAATGAATTTTATTACAATTTCTTTTCGATTGAACATTAGGATTGAAAATTATTTTCTTCTTTTGTTTCATTAACCATTTCAAAAATCCAACAAATATATCAGAGTTTGGTAATGTGCAATATTAAAAGATTATGCCTTCACTTCTTATATTAATATTAATTTTTAAGGAAAATGAACTTAATTCTAGCAAAAAATCGAATTAATTATTTATAATTTTTTATTACAGCATTATGTTTTATTTAAATAAAAAATTATTAGTGTACTTCATTCATATTAAGTATTTCCATTTTTATTGATTTGGTATCTCTAAACCAACCAATAAGATAATTAATCATATATTTTTCAAATGATATTTAAATTTTTTTTATATATTTTCTAACATTTTATAAGTATTATGTCCTTACATTTAGATTCACTTGTTCTAATAAGTGATTAAAATTTCAAACACTTAATTTAAGTTCAAATAAACCCAACTTAAGATATTTTGAGAGCATAACAACCATTATCACATAAACGAACATAATTTATTATTTATGATTTCCTTGAATGATTACATATAAAATAATTTTTTTTGACAGAAGAAATCAAATAAAATGAGTGGTTAAGATATGATCTGATCTTGAGATTTTATTGCTGTTGACTTTTCCTTGAGATGAACAATTGATTGTGCTTCTGTCAGCCCTGAAAGCATATGCGATTTCGGTGGGCGAGATCTCTACAAAAATATATGGTGGTTATAAATTTTCTGTCGACGAGTAATCTTCCAATTACTAAAATACAAGTTTGTGTGTAACATATGTAAGGTTATTTATTTATAAATTTATTTTTCTTGTGTGTTAGGTCCACAGTCACATAAAATAAATTCATCTGAGAAAGTAATCTTCTATTTGGGATTGCTAGAAAATTCAAGGGCATACGATCTTATTTATTTCTCTAATGTGAAAAATGCTTAAAATTAAATATGAGATAAACAATGAAGAAAATAATTGAAACTCCTAGTATACGTTGGTGAAATTCTTAGATTAAGGCAAATATCCACGGACAGAGAACGAGGAATTCATTAGACAATAAGTTTAATAGTACAAGCCTCGGATGTGCTACTCAATCCCAACCCCGTTACAAACCGCATGCCACAAAAAGTCTAACCTTTTTTGCTAAAAAAAAAAATCTAACTCTCAATTCTCTCCACTTTCTCATTCTAAAACCTATAAACAAGAAGATAATCCAAAAACTTCCAAAGAAGATCACATATCTATTATTTTGTGATTTTAAATTCTCTCAACTGTTTCCCAAGGAACACAAGGCTCCACGGCAGCACTCTCTCAACTAGTAAAAGACCCCTTTATATAAAATATATCCTAATATTCGTTAGAGATATCATAATATCTCTTTCCTTTAATATTTCTGATTTCTTTCACGCTCATTCGGACTTAATGTAATACTTCACCAACATATACTATTCGTTACAATGCATCATCATGACATGGGTTCCCATTTTCAAGTGCTGCATGTGTGTGTCCGATTCGATCGTCTACAAAATTATAACTTGATACAAGGGGAAAAAAAAAAAGAAGGATTAAGCGGTCATCTGATCCAATGGGATCATAGGAAAATGGATTATTACTTGATACAATAAATTCCCTGTACTTATCATATTATATTTTTTGGTACCAAGGCGAAATGAACTTCTCTTAAATATAAATGCATAGAGTATAATAACTTAAAGAATCGTTGATAACATAATGAAGAAAACGCGAAGAAGCAAATAATATCATATTACTCAACAAAAATTAAGGGGGTTTTCTAATTATTCAAAATAAGAAGTTTAGAACTATGCTTTAGTTTTGACTTTTGGAATGCTCAAATGAAATATATAAATTTCGTTCTATCCAATAACTTTGCAAAATTGTCTAAAGTGTGTATTTTCGCCTTAGGAGTGCATCGCTTGCGGTCAATTGAGAGCAAAAATAAACCGTTGCTTTCTAAATGGAAATGGAGGTTTGAGATTGATGCTTAGATTATTGGTGATCAGCTACTAAGCTTCAAATTTCCAAGATTATATAATGTCTCTTTACAAGATTAAATAAGGATACTCTTTGTTCGTGAAATGGGCTTTTGGGATGATTCTAAGTGGAATTGGTGCTCACCAACCTCTTAGCAAGTCTTTCCTGCTGCAAAATTCACATTAATTGACTTGCAGATGTTTTATTCTGGAAGTCTGCAAACATTGATGGCATTTTTTTTGTGAACTCTTTTCGGAAACTTTTTTGTGACACCAACTTTGTTGTTTCTCCGGATGTCTTTTAATCAATTGATTGCCCGAAAGTGGAGTGCGTTACTTGGCTAACTCTTCAAGATAGATCAACTAAAAGGTAATTAATCTCATTAAAAAAAAAAAGGATTTACTCAGCCCTGATCAAACTTGCTTTGTTTTTTATGGATTTTATTATGAAGATGTGAGTCGCTTATTCCTTCTCTGCAACTTTATTTGGAAGATCTGGAGCTCTTTACTATCTTGGTGAGACATGAATTGGTGTATGCCTCGAAATCTCTCAAATTTCTTCTTCTAGTGGTTTTCCCTAGTGGTTGGGAACTTTCAAAGGAAATTCTGGAAGATCTTATTTTTCACAACAATCGGATCTGTCTGGCTTGCTCAAAATGATGTTGTATTCATGGGATCTCGAGGACAATATTAAAATAACTGGTGCAATGGAACAATTGGTGATTGAACCGCCAGAGAACCTACTGCTCCAACTAGACTCTCGTGTACACTCATATTGTCGTCAATGAGATGTTATTGTTGGAGGTGGCGCAGCGGGGCTTCGATGGCAGGCATGGTCTCGTCAGTTCGAAGCGTCTCCTGTGAAATTTCAGTGAATTGAGAGATTGATTAGTGGGTGTCAGATACAAATGACAATGCGGTGAAGTGTGAAGGAGTCTTTTATTCATAGAAAATCCACCATCTATTACATTATTAAAAAAAAAAAAAGAATATCAATAGTGAGGGTCCTTTTTCAATTGAGCACTGTATATGTAATATTTAGTAGGAGCCAAACTTGGTCATCATCGAAAGCAACAGATTATTTACCACCACTATATGCTCCTTATAAAAGGGGTCAATATATATAACCGTTATTTCTCGTAGTGAGAATTTCCGAGGCTAAACCCCACATCATGTTCATATATTCACATTCTTAATATGTAGTCTAAACAGAGGGTCAAGCGATTTGTGGGAGTAAAAAATATTTAATTTAATGAATTAGTCATAAATACTCGAAAAAAATATTAAATGTGTCTATATGTGAAAAAATAATTAAAAAAAATAAGTAGTCAACATAACTTACAGCAATTGATTATCATGTGAATATAGAGATTTGATTTTCTTTGTCGTGCAAATCTAAATACACTAAGAATAGAAAATTGGCTGGGAATAATAGACCATAATGCAAAATTTGAAAAAAAAAATAGTACCGACAAGTAGAATCAGAGCCAAGGCTGGGGAAGGATGTCGACCAATCCGGCAAGTCGAGGAGGACACCAAGCTGTCGACCAATCTGGCAAGCAGGGAAGGCAGTCCACCAAGCCGACAGGGTCAAACCAAAAACCGCTGAGAAACCTTGATCGGTTCAAACCAGTGACCATGTCAGTAGTCAAACCAAGAATAACTTAGCATTCTCAGTCGATACAGAACTATGAACGTGCCGAGGAAGACGACGGGCTGCCGATCAAACTAGCCTCTGCCACTCCACTCTGTTAACAAGACAGACAAAACAACCGAGGTAGGCTCAAGGAATCCCAAGCTAACATACCAGAAAAACAAAAGCAGTCGGATCATTGGAGGGGAATACTGTAGCAGCGGTCCAAATCTAATTGAGGGAGACAATTCCTTAATGCAAAGGTAGGGAGAGGCACTGGTAGTGGAGTGATAAGCCAAAGACGAAGACGCCGCCCCATTTTTATTACCATCAGAGGTCCCGACAGCTGAAGCTGGCATCCGAACGGGATCACTACGACTCAAGTTGTTGGGAAATATCAAAAACACACATCCTATATATACCATTAAGCACGTATCATTGCGGCACTTTCTGGGCAACGCGCAACCTGGGTACGTGACGGGGGGATTCGCCTATCGAGGAGATGTTTGATTCCCTATATAGAGGAATCGATGATTGCGGGCCGTTTTGGGAGCATATGCTGGGCGGTTTGAACGCGAGCCTGAAGACACCCGATAAGGCGTTGTTCCTCAGGTACGAGGACATGAAGGCTGACCCCGTCGGGACTTTGAAGAAGATTGCAAGCTTCACGGGAGTGCCTTTTTCCGAGGAAGAAGAGAGGAATAAGGAATTAAATCACGGTCGCGACTCGCTTAACGGTCATGGAGTGGTTGTCGCGGAAGCGGGTGTCGTGGTATTATGCAACTAGGATCACGGTCGTCACGGACATAATTTTTCCTAGATGATGAGAAAAAAACTCTAATCCGTGCAAAAGATGTGATACATGGCTAATTAGATTAGATGCCATGTTTAGGCCAATAAAATGGATAAACGCACTGATTCGATTATACGCATTATTAAAAAAACAAAAAATATTATACTAGTATATAATTAGGGTATCGTTGGCCTTGAATAAACTGATATCTTATTAAAAAATTGGACTTGACCCACTAAGCCCATAGTCCGCTTCAGAAATTTTCAGAAATTTGTTTTTTCATTATTTTCATAAATCTTCAGAAATTTCTCAAAAAAAGAGTTCAGCCCCGCGCCATCGCAGCATCTCCATCTCTGTTTCTTACCCGATCAACAAATGGAACTTGGCTTGGCTTAATAAAAAAAATTTCATAGTTCAACGTTATTTCTTTCTTCTTCCCTTTTCTATCCACCCTGTATAACCCTTAGATCGGCTCTACGCTGCTATTTGGGCGCTTACGGCCGTAACGGCCGATATTTCGGCCGTTACGGCCGCAATATCGATGGCTACAGCATGGAAAAAAAAATACTGGCCGCGATATACCACTGATACCGTTACGTAGCCGCTACGCACCTCTATTTAATTCCATTATTGGAGTCGTCGAAGAGATCGCAAACTTGTGTAGTCTTCATAACATGAAGAAGTTAGAGGAGAATAAAACAGGTAAAGGAAAGCACATGGATAATAAGCATTTCAGGCTTATTATCTTTATGACCTTATAATTAAATATATATTATGATAGAAGTCAGAAAATTTACACAATTAAGTAGAAAAGAGTTTTTATATCTTTTTAAATTATTAAATTATTACTTTTTATGATTGCAGATTTGAAGAATATCAAAACTTAAAATATATAGGCATCAAAACCTCTAGCGTGGATATTAATAGATTTTATGTTTGACTCTTCAAAAGATATTAACACAAAAACATCATACGACCCAAAAACTCTGTACGCGGGCTATCATCTAGTTATTATAAGTCCATCTATGGGCGTCGCCATCCGCCATGGAAATGGAAATAGAGAAATAAAGGGGAAAAAAAAGAAAAAGGAAAACACATAAACACATCGCAGCACTTGGCAACTGGGTAAATTATCTCTCTCCTTCCACGGCAGAACGTATGCAACGCCTCATGGAAGAGAAATTGAGCCCGTCTGGCTTGACATTCAAAGTACGCTAGCTAGCCATGGTCCATCCAGTCTAATTTGTCAGCCTATTTTCTCGTGTGCGATAATGTGGAGCTAGCAGTCAATTCTAAATTAAATGGTTATATATATGAGGCAATAAACTTGTCTCTCTTGGTGGTTAATTATGATGCCTTAGGACTCATGTACTTATATAAGTCGATCAGGCAAGAAGTTTGACAGGGTCCTATATGCGGTCATCCCGAGTATATTTTTACGTTATGTTGAGTCCAGTAGATGCACGTGTGCATTGAGAATACATTTTCTTTTTTTTTTTGAAATCACGCTCGAATCGCAGCCAGGAGTGAAAGCCACTTCGATCGGGTGGACGTCTGAATATTTTTCCAGTAAAATGACGAACACGGTTCTTTAATCTTGTTTTAAATAGTCATGGCGGCTACCTATCTTCTGGAAAAACCCAAAAGGCCACGGCAGATTGTCTTCCATAAGACTATATATCTCCAACTTTTCCACTATGGAAGGACTCCGTGTTTCACTATCCACCTTTGAATTTGGAGAGCAATATAATGTGCCATGAGTCTTGTTGATCCTATTTTAGATCGTGTCTCACTTCGATGCCTCGTTCATCGATCTAAGTAGGCACATAAAGTTGGACACGAACTTATGTATTTACAAGCAATAGATATTACTTTATGTCCTTTATAAATTTTAAGGGTCCAGGCAACGTCTTGGTCAAGTGGTAGGCATTATAATATTGAAAAGTCATCTTCAGCGTTCATAAGAGTTTTTCTTTTTTTGTTTTTTTTTTACTCAAGTGTGCATCTTTTAGTATCCGTAAACCCAACGGGTCTCAACTAATTCATGATCAAGTCTAGTCACCCGCTAAAGGATAAATAAAGATCTTTCATTGTTGATTTTTTCTATTCAAGTTGAATTCAAGATCTATTGTATAAGGAGAGAATAAACTCTTGAACCAATCAATTTAGAGTATGTACTAGGATACATAAATACTTGCGTTTGGTTTTCGAGTTGGATAAGTGATTCAATTCAACTTGATTTTGTGTAATGATTGTGAGTGTTGACAAATATATTAATGTATGAGAAAAAAATAAAATATATATATATATATATATGTATGAGAAAAATATATATAGATGTGAAAATAGATGAGAAATTTATTATTGAAAAATTAATTTTAAAAATTATTAGGAAAAAGTAAGTGAAAAAGTATTATTATATGGAAGTTTAAAAATGATAAGAAAAAAAATGAGTGAGAAAATATTATTAAATGAAAGGAAAAAAAACAGTAATTATTATATTATTGAATTTGGGAAGGAATAGAATTGAATTGAGTAGAGTTGGATTATTATAAATTAAAAAAAAAAAAAGCAAACAAACAAACAAAGCCAAGTGTTAGAAGATTCCCTATTCATTATCAATTGCATGCAGCCGATATATCATTATCGTTTTACGGTGCTCCCATGCAGCTAAGACTACGATATGCACTAATGCAACTTGAGCAGGACCCATGAGCACGAAGCTTTAATTAATTACTTTAGACTTGCCAAGAGTAAATTATTTTTTGTGGTCTTGTTATATATTTTTTGGTAGATTATATGAAATTTATTATGTTCTGTAAACTAATTAATACAAATGAAAAAAAAAAGATTTATTTGGAATTTTTTGGGCAAGTAAATTTTTAGAGATTAAATTAAGTAAATTAATTAAAAGAGGATATAGTGCAGTAACACAGGTTCTCGCCTCCTAACTTAGAAGTTCTAAATTCGACACCTTGTGTTTCGATGCAGCTTGACTATGTACGATACGAACAATGCAAGCTTTAATTACTTTTATGGGTCCGCCAAGAGTAAAAGTAATTTAATCTCCGGTAGAAACCTTTTTCTCTTATTATATATATATATATATATATCAATCATTTTGCTCGGACATTTTCAGGTGAAGTCTGCCAAGAGTAAGAGTAAATTATTCATCTCCCGGAGAAACCTTTTTCTCTTATTATATATATCAATCATTTTGGTCGGACATTTTCATGTGAAACTAGTCGGTCGCGAGACCAATCCTTTACCCTATCTCCCTGCCGTCTGATTGACTTTTCCTTAGGGCCGCCGTGATCTCAGTCCGTCCACCACTTCCATGGCCAACGACCACCCGAACTCACTGCCTCCGCCATCATTCAGGAGAATACAATCTCAAACTTGGCCGCAAGAGAACGATGACGACGTTGACCTAGAGGAGCTGATCGCTTCCCTCCCCAAAGAAAAAGGCTTTATAAGCCCCATCCATATACTGTATCGAAACTTCTGGTGTCCCTCGGGAGTCTTCCCTGGCGTCCACTCCTTCTCCCGCCACTTCACCCCGCATGACTCCGACATCATACTCGTGAGCAAGCCCAAGTCGGGCACGACATGGCTCAAGGCGCTCGCCTTCTCCACCCTTCGCCGTGATGTGTTCCCTCCCTCTGCCAACAACCACCCTTTGATGTCCAGTAATCCCCACAAGCTCGTCCCCTTCCTTGAGCTCAGCATCTACGGGCAAGCTGGTGAGCTGCTTGACTTGGCTAGTTTCTCCGTCCCACGGCTCTTTGCCACCCATATCCCACATGATTCGCTGCCGGAATCAGTAGGCCAATCCGGCTGTCAGGTAAGAATACCAAGAAAGTAATATATTAATAGCCCTGTTATATTATTATTACAAGTCGTAGAGCCCATGCATTGCACAAGATGGTTTGTGTTTAAATTTTATGTTTTTTTTTTAATTTTATCGTATATTATATGAGTGTTTTGAAATTTTTATGAAATCGTAATTTATTATAATTAAAACTATATATATTTGATATACATGGGTGACTTCATAAATAATGTTTTCTATTTTTACTATAAGTAGATGAAAATCTGCACGTTGCGCGAACGATTACTAAGGAATTTAACGATAGAAATCCTGAAATATAAAAAATTATTCATATTGTTAATTAATGTAAATTTTCATCTTAATATATATATATATATATATTAATGATTGAAGGATTATCAATTATTAAAGCAACAACCCTATTAAATATGGAAGAAAGATTTATTAAAATAATCAATATCGAAATAATTAGTTTGAATGAGAAATTAGTTAAAAAATTCATTCTACAAATCAAAATTCAACCAAAGAATAAAAATGAATAAGAAAAATCTTATTGCTACTTAAGTGATGTTCATAATGAAACTGGAATAGAGATCCTGCCAAAAACAATCAATATCAAAATAGTCAATCTCAAATAAAGTTCATTCAACAAATAAAATTCAATCAATAAAAGAAAATTTTGGAGAAGATTATTAAAACAGTCAAAATATCGAAGCAATTAGTTTGAAATTCGCATTAGAAAATTCATTTTATGAATCAAAATTCAACCAAAGAAAAAGAAAAATTTGAAGAAATGAAAAAAGAGGTTTAGAATTATATATAGAATATTGTTCTCCTTTAATTGATAATCGGCTAGGCAAAGGACCGTATTATATATAAAGATATAAAATTGTTAGAAAATGATAATTATAAATTTAATACAACTAATCTATATATACTTAATATATATTTATATTTAATCGAAGCGGCAACTATATCTTTTATATTATATATTCTATTGCATATTTTGTTCCCTTGTATATATTCTGTTGTGCCTTATGTCATATTTTATCCCCTGATATACATTACGTTGTGCTTTATATAAAAGATTAATATATTTACTGGATAATTAATTAATAGAATTTCTTTAGTAAGAATATAATAATTTTCTTAGTATAAATGATGATGTGACAGTCTGAGAATTCGACAATGAGCTCTGTTTCATTTTTTTATGATGTAACGGTATGAGAATTCAACTATGAGCTCTGCTTTATTTTTTGATCATGTGACGGTGTGAGAATTCGGCTCGAAACTTTATATTCATATATATATATATATATAGATGTATAGAAATATAAGTAAATGAAATGTAAAAGAAAATCAAGTATATCACATGTGAACATATCTTGATAAATCAGTTTATGAAACCAAATTAACTCGATTAATAAGGTTGCTCAGGTTGCATACTAGGAAGAAAAAGAAAGAGAGAAGACATGACATCTGACCCACAACCAAAATATCGATGGGAAAGAAACAAAAGAATGCACCAAACTCAAATTAAAGTATATTTAGTTCATACAAAACATGAATTGAGAGTTTACTTGGTTGATCCACTTGCTTCTCCCTTTGCCTGCCTCTCTTTGCTTGACTTGTGCAGTATATAAACGACACAATATGAATGGTAATATTATAAGCAAACAATATTATATAAACGGCAACTTGATTGTAGTTAATATTTGTCCATAATGTAAAGGGCAACTCTATAAATATTATAACCCATCGTTAATATTGTTTCCTACTCTATATTTTGCTACAATCTATATGAACGGCAATTCGATTGTTATAATATATGAATGGCAATTCTGCAAATAATATATATATATTCTATTGCATAATGAATGATAAATTTTTTTTTAATACATAAGTGATGACCTGGCAAAGTGAACGAACTCCGTTTTTTATTTTTGATGATGGGATAGCATGAGAATTCGACTCTTATTTTGTTTGCATGTATACATATATATGTGTGTGGGTGAGTGTGTGTTACTGTATATATATATATATATATATATGAATCTATTGTATACTCAAATGTCATTTATCCCAAAAAGAAAAAAAATTGTGCTAGTATGTGAGAGAGGGGACCAAGTACTACACCTAATGTGAAGGACATGAATTAGCTCCAATCTGAAGTTTTACAAATCTAGAGATATGCGGTTCACGGTGGTGTTTATAGGTGTCCCGTGTGGCATTCGTGCTCGGCATCATTTTAATATTTCATGAACCATCATCTTAGTAGGTCATTTATATTTGCCGGAACCCACTCGACACGATCGTCTCATTCTGCCACTTCGCTCCACAAGTTAAGCCTGAGCTCTGGTCGGGTGGACGAAGCTCCATGGAGGAGTACTTGGATTACTGCTGCAGAGGGATCGAACCGTTTGGTCCGTTCTGGGACCACCTGTTGGGATACTGGAAGGCGAGCTTGGAGAGGCCCAACAAAGTGTTATTCCTAAAATATGAGGACCTGAGGGAAGACACTGCGGGGAACCTAAAGAGGATCGCAGAGTTCATGGGGGCTCCTTTCTCAGAGGAGGAAGAGAGGGATGGTGTGATTGAAGAGATTGTGAAGTTGTGCAGTTTGAGCAGCTTGAAAGAGTTAGAAGTGAATAAAACTGGCAAGCATTGGTTGGCCGAGAACAAGACTTTCTTCAGGAAAGGAGAGGTCGGCGATTGGGTTAATCATTTGACCCCTTCCATGGCGGAAAAGTTGGAGAGGATTATGGAAGAGAAGCTGAGCCCTTTTGGGCTAACATTTAGATTGAAATAGAGCCACGCCTCCCCTCTTACGTATCTTTTTTTTTTTTCCCGGTTAAAATGGAGGTTGATGCCCCTCAGAAGGACAGGGAACCAAAAATAAATATGCATCATTGTACTAAGTCTATGAATCTTTTTTATAACCTAAAATAATGCAGGTGTGAAATTCTCCAATGGGAATGAAGCTTGGAAGTTCTTGTTTTTATCTGATCGAAGCGCGGGGATGGAGGGCAGGTGTGATCTGCATGAAGTAGCAAACAATTTCGTCATGAACAAAGGCACGGCCCACGAATTTTCAGAACAAATTGAGCAGGATGGTGTTCATTTTACAAGTGCTAGAGTTTGAGAAACTTCACATAAGAAGTGGTGTTACCGGGACGGAATTTGAACATGAATCAAGATAACTTACCAACAGTCACAATGCACCTGTATGGCGAGTAGACTCGGCCCTATAGAATTTTTTTCAGGTCATCAACACTAAATACACTTCTGTACAGCCATAAGCTAGAAATCATGTATAGCCACCATTACAATTCGAGTGAGCGCATACATTTATGATGGGTTGGTTGACACTAGTAATCTTACGTACTGCCAGCTGCCTTCATCTAACAACCGGAGGTCCGGCGTAGAAGGCAGGCTGGGACCGAAGGCGGAGCAATCTGTTGCAAACTATAGAAACGTGACTCAATAGATATTGCTTTATGTCCTGTATAAATTTGAGGGATCCAGGCGACGTTCTTGTCAAGTGGTAGGCATTAATAATATTGAGAAGTCATTTTCCACCGGTCATAAATGGGTCCAACTGCCCTAAATAACTCTAGAGTTATTTTATTCATTTTTTAATGTGCACTAGGCCACTTGATATCCGAAGGCTCAATGGATTCCGACTAATTCAGGATTGAGCCGAGTCACCCACTAAAGGGTAAATGAAATTGTTCCGGCGTCGATTTCTCCATTTACAATACTCGACTTCGATTCTTGTATTTTCCTATTATGAAAGAAATCTTCCATAATATAAACGCTTGAACTATATCATTTTAAAAAAAAAAAACTTGAACCAATCATTTAAGAGAATGTACTAGGATACATGAATACGTGTTATAATTCATAATTGATTATGGTCCAAAGAGTGTGTAATATAGTAGCACATGCTCTCGTTTGATTTTTCAATGGCTCCAGTTTAGATATTAAGTGGGACTCCATGCACTTTTATTAGCTATTATAATTCTTATTTCATTATATTAAGTCTATATGCATCCCTTGTAACCGAAATGAAAATGCAATGAGGAGGAATGATGTTTATTTTCTTGGGCGATAGCCCCGTTACTCTACACGAAAATATATGTATAGATTTACTTTCTTTATAACGTGGTGATGCAGTTGAAGCCGAGCCATTTACCGAGTCACAAGGAGAAAAATTCACCAGGCTTCGGACAGTCGGAGTATCCCAGTGGTTTCGGTATTAACTGTCCTGATGGAGCCATCCCGATCCAAAGGACCACAAAAGAAGATCTAATCCGAATAAAATCATCAGTATGACCTCCGAACTACGAACCTTTCAACCCTAGGGATCCAAACACTTACGTAAGTAAATCTCTGTTTTATCCCATGAACATAAATTTTTGTTTGTTTCTTATTTATTTTCCTAATTTAATTATGATTAGTTTTACTAATTAAAAATGTGATTTACAGCATGCAGTTGTGAAGTTCAAAAAGGCTGATCAACCATATTTGTCCGCTCAAGCAGATTTCGGCATCCGAAATCCGAAAGCAAACACCAGTGAGGTCAGTGGTGTTCAAGTTTGGATGTACGGCCGAGACGAACAAAATGGCGATTATATTAGTGCAGGCTGGACGATAAAATTAATCAATTTACCTCATAAGCTCGGTCATGATATTTCCAACGTTCAATTCATATATGTGATTTTTTATTATTATTCAATATCTTTATGGGTATACTTTAATTTCAAATGTTTCGTCTAGTTAAAGTGATGCGGATTTCTTATGAATAATAAGATCTTGAATCCACATTATGAATATATGTACATATATATACTTATGGGACAAATTATTTGCATGATTCTAATTGACATGCTATTTTTCGTGCCATCTCATTAATTTAAATTTATAAACTTTGAGAAATTAATTAAAATCGATTGATACTTTTTGTTATTAATTAGGTGCATGCAGATCTGTATGGAGATGATTTTACACACCTGACTGCCTTTTGGAAGGTAATTAAGTGCTTGCTTGTACCTCAGTAGAATATATTATACAAAGAAATTTCGAAATTCAGTTTAGTAATAATTATTCTAGAAAATGGCTTCGTTACTATGACACTCACACACAATATATTTAAAGTTTAAAAAAGATAAATCTTAATTTAGTTCTTAAATTAAATTTGATCTGTGATGACAGGGAGATGGCAGTGCGGGATGTGCTAATATGCAATGTCCAGGTTTTGAACAGACTTCTACGGATTGTCATCTAGGAGTAACCCTAAAGAACAAATCGAGTTATGGGGACCCCTTTTTAGTTTTAACGTTAAAATTTTTCTCGAGTAAGGGTTTTGACCTTTGTTCATTTCGTGATTATCATTCATCATGTTCTAGTTCACGACATAACAACAATCAAAATCATAGGATGATGTGACGGGAATTGGTGGTTGGCGACGGGAACCGATTTTTTACCCCAATCGGATACTGGCCCAAGGAATTGTTTTCCCAGTTCTGTGGGGGCGCGAGCTACATTGCCTACGGAGGCATCACAAAAGCCGTGCCAACTAGTGTCACCCCTCCGATGGGTTCGGGCATAGCAGATTGCGGCTTTTATCGCACTGCCTATGTGCGCGATGTCCAGTACAAAGTCGGTTCGGATCAAGTGAATAATCCCCATTGGTCCCAGACGGAAATCCATGTCGATTGCCCTGATGTATATACGGTGCAACATGGATCATGTGAGAAGCAGGGTCATCCGGATTTTGCCATCATGTACGGAGGGGCTGGTTGAGTTTGTTAAATTGATAAATAAATCAAACGCCCCTTCTACGGTTTGATTTTCAAGAATAAATAAATAAATATAGATATATTTTATAATGCCACTAGGGATTTTATGTATGGCCTTCTTATGATTGTCATAGGAAGAATTCTTGGTTCGGCCGATGAAATCAGACCATTCTTAAATCAATATGCAAACAAGGGTGAGAAGGAAATGAAAAGTTAGAGTTCCCTTTATTTAATTTGCTAATCTGTTATGTTTCATATGCAAACGTTTGAAATTATTAATACAAATACTTTTTTTAGTAAATACAGGTTGATATGAAATACGAAAAATTATCAAAATACAAATTAAGTCAATATCAAGATGTTATCTTGACCAACATAGGTTGGTTCAAACGGTTCGACGATTATTCCCCTTAACCAAGATCTTGGGTTCGTATCTTGTAAATGGAGAAAATTCAACAGAAACTCGCCCATGTACATTGTTTTTTTCAAATTTATGATTTCCTTATTTCTTGATTAAATGTGACTTGCTTATAATTATGTGACTAATCTTATATATAATATATAATTGTAAAACGGAGATGGATAATTAATGTCGTCACTCCAATTTTCGAACTCTCAGCTCCTCGTGGCCCGACCCTTTACATACCTCATGATATTAATCAAGCACTTTCATTTATTATGCAGTTAACATTTATTAACCCACCACATTAATTGAACCACCACATAAATGGAACATGAAAATTCTCAAAACGAAAAAAAAATGACATAAAATTAATTAATCCATCATATTAATTTATTCAATGCACAATATAATAAAATTATTATCGAATGATCTATATGATATATATATATATAGTCAAATAATAATCCCGCGCAATGCACAGGCGAAGCAGCTAGTATGAGCTAATATGGGTAGTTTCAGATTAATTTCCTTTCTTTGGATTGATATGGTTATCAATAGATGCCACATATTTCAGTGAATGATCTCGGGGCAACCACTTAATTAATGACCTGGACGCAACCATTTAATTGATGATGTCACTTCGATGAGGAACGCTCACAAAACATTCCTTACCCATGCTACACGAACTTTTTTTGGATGAGCATACTATGCGTATTTTTTCTGTTAAAATGGATGTCTATGCACTTAATATAATAAAATAGAAATTCTAATAGCTAATAAAGGGTTACGGACAGTCCCAGTAGGTATTGAACTTGAGATCTCTTCGTGATAACATAAGGTCCTCGGGGCGTGCACCACTCCAATGGGACTACTCGAAACTCAATGGGACTAAAAGGTTACCCGAAACTCTTGATTACCTCTGGGTAAATCAAAAGTTCTAAATTTCGTACTTATTGGGATTACCGATATCTCTTTTTTAACGACTATCATTTCTATTTCATTATACTTTAATAAATCCTGGTGAATTTTAAATGAGATTTTTTTTTTGGGAAACTTGAGAGATTATTGAGAGTTGATATTTTTCTATTTCCTGTATAATGTAATACTTGATGGTGACAAGCAATGCAAAGAGATATGAGTTCTAGTCGAGAGTGAGAGGGTATAATATTAGCCAAAAAAAAAAAGAGTGAGGGTTTAAGACTTAATTTTCTTTTTTAGAAAAAAATTATGGGGACATTATTGTCACAATTCCAAAAAATCGAGCGTTACAACAAGTGTCCGGGACTCGAACATGTGCTCTCCTCATTATGGGGTATAAGACTTAATTACTATAAGTTTAGGATTCTCTGATTAACTGTTGAATTAAACTGTTCGAATTCAAGTGGACAACCTATGGGAATTAATCTAATCTAATATGCCATTGACATCCGACAAGATAAAAATGAAACTTCTGATAATTGGGTTTCTGTATTAGGTTTGTGAATTAGTCTTTGTCATACATGGCCAGGGAAAAATAGGTTCAACAATACTAGAATTAAACTACTTTTGAGCTTGGGCCATTGATGGCCTGTCATATTTCTTTCAACCCATACACACAATTAACGATCACATGTGGTTGATTCATCGGAAGTTATGAAATCACTGATGGTACGAAGATTTTATGTTTTACTTAATGACATCTTCCTTATTCCGCGTGAGATACAAATTCGGACTTGCTCTACCTTACCCCGAACCTAAGCCCATACGGGCTTAACTTCTCGTCCGTGATACCCTGCAGACGTTCCTCCATAGGCGAAGTAAAACAGTTAACCCAATTGCCGACCTCGCCTTTCCGGAAGTAATACTTGTTCGCGAAAAGCGGCATGCAGCTCCCCGTCTTGTTCACGTCTAGCTCCTTAAGATTATCCAGACTGCACATTTTTACAATCTCTTCAATAGTCCCACTCTTCTCTTCTTCTTCGGAAAATGGGACCCCCATGAAGTCTGCAATCTTCTTTACGCTCCCGATGATGTCTTCCTTCATGTCCTCGTACTTCAGGAACAATACCTTATCGGGCTTCTCCAAGCTCTTCTTCCAGTAGCCGAGCATATGGGACCAGAATGGCCCAAAACCTTCAACCCCTCTGCAGATGTAGTCGAACAACTCCTCGATGAGCCAATCCCCTGTTCGTACCCCGGGGCCGAGCAGTGGCCAAGTAGTGCCACGATGAGACAATCGTATCGAGTGGGTTCTGGCATATGTAGATCACCTGCATGGCAAATTTGTCAAAAACGTACAAGGGAATAATAACTAACAATAGAACATGTAGTCATATGCGAAACATGGGATTTGGTATATTCTAACAACTTTACCCGACAATGTGAATGGTGGACAGAATCCGGCAACAATTCATATGGAAGATGGGTGGAGAAGAGCCGTGGGGCCGGAAAGCTGGTCAGGTCCGGGAGTTGTTCGGGATTGCGGTAGAGCTTGAACTTGAGGAAAGGGATGAGCTCACGGGGATTGGAGGAGAGCAAAGGGTGGTCAGGGTCAGAGGGGGCGGAAATGGCCTCGGCGAAGGGCGGAGAAGGCGAGGGCTTTGAGCCATGTAGTGCCAGACTTGGGCCTGGAGGCTAGGAGGATATCGGAGTCGCGAGCCGTGAATTGGGTCCGGACGGCGAAGAGGGCCGGCATGTCCTTTGTGGAGCACCAGAAGTTCTTGTAGAGGCAGACTGGGCCCAGCCACCCTTTCTCTCTGGGGAGGGCGGAGATCAGTTGCTCGAGCTGCTCCGGCTCTCCGAGCGGTTGATCCAAACGGCTTGGCACCATCGAGTTCACCGAGTAATCCGAGGAGGTGGCGGTTCGGTTCCAGAAGGTTTGGGCCACGGGGTTAAGGTTCGACCATCGCGAGTTGTATTTATGCACGTACATTCATACTCGTCCAAGGATTTGCATGCACATCTTTCAAGAGACAAGGGACCACAAAGGCGGAGACCAAATGTTTTCTTAAGGAAACATTATTTGATGGGGTCGGTTTGGAAAATTTAATCGTATATACACTTGAAATACATGTACGATACATATATATATATATATATTTATTATTTGGAAAATTACAAGTATTCACTTATACCTCAAGTAAATCATGTGAAAAGTTAGTAAATTACCTGAGAACATATAATTTACTATAAAAGATACGAGTAATTTACTTACATGTACCATACATTTCAGCCATATGTATTGTAGACCCTCTCGGTCGGTTTAGGTTAGGATTTCTCGAGGAGAAAACTCCAAACTGTGTCTAGTCTTACAATGGTTGGGCTATAAATCGGTGCTTTTATAAAATTGTCGCATATTACGTAAATTCCGTATTTCTTACTTCTTAGGACTGAAAATTCTGAAAAAAATCATATATATGCCAAGTAGAACTTGGGCCAAAATTATGTGATATAACTAGTCCCCGGCACGGCCCAAATATGGATTACACTAATTGCTCCCTTTCCCAGTCAATCATATCTACCCCATCACCAGAATTTCAAACATAACAATGAACATAATTAAAGCCTCCGTTCGCTATCCAGACCGTCATGGTTAATAAAACTTAGCCATCGAACGATAATATGGGGTGGATGTCGTGTGCGACTACTCAGACGAAAAGGTTACATACTTCATCCGCATTTAAAGCATTTATTTGTTTCAATACATCAAATCCGATTTCGATCTCTCGATTATCCAAAACTCTTTTCCACAAGTTTCTAATTTATTCCATAAGCTCATATGAAATTTTTTTTTTTTTAATATTTGCATCCATCCCTAGGGACATTACTTTCTCTATTAGTTCTTAATTTAGATCAAATATCTTATCTTATCTATTGCTAATATAATAAAATAAAATTCCTGAAGTTGTAACCGCTTTCCTAATTTCTATATAATATTATCTTGCAAAATTTTTGAAAATTGCAAAGTACTCCCCCATAAAAAATTTGCCAGAAAGCCCTCCTCTTCCACGATCCTCTTCCCTATTCAGTTTTTCCCCATACTGTGAGGTCAGTCACCAAAATCTTCAGTCGGACTCGGAGAAAACGAATCCTTCGTCTTTGCTCGGACCTCAGCTCTCCCCAGTGATTCCCCTAGCGCCTCTGCTTCCGACGTCTGCTCTGCCTCGGCTTGATGACATATCCTTCTTTACCCCAAATGTCATCGAGCCCTGCTAATGAATAATGTTGCCTTTGTATGTTCAGTCTATTAGTTATCAAATGCAAGTGTGTCCTCAAATCGACCCTGACCTCTGTCGTGAACAAAAGCATGTCGGAGCAGGTCTTAGAACATCTATACGAGGTTTCCTGTCTTATGTCGAGTCCGAGAAGGCGCGGTTGCTTTATGTAATCCTGAAGGGTGTAGAAGTCTCGAGGGGGCGTACTGTCGAGCCTATTAGTTTAGCCATGATTTTCTTATGGATTGGACGTTTTCATTACTATTAAGTGATGAGTTTGAAAGAGACAGGTTCCGGCTTTTGCTAGGCTACAACAAAAATCTGTGACGAAATCATATAAGAAAAGGAGCAGGCGTATGTTCCTCAATGATCAATCGAGTTATAATGTGCTCTTACCCTGTTTGTTCTTTGTTTTCTTTAACGATGAAATCGACTCATCTAAACCCAAATATTTTCTTTCCCGTAGAGCATGACATTACACCTCATGAGACTTTCAGTGTCGAAATAACAGAATGTACACACAATTAGACACATTGGAAACCAAAGTTTTCTATCGGTCGAGAGTTACAATACCAATCACGAGATCTTCAACTCCATATTAGTTCAAGATTGCTCATGCACTTGAGATTATTTTTCAAACAATTAAACTAGGTGAATATATGGATATATTAACATATTAGTTTCAAGAATTGGCTTATTATAAAAGTATAAACTTTTTCAAAAGAAAATAATTTTTGTAAATTTGTGCTTTTCCATTATCATTTAATTTCATAGGAAAGGAAATGGTCAACTCAATGGAGATTTAATATATTATCGCATATATGCTATTTATAAATACTAGCAATCACGCACGCGCGAATTGCTTTCGTGCTTGGGAGCAAACTTGAATATCGATTTAGTGTGCCTAGCAATTTATTTATGCATTTTTTTTCAAACTTGAAAAACTATTGATTGTGAAAGGAAATATTATAATAATTTGTACTTTTAATTCCATAATCGAGTTTGTTCTTAGGCTCTAAAACAACGATTTTGACTGCTAAACCGATATTCGAGTTTGCTCCCAAGCATGAAAGCAATCGCGCACGCATGAACAACATGCGTGAGGGCTAGTCCAAATAATAATCTGACCTTTTTTTTTTACATATAATAATTTATATTTTTTTATGAGATCACGAGATATGTTCAATTTATTAATTGAGACTTATTCTTGTTATGTTGTCAATTTGGTCATGACCATGAAAAAGTTTGGGTTAGACTCGAATCTTTATATTGCAAATAAAATTCACTCGCACGAAAACTCAATTTGCCACTCAATCACGACTTAGCTCGACAATTGGATCACTCCCCTTACAGTCACAGTCACGTATCTTTCCATTTTAATTTCGTCGCGCTGACTGCGGTGTACTTATGTAAGTCATCACCGCCCTGCCTCCCAGCCTCATTAACTCTCCCCAGCTCTCATTCACTCCCCTTCGCTCAGATCTCTGACGTCGTTCATGTCCACGGCTGACCCGCCAGTGTCCGCCCCCGGCGTCGGCCTCGGCTATGGCATAGCCATCGCCGTCAGCATCCTCGTCCTCATCTCCACCATCATGCTTGCCTCCTACGCCTGCGTCCGCGTCAAGTCCTCGGCCCTCCGCACCGGCCCCTCCCCCATCCGTGATGACACCGCATCCTCAGGGAATCTCCCGCCAGAGGTGGTGGTGGTGGGCCTCGACGGGTCCGTCATCGAGTCGTACCCGAAGATTGTGCTGGGAGAGAGCAAGCGTCTGCCGAAGCCCAACAACGGCCTCTGCTCGATATGCCTGTCAGACTACAAACCACGGGACACGGTACGGTGCGTCCCGGAGTGCAACCACTGCTTCCATGCGGAGTGCGTCGACGCGTGGCTCCGGATGAGCGGGACATGTCCTATGTGCCGGAGCTCCCCAGCTCCGACGCCGGTTGCCACCCCCTTGTCGGAGCTGGTCCCCCTCGCGTTCCACCCCAGGTGATGAATGGTGCGGTGCGGTTGATGTTATTATCTTTTACCATTTTTTTTTTCCTTTTTGGTATAAAGAGACCATAAGGATTAGTGAAGTTGCTCATTTTTCAGGTGGAAAAGTATATTTCACATGCTTGACAAAATACTATTTGCCCTAACTAATTGAGCTACTCGACGAAATCGTTTCGCGTCAATTGATATGAAGCTCCAATTATTTTCCCGATCAAGGAATGATTGAACTGACAGAAGTTAGCCCGTATAATAACGCATCATCAGTCGAGCAGTCTCCCGATATCGGCCTTCATGTATGTGACTGCAAACTTCTACTTCTATAGTGTGATGTAATGCTAATTCCAATTTGATCAAAGGGCTCCTATGACCTATCAAGCTATGCAGGACATCTCCAAATGCCGGGTGCGAACACAAATAGATTCTCTTTTTATTTTTTATTTTTTATTTTCCTTTTTTTGAGTAAATAGATTCATGTTGTAGAAAGATCTGTTAGACTTTAATGCCTTGGACACATGTACAGAAAAAGTCAGACTCCTCGAGATCAACGCCCCATTAACATAATCCCTTATTGATGGTTGCTTGGTAAATGTCCATTTGTATGTGGACATGGGAAAGTGGAACCATTTCTCGCGTACCTAAGATGTCAAATTTTGTCCCCTTTAGTACCCTTTTTGGGGCCATGACTTGAGGGTTGTTTCAAAATCAGCCCTAATGGAACTTTTTACATCACTTTCCAATTCACGTAGAAGCTAATTAAATTTGTTCACACCTATTTACCAAAAGGGAAAAAGAGAAATAGATGCATTCCCATGTCATGATTACTTGGTGCATAAAGTTCTTAAGTCACTTCCAAAGATTGCTACTGAAATCCGAAAAAAGTACGGCTCCTTAACCTTCCCTGCGAAGTTTGTTCTCAGGAAAGTCCGAATCCGCTTTGTATTAACACATCACCTTTCCGGCAATTTTACGACCTCGAGTATTTTTTGGATCCATTATAAGGGAGTCGGGGTAATCCGATACTTATGCGATTTAATGTCGTCCTCTCTTCGAACGTATGTAAGCTTGGCTAGGCTGGATATAGTGGAGTAGATTACGGATGTGGAGGGGAGGAAGGAGAAACAAAGAAATGGAACCTATGCCCAATAAGCAATTCAAAATGGTCCACTTGATGGAATACAAACAACAACAAAAACCAAGGTACAGAAAATTCGGTTGTTGGCCGTGGTGCGCCGACGAAGCCCCCGCACTGAAGAGAAATTGCATTAATCGTAATTAATTAATTAAATTAATTGATTAGCTAATCGGATTAATCAACGGGATCGAGTGACCTCGTCCACTTGAACGCACAAATCCTGTACTTGACTGGCGATTGTGACAGTCGAGTCGACTTACAGCTTGACACCAACCAATCCTCCTTTTTATTTAATTATCACGGGCCTCTCTAATCTCATTAAAGTAATTAATGAGCGCCCCGTTAATCTTCCTTGCCGTGCAACTTTGAAATAGATCGTAAAAGAGGTCCATTCCACACTGCGGCACCATCTGTCATTCGACTTTGAGCGTGTCGGAGCTGCTTCGACACCCGACTCCACCTCCCGAGACTTGCTGCACAAAATAAGGACCGTGTACCTGTACCTGCAAGTTGCATGGTAGTCACTTATTCAGTAACCGTGACGAAGAGTGTGACCTCCAATCCCTGGTTGACCCGGGTTTTTCCCTTCACCGTCCTTGTTTCAGTCTCATCGAACTTATAAACTCGAGGATAACTATGGCAGTTCGAGGAAGTTGCTAGACTAAAGATAGCAGCCATTGGAATGAATTCATTAGTAGTACTTCCGGAGTAATTCAAGCAATATATTGTTATTATTGTTAAGTACCATTTAAACCTCACCAAAGAAAGAACAAGAATGTCGATTCGAATCAGCTGTACGTCATTTACTTTAATATTCATACTTCAATTAAGCACGTACTCATGTTAATCTCCATCGCTCCTCTTGAATTGCTTCTCATGGATTTCAATCCAGCAAATTATGACGAAGATTAACATGAGTTTGAGCTTGGAAACTAACATGAGACTGACATCCTCGTGAAGGATATGAGGCAAACGCCTGCGGAAGTAATTGATTGATGCAGGTTCTCTTTGGGTCACTTGGGTTTGTTATTACATTCTTAAGGGGAGATCTTCGTGGGCTAACCATTCTCAAGGTATACTATCCTTGGCCGGCTTGGAGGAAGATGTTGAAGCTCAGATTTCTTAATTCGGCCGTTTGTCAGTTGGAAGGTAGGAGATAGGAATATTTCTTTTGGCATGATAGTTGGTTGCCCTGTGGTCCACTTTATATGTTCTGATTACAGAAGGGTGATTGAGACTATCCCGAGCTTGCACCTCAAGATCCCAAACCGTCCTTATCGGTCTTTTCTCGAGTTGGAGTCTGTATAGGTTTATCATGTTGAAATCGGCATAGTTTTGTACTCCCTGCTCTGGTTCAGCTCGTTTGAGCAGTCTTGTTTTATATGAGCGTACAAGTGACTGTTTTGAGCTTATAATATCATCGCTTATCCAAAAAAATATATTGTTATTAATGTTATGTACTACATGAACCTCTCTCCAAGACAGAAGAATAAGAATGTCTGATCGGATCACCTATATGCAATTTACATCTGTGTATCCATACTTCCAATTATGCATGAACTTAATCTCTATCACTCCTTGTGAATTGCTTCTCAGGGACTCTGATCGGGCGGGTAACAAGTGAACTAGAGAGAGGAAATTAACTTCCGTGGGCGTTTGGCTCCTCCTTAGGGAGGGCGACGTAGTTGACGGGGACCACAGCATTGGTCCTGCCGCTCTCTCTGCGGTCCTTTCCGCTGGAGAGACCGTAACGCCCTGGAGTTGCCCCACGGCGGGCGATCGGTGTGGCTGGGAGGTTATTGGCATTCATGCTCGGACCAAGAGGTTTCTTGGTTGAGGGCCTTGAACCGTAGATGGCTTCTTGTTCTGTGGCCAGTTGTTCCTTTAGCCTCTTCTGCTCCTGCAAGAATCAAATAGAATGCAGAACTTTTTCTGTTATCTATCCATGCATAATTAAAATGCAGCCACAGAAAATCCACATGTATTCTTCGGCATCATATTGAAACGGCTTTTTTGGTCTCAGATAAGTTGAGGAATGGAGTAAAGCAAACTAGGACTCTCGACGAACATGCCATCAGAATAAAGAATGAATAGAGGAAACCAAAGATGAGATGTATCTCGAGGGTATGGAGCAAGCATACCCGACATCTGCGTTTCTCCTCCTCTCTCTCCTGCCGCTTGATCGTGTACACCTCCAACATATGCAAGAGGGGAACCTGGAGTAAACATCAAAGTTCCAAGTGAAAACTATTGCAGAGCAACTTGAATATGAAACTCAAAGCTTACAAACTATTCGACTACCTTGTCATACAAGAAAGGAATTCCTTTCTCCAATTCCCAAGCTTTAATTTTTGATTTTAAGCTTTCAACCATGGCTGGTGAGAACAAATTGTTAGTATTTCAAATTAGTCATGCCAGAAGACTTTAAAACAATGGAAATGATCAGTCGATAGACATAGGTATATGAATATATATCTTGATTTGTGGACTTATGTGAAGGTCGCAATCTCACATGGAATTTTGCTGACCAAGATCCGTGCTTTCTCTGCACGTTTCAGATTCTTGTGTGCTCCTCTTCCCGCAGAATAACGATTCTCATCCTGGAAGCAGTAAAATGTGCGACTTTTAATTAACAATGGCGTTATAGAATAGATATCAGCACTCTTTTTCCAATAACAGCATGACACAGTCATCAACTCGTTTGAGCATTAGTGTTTGATCATTGATAATTCAGTTATGCAGACAGTTCGATGGTTGGCTAAGTGTATAAAAGCAACACCAAAATGGGTGGTTTAGCTTACCTTCACTTGCCAGAAAATGTGGCGGCCTGTTAAGATCTTTGCAAAGATGTCTTCCTTTTGCATAAGAACACATGTTCAAATTAGAGTTTTCATTTTGGAAGAGAAGAAAGACAGCCATTTATCTGAACCCAAAAAATCCTAAATGCTCCACTAAGTTCTAAAGCATCTTCAGGATCAAACTTACATCTGCCAAAAATCATCGAGGGGATAAAATCGCTTGACAAGATTAAAGACAGCCATTTATCTGAACCCAAAAAATCCTAAATGCTCCACTAAGTTCTAAAGCATCTTCAGGATCAAACTTACATCTGCCAAAAATCATCGAGGGGATAAAATCGCTTGACAAGATTATAGGCTGAGGATATTCCACAAATATGCTGTTTACATGTTATACAAATAATTACCTTCTCATAATCATCCAGCCACCTTTCCTCCTCAGCTGCATGGTGCCATTTCTCCATCCTATCCAAGATCTCTCTCCTGCTTGAAGCTTGCTCTTTTGCTTTTGCAATCTGGTCGTCCATGTTGGCAAGCAGATCTGATAGCTCAACAGTACCTGAATATGTTGATGGAAGCCCCATAAGCTATCGGTTTTGTCGTTCCTTGAAGCTTGCAAGGACTTGAAGTTTGATAACGATATCTGAAGGCTTAGAACTTAATTTTTAAAATTTATGCAATCAAGTTGCAAATATCATCTTAAAAAGCCAACTAGATTACCAAACTTCTGTCCCACACACGATTTATGCGAATGAAAGTTGGCAGGGTATTCAACATTTCAAGTGAAAATATGGGAAGCACAGGTATTAACGATCAAGTACAATCACAACATCATGAAGATTATGATAAAGAGAAATTGAGAATGATGCAGAGACAGGCTAAATATTGAAGAGAAAATCAGCATCAACCAAAGGTAGATGAAAGACGCAGTTATAGTAAGTGGGGAAGAAAGAAGGCGAATTGGAACCAGAATCTATAAGGCTGATGAGTATCTGTCGGGCTGAATCACTATCCACATCCATATGCACCTCTCTATATATTTCTTCAAGCTCATTTTGTCTCTTCATTACAAGTTCCTTCATCTTGCTAGCCTTCAGGACATTTAATCTTTCAACTTCAATTTCAGCCTACAAATGACAAGTTATGGGTGAAACATAATTGAAATGACACTTCATTTAAAGTTAAAAACATCAGAAGTTCTTGACATCCACCTGCTCAATCACTTCCACGGCTAGGCTTCCCGGCTTTGATACATCATCAACAGAACTAGAGATTAAGCTGGTGATGTGATCAAATTTTTTCTGCTCCTCGGCAGGGGTGTCCATAAGATCCCAGAGCTCGACAAGTTTGCTGCCGATTTTTTGAAGCTACAACCAAGAAAAGGGTTGCGCGTCAAAAGATCTTCTGAGTAAATAACGCAATCAAGAAGATTGTACAGGCTCGCAAATTAATGGTAACAATTGATCTCTAAAATTTTGAATGCAACCCCATATTGATCCATCTAAATAACTTTGATATGGTTTTTGATCCTAGGTAATCATAAGAACTTAAATTTGTTAAACTGAGTAAAACATGTACACTTTGGTCGATCCCCTCAAGATTTGCATGTTTATGATAAGAATCGTTATCCAAATTGTTAAATCTAGTCACTAACCCTTGATGATAAAGTTGAAAAGGGGTGGATTGGTCTGACACCTATTAACAACAAACACACATACTGTGCGGCAAACGAGCCCCACTGCCTTAACTCCTCAACCCTAATGATAAGCAGGTATTTCATAAAGAGAAGCTGAAGCTGGTTAACCTGTGCAGTAGAATGCAAAATTACCTAGCGTAGAGGGACAAATTATACTCATAAAAAAAAAAGAACAAAAAGAAATAGAGGGATAAATTATAAACGGGCATCGGAAGATATATACATACACACACACACACACATATATATATTATATATTATATATACATGCCCGGGCACACAAACACGTATATATCTGCATATATGACTTCAATACAAAACTATCTACAGGGATCAGTCTCTGCAACACAGTTTTATATACACAGAACGGAGAAGGAAGGGAAGAAAACTAATATGGCCTAACCTTCTGTAGCCTTTTTTCTTTCTCTTGCTTGAGAGAGTGTAATGTGTTTGTCAGGCCAGCAAGAGTGTAATCGCTGATGCTTTTTGATTGATTAGCTGTTTGACCAGTCAAACTCGTATGGATTCCATTAACTGTCTCAAAGAAATCAAACGACATCACCACTGACAACTGATGGATGGTGTGGATATCGCCGTCCACTTTCTGTAAGCGGATCAGCTGCAATAGGAAAGAAAGAACTTAAAACTAGTGAAGCATATTGCTGACGTTTAGATTATAGCTAATAAGACAGCAGAAATCAAGGGAAATTAGAAAACACGAAGGAACAAAATACCTTCTCACTCTGAAGCTCTTGAAGGTGAGATTTAAGCTCCTTCAACTTGCTCCAAGTCAAATCATGCTCGTCAACTGGTGGGTCAATGGAATTCAGGAAGCGTCCATTGCCCGCTATTTCAGCACAAATCCGTGCAATTTGTGCTTGTGTCTCCAAAAATTCTTTCATTCTTTGCTTCTTCTTCAACCTGAACTCCTCCAAGACCGGCTTAACAGCAGCGAGTTGCTCCTTGAGGGTACCTTTTACCTTCACGACAAGAAATTTGATTTGGGAAACTTGGAAACAGACATATATGATAGAAATGGAAACTCCATGAAGTCCATAATGCATCTAAAATTGTGTCCACCCTTTAAATGGATGATGTGCATTCATCAGGTGACTAACACTAGCATTGCCCGAACAAATAAAGTCTCCATTTCCCAAACCAGATCATAACATTTAAAATAACTAACCCGAGAGAAAGATGTTCGCTCTCCAAGAGCAGTAATGAGATTGGCAATTTCAGCTTCAGATTCGGCCAAGGACTGATGCAAGTCTGCCTTGTGCTTTCTGGTTTTCTCCACCTTCCTCCGGTAGATATCAAGGCACTCCTGCTCCAGCTGCAGAAGCATTTTGTCCCTCTCGCCGTCATTCTCACCAATCTCGTCCCACAGTATCTGAATACAAACACATAACCCAGCAATTGATTGACACAAATAGACAAGTCGGACCATAATCAACCTCCAGATTTGCACAGAATCAGTAGAATAAACACAAACATTTGCAATGACCAGATCAAAGTATTGGATCATCTATAAAGTGATTCGTGCAGCTCTTCTGCTTCATTCATATAACTAAAACTGGAAACAACCTAATCCACAACAACGAAACTGGTGGGCATCAATTCCAAATTCCGAATGCATTTTTTATCGATCAGCGACCTCAGACTCAGCTAAGCAAATAAGTCCGATATCAAAATCTGACTTGAACAGCATGCTCAGCTTGCAGGTCGTGATTAATCCAACCCTAAACAGAAAATGAGCTCGCAAGGGATATAGAGAGAGAGAAAGAGAGAGATGAGGAACCTGCAGTTCGTGGAGGAGGGAGCTGCATGTGGTGCGAGACGGGGAGACGGGCGTAGGTACATCCGCCATTTTCGAAGCTCCAATCTCGATTCCTCGACTTCTGATCACCGCCACTGCACAGAGAGAGAGAGAGAGAGAGAGAGACGAAGAAGGATCACTTTTGGAAACTGTGAGGAATGAGTAGTAACGCATTCAGCTCAATTTCGGCGGGAGAATTTCCCCAATTTCGGTTTTATTCCTTTTTCGAAATTCAATTCCAGCCGCTCAGCCTCTTGGGCTTGGGCCGTTATTGGGCCAGTCATTGGGCCTGGACCTAACGCTGAGCCCAAACAGGCCCGAACCCGAAATCCAGATGCATGAAACTGACTTAACGGCGTGATGCAGGTCCAGTTCCACTGAACGGCGGAGTAACGGCGCCTAACGGCCTCGTCATGGACTTCCTCGGGAAACAAACAAAAACGTGAGAAACTGAAACATTTGTCGGCTTCCTTCCGTTTGTAGGCGAAGGTGGAGAAGTCAACCCGAAGACTCTCCGCGAGCTCCCCTGTGCAATTGGTCTCTTATCGCTCCATGTGAGAGAGGATGAATCCGTGCGGATCGCCGAGCACTCTCCCCCTGCTGGGGCTTCTGCTGGAATCCAAGCTGAGATCGAGGAGTTGCTTCTACTCCGGCCGGCAGCTGCTCCGGGCCTACGCCGAGAGGCAGTTCAATGCATTCCTGTGGATCTCCCTCATCGGAGTCACTCTGCTCCTGCTCAGGCGAGTTGCCAGGCTGTTTAGGCTGTGGTCTGAAGGAAGCAAGCTCCCCGGGCCGCCGTGTCCTTCGTTTTACGGCCACTGCAATCTCTTTTCCCGCGAAAATTTCTCCGGTGAGACTCTCTCTCTCTCTCTCTCTCTCTACCCCTACCGATGCGTCTTCCATTTGGATCCAAACTGAAATCTGCTTGAAGGGAATAACAGTCTTGGGGTGGGGAACTGAAAACTGTAATAAAAAGCTTCATTTGATTGAACTTGTACTACAATTCTTGCTTGGGTTGTGTTGTGGATGAACAAAATAGTCCTGTTCTTGGTTGTTCAATCATTTTTTGGCATTTTATAATTCAAAGGAATAATAAGTACGTGTTTTGTTTAATTGGCGGGTTGGGGTCAAGTCGCTAGAAGACTAATTTCATTGGCCTCTGCAGATGTTCTCTCAGGTTTTCATGAGAGATATGGATCGATTTTCAAGTTGTGGTTGGGCCCAACTCAGCTTCTAGTGTCGGTAAAGGATCCCGAAGTAGTAAAGGAAATTCTTCTTAAAGCTGAGGATAAGTTGCCTTTAACTGGCAGGGCCTTCCATTTAGCATTTGGACCATCGAGCCTCTTTAGATCCTCTTATGATGAGGTACGGATTTTTTACTACCCTTTGTTGTGATCTATACGACAAGTGATTATTTGTATATTGCATCTTTAGGTGAAATGTTATGGAATGGAAGAGTTTGACAGAGCAATTTCCATTTAGTTTGTTTCCAAAAGCACAAGAAAATCTCGGGCGTATCTAGCAAGCATTATGGTGCCAACATTTTCTTTCTTGTTTGGCTGGTTGCTTACTGGCTACCGGTGTTGAACTGAGAAACGTTTTGTACAATGGAGTTTGGGAATTCCCATATATTTATATTGCTCATTGTTGTTGTTTTGCTTTCCGAAAGATAGCATCTTCAAATCTTTATTGTTGAAGAAAGTTTTAATGTTTCTCGTCTATTATTACAGGTGCAAAAGAGGAGGGAATCACTGTCGGTGGAACTAAATACAAGTTTGCTCAAGAGCATTAACGTTATTCCTGTCACAGTTCTGGACTCTATAAATAACAAGATCACTGTTGCCATGGCCAAAGGCAGTGCCAACAGTGAACAAATATCTCGACATATAGCTTTTACTATCTTGGGAGCTACATTATTTGGAGAAACATTCTTGACTTGGTCTAAGGCATCTATCTATGAAAAGTTGCTCATGTCAGTAGCTAAGGATGCTTGTTTCTGGGCTTCATATAATGTCACTCCCTTTTGGAGAAGAGGATTTTGGGAGTACCACAGTTCGTGCTCGAAGTTGAGATGCTTAACTCAAGAAATTGTGCAACTGTGCAGTAAAAACCGAGTACGGTGCTGCAATCAGAGGTCTTCTGCTAATCCTAAGGATAAAGGATTGGAGGCTGCGTATGATGGACTTGCTTGTTCTAGTGCTATGATGTCCAGTAGCTTTTTCCCAGATGAGATATGTAGCATTCTTTGTTCAAGTGAGGAACTTTCTGCAAATATCATGGGTGTTATGTTTCATGGTTACCTAACTACTGCTGGCCTCATCTGTAATGTCTTGGTAAGGATTGTAAAGCACCCGGAGATACAAGATCAGGTGCGTTTCTTTCTTGTTCTGGATCTATGTCTGCTTTCACTGTCAAAGACTCAAAATGCATCACATCATTATCTACTGCTTTCATTCTCAAGACAATGCTGTAGAAGGTCAACGAATGGTTCATTGATTCTTCCAGGCCATAGGGATTTATGTGCATAGAGAGAGTAGACTCTTGCCAGGGAGTAAAAAGGGTTAGCTTAGATCTAGATTGTGTAACTGCTTATGAGGAAGAATATATAGCTTTTCAGAAAATATTTTAGGCATGAATCAGGATTTTGTTTTTTTTTTTTTTTGAATAGTGCCTCATCTCTGATGCCGATATATCCTACTATGATGCTTATAGCTTGCAATTGGATTACATACTGGGGGATATAGTTGTTCTCACGATTACTCAATCCTTTTAAGGGGACAATGTCCTGACATATTTATGATCGTTGTGAATTCATTATTTTTTTTCCCTCATATTATCAACAGATCTATTCAGAGATTGTCATGGCGAAAAAGGGATTGCTGAAGGACAAACAAAATGTTGATGACATGATTTTACTAACCGCCACAGTTTATGAATCTGCTCGTCTTCTGCCAGCATGGCCTCTGCTGCAGAGATGCTCCCTTGAAAATGGTAAAGTGCCTAGATCTGAGTGATTTGCTAAAAGACCTCTGTTAATTAGATTTGATTGGTCAGCAACTTATTGTCCATGAGAAAGCCATCTAATATTCATGACGTTCGGAAAAGGGAATAGCTACCAAGTTCCATTTCAAATAATTCTGGGAGAAAGACTGATGATTTATTAAATGCACGCTGCAAAGTTTTGTTCAGAGCATCTTTTGCCCTCTTTCATATTCCAGATGAGAAAGTTTTGCTATATGCCTGCATGGACTTGATTCAATAATTTCATTGTTCCTGGAATGATCAGCCTTATAAGTTACTAAATTGTTTCTCATCCAACATCCAGATTTGCATCTCAAATGTGGAGCTATTATACCGGCTGGAGCAGTGTTGGTCGTGCCGGTGCAGTTGGTACAGATGGATGGTTCCAGTTGGGGGAAGGATGCCACTGAATTCAATCCATATCGCTTCTTATCAATAGCCCAAGGGAGATCTGTTTCAGCATACCATACAGGTATCACTTCACTATTTCAGCAGTTGCAAAATTTTGTGATCTTTCTTTTTGAGCACCTTAACTAATGTAATGTTCACAAAGTAAGACATGGCATGTTTTTAAAGATATCGGAGAAATTATTATACGGATGTGATATAATACAGGATTTTGGGTAATTAACTCTAGCATGCTCTTCAATAATACCTCATCCAGAGTCTTGACAAGGAAGGCAGCTTTAGTTATGTGATATATTCTAGCGCGATAATTGAAAGTAAAATTTTCCTGCTTATAATTTGACTGACAGTGCCATGAATCTTATGGTTTCATCTCCTTTAGGGGAAGCTAAACATGATCACTTGAGTGAGAGGTCATTTGTTCTGAATGATCCAAATGAGAATGCTGCATTCCTTCCTTTCGGTTCAGGTGCACGTGCCTGCGTGGGGCAGAAGTTTGTTATATATGGAGTTGTGTCGCTGCTTGCATCATTGCTTGAACACTACGAGGTTAGATTCCAACCTCTCTTATCTCTTTTCTTCTGCAATGATGTACATTAATATCTTTCATAAGAACAGGAAGTCATAAACCACATAAATAAAAAACTAGACAATGAAGCAACTACCTTTGGAGTTAGAAATATTGAACATTTCCGAGACACCAACAAACCTTCTAAGATTCTTCACCACATAGTTAGGTGATTCTAGACTGGCTTCACGGACAAATTTCCTGCGAAATTGAACTCAACCAACATTCTTGTGTCGGTATCTCTAAGGGTCTAGGAGTGTGAAAATTATGTGGTTACTATTCTTGACTTTCCATGGATCTATCTGAATCTGAAGTTGTTCTCTTTATAACTTGGCAGATACGGCTGAAGCCTGGGTCTGAGACCGATCTGAAGCTGTCAACTAATAACTCCATTCTTCAGCTCCATCCAAGCCCAGAATTAGTCTTCATCAAGAGGAGCGACTAAAAGGAACACGCATAGAACAACCGAGCTTTGGGTGGGATTTTTCATGTCAAATCAAACAGAGAACTTGTGAGATTTTCTGTCCCATTTTTCTTTTTCTCAACATCGATGGGGGAAGTTCCAACAGCTCCACTGTTTTACCTGTCAACTGGGTATGTTAGATGAGTGAGTTTTGACAGGCTCATTTTTTTTCTATCCCATGTTTTTAAGTGGCTCGAGTGCAGAATGTCTGTAATGTGTTTTTGAAGCGCTTGAGGGGCTATTATTGCGGTGGAGTGCTGTGGTTTTCTTTCCCCCTCTCTTGAGTGTCTGTAATCAATAATGTTGGCTTCGACATGTTCTTTTTTTTTTTTCTTTTCAACTATCCACTTTCCTGAAAGAGAGTTCATGTTGTATTGCAATGCTCTCAGAATGTTATGTAAAAAAGAAAGCTTCGGATTGTGAAACACTATTTGTTTCTCTCCTGTGTAAGATCCTCCACCTCGTCTGTTTCGGATGAATCGAGTAATCAGAAACTGAGTGGTCATATGAAGGTGAGACAATTTTATGGAGCATTTCCGTTCCTTGCAGTTCTCGTTCCGTCGTGCCAAACATGACCTTTCTTTCATTTACGCATTTGAGTTCTATGATATCCTGTTGGTACTCTAGTCGACTACTGTGAATGAGATCTCGGTTGCTTTACTCTGTGAAAGGGGACGATTCGGTGAGCAGGATGCTTTAAGAACCGGGAGCAGTATTGGGCTATTGCTAGGGCCTCTGGCCTCTGGGCTGAGCTTATTCAGGGTCTGGTGCAATGAGTTTGGGCTGCACATGCTCGACTCCTCGCACGCCCAGCGCTTGGAGCTGTATGAGACCTAAAAGCCGTCGAGTATCACGACATCTAGTGATACGGTTTCCTGGAAACATTCCGAGAGTTTTGTTCCTTTGCCAGCTCACACTATGGAACCAGCTCGGTATGAAACAAACACTTCCGGGATAGGGAGTCCTGCGGGCTGGGCTAGATCATGAACTCCCACTTTTTGGTAACCTCATAAACTAAGGCAGCCCAGCCCAAAACTACTATCGCGTCGGACCGGGGACGAGGATTGGAATAATACGAAATTCAGGGAGTAAATTAGAATAGAAGAAAAATCAAAGGACTAGAATGAAAATACCCGGCCGGACTCGGCGGGTCGATTGGCGGGACAGAGTACGGAGGAGAAGCAGAACGCTGCAGCTCTTGTGCTCCTTAGGTTTGCGTCTCTTCGAAGACTGAAGAAACCGAATCGAAGCCTCCTGTCATTGCACTCGGGCCGTGGGCCGTTCCGTTGGGCGGCGGAAGCTTGCGACGCGCCGTCTCTTGCGTTGCTTACAGGCTCGTTTTCGGCAACTCAGCTGATAATCATCGGTTTTTTCTCATATTGCTGGCCGGCATTGTGTGCTGCTCTTCACTGCTGTGTTTCGTCCTGCTTGGTGCTTGCTAGTCACGGATCGAGCTCTGTGGTTGATTTGCAGTGGCGTGGTTTGGTCGACAGTTTGAGGCTCAGACATGGTGAGTTGGGGTTTACCTAGCTGGTTTCCTTCTGATTCACATCGTTTCACCATAATTGAGCTCATCAATTTTCTACAATGAGGGTCATTTTTTTTTATTTTCTTCTCTATGGTTTTATTTCTGAATTGCAGTCGGATATCCGCAAATGGTTTATGAAGTCTCACGAAAAAGGCAATGGGAAAGCCACTCCGGGTGATTCCGGGAAGCCTTCTGCAGCCAAGTCACAGCCCAAGAAACCCGTCAGTTCTTTTAGCTCGCCGCCCATATTCTATTTAATAATCTGCATTACTGTTTTTGACATATGCGCACTGAGGGGAAGATTTTTACTCTGATGTTTGTGTTTTATATCCATTCGGCATACAAGTTCGGGTGAGTTCTGATACTTTTGCGGGATCTGAGTTTCCGGGAGAGCTTAGATGAAGCCAAGTCTATACATTTGTTGAAACTTTTCCTCCTTTTAATATCTATGGAAAAGATTTAGCTGAAAGGAAATGGGTCTCCTCATTGTTGCAGACACAGACGCAGTCAGAGGGATCAGCCAGAAGGAAAACTAGCAAATATTTTGCTGATAAACAAAAGCCAAAAGATGAAAAAGAAACAGATGAAGTCCCTGCAAAGAGAAAACCTCAGACAGATATTCCTGAAGCTCAGAAACCCCGACTATCGAAAAAGCTTCATAAGGTTGATGATGACGATGACGATGACTTCATGCCATCCAATGCTAAAAGTACCACTGATGTCTCCCCGACCAAGAAATTGAAGAGCTGCTCCGGTAGGGGGATCCCGAAGAAATCAGTAGATGTTGAAGAATCTGATGAAGACGATGCTAAGGATACCAAATCTCCTCTTAAACCTAGTGGAAGGGGGCGTGGTGGTAGAGCTGCATCGGCACCAGCTGGAGGAAGAGGCAGAGGTGGCGGTGGACGAGGTGGATTCATGAATTTTGGAGAGAGGAAAGATCCTCCACACAAAGGAGAGAAGGTCCAACCAGGAGCACTATCTTATACCGCAGTTGCTTTTCCAATAATTACAGAGAATTTCTCTATTAACATTTTGAATCTTTTATTATGCCAGGAAGTGCCAGAAGGCGCACCTGATTGTTTAACGGGTTTGACTTTTGTAATTAGTGGAACACTTGACAGGTAATTCATGTGCTTATTTAACTGACTGATGTTATAATTTGGATTATATATAAAAGTCTCAGAAATGCCTTCTAGTTGTGGTTGAAATGTTGGTGCGAATTATAAGATTGTTATGAAAAATTTTAAGTTTTAGTCGGAAGTGTCTGTTTTAACTATGTTATGCATGGCTATCGCCTTCATTTTCTGTTTGTAAATCTTGGAGCTTTCTCTATTTGCTTTTTCAGCCTGGAGAGAGAAGAAGCAGAGGATCTTATAAAACGCCATGGAGGTCGTGTTACTGGATCTGTCAGCAAGAAAACGGTGGTTCCATCCTCATTTCATAAATTTAGGATGCATGGGTTCATCATCAGGACTAACACTCAGCTCTTTTGTCTCTAATTTCAGAGCTACCTTTTATGTGATGAAGATATTGAAGGACGGAAGTCCGCTAAAGCCAAAGAACTGGGGTTTGTTTTCTTCTATTGATGCTATCACATGCGCACCCACACTCAAAAATTCGATGAATATAGAATCTCTTTTGCGGCTGCTGTGTTCATGGTTTCCTATTTTTGATGCAGTACTCCATTTCTCACCGAGGATGGATTGTTCGATATGATTCGTGCTTCAGTTAGTACAAAAGCATCAGGTCAAGAGAAAAATAAGAAATCTGCTGAGAAAGTTGCTTCATCTGCGGCCAAGGGAAGTCCGCAGAAAGTAGATGCTAAGAGTATGCATCTCAGAACTCTTTTGCTTTGGTTGTGTGGCACTAAACATCTTAGTATACTGTAATTAGAAGAAGAGAGCATCTTTCTGTTATAATCTTGTTCTGCTGCAATATTAAGAGTCTATGCTGTTACATGGCGAGCTGCATAAGTATTATGATCAGGAGAATGAGCTAGAGATTTCCTTGGTATTTTGGCATTTGATGATATCTGCATGTTATAGGTGCATGCTAAAACTTCTATTCTTTGACACCAACATCCATAACAAAAAGATTACAAGCAATGTTTTAATATCAAATGGAGTGGCTTGGAGCCCAAGTGCCTGATAGTTTATTTTGTGGTTATCTTAACCTCTACTTTGTAATTATGGCATATAAATTTGTGACATGCTTGTACATCTAATTAATTTGTCTCCTAGATGGATAATTCATTCAAGATGTTCTCGCTTTTAGCAAAATCTGATTTGTTACAGAAGAAAGCAAAAGCAGTACTGTGGCATCCAATGTATCCGCCCAAATTTTGAACTCAACTTCGAAGCCTCCTTTACCCAAACATCAGTCTACTGGGGCTACGTTGGTATGGACTGAAAAGTACAGACCAAAGGTTCCAAATGACATTATTGGGAATCAATCTCTGGTATGAGGATCATTCATCTTTCAACTTTAAATATATACTAACATTTCAATTCTCATGCTTCATCACCATAATCATATATTTTTTTTCATCACCATGAGCAGGTGACTCAGCTTCATAACTGGTTGTCCCATTGGAATGAACAGTTTCTTGATTTTGGGAAAAAGGGAAAGGGGAAAAAACAGAATGATCCTAATGCTAAGAAGGCTGTTTTATTAAGTGGATCTCCTGGTATAGGGAAGACTACAACAGCAAAAGTGGTCTGTAAGATGCTAGGTTTCGAGGCAGTTGAGGTAACTCTTCATCTTTTTTGTCCTACAAGAGGACTTGAGCATGTGGATAATTTGTTGGCTATAAAATGTTCACTCTAGAATCTCATTTCCCTTTTGCTTTCCTTCCTCATTGGTGCCATATCTTAGGTAAATGCTAGTGACAGCCGTGGAAAGGCAGACAGCAAAATTTCCAAAGGGATCAGTGGAAGAAATGTCAATTCCATTAAGGAACTTGTGAGCAATGAATCATTGGGTGTTAACAAGGATTGGTTAGTTCTGTTGAATTTTGGTTAGTTGTTCATAATTTACCATCAGTGATGGATTAGGGCTGATAATTGATTGAATTTATAGGATAAAGCATCCAAAGTCCGTGCTTATTATGGACGAAGTAGATGGGATGTCCGCTGGAGATAGAGGTGGAGTTGCGGATCTCATTGCTAGTATAAAGATTTCAAAAATTCCAATCATATGCATCTGCAACGATCGCTACAGTCAGAAGTTGAAAAGTCTTGTAAACTACTGCTTGCCCCTCAATTTTCGGAAGCCAACAAAGCAACAGGTTTTTCTTTTTCTTCTGTTCTGGATTTTGCACACCTCCAAGGTCAAATGGGCATATGGAGAATTTAATGTCTTTTGTATTTTGAGTCGTAAAATTTAAACATAAAATATATTTTGGCCAATGATGGATGTTTTCTCCTGCTTCATGGTCACTTGTATTCCAAATCAAAAAAATTAAATGTTTTGTATCCTGGAAAACTTTGTCATTGCTAAGATTGTATAATCCTTCAACAAGATTCATCATTTTTAGACTGCAGCAGCCAGCAAAAAAGGAGGCATTACATTGTATTCGGATAAGTGTACATTGTACATATTTTTGTTCGTAAATAAAAGGGTCTCAACACTTATCCAAAAAAAAAATGAGGCATTACATTAGGGAAGACACTTGTCATTATAATGTGTACGGTGATCTAACATTACTTTTTCGTGTTATAACATAGATGGCAAAACGATTGATGCAAATAGCTAAGGCAGAGGGCCTACAAGTTAATGAGGTAAGTGCTCCATTTTGACACAGATAAGTGTGGAGACTAGATATCTATGATTTCTTTTGCCATAATTTATTCATTGTGTGCTGCAATCATGTAGTATCAGATTTTCATCATGAGTGACTAGATAAAGCTTAATGTATATTCTGTTTATTTCAGACTGCTCTTGAGGAACTCGCGGAGAGAGTCCATGGTGATATGCGCATGGCTTTGAATCAGCTGCAGTACATGAGCCTGTCGATGTTCGTTATTAAATATGATGACATTAAACAACGGCTGCTGAGCAGTGCAAAGGATGAAGATATTTCACCATTCACAGCAGTTGATAAGTATGGGCTCATAAATTGCCTTTCTACCCCCCATGATGTTTCTGTCAAAGTAATTATTTGGTCATACTATAAATGTATTCGATGTTGTGCGGCTAAACTTGAACTTAAAGATGTGGTCTCTTTTCCATTGACATGTTTTTGTGGATTAATTATGGTTAAAGCTATGATTATCACTTCATATTTTGGAGTTCATCTAAATTGGATATTCTTTTGTTCCTTAAAGTTTTTCCCCCCCATGGTACCAGGCAATCTTTGACCTGCCCTGTATCCTCTTTTGGTATCTTTCTAGTCAGAATTTTACCTCTAAGCTGTGCTTGGATTTTAGTTTGATGCCCACCTCATTATATTAATTAACTAATTAATTTATTTTCATTTCAAGTTCTCATAGCCACTCCTAGGGAAATGGGGCTGAATTAAATCAGAGATTTGTGTGATTAATTCTAGAAAGTACCATTCATATTTTCCTTTTTCTTTTTTCTATAGGTTGTTCGGCTTTAATGGTGGAAGGTTAAGAATGGACGAGCGAATTGATCTGAGCATGAGTGATCCTGATCTGGTCCCTCTCCTTATACAGGTTTATCACTAACTCCCCCCTATTATGTCTGCCAGCTTTTGCTTATAGAAGAGATTCTAAAGATGCTTGATGGATGGTGAAATACATTAGCAGAAAGCCTGTCCCATTCTCCCCTCATGTATGCAATTACTTTCCTGCTCCATGTTCACACTTAAGTAAAAACTAATTATCATATCATGATAATGCCTTTGATGTCTCATGGGTAAAATTATAGATAATATTTCCATGTAATGCTCAGAGTACAGGCAACATCTTTCCGTGCTTTAGTTATGGACAGTTCTGATATAGAACTTATTGTATTGCAGGAAAATTACCTGAACTATAGGCCATCCGGAGCTAACAAGGATGATAATGGACTGAAAAGAATGTCTTTGATTGCACGTGCCGCTGAGTCTATAGCAGATGGTGACATTGTTAATGTACAGATTCGAAGATACCGTCAGTGGCAGCTCTCTCAGACCAGTTGCCTCTCATCCTCTATAATCCCGTATGATTCCTAATGTACCTCAAAATCAGTTTCATATGAATTATTTGTGGAATCTTCAGTATCAACTTCTTGATTCTTCTATGTTTTCAGCGCTGCATTGTTGCACGGACAGAGGGAGACACTTGAACCAGTACTATTATGAGCATTCTTGTTGCTATATTAAATTGGCCCCTTTTTTTTTTTTTTGGTTAATACTGTTTATCTCTTCACCTACTTCTTCAATGTAACAAACTATCTAATTCTTGCAGGGAGAGCGTAATTTTAATAGATTCGGTGGTTGGCTAGGAAAGAATTCAACACTGGGGAAAAATTTGAGGCTCTTGGATAATCTGCATGACCATATTCTAGCTTCTCGTGAATCTAACTCGGGGAGGTATCTTGGCATGTTCTCAAGTTTGAGTTTTCTTATTTCTTGCTTAGGCCTTCAAATTGGATTATAAGCTGTGTTTTCTATTGCCTTTCTTCTTGACCTTTTGCGCCATGCTACTGCAGGGAAACTCTGCGAGTTGAATACCTGAGTCTTCTTCGGGATAGACTAACTAACCCCCTCAAAACAATGCCTAAGGTTGAAGGAAATGAAGATCTCATTTTTTGCTTTAATGATAGTGCGAAGTTCAGGTTAATTACTTGCCGATTCTCATCATTTGTGGCGTAACAATTACCAGGATGAAGCTGTTGCACAAGTGGTGGACTTCATGAATACCTACTCCATTAGTCAGGAAGACTTTGAGACTATCACGGAGTTGTCCAAATTTAAGGTAACATTACCCAGTCTTACTCGACATTGATATCGAAGCAACAACTTGCTTATCAAGAAAATTTAAAACGATAAGGAGTGATATCACAGCAATTGTTGCTTTTACTGACAAGCAACTATTCTTTAGGGGCATCCGACTCCACTGGAGGGTGTTCCACCAGCTACTAAAGCAGCTTTGACCAGAGCATACAACGAGTCGAGCAAGTCGCGCATGGTACGAGCTGCTGATTTGGTGACGCTTCCCGGGCCCAAGAAGGCTCCTAAGAAGCGAATAGCAGCTATGTTGGAACCATCTGATGAGGGATTAGGAGAGGAGAATGGAGAGGCTCTGGTAGAAAGTGAAGAAGAGGACTCTTCAGAGATTGAAGACAAGGGTAAGCCCTTTTCGTTTCTTATTAGCCTCTCCGAGGAGGGAATGCATTCCCGAGTTTGGGATATCTCGATTGAGAAACTGCAGGCCATTGCTTTTAACTTTAGCTTCCCCTGTTACTGATGTCTATATTCGGCTTTATCAGAAGATGCTGCTGATGGTGAGAAGCTGCAGAAGGATCTCGAAGGATTGAAATCCAAAGGTAAGAGATACGCCTTTTGACCCTTATAAACCTCACCTCCTTACTTTTGCCTTCTACTTGCACAGTGAGTTTGAGAATATAATGTTTTCGACAGCTATCCAAGTGCAACTGGATCTAAAGGAGAACGAGAAGTCGAGCGGCAAGAAGAAGGCACCCGCAGGTAGGGGAAGAGGTGGGTCGGGATCTTCTGCCGCCTCAAAGAGAGGCGGAGGTCAGAGCTCAGGTTCTGCTGGCAAGAGAAAGAGATGAAACGGCTTTTCTGTAGGTAGGTGCATTTTGCAGAAGGCGGCATTTTCCAATGTACATAAGCTGCCTTTTTCGGATTGTGCACCAAACTTGTTTGGTGAGGCAGGAAGCTTTGCTTGTTGATAATATCCTGGAGGCAGGACATATTTTCAGGTGTGTATTATGGAATGAGCCCTGTCGTATTACACGGCCTTCATTCTGATCTCTTCAGGGATGTCCCTTTGGTCCGACCGAAAGATGAGACACAATTGTCACTTTGAATTACTGCCTTTGGTTCCAATAGTTTCCTTATTCCAGCCAAAGGACTGTAACTCCGTCTAAAGCATGCGAAGGACAAAAGAAGAAAGCCGTGGGCCCAGTTTGACTGAACAAGCTTAAGCGCTAAGCAATTGTTTGATTTACGTATCTGACCTTCAAGTAAGCAACCAATGGATACGGCGGGGTGCACATGAGCCCGCGTGAGGAATGGTACTTGGGCTTGGGAAGCTATTAATAGACTAATAATTTATCCGAGTAGCGTTGGCATATATCAGTGTTCCACCCGACCAGCGCGATGTATGTCACATGAATCAAGGTGACTGAATTTGAATTTACAATTATGAAACCTTTTACTATAAATGTATGGATTTGATCAGTTGATTAGATTTGATGCGGGAGATATTTTTGTGTTAAATAGCGAAAGATTAGTTTATATATTGCGAGATATAAACTCAATTTAGAACTGTGAGAATTGACGTAAACTATTGATGACCATACTTGACAACTTAATAACGAATCAATTGTCAGCTTGCCAAAGAAAATCACCTTTGCACCGGTTAAGGATATATTTCTACTTTATAATTTGTTTGGATCGTGGGTTAGAAAAGATTAAGAAAGGATGAATGACAAAGAGGTTATTATATAAATTCGTATAATGACATTCCGTAATCCACCCGTCGATATGGACCGGGTGCATGCATCGATTCCTGTCGTCTGGGCCCACAGTGTTGACACGTGTATGCCACGAATCTCGGCCCCCTTCTCCTGTCTCATAAGCTTCCTCGAAGCACCGACGGAGAGCGACATCTCACCGCGGAAAATCTCCCGTCCCAAGGGAAGAAGATGATGATGACGATGAAGATTGCATGAAGCAGAAGCAGCGGCAGATGAAACTGAGCGTACTGCTCTTCTTCACAGCGTCTCTTCTTCTACCGGCAACTATTCTCTCAGCCTCCGCTGTTCATTCTTCTTCTGCGGGTGGAGGAGACCTAGGTTTCTGCACCAATCATCAGCAAGGAGGACGCAACCACCACCACCACCACCAAGACCGGATGGCCACTCTCGGAGGAGTCCACGAGCCTCGAGGCGCGGAAAACAGCGCTGGCGTCGAGGACCTCGCCCGCTTCGCCGTTGACGAGCACAACAAGAAGGAGGTAAGTATATGACCCTTTGGATTGATTCTGCAGTTGAAGTTGGGGTTTTGATCTTCGAGTAGCTTCTTGATCTGGGATTTCCATTTCCAGAGAATCGCTGTGAGATGTTTACGTTTGATTTGCTTATAATGGGATTTTGCATTATTCGGGCTCCCGCTCAATGCATGCATGTGCTGGCGATTCGATCTCGATTAGGTGTAAAAAGCTTCGGCTTTACTCTGGCGATGGTTTGGGCTCAGTAGCCTTTAGCAATGGCAATGCCAGGCATAATTCGACTAAGATGGAGTAAATTTTTCTATCTTGTCTGAATTCGGAAGGGAAAAAACTCATCTTGCCATGAAATTTCTCAATGTTCATTTTTTGTGCCACATCGTTGTTGGGATCGTTTACTCTGCTTTTATGATTCTACAAGCGAATGTAGTTTTGATCGGATTGTTTAATTTAACTGGGTTCTTCTGGTGGAAGAATGCGCTGCTCGAGTTTGCGAGGGTGGTCAAGGCACAAGAACAGGTGGTCGCAGGGACCCTCCATCATCTTACCATTGAGGCCGTAGATGCCAGTAAGAAGAAGCTGTATGAAGCGAAGGTGTGGGTGAAGCCTTGGCTGAACTTCAAAGAATTGCAGGAATTCAAGCATGCGGGTGATGTCCCCTCGTTCACTTCTTCGGATCTTGGCGCTTGGAAAGGTAATTGACGACATCGCAGCAATTCATGCCAAATTCCCTGTGCTCTAACTAACTGCTGCTCCCTTAGCTCCTCAAGAACGCCATCCATATTTTTTGGATTCGATCAATTGACTTAAATTAACTCCTGAACTCTTAGATTTTCTCTTCAAACGTATATGTTCGTAGGATGCACCGGTGTATATAGTTCGGATAGGAAGAAAGTGGATGAAACTTGCTCGACTAGAGTCTACTGAGTTTGACAGAGTACGATGTCTGTAGTATTCTAGGAAGGAATGATATACTTGATTAGTACTAGGATGCTTTTCTGATGTACCACCTCACCGGGTGGGGAGGTAATATGAGCATGTTACCCTTGGATTAGACTCATAGCTGACAATCTTGTGTCTTATCATTCTGTTGCTTAGTAGCCCTTTTTCTGAGCATGCCTATCGAAGATGAGAGGTACCTTTGGTAATGAAGACTATGTTCATTAATGCTCAGTACTCTCTTCAATTAAGGCACCCTCGAGAAGGGTACTATTCATTATGTTTTCGGGTTCATCGCGATCATATATGTCACATTGATCTGCCATTCTTATAGATGCTTTTTTATTTTATTTTTCAAAGCTGTCATGGAGGACTGATTCCTATTTTGATTAAAAAAACAGGGGAGCATGGTCCGGGTTGGAAAGAAGTGCCTGTGCATGATCCTGAGGTCCAGGATGCAGCTCATCATGCTGTCAAGACCATCCAGCAGAGGTCCAACTCGCTCTTCCCTTATGAACTGCATGAGATTGTTCATGCAAAGGCTGAGGCATGTGTTCTATTTCTATATCTCTTCCCTTTCACTTTGGTTTCCTATTTGACTCGAATTGCCATTGTTCGGCTACTTTCTTCCAGTATATAGAAGCACCATCCTTACTTGATCTCTGGTCATATAATCCACAACTTCATACTGCTTCAAGATAAGCTTTTGAATTATGGATATCGAAATTTGGCTGATGGATATGCATAAATTGAATCGTGGCAGGTGGTCGAGAACTCTGCGAAGTTCGACATGCTACTTAATTTAAAGAGGGGAGAGAAGGAAGAGAAGTTCAAAGTGGAGGTACACAAGAACCATGAGGGTACTCTCCATCTGAATCAGATGGTCCCGGAGCAACATTAGACAATTCGTAGCTTGCCCCGACTCTGATATATACCTAAACAAGACTTTCGGCCCTTCTTCCGACGTCTGTTAGTACTGTATATTTGTCGGTGCTCGGTTACTGTTTGTGAACTTGCCACTTTGCTGTCTTTTTAAAATGGTGATGCTAATATCTTATGCTTGTTCTCTGTATCTTGGTCTACAAGACGCAGTGGTTTTGCTCCTATAATTTCATAATGAAAGTCATTTCACCCTCCCGATGTGTGCCATTGTTGTTGTTATTTGATAGGAATTTATATATTTTATTATTTAATTAGGTTATCGAAAATTATCAATATTTGATTACTTAGAATTGATTTTTTATGATCATAGAATTTATTCTTTTATAATTTTCAAGTTAACAACAATAGAGAATATTATATTCATCTTATGAAGTTCAAAAATAATCAGAAACAAGGAGTTATTTGAACATAATTTGACCCTCCTAGCTGAACCCTTCATTGCCAATAGCAAGGTTGTGGAGAGTTATCGGGTGGCCATTGAAGTTTCAGGTCGAATACTTAACAAACCTGCCCAAGGTTGTGGAGAGTTATCGGGTGGTCACTGAAGTTTCAGGTTGAATACTTAACAAACCTGCCCGAGAATGGAGGTGGATCAGATGGCTGCATCCTCCTAGTCCTAACAACTGGGTGAAACTTAACACGGATGGTGCATCACGAGGAAACCCAAGAGCTACGGGAGATGGAGGATTAACTTGGGATGCTGATGGTAGGTGGCTTGATGGCTTTGCCCAGAACGTCGGGTGTCGCAACGACAACAGTTGAGTTGTGGAGTATTAAAGTTGGCCTGGAACTCCCTTGGGCACTTAGTTTTCGAAGAGTTATTGCAGAGGTAGAGTTAGTGGTTGTATACCGCCTGGTTTTACAAGGAGTGACAACGCCTTTAGTTACTCCTTTGGTTCAAGCAATGCGAAATCTTCTCAATAAGGATCGGGAAGTTTACGTTGTCCACACTTTCAAGGAAGGAAATTTCTGTATAGATTGCCTTGGGCGGAAGTCTTTAGTCTTCACATTTTTCAATTTTCATTGGAGGGCGTCAATACCCTCCTCACTTATGATATCTCTAGGATTTCCAGGTCCCATTCTTGTGTAATTTAATTTCTTCTTGAGTTTCGGCCCCATTCCACCGAAAAAAACTATAAAGTCAGAAGAAAAGACATCTCTAACTTTCCATTTTCAAAAAACTCCATAACAAAATAAATGTAATAATAGACAGCCAGATAATTAAGTAAGAATATAATAGTAATTTTATTTAAATAACTATCCACCTTTATCCTATTTTTTCTCTCACTCCCTCTTCTCTCACGTATTCTCTCTCCTCTCCCCTCCCTCTCTCCTATCTTTCAAGAACTTTTAGCGTCCCATATTCCCCCCCCCCCCTTTTTTTTTTTTTTTCATTTTTCAGTTACCGACTACGACGATAAAGATGGTTGAATGTTCGGCTAATTAGACGTTTTATTCACCTAATCCCGAACTATATTTACCGCGTGTAGCATAGCGTGTGTTCGGAATCCAATTCTATCAAAAAGCATTATATCCATATATCTATATACATGAAAGCAAAATACAAGGTGAGCCCTGTCAATTTTCTTCAGAACGCTTCACTTTTGAATATACTTTTTTTTTTCGGTTTTTCGAGTTCTTAAAATTTTAATTATCTTTTATTATAAAATTAGCAACAAAATCTTCTGAAATAATTTTTTATTAGAATATACAATTTTAAAAAGATTGAGAATATCACAAAATCTTTTGGATACTATGGTTTTCTCTAATTAAAGGCAATATGAATTTTCTAAATGAATTTTTTTAGGTTTTTATTTTTTTTCTATCTTCGGAGTTACTTTTGATAAATTTTTTGAAAGACATTCCATCAAAAAATCCGAATATCTTGATGTCTTTAATTTTTATAATTTATATAACACAATGTACTTGAAATAAATGAGAAGATTTTATTATATATAAATATTATTTAATAATCTTAAATTTGTAAAAATAAAAATTAATATTTAATCAGATATTCATTTCTAAATGGAATTTTTAATTTTTTGAGTTTCTAAAATTTTAAATTATTTTTTATTATAAAATTAGTAACAAAATCTTCCGGAATAATTTTCGATTATAATATCCCATTTAAAAAAGATCAAGAATACCACAAAATCTTTTAAATACTATGATCATCTCTAATTGAAAGCAATATGAATTTTTTGAATGAAATTTTTTATTTTTGATTTTTTATTTTCGGAATTATTTTTAATAAAAAATATTTTTAAAAGATATTTCATCATAAAATCCAATTTCTTGATGTCTTTAATTTTTATAATTATATTACATAATATATTTAAAATAAATGAGAAGATTTTATTATATATAGATATAGATATTATTTAATAAACTTGAATATTTAAAAATAAAAATTAATATTTCATCACATAAATGTTAACATCAAAATAAGTATATGTTAACATATATATTCTGAAAGGAGTTTTCTAGGTTTATTTATCTTTTTATTTTCGGAATTATTCTTAATTAAAAATATTTTTTAAAGATATCTCATCATAAAACCTAATTTCTTGATTTCTTTAACTTTTATAATTTATATAACAAGAATGTATTTAAAATAACTGAGAAACTTTTATTATAAATATAGATATTATTTAATAATCTTGAATTTTTTAAAATAAAAAGTAATATTTGATTACATTGTATTAACATCAAAATAAGTATATATTAGTACATAATATAAATATAGTAATATATGGTTACGTGTACAACCTTTAGTATATGTATAGTAAGAAAAAGCACATATAAATTATATGTTTCTATATATATCTATTTTTTAAAAATAAATTAGATAATATTTTATAGATATATAAATTATATTTTCTTTTCAAAATAAATTAGATTTGTTCACCAAAAAAAGAAAAATAAATCAGATAATATTTTTTTCACATTCTGTACGATAGTTATAAATAGAGATTATCATACACAACTAGAAGGGAGCTCTCGAAAAGTATGTCTATCTGCTAATGCAAGTTAGTTGATTAATTTTTTTCATCTCTCTAAAGGTATTACTAGCCCTAAACATGAAGGTGTTTGCTTATTTTATTCTTTTTATTTCACTTATGATTCTCCAAGGAGTTTTTAAATTTTTTATTATATATATTTTTTCAGGTTGGTAGAAATATCTCGTGTAACGCACGGGTTCCACGACTTGATATAAATATGATGAGTTAAATAAAATGAATATGATTATTTTAATTCAAACTTGGTAATTGATCAAAATATTTTATTTTAAGAGAATTTTTAGATTATTAACAACGAGAAGGTAGAAGATTTTTTTTTTCTTTTGTACTTTCAATCTTGCTTATCACTCCAATAATTTTAATGTTTCAACTTAAATCAGAAAAAAAAAAAACTCAATCTATAGTTTGACTAAGTTTGCATTATTAATATCAACCTATTTAGCAATTTCAGAAATATTTGATTTATTTTGTAATCTTTTAAAAAAATTTATTTAGCATTATTTTCAATTTTTTGTTGTAATTGATATTAATATAGAACTTGTGAGATTTTTTAATAATTCAATAATCTTTTTGCCATTCCAATTATGCAAGTAATTGCATGTGAAAATTTTCAAATAACATTTCAGTAATATTTGATAATTTAATCACTCATTTATAATTTCAAGAATATAGTAAAGCAATTGCAAATTTGCAAATCAAAAAAGGAAAATAATTTTACTGAATTGAATGTGAGAAATATATTTATATTTATATTGCACGATATCTCAAACAATTACTTTTATGAAATTGTAAAGTTCTTAGATATTCTAAACATCATTTTATAATTCTAATTCAGCAAAAAAATCATTTTATAATTCTAAGAATGTAACAATTACTTGTCCTCAATTAAAAATTCGAACACATGTACGTTTGATATAAGCGTTTTTAGTATTTGACATAGAAATGAAAACATTTTATAAATATTCTAAGCACCATTTTGCAATTCCAAGAATGTAACTAATTATTTATGAAATTAAAAATTCGAGAAATGTGAAGTTAAGAGTAGAGAAAAAAATGTAATTTTGGTGATTGGGGCTGATTAATGTCATTTTCGTCCTTCCTCAGTGAAGGAGCGGATATAAGCTATGGTATATGCCATTGCCAACTATCTTCACAAGCATTGAGACTTTGGACAAGTGAACTCCAGTATCAAATCACGACATGCTTAATTTATATGGGCTCTTTATCGAATAAGGAAACATTTCATAATCAGATTATCGATTAGTCTATCTGTATATATACGGTCCATTTCACAAAACATTCTTCAGCAGGCTAGGCGGTTGTCAAATTCCGATATACGGAACACATACAAACTTCTTCATTAGAGTTGGATGAAGCCATTCAACAGACTTCATGCTTGATTACACGAACCACATTGGAAGCCCGATGTGAAGTACATTTTCTTCCCAAACAAGAGACTACGAACAGATATTTCGACCACTTCATTTCGGCTGGTGGCTGGTGCTGTGCACTCTCGTTTGTCGGTGTTCAGGTGCCCATCCCATGCCTGGTACTTGGAAAACCTTGTTCTGCAGAATTTGCATTTGAAGTGTTTCATCCTAGGTGGTCTTCGAACTATTGGTGCTTTTAGAGAATGGGATTCAATCTGAAGTTCTGGACCCTGATGATTATTGTCACCACGATGAATCTCATCACCGAAGTGCACAAAATGTTGGTAGACCACCCAGGATGAAACTCTTTAGATGCGAATTATGTGCACGAAGGTTTCCCATTTATGAGGCATAGGGCAGGCACCTGAAATCCTACAAATGAGAATAGCCGCACAGAGAAGTGGTTGAAGTATCTCTGTTCGTAGTCGTTGTTGGGGAAGGATTTGTACTTCACAGCTGGGTTTCCGATGTGATTCGAAACTTGTCAAATGACTTTATCCAACTCTAATGAAAAAGTTTGTGTTTGTTCCATGTATCGGAATCTGACACTTACCTGCTTCATTTATTTCGAAGAACCGAGGAACGAATATATACAGAATACAAATATTTCTCACCTAGGCTCAATTTCGTGAGAACAGAGGAGCCATAGTTTTGGGTTACCTGCCTAACAAGTCATCAGAAAGACATCGCCGTCAGAACAATAGGATGAATAGAGACCAGCTGCTGCTTATCTCATGCGCAAGATGCCAACTAAACTCACAAGCATAGAGATCTTCAAAGGTCCAGTTAATAACCAAATCACGACATGCTTTATATGATCTCTCGGTTTCAGATAAGAAAAATTTTCATAATCATATCATTCTTCATCTGCGTAGGGCCTACTCAGGTAACCAAATGATTTTGTAGAATAACTAAAGACTCGATCGACTTCCCGATATGGTCTTCGAATGTTATTTATTTGCACTGAGCTATTAGGCTCGGTGGTATATTACATCCTACCTAGATAGTTTCTTTGTAATCTATAAGGTTCCTTTAATTGGATTCTTGGAATATTTCAATTCCATACCTGTATATTTGTTCCTGAGTCACAGTTAATAACTGAACCCAAATTCGACTGTACTTCGAAAAGATGGAAGAAACTCAGACTGTTATTGAAGTTGGATGAAGTTATTTAACAGAGCTTCACTTATTAGACGAATCGCAATCGAAACCCAGATGTGAAGCGCAAATTCAATACTTCCCAAACAAAAGACTACAAACAGAAATATTCAATGGCGGTTTCATTTTATCAAACTATCGGCGCTCTTCAAGGACGGGGCGGTCTTCCAACTCTGGGCGCTCTTGGAGGATGGAATTCGCAACAGCGTCACTCCTCCAGTTCCACATCGACGGAGAAGTCAACAGTAAGTGCTGGTACCTCGCTGGAAAAGTCTGGCGTGAATGGTTGAGAACTCTGCCAAGTTCGACATTCTACTGAAAGTGAAGAGGGGAGAGAAGGAAGAGAAGTTCAAAGAGGAGGTACACAAGAACCATGATGGTTCTGCCCATCTGAAACAGATGGTCTGGGAGCAACCTCAAACAATTCGCAGCTTCCCTAGACTCCATTAAATATCTAACTAAACTTTCGGTCCTTCATCGGGCGTTTTCTAAGACTGCTTGTTTGTCGATGCTCTATTGCTGCTTGTGAACTTGCAACGATGCTGTCTAATGTAAAATTGTAATGGTAATATCAAAAGCTCTCTCTTTCAGTGTAGGAATCCTGCCCACTATTTATCTGCAAAGTTCCATTAAATATTAAAATCAATTTACTTATCAAAACATATATATGTGTATGTATATATATTACAATCAATTTTTTTTCCTTATTTTTCTTCATTCCTTGGGATTACTAGGGATGTCTTTGAGGTAAATAAAAGAAATATGTTGAAAATTGAAAAATGGAAAAGATATAGATCTGATAACTAAGATAAATTTCTTGATCAGGAGTGTACAAGTCTGATGAATATATATATATATATATAAAAGGAAAAAGAGGGCAAAGGAAAGACTAATAGTTACAATAAACTGATTAATAAAAAATTCTTGAAAATTGAAAAAGGAAAATAAGAAAACTTGCAATTCTCATAAGTAAACTGAAATTTCTTGAAAATGGGAAAAAGGGAAAATTGGAAAACTAAATAAAAACTGAAATTCCTTGAAAATGGAAAAAAAAATGTAAATGAAAAAACTAAATAAAAACTAAAAACTGATGGTTCAGCTGGGATTTGGCCCACTGGCTGACGGCCGAAGTAGCACCAGGCTAAACCAAGCCCCACTGCTTTGTGAAGGGCCACCGGTGGCCCGTGTATGGCGAGTAGCACTGCCCTGAACCAGGGCTCACCAGTCCAGTACGTAGGGGTTTATCGCACTGCTCTGTGAAGATAGACCAGCCTTAACAAAGGTGGCCCCAAATCTCTATAAACTGCGAACACCCAAAGTCCCTGCAGCTTGAAGACACACAGCCGACTTGGCTTTCTAGCGGGTGAGCCGTTCGGAGTCTTACAGTTGGATCCGACCCGATTGTGCCAAGGCCCCATGTCCCATAACCATAATGCCCCCACTTGGGCAACAAGCCCGCGTAGCTGAGCTCGGCAATTAAACACCACGCCACATATCCATATAAACAGCTTTGACGTTTTCAGTGTGGGACTCTTGTCCAACAAGCATCTGAAAGATCGCATTAAGTATTACATCAAATTTCATCTTCTCGATCGACTAGCAGGATCAAGTGTGTTGATCCGATCTAAAATGTGATGGTAGCCCAGCAATCCTTCGTAGAAGTATATCAAATCATATCCACGAGAATGTATTAGCGCACTTGCAAATTTCCTTCTCGTCGAAGATAAGAGGTATATTTGGTAACGAAGACTATGTTCATTATTGCTCTCTTCCACTAAGGCACCCTCAGAAAGGATACGAGTCATTATGTTTTCGAGTTCATTGCGATCATATATATCTCACATTGATCTGCCAATCTTGTTGCTGCTTTATATTTTGATTTCTTTTTGGGTGAAAATATTTTCTTTCGAAGCTATCTTGGAGGCCTGATTCATATTCTGATTGAAATCAGGGGAGCGTGGTCTGGTTTGGAAAGAGGTACCAGTGCTGATCATGCTGTCAGGAAATTTTTGTCACCGATAGATTTCAAACAGGCCTATTGCCACATTAGAGGAAATAGATTATCACGGGATTGATCATTGGACGGGAACCGACTTCGCTCTTATCAGATTAACCCTTGTAAGAGGAGGATCTCGGAGTGACGTCAATTTTATTATCAACATGGATGACAACTCTAGTAGAGCAAGCAAGAGTATAGCATACACCCTAAACTCGAACGGATTTAACTTGATTCTGAGAAAATTTAGTACCTCTCATATGCACATGAACATATAATTAATGATTATAGCATACAGAAACTCACATAGACGTGATTCCAACCCCATGCATATGCAAATTTCTTGAAAATGACAAACGGGAAAGTGAAAAACTAAATAAAAACTGAAATTCCTTGAAAATAAAGAAGTAAAAAAAATGGAAAAATAAACAAAAAAGTGCTGGTTCAATTTGGATTTGACCCACTGGCGGCCCGAGTAGCACCAGCAGGCCGGGGCTCTCACAGTGGCTTGCACACCCGACTCCTCAGCTTGAAGGCAAGCGCAGATCGGGTGGGCGGTGGGGAGGAGGATCCCATGCTGGAACAGGTCCATCGTCTTAGCACTCTGTGCACACCCGACTCCCAGCTTGAAGGCACGCAGCCAACTTCGGCTTTCTATCGGGGTTGGTGGGGATCCCCATGCTGGACCAGGTCCATCATTCTTCATCTCCATGAGAGGAGAGAGCACCCCGTGCACACCCGACTTCTTCTCAGCTTGAAGGCGCACAGCACGACAACTGGCCTTTTCCATCGGGCGGGCTAGTGGAAATCCCATGCTGGACCAGAATCCCATACTGGACCAGACCCAATGGTGCCAAACCCATGGTCCCATCACTTTGATGCCCCCACTTGGGTTACAAGCCCGCGCTGCTGAGCTCGGCAATCAAACTCCCCGCCACATATACATATAAACATGTCTATAAGCTTTTAAATTTTCAGTGTGGGACTCTTACACAGTAAGCAACTGAAAAATTGCATTGAGTATTAGTATTGCATCAAAATTTCATATGCAGAATCAGTACTTTTCTTCGCCGATTTTTTCTTCCCTTCTTTTATAACCTATTCCTTAATTCAGGTGATTCTGACACCTTTGAGATGCAATCCTGCTGGGATGAGGCACACTCCTATGTACTTTCTGTAGGCCGGTTTAACTCAAATTGCTTTGTGCTCCTCCTTCAATACTTTTATCGTAGATGACGAAAAGAAGGAAGTCGTAAGTGTACTAAACCTTGGTTACTTTTAAAGGAATATCAATCATTCTCGTGGATATGAGCCGATATACTTTTTATGAAGGCTTGCTGGCTACCATCCAAATTTAGATTGGATCGACGCACTTGATCATGCTATAGTCGAGGAGATAGTTCAAAGTGGAGGTACACAAGATCAACCATGAGGCTACTCTCCATCTGGCTTGAAATGTAGATTCGATGGATTCCATTAATTACCTTAACTAAACTTTCATTCCTCCTTCAAACATTTTCCAGTACTGTGTGTGTTTGTCGATGCTCGACTACTGTTTGTGAACATGCTCTCTATGTAATACTAAGGTCAGAACACATGCTTCGCGCGGAAAAAGGATTTTAACCTTTTAAATGAGTAATAAAGTGAAGCTTGTCCAATAACATCATCTAACTTCAATAAATAAAAAAAAATTCTTCTTTTCGAGATAATATCTTTCTTTCTTTTTTTTTCGGTTACAAAGGAGACTCAAGACCTAATACAATGACAAGATAATCTCTTTCACATGAGGAAACCTTTCATAATCCTATCAATGAGAGCCGGTCTGTTTATAAGCTCTCACTTTTACCAAACATTCTTCAATTGTGTCGGGCCTAGTTAGGTAACTGCATAATTTTAACTCATACCTAGCGACTCAACCTCCTGATATGGTCGTGGAGTATTCATGATCAGTGATATTAGGCTACCCAGGTCTAGATCGAAGTAGCTTCTTATAATTCATAATATTCCTTTCCTGGGATTGTCGGGATATCTCGATCCTTATATATTCGTTCCCTGGTTGTTGAAATAAATAAAGCAGGTAGAATTAAAAGCAGCGATCCACTTTATAATCCCGAAAGGTAGAACAAACACAAACTTTAATTGAAGTTGGATGCAGTTAAACAAGCTTCACTTATTAGAGGAATTGCATTGGAAACCAGTTGTGAAATACAAATCTTCCACAACAGAGGCACTCAAACATGTTACTTTCTCTGCGCTGCGCGTTCTCGTTTATGGGCCTTCAAGTGCCCACCCAGTGCTTGGTATTTTGAAAAACGTCTGCCGCAGAACATGCACTTTAGAGAGCTTCATCCTGGGCAGTCTTCGCACTGTTGGCACTCTTCGAGGTTGGGACGGTCTTCCAGCTCTTGGAGGACAGGATTCACAACACTATATGGAGTCCTCAGGTTCACGTCAATAGAGAGGTCAACAACAACGGTCGGTACCTCGCCAGTATAGTCTGCCGTGAGTTTCTGATAATAGGCAATGACAGCCCGACTTTGTTGTCACTCGAAGCTACACAATGCATTGTCGCTTACCTAATCAACACTCCGGACACGACCTTGGATTTTGCCCAGGGCGTTGATTGCCCAACGGGTGAGCGGCAATACCATTGTGCAGCTTCGGGTGACAAAAAAGTCGGACCATAGAGATCAACTGTAGGTGGGAACTCGTGCTTTACACGGGATTATTTTTATTTTCTGGACTGGCTCAGAGTATCCCATAAACTAGCAGCCTGTTCATAGACCAAATGACACAACGAAAATCAGGAAAGTAAATCTATATCTATAACTAATTGGACCTAAATAGGTATCAAATCATAAAAAAAATCTGTAAATTATTAACTATCTGGATCGTGAGATCCGATATTATTTAATTTCCTAAACATAAAATAGTTTTAAGACTCCCCTTCAACTATCTTACGATTGAGATAGTTGAGATCATTTCTCGAAGCATAAAATAAATCAGTAAATCTTCAACTATCTCAGTGGTGAGATATGATATTATTGAATTTCCTAAAACATAGAATGTCTTTAACACTCCCCTTCAACCATCTCAATCGTGACATAGTTGGTATCATATCTCACGATACAGATAGTTGACATTTCAGGGATTTATTTTATGATTTATTTTATATCGTGATATCAACTATCTCATGATTGAGATAGTTCATATTTTAGGGATTTTTTTATGATTTGATATTGATTTAGGTCCGATTAGTTATAGTTTGCGTTCGATAAAATAAGTGCTTATAAATTAAGTACTTAATTAGTTACGGAAAGAAATACATAAGAAGAGGGGAATAATGATAAGGATAAAAAGATGTTTTGTTAGGGGTTAAGAACACTAACAAGTGAAATATGACTTATTTCAATAAGTAAAATTTTTTCACTTAGGTGGCGTTTGATAAATTAAGCACTTAATTAGTTGATAAAAGAAGAGAATAAGAAGATGAGAGGATTGATAAGGATTAAGAAATGTGTGTTGAGGAGTTAAAGGCACCAATAAGTGAAAAATGACATTCCATTAATTCAAATTTTTTAACTTAACTCGTTAAGTAGTTTTTGACTTAATGATTAAGTAGTTTAGACATTTATATCTCATCTTTCCCTCCTTCTCCTATTCATTTTCCCTTATAACTAACTTGTAACTAACTTTTAAACACTTATTTGATTAAATTGAAGCAAACACACCCTTACTCATTAAATGATATTTGCACTAATAATTAAGTAGTTTATTCCATCATATCTCGTTATTCTCTCTTTCACCCATTCAATTTGGCTTATAACTGACTTGTAACTAATCTTTTCCGAATCTTTCCATACATGGTTATCTATTTGATGAGTTCCCAATAGGACGTTTTAGCTGTCTGAGGAATTTCGGCTATATATACGATGATTGCTGTTTATCGAAGTGATGCTGGTAGTTACTCCGTTTTGACAATTCGACACTACTTATAATAGATTTCGAGGAAGAAAAATGAACTTTCACATTGACTATATAGTCACTTCTAGTATTATCCTTTTGATACCAGCGGCATACCGAGGTTCAGAATGGCTTCTTGTCAACAAGTTTCAAACTCCTCTTTGTAGTTGTCCGATATGTTTATCAGAATAATGAAATTACATCCATGGATTCTACATGCCTCTAGATTACTGTCCTTTTTAGAAGCCAGACTAACAAGCTGGTCAGTTCCACTTAAATTCGATAGGCAAGCTCAGTGAGCATTATTGCCTTTCAATCCTGAAATGCCAGGCCGTGTCCTCTGCATGCACTTTATAATGAACTATCACCGTTGTCACGTACACAAGAAGACCGTTCTTCATCAATCGCGTTTCTCTCATCTGCCTCGTCTCAGCAATAGCAGAGTTGTTCGTCCATGAAAATGACCAAATGATTTTGGTCTTACGACATTAACGTATTGTGCGCTATGGAAGATATCTGCATCGGTTGTCCGTTTGAATTGTTGTCACTTGAATCACGGGCAGGTAGCAGAGAAGTAAGCGAGCATTCGACATGCTTCTCTGCAGGTAGCAGAAAAGTTCATTTGCGAGTATTTGGTTCACCTTGCTATTCTTCATTTACACCGAAACAGAGGGCCGAATGTCTCGAGATGGCATCAAAAACATGTTTACTGTCTTGTCTTAGTGGAAGAATAGCCAGTAAACAGATAGGCCAGATATGACGATCCACTTATGCTCTCACTGGCGCTGCAAACTTGGGCTTGTCCAACCTAATAGAACATAATGTTGGTCATGCTTGTCTTCCTAGTGCAAATCAACTGCCTCAGACAATACAAGTGAGCCCAGAATGTTAGCCACAGGCAGAAGTAAAAGGACAGGAGTTGACTTCCACGAGACATTTACCTCAGTTTCTAAACCGGCCAATGTTCATATTCTATTGTTGTGATCACCCAAAACTGGGAGCTTCATTAGACAGATTTCGACAACGCATACTTAGCAGAGATGACAATGACCATGACGAGTTCTACATGTGGTTACTAAAACAATCCCGAATTGCCATTAATATCTAACTCCGGGAAGTTAATATCTCATGTTAATACATACGTCTATCGGTTTCTCTAATGGTGCTTTTGGCAGCGGGGAAATGAATTGACAGGGAATAAGCAAAAAATAGAATAGAGGAGGAAAACTGATCACATACGAACATGAGACTGGACAGCGATCAAGTCAAACAGGATCTTTGACCGTCTGCTAAGATTGCTGTCAGATTCCCGCTCTACTGTCTACCGCTCCGCTCAAATTTTCTCCCAAATTCGAACCTTCAGCTCTCCCGTTGCTCGTCAGATTCTTCGATTCTCTGCTAGGGGTTGTTGTCAGGATCAGTATTCAACTTCCAATCAGTGTTACTGATGGAGAATTCTGCTCCTGCTGATTGATCGTGGCCAACAATCATAGGACCCGAAATTCTTAACATTTCTGCGAGTAAGTGTGCAGAGGAATAGATAAATGATGGATGAAAATAGCAGAGGAGCCGACGGCTAGGCTTCGGTAGAAGCCGACAACTGGGAGAAGAGGTTATGAGAGGAGGCAGGCGTAGTTAACGAGAGGTAGGCGTTTGTTTGCCTCTTGTGGATTTTCTTTAACATGCCAAATGAAGAGGTTGAGCTCGTACAGAGCATTGTTGTTCAGATCATGGCAAGAAATTCTTGATTTTCCAACAGTCCTCGAATATGAGATAAAATCATATGTAGCTCAAAGTTCTTGAAAATTTCGGAATGGTTGACACTTGAAAGCATCGTGATTAAATGGCTTGAATATTTTGGTTATCTTCTTTTAATTGTAGCTGGGTTTACTTTTGGCCTTCCTGAGGTGTGCTTTGTGTTGCTCGATAAGCACCATTTTGCACTGCTGTGATGTCCACTTATGAAGGACAATGTGCTTCTATGACATTAGCTGGAAATTACGGGCCTGTTTGGTTTCAAGATTCTATTTTAGAATCACAATTCTAACTTAACTCTACCCACTACAAATCAAAATAACTCATACAAAGTCAAAAAGTGAGCCCCATTTATACCACTTTTTTCCAAAACAAAACAACATAACTCATACAAAGTCAAATGGTGGGCCCCATTTATTCAACTCAAAATCAAAATCAAAATCTGATTTTAAAATCTTACTATGAAATCAAACGCAACCGTAGTATCTCGTCCAACAGGAGATTATCAGTAGCCCCTTTTGTTAAAGGAGAAAAGATCTCTGTTCTTTGGTCATGGACCTTATAGAAAAGTTCAGAGAAAATTTTTCGAAAGAAATGCATTTTTTGTGTAGTCGATACGAACAAGGTCTCTTTGTCCATAATTTCCTTCACTAACACAAGTGTTCTTCAATATTAGCTCGGCAAAATTGATAAATCTGTCTTTATGATTCAGGTATTAGTTAGAGATCTGCTTTGTGCTTGATGCTATGAAAGGTTTTGGTGCTTTATTGATGAACAAAATTTTCAGTTTCCGTTTCAGTGAAAAATGAAATTGACCTGCACCAGAAACGAGGTTGGGCAGCCTTCTTGAGCTGAGCTGGACCTCTCGCATGGTTATATTCAGCAGTGATCTTGGGTCTCGAGGAGGCTCGGTCGGATCCCTGCAGAGGCTGGAACTAGCCTCACTGAGGCCATTGGACATCAAATCACCTTGATCTAGACTCTAAATTCCATCTCAACACGAAGCAAGTTATAATCATTTTTCTTTTGTAGCATTTTCTCTTGATTCCACTGCTCGGGCCGGCCAAGCAAATGGAGGTGACTGGCAAGAGGACATTTATCAGAAGGTACACTAACAGCTCATTCTTCTAACTTCTTGTGTGTCGCTTCTTGTTCATATGGAGAAGATGCTTTCAATTTGAGGGGAGTTGCACTAGTGCAGCCGATGCTGCATTACAGTGTGATTCTTGTGTCTAAATATGAGGACCAGGGGACCTGAGAAAAAAAGGAAAAAGTAGATGACACATTTAGCAATTTTCTCAGGTTCAATTTCTGGTGTGAGATTTTGTCTCGAAAAAAAATAAATTTGCTATGAGCGTTATATCTGATATGTGTTAGTTCATTGCATTAATGTGATGTTGAGGGTATCAGTGTTGACAGGTGATTGTCGAAAGTTACGGCCATTGATTTTGTTCCAATTTTTCTCGTGGCAGATAAAATCCTTGAAGGAATTGTATTGGCAAGACTTAAATAATATGTACCAGAAACTTGCTACTAAGCTGCAGCAGTTATGTGAATACTTTCACATATTTTGATCCGCAAGTTGTAATCCTTGATATTGTTAAAACTTTGATGAGAAAGTTCAGCCCACAAAATTTGGACAAGCTATTAATTTTATTCGGTCGCATCTTTTGTTTCTGCCGTTTACTGTCTAGCTATCTTTATATTCTTGGCTGCAAAATTCCAGAGGCTGGAAACAATCAAAACAGTGTTTGAGCGCCTTATTGCTATCCTGCGAATTCCAGAGAGTGAAATCCATCGGATCTAAAGGATAAGCTGCCCATGTATGAGAAGCAGACACCGAACTTTATAAATACCAAGAGCCCCAAAAGGCGGCAAGGACTAAAATAGAAAAGCAAGCAAGGATTATGTTTGAGTCATATCCCAGTTATGGATGATTTGAACTCTGAAAAAGTTCAGGGACTACAATGCAAAAGCATTATAATGAATTATGGAACCATTACCTTTGATATAGATCTCAGTTCTTCTGACGATTTTTTGCATATATATATATATTACGAGACATCACTTTATTATGTAACAACTAGTAAATAACTGCCTTGAGAGCAAATTGGTGGAAGGATCAAAGTAGACAAAAGTTAGTGAGGTTGGGAGCAATTCGAACCCACGAAAAAAGGTCGGAGACTAAACTGGGGATAATGATTAGTAGGTTAAGGAGCATTACTTTTCTCTAATGATTAATATACCTAGATTGTACTTAGACGTCCAAATATTGTATGAAGTGGATATTAGCATGCCGTAAATCCGTAAAAGGCATCTAATTTAATTGGCGATTTGAAATTATTTAGTGAACTGGACGACTGAAGAGCGATATGTCATACATAGGCTTTCTTTGAAAATCCGGAAGCATATATATAACTGGCTTCTAATCTCATGCTCAACTCAAATCGTTCAACTCTAGCAAGCGCTCAATGGCTTGAATTTGCCATCCATATAAGGAGGTTATCGATAGTTTCCAGGCATGAGTACATGAGGTTCTTTTTCCGTAGCTTTCTCGTACCTAATGGAGTGGCATTTCTTGTACCCTGTCCATATATTCATTTCTGGTCGAGCTATTTGAAATGGATAATGTAGGAAGAGCTAGGAGCCTGAACTACTAAAATAAACAGAAAATTTCAGTGGATTTGGATGATTTTATTGGACAAACTTCACTGGAGGAATTATTGCAAAGAAATGAGCCGTGTGAAGAAAGCAAAGAGAAAGCTCTGTTGCATATACCCTTTCCTACTCCAGACCTCAAGAGGGAAAATGTTCCATAACTGTGCCCTCAATGTCGAATTGCCTGAGCGTCCTCCCGCTCACGGGCATTGAGGTGCCCCTTACAGAATTTGCAAGTAAGAAGCCTTATGGTTTCAGGCGATATTAATCGTGTTCTTGCTGTGGAGATTTTCAAGAATGTAAGCCATCCCTAGGAGGAGATTTTATGGAATGCACACCGACCGGAAGGTCAATTATGAGCACGGGACTTCCATAGAAATGTTGGGGTCGACATTTGCCTCGTACTCAGCAGGGCAGTCCAACTGTTTTGATATAAGATTGAGGTCGTCTTTTATCCTCTTTGGTTCTCTCTATCTTTAGTACTATTGATTTAATGCTGGTTGACTCCACTGGTGACCTTAAAGGTTTTGAGAAATGCTTCGAGCAGAACATTTGATGCCTGGTTGCTTATACAATGAACTTTTTACTTCTCTTTTGGCAGATATAGCAACCATCGTACATTCTGCTCGTACTATTGGCTAATGTTTTCATTAGATCCTTTTCAAGTCACCAATGGAGTCAAGCAGCGCTGACTACAAACTGTCAAAGATCGAGATGACTGAAGAGGTTAAAGACGACCTTATACTGAAGCTTCCTGTATTGACACAGGAGGACTGCCCTGTTGAGTAAAAGAGAAAAGTCCGACACCAACACTTTTGCGGAAGTCCCGCCGCTTGTAATTGACCTTCAAGTCGATATGCATTCAGAGGAATCTCCGTGCAGGAATGATCTGCTCTCTTGAGAACCTCAGATGCAAGCCGGCACAATCAAAGACCACCAAGATCGAGGCTATTCACTTATAAATTTAGCAGCAGAAGATACTTATAGTACCAAGCACGGGGCGGGCAGCTCAATGCCTTACAAGCAGGAGCATGCGTCGTTGAGGGTGATACGGCTGTACATTTTCCTTTCCGAAGTACTGCTTTAGGAAAGAACTCGTGCATATCTCGTTTCTTTGATATGTATGTCCTTCAATGATATTATACCCAATAAATTCGCCCAACTTCGCTTGAATTATGGAAGAAAGATATTTTTAGTCTTATAAGTTTGGTCTTTAGTCAATTTTAGTCTTATGAGTTTTAAAAGTACCGAATCAGTCCTATATATTTCTTCCATAAAGCAATTTTGGTTCATTTCATGACAGAAAGTAACATAAACTGACGTGGACACTAATGCAGTTAAATAACGCCACATGACAATTTCTTATGGGCAAAAAATTTAAAATTTAAAAGAAAAATCAAAACACAAAAAAATAATGAAAAATAAAATTTAAAATATAAAATTTTTAAAAAATAAACAGACCCTACCCTTGTCAGGACTGGGTTGATCGTCTCCAATGGTGGGGGCCCCACCGGCTCCCCCAACCCCCAGGGTGAAGTTGTTGGCGAAATCTGAAGCTGCCAACGACCTCATCCAGGCGGGCAGGGGCGCTGGGAGGGCCTCACCTCCCGAAATTGTGCTCAAGATTTAGAATTTAGAATTTATTATTTTATTGTTATTTCTTATTTTCTTTTAAATTTTTAAATTTTCAGCCAATAAAAAATTTTCACACGGCCTTATTTAACGTTGTTAGAGAGAGAATCAAGGGATATTGTATCAAGGATATCAAATAATATCTGATATTTATGATATTGTATAATCGTCGATATCTTCTAGGTTTATTGTATTTCGCCTGCTATAAATAAGAGCACCTCCCCACGATTATGTGTGTGAGCCAATTCTATCTATTCTAGAAATTCTTTATGGTATCAAAGCAGAAGATCTTGGCATAGTCGTGACCTTCCGTTGCTTGGAGCGCCAGTGCGTCCGGCTTGACCGTGCGCGCCCGGTAACCCCAATTCCGCTATAGTTCTCGAAATCCTTGCCTAGCAACCCCAGATCCGTCTTGTTTTCTCAGTCTTTATCGATATCCCTACAACCTCTCCAATCTCTCGCTCAACCCTAATGGTCCCTTCCTGACACATTTTCTCCTTCTAGGCCATTCCCTCAACCACGCTACTTTTTACGCCGCAACCTTCTATTATCCGACTCTCTCTCACACAATGAACTCGTCATTCGATCCCCTTAGTACCTAATTATTCAATCTTCCGATATGAATTGCGAGTTTTGTTCTTCCTCTATCTTTCCTGCGGTAAACTAAGCCAAAATTGGCCTTATTCTCCTCTCACTGTAGTGGTCTCTCTCCTACTCTGTTGTTGTTGCTCCTCCACTTCATGCAGCCCCCTTCTGCTTTCTTCCCCTGCTAAACTGCTATTTTTCGTGCCTCCAGACACCACGTGTAACCTTTACTGGCTCTCTGGTCATCCAGCATCGTAACGAGTTCCCCTCATCTCCTTCACTCTTCTGGCCATCCGAGCTTCGACCATGGCCTTGTTATCACGAGATCTCTCTCAGCCTCTCCAATATTTGATCGGTCATCACAGCTTCTCCCTCTCTTCCGGTTTCCGACCGCTTGGCATTTTCTTGATCTCATTACCCTCTCTCAGTCACATTCAATTCCGGCCACATAAAAGCACAATCGTATCAAGGATATCAAAACGTGAAGTTCATCCCGTTACGAGGGAGTGTTAGAGAGAGAATCAAGGGATATCGTATCAAGGATATAAAAAAAAACTGATATTTATGATATTGTGTAATCTTTGATATCTTCCAGATTTATTGTATTTCGTCTGCTATAAAGTATAAATAAGAGCACCTCACACGATTATGTATGTGAGCCAATTCTATCTATTCTAGAAATTCTTTAAACGGAGTTAGTGTTCACGTCAACATCCGCAACCATCCAGTCACGAAATGGATCAAAACTGTCTGACGGAGCAAATGTATAGGATTGATTTGACTCTTTTAAAACTTATAGGATTAAAATTTATCAAAGGTCAAACTTATACGACCAAGAATGTCATTTTCCCCTGGAATTATCTATATGGTGTCCATCTTTGGAATTATCTTTAGTTCTGACCTCTAACTTTTATTCTACTTCACAAATAGCTTCGAGATTACAATTGTTTATTATCGTTATGGTGCTATTCGGTAAATTCTAAATATTTGATACTTTTCTTTTTTTAATAGAAAAAATATGATATTCCAAAGAGTAGTTTCTCAATTTTTTTTTAATTGAATGTCTGAAATATTTGCCTTTAAAGTTTCAGGAAAATTTATTTCTAAGGTGCCACACAATAAAGGGTAACTGCGTTAAGGACAATATAATGGAAGGACCAAAATTGAAAATTTTTGTAAGTCCAAAGACGGTTTTATAACCAAAAGAAGTTAGGGGCTAAAATATAAAAAAAAACGTTGACATATTATTGCAATTTATTTGAATGATTTTCCTTTTTGTTACGTTGATATACAGTAATCAAAATCAAAATCAAATTGAAATTTATTTTATGTTGCTTTTGCATCTTATCAATTTAATTGATTTTCCTTTTTGTTATTTGTAAAACTAAAGGCGTCAATTCCAAAAGATGCACATACAGAATCCAAAAGGTAGCAAATCACAGATATGCATTTATTATTGCATATCTGAGGCTTAATTACTTTTTTCGGCGTGCAGCATCCTAAAACCAATCGATTCCAATTATTCCAGATTGAGCCAAGTCGGCCCACCATCCCAATCATGGATATTTTCCATATAAAATACTCAAGTCTGAGAACTTGCTTCAGGAAAAGAGGCGCCGAACCATCTCAACCAAAGCACGTTGGTTAAAGCTTAATTACTTTACAGTCTGCGGCAACAACCAGGGCCTTTCATTAGGGAAAAAGTATATATCTATATATATATATATATATATTGGTAGATATTTTTATCAGTTATCGATTAACTCGCATTATCTTCTCTTTCAGTAGTCACAATCTATGGAGATGCAGGACATGGAGACAGAATCTCAAAATTCGGTAGCCAATTCCGTGTCATCCAGTTCTACTGCCGATAGCAGTAAGCCTGCTGATCCAGGCATTACTTAGAGACCTGGCTGCTTCTTGTTTGACGCTACGACTGGCTTTTGCTTTAGTAATTATGAAAATATATTCGATCTTTTTTTCTTTTTGTAGTGCTTCTTGATTCAACTGCTCAGGCAGGCGAAATCAATATTGGAACTGACTGGCAAGAGGAGATTTATCAGAAGGTACACTACAGTGTGAATCGTGTGCCTGAACATGAAAGGACTTCGGGACTTAAGAAACGAAGTAGTAAATGTTTCAATTAGCAATTTTCTCTGGTCTCTGGTGTGAATTTTTATTGGAAAAAAGTTATTTAGCTTTGAGCATAGTATCTAATATGTGCTGGCTCGATCATTACGATAAATGCAATGGTGATAGTTGTCCTAGGTGCTGTAAAATTTCCATTTGGGCCTATGCGGACTTGAGTTCATCTGCAATCCAAAAGTATAAGCTGAAAGGTTGCTAAAACCAAACCTCATATAAGCTTATAGTTTTTTTCTCAATTTTTCCGTGTAGGACAACATATCTCAATAAGTGCTTGAGGTAATTGTCGGCCATTGATTATGTTCTAATTCTTCTTGCGGCAGATAATATCCTTGAAGGAATTGTATTTGCAAGACTTAAACGAAATGTACCACAAAATCGCCAGGAAGCTGCAGCAGCAGCAGGTACGTACAGACTCTGGGTTAATACTTCGCGTACAAGAACATTAAGCCTACATAGTTTTCACTAGGAATTATTTAGGATACTCGGCTGCGTTTTTTGTTTGTGATGTTTATTGTCTGCTATCTTTATGCTCATCCTGGCAGGATGATTCTCTTCCCCAACAGCTGACCCCTGAGGTGCTCGAAAAGATGAGAACCCTTCAAGAAATTTTGGAGTACCATATCAATATCCTGCAAATTCCGAAGAGTGAAATCCATCCGGGTCTCAAGGATAAGCTGCCCTCCTACGAGAGGCGGATATTGATATTCGTAAATAGCAACAGGTCCATAAGGCAGCGGGGACTCAATTAGAAAAGCAAGGAAACATTACCTTTGAATAAGATCAAAGCTAAGGATGATTCTAAATCATCAAAAAAGTTTCAGGACTATAATAAAGAAGGATTATCTTATTTAATAGATTATGGAACACTTGCCTTTGAATAAGATGTCAGTTACAGTGACAATTTGCTGCATATTTTTATCTTACAAGACGTCACTTTGTTATAAGAGCAGATTAGTGGAAGGACCAAAATAGAAAAAAAGTTAGTGAGGTGAGAAAGATTCTATCTCAAAAAAAAAGGTCGGGGGCTAAACTTTAAAAAAAAAATAGTAGGTTATGGACTATCTATTGTACTGTCTCTAGATAGCCATTTCAAATCCAAAAACTCGAGTTGATAAGTTGTGCTACTTAATCTCTTATAATCACATGTATGGGATATCAACTCTCAACGGTTGCCATGCAAAGTTTGGTACTACAAACGTCCCATTAGTGCATGAAGTCGATATAAGACACCGTAATCTGATTTCATCAGTGACCTCATATACTTTTGACAGTAAACTCGATTGCCAAGAGCAATATGACATACATAGGCCCCCTTTAAAACCCGAAAACATTTATATATAACCAGTTTTCCATCTCATGCTCAACTCAAATTGTAAGACTCTAATAAGCGCTTGGCGGCTTGAATTTGTCCATCTATACACCAGTGGTTATCGACAATTGCTAATACTAATGCTTACAAATCGCTCAACGGTTGTACAAACTTACGCTAATTCTAGTGCTTAGGGAAAAGCATAATCATGGCCCAAAGGGCCCAAACCAATCAGAACTTCTGTTTAGGTCATTTTCATCCTTACCATAGAAAATGATATGGAAAATCACAATTATCTTATAACATAGAAAATGAAACGAAGTCGGATATTCGGAAAATTATATTAAACAAAAAAAAAATCATATATAGACATCCATTAGTCTATATATGGCGTGGATATCGAATGCAGCAGAGCCATATAAAGCATATTCACAGGCAATCAAACTCACAGCCATCAACTCGATTACCAAAAGAGCAATATGCCATATATTCGCACACCGTTGATGCTGAATTTTATATTATAATTAGATTCAAGTGCGGATGGTCCTCTAATTTCTTCAGTCATATAAGCGCACGATGGCTGGAATTTGTCCATCAATCCAAAAGCTGCAGGGTATTGAATTGAGGTTTATTTTACCTTGCTTCTTGTCTATTTCTTTTTTCTGTTACTTGTACGTAATACGAAAGGAAATTCTGAAGGGTGACTCGTTAAAAATTTCATAGAAGATTAATGAAATTATTGGACTGGTTTTTATTGAAGGAATTACATGAGAGAAACAATGCCTTAATGACGACAACGACTACGAACACGACTGCGACCACGACCACGACCACGATGACAACCACCAAGTGCTCGTTCCTGTTTGTGGGAAATCACATGCCCAGCCAATGCTAGGAAGCTGGAGAAATTTTTCTTGCAATATTTGCAAGTAAAAGGCCTCTGTGTTGGTGCTGAACACTGGGAACTCACCGAGGAGACCTCTTCATCAGTACCAGAATCGTTCTGTTGCGCTGCTCTCTCGGGATCCACAGTGACTTGAAGTTTGAGCACAGCCACGGGTACATCCCCCGAGGTATCATTATCGACTTGTGCTACATATGCTACCGGCCAGTCCGATTGTGTCGAAACCTGAAGTTTCAATAGGATGTGGTCTAATTTCACCTGACTTCCCTCCATCATGTCCGGTGGATCAAGGCGTTAAGCACGGCTTGTCTTCTCTTCAATAAGCTGAATAGATTTGGTGAGAGAAACTTATTCAAGGGCTTTGAGCAGAATGTTTGATGGGTTGATTCTGATTGCTGGAAGATAGAGCAAAAGGTCCTTTATATACTGTTAATTGAGTGCATAATATGGTATGTCTTCTTTTAATTTGTTCTTTTGGGTATGTACTGAAATGGTATGTGTCTTGTAAGAGGTAACTTAGCTTGTTTGATTTTCGTTTCGTGAAATTAATACCCCTTTCAGTTAGAAAGATGCATTTTCGGATTATGTACATCGGCACCGATCCATGCTTACCCGGTAAGTTACTAATTGGAATTCCATAAACTAATAGCAATAAAGAATGAAAATTTTGTTTTACCGGAGAAAATAAGCATATGAACATTTTAGTTCGATTTTCAGAAGCTCGTGGTGCAGGTTATAGATTGCTATCTAATTCTCCACTACTAACGCAAATCCTGAGGATACCTGGGGAAATTGAAAATTTTAAAATTTTAAGAAATATACGCTTTTGCTCCTTTAGGTTTGGTTGAATATTCAATTCTGGGATATTTGTTTTTTTGGTTCAGTTTTGTCCTTTACGTTACAAATAATCATAATATTTGGTCCTTCCGATTATCAAACTGTTAAATTTCATTGACGTGGCAACCGTATTCATCCCAATCAAACGTACAATTATGCTTAGGTGGCAATTCTAGACTGTTTTAATTTTAATTTCAAAAAAAAATTCTGAGTATTAAATGTGAAAGAAAAAATGGGAAGAGGAGAGAGGGTGGCAGTCTCAGAGGTGGAGGTCGTGGACGGGACGGAGAGCCACCACTGCCACCGTCCACTCGTCTTCCCCACTAATTTAGATTTTTTTTCTTATAATTTGCAGAATTATTTTCTGGATTTGAAATAAAAAAATAAAAGAATTTTTATTGCCACGTTAGCATATTTATACATGTCGGCATGAAATCGTCTGCCACGTCAACAATATTTAACAATTCGATTGTTGAAAGGACCAAATAATATGATTATTGTATTTGTAACGTAAAGGACGAAACTGACCCTGAAAGAACAAAAAAGATGAAATTAAATACTTAACCAAACAACTAGGAAATAACTGCATTTGGAGCAAAGTAGTGGAAGGATCAAAATATAGAAAAGTTAGTGAGATCGGGAGTGATTTTAACTCAAAAAAGGAGGGAATTTAACTCAAAAAAAGGTTGGGGACTAAACTAGAAAAAAGAAATCATTAGGTTAAGGACCATAAATATGCTCTCTAGTGATTATTGATATGCAGTTAGTTTTGCTTTCCCTGCCAAATTTGGTACTCTGCGCGTCCCAGTAGAGTGTGAAGTAAATACATATAAGATGCAGCAAGACCGAAAAAGCCATATATGTGATTTGAAACTATACGAAGTGAACTCGAATATCAATGAGCACCATTGTATACATTGGCTCCTTCTGAAATCCGACAGCATGTATTTAACTAGCTTTCATTTCATACTCAACTCAAATTGTTCGATTGTAACAAGAGCTCAATGGCTTGTATTTGTCCATCTATATGCCAGAAAAGTTGAGGTTCATTTAAATTTATGTTATCTACTTTACCTTTCTCCATATCTAAATTATGAGGTTTTGTATCCTGTCCATATTTTTTCCCTTGCTATTTGAAATAAACGAAGTAGGAAGAGCTTAATGAAAATGAAGTTGGAAACTTCTAGTGAATTTGAATGTATTATTCGACAGACTTTATTAAAGGAATTACTTCAAAGAAGTGAGCTGCGTGGAGGAACCGAGGACAAAGCTTTCTTGCATATATCCTTTCCTGCTCATGTCTTCAAAATTGAAAATGTTCCATCACCGTGGCATCAACATTGATTCACCAGTAGGTCGTCCCGCTTATGGGCATTGAGCTGCCCCTCTTTCTGCTTGCTACTTGGAGCATTTTCTTTCTTAGATTTGTAAGTAATAGCCTCAGTACCCTTGCAGGTGGTCTTCATTAAGTGATTGGCACCTTTCTGGCAGGCCTCGAGAAAGTAAACTGCCCGAGGAGGAGAGGTTTAATGGAATGCACATCAACCCGATGGTAGACTACAATCACTGGGACTTCCTTGGAAGTGTTGGTGTTATCTCTTGCCTTGTATGCAACAAGCCAGTCATACTGTGTGCCCACAATAAGCCTCAGTATGAAGTTGTCTCCATCTCTGGAAATTTGAATACAACACCGACTGATGCCTCCCTTGGTTACCTGAAAGGTTTTGGAGAAAGAGAAAACCTTTGCAAATGCTCCAAGCAGTATGTTCGATGCCCGCTTGTATTTGCCAAAAAGCAGAGTTTAAGGTCCTTTATATAATGTTCGGTGAGAGCTTGTGAGGCCTTTCCCTATGCCTTTCAGTATATGCAAGCTATTCCATCAGATATTCCGCTCAAAACATTTGCAAAGGTTCTCTTTATCCATACTTTGTTAGGTTTCGAAGGGCTTCAAGCAGTGTGATCTAATTCAAAATTCCAAAGATGGGACAACTGAAAAGTACGTTAAAGAAGAAACCATACTCGAGCTTCTTGTATGGACACAGTATGGCTGCCTCGTCGAGTACGAGGAGAAGGCCGATATCAACACTTCCAAGGAGTTCCTGATGCTTGTAATCGACCTTCCAGTCAATGTGCATTTGGAGGGATCGTCTTGCAGAAAGGGATTACTTTCTCGAAAAACTCTAGCGGGGTCCCTGTGACGAACCCCAGGACCGAGGCTCTTCACGTGCAATTCGATGCTGATAAGCAGGAGCTACACTGGCAAATCAACATTGAGGGCGCAATATTATCCTTTCCGAGTCTTGAGTAGAAAAGGACGATATGTACACAACTTTCTTCTTCTTTACACCTCTCGTTTCTTTGATGTAAGTCCGTCAATGAATTACCTTTAGTTCTGAGCTCCAAATCCTCCTACTTCATTTATTCCAAATAGCACAACTGATAGGGATCATACAACTGATTTCTAACAATATGATAATGACCAAGAAGTTGAATAAAGCATATGCGAGTGGAAATTGAAGATTTTCTGATCGATTCCCAAGTTCTTTGAAATTTCAAGGATAGTAAACATGACTTTTTTTTTTCCGAGGTGCGACCGGCCGCTAACTGCTGGATCAAGTCCTACAGAAAACAAAGCCTCTGTCATATATTGCCCATATTTTCGAGTACAAGTCCAAAATTTAAACTCCACATCTGTGATAGAATTTGCTTTCTAATGCCGACAAGCAAATAGCTTAATACATCTCAATCCAAACTTTCTGTGATGACCAATAATACAGTATTTGATTCATACCGAAAAGCTGCAGATGTGATTTTTTTTCCCCCTGTCCTTGGCAGTAATGAAAGGCAGTAGTCAATTATTGACCCCGAATATTTATATATACTAATGAATCTACATGTGCGTTGCACGTAAAAGGTTTCTCGATTAGGTGGTAAGATGCGATGATTATAAAATGCAAGAAAATATATATAAAAAAATTAAATTTCTTCCAAAATATATAATTAGTTGTATAACATCATTAATAATCTTATTAGTTGCTTTAAAGATACCAAATCAATAAATATGAACTACGTAGTATCATTAATGTATATTGTTAATTTTTATTTAGATATAACATAATTTAATATCAATAATTAATTCAATTTTTTTCCCAGAATTAAGTCAATTTTCCTTTAAAATTTAAGGTTAATACAAGAAGTCAAGGTATCATTTTTTAATATTTCACATTCCCAAACTATTATATATTTGTTTGAATTTTGAAGTAGTTAATTGAAACAAAGGAAGAAAAAGATTTTCAATTCTAATGTTTAATCGAAAAATCTGTAATAAATATTCATTTTAAGTACATTAGTAAGTTAATGTTCTTGTTGTATTATACATATAATAAATTTTAAAATACACAAAAATAAAACGTGAGCAATAATTAATTAATATAAAAATCTTTAGCCGAATGCAGGATTAAAATCATGCTACTCAAGAAAAAAAAGAGTGAATATTGTTAAAGGAAAATGAGAGAAAAGAAAATTATTAAAAAATGATTGTCTAATTACTTATAATTCTAATTCTTTATAAAAAAAATTACCTCGAAAGTAATGAATAGTTATTAATAATCTTCTTTTATCTATATATCACATATAATTTAATTTCTTCTCAATTTTTATTTGGAATAAGTACCAAAAAAGATAAAAATATTTGAAATATTTTTTCCATCAAACCAAAACCTTTATTTTTGTATAAATGGGACATAATATTTGTTAATATTTTAATAAAGCATTTCCAATATTTTGAATTTTTTGTTTCAAAAGTTAAACCTAAAATCTATAAATTCTAAAAAAATTAAGAACAATTGTATATATAACATAAAAAGCAAACTTATGGGATTTGAAAAACGAAAGAGAAAAGCAGACCAGGTAGGTGGTGGTTCATCGAAGAGCACCATCACCCCTAGCGAGGTGGTTGGCGGGTGGTGTTTGTTAGCCAAACGCCCCTATCGCTCAATTTTCTACTTTCTATGAAAATATGAGCAAGAGTACAAAGAAAAATTAGGAAAAGAAAAGCTAAGAAACAATCAAAATAATATCTCCAAACAGAGACAGAAACCTATGATATCCTAAGAAAAGTAAAATCTATGAAGAACAAACATATAAAGAATTACTCGAGAACTGTACATAAATATTATCTATAAGCGAATGATATTTTATAAGAGATGACGTACCTTTTGAAATATAAGAACAAAAGCATTGAGATTTTCGAACAACAACATCGAGAATCTTTTGAGACTTCATAATGAAACTATCAAAGAAAAAATATTTAAAGGGAGAAGGGAGTTCAAATAATTTTTTTATGTCTATTTGAAAACTAAAAGGTATATATTGTAGAAACAAATACGCATCTTTGAGTAGTCACATCTCTTTAGCAATTACATCATTTCATCAGAAAACTATTTAACCAAATATGAGATAATATTTAGTGATTAAATTTATTTGTACTAATTTAACTATCAAATTTATCTTTTTATTAAATTATAACTTTCTCTTTTATTCTTCCGATCGGATCTTTATAGTTTTATATTATACTAAAGAAGATATAATTTTCTAATAAAAAAATTAAGTGATGTATGAATTTCATTTAGCCCTAGGGGATGCAAGAATCTCTTGAAATATTGTTTGAAAAGTTGTTTCCCTTGTATTATTTGAATGTAGGAACATTTAACAAAAGGTGCAATGCTTTCAAGAATTAATTTAGTTTTGTTAATTATGTAAAGGAGAAAATGTGTACTATCATTATTTAAGTAAGGGTAAAAATAAGAAGAATAGTTGGAGAAAAATCTCATACTTTTATTTTTTGCTATTTAAAGCGTAAAAGGGTCCATGAAACAAAGACCGTGAAATCCCTACGTAACGAACATATAATACGACAGAATTTTGAAATTATAAATTGATATGAAAAAATAGGACAAATGTACATGCAATAGAGACTAACTCGATTGAAATAGATGTGGTAGGAAAAAAATGTCAAAAATTAATGAAAAGAGAAAAAAGTGGAATATAAGTATTATGAAAGTATGCGACCAATAACGAATCTAAAATGGTGCAATGAAAAGTCACGAGAGTACATAGATATTTTTGGAATGATGAAAATTAAAGAAACTCCTTGTATTTTTATTTATAATATAGATATCTTACTATATACAATCACACATATATTTTATACGTGAAGGTAATGTATTTTATTGCATTCTTTTTTTGTATTTTTAAAATATATATCAACTATTGTCGAACTACATAATTCATATACTTTTCATCGCTAATATTTTCCTCAAACCTTATAATTTTGTTTGAGTCTCGAAGTATCACATTTATTATTTATACTCGATCTATTAGAACATATAAGCCCCGTTTGAAATTTGGGTTTAATTTTAGAATCGTGATTTTGATTTTAACTCTACCCATAACAAAACAAATTACACTCATCAAAGTCAAAATAATGGGCCTCACCCATAAATATTTACACCACTCCATTTTAATACAACTTCATAATGACAATATTCTCAAATGAATGTGGGCCCGCAAGTTTGACCAAATACTCCGTAAAATCATAATCAAAGTCAAGTTAAATCAAACCTAAATTTCAAATGCCACCATAATAACTAGTAAAAAGAAACGAGCGTGAAGCTGCTGCCATCCACTCTGACAAATGAAAATGAAAAATTGCGAAATTTAGGAGGTCTTCTTTAGTGTGAAATATAATCCAAACGGGCTGAATTTCTCTTTCATGATGTTCTCGAGCCGTTCCACCATGGAAGGACTCAAATAGTTAGCCCAATCCCCGACCTCGCCTTTCCTGAAAAAGGTCTTGTTCTCATAGCCAAAAATGTCACCAGTCTTGTTGACATCTAACTCCTTCAAGTTGCTCAGACTGCACATCTCCACTATCTGATCAACGACGCCGTCCAGCTCTTCCTCCTTCGAAAATGGAACCCCCATGAACTCCGCGATCCTCTTCAGGTTCCTGGCAGTGTCTTCCTTCAAGTCCTCGTACTTCAAGAACAAAACCCTCTCAGGCCTCTCGCAGCTTGCCTTCCAGTAGCTCAGCAGGTGGTCCCAAAACGGGCCGTAAAAATCCAACCCTTTACAGAAGTTTTCGAAGAACTCCTCCATGGACCAGTCTCCTGCTCCGCCCTCTAGGTTGGCCTGGGCCCAGAAGTGCCACGATGACAGAGCCGTGTCAAGCGGGTTCCGGCAAATGTAAATCACCTGGGTAATATATATGTGTGTTTGTGTGTGTAACGAACTGAATATCATCAGTTAAGATTCATTGTTTTTCTTCTTTGGGTGAAAACGACATTTTCGTTCTACTCTCTTAAATATTAAGAACTTTTAACTAATTTTCTGACATTACCCGGGACTGGGACTGGTGGATGGATTCTGGCAAGAAGTGATATGGCACATGGGTAGCAAAGAGCTGCAGATCAGTGAAGCCGGACATGTCGGGGACATGCCCTGCAGGCTGGCCGTTGAGCATGATCTCCAAGAACGGCACAAGGTCATGGGGATTGGACGAGCATAAGGGGTGGTTGGCATTGGCCACAGAGGGGCGGAACTGGGCTCGGTGGAGGACAGAGAAGGCCAGGGCCTTGAGCCATGTGGTACCCGTCTTGGGCTTCGAGGCCAGGAGGATGTTGGAATCACGGCCAATGAAGTGGCGCCGGAGTGTGATGACTCCTCGAATAAAATCGGATGGGACCCAGAAGTTCTGGTATAGGGTGAGGCCTGAGCCGCGCCACCATTTCTCCTTGGGGAGTGAAGAGATTAGCTCTTCTATTTCTTGTTGGTTGTCATTGTTCGGAGGTTGTGAGTTTTCGGCCATGGGAAAATCAATGAGAAGATGATATTGGAGCTGGTGCTATGGTACAATGATCAGCTTGAGATGGGACCTTATTATAGCAAAATATTTGTGTTTGATATTAGAGTTGAGTTGAGTTTTAGTTTTAATTGGTTTGTAATGATTTTGTTGTTGAATTATGAGAAAAAGTAATGAATAGTTGAGAGAAAGTAATGATTATGTTGTTGAATTGCGAAAAAAGTAATGAATAGTTCAAAAAATTTAGTATTAAAAATTGAATTGAATAGTTAAAAAATTGAAAAAAAATGGAAAAATAATAATTATATTGTTGAATTGAAAATAAGTGGAGTCGAATTGAGTTAAAAAAAATTTAAAGCCTAACAGAAGTTCCATGTTAAGTACTGTGTCACATGTGTCCCTTTCTTTTTATTATCTCTATAAGAATAAAATGGCCAATAACATCTAATATACGCACTAATGTGTAAAATTTTATATTTTAAAAATGGGTAACCAACTTTATTTGAATATATATAAAACATCTAATATGCGCACTAATTGACACTATTAATTGAAAGATACCTGCCATCATAGACCGATAGGTAGATTTTTTCATTTCCCGAATTCTGATATAATCTTTGAAATATTCAAAATATATTTCATTCTTATTTTAAAAATTATTTGTGATTTTCCATGTCATCAACAACTAATAAAACTTATTTTCTTTTCTAAAATGGGGAGTGGGGTTAAAGCGTGGATGATTATTTACTATTTAATTATCAAAGTAACTTTTGTGTAATAGTCCTTCGTCATTGAAATTTATGTAATAACAATATTTTGGAGAAAAATGAGAACTTTGGGCTTTACATATTAGTAAAGATTACATAATTTGTTTGAGAAAACAAATAGATTATATATTGCATGTATATATATTTACAGTAAAATGAATTACATTTTGCATCAAATAGGGTTATATTAAATAGGGCTAAAATAGTCAATCCATATATAAACATATAATTAACTATGCATATAATTAATGTCCCTAATAAATATTATTAATATTCAAAATAATCTATGTAGTATGTATAAATCGTTATACTCACAATTAAATATTTAATTGGAGGAAAATAAGATTAAAATTAGACCAATTTATTAAATTATGGTAACATAAAATGTAAAACTTGAATGATTAAAATGCGAATGTCGTAAAATTAACATCCATCTTCCTGTCATCATAGACCGATAAGGCTGATCTTGGCCAAGGAAAGTTGGGTAGATTTTTTCATTTCCTGAATTATGATATAGTCTTTGAAACATTCAAAATATTTTATTCTTATTTTAAAAACTATTTGTGATTTTCCATGTCATCAACAACTAATGGTGTTATTAACAAAGTGTTGGTTAAGTGGTAAGCGACTTCAATCCTATAAAGAGGATAACGTAAGTTCGAGTTTCGAAAAGCACACTTGTTAAAAGGGGAAATAAATTTTAGCGCTCGATCTCCCTGAATTGAGAGAGCAATGTCTCCAACGTCTAATAATGGTACGGGAATATCAATGGAAGGATCAAAACATAAAAGGTTTGTATGTTAACGATGAAATCAACAAAAGGAAAACGCGTGTAAATAACCGGGACTATGTAGGAGATCTTGGCGAAGTTGGAGGACTTATTGGAAAATTTTGAAGTAATCAGATCAAACCATGCAATGGCAGAGTTCTAAGACCAGGATACATGCTGCCTTCTTTCCATTTTCTGTTAATGTGACTTTTCTACAGCTGATGAATGGATTATTAAAATGGATCAATCCATGAGAAACCCACGATGAAGATGTGTGATGCTCACACAGTGAGATTACGATCATTACTGGAGATCAAGATCTAGATTGGTTCTCTTCCGGGAATTTAAGGCCGTCCCGGAACCGGTCTGATTCAAATGCAAAGTATTTGAATTTTTATCTTCTCTCTTCGTTTTGAGGTTGAGGAAAATGTCAGGCTCCGTTTAGTTTCATGATCAGATTTTAGAATCATGATTTTGATTTTAACTCTACTCACTACACAACAAAAACATACATTTCCCAAGTCAAATTTATAATACCATCTCATTTGTCTTTTTCCATAATCAAAATCAAAATCAAAATCAAAATTACTTTAACTCTGAAACCAAACGCCCCCTCAAATTTTACCAAATTTTCTAATACCGTGCCCCTACTCATCTTGCCGCAATCCAACAAAAAAAAACATGATATAGGGAACTTCCAGAGCATGCCATGACACCACTGACAGTCGTAGAAATTAAACGTATGCAACGAATATAAACGTGTGGATATCCCTTTCCTCCAAAAATAGAAATTTGGGACAAAGTTGGTGCTCTATCTTCACCCCTTATTCTCCCAGTTGCAGCAACATGCTACAGGTACTATAGGTTCACCAGTGGGGCGAGATTAAAGCTCATGCGGACTTTATTGAGTGAAAACCGATCAAAATATTTATAAGTAGAAATTTATGAACGCGTTGTGAAGTCAGTTTTTCACTTTTAAACATTTTGATTGGATATTACATATCCAAGTGAATGAGTACTACTCACCAAATATTTGCTCATTTCTAGCAACTTGATCCTCGATAGACAACAGTTGGTCCTTGGCGAATGGACAAATTATTTGAATCCATAGTTGAAGATTATATAGCTTCTGCTTGTTTTTCCTCATCTAAAATATATCGAATTAGTGGAGTATGAAAGAGCTATTTATGACCTGTGCATCACATGCTTCTGAAAATTGAATGGTACCAAACCAACAATAATATCAAAAAATGATATAATATAGTGACGCATACTCTCATATGTTGACCTTATTTGGCTCGGGAATGCAATGTAAATTTTATTTTCATTTTCACTCGGTACCACTAGAAGACAAACTTTCTCAATTTTCACGTTTTCTATTAATCAAAGTGGTGGGCCCCAGTCTTCCACATTTCTCTCCCGTGATACCTCCTGTCCTGATCCACTTTTTGTTCTCAATTTCCACGTTTTCCATTAATCAAAGTGGTGGGCCCCAGTCTTCCACATTTCTCTCCATTGATACCTCCTGACCCTCTTTTTTGTTTTCCCCCATTTTTTTTTAAATTCTCGATTCCTTTTCACTTTTCCTTTCTTTACAGCAGACGTACATTCATTCAACGTGCTCGCGATCGATTATTTGATTATATTTGATCTAATAAATTGGTCATATCAAAGACATTTAGAGAAATAGATAATTATATTAATCGCATGGATTTATTACAAATTTGGTAATCAAATTCTGTCGTGGGCTTCTCATGGACTGGTCCATCAAAACATTCTGTTATTTGCTCCTTCGATAAACTTCGGTGTCTTTCTCAATGTGATAATGTTACTTCAATTTTTTCCCAATGAAGTCCTCCGGCTTCAATTGTTTATTTATAAACTTCTATCGTTTTTTGGAATAATTGTTTGTGTGATATGTAAAATTTATTCCGGAAGAATGATGTTGCAGAATATACCCGAGTTTGTCTAGTATATAATATTTTCCTTGAGTAAGACCATTATTCGAGCGACAATTTTTTTGAGTGTCTTACAAATAATTCATGGTTACGTTAGATCTAGGGAAAATAACATTTTTAATTTTTTACAGAATTGTTAAAATATTTTCTTCAAATTAATTAAGTTGAAATTTTTTCGGTGAAAACTATTTTGAAATTTTAATTTTCTATGGTGCTACGTAATAAACTAAAATGGAAGATATAGATTGAGGAGCAATTGAAATAAGTTTTGTATATTAAAAGAACAAATTACAAAAAATATAAAATATTAAAAAATAAATGTACGCCTTAAGTGTCCTCGCTAATTTTAAGTGAGGTTTGCATTGAGTTGAGTTTTGGTTTTAATTGATTTTGTAATGATTGTGTTGTTGAATTATGAGTAAAAGTATGAAAAAGTAATGAATAGTTGAGATAAAGTAATAATTAAGTAATGATTATGTTGTTAAATTGTGAAAAAAGTAATGAATAATTGAGATCATTTAATATTAAAAATTGCATTGAATGATTAAAAAATTGAAGAAAAAAGGGAAAATTAATAATTGTATTGTTGAATTGAAAATAAGTGGAGTTAAGTTGAGTATAGTTGAAAATGTTTTTGAAACTAAATACACACTTGTGGTCACAACTAAGTCAATGTTCGAGCAAGGATTAGCCTAAATTGATAGGCCAGCGTGACCTTGCATTTCTCCAAATAAAAAAGGATCTAATATAAAATATTTTTTTACTAAAACGAAAAAGAAAAGACAAAACAAAGAATTAAAGGATCTGTTAGAACTGAGATATCATAATGGATAAATATTCCAACTCCCCAAATAACACCCATTTCATTATTATTCTCCAAAAATTTTATAGAATTGAAAGTTGCATGTATTATCATTTTGAGGAAAAGAATACGTGTAGTATCATAATATGTGATACTCAACTCCACTTTGTAGGATGTGCTTTGTTTTAGTTAATTGTACAACTACATATCCAAGACATACTAATTTTTGAAATTCTTTTGAAGAATGCACAAATAAATCAAAAGAATGGATAAAATTAAAAAAATTTTAAAAAAACCAAATTTTATAGATACCCTTAAAAGCTAAGAAAAGAAAATGGTAGAAATTATGAAGAAAAAAGGAGGATATGTGGCCTCCTAACATTTTGACGGATGAGTTTTAAGTATTTTTAATGTTGTAATCCAGAAATTATTTTCATTTTTTTCTCCTAAAAGTTCCTCCTATCATGTATATTATAAACTTAACTCTCTTAATTCGTAATTATTCATAATATAGTTTCTTTATCAATATTGTACTTCTATTGAAATTTTTCTTGTGATAAATATTAAGAAAATAAATGACAATATATATACTAGTTATTTGTCCGTGCTTTGCATGGGTTGATTAAATAAAATATGTTTCATTCGACTAAATTAATATTAAAAATTAATTCAATTTTTGTACTTTTTATTTATGTGCATCGAGAAATGTGAGTATGATAAACGCTTTGTAATGTATTTAATTAAAAAAAGTTAAAAGAAGGTCATGTATATATTGGGGGTCATAATCAACTAATTATAATATTATGTCAATTAATAAAGTTACTATCCCACGTTCAATAAGTCAAAAATTTGAAAAAGGAAGCTTGATGTAATAATTATAAATCATGACATATTAATATATATACATATATGTTTGAAAAACTCTATATGAATTTAACTTTATTATTATATAAATATTTATCCCTACTGACCACATAGGAGTAAAACTTATGCATGTTGACTAATATATGATATGATGAAATTTTTAAAAATAATTGACTATATCTTATTTACTTAAATCCTAAGACTGATCTTTTTTAACCTATATATATTATTATTTATTTTAAAATAAAATTGCAGATTATATTAAAATAGTTTTTGATATATTTTTTTTCTTTCAATATTCTATTAGAGTTTTGCATCTGATGCATTATTAAATATAGAATTTGTAATTTCCTTACAAATATTTATTAAGACATTGACATTTCTAACTATACATTATTTAAACATTTATCTTTCTAACCTTTGTTGTCAAGTTTATATATATATATATATATATGCAGATTTTTAATATATGCTATCTAATAAGTATGCCAATAAATGTAAATTATTAACCTCTTTTGATTATATATTTTGTAATTCATGTCCATGCATATTGATGAATCGAAATTGAGAATTTTCTTAATAGATTGAAATGTATTTTTCCAAATTTAATTATTTTAGATAATTATATCTAATTAGTTTACCAAAACATTTACCTCGTACTAATTATTTAGTTCCCATCACATCATTGAATCAAAATCTGATTCCATAGATAAGTTTTAATTGTGGTAATTATTAGGGAGGAATCAATTTTTTTTTTTAATGAGTGCCTTAGATAATAATCTCTCTGTTATTTGCTTTTCTAAATAATTATTTAAGATTAATTTTTTTCTATATTTGAAAAATTGACACTTTTTTTTCTTACTAAAAATTATTTTTCATCAAAAAGAGTGTAATGCAGTGGCACACGCTATTACTTGATAACCAAGAGATTTCATATTCGATATTCAATAGGACTATTCGTGCCTATTTATTAGCTATTAAATTTTATTTTATTGTATTAGGCCCATGACCTCCCTTGTAACAAAAAAAAATATTTTCCAATTTCAATTATATATTTCCAATTGTTTTACTTTCCTAAAATATCTATCTTACATTGTGTGATTTCGGTCTATGGATGTGATTACCCAGCTTAGGATATCAAGACCCCATTCCTTGATAAAAAGCACAAACATCCTTCAATAATCATTTAATTCTCTAGTGAAACAATCTTGATCCCTAACATATTTTTCTTATAAAATTCACAATATATTTCATTTTAAATATTAGTTGATATTAACAAATTAAAAATCTTTTTCGTGCAACACGCCGGTTTTTACATTATTAACAATGATTATAACTAACACAAGCCCAAAAAAAGATGTTTGGCATATGGAGCTGTTCATCTAATCTGCGAGCACCAGTCCCGGATCTGGAGCATACGCCATCTCTTGATCGAGCTCCGATCCTAAGTCTGTTCCATGCCCCAAACGAACCCGTGACTCTGTGGGCAATCCAGAATATTCAGCTTAAGTAGACAATACGGATTTAATTAGTATCCACAATCCTTTGCATCTAACTACGCTTCTAATGGATCCTTTTTGTTAATTAACAAGCACACGCTATAACATAACGCTAATATGTTGTGGATCTTACTGAATATGTCTTTAACATTTTGTAATTCCTCATGAAGTACGAACTTTAGTTTTATTTAGAATACATTGAAAAGATGCGCATAAATTCTATGGATCAACTTAACTTGAAATCTATATCGAAATTAGAAACCACACATTGACAGCCATATATAACTGAAAATTTACAACCCTTACCTTTATAATCACAAGTAACCTCTTGTGGGAAATTATCGATGATAATCTACCAAATATTTGGTATTTAGATCTTCCATCAGTTAATATGGTGTGGATATAAACTACGGCAGAAAATTACCAAGAAAAGGCATGTTATTTTCAAGGGCATGCCGCATATCGAACTTTTTTTTGGTGGGGTATATGGAAACTTAATTTCGGAAATGAAATCAATTACCAAAGGCAACCGGATACCAGAGTTCACACCGAAAAAGAGCAACATGCCTTACATAAACCATTCTTGAAAGCCAATAACATGTAATAATAATAATAAGCTTCGAATCAGATTGTTCTCTAATTTGTCCGTGTCTAATATTAGTGTATGATATGATGGCTTGAAGTCTATCAGTTCTAGCAAATATGTTCAGTCATCAAAGTGAAGGACTATTTTTCATTAATCAATTCCTATCTCCGTCATCTAATATGTTTCTTAATTGTTTGTGATAGATCTTTTACTTGATAGTTGGAAGATCTGTAATTCTACACGCATTTATTTCTGCAGCAATGTAAACAAAACGAAATACTGAAAGATGATAACCGTAGTGAATAATTTCAATGAAGTAGGACGGATGGATCTATTTGTAATCCTGTTCCGGCAGCTCCTGCAAGATAGTTCCTCAAGGAGCACGTTGATTTTCAGATTGTCCACGAGGACAGGGACGGGCCTTGAGGCATCGATTTTCATATATGCCCAGTAATTGACGGGGCAGCCGGACTTTGTGTCTATTCATAGCTTCAATAGGAGGTCATCTTTGACCATTAGCGCCATCTCAATTATATTGGGAAAAACGGTGCTTGATGCCATTGATGATGAGAAAAAGTTTCGGGAAAGCTTGGCAAGAGGTTCAACCAGAGAGTTTGATGGTGGCTTGGGTCAAGGTCCTCTACATATACGTCCCAAACAAAACAATGTACTATTGGTAAGTTAATAGTCAATATACCATATTATGATACAAATTGACGAATGTCGCGGCTGAAAGACGGCGGAGGAGTGGTGTTTTCTGGTCATCGGTGGGAAGAGTAGAGGTTGCCCCGGCGATAAGCCGAAGGAGAGAGCAGGAAAGGATTTAAGGGAAAGATTAATTACGGGCCTTAATTAGGGAAAATGTCATCAGTCCCCATTAATATGAGCCCGACCTCAATTTGAGCCCGATCTTAAAATGAGCCCTGTTCTAATCTAAGCCCGGTCCATATCAGTTAGTAATTTGAGCTCGGTCCATATCATTTGTCCCCTAGTTCTTTTAGCGAATTTATTCAGGGCCAGCCTTTTGATACTAGTACTTAAATTCTTTTTCAGTTATGTACAACGAAGGCCCATAAGTCTAGTATAATGAACTAAAACTTCTAATCACCAATAAAGGGGTATGAGTAATCCCATCACAAGAATCGAACATGTAACTTCTTGATTGAAAGCAAACTGTGGCAACCAAATATATCTCGTGGCCTAAGGCAAAAAACTTAATGTGAGGACTCTAACTTATATGCAATAAAATTAATGGACAATTTTTCTTTCTGTAAAGTCATATAATTTTATTTGAAATCTTATATTTGTCACCTTTTTGAGATGAAAAATTAATAATTAAGTTTTTATTATCAATATCTTTCATTAATTATTTCGATGTGATTCTATTACGTTAATCATTGTCAACGAAAAATAAAATAGACTTCTTCATTTTTCTCCTTGCCCATCAACTAAAAGAATAAGAGGACAGATCATTAAAAAGTCCATAGGAGAAGGGGAAAAAAAAGAATTTAGAGGAGAAGAAATTAGGAATGTCTATTTTGGTAAAAAAAAAGAAAGAGAAAAAGATTACTAAAAAACTAAAATCACTTCAATCAAACATTATAGAGGATGATAAATTTGGAAATAATCAAGAGGATGGGGAAATTTGATTCAACTTAATCTTATGGATGTATAGCTAATTGGGAGAATATGGGAAATAAATAATCTGGGAAGAATCTTTTTAATAATCTTCCATAATTCGACAACAAATATCGTACATAAGTTAGGAAACTAATAAAAATTACACATACACTGTTAAGGCATAAAACTTATATGGTTAATTGTTTTTCTATTTTTGTAAACTGGAACCCAAGATATGATCCTGAAAAGGCGGAGATACTCATTTTCGGTATAAAACCACCTATGATGTTCCTTGTCAAGTCCACGACCAAAAAACAAATCATAAGTTTTGTGATCAGTCGATTCGCTAGGCAAAGGGACGGTTGAAGACATGGAAGGCGTTAGATCAAGGGTGATGATCGCGGTTGTTGTTGCAGTCCTTCTTGCATCCTGCTCGACCTACGTTGATGCGCTGCCACGAAAAAATGCGTGGTTGTGCAAGGTATTCTGCGAAGTTCGTTGTGGCCCCATCCCAAAGGCAGATGAATGTATTCTTGAGTGCATGGATGGTTGCATTAACGACAAGGCATCTCCTCTTAACAACTGCAACTTTGGCTGCGTGATGACTTCTTGCCTTGACAACTCCGGTAAGATAATATACTATATACTCTGTGATTCCTATAGGCTAGAACTTTTAAATGTCAAATACTATATTATTTGATGAGTGCTGTGTATTTAGTTTCAACCTATACAGGTTCATATTTTCATCAATTTATAATTTTTTTTTTGTTCTTTGGCAGATCCCGAGAGTAAGAGAAGCTGTGGAGATTCATGCTCCAAGGGTTGCCAAGAATCTTATGCCCAGCATTAGAATATGATCAGATTACAATCCAAATGTTATCTGGTTATCATATGTCTCTTATTATATGATCAGATTACGTTTGAAATGTTACAAGTAATTATCTATTGTTTATGTCATTAAAAAATCCCCAAAATTATATTGGAATACGAAAAATAAATCCAAGTTCGTCGTTGTCCATCTAGGATGGCCCATAAAGATTACTGGAGCTTGACAGACAGTCAATTTTCTTATTTTTGTAATATTAGTCGGAAATTTTTATTTACTATTTTTTTGGCAATATTTTTATTAAATTGTTGAAATATTTAGTTCAAAATTAATTGAAGATTTAATCTTTCAATATGTGAAAGCAAGAATGGACCCGGTCAGATGATCTCGAAGCGTTGTGCTTCTGAATGGCATTTTCTGAATTTTTTTTTATTTTTTAGAAAAATTTTAAATTTTTTTAAAATAGATAGATGTAGATTTGTTGGACCCTTCTTTATTTCCCTACTTTTTAGCTTTTTAAAAAAAAATTATTTTTATTTTTAAATCTTTTAAAGATATACATAAAAATTTGTGGCATTGGTTATTATTTTCCCGGATTTTTAGGCTTCTCTTTTAAAAAACGAATTTTTTAATTTTTTTAAAAATATATAGATATAGATGTATGGAAGAGGTCATTTTTTTTATTTTTCTAAATTATAGATATTTTATGAGAAAAACTAGATAAAACAAGTCAGATTATATTAATGAAAATTTTTGGATTTTTTGAGTTTTTCTAAAACTAATTTTTAATTTTTTAAATATATAGATTTTAAATTTTTGAAATTGTTCTTTATTTTCTCAATTTTTAAGCTTTCTTTAAAAAATTATTTTTATTTTTAAAATTTATTAAAAGATATAAGTATAGATTTGTAGGACCGATCATCATTTTCTTAGATTTTAAGCTTCTATTAAAAAATGATTTTTTTAATTTTTAACACATTAATATAGATTTATGGGGCTGATCAATTTTTTATCTTTTTTATTTTTCTAAATTATGAATATTTTATGTGAAAATATGGATAAAACAAATCATTTAATTTGTTTTTCAAAAAACGAATTATATCATATTATCATATATATGATGCGTTGTATATTTGCTTTTCAAAAAGCAAATCAGATCATATTTTTTATAGATACAATTATGATGTGTTATTTATAGTATATTTTGTATGACACATCATAAATATCGAAGGTACCACACATAAATTGTGACGAATCCACTTCTGAGAAATCCTGCCACCATTAGAGTTCTTCAATTTTCTGCAAGCATACACGCGAGTTCTTTCTCTTCCACTTCCAAAGAGAGAGATGGGCGATTGTAGGTGGTAGTGGTCCTAATCCCGACCACCACTGCCTAGTCAAGGTCGCCGGTGACCTCGATAAGGGCGATGGTGATCGGAATCGGGGCCACCACCGCCCTCTTCACCGGTAGCCCTTCCCCCTCCCCTCTCTCTCTATCTCTCTAACATTTTGACAGAAAAGTTGAGAAATGAACCGGATTGCAAAATCAAAAATGTTCAGGGGTACCGCTGAAAATAAGGTAAAAGTCGCCACAGCTGAGCGAGTAAGCAAAAGTAAAGCCGAATGATTATCATGGTGTTTGGTTAATTGAAGGGGATTAGAATTGACAGAGAACGGAATTTAAGAGGAATAAAATTAAAATTCTGATTCAAAACTCCGTTTGATTGAGCCTTAAAATTAGCACGGAATGGAATCCGATAAATTATAAAGAGACTAAAATGCATGAATCGTTGCATTAAGGACAAGGCATCGCCTCTTAACAACTGCAACGTTGGCTGCGTGATGACCTCTTGCCTTGACAACTCCGGTAAAATAATATATTATACCAGCCGTTGTGCCTGTGATTCCTAGAGGCTAGAACTTTTAAATGTCATCGACTACAATGAGACTATTAGCATGCGAATTAACCGTCGTAGTTACACCGTTATTTGATGAGTGCTGTGTATTTAGTTTCAACCTATACAGGTTCAGATTTTCATCAATTTATAATATATTTTTTTCTTTGGCAGATCCCAAGAGTAAGAGAAGCTGTGGAGATTCATGCTCCAAGGGTTGCCAAGCATCTTATGCCCGGCATTAGAATATGATCAGATTACAGTCCAAATGTTATCTGCTTATCATTTATCCCTTATTATATGATCAGATTACGTTTGAAATGTAATCTTCTTTCTCGGTTTCATTTATCTCGCCATTTTCTAACCATACATTATTTAATTATTTTATATATATATATATATATGCAAATTTTTAATATACGCTCTCTAATAAGTATGCCAATAAATGTAAATTATTGACCGGTTTTGATTATATATTTTGTAATTCATGTCCATGCATATAGATGAATCGAAATTGAGAATTTTCTTAATAGATTGAAAGCAAGAATATGGTGGACTCAGTCAGATGACCTCGAAGCGTTGTGCTTTTGAATGGCATTTTCTTAATTTTTCTATTCTTTTAGACAACATTTTAAATTTTTTAAAATACATAGATGTAGACTGTTCTTTATTTTCCTATTTTTTGGTTTTTTTAAAAAAATTGTTTTTATTTTTAAAACTTTTAAAGATATACATAAAGATTTTGGGGGATCGGTTGTTATTTTCCTAGATTTTTAAGCTTCTTCTTTTAAAAAACGAATTTTTAATTTTTTTTAAAATATATGAAAATAGATGTATGGAAGAGGTCTTTTTTTTTCTAAATTATAGATATTTTATGAGAAAATCTAGATAAAACAAATCCGATTATATGAATGAATTTTTTGGATTTTTTGAGTTTTTCTAAAACTAATTTTTAGTTTTTAAAATATATACATTTTAAATTTGTGAAATTGTTGTTTATTTTCTCAATTTTTGAGCTTTCTTTAAAAATATTTATTTTTTATTTTTTATTTTTAAAATTTTTAAAAGATATCAATATAGATTTGTAGGGCTGATCATCATTTTCTTAGGTTTTTAAGCTTTTAAAAAACGATTTTTTAAATTCTCTAACACATTAATATAGATTTATGGGACTGATCAATTTTTTCATCTTTTTTATTTTTCTAAATTATAAATATTTTATGTGAAAATATAGATAAAACAAAGCATTTAATTTTTTTTTCAAAAAACGAATTAATCATGTTATCATAGATATGATGTGCTGTATATTTGCTTTTCAAAAAGCATATCAAATCATATTTTTTATAAATGCAGTTATGATGTATTATTTATATTACATTTTGTACGATACGTTATAAATGACGGAGGTACCACACATAAATTGTGACAAATCCACTTCTTATAAATCTTGCCACCATTGGAGTTCTTCAATTTTCTGCAAGCATACACTGGAGTTTATTTTTGTACGTGTATAATTAGACTTCTGAATGTGAGTTCTTCAACTTTTTGCTATTTGTCTCACAAATACACTTTTGTAGCATTTTTTGTTTCTCCAATTTTATGTATGTGTTAGCATAAGAGATGTAATACCGTATGAATCATGACAATATTGAAGACAAAAAAATTACCGTGATTGGAATTTTTCTTTATAATTTTTTATGCATAAGCTTGGCAATATTGAATTTCTTGATATTTCTTTTAAATTCTCTTCTTCTATATATTTTTTCTTTATCTTATTCGTAAAATTAATTAATATGATTATTACTATTAGTGATAGTTAATTACTATATTTTCCTTGTGCAATTGTAAATTACTATTTTCAACAATTCATAACAAAATATTCTACATAATAAAATTAGTAAGGAAAAAGATTACATTTTTATCTTGTACAACGCACCGGTTCCATAACTAGTTTTCTATGAAGCGATAATACGAAAAATTACGTGCAAGGATGACTTTTGACCCCGCACAAAATGTTGGGTATCGAAAATAGAAAGATGTTGCAAGGTGAGATGCTACCTTAGTAATTAAAAGCAGTTATGTCCACGAAAACAGTAAATCACAGTCTGGGCAGACAGTGTATATTGAACTAAACGTTTAGGATATGGAGTGGATATAAACTACAGCAGAAAACCACAAAAAGTCATGTTATTTTCATGCGCATCGAAACTTTATTTTGGAAATGAAATCGATTACAAAACAGCAACATTCCTTACATAGACCATCCTTGAAAGCCGATGACATATAATTAATAATAATAAGCTTCGAATCGAATCATCCTCTAAGTTGTTTGTGCCTGTTAGTTCTACCAAATATATTTAGTAATCAAAGTGAAGGACTATCTCACATAAATCAATTCCTCATCTAATTTGTTTCTTAATTGTTTGTGATAGATTTTACTTGGTACTTGGAAGATCTGCATAAGTCTACACGTATTCATTTCTGCAGCAATGTAAACAAAACGAAATACCGAAAGACGATAACCGTAGAGAATAATTTTTATGAAGTAGGACAGATGGATTTATTAAATGGAGACATTACTGGAGGAATTACATGGAAGGATACAATAGCTGTGTGAAAAAAAAAAGTGTGGAAAGCTGGGTGCAAATCCAATCCTACTCGAGACTATGATGGTGCTTGTTTGGATTTAATTTTAAGTATTAAAAATTAGATGTTAAAATTTTAAGCATTTAATTAAATAAATGCTTAATTCATTAAGCAAAAATTGTTGATAAAGTTAAGTGCTGAAAGTCCAGAGATTTTCTTTCTTTTCACTTTTGACCCTATCTTTTACTATTATTTTATTTTTATCATTTTTCAAAATAATAAAAATTGAAATTATTAAAAAAAAGAGGAGAGAGCAAATCAAGATCTAGGGAAAAGGGCGGTGGTAGCCATCGATTCTGACCACCACCGTCCAAGGGGAGGTCACCGGCAATGTCAAGGAGAGCTGGGCGAAATTGGAGCAGTGGGGGCTCCGTCGTCGTCCCCCACCACAACATAGGAGGTCGCCGACGACCATAAAAGTCGCTAGCGACCTCCTCTGTTGTGGTGGGGGCCGGAGACGGAACCCTCACCGCTCCAATTTCTCCCCTCTCTTTCTCTTCCATTTCCAAAGAGAGAAGTTCGATTGTAGGCGGTGGTGGCCCTGAACCCAATCACCACTGCCTAGTCAGGGTCACCGGTGACCTCAATAAGAGCAATAGTGACAGGGATTAGGGTCACCACTACCCTCTTCGCCGGTAGCCCTTCCCCTTCCCCTCTCTCTCTATCTCTCTAACATTTTGACGGAAAGTTCTAGGGCACCGCTGCAAATAAGGCAAAAGTCGTCCCAGTTGAGCGAGTAAGCAAAAGTAAAGTTGAATGATTAACGTGGCATTTGGTTAATTGAAATGGATTAGAATTGACAGATAATTGAATTTAAGGGGGATAGAATTGAAATTCTGATTCAAAACTTCGTTTGGTTGAGCCTCAGAATTAGTATGGAATGGAATCAAATAAATTATGAAGAGACTAAAATGCCCTCTCTCTTAAAAATAAAAATATTAAAATAAGCAAAAAAGAATGATGACTGTTCATCTTCTTTTTTCGCTGAATACTGTTCATCTTCTTCATCTGCGAAGAAGATGAACAGGTGTAGCAGCCAATCATTTGGCTCCGATGTTCCCATAATTCCGGGGGCCATGAGTCTCGCGAGCACCATGGGTGGGTTCGCCCTGCCCTCACGAACACAGCCCAAGGGTCCAAGCCTTCGGTGTAAATACTTAAATTACTAAAAAAGAAAGAGAGAAAGATTACCAAAATTACTTTAGTAAAAAATTATAGAGGATGATAAATTTGGATTCAACTTAATCTTATGGATATATAGCTAATTAGTAGAATATAGAAAGTAAATAATCTGGGAATAATCTTCCGTAATTAGACAAGAAATATCGTATATAAGTTAGGAAATTAATAAAAATTACATATACACTGTTAAAGCATAAACTTACTTAGTTAATTTTTTTTCGTTTTTGTAAACTGGAATCCAAGATATGATCCTGAAAAGGCAAAAGGAGATACTCATTTTCGGTATACCTATGATGTTCCATGTATTCTTGAGTGCTATCTGCCTTCGGGATGCCGCCACAACGAACTTCGCAGAGTACCTTGCACAACCAGTCGCTCTTTTTTTCCTGCGCATCAACTTACGTCGAGCAGGATGCAAGAAGAACTGCAACAACAACTGCGATCATCACCCTTGATCTAATGCCTTCCATGCCTTCTACCGTCCCTTTGCCTATTGAATCTACTGATCACAAAACTTATGATTTGTTTTTTGGTCGTGGAACGGAAGATCCCCCAGTCTTGTCCATAATTATGACGTTAATTGGGTTAACTCGACATGTCATGAAAAATGGCAAAATTCTCAAGCGACGAGATTGTTACGTGGCACGTCAGAAATTTTTGGAATGAAAGATCTTCCCTTTATTTTCTCTTCCAATATTTCCTTTCGAATTTATGTATTTCTCCAGAGGGACCAAAATTTATGATGCAAATTCATACTACCACATAATTTTTTCGCTCATGGTAATATGACTCCATATTATCGTAATACGGGTCTTCCCATCGTTGGATATGTATAGATCCCGCAACACCATTCAATTCGAATCTCCCCTTTTATTATTTTAATTAGGTGTAGTTGTCCTTTGTTCTGCTATTTGTATCAATTTGTTACATCATACAAAACGTTTTGTACCATTTCGTTACATCTTAATAAAGTTTTGTACCCATTTGTTACATCTTATTAAAGTTTTGTACCAATTTGTTACATCTTAATAAGGTTATGTATCCATTTGTTACATCATACTAAAAGTTTTCAGCCACGTGTCATACGACTTGCCACGTCACGTGCCACGTCAGATATTCTTAACGGCATCGAGCCACGTGTCATAAGGCTTGCCACGTCACGTGCCACGATAGAAATTCTTAACGGCGTCGACAGAAATTGACGGATTGTTCTTGATTGAAACAATTAGATACGTTTTGTATCAAATTGTTACATAAAAAAGATTTTGTACCATCCACGTTACAACTTAAAAGGTTTTGTATCATTCAAGTAATTTTTCCCTTATTATATGATCAAATTACGTTTGAAACGTAATCTTCTTCTCGGTTTCATTCATCTCGCCATTTTCTAACCATACATTATTTAAATATTTATCTTTCTAATCTTATTTATTGTCTTGTTATCAAGTTTATATATATATATATGCAAATTTTTAATATACGCTCTCTAATAAGTATGCCAATAAATGTAAATTATTGACCTGTTTTGATTATATATTTTGTAATTCATGTCCATGCATATTGATGAATCGAAATTGAGAATTTTCTTAATAGATTGAAATTTATTTTTCCAAATTTAATTATTTTAGATAATTATATCTAATTCTTTTACCAAAACAATTACATCGTACTAATTATTTAGTTGCCATCACATCATTGAATCAAAATTTGATTCCATCGACAAGTTTTAATTGTAGTAATTGTTAGGGATGAAATAATAATTATTTTTTTGAATAAGTGCCTTAGATAATATTCTTTCTCTGTCATTTGCTCTTTTAAATAATTATTTAAGATTAATTTTTTTCTACATTTGAAAATTTGATACTTTGTTTTCTTACTAAAAATTATTTCTTATCAAATAGAATGCAATACAGTGACACATGCTCTTACTTGATAGCCAAGAGGTTTCATCTTCGATACTCAATGGGACTACATGTACCCATTTATTAGCTATTTAATTCTATTTTATTGTATTAGTTCCATTGACCTTCTTTGTAACCAAATGAACTTGTGACTCTATGGCCAATCCAGAATATTCAGCTTAAGTAGACTATAAGTAGACTCTATGGCAAATCTGGTCCTATTCGAGAGTATATGTAGCATCATTCCCTCAACCCAACTTGCAAGGGCTCGTTCCCGTTTGTGGCCATTCAGTTGCCGACCCAGCACTTGGTACTTGCTGAATATTTTCTCGCAAAATTTGCAAGTGAAGATAGCCTTCTTCATTTTTGTCCTTGCCCATCAACTAAAAGAATAAGAGGACAGATTATTAAAAAATCCATAGGCAAAAAAAAATAGAGGGAAAGAAAAGAGGAAAGTCTATTTTGGTAAAAAAGAAAGAGAAAAGGAGGACTAAAAAACTAAAATTACTTTAGTCAAATATTATAGAGGATGACAAATTTGGATATAATCAAGAGAATGAGAAATTTTGATTCTGCTTAATCTTATGGATATATAGCTCATTGGGAGAATATAGGAAATAAATAATTGGGAAGAATCTTTTTAATAATCTTCCATAATTGGACAAAAAATATCGTTCATAAGTTTTGAAACTAATAAAAAGTACATATACACTGTTAAGGTACAAAACTTATTTCGTTATTTTTCTTTCTTTTTTTGTAAACTGGAATCCAAGATATGATCCTGAAAAGGCAAAAGGAGATACTCATTTTCGGTATAAAGCTACCTATGATGCTCCTTGACAAGTCCACGACCAAAAAAAAAATCGTAAGTTTTGTGATTCACTAGACAAAGGAACGGTAGTAGACATGGAAGGCATTAGATCAAGGGTGATGATCGCAGTTGTTGTTGCAGTTCTTCTTGCATCCTGCTCGACGTACACCGATGCGCAGCCAAAAAGCACGTGGTTGTGCAAGGTATTTTGCGAAGTTCGTTGTGGCGGAATCCCGACGGCGGGTGAATGTATTCTTGAGTGCATGAATCGTTGCGTTAACGACAAGGCATCGCCTCTTAACAGCTGCAACGTTGGCTGCGTGATGACTTCTTGCCTTGACAACTCCGGTAAATTGTGCCTGTGATTCCTAGAGGCTAGAACTTTTAAATGTCATCGACTACGATGAGACTATTAGCATGCGAATTAACCGTCGTAGTTACACCATTATTTGATGAGTGCCGTGTAATTAGTTTCAACATATACAGGTTCAGATTTTCATCAATTTATAATTATTCATTTTACTATATGTATTTTTTTTTTCCTTTGGCAGATCCCAAGAGTAAGAGAAGCTGTGGAGATTCATGCTCCAAGGGTTGCCAAGCATCTTATGCCCAGCATTAGAATATGATCAGATTACAATCCAATTGCTATCTGCTTATCATTTATCTCTTATTATTTGATCAGACTACGTTTGAAATGTACACCGCTCTGCCTGTGCTGTTCCTCTTTTTGAGCGTAACACCGGGAATAAAATAATAATCTCAATGTTAAGCGAATTTGCTTCTCTCTGTGTATGTCCCTCTCTCCCCTCTATCTCCATCTGAACATGACGCATCTTCAATGGACATTTGAAATCGGAATACGACGTCAAAACAAACATTTCGTTGTTGGTTTCCCATGGATCAATCAATATAAAAACTCCATTCATCAAGTTCATCATTACTGTCAAGAAAGATCACAGATATCTTACAAGTAATTGTCTATTGTTTATGTCATAAAAAAAAACCCCCAAAATTATGTTGGAATACAAAAAATAAATCCAAGGTCGTCGTCGTCTATCTATGACGGCCTATAAAGATTACTGGAGCTTGACAGACCGTCGATTTTCTTATTTTTGTAATATTAGTCGGAAATTTTTATTTACAATTAATTTTGGAAGTGCCAAATGACAGAACATTACCGATATAATGAAAGCGATAAAGTTTGAATATAAGTCAATATACCATTGGGCCAAACTTTTGTATATAAGATTTAAACTGTGCAACGACCGATTGAAAATGCCCATCCATGCATATATAATACTTATTAGGCGAAGTTCCTAATAAGGATGCTGTAAAGGTGTGAATATTTCGTTTACGAATTATTATTGTACTTTTTTTCGGGTGGGGTATAAGTGTTCTTGGAAGCGTGAGGATCATGTGTAATTCGATTACTGTATACAATATATTACAACAATAATCAAGCTAACTAAGGGCGTATGTACATCCAGCGAAGATCCATCGTTTCATATTATTACATTTAGAATGTTTTTGAAGTGTCTTTATTTTATACCGATTAAAATCTTGGAATCCATATATGAAGATATTTTTCATATCATATTGTATAATAGTATGCCGTAATATGGGAAAAGAAAATTAAATAACAATTTCCGTGCATACTTAAAAAATCGACAAAATTTCACGATCTTAATTGTTAATTGGTCTAGAGTGTGTGTATATATAACATAGAAAATTATATGGATATATTTGGGTTTTCTAATTAAAATAGGCTCCTGTACTCATAAATTTTTATTTTTCTATCTATCCTCCAACTTCATCAATATTTCAGGGATAGTCTTCCAACAAGGGGTTAGCAGAACTAGGCAGTGGGCTGGCTGAACTGCTTCTTTGTCTTTTTTTTTTTTTTTCATTTTGTCGGATTGAATGGGCTCAAATTCATGGAGGAACTGACAATAATTATATTTAAAAGAAGGCAAATTTACAAATGATGTAGGACATATGCCAGGCTGCTGCTCTGTACATACTAGTGTTGGATCCCTTGATGATCGAGATCCCGATCCTAAGCCGGTTCATAATCTTAAATTTCATGCCCCAACGAGCTTCTATTTGACACTATGGGCGATTTTTTTTATTTATTTATTATTATATATTCATTTGTTGTTTTTTTGGGTTAATTGATATTCAAGATTTTTTTTTTTCTTTTGTAGAACTGATACCGAAGATATGACTTCTGAAACATCGTAAAGTTTGCGACAGTAGACACTGGGCAAGGGATTGGTAGAGCAGAAATTGCAATTGAGCATGGAGGGCGATGATCGTAATTGCAATTGTAGTTCTTCTTTCGTCCTGCTCGACACTGGCGTAGTCGATGCACAGCCATAACCAAAAGCACATGGTTCTGTAAGGTGTTCTGCGAGGTTCATTGCGGCAGCATCAAGGGGGCACCTGGTTGTATTCTTGAGTGCATGGATCGTTGCATTAACGACAAGGCATCACCTATTAACAACTGCAACAAACTGGCTTGTGATGACTACTTGCCTTGACAACTCCAGTGAAGTATAATACTTTCTACCAACGATGGTAAATTTTTCATATTAATAATGTGTCTATAGTCGATGCACATTTAAAAGTTGTTGGAACCACTGCAGGCTCAGCACTCAACATGTCTCTACTATATAATATTTGCTCAGGTATTCGGAATAGGACCAAATTACACGTATCATTCTAATTTGCCGATAGTTGTGGCTTTCTCAGGCATTTCCTGTTTATCTTTGCTCAGCAATTGTTTCTGGAATAATACAAAAATGTCAATGTTAATAGAATTTGCTTCTCTCTGTACATGTCCCTCTTTCTCCTCTAGATCGGGATCGAGATCCCGATCTTAATCTCGACCTTCCTGTCAGCATGACACATCTTCTATGGACACTGGGAATCGGAATGCAACATCATGACAAACGCTTCATCGTGGTTTTCCCATGGACTGGATCCATTTAAAAACTCCATTCATCAACTGTAGGAAAGTCACTGCAACAGAAAAACAAAAGAAGTATGTACTTTGGTCCTTAAACTTTGCCTTTGTTACCAGATTACTCAAAGTTTACCAAGAAGTCCTCCAGCTTCATTAAGATCCCCAATATCTTTGCGGTTATTATTTTACACACTTTATCACTGGGTCAGTTTCATCCTTAAGATAGCAACTTTTTCTTTTTCGATCCTGCCATCAGGCTCCTGCAAGCACCGTCAGTTGTAGCTGTCATGGAAAATCACAGATATTCTTTTTTTTTTAAATGAGATAAAAATCAAATATTCCCAAACTTAATTATACTGCAATATAAAAAATAAAATCTAAGTTCATTCTTGTCGGCCTATGATGGCCCGGATATTTACTGGAGCTTCACAGAGTTTGGCCATGGAAAATTAATAGTATTTTTCTCTCCATTTTCTTATTTTTGGAATGTCAGTTGTTTTTTTTTTACAATTTATTTCGGAAATACCAAATGACCGAATATTCCCGAGTTTTTCAACAATAAATTCTAAATTTTAAATATTTTTCTCCTTGAGTAAGATTTCAATTCAAACGACAATTTTATTAAATATCACACAACTAATTATTAATTTGTTATTTGTGCCACAGCTAAAAGAAAACGAAACTTTTTCAGTTTTATTAAATTGTTGAAATATTTGCTGTCAGATTTGATTAAAATTTTCTATGAAGCTACATGATGAAAAATAACGTGCTTTAAGGGCAAACTACGGAAGGACCAAATGAGAAAAGTTTTCCCAGACAAAGGTTGATTCTGACCCAGCACATAGGTTGGTACTAAAATAGAAATCCGTTGAAAGATTAAGGGACGAGTAATGTCCACGATACCACTACATTAACATCCAATCATGGTTAGGCCTAAAAGTGTACATTGAACTAAACGCTTTGGAATTGATTAAGCCAAATGATATTTTTTAGAACATGATTGACAAGTCAAGCAAATTTATAGGACCTCAGCTATAATTCACACCCCCCCCCCCCCCCTCTCTTTTTTCGAGCGGATATAGAATATGGTAAAAGCCTTAAAAGGCATGTGATTTTCATGGGCATATCGGAACTAAATTTCAGAAGTGAAGTCGAGTGTCAAAAAGCGTCCTTGAAAGCCAAAAAGCATATAATCATAAGCCTCAAATCGGATAGTACCGCAATTTGTTCGCATCTAGTAAGTGTGTTTGATGGCTTGAATCTGTCCAATGTACCAAATATATTCAGGTACCGAAGTGAGGTCCGAGGTGTATTTCAGTAAATTGATTCCTATCTATGTCGTCTATTGGTTTCTTAAGTTGTTCGTGATAGTTCTTCAAAATTTTTTTTTTTTTTCGGGTAGTAAAGGAGACTCATGGATCTGAATGGAAATAGGAAAAAGGAAAATAAATAAGAAAAGGAGAGTTTTACATACGAGTATCAAACTAGGACCTTTTTTTTCAAGGATTGAATGCAATGTCATTGTACCAAATTTTTTTTTCTCCTTCGTTAGTAAAAAGATCTATATAATTCCTTAAGTATTCATTTCCACAGCAATGTAAACTTCAAAAAAAAAAATCAGAAGGTGATGTCCTTATATGGTAATCTCGATGTATTTATTATTTGATGGAGACATCATACAAGGAATTACATAGAGAGAAAGAGCGCAGTGCGAAGAAAAGAAAGGGGAGAAGTTGTGTGCACATCCAATCCTACATTAAACTTTGAAAATACGTCGACTCGCAAAAGCAGAATCCCGTTTGTGGATATTCATGTCCGGAGCCTTAACGGATTTCTCCTAGATAGGGCTGATCTGCTCCCATTCCTGTTCCTGCAAGTGCAAGGTGGTAATTGCCCAGAGTGCACGTCGACCTTCAGGTCAATTACGAGCACGGAAACCTCCCTAGAGGTGTCGGCCCCTGCATTTGCCCAATACTCGACGGGGCAATCAGACCGAGTAGACACATTCAGCTTCAACAAGAGGTCGTCCTTGACCTCTTCCACTGCTTCCGTCTCGACCTTAGGAATTACTCCTTCCACCATCTCTGTCTCAACCTTGGGGTCAACCTCTTCCATCTCAGTCTCGACCTTAGGAATAACGGTGCTTGACTCCATTGATGATGAGAAAAGGTTTGGAAAAATAAACTTGGCGAGAGAAATTCAAACAGAGGTCTAATGGTTGATTGTATCTATTGAAATTCAAAGTAAAAGATCCTTTATATATTGTTTGGTGAGTGTATATTATGGCACATGTCTTCTTCTGTACATCCCAAATTATACATTCCAAAGCAATCCATCCATATTTGGTAAGTTACTATTCGATATACCATATGCGGTAAAGCGTGTAAACATTATAGTTGCACACATGATGTCGTGTGCTGCGCGGATTCACACCTCCCCGAGAACTCTTCTCGGGCCTTTTCCCTCATACGTCGACAGAAGGAAGGACCCAACCAAGAGGTATCCCCCTATGAAACTGAATCGGCATGTCCCTGTGAGATGTGACAAGAAGATTGATGAATCAGACGATTATGAGATGGAATATGTGGTAAGAAATATAAGATGGATCCATAAAAAATCTCCTCGCTCCGTGCGTGCCCCATGGGGTGCCACGCGTGAAGGACATTAGTTTCCGAGGAGTTTGGTCATCACCATGCTGGAGTTGATAGACCGCGATTGGGGGCCACACGAGTGTACTTTTCCCGAGTGCAAGTAGGCGGATGTAGCCATCCTAAGGAAGGCTCAAGGAGCCCAGTCCCATGGGGACAAACAAGTCGAACAAAGCCTACAGAATCAATAGGGCATCCTTAAAACTGTCCTAATACCCTTTTGAGTGTTGTGTCCGGCTAGGAGCCCATTTGTGGATTTTGGGCTTGTTTGAATGTGTATTAAATTGAAATGAAATCAAAGGGAAGGTTGGGAAAGGAAATGCTTATTGGTTGCGCGTCACTCAGGTGGCTGGTTAGTGGCTATAGCGGAGAGCGGGCTAGGCGCACTCTTCGATTGGAGATGCAATCGAGCTAACGATTCCCGTGGTGGGCAGGTTGAGTCATGCTTTGCCTGTAGGAGCTATCGCTTGTGATTTTTGCGGATGGAGGGCTAAGCCTCGGTGTTGAAGTTCCAGGGGGCTAGATTCTTTTGACAAAGTCTGATTGATTGCTTTAGTGAGCTTTCCCTGAAAAGATAGGAGAAAAAGTACAATGAAGGAGCATGAAGTTGCTCGAGAGTTGGGCAAAGGATGCCAAGGAACAAACTAGCCTAGTGGAGGAGTGTCGGCGGCCATTTTCACGAGCACCGGGTCGTGTCTTCCCCATCGGAATCAATTTCGTTCCTCGAGTGGGTCTTCCCTACAAAAAAGAGAAGGAACTTGAGATTAGGAGGGAGTTGGAACCTGAAGTCATGCGATAAATATTTTGATCAAGTAATTGCCAAGCATGAACCTTTTATTTTTTTTCCACAGGTGACATTTTGAAGCATCACCTATTTATGAAACTGTTACTCAAATGGGTAGTGGGGTGTCGGGGGCCATTTCCACGAACATTGGGTCGTGTCTTCCCCGGTCAGATTGACTTCATTCCTCGGGCAGGTCTTCCCTGCAAAGACTAGAAGGAACCTGAGGTTAGGAGGGCTTGCTGGGAGTAGGTTGGAACCCGAGATCATGCGATACTATTAATAGTGTATTTGGTTTTAAAGTTAAGTAGAGTTGAGTTTTGATTTTAATTGGGTTGTAATAATTGTGTTATTGAATTATGAAAAAAAATATGAAAACGTAATGAATAGTTAATAAAAAGTAATGATTGTATTGTTGGATTGTGAAAAAAAGTAATGAATAGTTGAAATAATTTAATATTAAAAATTAAATTGAATTGTTAAAAAATTGAAAAAAATGTAATAATTGTGTTGTTGATTTTTATTGTGTAGTGAGTAGAGTTAAAGTTAGAGTTAAAATTTTAAAAATGCGATTGTAAAACCAAACGGAGTGTTTTTAATATTTTGATCAAGTAATTGCCGAGCATGAACTTTTTTTTTCCCCACAAGTGACACTTTGATGCTGCGTTTGGTTTTAAAGTAGAATTTTAAAATCAGATTTTGATTTTAAAAAAGAGTGGTATAAATGGGATTCACCCTTTAACTTTATATGAGTTATTTTATTTTGTTGTGAAAAAAAGAGTGGTATAAATGGGACTCACTATTTGACTTTGTATAAGTTATTTTGTTTTGTTGTGGGTAGAATTAAGTTAAAGTATTATTTTAAAATTTTACTTTGAAACCAAACAAGCTATGAATCATCACCTATGCATGAAACTGTACTCAAATGGCCAAACTTTCGTATATAAATTCAAAATATGCATCAAAGAGGGTGCAGCACAGTAAAACACGCCCTCATATGGTAATCAAAAAATTCCAAGTTCGATACTCAATAAGACTATTTGTGACCATTTATTAACTATTTAGAATTTTTATTTCATTATATTAGGACCATTCCCTTTTAACCGAGAAAAATGCCCTTCCATGCATACTTGTTATCACTCGAAATTGATCCTAATAAGGATGCTGTAAAGATATGAGTATTTCGTTTACATACTATAAGGTCTAATAGGTCTAGTACAATGAAATAAAAATTCTTATAACTAATGAGGGGATACGGATGGTCCCACCAAATATCGAACATGAAACCTCTTAATTATCAGACGAGAACGTGTGTTACTGCGCTACACTTTCTTTGATTACGCTCCATTCAATTACTTTCCACGATATGTTACAATGATAACCACGCTTAACTCAAAGCGTATGAATGGTAATTCAAAATCTCCCCCAACGAAGATCGTTTGCTTCATATTATACATTTAGAGCTAGTCAATAATCTGTGCATACACACGGAGTATATCTTTTAATATAGAAGCAAATTGAACAAAATTATGCTCACATTAGGGAAAACGACATAATTAGTGCAAATTTTTTTATGCTCACTTTGATACTTGATAAAAAAAATTTTAATATTTTGGTATAAAAACTAAAATTGTAACAATTTTATTCATAATTCTTCAATTTTATACATTATTAGACAAAAAATTAATTTTGAATCAATGTCGTTAAGTTTTACTAATATGACTCTTGCGTAGATGTTAAGGTGTCATGTTTGAGAAGGTGGCTCCAACAAGGATGGTGGTTGGTAAGGGCGTCCCCACCTTCTTCTTCAGTCACCTTTGTTCACTCTCCCTTTATTTCATTTTTCATTTTCATTTATTTGATTTAAATATTTAAATAATTGATAATTTTAATTTCATATTATTATATTATATTTTATTTTATTTATGTTATTTTAAATTTATAATATTATTTTATTCCCTTATTATGGATCTATAAGTAATAATTCTTATATATTTAAATATTTTTCCACCAGCATATAAGATTTAATTATATTGGATAAAATTTTCACTGCCTCATTAATTTTAGAACTCAAGTTGGACTCTTCTTGCACTTTCTTCTTAGCTAAGTAACATTTACTTTGTAGATAAGTAAAATTTTCTCCATGGTTAAGTGAATTGTATATATTATTAGAGATAAATATGGATCACAAGTACATCCTAAAGTATATTAATTTTGAAATTTTGATGGAAAGTACTTGCCTGGAGACTAATAAGAAACATGCCCTTCACTTAAAACAAAAGAAATTTTGGGACAAGTTCGACATATATCTCACTAGTCGATATTTCAAAAGAAGTCGTAGCATAGTCAAATTTCTGGAGATCAAGTTTTTGCAAACTCGCTCTGTTTGAAGTTGGATTAGAAACCTGATCTAGTTAAATTTTAGAGATTGGAGTCTTTGAAAGCTCTCGCGATTTAAGTACGATGATAGATTAGAGGTGCCTACTATTCTTAAATCGAATATTGCTTGAGATATGATTGATATAATTTGCATCTATAAATCTTATATTGGAGAACTATGGTATAACTTTCAATTTTTTTTAAAAAAAAACCTTAATAAAATATTTATAATTAATTAGAATTATCAGATTAGGTCTATAATGATATTTTTCCAAGAAAAATACCCCGATTCTCTCCACCTAATCCCCCTCTCTCTCTCTCTTTTTGGTTATAAATTATATTATTTTTTCCTCAGTAGTTTTAGATACAAATTCTCAGTATTCCGTAATTAATTGCACTTATCGCGACAAAAGCACATCGATAGCAAGAGAGAATATTTTGAAAACTGGCCATAATTGGATAGAAAATATATACCATTTACAGGGAAAAAAATATACATGCCCACAAAATATATACTAGACACATACCCGTATTACGCACGAAAAATTTATAATATAATTAAATAACATAAATTATTATAAATCAAATAAAATTTGCAAGTTTCTAGATAAGATTCGATACTTCACACGGGAGAAATTTTTGGTCTTATAGATTTCTTGATGAAAGTTAATTAGGTATTCTGGAAATAATATATATAATATAATTTGAACAAAAAAGGAAGGAAAAATAGAGTGCAGATTGCATATAATTGGAGAAAGAGATCTAACGAGAGAGTGTGGACAGAAAATCATAAGTACGTCCGTGGCCAGTGGACAAGTTGTAGAGGGAAAACATGGAAGGTGTTAGATCGAGGGCGATGACCGCAATTGCGATTGCAGTTCTTCTCACATTGCCGTGCTAGATACCAACGTATGTCATTGCGCAACCCCGGCAAAAAAGCACCTGGTTGTGCAAGGTCTTCTGTGAGGTTCGGTGTGGTGGCATCCCCAATGCAGAAGCTTGCATTCTCGAGTGCATGGATCGTTGCATCGACGACGAGGCATCGCCTGTTAACAACTCGTTGCTTTAACCCTAAAAAAGGCATCGCCAGATAACAACTTCAAAATTGCCTGTGCAGATGACTTTCTTGCCACGAAAGCTCGGGTAAGACATTGTTAATTAGGAATAGAAGTAGAAATATTGGTTAGATAATGTTATTTTAAAGATTTTTTGGAATTAGAGAAAGAGAATGTAATCCAATAACGTACCTTTTCGCCTATCAATCAGTAATTTGTAAGTTTGATTTTTATGGTGAATTACTTTTTTATTATTTATTAGGATTATGATTTCTAATTCATTGTATTAGGCACGTCAACTTCATTTAAAACAAAAAAAAATAATAATAATTGTTAGAATTATGTTTTTGTTATATGTTTTACTGAAATACAGATTATAGTGTCCCGTTTATATGATTTTTTTTATGTGCAATATGTTTCCCATCGGTCGTTATTGAACGTCGTTGTGTTATATCCCCCATTTAATCGAATGCACCAACATCTGCTGACCGTAGATAACTGCATGGTCGATTATTTGATGACTTCGAGCTCTGGCAATAACTCCGATAACGCAATGACCTGATAAACTTGTGCTCATAAAATCTCGAACTACAGCCATAGCGAAGTCCATGAACAAGCCATGATTTTTCTATCATGTGTGTATATGTTTGAGTTCAATACCACACGATTTCTAAACAAGATAGCGATACTCCAATTGATGATGTTCAAACGTAAAACTCTCTTATTTTAAGAGCGAGTAGTACCATATGGACTCAATACCGTCGATATAGAAATTAGTAAACTGGAATTGGACAAGTTATTAGCCAATAAAATCGGGAAAAAAAATTTCTATCCAACAATCGAGATTAGGCCACTATCATTCTTCATATGTTACACCGAAGTCGAAGTTTTTTGGGCAAGGAAGTAGCAACCCATAAAATATGTGGTGCAAAGTGCACAGAACCAAAAAATAGGGGTAAAAAACTAATTTCTGCATTTCCCATATGTTTGCTAAATTGAAAAAGTGCCCCTTCCCCAAATCAGCGAGCCCTCCCAGCTCGTCTTCTTTCTCTTTCCCAAATTGATCAGCTCCGCTTCTCAGTGAACACTCCCTCTCTGTTCCGATTGACCGACCAGAGAGTCAAACGCTTCCATTGTTGCCGACACTGCAACGGGAGATTCAGATTTTCTGAATCACAGAACCTCTGATTTTGCTTCTAGGGTTTCTCATTCCTGCGGTCGAAGCACAATCTGGGGTCGACATTGATGTAAGCATTCCTCTTCTCTTGTATGTGTATGCTTCGTCCATTTCTAGCTGTGATGGTTTGTAGACCTCAAAGTCAGCTCATTTCTTGCTTATCATGTGACCTGTAAGAGCTATTGGAATAGGAGTTGTCTAGATTGGGAAATGCTGCTGCCATATGAGCCGCTTGGGAATTGTTCCCCAGAATTTTTATTTTTTTTTTCAATATAGGTCAATTATGAGTACATGTTGGTTGGTGGTGGCGGTGATGAGAGGTGGTAAGAAGAGATTACTTCTTTGAATTAGTGAAAATTTTAATTCCAATTGTAACAAAAACAAGTTTTTTTGGACCTTTTTTAGGAAGCGGTTTTCAGAAATGATTTGCCGAACATGTTAAGGAGTTGGTTTGTGCTTTTCTCTTATAGTAAAAATCAATTCTTAAGGTGTGAAAGGTTCCAGATTTCAATGTGATTATCAATTGACATTGACTGAGAAATTTCAGCAAAATGTTCTGTTAGAACGTTTTCTTGACGGTGTACATCCGAACATTCTTTATATCATTAGCGGCTTTACTTTGGAAGAGAAATTCTGACTTTTCGCTATGCAATGGACTAGTGGAGTGGACCTTCGCTTCGTCTGTGGCTGTATTAAATTTGCTGTTGTGTTATGCAAATTGTTGACTCACTCGTTCGACAACAACCTATGGACTCTCTTCTTTGTTCCAGGGTATGGAGATAGATTCTACACCTGTAGAAGAGGAACCGGCTGCATTATCAAGTGGGGAAACAGTAAATGGCAGTAATCTTGATAGCCATGAATCTAAAGAATCTTCACTTGATACTGAGGAACCCGTCCCCAAAGTTGGGATGGTGTTCAATACAGAGGAAGAAATTTGTGATTACTTCAAGAGATACGCATATCAACAAGGATTTGGGGTTCGAAAAGTCAGCACAAAAAGTGACACGGACAGGCAGGCAAGATACTACTCGTTAGCTTGTAGTAGAGGAGGCAAAAATCTGTCAACTGCAAAGAATTATTTGACCGCAAGGCCCTCAATCAAAACTGACTGTAAGGCCAAGATCAATGTAATTGTGAGTAGTGATGGAGGATGCACGATATCCCGTGTTTTTTTGGAGCACAATCATGCTTTGAGCCCAAAAAATTCGAAATTTCAGAGGTCTCACTGGAAGAGAGGGAATTATTCTAAGAGAAGGCTTGAGCTGAATGACCGAGCAAGCGTTCCTTTGAACAAAAATCTTCATTCTCCGGTAATTGGAATCGCGGGTTATGTGAATTCTTTGTTTGGTGACAAGGATTCCAGGCAATATGTTGCAAAGGTGGGACAGTTCAAACTTGGGATTGGGGATGCAGAGGCACTTCGTGATTACTTTGTTCGTATGCAAAGAAGAAACTCCAATTTCTTCTACGTGATTGATATGGACAGTGAGGGCCGTTTGAGGAATGCTTTTTGGGCGGATTCAAGGTCCAAGGCGACTTATGAATATTTTGGGGATGTGGTATCATTTGACACTACCTATGTAACCAGCAAATACAATGTGCCCTTGGCGTCTTTTGTTGGAGTGAATCATCATGGGCAATCTGTGTTGTTCGGAAGTGCATTGCTCTCAAGGGAGGATGTAGATACTTATGTTTGGTTATTCAGGTCGTGGATGGAGTTCATGGGCGGCCGGTCTCCAAATGTGGTAATTACAGATCAGTGTAGGCTTATTCAAATTGCAATTGCGGAAGTTCTCCCGCAGTCACATCATTGTTTTGGCCTTTGGTACATCATGAGAAAGCTTCCCGAAAAGTTGGGAGGGTTTCCCCAATATGAAGAAGTAAGAATGGCCTTTGACAGTATTCTGAATGAGTCCATGGAGCCTGGAGAGTTTGATGAGAAGTGGTCGAGAATGATCGAATATTATAATCTTCAAGGAAATGAATGGTTGAGTTCCTTATTCGGGGATCGCCGTCACTGGGCCCCAGTGTACGTGAAGAGTATATTTTGGGCGGGAAATCAAATCATGAATTCCTTCTTTGATGATTACGTTAACTCGAAGACATCTTTGAAGCAATTCGTGGAGCTTTATGACAGCGCAATGAAAAGCAAGATCGAGAAGGAAAATAAGGCAGATTATGATTCTTATTCGTCAAACTACAAGCTGATCACTGATTGTCACTTTGAGAAGCAATTTCAGGAGGCTTACACCAACAGTATTTTCAAACTGTTCCAAGATGAGTTAAAAGGAATGCTTTATTGCAATTCCGTGATGTCGAAAGCAGAAGGTGCAATATCTGAGTTTGATGTCTCTGACATACTAAGAGGAAAAGACGGAAATTCGAAGAGGAAAGTCGTGTATTTTGTGCGCTACAATGAAGCTGCATGCGACATAAAATGCTCATGCAGCCTATTCGAGTCTAGAGGGCTTGTTTGTAGACATATTGCGAAGATTTTGATCGAGAAGGATGTAAGAGAAATCCCATCCCGTTATATTCTAACTCGGTGGAGGAAAGATATCAAGCGGCGGCACTCCCATGTGACTAGTTGTTACGAGGACCGGGATTTGAGTCAGCAGAGTATGAGACTAGATAAGCTGCGCGCAAGCTTCTCTGAGGCTGCAGAGGTTGCCATCAACTCCCAAGAGAAGTACGACTTCTTATTGAAGTACATTGAAGAGGCAAAGAGAAAGCTCATGGATGCCTCAGGGTGAATTATGCAAAACTCGCGTTGTAGTCCGGTAAAATGGTCATCTTTTGCTAACTAGTAGAGGCTTCCTTAACTGATGCTGTCTGAATGCGAATTCTTTATGACATATGTACTGGTTGACAGTGAAAGTTATAGTTGCCTGCTATAGAAGATTTCTCATTAGATTTGCTGCCATAAATAACAAGCCTTAAAATTTTCGAATTCACTTGATATCTGATTGCCAAGAACAGCTGGTAGCATATTTATTACATATCTACGTATATATACATATGTATGTATATATTTAATGGGACAGCTTATTTATATAGAAATAATTATATTCTTGTTTATGGTTTGATGACAAGTTGAAATAATTGGCATGTAATATATAATATAAGATACCATACCGAGAAGAAGAGAAATCCAATTGGGATTTGAGTCTGCTGTCATTTCCGTAGGATGTGTAAATCGCATGTTCGAAAAATTTATGTGGCCGCTGAATGAGAACAAGATTCTTTCTTCTTCTTCTTCTTCTTCTTTTTTCCCCCTCAGAACAAGAATCATGTTCTTATCAGAATCGTTTTCTTATTGTAATCATGTTCTTCTTATCGGTTTAATAAGAACAAGATTCTAGTTGAATGAACGTGGAAGTACTCGAGCTCCGAAGTAACTGTTTCTAAAAACTCTATGGTTCGTCATCATTACAGCAGCTAGAACAGTAAAACTTTTGCTTCTCCTCTTTAATTAAATTAGGCGGTAATCCGCGATTTGCGTAGGATTTTTTATTGATTCTTCTTAAGAAATTTATTCGTAAATAATTTATCAAGATGTTATCAATCATCATCTATTATTAAATTATTATATTTTGATTGATCAAAATTTATTTACAATTCTGTTATTAACATATGTTTTATTTGAAGAATAAAAATAGATTATATGTAACCGAGCTAAAATCAATAATTAATTTGAGTGAACTCTAACCATTATAACGGATACTAGTAAGAGATTATTGCTATGTTATGGTTATTGGTCATAATTTACCTCGATAATGCACTGATGAACATTGAATTTGTCCATATTAGTGGCTTTTTTTTAGCGAGTTAATCATAAATCAGAGTTTATAGTATCATGACCAAATAATATAGACGGATGTATTGTCGATTTTATAATTCTCACAATTCATTCAAAGATGCTTATTTTTTTATTTTCACCTAAATTTTTTATATTATTATATGATAGAAAGTAAAGTTGAAAACAAATGTAATTGTATATAGATATTGTATGAGAGTAACATAACTTACATATAAGTATTTTAAATATTAAATATATATATTAATAGTTAAATTATTATTTTGTACTTCTAGTTAAAATCGAAATTGTAGATTTTTTTATATTCTAAAAATTATTTTATATCTTAAAGACATAATTAACTAATTATTATTTAGCGAAACGTGGGGTTCATAATTTAGATTTTAAGCATTCTCGGCAGTCAGCCACTATAATATTCTTTATATAGGACATAAACATATAGGTAAATTCGCTTAAAGGTACATTTCTGAATTTTAACCAAAATTCATTATTTTAGTATATTCAATAAAGTTGGAGAACTATAAATGTATATGAATATATATATATATATATATAAGACTAATATGATTAAGCATAAAATTTAACCCAATGCACCTGCGTTACATGCGGAAATTCATATATAAGAAATGTTGACAAATCAAATAACTAGAGAGGATTCAAATTTTTTAAGATTATTTTAGTTAAATTCTGAATAAATTATTTAGTAGAAGAACAAAACAACTATCTATATATCTATACGTATATATAATTATAAAAGTCGAAACGAAATGCTTGAGAATGCCACATAGAACGTAGATAATTTAAAATTGAGTGACTCTTGGAATTTTCACCAATCACAATGTAAAAAATGGTGTGATATTATTGAGCCATCATTCATAGAACTCTAAATATTCTTCAGTTATGAAAAATGATAAAATTAAAAAAAAAAATAAGTATTTGTTTATACATATTCTTAGAACTACGAAAATCTTTTCTTTGAAAGCACAAAAATATGTAACTAATTATTTTGTATTACATCATCAATATATGAGAATCAAAAGAACTTTAATCAAAATAAGATTAATAAGAAATAAATCTAAACTAAATTTATGGTTACAAATTAAAATATATATATATATAGTTGTAATGGTACTATCCGCACTTTTTATTAACTATTAGAATTTATATTTTATGGTATTAGGCCTATGAACCTCCTTTATGACTGAAAAAAATATATATATTCTTCATAGATTATTGGGGAAAAAAACTTCCTTATAAACATGGTGGATTCACAATCCACTGCCTAGATCCACTTGGCTACATCAACAAACAGTCATTAAGCAATCATTGAAGAACATTTGTTAGTCATGGACAACTTATATCTTCTATAAACTTTATCTCATCAGTGGTCAATTATCTTTTTAATATACAAGCCCTTCATTTAGTTCAATATAAGACCATAAGTGGTCAATTATCTTTTTAATATACAAGCCCTTCATTTAGTTCAATATAAGACCATAAGTGGTCAATTATCTTTTTAATATACAAGCCCTTCATTTAGTTCAATATAAGACCATCTCCATTGGGCAAGAGATGCGTGCCTCTCCACGCCACGTGGCGTATGAAGGTCACGCGTTTCTCTCATGTGTAGTGGTCTATCTGCAGAGAGACACCTCGGGGGAAATCCAGGATTGCCATGTAATAGCTCTGCTATCGCTGCTATAGTAACTTTTTATTTTTTTATATAAATGAAGAGAGCAAAGAGACGGTGGCTCTTGCTGCTGCTGGCCACATGGAGGCTATGGGTCACGCATTTTAAAGCAAATTTTTTTCTTTTTTATAGAATAATTAAAAACTGCGAAACTATATTGGAGACTCGATGAGAGACCGACTATTGGAGTTTTGAGTATCTCATTTTCTTGAATGAGATTTTGTTTAATGTGACGTTTATGTGGCGAAAATCGAACCCAATTTAGAGACCCATAAAATTTCTACCGGTGGAGATGGTCTAAGATAAGGTATAGATCAATTAGCCCAGTAATTAGGAGACGTGATAGTAGAAAAGAGAGTTCGGGGTCGGCCCAAGTCAAGTCCAACTCCAATCAGCTTGACCTTGATCCTTTTTTCCCTCTCTCTTTTTTTTTTTTTTTGCCCCTTGGGCTGAAGGTTGACCTTGACTTTGGGATATATCAGGTTAAAAAACGACGTTGGGCTAGAATTAAGAGTTCCTTCAAATCTAATTAACCCCGTCAGAATTAGTTTAGAGAACCTTAGGTTGCAATTGAGTATCATACAAAGAACCTTCTGTTGGAGAGAAGCAACTACGAATTTCGTGATTCAGGTTTCCCTTTCTGGTTTATTCCTTCCAGAGGTGCAGTTTTTGTTGCTCGATTAGCACCATTTGGGATCGCAAGAATCTCCTTGTATCACAGTATCACTCACTCTATATGCATGAAGGACAACGAGTTATTTTAATATCGGCTGCATAGTATGTATCTAGTTCAAAGGGAGATGGTTAGCAAGACCTTTAGTCAAAGGAAAAAAAAAATTGGATTCTTCTCTCTTGGACCTAGAAAAGTTTGTAGAAATAAAATTCTACGAAAGAAATGCATTTTTTGTGTAATTAATGTCACTGCAGCATCTTGATGATGCGGCACACAGAGCAAGAAGTGTTAACAATTAGATTTTATATTGAATGGAAATGGAACGTATTGCTTAAGGTATTATGCTTTTGATTTATCATATTTTTATTAAAGAGACTCGATAGTTTTTCGATTGCAATCTTGAGCGGGCATGGATGCTTGTTCCCAAACTTTTTTTTTAAGGACAATCGTGGTACCAATCCATGGCTGGAAGCTTGGATTATTTGTTTCCAAAAAATATATATTTATGAATTCTCGAGAAGTTGTCTAAAGGATCGAGGTAACTAATGCTTTTTTCGACTCGATAATCTCTCATATTGCAATATGTATCGATTATGTCCACTTAAAAGAATTTAATCATTCATTATTTGAATACATGTTTTTTTTCATATGCAATTGTCGTGCTATCTAAATAACCTCGCAAACTGATGCTTATCCGATTCGGTAATCTCCCGGACCGCAATTATGTATTGATCATATCTATTGATTTTCGAAAATAAAAATTTGGAAGTAATTTAAAAAGGAAAAAGGAAAAATAGAGAAAGAAAAATCAAAATTCGTAATTTCGCGAAATTGGTCGGTCCAACTCCAATCAGCTCGACTTGCGTGTCCATATCCTTTCTCTATATAAATCCACAAGCCTCCCCCTTTTACCCTCTCGTCTCTCTCACTCCGCTCAACAATTCGCCCAAAATCGAACCTTAAATCCCTCTGTTTGCTCCTCAGATTCTGCTAGGGATTGTTGTCGGCTTCAATGTTTGGGCATCAATCACTGATTTTGGTGTGAAATTCTGCTCCCTTGAATTTATCGTAGCCAACAACCGTAGCACCTCGAAATTCCGCGCTTAGTGGGACTGCACAGATGATGGAGAACAATAACGGGAGACCGGCCCCACCTGGCGGGGGCGGTCCCGGAGGCGGCGGCGAGGCTGCCCCGGAGGGCGATGACTGGAGGAATCATTTGCCTCAGGAGTCGAGGCAGCGGATAGTCAACAAGATGTAAGCGTTTGTACGCTATATTCTGGATTCTGTTTAGGTGTTTGTGCAGTCCGGAGAATTGACGCCAAGAATATGACAAAAGGAGCTCAAAAGATCGAATATTTTTAACAATAAACTCGATGCTAAATACTCTCTGAGATGCGGTTTCCTGTAGTCTCTCGTGAACTGAGTCCTTGGATAGGGTTATGTGGAATGAGGGATTTTAACACTGTGCTTGATGTTTCTTTCTTCCTGCTCTGATAATTATCCGGGTAATGCTTCAAGTTCCTTCCTTTGGCTGGAAGTAGGCTACATGGAGGAGAATTTGGAGTTCTTTATTTTTCCCAGATTCTTGAACAGAAAAATCTTATGTAGCTGAAAGCTTGTAGGGTTGATCGGTCAAAGCTTGAACTTTCTATGTCGTTTATGCTTAAATGAATGGCAATTCAATGCCATTAATTTCATAAACCGTTATTGTTCTTCTTGAATTTGCTCTGTGCTTGTTATGTTTGTTTAGATTAGATAGGTGACTGTCAGAATTAGTTTAGAGAACCTTAGGTTGCACAAAAGGCGTACAAGGGATTCTGTTGGAGAGAAGTAACTATAAATTCCTGACTCAGCTTTTCTTTTCTGATTTGTTCCTTCCAGAGGTGCGGTTTTTGTTTCTCGATAAGCACTATTTGGCATCGCAATAATGTCCATGTATCTCTTTATATGCATGAAGGACAATGAATTAGTGTAATATCGAGTACGTAGTATGTATCTTGTTCAATGGGAGATGGTTAGTACGACCTCAAGTCAAAGGATAAAACATATGGGTTCTTCTCTTCTGATCTAAAAGAGTTTGGAGAAATAATTAATGTCACTGCAGCTTGTTGATGGTGTGGCACATTGGGCAAGAAGTAGTAGTAGTTAGATTGTTATATTGAATGGAAAGGGGAGATATTGCTTAAGGTATTATGCTTGTGCTCTTTTCATATTTTCATTGACATTGATTTAGGAAGTGATGGTAGACTCATATAGAAGAAACTAACCCTGAAAACAGTTCTAAATTACCATACTCATTGGAGTTTCTTGTAGCTATATCTTTTTTATTATTGATATAGATTGTAGATTTCCATTGCATGCCTCATCCTATAGAGACCCATTGTTTTTTAATTGCAATCTTGATAGGGCATAGATGCTTGTTCACAAACTTTAGTTTGTTTATGGACAATTGCAGTAGCAAGCCATGGCTGGAAACTTGAATTTGTACTTCTTGGGACTGACGAAGTTGTATTTATTCTTATATGTAATTTGTGCTTCTCTAATTCTTGCACTCAAGTTCATTGGCCCCTAAAACTGCAACAGCTTGTTCTCTCTTGGACAGAGTAGTGAATAAGATATTTACAGTAGTAATTTCTTGTGGGAAGACGCACGGGTCAATTATTTTACCTTAGTTTGATGTGGCTTTTGATGTTAGTTTTTGGAAATTATCCTTTTATTTATTTTCTTATGTGAAAGATAATTTTCATTAATTCTTAAAATTTGGTCTTGGTTTATATATTTGATAGGCCCTTTTGTGCGGATAATGCTTCATTTTGTTGCGGTGTAATTTTATATCGTGCTTACTACGTTCCTCAATAAATTGTCTTAAATGTAGAATGGAGACTTTGAAAAGGCATCTTCCATTTTCTGGTCCAGAGGGATTGCACGAACTAAGGAAAATAGCCGTTCGGTTTGAGGAAAGGATTTTCCATGCTGCCGCGAACCGGGTCTGTTTGCCCATAATTTCTTTGATTAACACAAGCTTTCTTTATTATTAGGCAAAATAGATAAATCTGTATTTATATAAAATTTAAAGGTACTTATATTAAAAAAAAATTGTAAACGAGTTTATGCTTCTAAATGTATGAGAGTCGCTAATTTTATAATTATACTTGTAGTAGTCTTTTTAAATGTAGACACAGAATCACAGATTTGCATTTATTATTGCACATAAGTCCATTTATCAATTATTAATAAACTTCGGTATCTTTCTTTTTCAGCCCGATTATTTGCGGCAAATATCTTTAAAGATGCTGACCATGGAGACAAAATCTCAAAATTCTGTAGCCAATTCTATGCCCTCTGGTTCTGCTGGCAATAGCAGTGAGCCTCCTGATTCAGGTAACAATTTTGGTGCTTTAGTAATGAAGAAAAAAAATTTCAGTTTACATTTCATTGAGAAGTGAAGTTGGCCTGAAAAAAGGTCAGGCCAGCCTTCCCCCCCAACCCCCCAAAAAAAAAAAAAAAGGGGTCCGGCCAGCCATGATTGTTAGAATCGCGATTCGAATCGTAGAATCTTACGATTCTACGATTCAAGGGGTGGTTACCGATTCCGATTCCATGGCATGAATCGAGAAGGTAGAATCGTGACTGAATCGCGATTCGAATCGCAGAATCGTAGAATCAGACCGATTCTACGATTCTAGTTTCAACCTAAAGTCATATGCCCCCTCTCTCTCCCCCCTCATCTCTCTCATTGTGCAACAGTATTGCTCATTGGTTCTATTATTTTATGAAAAGTTTGAAACTTATCTCCTGACTGTAAGTGATAAGGACTTGGAAAGTTTCTGGAACTGCTTCGAATTGAGTTCCGGCCAATTCCTGATTGTCGTATGGTTTGAGATGATTTATGCTGAAATTTTATCTACTTTTTTAGGTGCAAAGATGATTCCAAAAAGGAATATACCAAGAAGAAGTTAGGGAGAAAAAACAACTTCGCTTATAAGATTCGTGACCATGGTACTATATCAATTTTCATTTGAGGCTTATCACCGAAAAAAAAAAATTCATTTGAGGTTGTTATAGTGGGAGCGTTCTCTTGTGAAGACTAAGCACCATCTGATTTTGACGAACGAAATAAAAAGCAACAAGATTTATCATTTGATGTTTACTTCTACTATTTCTGACATGGGATTTGGTGTGTGTATATATATATATATATATATGTTTTTTTTTAAATATAGGTAGAATTTTACGATTCACGATTCGATTCTACGATTCACGATTCCACGACCCTCGACCGATTCTAGGTAGAATCGCGATTCTGACAACCTTGCGGCCAGCTTTATCGAGGCTAAGCTGGCCTCATGTGAGGTTTTATCATCCCTGATCTTGGTCTTGAGGAGGCTGGTCGGAACTTGCGGGGCCTGAAACTAGCCTCATAGAGGCCATTGGACACAAGAGTTTGGTGGCTGGTGGAGATAGGATGTTATCATCATAACAGAAAAAGGATATTGGGCGTTTTCTTTATTGGGGTTTGCAAAATGTTGTTCTATTTTCGTTTCTCTGGGAAATTGTAATTGGAGTGGTAGCAAAGGCCGCCCTCCATAACCTGCCATAATCCGCAACCCAAACCACCTCTAAATGCTTATTGCTTACCTGTGCATATCATGACATAGAAATTAGGAATGGAGATGATATCAAAGATACTTGTCATGCATATGCTCATCCTTTCTCTTTGATGGAGCTATTAATCGACCTTTGTTTCTTTTCTTCTGGGGCGTCCTATCATCTGTTATGTTAAAGGGAAAATGCCACTTTAATTCATTGAAGTTTCGGTTGGTTGTTGCTATGCCCATTAAAGTTTTATGTTGTGTCATTTCACTCATTCATGATATATTAGAATCGTATCAGTTTACCTCCTGTTACTAAGCAATTGATATTGACCGAAAACTGTCATGTTCCTTTAAAGATGGGCCAAATTGTCTACCAAATATACTCTGTTAAAAAAAAATAAAATTGCTTGTGAATCTTTTGTCCCCTTCGCTCACAAAACAATCCATCGTTGATCTCTGTGGGTCAATTATAAACCCTGAACCCATATTCCCTTGCTCTTTTAAGATGACGAACCTTGATTTATTGTGAAATTACATCAATTTGTTATATTCTTTTTAACTCCTTTCCTTGATTTACGGTGTTGATTCAAATTTAACAGCTGCGGCGCTCGCAGAGTTGCATCTTGAGGACTGATTGGCGATCATGGTTGTACGGTACAAGCAGCAAATCCCAAAAACATGAGCAGGTGAAGCTTTCAATTTCTTTTGAATATTGAGGAATAGGAACTTTCATGTTGATTATCGTTTTGAACTGTTATTAGCGATATTTTCTAGATTTAATTACTTTTTCGCAGATAAGGAGGGGAACTTGCTCAAGGGATATGACGAATTTCTTTTGAATATTGAGGAATAGGAACTTTCATGTTGATTATCGTTTTGAACTGTTATTAGCGATATTTTCTAGATTTAATTACTTTTTCGCAGATAAGGAGGGGAACTTGCTCAAGGGATATGACGAATTATCTAAGATGGCTATGTTCTTTTGAAATAGTTTTCCGTAATCAAGATGGAACAACTTTTCAAATCTGTCTCCGTTAATATTTAAAGATTCGTGTTGGTTTCAGCTTGAACGAACAAATATTACTATTGGGAAGTTGATGTTATCTTTTTTAGGTGTTTTTGGGACCTAGAAATAATTGGTATGTACTGGGGTCTAAGTATTAAATGAAAACTCCGATTCTGCTGCAAAACCGCGATAGAGAAAGGCTCAGCCTCAATAGATGGCTTGTCCTGAATTTTTCTCCAGCATTTTGATGGCCTCGAAGAGATACGAATAGATGGCTTGCGGTAGGGGCCTTAACGTCGACCACCCCCCAATTGGAGTGGTCAGCAACAGCTCCTCCTGACTATTAGCTAGCTACCTTTTTTTTCATAATTTTTTTTAAAAAAATGTGGGATCCACTCGCCGATTATTGTGAGCTACGTGGCACTATTACGTACAAGTTAGCAATTGCCGATTAAAATTATTGGAGATATTGACAGTGTGCTAACATTATTATTAAATCGGTAGTTTGTGATAGTTAAAGAAAAAAGTTCGTGCTAAAATAATTAAAATGTGAAAAGTTTAGGTTTTTTTTTGTTTAAAATAATACACTTCACATTTCTATTTTAAAGATCTTAATTGGTAGTTGAATTAAAAAACGTGATTTTTTTATTTCAAAAGATTTAAATTAAAAAAAGAAAACACTGATTCTGTGAAGATTCGATTTGAATCATTTTATGATATTTATATAAACCTATAAAGAGGAATTCCAAGCACAAACTATGATTGATCTTGTTCTGGAAAATATATTGATGTCACTAAAGATAACATATCCGGCTCTCAAAAAATATATTTACTATTAGATGTAAATGTGAGTTCTACAATTCATTTTTTGTCACCTATGTCGGCCTAAATAAAATTATGTATTTTTTTGGTTCTATAATATTGTTATATATCATATGAAAATTCTGAAAAATTTATACCAAACGTATCTAAATTATATAACACTGCAATTAACTCGCGTGAAGCCACAGTGGAAAAAATTTCCCTTCCAATATTTTAGTTCATCGTATTAGTTCATGTAATAGCTAATTTAGAGTATAACTAACACTATAATAATAATTAAGAGTAGAAATTATTTTTTCGCCAAAAAAAAAGAACTCTCGAGATGCTGTCCAAAGGACCGAGCGAACTGATGTTTTCTTCGACTCGATAATCTCCCAGACTGCAATTATGTATCGATTATATCCGCTTATAAGGGTTCAATCATTCATTATTTGGATACATGTTTCCCCATATGCAATTGTCGTGCTATCTAAAGAACCGCGCAAACTCATGCTTATCCGATTCGACAATCTCCTGGACCGCAATTATGTATCGACCATATCTATTGATATTCAAAATAAAAAATTCGGGAAATAATTTAAAGAGAGAAAAAGGAAAAATAGAGAAAGAAAAATCAAAATTCGTATTTTTCGCAAATTTGGTCGGTCCGACTCCGATCTACTCGACTTGCTTGTCCATATTCGTCCTCCATATAAAATTCGCCCAAAATCGAACCTTCATCCCTCTGGTTGCTCCTCAGATTCTGCTAGGGATTGTTGTAACCACATATAATTTGAAGTTCTTTATAGAAGATTTCTCATTGGATTTGCCGCCATATATAACAACCTTAATTTATTGAATTTATTAGGTATCTATACTATTTAGTATTTATATAAGGAAAAGTTGTCTTTTGTAATTGTCAAGCTCATAAAAATACAAAATAATAATAATAATAATAATAATGAAATTAGTTAATCACCCACTCGTCCTCCATATAAAATTCGCCCAAAATCGAAGCTTAGATTCATCTGTTTGCTCCTCAGATTCTGCTAGGGATTGTCGTCGGATATTTGGCGATCAATCACTGATTTTGGTGTGGAATTCTGCTTCCTTGAATTTATCGTAGCCAACAACCGCAGCACCTCGAAATTCCGTGCTTAGTGGAAGGGATTGCACAGGTGATGGAGAACAATAACTGGAGACCGGCCCCACCTAGCGGGGGCGGCGGCGAGGCTGCCCCGGAGGGCGATGACTGGAGGAAGCATGTGCCTCAGGAGTCGAGGCAGCAGATAGTCAACAAGATGTAAGCGTTTGTTCGCTTTATTCTGGATTCTGTTTAGGTGTTTGTGCAGTTTGGATTTTGTCACCAGCTCACACGGAGAATTGACGCCAAGAATATGACAAAAAGAGCTCAAAGGATCGAATTTTTTTAACAATAAGCTCGATGCTAAATACTCTCCGAAATGCGGTTTCCCGTAGTCTCTTGTGAACTGAGTCCTTGGATAGGGTTATGTGGAATGAGGGATTTTAACACTGAGCTTGATGTTTCTTTCTTCCTCCTCTGATATGCTTCAAGTTCCTTCCTTTGGCTGGAAGTAGGCTACATTGAGGGGAATTTGGAGTTCTTTATTTTTCCCAGATTCTTGAACAGAAAAATCTTACGTAGCTGAAAGCTTGTAGGGCTGATCGATCAAAGCTTGAATTTTCTATGTCGTTTATGCTTGAATGAATGGCAATTCAATGCCATTAATTTCATAAACCGTTCTTGTTCTTCTTGAATTTGCTCTGTGCTTGTTATGTTTGTTTAGATTAGATATGTGACTGTCAGAATTAGTTTTGGGAACCTTAGGTTGCACACAAGGGGTACAAGGGATTCTGTTGGAGAGAAGTAACTATGAAGTCGTGACTCAGCTTTTCTTTTCTGATTTGTTCCTTCCTGAGGTGTGGTTTTTGTTGCTCGATAAGCACTATTTGGCATCGCAATAATGTCCATGTATTTCTTTATATGCATGAAGGTCAATGAATTAGTATAATATCGATTACATAGTATGTATCTTGTTCAGTGGGAGATGGTTAGTACGACCTCTAGTCAAAGGATAAAAGATATGGGTTCTTCTCTTCTGATCTAAAAGAGTTTGGGGAAATAAAATTCTTTCGTAGAAGTGCAGTTTTGAGTAGTTAATGTCACTGCAGCTTGTTGATGGTGTGGCATATTGGGCCAGAAGTGGTAGTAGATTGTTATATTGAATGGAAACGAGAGATATTGCTTATGGTATTATGCTTGTGCTTTTGTCATATTTTCATTGACATTGATTCATGAAGTGATGGTAGACTCATAAAGAAGAAACTAACCCTGAAAAAAGTACCATACTCATTGGAGTTTCTTGGAGATAATTCTTTTTGATTATTGATATAGATTGTAGATTTCCATTGCATGCCCCATCCTGTAGAGACCCATTGTTTTTTAATTGCAGTCTTGATAGCGCACAGATGCTTGTTCACAAACTTTAGTTTGTTTATGGACAATTGCAGTAGCAAGCCATGGCTGGAAACTTGAATTTGTACTTCTTGGGACTGACGAAGTTGTATTTATTCTTATGTGTAATTTGTGCTTCTCTAATTCTTGCACTTAAGTTCATTGGCTTCTAAAACTGCAACATCTTGTTCTCCCTTGGACAGAGTAGTTAATAAGATATTTACAGTAGTAATTTCTGGTGCGAAGATGCACGGGTCAATTAATTTACCTTAATTTGATGTGGCTTTCGATGTTAGTTTTTGGAAATTATCCTTCTATTTATTTTCTTATGTGGAAGATAATTTTCATTAATTCTTAAAATTTGGTCGGTTTATATATTTGATAGGTCCTTTTGTGCGGATAATGCTTCATTTTGTTATGGTGTAATTTTATATCGTGCTTACTACGTTTCTCAATATATTGTCTTAAATGTAGAATGGAGACTTTGAAAAGGCATCTTCAATTTTCTGGTCAAGAGGGATTGCACGAACTAAGGAAAATAGCAGTTCAGTTTGAGGAAAAGATTTTCCATGCTGCTGTGAACCAGGTTTGTTTGCCCATAATTTCTTTGAATAAAACAAGCTTTCTTTACATCAGGTGGGCAAAATAGATAAATCTGTGTTTATTTAGAATTTAAAGATACTTATATTTAAAAAAAAGAAGAGTAAAGGAGTTTATGCTTTTAAATGTATGAGAGTCGCTAATTTTATAATTATACTTGTAGTAGTCTTTTTAAATGTAGACACAGAACCACAGATTTGCATTTATTATTGCACGTAAGTCCATTTATCAATTATTAATAAACTTCAGTATCTTTCTTTTTCAGCCCGATTATTTGCGGAAGATATCTTTAAAGATGCTGACGATGGAGACAAAATCTCAAAATTCTGTAGCCAATTCTATGTCCTCAGGTTCTGCTGGCAATAGCAGTAAGCCTCCCGATCCAGGTAACAGTTAGAGGCCTGTTTCATGCTTGATGCTACGAAAGCATTGGTGCTTTAGTAATGAAGAAAATTTTCAGTTTCCATTCCAGTGAAAAATGAAATTGACTTGAAATCCTGATTTGGATTTGAGGAGGCTGGATCAGACTTTGAGGAGGCTGAAATTAGCCTCATCAAGGCCATTGGACGCTGGAGTTGGGGTGGGTTGAGATGGGATTATATATCATCATAACATAAAAACGATATTGGTCCACTGGGCATTTTCTTTAATGGAGAAAAGCCAGTTTCTCTTTGATATTGTAATTGAGGAAGAGCCAGTTTCCTGGTTCTGGTTGCGAACACAGCCTTAAATGCTTCCTGCTGATTGTGCTTATCAAGAGGAGATATTAAAATATGTACGAGAAATTAAAAAAAAAATAATCGTCATGTGTTCATGATTTCTCTTTGATAAATCTATAAATTAAACTAGATTCTTTTAGCATTCTATCATACATTATGATAACTGTACCTTTATTATTCATTTGCACTAGTTATTGGAGCTTTTAACTCAATACTGCATATATTGCATTAGCTTATAACAATTTTATCCATTCTAGGGGGATTTCTTTCCATTAGGTTTTTCTGCGTTTTTGGTGCAGTTCAGCAAATAATGACATGAAAAGGTTGCATGTCTGCCCTTGTTTATTTGATGTGGGTCCTTTTTTGTTTCTTGACAATTCTTATGAAGTACCGTTCTAATTATATATACAAATTAAAGCATCTAGGATACAACTGTGCTGCAGATCCATTTCTTTTATCTATGACCCAAAACTGTCATGTGCCTCACATGTGCCTTTTAAGATGGGCAAAATTGTCTACTGAATATACTCCGTTAAAAAAAAAAAAATTGCTTGTGAATCTTTTGTCCCCTTCACTCACAAAACAATCCATCGTTGATTTCTGTGGGTCAATTATAAACCTTGAACCCATATTCCCTTGCTCTTCTAAGATGACGAACCTTGATTTATTGTGAGATTACATCAATTTGTTATATTCTTTTTAACTCCATTCCTTGATTTACTATGCTGATTCAAATTTAACAGCTGCGGCGCTCGCTGAGTTGCATCTTGAGGACTGACGGGTGATCATGGTACAAGCAGCAAATCCGAAAAATATGAGCAGGTGAAGCTTTCGATTTCTTTTGAATATTGACGAATAGGAACTTTCATGTTGATTATCGTTTTGAACTGTTGTTAGCGCTATTTTCTAGATTTAAGTACTTTTTCGCAGATAAGGAGGGGGACTTGCTCAAGGGATATGACGAAGTATCTAAGATGGCTATGTTATTTTGAAGTAGTTTTCCGTAATCAAGAAGGAACAACTTTTCAATCTGTCTCCGTTGGTTAATATTTAAAGGTTAGTGTTGGTTTCAGCTTGACCAAACAAATATTACTATTGGGAAGTTGATGTCATCTTTTTCAGGTGTTTCTGGGACCTAGAAATAATTTGTATGTACTGGGGTCTAAGTATTAAATGACAATTCCGATTCTTCTGCAAAACCATGATAGAGAAAGGCGTAGCATCGACATATGGCTTCTCCTTGATTTTTCTCCAGCATTTTGATGGCCTCGAAGAGATACAAGTCCGGAATGGAGGAGGAGCAGGAGGAGCTTCCCCCCCCACCCTCTGTTTTGATAAGTGAGGAGCCATCTTTTTAGGGTGAATTGCGGGGGCTGAGGCTTGATTATGAAATACAAAGTCGGGGCACTTATAACATCACTAAACAATAGGGAATTGCGCCCAGATGGAGAGTGGTTAAGAGAGTGATCTCCTAAATGTTGTGAAAATGCATAATTAGCAAGTCAGTCTGCACATGTGTTGCCCTCCGATTACATGTGTTGCACCAATATTATCCAGAGTCAATTAATAAGAGCTCTAATGTCTTGTCAAAGGCTTTCATTCTAGTTGCACATCACTTGAAATGAATAGAGCCGGTGAGCAATTATTTCGGAGCCTACTTTGAGGATAATCCTTCAAGCTCCTAAATCCCACGCCAAAGTTAGTATTGTCCTTGCTCCCCACATCTCTGCTGTGATCGTCGAAGCAACTCCAATATTCTGAGCAAAGCCTCTAACCCACCTCCCTTGGTGTCTCTTAGCAATCCACCTGCACCTGCCATACTCGGGGGACCCTTTGCAGCTCCATTGGTGTTGAGTTTCAGCCACCCTGAGTCTGGCGGGATCCAACCAATATTCCTCACGGTTCTCTTGCTCGATGAATAAGAATGAGTGTTGTTCGAACAAATGTGAGCAAATTCAAACCCGCTTCATCAGCTGGACGATGAAACTAGGTGTCGAAGATTATTTTGCTGCATCGCATCAACTCCAGATGAGCCAGCAACCAACACCAAATATGCACGTCTGCGGTGCACCATTTTATTCGAACTTGCTGCTAGAAAGGTGCTTGAGCAGCCAGCCCTCCCTGTTGTCAGAAAAGAAGGTGATCATGCCTCTTCCAACTAACAACTGCTGCCGCATTTGCTGAACTGAGGGGCAATCCCTCAATTCGTGAAGAATGGACTCATCATCAGCCTTACAAATCGAGCAAAGTGTGGAGTCAGTCATGCCCCTTTGTACTCTCAATTCATTAATGAGAAGGCGCCCATAACCCACACCATGAAAAGTTCCTCACTCGTGGAGGACCTTTCCATCTCCATATAAATTTCCATAGCAGGTTGTCGGCTGCAATGATGTCGTTTGTGAATAGCTTGTGAGCTGACCCCACTGGTTCCTAAGTCCAGAACTGATCTGCTTTCTGAGATGGGGTTTTGAGACGAAGCAGAGAGAACAGACGAGCAAACATTGAGCTATTTCAGCCTGGAAATGGAGAATTTCTTTTCCTTTTTTTTTTCCCTACAGTATCTGTTAATAGATTCTTGAACAAACATTGATTCTAACTCTCAGAATCATTTGACGATTTTGAATCTCTTTCAAGCTCCGCACACAAACTTCCTCGGAGCTGCAGAGATTGCTGTAAACTCCAAAGAAAAGTTCGACTTGGTAATGAAGTACATAGAAGATGCAAAGAAAAAGCTTATGGTTGCCTCGGCCCTCCGGCGAGTAACGCAAAACAGGCATCATACTTCGATAAAATGTTCATCATATGCTAACTAGTAGAGGCTTCTCTTAACTCATGCTGTGTGAATGCGAATATCTTTTAGACATATGTGCCGGTTGCAGTGAAAATTACTGTTGCTGTGCCCTAGAAGATTTCTCATTAGACTTGCTGCCATTTGTAACAACCTAAATTTATCGAATTCATTCGGTATATATACTAGAGGATGACCCGAGAGTACAATTTGAAAAGAAATTTCTAAGAAACTCATTCATTTGTTAGATGTCAACATTAATATCGTCAATACGGTCCGTGTGCATGCTTATTTCGTATTCTCTTAACTTGAATTATATTCATAGAGTTCTTTTTCTTAAAAAATAATAATAAAATTATTAGAAACTTTTATATTAAATTAAAAAAAAAGCCACGGTTGATGATTTAGGGAAGAGAGAGAAAGAGAGAGAAGAAAAAAAGATGGAGAGAAAAGTGGGAAAGTGGATAGTTATTGTGATGAAATTACAATCACGTCCTTCAAAATTATACATAAACTTTTAAGGGTAGAAATTGATATTTAAAGTTAGACAAAGGATTGTTCCTCTATGATAGAATAATTATAGATAATTTGTCAAGAACACCTGGTATGATATCTATATTTTTACCTATATATATGTATCCTATATTATTATTTAAGCAGGAGATCAGTTTTATAACTACTTTCTAATTTATATGATGGTTAAAAAGTTCAAGATCAGTGAAATTTATGCTCCACCTCTTCGATCGAATGACATGGAGCGATGGAGTCGTTTTATGTTGCCAGCAAAAGCTTTTAATATCATGTTTGAACATCATTGACCTCTTTGGAAGCTCATCGTTTGCATCAACAATAAGTCAACAAGAAGCTCGGAGGTTGATGGCTCTAAAAATTTTATTCCGCAATCAGATTGTTATTACTTTCTGTCTCAAGATTTTGGCCCAAAGGACCGAGTTAACTGATGTTTTCTGGTCTTCAGATTATATTATTTTTTTCTTTATTAAATTTAATCTCCTATTCTTACTTTTATTTTCTCACTGTTAATATTTTTCCACGGTAGTCGCACAGTACGTGTGGGTATATTCTAGCATAAATGATGGTGGAGATATTGTGAGACTAGTGTGACAGCATTAGAATGCCTTGATTGCTTAATTGAATTTTTTCAGATTTTTGAACTTGTTTTTTGTTTTGAAATTTTAATAAAAACGAATTTTAGATTTTTAAAATAAATTTTATCATATGAGTCAGGTAGAACAAAATATTGTTATGTTTTTTCTCATTAAGTACTGTTAGTTAGGAAAGTATTTAATAAAAATTGTTTTTTAATTTAAATTAAATAAATATTTTTTTTATTTCTTGAGCTTTTTTTTTAGTTTCTTAGTAAATTTTAATTAAGACTGAACTTTTTCTCAAAAGCATTTTCATTTTTATAATGGGATTTAGATATAAATATAGTTATGGAAATATTTTATGAAACACGCTTTTCATAATTTTATATTTTATAAATATTTTTATTTTTTGAAATTTTAAAATTTTTAATAATCTATCTATCGATCTATCTATCTACCTAATAAAACGAGGTTGTGGTGGGTTACTCAATTGCTCTCAAAATTTTTATTTTTGGGCTTTTTATTTCTTTACGTACTTTTGAGTATTTTTAATAATATTTAATTAATTTAATTTATTACTTATTATTACGAATTATGTGACAGGTTACTAATGTTTTAAACTAGGGTTAATAACAAAAAAGAAACGCAAAATTTTCACATTTTAATAATTTTAGCACGAACTTTTTTTTAACTATTAAATCACAAACTACAATTTTGATAACAATATTAATACACCGTCAATTTATCCATTTATTTTAACCGAAATTATTGACATGTACATAACAATGTCACATGACTTATGGAGATTCATTGAGTTCCACATTTTGAGAAAAATAAAAAATTCTGAAAATTTTAAAAAATAACAAAAAAAAAAAAAGAAAGCTTGAAATGAGGAGGAGGGGATGTGGCTTCCGATGGGGGCCTTGATGTTGGCCACTCCCCTCCCCTACAATTAGGATCGCCGGAAACAATTTCTCTTCATTGCCTGCCAGTTATCTTTTTTTTCCCAATTTTTTTTAGGGGTTTTTATCTAAAATGACCCATGATTTGTCCGTTTTGTCAAATCTATCATATTTTTTTTGTCAAATCTATCTCATGCTTTACTTTTTGCATCAAATCTATCCCAGCATTATCTTTTCCGTCAACATATAACGGCCGTGCTGACGTAGCGCGTGGAGAGATAGTGGGCCACACTTGCAACGTAGGCGCTACGTCAGCACGGCCGTTAGATGTCGACGGAAAAGATAACTCCGGGATAGATTTGATGCAAAAAGTAAACCATGGGATAGATTTGACAAAAAAAAGCATAGAATAAATTTGACAAAACGAACAACCCATGAGCCATTTTAGGTAAATATCCCATAAAATAGTGGGACTCACTTGACTAATCACCATGAGCCACATGGCACTGTCACATATAAGTCAGCAATTCCGATTAAAATTAATAGAAATATTGACAGTGTGCTAACATTATTATAAAATCGATAGTTTGTGATTTAATTAGTTAAAGAAAAAAATTCGTGTTAAAATCATTAAAATTAGGAGTATGCGGATCCGAGTATCCTATTTTTTTCACAACACCCGGACCCTACCCTATAAAGGACACGTTTCAAGAATTTAGAATCAAACCTTACCATGTTGAGTCCTGGAATCGGAACTTACCCGAAATGTATATTATACTACAGGTTCTAGGTACCCAGTTGGAACTAGTAAATTTTTTTTGTCTCACTAAATAAAATCGAAAATAATCCATAATCAGCAATCACACGAAACAAAATGTCGACATTGATTTTTTTTTAAAACAGTGACTATATTTTTTAAATATAAAAATATCTGAATATAACTATATATATAATGGGGCAAATTATTATCCGAATAAGGTTATTGGTTCCGGTTCTAATTCTGGATACCCTCTATGCAAGAATCGGAACCGGAACCGGTTTTGCGGATTCCTTATTTTAATATCCGGACCCTCTCATATTTTCCATACAAATTACCCAGACCCTACCCTATTTTCCATACGAATTACTCGGACCCTAGCCTAACGGGTAGGTTTCGACCGGTTTCGAATATACCCGGTATCCGTACACATTCCTAGTTAAAATGTGAAAAGTTTGAGATTATATCCACTTATAAGGATTCAATAATTCATTATGTGGATACATGTTTCCCCGTATGCAATTGTCGTGCTATCTGAAGAACCGCGCAAACTAATGCGTATCCGATTCGACAATCTCCCAAACCACAATTATGTATCGGCCATTCCATATCTATTGATATTCAAAATAAAAATTCGGGAAATAATTTAAAAAGAGAAAAGGAAAAATAGAGAAAGAAAAATCAAAATTCGTATTTTCGCAAATTTGGTCGGTCCAACTGCAATCAGCTCGACTCGCGCGTCCATTATCCGTTCCCCATATAAAATTCGCCCAAAATCGAACTTCATCCCTCTGGTTGCTCCTCAGATTCTGCTAGGGATCGTTGTCGGACTCAATTTTCGGCCATCACTCACTGATTTTGGTGCGAAGGTCTGCTCCTGTCAATTGATCGTAGCCAACAACCTTAGCACCTCGAAATTCTTCGTTTAGCGTAAGGGACTGCACGGATGATGGATAACAATAACTGGAGACCGGCCCCACCTGTTGGTGCCGGTGCCGGCGGCCAGGCTGCCCCGGAGGGCGATGACTGGCGGAAGCATTTGCCTCGGGAGTCGAGGGAGCGGATAGTGAACTAGATGTAAGCGTTTGTTCGCTTTGTTCTGGGTTCTATTTAGCTTGTTAGAGCTGTCCGGATTTTGTTCCCCACCGGGGTTTATCCAAATGATCCTAAAATACCAAATCGAGAGCTTATACGGAGAATTGACGCAAAGAATCTGACAGGAAGAGCTGGAAGGATCGAATAATTTTTATACTAAACTTGATTTTATACGAGAGATTCTCCGGAACGCGGTTTCTTGTAGTCTCCTAGGATAGGGTTATGTGGAATGAGGAATTTTAAGACTGAGTTTGATGTTTCTTGCTTGCTGCTCTGGTAGTAATGTGGGCAATGCTTCAAGTTCCTTCCTTCTTTTGCTGGAAGTGAGCTAAATAGTATAGTAACCATATATGATTTGAAGTTCTTTATTTTCCCAAAATTCTTGAAATGGAAAAAACTTATATGGCTGAAAGCTTTTAGGGTTGGCCGATCAAAGCTTGAATTTTCTATGTTGTTTATGCTTAAAGGAATGGCAATTCGCGGTTCTTGTTGTACTTGATTTTACTTTTCGCTTGTTATGTTGGTTTAGATTAGATAGGTGACTGCCAGAAATAGTTTGAAGGACCTTAGGTTGCTTTTATGTTGTACAAGAGATTGATTCTGTTGGAAAGAAGTAACTTTGAATTCGTTATTCGGTTTTTTTTTTCCCGAATTATTTCTTCCAGAGGTGCGGTTATTGGTTGCCTGATTTGATAAAGTCCATTTGGCATCAATAATTTCCATGTATCTCTTTATGTGCATGAAGGACAATGGATTATTTTGAATATCAGCTGAAAAGTATGTATCTGTTCAGTTGGATATGGCTAGTGAGACCTCTTGTTAGAATATAAAAGATACGGGTTTTTCTCCCATGGACCAAGAAAAGTTTGGAGAAATAAAATTCTTTGCAAGAGATGCATTGTTTATGTCGTTAATTAATGTGAATATAAAAGATATGGGATAGATGAAGTTACGTTTGGTTTTATATGTAATTTGTGTTTCTCTGATTCTCCCACTCAATTAATTAACTTCTAAAACTGCAGCACCTCGTTCTCGCTTGGACCAAGTAGTATATAAGATGTTTACGGTAGATTTCTGGTGGGAAGATGCAATGATTAATTTTTTATACCCTGATTTGATATGGCTTCTGATGTTAGTAATTGGAATTTATTCCTCTATTATCTTATGCGGAAGATAATTTTCATCAATTCTTTTAATTTGGTTTAGATCCGTGTATTTGATAGATCTTTTTGTGAGGATAATTGCTTCATTTGCTTATGGTGTAATTCTGTATCATGTTTAACGTGTTTCTCAATACATGGTGTTAAATGTAGAATGGAGGCTTTGGAAAGGCATCTCCCATTGTCTGATCCAGAGGAATTGCACGATCTGAGGAGAATAGCAGTTCAGTTTGAGTAAAAAAAATTTCATGCTGCCTTGAACCAGGTCAGTTTGCCCATAATTTCTTTGACTAACACAAGCATTCTTTATTATTACTTGGCAAAATAGATACATCTGTATTTATTTAGAATTTAAAGGTACTTAAAAAATAAAATAAAAAAAGAATTTAAAAGGAGCTTATGCTTTTTAATGTATCAGAGATTCATACTTGTAAATAGTCCTTTTATATGTAAATACCGAATTCCAGATTTGCATTTATTATTCCATAAGAGAAGCTAATTACTTCAAAGATTGTGGCAACACCTAAGGTTTCTGTTTGGGAAAGTCCATTATCAGTTATTAACAAACTTGCATTATCTTTCTGTTTCAGTCCGATTATTTGCGGAAAATATCTTTAAAGATGCTGGCGATGGAGACAAAATCTCAAAATCCGGTAGCCAATTCTATGTCGTCCGGATCTGCTGGTAATAGCAGTGAGCCTCCTGATCCAGGTACGAGTTAAAGACCTGCTTCATGCTTGATGGTACGAAAAATTTTGGTTCTTTAATAATGAAGAAAAAATTTATGTTTTCATTTCGGGGAAAAATGAGATTGGCCTGAAACAAGGTAAGACCAGCCTTCTCAAGGTTAAGCTGGACCTCCTGTGAGGTTTATCAGCCCTGATCTTGGTCTTGAGGAGGCTGGATCAGAACTTGCAGAGGCTGAGACTAGCCTCATGCAGGCCAAATTTCTAATTGAAGATAATAGAAAGTTCAGGATTTATTTCGTAAATATTGAAAAGAAGAGGATCAAATATGAAATGTTTGTAAATATAGCAGTTCGGTCCAGGTGGGCAAAAATTGTGCAACAAATTGTCTGTCCCCTTCACTCACAAAACAATCCATCGTCAGTCTCCGTGGGTCAATTATAAACCCTAAAACCAAGTTGCCTTGCTCTTTTGAGATGAGGAGCCTTGATCTATTGTGAAATTATAATAATTTGTCGTCTATTTTGTACTCCTTCCTGTGATTTACTGTGTCGATACAAACTTAACTGCTTCAGCTCGAAGAGTTGCGTCTTGAGGACTGATATGGGTGAACCCAGTACAAGCAGCAACTCCGAAAAATATGAGCATGAGGGTAAGCTTTCTTTCTTTGTTTTTTTTTTTTTTTTTGGGAATGTTGAGGAACAAGGATTTTTTTGTTGGTTATTACTTTGAACCGTCGTTTGCAATATTTTTACTACTTTTCCGCAGGTATAGAGGGGAACTTGCTGGAGGGATATGGCGAAGCGTCTAAGATGGCTATGTTCTTTTGAAATAGTTTTTCGTAATCAAGGGGGAACAACTTTTCAAATATGAGTCTTCAGACTTAATTTTTAGTTAGCAATTGTTGGTTCAGCCTGAACAAACAATTATTATTATTGGGAACTTGATGTTATCATTTTTAGGCCTTTCTGGGACCCTGAAACGATGGAGATATGCACCGGGTGAAAGTACTAAATAAGAACTCCTATTCTTCTGGAAACCTCAATGAAGGCTTTGCGTCGACAGATGGCTTCTCCTCAATTGTTGTCCAGCATTTTGATGGCGTCGAAAGAGATACGAGTCCGGAATGGAGGAGGAGCCATTTTGGTTTGCAGTCGAGAACCCCTTTTTTTCTCCTTTCCGAGAAAAATGTAGTCGAGAGCTCATTTGCTTGACGAGATGGGGTTCTGAGATGGAGCAGAGAGAACAGACGGGCAAATGTTGAGCTTGAACTATCTCTGTGCGGAGATGGAGATTTTTAAAATAAATAAATAAATAAATATTTGTTAGACAAGTTTGCACATATTAGAAGGGTATATGTCTGTTATTGTCAAAATCGCAACTCTAACCCTTATGCTCCGTTTGTTTTCAAAGTCGTGATTTAAGATTTTAACTTTAACTTTAACTCAAAACACTACACAACAAAACACACATTTCAAAAGTCAAATTGGTGGGCCTCATATATTATTAAAATACAATCCCATTATAATTAATTATCTCTATCTTCCATTCATTTTATATTTCAAAAGTCAAACTGGTGGGCTCCATATATTTTTGTCTTCTTCTACAATCACAATCACAAATTCGTGACTTTAACTCCGAAAACAAACGCATTGTTAGAATCTTACGATTTTGCATCTCTTTTCAGCGAAACATGCTTCATGTTTCGATAAAATGGTCATCCTTTGCTAAATAGTTGGGGCTTCTCTTAACTCACTTTGTATGTATGAATGGGAAATTTTTCACGACATATGTGCTGGTTGCAGTGAAAATTATAGGGTTGTTTGATTTTATAGTAGGATTTTGAAGTTCTACTTTAACTTAATTCTATCCATAACAAAATAAAATAACTTATACAAAGTCAAATGATGGGTTCTATTTATACAATTCTTTTTCCACAACAAAACAAAATAACTCATACAAAGTCAAAGGATGGACTCTATTTATACCACTTTTTTTCAAAATCAAAATCTAATTTTAAAATTCTACTTTGAAATCAAACGCAGCAATAGTTACTGTGCTATAGAAGATTTCTCATTAGATTTGTCGCCGCCATATATAACAACCTTAATTTATCGAATTCATTTGGTGTTTATAGTATTTTTTTAAAGGGAAAGTTGTGTTTTGTAACTGTAATTCATAAAAATACAAAAAGAAAAAAGAAATTATTTAATCATCCACCCATCTAGTTATATATAATGAAAGCTTTTCTTGGAAATATATTTTTATATTTTCGGTTGATGACAGATGAAGTCATTGGCATGTAATGCGTTAACATGCTATGAAAGGAGAAATCATGCTACTGGGCCTAACGATCAGACCACGGCCCAAGTTTGCTCATGAAAAGATTTTGTGCGGTAATGGAACTTTCCGATTAGAACGTGTAAATCGCATGTTCGGAAAATTTATGAGAGAAATCTTCAACGTAACTATGTGGATGCCATATGAGAACACAATTCTAAAGTGAGTGTCTTGAGAACTCTATATTGTATCGTCGATACACAAATTCATTATTTGGATATCTATTTCCTTAAATACGATCGTCAATACTCTTAGTTTGATGATGCTATTCAAAAAACCGTGCAAACTGATGCTTATCTGATTTGACAATCTTCCGGACCGTAATTATGTATCGACCATATATATTGATATTCAAAATAATAATTCGGGAAATACTTTAAAAAAAGAGAGGGAAAAATAGAGAGAAAAATTCGTAATTTCGCAAATTTGGTCGGTCCAACTCCAATCAGCTCGACTTGCGTATCCATATCCGTTCTCTATATAAAGTCCCAAGCCTCTACCTTTTTCCTGCTCGTCTCTCTCACTCCGCGCAAAAATTCGCCCAAAATCGAACCTTAGATTCATTTGTTTGCTCCTCAGATTCTGCTAGGGATTGTCGTCGGATTCAATATTTGGCGATCAATCACTGATTTTGGTGTGAAATTCTGCTCCCTTGAATTTATCGTAGCCAACAACCGTAGCGCCTCGAAATTCCGCGCTTAGTGGGACTGCACAGATGATGGAGAACAATAACTGGAGACCGGCCCCACCTGGCGGGGGCGGCCCCGGAGACGGCGGCGGTTCCGGCGGCGAGGCTGCCCCGGAGGGCGATGACTGGAGGAAGCATGTGCCTCAGGAGTCGAGGCAGCGGATGGTCAACAAGATGTAAGCGTTTGTTCGCTTTATTCTGGATTCTGTTTAGGTGTTTGTGCAGTTTGGATTTTGTCACCAGCTCACACGGAGAATTGACGCCAAGAATATGACAAAAAGAGCTCAAAGGATCGAATTTTTTTAACAATAAGCTCGATGCTAAATACTCTCCGAAATGCGGTTTCCCGTAGTCTCTTGTGAACTGAGTCCTTGGATAGGGTTATGTGGAATGAGGGATTTTAACACTGAGCTTGATGTTTCTTTCTTCCTCCTCTGATATGCTTCAAGTTCCTTCCTTTGGCTGGAAGTAGGCTACATTGAGGGGAATTTGGAGTTCTTTATTTTTCCCAGATTCTTGAACAGAAAAATCTTACGTAGCTGAAAGCTTGTAGGGCTGATCGATCAAAGCTTGAATTTTCTATGTCGTTTATGCTTGAATGAATGGCAATTCAATGCCATTAATTTCATAAACCGTTCTTGTTCTTCTTGAATTTGCTCTGTGCTTGTTATGTTTGTTTAGATTAGATATGTGACTGTCAGAATTAGTTTAGAGAACCTTAGGTTGCACACAAGGGGTACAAGGGATTCTGTTGGAGAGAAGTAACTATGAAGTCGTGACTCAGCTTTTCTTTTCTGATTTGTTCCTTCCTGAGGTGCGGTTTTTGTTGCTCGATAAGCACTATTTCGCATCGCAATAATGTCCATGTATTTCTTTATATGCATGAAGGTCAATGAATTAGTATAATATCGATTACATAGTATGTATCTTGTTCAGTGAGAGATGGTTAGTACGACCTCTAGTCAAAGGATAAAAGATATGGGTTCTTCTCTTCTGATCTAAAAGAGTTTGGAGAAATAAAATTCTTTCGTAGAAGTGCATTTTTTGAGTAGTTAATGTCACTGCAGCTTGTTGATGGTGTGGCATATTGGGCCAGAAGTGGTATTAGATTGTTATATTGAATGGAAACGGGAGATATTGCTTATGGTATTATGCTTGTGCTTTCGTCATATTTTCATTGACATTGATTCATGAAGTGATGGTAGACTCATAAAGAAGAAACTAACCCTGAAAAAAGTTATAGATTACCATACTCATTGGAGTTTCTTGGAGATAATTCTTTTTGATTATTGATATAGATTGTAGATTTCCATTGCATGCCTCATCCTGCAGAGACCCATTGTTTTTTAATTGCAGTCTTGATAGCGCATAGATGCTTGTTCACAGACTTTAGCTTGTTTATGGACAATTGCAGTAGCAAGCCATGGCTGGAAACTTGAATTTGTACTTCTTGGGACTGACGAAGTTGTATTTATTCTTATGTGTAATTTGTGCTTCTCTAATTCTTGCACTTAAGTTCATTGGCTTCTAAAACTGCAACATCTTGTTCTCCCTTGGACAGAGTAGTTAATAAGATATTTACAGTAGTAATTTCTGGTGCGAAGATGCACGGGTCAATTAATTTACCTTAATTTGATGTGGCTTTCGATGTTAGTTTTTGGAAATTATCCTTCTATTTATTTTCTTATGTGGAAGATAATTTTCATTAATTCTTAAAATTTGGTCGGTTTATATATTTGATAGGTCCTTTTGTGCGGATAATGCTTCATTTTGTTATGGTGTAATTTTATATCGTGCTTACTACGTTTCTCAATATATTGTCTTAAATGTAGAATGGAGACTTTGAAAAGGCATCTTCAATTTTCTGGTCAAGAGGGATTGCACGAACTAAGGAAAATAGCAGTTCAGTTTGAGGAAAAGATTTTCCATGCTGCTGTGAACCAGGTTTGTTTGCCCATAATTTCTTTGAATAAAACAAGCTTTCTTTACATCAGGTGGGCAAAATAGATAAATCTGTGTTTATTTAGAATTTAAAGATACTTATATTTAAAAAAAAAAAGAGTAAAGGAGTTTATGCTTTTAAATGTATGAGAGTCGCTAATTTTATAATTATACTTGTAGTAGTCTTTTTAAATGTAGACCACAGATTTGCATTTATTATTGCACATAATTCCATTTATCAATAATTAATAAACTTCAGTGTTTTTCTTTTTCAGCCCGATTATTTGCGGAAAATATCTTTAAATACATTGACCATGGAGACAAAATCTCAAAATTCTGTTGCCAATTCTGTGTCCTCCGGTTCTGCTGGCAATAGCAGTGAGCCTCCTGATTCAGGTAACAGTTAGAGGCCTGCTTCAAGCTTGATGCTACGAAAGAATAGGTGCTTTTGTAATGAAGAAAAATTTCAGTTTCCATTCCAGTGAAAAATGAAATTGACTTGAAATCCTGATTTGGATTTGAGGAGGCTGGATCAGACCGTGCAGAGACTGAAATTAGCCTCATCGAGGCCATTGGACCCTGGAGTTGTGGTGGCTTGAGATGGGATTATATTTCATCATAAACATAAAAACGATATTGGTCCATTGGGCATTTTCTTTATTGGAGAAAAGCCAATTTATCTTAGATATTGTAATTGAGGATGAGCCAGTTTCTTCTCTATTGTTTCTATTTTCTAGAGTAATCTTCACAATCTATTCTAGACTCTAAATTCCATGTCTATATGGAGCAAGTTATATTCCATCTTTCTTTTGCAGTGCCTCTTGATTCCACTGCTGAGGCAGGCCAAGCGAATGGAGGTGACTGGCAAGAGGAGATTTATCAGAAGGTACACTACAGGCTCACTCTTTTCACTTTATGAGTGTTGCCTGTTGTTATTGAAATGGAGAAGATGGTTTTCTTCATTTGAGCGGTGTTAGTCGAGTGTGACGCGCTGGCACAGTTTAATTTTGTGCCTGAATATGAAAGGGAAGGCTGAGGGACTTCAAAATAGAAAAAGTAAATCACATCAGTTAGCAATTTTCTCCGGAGACTTTGGTGTGAGATGTCTGTTAAAAGTGATTTAGCTTTGAAATATCTAATATGTGCTAGTTCATTGAAATTACTGTAATGTTGAGGAGTTCTCCGAAGTGCTTACAGATGATTGTCGAGAGGTTCAGCAATTGATCATGTAATGATTTTCTTGTGGCAGATAAAATCTTTGAAGGATTTGTATTTGCAAGACTTAAATGAGATGTACCAGAAAATTGCTATGAAGCTGCAGCAGGTACAGACACTTTGTATACTTTTGCTTATTTTGGTGGGCAAGGTGTACTCCTTGGGGTTAAAACTTTTGCTAGAAAGTTAACCCTATATAATTTTGATAACATAGTAATTTTATTTGGTCCCGGCAGCATGATTCTCTTCCTCAGCAACCGAAGTCGGAGCAGCTTGAAAAGCTGAAAATCTTCAAAGTAATGTTGGAGCGCCTTATTGCTATGCTGCAAGTTCCCAAAAGTGAAATATATCCAAGCCTCAAGGATAAGCTGCCTTCTTATGAGAAGCAGATAGTGCAATTCTTAAATTCCAACAGGCCCAGAATGCAGCAAGGGCAACTTCCACTGCATCATATGCCCTCAGTGCAGCCTCAACAGTCCCAGCCTCACGTTGGCCAGGTCCAGTCAAGGGGTACAAGGGATTCTGTTGGAGAGAAGTAACTATGAATTTGTGACTCAGCTTTTCTTTTCTGATTTGTTCCTTCCTTCCAGAGGTGTGGCTTTGTTGCTCGATAAGCACTATTTGGCATCGCAATAATGTCCATGTATCTCTTTATATGCATGAAGGTCAATGAATTAGTATAATATCGATTACATAGTATGTATCTTGTTCAGTGGGAGATGGTTAGTACGACCTCTAGTCAAAGGATAAAAGATATGGGTTCTTCTCTTCTGATCTAATAGAGTTTGGAGAAATAAAATTCTTCGAAAGAAGTGCATTTTTTGAGTAGTTAATGTCACTGCAGCTTGTAGATGGTGTGCCATATTGGGCAAGAAGTTGCTCGTGCTTTTGTCATATTTTCATGGACATTGATTTATGAAGTGATGGTAGACTCATATAGAAGAAACGAACTCTGAAAAAGTCATAAATTACCACACTCATTGGAGTTTCTTGGAGCTATATCTTTTTTATTATTGATATGGATTGTAGATTTCCATTGCATGCCTCATCCTATAGAGACCCATTGTTTTTTAATTGCAATCTTGGTAGGGCATAGATGCTTGTTCACAAACTTTAGTTTGTTTATGGACAATTGCAGTAGCAAGCCATGGCTGGAAATTTTTTTTTTTTTGATGAATATCCATGGCTGGAAACTTGAATTTGTACTTCTTGGGACTGACGAAGTTGTATTTATTCTTATATGTAATTTGCGCTTCTCTAATTCTCGCACTTCAAGTTCATTGGCTTCTAAAACTGCAACATCTTGTTCTCGCTTGGACAGAGTAGTGAATAAGATATTTGCAGTAGTAATTTCTGGTGGGAAGACGCATGGGTCAATTATTTTACCTTAATTTGATGTAGCTTTTCTTAATTTTATATTTTATAATTTTTTTTTGTGCTTTTTAAAATTTATAGTAATTTATCTCTATCTATCCTAATCCATCTATCTATCTACATACCTACCTAATAAGACGAGGTTGTGGTGGGTTACTCACATGATCTCAAATTTTTATTTTTTGTCTTTTTATTTCCTTATGTACTTTTGAGTGTTTTAAATAATATTTAATTAATTTAATGTATTACTTATTATTACAAATTACATGACCGGTTACTAATGTTTTAAACTAGGGTAAATAATTAAAAAAAATCCCAAAATTTTCACATTTTAACTATTTTAGCATGAATTTTTTTCTTTAATCAATTAAATCACAAGCTATTGTTTTGATAATAATGTTAGCACACCGTTAATTTTAATCGAAATTGTTGACTGTACATGATAGTGTCACGTGACTCACGGTAGTAGGCAGAGTTCGGTCCCACATTTAAAAAAGATAAAATAAAATTCTGTAAATTTTTTTAAAAAAAAAAGAAAAAAAATCTCAAAATGAGGAGGGGAGGAGGCCGGCGGTGGGGGATTCGACGTCGGCCACTACCCCCCAGTTGGGGTCGCCGAGGCAGCTCCTCCTCACTGTTGGCTAGCTACCTTTTGTTTCTTTTTTTATTTTTTTATTCTCAAGAATTTTTTAAAAAAAATGCGAGATCCACTCAATCACCTGAAGCCACGTGACTCCGTCACGAACACGTCAGCAATTCAGGTTAAAATTAATGGAGATATTGACGGTGTGCTAACATTGTTATCAAATCGGTAGTTCGTGATTTAATTGGTTAAATAAAAAAATTCGCACTAAAATCGCCAAAGTATAAAAAGTTTGAGATTTGTTTTTATAATTAACCGTTTAAAACTAATAAACTGCACATTTCTATTTTAAATATCTTAATTGGTAATTGAACTAAAAAAAGTGATTTTTTTATTTAAAATGATTTAAATTGAAAAAAGAAAACACTAATTTCATTCAGTGAAGATCCGGTTTGAATCTTTTTATGATATTTATATAAACTTTTATAGAGGAATTTCTACCCTTAAACTATGATCGTTCTTGTTCTAAAAAAAAATATTAATGTCACTAAATATAACGTTTCTGGCTCTCAAAAAATATGTTTACTATTAAATGTGAATGTGAGTTCTACAATTATTTTTTGTCAATTATGTCCACCTGAATCGAATTATGTATTTTTTTGGTTCCATAATTTTGTTATACATCATATCAAATTTCAGAAAAATTTATACCAAACATATCTAAATTATGTAACACTGGAAAGCCATAGACGAAAAAATTTTCTCTGCCAGTTTTTTTAGTTCATCATATTAGTTCATGTAATAGCTAATTTAGAGTATAACTAACACTATAATAATACTTAACTGTAGAAATTATTTGTTCAACAAAAAAATAAATATGAATTCTCTAGATGTTGTCCAAAGGACCGAGCTAACTGATGCTTTCTTTGACTCGATAATCTCCTAGATTACAATTATGTGTCGATTTTATCCACTTACAAGGATTCAATCATTCATTATTTGGATATGTGTTTCCCCATATGCAATTGTCGTGCTATATAAAGAACCGTGCAAACTAATGCTTATCCGATTTGACAATATCCCGGACCGCAATTATGTATTGACCATATCTATTGATATTCAAAAAAATATATTTGTTAGACAAGTTTGCACATGTTAAAAGGGAATATGTCTGTTACTGTCAAAATCGGGATTCTAACCCTTAGAATCTTACGATTTTGCATCTCTTTCCAGCAAAACACTAACTCTTAGAATCTTACAATTTTGCATCTCTTTTCAGCAAAACATGCTTCATGTTTCAATAAAATGGTCATCGTTTGCTAACTAGTAGGGGCTTCTCTTAACTCATGTTGTATGAACGGGAATTTTTTCACGACATATGTGCTGGTTGCAGTGAAAATTATAGTTGCTGTGCTATAGAAGATTTCTCATGGGATTTGCCGCCATATATAACAATCTTAATTTATCGAATTCATTAGCCATTTATACTTTTTTTTTTAGGGAAAGTTGTGTTTTGTAACCGTCATTCATAAAAATACAAAAAGAAAAAAGAAATTATTTAATCACCCACCCATCTAGTTATATATCATGAAAGCTTTTTTTGGAAATATAATTTTATATTTTCGGTTGATGACAGCTGAAGTAATTGGCATGTAATGCGTTAACATACTGAGAAAGGAGAAATCATGCTAGTGGGCCTAACGGTCAGCCCACGGCCCAAGTTTGCGCATGAAAAGATTTTGTGCGGTAACGGAACTTACCGATTCGAACGTGTAAATCGCATGTTCGGAAAATTTATGAGACAAATCTTCAACGTAGCCATGTGGATGCCAAATAAGAAGACGATTCTAGTGTAATAAATGTGTAAATACCCGAATTCTAAAGTAAGTTTTTTGAGAACTCTACATTGTATCGTCGATATAGAAACTAAAAGGTAGAGCAGTGAAATTTATGCTCCTCTTGTTCCATCGAATGAGATGGAGCGATGAAGTCGTTCTATGTTGCCGGCAGAAGCTTTTAATATAATGTTTGAACATCATCAACTCCTTTACATTTTTTTGGAAGCTCATCGTCTGCATCAACAATAAGTCAACAACAACAAGCTCGCTCGTTGAGGCTCTGAAGATCTTGTTTCGCAACAAGATTGTCACTATTTTCTATCTGAGGATGCTATTCAAAGAACCCCACAAACTGATGCTTATCCGATTCGACAATCTCCAGGATTGCAATTATGTATCTGCCAGATAGGGCTCTGTTTGGATTGTTGACGTGATTTTAAAATTCTGATTTTAACTCAACCCTAAATTTTTTAAAATTTCAAAACGACCCTCACTTTTTAAAATTTCTCAATTTTGCCCCACCCTTTCTCTCCCCTCCAGAACACTATTCATCGTTTTCCTCTTCAAGCCACATTGTTCATCGTCCCTTCCCGATCCCGATCGAACGGCTTGAAGATCTGCCTCAGCTGCTCCTTCGAGTAGGGAGACTTGTAGGGGCTGGGGAGGACTGAGGGTGCCACGAGGGCCATGAACTCGGAGAACTCCACGGGCCGTTGTTGGTTTTAGGGTTTCTGGGTGAGTGCCTTGAGCTGCTCGGGGCTAGGCTTGAGCCCGACCGATCGGAGGAGCGAGCCGAGCTCGAGCTGGGTGAGGCTGCCGTCTCCATTCTTGTCGAAGGAGCGAAAGATCTCGCGGAGCTCCGTGATCTGGTCCTCGTCCAGCTTCAACGATAGAGGGAGAAAGGACATGAGAAGAGCAGGAGAGAGAGTTGAGTGTGGAGAGAGATAGAGCTGGAGATATTTTTTAAAAAATTAAAAATTTATGGATTATATTTTAATTTTTAAAAATTTAAAATCAAACGAAATTATAATTTAACTTTGAAACCAAACGCCCTCCAATTGATATTCGAAAATAAAAATTTCGAATAATTTAAAAAAGAAAATGGGAAAAATAGGGAAAGAAAATTCAATATTCGTATTTTCGCAAATTTGGTCGGTCCAACTCCAATCAGCTCGACTTGCGTGTCCATATCCGTTCTCTATATAAATCCACAAGCCTCCTCCTTTTCCCCCCTCGTCTCTCTCGCTCCGCGCAAAATTTCGCCCAAAATCGAGCCTTAAATCCGTCTGTTTGCTCCTCAGATTCTGCTAGGGATTGTCGTCGGATTCAATTATTGGCCATCAATCACTGATTTTGGTGCGAAATTCTGCTCCCTTGAATTTATCGTAGCCGTAGCACCTCGAAATTCCGCGCTTAGTGGAAGGGACTGCACAGATGATGGAGAACAATAACTGGAGACCGGCCCCACCTGGCGGGGGCGGCCCCGGAGGCGGCGGCGGTGCCGGCGGTGAGGCTGTCCCGGAGGGCGATGACTGGAGGAAGCATTTGCCTCAGGAGTCGAGGCAGCGGATAGTCAACAAGATGTAAGCGTTTGCTCGCTTTATTCTGGATTCTGTTTAGTCCGGATTTTGTCACCAGCTCACACCGGAGAATTGACGCCAAGAATATGACAAAAATAGCTGAAAGGATCGAATATTTTTTTACAATAAACTCGATGCTAAATGCGGTTTCCTGTAGTCCCTCGTGAACTGAGTCCTTGGATAGGGTTATGTGGGATGAGGGATTTTAACCCTGAGCTTGATGTTTCTTCCTTCCTGCTCTGATAATTATCCGGGTAATGCTTCAAGTTCCTTCCTTTGGCTACATGGAGGAGAATTTGGAGTTCTTTATTTTTCCCAGATTCTTGAACAGAAAAATCTTACGTGGCTGAAAGCTTTATCAAAGCTTGAATTTTCTATGTCTTTTATGCTTGAATGAATGGCAATTAAATGCCATTAATTTCATAAACCGTTCTTGTTCTTCTTGAATTTGCTCTGTGCTTGTTATGTTTGTTTAGATTAGATATGTGACTGTCAGAATTAGTTTAGAGAACCTTAGGTTGCACACAAGGGGTACAATGGATTCTGTTGGAGAGAAGTAACTATGAATTCGTGACTGAGCTTTTCTTTTCTGATTTGTTCCTTCCAGAGGTGCGGTTTTTGTTTCTCGATAAGCACTATTTGGCATCGCAAGAATGTCCATGTATCTCTTTATATGCATGAAGGACAATGAATTATTGTAATATCGATTATATAGTATGTATCTTGTTCAATGGGAGCACGACCTCTAGTCAAAAGATAAAAGGTATGTTCTTCTCTTCTGATCTAAAAGAGTTTGGAGAAATAAAATTCTTTGGGAGAAGTGCATTTTTTGAGTAGTTAATGCCACTGTAGCTTGTAGATGGTGTGGCATATTGGGCAAGAAGTGGTACTAGTTAGATTGTTATATTGAATGGAAACGGGAGATATTGCTTAAGGTATTATGCTTGTGCTTTTGTCATATTTTCATTGACATTGACTTTTGAAGTGATGGTAGACTCATATGGAAGAAACTAACCCTGAAAAAAGTTATAAATGACCATACTCATCTGAATTTCTTGGAGCTATATCTTTTTGATTATTGATATAGATTGTAGATTTCCATTTCATGCCTCATCCAATAGAGACCCATTGTTTTTTAATTGCAATCTTGATAGGGCATAGATGCTTGTTCACATACTTTAGCTTGTTTATGGACAATTGCAGTAGCAAGCCATGGCTGGAAACTTGAATTTGTACTTCTTGGGACTGACGAAGTTGTATTTATTCTTATATGTAATTTGTGCTTCTCTAATTCTTGCACTTAAGTTCATTGGCTTCTAAAACTGCAACATCTTGTTCTCGCTTGGACAGAGTATTGAATAAGATATTTACAGTAGTAATTTCTGGTGGGAAGACGCAGGGGTCAATTATTTTACCTTAATTTGATATGGCTTTTGTTGTTAGTTTTTGGAAATTATCCTTCTATTTATTTTCTTATGTGGAAGATAATTTTGATTAATTCTTCAAATGTTGTCTTGGTTTATATATTTGATAGGTCCTTTTGTGCGGATAATGCTTCATTCTGTTACGGTGTAATTTTATATCGTGCTTACTAAGTTTCTCAATATATTTTCTTAAATGTAGAATGGAGACTTTGAAAAGGCATCTTCCATTTTCTGGTCCAGAGGGATTGCACGAACTAAGGAAAATAGCAGTTCGGTTTGAGGAAAAGATTTTCCATGCTGCTGTGAACCAGGTCTGTTTGCCCATAATTTCTTTGAATAACAACCTCTCTTTATTATCAGGTGGGAAAAATAGATAAATCTGTATTTATTTAGAATTTAAAGGTGCTTATATTAAAAAAGAAAATGTAAAGGAGTTTATGCTTTTAAATGTATGAGAGTTGCTAATTTTATAATTATACTTGTAGTAGTCTTTTTAAATGTAGACACAGAACCACAGATTTGCATTTATTATTGCACTTAAGTCCATTTATCAATTGTTAATAAACTTCAGTATCTTTCTTTTTCAGCCCGATTATTTGCGGAAAATATCTTTAAAGATGCTGACCATGGAGACAAAATCTCAAAATTCTGTAGCCAACTCTATGCCCTCTGGTTCTGCTGGCAATGGCAGTAAGCCTCCTGATTCAGGTAACAGTTAGAGGCCTGCTTCATGCTTGATGCTACGAAAACATTGGTGCTTTAGTAATGATGAAAATTCAGTTTCCATTCCAGTGAAAAATGAAATTGACTTGAAATCCTGATTTGGATTCGAGGAGGCTAGACCTTGCGGAGGCTGAATTAGCCTCATCGAGGCCATTGGACTCTGGAGTTGGGGTGGGTTGAGATGGGATTATATATCATCATAACATAAAAATGATATTGGTCCATTGGGCATTTTCTTTATTGGAGAAAAGCCAGTTTCTCTTTGATATTGTAATTGAGGAAGTGCCAGTTTCCTGGTGCTGGTTGCGAACACAGCCTTAAATGCTTCCTGCTGATTGTGCTTATCAAGAGGAGATATTAAAATATGTACGAGAAATCAAAAAAATTAATCATCATGTGTTCATGATTTCTCTTTGATAAACCTATAAATTAAACTAGATTTTTTTAGCATTCTATCATCCGTTATGATAACTGTACCTTTATTATTCATTTGCACTAGTTATTGAAGCTTTTAACTCAATACTGCATAGATTGCATTAGCTTATATAACAATTTTATCCATTTTAAGGGAATTTCTTTTCATTATGTTTTTCTGCATTTTCGGTACATTTCCGCAAAAAATGACATGAAAAGGTTGTGTGTCTGCCCTCATTTATTTGATGTGGGTCCTTTTTCGTTTCTTGACTATTCTTATGAAGAACCGTTCTAATTAAATATATACAAATAAACGTGTCTAGGATACAATTGTCCTGCAGATCCATTTCTTTTATCTATGCCTGTTCTTCGTGTATTATGAAGTTTTTGATTGGTTTTGATTGCTAATTGTTTTTGCATTTCTTTTCTTCTGTGATCTCAAGTTATGCAGCCCCATCTTGGAAATCAGGGGCCATCAATGCCGAACCAGATGGTGGGTAATCAACCTCAAGTGCGCCAACAACTCTTGTCGCAGAATATTCAGAACAACATGCCAACTTCTGGAGTTCAGGGATCTGCGGGTTTAACCTCTACATTGCCCCCTGTGTCTGGCACAAACCAGACTTCAATACCAAACATTGTGAACCAGAACACGAACATGCAGAACATGCCCAATGTTTCACAGAATTCACTCGGGAACCCAACGGGGCAGGGTTTAGCATCCAACATGTTTGTGCATCCGAGGCAGATGTCAGGAAGGCAACAGGTGGTCTCCCAGCAGCAACAACAGCAACAACCGCAGAATCAGCAGCAGTACCTTTACCAGCAGCAGCTGCAGAATCACATTATGAAGCAGAAGCTCCAGCAAGGAAATATTCAGCACTCAATGATGCCATCTCACATGCAGCAACAACAGCAGCCGCAGCAACAACAACAATCGCAGCAGAATATGCTACAACCCAATCAAATCCAACCTGCCCAGCAATCTGTCATGCAGTCATCCACTGTTATGCAATCATCAGGAATGCAGGCGGCTCCTCTTCCTGATGTTCAACAGAATCAGCAGCCTTCCATCCAACAGACATCGCAGCCGATGCTTCAGCAACATCAGCAACCTGTGATGAGGCATCAGACACAGCCACAACAGGCTGTTCATCAACAGCAAACATCCCTACAGCAGCAGCAGATGATGCCATCTCAGCAGCAACAACCAAATATGCAGCAAAAGCAAATGATCAGTCAACAGAACAACATGGTGGACATGCAGCAGCAGCAGCACAGAATGCTAAACCAACAAAATAATCTCCCAAACCTCCAACAGCAGCAGCCGCAGCAGCAGCAGTTAATGTCTCAGCAAAACCACCTCTCAAATCTCCATCAACAACAAATGGCCCCTCAAACTAATGTTTCCGGAATGCATCAGCAGCAACCTGTGATGGGTACTCAAACTGGTAATTCTAACATGCAAGCTGGTCAACACTCTGTACACATGCTGCAACAGCCCAAAGTTTCGGTTCAGCAAGGGTCTTCAAATATGATGCCTGGCCAGCCATCACAATTACCACCAGTGCAGCAGCAATTGATGTCACAGATGCAACCACAACCCGGGCAGTTGCAGCAGCAGGTGGGCTTACAGCAGCAACAATCTTCGCTTCAAAGAGATATGCATCAAAGACTACAAGCGTCAGGTTCGGTGCTTCAACCCCCCCAAAATGTGATGGATCAACAAAAGCAGCTTTACCAAAATCAGAGGGGCCATGCAGAGGCATCATCGAGTATGTCTTTCCTCTCAATTGTTTGTACTTTCTAGAGTAATCTTCACAATCTATTCTAGACTATAAATTCCATATCTATATGAAGCAAGTTATATTCCATATTTCTTTTGTAGTGCCTCTTGATTCCACTGCTCAGGCAGGCCAAGCGAATGGAGGTGACTGGCAAGAGGAGATTTATAAGAAGGTACACTACAGGCTCACTCTTTTCACTTTATGTGTGTTGCCTGTTGTTATTGAAATGGAGAAGATGCTTTTCTTCATTTGAAGGGTGTTAGTGGAGTGCGACGCTTTAAGTACCGTTTAATTTTGTGCCTGAATATGAAAGGGAGGGCTGAGGGACTTCAAAAAAGAAAAAGTGAATCACATCAGTTAGCAATTTTCTCATGAGACTTTGGTGTGAGATGTCGTCTGTTAAAAGTGATTTAGCTTGGAGCATTATTATCTAATATGTGCTAGTTCATTGACATTACTGTAATGTTGAGGAGTTCTTGCAAGTGCTTACAGGTGATTGTCGAAAGGTTCAGCAATTGATCATGTTATGATTTTTCTTGTGGCAGATAAAATATTTGAAGGATTCGTATGGGCAAGACTTAAATGAGATGTACCAGAAAATTGCTACGAAGCTGCAGCAGGTAAAGACACTTTGTATACTTTTGCTTATTTTGGTGGGCAAGGTGTACTCCTTGGGGTTAAAACTTTTGCTAGAAAGTTAACCCTATATAATTTTGATAACATAGTAATTTTATTTGGTCCCGGCAGCATGATTCTCTTCCTCAGCAACCGAAGTCGGAGCAGCTTGAAAAGCTGAAAATCTTCAAAGTAATGTTGGAGCGCCTTATTGCTATGCTGCAAGTTCCCAAAAGTGAAATATATCCAAGCCTCAAGGATAAGCTGCCTTCTTATGAGAGGCAGATAGTGCAATTCTTAAATTCCAACAGGCCCAGAAAGCAGCAAGGGCAACTTCCACCGCATCATATGCACTCAGTGCAGCCTCAACAGCCACAGCCTCACGTTGGCCAGGTCCAGTCAAATGAGAATCAGATGAATCCCCCAATGAATATCCAGGGTTCCGGTGCTTCCATGCATCAGAACAGTATGACCAGCATGCAGCATAATTCTATGTCTTCATTTCCCGTGGTCTCAAATACACAACCAATGATGAGTTCTCTGCAACCTAATCCCAGTACTGAATCTGGGCAAGGAAATGCGATGAACTCACTGCAGCAGGTTACTGTTGGATCTATGCCACAGAATCCAGTTTCTGCTCCACAGCAGGTGAATGTCAGTGCCATGTCATCACAGGGTGGGCTAAGCATGCTGCAGTCAAATATTAACAATCTTCAAGCAAATTCCAACGTTCTTCCACAGAATCTAAAACAACAGCAAGAACAACAGATGCAGCAGCAGTTCAAGCAACAGTACCAACAACGTCAGATACAACTGATCCAGCAGAAGCAGCAGCTTATGCAGCAGCAACAGCAGCAGCAGTTGAGCCAACAAGCGAAGCAGCAGCAGCAGCAGCAACTTCCAACACAGCTGCAGGCTCATCAGATGTCACAACTGCATCCAATGAATGAGGTGAATGAGATGAAAATAAGACCCGGCATGGGCGTTAAACCTGGAGTCTTTCAGCAGCACCAATTAGTAACAGGGCAACGGCCAGCTTATCCTCACCAACAGCTGAAACCGGGATCTTCATTTCCCATCTCCTCCCCTCAGCTTCTGCAGGCTGTGTCCCCTCAGATTCCACAGCATTCTTCCCCACAGATCGATCAGCAGAATCTGCTGACATCTATTACTAAAACTGGGACTCCTTTACAGTCTGCAAGCTCACCTTTTGTGGTCCCATCTCCTTCGACTCCTTTGGCTCCATCCCCTATGCCCGCTGATTCAGAGAACCAGAAGCCTGCTTCTGGCATATCTTCTCTCTCTAATGCTGGGAGTCTCGGCCATCAGCATATAACTGCTGCCCCAGCGGGGGCTCAATCCCTTGCCATTGGCACCCCTGGGATATCGGCCTCACCACTTCTCGCAGAGTGCAGTGGTCCTGACGGAGCTCATGTTGTAGCATCAACAGCTGTCTCTGGGAAATCAACTGTGACTGAGTACCCAATTGAACGCTTGATACGAGCGGTTAGTGAGCACAATCCTTTTTACCTTAATTTTATTTCTTTATGATTACGACTCAACAGACCTGCTAAGCTAACTCCACTAGGCTGGTTAAATAATTATCCCAGTGAGGCTGAGTTCATTTTTCCCTGTTCCTCCTGTGAGCAAGGATGAGATATGATCCCTTGTTTTGTTTCAGGTGAAATCGGCATCACCTCAAGCATTAGGTGATGCTGTCAACGACATTGGTTCGGTGGTTAGCATGGTTGATAGGATAGCAGGTTCTGCACCAGGGAATGGATCTAGGGCTGCTATTGGTGAGGACTTAGTAGCTATGACCAAATGCCGTATGCAGGCGAGGAACTTTATCATGCAAGATGGACCAAGTGGTACCAAAAAGATAAGGCGCTACACAAGTGCAATGCCTTTAAGTGTTGCATCTTCAGCTGGCAGTATGAATGATAGTTTCAAACAGATAATGGGTGCGGAGACATCTGACTTGGAGTCGACTGCAAGCTCTAGTGCGAAGAGGTCGAGGAGCGAGGTACTTATGTTTGCTTGTTCAGGTTCTCAGTTACGTCTATCTTATGCATAAAAGCAGTTGGAATGGTTTTCATCCCCTGCCTGGCTAAATCAATTCCTTCAACAGTTTTTTTACTTGAATGGTTAATATTTTAGCACATTGAAACTCTGACCCTTGAATAAAACAGCTCGGGGTTGCCTCTGCTTTGGAGAAGTCCTCATTTTTGTACTTCTCACTTTTTGTCTCTCCTCTTAAATTCATTTCTTTGTGAATAAGTAAAGAAAATCTGGTCACATAATAGCGTTTGCAAGATTTTCTGTGAATAAATACTTTGATTTTACTGAATTAAATGTAGAGGTGCTTTCCTTTCAATAATACGATTTGAAAGCAAAGAAGTGGGAAGACAATATAAGTAAACAACAGCTTTCTGCTTTCTATGTAACATTAATTTCATTCTGAATTCAGGTACCGTTTATTGCTTAGTTTATAAAATAGAAGAGATTATTTTCATTCCAAGTCCAGCGAGCATTAATTTCTTAGTTTATAAAAAAGAATCGTGAAAGTTCAGAAAATTTATCTTGTCCCTCCCCCTTGATAAAGCTGCTATTTCTCAAGCCAGGACTCTTTTCTTCTCGTTTTTGATTTATGTTCTGTACACTACACTCTGCAAGCAAACAACTTCCTAGCTAAAAAATTTCTCATTGGTCTACTCGTAAAGAACGGTCCTATGAACATCTCAGACTCCCCTCTTCTCTCTTTGTAAGGGAGTCACATGGTTTTGGACCAGAGGTTGTACCTGCCTTTGTTACATCAGTAGTAATGTATTTTCTTCTTTCGGCCAAAAAATATTTAAAAAAAAAGGAAAAGAAAAACAAAAACAAAAACATAGAAAGAGGCTCATGATTTACTTGCGAGCTTCCATTTTTTTCTCCATCTGCTGATTTGATAAACTTTTGTTTGGTCGTATTACTCCATATAGATTCTTGTCAAGATCGAATCTGATACAGGGGTGCAATCTTGTGCAGGCGAACCATGTCCTTAAGGAAGAGATCAGGGAAATAAACCAACGGCTTATAGATACAGTCGTCGATATTAGTGATGAGGACGTTGATCCAACTGCTGCGGCTGCTGTGGCAGAAGGGGGTGACGGAGTTGTGGTTAGATGCTCTTTCAATGCTGTGTCTCTCAGCCCGGGCTTGAAGTCACAGTACGGTTCTGCACAACTGGTGGGCTACTAAAACTTTCAGGAGCAATTCCTTTTATCTGTAGAATTGTCAAGAAATGTTCTTTATTGGCTTGTTTGTATGCAGTCACCTATTCAACCCTTGCGGCTGCTTGTTCCCTCAAATTACCCGAACTGCTCTCCAGTACTCCTTGACAAGTTTCCTGTTGAAGTAAGGTGAGGGAATATTGCGTTCTTCATTCTCCGGGCACTCTCCATCTCTGAGTTGGAGGAAAATTCTTATCTGATACATATTATTTATGTGAACATCAACTAAATATGCCCCTTTCGTTCATGGACTTTGGGGGACAATGTTATTTTTACAGCAAAGAGTACGAAGATCTCTCGGCGAAGGCAAAGTCCAGGTTTAGCATCTCCCTCCGCAGGCTCTCACAGCCCATGTCCCTCAAGGACATAGCAAGGACATGGGACAATTGTTCCCGAGCGGTCATTCTTGAGTATGCAGAGCAGAGCGGTGGAGGCAGCTTCAGCTCCAAGTACGGGACGTGGGAGAATATCCAAACTGCCACCTAATTATCCTCCTTCCTCTTGCAAAGGGAGCATTCCTGCGAGGTGTGCACCAGAATGTTGAAAATTCCTCATGTTGTGAGCCCGGTGGGCGCGGGGTTTTCCAGCTGCTTTCTTTTCATGTGAGGAAATATTGAAAGTCTTGTAGATGTATATCTTGAACAGTATTAAGATATGAAATCCGGCTACATTTTCCAGTCTTTGTGTACTTTTGGTTGGCCTTTATTGTACCTTCATGGGGGGACAGTTTTCTGCTGCTATTTATGCTTTATATTAAACATAGATGACTTGCCCCTCCTCGACCACTTTCATAGGCTCTTCTTGTCGAGGAATTTGACCTGGTCGCTGAGACCAAGGTTTGCCATAAGGACGGCCATCATGGGTTGAGGAACTCCCAGCCTCACCAGAGCTGCTGGTGCACTCTCCCCAAGAGCAATGAACTGCTGCGAAGGTCAGCATCTACATCCATAACTCGCAGTTGGGCCACGTCTTTGGGCGGAAGGCTTGAAGGTACGCCATATAATCGGACAGGGTCTTGCTGATTGTAAGACATGGGTGGTTGCTCTTTCTGAGACTGGACATGCAGTAGTAGCAGAGGTTTGGCGAGGTTCCAGGCAAAGAGACTAAGGTCGAAATCCGCTCCTCCGGTAAAACATTGTCAATTTTCAAGGCAATCATTCTTCTGGAGCATGTAATCGCCTCTTTCAGCTAATAAATTATTAGGGCATGACGATCGTATTCTTGTTCTCTTGACCGGGCTCTTGTCCTTGAGCTGCTCGAATATGAACCTGTGAGTTAACATCTGCAGAACCTGTAGACGATGAAGTATACAACCTGTGTGCTTATGGAGATAGCAAGTAGATCAGACGGAGAATGATTCCTCGCTCAGTTTAAACACCACGATCTCGTGGAGGCGCTTTCAAGGTTGATCTCCTTACCTCAGGCCGCTCCGCCCTCCAGAAGTTCTTCACGTCAAATATTCCATTTAGCTTCGTGGATTTGGGAACTCATATCCTGTCTCCGTAATTGATCGTCCCGAGGATGAGCATGAGGAGGGACAGTAGCTGAAGAGCTCACCGCTCCCAGTCCCTGACGAGGATGTGCATGGAGGCTCCTCCCTGGGCCGCAATGCAGGGAGAGTTCCTTGGCCACAGGCTGCTGTCCTCTGAGGAAGTAATCAGTGATTGAGTTGGGGCCACCGAGGTGCCAGAAGCGGGTATGCTGCCCAAAGGACTGCCAACCTGTCGACAGAGCACTCACCTTCGTCGTTGCAGCTGTCACTGTGCATCCTTAAGAGGAGATACCTATGGAGAGCATCGCTACTGACCGACTCCAAGGACACGAATGCCAACCATTCCGAGGCCTGTCCAGGTCGATGAGGTGAAGTCACATGTTTGTCTTTGGTTGAGTTTCTTCGGACAATTCTGTTAGCTCCTGAGGCAGGATTCGAATCTGTTCATTCAGGCCCAAACAGCAACGTGAACGAGCAATTCTCCGCAGCTCATTGACTAGCAGCATAGCATCTATGTCCACACCTCGCGGATCGTCTTCCACTTTGTTTCTCGATCCTGACCGTCTTGTCACAAGCGACTGCGGTAAAAGTCATTCAAGACTAGCATTCCCTCTTTCCCTTCCACATCGATTGAACAAAGGCCATTGGATATTGCCTAGCTCCATGGTTATCCACTTATGCGACGTTTATGCCCAGTCTAAATAATTGAATAGAGAGCCACTGACCAATCGATTGTAGATTGTTCTCTTCCTTGTTCCCAACCTTACGTAAAATAACATTTTTTTCTTTAAACTACACAAAGATGGCCGAGTTTGACCTAACCCCGGTTTTGGATCGTGTTCAGGTTACTCTGCAGATTAATTATGGGCTTGAAGCCTGTTATGGTTTCATGCTGACATCGGATGCAGCCTTCTTAACAATGAAGTGATGAGGCCAAGAGCCATTGACAGAAGATTGAGAACTGATATACCAAAATTGATTAGAAAGCGATTGTTCGGCACGGGGAATCATATTCTCATCAAGAACGCGGTCAGGGATGGAAAAAGTTCCATTTCCTCCATCTTCATCTTCATGGACAAAAGCAAAAGCAGATGCCTAAAAAAAGTAAAAAAACAAGCAAATGATAAATAAACAAAAAGTGGAAGTCCATTCAATGAAGAAAGAAATGTTCTTTTCGCTTGTCTAGCAACTTGTCCTATTCTAATTGTTCTTGTTATTAGCAACAATGCCCGGTGAATTTTTTTTTTTTTTTTTTTGTGACCACTCATTAGAGAACATCAATAGATGGCTCCGAAAAGGAATAGAACGCGAGTCTCCGGAAAGCATCATCATATAGACATATAGATGTTTAGGAGAAAGTCTTTCTCATCTTTAGGAGAAGTTTTCCCTCAGTAGCTATTGAGAAGAAATCCGACACAAACCGCCAGTGTGTTTTATTTGACCACTGAGAGACCGAGAGATCGGGCGATGGCTACAAAGAGGAATAACAACACATCATCACCACCACCATCTTACCAGGTCTTCCTGAGCTTCAGAGGACCCGACACCCGCCAGGGATTCACGGATGTCCTTTACCATGCTCTTGTAGATGCTGGGATTTGTGTATTTAGAGACAACGAGGAGATCCGTGAAGGCGAGAATATCGGCGAGGAAATCCTGCGAGCCATTGAGGACTCCAGGATCTTTGTGCCCATCTTCTCCAGGACCTATGCTTTCAGTAAGTGGTGCCTCATTGAGCTCGCAAAAATGGTGGAGTCCAAGGAGAAATCGGGCGGCAGTAAAAGGATCCTGCCCATTTTCTATGATGTGAGTGTCGATGATGTCAAGCTTAAGACGGAGTTGTACACTGGAGCTCTATCAATACACAGGGAGAAGTTCAGTCCCAGCACAGTGCAGCAGTGGGAGGAGGCTCTTCGAGACGCCGGAAAAATCAAGGGATGGGAACTGAAGGATAAAGGGTAAATGGCTCATTGAACTTTTTCATTCTTCACGCTGTGCTTGCCGTTTTCTGGCCTTCTAAACTATCTGCCATCATATGTCAAACACAGTATGTATTCATGTGCATCAATGGCAGTTATGCAGAATTTTCCAAGGAATTTGTCAGGAAGGTTTCAGCGGAGTTGAAAGTGAAACAAAAATATGTGACTGAGAACCTTGTTGAGAGGATTGATCAGCAACATGCTCTCACAGAGTTGCTGGACGTAGACTCCTCTCATGATGTTCAGTTAGTCTGGATACATGGAATGGGGGGTATCGGCAAGACGACACTTGCCATGGCTGTTTTCAACCAACTCTGCGATCACTTTGAAGGCTGCAGCTTCCTTCTAGATGTGCAAGAAACAACCAAGCGCAAGGGTATTGAACACTTGCAGAGGCAACTCTTGCAAGATCTTGGTGTTAAAGCGGCAGACATCACCATCACTGACGAGAACGATGGGATCAAGATAATCAGCAAAAAGTTGCAGAACAGAAGAGTTCTAGTTGTTCTGGATGATGTGCCCGACCACCAAGAATATACTGGAAAACTAGCAAGAGAGGCTAGTTGGTTTAAAGTCGGAAGCAGGATTATTATTACCTCTCGGCGTAAAATGGTTCCTCCATTTAAAGGTGGAACAGTCAAGACATTCGAAGCAGAGCCAATGGAATTCAAAGAATCTCTCCTTTTCAGTAGGCATGCCTTTGGGAAGGAGACTCCGCGGGATGACTCCCTTGACCTTTCAAAGGAAGCCATTAGAATTACCGGAGGACTTCCCTTGGCTCTTGAAGTAATAGGTTCAAAACTTCGAACAAGTGATCGTGGCCAGTGGAATCATATAATGGGTACCTTACAGAAAATACCCGACAGGAAGGTCCAGGACAGCCTTAAGATATGTTATGATGCTTTACGCTGGGAAGTGAAGAATATATTCCTTGATATCGCATGTTTTTTCATTAATGAAAAAAAAACAAAAGCCATGTACATGTGGCAAGCCTGTGACTTTGAACCAGAGTTGGCAGTGCAAGAGCTTGTCGATGCGTCCCTAGTAAGGCTCACAGATGAGAACAGGTTCTGGATGCATGATCAGCTGCGGGACCTTGGAAGAAAACTCGTTCGTGATGAGAGGCACCACGGAAAGCCTTGCAGTAGAATATGGTTGCATGAGGATGCTCTGAAAGTGCTGCGGGATGAAGAGGTAAAAAATTGTTTGTGATGAGATGTTTTTTCGTTCACGGTTGTTCTCTCATCCCTCGTTTCTTCCTGTTTACAGGGCAAAGAAAATGTTGAGATGCTTAGTCTTTCGTCCGAAGGACTCTCGGAGTATTGCGTCCTTACAAAACATCAATTGAAGAATTTCAATAGTCTAAAATTTCTCAGTTTATGTAGATCGAATTTTTCGGGAGATCTAGAGCTTGTCCTCCCCAAGTTGATATGGCTTTCTTGGCATTCTTGTCCTGGCGTGTTTCAGAGAACTAATCTGCATTTGAAGAATCTAGTCGTGCTTGACCTCTCAGAAAGTTCCGTAAGCGGAACTTGGACTGGATGGCGCCATATCAGGGTATAACTAGCTCGCGCGTTTAGTACTTTTAGACATTGTCTTGCAGCTCTCTTCCCATTAATTTTCAGTTATATGGAATTCTGTTGTTTGGCAGATGTGCAACGAGTTGAAAATTCTAGATCTCCAGAGGTGCGACCACTTGACCAAAACGCCCGACCTATCAATGTGCACAAAGTTGGAGAGACTAATACTCAAAGATTGCATTAACCTAATCAAAATAGACCGTTCCGTAGGAAAGTTGAAATGCCTAAAGTATCTGAATGCCAGTGGCTGTCGTTATCTCAGAGAAATTCCGAGGGAAGTATGCTGTTTGGATGGCCTCGTTGATATTGTCATGATAATGGAAGGCGGCTTCAAGGACAGCCACAAGCTTCCAGACTCCATCGGGAGACTCTCGAGACTTCAGTGCCTGTGCGTGAGTTTGAGAAGCAGCTTCAAGGACGGCCAGAAGCTTCCGGACTCCATCGGGAGACTCGAGAGACTTCAGAGCCTGCGTGTGAGTTTGGGAAGGAGCACACCTCCAAGCTCACTTGGAGATCTAAAATCACTGACTATGCTGGTCCTGTCATGGTCAAAGATCGCTGAGATACCTGAGTCCATTGGAGGACTGGTGAAACTTGAGCTTCTGTCATTATTCTACTGTAGAGAAGTAAAGAAGCTCCCAGCTTCGATTGGGAATCTGAATTCGCTGGTTGAGTTGAATATTTCAATGTCAGGAATCACTCAACTGCCCGATGCTGCTGTGAATTTGCAGAAACTGAGAGTGATTGATATGAGAGGTTGTTCTATTAGGCGGTGGCCAGGTTTCCTGGGGAATTTGAAGAAGCTGGAAAGGTTGGATATCTACGATTGCAAGTATTTGCGAGTTATCCCATCAGCAATTAGGAGGATCACTTCCTCGCTAAAAGTCTCACTCTCAGCCTGGGACAAGAGTTGTGACCGTTATTGGAAACAGCTGGAAGTGGAAGTGGAAGAGGAAGAGGAAGGGGGAAATCCTTTTGCTATTTCACGTAATGCACCGGTGGACAGGTTACGAAGATGGAGGGTACGTTTCTCTTCTCCTCTATCTCCCACCTCAGGTTCCCTTTTTCAAAGGACGAGGCATCAAATAATCAAAATACCAATTGGCATAAAGTGTTGGATTTTAACGGTGTGTTTGATTTCAGAGTTAAAATTTTAAATTTGTAATTTTAATTTTGATTGTGGAAAAAGATAAAAAAAAATGTAGGGCCTGTAGACCCCATCAGTTTTGTTGTGTAATGTATTGGGTAGTGTATGAGATTATATATCGAATAATATATAGGGCTCACCAGTTTTACTTTGGAAAAGTATATTTTGTTGTGTAGTATATTGAAATAAAGTTAAAGAAAAAAAATTTTCTTCAACTTTTTAACCATTTAATTCAATTTTTAATAATAAATTCTCTCAACTATTCATTACTTTTTCTACCATTCAACAATACAATCATTATTTTTTTCAACTATTCATTACTTTTTTTTTATATTTTTTCTCATAATTCAACATTACAAATATTACAAACCAATTAAAATCAAAATTCAACTCAACTCAACTTTAAAACCAAATACTATTCTTGCCAAATTGTCAACAGGCTTAGGGCCTGTTTGGTTTCAAGATGCAATTTTAGAATAACAATTCTAACTTAATTCTACCCACTACAAAACAAAATAACTCATATAAAGTCAAAGAGTGGACCCCATTTATACCACTTTTTTCCACAACAAAACAACATAACTCATACAAAGTCAAAGGGTGTGCCCCATTTATACCACTCAAAATCAAAATCAAAATCTGATTTTAAAATTCTACTATGAAACCAAACGCAACCTTAGATTGTGAACTAAAACTTCTTAACTTTGTTATTCACCATTTTCCTTGCCTCTGTTGGTAAAAATGATTAAGAATCTTGTAGAGGTCCAAGCTCACTGAATTTGTTCCTTGTAGCAAGCTCAACCAGTTTTAGAAGCCTCTCGTCGATTCAGATACACCCTGGACTTGAAGAAAGAGGAAGAGAATCAACAGACTTTGAGGAAGACTAGGGCCCATGCTCAGGCCATTCGGGTAAGAAATCTTTTCTACATTGTAAAATGTAATATCTCCAGGATTTAGCTGTTTTCTCGTTTGTATTTTTTGTTTTCTTCTAATCTAATTGTCCATCGTTTCAGGCTGCATATCTTTTCAAAATGTCAAAGGACTAACTAATGGTACTACTCTACTCCCATATCTTTGAGTTTGTGCTCAATCATGAAATGAATGGTGTATATATATACATATATTTGATAAGTTAATGAATGATATTAGCTATCCTTTTTAGGTAATTTATTTAATTTAATTGCTGTTATTGGTGACTCAGCCACACAAGGATTATGTTTTTCTATAGTTTGCAAAAACTTTTTTTTTCTCGTTCGGCAAGAATGAAAAGTTTCTTAGGTTGTGTTTGTTTATAACTTAATTAAATAAGTGTTTAAAAGTTAGTTACATGGAAAAATAAATAGGAAAAAAAAAGAGAAAGATAAAAGATAATGGTCTTTTCTACTTAATAATTGAGTCAAAATCCACTTAATGAGTAAATGAAAATTTTAACTTAATGAAATAAGTCATTTTTCACTTGTTGTGCCCTCTATCACTCATAAACATTTTCGCACCCTCATCGTTCCTACTCTCTTCCTATACATTTCTTTCTTTAACTAATTAAGTGCTTAATTTTTACGCACTTAATTTATCAAACACCACCTTAGTCTAGGATGTTGAGGTAACTATATGAATGTTTAATCTCTTGCGGGATGATGCTTTAACGTATTGTTATGTCAGGAGAAGGACCAGACAGAGCATTGCTGGCAGGCCGGGTTCCCATCGTTGTTTGGGTGGCGAAACTCGAACTCAGCAAACAAGTGCTGGTAATTAAGTAGGCGAAACTTAACAAACGTGTTTATTAATTGTACTTGCTAATTCGTTCTTGTTCTATGTCTTCTTTGTGATTTGTCATCATATCTAGTTGTTCTCTGTAATTTCACTCTCTCTCCGTGTTATACCTGATCTGCATCGAAGCAACCCGGATTCCCGTTCCACCCTTCAACTATCTGCTCATAAGGTTCCATAATCAGACTATAATAAGAGAGTAAAATACTTAACTGAAAGTGAAAAATGTCTGAAGAAAGTATATGATATCATCTTTGACAATAATTTGATCTGGGCAATAACGAATATCATCCCTATCGCACATCAAAGGCAGTTTTAGCTCTGCATGTGATGGCACGGCAACTTGATGGCATTCTGTAGGTTCTCGGAAAACTGCGATGTTGGCGATACTCTGAAAATCAGAATCAGAAGAAAAGTTCGGGGCATAAAACGTAAACTCTAGTAGGGGAAAACAAATGGTCCAAAAGTTCTTATCCTACTGCAATATGCACCCAAACTTCAAGTAGGGGCAAAAGTGATGCAAATGAGAAAGTTTAGGGTTCAAAACACAGATTTCGGTTTCCTCTTCCGTCGTCCTCCCCCGCTAGCGCAGTGCGGCGTTGGAGAGTGCAGAACAGTGCGGCGGCGGCAATTTCTCTCCCTTTCTTCTTCTTCTTCTTCTTCATCTTCTTCCAATGGCCAAATTTCGATCTTTCAGTTTCCGCAAACTTCTGCTCATCCCAAGACGCCTCTTCAGCAGCACCTCAAAGGCCTCGCCGTCACTCCCATTCACAGTCCACTACCTCGTGAACAAATGCGGCGTCCCGCTAGAATCGGCTATGCCCGCCGCAGAGAAGGTCCAAATCCGAGAAAACGCCACCAAGAACCCCGACGGCAGTCCTCAGTTTTCTCAAGTCTTACGGCTTCAATAACACCCACGTGGCCTCTTTGATCTCCCGCCACCCCGAGTTCCTCCTCCACCGGCCACAGACCACCCTGAAGTCCAAGATCGACTTCTTCATTGGGAATGGTTTCCGCGGTCCGCTCTTCCACGAGCTCATCCTGAGGAACCCCAACGTCCTGAAGCGGACGGTGAAGACCTACCTTGAGCCTATCTTCCATTTCCTCCGGACATACATCCTGACCTTTGAGGAGCTCCACACCGCGATTTTAGACGCGGTTGGCTTCTAACTTCGCAGCACCAGTCGACCCTGAAGCAGAATATCGGGTTCCTCTTGCGCCAGCGGGTGACCCCTGATGGTGTCTCGAATTTCGTAGTGAATCAGCCCGGGGAAGCTGTTCAGATCCCCCAGAGGGTGGTTAGCGCAGTGGGTCAGTTAAGCGAGTGGGCATCGAGCCAAAGTCCGGGATGTTCATCCACGCGCTACGGGTTATGCTCAGCATGGATGAAGCAAATTGGAACCATAAAGTCAAGGTCTTGAAGAGCCTGGGGTGGTCCGAGGAGGATGTCCATTCAACGTTTAGGAAGTACCCGACTTGCCTCGGTATATCCAAGGCGAAGATTTGGGAAGTGATGGACTTCTACTTGAGCACCGCGAAGATTGACTTGGAGATGATTGTTAAGTACCCGAAGTTTCTTTGTCATGGGTTGGCTAGGCTTCGCCAGAGGCAAAAGGATCTTGAGATCCTATTATCAAAAGGTTTGCGTCAGATGGATAAGTCGAATGGCTGGATATATACTGTGCCTGAGAAGTGTTTCTTGAGGGAGGTATATCGTTAAGAACTTGAACGAAATCTGCGACTTGATGGCCATTTATAGCGGTTCCTCCAACAAAGAGAAGGGCATGAGGAAAAAGAAGCAAGATGTCGCCACCCAAAATTTCGACAGAATTTCTCCTATATTACCTCGATATCTATTGTCACATATATTATTCACATAAAAATTCGCTTTACATAAATTTCCAAATGTATATAACCAAACTATTAAGCTCTCACACTTATGTATATATATATATACCAAGAGAGTTAAATCACTAAATCAATTAAACAAAAATTTCAGATCGTAACATATTCAAATACATTTTATACAAAAAGAATACCTATTAAATAACTAAAGTCTCTTCATAGTTATTCGAACTGATCCCGATATCAAAAGCGATTTTTCTGCGTAGCTAGAAGCTTATTTAGAAAAATATATGCAGGGTGTGAGCTGCATCTCAGTGAGTACTATATTCCAAAGCAAAATGAATTATTATTAAATAAATATTTAATTGCAAACAACCAAATATTCAAATAAGTAATACAATCACATCCAATCCAACAATCAACTCACATGCACATATATACGATATATATATATATATGTACAAACTATAATAATAATTATATCCAATATAGTAACTAAATTTAAATCCTACTAACAAATACTCACAACTCTTCCAATCATTTCTCTAGTATCCAATATCACATAAACATCAAATATCCTTTCATTTGGCTTTCATAGAAAATCACTACACAATCACTTGACAGATCAAGCTCTAGCATCCCACCCGCATTCAAGTATAAGAACATATTTCGACAAGCTCAACAATCATCAAATCCATCTAAATCAATCCAAACAAACAATGCACAACACTAGTCAAACAATATAGCCATATGGTCGCATTTCCTTGTGACAAGTTAGAACTGTATTGTAACCCCGCACATCTCACTCATATCATCCTCAACTCCCAATATCCATGTCTCATAAGTGAGGGCCATTTATTAACCTCTTGTAGTAAGAGTTGACCTTAATTATATTCCGCCGGGTCCAGCGGTCGTTTGTGCCCCATTTTTCTATTCTGCCAGATCCATCGGCCGTTCGAGCCCCTTTTTCTATTTCGCCGGGTCTAGTGGCTGTTTGAGCTCCTCCTTCTATTCCGCCGGGTCTAGCGGCTGTTTGAGCTCCTCCTTCTATTCCGCCGGGTCTAGCGGCTGTTTGAGCTCCTCCTTCTATTCCGCCGGGTCTAGCGGCTGTTTGAGCTCCTCCTTCTATTCCACCGGGTCTAGCGGTCCCATGGTTGTAGTCAAACAATATTAGTATATACAAGCACAATTCCAATCACATTACAAAAGTATCACATTATCATCACATATCTTATACACAATCACGCCGCATACCTCAAGTCAAAATGAAACATAACATGCAATATCATTCAATTCCTTTCACACAACATAGTAAAATCGGTTTCTTAATCTAATTATCACAATATTCTTCTTAAATAGTTTGTATAACTATAATACATCATTTTACAAGGGAATAAAGTATTTACAGACAATTTTCAAAATGATAACTCAACAAATCGAGCCTTCTGGGTGCTTATTTTCGGTCTCGTCAACTCCTATAAATCATAAATATAAGAAGAAAACAAATTATAAGCATACTTATGATGTTTATATATTCCTTATAACAAAACATGTCGCGTTTAGTCCCAAAAGAAGGAACTTATTCATACTTAATTGCCCTTGAGAATCTCGAGAATTAACCAACTTCAATCGTTTGTTATAAGTAATTAACAAGTTATTCCAATTAAAGATAACTTAGAGCAGCAACTAGCTTTCCTTTAATAAATAGTCGACCTTATTCCTTAATCCATTGTTTTAAAATTTATAACTTTATCCAAACTGAAATAGTAACCAAGACTCAGAAATCTAACAAAACCAACAATATTGTTTGAAAAGGAAAAGGTGGAAATATAACTTGAAGGTATTGACTCTAAGTTATGTTACACAATTAAGGAATGAACTCATATTTATATATATATATATATAAAAAGAAAACAATTAGAGAACGGAAGATATCGAATCAATGGCTAGCTTTTGGTCTTTCCCAAATCATCAATTATATGACTTTCTGCCCCAACATTTGTTTAAGCGAATGAATGTGAATAATTTGTAAATCGGTTGATATATCGACAATAAACTCCATAGAAGCATTTCCCATATTTCCCAGCTTTCCACTAAAAAGATCTTGACTCAACTATTACTTTTAACTCTAACCAATTAACCAACTCATTTTCTAATTTAGTACTTCAGGTAATTCATTATCAATTAATTCACAATAAGGAATACCAAATCAAACACAAGAAGCTCAACACAAGAAGAAATTAGAATCATTAGTACATATGCAACATCTCCATAAACAAATCGATTTCAAGCTCAAATTACTTCCTATGTCATTCTCTAAACAATCTTCCAACTTACATAATTCATTCAACTAACTGATTTGAAGGTAAGCTCTCTTCATCAAGTAAACTCGAACGACAAACCGGACCTTAGAGTAAGCTGAGCTGAACAGAGATAAGCCCTAATCTACCGTATAAGTCCATAACGTCGTCTAAGTCATTAACAATGAATTTACGGAAAGCCGAACTCATTTCCCCCAACAGATCGAACTCTAATATAAGCTGAGATGAGCGAAATAAGACCTAATTAATCCCTAGACTCGGTGAATGGTAATGCCTAGGCCATGGGAAAACCAACTTACTGTAACAAGGATCCTTGAGCTAAGCTTGTTCATCAATTTCTCCCTTTTACTTCCTATCAATTTCTCATCAGCAGTTAATCTCACATTTTAAAAAATAAACAATTAAACATCAGCAGTACCCTAACTTGCAGTAATAGCCGACCCTCCAAGCTTTCTTCAATCACAACTAGAACAAGAGATAAAATGGCTTATAGAAACTAACTCAACCAAGGCAACACAAGTCAGGGATGAACTTCAAATTTAATAGCTAGTAGAGCAAAAGCCGATCAACAAAAGAGGAATCTTAATCGATTACCAGCAAGACAACTCAATCCATAAAGAGAAATCTCAAATTAATTCCTAACCAGCAACACAAACAAGACAAGAATAATCTCAACACTCAAACGTGCCACTAATCTAACTAAGTATAAACTCAACCTCTAATTCTCGTCTTAATCATGATGAACAGTAAGGGATTTGAAACCAATAGAAACTAAAGCTTCTCGAGAGATAGTATAAATCACAAGATTTGATCGATGAATAAGAAGTACCTAATCCTTCAAGGAACCGTTCACCTCAATCCAACTCAAAACCAACGGACTCCCTCCATCTCCCTGTTCTCCAAGCCGAGTCCTTACTCCTGCATGAATTTCCAGCCAAGTTCTCCACCGCACAATTGCTCTCCATCTCGCTCTCTATTTCGCTCTTTATCTCGCTCTCTCTCTCTCGTGCTCTGTTTGCTCTGTTTTTCTGTTTCTCGATTTTTTCCCAGCTAAACAAGACAGAAAGAAAAAAGAAAGAACAGAATCAATGGAATGACTGAGGCGGTGGAAGATGAGGGGAAAAATGTAGGGACACGTGGAGCCCATGCCTTCATTTCAATTTTTTTTTTTTTGCTCCAGCAACACACCTATAATATATATATATATATATATATATATAAGCATGTAACGTAAGTATAAGTATACAATGCTTGAAAAATGCCGGGTCTTGCACATGAGTAGAAGATTGCTTGGTTCGCGGAGAAGTAATGTTGTTTACTTGCAATTTGCCTGGAACTTTAATTGAGAGGTTCTCTGGGATAGATAGGCCGTTCTGTTTGCTGACATCGGATTTAGTTTTATCGATTTTGCTAATGGTAACATGACTGCAACCCAGGCGAAAAAGAAGGGGATGAAGCGAGGGGTTGTCCGTCGTCCCAATTTGGTGGAAGGTTTACTTGCAAAATCATATATCTGGAATGCCAGATATATATACAGGCTTTTGTGGCATTGTCTATCACTTTTTTAATTTTGTAGATGAGTTAATATTGATTACATGAGAAGGATATCGGCAAACATCACATTGAGCGAGTCATTTTCTGAAAATTAAAGTTTTTCTTTTCTAGTTGATGGGAGATGTATTCCATCGATTCAGCTAATTTATGCCAAAAGAATTTCTCAGCCTAAATCTTGGCCTCTGATCTTGTTCAATTATTCTCAGTGGTGTCATGATAGGCTCGAATCCTGTTACTGATGGCTTCATGCTGAGATCTGATACAACCTTGTTAATTGACAATGAAGTGATGAGGCTAATAAGAGCAATTTTCAGACGAGCGGAATCAATTAAAGTTACTCCGTAAACGTTCATTTAAGCATAATCTGTTACAAGCGTCATGAAGCAAAGTGACCTCCCAAACTATGGGCCCAGTTCCTGCTTTATGGCACCTCAGGAGACCTGACATGATCACCACCTACACTGTAGAGGACAGCAGCTGGTATGGTGACTAATGCACCTGGCTTAATTTACATGAAGTCGTGGAGCAAATGGGCTCCTCGACATCTCTTGATTATTGTGTTCACTGTTGGGATGATTGCATACCATTACATAACATGTGCTTTGGTGCCTGGCAGTTTGAAGGGATAAATCTGCTCGATGGGGATATTATTAAAGCTGCCAACCTCGCTTAACAGGACCACGGTTCAGCCCTTGTGAACAGATCCCATGCATGCAAGTCGCTTTTGTACTAAGACGAGCTGAATGTAAATGACTGTGGTCAGGTTAACCTACTGCTTGCTCATGATTAACTTATAAGTCAGCTGCGTCAGCTCGATCTCCTCAATATGCTTATCTGTGGATTTCTCCATTATTATGCGTAATAATCCTTCTGCTCGGCCCCACTTAGATATTATCATCAGTCGTTAATTACAGGAGTTCTCGCATTGAAGATATGCAGTGTTCAGGCTCTTCTTCAGACGAGAAAGATGAATTCTCTCCTGCACTTTGAGACGATTGTAAGCTGCAAAGATCTCTTTGGTCATCAAGTATGAGCCAGCCACGAAATGGTGTGGGAGATGGTGAAGCAAGGTGTTTTTGGATCCACATGCTCACGTACGTTGTATAGCAGTCCCCGCAGTGAGGAGCAAAAGCTCATGCAGGGCAGGGCGGGGAGTTTCTCATACGCATCACTGCTCCGAGGGGCTCAGCAAAAAAGTGCAGTTTAATCCTGAAAACGGAAAAGAAAGAAGATTCTACTGATGATCTTTGGGACAGAACAAGAGAAATAGGAAACTGGTGAACATTAGAAAGTGAGGCTCATCATATTTGTTAAATTCTTTTCTCTTCTGTGCAGTGCCACAGTTCTTGTTCTTTATGCTATGAACTCCTTCTGTATTACGTCCTGCAGTTCGTGTCAAAGAGGACCTGGTTCCCGATCCCTCCCTTAAACTACTCAGTTAAGATGTTTCCTGTTACGTCAATTTGAACTACAATAGTACTAACACAATTCTTTTAGAAGATAATGCTTGACGATAACAAAAATTTATCTCCTTTGCAGTGCGTCCTCAGCAATAAGAACGAGGATGAACAGCTTTCCCTAAGCCTTTTCTTTTTTCTTTCTTTCTTTCAACCCACAATATAAGAACTCAATATGAAAGAGAGAGGTCTTCCTTTAACCCCGAAAGTCATCCTCTAGATAGGTTTCTCAGGGACTAGATTTCGCACTTTTCACTCTTTTCGTGGAGCCAAGACACAAACTTTGATCAGTAATATGAATCTGCTCCTTTCAAATGAGGTTTGTCAAGAAATGAGAAGGTTCCATATTTTAACAATAAAACACAATAAAATGATTAATGATTAACATAAAACTAAAAAATCAATCTACTGCGGTGGCACATGTTTATTGCCTTAAAGTTAATAGTTTTTGCGTTAGATTCTCGCTTGTGAAATTTTTTTGTGCCTCTTTATTTCCTTTATCTTTATAATCAATATAATAATAAGAAAGACTGAACGAAAGCAGAGAGAAGTGTCTTTTAGAAAGTGTGAACATGACTAATTAATTATTTGCCAGAACCAATCACAGAACATTGCTATGGGAGATGATTCTTTTGTATTTGTTTATTATTATTATATTATTTTATTATATTATATTTAATTATTGGAATCAAACAAGCTAATCCTCGGTCAATGTTTCAGCGTATTTACGCATTATACTATATACCAGCTATATGATTTTCATATTCAGAAAAATAATATATGTATATATATAATGATTTTCTTGATATCCGAGAGTAAGTAATATGACAAGCTCCCAGGGCGGAATCGGTCTAGTTGAACATAGTCGATTATTGTAGTAGACTATGTTCAATTGGACCGGTTCCTCCGTGGGACTGGATAAATTTCCAATATTATTAGGTAAAGACATATCTTGATGAAATCAAATATCTGCCCAGGTGCTGAACCAATACAGTTATTTGTGCAATGATCTCTTCCTACAAATTGGGTCAATATTGATGACATGAAAACGAACGTAGTAACGTGTTAAATTCCCAATTCAATGAAACAGAAAGCATTGTTAGGGGATCCAATTTGAATCACCTAAAGCTTCATCAAGTTTCAACTGAATTTGCATTGTTATAGTTGATCGAAGAAACAAAAAGCATTGTTACGGCATTTGCATACTCTTCCAAGTTAACGTGTGGAACGCCATCCATCAAAATCCCATCAAGAATTAACGAGGTCAGTAATGGAAGAAGTTCCATTTCCAACTTCAATTTCCATCGGTTATCGGGCTTCATCTATCTCAATAACCACACACATTCCGCAAGTCCATCAGGAAGCTTATCACAGTCGTGTACGATGCGAATCAAAAATCCATACCTTAATATATATATATATATATATATATATATTGAAAATGGACAACCGCGCACCTCGAGTGCTCGCAATTTTACCCATAATTTCACTTTTATAAGGTTTAGGCTGGAAATCAAAGACGAACTATCAAGCCATAGGCCAATGTACGTTTCATTAAATTATTTGTTTTTCATCGCATCCGGTTGGTGGGGGGTTAATTATTTGATGGAACTTTTGATTAAAAAATGTTATCTTTTGGAATTAATGTTATTTAAGCCATTTCCACATGTACGAGAAAAGTCGTCTCTTATCTTTATGAGAAGTTTAAAATATGAGTTGACATTGATGACATGAGAAGAGACGAAGTAACGTGTTATATTCCCAATTCAACGAAATATAAAGCATTTTTAGGGGATCCAATTTGAATCACCTAAATTCATCAGTTTCAACTGAATTTGCATTGTTGCAGTCGATCAAAAAATTTGAAAGCACTGTTTCGGCATTTGCATGCTCTTCCAAGTTCCAACCATATATTTTGGCCGGCCTATACACGTGGAAAGCCATCCATCAAAATCTCATCGAAAATTAACGTGGTTAGTAATGGAAGAAAATCCATTTCCAAGTTCAAGCTTCATTGGTTATCGGGTCTCATTTATCTCAATAACCACACAAACACAGAAGTCCATCAGAAATTCATACCTTAAAAATAAATCATGAAAATCGACAAAGGCGCAGCTCGAATGCTGGCAATTTTTACAAATTATTTTCACTTTTTTAAGGTTTAGCCTGGAAAATCAGAATAAACAATAACAAGCCAACGTATGCTTCATTAAATTATTTGTTATTCATCATATCCGGTAGGTGGGGGTTAATTATTTGATGGAACTTTTAATTAGCAATTGTTATCTTTAGGAATTAATGTTATTTTAAGCCCTTTCCCACATATATGATAAAGTCTTTTGTCAACTTTATGAGAAGAAATCCAACACAAATCTCGGCGAGTGTGCTTTCTTTGACCACTGAGAGACTGAGAGATCGGAGGATGCCTCCGAAGAGGAATAGCACATCACCGGCAACATCTTACCAGGTCTTCCTGAGCTTCAGGGGACCCGACACCCGTCAGGGATTCACAGATGTCCTTTACCATGCTCTCGTAGATGCCGGGATTCATGTTTTCAGAGACAATGAGGAGATCCGTAAAGGCGAATATATCGGCGATGAGATCCTGAGAGCCATCGAGGACTCCAGGATCTTCGTGCCCATCTTCTCCAGGACCTATGCTAGCAGTAAGTGGTGCCTCGTTGAGCTCGCGAAGATGGTGGAGTCCAAGGAGAAATCGAGCGGCAGTAAAAAGATCCTGCCCATTTTCTATGACGTGGGCGTTGATGATGTCAAGCTTAAGACGGATTTGTACACTGGAGCTCTGTTGAAACATGGGGAGAAGTTCAGTACCGATATAGTGCACCAGTGGGAGGAGGCTCTTCGAGAAGCCGGAGAAATCAAGGGTTGGGAACTGAAGGATAAAGGGTAAATGGCTCATTGAATTTTTTCATTCTTCACACTGTTCTTATCGTTTTCTGGACTTCTAGACTATCTGCCATCATTTGTACTAAACACAGTATGTATTCATATGCATCAATGGCAGTTATGCAGACTTTGCCAAGGAATTTGTCAGGGAGGTTTCAGCGGAGTTGAAAGTGAAACAAAAATATGTGACTGGGAGCTTAGTTGAGAGGATTGCTCAGCAAGATGCTCTCATAAGCATGTTGGATCTAAAGTCCTCTGATGATGTTCGGTTGGTCTGGATCCATGGAATGGGGGGTATCGGCAAGACGATACTTGCCATGGCTGTTTTCAACCAACTCTGCAATCACTTTGAAGGCTGCAGCTTCCTTCTAGATGTGCAAGAAACAACCAAGCGCAAGGGTATTGAACACTTGCAGAGACAACTCTTGCAAGATCTTGATGTAAAAGCAGCAGACATCACCATCACTGACGAGAATGATGGGATCCAGATAATCAGCGAAAAGTTGCAGAACAGAAAAGTTCTAGTTGTTCTGGATGATGTGCACGACCACTGGGAGCATATTGGGAAACTAGCAAGAGAGGCTAGTTGGTTTGGAGTTGGAAGCAGGATAATTATTACCTGTCGGAGTAGAAGGGTTCCTGCATTTGAAGGTGGAACAGTCAAGACATTCGAAGCAGAGCCAATGGAATTCGAAGAATCTCTCCTCCTTTTCAGCAGGCATGCCTTTGGGAAGGAGACTCCGCCACATGACTCCCTTGACCTTTCAAAGGAAGCCGTCAGAATTACCGGAGGACTTCCCTTGGCTCTTGAAGTAATAGGTTCAAAACTTCGAACAAGTGATCGTGGCCAGTGGAATCATATAATGGGCACCATACAGAAAATACCGGACAGGAAGATCCAGGACAGGCTTAAGATATGTTATGATTCTTTACGCTGGGAAGTGAAGAATATATTCCTTGATATCGCATGTTTTTTCATTAATGAGGAGAAAACAAAAGCCATTTACATGTGGCAAGCCTGTGACTTTGAACCAGAGTTGGCAGTGCAAGAGCTTGTCGATGCGTCCCTAGTAAAGCTCACTGATGAGAACAAGTTCTGGATGCATGATCAGCTACGGGACCTTGGAAGAAAACTCGTTCGTGATGAGAGGTTAAAGCACCACAGAAAGCCTTGCACTAGAATATGGATGCATGAGGATGCTCTGAAAGTGCTGCAGGATGAAGAGGTAAAAAATTGTTTGTGATGAGACTTTTTTTTGGTTCACGGTTGTTCTCTCATCCTTCATTTCTTCCTGTTTACAGGGCAAAGAAAATGTTGAGATGCTTAGTCTTTCGTCCGAAGGACTCTTGGAGGATTGCGTCCTTACAAAACATGAATTGAAGAATTTCAATAATCTAAGATTTCTCAGTCTCATAAGATCGAATTTTTCGGGAGATCTAGAACATGTGCTCCCCAAGTTGATATGGCTTTCTTGGCATTCTTGTCGTGGTGTATTTCAGGGAACAAATCTGTATTTGAAGAATCTAGTCGTGCTTGACCTCTCAGAAAGTTCCGTAAGCGAAACTTGGACTGGATGGCGCTATATCGGGGTATAACTAGCTCGCACGTTTAGTACTTTTATACATTGTCTTGCAACTCTCTTCCCATTAATTTTCAATCATATGGAATTCTGTTGTTTGGCAGATGTGCGAGGAGTTGAAAGTTCTAGACCTCAAGAGGTGCAACCGCTTGACCAAAACGCCCGACCTATCGATGTGCACAAAGTTGGAGAGACTAATACTCAAGGATTGCATTAACCTAGTCAAAATAGACCGTTCTGTAGGAAAGTTGAAATGCCTAAGGTATCTGAATGCTAGTGGCTGTCGTTATCTCAGAGAAATTCCGAGAGAAGTTTGCTGTTTGGATGGCCTCGTTGATATTGTCATGATAATGGAAGGCAGCTTCGAGGACAGCCACAAGCTTCTGGACTCCATCGGGAGACTCTCGAGACTTCGGGGCCTGTGTGTGAGTTTGAGAAGCAGCTCCAAGGACAGCCACAAGCTCCCGGACTCCATCGGGAGACTCTCAAGACTTCAGCGCCTGTGTGTGAGTTTGGGAAGCAGCAGACCTCCAAGCTCACTTGGAGATCTAAAATCACTGACTATGCTGGTCCTGTCATGGTCAAAGATGGCTGAACTACCTGAGTCCATTGGAGGACTTGTGAAACTTGAGTTTCTGTCATTATTCTTCTGTAGAGGAGTAAAGGAGCTCCCAGCTTCGATTGGTGGTCTGAAATCGCTGGTTGAGTTGAATATTTCAATGTCAGGAATCGTGCAACTGCCCGATTCGGTTGGGAATTTGCAGAAACTGAAAGTGATTGATATGAGAGGTTGTGATATTATGAGGTTGCCAGATTTCCTAGGGAATTTGGAGAAGCTGGAAAGGTTGGATGTCTACGGTTGCAAATTTTTGCAAGATATCCCATCAGCAATTGAGGGGCTCACTTCCTCACTAAAAGTCTCATCCTATGCCTGGGAGAAGAGTTGTGACAGGTATTGGAACCAGCATGAGGCAATTGTACGGTTGCGGAGATGGAGGGTAAGTTTCTCTTCTCTTCTATCTCCCTCCTCAGGTTCCCTTTTTGAAAGGACGAGGCATTGAATAATCAAAAGAACAAATGGCATAAAGCGTTGGAGATATCTAATGTTCATAAAACTAATGGGTATATGAATCTCTTGGACTGGATTTATGTTAAACTTCCAAGCATTTATTTAGGTACTGATGTATAGGTGATCACTGTTTCTCGACTCTATACAGCATAATAACAGGCAAATGTGTTTCTATTCTTGCCAAATTGTCAACAGGCTTAGATTGTGAACTGAAACTTCTTGACTTTGTTATTCACCATTTCCTTGCCTCTGTTGGTAAAAATGATTAAGAAACTTGTAGATGTCTAAGCTCACTAAATTTGTTCCTTGTAGGAAGCTGCATTAAATTTAAATGCCTCTCGTCGATTCAGATACACCCTTGACTTGAAGAAAGAGCAAGAGAAGCAACAGACTTTGAGGAAGACTAGGGCCCATGCTCAGGCCATTCGGGTAAGAAATCTTTTCTACATTGTAAAATGTAATATCTCCAGGATTTAGCTGTTTTCTCGTTTGTATTTTTTGTTTTCTTCTAATCTAATTGTCCATCGTTTCAGGCTGCATATCTTTTCAAAATGTCAAAGGACTAACTAATGGTACTACTCTACTCCCATATCTTTGAGTTTGTGCTCAATCATGAAATGAATGGTGTATATATATATATATATATATGTATGTATACACACACACTTGATAGGTTAACTGAATGATATTAGCTATCCTTTTCAGGTAGTTTATTTAATTTAATTGCAGTCATTAGTAACTCAGCGACACAAGGATTATGTTTTTTCTATAATTTGCAAAAGTTGTTGTTTTTCTTTCTGCTAGAATGAAATGTTTCTTAGTCTAGGATGTTGAGGTCTTAATCTAACAAACGTGTTTGTTAAGTGTAGTTGCTAATCTGTTCTCGTTCTATGTCTTCTTTGTGATTTGTCATAATCTCTAGTTGTTCTCTGTACTTTCACTCTCACCTATAATAAGAGTAAAATACTAACTGAAAGTGAAAAATGTCTGAAGAAATTATATGATATCATCTTTGACAAGAATTTGACATTGGCGATAACGAATATCATCCCTACCGAGAGAATTCGCTACTGAGAAAAAAAGTTCATAATGAGAGAGAGAGAGAGCGAGAGTTTGGCCATTTAACTTGTACTGCTTGTTAACTGCCACGTACCCCTACAACCACAACCACTTCCATTTTCTTTTTTCTTTTCTCGTTTTTTCCTTCCCCTGAATTTTCTCCGTTTCTTTTCTTCTTCTTTTTTTCCTCCATTTGCATCCCGATAATCAAAACTTCAATGGAATTCGATTGATCTAATTCGAATCAGGCCCGGCTATTAAGGGATAAAAGTCTCTCAATGATGAATTTTTTATCCATTTACAAAGCTGGCATCCGAGATCATGCTTGAGCGAAATAGGTGCCAACTCATTTAAATCAACCTATATCAGTCTTTCAAATTTCTTTCTCAGTAGGGCGATGCTTAAAATGGATTCTTTCCTTCCTACCTTCCTTTCCTACTGAGAGAATTCGATCTATATTACCATATGGTGTTTTGTGTAATGGGAATGCAAGCTGTTCGTTGAACTTTGCCATATTTTTTGAGTTATTCTCTTGTTAGTACTATAGTAAACTATTATTATTAGTATTAGCAGCTAATAGAAATTATAGATATATAGAAATCTTTCCTATGGCCTGCCTGCCTGCCTCAGTCCAGACCAGAGTCGGGTTCATCTATATTATCTATATTACTTCAAAAGGGATATATATATATATATTCTAACATTCAATTTTCCAACAGCTTGACAGCATTCTGTAGGTTCTCGGAAAATTGCGATATTGGCGATACTCTGAAAATCAGAAACAGGAGAAAACTTCGGGGTGCAATTTGGCATAAAACGTAAACTCTAGCTGGGGAAAACAAATGGTCCAAAAGTTCTTATCCTACTGCAATATGCACACAAACTTCAAGTAGGGGCAAAAGTGATGCAAATGAGAAACTTTAGGGTTCAAAACACAGATTTCGGTTTCCTCTTCCGTCGTCCTTCACCCTGCTCGCGCATTGCGGCCGTTGGAGAGTGCAGAACAGTGCGGCGGCCACGCCTCAATCTCTCTCCCTTTCTTCTTCTTCATTTTCTTCCAATGGCCAAGTTTCGATCTTTCAATCTCAGCAAACTTCTGTCCATCCCAAGACGCCTCTTCAGCAGCACCTCAAAGGCCTCGCCGTCACTCCCATTCACAGTCCACTACCTCGTGAACATTTGCGGCATCCCGTTAGAATCGGCTATGCCCGCCGCAGAGAAGGTCCAAATCTGAGAAAGCGTCACCAATAACCCAGATGCAGTCCTCAGCTTTCTCAAATCTTACGGCTTCGATTACACCCTCCTGGCCTCTTTGATCTCCCACCACCCCGAATTCCTCCTCTGCCGGCCACAGACCACCCTGAAGCCCAAGACTGACTTCTTCATTGGGAATGGTTTCCGCGGTCCGCTCTTCCACGAGCTCATCCGGAGGAACCCGAACGTCCTGAAGCGGACGGTGAAGACCTACCTCGAGCCTATCTTCCATTTCCACCGGACGTACATCCGGACCTTTGGGGAGCTCCACACCACGATTTTAGACGCGGTTGGCTTCTAACGTCAGAGCACCAGTCGACCCTGAGGCAGAATATCGAGTTCCGCTTGCGCGAGGGGGTGACCTCCGATGGTGTCTCGAAGTTCGTAGTGAATCAGCCCAGGGCAGCTGTTCAGACCCCCCAGAGGGTGGTTAGCGCGGTGAAGTCGGTCAAGCGAATGGGCATTGAGCCAAAGTACGGGATGTTCATCCACGCGCTGCTACGGATTATGCTCAACATGAATGAAGCAAACTGGAACCATAAAGTCGAGGTCTTGAAGAGCCTGGGGTGGTTCGAGGAGGATGTCCATTCAACTTTTAGGAAGAACCCATCTTGCCTCGGTTTATCCGGGGCGAAGATTTGGGAAGTGATGGACTTCTACTTGAACACCGAGAAGATTGTGTGACGACTCGAAATTTCATTATCGTTTTCCCTATATTATCTCAATATCTACTATCACATTAACTAACCAACTAAATAAAAATTTAAGGTCATAATCTATTCAAATCCATTCTATACAAAGAAAAATACTCATCAAATAACTAAAATCTCTACTTAATCCTCTGAGCTGATCCCCAATATTCCAAAATGTTCTCCTGTGCTGTTAGTCTAGCTCCTAGCTCATCTGAAAAATATATATGTAAAGTGTGAGCTGCATCTCAGTGAGTATTATATTCCAAAGTAAAATGACTTATTATTATTAAATAAGTATTTAATTTCAAACAAGCAAATATGCAAATAAATAATACAATCTCATCTAATCCAACTATCAGCTCACCCGCACAATTACACAGTATATATATAGATACAAACTATGATAATAATCACATCCAATATATTAATTAAATTTAAGTTTTACTAATAACAAATACACACAACTTTTTTAACTATTTCTCTAATATCCAATATCATATAAACATCAAATATCCATTCATTAACATTCCATAGAACCTCACAACACAATCACATAACATATCAAACTCTAGCAACAACACGGCTTTCACAGAACATCTTCAGACAATCTCAACAATCATCACATCTCTAGCAATCTCAGCAATGATCACATCTCCAACAAACATGCCAAACAAAAATATACAATACAACCAATCAATATAGTCATAGACACGCATTTCTTCGCAACCGCCTTATAACTAGTACAGTGACCCTGCACCTCAACTTAAATTTCCATTACTCACCTTACCATTATCAAACCTCCAACCTAACTTCCAATTTATATCCTGCCGAATCAGCGGTCTAGGCGTCCATTTTATATCCCGCTGGATCAGCGGTCTAGACATCCATTTTATATCCCGCCGGATCAGCGATCAACTACCCCCAATCTTATTCCGCCTAGTCTAATAATCCCACAGCTATAACAATTAAACAATACCAATATACGCAAGCACAATCCCAATCCTATTACAATTGTATCATATTATCATCACATATATCATACACAATCCGCATACACAATCACATCACATATCTCAAGCCAAAATGAAACATAAGAGAGCAATATCTCTTAAATGCTTTCACACATCATAGCAAAAAGATTTATTAATCTCTAACTATCACAATATTCCTCTTAAATAATTTATACAACTATAATATATCATTCAACAAGGGAATATAGTACTCACGTAATATATATATATATATATATTTATATATATACATCATTTCACAATGGAACGAAGTACTCACCGACAACTCCCAGAAAGATAGCTCACCGAGTTGAACCTTCAGAGTCCTCGATTCCTATAATTTGCAAACATAAACTTAGAAAATAATTAACATAGCACCATTACGAGCCTCCCGTACCTCCCACAATCTCTTTTAGAGCCTATTATTTCCAATAAGTCCCGATTATATATATATATATATATATATATATAGTATTCATCATATCCGTTTCTCATCTATATCGAAAACTACTTAAAACAATCTCTATATTTCTCATTTAAACAAACCTGATTGTTCTTGTCAATTTCAAGGTAAATGAGAGATTCATAAAATACAAAAAAAAAAATATAATCACAATAATAGCAACAGTTAGATAATACTCTATATAAGAAATCCAACATCATGAAACTCAAGACAACATAACGTAATCTTCTAGCATTGCCTACCCAATATTATTTATACAAATTTATAATAACTTGTCTAAGCTAAAATAGCAATACTAAAACGTTAGTAGCTTAACAACAATATATACATATATATATATATATATATATATATAATTGAATTCACTAACCATATCTAGTTAATACAAATTGAACAGTTGTCATTATTCTTCAACTACCTCACCAACTCACATGCATAATTCAATTCATATCAACTTGCTCATTACATATATTTTATCTAAACATTATTAAGGAAGCTTAACTGGAGGCTTCTGAACATTCATCACATCAATTCAAGACCTCTAAGTCGTATTTGAATAGAACATCCTACTATAAAACAAACTTCCCATCACAACCGTCGATTGAACGCTTTCATGAGATCACCATTCAATCTTATCTATAATTTCCAACCAAACAGTCCAAGATCAGCAAGAAATCAATATGAAGAATGAATTATCATCCATGGGATTTAATAAGAAATATCAATCCATTAACCAAAACAATTCAATACAGTATGTTACTATAAGGATAAGAATCATTAAAGCATATAACCTTCCTCATCCTGGCATATCTATGCTAAAAATTCATATCAATCGGTCGATGCATACGTACATAGCATAATACTTCATCATGCATTCACTTCCATGATTTAACAACACATCCTAGTCTAACTTCTCCAATTCGAACTCATGCCACCAGCTAAGAATTAGCCTATGCACCAAGCCAGTCTTAGGAAGAAGAATTCTATCGTGCTCGGGGAAATTATCCAACAAACCAGAATAGCTTATATAATTTCACCCAACACAGCACGGAAGGACACATTCAAAGTCTCCCATAATCATATTCCTCTTCCACCATTTAATTAAACAATCTAATTAACTATTAATTTGAAATTCACAACATGAACAACACAATTGAATAGAAAAAAGGAAGTTGGAAGAAAAAGAATCATCTACCTAATAACCTGTTTAGTTCCAATCTAAATTCCTTTGGCCTACTTTCCCCAATTGGTCACTCAAATTTCGTAATTCCACTTACCTTGACCTCTCGATGTAGCCTTCTCCGTCTTTCTCGTTATGACCATCTCCCGCAGCCTCCATTCCTAGCTTCCTCTCCCTTGAGTTCTCTCCATTGCCCTCTGTCTCGTCCTCTATCTCTCTCTCTCTGTCTCACTCTCACTCTGTTCCTTCTTCGGCTTCCCCACAACTCAAAACAGAGCAAAAAAAAAAAAAAGAAATAAAAAGAGAGCAATTGAAGGGAAAATGGATGCCGGTGGAAGGGATTGCAGGGAAAAATGAAGGCCACGTCTGCCCATTTCTACCCTTTCTTCTTTTTATTTTATTTTATTTTATTTTATTTTTCCCGTTCTTCTCCAGCAACGTGTACATATATAATACATACATATATATATATATATAAAATCATATGTATGTATATGTAATGTATGCATGTTTGGAAAAAGAAATTTCTGGGTCTCACAGATTGACCTGGAGATGATTATTAAGTACCCGAAGTTTCTTTGTCACGGGTTGGCTAGGCTTCCCCAGAGGCAAAGGGTTCTTGAGGTCCTATTATCAAAAGGTTTGCTTGAGATGGAAAAGTCGAATGGCTGGATATATACAATGTCCGAGAAGTGTTTCTTGAGGAGGTATATCGTTAAGAACTCGAACGAAATCCCCGACTTGATGGAGATTTATAGTGTTTCCTTTGACAAAGATAAGGGCACGAGGAAAAAGAAGCAGGAGTAGAAGAATGCTTGATTCGCGGAGAAGTAATGTTGTTCCCTTGCAATTTGCCTGGAACTTCAATTGAGATGTTCTTTGGGATAGATAGGCCGTTCTGTTTGCTGACATCGGATTTAGTTTTATCAATTTTGCTAATGGTGACATGACCGCAAATATCTCTTTGGTCATCAAGTATGAGCCAGCCACGAAATGGTGTGGGAGATGGTGAAGCAAGGTGTTTTTGGATCCACATGCTCAAGTACGTTGTATAGCAGTCCCCGCAGTGAGGAGCAAAAGCTCATGCAGGGTAGGGCGGGGAGTTTCTCATACGCATCACTGTTCTGATGGGCTCAGCAAAAAAATGCAGTTTAATCCCGAAAACGAAAAAGAAAGAAGATTCTACTGATGATCTTTGGGACAGAACAAGAGAAATAGGAAACTGGTGAACATTAGAAAGTGAAGCTTATCATACTGGTTAAATTCTTCTCTCTTCTGCGCGGTGCCGTAGTTCTTGTTCTTTATGCTATGAACTCCTTCTGTATTATGTCCTGCAGTCCGTGTCAAAGCGGACCTGATTCCCGATCCCTCCCTTAAACTATTCAGTTGAGATATAGTTTCCTGTTACGTCAATTTGAACTACAATAGTACTAACACAATTCTTTTGAAAAGATAGTTCTCGACAATAACAAAAATGATCTCCTTTGCACCTGGCTTGACGGTTTACTGTACGTCCTCAGAGAAGTCTCCTGGTGATTGTGTGTAACGAATATACCGCGTAGGATTATGTCACTAGACACATAGAAAATATTTACTTTCTGAACACGAAGCGGCCAATCTATAAAAGAGTAAGTACAAATCCTGACACATTAGAAAGCTTTTTTCTTTCTTTCAAGGCGAATCAAAACCTTTCTTTTGTAAGCTTTCATCTGTTATGTAAATTGTCGATTTCGGTCGAGACTACTCTACACTACCAAAGGGAAAGATCTCAAGGATGAACTGCTTTCGGTGGAAACTAGATTCCCTAAGCCTTTACTTTTTTTCTTTCTTTCTTTCTACCCACAACATGAAAGAGAAAGGTCTTCCTTCAACCCGGAAGACACAAACTTTAGTCAATAATATGAATCTGTTCCTTTCAAACGAGGTTTGTAGAGAAATGGGAAGGTTCATATATTTTAACAATAAAATACAATAAAATGATTAATGATTGAGATAAAACTACAAAAACATTCTATTCCAGTGAACATGCTTATCGTCTAAAGTTAATAATTTTTGAATTTAATGTTTCGTTTATTTTTGTAGTTAAAATTATAAAAATTTTAATTTTAATTTTAATTCAACACACTACACAATAAAAATACACATTTTCTAAGTAAAAATTTTTAACTTTAACTTTAACTCAACACACTATACAATCATTTATCTTTTTTCACAATTAAAATCAAAATTATTTTAATTCCGAAACCAAACGCGCCATAATTGTTCCTTGTGAGATTTTTTTTGACTCTTTTGTTTCCTTTGTCTTTATATCAATAATAATAATGAAAAGACGACACAAAAGTACGGACAAAGTTTCTTTTAGACAGTGTGACATGACTAATTAATTATTTGCCAGAACCAACCACAGAACATTGCCGTGCAAGATGAATCTTTTGTATCTGTTTGTTTTTTATTATATTATATTTAATTATTGGAATCAAACAAGCTAATCCTCACTCAGCGTATTTACGCGTTATACTTTATACCAGCTACATGATTTTCATTTACAGAAAAATAATATATATATATATATACATTATATCATGATTTCCTCGATATCTGAGAGTAAGTAATATGATTAGCCCCCGGGACGGAACCAGTCTAATTGAGTATATTCGACTGCAAAATGAACATAATCGACTGGAGCAACTCTAGTAGACCATGTTCATTTTGCAGTCGACTATGCTCAACTGGATCGATTTTATCGGGGACTGGATAAATTTCCAATAGTATTAGGTAAACACATATCTGGAGTAAATCAAATGTCTGCCCAGGGTGCTGAACCAATACAGTAATCTTTGCAATGATCACTTTCTACAAATTGGGTCGATATATTGATGACATGAGAACGAACGCAGTAATGTGTTAAATTCCCAATTCAATGAAACAGAACGCATTGTTAGGGGATCCAATTTGAATCACCTAAAGCTTCATCAAGTTTCAACTGAATTTACATTGTTATAGTTGATCGAAAAAATAGAAAGCATTGTTGCAGCATTTGCACGCTCTTCCAATTTCCAACATATATTTTGGCCGGCTTATACGTGTGGACCACCATCCATCAAAATCTCATCAAGAATTATCGTGGCCAGTAATGGAAGAAGTTCCATTTCCAACTTCAATTTCCATAGGAAACTTATTGCAGTTGTGTACAATGCGAATCAAAAACTCATACCTTAAAAGAAATATATATATATATATATTTATATTTATATTTTGTAAATGGACAATGGCGCACATCGAGTGCTCGCAACTTTACCTATTATTTCACTTTTATAAGGTTTAGCCAGGAAATCAAAAAGAAACTATCAAGCCGTAGGCCAATGTACGTTTCATTAAATTATTTGTTTTTCATCACATCCGGTCGTTGGGGGGTTAATTATTTGATGGAACTTTTGATTAACAATTGTTATCTTTGGGAATTAATGTTATTCAAGCCATTTCCACATGTACGAGAAAAGCGTCTCTTCTCTTTATGAGAAGTTTCTCCTCGGCAGCTATTATCAACAAATCAAACACACATCTCGGCCACGTCCAGTGTGCTTTCTTTGACAACTGAGAGACTGAGTGCTCAAAAGATGGCTCGGAAGAGCAATAGAACATCACCGGCAACAAACTTCCAGGTCTTCCTGAGCTTCAGAGGACCCGACACCCGCCAGGGATTCACGGATGTCCTTTACCATGCTCTTGTAGATGCCGGGATTCGTGTATTCAGAGACAATGAGGAGATCCGTAAAGGCGAGTATATCAGTGAAGAGATCCTGAGAGCCATCGAGGACTCCAGGATCTTCGTCCCCATCTTCTCCAGGACCTATGCTTTCAGTAAGTGGTGCCTCATTGAGCTCGCAAAAATGGTGGAGTCCAAGGAGGGATCGAGCTGCAGTAAAAGGATCCTTCCCATTTTCTATGATGTGAGCGTCGATGATGTCAAGCTTAAGACGGAGTTGTACACTGAAGCTCTATCAATACACAGGGAGAAGTTCAGTACCGACATACTGCACCAGTGGGAGGAGGCTCTTCGAGAAGCTGGAAAAATCACGGGATGGGAACTGAAGGATAAAGGGTAAATGGCTCATTGAACTTTTTCATTCTTCAAACTGCTTATCATTTTCTGGCCTTCTAGACTTTGTACTATTATATGAACTAAACACAATTCTTATTCATGTATATCAATGGTAGTCATGCAGAATTTGCTAAGGAATTCGTCAGGAAGGTATCCGTGGAGTTGAAAGTGAAAAAAAAATATGTGACTGGGAGCCTAGTTGAGAGGATTGATGAGCAAGATGCTCTTATAAGCTTGTTGGATCTAAAGTCCTCTCATGATGTTCGGTTGGTCTGGATCCATGGAATGGGGGGTATCGGTAAGACAACACTTGCCAAGGCTGTTTTCAACCGACTCTGTGATCACTTCGACGGCTGCTGCTTCCTTCTAGACTGTTGGATAAATTTTTAAATCTAAAAATGGGCCTAAATTCGGACTCGAGCCCATATGCAACCCAAAAGCTTAAGCCAATGGGTTACTGGGCCTTTGTCTTTTATAAAGTTTTCACATATTTTCTTTTCAACCGATGTGGGACATTGTATCCTCTCACATCACTATTTTTTCTCCAACATCCCGCCCTCACGTGGTATCGTGTCGTCTTACACGAGACACGTGACGCTTACACTCGAGCCTACCGGTCACACGGACGGACCCGTGCATACATGCGCGTTATGCGCACCTCATGGCACGAAGCCGCCTTACACACTCAGGATTATAACCATGGGCTCTGATACCAGTTGGATAAATTTTTAAATCTAAAAATGGGCCTAAATTCGGACTCGAGCCCATATGCAACCCAAAAGCTTAAGCCAATGGGTTACTGGGCCTTTGTCTTTTATAAAGTTTTCACATATTTTCTTTTCAACCGATGTGGGACATTGTATCCTCTCACATCACCATTTTTTCTCCAACATAGACATGCGAGAAACAACCAAGCGCAAAGGTATTGAATATTTGCAGAGACAACTCTTGCAAGATCTTGGTGTTAAATCAGCAGACATCACCGATGAGAATGACGGGATCTGGATGGTCAGTGAAAAATTGCAGAACAGGAAAGTTTTGGTTGTTCTCGATGATGTATACGACCTGGAACAAATCGGGAAGCTGGCTGGAGAGGCTGGTTGGTTTGGAGAGGGAAGCAGGATAATCATCACCTCCCGGAATAAAAAGGTTCCTGGGTTTGAAGGAGGAAGAGTTGAGATATTGGAAGCAGAGCCAATGAAATTTGAAGAATCTCTCCTCCTTTTCAGCAGGCATGCCTTTGGGAAGGAGAATCCACCTGAAGACTTCCGCGACCTTTCAGAGGAAGCCGTCAGAATTACGGGAGGGCTTCCTTTGGCTCTTGAAGTAGTAGGTTCGCAACTTCGGACAAGTTATGAGCATCGTGACCGTGTCCATTGGAATAATTTAATTGGTACCTTACGGAAAATACCAGCCAGGAAGGTCCAAGACAGGCTTAAGATAAGTTATGATGCCTTAGACTGGGAAGCGAAGAAGATATTCCTTGATATCGCGTGTTTCTTCATTAATGAGGAGAAAACAAAAGCAATTTACATGTGGCAATCCTGTGGCTTTGAACCATATTTGGCAGTGAAAGAGCTTGTCGATGCGTCCCTAATAAAACTCGCAGATGAGAACAAGTTCTTGATGCATGATCAGCTACGGGACCTTGGAAGAAAAATTGTTCGTGATGACGTGTTGAAGGACCCCAGAAAGCCTTGCAGTAGAATTTGGATGCATGAGGATGCTCTAAAAGTGCTGCGGGAAGAAGAGGTAAGAAATTGCTCGTGATAGGACGTCTCTTTGCTCATGGTTGTTCTCTCACCACCCCTCATTTCTTCCTATTTGCAGGGCAAAGAAAATGTTGAGATGCTTTGTCTTTCGTACAATGAACTCTCTGAAGATTATGCCCTTACGAAACTGGAATTGAAGAGTTTCAAGAATCTAAGATATCTCAGTGTTTGTGGATTGAACTCTTTGGGAGATTCAGAGCATGCCCTCCCCAAGTTGATATGGCTTTCATGGCATTCTTGTCCTGACGTATTTCAGGGAACTAATCTGTATTTGAAGAATCTGGTCGTGCTTGACCTCTCCAGAAGTCTCATTAATGAAACATGGAAAGGATGGAGCCAAATTGGGGTAAAACTAGCTCATGCATTTAGTACTTCTGCACGCTGTCTTGGAACTCTCTTCCGATTAATCTTCACTTACCTAACCTAATATGGAAATCTGTTGCTTTGCAGATGTGTAAGGAGTTGAAAGTTCTAGATCTCACAAGTTGCCCCCGCTTGACCAAGACGCCTGACCTATCAGTGTGCATGAAATTGGAGAGACTAATACTTCAAGATTGCATGAATCTGGTTGAAATAGACCGTTCAGTGGGAACATTCAAGATTGGCTGTCCTTATCTCAGAGACATTCCGGAAGAAATATGTTCTTTGGATGGTGTCGAGGAGATAGTCATGGTAGCAAAAGGCAGCTTCCAAGATATGCTCAATCTTCCGGACTTCATCGGAAGACTCTCCAGGCTTAAGCACCTGTCTGTGAGTTTGGTAAGGAGTACACCTCCAAACTCGCTTGGATATCTCAAATCACTGGCTAAGTTGGACCTGTCATGGTCAAAGATGGCCGAACTACCTAAGTCCATCGGAGGACTGGTGAAACTTGAGTATCTGTCTTTACAATTCTGTAGAGGAATAAAGGAGCTCCCAGATTCGATCGGGGATCTGAAATCGCTGGCCGAGCTGGATATTTCAATGTCAGGAATCACTCGACTGCCATCTACAATTAAGTATCTGCAGGAACTGAAAGTGATAAATATGAGAGGCAGTGTTATCGAATGGATTCCCAGATCCATTAAGAAGCTGAAGAAGTTGGAAAAGTTGGACATCCAGTACTGCTATCATCTACGAAATATCTCATCGGCAATTGAGGGGTTCCCTTCCTTGCTAACGGTCTCATGCTCTGCCCCCAGAGATGGGATTTGGAGGACAATGGAAGAGGATTGACAGGTAAGGCGTTGCTCTACTCGACGTAAATTTTTCCCAAAAAAAAAAAATGCTTTTATCTTTGAATGGGGGATCTGGAATTATATCCTCCATCTCCGATACCTTCATCCTAACTATCAACTATATGTTTATCTTTCTCGATATAGTTTCAGCATCGCGTCGCCTGAAGACGAAGTTGAACGCTGGCCATTCTCTTTTACCACAGAAGACGACTCTGATTGGATAGTCGGAGTCAGCCCTACGGTATAAAAATCCCAACAATTTTTCACGATGTCACTTTATCCATTAAAAAGGAATTGCTAACTTAGACTATCAATTATGACATCTTCTGTCATCAGCAACCCCAATTGGTTGCTGGTGACTTTAATTGGGAGAGTGGTAGCTGTTGTCGAGGTCACTAATCAGAATTGAAGAAACCCAAAACTTTGGGGCTTTTCGATTTCGACCGATGGAACCTCGACAGCAGCCTCCATCCCCCAGTTGGGATCGCTAGTGACAAAAGATGTTACAATTAATAGTATATGTCAGTAATTCCAATTAAATTAATGAAAAAATAGATGACGTGCTAATATTGATATCAAAATGATAGTTTGTGTATTTTTAAGTCAATGAAAAACATTCGTGCTAGAATTGATAAAATTTGAAAAGTTCGATTTTTTTTTAAGGTAATTAACCTTATATATCCACACATATATATATATATATATAACTATTATTCTTACCAATAATAAATTAAGATATGACAACACCACCACAGACCAATCCCGGCACGCCTGACCAGCCCGTGAAGCCCAAGCGAGGCCGGCGGGCAGACGGAGGCAACAAGTACCCGGTGTACCGCGGAGTCCGGATGCGGCCGTGGGGCCAGTGGGCCTCGGAGATCCGGCTGCCCTGGAAGAGGAACCGGATCTGGCTTGGCACATTCGCCACCCCGGAGATGGCTGCTCGAGCCTACGACGCTGCCGCTTTGGCCGTCAAGAGCCGGTCCGCCACACTCAATTTCCCAGAACTCGCGGCCTCCCTCCCCAAGCCTGCCTCCACCGCCCCCCATCACATCCAAGCTGCCGCCACCAAGGCTGCCTCTATGGACATTGCTCCGACTAATCCAACTACAGCCATCACGAGCGGGTCACAGTCTTCAGGGTCGTCCGAGGACTTGTCGACCTCATCGAGCTGCCGAGACTTGGGACAAGCTTTGACTCCTTCATCGAGTCGGCGGATCAAGCTGGATCGTGGGTCTACCCTCATTGGCACTACAGGTGACAATGAGGAGATATCATCGGCCGGAGAGTGTAGTGTCATCAGTGGTGGGTTTGATGCTTTTTTCGGAGAATTGTTAATTCCATAATTTCAATTGGTGAATGTATTTTGCATTTTCCTTTACATATATATATATACACGATTTCTTTTTTTTTTTATTGTCTTTTTATGTGTTCACAGTATATTCAATTTTTCCTAATAAACATACACGCCAGAACTCGGGCAGCTCGGACAACTTGGAGCAGCAGCTCACCGGGAACGAGATGAAGCGGAAGCACATGATCTTAAACCGTGAGTCTGCCCGCCAGTGGAGGATGAGGAGGCAGAGGCACCTCGACAACCTCAGGGTGGCGACCAGTAAACTCAGGGTTGAGAATGGCTGGCTCGCGGCATACCTTGGAGATACCGTACAGCTCTAACATGCTATGGAGGCGGAGAATTAGGTCCTCCAGGCCCAGGCCGCTGAGTTGACCCACCGACTCAAGGTCCTAATCGGTGTTTTCAACTCGGAGATCTACTTCACAAATGACTATGACAACATCGGTGGCCTAGTGACGTATACTAGTGCTGGTGGCAGATTATGGTTCGTTGGAGGACTCATACTGTTAGGTAAAAATTCATCCCCGTCCGTTCATGATTAAGCTTTTCGTTTTCATAGTCAGATAGAGAAAGCTCGATTGGAGGCCATTAATGGCAGCTCATGGTAGAGACGATTTCTGGTCGAAATTTTTATATGGCTCAGCCTCTCTAATTAAAAGGAAATGTTGAGATATTATAGAACTTGTTTTCGATGAGAGATCGATTTAAAGCTTTTGATAATCATAATGAATATCCAATTTCGACCTGCATTTTCGAATTGATTTCCTGACCTTTCGATGTCCCGCTTGTTCTAAAACATAGCCCATAGGCCCCATACTGTAAGGTTTCCCTAGAATCCAAGAATACTGAACTTGATGGTCTGTAGAGAAAGAACGGACATCCCGAAGTCGGCCCAGCAAACTCTTCGAGGCTGCCGTTATAGTAATGTCCAGCCACAGTGAATTCCCCAGTTTCCCTTGTTTGGTAGCAAAAATTTCACTGGTCAATAGAAAAATATTTTTCTTTTGACCGGAAATACAAAATAAAATTTTGAAAAGAAATTCCTTTCAAATGGGTAAAAAAATTCATTTCAAAAATAAGGAAAATACTGCAATTTTTTTAGGGGTTAATAACCCAAAAATAAATGTACTTTCCTTAAATTTCCTCTACCAAAACGTCAATTGCACCATTAGATTTTCTGATGTGATCGTTAACGGTGCTAATGTCACGGGCTTACTATTTTATTTAGCGTTTCTTATCCGTGCGGCCCTAGAATTGTTATTCTAGGCAGCCTTTCGCTTATCATCAGTCGTTGATTACAGGAGCTCTTGCATTGAAGATATGCAGTGTTCAGGCTCTTCTTCAGACGAGAAAGGTGAATTCTCACCTGCACTTTGAGACGATTGTAAGCTGCAAAGATCTCTCCGGTCATCAAGTATGAGCCAGTCATGAAATGGTGTGGGAGATTGTGATGCAAGGTGTTTTCGGATCCACATGCTTACTTACGCTGTATAGCAGTCCCCGTAGTGAGGAGCAAAAGCTCATGCAGGGTAGGGCGGGGAGTTTCTCATAAACATCACTGCTCTGATGGACTCAGCAAAAAAGTGCAGTTTCTACTGATGATCTTTGGGACAGAACAAGAGAAATAGGAAACTAGTAGGTACACAATTCTTTGGAAAAGATAATTCTCAACCATAACAAAAATTATCTCCTTTGCACCTGGCTTGACGGTTTACTGTACATCCTCAGAAAGCACTGGTGCTGATTTTGGGCACAACTGGAAATAAGAACGAGGATAAAACAGAGACAATCTACATATGGAAAGTCAAAGGTGCGGCACGCTTAGTACCAAGGAGAAAGTCTTGTGTGTAAGGAAAATATCACGTATAATTATGCCACTAGACACATCGAAAATATTACTTTCTCAACACGAAGCAGCCAATCTATAAAGAGTAAGTACAAGCCCCGACACATTAGAAAGCTTTTTTCTTTCTTCATTCAAGGCGAATCAACACCTTTCTTTTTCTACGCTTTCTTCTCATATGTTTAACCCCGAAAGTCATCCTGTAGATAGGTTTTTCGTGGAACCAAGCACAAACTTTAGTCAGTAACATGAATCTGTTCCTTTCAAATGAGGTTTGTAAAGAAATGAGAAGGTTCATATATTTTAATAATAAAACACAATAAAATGATTAATAATTAACATAAAACTAAAAAAATAGTCTAATATAGTGGCACATGTTTATCGCCTAAAGTAAAATAACTTTTGGATTTGATCCTCCCTTGTGAGATTTTTCGATACCCAAGAGTAAGTAATATGATAAACTCCCAGGACATAACCGATCCAGTCGAGCATAGTTGACTGCTATTTGCTCCAATTCATTATGTTCATCTTCAGTCAACTATGTTCAACTGGATCGGTTTCGTCCCGGGACTGAATAAATTTCCTATATTATTAGGTAAACACATATCTCGAGGAAATCGAATGTCTGCCCAGGGTGTTGAACCAATACAGTTATCTGTGCAATGAAGTCCTGAGAAGAAGTTTCAGCAAGATCAGCCTGAACATCAAAAAAGTAACTGAACTGACAAAACATGGCAATGTGATCGGGTGCAGTTCTGGCACAAAATCGATGAAGAAGCTGGGCTGTAAGGAGATGCCGGACTGGACTGAAAACTAAATGGGCCGGACCGAGAGGGCCCAAAAGGTGAAAAGGCTGCGGGCTGAGAGAAAGAACCGGGTCGAGAATTTCGCTGATCTCGGGTCATGTTGTCTCGGGTAGAGTTGCAATTATTGACCCGAACCGCGCATCCCAAAGTATCGTCCCTTCCCTGCGAAGAAATTAGGGTTGTTCAGTGTGCTTTCTTTGACCAATGAGAGACTGAGAGATCGGACGATGGCTCCGAAGAGGAAGAGAACATCACCGGCAACATCTTACCAGGTCTTCCTGAGCTTCAGAGGACCCGACACCCGCCAGGGATTCACGGATGTCCTTTACCATGCTCTTGTAGATGCCGGGATTCGTGTATTCAGAGACAATGAGGAGATCCGTAAAGGCGAGTATATCGGCGACGAGATCCTGAGAGCCATCGAGGACTCCAGGATCTTCGTGCCCATCTTCTCCAGTACCTATGCTTCAAGTAAGTGGTGCCTCATTGAGCTCGCAAAAATGGTGGAGTCCAAGGAGGGATCGAGCGGCAGTAAAAGGATCCTGCCCATTTTCTATGATGTGAGCGTCGATGATGTCAAGCTTAAGACGGAGTTGTACACTAAAGCTCTATCAATACACAGGGAGAAGTTCAGTACCGACATAGTGCACCAGTGGGAGGAGGCTCTTCGAGAAGCTGGAAAAATAAAGGGATGGGAACTGAAGGATAAAGGGTAAATGGCTCATTGAATTTTTCATTCTTCAAACTGCTTATTGTTTTCAGGCCTTCTAGACTTTCTACTATTATATGTACTAAACAAAATTCTTATTCATGTATATCAATGGTAGTCATGCAGAATTTGCTAAGGCATTCGTCAGGAAGGTTTCGGTGGAGTTGAAAGTCAACAAACAATATGTGACTCGGAGCCTAGTTGAGAGGATTGATGAGCAAGATGCTCTTATAAGCTTGTTGCATCTAAAGTCCTCTCATGATGTTCGGTTGGTCTGGATCCATGGAATGGGGGGTATCGGTAAGACAACACTTGCCAAGGCTGTTTTCAACCGACTCTGTGATCATTTCGGCGGCTGCTGTTTCCTTCTAGATGTGCTAGAAACAACCAAGCGCAAGGGTATTGACCACTTGCAGAGACAACTCTTGCAAGATCTTGGTGTTAAATCAGCAGACATCTCTGATGAGAACGATGGGATCCAGATAATCAGCACACAGTTGCAGGACAGAAAAGTTCTAGTTGTTCTGGATGATGTGCACGACCAGGAGCAAATTGGGAAACTAGCAGGAGAGGCTGGTTGGTTTGGAAAGGGAAGCAGGATAATCATCACCTCCCGTAATAAAAATGTGCCTGTGTTTGAGGGAGGAAGAGTTGAGATATTGGAAGCAGAGTCCATGAAATTTGAAGAATCTCTCCTCCTTTTCAGCAGGCATGCCTTTGGGAAGGAGAATCCACCTGAAGACTTCCGCGGCCTTTCAGAGAAAGTCGTCAGAATTACGGGAGGGCTTCCCTTGTCTCTTGAAGTAGTAGGTTCACAACTTCGGACAAGTTACGAACATCGTGACCGTGTCCATTGGAATCATATAATTGGTTCCTTACAGAAAATACCGGCCAGGAAGGTCCAAGACAGGCTTAAGATAAGTTATGATGCCTTAGACTGCGAAGCGAAGAAGATATTCCTGGATATCGCGTGTTTCTTCATTAACGAGGAGAAAACAAAAGCAATTTACATGTGGCAATCATGTGGCTTTAAACCATATTTGGCAGTGAAAGAGCTTGTTGATGCGTCCCTAATAAAACTCGCAGATGACAAAAAGTTCTCGATGCATGATCAGCTGCGGGACCTTGGAAGAAAAATCGTTTGTGATGAGAGGTTAAAGGACCTCGGAAAGCCTTGCAGTAGAATATGGATGCATGAGGATGCTCTAAAAGTGGTGCGGGAAGAAGAGGTAAGAAATTGTTCGTGATGAGACGTTTTTTCATTCACGGTTGTTCTCTCATCCCCCGTTTCTTCCTGTTTACAGGGCAGAGAAAATGTTTAGATGCTTAGTCTTTCGTCCGAAGGACCCTCGGAAGATTGCGTCCTTACAAAACATGAATTGAAGAATTTCAATAATCTAATATTTCTCAGTCTCATAAGATCGAATTTTTCGGGAGATCTAGAGCAAGTCCTCCCCAAGTTGATATGGCTTTCTTGGCATTCTTGTCCTGGCGTATTTCAGGGAACTAATCTGTATTTGAAGAATCTAGTCGTGCTTGACCTCTCAGAAAGTTCCATAAGCGAAACTTGGACTGGATGGCGCCATATCAGAGTATAACTAGCTCGCACATTTAGTACTTTTATACATTGTCTTGCAACTCTCTTCCCATTAATTTTCAGTTATATAGAATTCTGTTTTTTGTCAGATGTGCAAGGAATTGAAAGTTCTAGACCTCAAGAGGTGCAACCACTTGACCAAAATGCCCGAGGTTGCACAAAGTTGGAGAGACTAATACTCGAAGGTTGCAGTCACCTAGTTGAAATAGACCATTCCGTAGGAAAGTTGAAATGCCTAAAGTATCTGAACACCGGAGACTGTCCTTCTCTCAGAAAAATTCCGAGAGAAGTATGCTGTTTGGATGGCCTCGAGGATATGGTCTTGACAACGGAAGGCTACTTCCAGAAAATTCTCAAGCTTCCGGACTCCATTGGGAGACTCTCGAGACTTCAGCGCCTGCGTGTGAGTTTGGGAAGGACCGTACTTCCAAGCTCACTTGGACGTCTAAAATCATTGACTATGCTAGTCCTGTCACGGTCAGAGATTGCTGAACTACCTGAGTCCATTGGAGGACTTGAGCAACTTGAATTTCTGTCCTTATTCTTCTGCAAAGAACTAAAGAAACTCCCAAATTCGATTGGCAATCTGAAATTGCTGGTTGAGTTGAATATTTCAGAGTCAGGAATCGTGCAACTGCCCGATGCTGTTGGGAATTTGCCGGAACTGAAAGTGATTGATATGAGAGGTTGTGATATCAGGAGGTTGCCAGATTTCCTGGGGAATATGGAGAAGCTGGAAAGGTTGGATGTCTACGATTGCGAGTATTTGCAAGACATCCCATCAGCAATTAAGGGGATCACTTCCTCGCTAAAAGTCTCATCCTCAGCCTGGGAGAAGAGTTGTGAAAGTTATTGGGAAATGAAACGGAGGGTAAGTTTCTCTTCTCTTCTATCTCCCTCCTCAGGTTCCCTTTTTGAAAGGATGAGGCATTGAATAATCAAAAGAACAAATGGCATAAAGCGTTGGAGATATCTAATGTTCATAAAACTAATGGGTATATGAATCTCTTGGACTGGATATGCAACTACCTGGTTGATTTCTTCTTATAGTAGTGCCTAAATATGTTAAAACTTCCAAGCATTTATTTAGTACAGATGTGAAATAGCATCTTTGCAATTGTATAGGTGATCACCGTTTCTCGACTCTATATAGCATAATAACAGGCAAATGTGTTTCTATTTACTGTAATGTTGAGGAGTTCTCTCAAGTGCTTACAGGTGATTGTCGAAAGGTTCAGCAATTGATCATGTTATAATTTTTTTTTTTTGTGGCAGATAAAAGCTTTGAAGGATTTGTATTTGCAAGACTTAAATGAGATGTACCAGAAATTTGCTACGAAGGTGCAGCAGGTACAGACACTTTGTGTACTTTCGCTTATTTTGGTGGGCAAGTTGTACCCCTTGGGGCTAAAACTTTTGCTAGAAAGTTAACCCTAGGTAATTTTGATAACATAGTAATTTTTTTTGTTCCTGGCAGTATGATTCTCTTCCTCAGCAGCCGAAGTTGGAGCAGCTTGAAAAGCTGAAAATATTCACAGTAATGTTGGAGCGCCTTATTGCTATGCTGCAAGTTCCCAAAAGTGAAATACATCCAGGCCTCAAGGAGAAGCTGCCCTCTTATGAGAAGCAGATAGTGCAATTCTTAAATTCCAACAGGCCCAGAAGGCAGCAAGGGCAGCTTCCACCGCATCATATGCCCTCACGTTGGTCAACAATATAAGGAAAGTAAAGAACAGCTTTCTGCTTATATAAAAAACAGCTTTCTCCTCTGTAACATTAATTTCATTCTGAGTTCAGCTAGCATTTATTTCTTAGTTTATATAAAAAGAAGAGTAAACTAACATTTTAGCCCTAACGTTTGGACCGGCCATCAATTTCGTCCTCAGCGTTTCATGGCCATCAAATACACCCGGGACGTTGGCCTTCTCTCCATCAATTTGGCCCTTCCGTCAAATTACCGTTAACTGTGCTAATTAAATGCTAATAAAAAATTAGAGGTACAACTCTCTTTTGTAAATTTGAAAAAAAACGCCAAGGAGGGAGGAGGCTTGGCCGCTACCTCGAGAGGAGGACCAAATTCATCATCTTCGGTGCAAGGAGCCAAACAGACAGACCCCTCCATCTCCTCCTCCTTCCCCTCCTCAAGTTGCTGCTACCCCTCAAAAGCATTTTCCGATCAGCAGGCCACCGAGACCACCCCAGCTCAGCTTCTCATCCCTCCACTGCCCGTGGCAAGGACGATACGAACCCGCAAGCTTCCCTGAGCTCAGACCCCGATGCGGCCTTCCTTCCTTACCGCTCCGATGACTTCCTCCATTTTGAGATGCGGCACTGTCTCTCCTCTAGCCCTTTGAGCACAGCTCCACTAGGAACCTCTGTCGAGCACCTTCACTTCAACTTCCTCTACTGAAACCTCCAAGCTCCCGACATTACACGAACAAAATTGGATTCCGGATTCCCTTCCTTCCCCAATTCAGAAGATCAACCATAATTTCCCAAATTCCCCAAAATCGAACAAACCAATTGATTCTGGGTGGAGGAATTTAGCAAGATTGATCCCGGATTCCCCCGGCGCCGTTTGTTGGTGGGGCGCCACTAAGATATAGATCTGATCTGTCTCGACCGTTTCTCGATGGGTATACAGGCAGGGGCGGCGCTGAGTTGCGTGGAGGAGAAAAGCAGCGCTAGGGTTTCGGGCATGAGGAGGGAGTCGGGTGAAGGAGGAGACATCCGGACCGGAACCGAACCAATTCGGGGTGGGAGCTTTCGGGTTTCACGAGCCGGGTTGAATGATCGGGTTTGGGTCCGGATGTCTCCTTCTTCACCCGACTTCCTCCCCATGCTCAAAACCCTGATGTGGCATGTCTGCATTAGCCTCCCTTGCATCCTTGTCGATGTTCATCCTTACGTGCCATTGTCGGGGTTGATCTCCAAAGTCTTCTTTCTCGACTTGTGTGAGCTCATGCTGTTGTTTTGTCTGCTGGTTTGTTTCCAAGAATTGGCAATGGCGCGTGTGAAGTTGGGTTCCAAAACAGATGCATTCCAACGGCAAGGCCAAACTTGGTACAAATTCTGCTATGGCGTGAAACTCGAGCTCACTTCCTCGAATATTGTATATCTCCGATGTGCAGCTGCTGAACATCTATTATCCGATTTAGATTGGCCCCCATCTGGTTTTGAATTTTTCCAAAAAAAATTGTATTTTCTTTTATTTTTAGTATTTAATTAATGATGAGTTGACGGTTCTGCACAGCTGGTGGGCTACTAAAACTTTCAGGAGGAATTCCTTTATCTGTAGAATTGTTTGCATGCAGTCACCAATTCAACCCTTGCGGCTGCTTGTTCCCTCCAATTACCCGAACTGCTCTCCAGTACTCCTCGACGATTTTCATGTTGAAGTAAGGTGAGGGAATATTGCGTTCTTCATTCTCTGTGCATTCTCCATCTCTGAGTTGGAGGAGAAATCATATGCCCCTTTCCTTCATGGACTTGGGGGGAAAAATGTTATTTTTACAGCAAAGAGTATGAAGATCTCTCGGCGAAGGCAAAGTCCAGGTTTATCATCTCCCTCCGCAGGCTCTCACAGCCCATGTCCCTCGAGGACATAGCAAGGACATGGGACAATTGTTCCTGAGCGGTCATTCTCGAGTATGCAGATCAGAGTGATGGAGGCAGCTTCAGCTCCAAGTACAGGACATGGGAGAATATCCAAACTGCCACGTCATTATCCTCCTTCCTTTTGCGAGGGGAGCATTCCCGCGAGGTGTGCACCAGAATGTTGAAAATTGCTCATGTTGTGAGCCCGGTGGGCGTCGGTTTTTCCGGATAGATTCTTTTCATGTGAGGAGGTATAGAAATTCTTGTAGATGTATATCTTGAACAGTATTAAGATATGAAATCCGGCTACATTTTCCCGGCTTTGTGTACTTTTTGTACATTCGTGGGGGGACAGTTTTCTGCTTCTATTTATGCCCATCCTCGACCACTTTCATAGGTTCTTGTTGTCGAGGAATTTGACCTGGTCGCTGAGACCAAGGTTTGCCATAAGGACAGCCACAGTGGGTTGAGGAACTCCCAGCCTCACCGGAGCTGCTGGTGCACTCTCCCCACGAGCAGTGAACTGCTGCGAAGGTCAGCATCTACACCCATAACTCGGAGTTGGGCAACATCGTCGGGCGGAAGGCTTGAAGGTACGCCATATAATCGGACAGGGTCTTGCTGATTATAAGATATGGGTGGTTGCTCTTTCTGAGACTGGACATGCAGTGGTAGCAAACGTTTGGCGAGGTTCCAGGCAAGGAGACGAAGGTCGAAATCCACTCCTCCGGTGTAACATTGTCAACTTTCGAGGCAGTCCTTCTGGAGCATGTAATCGCCTCTCTCTGCTAATAAATTATCAGGGCATGGCGATCGTGTTCTTGTTCTCTTGACTGGGCTCTCGTCCTTGAGCTGCTCAAATATGAACCTGTGAGTTACATCTGCAGAACTGTGTAGACAATGAAGTATCCGCCCGATGTGTTTATAGAGATAGCAAGTAGATCAGACGGAGAATGATTCCCCACTTAGTTTAGATGAAGGTCGCCGTTGTGTACAGCATATTGCAGATGAACCCAAGCTCAACCTCCGCCAGTTCGAAGACTGAGTTCTTAAACACCATGATCTCGTGGAGGCGCTTTCAAGGTTGATCTCCTTACCTCAGGCCGCTCCACCCTCAAGAAGTTCTTCTCGTCAAATATGCCATTGAGCTTCGTGGATTTGGGAATTCATATCCCTTCTCCGTACTTGATCATCCTGAGGATGAGCATGAGGAGGGACAGTTGCTGAGGAGCTCACTGCTCCAGTCCCTGATGAGGATGTACATGGAGGCTCCTCCCTGGGCGGCGATGCAGGGAGAGTTCCTCGGCCAGAGGCTGCTGTCCTCTGAGGAGTAAGCAGTGATTGAGTTGGGGCCACCGAGGTGCCAGAGCCGGTATGCTACCCAGAGGACTGCCAACCTGTTGACAGAGCACTCACCTTTGTCGCTGCAGCTGTCACTGTGCATCCTTAAGAGGATACCTATGGAGAGCATCGCTACTGACTCCAAGGACAAGAATGCCAACCATTCCAGGGCCTGTCCAGGTTGATGAGGTGAACTTCCTGCAGGAACCGAAGATCGTGACGGTATCTGGATCAAAACACTGAGCAGGATCACTGCCCCGGCTAGATCTCCTAATCGTTCCTGAGCTACACGTCTCCAACAGAGTCACTGGGCTCGCAACTGAAGTAATGAGGGATAAAAATTATGGTTCTTTTGTCCTAATGTTGCAGCAATTACGTACCAATTATGTTTGAATAGACTAAGCTTGTCTTCGGTCAACGTTAATTATTTTCTGTACAATGGATGAGACAAGAATAGAGAATGTCGTGATACAAGTCACATGTTCTTCTTTGGTTGAGTTTGTTCGGATAATTCTGTTAGTTCTGAAGGCACGACTCGAATCTGTTCATTCAGGCCCAAACAGCAACATGAACAAGCAATTCTCCGCCTTGTGTGAGCTCATTGACTAGCGGCATCAGCTAGCATCTATGTCCACACCTCGCAGATTGTCTTCCGCTTTGTTTCTCGATCCTGACCCGCTTGTCACAAGCGACTGCAGTAGTTTAGCCAGCCTGTAAAAGTCACAAGCGACTGCAGTAGTTTAGACATATAGATGTCACTTTAAGCCGTTCCTACATAGACGAGAAAGTCTGTCTCATCTTTATGAGAAGGAATGAGGTAATGTGTTATATTCCCGATTCAATGAAATAAAAGCTTTGTTTCGGGATCCAAGTTATATATTGGAATAATTGATCGTGAACGTTTTCTGTTGATTAAGGTAGTCTGCCGACAGAACTTTCCTATGGAGATTTCTGGAAATCTTGCTCATGGACATGAACCATCCTCCATACTGTAGCTGCATGAACCATTAAAGCAGGTCGGGTTTGGTTGCCCTAAAACATGAACCATTCTCCATACTGTAGCTTCATGATAGCTCGTGATTACTCCTGCTATGACTTCATGCCGAGATCTGGTGCATCCTTGTTAACAGTGAAGTCGATGAGGCTAGCTGACAGGAGCTTGTGCATCCTCGATCGTCACTTATTGCAGATAAAAAGCTAGCCAGGCGCTTGATTGAAGTGCATTGCAACAGTAATAGCATTGGCATGCTCGAACAAGTTCTAACCATAAATTCCGGGCCCGTACGTGTGGAATGCCATCTATCAGAATCTCATCGAGAATAAACGCGGTCAGGAATGGAAGGGTTCCACTTCGTCTCCATCAATCATCGACCTCATTTATCTCAGCATCTGCGCACAATACACGAGCCCGTCAGGAAGTAGTTGGGTATAATTGCAAATCATAAACCCAATCCTCCAAAAAGCACGAAAACAGGCAACGGCGCGCATCTTGAGTACCCATCACTTTTCGCTTTTACAAAGTTTAGCCTGGAATATCAAAACAGATTATAAAAAAAAGTATGTCACGTTATTTATATTTTTTTATTCAACAGATCCGGTCGGTGGGGGCCAAGGCCGGCCACCACTGTCCCAAATGATGTAGCTGACCAACTAGTTTAATGTTATTTTCTTTCCCCCGACATCAATTATTTGATGGAATTTTTATTAAAAATTGTTATCTTCAGGAATTGTCATTTAAGCCGTTAGTTTCCACTTTTACGGGAAAAGTCTTCCCTTAGGTCCCGTTTGGTACGTGAGAAGGTATGTGAGAATGGAATGAAACGAAAATGAATGGATTCTATATAGGGAAATGAAATGGTATGAGTGAAAGTTTGTAATTTTTGTTAATGACCATTACAAGATAAAAGAATATAATTATAACATTAGACTTATTTACCAAGATATCATGTTATATTTATTCTTAGATATATAAATTAAAAGAACATATATGATACTTCATAACAAATAGCATGAAATGAGGGAATGATCATGTTCAAAACCCTAAAATATGTCAATCACATTTGACTCTAATCAATCTTTTATCTATATATTGTGTCTTGAACCCAATTCCAACCTTTGACCTCTAACATAATATTTTTTACCTCGCACCTTTACCATTTCACCATTAATTCAATGCATCTTTGGATTGAATTATGTTGGGGACCGGGAAATTGGCCCGATTCGTCGGGGTTTGATTTGGCATCCTAGAACCTCCTTGATACATCCGAGTTGGTAATAAAATCTTATCATGATTATATATCTCTTTAATTATCTATGTGTATCTATTGATATCTTTGATATATCTCTTAGATATTTTAAAATATATTATCAATATCTTTATGATATGTTATGATATTTTTAATTTTATATTTGGCAAAGTACTTTATTTGATACAGATTGTGATATCCTATTAGAGATTTGCTACGATCTATATAAATACCTCTCCAAGTATCCATAAATCCTATGTTCAATTATATGTACCTCTGGTACAGACTTACATTTAAGCAACGAAGAGGAAATCAAGATTCCTTCTCGATTCTCCCTTTTTGCAGGTCATTTGTGCAGTGCTCGTGGAAGCTCGAGGCTCATGACTTGCATGTGATCAAGATTCGACTTTTCACTCCCCAATATTGGCACCGTCTGTGGGAAATGACGGGAAAAGTCATCTACATCAGCTATTTTCCACCACCAAGAAGAAATTATGGAATCAACCAAAAGTGCGGCAAACTCTCAAGTTGAGAATGACAAGTCTCAGGGGGGCTCTAGACCCTTCGCAAGAGGCTGCAGAAAAAAAAAAACCAGGTGCAGTTGACTCATCCAAATTCGCCACAGCCACAGCATTAATCCGAACGTGGTTTGACTGGATCAGCTAGCACCAAATGTTCAAGCAGCGGTGGAGGCAATCATCACGACCTCTCGTATCCCTCAGGTTAACTTGGAAGATCGTGCAGCGATGAATAAGTCGAAGACGATACTGTCTCCTCCAAGCGTCAGCCTAAATCTCTCTGCGAATGGAACTTTGAGAAGCTGTCCAGTGACATGTCTTCGCTGATAACAATTCCTCCTGAACCAGCTGCAGCTCTTTCTCCGAAGGATATCCAGCATTGGTGGCAGATCAGGTAATTATGGTGTTGCAAGCAAAGCGACAACTGTAGGAGGTTCCCCCTATTGAAGAGGATTATGAGTCGCCCTTCACGCTAAAGTGTCCCACAAGTTTACTCCTCCTCAGATTGCTTTGTATGATGGGAAGATAGACCCGATGAATCATGTTCACCGCCACACAGCTTCGCTCTTGGAAAGGGGAGTGTCAGAGCAAGTGCAATGCCTCATGTTCCCAGGAACTCTTATTGGAGGCGCGACAGATTGATTCCACTCTTTGCAACTTGGCTCTGTAACAAGTTTCAAGCAGCTAAAGGAGTTGTTCCACGAGCTCATCTTGAGGAACCCCAATGTCCTGGAGCGGAAGGTGAAGACCTACCTCGAGCCTATCTTCCATTTCCTCCGGACGAACGTCCTGACCTATGAGGAGATCCAATGTCTGTCTCTCTCTCGGTCTTTGTCTCTGTGTTCGGGTTTATGCTGTCGTGGGTTTTGTTGAGATTTTCTAGCCGTCTTTTGTTTGATTAATTAACAGAGAGAGAGGGAAAGAGGGAGGAGTCGTTCTTTGGTTCCGTTCATCCTGTAGGTTGTTTCAAATGCCCCGAAAAATCAGTGAAGGAGTTGGAGGAGAAGAGGAAGAACGATCAGTCTCGAAGCCCGCATAATTTGAGCTATAGCCGGCATGCCTAATTCTCATTTAAGGTATGTTGTTTGTCCAATGGTTTTTTTTCAGTACTGAAAGTATAATTAAGTTTTAACATTAGGCGTTGCAAGTCTTAATCCTGCAGCCTGTCATGCAAATGTCCCTCCCATTTTGCCAATCTTCCCCGGTGCGCGAGGGACCAACAAAGCTTGCTTTTTTAGATGCTTATATATATATATATATATATATATATATTTCAATTTTGTCTTATTAATTCATTGTGCCACGATGTTGATTGAAATTTTGTGTTAGCATTGTGGCGAAATAGATTAATATTAATATTGCCCTCTTCTTTTTTTCTTTTCTTTTTTCAATAGATCTTGTATGTAACGGAGCCGTGGGATTATGTCTGTAGACACAGAAAATATTACTTTCTCAATACGGAGCAGCCAATCTATATAGGATACGTACAAGCCCTAACACATTAGAAAGTTTTTCTTTCTTTCTTTATTTGATGCGAATCAAAACTTTTCTTTTCTACGCTTTCTTCTCTTATGTAAATTGTCGATTTCGCGCATAAAGATCTGAAGTGGAAACTAGATTCCCTAAGCCTTTTCTTTTTCATTTTAACTTTCTTTCTACCCACAAATATGAGAACTCAATATGAAAGAGAAAGGTCTTCCTTTAACCCCGAAAGTCATCCTTTCACGCTTTTCGTGGAATCGCGACACAAACTTTAGTCAGTAATATGAATATGAATCTGTTCCTTTCAAATGAGGTTTGTAAAGAAATGGGAAGGTTCATATATTTTAACAATAAAACACAATAAAATGATTAATGATTAACATAAAATTAAAAAATTAGTCTAGTGAAAATGAACAACAACGCACCTCGAGTGCCCGCAATTTTACTCATTATTTCACTTTTATAAAGTTTAGCCTGGAAATAAAAAACAAACTATCAAGCCATAGGCCAATGTAGGTTTCATTAAATTATTTGTTTTCCATCACATCCGGTCGGTGGGGGTTTAATTATTTTATGTAACTTTTGATTAACAATTGTTATCTTTAAGAATTAACGTTATTTAAGCCATTTCCACATGTACGAGAAAAGTCGTCTCTTATCTTTATGAGAAGTTTCTCCTCAGTTGCTATTAACAACAAATCAAACACACATCTCGGCCACGTCCAGTGGGCTTTCTTTCACCACGGAAAGACAGAGAGATCACACGATGGCTCCGAAGAGGAAGAGAACATCACCGGCAACGTCTTACCAGGTCTTCCTGAGCTTCAGAGGACCCGACACCCGCCAGGGATTCACAGATGTCCTTTACCATGCTCTTGTAGATGCCGGGATTCGTGTATTCAGAGACAATGAGGAGATCCGTAAAGGCAAGTATATCGGCGAGGAGATCCTGAGAGCCATCGAGGACTGCAGGATCTTTGTGCCCATCTTCTCCAGGACCTATGCTTTCAGTAAGTGGTGCCTCATTGAGCTCGCAACAATGGTGGAGTCCAAGGAGAAATCAAGCGGCGGTAAAAAGATCCTGCCCATTTTCTATGATGCGAGCGTCGATGATGTCAAGCTTGAGACGGAGTTGTACGCTGAAGCTCTATCAATACACAGGGAGAAGTTCAGTCCCAACACAGTGCAGCAGTGGGAGAAGGCTCTTTGAGAAGCTGGAAAAATCAAGGGATGGGAACTGAAGGATAAAGGGTAAATGGCTCATTGAACTTTTTCATTCTTCAAACTGCTTATCATTTTCTGGCCTTCTAGACTTTCTACTATTATATGTACTAAACACAATTCTTATTCATGTATATCAATGGTAGTCATGCAGAATTTGCTAAGGAATTCGTCAGGAAGGTTTCGGTGGAATTGAAAGTGAAAAAAAAATATGTGACTGGGAGCCTAGTTGAGAGGATTGATGAGCAAGATGCTATTATAAGCTTGTTGGATCTAAAGTCCCCTCATGATGTTCGGTTGGTCTGTATCCATGGAATGGGGGGTATCGGTAAGACAACACTTGCCAGGGCTGTTTTCAACCAACTCTGTGATCACTTCGATGGCTGCTGCTTCCTTCTAGACGTAAGAGAAACAACCAAGTGCAAAGGTATTGAACATTTGCAGAGACAACTCTTGCAAGATGTTGGTGTTAGATCAGCAGACATCACCGACGAGAATGACGGGATCTGGATGATCAGTGAAACATTGCAGAACAGGAAAGTTTTAGTTGTTCTTGATGATGTATATGACCTGGAGCAAATCGGGAAATTAGCAGGAGAGGCTGGTTGGTTTGGAGAGGGAAGCAGGATAATCATCACCTCCCGGAATAAAAAGGTTCCTGTCTTTGAAGGAGGAAGAGTTGAGATATTTGAAGCAAAGCCAATGAAATTTGAAGAATCTCTCTTCCTTTTCAGCAGGCATGCCTTTGGGAAGGAGAATCCACCTGAAGACTTCCGCGACCTTTCAGGGGAAGTCGTCAGAATTACGGGAGGGCTTCCCTTGGCTCTTGAAGTAATAGGTTCACAACTTCGGACAAGTTATGAACATCGTGACTGTGTCCATTGGAATCATTTAATTGGTACCTTACAGAAAATACCAGCCAGGAAGGTCCAAGACAGGCTTAAGATAAGTTATGATGCCTTAGACTGGGAAGCGAAGCAGGTATTCCTGGATATCGCGTGTTTCTTCAGTAACAAGGACAAAACAAAAGCAATTTACATGTGGCAATCATGTGGCTTTGAACCATATTTGGCAGTGAAAGAGCTTGTCGATGCGTCCCTAATAAAACTCGCAGATGACAACAAGTTCTCGATGCATGATCAGCTGCGGGACCTTGGAAGGAAAATTGTTCGTGATGAGAGGTTAAAGGACCCCGGAAAGCCTTGCAGTAGAATATGGATGCATGAGGATGCTCTAAAAGTGCTGCGGGAAGAAGAGGTAAGAAAATGCTCGTGATGGATTAGTCTCTTTGCTCACGGTTGTTCTCTCACCCCTCATTTCTTCCTATTTGCAGGGCAAAGAAAATGTTGAGATGCTTAGTCTTTCAGACAATGAACTCTCCAAAGATTGTATCCTTATGAAACAAGAACTGAAGAGTTTCAAGAATCTTAGATTTCTCAGTCTCTGTGGATCAAATTTTTCGGGAGACCTTGAGCATGCCCTCCCCAAGTTGGTATGGCTTTCATGGCATTCTTGTCCTGAAGTATTTCAGGGAACTAATCTGTATCTGAAGAATCTGATCGTGCTTGACCTCTCCAGAAGTCTCATAAGCGAAACATGGAAAGGATGGTGCCAAATCGGGGTAAAACTAGCTCGTGCATTTAGTACTTCTGCATGCTGTCTTGGAACTCTCTTCCGATTAATCTTCACTCATCTAACTCAGTATGGAAATCTGTTGCTTTGCAGATGTGTAAGGAGTTGAAAGTTCTAGATCTCACAAGTTGCCACCGCTTGACCAAGACGCCTGACCTATCTGTGTGCACGAAATTGGAAAGACTAATACTTCAAGATTGCATGAATCTGGTGGAAATAGACAATTCCGTGGGAACATTGAAATGCCTAAAGTACTTGAACGCCAGTGGCTGTCCTTATCTCAGAGACATTCCGGAAGAAATATGTTCTTTGGATGGAGTGGAGGAGATAGTCATGGTAGCAAAAGGCAGCTCCCAAGATAGGCTCAAGCTTCCAGACTCCATCGGAAGACTCTCCAGGCTTAAGCACCTGTCTGTGAGTTTGGCAAGGAGTACACCTCCAAACTCACTTGGATATCTAAAATCACTGACTAAGTTGGACCTGTCATGGTCAAAGATGGCCGAACTACCTAAGTCCATTGGAGGACTGGTGAAACTTGAGTATCTGTCCTTATACTTCTGTAGAGAAATAAAGGAGCTCCCAGATTCGATCAGGGATCTGAAATCGCTAGCCGAGCTGGATATTTCGATGTCAGGAATCACTCGACTGCCATCTACAATTGAGTATCTGCAGGAGCTGAAAGTGCTCAATATGAGAGGTAGTGTTATTGAATTGATTCCCATACCCATGACGCAGCTGAAGAAGTTGGAAAAGTTGGACATCCAGCATTGCTATCATCTACGAAATATCCCATCCAGTATTGCTTTTATCTATGGATGGCCGATCTGGGGGATATAGTTTCAGTGTCGCTTCGCCTGAAGACAAAGTTGAACGCTGGCCACTCTCTTTTAACATAGAAGACTGCTTTGATTGGGCAGCCGGCGTCAGCCACACGGTAATGCTGATAAAGCAACCACCGCCCCAAAAATTTGAGTCAATATATATATATATACATATACATACATACATATATACACATTTGGAGTCAATTACCAACAAAAAAAAAATCCCAGTTTTTCACGTTTTATCAATTTGCAGCACAAATTTTTTTATTGATCTAAAAATATGCAAACTATCAATGGTATTGTTAGCACGACGTCACTTTATCCATTAAAGGGAGTTCCTGACTTATACTATCAATTATGATCAGTAACCCCAATTGGTTGCCGGTAACGGGAGGGGTAGCTACTGTCAAGGCCACCGGTCAGAATTGAAGAAATCCAAAATTTTGGGATTTTTCAATTTCGACCGATGGGACCTCGACAGCGGCTTCCATCCCCAAATTGAGATAGCTAGCGACAACAGATGTCGCGATTGATAGTATATGTCAGCAATTCCAATTAAATTAATGAAAAAATTAACGACGCGCTAATATTGATATCAAATTGATAGTTTATGTATTTCTAAGTCAATGAAAAAAGTTCATATATATATAACTATTATTCTTACCAATAATAAATTAAGATTGTGACTTAATTCTATATAAACTTACGCGCCAAAAAAAGTTCAAAGTAAATTCAATTTTTCCTAATAAACATACATGCCAGAACTCGGTAAGCTTGGACAACTTGGAGCAGCAGCTCACCGGTGGAACCAGATGAAGCGGAAGCACATGATCTCAAATCGCGAGTCCGCCTGGTGGTCGAGGATGAGGAAGCAGAAGCACCTTGAGGTGATGGCCAGTAAACTCAGTGTTGAGAACGGCAAGCAGGGGACATCAAGGATACGCTCTGCCATACTATGGAGGCTGAGAATTCGGTACTCCAGGCCCAGGCCGCCGAGTTCACCCACCGACTCAAGGTCCTAAGCGTCAGCGTTTTCAACTCGGAGATCTACTTCCCAAATGACGGTGACCACATCGGTGGCCTCAGTGACGTATACTAGTGCTGGTGGCAGATTATGGTTTGTTGGAGGACTGATACTGTTAGGTATCATGATTAAGCTTTTCGTTTCCATTGTCAGAGACAGAAAGCTTGATTGGAGACCATTAATGGCAGCTCATGGTAGAGATGATTTCTGGTCACAATTTTTATATGGCTCAGCCTCCTCTTATTAAAAGGAAATGGTGGGATCTTATAGAACTTTGTTTTCAATAAGCGATCCTTTTGAAGTTTTTGAAAATTATAATGAATATCTAATTTCGACCTGCAATTTCAAACTGATTTCCTCACCTTTCGATGTCCCGCTTGTTTCTAAAACATAGCCCATACCGTAAGGTTTCCCTAGAATCCAAGAATACTGAACTTGATGGTCTGTAGAGAGAAAACGGACGTAACGAAGTCGGCCCAGCAAACTGTTCGGGGCTGCCGTTACAGTATCGTCCAGCCACAGTGAATTCCCCATTTTCCCTTGTTCGGTAGCACAAATTTCACTGGTCAATAGAGAAATATTTTTCTTTTGACCGAAAATACAAAATAAAATTTTGAAAACAAATTCCTTTCAAATAGGCAAAAATTAAATTTTCTGACCTGACCGTTAACGGTGCTAACATAGCACCATTAACATAGCACTTTTATTTTATTCCCATACTTACCAATTTTTTTTATTTTTCATAAAATCCTAAACTTTTTGCTCTTTTAGCTGGTGAACAATGAGCGGCTGCTGCTCTCTGCTACACGTCTCCAACAGAGTCACTCGGCTCGCAGCTGAAGTAATGAATATGTTTGAATAGACTAAGCTTGTCTTCAGTCAATGTTAATTATTTTCTGCACAATGACGAATTTATAGAGATTATCCGAGTCACATGTTCATCTTTGGTTGAGTTGTTCGGATAATTCTATTACTTTCCGGCGGCAGGAGTCGAATCTGTTCATTCAGGCCCAAACACCAACCTGAGCTCTTTGACTAGCAGCATCAGCTAGCATCTATGTCCACACCTTGCAGATCGTCTTCCGCTTTGTTTCTTGACACTGACCCTCTGTCACAAGCGATACAGTAGTAGTCAGCTTGTAAAAGTCATTAACCACTCCGATTGAACAAAGGCCACTGGATATTGCATCGCTCCATTACTATCCGATTATGCAACGCTAGTATAGTTTATAAGTGAGTAGAGAGCAACACACCAATGGAGATGGAGGGTAGATTGTTCATTTCACGTTTTCAACCTCGTCTATGATAACACAATTATCCTTAGAACTGGTCTAACTTTTGCTGACTTCGACCTAAACCCAGTCCTGGATCGTGTTCGGGTTACTCTCTGTAGATTCATCATGGGCTCGAATCCTATTATGGCTTCATGCTGAGATCCGATGCAGCCTTCTTAACAATGAAGTGATGAGGCCAACAAGAGCCACTGGCAGACGATTGACGACTGACACAACAAAATCAATTAAATCTTTCTAAAATGATTATCGGCTAATGGACATGATAAAGGAATTGCAATGTGAGATATCGTTCGACAATGAAAAAACATGATAAATAAAAGAATTTTTTAATGCTTCATGGACAAAAGCAAAAGCAAGGAGCCCAAAAAAGTCAAAAACACAAAAGATTCAGGAGAAAAAGTGGGATATTTTCCAAAAAAACATAAATAGATAAATAAACAAAAGTGAAAGTTTCATTACTAATAAAATGCGGTTTACGCTTAAGTGAAGTGACGACCGTGCAAGCGATGACTAGAGTGGTCGGAACACACACAAGTAGCAGGAGGAGCCAAAGCTAATACATGACAACATATATCATGTTTTTGTAATGGACTTTAATGAAGTCGGTCCAATATATGGAATATCTTTTTCCGTGAATAAAGTTATCGTTTTCCGGTGCAGCATATGCAACGCCAATCTCTTTGAATATGTGAGTACTAAACATCTATATTCTGACATACATCAATTACACACGGTTCTTTAGTTAAGTTCCAAAATCTAGATGCATGAGAATTAATAGATAGGAGTTTTCTCCTATTCATAATTCATTGTCCATAAGTGGAAACAAAAGGCGAGGCCATATTTTAGTGGTAGGATTCTCTTCCTAAGTGGAAACAAAAAATCATGTACTAGCTTCGGTCCTCTTCCTGCTAATTGTGTGTGCCCCATCGGCTCTAGTCATTGCTTGCAAGGTCGTCACTTCACTTAAGCGCAAACCGCATTTTAGGTTCGCTCCTCCCCGCACTCATCGTGGGGAATGCTAGCATCCTGATGCGCAGCTTGAAGACCACCTCAAGCCTATCTTCAATATCCTCCGAACCTATATCCTTACCTTTGAGGAGCTCTGTAATACCCCATATTTTCATTTTCATTATAGGCGATAATATATGTCCATTTCGTGTCCAAGCGGACCTGATTTCGGATCCATCCCTTAAACTATTCAGTTAAGATATAGTTTCCTGTTACGTCAATTTGAACTACAATAGTACTAACACAATTCTTTTGAAAAGATAATTCTAGACGATAACAAAAATTATCTCCTTCGCACCTGGCTTGACGGTTTACTGTACGTCCTCAGAGAACACTGCTGCTGATTTTGTGCACAGCTGGAAATAAGAACGAGGATAAAACAGAGACAATCTACATATAGAAAGTCAGAGGTGCGGCACCCAAGGCAAAGATCTTATATGTAACGGAGATACCATGTAGGATTTTGTCTCTAGACATAGAAAATATTACTTTCTCAACACGGAGCAGCCAATCTATAAAGGATACATACAAGCCCTGACACATTAGAAAGTTTTTTTTCTTTCTTTATTTGATGCGAATCAAAACTTTTCTTTTCTAAGCTTTCTTCTCTAATGTAAATTGTCGATTTACAACTCTACACTACCAAAGCCTTTTCTTTTTCATTTTAACTTTCTTCCTTTAACCCCGAAAGTCATCCTTTCACGCTTTTCGTTGAACCGCGACACAAACTTTAGTCAGTAATATGAATATGAATCTGTTCCTTTCACATATTTTAACAATAAAACACAATAAAATGATTAATGATTAACATAAAACTAAAAAATTAGTCTAGTGCAGTGGCACATATTTATCGCCTAAAGTCAATAGTTTTTGGGTTTGATCCTCACTTGTGAGATTTTTTTGTGCTTATTTTTTTGTTTCCTTTGTCTTTATAATCATTAATAATAATAATAATAATAATAATAATAATAATAATAAAAAACGACGCAAAAACAAAGAGAAGCTTCTTTTAAGTAGTGTGAACAGAACTAATTAATTATTTGCCAGAACCAATCACAGGACATTGCTGTGGACGATGAATCTTTTGTATTTGTTTGTTTTATTATATTATATTTAATTATTGGATTAAAACAAGCTAATCCTTAGTCAATGTTTCAGCATATCTACGCGCCATACCAAGTAAATGATTTTCGCGTTATACCATCATGAAGCTTATTGCAGCCGTATACAATGCGAATCAAAAACCCATACCTTAAAATATATATATATTGAAAATGGACAACAGCGCAGCTTGAGTGCCCGCAATTTTACCCATTATTTCACTTTTACAAAGTTTAGCCTGGAAAAAAAAAAAACAAACTATCAAGCCATAGGCCAATGTACTTTTCATTAAATTATTTGTTTTCCATCACATCCGGTCGGTGGGGGTTTAATTATTTTATGTAACTTTTGATTAACAATTGTTATCTTTAAGCATTAACGTTATTTAAGCCATTTCCACATGTACGAGAAAAGTCGTCTCTTATCTTTATGAGAAGTTTCTCCTCAGTAGCTATTACCAACAAATCAAACACACATCTCGGCCACGTCCAGTGTGCTTTCTTTCACCACGGAAAGACAGAGAGATCACACGATGGCTCCGAAGAGGAAGAGAACATCACCGGCAACGTCTTACCAGGTCTTCCTGAGCTTCAGAGGACCCGACACCCGCCAGGGATTCACGGATGTCCTTTACCATGCTCTTGTAGATGCCGGGATTCGTGTATTCAGAGACAATGAGGAGATCCGTAAAGGCGAGTATATCGGCGAGGAGATCCTGAGAGCCATCGAGGACTCCAGGATCTTTGTGCCCATCTTCTCCAGGACCTATGCTTTCAGTAAGTGGTGCCTCATTGAACTCGCAAAAATGGTGGAGTCCAAGGAGAAATCAAGCGGCAGTAAAAGGATCCTGCCCATTTTCTATGATGCAAGCGTCAATGATGTCAAACTTAAGACGGAGTTGTACACTGAAGCTCTATCAATACACAGGGAGAAGTTCAGTCCCAACACAGTGCAGCAGTGGGAGAAGACTCTTCGAGAAGCTGGAAAAATCAAGGGATGGGAGCTGAAGGATAAAGGGTAAATGGCTCATCGAACTCTTTCATTCTTCAAACTGCTTATCGTTTTCTGGCCTTCTAGACTTTCTACGATTATATGTACTAAACACAATTCTTATTCATGAATATCAATGATAGTCATGCAGAATTTGCTAAGGAATTCGTCAGGAAGGTTTCGGTGGAGTTGAAAGTGAAAAAAAAATATGTGACTGGGAGCCTAGTTGAGAGGATTGATGAGCAAGATGCTCTTATGAGCTTGTTGGATCTGAAGTCCTCTCATGATGTTCGGTTGGTCTGGATCCATGGAATGGGGGGGATCGGTAAGACGACACTTGCCCAGGCTGTTTTCAACCGGCTCTGTGATCACTTTGGCGGCAGCAGCTTCCTTCTAGACATGCGAGAAACAGCCAACCGCAAAGGTATTGAATACTTGCAGAGACAACTCTTGCAAGATCTTGGTGTTAAATCAGCAGACGTCACTGACGAAAACGACGGGATCTGGATGATCAGCGAAAAGTTGCAGAACAGGAAAGTACTAGTTATTTTCGATGATGTAGACGACCTGGAGCAAATTGGGAAACTAGCGGGAGAGGCTGGTTGGTTTGGAGAGGGAAGCAGGATAATCATCACCTCCCGGAATAAGAATGTTCCTGTGTTTGAGGGAGGAAGAGTTGAGATATTGGAAGCAGAGCCGATGAAATTTGAAGAATCTCTCCTCCTTTTCAGCAGGCATGCCTTTGGGAACGAGAATCCACCTGAAGACTTCCGCGACCTTTCAGAGGAAGTCGTCAGAATTACGGGAGGGCTTCCCTTGGCTCTTGAAGTAGTAGGTTCACAACTTCGGACAAGTTACGAGCATCGTGACCGTGTCCATTGGGATCATATGATTGGTGCCTTACAGAAAATACCGGCCAGGAAGGTCCAAGACAGGCTTAAGATAAGTTATGATGCCTTAGACTGGGAAGCGAAGCAGATATTCCTTGATATCGCGTGTTTCTTCATTAACGAGGAGAAAACAAAAGCAATTTATATGTGGCAATCCTGTGGCTTTGAACCATATCTGGCAGTGAAAGAGCTTGTTGATGCGTCCCTCATAAAACTCGCAGATGAGAACAAGTTCTCGATGCATGATCAGCTGCGGGACCTTGGAAGAAAAATTGTTCGTGATGAGAGGTTAAAGGACCCCGGAAAGCCTTGCAGTAGAATATGGATGCATGAGGATGCTCTAAAAGTGCTGCGAGAAGAAGAGGTAAGAAATTGCTCGTGATGGATTAGTCTCTTTGCTCACGGTTGTTCTCTCACCCCTCATTTCTTCCTATTTGCAGGGCAAAGAAAATGTTGAGATGCTTAGTCTTTCATACAATGAACTCTCCAAAGATTTTATCCTTACGAAACAGGAACTGAAGAGTTTCAAGAATCTTAGATTTCTCAGTCTCTGTGGATCAAATTTTTTGGGAGACCTTGAGCATGCCCTCCCCAAGTTGATATGGCTTTCATGGCGTTCTTGCCCTGACGTATTTCAGGGAACTAATCTGTATCTGAAGAATCTGATCGTGCTTGACCTCTCCAGAAGTCTCATAAGTGAAACATGGAAAGGATGGTCCCAAATCGGGGTAAAACTAGCTCGTGCATTTAGTACTTTTGCACGCTGTCTTGGAACTCTCTTCCGATTAATCTTCACTTATCTAACATAATATGGAATTCTGTTGTTTTGCAGATGTGTAAGGAGTTGAAAGTTCTAGATCTCACAAGTTGCCACCGCTTGACCAAGACGCCTGACTTATCGGTGTGCACGAAATTGGAGAGACTAATACTTAACGATTGCGTGAATCTGGTGGAAATAGACCATTCCGTGGGAACATTGAAATGCCTAAAGTACTTGAACGCCAGTGGCTGTCATTATCTCAGAGACGTTCCGGAAGTAATATGCTCTTTGGATGGAGTCGAGGAGATAGTCATGGTAGCAAAAGGCAACTTCCGAGATATTCTCAAGCTTCCAGACTCCATCGGGACACTCTCCAGGCTTAAGCACCTGTCTGTGAGTTTGGCAAGGAGTACACCTCCAAACTCACTTGGATATCTAAAATCACTGGTTAAGTTGGACCTGTCATGGTCAAAGATGGCCGAACTACCTGAGTCCATTGGAGGACTGGTGAAACTTGAGTATCTGTCCTTACACTTCTGTAGAGGAATAAAGGAGCTCCCAGATTCGATGCGGGATCTGAAATCGCTGGCTGAGCTGGATATTTCGATGTCGGGAATCACTCGACTGCCATCAATTAAGTATTTGCAGGAACTGAAAGTGATCAATATGAGAGGTAGTGTTATCGAATGGATTCCCATATCCATTAGGAAGCTGAAGAAGTTGGAAAAGTTGGACATCCAGGATTGCGATCATCTACGATATATCCCAACGGCAATGGACCCTTCCTTGCTAACGGTCTCATGCTCTGCCCCAGAGATGGGATTTGGAGAACAACGGACGAGGATTGACTGGTAAGGCGTTGCTCTATTTGACGTAAATTTTTTAATAAAAAAAGAAAAAAAAGGAAAAAGGAAAAAGTACAAAACCCCTCTTGTTAGGGACAATTAGTCCTCCTGTGGTGTACTCCGTTAGCCATATGGGGTTACGACGTTAGCTTTTTTTTTTTCATTTGTAGTCCTCAATCTTTAGCCTTTTAATCATTTTGGTTCTAAATCTTTTTTCTTTTATCATTTCTATCATCCACTTTTCATTTTTTTTCATTTTAGTCCTAGAAAGAAAATCGAAAGGGAAGGAGGGGTGAGGGCCGCCAATCGGCAACCCGGACCCCTCCACCGAGGTCGCCGACGTCCTCCGTGGGTATCGGCCACCTCGAAGGAGGGGTCGAGGTCGCCGATTGGTAGCCCCAACCCCTGAATCTATCGAGGACTCCGAGTCAGAATTCTCGATCGATTCACGGGCTGGGACCATCAATCGGCGACCCTGACCCCTCCATCTAGGCCATTGGTGACCTCCACGGGTACCAGCGGCCTCTGTGGAGGTGCTGGGGTCGTCGATTGGCGGCCCCAGCTCACGAATCGATCAGGAACTCCGACTCAGAGCACACTTTCAATTCGGGGGCTGGGGTCGCCAATTGGCGACCCAACCCTTCCTCCAAGGTCGCCGGTACCCACGGTGGACACCAATGACCTCGGTGGAGGGGTCGATTGGCAGCTCCGACCCCTTCTTTCCTTTCGATTTTCTTTCTGGAACTAAAATGAAAAAGATAGAAACTTGAGGATATAAATGATAAAGGAAAAAAGATTTAGAACCAAAATGATTAAAAGGCTAAAGATTAAGAATTAAAAATGGAAAAAAAAAAACTAATGTTGTATTCCTCTACGGCTAACACAGTACACCATAGAGGGGTTAATTGTCATTAACAAAAACACAATGTGCAATTTGTCTTGATCTCAAATTACGAAGGGAGTTTTTGTACTTTTTCCCATTAATATATGTGCACACAAGCATACATAATGGAGCCTGGCCCGTTTGTTTTGTTGTTAATTTGTCTTTAATTACATGGAGTTTGTAATTATACGAGAGACAGAGAGAGTTGTATCCCACTGATTTCTACTGTCCTTTCCATATTATATACATTTATATATGTATATATATGAGGTATAGCTAATAGCTTGTTTCCACAAATTTGAAAGCAAAGTCATCATCATCTTCCTCCCTTCCCTTTGTTCAACACTTGACCGGCAGGGAAACACACTTAGAGAGCCAGAGAGAGATGGGAAGAGCACCGTGCTGTGACAAGGCAAATGTAAAGAAAGGGCCGTGGTCTCCCGAAGAAGACGCGAAGCTCAAGGATTACATCGAGAAACATGGGACTGGGGGCAACTGGTTCGCTCTCCCTCGGACAGCCGGTACTCAATCGATCCGCCACTCGTTAATTACCCGTTCAAGCTTCGGTTAATATAATTAAAGACGTCGACTATGATGATGAATATTTTCATTATATATCGTATGCGTGTGTGTGCGCATAATACCAGTGCTATTTAATCTTATGATGATGCATATATGATCCGGGTTTGTTCTATTGTGAAGGTCTAAAGAGATGTTGGAAGAGCTGCCAGTTAAGGTATAAAGAGATGGGAAGAGCACCGTGCTGTGACCAGGCAAATGTAAAGAAAGGGCCATGGTCTGCCGAAGAAGATGCGAAGCTCAATGACTACATCGAGAAACATGGGACCGGGGTCAACTGGATCACTCTCCCTCGGACAGCCGGTACTCAATCGATCCGCCACTCGTTAGTTACCCGTTCAAGCTTCGTTTAATATAATTAAAGAAGACGACTATGATGATGAATATTTTCATTATATTATGTATGCGCATGTGTGCATAATACCAGTGCTACTTAATCTTTATGATGATACATATATGATCCGGGTTTGTTCTCTTGTGAAGGTCTAAAGAGATGTTGGAAGAGCTGCCGGTTAAGATGGCTCAACTATCTCAGGCCAAACATTAAACATGGCGAATTCTCCGATGTCGAAGACCGTGTCATCTGCACTCTTTTTGCTACTATCGGGAGCAGGTACATACGCATACTTACATGGATATTGGTCATCATGATAATCAATCAAAAAAGGCGTGGGAAAAAGTCAAAAATCATGGCTTTCAATGAATTATTAAGCGAACTGTTTTTTTCTAGGTTCCTTGTGTTCGAACCTTTTTGTCGCCACTGCTTTGCTTTTCGAGGGATACTGTATGCACGCACATATCCAATTATATGGACATCAATTGGTCATGATAATCAACTAAACAGAAGGAAAGCCATTATTTCTATCCACTCCTTCTGTTCTCAAAAGTCATGGAATTAATGTCCTGTTTGTTACAGGTGGTCCATAATAGCCGCACAGCTGCCCGGGCGGACGACCAATGGTATCAAGAACTACTGGAACATGAAGCTGAAGAAGAAGCTCATGGGCAATTTCTACATCAACCCTCCAGGTACTAGTAACCTTTCTTGTGGATTGCCGTCGACACCCGAACAACGACACCACTTCATCGCTCCCTTCTCTCCAACGATCCCAACACTGTCAGTCCCAAGCTCTTCCACTTCGAACTTCTACGAACTCAGTCCATTCAATTCCTCATCATCCTCATCAGCAGCAACAAACCTTCAGCCCCAAGAGACCCTTGTGGGCCCCATCAATATGTACGGTCACGAAGCTGCTAGCTGCAGCTTCTCCGATGGAAGCTCCGTCGACAAAGATCATCATCATCATCAGTTCAATCATCACCAGCAGGTGCCCAACAATAATCTGCAGGGCTTCTCACCGTCTCACCATGGGAATGAGATCTTGGGGCTGGGCGATCAAGACATCATTAACTACGGCAGCAACAGTACACGTTAGATTACTATGGCGCCATCGAGGAGATCATGCAGCTTATAAGCAACACTTCTTCTAGCCTCATCACCGCTACAACTAACAATAATAATAATAATGACTGTAATTACAGCAGCTTCTTGTTTGATGTCGAGAACCGGGCCAGTAGTCCCGAAAGCGTAGTGGACAACGTACCTACTAGAGCAGACGAAGGAGTCTTGTACTAATACTGATTATTAATTAATTAAGTGATGGTGACTTCTTGTAAGAGATCAAAAGAGATTTGAAAATCAACGTATTGGAGTTAGAATATTTCAGAGGTTTGGACTCTGTCTGTGCGTTCAGAAGGAAAATATGGTAAAAATTAGGGTATTGCTATTACTTTTTCTCTCAGCAATGAGAAAAATGTCATGGAAATCAGAGAACATTCGATTAAAATAATGTAGTTGAGCTTGTCACTCGAGCTTGCCTCCACTGTACTCTGTACATTCATGTTCATTTTTAATATGTAAATAAAAATAGAAACAATAGACAAAAACAATTCATTATTGATAAAAATAATATTTTTTATATGTCTTGTGGCATAATTTTACGTGGTACCACCGTTGCATATAAGATTTTCTCGATGCAGACATATGTAGTTTTTTTAAAAAAAATTTATCATGCCCCTTGATGTTTAATCCACAGCCTCAGCATTGATCTGATCAATTAACAAAATTAATGTGTTGTTTGATCTACAAATTAAAAGCAATTATTGGACTGCAATAGGGCAGGCATATTCTGCTTCTCGATTTAGGCCTACTTGATTAAACTATATACGATCTATTCATCCCAATTACTTGTTTACACGTCCTTTCTTAATTATCAACACCGTCGGCCCACTTAGCTCGATCCAAATGCCAAGCCATAGTTTAAACTTTAACAATTAGACGGTGTATTTTTTTGAAAAATCTCTCGTGAGCTTGCATTTGAATCTCCAATTAGTTCGCTCATTCGACGTCATCCATTACAAGGAGACATGAAAATCAAAACAAATTCTTCCTTAAAAGCAAAATATTGATAAATTTTTTTTGATAGATAAAATATTGATAAAATTACACATATGATATAGATGCAATAACCTCATGACACATGTGAGGAGTAGGGTCTTTCCAGCAATTGAAAATTAATCACTTTTCCTCTCTCTCCCTCTATATATGCACATATAGATATGTGTGTATGTATGACTTGTGGGCAGCGCAAGGCCTTGATTAGAAATATAATACCCTTGTGGTTTGGGATTGAGTCAAGTTACACTATGTATTTTTATTAGAGACATATAGTCCCTCTGTAATGTACTCCGTTAGTCATAAGGGATTGTGACGTTAGTTTTTTTTTTTCATTTTTAATCCTCAATCTTTAACCATTTAATCATTTTGCTTCTAAATCTTTTTTCTTTTAGTCCTCCGTGAGTGCCAGCAACCTTGGAGGAGGGGTCAGGGTCGCTAATTGAGGACTCCTAGTTGGAGTTCCCGATCAATTCATGGGCTGGGGCCGCCAATCGGCGACCCTGACCCCGACCCCTCCATTGAGGTCGCCGGTGACCTCCGTGGGTGCCGACGGCTTATGTGGAGGAGCTGGGGTCATCGATTGGCGACTCCAGCCCGCAAATCGATCGGGAACTCCGACTCAGAACCCCTAGTGGATTCGAGGGCTGGGGGCGTCAATCGATGACCTTGACCCTTCCTCCGAGTTCGTCGGTACCCACGGAGGATGCCAGCGACCTCGGTGGAGGGGTCGGGGTCGCCGATTGGTAGCCCCAACCCCTCCTTCACTTTCGATTTTCTTTCTAGGACTAAAATGAAAACAATGGAAAATTGAGGATAGAAATGATAAAAGAAAAAATATTTAAAACCAAAATAATTAAAAGGCTAAAGATGGAGGACTAAAAATGGAAAAAATTAACGTCGTAACTTTCTATGGCTAACGGAGTATACCACAGTGAGGGTAATTGTCCCTAACAAAAATACATGGTGCAAGTTGTCCCGATCTTAAATCACAATGGGAGTTTTTGTACGTTTCCCTTATCTTTATCTCATCCATTAAAATCTCATAAAATTGGTAGCACAAATTTCACTGGTCAATGGAAAAATATTTTTCTTTTGACCGGAAATACAAAATAAAATTTTGAAAAGAAATTCCTTTCAAATAGGCAAAAAAATTCATTTCAAAAAAAGGAAAATACAGCATTTTTTTAGGGAATAATAGCCTACAAATACATATACTTTCTTTAAGTTTTCTACCAAAACGTCAACTGCTCCATTAAATTTTTTGACGTGACCGTTAACGGTGCTAACATAGCAAATGGAATCTGAGCTGTCATTTTTTCCCATAAAATCAAAACTTTTATTTTATTCCCAGATTTACCAATTTTTCTTTTTCATGAAATCGTAAACTTTTTGCTCCTTTAGCTGGTGAACAGTGAACGGCTGCTGCTCCCTGCTACGCGTCTCCAACAGAGTCACTCGGCTCGCAACTGAAGTAATGAAAGGATAAAAATTATGTTTGTTTTGTCCTAATGTTGCAGCATTTGCGTCTTATGTTTGAATAGACTAAGCTTGTCTTCAGTGAATGTTAATAATTTTCTGCACAATGGATGAGAAGAAAAGAATTTACAGAGATTGTTGCGATGCGAGTCACATGTTCGTCTTTGGTTGAGTTTGTTCGGATAGTTCTATTACTTTCCGGCGGCAGGAGTCATCTGTTCATTCAGGCCCAAACACCAACCTGAGTTCATTGACTAGCAGCATCAGCTAGCATCTATGTCCACCCCATGCAAATGGTCTTCCGCTTTGTTTAGTCAGCTTGTAAAAGTCATTCACCACTCCGATTGAACAAAGGCCACTGGATATTGCATCACTCCGTTACTATTCAGTTATGCAACGCTAGGATAGTTTAAAAGTGAGTAGAGAGCAACAGACCAATGGAGATGGGGGGTAGATTTTTCATTTCATGTTTTCAACCTCGTCTATGATAACACAGTTATCCTTAGAACTGGTCCAACTTTTGCTGACTTCGACCTAAACCCGGTCCTGGATCGTGTTCGGGTTACTCTCTGTATATTCATCATGGGCTCAAATCCTATTATGGCTCCATGCTGAGATCTGATGCAGCCTTCTTAACAATGAAGTGATGCGGCCAACAAGAGCCACTGGCAGACGATTGACAACTGACACACCAAAATCAATTAAATCTTTCTAAAATGATTATCGGCTAATGGACACGATAAAGGAATTGCAATGTGAGATATCGTTTGACAATGAAAAAACACGATGATAAACTTTTCCAGCGTTTTTCGACTGTGCCGGTGCTATCAGTAATGGCAGCGACATAATCTTCCACATCCAAAGGCAATCGGCTGGCACGTGAATCATAACCTCATCGAGAACGCGCTCAGGGATGGAAGAAGTTCCATTTCCCCCATCTTCATGGACAAAAAGCAAAAGCAGAGACCCAGACCCAAAAATGTCAAAAACTCAAAAGATTCAGTATAAAAAGTGGGATATTTTCCAAAAAAGCATAAATAAATAAATAAACGAAGGTGGAATTACTAATAAAATGCGGTTTGTGCTTAAGTGAAGTCACGACCCTGCAAATGATGACGAGAGTCGTCGGGACACACACAAGTAGCAGGAGGAGGGCCGAAGCTAATATATGACAACATATACCCTGTTCTTGTGATGGACTTTAATGAAGTCGGTCCAATACATTGAATCTCTTTCCTGTGAATAAAGTTATCGTTTTCGGGTGCAGCATATGGGACACCAATCTCTTTGAATATGTGAATACTAAAAATTCCGACATACGTCGATTACACACGGTTCTTTAGTTAAGTTCCGAAATCTAGATGCATGAGAATTAATAGGTAGGGGATTTCTCCGATTCAAAATTCATTGTCCATAACTGGAAACAAGAGGCGAGGCCATATCTTAATGGTAGGGTTCTCAATTTGTGTGGCAATAATTGGGATTTGATTCATTTCATTCATTCAGTCAGTCAAAGTCGACCGTCATCTCAACCACGTAACAGAAAAGTCCTGCTACTTGTGTGTGTTCCGTCGGCTATAATAAATTTGGAGCAATTACTCGTTTTATAAGTAAATTATCGTAATTAAATTAGAAAGATATATTTTCTTTTTCAGTTACTTATAAATATAGATGTTTTGATCGACGACGTTCTTGTTTGGAGAATAGTAACAAACAAGATTTCATTGCATAAGTCCATTGGTTTAATAAATGTATTATATTTGGAATTTATTTCTAATTAATTGAAAATATTGTTTCTATATGGTTATATAAGCAATAAAGGCATTTCCTCCCTATTACCTTCCGTTTCTCAATTATCCTCTAAAAGTCATTCATCTTATTTCCATAAATGTATTCATATCTTCTATTATTAATTATGATGACGTTTATTTGTTAAATTGGTTTGGGTGCAAATAGACATTTTCTCCGATTCACTTCCTCAGCCGTTTCCCCTCTTAATTGCCATGTTTTATAAATTGTTCTTTTATGTTTCAATAGCTGGTCTTAAAACATCCAATAGGAAGGAATTGTTGTGTTTACAATAATTTTTCCTTATTTAATTGAATTTTAGTAAAATAACCTTTGACCATCTATTTTTTTTATTCCATAAATCTCTTTGGTGCATTGATTTCTCCCAGTAAACCGTCCCTTTGACACTCTCTATAAATAGTCATCATTTTCTTACTGCCGAAAAGAAAATCTAACGACATCACAGTGAGGGAGAGAAATAGAGAGATGGAGAAAATTAGAGAGATTATGAGAAAGTAGTAAGGTACTCACCCTATGTAAGTGTCGGATTTTCGAGCAAGTAGTGCAAGGTGAGTAATCTATCCTAAATTAGTGTTTTCGAAATGGATGTATACAGTCTTTTAAATTCATTGTCATGGCCATGTCGATGTCTCGAGGCATGCATGTATTTTGTTATGATGATTATCGATTTTGATCATATAAGTATGATATGTGATATGTTTCTGAAAGAGGTTTCGGTTGATTCGTGAACCTTGGCTATAAGAAGAGGCTAGGGATGATTAGTGTTATGTTTATTGTTATCTTTGGATATTGAACCCATGCGTAGACTTGGCTAGTTTTGGTGTGATTACTCGATGGGCTGTCGAGCTCAATCCATTCCAAATTTCATGTTTTTCTGGTAAATTCTCTTGGGGTGCTACTATTGAAGATGAGAGTGTGCAGCGGATTTAGTTTAAATTAGACTAAACTCTAATATATTAAAAATTATTTCTTCAAAAATAGAAATTAATTATTGAGAATTCTTATAGTTCATAAGAACGTAATTCATTTTTAGAGATTATGAGTAATTACCATATTTTACCAAAAAAGAAATAATTACCATATGTAAATAAAATCCGTGTAACGCACGTGATTGAAAATCTATATGTAAGTAAAAAATAGCAAAAAAAAATACGACTATAAAAAAAATTCATAAATTAAATATTATAGTGAATATGTTATACTAAATAAAAAATAGTAAAACAACCACAATTGTAATAAGTGTCCGTAATAAATATTCCCAATATTTTAATTAAACTAAATTTCATAATTTATATATTAGTAAAATTTACTTGGATGCCTAAGTGGGTGCATAATAAATGCAATAGGATGTCTTAATAACTACAATTAAAAATCATGGAAAAAAGAATATTTAAAAACGAAGAATAATTATAAAAATTATATAATATAGACACGTAAATTTAAGTATTTTAAATGAGACAAGATATACTATTAGAAAATATAATAATAATAAATTTCAAGCTCAGGTTTCTATATTTGAAACAAATATATAAAATGATATCTTATATTATTAACACAAATATATTAACACAAAGCAAATTAAAGATAAGAATCAGTCACATAATTATTGTCACTAAATTTATTAAATTGATTAATTATTGAGAATTCTTATTTTTCATAAGAAAGTAATTCATCATTAGAGATTGTGAATAATTACCATATTTTGTCAAAAAAATAATTACCATATGTAAATAAAACCCGACGCACGGAATTGAAAATCAATAATTAAGTAAAAAATAGCAAACCAAACTAAAACTATAGAAAAATTTCATAAACTAAGTATTATACTGAATATGTTATACTAAATAAAAAATAGTGAAACAACTACAATTGTAAATGCATAATAAATGAAATACAATGTATGGGTGGGTGCATAATAAATGCAATAGATTGTGTTACTAACTGCAATTAAAAATTATGAAAAAAAGAAAATTTATAAACAAAGATTAATAAAAAAATTATAACATAGACACCTAAATATCTTGCGAACTACAATTAGAAATTATGGAATACTAAAATTACAAAATAATATAATTTGAAACATCAAAATACTACTATAATACCATGATTTTATCGAAAGTAAGTAAAAATGAATCATTAAAGTCAATGAAATTTTACCGAAAAGGCTTATAATATTAAGAAATTCTAACTATGAACAAAAAAAATTGTATTGGACTTTTTCAATACTATTAGAACAATATATGCATTTTATATACGAAATTGATGATCATGTTTGAATATCAAAATTTATAATATGTCCCTTATTATGTTAGACAGTATAAAAACTTAAATACAATAAAAAAATCTATCTATCTGTCTATATATTTATAGTAAAACAAACTACACCAAATTGTAAATGTCTTTAATAAATGCTATCAACATATTATTGTAATTAATTTATATTAATAAAAATAAGTATATCTTACAACAAATTTCACATATTACCTATATACAAGTCCATATTTAGGATTGAAATATAAACTATTAAAAAATATACTATTAAAAAATTCACTTATTGAGAACATCACGATATACTATTAAAAAATATAATAATAAAAAAATTACAAAATCAAGTTTCTATATTTGAAACAAATATGTATAATGATCTCGGATAATATTAACACAAAGTAAATTAAACATGAGAATCAACCACAAAATTATTGTCACTAAATTGATGAAATTACATATTAGACATTATTTCTTCAAAAATTGAAACCAATTATTGAGAATTCTTATGGCTCATAAGAAAGCAATTCATCTTTAGAAATTGTGAATAATTATCATATATAAATAAAACCCGTGCAATGCACTAGATTGAAAATCTATATGTAAGTAAAATTAGTAAACCAAACTACGACTATGAAAACCTGAATTTCATAAATTAAATATTATAGTGAGTATGTTACACTAAATAAAAAATAGTAAAATAACTACAGTTGTAATAAATGTTCCCAATATTATAACTAAACTAAATTTCGTAATTTAATAATTTATATTGGAAAATAGACTGCTCTTGTAATAAATGTTCGTAATAAATTTTCTTGATAATGTAAGAAAGCCAAATTTCATAATTTAATTCGAAACTTCATACTAAATAAAATAAATAAAATAATAATTAATAATATAATGATTTTTAAGGTACAATGAACAAGTCTTATAAAAACAAAGAACATATATTTGTGTTAATATATATGATAGTAATTTTTAAGATACAACCAATATTATATAGTGAAACTAACTACTTTTTCTATTATATAAGGACATATTAAAGAGGATTAGAATACTCAATTTGCGTAAAATAAGAAAATAAAACTAATAAAAAATAAAGTATTGTAATTAATCATTTGACAAATAACAAAATCAAAGATTAGTTCAAAATTAGAAATGCAAAATTATTATTGTACTATTTAAGTTATTGTAATTTTTAATAAAAAATCTGAATAATTATTGTTTGAAATTTAAAATAAGTAATAATTATGAAATTTTATTAATCTTATAGAGAAATTAGAATTTCGAAATAAAACAAATATAAAAAATATATTAAAATGAACGGCAAAAGGACTAGTAATGCAACAATTCTATAGAAAAGTAATTATTTGAGGTAAAATATATAAGAATAATTAAAACACTAAAGTGCTTGATACCTTAACAAAATCCCAAAAGAAAATTTAAATTACCGACTCAATACCCTTGATGAAATATAAAAGAATAATTAACAACTAAAGTGATTGATACCTCAACAAATTAAACCCCAAAAGAAAATTTAAACTACCAACTCAAAACCCCTAACGAAATACGAAAAAAAAAAACTATTCTTATGTAAAGAAGTCGCACATTAAGGGGTAGCAATTGAGGGTCGGATCCTCTGCCACTTAATCTCGAGCAGGTACCACATGTGACATTCGTCTCAAAATAAGAAATAGGAGAATGCCTTTCATACGGATCGTTGCTTGTTGTAGAATTGAAGCAACAGTAGACATATATATATAGACAACCGAAAAGAGAGAATCCAAATTTGAGAAAATGAAACATAATATTTAAATTATATAGTAATATATATGTAATAACGTAATAAGCATGTATCCATTAACTATTATACATTTTGTTTCCATTTATATATTGACGACTTACGGTATAAGATATATATACATATACATATTTATTAAAATAACATCAAATATGAAAATTTACTATAACTAAGTCATATAGTTGGGCTAATTCTGTTGTGTATAATCCATATATTGGGCAATGTATATATAACCTATATATTCTATTGCATAATCTATATATGGGTCCGTTGTTACATTATATATGAATGACAATTCAATTTTACCATATAAATATTTTCTTAAATAAAAGCTAATGTATATAGTCTACTGCATATTTTATTCTCTTGTATATATTCTGCTGGGATATATGCAAATATATAATATATATTCTATTGCATAATTATTGATAAAAAAAATTATATGGTAAAGCGAGACAGCTTGGTTTCTTATTTTCGGTTCGAATTTCCGGTAGGTTTCCGGCTTCTCCAGCCACCATGGCGGGTCATCAATCATCGGAAACTGCTCCAAATCTTCATGTAAATTGCATCTGGAGCTCAATTTCGGGCGACAAGGTAGGCAATGGAACTAAAAGCTGGACAAATCTGTTCGGATCTGGATGCTCTCAATCTCTGGTTTTTCATTCTCCTGTCGAAGTTAGTGGAAGGAAAATAGCTAAGCCACCAAGGGAAGTGATCGAAAGGGGGAAGAATCAATGGCAAAACTGCTTGATTGGCTGGTTCGTTGGCTCTACTCCTGATTTCAAGCAAGTTACCTCCACCGTTAATATGCTTTGGGAAAACACTGTGCGGGTATCTACAAGAGGTCAGCTCTATATTTTTAAATTCTCCGATGGAGAAACCCTTAATTGGGTGCTGGAATCAGGTCCGTGGCATGTGGGACATATACCATTGATTCTACAGAGATGGTGCACTGAGTTGTCGGTAGGTAAGGCTGATTTTCGGAAAATCCCGGTCTGGGTGATTTTGCGTAACATCCCTATGCACCTCTACGACTGCACAGGCATCAGTTATATTGCTAGTGTGGTGGGGAAGCCTCTATACATGGACAAGGGAACTGCTCAACAAACTCATTTGGACTTTGCTAAAGTATGTGTTGAGATCGATTTTGACAATGAGATACCTGCAGAGATTATGCTAGATTGCGGTGATGATTTTGTAGTTGGAATCTCTGTGAGTATCCCATGGGTTCCTGAAAAGTGCTCGAAGTGTCGGGTGTTCGGGCACAATTGCTTACGGCAGCAACAATCTTCGCTACAAAGAGATATGCAGCAAAGACTACAAGCATCAGGTTCGGTGCTTCAACCCACCCAAAATATGATGGACCAACAAAACCAGCTTTACCGAAATCAGAGAGGCCTTGCAGAGGCATCATCGAGTATGTCTTTCCTCTCTATTGGTTCTACTTTCTATAGTAATTTTTGCAATCTATTCTAGACTATAAATTCCATATCTATATGAAGCAAGTTATATTCCATCTTTCTTTTGTAGTGCCTCTTGATTCCACTGCTCAGGCAGGCCAAGCGAATGGAGGTGACTGGCAAGAGGAGATTTATCAGAAGGTACACTGCAGGCTCACTCTTTTCACTTTATGTGTGTTGCCTGTTGTTATTGAAATGGAGAAGATGCTTTTCTTCATTTGAGGGGTTTTAGTGGAGTGCGACGCGTTAGTACAGTTTAATTTTGTGCCTGAATATATGAAAGGGAGGGCTGAGGGACTTCAAACAAGAAAAAGTAAATCATATAAGTTCGCAATTTTCTCATGAGTCTTTGGTGTGAGATGTCGTCTGTTAAAAGAGATTTAGCTTTGAGCATTATATCTAATATGTGCTAGTTCATTGACATTACTGTAATCTTGAGGAGTTCTCGCAAGTGCTTACTGGTGATTGTCGAAAGGTTCAGCAATTGATCATGTTATGATTTTTCTTGTGGCAGATCAAATCTTTGAAGGATTTTTATTTGCAAGACTTAAATGAGATGTACCAGAAAATTGCTACGAAGCTGCAGCAGGTACAGACACTTTGTATACTTTAGCTTATTTTGCTGGGCAAGGTGTACTCCTTAGGGTTAAAACTTTTGCGAGAAAGTTAACCCTATATAATTTTGACAACATAGTAATTTTATTTGGTCCTGGCAGCATGATTCTCTTCCTCAGCATCCGAGGTCGGAGCAGCTAGAAAAGCTGATACTCTTCAAAGTAATGTTGGAGCGCCTTATTGCTATGCTGCAATTTCCCAAAAGTGAAATATATCCAGGCCTCAAGGAGAAGCTGCCCTCTTATGAGAAGCAGATAGTGCAATTCTTAAATACCAACAGGCCCAGAAGGCAGCAAGGGCAACTTCCACCGCATCATATGCCCTCAGTGCAGCCTCACAGCTTTCTGCTTCCTCTGTAACATTTAGTTTATATAAAAAGAATCATGAAAGTTCAGAAAATTTGTCTTGTCCATCCCCCTAGATACAAGCTGCTATTTCTCAAGCCGGGACTCTTTCTTCTCGTTTTGATTTATGGTCGGAACTCTACATTCTGCAAGCAAACATCTTCCCTGCCTTTTTTACATCAGTAATAATGTATTTTCTTCTTTCGGCAAACAAAATAAATAAATAAAACAAAACAACAATAAAAAGAAAAAAGAATGAGGCTCATGATTTACTTGCGAGCTCCCATTTTTTTCTCCATCTGCTGATTTGATAAACTTTTGTTTGGTCGTATTACTCCATATAGATTCTTGTAAAGATCGAATCTGATACAGGCGTGCAATCTTGTTCAGGCGAACCATGTCCTTAAGGAAGAGATCAGGGAAATAAACCAATGGCTTATAGACACAGTCGTCAATATTAGTGATGAGGACGTCGATCCAACTGCTGTGGCTGCTGTGGCAGAAGGGGTTGAGGCCTAGGGACCGATATGATGATTGGTTTAGGTAGGGTGGCCGGCCTACTACGGGCACCTGTAGGGATTAGTGCGTGAGACCGCGATCCACAAACTGACGCATGGGACTCGCCCTTTACTTGGGAAAGAAGAGGGGAAAGATAGCATGTCACAAGAGCGAGGCGAGGTCTGGAACCCTACTGCGAGAGGGACGCCTCATGAGCCGGGCTTCTAGAGATGAGGCCTTTTGGCGAAGCCAAGTCAATTTCGGGCCACCGAACCGTGCAACTGATGAGAAGGCCCTATGGAGTAAAGGGAAGCGTGTACGTTGTCACACTCCCTGCCTTCCAAAGGTGCCTAGAGGACGCGCTAGACGCAGAGAAGACATAAAACCGGAGAGAAGTATCTCTTAGATAGAGTGAACGCGATTAATTAATTATTTTTTTCCAGAACCAATCACAGAACATTGCTGTGCATTTTGGATCTGTTTTTCTTTATTATATTAATTAAATAAAACAAGCTAATCCTCAGTCAATATGTATTAGCTGAGCACATATCTCGAGGAAGTCAACTGCCAAGAGTGCTGAACCAATATAGTTTTCTGTACAATGGTCTCTTTGACTAGAATTTTCCTTAAATTTAGTATCTGAGTCGACATTGATGCATTAGAAGAGAGGAAGTAACGTGTTATATTCCCAGTTCAACGAAATAATAAAGCATTGTTAGGGGATCCAATTTGAATCACCTAAATCTTCATCAGTTTCATCTGAATTTGTATTGTTGCAGTCCATCGAAAAAATTGAAAGCACTGTTACAGCATATTCTCTCATCCCTCGTTTCTTCCTGTTTACAGGGCAAAGAAAATGTTGAGATGCTTAGTCTTTCGTCCAATGAACTCTCGGAGGATTGCGTCCTTACAAAACATGAATTGAAGAATTTCTACAATCTAAGATTCCTCAGTCTCCCTGGTCCGAATTTTTCGGGAGATATAGAGCATGTGCTCCCCAAGTTGATATGGCTTTCCTGGCATTCTTGTCCAGACGTATTTCAGGGAACTAATCTGAATTTGAAGAATCTAGTCGTGCTTGACCTCTCAGAAAGTTCTGTCAGCGAAACTTGGACTGGATGGCGCTATATCGGGGTATAATTAGCTCGCACGTTTAGTACTTTTATACATTGTCTTGCAACTCTCTTCCCATTAATTTTCTGTTATATGGAATTCTGTTGTTTGGCAGATGTGCAAGGAGTTGAAAGTTCTAGACCTCAAGAGGTGCAACCAATTGACCAAAACGCCCGACCTATCGCTGTGCACAAAGTTGGGGAGACTAATACTCAAAGATTGCATTAACCTAGTCGAAATAGACCATTCCAAATCCAGCGGGCATTAATTTCTTAGTTTATATAAAAGAATCATGAAAGTTCAGAAAATTTGTCTTGTCCCTCCTCCTTGATACAAGCTGCTATTTTTCAAGCCGGGACTCTTTTCTTCTCGTTTTGATTTATGGTCTGAACACTACATTCTGCAAGCAAACAACTTCCCTGCCTTTGAACATCTCAAACTTCCCTTTTCTCTCCTTGTAAGGGAGTCGGATGGTTTTGGACCAGAGCTTGTACCTGCCTTTGTTACATCAGTAATAATGTATTTTCTTCTTTCGGCCAAAAAATATATTAAAAGAAAAACAAAACAAAACAAAAATAAAAACAAAAAAGATTGAGGCTCATGATTTACTTGCGAGCTTCCATTTTTTCTCTATCTGCTGATTTGATAAGCTTTTGTTTGGTCGTATTATTCCACATAGATTCTAGTAAAGATCGAATCTGATACAGGCGTTCAAACTTGTTCAGGCGAACCACGTCCTTAAGGAAGAGATCAGGGAAATAAACAAACAGCTTATAGACGTAGTCGTCGATATTAGTGATGAGGACGTCGATCCAACTGCTGCAGCTGCTGTGGCAGAAGGGGGGGAGGGAGTTGTGGTTAGATGCTCTTTCAATGCTGTGTCTCTCAGCATTGGCTTGAAGTCACAGTACGGTTCTGCACAACTGATGGGCCACTAAAACTTTCAGGAGCAATTCCTTTATCTGTAGAATTGTCAAGAAATGTTCTTTATGTCGCTTGTTTGCATGCAGTCACCAATTGAACCCTTGCGGCTGTTTGTTCCCTCAAATTATCCGAACTGCTCTCCAGTACTCCTTGACAAGTTTCCTGTCGAAGTAAGGTGAGGGAATATTGCGTTCTTCATTCTCTGTGCATTCTCCATCTCTGAGTTGGAGGAAAAATCATGTCTGATACTTATTATTTATGTGAACATCAACTAAATATGTCCCTTTCCTTCATGGACTTGGGGGGGAAAATGTTAATTTTACAGCAAAACAGTATGAAGATCTCTCGGCGAAGGCAAAGTCCAGGTTTATCATCTCCTTCTGCAGGCTCTCACAGCCCATGTCCCTCAAGGACATAGCAAGGACATGGGACAATTGTTCCCGAGCGGTCATTCTCGAGTATGCAGAGCAGAGCGGTGGAGGCAGCTTCAGCTCCAAGTACGGGACGTGGGAGAATATCCAAACTGCCACCTAATTATCCTCCTTCCTCTTGCAAAGGGAGCATTCCTGCGAGGTGAGCACCAGAATGTTGAAAATTCCTCATGTTGTGAGCCCGGTGGGCGCGGGGTTTTCTGGCTGCTTTCTTTTCGTGTGAGGAAATATTGAAAGTCTTGTAGATGTATATCTTGAACAGTATTAAGATATGAAATCCGGCTACATTTTCCAGGCTTTGTGTACTTTTGGTTGGCCTTTATTGTTCCTTCATGGGGGGACAGTTTTCTCCTGCTATTTATGCTTTATATTAAATATTGATGACTTGCCCCTCCTCGACCACTTTCATAGGCTCTTGTTGTTGAGGAATTTGACCTGGTCGCTGAGACCAAGGTTTGCCATAAGGACGGCCATCGTGGGTTGAGGAACTCCCAGCCTCACCAGAGCTGCTGGTGCACTCTCCCCAAGAGCAATGAACTGCTGCGAAGGTCAGCATCTACACCCATAACTCGCAGTTGGGCAACATCTTTGGGCGGAAGGCTTGAAGGTACGCCATATAATCGGACAGGGTCTTGCTGATTGTAAGACATGGGTGGTTGCTCTTTCTGAGACTGGACATGCAGTAGTAGAAGAGGTTTGGCGAGGTTCCAGGCAAAGAGACTAAGGTCGAAATCCGCTCCTCCGGTGAAACATTGTCAATTTTCAAGGCAATCATTCTTCTGGAGCATGTAATCGCCTCTTTCAGCTAATAAATTATTAGGGCATGACGATCGTATTCTTGTTCTCTTGACCGGGCTCTCGTCCTTGAGCTGCTCAAATATGAACCTGTGAGTTAACATCTGCAGAACCTGTAGACAATGAAGTATACAACCTGTGTGCTTATGGAGATAGCAAGTAGATCAGACGGAGAATGATTCCTCGCTCAGTTTAGATGATGGTCGCCTTTGTGTACAGCACGATGAACCCAAGCTCAACCTCCGCCAGCTCATAGACTGAGTTCTTAAACACCATGATCTCGTGGAGGCGCTTTCAAGGTTGATCTCCTTACCTCAGGCCGCTCCGCCCTCAAGAAGTTCTTCACGTCAAATATTCCGTTTAGCTTCGTGGATTTGGGAACTCATATCCTGTCTCCGTAATTGATTGTCCCGAGGATGAGCATGAGGAGGGACAGTAGCTGAAGGGCTCACCGCTCCCAGTCCCTGACGAGGATGTGCATGGAGGCTCCTCCCTGGGCCGCAATGCAGGGAGAGTTCCTTGGCCACAGGCTGCTGTCCTCTGAGGAAGTAATCAGTGATTGAGTTGGGGCCACCGAGGTGCCAGAAGCGGGTATGCTGCCCAAAGGACTGCCAACCTGTCGACAGAGCACTCACCTTCGTCGCTGCAGCTGTCAGTGTGTATCCTTAAGAGGAGATACCTATGGAGAGCATCGCTACTGACCGACTCCAAGGACACGAATGCCAACCATTCCAGGGCCTGTCCAGGTCGATGAGGTGAAGTCACATGTTTGTCTTTGGTTGAGTTTCTTCGGACAATTCTGTTAGCTCCTGAGGCAGGATTCGAATCTGTTCATTCAGGCCCAAACAGCAACGTGAACGAGCAATTCTCCGCAGCTCATTGACTAGCAGCATAGCATCTATGTCCACACCTCGCGGATCGTCTTCCACTTTGTTTCTCGATCCTGACCGTCTTGTCACAAGCGACTGCGGTAGTTTAGCCTTCCTGTAAAAGTCATTCAAGACTAGCATTCCCTCTTTCCCTTCCACATCGATTGAACAAAGACCACTGGATATTGCCTTGCTCCATGGTTATCCACTTATGCGACGTTTATGCCCAGTCTAAATAATTGAATAGAGAGCCACTGACCAATCGATTGTAGATTGTTCTCTTCCTTGTTCCCAACCTTACGTAAAATAATATTTTTATTCTTTAAACTACACCAAGATGGCCGAGTTTGACCTAACCCCGGATTTGGATCGTGTTCAGGTTACTCTGCAGATTAATTATGGGCTTGAAGCCTGTTATGGTTTCATGCTGACATCGGATGCAGCCTTCTAAACAATGAAGTGATGAGGCCAAGAGCCATTGATAGAAGATTGAGAACTGATATACCAAAATTGATTAGAAAGCGATTGTTCGGCACGGGGAATCATATTCTCATCAAGAATGCAAAAGCTGATGCCCAAAAAAAGTAAAAAAACAAGCAAAAGATAAATAAACAAAAACTAGGGCTGATGCTGATGCCATTCGGGTAAGTAATTTTTTCTACATTGTAATATGTAATATCTCCCGGATTTAGCTATTTTCTCGTTTGTATCTTTTGTTTTCTTCTAATTTAATTGTCCATCGATTCAGGCTGCACGTCTTTTCAAAATGTCAATGGACTAACTAATGGTACTACTCTACTCCCATATCTTTGAGTTTGTGCTCAATCATGAAATGAATGATATATATATATATATATATGTTTATACATATATTTGATAAGTTAAATGAACGATATTAGCTATCCTTTTTAGGTAATTTATTTAATTTAATTGCTGTTATTGGTAACTCAGCCACACAAGGATTATGTTTTTCTATAGTTTGCAAAAACTGTTTTTTCTCTTTCGGCAAGAATGAAATGTTTCTTAGGTTGTGTTTGTTTACAACTTAATTAAATAAATGTTTAAAAGTTAGTTACAAGTTAGTTACATGGAAATATAAATAGGAAAAAAAGAGAAAGATAAAAAATAATGGTCTTAACTACTTAATAATTGAGTCAAAATTCACTTAATGAGTAAATAAAATTTTTTAACTTAATGAAATAAATCATTTTTCACTTATTGTGCTCTCTATCACTCATAAAACATTTTCTCACCCTTATCGTTCATACTCTCTTCCTATACATTTCTTTCTTTAACTAATTAAGTGCTTAATTTTTACGCACTTAATTTATCAAACACCACCTTAGTCTAGGATGTTGAGGTCTTAATCTAACTATATGAATGTTTAATCTCTTGCGGGATGATGCTTTAACATATTGTTATGTCAGGAGAAGGACCAGACAGAGCATTGCTGGCAGGCCGGGTCCCCATCGTTGTTTGAGTGGCGACACTCGAACTCAGCAAGCAAGTGCTGGTTCTCAAAATTAAGAAGATAAAAGTGTGATTGTAGTAGCTAGGAAACTTAACAAACGTGTTTATTAAGTGTACTTGTTAATTTGTTCTTGTTCTATGTCTTCTTTGTAATTTGTCATCATATCTAGTTGTTCTCTGTAATTTCACTCTCTCCGTGTTATACCTGATCTGCATCGAAGCAACCCGGATTCCCGTCCCACCCTTCAACTATCTGCTCATAAGGTTCCATCATCAGACTATAATAAGAGAGTGAAATAATAACTAAAAAATGTCCGAAGGAAGTATATAATATCATCTTTGACAAGAATTTGATCTGGGCAATAACGAATATCATCCCTCTCGCACATCAAAGGCGGCTTTAGCTCTGCATGTGATGGCACGACAACTTGACGGCATTCTGTAGGTTCTTGGAAAACTACGATGTTGGCGATACTCTGAAAATCAGAATCAGAAGAAAACTTCGGGGGCATAAAACGTACACTCTAGTAGGGGAAAACAAATGGTCCAAAAGTTCTTATCCTACTGCAATATGCACCCAAACTTCAAGTAGGGGTAAAAGTGATGCAAATGAGAAAGTTTAGGGTTCAAAACACAGATTTCGGTTTCCTCTTCCGTCGTCCTCCCCCGCTGGCGAGTGCGGCCGTTGGAGAGCGCAGAACAGTGCAGCGGCGACGCCTAAATTTCTCTCCCTTTCTTCTTCTTCATCTTCTTCCAATGGCCAAGACGCTCCTTCAGCAGCACCTCAAAGGCTTCGCCGTCACTCCCATTCACAGTCCACTACCTCGGGAACAAATGCGGCGTGCCGTTAGATCGGTCATGTCCGCCGCAGAGAAGGTCCAAATCCGAGAAAACGCCACCAAGAACCCCGACGCAGTCCTCAGCTTCCTCAAATCTTACGGCTTCGATGACACCCACCTGGCTTCTTTAATCTCCCGCCACCCCGAGTTCCTCCTCTGCCGGTCACAGACCACCCTGAAGCCCAAGATCGACCTTTTAATTGGGAATGGTTTCCGCGGTCCGCTCTTCCACGAGCTCATCCTGAGGAACCCCAACGTCCTGAAGCGGACGGTGAAGACCTACCTCGAGCCTATCTTCCATTTTTTCCGGACGTACATCCTGACCTTTGAGGAGCTCCACACCACGATTTTAGACGCGGTTGGCTTCTAACTTCGCAGCACCAGTCGACCCTGAAGCAGAATATCGAGTTCCTCTTGCACGAGGGGATGACCCCTGATGGTGTCTCGAAGTTCGTAGTGAATCAGCCCAGGGCAGCTGTTCAGACCCCCTAGAGGGTGGTTAGCGCAGTGGAGTCGGTTAAGCGAATGGGCATCGAGGCAAAGTCCGGGATGTTCATCCACGTGCTTCGGGTTATGCTCAGCATGAATGAAGCAAACTGGAACCATGAAGTTGAGGTCTTGAAGAGCCTGGGGTGGTCCGAGGAGGATGTCCATTCAACGTTTAGGAAGAACCGGACTTGCGTTTGCTGACATCGGATTTAGTTTTATCGATTTTGCTAGTGGTAACATGACCGCAACCCAGGAGGTAACATGACATCGGAGGGGTTGTCTGTCGTCCCAATTTGGGGGATGGTTTACTTGCAAAATCATATATCTGGAATGCTAAATATATATACAGGTTTTTGTGGCATTTTCTATCACATTTTTAATTTTGTAGATGAGTTAATATCGATTACATGAGAAGGATACCGGCAAACATCACATTGAGCGAGTCATTTTCTGAAAATTAAAGCTTTGCTTTTCTAGTTGATGGGAGATGTTTTCCATTGATTCGGGTAATTTATGCCAAAAGAATTTCTCAGCCTAAATCTTGGCCTCTGACCTTGTTCAATTATTCTTTGTGGTGTCATGATGGGCTCGAATCCTGTTACTGATGGCTTCATGCTGAGAACCTTGTTAATTAACAATGACGTGATTAGGCTAATAAGAGCAATTAATAATTAATAATTAATAGTGTGAACATGACTAATTAATAATTTGCCAGAACCAATCACAGAACATTTCTGTGCAAGATGATTCTTTTGTATCTGTTTGTTTTTTTATTATATTATATTTAATTATTGTCAATGTTTCACCGTATTTACGCGTTATACTATATACCAGCTATATGCTTTTCACATTCAGAAAAATAATATATATTTATATATATAGTGATTTTCTCAATAAATTCGGGGACTGGATAAATTTCCAATATTATTAGGTAAACACATATCTCGAGGAAATCAAATGTCTGCCCAGGGTGCTGAACCGATACAGTTATCTGGGTAATGATCTCTTCCTACAAATTCCCAGTTCAATGAAACAGAAAGCATTGTTAGGGGATCCAATTTGAATTACCTAAAGATTCATCAAGTTTCAACTGAATTTGCATTGTTATAGTTGATCGAAAAAATAGAAAGCATTATTATGGCATTTGCATGCTCTTCCAAGTTCCGACGTATATTTTGGCTGGCTTATACGCGTGGAACGCCATCCATCAAAATCTCATCAAGAATTAACATGATTAGTAATGGAAGAATTTTCATTTCCAACTTCAATTTCCATCGATTATCAGGCTTCATTTATTTCAATAACCACACGCATTACGCAAGTCCATCAGGAAGCTTATTGCAGTTGTGTACAATGCGAATCAAAAACTCATACCTTAATATATATATATATATTGAAAATGGATAACGGCGCACCTCGAGTGCTCGCAATTTTACCCATTATTTCACTTTTATCTTATGAGGTTTAGCCTGGAAATAAAAAAACAAACTATCAAGCCATAGGCCAATGTATGTTTCATTAAATTATTCGTTTTTCATCACATCCGGTCGGTGGATGGAAGTTATGATTAACAATTGTTATCTTTAGGAATTAATGTTATTTAAGCCATTTCCATATGTAGGAGAAGTTTCTCGTCAGTAGCTATTATCAACAAATCAAAACACAGATCTCGGCCACGTCCAATGTGCTTTCTTTGACCACGGAAAGACTAAGAGATCGCTATTATCCTTATCCGCCCTAGCCCCTTTCCGGAGACTCGTCCAGCAATGACTTCTCCTGATGCTGGTGGTCGCGGCGGGAAGCTGGAGCTCCTTGCTTGCATAGCACTGGTCATCGTTCTCTTGAAGTTCTTCCTCGCTGATTGGCTCTTCTATCTCCTTCTCCTCCTCGGTGTCATCAAGTTGTTCAAGGAAAGGCCGGCCCCGGACCTCCATGAGGACCGGAAACCGAACCCCACTCACGGGCCAGCGGAAGCAATGTTGTGACCCTATCTTAACATACGAGTCCTTTCATGATCTTTCCATCTGGAGATCGAGTTTGATTTTGATGATATGATTATGAACTGTGTGTGTAGGTCGGAGTCGGACCGGGTGTCACTGCCTCCGGGATGCAAGTACGAAGTCTTCCTGAGCTTCAGAGGACCAGACACCCGCCAGGGATTCACAGATATCCTTTACCATGCTCTTGTAGATGCGGGGATTCATGTTTTCAGAGACAACGAGGAGATCCGTAAAGGCGAGTATATCGGCGATGAGATCCTGAGAGCCATCGAGGAGTCCGGGATCTTCGTGCCCATCTTCTCCAGGACCTATGCTAGCAGTAAGTGGTGCCTCATTGAGCTCGCGAAGATGGTGGAGTCCAAGGAGAAATCGAGCAGCAGTAAAAAGATCCTGCCCATTTTCTATGACGTGGGCGTCGATGACGTCAAGCTCAAGACAAAGTTGTACACTGGAGCTCTGTTGATACACAGGAAGAAGTTCAGTACGGACATAGTGCACCAGTGGGAGAAGGCTCTTAGAGATGCCGGAAAAATCAAGGGATGGGAACTGAAGGATAAAGGGTAAATGGCTCATTGAACTTTTTCGTTCTTCAAACTGCTTATCGTTTTCTGGCCTTCTAGACTTTCTATTGTTATATGTACTAAACACAATTCTTATTCATGTGCATCAATGGCAGTTATGCAGAATTTGCCAAGGAATTTGCCAGGAAGGTTTCGATGGAGTTGAAAGCGAAACAAAAATATGTGACTGAGAGCCTAGTTGAGAGGATTGATCAGCAAGATGCTCTTATAAGCTTGTTGGATCTAAAGTCCTCTCATGATGTTCGGTTAGTCTGGATACATGGAATGGGGGGTATCGGCAAGACAACACTTGCCAAGGTTGTTTTCAACCGACTCTGTGATCACTTCGACGGCTGCTGCTTCCTTCTAGATGTGCGAGAAACAACCGAGCGCAAAGGTATTGACCACTTGCAGAGACAACTCTTGCAAGATCTTGGTGTTAAAGCAGCAGACATCAGTATCACTGACGAGAGCGATGGGATCAAGATAATCAGCAAAAAGTTGCAGAACAGGAAAGTACTAGTTGTTCTCGATGATGTATACGACCAGGAGCAAATCGGGAAATTAGCAGGAGAGGCTGGTTGGTTTAGAGAGGGAAGCAGGATAATCATCACCTCCCGGAATAAAAATGTTCCTGTGTTTGAAGGAGGAAGAGTTGAGATATTCGAAGCAGAGCCGATGAAATTTGAAGAATCTCTCCTCCTTTTCAGCAGGCATGCCTTTGGGAAGGAGAATCCAGCAGAAGATTTCCACGGCCTTTCAGAGGAAGCTGTCAGTATTACGGGAGGGCTTCCCTTGGCTCTTGAAGTAGTAGGTTCAAAACTTCGAACAAGTGATCGTGGCCATTGGAATCATATAATAGGTACCTTACAGAAAATACCGGAAAAGAAGGTCGAAGACAGGCTTAAGATATGTTATGATGCTTTACGCTTGGAAGTGAAGGAGATATTCCTTGATATCGCATGTTTTTTCATTAATGAGAAGAAAACAAAAGCGATTTACATGTGGCAAGCCTGTGATTTTGAACCAGAGTTGGCAGTGCAAGAGCTTGTCGATGCGTCCCTAGTAAAGCTCACAAATGAGAACAAGTTCTGGATGCATGATCAGCTGCGGGACCTTGGAAGAAAACTCATTCGTGATGAAAGGTTAAAGCACCACGGAAAGCCTTGCAGTAGAATATGGATGCATGAGGATGCTCTGAAAGTGCTGCAGGATGAAGCGGTAAAAAATTGTTTGTGATGAGACGTTTTCTCACTCACGGTTGTTCTCTCATCCCTTGTTTCTTCCCGTTTACAGGGCAGAGAAAATGTTGAGATGCTTAGTCTTTTTTCTTGGACCTCGGAAGATTGCGTCCTTACAAAGCACGAATTGAAGAATTTCAATAATCTGAGATTTCTCAGTCTCATAAGATCGAAATTTTCGGGAGATCTAGAGCATGTCCTCCCCAAGTTGATATGGCTTTCTTGGCATTTTTGTCCTGGTGAATTTCAGGGAACTAATCTGCATTTGAAGAATCTAGTCGTGCTTGACCTCTCAGAAAGTTCCGTAAGCGAAACTTGGGCTGGATGGCGCCATATCGGGGTATAACTAGCTCGCCCTTTTAGTACTTTTTTTGTCTTGCAACTCTCTTCCCATTAATTTTCAGTTTTATGGAATTCTGTTGTTTGGCAGATGTGCAAGGAGTTGAAAGTTCTATACCTCAAGAGGTGCTACCACTTGACCAAAACGCCCGACCTATCGATGTGCACAAAGTTGGAGAGACTAATACTCAAAGGTTGCATTAACCTAGTTGAAATAGACCATTCCGTAGGAAAGTTGAAATGCCTAAAGTATCTGAACGCCAGTGGCTGTATTCATCTCAGAGAAATTCCGAGAGAAGTATGCTGTTTGGATGGCCTCGTCGATATTGTCATGATAATGGAACAGAGCTTCAACTGCAGTTACAAGCTTCCGAACTCCATCGGGAGACTCGAGAGACTTCAGCGCCTGTCTGTGAGTTTGGGAAGGAGTAGACCTCCAAGCTCACTTGGAGATCTAAAATCATTGACTATGCTGGTCCTGTCACGGTCGGAGATGGCTGAACTACCTGAGTCCATTGGAGGACTTGTGAAACTTGAATTTCTGTCCTTATTCTTCTGCAAAGAAATAACGAAACTCCCAAATTCGATTGGCGGTCTGAAATCGCTGGTTGAGTTGAATATTTCAATGTCAGGAATCGTGCAACTGCCCGATGTGGTTGGGAATTTGCAGAAACTGAAAGTGATTGATATGAGAGGTTGCGATATTAGGAGGTTGCCTGATTTCCTGGGGAATTTGGAGAAGCTGGAAAGGTTGGATGTCTTCGATTGCAAGTATTTGCAAGTTATACCATCAGCAATTAAGGGGCTCACTTCCCCGCTAAAAGTCCCATCCTCAGCCTGGGAGAAGAGTTGTGAAAGTTATTGGAAACAGCGGTTAAGGTTGCGGAGATGGAGGGTAAGTTTCTCCTCTCTTCTATCTCCCTCCTCAGGTTCCCTTTCTGAAAGGATGAGGCATTGAATAATCAAAAGAACAAATGGCATAAAGTGCTGGCCTAAATATGTTAAACTTCCAAGCATTTATTTAGGTACAAATGTGAAATAGCATCTTTGCAATTGTATAGGTGATCACTGTTTCTCGACTCTATATAGCATAATAACAGGCAAATGTGTTTCTATTCTTGCCAAATTGTCAACAGGCTTAGATTGTGAACTAAAACTTCTTGACTTTGTTATTCACCATTTCCTTGCCTCTGTTGGTAAAAATGATTAAGAATCTTGCAGAGGTCTAAGCTCACTGAATTTGTTCCTTGTAGGGAGCTGCATTAACTTTAAATGCCTCTCGTCGATTCAGATACACTCTCGACTTGAAGGAAGAGGAAGAGAAGAACAGACTTTGAGTAAGATTAGGGCTCATGCTCAGGCCATTGGAGTAAGCAACCTTTTCTCCTGGATTTAGCTGTTTTTTCGTTTGTATTTTTTGTTTTCTTAATTTAATTGTCCATCGTTTCAGGCTGCACATCTCTTCAAAATGTCAAAGGACTAACTAATGGTACTACTCTACTCCCATATTTTTGAGTTTGTGCTCAATCATGAAATGAAAGATATATATATATATATATTTGATAAGTTAAATAAATGATATTAACTATCATTTTTTGGTAGTTTATTTAATTTAATTGCTGTTATTTGGAACTGCTGACAATCGTAGGTGAAACTTAACAAACGTGTTTGTGATTTGTCATCGTCTCTAGTTGTTTCTCTGTACTTTCACTCTCTCTCTGTGTTATACCTGATCTGCATCGAAGCAACCCCGATTCCCATCCCACCCTTCAGCTATCTGCTTGTGAGGTTTCATAATAACTGAAAGTGAGAAATCCGCCGCAGAGAAGGTCCAAATCTGAGAAAATGCCACCAAGAACCCCGGCGCAGTCCTCAGCTTTCTCAAATCTTACTGCTTCGATGGCACCCACCTGGCCTCTTTGATCTCCCGCCACTGCGAGTTCCTCCTCTGCCAGCCACACACCACCTTAGTCTAGGATGTTGAGGTCTTAATCTAACTATATGAATGTTTAATCTCTTGCGGGATGATGCTTTAACATTTTGTTACGTCAGGAGAAGGACCAGACAGAGCATTGCTGGCGGGCCGGGTCCCCATCAGTGTTTGGGTGGCGAAACTCGAACTCAGCAAACAAGTGCTGGTTCTCAAAAGTAAGAAGATAAAAGTGTGATTGTAGTAACAGCACAAGGGAGCTATGGAACTGCTGACAATGGAAGGTGAAACTTAACAAACGTGTTTGTTAAGTGTACTTGCTAATCTGTTCTTGTTCTATATCTTCTTTGTGATTTGTCATCATCTCTAGCTGTTCTCTGTACTTTCACTCTCTCTGTGTGTTATACCTGATCTGCATCGAAGCAACCCCGATTCCCTTTCCGCCTTCAACTATCTGCTCATAAGGTTCCATAATCAGACTAATAAGAGAGTAAAACACTAACTGAAAGTGAAAAATGTCCGAAGAAAGTATATGATATCATCTTCGACAAGAGTTTGATATGGGCAATAACGAATATCATCCCTGTCGCACATCAAAAGCAGCTTTAGCTCTGCATGTGATGGCATGACAACATGACGGCGTTCTGTAGGTTCTCGGAAAACTGCGATATTGGCGATACTCTGAAAATCAGATTCAGAAGAAATCTTCGGGGTGCAATTTGTCACAAAACGTAAACTCTAGTAGGGGAAAACAAATGGTCCAAAAGTTCTTATCCTACTGCAATATGCACACAAACTTTAAGTAGGGGCCAAACTGATGCAAATGAGAAAATTTAAGGTTCAAAACACAAATTTCGGTTTCCTCTTCCGTTGCCCTTATCCCCCGCTGGCGTGGTGCGGCCATTGGAGAGTGCAGAACAGTGCGGCGGCGACGCCTCAATTTACTCTCCCTTTCTTCTTCTTCATCTTCTTCCAATGGCCAAGTTTCGATCTTTCAGTTTCAGCAAACTTATGTTCATCCCATGACGCCTCTTCAGCAGCACCTCAAAGGGCTCGCCGTCACTCCTATTCACAGTCCACTACCTCGTGAACAAATGCGGCGTCCCGTTAGAATCGGCTATGCCCGCCACAGAGAAGGTCCAAATCCGAGAAAACGCCACCAAGAACCCCGACGCAGTCCTCAGCTTCCTCAAATCTTACGGCCTCGATGACACCCACCTGGCCTCTTTGATGTCCCGCCACTGCGAGTTCCTCCTCTGCCGGCCACAGACCATCCTGAAGCCCAAGATCGACTTCTTCATTGGGAATGGTTTCCGTGGTCCGCTCTTCCACGAGCTCGTCTTGAGGAACCCCAACGTCCTGAAGCGGACGGTGAAGAGCTACCTCGAGCCTATCTTCCATTTCTTCCGGACGTACGTCCTGACCTTTGAGGAGCTCCACACCGCGATTACAGACGGGATTGGCTTCTAACTTCGCAGCACCAGTCGACCTTCAAGCAGAATATCGAGTTCCTCTTGCCCGAGGGGGTGACCCCTGATGGTGTCTCGAAGTTCGTAGCGAATTAGCCCAGGGCAGCTGTCTAGACCCCCAAGAGGGTGGTTCATCCACGCGCTACGGGTTATGCTCCGCATGAATGAAGCAAACTGGAAACGTAAAGTCGAGGTCTTCCATTCAACGTTTAGGAAGAGCCAGACTTGCCTCGGTTTATCCTAGGCGAAGATTTGGGAAGTGATGGACTTCTACTTGAACACCACGAAGATTGACGTGGAGATGATTATTAAGTATCCGAAGTTTCTTTGTCATGGGTTGGCTAGGCTTCGCCAGAGGCAAAGGGTTCTTGAGATCCTATTATCAAAAGGTTTGCTTCAGGTGGAAAAGTCGAATGGCTGGATATATACTCTGCCTGAGAAGTGTTTCTTGAGGAGGGATATCGTTAAGAACTTGAACGAAATCCCCCGACTTGATGGAGATTTATAGAGGTTCCTCCGACAAAGAGAAGGGCACGAGGAAAAAGAAGCGGGAGTAGAAGATTGCTTGAATCGCAGAGAAGTAATGTTGTTTACTTGCAATTTGCCTGGAACTTTAATAGAGATGTTCTTTGAGATAGATAGGCCGTTCTGTTTGCTGACATCGGATTTAATTTTATGGATTTTGCTAATGGTAACATGACCGCTACCTAGGTGAAAAAGAAGGGGATGAAGCGAGGGTTCTGTCGTCCCAATTTGGTGGAAGGTTTTACTTACAAAATCATATATCTGGAATGCTAGATATATATACTGGTTTTTGTGGCATTGTCCATCCCTTTTTTAATTTGTTAGATGAGTTAATATTGATTACACGAGAAGGATATCGGCAAACATCACGTTGGGCGAGTCATTTTCTGAAAATTAAAGCTTTGCTTTTCTAGTTGATGGGAGACGTTTTCCATTGATTCGAGTAATTTATGCCAAAAGAATTTCTCAGCCTAAATCTTGGCCGCTGACCCTGTTCAGTTATTCTCTGTGGTGTCAAGATGGGCTCGAATCCTGTTACTGATGGCTTCATGCTGAGATCTGATACAACCCTGTTAATTAACAATGAAATGACGAGGCTAATAAGAGTAATTTGCAGACGAGCGGAATCAATTAAAAGTTACTCCATAAATTCATTTAAGCATAATCTGTTACAAGCCTCATGCAGCAAATTGACCTTCCAAATTATGGGCCCAATTCCGGCTTTATGGCACCTCTGGAGACCTGATATGATCACCACTTACACTGTCGAGAACAGCAGCCGGTATAGTGACTAAGGCACCTGGCTTAATTTACAAGAAGTCATGGAGCAAATGGGCTCCTCGACATCTCTTGATTCTCGGGTTCACTGTTGGATCAGCTCGATCTCCTCCATATGCTTATCTGCGGATTTCTCCATTATTATGCATAATAATCCTTCTGCTCCTGGATTATTATACAAAGGGTCGCAGTATTTGGTCTTTACGGATTCCTGGAGACTGCTCCTGGAACTGGAGGAAGCTAATGCAGCTGAGAGCACTTATTTCCCCTTATACTAGCTACAGAGTTGGTTCAGGTATTACTATATCTTTTTGGTATGATGCCTGGTTACCAGTTGGCCCATTGATTAAATTTTGTTGTCGAGGACTACAATGTTTCCCTACCCTCAGTGAACATGCAAAAGTTAGCGCAGTTCTTTCGTAAGGACAATGGCACTGGCAGCGGAGCTCGGACCCACAAGCCGCTTTGATCCGGGACCTAGCTGCAGCTCTTGATCTTTCCAATCATGATACAGTCTTATGGACCCCTCACAAATATGGGCAGTTCTCCACTGCTAATGCCTGGAGTGTTTACGAGTCAGAAGCCCGACATTGGAATGGAGTAATGCGATTTGGTTCGATGGACAGCTCCCGCGATCTTCTTTCATCAGTTGGCTCCGTGTTCATAATAGATTAGCTACAAAGAACCGACTATCAACATGGGGGATTCAGATTGCGTCAGTTGAATGCCAATTCTGCAACTCAGAGTGGGAAACTCGCGAACATCTCTTTTTTGAATGTCCAGTCACCCAGGAAATTTGGAGAAGTTTGTTGGCTCGAGTTGGCCTGCGCCGTAATTTGGTGAGTTGGAATACGGAATTTTGTTGAATTTCTTCTCTTCGGGGCAAGAAACTCGATGTAATTTGTTTAAAGCTTCTATTGACTCACTACATATACTGCATATGGCGTGAGAAGAACACAAGGATTTATCAAAGGCAAAGCTCATTTCCAGAGGCTATAGTTCGGAAGATTTTTGCAGATGTGAAAGCAAAGCTCTGTGTTTACCCACGACTCTTTCACAAAATTGTAAATTCTATTATAGCCAATCACATGTTTAACCCTCTTGATATATGTCACGACCCGAAATTTCGATAGAGCTTTTCCTAAATTTCACCGAATCCATTATCACATAAAAACTTACTTCTCATAAATTTCCAAAGTATATAACTAATCCATCAACTCTAATAGGTATATACACTTTTCCGGAGATTTCTTTTTCGCTCTCACATCAGTGATACAACTAAACAAAATCTTCAGGTCATAACATTCTAAAGTCCATCCTATACAGAAAGGATATCTATTAAATAACTAAGATTCCTACCTAGTCCTCCAAGCTGATCCCCGATATCAAAAAGAGGTTTCTCCGCGCAATCGGAAGCTTATCTGGAAAAATGTATGCAAAGTGTGAGCTGCATCTCAGTGAGCACTATATTCCAAAGCAAAATGAATAATATTAAGTGATAAATATACTTTTAACAACCCAAATATTTATATAGATAGTAATAGCATAACCTAGTTTATCAATTAATTCACCAACACAGTATTTTATACAATGCATACAACTGATTACTAATCTTATTCCAAACAATCAATTGCCTCTATAACATATAAAACTATTATCAGAATTAACCCTTGACTCAACATCACCTTGCATTCATAACCCAATTAAATCAATTAGCAAACCAAACCACAAGACTTCCACAGAATAATTCAGACAATCGCAATAATCATCACATTTACAGCAATCGAACCCAAACAAGCAATATACAACACAACTAAATCAATATAGCCATAGGGTTGCATTCCCTCGCAACAGAGTTGTGACGGTACCGTGACCCCGCATATCTTACTCATATCATCCTTAACTCCCCATATTCATATCTCATAAGCGGGGGCCGCCTATTAACCTCTGGCGGTAAAAGTTGACCTCAATTTGTATTCCGCCGGGTCTTAGCGGCCGATCAAGTCCCTTTTTCTATTCCGCCGGGTCCAGCGGCCGATCAGGCCCCTGTTTATATTCCGTCGGGTCCAGCGGCCGATCAGGCCCCTATTTGTATTCCGCCGGGTCCAGCGGCCGATCTGGCCCATTTTGTAATCCGCCGGGTCCAGCGGTCCCATGGCTATAGTCAAACAACAATCACAAGCACAGTCAACTGCAGTCATGCCATCACACATCATAAGCCCACATCAAATCGTTATTCCCAAATTATCACAGTTCCGTATACACAAACACAACCACAATCATTTTCCAATTGAATCACATTATCATCATATTTTTCTTACGCAAGCCACATACTCAATCACACTGCATATCCCAAATCAAGGTGAAACATAAAAGGCCATATTTCTCATATCCTTTCCCACAACATTGCAAGACCGATTCTTTAATCTAACTACCACTATATTCGTCTTAAATAATTTATATAATTATAACACATAATGTCACAAGGAAATAGAGTATTCATATAACATACTATAATTATATATATCATTTCACAATGGAATGAAGTACTCACCGAATAACCAAAAATATTTCTCCAAACCTAACCTTGAGGGTGCACAATCAATGTCCTCAACTCCTATCAATCATGAGTATAGCTTGAAAAACAAGTTATGCCTAACAATCATATTCTCCACTAATTCTCATACTAAATCGCCTTGCAATGGCCTTGGAGGATCAACGAAACTAAGATATAAACACAACAATAGCACTAGTAATCCAACACTCAATATAAGACAACAACAAAATTCTTATTATTAGATTCTTACTCTAGGCAATTTATGAAGATTATAATTCGTCATAACGTGTGTATATATGAAGGTAGCAATTCAATTCACTAAATCAGCCCACATATCTTAAATATCCAAAGAAAATAATCTCATCATACTTAAAAATAAATATCAAAATCAAACTAGCTCAGATAACGGCACTTAGATCAATGAAAAGAATTAATTATAGGTCTCCTACTTGACATCTTTCTTTTTATTATCACTAATGAGACAAGTTCCTATAAATTCTCATACGTGAATACTAATAAGGTTATAAGCACAAGAATAGTGTAAATAATCATATTCCTTTACCAATAATTCGTTCATAATAATAAGGTACCGAACAACACCCTTTTGGCCTCAACAAGAAATAACTCGCCAGTTCACTCTAATAGCTAACTATTCAATTCTCCCAAGTTTTTCTAATGAAATTACATATACTTTTGTTTTGAATTCCACTTTTAATTTCCTCAATTTAGCAATTCAATTGTACCACACTCTTCAATTCACCGAGGAAAAGACACAATTGAATAAAATGGTGTCTCAAAACTCTAAACTCAATAATCTATGTCGAAAGCATCAATACTCTCATCTAATCTAATTCCTTCAACTCAAGACAAATTAACTAGAGCTAAATCCATAGATATATCTATCTTTTACCCAACCAATTACGTCAATTACGGCTTTCAATTAAAATTTAACATATAAACTTAATCTTCCATTTGCCCCTATAAAGCATAATAATCTCATTTAGTCTAACTTCTTCCTCAAGCCAAATTAAACTAAGCCAAACATATAGATACATCCATCTTTCATCCAATCAACATATCAAGATAAGATAATTAAACATAAAATCAATACACGAATTAGATTCTCCATTAATCCCTATAAACTTAAGTAAATTCATCCACTCTAACTCCTTCAACTCAAAGCGAAACTGAATTCAATCGAATAAGAAAGTAAGAGACTTAGACTCCACTTAATTCGGTAAATACTTATGCTAAGATTATAGAATACCAACTTACCAACCGATCCCGAAGCTCGGCCTTCTCCTCCTTCGTTTATTCTCTTGTTCTCTCTCTCTCTCTCTCTCACCCTCTGTTTTCCCCTGTTTCCTACTTCGAGCCCAACCCAGGAAAAGAAAGCAGAGAAACGCAGGAAAGAAGAAAGAAGAAAGAAGGAAAAGCAATTGAAATTGAAAAAGTAATGGCGGTGGAAATGGAGTGCGCTGGGAAAGAAGAGAAGAAAGGTTGGCCCACGTGGGGTCCATGGCACCACACCTTCTTCTTTTTGTTTTTTTTTTAATAACCACAAAAGTACATTACATGAATGATATATATATATATATACACACACATACATACATATGTTTGAAAATGAAATCTCACGGTACCACCACATAAAAGTACCTTCCATGTATAATATATATATATATATATATATATATATCTATGCATATGTTTGAAAATAAAGTCTGATGGGTCTCACAATCACCTCCACTAATAAAAATTTTGTCCCCGAAATTTATTTATGCGATACCAAAAGTTAAAGGATTAAGGGTTATAACATCCTCAGGTCCCCATATCTCCTCTGAACTGACTCTTCCACACACCTTTATATGTCACCGAGCTTCCGTTAAGCCACTATAATAATTTAGATGATCTGAGCCCAAGTCTGGTAGAATATCCAAATCTCCGTTCCAAAGCAAATCTAGGATTTCTGAGTTCGAACACCGAAAATTCTGTCCAAACCTAATCAATAAAAGTCCTTCCATGTCGCTGGGGTATATATAAACTGAAATAAACCCTGAATCTACCTTGGAAAATCAAGAGATTTATATATGTCTCTGCTGACGGTAGAATTGGCCAGTCTCAACTTGATAGCTTTTCCAATAGAATTATCCATGCCAAAGTGGATTGCCGATAGCGGAAATATAGGATACCAGAAACCCATATCGAACTCTTACGATGATGTCAGACTGATAATATTAATCCAAGCAATAATAGAATCACAGGATCAATGATGAAACCAAGTAAGATCCCGTTCAGTAAGCAGAGCAACAATCTTCTCAATCCTGTCAGATCATTCCCACAGCAACATAACCCTAATTGAATGCAGATATAAGGAGAAAATATTCTGGAATCACCATTTACTAGAACCAGAGAACGCAGGATGACAGATGATATTGAATAATTGATACTCCAGGAAATGTCCCAATGAAGGAAATCTTGACCCTAATACTTAACTGAATTCAATACTCGTTTGAAGCTCGAAGAATAACCGATCATAACGCTAATTCCGCGAGAACTCAAACTATGGGGAACCTGAGGTGCCTCCCTTTACTTAAATCTTAATAGTATTCTAATAATTATGTATAGATTTTAAAAAGTATACTTAAGCCCCTGGCTTATTCTTTAGCACAAAGAAATTTGTAAACATCGACCTTTGGAAAAATCTTGCTAATATGTCAGTAGAATATTAAAATTTACTCATCATTAAATCGAGCAATTAAGACCAAAACTAATCGAATAACTGACATAACAACTAAACAAGAAAATTACAATTAACTGCCAAGGAAAAAGCATATTACAAACATGACAGCATATATTGAATTCAATCAGAGTTCCAAATGATATTCGGACAAACTAAATCAAAATATATATGCTCAAAAATTACAAGCACCTCTGTAAAACTTGATATGAAAAACTTAATTATTTAATGATAATTTCAATCCTTAGCTGCTTAGTATCAATTTTCCCATTGTGCAATACAAATGTAAATTTCAACAAGCAGACGTAAGCCCGTGCTTATTTACTAACAGATTCAAAGCATAAACAACTTAATCAACCAGCATAGAATTCAAGAAATGCTAGCAAAATCACCACAATTATCCAAAAATTACTCGGGGATCAAGCTTCAACTTAAGTCTACAGGATCTCCTAACCTATGCTCTGATACCAAAATTGTCACGACCCGAAATTTCGATAGAGCTTTTCCTAAATTTCACCGAATCCATTATCACATAAAAACTTACTTCTCATAAATTTCCAAAGTATATAACTAATCCATCAACTCTAATAGGTATATACACTTTTCCGGAGATTTCTTTTTCGCTCTCACATCAGTGATACAACTAAACAAAATCTTCAGGTCATAACATTCTAAAGTCCATCCTATACAGAAAGGATATCTATTAAATAACTAAGGTTCCTACCTAGTCCTCCAAGCTGATCCCCGATATCAAAAAGAGGTTTCTCCGCGCAATCGGAAGCTTATCTGGAAAAATGTATGCAGGGTGTGAGCTGTATCTCAGTGAGCACTATATTCCAAAGCAAAATGAATAATATTAAGTGATAAATATACTTTTAACAACCCAAATATTTATATAGATAGTAATAGCATAACCTAGTCTATCAATTAATTCACCAACACAGTATTTTATACAATGCATACAATATTTATATAGGTTAACAGGACCACGGTTCAGCCCTTGTGAGCAAATCCCATGCACGCAAGTCGCTTTTGTGTTAAGACGAGCTGATTGTAAAGACTGTGGTCGGGTTAACCTACTGCTTGCTCATGGTCAACTTATAAGTCAGCTGATCTCCTCCATATGCTTATCTGTGGATTTCTCCATTATTATGCGTAATAATCCTTCTACTCGGCCCCGCTCAGAGATTATCATCAGTCGTTAATTACAGGAGCTCTTGCATTGAAGATATGCAGTGTTCAGGCCCTTCTTCAGATGAGAAAGATGAATTTTCACCTGCACTTTGAGACGATTGTAAGCTGCAAAGATCTCTTCGGTCATCAAGTATGAGCCAGCCAGCCACGAGATGGTGAAGCAAGGTGTTTTTAGATCCACATGCTCAAGTACGTTGTATAGCAGTCCCCGCAGTGAGGAACAAAAGCTCATGCAGGGTTAGGGCGGGGAGTTTCTTTCTCATACACATCACTGTTCTGATGGGCTCAGCAAAAAAGTGCAGTTTAATCCTGAAAACGGAAAAGAAAGAAGATTCTACTGATAATCTTTGGGACAGAACAAGAGAAATAGGAAACTGGTGAACATTTGAAAGTGAGGCTTATCATACTTGTTAAATTCTTTTCTCTTCGGCGCAGTGCCATAGTCTTGTTCTTTATGCTATGAACTCTTTCTGTATTATGTCCTGCAGTTCGTGTCAAAGCGGACCTGATTCCCATCCCTCCCTTAAAACTATTCAGTTAAGATATAGTTTCCTGTTACGTCAATTTGAACTGCAATAGTACTAACACAATTCTTTTGAAAAGATAATTCTCGACGATAACAGATTTTTTCTCCTTTGCACCTGGCATGACGGTTTACTGTACGTCCTCAGAGAGCACTGCTGCTGATTTTGTGCACAATTGGAAATAAGAACGAGGATAAAACAGAGACAATCTACATATAGAAAGTTAGAGGTGCGGTGGGCTGAGTACCAAGGAGAATATTTTATGTGTAATGAAAATATCACGTAAAATTATGTCACTAAATACATAAAAAAAATATTACTTTCTCGACACGAGCAGCCAATCTATAAAAAGTAAGGACAAGCCCTGACACATTAGAAAGCTTTTTTCTTTCTTCATTCAAGGGGAATCAACACCTTTCTTTTCTACGGTTCTCTTATGTAAATTGTTGATTCCAAAACCATAACTCTACACTACCAAAGGGCAAGAGTCAATTCGCACCAAACATACGAAGGATGAACCGCTTTCGGCGGAAATTAGATGCCCTAATATGAAAGAGAAAGGTCATCCTACGGATAAGTTTCTCGGGGACTAGATTTCACACTTTTCGTGGGACCAAGGCACAAACTTTAGTCAGTAACATGAATCTGCTCCTTTCAAACGAGGTTTGTAGAGAAATGGGAAGATTCATATATTTTAACAATAAAATACAATAAAATGATTAATGATTAAGATAAAACCACAAAAACATTCTATTCCATTGACACATGCTTATCGTCTAAAGTTAATAATTTTTTAATTTAATTGTTCCTTGTGAGATTTTTTTTTTGCCTCTTTTGTTTCGTTTGTCTTTATATCAATAATAATAATGAAAAGACGACACAAAAGTACGGACAAATTTTCTTTTACACAGTGTGACATGACTAATTAATTATTTGCCAGAACCAACCACAGAACATTGCCGTGCAAGATGATTCTTTTGGATCTGTTTGTTTTATATTATATTATATTTATTGAGAAGAAATTAGGGTTGTTCAGGGTGCTTTCTTTGACCACGGAAAGACAGAGAGATCAGACGATGGCTCCGAAGAGGAAGAGAGCATCACCGGCAACATCTTACCAGGTCTTCCTGAACTTCAGAGGACCCGACACCCGTCAGGGTTTAACGGATGTCCTTTACCATGCTCTTGTAGATGCCGGGATTCGTGTTTTCAGAGACAATGAGGAGATCCGTAAAGGCGAGTATATAGGCGATGAGATCCTGAGAGCCATCGAGGACTCCAGGATCTTCGTGCCTATCTTCTCCAGGACCTATGCTAGCAGTAAGTGGTGCCTCATTGAGCTCGCAAAAATGGTGGAGTCCAAGGAGAAATCGAGCGGCAGTAAAAGGATCCTTCCCATTTTCTATGATGTGAGCGTCAATGATGTCAAGCTTAAGACGGAGTTGTACACTGAAGCTCTATCAATACACAGGGAGAAGTTCAGTCCCAACACAGTGCAGCAGTGGGAGAAGGCTCTTCGAGAAGCTGGAAAAATAAAGGGGTGGGAACTGAAGGATAAAGGGTGAATGGCTTATTGAACTTTTTCATTCTTCAAACTGCTTATCGTTTTCAGGCCTTTTAGACTTTCTACTATTATATGTACTAAACACAATTCTTATTCATGTATATCAATGGTAGTCATGCAGAATTTGCTAAGGAATTCGTCAGGAAGGTTTCGGTGGAGTTGAAAGTGAAAAAAAAATATGTGACTGGGAGCCTAGTTGAGAGGATTGATGAGCAAGATGCTCTTATAAGCTTGTTGGATCTAAAGTCCTCTCATGATGTTCGGTTGGTCTGGATCCATGGAATGGGGGGTATCGGTAAGACAACACTTGCCAAGGCTGTTTTCAACCGACTCTGTGATCACTTCGACGGCTGCTGCTTCCTTCTAGACGTGCGAGAAACAACCAAGCGCAAAGGTATTGAACACTTGCAGAGACAACTCTTGCAAGATCTTGGTGTTAAATCAGCAGACATCACTGACGAAAACGATGGGATCTGGATGATCAGCAAAAAGTTGCAGAGCAGGAAAGTACTAGTTGTTCTTGATGATGTATACGACCTGGAGCAAATCGGGAAACTAGCAGGAGAGGTTGGTTGGTTTGGAGAGGGAAGCAGGATAATCATCACCTCCCGGAATAAAAAGGCTCCTGTGTTTGAGGGAGGAAGAGTTGAGATATTGGAAGCAGAGCCGATGAAATTTGAAGAATCTCTCCTCCTTTTCAGCAGGCATGCCTTTGGGAAGGAGAATCCACCTGAAGACTTCTGTGACCTTTCAGAGGAAGTCGTCAGAATTACGGGAGGGCTTCCCTTGGCTCTTGAAATAGTAGGTTCACAACTTCGGACAAGTTACGAGCATCGTGATCGTGTCCATTGGAATCATTTAATTGGTACCTTACAGAAAATACCGGCCAAGAAGGTCCAAGACAGGCTTAAGATAAGTTATGATGCCTTAGACTGGGAAGCGAAGAAGATATTCCTTGATATCGCGTGTTTCTTCATTAACGAGGAGAAAACAAAAGCAATTTACATGTGGCAATCCTGTGGCTTTGAACCATATTTGGCAGTGAAAGAGCTTGTCGATGCGTCCCTAATAAAACTTGCAGATGAGAAGTTCTCGATGCATGATCAGCTGCGGGACCTTGGAAGAAAAATCGTTCATGATGAGAGGTCAAAGAACCCAGGAAGGCCTTGCAGTAGAATATGGATGCAAGAGGATGCTTTGAAGGTGCTGAAGGAAGAAGAGGTAAACATACTTTTTGTGAAGAGACGTTTCTTTATCCACGGTTGTTCTCTCACCCCTCGTCTCTTCCTTTTTACAGGGCAAAAAATACGTCGAGATGCTTAGCCTTCCCTACAATGAACACTCTGAAGATTGTGCCCTTACGAAACAGGAATTGAAGAGTTTCAAGAATCTAAGATTTCTCAGTCTCTATGGATCAAATTTTTCGGGAGATCTAGAGCATGTCCTACCCAAGTTGATATGGCTTTCTTGGCATGGTTTTCCTCACATATTTCAGGGAACTAATCTGTATCTGAAGAATCTGGTTGTGCTTGAACTCTCCGGAAGTCTCATAAGTGAAACATGGAAAGGATGGTGCCAAATCGGGGTAAAACTAGCTCGTGCATTTAGTACTTCTGCACTCTGTCTTGGAACTCTCTTCCGATTAATCTTCACTTACCTAACTTAGTATGGAAATCGGTTGCTTTACAGATGTGCAAGGAGTTGAAAGTTCTAGATCTCAGAAGTTGCCACCGCTTGACCAAGACGCCTGACCTATCGGTGTGCACGAAATTGGAGAGACTAATACTTCGAGATTGCATGAATCTGGTGGAAATAGACCATTCCGTGGGAACATTGAAATGCCTAAAGTACTTGAACGCCAGTGGCTGTCCTTATCTCAGAGACATTCCTGAAGAAATATGTTCTTTGGATGGAGTCGAGGAGATAGTCATGGTAGCAAAAGGCAACTTCCAAGATATTCTCAAACTTCCGGACTCCATCGGAAGACTCTCCAGGCTTAAGCACCTGTCTGTGAGTTTGGGAAGGGGTACACCTCCAAACTCACTTGGATATCTAAAATCACTGGCTAAGTTGGACCTGTCATGGTCAAAGATGGCCGAATTACCTAAGTCCATTGGAGGACTGGTGAAACTCGAGTATCTGTCCTTACACTTCTGTAGAGGAATAACGGAGCTCCCAGATTCGATCAGGTATCTGAAATCGCTGGCCGTGCTGGATATTTCGATGTCAGGAATCACTCGACTTCCATCTACAGTTGAGTATCTGCAGGAACTGAAAGTGATCAATATGAGAGGTAGTGTTATCCAATCGATTCCCAGATCCATTAGGAAGCTGAAGAAGTTGGAAAAGTTGGACATCCAGTATTGCTATCGTCTACGAAATATCCCATCGGAAATTGAGGGGCTCCCTTCCTTGCTAACGGTCTCATGCTCTGCCCCAGAGATTGACAGGTAAGGAGGCGTTGCTCTACTTGACGTAATTTTTTTTTTTTTTTTTAAAAAGGCTTTTTATCTTTGGATGGGGGATCTGGAGGATATAAGTAATTGACATATGTCCCCCTCTTAGTCCTCCCATCTCCGATGCCATCATCCTAACTATCAACTTTATGTTTATTTTGCTCCGGTTCTCGATATCGTTTCAGTGTCGCGTCGCTGGTAGACAAAGATGAAGGCTGGCCCACCACAGAAGACGGCTCTGATTGGGTAATGCTGATAAAGCAACCACCGCCCCAAAAATTTGAGTCAATATATATACACACAACACACACACATTTGGAGTCAATTACCTATAAAAATCCCAATTTTTCAGGTTTCATCAATTGTGGCATATATTTTTTTATTGAATTAGAAATACACAAACTATCAATTTAGTATCAATGTTAGCACAATATCACTTTATCCATTAAACAAGAATTGTTGACTTATACTATCAATTATGACCTCTATTGTCATCAGCAACCCAATTGGTTGCCGATGATCCTAACTAGGGGAGTGGTAGCTATCATCAAGGCCACCGATCAGAATTGAAGAAACCCAAAATTTTGGAGTTTTTCGATTTCGACCGATGGGACCTCGACAGCAACTTCCATCCCCTATTGGGATCGCTAGTGACAACAGATGTCGCAATTGATAGTATATGTCAACAATTCCAATTAAATTAATGAAAAAATTGACGACGCGCTAACATTGCTTGGAATACTTGGAGCAGCAGCTCATCGGGAACGAGATGAAGTGGGAGCACATGATCTCAAACCGCAAGTCCGCCCGCCAGTCAAGGATGAGGAAGCAGAAGTACCTCGATGACCTCATGGCAATGGCCAGTGAACTCAGGGTTGAGAACGGCAGGCTCGCAGAGTTCCTCGGGGTTATCGTACACCTCTACGACGCTATGGAGGTGGAGAATATGGTCCTCCGGGCCCGGGCTGCCGAGTTCTCCGACCGACTCAGGGTCCTAAATGACGATGACTACATCGGTGGCCTCAGTGACGTATACTAGTGCAGGTGGCAGATTATGGTTTGTTGGAGGACTCAGGTAAAAATTCATCCCTGTGCGTTCATGATTAAGCTTTTCGTTTCTATTTTCAGAGAGAGAAAGCTCGATTGGAGACCATTAATGGCAGCTCATGATAGAGATGATTTCTGGTCGAAATTTTTATATGGCTCAGCCTCATCTGATTAAAAGAAAATGTTGGGATCTTATAGAACTTGTTTTCAATGATCGATCGACTTTAAGTTTTTGAAAATCATAATGAATATCCAATTTCGACCTGCATTTTCGAATTGATTTCTCACCTTTCGATGTCCCGCTTGTTTCTAAAACATAGCCCATACTGTAAGGTTTCCCTAGAATCCAAGCAAACTGTTCGGGGCTGCCGTTATAGTAACGTCCAGCCACAGTGAAGTCCCCATTTTCCCTTGTTTGGTAGCACAAATTTCAATGGTCAATAGAAAAATATTTTTCTTTTGACCGAAAATACAAAATAACATTTTGAAAAGAAATTCCTTTCAAATGGGCAAAAAAATTCATTTCAAAAATGAGGAAAATACTGCAATTTTTTAGGGGTTAATAGCCTAAAAATGCATTTACTTTCCTTAAATTTTCACATCTACTAAAACGGCAATTGCTCCATTAAATTTTTTGGCGTAACCGTTAACGGGGGCTAACATAGCAAATGGAATATGAGCTGTCATTTTTTTCTCATTAAATTACAAACTTTTATTTTATTCCCAGACTTACTTCTTTTCTTTTTTCATAAAATCGTAAACTTTTTGCTCCTTTAGCTGGTGAACAGTGAACGGCTGCTGCTCTCTGCTACACTTCTCCAACAGAGTCACTCGGCTCTCAACTGAAGTATGAAAGGATAAAAATTATGTTTGTTTTGTCCTAATGTTGCAGCATTTGCGTATTATGTTTGACTAAGCTTGTCTTCAGTCAATGTTAATTATTTTCTGCACAATGGATGAGAAGAAAAAAAATTATAGAGATTGTTGTGATACGAGTCACATGTTCGTCTTTGGTTTAGTTTGTTTGGATATTTCTATTACTTTCCGGCAGCAGAAGTTAAATCTGTTCATTCAGGCCCAAACACCAACCTGAGCTCATTGACTAGCAGCATCAGCTAGCATCTATGTCCACACCTTGCAGATCGTCTTCTGCTTTTTTTCTTGATCCTGACCCTCTGTCACAAGCGATACGGTAGTTTAGTCAGCTTGTAAAAGCCATCCACCACTCCGATTGAACAAAGGCCACTGGATATTGCATCGCTCCGTTACTACCCCTTTATGCAACGCTAGGATAGTTTAAAAGTCAGTAGAGAGCAACAGACCAATGGAGATGGAGGGTAGATTGTTCATTTCATGTTTTCAACCTCGTCTATGATAACACAATTATCCTTAGAACTGGTCCAACTTTTGCTGACTTCGACCTAAACCCGGTCTTGGATCGTGTTCGGGTTACTCTCTGTATATTCATCATGGGCTCAAATCCTGTTATGGCTCCATGCTGAGATCTGATGCAGCCTTCTTAACAATGAATTGATGAGGCCAACAAGAGCCACTGGCAGACGATTGACAACTGACACACCAAAATCAATTAAATCGTTCTAAAATGATTATCGGTTAATGGACACGATAAAGGAATTGCAATGTGAGATATCGTTTGACAATGAAAAAACATGATGATAAACTTTTCCAGCGTTTTTCGAATGTGCCGGTGCTATCAGTGATGGCAGCGACATAATCTTCCACATCCAAAGGCAATCGGCTGGCACGTGAATCATAACCTCATCGAGAACGCGCTCAGGGATGGAAGAAGTTCCATTTCCCCCATCTTCATGGACAAAAAGCCAAAGCAGAGTCCCAGACCCAAAAAAGTCAAAAACGCAAAAGATTCAGTATAAAAAGTGGGATATTTTCCAAAAAAGCATAAATAAATAAATAAATAAACGAAAGTGGAAGTTTCATTACTAATAAAATGCGGTTTGTGCTTAAGTGAAGTCACGACCCTGCAAACGATGACGAGAGTCGTCGGAACACACACAAGTAGCCGGAGGAGGGCCGAAGCTAATACATGACAACATATACCATGTTCTTGTAATGGACTTTAATGAAGTCGGTCCAATATATTGAATCTCTTTTCTGGGACTAAAGTTATCGTTTTCCGGTGCAGCATATGTGACACCAATCTCTTTGAATATGTGAATACTAAACATTCCGACATACATCGATTACACACGGTTCTTTAGTTAAGTTCCGAAATCTAGATGCATGAGAATTAATAGGTAGGGGATTTCTCCGATTCAAAATTCATTGTCCATAACTGGAAACAAGAGGCGAGGCCATATCTTAATGGGAGGATTCTTAATTTGCGTGGCAATAATTGGGATTTGATTCATTTCATTCATTCAGTAAGTCAAAGTCGACTGTGATCTCAACTACGTAACAGAAAAGTCATGTAGTAGCTTCGTTCCTCCTCCTGCTACTTGTGTGTGTTCTATCGGCTATAATAAATTTGGAGCAATTACTCGTTTTATGAGTAAATTATCGTAATTAAATTAGAAAGATATATTTTCTTATTCAGTTACTTATAAATATAGATGTTTTCATCGACGACGTTCTTGTTTGGAGAATAGTAACAGACAAGATTTCATTGCATAAGTCCATTGGTTTAATAAATGTATTATATTTGGAATTTATTTCTAATTAATTGAAAATATTGTTTCTATATGGTTATATAAGCAATAAAGGCATTTCCTCCCTATTACCTTCCGTTTCTCAATTAGCCTCTAAAAGTCATTCATCTTATTTCCATAAATGTATTCATTTCTTCTATTATTAATTATGATGATGCTTATTTCTTAAATTGGTTTGGGTGCAAATATAGATATTTTCTCCACTTCACTTCCTCAGCCGTTTCCCCTCTTAATTGCCATGTTTTATAAATTGTTCTTTTATGTTTCAATAGCTGGTCTTAAAACATCCAATAGGAAGGAATTGTTGTGTTTACAATAATTTTTCCTTATTTAATTGAATTTTAGTAAAATAACCTTTGACCATCTATTTATTTTATTCCATAAATCCCTTTGGTGCATTGATTTCTCCCAGTAAACCGTCCCCTTGTCACTCTCTATAAATAGTCATCATTTTCTTACTGCCGAAAAGAAAATCAACAAGTGAGGGAGAGAAATAGATAGTCATAGGAAATTAGAGAGATTATGAGAAAGTAGTAAAGTCTGAAACCCGAGAATTTCGACACACACCAGCATAGATTTTATATATATATATATATATATATATATATATATTGTAGTAATTGGGCTGACCGTCAATATGGGTTTGAGAAAACATCAAGCCCACATGGCCCCCTTTTAAGCCCATTATCCCCCACATGGCCCCTTTTAAGTGACACCGATGCACTTGCATATAGTGTGTAATTTACGTAATAAATATAAATAGATAAATAGATGGCATTTTCATACATATATACTTATATAGAATGTCTATTATATATAGATTTTTTTTCCTGCAAGTGCTTTAGAAGAATTGGAAAAGGAAAAATAATAATAGAAAGAAATGGAAACAAAATAATGACTTGATTAGGGCGTTTGTCTTCTTATTTTTTTTCCTATTTATTGAGTTTAGCTTGTTGGGGCCTTTCGGTTCGAAGGGAAGAACGGAGGCGCAGAGAGAGAGAGAGAGAGAGAGGCTGTGATAGGAGGTTCCGAGTGGCAGCTCGTAGCAAAGAGGAGAGTAGCTGGAGAACAAAGGAAGAGGGGGAAAGAGAAGCAGAGAGTGAGAGAGAGAACGAGAATGAGAGCTGGTGGATTGCCACCGGGAGAGGAGTTGGTATGGAACGAGGAAGATGGGCAGCAAGAAGAAGGCAGACAAGTGTGTGTGTTGGGGTTGGAAGTAGGAAGAAGTTCCATGAGAAGGGTTCTTAAACCCAACTAGATTATGGGTATACTACTTAGATATGTAGCTAATTTTCCTTCTATGGATTTGTTTTCTGGATTGTGTTTTTCTTGTATGTAATTTGACAGTAAGAGATGGTATTGGAGCAGAAAGAAGATAAGATAATATAGAGTAAACAAAGGAGCAAATAGTGTAGTGTTGATTCGATAGTGTAGGAAACTTTGATTGAATTTACATAAAATGTTTTAGAGATTGGTCTGCTGTGTCTATAATATGATGGAATTTGCTTCTTTGGTTAGTTGGGATATATGGCTGTTAGAGCTTATGAAGGTATTTGATAATGACAGTATCATGTGATCGTTTTGCTTGCTAAATTAAGTGAGAATAGTGATAAATTGAGGAACAAAATATCAGTTGATTGTGTAAGTTAGTGATGTTATAAGGGTAAGTTCTAGTGATTTATGTGCGAATAAAATACTGGATGGGGCTTATGGGAAGTATAGACAGGATAGAAGTGAACTTGATTAGAGAAGTATTTTCGAAGTGGAAGAGAGATCAACTAGCACCAATAAGTATAGTGATTATATTGTCTAGTTATAATATATCCGTTCTTATTGAGGCCAAAGGGGCTATGCTTGTGATTTAATTTTAAAGAGAAATAGTTAATCAGTAAACGGGTGTGCCGAGTGGTTTGATATTGTAATGTGTCATGTATGTATAGTTTGGTTGTTGTTATGCTTATATTTGACTAGGGACCGAGGAGACTGAATCCCGACACTCGAAAGGCTCAATTCGATGGATGTATCTTGGGAGTTCTGTGAGTACTCTATTCCCTTGAGAAATGATGTATTATAGTTATATAAATTATTTAAGAAGAATATTGTGATAGTTAGAGAATAAGAAATTGGTCTTGCTATGTTATGTGAAAGGATTCGAGAGATATTACCCTCTTATATTTCATTTTGATTGGAGATATGTGATGATAATATGATACCATTGTAATATTATTGGGATTGTGCTTGTGTATACTGATATTGTTTTATTTTTATAGGCATGAGACCGTTAGACCCGGCATAATAGGATAGGGGGTGTGTTTGACCACTGATCTGGCAGGATAAAAAATGGACGCCTAGACTGTTGAACTAGCGGGATATAAAATGGATGGTATGGACGCCTAGACTGCTGAATCGGTGTGATATAAAATGGACTTTAGGTTGGAGGTTTGATAATGGGTGGCATCTGATTATGAGAAGTGGTAAGGTGAGTAATGGAGATTTAAGTTGAGATGCAAAGTCATGGTACCAGTTATAACTCAGTTGCGAAGAAATGCGACCCTGTGGCTATATTGATTGGTTATGTTGTATATTGTTTGTCTGGTCTGATTGTTATAAATTGGATAATTGTTGAGGTTGTCAGAAGTTATTCTGTGAAAGTCGTGTTGTTTGCTAGAACTTGATTTAGTCAGTGTATGAATGTTAGGTGGTGTTGAGTTAAATGGTTAATTCTAATATTATTATATGGTTATAAAGATAATTGATTGTTTAAAAATGAATTTAATAATTATTTGTATATATTGTATAACATGTTGTATTTGTGAATTAAATGATGGACTTGGGTATGCTAGTAGTATCTTTGGTCGTTTAAAAATATTTTTTTATTTAATAATAGTTCATTTTATTATGAAATCTTGTGCTTACTGAGATGCAGCTCACGCTCTGCATATTATTTTTCAGATAAGTTAAGAGGCTGCGTGGGAGAATCATTTTGATATCGGGGTTCGGCATGGGAGATAGTTAGCTAGATCTTTATGTTTTACGGGTATTAGAGCTATGTATATAGTACTTGTAATAAGTTACGATCCGAAGGATTTTGTTTAACTGCTTATGGGATGATGTAAGAAATATCTATATTTATCTTTTTAGAGATCTATGATTTTCTATATATATTTTATGGCTGATCATGAAGGAAATATTATAATTTAATTAGCATTAATATCAGATTTGAAAATTTTAGAATTTTAGAAAAAATGTTGCTAAAATTTCGGGTCGTGATATAAAGTATTCACGCTATGTAAGTGTCAGATTTTTGAGCGAATCATGCAAGGTGAGTAATCTATCCTAAATTAGTGTTTTCAAAATGTATGTATATGATCTTTTAAATTCATTGTCATGGTCATGTCGATGTCTCGGGCACACATGTATTTTGTTATGATGGTTATCAATTTTGATCATATAAGTTTGATAAGCGTTATGTTTCCCAATGAGGTTTCCGTTGTTTTAGTGAACCTTGGCTCTTAGAAGAGGCTAGGGATGATCAGTGTTATGTTTATTGCTATCTTTGGATATTGAACCCATGCGTAGACTCGGCTAGTTTAGGTGTGATTACTCACTAGGCTGTCGAACTCAATCCATTCCAAATTTCACATTTTTTAGATAAGTTCTCTTGGGGGGCTAATATTGAAGATCAAAGTGCGCAACGGATTTCGTCTATTTTATCATTGATATCTAAATTGTACTTACAAATTATTGTACAAAATCGTGTATTATTATATTACTTGTATATTTTATGGAATTATTGAATTGTATGGATATTAAGTCTCTTATAATCTCTCGTATTTTAGATTTTCTTGGTTTAGAAATCGGGGTGTTACAAGCTCCGCATTGCCATTAGATGCTTCAGTTGGCCTCTATCGCAGTACAAGTCCCCCCCCCCCCCCCCCCCCCCCCCCCCCCCCCGAAGCCAAACATTGAGACTTTCCTGCGCGAGGGGTGACCCCTGATTGGGTCTCGAGTTCTTGGTGGCTCTGCCCAGGGCCATAGCCGCAGTTCAGAGCCACAAGAGTGGTGGTTAGCGCATTGAAGTCAGTTAAGCGAATAGGTGTTGAGCCATAGTCCTAGATGTTCATCCATGCGGTACGGGCTGTGCTCAGCATGAATTAATGAGGCAAACTGGAAACATAAAGTCGACGCAATTAATTAACTGAGTTATTTGCGATGGCTAGCTGTTGGTGTTCTATGTTTGTATTGCCAAAGAAGGTGATTAAAATGGTACATCAACGATGTAGGGCTTTCTTATGGGCTGGAAAATAGTCTAGTGCAATGGCATATGCATGTTATCTTCTAAAGTCAATAATTTTTTTATTCAATTCTGGCTTATGGGATTTTTTGTGCCTCATCTATTTCCTTTGTGCTTATAATCGGGGGGAAAAAAAGACAATGGGAAACCGGAGAGAAGTTTCTCTTATAATATTATTAATTATTGGCACAAAACAAGCTAATCCTCTGTCAATGTTAATCAGTTTGAGACTAATTTTCTGATTAGAAAATATAGAAGATCACGCCCGCGAGAGTACAGTAATATTTTTATTTTTTTTCCGGTGGAAAATATGTTTATTAGCTAAGCACATAAATATAGAAGATCACGCCCGCGAGAGTAAAATAATATGTTGACTAGCTAAGCACATCAATATAGAAGATCACGCCCGCGAGAGTAAAATAATAGTTTCAACTGAATTTGTATTGTTGCAGTCGATCGAAAAAATTGAAAGCACTGTTACGGCATTTGCATGCTCTTCCAATTTCTAACCATATATTTTGGCGGGCTTGTTCATGTGGAAACGCAATCCATCAAAATCTCATCGAGAATTAGCGTGGTCAGTAATGGAAGGAGTTCCATTTCCAGCTTCAATCTTCATTGATTATCGGGCCTTATTTATCTCAATAACCATACAAACACAGAAGTCCATCGGGAAGATTATTGTAATTGTGTACAATGCGAATCAGAAACCCATACCTTAAAAATAAATCATGAAAATGAACGATGGCGCAGCTCGAGTGCTCGAAATTTTTACCAATTAATTTTCACTTTGATAAGGTTTAGCCTGGAAAATCAGAACAAACTATAACAAGCCAATGTATGCTTCATTAAATTATTTGTTATTCATCATATCCGGTCGGTGGGGGTTAATTATTTGATGGAACTTTTAATTAGCAATTGTTATCTTTAGGAATTAATGCTATTTAAGCCCTTTCCCACATATACGAAAAAGTCTTTTCTCATCTTTATGAGAAGTTTCTCCTCAGTATCTCTTGAGAAGAAATCCAAAACAAATCTCGGCCAGTGTGTTTTCTTTCACCACGGAAAGACAGAGAGATCAGACGATGGCTCCGAAGAGGAAGAGAACATCACCAGCAACATCTTACCAGGTCTTCCTGAGCTTCAGGGGACCTGACACCCGTCAGGGATTCACAGATGTCCTTTACCATGCTCTCATAGATGCCGGGATTCATGTTTTCAGAGACAATGAGGAGATCCGTAAAGGCGAGTATATCGGCGATGAGATCCTGGGAGCCATCGAGGACTCTACGATCTTCGTCCCCATCTTCTCCAGGACCTATGCTTTCAGTAAGTGGTGCCTCATTGAGCTCGCAAAAATGGTGGAGTCCAAGGAGGGATCGAGCTGCAGTAAAAGGATCCTGCCCATTTTCTATGATGTGAGCGTCGATGATGTCAAGCTTAAGACGGAGTTGTACACTGAAGCTCTATCAATACACAGGGAGAAGTTCAGTACCGACATACTGCACCAGTGGGAGGAGGCTCTTCGAGAAGCTGGAAAAATCACGGGATGGGAACTGAAGGATAAAGGGTAAATGGCTCATTGAACTTTTTCATTCTTCAAACTGCTTATCATTGTCTGGCCTTCTAGACTTTCTACTATTATATGTACTGAACACAATTCTTATTCATGTATATCAATGGTAGTCATGCAGAATTTGCTAAGGAATTCGTCAGGAAGGTATCCGTGGAGTTGAAAGTGAAAAAAAAATATGTGACTGGGAGCCTAGTTGAGAGGATTGATGAGCAAGATGCTCTTATAAGCTTGTTGGATCTAAAGTCCTCTCATGATGTTCGGTTGGTCTGGATCCATGGAATGGGGGGTATAGGTAAGACAACACTTGCCAAGGCTGTTTTCAACCGACTCTCTGATCACTTCGACGGCTGCTGCTTCCTTCTAGACGTGCGAGAAACATCCAAGTGCAAAGGTATTGAACATTTGCAGAGAAAACTCTTGCAAGATCTTGGTGTTAAATCAGCAGACATCACTGATGAGAATGACGGGATCTGGATGATCAGTGAAAAATTGCAGAACAGGAAAGTTTTAGTTGTTCTCGATGATGTATACGACCTGGAGCAAATTGGGAAACTAGCAGGAGAGACTGGTTGGTTTGGAGAGGGAAGCAGGATAATCATCACCTCCCGGAATAAAAAGGTTCCTGTGTTTGAAGGAGGAAGAGTTGAGATATTGGAAGCGGAGCCGATGAAATTTGAAGAATCTCTCCTCCTTTTCAGCAGGCATGCCTTTGGGAAGGAGAATCCACCTGAAGACTTCCGCGACCTTTCAGAGGAAGTCGTCAGAATTACGGGAGGGCTTCCCTTGGCTCTTGAAGTAATAGGTTCACAACTTCGGACAAGTTACGAGCATCGTGACTGTGTCCATTGGAATCATTTAATCCGTACCTTACAGAAAATACCAGCCAGGAAGGTCCAAGACAGGCTTAAGATAAGTTATGATGCCTTAGACTGGGAAGCAAAGAAGATATTCCTCGATATCGCGTGTTTCTTCATTAACGAGGAGAAAACAAAAGCAATTTACATGTGGCAATCCTGTGGCTTTGAACCATATTTGGCAGTGAAAGAGCTTTTCGATGCGTCCCTAATAAAACTCGCTGACGACAACAAGTTCTCGATGCATGATCAGCTGCGGGACCTTGGAAGAAAAATCGCTCGTGATGAGAGGTTAAAGGACCCCGGAAAGCTTTGCAGTAGAATATGGATGCCTGAGGATGCTCTAAAAGTGCTGCGGGAAGAAGAGGTAAGAAATTGCTTGTGATGGGAGGTCTCTTTGCTTATGGCTGTTCTCTCACCCCTCATTTCTTCCTATTTGCAGGGCAAAGAAAATGTTGAGATGCTTTGTCTTCCATACAATGAGCTCTCCAAAGATTGTATCCTTACGAAACAGGAACTGAAGAGTTTCAAGAATCTTAGATTTCTCAGTCTCGGTGGATCAAATTTTTCGGGAGACCTTGAGCATGTGCTCCCCAAGTTGAATTGGCTTTGTTGGCATTCATGTCCTGGCATATATCAGGGAACTAATCTGTGTTTAATGAATCTGGTCGTGCTTGACCTCTCAGGAAGTCTCATAAACGAAACTTGGACAGGATGGTGCCAAATCGAGGTAAAACTAGCTTGAGCATTTAGTACTTCTGCACACTGTCACTCGACTCTCTTCCAATTAATCTTCACTTATCTAACCTAATATGGGATTCTATTGTTTTGCAGATGTTCAAGGAGTTGAAAGTTCTAGATCTCACGAGTTGCCACCACTTGACCAAAACACCCGACCTATCGATGTGCGCAAAATTGGAGAGACTAATACTTCAAGATTGCAAGAATCTGGTGGAAATAGACCATTCTGTGGGAACATTGAAATGCCTAAAGTACTTGAACGCCAGTGGCTGTCTTCATCTCAGAGGCATTCCGGCAGAAATATGTTCTTTGGATGGCGTCGAGGAGATAGTCCCAAAAGCGGAAGTACGCAACTTCAAGGATATGCTCAAGCTTCCGGACTCCATCAGAATACTCTCAAGACTCGAACACCTATCTCTGAGTTGGGGAAGGGGTACGCTTCCAAACTCACTTGGATATCTCAAGTCATTGGTTAAGTTGGACCTGTCGCGTTCAACGATGGCTGAATTACCTGAATCCATTGGTGCACTGGTGAAACTTGAGTTTCTGTCCTTATACTCATGTGGAGAAATACAGATGCTCCCATCTTCAATTGGGAATCTGAAATCGCTGGCCGAACTGGATATTTCGATGTCAGGAATCACTCAACTGCCATATGTAATTGGGGATCTGCAGGAACTGAAAGTGAAAAATATGAGAGGTAGTGCTATCAAATGGCTGCCCGTATCCATGGGGAAGCTGAAGAAGCTGGAAAAGTTGAACATCGAGTATTGCTTTCATCTGCAAGATATCCCATCAGTAATTGTGGGGCTCCCTTACTTGCTAATAGTCGTGTCCTCTGACCCAGAGCTGGGATTTGGGGGACACGGGAAGAGGATCGACAGGTAAGGCGTAATTTCTATACTCGACATAAATTAAAAATGCTTTTATCTTCGAATGGGTAAGTTGGAGGACATAAAATGTCTTCCTCTTAATCCTCCATCTTCGAAAACTAGACGTTTATTTTGCTCCAATTCTTGATATGGTTTCAGTGTTGCATTGCCTGAGGATGAAGCTGAACATCGGCCACTCACTCTCACCAGAGAAACGGCACTGGTGGGTGGAGTCCCTGGAAAGACGCAGATGATGATGATTCTGGTAAACCAACGCCTTAGGCTCCAAAAATTTTAGGCCCCAATTAAGGAATATTATAATCTTATATATATAAATATTGTTCTTACCAATAATAAAATATGCCTTTGACTATTAAGTCTTCCCCTTCGCCGGATTACTATGTCTCGCATCGGCAACTCACAGTTTTTACTGTATATATGCCGGTAGATTTGTTGTTGTAAGGCCAAACGGTTTTCTAGTTATGTCTTGAGGGTATTTTCAGTTTTTTTTTTTAGTTTTCGGCGGGGTATCTATGTATTTGGTGTGTCTCTATGTAAATCCTTATTTATATGAAAATGAAATGTACTTTTTCCAAAAAAAAAAATCCATATAAACATGCAGGCCAAAATAATTCCTAATAAATTCAATTTTCCCTAATTTGTATTGATTAGTCAAATATGACGTAATCAATTTTGCATAATCCCTCATTTTTTCCTCTGACTTCCTTATTTATTGCTCATTTCTTCCTCAATTCCGAATTATTCTTCCATTGTCCAAAAGTTCAACGATTGATTATGTTATTTATTTATTTATTTTTTTGGTGGCAGACAGAGTCTATTGAGAAGATGAGGCCGCGGATAGTCGACAAGATGTAAGCGTTTGTCTGCTTTCTTCTGCATTCAGTTTAGGTGTTTGTGCAGTCCGGATTTTATCCCAGCTGGGGCTTATGCAAAATGGTCGTAACTTACAAAATCAAGAGACCATATGGAGAATTGATGCAAACAATATGACAAGAAGAGCTCAAAAGGATCGTATATTTTATAAACTAAACTTGATTTGGTACTAAAGATAATCCAAAATGCGGTTCCTTCAATATTCTCTTGTGAACCGAGTCCTAGGATAATGTCATGACCTGAAAATTTTGCCAGTCTCCCCTAATTTCTCATTATTCCATACTAATACATTAACCTGCTAGAAAACTTCATAATATTTCCAGCTATCCAGCCAACTCAATGCTAAATACATCTCAAGAAATAATTAAATCTTCGAAAGAAACTTACTAGAATCTCTCTTACAACCTCCTATGAGCAACTAATCAAAAATTTTCAGGATTACAAATTTTCTATACATGGCTTAAATGCCTCTAGATATAAAGTGCTCATTACAAATCCTCCGAGTTGATCCATGATATAAAAATGTTTCTCATTGGAAACAAATGATACAAATGTTTCAGCCAGTCTATCTTCTAACGCATCTCCTCAAAACTCATCTGAAAAAAAATATATGCAAAATATGAGTTGCATCACTATGAGTAAAAAAATTCCAAAGCAAAATGAACTATAAATATTAATGTTAAAACAGCCATATATATATATATGTGATAACATCAGAATTTAGAAATAATGCAGCACAACTCCAACCCCGTAAGTAAGAAAATATAAGTTGAGTTTTGAGAAGTGCATGAGAAAACCTCTAATGCTCAATTTCCCGAAATCGTGATAGCAATGTCTCCTATAATTTTGTAACCAACAAAAAAAAATAATTGAACACCACATTATTACTAAATATATATATATATATATATATTACATGCTAATAATTACCCAACTCATGTTCTGGCTACAAACATGAAACACAGAAAAAACTCAACTCTTGCAATCATTTCTCAACTATTCAATATCATCAGACAAATACTTATAAACCAAGTTCATACCATCATAATATGCTTTTCAATATCCCAACTTCAAACAGACAAACTTTCAATACAATCAAACAAATGAGCCATAGGGTCACATTTTTTCGCAACAGAGTTAAGATGGTACCATGACTCCACACATGTCAATCAAATCATCAGCAACTCCCCGTATCAATATCTTTATTATCCTCTAGCAGTTGGAATCTAAATGTCCGTTTGATATCCTGTTGGATCAGTAGCCTAGACTAGGGGTATGCACGTATACTGAGTATACCCGGAATCGGTTAAAACCTACTAGTTATGATAGGGTCTAGGTAGCTCATATTAAAAATATGATAGGGTCCGGGTATTAAAATAAAAAATCGGTGAAAACCGGTTCCGGTTTCAGTTCTTACATATAGGGTATCTAGAACCGAAACCGGAATCAATATTCGAACCCGGATAATAATTTCCCCCATTATATATATAGTTATATAATTATATTAATATATTTTAATATTTAAAAAATATAGTCACTAATTAAAAAAAATATGAAACCTAACCCTCATCTCTGTCTCTTATCCATTTCTCTTTGTCGACATTCTATTTTATATGATTACTGATTATGGATGAGATATTTTTCGGTTTTATTTAGCGAGACAAAAAAATTTACAGGTTCTAACAGGATACTCGGAACCTGTAGTATAATACAGGTTTTGGATAGGTTTCGGTTCCAAGACTCAATATGGTTAGGTCTGGTTCCAAAATCTTGGAATATGTCCCTTACAGGGTAGGGTCAGAGTATCATGAAAAAAAAGGGAGTATCCGGACCCCGCACTCCCCTAGCTAGCGCTGACAGTGAGAGTATGAAGACGGGCAAGACCCCATATGATATCTTTGATTCGGTGGTTGAGTTTCAGCCTCCCAGGGGCCACAATATTTAGCATGGCATCTCTCAACCGGGCTATATTTGCAAAGCTGAAGCTTGGCAAAATCCCGGTAAAGTAAAAGGATTGAAGTGTCGGAGCATTGATTTCGATAAAGTACGACCCTAGTCAAAGGATAAATGATATGGATTCTTCTCTCTTGTACCCGGAAAAGTTTGGAGAAATAAAATTCTTCGAAAGAAATGCATGTTTTTTGTAGTTAATGTCACTGCAGCTTGCTGAGGGTGCGGCATATAGAGCAAGATAGTGGTAACAGTTAGATTGTTAGATTGAATGGAAATGGAAGATATTGCTTAGGGCATTATGCTTGTGATTTTATCTTCTTCTTTTTTTCTTTTAATTGATATTGATTTATGAAGTGGCGGTGGTAGACTCATATAGTAGAAACTAACCCTGAAGAAAGTTATAATTACCACACTCATTGGAGTTTCTTGGAGCTATATCTTTATGATTATTGATATAGATTGTAGACTTCCATTGCATGCCTCATCCTATAGAGATCCGTTGTTTTTAGTCTGCAATCTTGATAGGGCACAGATGCTTGTTCCCAAACTTTAGTTTGTTTATGGACGACTGCAGTACCAAGCCATGGCTGGAAACTTGAACTTGTACATCTTGGGACTGACAAAGTTATATCTGTTCTGATACGTAATTTGTGCTTCTCTAATTCTTGCACTTAGTTCATTGGCACTGCAACATCTTGCTCTCGCTCGGGCGGAGTAGTGGGTAAGATATTTAGAGTAGTAATTTCTAGTGGGAAGATTCACCGGTCAATTATTTTACCTCTATTTGATGTGGCTTCTGCGGTTAGTTTTTAGAGATTATCCTTCTATTTAGTTTCTTTAGTTCTTAAAACTTGATCTAGGTTTGTATGTTTGATAGGTCCTTTTGTGCGGGTAATTGCTTCATTTGGTTATCGGGTAATTTTATATCATGCTTTATTTCTCGATATATTGTCTTCGATGTAGGATGGAGACTTTGAAAAGGCATTGTCCATTTTCTGGTTCAGAGGGATTGCAAGGATTGCACGAACTAAGGAAAATAGCGGTTCGGTTTGAAGAAAAGGTTTTCCATGATGCCAGGAACCTGGTCTGTTTGCCTATAATTTCTTTGACTAACACAAGCTTTCTTTCTTCATTATTAGGTGGGCAAAATTGGTATATCTGTATTCATTTAGATTTTAAATGTACTTACTAAAAACAAAAGAAGAAGAAGAAGAATTTAAAGGAGTTTATGCTTTTTAATGTATGAGGGTCGCTAATTTAATAATTGTACTTATAGATAAGAACTACAGATTTGCATTTATTATTGCACATAGGAAGCTTAATTACTTCATAGACAGTACAATTAAAGGTTTCTTCGTGGAAAAGTCCATTTATCAATTATTAATAAACTTCAGTATCTTCCTGTTTCAGCACGACTATTTTCGGAAAATATCGATAAAGATGCTGCAACTGGACGACAAATATCGATAAAGATGCTGGAAATGGAGACAGGACCCCTCGGTTCTAACTGAGCCTCCTGATTCAGGTAACAGTTAGAGGATGCTTGATGTTACGAAACCATTGGTGCTTTAGTAATGAAGAAAATTTTTATTATCCATTTTACTGAAAAAAGATATTGACTTGAAATCCTGATTTTGGGATTGATGAGGCTGGATCAGACCTTGCAGAGGCTGAAATTAGCCTCATCGAGGCCATTGTACACTGGAGTTTGGGTGGCTTGAGATGGGATTATATATCATCACAACATAAAAACGATATTGGGCATTCTCTTTCTTGGAGAAGAGCCAGTTCCTCTTTAATACTGTTGATAACTCGGTAAAAATCGAGTTAAATGAGCATTATTTGGGCGCTATTTGCATGCTAGATTATCAAGTTTAGTTTAGCTTTTTGTGGTTCTTAGTTCAATTCTTGTTTTATTGAGTTTTGGTAGATTTTAGGAGTTTCGATTAGTTTTTGGTCCATTTTATTTTGATATCGAGTTAGTTGATCCAATTTTGCAGTATCTAAGTTTTAATGTTTTTGCCAGGGAAAACTTAAGCAAAATGGTGCAAGTTATATTTCATTGGAAAGCTTAGCGAGTAGGGAATAACATCGATTCTAATGGTTCGTGGTTTCGAGTCCGGATGATGAAGTTACGACCAAATGAAGATGAATGCGCAAACAAACCCAAACCGATCCGCTCAACTTATCTTTTTGGCATGGAGAAACTTGGAGACTTTTGGCATGGAGAAACTTGGGACCTTTTGGCATGGAGAAACTTGGAGAATTAGCATGTGTTTGATAACACAAAATAAGTGTTTAATTTAATCATTCAAAACTTAATGAAATTAAGCTTGTTTCATAAGCACTAAAAAAGATGACTTAATAGACTTAAGTCCAAAAGGTTCTAAATGATAAGTGGTTGGGGGCCTACTTAATCATTGAGTTATTATTTGCTGATTCGCTCCGTAGGGGGTTATTCTTCATTTATTATACCGGTACCCTCAAATTTTTTCTTTGTTTTCAAATCAGTCCACCCCTGGGCACGAATCCTGTTATTGATGGCTTCATGCAGATCTGATACAACATTGTTTACAATGAAGTGATGAGGCTATTAAGAGCATGTCACGACCCGAAATTTCAGCAGAATTTTTTCTATATTTCTGCGATATCCCTTATCCCATAACTATTCATATAAAACATGCTTTCCATAACTCTCAAAAATATAAACCAATCTAGTAAGCTCTAATATGTATATACGTCTCAAAAGAGAGTAATTTTCTTTTCTCAATCAATCACTAAACCAAAGTAACAAAAATTTCAAGTCGTAACATATTCAAATACATTCTATACAAAAAGAATACATATTAAACAACTAAGGTCCCTACCTAGTCCTCCGAGCTGATCCCCGATATCAAAAGAGTTCTCATGTGCTGCTAATCTAGCTCCTAGCTCATCTGAAAAACATATGCAAAGTGTGAGCTGCATCTCAGTGAGTACTATATTCCAAAACAAAATGACTTATTATTAAATAAATATTTAATTTTAAACAAACAAATATTCAAATAAATAATACAATCTCATCCACTCCAACTATCAGCTCACCCGCACAATTACCTAGTATATATATATATATATATATATACAAACTACAATAATAATCATATCCGATGCAGTAATTAAATTTAAGTTCTAATAATAACAAATACACACTGCTCTTCCAACTATTTCTCTAATATCAAGTGTCACATAAACATCAAATATCCATTCATTAGCATTCCATAGAACCTCACAATAGAATCACCTGATAGATCAAACTCTAGCAACAACATAACTTTCACAGAACATCTTCAGACAATCTCAACAATCATTACTTCTCCAGCAATCTCAGCAATGATCACATCTCCAACAAACATACCATACAAAAATATACAACACAACTAATCAATATAGCCATAGGGTTGCATTTCCTCGCAATTGAGTTAAGACGGTACCGTGACCCCGCACATCTCATTCATATCATACTCAACTCCCAATATCCATGTCTCATAAGCGAGGGCTGCCCATTATCCTCCGGCAGTAGGAGTCTAGGCGTCCATTTTATATCCCGCCGGATCAGCAGTCTAGACGTCCCTTTTTGTATCCCGCCGGATCAGCGGTCTAGGTGTCCCTTTTTGTATCCCGCCGGATCAACGATCTAGGCGTCCTATTTATAAACTGCCGGATCAGCGGTCTCATGGCTATAATCAAACAACAATCACAAGCACAAACAATTGCAACCATGCCATCGCACCTCATATATCATCATACACGAGCACAATCTCAATCACATTACAATGGTACCACATTATCATCACATATCTCATACACAATCAACATATTCAATCACACTGCATAACTCAAATCAAAATAAACATAAAATGCAATACCTCTCAAATCATTTCACACCACATAGCAAGACCGATTAATTAATCTAACTATCACTATATTCTTCTTAAATAAATTATATAACTATAATACATCATTTTACAAGGGAATAGAGTACTCACATAATTATATATATATATATATATATATATATATATATATCATTTCACGATGGAATGAAGTATTCACCGATAACTCCCAAAAGTAAATCACCAAGTTCAAGCCTTCGAGATACATAGCTTTGGTGTACTCCATTCCTGATATATGTTAAATTTAATAAGAAACCAATTTATAAGCATATATCATACCAGCAAGTAACTAATCATACCCTTTGACAGTACGTTATTCCCCTAAAATTATAGATTATATTGCAAGCTAGTTCTCCATTTCAATATGACTTAGAGTAGTTTTCATGGAAAAACAATCCAATACTAGTCTCTAGTATGCTTATCTAACAATAAGAATAATAAACCTCATTAACCCCTATGATCTCTTTATAATTTTATCTTAGAAAAGTCTACAGAATAATGCTTCATGGAATGATGCAACAAACAAGATGGATTCGATTGAGCAAACGAAGCTAATTTTTATCTCAAATCTTTATTTCCCATCGCAGAAGAATCTGCTGCCTCGACATAATTTTGCACAATCATCCTTACAAGATTCTCAATAACATTTTAAACACTAAAATGAGCAAATTCGTAACTAAAATATCAATAATCATTTTTAACGCTCACTTAATCTCCATTAAAAACTCATTATGAAGTATAAATATGTATATGCTTATACATTGCCAACTTAATCTATCCATAGATTTCTCATGATGAGTTTCAACTTAATGAAGATCGTTCACACCAAAATAGAAAATCTCAACCCAATCTAGATTAGCACAAGGCAGCAACCCAACTCTTTAAATCGAAGTTTCCACTCCAGCCATCTCGATAAATTCCGATTTAAACAAACCTGATTGCTCTTATCAATTTCAAGGTCAATGAGAGACTCACAAAAGACCAAAAATATATAATAGCAGTAACAACAATAGCTAGATAGTACTCCATACAAGGAATCCAACATCATAAAACTCAAGGCAGCAGAGGGTATTCTCCTAACATTGCCTATCCAATATTATTTATAAAAAAAACAAATTTATAATAACTTGCCCAAGCAAAAATAGCAATAACTAGAACTTTAATAACTGAATAACAATATATATAATTGAATTCACTAACCATATCTAGTTAATACAAATTGAACAATAACCGTTATTCTTCAGCTACCTCACCAGCTCACATGCATATAATTCAATTCATATCAACTTGCACAATACATATATTTTAGCTGATCACTATTAAGGAAGCTTAACTGGAGACTTCTGAGCATTCATCACAGCAATTCAAGACCTCAATGTCATATTTGATTATAACATTCTACTATAAAACAAACTTCCTATCACAAACGTCAATTAAGCACTCTTATGAGATCACTATCCAACCTTATTATATAATTTCACCCAAATAGGCCAAGATCAACAAGAAATCAATGCGAAGAATGAATTATTATCCATATAATTTATTAGAAAATTTCAGTCCATTAACCAAAACAACTCAATATAGTATATTACTATAAAAATAAAAATCATTAAAGCATATAACCTTCCTCATCCCAACATATCTACGCCATGAAAATTCATATCAATCGGTTGATGCATGCCTACATAGCATAATACTTCATCGTGCATTCACTTCCTTGATTTAGCAACACATCCCAATCTAACTTCTCAAGTTCACCCATGCTCTAATTCGAGTAAGAACAAGAATAATCTACACTAGAAGTACTGAATAATAATGCTTAAACTATGAAAGACCAACAATTTGCAAAATTTGTATCATTATCGGAACCTTAGACTGAACTGAGATGTATCTAACCATATCTAGACACGGCGAATAAGAGTATTAAGGGTAGGGAAATCAACTTACAGATCAAAACTCTAAGCTTAGTCCTCTTCCTCTTCCGTGAACTTCCCGGGCTCTCAGCTTTATTCACCCCTTCTAGCTCTCTCTCTCTGTTTCTCTCTCACGGCCTCTGTTCTTCTCTGTTTCTTTTTCTTTTAAACCCACCAGCCCCCTAAACGAAAGAAAAGAGGAACAAAGGAGAATGATAGAGGAAAAAAAAAACTGAGGCGGTGGAATGGGTCAGGGGAAATTGAGGCCACGTGGGGCCCTTGCCATCACTCTTTTTTTTTCCCTCTTCAGCAAACAAATGTATGATTTATATATATATATATATATATATATAAGAATGTAAGTATATGTATATGTATACGTATGCTATTTAAATATAAAAAATTTTTAGGTCTCACAGAGCAATTCGCAGAAGACCCGTATCAATTAAAGTTGCTCCGTAAATGTTCAATTAAATATAATCAGTAACGGACCTCTTGCAGCAAATTGACATCCCAAATTCTGGGCCCAGTTCCTGCTTTATGACATCTCGAGAGACCTGACATGATCAGCGCCTACTCTGTAGAAGATAGTAGCCGGTATGGTGATTACTGCTCCTGGCTTAATTTACATGAAGTCGTGGAGCAAATGCGGCTCCTTGATCATCTCTTGATTCTTGTGTTTACAGAAGATGTTCTTCGGAGTCCTCACAGTTTGAAGGGACAAAACCGTGCGACCAGGATATTATCATAGCTACCAACCTTGCTAAACAGTACCACAGTTCAGTCCTTGTGGGCAAATCCCATGCACGCAAGTTGTTGTTGTACCAAGACGAGCTGAGTACCAGTGCTTTACCCAGAAACTCGAACACCCTCCCAGTGAACGCCTGAATCGAGGTGATCTGGATCAAAACAACGGGCAGGATCAGTGGCCGGATCTCCCAATGGTGCTAGAGCTCGAACACCCTCCCAGTGAACGCCTGCTGCTCCTTGCTCCTCGTCCCCAATAATGTCTCTTGGCTTGCAACTGAAGTAATGAAGGGGCGAAACATGATCAACAGGAAACCGAAGTTCAGAAATTGTGGCATAGCCAGGAACCCAGGCGGTTTAGGGCCCCGTTTAAGGAACAGTCACAGAGTGAGGCAATGGAATGGACTAGTTTTTACACTGTTCTACGAAACAAGATTTTCTGTTGGTAGTGTGAAGATGATTATAATTATTTTTTCATGTTCATGTTTAGATCATATGTGAGAAAGAATATAAATAATTGAAAAAATAAAAAGAGTGTGAACCAACTAATAAAAAAATAAAAATAAAACCATTGCTGGCTGGGCACGTTGAGAGAGAATGCAGAGAGAGAGAGAGAGAGAAAATCCTCTCTCCTACACGTAGCCCACTAATTTGCACCATTTTCTCTCCCCTACACGTAGCAAGATCAAGCTGGTTTGGTTTTGGAGTTGAATATTTCCACTTTACTGGTCTTTACTTTTTTTTCAATTAACACAACCATTATTTTTCTCCTTTTTCTTCAATTTTTTTATCTTAATTACGGTTCAATTTAATTTTTTAATATTAAATTCTCTTAATTATTCATTACTTATTTCTCAATTCAACGACACAATCCTTACTTTTTTATTTTCTTCCTCAACCATATTATTACAACCCACGTAAATATATATAAATACTTTTTTACCAACATACTCGTTTGTCTTTTATCCATTTCAATGGAAATAGTATTAAATTTCGAAATTTAATTCAATTGTCAAACGGACCCTCAGTGTCTCCCAACCGTCGTTCTGAAAGGAACTAGATGAATACCCGAGCGTTGTGCAAAAAATATTTAAAATTCTTTTAATAATAATCAGTATAAAATAATTGAATATCTTAAGTAGAAAATTGTTCATTAAAAATGAAAAAGATTATGCTATAAGATTATGTATTGATTGCATTCATATTACATTTATATAATTTAAATTATCTTTATGGCACTTTAGTGATTCCATTTTGCTAATGTAACTATAAATAAATTAAATAGAGGTCGATTGCCCATTTGTAATCTTGTATTGGATTTAGTATTCTAAGTTGGAATCACACGCTTTGAGATAATATTAGGAAGGTAAAACAATTGCAAAGTATATATCTGAATTGAAATATAATTTCATTAAGAAAATGAGCAATTTAAGAAAATTATCTTAGAAAAGCAGATCAACTGAATATTGCGTTCTTCATTCTCTCTGCATTCTCCATCTCTGAATTGGAGGAAAAATCATATCTGATACATATTATTTATGTGAACATCAACTAAATATGCCCCTTTCCTTCATGAACTTGGGGGAAAAAATGTTATTTTTACAGCAAAGAGTATGAAGATCTCTCGGCAAAGGCAAAGTCCAGGTTAATCACCTCCCTCTGCGGGCTCTCACAGCCCATATCCCTCAAGGACATAGTAAGGACATGGGACAATTGTTCCCGAGTGGTCATTCTCGAGTATGCAGAGCAGAGCGGTGGAGGCAGCTTCAGCTCCAAGTACGGGACATGGGAGAATATCCAAACTGCCACCTTCCTCTTGCAAAGGGAGCATTCCCGAGAGGTGTGCACCAGAATGTTGAAAACTGCTCATGTTGTGAGCCCAGTGGGCGTGGGTTTTTCAGGATGGATTCTTTTCATGTGAGAAGGTATAGAAAGTCTTGCAGATGTATATCTTGAACAGTATTAAGATATGAAATCCGGCTGCATTTTCCCGGCTTTTTGTACTTTTAGTTGGCCTTTATTTAGCATTCATCGGGGGACAGTTTTCTGCTTCTATTTAGGCTTTATATTAAACATAGATGATTTGCCCATCCTCGACCGCTTTCATAGGCTCTTCTTGTCGAGGAATTTGACCTGGCCACTGAGACCAAGGTTTGCCATAAGGACAGCCATCGTGGGTTGGGGAACGCCCAGCCTCACCAGAGCAGTGAACTGCTGCGAAGGTCAGCATTGGGCGGAAGGCGTGAAGGTACACCATATAATCGGACATGGGTGAAACATTGTCAACTTTCGAGGCAATCATTCCTCAGGAGCATGTAATCGCCTCTCTCAGCTAATAAATTATTGGGGCATGACGATCGTATTCTCATATCTTGATCGGGCTCTCGTCCTTGAGCTGCTCGAATATGAACCTGTGACTTAACATCTGCAGAACTTGTAGACAATGAAGTATAGACCGGCGTGCTTATGGAGATAGAAGTAGATCGGACGGAGGATGATTCCCCTCTTAGCTTAGATGAAGGTTGGCCTTTGTGTACAGCATATCGCAGATGAACCCAAGCTTATCCTCTGCCAACTCGAAGACTGACTTCTTAAACACCATGATCTCGTGGAGGCGCTTTCAAGGTCGATCTCCTTACCTCTGGCCGCTCCACCCTCAAGAAGTCCTTCACGTCAAATATTCCATTGAGCTTCGTGGATTTGGGAATTCATATCCCTTCTCCGTACTTGATCATCCCGAGGATGAGCATGAGGAGGGACAGTAGCTGAGGAGCTCACTGCTCCATCCCTGACGAGGATGTACATGGAGGCTCCTCCCTGGGCGGCGATGCAGGGACTGCCGAGCTGTCGACAGAGCACTCACCCTCATCGTTGCAGCTGTCACTGTGCATCCTTAAGAGGAGACACCTATGGAGAGCATCGCTACCAACTGACTCCAAGGACACGAATGCCAACCATTCCAGGGCCTGTCCAGGTCGATGTGGTGAACTTCCTGCAGGAACCGAAGATTGTGACGATATCTGGATCAAAACACTGAGCAGGATCACTGCCCGGCTAGATCTCCTAGTTGTTCCTGAGCTACACGTCGCAACTGAAGTAATGAAGGGATAAAAATTATGTTTCTTTTGTCCTAATGTTGCAGCAATTACCAATTATGTTTGAATAGACTAAGCTTGTCTTCAATCAATGTTAATTATTTTCTGTACAATGGATGAGAAGATAGAATTTATAGAGAATGTCGTGATACAAGTCTCATGTTCGTTTTTGGTTGAGTTTGTTAGGATAATTCTGTTAGTTCCGGAGGCAGGACTCGAATCTGTTCATTCAGGCCCAAACAGCAACATATTGTTGACTAGCAGCAGCAGCTAGCATCTACCTCGCAGATCGTCTTCTGCTTTGTTTCTCGATCCTGACCCTCTCGTCACATGCGACTGCAGTAGTTTAGCCAGCCAGTAAAAGTCATTCAAGATTAGCATTCCCTCTTTCCCTTCCGCTTATGCAACGTTTAGCCCGATCTAATTAATTGAATAGAGAGCCACTGACCGATCGATTGTAGATTGTTCTCTTCCTTGTTCTCAACCTTACGTAAAATAACATTTTTGTTCTTTAAACTGCACCAAGATGGCCGAGTTTGACCTAACCCCGGTTTTGGATTGTGGTCAGGTTACTCTGTAGATTAATTATGGGCTCGGAACCTGTTATGGCTTCATGCTGACATCCGATGCAGCCTTCTTAATAATGAAGTGATGACGCGCAGAGTTATTGACAGAAGATTAATTAACATTAATCATAATCTCAAGAGGGGTTGCTACATTGGTCCTAGCCTTTTATTTTAAAAAAAAAAACCTAATCTTCCACATCCAAAGGCGATTGGCCCGCACGTGAATCATAATCTCATCGAGAACGCGGTCTGGGATGGAAAAAGTTCCATTTCCTCCATCTTCATCTTCATGGACAAAAGCAAAAGCAGATGCCCAAAAAAGTCAAAAACAAGCAAACGATCTAGGATCGAAAGTGGGATATTTTTCAAAAAGAATAAATAAACAAATGGCTCCGAAAATTAATAGAATCCGAATCTCCGGAATGGAAAAGTCGTCTCTCATCTTTCTGAGAAGTTTCTCCTCAGTAGCTATTATCAACAAATCAAACAAACATCTCGACCGCGTCAAGTGAGCTTTCTTTGACCACGGAAAGACAGAGAGATCGGACGATGGCTCCGATGAGGAAGAGAGCATCACCGGCAACATCTTCAATTTCCAACTTCAATTTCCATCGGTTATACGAGCTTCATTTATCTCAATAACCACACACATTATGCAAGTCCATAAGGAAGCTTATGCAGTCGTGTACAATACGAATAAAAAACCCATACCTTAAAAAATATATATATGTATATTGAAAATGGATAACGGTGCACCTCGAGTGCTCGCAATTTTGCCCATTATTTCACTTTTATAAGGTTTAGCCTGGAAATCAAAAACAAACTATCAAGCCATAGGCCATTGTACGTTTCATTAAATTATTTGTTTTTCATCACATCCGGTCGGTGGGGTGGGGGGTGAATTATTTGATGGAACTTTTGATTAACTTTCGTCTTTAGGAATTAATGTTATTTAAGCCATTTCCACATGTACGAGAAAAGTCGTCTCTTATCTTTCTGAGAAGTTTCTCCTCACTAGCTATTATCAACAAATCAAAACGCAAATCTCGGCCCCTTCCATTATCTTTTGGTCTGTTATCCGCTCTCCCCCTCCTTTTGCTTCCCCCCACGCTTCCGGAGACTCGTCCAGCAATGACTTCTCCCGATGCTGGTGGTCGCGGCGGGAAGCTGGAGCTCCTTGCTTGCATAGCACTGGTCATCGTTCTCTTGAAGTTCTTCCTCGCTGATTGGCTCTTCTATCTCCTTCTCCTCCTCGGTGTCATCAAGTTGTTCAAGGAAAGGCCGGCCCCGGAACTCCCTGGAGACCGGAAACCGAACCCCACTCACGGGCCAGCGGGAGCAATGTTGTGACCCTATCTTAACATACGAGTCCTTTCTTGATCTTTCCATCTGGAGATCGAGTTTGATTTTGATGATATGATTATGAACTGTGTGTGTAGGTCGGAGTCGGACCAGGTGTCACTGCCTCCGGGATGCAAGTACGAAGTCTTCCTGAGCTTCAGAGGACCAGACACCCGCCAGGGATTCACTGATGTCCTTTACCATTATCTCGTAGATGCCGGGATTTATGTTTTCAGAGACAACGAGGATATCCGTAAAGGCGAGTATATCGGCGATGAGATCCTGAGAGCCATCGGGGAATCCAGGATCTTCGTGCCCATCTTCTCGAGGACCTATGCTCGCAGTAAGTGGCGCCTCATTGAACTCGCCAAGATGGTGGAGTCCAAGGAGAAATCGAGCGGCAGTAAAAAGATCCTGCCCATTTTCTATGACGTGATAGTCGATGACGTCAAGCTCAAGACGAAGTTGTACACTGGAGCTCTGTTGATACACAGGAAGAAGTTCAGTACTGACATAGTGCACCAGTGGGAGAAGGCTCTTAGAGATGCCGGAAAAATCAAGGGATGGGAACTGAAGGATAAAGGGTAAATGGCTCATTGAACTTTTTCGTTCTTCACACTGCTCTTATCGTTTTCTGGCCTTCTAGACTATCTGCCATCATATGTACTAAACACAGTGTGTATTCATGTGCATCAATGGCAGTTATGCAGAATTTGCCAAGGAATTTGTCAGGATGGTTTCAGCAGAGTTGAAAGTGAAGCAAAAATATGTGACTGAGAGCCTAGTTGAGAGGATTGATCAGCAAGATGCTCTTATAAGCTTGTTGGATCTAGAGTCCTCTCATGATGTTCGGTTGGTCTGGATACATGGAATGGGGGGTATTGGCAAGACGACACTTGCTAAGGCTGTTTTCAACCGACTCTGCAATCACTTTGACGGCTGCAGCTTCCTTCTAGATGTGCAAGAAACAACCGAGCGCAAGGGTATTGAACACTTGCAGAGACAAGTCTTGCAAGATCTTGGTGTTAAAGCAGCAGACATCACCATCACTGACGAGGATGATGGGATCCAGGAAATAAGCAAAAAGTTGCAGAAAAGAAAAGTTCTAGTTGTTCTGGATGATGTGCACGGCCACCGGGAGCATATTGGAAAACTAGCAAGAGAGGCTAGTTGGTTTGGAGTCGGAAGCAGGATTATTATTACCTCTCGGAGTAGAAAGGTTCCTGCATTTGAAGGTGGAACAGTCAAGATATTCGAAGCAAAACCAATGGAATTCAAAGAATCTCTCCTCCTTTTCAGTAGGCATGCCTTTGGGAAGGAGAGTCCGCCGCATGACGCCCTTGACCTTTCGGAGGAAGCCGTCAGAATTACCGCAGGGCTTCCCTTGGCTCTTGAAATAATAGGTTCAAATCTTCGAACAAGTGATCATGGCTGTTGGAATCAAACGATAGGTACCTTACAGAAAATACCGGCCAAGAAGGTCCAGGACAGGCTTAAGATATGTTATGATGCTTTAGACTGGGAAGTGAAGATGATATTCCTTGATATCGCATGTTTTTTCATTAATGAGAAGAAAACAAAAGCCATTTACATGTGGCAAGCCTGTGACTTTGAACCAGAGTTGGCAGTGCAAGAGCTTGTCGAGAATTGTTAATGTCACATGCTTACTATTTTATCTAGCGTTTCCTATCCGTACGGCCCTAGAATTGTTATTCTAGGCAGCCTTTCGCTTACCAGAACTTCTAGAGAGAGAAGCTCTGGAGGAAAATACTTGTATTGTTTTTCTAGTGTGTGTACAAATGAAGAGGTAAAACCCTTATATAGGCACTCGGCATTTAATGTACATCCAACTACTTCTACCATCTGCCGGTATAAATACAGTTATCTCAACCAAGGTTTTCAGAATCGCGATTCTACCTAAAATCAGTCGAGGGCCGTAAAATCGTAAATCGCGATTCGAATTGTGTAATTAAAAAAATAACATATATATATAGCATACTTTCCTAAGCAAAAAAAATCAATCCTTATTCATTCAAATAAAAATCACAAACTAATAAATCAACAATAAGTCATAAAATGATAAAATTCCTGGTGGTGTGGCTTAATAAGAAGTATTTCTATACTATGCCCTTTGCTCAACAAGTTTTATGTCGTTTCCCTGCAATAAATTTCAAAGTAGAGGTTAAACTGCTCATCTCTCTTTGACCAGTTCAGTTGTGCACAACTCTCTAACTTCCAGGTATGCAATATTTCTTTTGGGCGGCTGCTGGTGTCTATAGTTACTAATATCATACTAAATATGTCACCATATGTTGTAAGAGCCAAGAGCTCAATTAGGCAATAACTATAATGGCATAACCTGTTAATACCCTGAGTATATCCTTTAACAACAGTGGATACAAGTTGTATCAGAAATCGCCTGTTATCGATTGATAGTATCAATCAGAAATCAATTTGATACAGGTTCATACAACATTTCTTCCGAACAAGAAAGTGCAAGAAACTAGAAGTAAGATGATGGTATCACTGTATCAGAAATCCACATGATAAAATGAGCTTATTTATTGAGAAATAGGAGCGGATTGGGCCACAGATCCGACCAACCAGCGGATTCGCACCACACTCCTTCACCAGAGCCTCGCACTGAAGCTGCACCATAAGCTGCAATCCCATCATATACCCAATCCTCACGGCTCAGAGCCCTGGACCCCATCGAGGGGGCGAAGTCGTCTGGCGTCACAGGACCCATGGAGCCGAAGACGTCAGCGGCAGGGGAAGGGTAGGGATCATAGGCATCGTCCTGCTGCTTCTCCTTCTTGGGGGATTTGGGGCTTAGGGTTAGGGCAGTCCAGAGCTAGGATTGGGAGGCGAGAGACTCGTACTTGACAGCGGAGGCAAGGGTGGCTTGGCGGTGGTGGCTGGCGTGGTAGAGGGCGTCGCGGTTGGAGTTCTCGACGAAGTCCTCGTCGACGACCCCAGTGTCAATGATATCGTCAGCCTAGGAGCTGCATCGGGGGCAATAGAAGAAACCGTCGGAGCCGTCGGCGAAGCCCACGTTGCCGCAGGCCTCGCACATGATGTTCAGCGTGTCGCAACCTCCCTCCATCGGCGGTCGAAGCTTGGGCACTGGGCAGAGGCAGAGGCGCAGGGCAAGCAACTACGGAAGCGGAAGTCGGAGACTCGGAGACAAGGGTAGGTTAGGGCACAGAAATGTCGGAGAGAAAGAGAGTGCCGGAGAAGAAAGGGAAAAGGACCGGGGGGAATCTGTCGGGCTCAGGGCCAATGGGCTGGGCTTCGGTCCGACTCTGGCTTGCCTTTCGCCCGAGGGCTGGAATGAGGCCTGGGCTTCGCCCGAGTCTGGGCTGAATCCGAAATCGCAGAATCGGCCCGATTCCACGATTCCGCAATTCATGGCCCGATTCACTTCCAATTGTGCATTTTCCGATTCACCCTCCTGAATTGGAATCGTATGACTCTCTTTGAATCATAGAATCATAAGATTCTACGATTCGAATCACGATTCTGAAAATCATGATCTCAACTACCGACATTAATTACAGAAGAATCGGGAGACTTTTAGAAGATTCGGGGACCGAGGCTCTCTAGAAGACTACATTGCATGCATTCCTTGGCAAGCCTTAGCAACTTCGGTCTCCCTTGATCATCTTCGAGGTTAGAAGGGTCCGTCCGTAACACTAACATGGCAAATGGAATATGAGCTGTCATTTTTTCTCATAAAATCACAAAGTTTTATTTTATTCCCAGATTTACCAATTTTTTAATTTTTCATAAAATCGTAAACTTTTTGCTCCTTTATAGCTGGTGAACACTGAACGGCTGCTGCTCGTCACTCGGCTCGCAACTGAAGTAATGAAAGGATAAAAATTATGTTTGTTTTGTCCTAATGTTGCAGCATTTGCGTATTATGTTTGAATAGATTAAGCTTGTCTTCAGTGAATGTGAATAATTTTTCTGCACAATGGATGAGAAGAAAAGAATTTACAGAGATTGTTGTGATGCGAGTCACATGTCGTCTTTGGTTGAGTTTGTTCGGATAATTCTATTGCTTTCCGGTGGCAGGAGTCATCTTTTCATTCAGGCCAAAACACCAACCTGAGCTCATTGACTAGCAGCATCAGCTAGGATCTATGTCCACACCATGCAAATAGTCTTCCGCTTTGTTTAGTCAGCTTGTAAAAGTCATTAACCGCTCCGATTGAACAAAGGCCACCGGATATTGCATCACTCCGTTACTATTCAGTTATGCAACGCTAGGATAGTTTAAAAGTGAGTAGAGAGCAACAGACCAATGGAGATGGGGGGTAGATTTTTCATTTCATGTTTTCAACCTCGTCTATGATAACACAATTATCCTTAGAACTGGTCCAACTTTTGCCGACTTTGACCTAAACCCGGTCCTGGATCGTGTTCGGGTTACTATCTGTAGATTCATCATGGGTTTGAATCCTGTTATGGCTTCATGCTGAGATCTGATACAGCCTTCTTAACAATGAAGTGATGCGGCCAACAAGAGCCACTGGCAGACGATTGACAACTGACACGCCAAAATCAATTAGATCTTTCTAATATGATTATCGGCTAATGGACATGATAAAGGAATTGCAATGTGAGATATCGTGAAAAATCATGATGATAAACTATTCCAGCGTTTTTCGAATGTGCCAGTGCTATTAATATATGACAACATATACCCTGTTCTTGTAATGGACTTTAATGAAGTCGGTCCAATACATTGAATCTCTTTCCTGTGAATAAAGTTATCGTTTTCGGGTGCAGCATATGGGACACCAATCTCTTTGAATATGTGAATACTAAAAATTCCGACATACGTCGATTACACACGGTTCTTTAGTTAAGTTCCGAAATCTAGATGCATGAGAATTAATAGGTAGGGGATTTCTCCGATTCAAAATTCATTGTCCATAACTGGAAACAAGAGGCGAGGCCATATCTTAATGGTAGGATTCTCAATTTGTGTGGTAATAATTGGGATTTGATTCATTTCATTCATTTAGTCAGTCAAAGTCGACCGTGATCTCAACTACGTAACAGAAAAGTCATGTAGTAGCTTCATTCCTCCTCCTGCTACTTGTGTGTGTTCCGTCGGCTATAATAAATTTGGAGCAATTACTCGTTTTATGAGTAAATTATCGTAATTAAATTAGAAAGATATATTTTCTTTTTCAGTTACTTATAAATATAGATGTTTTGATCGACGACGTTCTTGTTTGGAGAATAGTAACAAACAAGATTTCATTGCATAAGTCCATTGGTTTAATAAATGTATTATATTTGGAATTTATTTCTAATTAATTGAAAATATTGTTTCTATATGGTTATATAAGCAATAAAGGCATTTCCTCCCTATTACCTTCCGTTTCTCAATTATCCTCTAAAAGTCATTCATCTTATTTCCGTAAATGTATTCATATCTTCTATTATTAATTATGATGACGTTTATTTGTTAAATTGGTTTGGGTGCAAATATAGACATTTTCTCCGATTCACTTCCTCAGCCGTTTCCCCTCTTAATTGCCATGTTTTATAAATTGTTCTTTTATGTTTCAATAGCTGGTCTTAAAACATCCAATAGGAAGGAATTGTTGTGTTTACAATAATTTTTCCTTATTTAATTGAATTTTAGTAAAATAACCTTTGACCATCTATTTTTTTTATTCCATAAATCTCTTTGGTGCATTGATTTCTCCCAGTAAACCGTCCCTTTGACACTCTCTATAAATAGTCATCATTTTCTTACTGCCGAAAAGAAAATCTAACGACATCACAGTGAGGGAGAGAAATAGAGAGACGGAGAAAATTAGAGAGATTATGAGAAAGTAGTAAGGTACTCACCCTATGTAAGTGTCGGATTTTCGAGCGAGTAGTGCAAGGTGAGTAATCTATCCTAAGTTAGTGTTTTTGAAATGGATGTATACGATCTTTTAAATTCATTGTCATGGCCATGTCGATGTCTTGAGGCACGCATGTATTTTGTTATGATGATTATCGATTTTGATCATATAAGTATGATATGTGATATGTTTCTGAACGAGGTTTCGGTTGATTCGTGAACCTTGGCTCTAAGAAGAGGCTAGGGATGATTAGTGTTATGTTTATTGTTATCTTTGGATATTGAACCCATGCGTAGACTTGGCTAGTGTAGGTGTGATTACTCCTTGGGTTGTCGAGCTCAATCCATTCCAAATTTCATGTTTTTCAGGTAAGTTCTCTTGGGGTGCTAATATTGAAGATGAGAGTGCGCAGTGGATTTAGTCTAAATTAGTCTAAACTCTAATAGATTAGAAATTATTTCTTCAAAAATAGAAATTAATTATTGAGAATTCTCACAGTTCATAAGAAAGTAATTCATTTTTAGAGATTATGAGTAATTACCATATTTTACCAAAAAAGAAATAATTACCATATGTAAATAAAACCCGTGTAACTCACGTGATTGAAAATCTATATGTAAGTAAAAAATAGCAAAACAAACTACGACTATAAAAAAAATTCATAAATTAAATATTATAGTGAATATGTTATACTAAATAAAAAATAGTAAAACAACCACAATTGTAATAAGTGTCCGTAATAAATATTCTCAATATTTTAATTAAACTAAATTTCATAATTTATATATTAGTAAAATTTACTTGGATGCATAAGTGGGTGCATAATAAATGCAATAGGATGTCTTAATAACTACAATTAAAAATCATGGAAAAAAGAAAATTTAAAAACGAAGAATAATTATAAAAATTATATAATATAGACACGTAAATTTAAGTATTTTAAATGAGACAAGATATACTATTAGAAAATATAATAATAAAAAATTTCAAGCTCAGGTTTCTATATTTGAAACAAATATATAAAATGATATCTTATATTATTAACACAAATATATTAACACAAAGCAAATTAAAGATAAGAATCAGTCACATAATTATTGTCACTAAATTTATTAAATTGATTAATTATTGAGAATTCTTACTTTTCATAAGAAAGTAATTCATCATTAGAGATTGTGAATAATTACCATATTTTGTCAAAAAAATAATTACCATATGTAAATAAAACCTGACTCACGGAATTGAAAATCAATAATTAAGTAAAAAATAGCAAACCAAACTACAACTATAGAAAAATTTCATAAACTAAGTATTATACTGAATATGTTATACTAAATAAAAAATAGTGAAACAACTACAATTGTAAATGCATAATAAATGAAATACAATGTATGGGTGGGTGCATAATAAATGCAATAGATTGTGTTACTAACTGCAATTAAAAATTATGAAAAAAAGAAAATTTATAAACAAAGATTAATAAAAAAATTATAACATCGACACCTAAATATCTTGCGAACTACAATTAGAAATTATGGAATACTAAAATTACAAAATAATATAATTTGAAACATCAAAATACTACTATAATACCATGATTTTATTGAAAGTAAGTAAAAATGAATCATTAAAGTCAATGAAATTTTACCGAAAAGGCTTATAATATTAAGAAATTCTAACTATGAACAAAAAAAATTGTATTGGACTTTTTCAATACTATTAGAACAATATATGCATTTTATATACGAAATTGATGATCATGTTTGAATATCAAAATTTATAATACGTCCCTTATTATGTTAGATAGTATAAAAACTTAAATACAATAAAAAAATCTATCTATCTGTCTATATATTTATAGTAAAACAAACTACACCAAATAGTAAATGTCTTTAATAAATGCTATCAACATATTATTGTAATTAATTTATATTAATAAAAATAAGTATATCTTACAACAAATTTCACATATTACCTATATACAAGTCCATATTTAGGATTGAAATATAAACTATTAAAAAATATACTATTAAAAAATTCACTTATTGAGAACATCACGATATACTATTAAAAAATATAATAAAAAAAATTACAAAATCAAGTTTCTATATTTGAAACAAATATGTATAATGATCTCGGATAATATTAACACAAAGTAAATTAAACATGAGAATCAACCACAAAATTATTGTCACTAAATTGATGAAATTACATATTAGACATTATTTCTTCAAAAATTGAAATCAATTATTGAGAATTCTTATGGCTCATAAGAAAGCAATTCATCTTTAGAAATTGTGAATAATTATCATATGTAAATAAAACCCGTGCAATGCACGAGATTGAAAATCTATATGTAAGTAAAATTAGTAAACCAAACTACGACTATGAAAACCTGAATTTCATAAATTAAATATTATAGTGAGTATGTTACACTAAATAAAAAATAGTAAAATAACTACAGTTGTAATAAATGTTCCCAATATTATAACTAAACTAAATTTCATAATTTAATAATTTATATTGGAAAATAGACTGCTCTTGTAATAAATGTTCGTAATAAATGTTCTTGATAATGTAAGAAAGCTAAATTTCATAATTTAATTCGAAACTTCATACTAAATAAAATAAATAAAATAATAATTAATAATATAATGATTTTTAAGGTACAATGAACAAGTCTTATAAAAACAAAGAACATATATTTGTGTTAATATATATGATAGTAATTTTTAAGATACAACCAATATTATATAGTGAAACTAACTACATTTTCTATTATATAAGGACATATTAAAGAGGATTAGAATACTCAATTTGCGTAAAATAAGAAAATAAAACTAATAAAAAATAAAGTATTGTAATTAATCATTTGACAAATAACAAAATCAAAGATTAGTTCAAAATTAGAAATGCAAAATTATTATTGTACTATTTAAGTTATTGTAATTTTTAATAAAAAATCTGAATAATTATTGTTTGAAATTTAAAATAAGTAATAATTATGAAATTTTATTAATCTTATAGAGAAATTAGAATTTCGAAATAAAACGAATATAAAAAATATATTAAAATGAACGGCAAAAGGACTAGTAATGCAACAATTCTATAGAAAAGTAATTATTTGAGGTAAAATATATAAGAATAATTAAAACACTAAAGTGCTTGATACCTTAACAAAATCCCAAAAGAAAATTTAAACTACCGACTCAATACCCTTGATGAAATATAAAAGAATAATTAACAACTAAAGTGATTGATACCTCAACAAATTAAACCCCAAAAGAAAATTTAAACTACCAACTCAAAACCCCTAACGAAATAAAAAAAAAAAACTATTCTTATGTAAAGAAGTCGCACATTAAGGGGTAGCAATTGAGGGTCGGATCCTCTGCCACTTAATCTCGAGCAGGTACCACATGTGACATTCGTCTCAAAATAAGAAATAGGAGAATGCCTTTCATACGGATCGTTGCTTGTTGTAGAATTGAAGCAACAGTAGACATATATATATATATATAGACAACCGAAAAGAGAGAATCCAAATTTGAGAAAATGAAACATAATATTTAAATTATATAGTAATATATATGTAATAACGTAATAAGCATGTATCCATTAACTATTATACATTTTGTTGCCATTTATATATTGACGACTTACGGGATAAGATATATATACATATACATATTTATTAAAATAACATCAAATATGAAAATTTACTATAACTAAGTCATATAGTTGGGCTAATTCTGTTGTGTATAATCCATATATTGGGCAATGTATATATAACCTATATATTCTATTGCATAATCTATATATGGGTCCGTTGTTACATTATATATGAATGACAATTCGATTTTTACCATATAAATATTTTCTTAAATAAAAGCTAATGTATATAGTCTACTGCATATTTTATTCTCTTGTATATATTCTGCTGGGATATATGCAAATATATAATATATATTCTATTGCATAATTATTGATAAAAAAAATTATATGGTAAAGCGAGACAGCTTGGTTTCTTATTTTCGGTTCGAATTTCCGGTAGGTTTCCGGCTTCTCCAGCCACCATGGCGGGTCATCAATCATCGGAAACTGCTCCAAATCTTCATGTAAATTGCATCTGGAGCTCAATTTCGGGCGACAAGGTAGGCAATGGAACTAAAAGCTGGACAAATCTGTTCGGATCTGGATGCTCTCAATCTCTGGTTTTTCATTCTCCTGTCGAAGTTGGTGGAAGGAAAATAGCTAAGCCACCAAGGGAAGTGATCGAAAGGGGGAAGAATCAATGGCAAAACTGCTTGATTGGCTGGTTCGTTGGCTCTACTCCTGATTTCAAGCAAGTTACCTCCACCGTTAATATGCTTTGGGAAAACACTGTGCGGGTATCTACAAGAGGTCAGCTCTATATTTTTAAATTCTCCGATGGAGAAACCCTTAATTGGGTGCTGGAATCAGGTCCGTGGCATGTGGGACATATACCATTGATTCTACAGAGATGGTGCACTGAGTTGTCGGTAGGTAAGGCTGATTTTCGGAAAATCCCGGTCTGGGTGATTTTGCGTAACATCCCTATGCACCTCTACGACTGCACAGGCATCAGTTATATTGCTAGTGTGGTGGGGAAGCCTCTATACATGGACAAGGGAACTGCTCAACAAACTCATTTGGACTTTGCTAAAGTATGTGTTGAGATCGATTTTGAGGATGAGATACCTGCAGAGATTATGCTAGATTGCGGTGATGATTTTGTAGTTGGAATCTCTGTGAGTATCCCATGGGTTCCTGAAAAGTGCTCGAAGTGTCGGGTGTTCGGGCACAATTGCTTACGGCAGCAACAATCTTCGCTACAAAGAGATATGCAGCAAAGACTACAAGCATCAGGTTCGGTGCTTCAACCCACCCAAAATATGATGGACCAACAAAACCAGCTTTACCGAAATCAGAGAGGCCTTGCAGAGGCATCATCGAGTATGTCTTTCCTCTCTATTGGTTCTACTTTCTATAGTAATTTTTGCAATCTATTCTAGACTATAAATTTCATATCTATATGAAGCAAGTTATATTCCATCTTTCTTTTGTAGTGCCTCTTTATTCCACTGCTCAGGCAGGCCAAGCGAATGGAGGTGACTGGCAAGAGGAGATTTATCAGAGGGTACACTGCAGGCTCACTCTTTTCACTTTATGTGTGTTGCCTGTTGTTATTGAAATGGAGAAGATGCTTTTCTTCATTTGAGGGGTTTTGGTGGAGTGCGACGCGTTAGTACAGTTTAATTTTGTGCCTGAATATATGAAAGGGAGGGCTGAGGGACTTCAAACAAGAAAAAGTAAATCATATAAGTTCGCAATTTTCTCATGAGTCTTTGGGGTGAGATGTCGTCTGTTAAAAGAGATTTAGCTTTGAGCATTATATCTAATATGTGCTAGTTCATTGACATTACTGTAATCTTGAGGAGTTCTCGCAAGTGCTTACTGGTGATTGTCGAAAGGTTCAGCAATTGATCATGTTATGATTTTTCTTGTGGCAGATCAAATCTTTGAAGGATTTTTATTTGCAAGACTTAAATGAGATGTACCAGAAAATTGCTACGAAGCTGCAGCAGGTACAGACACTTTGTATACTTTAGCTTATTTTGCTGGGCAAGGTGTACTCCTTAGGGTTAAAACTTTTGCGAGAAAGTTAACCCTATATAATTTTGACAACATAGTAATTTTATTTGGTCCTGGCAGCATGATTCTCTTCCTCAGCATCCGAGGTCGGAGCAGCTTGAAAAGCTGATACTCTTCAAAGTAATGTTGGAGCGCCTTATTGCTATGCTGCAAGTTCCCAAAAGTGAAATATATCCAGGCCTCAAGGAGAAGCTGCCCTCTTATGAGAAGCAGATAGTGCAATTCTTAAATACTAACAGGCCCAGAAGGCAGCAAGGGCAACTTCCACCGCATCATATGCCCTCAGTGCAGCCTCAACAGTGACAGCCTCACGTTGGTCAACAATATAAGGAAAATAAAGAACAGCTTTCTGCTTCCTCTGTAACATTAATTTCATTCCGAGTTCAGCTAGCATTTATTTCTTAGTTTATATAAAAAGAATCATGAAAGTTCAGAAAATTTGTCTTGTCCATCCCCCTAGATACAAGCTGCTATTTCTCAAGCCGGGACTCTTTCTTCTCGTTTTGATTTATGGTCGGAACACTACATTCTGCAAGCAAACATCTTCCCTGCCTTTTTTACATCAGTAATAATGTATTTTCTTCTTTCGGCAAACAAAATAAATAAATAAAACAAAACAACAATAAAAAGAAAAAAGAATGAGGCTCATGATTTACTTGCGAGCTCCCATTTTTTTCTCCATCTGCTGATTTGATAAACTTTTGTTTGGTCGTATTACTCCATATAGATTCTTGTAAAGATCGAATCTGATACAGGCGTGCAATCTTGTTCAGGCGAACCATGTCCTTAAGGAAGAGATCAGGGAAATAAACCAATGGCTTATAGACACAGTCGTCAATATTAGTGATGAGGACGTCGATCCAACTGCTGTGGCTGCTGTGGCAGAAGGGGTTGAGGCCTAGGGACCGATACGATGATTGGTTTAGGTAGGGTGGCCGGCCTACTACGGGCACCTGTAGGGATTAGTGCGTGAGACCGCGATCCACAAACTGACGCATGGGACTCACCCTTTACTTGGAATGAAGAGGGGAAAGATAGCATGTCACAAGAGCGAGGCGAGGTCTGGAACCCTACTGCGAGAGGGACGCCTCGTGAGCCGGGCTTCTAGAGATGAGGCCTTTTGGCGAAGCCAAGTCAATTTCGGGCCACCGAACCGTGCAACTGATGAGAAGGCCCTATGGAGTAAAGGGAAGCGTGTACATTGTCACACTCCCTGCCTTCCAAAGGTGCCTAGAGGACGGGCTAAGACATAAAACCGGAGAGAAGTTTCTCTTAGACAGAGTGAACGCGATTAATTAATTATTATTTTCCAGAACCAATCACAGAACATTGCTGTGCATTTTGGATCTGTTTTTCTTTATTATATTAATTAAATAAAACAAGCTAATCCTCAGTCAATATGTATTAGCTGAGCACATATCTCGAGGAAGTCAACTGCCAAGAGTGCTGAACCAATATAGTTTTCTGTACAATGGTCTCTTTGACTAGAATTTTCCTTAAATTTAGTATCTGAGTCGACATTGATGCATTAGAAGAGAGGAAGTAACGTGTTATATTCCCAGTTCAACGAAATAATAAAGCATTGTTAGGGGATCCAATTTGAATCACCTAAATCTTCATCAGTTTCATCTGAATTTGTATTGTTGCAGTCCATCGAAAAAATTGAAAGCACTGTTACAGCATATTCTCTCATCCCTCGTTTCTTCCTGTTTACAGGGCAAAGATAATGTTGAGATGCTTAGTCTTTCATCCAATGAACTCTCGGAGGATTGCGTCCTTACAAAACATGAATTGAAGAATTTCTACAATCTAAGATTCCAGAGTCTCTCTGGTCCGAATTTTTTGGGAGATATAGAGCATGAGCTCCCCAAGTTGACATGGCTTTCCTGGCATTCTTGTCCAGACGTATTTCAGGGAACTAATCTGAATTTGAAGAATCTACTCGTGCTTGACCTCCCAGAAAGTTCTGTCAGCGAAACTTGGACTGGATGGTGCTATATCGGGGTATAATTAGCTCGCACGTTTAGTACTTTTATACATTGTCTTGCAACTCTCTTCCCATTAATTTTCTGTTATATGGAATTCTGTTGTTTGGCAGATGTGCAAGGAGTTGAAAGTTCTAGACCTCAAGAGGTGCAACCAATTGACCAAAACGCCCGACCTATCGCTGTGCACAAAGTTGGAGAGACTAATACTCAAAGATTGCATTAACCTAGTCGAAATAGACCATTCCAAATCCAGCGGGCATTAATTTCTTAGTTTATATAAAAGAATCATGAAAGTTCAGAAAATTTGTCTTGTCCCTCCTCCTTGATACAAGCTGCTATTTCTCAAGCCGGGACTCTTTTCTTCTCGTTTTGATTTATGGTCTGAACACTACATTCTGCAAGCAAACAACTTCCCTGCCTTTGAACATCTCAAACTTCCCTTTTCTCTCCTTGTAAGGGAGTCGGATGGTTTTGGACCAGAGCTTGTACCTGCCTTTGTTACATCAGTAATAATGTATTTTCTTCTTTCGGCCAAAAAATATATTAAAAGAAAAACAAAACAAAACAAAAATAAAAACAAAAAAGATTGAGGCTCATGATTTACTTGCGAGCTTCCATTTTTTCTCTATCTGCTGATTTGATAAGCTTTTGTTTGGTCGTATTATTCCACATAGATTCTTGTTCAGGCGAACCACGTCCTTAAGGAAGAGATCAGGGAAATAAACAAACAGCTTATAGACGTAGTCGTCGATATTAGTGATGAGGACGTCGATCCAACTGCTGCAGCTGCAGTGGCAGAAGGGGGGGAGGGAGTTGTGGTTAGATGCTCTTTCAATGCTGTGTCTCTCAGCATTGGCTTGAAGTCACAGTACGGTTCTGCACAACTGATGGGCCACTAAAACTTTCAGGAGCAATTCCTTTATCTGTAGAATTGTCAAGAAATGTTCTTTATGTCGCTTGTTTGCATGCAGTCACCAATTGAACCCTTGCGGCTGCTTGTTCCCTCAAATTATCCGAACTGCTCTCCAGTACTCCTTGACAAGTTTCCTGTTGAAGTAAGGTGAGGGAATATTGCGTTCTTCATTCTCTGTGCATTCTCCATCTCTGAGTTGGAGGAAAAATCATGTCTGATACTTATTATTTATGTGAACATCAACTAAATATGTCCCTTTCCTTCATGGACTTGGGGGGAAAATGTTATTTTTACAGCAAAACAGTATGAAGATCTCTCGGCGAAGGCAAAGTCCAGGTTTATCATCTCCCTCTGCAGGCTCTCACAGCCCATGTCCCTCAAGGACATAGCAAGGACATGGGACAATTGTTCCCGAGCGGTCATTCTCGAGTATGCAGAGCAGAGCGGTGGAGGCAGCTTCAGCTCCAAGTACGGGATGGGGGAGAATATCCAAACTGCCACCTAATTATCCTCCTGCCTCTTGCAAAGGGAGCATTCCTGCGAGGTGTGCACCAGAATGTTGAAAATTCATATTAAGATATGAAATCCGGCTACATTTTCCAGGCTTTGTGTACTTTTGGTTGGCCTTTATTGTACCTTCATGGGGGGACAGTTTTCTCCTGCTATTTGTGCTTTATATTAAACATAGATGACTTGCCCCTCCTCGACCACTTTCATAGGCTCTTCTTGTCGAGGAATTTGACCTGGTCGCTGAGACCAAGGTTTGCCATAAGGACGGCCATCGTGGGTTGAGGAACTCCCAGCCTCACCAGAGCTGCTGGTGCACTCTCCCCAAGAGCAATGAACTGCTGCGAAGGTCAGCATCTACACCCATAACTCGCAGTTGGGCAACATCTTTGGGCGGAAGGCTTGAAGGTACGCCATATAATCGGACAGGGTCTTGCTGATTGTAAGACATGGGTGGTTGCTCTTTCTGAGACTGGACATGCAGTAGTAGCAGAGGTTTGGCGAGGTTCCAGGCAAAGAGACTAAGGTCGAAATCCGCTCCTCTGGTGAAACATTGTCAATTTTCAAGGCAATCATTCTTCTGGAGCATGTAATCGCCTCTTTCAGCTAATAAATTATTAGGGCATGACGATCGTATTCTTGTTCTCTTGACCGGGCTCTCGTCCTTGAGCTGCTCGAATACGAACCTGTGAGTTAACATCTGCAGAACCTGTAGACAATGAAGTATACAACCTGTGTACTTATGGAGATAGCAAGTAGATCAGACGGAGAATGATTCCTCGCTCAGTTTAGATGATGGTCGCCTTTGTGTACAGCACGATGAACCCAAGCTCAAGATATCTTGGTGTTAATGCAGCAGACATCACTGACGAGAGCGATGGGATCAAGATAATCAGCAAAAAGTTGCAGAACAGGAAAGTACTAGTTGTTCTCGATGATGTATACGACCCCGAGCAAATCGGGAAATTAGCAGGAGAGGCTGGTTGGTTTAGAGAGGGAAGCAGGATAATCATCACCTCCCGGAATAAAAATGCTCCTGTGTTTGAAGGAGGAAGAGTTGAGATATTCGAAGCAGAGCCGATGAAATTTGAAGAATCTCTCCTCCTTTTCAGCAGGCATGCCTTTGGGAAGGAGAATCCAGCTGAAGACTTCCACGGCCTTTCAGAGAAAGCCGTCAGAATTACAGGAGGGCTTCCCTTGGCTCTTGAAGTAGTAGGTTCAAAACTTCGAACAAGTGATCGTGGCCATTGGAATCATATAATAGGTACCTTACAGAAAATACCGGAAAAGAAGGTCGAAGACAGGCTTAAGATAGGTTATGATGCTTTACGCTTGGAAGTGAAGGAGATATTCCTTGATATCGCATGTTTTTTCATTAATGAGAAGAAAACAAAAGCGATGTACATGTGGCAAGCCTGTGACTTTGAACCAGAGTTGGCAGTGCAAGAGCTTGTCAATGCGTGCCTAGTAAAGCTCACAAATGAGAACAGGTTCTGGATGCATGATCAGCTGCGGGACCTTGGAAGAAAACTCATTCGTGATGAGAGGTTAAAGCACCACGGAAAGCCTTGCAGTAGAATATGGATGCATGAGGATGCTCTGAAAGTGCTGCAGGATGAAGAGGTAAAAAATTGTTTGTGATGAGTCGTTTTCTCACTCACGGTTGTTCTCTCATCCCTTGTTTCTTCCCGTTTACAGGGCAGAGAAAATGTTGAGATGCTTAGTCTTTTGTCTTGGACCTCGGAAGATTGCGTCCTTACAAAGCATGAATTGAAGAATTTCAATAATCTGAGATTTCTCAGTCTCATAAGATCGAAATTTTCAGGAGATCTAGAGCATGTCCTCCCCAAGTTGATATGGCTTTCTTGGCATTTTTGTCCTGGTGTATTTCAGGGAACTAATCTGCATTTGAAGAATCTAGTCGTGCTTGACCTCTCGGAAAGTTCCGTAAGCGAAACTTGGGCTGGATGGCGCCATATCGGGGTATAACTAGCTCGCCCTTTTAGTACTTTTTTTGTCTTGCAACTCTCTTCCCATTAATTTTCAGTTTTATGGAATTCTGTTGTTTGGCAGATGTGCAAGGAGTTGAAAGTTCTAGACCTCAGGAGGTGCGATCACTTGACCGAAACGCCCGACCTATCGATGTGCACAAAGTTGGAGAGACTAATACTCAAAGGTTGCATTAACCTAGCCCAAATAGACCATTCCGTAGGAAAGTTGAAATGCCTAAAGTATCTGAACGCCAGTGGCTGTATTCATATCAGAGAAATTCCGAGAGAAGTCTGCTGTTTGGATGGCCTCGTCGATATTGTCATGATAATGGAACAGAGCTTCAACTGCAGTTACAAGCTTCCGGACTCCATCGAGAGACTCGAGAGACTTCAGCGCCTGTGTGTGAGTTTGGGAAGGAGTAGACCTCCAAGCTCACTTGGAGATCTAAAATCATTGACTATGCTGGTCCTGTCACGGTCAGAGATTGCTGAACTACCTGAGTCCATTGGAGGACTTGTGAAACTTGAATTTCTGTCCTTATTCTACTGCAAAGATCTAAAGAAACTCCCAAATTCGATTGGCAGTCTGAAATCGCTGGTTGAGTTGAATATTTCAATGTCAGGAATCGTGGAACTGCCTGATGAGGTTGTGAATTTGCAGAAACTGAAAGTGATTGATATGAGAGGTTGTGATATTAGGAGGTTGCCAGATTTCCTCGGGAATTTGGAGAAGCTGGAAAGGTTGGATGTCTTCAGTTGCAATTTTTCGGAAGCTGTCCCATCAGCAATTAAGGGGATCACTTCCTCGCTAAAAGTCTCATCCTCAGCCTGGGACAAGAGTTGCTACAGATATTGGAAGCGCGAGTGGTTGGTGCAATCCATGGTAAGTTTCTCATCTCTTCTATCTCCCTCCTCAGGTTCCTTTTTCAAAGGATGAGGCATTGAATAATCAAAAGAACAAATGGCATAAAGCGTTGGAGATATCTAATGTTCATAAAACTAATGGGTATATGAATCTCTTGGACAGGATATGCAACTACCTCGTAGATTTCTTCTTATAGTAGTTCCTAAATATGTTAAACTTCCAAGCATTTATTTAGGTACAGATGTGAAATAGCATCTTTGCAATTGTATAGGTGATCACTGTTTCTCGACTCTATATAGCATAATAACAGGCAAATGTGTTTCTATTCTTGCCAAATTGTCAACAGGCTTAGGCAGTAGCGGTAGCAGCAGTTGCCAACAAGCGAAGCAGCAGCAGCAACAACTTCCAACACAGCTGCAGGCTCATCAGATGTCACAACTGCATCCGATGAATGAGATGAAAATAAGACCCGGCATGGGCGTTAAACCGGGAGTCTTTCAGCAGCACCATTCAGTAACAGGGCAACGGCCAGCTTATCCTTGCCAACAGCTGAAACTGGGATCTTCATTTCCCATCTTCTCCCCTCAGCTTCTGCAGGCTGTGTCCCCTCAGATTCCACAGCATTCTTCCCCACAGATCGATCAGCAGGATCTGCTAACATCTGTTACTAAAACTGGGACTCCTTTACAGTCTGCAAGTTCGCCTTTTGTAGTCCCATCTCCTTCGACTCCTCTGGCTCCATCCCCTATGCGCGCTGATTCAGAGAACTAGAAGCCTGCTTCTGGTATATCTTCTTGTAAAGATTGAATCTGATGCAGGCGTGCAATCTTGTGGAGGCGAACCATGTCCTTAAGGAAGAGATCAGGGAAATAAACCAACAGCTTATAGACATAATCGTCGATATTAGTGATGAGGACGTCGATCCAACTGCTGCAGCTGCTGTGGCAGAAGGGGGTGAGGGAGTTGTGGTTAGATGCTCTTTCAATGCTGTGTCTCTCAGCCCGGGCTTGAAGTCATAGTACGGTCTGCACAACTGGTGGGCTACTAAAACTTTCAGGAGCAATTCCTTTATCTGTAGAATTGTCAAGAAATGTTCTTTATGTGGCTTGTTTGTATGCAGTCACCGATTCAACCCTTGCGGCTGCTTGTTCCGTCAAATTACCTGAACTGCTCTCCAGTACTCCTTGACAAGTTTCCTGTTGAAGTAAGGTGAGGGAATATTGCGTTCTTCATTTTCTGTGCATTCTCCATCTCTGAGTTGGGGGAAAAAAATCATATCTGATACATATTATTTATGTGAACATCAACTAAATATGCCCCTTTCCTTCGAGGACTTGGGGGGAAAAATGTTATTTTTACAGCAAAGAGTATGAAGATCTCTCAGCGAAGGCAAAGTCCAGGTTTAGCATCTCCCTCCGCAGGCTCTCACAGCTCATGTCCCTCAAGGACATAGCAAGGACATGGGACAATTGTTCCCGAGCTGTCATTCTCGAGTATGCAGAGCAGAGCGGTGGAGGCAGCTTCAGCTCCAAGTACGGGACGTGGGAGAATATCCAAACTGCCACCTAATTATCCTCCTTCATCTTGCAAAGGGAGCATTCCCGCGGGGTGTGCACCAGAATGTTGAAAATTGCTCATGTTGTGAGCCTGGTGGGCGTGGGGTTTTCCGGATGGATTCTTTTTCGTGTGAGGAGGTATAGAAAGTCTTGTAGATGTATATCTTGAACAGTATTAAGGTATGAAATCCGGCTACATTTTCCCGGCTCTGTGTACTTTTGGTTGGCCTTTATTGTACATTCATTGGGGGACAGTTTTCTGCTTCTATTTATGCTTTATATTAAACATAGATGATTTGCCCATCCTCGACCACTTCCATAGGCTCTTCTTGTCGAGGAATTTGACCTGGTCCTGAGACCAAGGTTTGCCATAAGGACAGCCACCGTGGGTTGAGGAACTCCCAGCCTCACCGGCGCTGCTGGTGCACTCTCCCCAAGAGCAGTGAACTGCCGCGAAGGTCAGCATTTACACCCATAACTCGCAGTTGGGCAACATCTTCAGGCGGAAGGCTTGAAGGTACGCCATATAATCGGACAGGGTCTTGCTGATTGTAAGACATGGGTGGTTGCTCTTTCTGAGACTGGACATGCAGTAGAAGCAAAGGTTTGGCGAGGTTCCAGGCAAAGAGACTACGGTCGAAATCCGCTCCTCCGGTGAAACATTGCCTCAACCGGGCTCTCGTCCTTGAGCTGCTCGAATATGAACCTGTGAGTTAACATCTGCAGAACTTGTAGACGATGAAGTATACGACCGGTGTGCTTATGGAGATAGCAAGTAGCTCAGACGGAGAATGATTCATCGCTTAGTTTAGATGATGGTCGCCTTTGTGTACAGCACGATGAACCCAAGCTCAACCTCCGCCGGCTCAAAGACTGAGTTCTTAAACACCATGATCTCGTGGAGGCGCTTTCAAGGTTGATCTCCTTACCTCAGGCCGCTCCACCCTCAAGAAGTTCTTCTCGTCAAATATTCCATTTAGCTTCGTGGATTCGGGAATTCATATCCCGTCTCCGTAATTGATCGTCCCGAGGATGAGCATGAGGAGGGACAGCAGCTGAAGTGCTCACCGCTCCTAGTCCCTGACGAGGATGTGCATGGAGGCTAGATCTGCTAAATGTTCCTGAGCTACACGTCTCCAACAGGGTCACTCGGCTCGCAACTGAAGTAATGAAGGGATAAAAATTATGTTTCTGTTTTCCTAATGTTGCAGCAATTACTCACTAATTATGTTTGAATAGACTAAGCTTGTCGTTGGTGAATGTTAATTATTTTCTGTTCAATGGATGAGAAGAAAGAATTTATAGAGAATGTCGTGATACAAGTCACATGTTCGTTTTTGGTTGAGTTTGTTCAGATAATTCTGTTAGTTCCGGAGGCAGGACTCAAATCCGTTCATTCAGGCCCAAACAGCAACATGACCGAGCAATTCCCCACCTCGTGTGAGCTCATTGACTAGCATCTATGTCCACACCTCGCAGATCGTCTTCGGTTTTTGTTTCTCGATCCTGAGCCTCTGTCACAAGCAGGGGCGGAGCCAAGATTTTTATTAAGGGGGGCAAACTTAAACTTTTGAGGCAAAATTTTAAAATTTCAAAGTTTAAGGGGCAAAGTACTAATTTTATATAAAAAAATTCATATTTTTGAATCAAAATTTTAAAATTTCAAAGTTCAGGGGGACAATTGCCCCCCTGTTCCTTCATTGGCTCCGCCCCTAGTCACAAGCGACTGCAGTAGTTTAGCCCGCCTGTAAAAGTCATTCAAGATTAGCATTCAGTCTTTCCCTTCCACATCGATTGAACAAAGGCCACAAGATATTGCCTTGCTCCATTATAATCCGCTCATGCAACGTTTAGGCCCAGTCAAATTAATTGAATAGAGAGCCACTGACCAATCGATTGTAGATTGTTCCCTTCCTTGTTCTCAACCTTACGTACAATAACCTTTTCGTTCTTTAAACTGCACCAAGATGGCCGAGTTTGACCTAACCCCGGTTTTGGATTGTGCTCAGGTTACTCTGTAAATTAATTATGGGTTCGGAACCTGTTATGGCTTCATGTTGACATCCGATACAGCCTTCTTAATAATGAAGTGATGACGCGCAGAGCCATTGACAGAAGATTAATTAACATTAATCATAATCTCCAGAGGGATTGCTACGCTGGTTCCAGCCTTTTATTCAAAAAAAAAACAGAATCTTCCACATCCAAAGGCGATTGGCCGGCATGTGAATCATAATCTCATCGAGAACGCGGTCTGAGATGGAAAAAGTTCCATTTCCTCCATCTTCATTTTCATGGACAAAAGCAAAAGCAGATGCCCAATGTTTTACTATTCTAGCCAAATTGTCAACAGGCTTAGACTGTGAACTGAAACTTCTTGACTTTGTTATTCACTATTTCCTTGCCTCTGTTGGTAAAAATGATTAAGAATCTTGTAGAGGTCTAAGCTAACTGAATTTATTCCTTGTAGGATCTGAGTTTGAATGAGAGTTGGGCTTATGCTCTGCACCGTCGGGTAAGAAATCTTTTCTCCTGGGTTAAGCTGCTTTCTCGTTTGTATTTTTTATTTTCTTCCAATCTAATTGTCCATCGCTTCATGCTACACATCTTTTCAAAATGTCAAAGGACTAACTAATGGTACTACTCTACTCCCATATTTTTGAGTTCGTGCTCAATCATGAAATGAAAGATATATATATCTTTGATAAGTTAAATAAATGATGTTAGCTACCATTTTTAGGTAGTTTATTTAATTTAATTGCTGTTATTTGTAACTCAGCCACACAATGATTATGTTTTTCTATAGTTTGCAAAAATTACTGTTTTTCTTTCGGCTAGAATGAAACGTTTCTTAGTCTAGGATGTTGAAGTTTTAATCTAGCTATATGATGTTTAATCTCTAGTGGAATGATGCCTTAACATATTGCTACGTCAGTTGCAGGACCAGGAAAAGAAGCTGGCAGAGCATTACGAGCAGGAAGCAATGCGTTTGTTAAGGGCGCTACAGAGCTACTGACAATGGAAGTTGAAACTTAACGAACGTGTTTGTTTAGTGTACTTGCTAATCTGTACTTGTTCTATGTCTTCTTTGTGATTTGTCATCATCTCTAGTTGTTCTATGTACTTTCCTCCTCTGCCGGCCACAGACCACCCTGAAGCCCAAGATCGTCTTCTTCATTGGGAATGGTTTCCGCGGTCCGCTCTTCCACGAGCTCATCCTGAGGAACCCCAACGTCCTGAAGCGGACGGTGAAGACCTACCTCGAGTCTATCTTCCATTTCCTCCAGACGTACACCCTGAGGCAGAATATCGAGTTCTGCTTGAGCGAGGGGGTGACCCCTGATGGTGTCTCGAAGTTCATGGTGAATCAGCCCAGGGCAGCTGTTCAGACCCCCGAGAGGATGGTTAGCGCAGTGGAGTTGGTTAAGCGAATGGGCATCGAGCCAAAGTCCGGGATGTTCATCCATGCGCTGCTACGGATTATGCTCAGCATGAATGAAGCAAACTGGAACCATAAAGTCGAGGTCTTGAAGAGCCTGAGGTGGTCCTAGGAGGATGTCCATTCAACGTTTAGGAAGAACCCGACCTGCCTCAGTTTATCCGAGGCGAAGATTTGGGAAGTGATGGACTTCTACTTGAACAACGCGAAGATTGACTGGAGATTATTATTAAGTACCCGAAGTTTCTTTGTCATGGGTTGGCTAGGCTTCGCCAGAGGCAAAGGGTTCTTGAGATCCTATTATCAAAAGGTTTGCTTCAGGTGGAAAAGTCGAATGGCTGGATATATACTCTGCCTGAGAAGTGTTTCTTGAGGAAGGATATCGTTAAGAACTTGAACGAAATCCCCGACTTGATGGAGATTTATAGAGGTTCCTCCGACAAAGAGAAGGGCACGAGGAAAAAGAAGCGGGAGTCGAAGATTGCTTGAATCGCAGAGAAGTAATGTTGTTTACTTGCAATTTGCCTGGAACTTTAATTGAGATGTTCTTTGGGATAGATAGGCCGTTCTGTTTGCTGACATCGGATTTAATTTTATGGATTTTGCTAATGGTAACATGACTGCTACCTAGGTGAAAAAGAAGGGGATGAAGCGAGCGTTGTCTATCCCTTTTTTAATTTTGTAGATGAGTTAATATTGATTGCATGAGAAGGATATCGGCAAACATCACATTGAGCGAGTAATTTTCTGAAAATTAAAGCTTTGTTTTTCTTGTTGACGGGAGATGTTTTCCATTGATTCGGCTAATTTATGCCAAAAGAATTTCCCGGCCTAAATCTTGGCCTCTGAGCTTGTTCAGTTATTCTCTGTGGTGTCATGATGAGCTCGAATCCTGTCACTGATGGCTTCATGCTAAGATCTGATACAACCTTGTTAATTAACAATGAAATGATGAGGCTAATAAGAGCAATTTGCAGACAAGCGGAATCAATTAAAAGTCACTCCGTAAATGTTCCTTTAAGCATAATCTGTTACGAGTCTCATGCAGCAAATTGACCTCCCAAATTATGGGCCCAGTGACATGATACCACCTACACTGTAGAGAACAATGGCCGGTAAAGCTTAATTTACACGAAGTCGTGGAGCAAATGGGCTCCTCGACATCTCTTGATTCTCGTGTTCACTGTTGGGATGATTGCATACTGTTACATAACATGTGCTTTGGTGCCTGGCAGTCTGAAGGGATAAAACCATTCGATGGGGATATTATTAAAGCTGCAAACCTCGCTTAACAGGACTACGGTTCAGCCCTTGTGAGCAAATCCCATGCACGCAAGTCGCTTTTGTACTAAGACGAGCTGATTGTAAAGACTGTGGTCGGGTTAACCTACTGCTTGCTCATGATCAACTTATAAGTCAGCTGCATCAGCTTGATCTCCTCCATATGCTTATCTGTGGATTTCTCCATTATTATGCATAATAATCCTTCTGTTCGGCCCGACTCAGAGGTTATCATCAGTCGTTGATTACAAGAGCTCTTGCATTGAAGATATGCAGTGTTCAGGCTCTTCTTCTGACGAGAAAGATGAATTCTCACCTGCACTTTGAGACGATCGTAAGCTGCAAAGTTCTCTTTGGTCATCAAGTATGAGCCAGCCACGAAATGGTGTGGGAGATGGTGAAGCAAGGTGTTTTTGGATCCACATGTTCACGTACGTTGTATAGCAGTCCCCGCAGCGAGGAGTAAAAGCTCATGCAGGGTAGGGCGGGGAGTTTCTCATACGCATCACTGCTCTGCTCAGCAAAAAAGTGCAAGTTTAATCCTGAAAACGGAAAAGAAAGAAGATTCTACTGATGATCTTTGGGACAGAACAAGAGAAATAGGAAACTGGTGAACATTAGAAAGTGAGGCTTATCATACTTGTTAAATTCTCTTCTCTTCTGCGCAGTGCCATAGTCAGTAATATGAATCTGTTCCTTTCAAATGAGGTTTGTAAAGAAATAGGAAGGTTCATATATTTTAACAATAAAACACAATAAAATGATTAATGACTAACATAAAACTAAAAAATCAGTTTGATGCATGGCACATGTTTATCGCTTAAAATCAATAATTTTTGGATTTCATTCTGGCTCGTGAGATTTTTTGTGCCTCTTTTGTTTCCTTTGTCTTTATAATCAATAATAATAATAATAAAAAAGACAGACACAAAAGCAGAGAGAAGTTTCTTTTAGACAATGGGAACATGATTAATTAATTATTTGCCAGAACCAATCACAGAACATTACGGTGCAAGATGATTCTTTTATATCTGTTTGTTTTTTATTATATTATATTTAATTATTGGAATCAAACAAGATGATTCTTGGATGGGCGGTGACGGGGAAGCTAGCCCAACGGATTTGTAGTAAACGTTGGCGTATGCTATAACTGTCCCAGGTCGCACCTGGATTTTCCAAAAAGAATAAATAAATAAACAAAAGTGGAAGTCTATATCAACCAACAAAGAAAGGTTTTTCCCTTGTCCAACAACTTGTACTATTATAATTGTTCTTTCTTGTTATTACGATGCTCTTTCGGCCAGTGGTTTTTTTTTTTTTTTTGTAACCACTTAGGAGAGAACATCGACAGATGGCTCCGAAAAAGGAATAGAACACAAATCTCCGGAAAGCATCGTCATATAGACATATAGCTATATAGCTAAATATGTCTATATATAGCTATTGAGAAGAAATCCAACACAAACCTCAGCCAGTGTGTTTTCTTTGACCACTGATAGACTGAGGGATCGGACGATGGCTCCAAACAGGAATAACAACACATCATCACCACCACCATCTTACCAGGTCTTCCTGAGCTTCAGAGGACCCGACACCCGTCAGGGTTTCACGGATGTCCTTTACCATACTCTTGTAGATGCCGGGATTCGTGTCTTTAGAGACAACGAGGAGATCCGTAAAGGCGAGTACATCGGCGAGGAGATCCTGCGAGCCATTGAGGACTCCAGGATCTTCGTGCCCATCTTCTCTAGGACCTATGCTAGCAGTAAGTGGTGCCTCATTGAGCTCGCGAAGATGGTGGAGTCCAAGGAGTATAGCCACAATAAAAAGATCCTGCCCATTTTCTATGACGTGGGCGTCAATGATGTCAAGCTTAAGACGGAGTTGTACACTGGAGCTCTGTTGATACACAAGGAGAAGTTCAGTACCGACATAGTGCACCAGTGGGAGGAGGCTCTTCGAGACGCCGGAAAAATCAAGGGATGGGCACTGAAGGATAAAGGGTAAACGGCTCATTGAACCTTTTATTCTTCACACTTTCTTATCGTTTTCTGGCCTTCTAGACTATCTGCCATCATATGTACTAAACACGGTATGTATTCATGTGCATCAATGGCAGTTTTGCAGAATTTGCCAAGGAATTTGTCAGGGAGGTTTCGGCAGAGTTGAAAGTGAAACAAAAATATGTGACTGGGAGCCTAGTAGAGAGGATTGATCTGCAAGATGCTCTCACAATGTTGCTGGACGTAGACTCCTCTCTTGATGTTCGGTTAGTCTGGATACATGGAATGGGGGGTATCGGCAAGACTACACTTGCCAAGGATGTTTTCAACCGACTCTGCAATCACTTCAAACACTGCAGCTTCCTTCTAGATGTGCAAGAAACAACCAAGCGCAAGGGTATTGAACACTTGCAGAGACAACTCCTGCAAGATCTTGGTGTTAAAGCAGCAGACATAACTGACGAGAACGATGGGATCCAGATAATCAGCGAAAAGTTGCAGAACAGAAAAGTTCTAGTAGTTCTTGATGATGTGCACGACCACCAGGAGCATATTGGAAAACTAGCAAGAGAGGCTAGTTGGTTTGGAGTCGGAAGCAGGATTATTATCACCTCTCGGAGTAGAAGGGTTCCTGCATTTGAAGGTGGAACAGTCAAGATATTCGAAGCAAAGCCAATGGAATTCGAAGAATCTCTCCTCCTTTTCAGTAGGCATGCCTTTGGGAAGGAGAGTCCGCCGCATGACTCCCTTGACCTTTCAAAGGAAGCTGTCAGAATTACCGGAGGGCTTCCCTTAGCTCTTGAAGTAATAGGTTCAAAACTTCGAACAAGTGATCGTGGCCATTGGAATCATATGATAGGCACCTTACAGAAAATACCGGCCAGGAAGGTCCAGGACAGGCTTAAAATATGTTATGATGCTTTAGACTGGGAAGTGAAGGAGATATTCCTAGATATCGCATGTTTTTTCATTAATGAGGAGAAAACAAAAGCGATTTACATGTGGCAAGCCTGTGACTTTGAACCAGAGTTGGCAGTACAAGAGCTTGTCGATGCGTCCTTAGTAAAGCTCACAGATGAGAACAAGTTCCGGATGCATGATCAGCTGCGGGACCTTGGAAGAAAACTCGTTCGAGATGAGAGGTTAAAGCACCATGGAAAGCCTTGCAGTAGAATATGGATGCATGAGGATGCTCTGAAAGTGCTGCACGATGAAGAGGTAAAAAAATTGTTTGTGATGAGACACATTTTCATTCACGGTTGTTCTCTCATCCCTTGTTTCTTCCTCATTACAGGGCAGAGAAAAAGTTGAGATGCTTAGTCTTTCGTCCAAAGGACCCTCGGAAGATTGCGTCCTTACAAAACATGAATTGAAGAATTTCAATAATCTAAGATTTCTCAGTCTCATAAGATCGAAATTTTCGGGAGATCTAGAGCATATCCTCCCCAAGTTGATATGGCTTTCTTGGCATTCTTGTCCTGGCGTATTTGAGGGAACTAATCTATATTTGAAGAATCTAGTCGTGCTTGACCTCTCAGAAAGTTCTGTAAGCGAAACTTGGACTGGATGGCGCCATATCGGGGTACAAGTGGCTCGCACGTTTTGTACTTTTATACATTATCTTGCAACTCTCTTCCCATTAATTTTCAGTTATATGGAATTCTGTTGTTTGGCAGATGTGCAAGGAGTTGAAAGTTCTAGACCTCAAGAGGTGCGACCTCTTGATCAAAACGCCCAACCTATCGATGTGCACAAAGTTGGAGAGACTAATACTGAAAGGTTGCATTAACCTTGTCGAAATAGACCATTCTGTAGGAAAGTTGAAATGTCTAAAGTATCTGAATGCCAGTGGTTGTAGTAATCTCAGAGAAATTCCGAGAGAAGTATGCTGTTTGGATGGCCTCGTCGATATTGTGATGACAATGGAAGGCAGCTTCAAGGACAGCAACAAGCTTCCAGACTCCATCGGGAGACTCTCGAGACTTCAGCGCCTGCGTGTGAGTTTGGGAAGGAGTAGACCTCCAAGCTCACTTGGAGATCTAAAATCACTGACTATGCTGGTCCTGTCATGGTCAAGGATGACTGGACTACCTGAGTCCATTGGAGGACTGGTGAAACTTGAGTTTCTGTCATTATTCTTCTGTGGAGGAGTAAAGGAGCTCCCAGCTTCGATCAGGAATCTGAAATCACTAGCTGAGTTGAACATTTCAAAGTCAGGAATCACTCAACTGCCCGATGCGGTCGGGAATTTGCAGAAACTGAAAGTGATTGATATGAGAGGTTGTGTTATTAGGAGATTGCCAGATTTCCTGGGGAATTTGGAGAAGCTGGAAAGGTTGGATATCTTCGGTTGCAATTATTTGCAAGATATCCCATCAGCAATTAAGGGGATCACTTCCTTGCTAGAAGTCTCACCCTCAGCCTGGGACAAGAGTTGTGAAAGGTATTGGAAACTGCGGGTACAGTTGCGGAAATGGGGGGTAAGTCCCTTCTCAGGTTTCCCTTTCTGAAAGGACGAGGCATTGAATAATCAAAAGAACAAATGGCATAAAGCGTTGGAGATATCTAATGTTCATAAAACTAACGGAGGGTAAGTTTTTCTTCTTTTCTACATTGTAATATGTAATATCTTGTCGGGTTAGGTTTTTATCGAGCTTTAATAGGCCCAAGGACCCACCTTTATGAGGGTTAATTTTTTCAGCAAAACAGCAGAGAAAAAAAGGCAGCGGTGACGGTTTCAGAACAGAACAGAAATAGCGGCAGAACAGACAGAATACAGAGAACAGAGCAGTTTTTTCCTGTGCGACCAGAGCTAGATCAACCCTCAATTGGGATGTCAAACGAACTCCGATCGGGATGAAACTTTGGCAACAGCTTTATCACACGTGGGGCTCTGTTCTGAACGGTCAGAATTTCTATTTGCGCTCTGTAGGTGCAGTTTCAGCTGACTTTGTAATTCACTTGTCGTGGGTGAAGAATTTCGGTGTTTGAGTGATCCTAGAGAGTGTGTCTCTTAAGTCTGGTGGTCCAAGAGTTTACCCTTGATGAAAAACATTGTGTAATCTTCATTGATAGTGCATCGTTGATTTGGAGTTGGTCCCGTAATTTTTCCTCACATCAGAGTTTTCAACGTAAAAATTCTCGGTGTTTTTCTTTATTGCTTGTTGGTTAATTTGATTGGTTCCTATCTCGATTACACTAGTAGTGGAGGAATGTTAATCTGTGTTGTTTTTCGCCTGAGCACACCCTTCCAACATATCTCTTGGATTTAGCTGTTTGCTTCGAGTGTATTTTTTGTTTTCTTCTAATCAAATTGTCCATCGTTTCAGGCTGCAAGTCTTTTCGAAATGGCAGGGACAAACTAATGGTACTACTCTACTCCCATATCTTTGAGTTTGTGCTCAATCATGAAATGAATGATACATATATATATATATACACTTGATAGGTTAAATGAATGATATTAGCTATCCTTTTTAGGTAGTTTATTAAATTTAATTGCTGTCATTATTAACTCAGCCATACAAGGATTATGTTTTTTTCTATAATTTGCAAAAATTGTTGTTTTTCTTTCGGCTCATTTCATTTCTCATAAATTGGGGCCGCCCATTATCCTCCAACACTAGAAGTCTAGACGTTCATTTTATATCCCACCGGATCAACGGTTTAGGTTTCCCTTTTCGTATCCCGTCGAATCATGGGTCTAGGCGCCTTTTCTATATCATGCCGGATCAGTGGTCCCATGTCTATAAATAACATCACCGCACCACAATTAGCCAAAATCATTTATAGTAAATTATCAAGATCCTCATACACTCTTCCCTTGACTTATCTGATTCAAACCAGCATTAATATAATTAATTTAATATTTAGCCTTATTCTATAGTGGAATAAAAATACTCACAAAAACCCTCCAAAATGATAACTCAACGAGTCGAGCCTTCTGAGTGTATAGTCTGGTCTCCTCGGCTCCTATAAATTACAAACATAGTTAGAAAATCAAGTATATATATATATATATGCTTATATATTTCCAACTTAATCCGTCCATGGATTTCTCATGATGAAATTCAACTTAACAAAGATAATTCACACCAAAATAGAAAATCTCAACCCAATCAAGATTAGTGCAAGGCAGCAAACCGACTCTTTAAATCGAAGTTTCCATTCTAGCCATCTCCATTCTCCATGACCTTAAAATTCTAAATCAGAATTTCCTCAAAGTTCAAAACTTACTGAATCAGTTACTAGCAAAGCGGTACCCAAATAAGAAAAGGAAGTTCTAATTTACGAACTAATAAAGCAGTTGAACAACAAAAGGAAAAACAAATCCAAATGTAAACCCCATATAATTAGTTTCCCCTGTTCATTAGGCTACGACTCAAGAACCGTAACTAACTACAACCTTGAACTTTGTCAATTCAATATTTTACCTAATCACGACCTCAATTTATCACAAGAAATACATATAGGCAAAGCAAAGCTTAAACAGTATAAATAATACAATTAATCTCACATGCCTAAGCATATCAGTTAATTTACCCAATTATAAGCTTAACCTCTTCCTCTCGGGTGCTCCCCCATTTCCCAAATCATATAAGGAAGAATACATCGAAGGATATAAACTCAACCCCAAGGAAAATTTGAAAATTATCAATACACCCAAACTAATTAGTAATCTAACATCTATGGCTCTTTGTTACAGTCCCTGCTTACTAGGCTTCATCAAACCTTAACCAAGCTACCACTACTGACTTCAACATTTTAGTAAATGAACTAATTCTTTTTCCTAATTCATCAAGGAAAGAACACGATTAGGGAATAAAAAAAAGAACCTCAACACAAGCACAAGAGCAACTGTGGAATCAATTGCATACCCAAATAGCTTGTTATATACTATAAGGCAAGCTAAACTCCTCCGCCCAAATCGGTGTCCAGTTCAGTACTTGCCCGACTCTATTCTGCAATATCCCTCTCTGCCGAATTCTTCCTTTGTTCTCTCTCTCTCTCTGTTTTCTTCTTCGTCTCCCCCAACCAAAAACAAAGTAAACAAAGAAAGAAATGAAATGAAATGCATGGCGGTAGAGAAGGATCGTCTCGAGAAATCTTTGGGCCATGTGGATCTCATGCCATGCTCCAGCACATAAAAGTATATTATATATAATATATATATATATATATATAAGCATATCTAAGTATACGTGTACATATGCATGTTGGTGACCAATCTGTCAGGTCTCACAAAGAAGCCATCAGTAACAGGATTCGAGCCCATCGTGACACCACAGAGAATAACTGAACCAGGTCAGAGGCCAAGATTTAGGCTGAAAAATTCTTCTGGCATAAATTACCCGAATCAATGGAAAACATCTCCCATCAACCAGAAAAGCAAAGCTTTTATTTTCAGAAAATGACTCGCCCAATGTGATGTTTGCCGATATCCTTCTCGTGTAATCAATATTAACTCATCTAAAAAATTTAAAAAGGGATAGACAATGCCACAAAAACCTGTATATGTACCTAGCATTCCAGATATATGATTTTGTAAGTAAACCTTCCACCAAATTGGGACGACAGACAACCCTCGCTTCATCCCCTTCTTTTCGCCTAGGTAGCGGTCATGTTACCATTAGCAAAATCGATAAAACTAAATCCGATGTCAGCAAACAGAACGGCCTATCTATCCCAAAGAACATCTCAATTAAAGTTCCAGGCAAATTGCAAGTAAACAACATTACTTCTCCGCGAATCAAACTGTTTATCATTTCAGGCCTTCTAGACTTTCTACTATTATATGTACTAAACACAATCCTTATTCATGTATATCAATGGTAGACATGCATAATTTGCTAAGGAATTCGTCAGGAAGGTTTCGGTGGAGCTGAAAGTGAAAAAAAAAATACGTGACTGGGAGCCTAGTTGAGAGGATTGATGAGCAAGATGCTCTTATAAGCTTGTTGGATCTAAAGTCCTCTCATGATGTTCGGTTGGTCTGGATCCATGGAATGGGGGCTATCCGTAAGACAACACTTGCCAAGGCTGTTTTCAACCGACTCTGTGATCACTTCGACGGCCGCTGCTTTCTTCTAGACGTGCGAGAAACAACCAAGTGCAAAGGTATTGAACATTTGCAGAGACAACTGTTGCAAGATCTTGGTGTTAAATCAGCAGACATCACCGACAGCAATTGTTTAAAAAGGATCCCAGTAGCAATCGAGGACCTTTCTTCCTCGGTACTCACATCCAATACTTGGAAGGTGGAACTTGAAGGTCTCTACTGGTCGAGAATTGATAGGTACGAAACATGGAATTCTCTTACCTATTATTCAATAAAGAGAAGATTACCAATTCAAAAGGTGGGACTTGAAGGAATAAGATTAACATCTCTCCCTCCAAATCCTCTCCTCCATTCAATTGTAGTTGTTTGCACGCGAGGACGGGGTTGACGATATTAATCTTACATGGAAAAGATGAATATGTTAGTACTCAAGTCTCACATAAACTAATGGATATTGATTCATCTTTTACATGAATGATTAATATCCTCAACGGTAGCATTATAGTTTTTAAGTAGACGCGTTTCTCGATTACTGTGACTATAATTCTCCTAAGTGCCTTATGTTTATCATTGTATGTTAACTTTGGTGATTGAGGATTAGGACAGCCTGTAACGAGAGGATTACTATTAGCACATGAGGAGTGAGTTGGATATAAATACGTAGAGTGAAAGAATTTTACGATCATTCATTTAAGATTTTCTTATTACATATATAGATATATATCTCCGTGACATCAAATTGAGAAGAGAATATGTTTCATCCTTTTCAATTCCTGATGCAGTGTCAGTGTATGGTCAGAAGAGAATTGGCCGCAGTACGTGTTGACGAACTGGCCTCATGACAATGATACCTAGAGAAGAAGAAGAGAACTGGCCGAGTCTCCGCTTGCAGCCCGTAGCTGGAGGTCGAGGAAAATACATTCAGGCCTAATGGACGCGAAGCCCAAAATACGGGCAGCTCAGCGAGCATATTGTCGGACAGCAGGACAATGCATCGAGCTACCCAGCAGGTCCGACAGTAAGAATTAAATTTGGGACCAGACTGAAACCGCGTGATATTTTAAGTCGTCACAACTTCTAAGCCGGAATAGACTAAAACCGTGTTAATTTAATTAGTTTTCTGCACTTGTATTGTTACAGTCAAACAAAAATTAAGGAGACAAGATCAATCATATACTGTCGGCCTCGCTTGAGCACATTCACATACCGCTAGCACGAGTTAGCAGGTACCCAAACCTTGCAGATCATCATCATCTTCCGGTTTTGTTTCTCGATCCAAACTTTTCATGTAAATGAAACAGAGCAATACAACAATGGAGGTTATTGTTCTTTCTTCCTCATGTAAACTATTGGCCTACTTCGTTCGACCAAAATATGGCATCTGGTCATGCTCAGCTTACTCTCCGTGGCTTCGTGATGGGCTCGAGTGGCTCCATGCTGAGATCCTGTACAAACCTTGTCGATATTGGAAGCGAGACTTGTCGTGCTTGTTAAGTTCTCACTTATGTACATTTGCCAATTTGTTCTAGTTCTTTTACACTTCCAGTCTCTCTCTATTATACATGATTCGCGTCATAAGCAGTTGTCCCGTTTCCGAATCCCACCCTTAAACCATTCATAAGCATCATCTTTTTTTTTTTTGCTGATAGGAGACATTCATTCATAAGCATCATCTGTCCAAGTATTAAACAAATAGACACCATATAATGAGAACTAGATGATGACGATGCGGGGAATAATAAAGAAAACTAATAATTTTAATAATATTTTAGTATATATCTAAAAAATTGTCTTTTTGAATTAGTATGAGAATATAATCGTAAACAAAGATAAGAATAATAATAATATTAATCAATATCGAGTAGATTATCTCCTTGTATTTGAATATTAAAAACGCGATATTAATAAATCACGTAATAAAAGTACGATCTACAAAAGAGTTATAGTGAAAAAATACTTATAGAATAGCTATATAACTTAATTTATATATTTTATAATTAGTTTATCTCCAAAATTTACGCTTTTAACACTTAATTATTCCTCAAGCGATATAAACCTAATTATATGAATTTAGATAAAAATTAACTATTTAACTATCTTTTTATGTCAAAACGTGCTATTGCTCATCAAAATAAATGACAAATTGCATGTAAGGGTAAATATATGCTTGTATAGACTAAGAAGATAATAATAGAGTTTGAAGAGAGAGAAGAGCCTAAAGAGAGAGCTCGGAGGCGATGCAAACAAAAAATGAAATTTGTAGTTGTGTATCACACAATTTATAGGATTTCATACTATGAGTTAAGAAAACATAATAGAAAACATACCATATATAAATTACTTTATTTTTAGCCTCAAATTAGTATATATTATTATATCATGCATATTTCAAAATTTTCTTATAATTTAATATTTTTGAGATAAGATATACATGCAAATTATTTCCTTGATAATTAAATACGAAAATTTCTTTCCTATTCATTATAATATTCCACTATATTATGTATATATATCAAACGACATCTATATATGTTGTATATATATAAATCCACTTTCCTTAATATTAAATAAGAAAATATTATGTATATATTTTATTAGAATAATGTATATGAGATATTTCCAAAATAATTATATAATAATTTCCTTCGTATTAATGATAATGTGGCGACGCGAGAGAGTATGGTTTAAGCTTTTTAAACATGTGACAGCATGAGAGACTAGCTCAGAACTTTGTTATTATGTAGATATATAGATATAGATGTTGGTGTATAATATATGTGTTGTCTATTTTAGTTTGAAGTGTAACTTTATTAGATTGTAGATAATCTATATATTGCACAATGTACATGTAATGTATATAGTCTAATGCATATTTTGTTCCATTGTATATATAATGTTGGGCTATATGCATATGATATATATATATATATATATATATTCTACTACATAATTAATCATAAAATAATATGAAAAATTATCCACAAATAATGACGTGACAATGCGAAAGAGCTCCATTTTATATTTTAGATAATGTGGCAGCGTGATAATTCAGTTTGGGGCGAGAGAGCTCCATTTTATATTTTGATGATGTGACAGCTTGAGAATTTGTTATGTTCCAATTCATCGATGCTTCTCTATCTTCTATGATACATTTATACAGAGATCCTAATTCTTATTCTTTTACAATTGCCCCCATTATTTCTCTCCCTTACAATCCTGCCCAGTTTCCCTATCTTTTACAAAATGACTCATAATAGAATTCAGGTGAGGACTTTGTTTTCATATATGTATAGATTTATGAACAAAATGAAATACACAATACAAAACAATCTACCATATGATCAATGAAAATTATCCCCTTTACACATTGTACATGAATCCAACATATTATGTGATGGTGCATTCTGCTTTACAATTTTATGTATGTTCTTAAACTTGTCGTGTTATGACAAGAGGTTAATTTCTTTCTTTAACGCTGCTTCTTTTTTCGATGAATAAGGGTGCTCTTTTATTGATTATAACTCAGAATTTAGCAAGTACAGAGCAACCCAAGCTCAAAGAGAGCTTGGTATAGAAATACATGTGTGTGTGTATATATATATATATATATAGGGATGGACTCGGGATTTTGGTTGAGTGGGGGCAAGTCCTTAGGGGGTGAAAGGGAAAGTAACTTTGTCCAGATAGGAGAACGAATATAAGTAATCTCACTAAAAATTGAAGAAAAAATTATGATTTTCCTTATAACGTCAATATTTTAGGAGTAATTGTCATCCCAGCCTGTTTATATATGTAAGTATACATAAACAACAAAGGCGCCACTTTGATTTGCTTATGTCAATATTGTACAAATTTAAAAAATACATATGTATATACATATATATATAAATGTGGATATACATAACATACATAGGGATTGATTTGTAGTTTCATTAACTTAACAAGGCTTTTTTTTCTTTAATTTCCAGAGTATTCTCATGGATACCATTTGAGTGCTTGCGACCGTTTTATGCTTTATCTTGATGGCTATCTGCGAGGCTGACTCCACTCCAGCCATCTTACATATTGAGGGGACTTCCCACCACCCCAACCCCAAAATCATAGCTAGGATATCGTGACACAATGAGATAATGACCTCGTCGGAGCTCTAGATTCCAGCAGAGCATTGTGCCCGGAGGCGTGATTGACTTTTCCTTCCAAGGGACTGCAGAGCCCCGTACTTATGGGTAAATCCTCAACCTTATTTTCTTATATTCCTTTATTTTCCCTCCAGGTCACTGCATCTGCATATTCATTTCTTGAAGGTATTACTTTGCGAAGGTGAAGTTAGGAACTCCACCTACAGAATTCCAGACCGCAAGTTGATACAGGGAGTGACCTCTCTTGGGTCATGTGCAGTGCACTTGGAGTAAGACTCCGCCATGTTCTTTAAATTTTGATTGAAGAAAAGTTATATATTTTGCGTAATTATTTATTCTTATCTTTGAACAGGTTAATCAGAGCTTCTTCAATTCCTCGTCATCATACATTTCGAGATGTTCAGGTCCTTACTGCAAACAAACCTAAGTACGATCGCTCGATTAGTTGCTCTGGACAGAGAGACAAGTGCTGGTTTTTGATCAGTTATAAGGATCTAACCGGCATTTCTGGTTATCTGGTCGTGGATCAGTTCTATTTTGACATGTCTAAGGGACAGTCCTTATTCCCCGACCGTTGGGCTCCCCTGCTTTTCGGGTAAGCAACGAGAATTATATTTTGAATTTGTCCTATAAAAATTACTATGATTTCTCTTTTTTTTAGTGATATAATTTGTTTCTATTTTGCAGGTGCAGTATCCATCCGCCAGGACAGTTTAAGGTCGATGGAATTATGGGATTTGGGCCGGGAGTTCTCTCGGTCATATCCCAGTTATCCGCGCAAGCGAATACCCCGAAGGTGTTTTCTCATTGCCTGATGGTTGGCTTAGTAGGAGGGGAAGTCTAGTCCTCGGCGAAGTTGTGGAACCGCAGATGACGTATACTCCCCTTATCCCTCCAAGTATGGTTCACTTTCCTACAAGTTTTCATTTACGGACCGCTCGGTAGGGCTGAAAGAGCTTTCCGTTTCCGGGCCGTTTCCGGATGGAAAGCCCACTCCTTAGTCGGGCTGCAATTTTGGATCCGAATGGGAAGTTGTTTTAGTAGTCAATTTTGGTTCCGTAAGTCCTACAAGTTTGTTGGATTCGCGGGGAAGTTGTGATCTAGTAGTCTTCCGTAGCGGTAACTCTGGTGTTCTTTCATCTTTGGGATAGATAGAGCGTCCGGTTTCCAGACTCTGGATTTAGTTTCATTAGTTTTCCTAATGGAATCTCAGCTGTTGGGTAATTTAGTTTCTTCTTTTCTCCTCTGTGATTGCTTACTGCACTTTTGTAGACGATGAAATCTAAGCATGAGGAGAAGAAATCATCAGAGGGTCAAAATTGAGTCGGTGTTTTGACTCCTGAGGTTGAAGATAGGTCTACATTATAACCGTGTCGTGCCATTGGATGCTGGAGAAGGCTTTGTCTGTCTAAGTTCTCTTTTTCGATGAAGTCTCACATGACTATTATAAAGGCAAGGTGAAAAGGATGAAGGGAAGTTTGTCCCTTATCCCAATTTGATGGAAGGTTTACAGGTAAAAGGTTTGAACATCACATAAACACCGATGTTCAGTGATCAGCAGGAGGTGATGATATGACATGGCTGCCCATATCCACGGGAAAGCTGAAAAAGCCAGAAAATTTGGATACCCAGCATCACAATCGTTTAAAGTCAATCCATTAGCAATCAAGGGGCTCGCTTCCTCGATACGCTTATCCAATGCTTGGAAGCTGGCACGTGAAGGTTTCTACTGGTTGTGACATTTTGTCACAACTTACAATTCGGAATAGACTGATGCCGTTTTAATTAGTTTTCTGCATTTTGTGGTGTTGCAGAATTTAAATCCAAGTGGTCAAACAAAAATAAAGGAGACAAGAAGATCGATCATACGAGTACTTCACTCCCCGCCTCACTCGAGCACAGTAAACTGCTAGTGCAAGTTAGCATGTGTATCCACACCTTGCAGATCATCTTCCGCTTTGGTTTCCTGATCCAAACCATTCTTGTTCATTTGCCAATTCGTTCTTGGTTCTTTACACTACCAATCTCTTTTCTGTATTAGACCTGATTCATGTCATAAGCAGTCCCGATTCCGGATCCCACCCTTAAAACCATTCATTTCCCGAGATGGAAGATTTGCATCATCTGTCAAAGTACTAGACAAACAGACGCCATATAATGAGAATTTCTGGACAAAACAACATACAAAAACCATCTATTATAAGATCACTGGCGACAATAACAAAAATTATCCCTTTGCACATTGATGGTGGATCCAACATTTCGTGTGATGTGGCATCCGGCTTTACGGTTTCTTTCTGCCGGTTCTTGCTGCTGATTTTGTGCATAATTGAATCAGAACAAAAACAACAGATGGGGAGTAAAGTGTTGCAAGCGAGAAACTTTAGGGGGCAAAACAACATTTCTCTTTCCTTCTCCGTCGGCCTTCTTCTCCCTCGCGGCCGCACCGCCGCGCCCATTGAAATTGAAAACTTGCAGACAATTGCTCTGCGGCGCCTCAGTTTCTCTTCATCTTTCTTCTTCTCCATCTTCTTCACCATCTTCCAATGGCCAAATTTCGATCTTTCAGTCTCAGCTCGCTTCTTTTCATCCCAAGACGCCTCTTCAGCACTTCGAAGGCTTCCTCGCCCTCACACCCCTTCACGGTCGACTACCTCGTGAGCAAATGCGGCATGCCGTTGGAATCGGCCATCTCCGCCGCAAAAGGGGTCCAAATCCGAGAAACCGCCACCAAGAATCCCGACGCCGTCGTCAGCTTCCTGAAATCTTACGGCTTCGACGACACCCACCTGACCTCTTTAATCTCCCGCCGACCCAGGCTCCTCTTCAGCCGGCCACAGACTAGCCTGAAGCCCAAGTTGGACTTCTTCATCGAGAACGGGTTCCGCGGCTCGCTCCTTCACGAGCTCATCGTCAGGAACCCTGGCGTCCTGAAGCGGAGCGTGAAGACCCATCTTGAGCCCGTCTTCAACTTACTCCGAAGGTACATCCTGACCTTTGAGGAGCTCCACACTGCGATCAGACGCTTCGGGTGGCTTTTAACTTCGCAGCACGATGCTGCCCTGAGGCCGAATATCGAGTATCTATTGCGCAAGGGGGTGACCCCTGATCGGGTCTCCAAGTTCATAGTGTATCAGCCCAGGGCCGCTGTTCAGAGCCACAAGAGATTGGTTAATGCAGTGGAATCGGTTAAGCGAATCGGGATTGAGCCAAAGGCCCCGCTGTTCATCCACGCGCTTCGAGTTATGCTCAGCATGACTGAGACGAATTGGAACCATAAAGTCGAGATCTTCAAGAGCCTGGGGTGGTCTGAGGAGGATGTCCATTCAACGTTTAGGAAGGACCCGTCTTGCCTCGGTGCATCCGAGGAGAAACTTCGGGCATTGATGGACTTCTACTTGAACACCGCGAAGGTCGACTGGGAGATGATCATCAAGTACCCGAAGTTTCTCACTTATGGGCTGGACACTAGGCTTCGCCGGAGGCACAGGGTTCTTGAGACCCTGATATCAAAAGGTTTGCTTAAGAGGGATAAGTCGAATGGCTGGATATATACTGTGTCTGAGAAGTGTTTCTTGAGTAGGTATGTTGTTAAGAACTTGGACGTAGTCCCTGCCTTAATGGAGATGTATCAAGGTTCCTCTGATAAAGAGAAGGGGGCGAAGAAAAAGAAGAAGCAGGAAGAGAAGGTTGTTTGATTCGCGTGGAGTTAGCTTTGTACTAGAAGTCTTCCCGTAGCTGTGACTGCGGTGTTCTTTGGGATAGATAGGGCATTCGGTTTGCTGACACTGGATTTAGTTTCATTGGTTTTCTTAAAATCTAAGCATGAGGAGAAAGATACCATCAGTGGGTCAAAATTGAGTCATTGTTTTGATGCTCGAGTTTGAAGATGTTGCAATCTTGTCGTGCCACTGGATGCTGGAGAGAGCTTTTCCTGTTAAATTCTCTTTTTCCATGAAGTCTCACATGGCTATTATTTGTACAAAGGTTTGAACATCACATAAAGACTGATTTTCAACTAAGTCAGAAGGATCCTGTGGAAGATAAGGGACATTCAAAATAATTAAGTCGTGTCCATATGCACGTTGAAGTTATCCCGGCAAGGGGGATGTAAAGTGTTATTGCAAGAGAATTGCTCGAAAATATCCTCCAAAGGCATTGAAAGTGGTATTGCTGCTGCAAATGCGTAACCTAGTTTCGGCTCTGTATCATTGTTGCTTATCTCCTTGTCTGCTCTTTATTACAATCCCTGTCCACTTTATGTGCAAAGTATTGTTTTCCAAATTGCAAAGACTGGAGTTCTTTATCTTGGTCTTACACCGGAAAGGATACACGCAGAAGAACTGCGGAAGGATTTGGGTTTTCCCAAATGGTGAGTTGCCATGGCTTGCTTGCCCTTGTCAGTTTTTCCGTGAGCCCTAATCTATGAAATTCCAAGGAACTTACAGATTTTGTTTGTTCGGGGAAGACAAAAGTTCTTAGATATGATTGTGGGAACAAACGTTTGGAATTAAAGGAGACCAGCCAATGAGATCTCTGGTGAGATAAAACAAACAACAGGGGATGAAGAACCTCCTGAGAGACCTAGGCTCGGTCCACATTCGATATCTCTGCTTGTTTGTCCTTGTTTCTCCAATGTTCCTTCTCTACAAGCTTTATCTTATGAGATTATGACCTGAACAGACGGAAACCGTGTAAAAGCAGCACCTTGAAAGACGGAAAGTGGGAGGCATTGTTTCATTAGTTTATGTTGTGACCATTCGAGTCATCGCAAACCGAAGCTACATCTACCAAACAAAAGACAATCTGCAGATTCATTTCTCACCATTTTTAGACACCAGACAGAGCAAAAAGGACAGACTGTGCCTCCCAGACAGAGACATTGTTTAAGGACGTTGCTGCAAAATGTGATGTCAATGGAAGCAGAGAGAGAGAGAGGCCCTAGTCAAATTCCACTGTATTAAAGAGAATTTGAGGCCTGAATGCGAGGATATTCAAATGGAATATGCTTCCCAATCTTCGTATTGAATTATATTTTCCTTGGATTTACCACCACCGAGTTATGCAAACATCATCTTAGTTGTACTTCTAGTAAAACTAATTTTCGAATAAAACTCAGAAAGGAGTGCCTATTTCGATTATCATGTGAAGCTGCGGACAGAAAAACTTCATATTGAGCAACTCTTTCCTTGGATGTACCACCACTGAATCAGCGTAAATTTGTACTTTTACTGGAACGAATTTTCGACAAACACTCGAGAGGAGAACTTGTTTCCATTATCATCTGAAGCAGCGGGTAGAGTTCACTTCTTAGTTGCATTCTGCAGACTAGTAAAGAGTTCGGAGGATCAGGCTATTGGCTCAGTCACAGAGAGATAATGCCTTCAGAAGCTGAGAGGGTATTGGTGATCGAGGACGTTTCCAAGAATGCTAACCTAAGTGCTATAAGATGGGTTTTACGAAACATTTCCTTTCAACCAGGAAACCAGCTTATGCTCCTCGGGGTTGTGCACAAGATCTACAACCCAAGTAAGTACTTATCATTTAAAACCTCGGTGCCACCTATATAAGGCACCAACTATATAATTCGTTCCAGTCGGTACCAAGATAAGCCAATGCAACACCCCGAGATCAGAACTGAGGTTCTTTTAGTCTCTCAATCAGTTTCTTTCTTGTTTTGCAGTGGGATATCGGAGCAGAGTGGACCCCGATTCATTCTCTGGAGCGAACAAGAAAGTTGTTGCTGAGACGATTGCATCGAAGAAGGAAGTTTACTTATACAATCGGGAAATCGAAAGATTTTCTGACAAGTGCAAAACCACTAAGGTGAATTAATTAGCAGAAATCTTGCAGTCTTAGCATTGTCTACTATTCTAGTCCTGCACATGCATATACGTGCATAATTTAGAAATTTTAAGGCATGCATGTCCTAGACAGTAGAAAACTAGCCGTCTACGATACTCTGTTCAGGTTTTAGTACGTTGAATGAGAAATGGGTCGATCACACTTAATATATTTCCTGTGAAACAAAGATAGAAATGGGAAGAAAAGATACTTGAAAGCATGTTGCACCAAACTTATATCTCCATCATTAATACTGGTCATCGATGTTGTGGATGGAATGGAGCCTTTACATCATTATATTTATAACTTTGAAGCCACCATTTTCAGTTTCAAGACCAGAAAACTGGGAACTTATTTAATTACCGAGCTTTTCTCATTTTTCTACGTCAAGTTCTTGTAGGTTGTTTTCCACATAGATGTGCAAGCCGGAGCTTCTCCAAAGGAACTTGCTGTAAAAGCTGCCCAAACTTTCAGGGCTACATGGGTAATCATTGACAAGTAAGCCAACACATATCTCTACGAGTTTTCTAATAATTAAGTCTTGAAACTCACTAGATGTTGATCAATGTCCGATATTTTTTCATATTAGGCATATGATGAAGGAGAAGGCCTACATCGTGGAACAACTTGCTTGTCGGATATCAGCAATAAAACACAATAACACAATCCATGATTTGCATTGCCCAAAAGCAGTCAATCCACAGAGACAAACTACGAAGATAAACACAGGTCAGAATGGAAGAAGTCAGAGTGAGGAATTTGAATCTTGTTCAGTCTGCAAGAATAAGCGTCCAAAGATTGGTTGGAAGAGGGAGTTCACCATTGCAGAGCTCCAAATCTCAACAGAAGGATTTTCCCGTAAGAATTTAGTATCAGAAAATGGTTTCTGTTTCATGTACAGAGGAATGCTGAGTGGGCTGGAGGTTGCCGTTCACAAAATCAAGAACACGAGTTTCAGTGCAGAAGAGGAATTCTTGTCCAAAATTACAGAAGTAAGCAGAGTCCGACATGAGAATTTGGTCACGCTGTGGGGAGTTTGCTCTGAAGGAAGCAACATGCTGCTTGTTTATGAGCATATCTGCAATGGCTCATTGGAGCAACATCTATCAAGTAAGATCCTAACATTAACATTATTAACTGAGCAAAAAACCAGACACAAATATCGCAATATGTAATCTCTCGTAACCAGTTCAGGATCTTCGAAAAGCAATTATATCTCTTGAATGAGACATTGCTAAGATGTTCTCTTCAATGATGCAGAGAACCACCATAGACCTCTGAGTTGGGACAGGAGAATGAAGATAGCAATTGGAGCCTCCAGAGGCTTAAAGTATCTGCACCAAAATGCCATCATCCACGGAAACCTGAGACTTGACAATATCTTCATTACTCATGATTACGAGCCACTGGTAAGATTTTCCGATATTTGCAATTAGTATTCCTTTCTAAATCAGAGCAAACTATCGACTGAGCTCCAAATATTGAACACAATTCCATCAAAAATATCAGGTAGGAGAGTTTGGCCTTCCTATAATTGAACACGACGACTCCGACCTCTCATCCGAGACGAGATTAGGTAATGGTGCTTACTACACCCCAGAATATGTGGAATTTGGCAAAATATCAGCCAAGACGGACTGTTATTGCTTTGGAGTCGTGTTGTTACAGCTGATCACGGGTTTGAGGACAACAGACCCGATACTTGGGGGAAAGAGTCTTGTAGCATGGGTAAGATCCCATGAATACAAGCGTATTACTATGCATGAGACTATTTGAAAGTCGGTTTCCTAATGGCTCTTTGAAATCTTAGGCGAGGCCTCTTCTAAGGGACAAAAACTACCCCGGCTTACTTGATCGGAGGATAGGAGACTCCTACAATGTCCACCAGCTCTTCTGGATGGTCAGAGTAGCAGAAAAATGTCTCTGCAGGAATCCTCGTAACAGAATGACTATGGACAAGGTTCGTACTTCGGCAAATCACTGATAAGGCACAAACTGGTTATACTTCGAGATCGGGTGTTCCCAACTAATCTCGAGTCCTCCACAAAGACTTATTATCCTTTTTCATTTATAATGATTTGCACATGCTTTTTATTGTTCTGCATTGTGAATGCAGGCAGTTTATACATTAACCTGCATGATGAAAGGCAACACGGTTCCCGTCATCAGGACCTTCTCCCCAGCACTTTCGGAATCCCTCAGCAGCAGCATCATGGACTCCTCGGGATCAGCATGTGATGACAGAAGCTCCAGTACTCAGGACCAAGCACCTTCAATGCGAAGCATGGACAACGTGACTAGAAAGCTTCCTCCTTCAACTCTCAGCGAACAAGCTTCTTCTTCAAGATCAGTCCCTAGCAGAAAGACATTTAAGAGCAAACCTGCATTAGTGGGGCAGAGAGCTCGTTGAACAGTTGCAAAGCATTTGTCTACGTTTTCTGCTCTGAGTATTTCACGTTTGTGCTCTTCCTTTTTCTCTTCATTCTCAAGCAGTGTCATTTTTCTGTTGGAAATAGAATGGCGATATAAACATATCCTTTCTGTGAACCAAAGCCCCGAGTTTTTCCATACTGTACATTGGCACTGCACCTGGTCGATTTCAGATTTTGCAACATGAATCATCTGCAGAAACTCTGGTGAAATTTTTTGCCTTTAATGCATTTTATTTGTTACCGAAACAAACAATAAGCGGGGTTTCAAGATGTGCGTGATGGGTAATAATACAGAGCAATTTTATATAAGAAAAGCAGGGGAAAAAGAAAATAGAGGGGATGAGGATGACAATAAAGACAATTGCCAATGAGCAGATATTCTAACTCAAGTTAGAGACATCATCAAGAAGCTTTCATCAATATGAAAGAGCTTTCCTCGCCTTTAAGCCAGAAACATGAATGAGATGTGAATGGAAGCATAGAGAGTGAGACTGGCTTACATTTAAAAATAATGATAAAATTAAATAATAAAGCAGGAAGAAAAAGCCGAGGATCGCATTGGGACACCCAATGAGAATGAGTTCAAAACTATGCATAGTATGCTCATGTTTGGAGCATGTAAATGCCAATAATTCTTTAACACGTGTACGGCTAATAAGATATATATGTATATCAGGCATAGCACTTTGACTCCACGTCAAGTTGATACAGAGGGATTCTGCGGGAGGAAACTATATACTAATAAGCAAGCTTGGCATTGATGCAGGTCGATTACGCATTAAGCTACTTAATGGAAGGAAACCGGAGTTCCAGTTCTTTAGAACTTCTCCCTCTCAGAGTCCGAATCAATCAGCAGCTGTTTGAACTCCACAAGATCAATTAATAATGCAACGACAAAAGATTAAGTACTCCGTGCGAGGACACCAATAATGCACAACAAGCAGCTTGAACAGATCAGTTGATAGCATCTGATCAGAGTGCTTCTTCGAACACAAATGTAGACGTGAATTGTCAATGTATTACAAAGTCTTGGTTTATTCATTGTTTATACAATAATGCCTCTCTTCAAGCTTCACAAGATAAACTCCACCGGACGACAGCAGCAACAGCAATTTTATCATTTTCTGCCACCGAAATAAATTAAAACGAATAACATGACAAGACAAGAGAAAACTACGAACAGCTTACTACCATGAAAGACAAACGTGAACGAAACAATTCTTTCAACCACATAGTGACATTACCAAGAAGCTTCTTGTAAGGCAAAGCATTTTCTTGTCTTCATGCCAGGTATATAAGAATATGCGAATCGTCACACTAAGAAAGCTGAATTAAATTCTACGGTGTGAAGAAAAATCCAAGGCTCGTGTTGAGATGCCCGAATGAAAAGCCTTTATAACTCCGTGTAGCCATCCTTTCCTCGGACTGCTCACCACCCATTTTCTCAAACAATCATACTGAGTTTTTCCTTTCTCTACGCTAAATCCAGTGCAGCAAGACTGAGAGCAGAAGAGATCAGAACTGCAATTATTAATGATTTCTGAAGCTAAGAGGTTGTTGGTCATCGGGAATGCTTCTAAAGCAGCCAGGCGAAGTGCTATCAAAGCACTTCTGTGGAGTTGTTCGTTTCAACCCGGAGATAAGCTTATGCTCCTCGGAGTCCTCCGCAAAGTCAATAACCGAAGTTAGTAATATATATCTTAAACCTCAGCAAACTTACAACAACTCATACAATTAATTTCCCAGTCAACCTGCACGTCTTCCTACTAGTGGATTATCATTGTCTTCATTTCCCCTTCTGTTATTTACTCCTCCCCTTTTTCTTTGCAGGCGGATACAGAAGCAAAATGGACCTGAGCTCAATATTTGGAGCAAACCAGAAAACTGTTCAGGACGAACTTGCAGTGAAGAAGAAAGAATACATTAATGATGGGGAAATTAATAGTCTTTCTCAAAAGTGCAAAATCAGTGGAGTAATAATATCAGAACTCACTTGTATTTTCATCTATTATATTAAACACCAAATTGAACACTCATGCTAAAACAAGATAACAGTATTGTGATCGATATTGTAAAATGAATGGAACTTTGGTTATAGATCATTTTTTATTGGGCTTGGCTAGCCAATGTGTGAGTGTTTTGATTGATTTTGTGTACTGAATCTCGTGTAGATCGAATTCCACATAGAAGTGCAGCAAGCAGGAGATTCTCCCAGGGAAGTTGCTGTAAGAGCTGCCAGAGATTTTGGGGCAACTTGGGTCATACTTGACAAGTAAGTAACGCAATGCATTTGATAGTTCTATGATTGCCTGGAAATCTGTTGAAAATCATAAGGTGAACGAACAAAAGATAGATTTAAATCAGGAATGTTACCATGTGATTCATATGTATTTGAAAATTGTGTTTGATTTAGGCATATGAAGAAGGACAAGGTCTATCTCATGGAACAACTCCCGTGCCGAATATCAGTTGTAAAACACAATAACGCCATCAAAGATCTGCAACAGATGAGAGTAACGGTCGATCCAGATGTGAAGCGTATAAGTAGAGATGCTGCTTGTGGAAGTCATGGGAATGAGGAATTTCAGAACCCCGTTTGCTCGGTCTGCAGGAATAGACGTCCAAAGATTGGTTGGAAGAGAAATTTCACTTTCGAAGAGCTCCAAGCTGCTACAGAGGGATTCTCTGCAAAGAACTTCATAGCACAGAGCACGTTTGGCTTTTTGTACAGAGGAGAGCTGAATGGCTTGAAAATTGTTGTTAAGCAAATGAAGAGTACAAGTTTCCAACAAGAGGAGTTCACATCTTCATTTTCTGCACTTAGTGGGGCTCGGCATGAGAATTTGGCTGTGCTGTTGGGAATTTGTTCGGAAGGAAACCACAGGATTCTTGTTTACGAGTACATCTGCAACAGGTCATTGGAATTCCATCTATCAGGTAAGAACATAGAACTGAATTTCCATTCATCAATTTCCATATTATGTTATCATTCATATCATGTTCTTGCCTTGTAACCATGTGGGTCCAAAGTTCATTTTCGGCTTAAGATCGAAAGGCAGTGATCCCCAAGTAGAAGTTTGAAAGAAGTATCTTTGTTATGATGGTTCCTCTTGATGCTGTAGAATACCTCCTTGGTAGAAGCCTCATTAGACCTCTGAACTGGGACCAGAGGATGAAGATAGCTTTCGGGGCTGCAAAAGGCTTGAAGTATCTGCACGAAAACGATATCGTGCATGGAAAATTCAGACCTAGTAATATCCTCTTAACTCATGATCATGAAGCCCGAGTAAGTATTACTGAAAAAAGGCTAAACTTCCATTGCACGCAAGACTTCAACATATCTTTAGCAACCCAGAAATTAAGTTGCAATTCCCATGACCAGGTGGGGAATTTTGGACTTTCAACAGTAGAGCACGGCGCCTCATTTTTCTCTTCCGGGGCAACGTTCGGAAAACTTGTATATTATGCCCCTGAATATGCAGAACTTGGCAAAGCCTCAACTAAGACAGACTGCTTTGCCTTCGGAGTCATGCTCTTGCAGTTGATCACAGGATTAGGGACAGCAGATCCAATACTAAGAGGGAAGAATCTCGTACGCTGGGTAAGCCTCTCTCCCTCCCTCCCCACATATGTTAGTCCATTTTGAATAGCGTTGGCGATGTGGCTTTATGAAATTTACTACAGGCGAGGCCACTTTTAAAGGACAGGAACTACCCCGGCTTACTTGATCAAAGGATAGGAGACTCCTATGACATTCACCAACTCTTTTGGATAATTCGGGTGGCAGAAAAATGTCTCAAGAAGAATCCTCATAGCAGAATTTCCATGGAAAAGGTCAGTTCATTTGAAAATACAGGAAACCAGATTGGTAGCGTAAAGTATCCTAGAAATCACGGGCTCGTTAAGGTAACAACTAATGACCTAGGCTCCTTATAACAGCAAGCATGATCGAGTAGAGATTTATACCTAGGAAACAGTTTCAACACACAAGATGACAGGGAAGAAGAAGATGACTAGCTGAGCTCATATATCAAGACCGCTCGGGAAACTGTCAAAAATCTCGATCGCACTGCCATGTCCGAAAAGGACAAGAAAGCTTTAGCTTGAGTGACTAGAGCACAAAAGGCGGATCGTGGAATTGTATTCCAATGGAATGGAATAATAGTTGTAAGATCATAGTTTCGTAGAATCGCATTCCATTTCTCTTCCATCATACAGAACTGGTCACTAATCCACCAGAAAAAGAATTGCCGTCTTAACATGCGCAGGCAGGACTTGATTGTTCTTCAGCATGAATGCAGGTGGTCTCCACATTGGGCTACTTAATGGAAGGCAACACTGTTCCAGTTCTCAGGAACTTCTCCCCCTCAGAATCGGAATCAAAGAGCAGCCCTATTGACTCGTCCAGATCGACATGTGATGATGATAAGAGTTCAAGTGGGCAAGGAGTAGAAACAAGCAATCTGTAACGAGCAGTATGAACTACATGTAAGGGATCCTCAAGTATTGCAGATGCCCTTATGTGCCAACAGCATGACCCGGAACGGATTGATCATAGTACCGCATTACAGCGCTTTGTCAGTCTATGTCACATGTTTTTCTTGTGGTATTAGAGGCAGGATTTTGTCCGCACTAGTTGTCAGGGGCGGAGCCAAGATTTTTATCCAGGGGGAAAACTTATACTTTTAGGGTAAAATTTAAAAAATTCAAAGTTCAGGGGGATAAAGTATTAATTTTACATAAAAACACATACTTTTGGGGTAAAATTTAAAAATTTCAAAGTTCAGGGGGCAATTGCCCCTACTCCTTCATTGGCTCCGCCCGTGCTTGTACTATTCACATATATAAACTCAGATAAGAAAGACAAACATCTGTAAACTAGAAATTTGCTGATATAACCAGAAACAAGGCCTTGTTTGTAAATAACTCAACTTCATTCCAACTATATATATATATTTATATTTATATTTAATTGGATTGAAATAATAAGGTGGAGAGAGAAAATAAAAAAATAATAATTGTGTTTTATGGAAAAAAAAAAAAGAAAAAAAGTAATGAATAATTAAGAAAAAGTAATGATTATGTCGTTGGATTGTGAAAAAAGTAATGAATAATTAAGAAAATTTACTATTAAAAATTAAATTGAATGGTAGTTAAGATAAAAAAAATTGAAGAAAAATGAAAAAATAATAATTGCGTTGTTGAATTGAAGATAAATGAAATTAAAGTGAAGTATAATAAAAAACTCCAAAACCAAACATGGCCCAAGTGCACCGTAAAAGGAAGCGAATGAAAGGCCATCTGATTTTTCTACTAAGTTGGTGCCCAACTCTCTTTTGAAATCTATATTCTCCATTTCTTCGTCTTCTCGAACTGATTCTACTCCACTCATAATCTCGATTTTATCTTTGGAAAAAACATCGATTGACTAACAAAATAGTACTCGAGTATCATAATCAACTATGATCAATTACTCGTATAGCCCCGATGAACCCGAATCGATCCCCAATAGAGGTCTTCGGGTCCACATGACACGTGGCTACATTGAATATTTAGTCCGTTTTAAGTGTTAGCCACCATCACTATAGAAGATGGAAAAGGAGAAAACGTTTTCCCACGTCACTTCAGAAATAGAGGAAAACGTTTTCCAAACACTAAAACGACAGAAATGGGCGCTAAACGCGGAGTTAATAAATGGAAACTCCATTTTCCGCCGAGACAGAAGAAAGGAAATATGGGGAAAATGGTTTAAAGAGCTGACCTCAGTATACGAATGAGAAAGAGACCTTTTCACTCTCTCCGAGGAAAGGCCATTCGGATTCTCACTTCCTCTTGACCTTCCCGCTCCTCTCTGGCTGCAACCCTAAGTGGAGCCTGTTGAAGCGGTGAATGAAGGTAATCTTGCTCGTCTCTCCATGTCCGTCCGCCGGAATCTTTCGTGTTTTGTGGGTCTGTATCATGGGACGGTTTCGTTCGGCGTTCTGGGTTTTGGAGAAATGATGTTGTCGGCCTGAATCTTTGCTCGGAACCGGTGGATCTGGAGTTCCATTCTGAGCTTCATTTCGAGTTTCTTTCTTCAGTTCTCGAGAGTGAAGTTGGTTCGTGAAAATTTGCTCTTTTTTTTTTTTTTGATCTCTTGGGTTTCTGCAGGGACATGGCCTGTTCAGTAGCTGCATGTTTGTCCGGCATAATCTGAAGGGAAGAAGACAAGGGTTAAGGTTGATTTAGTGTGGGAATTTGTGGAGACTGAAGATTTGGGGATTTGAGGTTGAGGGTTGTGCTTTTGCTGTTGAAAGGATTGGTACAATGCAAGGAGGTTCAGGACTGAACTCTGTCCCTCCTGCATCCATTGATAAGACTAGGGTTTTGGATGTGAAGCCTCTCAGAAGCTTGAAGCCCATATGGCCATCACCCGACCAAGCCCCGAACTACGTTCAAGCTCCCCCGAGCGGCCCATTTCCTGCTGGGTATTCGCCGTTTTACCCCTTTGCATCCCCGCCGCCAGCTTCACAGCCTCCAGCTGCTCCAACTCCTCTTCGGTCCTTTAGGACACCCGAGCCCTCGACTGCGGTGCCCAATGGAGACGTTGAGTCTTCAATGGATGCATCAAGGGGTTCGGATAGTCGGAAACGTTCTGGCCGCCCTCTAAGATCCGCTCAGAAAATGACATCTGCAGAGAGGAGGAGCAGGGCATTGGAGATACCCGTTAATCACAACTTCGTTTCTCCAATCAGTTTGGTGCAGCGAGAGGACGGTAACAGAGAAGTGGTTGATCTCGTCATGATAGCCTTTGATGGGCTCCGGAGGCGGCTTAGCCAATTGGAAGACTCCGGTATGACCCCAAGTGGGCTTGCCAAGCGGGCAGACCTGAAAGCCGGCAACATGTTGATGACCAAAATGTTCCGAACAAACCAGAGGAGGAGAGTTGGAACGGTCCCTGGTGTTGAAGTTGGTGATATTTTCTTCTTCCGGATGGAGCTTTGTGTTTTGGGACTGCATGCCCCGTCCATGGCGGGTATTGACTACTTGAATGTCAAGGGAGAATCTGACGAAGACCCCGTGGCCTTAAGCATTGTTTCATCAGGATATTATGATGATGATGCTGGGGATGAGAATGTCTTGATTTATAGTGGTCAGGGTGGGGGGGCGAATATGGTCGAAAAGCAGGCCTCCGATCAGAAGCTCGAGAGGGGCAACCTTGCTCTGGAGAGGAGTCTGCGCCGAGGAAATGAAGTCAGAGTCATTCGTGGAATGAGAGACGGGGTCAACCTAAACTCTAAGGTCTATGTGTATGATGGACTCTATACAATACAAGAATCATGGATGCAGAAGGGAAAGTCCGGTGCTAATATCTTCAAGTACAAGTTAGTTAGGGTTCCTGGGCAGTCTCCAGCTTTTGGTATATGGAAATCGATTGAGAAGTGGAAAGAAGGGGTGTCCACTCGTGCTGGTCTCATAAATCCAGACCTCACTTCAGGGGCCGAGGGCACCCCTGTAACTCTCGTGAATGATGTTGACAATGAGAAGGCACCTGGTTATTTCACCTACTTCCCATCTCTTAGGTACTTTAAGCCCTACAATGCGCTTAGTTCCTCTAGTTGCAAGTGCCAAAGTTCATGCAATCCTGGGGACCTCAACTGCTCCTGCAATCAGACAAACAAGGGCGACTTCGCTTACATTGGAAATGGGATCCTTGTGAGTAGGAAGCCGATGCTGTACGAGTGTGGGCCGTCCTGTCAGTGCTTCCCCGGCTGCAAGAACCGGGTCTCCCAGTCCGGTCTGAAGCTCCGTCTCGAAGTGTTCAAGACCAAGGACCGAGGATGGGGTCTCCGTTCTTGGGATCCCATTCGAGCGGGCACTTTTATATGTGAGTACGCCGGCGAAGTCATAGACAAAGCTAGATTAAAACAGAGGCTGCAAGAAGGTGAGAAGGATGATTATGTTTTTGATACAAGCCGAGTTTATCAGCCTTTCAAGTGGAATGATCCCGGGTTGCTTGAGAGGGACAGCTCTGATGACCCCTCCGCAGAAGAGGTTTACAACATCCCTTCGCCCTTAGTTATTTCTGCCAAGAGTTTCGGGAACGTGGCACGATTTATGAACCACAGCTGCTATCCCAATGTTTTCTGGCAACCCATTATTTATGAAGACAACAGTCAGTCGTATATGCATATTGCCTTCTTCACTCTGAGGCATATTCCTCCAATGACAGAGTTGACCTATGATTATGGAGTTGTGACCAATGAGGGTGATGTTAGTAGTAATTTGAGGAAGAGGAAATGTTTGTGTGGGTCTTCAAAGTGCCGAGGTTTCTTTGGTTTGTAGTCTACCAGGTATGTGGGTAAGGTTGTGGAGAATAATAGCACTGGCAAGTCGTCCTTTAACTAAAAGGTTAGGGATCTCTTACTTATTACTGGTTTTATGTGTTTTGGTGAAGGTTTAGACTATTTCCTTGGCATTCATGTTTCACTTGATGTTAATGAAAGTGCTTTTGTTGCAGTGTAACCAAGATTGATTAAAAAGAAGTTTTGTGTAGTTTTAATAATTAGAAATATAATATGATGTATACGCTGGTGGAGGATGGAAAAGTACATAGTGCTATATGATGGCGAAAAACTTACCAATTACAACATGATGAGAAACACTACTTGCAAGTGAACTGACGTGCATGCATTTTACTTTTGCTGAGGCTCAGTTGCGTGATTGTTTTGGATGTTGGGTTTGATGGGAAGTTACCAAACTATAAGGTTGTTTGGTTATATGGAGCACTATTTCCTTGCTTGAATTTAGTATTTGATAGGAAGAGCTAGAATTTGCTCAAAGTCTCTTCTCTGTTCAGAAGCATTATCATGTGCTGAGTTGGACTCCATTTCAATCTTGCAACTGCATTTTCATTTACTTTGAATGAGGGATACCTTTTTGAAGAGAATGTCTACTCATAATGCAGGGAGCTCAGGTTTTGGAAGATGTCGTGTCGAGCAGTACAGTGAGCTCAACTTGATAAGAGATGCTGTTGAAGATTTTACTCTTGTGGGAGGTACAACCTGCAGCAGCTTCTACAAGAGTAGTCCCTCTTTTCCCCCTCTTTTTAAACTCGTGTTATGGTTACTTAAGATGGCGCCTGTAAATTAACCGGGTTGGAACGAATCTCGGTTGTTTTGTTTTAGGATGTTTATTAGGACTACTCAGTGTATGTTAGTTCAGCTAGTCGTGTAGCAGCTTCTACAAGAGTAGTCCCTCTTTTTCCCCCTCTTTTTAAACTCGTGTTATGGTTACTTAAGATGGCGCCTGTAAATTAACCGGGTTGGAACGAATCTCGGTTGTTTTGTTTTAGGATGTTTATTAGGACTACTCGGTGTATGTTAGTTCAGCTAGTCGTGTAGCAGCTTCTACAAGAGTAGTCCCTCTTTTCCCCCTCTTTTTAAACTCGTGTTATGGTTACTTAAGATGGCGCCTGTAAATTAACCGGGTTGGAACGAATCTCGGTTGTTTTGTTTTAGGATGTTTATTAGGATTACTCAGTGTATGTTAGTTCAGCTAGTCGTGTTTAGCAGTGTTACTATGAACTTTGCCCTTGATGAGATAGATCATCATCGAGGTAGTGTTAAGTACGTTTTGCCATCATGAGAGCCTAATTAAGTAGAAATCGTTCTGGTGCAATGCCCCACTATATTCCATGGGGGGAAGATTTGGGATCATTTCTCCTTGTACAGGGTGAATGCTTCCTTAGGTTGGAATTCATGATGGAGAGCGGGGACTCTGTTCTACATAGGTGAGCCGGGAGACCCAGGAATGCATGTGATCATCCATCGGCTTCAGCAGTCATGGCTCTGCTTGCAGACCTCAAGGCTCAAGGAGGCAAAATGACTTGCAATGACATACTTAGAAGTGTGATCCATTATTGTGCCGATGTCGTACCGTGAGCCTAAAAAGTGAAGAGAGGGTGACGGTTGATTTGCATTTCATCTTATCGTAAACCATAGTATCCTTAAAATGGCAGTGCCATCTCATCACCGATGTTCGCTACTTTTGAAGATCTTGACGAGCTTATTGTGAAGTGAAGTGGTTTCAGAAACCTCTTTATGAGAAGGCGATTGCATCACAGAACCAAGTTCAGGGGGTCAAAGTGAAGGCAAAGTCAACATCGTGGGGCAACACATGAATGTCCTGGGCCTTTGTGTCGTGAATTCGGCCCATAGACATCGAGCCCATGAGGCCCACGGGTGAGAGATAAAATGGCGCGAATGTCTTTTCCGGGGGAGATGTCGTTGTCTCCTTCACCTGTCTGAAAATTCCCTATTATATATTTACTTGCGTTTATTTATTTCGGACGTTAAGGCAAAACCTTTTGAACAAGAGGATAACTTCCAATCTCTCGGCAATCGAGTGACCGGCAGCACAGCGAGTGACGCATTGCTTGGCTATGGGTTGTGGTGCTCGGCGCCGAGAGAGGCCAGGATGGGCAGATTGCCATCCAAAATAGATCGAGAGATTCCATATTGGATAGCTTTGTAGTCAAGGTCTGTTCTCGGGGCTGCAGTAGCTGATCAGGTAGAGGATGAGGATTTGGTCGGTTCCATGAAGCAGTAACTCAACTGAAGGCTATCGATGATGTTTCTCGTCCAAGAAGAGGGTGATACGACTATGAAGTCCTCCGTGATCGGTGTGTGGAAACATTTCCGCCTTCCCATCAGCGTACTAAACTGCATCGCACCTAGAACACGATTAAAAGTATGGATTACAGGCAGCCCATCCGAACAAGTCCCGTTAAACTCAATGAATTGCCGGGAGTCCGATAGAGCTCGGGTAGCAATTTGGGCAGAGGGTGATAGCCATGACCAAGCCTGGACATCAAAAGCTATGGGCAAGTTCACAGAATGAACAGTTGGGAAACCGTTTCAAACAGTGAACAGTTGGTTTGAGCGGAGCAGATCAAACTTCTTTTCTGGAACGTTCGAGCTCTCTCAGGTTCCTCCCCATTGTCTGTCTTTGTCGGCATACTCTGTCCCTCTCTCTGTCTGTCTGTCTGTATCTCCCCCGGTTCTTCGTTAGCATCGAGCAAGCTCTTCATCCACAGCACACCCGCGAAAGATCTTGCTGTCTTTGCACAATGAGGTACCCCCTTTACCGCGTAATTCTATCACGCTGTCCTGCGTTTCTTGAACTTTGGTTCGGGACTCCGATTAGCTGTTCCTTCCGTTTGGTTGAGATGAGATGCTTATTTCTTACTGAACCGGATATTCGTGTTGGAATGATCCTTTCTTCTTGGGGAGAGTCACGTAGTTTCCTATATATAGCTTGAAACTAGAAATTTGATAGGGCAGTCCTTGAAAGTCATAGCATTCTGACATAAGCGTTCTACTGATTATGTAATCTGAAGTTTCGACTGATTCATCGGAATTCGGTTCCGAAATGATTGCTGAGATTGCAAAGGATGTCCGAGTTCTGTTACTGGAACTGCAAGACAGTGGATAGATATACAGCATTTTCTTGTTTCCCTTCCTTGATCTGTTTCTCCATTAGGAAATGTGAAGGTCCGATTGCCTAGACTCGAGCTGGACGTGATTTATTTGCCGTATTTGCAACCAGCACCCTACGGTAAAGTGGGCGTAGAGATCTGACAAGATCTACATCACCATTGATCTCCCGGATGCCAAAGACGAGACTCATAAGCTCAAACCTTAAGGGCAGTTCACCTTCTCTGCCACCAAAGATGGAATGCCCTACGAGGTTGACATCCAACTGTTTGACAAGATCAATGCAAAGGTACAAATCCGTTTTCCCCAAACGTGCTAAGTCACTCGGCTGCTGATCTGTATGAAGTTAATCTATGAACATTCTTTCAGGAAAGCAAATGCAACATCGGTGTGAGAAGCATTGGATATGTGATAAAGAAGGAAGAGAAGAAATGGTGGAACAGGCTATTGAAACAAGAAGGGAAGCCTCCGGCATTCGTCAAAGTGGATTGGGATAAGTGGGTCGACGAGGAGGAGGAGAATGGTAAGTATGGATGCATATTCTTTGATGTTTCGGCTACATTTGGAAAAACAGCTTGATGTATAAAGGCTCTGATTGCTTTCCTTTTACTTGTCCTTCTATGACAGAGCAAGCTCGGGCTGACAACGGTGAAATGGATACCTCTGTATGACCTAAGACTCATCTGATTGTTCAAGGAATTTGCATCCATTCAATTTGGAACTTCTAACCTCGGATGCTTTTGCTCGATTTGCATCCACAGAAGGGCTCGAAACAGAAGAAGAGCAAAACGAGAAAGGGCAAGGAGAACCCGGTGCAGCAATTGTTACGGAGGCTCAACTGTCTAGGAAAGCAATGACCTTGCTGCTCGTAACGAAAGCAAGAAGAGTAACGGAACAGGCATGTAAAAAGAGGGTCTAGTTTTCTATGGCGATTTCAGTTTGGGATGTGTCCATTTCTAAGTACCAAATGTGGGATGTATGGAGTTTGTAGCCATGAACGGGGCAAGTCTACCACGACTATCGTCTTGGGATGTGTCCATTTCTAAGTACCAAATGTGAGATGTAAGGGGTTTGTAGCCACGAACGGGGCAAGTCTACCACGAGCATCGCCTTCGGTGCTTGTGTAAGAAATTTTGATCTCTGTACACATTACGATGTATTGATGTATTGGCTTTTGTGTTGCAGACTGATATCATTCAAAACTGACAATGTATACCTTCTACCAGCTTGACTATGATCACGGTTTACATGCACACAAGGCATGCATTGATTTGACCAGATCTGATGAGGTCGAGACTGGTGCATCGATAGCCTATAACAAGGCCAAGCTACAAATTTCCTACTCCATCAAAGACAAGATCGTAAGGAACTAAACAGAGCAACATTAAGAGGGGCAGATGGAGAAAAGCAGAAGATGGTGGAGCTGAGGGGGAAGACAAACTGAATAGCTACATTACATTCCATTATGTCAATGATACAAGCTCAACAAGGTCGCGTCCAACCAAACATAAGAAAAGAATTGAAGTCGGAAAATAACATTTTATCATACAGAATCAACACGTTCTTTCTCATATTAATGGCACAGACAAAGCGAATACAGACTATTACAGCAGCTAGTCCTATGATATGCACAGGAGGAAACAAGCTATCACACCCAAAGCATCAGTTGGACCACACATGAACAAGGCCGTGCATGTTGCCTGTGTAGATCTCGTTCCTCTCCTCATCGTAGAAGAGAGCAGTTATATCTTCCAAAGCTTCCGCGACTTTGCTTCTTATTCTTGAGGAGCGGGCCCGTTTCTTTGCTTCCCCACTTAATTCATCTTCAGAGGGGCAACTGTTGCTCACTTGAATTTTTGCGAGGCACTTCCCATTTAAAATATTGCTAACATTGATGGACCCCGCTGCAATAGAGAAGAAACAGCCTGCTTTTAGTAAATGAAGTTCAGCAAAACTTCACTATGAACAAAAGTTCAAGATGAAAGAAATTACCATTTCCTTCAGAGAGAAGATCATCGGAATCTGCCTTGCAGTAAGAGATTATGAGGTCCTGATCACTCGTGATATATATGTTGTTTGTATTGCAGTCTGGATGCCACAGAAGATGGTCTTCAAAGGAAGTCACAAGCTCCCCTCTGAAGTTCCACACAGCAACAGTGCGATTCCTAAATGTAAGGAATAGCTGATTCTCATACAGAAATATGAACGCTGATGGAGTCATGAACTCTGTCCTGCTAACTTCTGTTAGCTCAAAGTTGCGTACCTGCAATTAACAGCAAGTCAGAAACAAGTAACTGAATCCACAAAACATGGTAAGATGTCAAGAAAGATCTTTACATCAAGAATTTGAAGATTCTCATCTTCCTGCTTGACAAGGAGCTTCTCATTGAACTGTTCGATGAAATCAACCTTCTTTTTCCGATGGAGGAGATGGTTAAATGACTTGAGAACAGTACCATCCTCTATTGAGAGAATCTTGAGAGGGACATGGCCACTAGCCTTATTAAATATCAATAGCATGATCCCTGGGCTGTAAAAGTTGAGCAATAAACAATAAATGAATAGGGATAGATATGGAGAGAAAACGGAACATAGTAGCAGAAACCTCGAACATATTAGAAATATTACCTAATCTTGATCTCCTGGACGTTTTTGTCTGATATGGAGTACAACATCGTATAGTTCTTCAAGTCAAACACCTTGTATATGCTAACACATCGTACAATAGAATGTAAGAAGAGAGAAATAGGTATTAAATGTGAAAGTGCTAAAAACCTAAATGATTTGAAGAAATGACTCAAACAGTAACGTGGACACAAATCTATACCTGTCCTGTGCAGAGTAAGTGAGCACCTTCCCATTTACATCATCAAACTCCACAAAACCAGGCCACTTTAGCGACTCGGATTCAAATAGGGCAAACCCAGCATCTGGCTTGCCCCTTCTTATATATCTAAACCATCCACAATATCTCCCATCAGCAAATAATTCAGCACAAGAACAACATAATAAGGTATACATATATTTTTTTCTACTAAACAAAAATGTTAAAATCTTTAGGAAGAGATTCGCATACTCGATCCTTGTGGTTCGGCATTTTAGAGAGCTGTAATTGTCTGAAGCATATACAGAAACTGTTATCAGCGAATCATTGTTCTTATTGTAGAACAAGCTTCGAATAACTTCATCTGGGCTGACATTGAGGAAGCATATCCTTTCATTGGTCTCTGCATTTAGGGAAATAACCGAACAACCCTCAAAATTGAGAAAACTTTCAACTCGGCAGGACAAATCATAACAATACAGCTACTACCTCGACTAAATGCTGCACAAACACCAGACTGCGCAAGGGCGAAAACGATATCACGAGCTGCCACAATTTCAATAATCTTCGACCTCTTTCTGAGAAAAGACAGGACTGTAGAGCAATGCCCTTTTGGATCGTGAGTATCATACTCCTCCTACACACACATTTTCATTAAAACTTAGCATTAATAACAGTGACATCAACACCAAACTCGACATTACATATGAAATCTTTTATCTTTAAAAGGGTAAGAAGGAAACACTAAATACAAAATTCCAACTCCATCAAAGGGTTTGTTCAATATTCTGGGTAAATATTTTGGCCCAGCAAGAAGAAAAATGAAATAAATCTAAATGGCACTGAAGATGGAACTACCTAGACCTACATCCCAGTAAAGCCAAAATTACTTAAACTCGAGAAGTACACACTTCCAGAAACTCTGCAGACCAATTCAACTATACCAATGACTGAATGAAGTTGGGATCAACCATAAGAAACCACTGTCCATTCATTCAAGCTCTGCTAAGCAAATACTTTACCCGAATCAGGCCAGAATAACAACATTAACTGAGTAGCTGATCCTTGCACATACTTTTAACTAATTTAAGTGATAAACAGCAGAAACCCAACTTCTCATTTCCACCAAAAATTGCCCCGGAGATAGCGAATTCACGAACTCGTTAGTTCCTTTCCCCCGAGGGACAGCTTCGTGCGAAAGCCAAAACAAGAAAAGGAGTGGACTTGAGGACTGACCTGGAACCGGATGTTGCGGAACCGTTCCTGGGCATCGGAAATGGAGAAGGCGCGGTCCCTCTTGGAGCAAATCTCCCGCCTGAGGAGCTTCTTCACGCTGTTCACACACTCCTCCCCGCCGCACCCCCACCACCTGCGCCTCTTCTTCGACGCCACCACTCTCCTCCCACTGCACGGCCGAGGGCTCACCCCTACCCTCTTCCCGTCCATCAAAAAGAGCTCACAGTGAAATTCTCGCTCCTCCGGCCTCCGATTACACGAACATCGAGCTCCCAATTCGCCAGGCAAGCCCTAGCCCCTCCCCCTTCTGCCCCGAAGAGAAGGCGGGGACAAATTGCGGGGGAAGAGGCTCCGAGACGGGAGGTGGGTCGGCAGAGTATGAGGTCGGAATTGAAGAAAGGAACGAACTTGCGCTGTCTCTGTGAGTGAATCTCTGTCTGAAGAAGAAGAGCGGAGGACGATGAAGAGATGATTGTTGTCTGAAAATGTGAATCCTCCGATCCCTCTCTCTTTCACTGTTCAAAATTTGCAAACTTTGGGGGAAGCATTTTAAATAACGAGAAATTGGTGGGCTTGTGGGCCAAAATTTTCTGCCCATTGATTTGTCTTGCTTTTGTCGGCCCAAAAAGAGAATGGGCTTGAAGATGTTGGGCCGACAATGAATTGTTTTATGGGCCTGTTTAGTTCAGGATTAGTGTTTTAATCGAAGTGATGATTCCCTCTCCGCATTCCATCTCCGATTCCAAACACCAAAGGAGATTTATACGTATCCGAGTAGCATGTTAGGAATCGTATGTTTCATTGGACTGTTAGATGTTAAGCCTTCATTTAGGTGACAAGCATCATGCTAAGGTTCGAGATATAAGACAGTGTCCGTCGTCTATTTTATATATATGCAAGTTGTACGGGTCCCCTCATGAATATATATGTAGGGTTCATTTTAAATCCAGTTGACCCATGTCACGTCAGTGCTAAGCCGATGAGTTTGCTCTGTCTTCAACTTCCATGGTTGGGCTGTGTCAATCAGATGATTGATTCAGATAAGCAGTGAACTCCAATATTGTCGATATTACACGACTGCGATATCGCATATGGATCCGACAATGAGAATAATCTAGATCTACATAATATCTAGATCACATGAATAGAGAATAGACGCGACACACCCAGCATTGAAAAGGAAGTATCACTTTCCATCAGTTCATTGGGTGGCTGGGAAGCAGAGTTCTGCACAATTATTGGCGGCCTCTTTCATTCCCATTCCCATATTGCATAATATCGCATAAGAAAAACGCATGTTATTATTATTATCTTGCACTTAAGATGGTTCTGGTTGGAAACGAAATGAAAATCGACCCACCATGTAACGAAGAGAAGGGAAAAGAATGAAGACGTGATATACGCGATTCGAGTCAGCCAGTCATATCTCCTTGTAATGCTCGGGTTTCACAAGAAGAAATTCGAGCATTACAAGGAGGACCGGAATCGGGTCAAGATATCTCAAGTCAGGTCACTAACTCGACTGAAAATCTCAAATACGATATTTTAGTTGGGTCATCTTTTGCATCACATTGAAAACATAGAATTCGAGATGGACGCACACAACATTCTCAATCTAACCGACTTCACATGATAATATCTGATCTCTTAGCTTATGTACTAATGTATGACGAAATATCATTATCCTCAAATCTTAATTCGATAGATCCATCTTTGAATTATAAAAGTTCACAGGAAAGGTCATGTTACTGTTCTTTATTTTATTATTATTGGTTACTATTTTAACTTTTCATTTAAATATAACAATTAACTCATACTTTCTTGATTACAATAAACTAAAAATTTTAATAGCTAATAACAAAAGGAAATGAATAATTCATCATAAGAATCGATTTTTTTTTTTTCATCGGACGGGGATGGATGTCACAATATTACACCCTCTTTTTCACAGTTGAGTCAGCATAAATTCATTCTCCAGTGTCAAATTATATGGAAGGAAGCATTCCAAGAAAAGGAACTGTCCCACTAATGGAGCAGTCCTTTAGGAATTGGACACGTAAAAATGGAATCTATAACCAGGAAGACCAAAAGACATTAGGACGAGCTGGGTACATCAATTATTGTCCCCTCCCCCATCCATCCATCCATCCTTTCCATTGACACCAACACTATACGACCCTATTCAAAGGCTCTTCCCCCGCGACCGCCCACGCGGCGGTCCTATGTTAATGAGGTTGGCCAGTTACCATTCACTGTGAGAAAATATTTAGTAAGTATTACACAATCACATGGCTATATAAAATTCAACTAATAACCGTCACGCATGTAAGTGGAGAAAATCTTTTAACTATAACGGCTTCTTTTACATACTCAAATGCTGATCGAGTTTTATATGAACATGTTTTCTAATATTCACTAAATATTTTCTCGTCCGTTGTCCCTCACACTGTACTCTTCTTTCGCTCCCATCTTAATTTTGAATTACGCCCGATTGATTCATGATTATCGAATGATGCGGAGTTCACCTACCTACCTTAGTTTTTTCAAAACTTTACAGAGCCGATGAGATGCAGATCTAAACTTAAAAAAGTCTTTGTTGTCCAAAACTAATGTAACTTTATAAAAACTTTTACATACTAAATGCGAAAACAAAAGTTATCATCAGCTAATCGATAGAAGAAATATTATATGAATGTAAGTGCGAGTTTTGGTGTTGCGAATTATTTGCAGTTTTAGGTTTTTCGAGCTCAATAATAGTTTCCACTTCGATAGTCGAACCAGATAGGGGCAAGAGCACCCTGTGATCAAGCCTTCTGACATAATTTGAAAGAAGACTCTTTTCACATACGTCATTTTTTCATAATACAAAGCAGAGTGATCCCCTTTATTTCTTTTCTTTTTAACTCGGAAGATTAGAGAAAATTTCCCAATTATATATGCGGCCCTCTCCCTTTTCAGATGGCAGCTTTGCAGATCTCACCCACATTATTTTTTTATTTTCTTTCCAATGCATTCAATGTCCTAATGACGACCAAAATATTATTGGGGCTCACCCATTGAGATTGGAGCTCAGGAATCATCGCATGTGAGATCATAAAAAAGTGCATCATGCATAAATTTTGACGAATAATGAGATGTATAGATCATTCTTCTGTCGCATCAATAGAATCACGAACAAACTTTCTCAGAACATAAAGCTCAAAATATGCTCTGTTGTGCATCTGAATTGTAAGGACGCTTCGAAGAACAGGTACCTTGTTCTCAAACGAGACCTTTGTCCGCATCAGATTATCACATGTTTATTTGATGCATATATATGTCTATGTACATGCGCGCGCGCGCATATGTAGTTGTTATTAATGCCTTCTCGATCTACTTCTTCTCTTTTATACCCAAAAAAAAAAAACATACTTAGTCCTTGATTGGGTAATTCTGCTACCAATGAAAGATGTCTCTGCTAATTAGAATATTCCATGGGGATGAATAGATTTTTATAGTCAAACTTGGACTCGGTTCTCGAAATAATTAAAAGGTATTTTAGTAATTTTATACTCGTGATAAATAGATTAACAATATTGACCAAAAGATAAAAATACTCCCCGTTATATGTTCACCCAAAAGAAAATAATAAAAATACTCTTTCTTAATATAAAGACACAAATGAGAGTTTGTCATTAATGTAATGATAATGAATGATCTTATGAAAGTGACTTAGACATACATTTAATGGTTCTATGTATGTGCTATCTATTTAAAAAATGGGTCTATGTGCAGGCATCCCCAATGATTTTCGAAGGAACCCGAATTATCGGTTTTGTGGCCCTCATTCAATTAATGATTCCCTTTCTAGGAAAAAGATTCATAATTTCTCAATTCGTGGAACGCATTTTGCGAAAGATTTTGGTCATGTACACGTTAGTGATGATTACATATGCATTTTCCTTGTGAAAGTGAAGTAGTGCTCATGGTCATGGAGACGTAATTTGGGGCTATACGTACGATTGACCACATGAAGTCACTGAACTAACCTATACTATTCACTGAACCTACTCGAATTGATGCCCAAAAAAAAACCCTACTCGAATTGATTTTTGAAAACCATAAAACTGGAATTGGTAATGTTCATAGCAGACATTTTTTGGTACGCTCCGCCCACTTAGATATATGTGCGGGTACCTTACAAAATTCCCAATATATGTGTTGTGTATAGGCCATGCATCTTCTAGAAAATGAATATATTTATTTTTTTCGATTACAAAAGAAGTTAAAACTAAATAAAAAGGAAAAGGAATTATTCTCACCGACGATAATTAAATACGAAACTTCATGATTTTAAGAGATGATACATGCTTTGCGTTGCACTCCCTTCTCATTATGTTTATTTTTAATTGAATAATGAACTAATTGATTTGACCAAGGATAATGATAAACTCATGCTAAGATACGTATAATTTTCAGAATTAAATATAAACAATAATGCAATTTTCAACTTGCAGCGGAAGATAAGATGCAAAATTTTATTTTAAGCGTCAATTTACAACATGTACCGCGAAAGGATAATTAGAATATGGAGGAAGAGGGGGCGCAGGTTCCAGAGAACAAATATAAGAAAAAATGTTTAACCGGAGATATTATTCTATTTTATGACTGTCTATATATGTAAGATTTGAATATTCTCAAATATAAGAGAGGCAAACAATTCTTTTTCAAATAATTATTCATTGAGAAAAGAGTGAAGTGCAATGATTCATTCTCTCGCCCGATAATAATTGAGAGGTTTAAGAATTGATTCTTGTGTTTGAAATTAATGCCCCCGTCTCTTTATTAGCTAAGTTTTTTATTTATCAATACTAAATTTATGATCTCCAGTCAAATCAAAAATAGAAAAGTTTTATATTTTGATAAATTTATAATTAAATTACTTGTGTCTCTGTCTCCCAATAAACATCATCTAATTATTGAGGTTCTAGACTGGGTTGGGTCGGTCCATTTCGTCCAATCAGGTCATGACCGGATGATGATGATGATGATAGATAATTAATTGAAAGCTTTAATATATATGTATATATCTAATTGCCTGATGTGTATAATTTATTATTTATTTATGTCTTCTGACAACGATTAAGTTGGTCCTAGCTTAGTAAGTAGTTTTTTCGTTTTTCTGACAGGTAGCTTAGTAAGTAGTTGATTACCTCTCTGAACATGCTTTCTTCTAAATATAGGGAATAATTAATGTATAAGAATTATCAAATTGTACATATTGGTTTGTTTGAATAGAAAGTGCAATTATCGAAAAAAAAAGAGATAATCAAATTCCGTTCTGTAATTTGGTCGGTTAATCTCTCTGAAGTCCATCCCAAATTCACGGTTTGAATCTTAACAGATCTTCCACACTCCTAGTATGGGTGAGTAATCCATCCGTCATCGATCCTTGATCAATAAATTGATCGTAGGCAATCCAAAATGCGGAAAGCGGGCAGCACCACGCGTGGACCACATATATATAGAGAGCTCTAGTTCGATATAATACACCACAAAATAACAATATTGGAGCAAATTTATGTTAGAAAATTGAATTACCTGAAACACCGAGATGGCACATGTCAATATCACCGAATCAATTGAGTAATCGAAAGTGTATCTGGATTAATAAGCTAGAGGTGAGCAAAAGACGGGTGATGTAGTCTTCAAAGTCTATACGTCATAGCTAGGTAATGGGGTCTCAGAAGAGGGTCTACTAACGTATGATTCGATGACTATAACCCCTTAATTGCATTTAAGTGCCTAAGGTTATTGTAATTTCTAGTTCTGCCCATCACTAAATCAAAAAATACCTTATGATATATGCACATTAAATCTCATATTATACCAAGCAGTATACAAAAGTAATTTATTAGCCCCCACTTAATCAATTTTAGTTGTTAAAAGGTCACCTTTAACAACTAAAATATTTTTCAATTATACATATATTTAGTTACTATGCCCTTTAGCTACTGAATTGTGGCAAATAATGGCGCAACTAAGTTTTTTTAGTTGCTATAGGCTATAGCAATTATATTTTACCTCCTAGTAAAGTGAGAAATTTAGTTGTTAAAAAATTCATTTAGCAACTAATAAATTCTTTAGCAATTACAATTTCAGTTGTTAAAGAACAAAATATAGGTACTAAATTTATAAGAATTAAAATAATTTGATTGTATTTCAGTTGTTACAGCTGAGTAACTAAATGAATTGGCAACTAAATATATGTACTGATGAAATATATTTTAGTTGTTAAAGGTGATTTTTTTAGCAATTAAAATTGATCTCTTTGTTGCTAATAGATTACTTTATTGTAGTGGAGGTATCGTTAAGGCCCATTACTCAATACTTTAGTAGATCACTTAATCAGGTCAATAACAAAGATAATCATGATACATAATTAATTAATTAATATATATATATATATATATATATCGGATCATAATTATTGAATAAAATCCAACACTTTTAAACTCATTTATATCAATTCAGATCACTGTTTATTGCATGTGATGATGCATTTTTTTAAAATATTTTATTTTATTTTTTGAGTTACAAAAGTGATTCATGATTTTGTGTACAAGGAAATAAAAAATCTTATAAAGGGATATGATTAGTCCAAAATCTAAACTGGAATCTCTATATTACTATTCACCCCCTTATCTCTTTTATTTTATTTTTTCGTGAGACTAAAGGTGTTGGTTTCGAACCTATGCACTACTCACAGAGTATATGCCAACTGACATGGCAGTTTGCCAAATGCATTTGCCAAATAAAAATCATAATACCGAATAGGATGGCACATGCAGCTTCACAGAATTTGAAATTTCTTTGTTACCAGGCTAGGCCTATGCAACTACACTATACTTTCTTTGATAATTATTTTTCTTTTTACTTTAGGTCATCATGCACGTGTGTGTGTATATATATACACACACCATATGAAGACGTGTGTGTATGGGCATACACGAGAGAGGGAGAAGCTGGGAGGATCCACTGAGAAATTATAGTGCCCCAAAATTTGAAACTTCCTTATTACCAGGCTAGACCTATATAACTACACTATACTTTCTTTGATAATTATTTTTCTTTTTACTTTAGGTCATCATGCACGTGTGTATATATATATACACACACACCATATGAAGACGTGTGTGTATGGGCATACACGAGAGAGGGAGAAGCTGGGAGGATCCACTGAGAAATTATATAATCGAACAAGAGAGACAACAGAGTACATAGCAAAGTGGAGATGGAAACTCTTTCACTGTTGATCATCAGAACAGTTTGTGCCATGGCCGTTGTGGCTGCGTTGAGCACTCTGTTTCGGCTATACAACAGTACATGGAAGAGCTCGGAGAGGCTGCGGAAGAGGCTGAACATGCAAGGCATCGGTGGGCCGCCGCCTTCCCTTCTCTATGGGAACGTCCCGGAGATGCAGAGGATACAGACGAGGGCTGCTCTCGACGACAAGGCCTCCGCATGTTCCCGCCAACGGGGCGGAGGAGAGTTTGTCGCTCATGACTACACCTCCACCCTCTTCCCCTACTTCGAACAGTGGAGGAAAGAATACGGTACGCTTACGCTGTTTAATTCCCTCTTTCTCTCTTCCCCTAAATATCTATACCGATTCATTCTTTGCGCATCAGTGTTTGGTTCATTCGACACGGGGCCTTTCCTCGATAAGATGGAAAAGGAAGATCAGTAAAATGAATAAGTAGTAATCTAAAATTACAATTGTTCTGCATGATATATATATATATATATATACACTTGCATTTCTTTTTCGTAGTCTCTGCAACATCACTCCGTAATCCACCACTGCGACTTGCTAAGATAAGTAGGCTATGGGAGGATGAAATCCAAGGAGTATAATTATGGGGAAAATAAAGGAATGGAAACTTAGTGCAGTAGTGTAAGTTGCCGATTCGAAATTAAGTGGTCTTGAAATTCGGTTCCCATGAGATTTCATGCCTGTTTAATTTGCTTTTCCTATGTTTTGTACTGGACTCATGCTTTTTTCCCAAAGAGATTAAAAAAAAGAGAAGAAAAAATAAAATAAAATAATAGATGGACCCATAAAGCATTTGTTTTTTTATTGGGAATTTTTTGGAAGGGCAAGGAAGAAAGAAGGTGGCAAAGAATTCGTAGACGGAAAGCAAAGATGATGCAAGACAAATGTAGATAAAGTCAGGATTATTAGGAACAGGCATCAACAGTTTTTGTGCTTATTTTCCTAGCAGAGGAGAATGTATTGCATCATGGTGTATACTAATTGCAATATCACCCAGTCGACCATGAACTGTCTGATTAAATATACGTTTTTAGTGGTAATCATCTATGATTGTTACCCTCCATTCTACTGATTGATCGTATGATGTGACACATGTCATGGATACATAAAAGATTTCATGCCAAACTTGGCCCGAATTCTCAACCATAATCAACTAGTTCGTTATGATTTTCAAAGTGAAGAAAAGAATATATAAGTCTAAAGGACCGATCTTCCAACTTTTAGTCGAAAACCGACGAGGAAAATATCTCTCCCTCTGCAATTGAGAGTGGTGGTCGAAGTGGTGAAGCTATGTAACACCAAACTTGAACTTAGGGGACTTAATGGTTCATGCATATGATTAGTTCAAGTGATGAATTGATTCTGCGCCCTGCATTCGAAAGAGGTTTTTAACTTTATAATTAAAAGAGGTCTATCGTATTCACCAAAAAAAGAGGTCTTTCGTCGTATTATTTTTTGGTGGTCCTTTCATAATAGAAAAGCATTTAAATTGAAAAATGATTAAATTATATTCAATCGGACTCTTCAATTCTAAATAGAATAAGTCGGAGATAGATAAAGGTAAATCTATTGCGATTTCCTGTCAGTATAAATCTTTTTCATGGCGTGCATATCTAGCTTTGTATAGCTTTAGATAGCTATTGATAGATATAGTTCTTTGGTTTCTCACTTTGCTTTCCTAAATGGATATGACAGTAAGAATACGTGATGGGCAAATATGATCGTCCATGGATAAGTCTTTAAGAGATAAGTCAATAATCAAAATCAAAAAAGGAAAAAGATAAATCGTTCTAGTCAAGTTTATACTTTCCCTCATATTATATACATATATTGCATGGTTAAGTTTGGCTAAAAGAATAATGTATTTCATGTCTATATAAACGCTTTGAGTAACATAAGAATGACCAGATCAATTTCATGTTTTTACTACTGAAAGAAAAAGATTACCATAGTATTATCCTTTATCCGGAAATATTATTATATATATGTCATTTTCTCTGTTGGGCAAGATGCCTCGGTTGATGTTTAATATATCTTTAATTATACAAATATCTTAGTCTACTTATTCACTCCACTGTTGTTAATCTTTTTCTATTTATATATTTATAATATATAATTGCAAGAGATTCAAATTTGTCATCCTCAGCTCTTATCGCCCAACTCTTCCGCACACCCATTGACATGAATTAAGCATCTTCATTTATTACATTGTTAGTATTAATTAACCGACATCATTAATTAACTCATGTTAAATTAAAAATAATTAATTAATGTTAATTTAACCACAATATTAATTTAATCCATGTGCAACTTTTATTTTTAAATTATTATCTCATATAAAATATATAAGAAAATAGAAAATAGTCGAAACATTCACAAGATTATGTCATTTTCTTAAAATTAAACATTGACTTTTCATAAAAATTATAGGTTATGAATTATTATAAGGCACATCTCTTAGGAGGATTTAGTATTTTTGTGGGCTATAAGGCCAATTTAATTAGTCCTAGCTAGAAAAAGTGCATCGCAAGCTCAGCATATTAAATGGAATTAAATGTTACAAACAATTCCAATAAATAGAAGTAAATGCAAGGAAAAAGTCAATTGGGAATTGAAAAGGAGGAAAATGGTAATTGCAAGCTCAGCACATTAATTTTCTTATTTCCAGTGCTCTTTCTTTTTTCTTTTTTTTTTCGTTAACTCCAACGCCTTTTCTTTAACTGCAAAATAACTACATTGCATAAGTACTACAAAATTGTAAAAAAAATTATTATATTAAAATTAGAAATAGCAAATTTTCAATTATTATTTGCTTGAAAATAAATTAGATACAACAATAATGCAAATTTAATTAGAAAATGGTGGGTAATAAGAAAGAACTTGGTATGGATGGTGACGGATAAGTACTGTTGAAATTAAAATATATATAGTAAAATAATTCATTATTTAAAACATATAGCATTATCGTTAATAATATTGAAAATCAAGATTATATTCAACAATATAATGAAGATTATGATAAATTAAAAATAAAAATTATGTTCATCAATATAACAGTGACTAAGTATATGAAATAATCTTAAATTTGATTTACGAACCGATTCATTCAATTTTTATGGAAAAAAATATATTCCATAACACATGAATTGTAAGTACAAATAAAATCATATTTGTAAAAATATACAGATAATTTAACTATTTTTATATGTGATCATGTGATGTCGATGTGAGTTTGCATGCATTTTGACTAATCCATTTCCATGATCGAGTCAAGGATAGGTTAATCATGCTCGGTCTTCAACAATAAACATTAATTTGATGAAAATACTTTTTCCAGAGTACAAAAAAATAACAATGATAATAAATTACATTGATAAGGTACATTAATTTGGCAGAATTCAAATATGAAAATAAGTAAATTTAATAAAAATGATAAGTATACTTATATAGTTTAAATTGAAACTTTTATGATATGAACATTTAATTATATTTAGAAGATATAAAGCAAACTCTAAATATCAAAGCGTCTTTTACAATTTCAATATTAAAATTTAAGTCCTTTTAGAGTGAATAAAAAATAAATTAATTACACTAATTTTGGTTAAAATAATTTTGCTTACTTGATTTACATTCTTATTTGTAAAAAATATAAGATTAAATACTGTTATATAGATAAAGTGTTTTAATAGTTCAATGTATGTCTTTTTTTTTTGTTAGTTTTGAAACTAGTGATATGAATATTTACTCAAAAATAAAGTTAATATAAATAAGTTTAGTCAGTCAACCAAAATAATTCCCCAACCCCCTAAATCAAAGGGTAAAGTCAACTATTTCGACGTTCATAAATTAAAACCCTTGAAATTCGTATCCAAAATTTTACTATGATTAATTATATAAGCCTGTCCCTTGATTGAATACTAATCTTGATTATGATGTACATTTAAATATTTTCGACTTGCATGACAACTAGAAAACATTAATCGGCAATTTGCAGTAACTTTTTCTGACATGATAATATAATAATAATAGTTCGACAACACTAGTAAATATAAATACAATAATTATGATAATTATTATATTCTTTTAGCGTATAGAATGTCCAAATATTGGGGTGACAGAGACTGAACACACAAAAACAAACACACACACACACCTATGTATTGAGCACCATATAATATGCACAATTATATATAAAATAAACTATTTTTTATCGGAAAATAAAGCTAAATTAAAAATTAGTAATGTTGTCTGTTCAAATTTGGGAGAGTTGTACGGGAAAGAACCGTGATTTTTTTTATAAATAATATTTATGATTTTTTTATATACTTTATGCAAAACTGATTGATATAATTATATATATCCATTTTGTTGTACACGAAACATCTCTTCTGCTTGATCGACAAGCAACATACGTTTGCACAGCTCGAGAAGAGCCAGTAACATCGAATCTATCGAGACAAACTTATGTATAAATTATAAACTATCGAGGTAATTAGAAACAAAAGGAAGTACTAAGTCGGTGTAATGGAATCTTTAAGTATTTAATTTATTGATTATTAAGTGTTATCAAACACGATCTAAGAGTGGTACGAGGCCAGCTCGAGGCTGACTGGGATTGGGTCCAAAGTTAGCTGGCTCCAATCCTAGTTGGGCCTACAATCAGCTGTATTTTCCAGACATACGAGAACAACTGCTTGGCCCATCAATCGTCAGGGTCGACAGCCCATTTGGCAAATATCGACACTTTGTAGGGTCGAATGTCCGCGATACTTGTGTCCTCCCGGTTTGGCATGTCGATCCCTCCGTCTTTTGTTTTCGATCAATTCATTTTACACGTTCAAATACGGCATATGATCTCAACTGGCATGATTCTGTACTAGCGCACTGATGCATTTTGCGTAGTGCATAGTCCATCCTGCAACATATTATGTAATTTTGGATCGTCCTTCTAAGAGCACACACTGTTCAATTTGATACCATGCCAAACCGGAACCCGAATCAAGCATAAATTCCAAGCTTGACTATAGTGATGCTGGGTCAGTTGGCGAATTTTTTTTCTACACTAGACGGATAATGAACTCATTAATTGCGTTAAGTTTTGCACCTCCTAGAAATGTTGAGTTTTTGCGTGGTTGTTTTGCCCACCAGACCGTGTCTGGCATTGCCGGCCCTGTTTAACTCCTCGAAATGTTTTGCAGGTCCGGTGTACACTTACTCGACCGGGGCTAGGCAGCACTTGTACATAAACCAGCCAGAGCTAGTGAAGGAACTTAACCAGTGCTTCACTCTGCTGGGGAAGCCTTCCTATCTGACCAAGAGGCTTGCTCCCATGCTTGGGAATGGCATTCTTAGGTCCAATGGCCCTTCCTGGGCCCAGCAGAGGAAGATCGTTGCCCCCGAGTTCTTCATGGACAAAGTTAAGGTACGAAATTGATTTTTCTTTTTGGCGGGAGATGCTCACAGCTCATGGAATATCTGGCTAATTCTTAGACTGTGCGCGACTGTGCAATATGGTAAAATGGCAGTGTGATTGAAATATTCATGTTCCTAGTACAAGAATCAGCTTGGTTAAGTCCTCATGCAATGATCACTATCATCACTGACTTTTATACTGTTTCGCGGCTATCTAACTTGGGACTATGGAGGTTGAGTCATCGAAATGAGTAATATTCATAGCCAACTGCCATAATACCACCTTTGTGTTTCGAACACCGACTTAATGTCTGCATGACTTTGCTATGTCGGATGGGTCAGGGGATGGTGGGCTTAATGGGAGAGTCAGCACAGCAATTGCTTAGGAGTTGGGATGAGAGAATAGAGGCAGCAGCGGCAGAAGGTGGAAAGGCAGCAGCAGACATTAGAGTAGATGAGGATCTGAGGGAATTCTCAGCAGATGTGATCTCTAGAGCTTGTTTCGGCAGTTCGTACTCCAAAGGCAAAGAGATCTTCTCCAAGCTTAGGAGCCTCCAGATGATCATCTCCAAGCAGAGTTTTCTCTTTGGCCACAACTTCTTCGGGTATGTCCTTCAGCTCAGTTTTTCGATTTGCCCATTTCCATGATAGTCTGTTTCCATTCCATCGTACCAGATATCACATGCACTCTCTGCCTCATTTGTTTCTGCACTTATGGACTACCAGACAATAATTCGGTCTTGGAGCTAATCCCATGTAACGGGTTGATCCTAGATTATTCTAATGGGACTACAGGGTACGCCCTCATAATGATTAATTACTGCGAAACAGCTGACATCGCAATGTTACATTCCCAGGCGTGGACTAATTAAGTATACTGCACACCATAGTTTGACGTTAGTGATTAGACGGTCAAACTGATCTGGTAGAATTCTGTTGTCTTGACAGGTTTCTCCCGGCAAAGAAGTCAAGGGAAGTGAACAACTTGGAGAAAGAAATCGAGTCGCTGATATGGAAGGTCATAGAAGAGCGCGAGCGTGAGTGCTCAGACAAGGATCTGATGCAGATGATAATGGAGGGAGCTGTATATAGCGATCAGGGCCTTGACAAGGACCTCTTTAGGCGGCAGTTCATAGTCGATAACTGCAAGAACATCTACTTTGCTGGCCACGAGGCCACGGCTGTGGCCGCATCCTGGTGCCTGATGCTGCTTGCGCTCCACCCTGAGTGGCAGCAACGTGTCAGGGAGGAGGTGAGACGGGTCTTTGGGGGAGGCAACATTCTGGACCCAGAGTCACTAACGCAGTTGAAAACGGTATATCAACATTTTGCTTTAAATTTTATTTTCCGGTACCGATGGCAGTTTCTGGATCAGAGGCCATGTTCTGGTAATATGAGAGGATAAATTAAGCCAAATGTTGTGGAACTCAAGAGGATAGTCCCATTCCGTGCAGCCATTTCGTTTCGCTTATTTACTATCTCGTTCGTGATGAACTCTATATAATAACTACATTCAACTCCTCAACAGGTGACAATGGTGATTCAGGAAGCCCTCCGCCTGTACCCCCCGGCAGCATTTGTATCGAGGGAGGCACTAGAAGACACGAAAGTCGGCAACATAATAGTCCCCAAAAATGTGTGCATATGGACTCTGATCCCGACCCTCCACCGAGATCCGGACATATGGTGGCCCGATGCAAACAAGTTCAAGCCCGAGAGGTTCGTGGACGGCGTCTCGAAAGCGTGCAAGTATCCCCAGGCCTATATCCCATTCGGGCTGGGACCTCGACTGTGCCTAGGCCGGAACTTTGCCATGGTCCAACTGAAGGTAGTCCTGTCCCTCATTGTATCCAGATATAGTTTCTGCCTGTCTCCGAAATATCAACACTGCCCTGCCTATAGGATGATTGTAGAACCTAAGCACGGCGTTCATCTTCTGATTCAGAAAATCCAAGCAGGTCCTGGCAGCCTCGTAACTAACATACCTTCGGCAACTCTTTAACAGCTTGAATTGTCGCATTGATTGCTGTAAAGTCTGAGTTCGGGTCATAGCACGCTTCTCATATATCTGGTCACAACTTTGCTATTTGTCATGCGTGATGATAAGACTAAATTCAAGGTAATGAATTCTAATTTGATCGTCTGAAACCGAAAGCCAGGATACCACGCCGAGTGGATCCATATGCTTCGTCGGGTCCTGTTTCGGTCCTGGAATTATGTAGACATCGGTTGAATCGTTTCAGATTACTGTTCAGTGGGGCCACTATGATGAAAATGTCCCAACTTTACTGAAACTCCTAGAGGCGTGAGCAGTGAAACACTTTTGCTGGAACCCAGAAGCAAGACATTAATCTTAGTAATATAATTCTAACCTAATCTTTTTAATATAATCTCCCATCAAAGAAAAGGTAAAGCATAGCCCTTTACACATTGCAAAGCCAAAAGGTTTTGTCCTCCTTTTCCTTCCACAGGAACTCTTTCCTAGAAACCTTGCATTTCGACAAGGAGAGAAAACAAGCCCCGGATTATGCCTGTTCCCTCTACTTTCCTAACAGCTTGATGGGCAAGATCTTTGTCGAGGTCTGCCTGATCTCCGCGCGGGGGCTCGGGCGGTCCTCCTCGCTGTTCTGGAAGACACAGTGGTTCGCTGTCGGGTGGATCGACCCGGACGACAAGTACTGCACCAAGATCGATGCTCCTGCAAATGGGAACCCGGTTTGGAGGACGAAGTTCTCGGCTTTGGTCGATGACTCGAGGAATGCGGAGTCTAAGGATGTGGCTTTGCGGGTTGAGGTGTATAGTAGGGACCCCATTTTCCTCCGGGAGAAGCTCCAGGGGACTGCCACTGTTGTCCTGAGGGAGTTCCTCACCAAGCGCAGGAGTAAGGATGAAATTTCTCGATCTCGACTTTCCTGTACCGTGTGTATCTCCGTTTAACAGAAAAGGCTGTTAGGTGTTCCCGAGTTGTGTTGTGTTCGTTCGAGCACCAAACCTCATCTGTGATGGAAACCGCTTTCGGTTTACTTGAACTAACACTGAAATGGTTATGGCATATTGCTGTAAAAGGTATCCCGAAATGTTTGAAAATCTCTTGCTGATGCAGCTGAAGCCGAAAAAGAAGTTCGGTTTCATCTGATTACTGTTTTTCTCAATTCGCGCGGTTCAGTTTAGAAATCGAACAATTTTTCACTCGGGTAGTCGTAGAATGAGAATATCCAAACTTTCCATGTGCAGCCAGTGAGGAAACGGGGAGCTATCAGCTGCGCAAGAGGAACTCCAACAAGCCAAGAGGATTCGTAGATATTTCTATTCGTGTCTCAGAAGGAGGAGAAGACCCGAATTCCTTTTCTGCAGGTTATTTTCATTCTGCTTATGTATGAAAGCTCATTTTACTTGGTCACGGGAACAGACATAGCATGGAGTTGCAAATGCTAAAGCAGCAGATGAGCTTAGGATACGAATTATCGATGTTCCATATTGAACTAATATGAGTCCAGCAAACCCCTTTTCCTGCGAATAGTAGCAGTGCGATTTTACTCGCACAACGTTATTTTTAGAAGCGAAATGGAATTCCGGTTGATCATGATTCTCGTTTTACAGGTTATAATGGAGGACTCATGCTGGTGGATAACGAGAATTCAATAACCTTAGCCCCCCCGAATGATGCATTGACGTCATCAACATCATATGAACCATACCCGACAGGGCCTACTCCTCTGCCTCTAGCAGCAGCTTCACATCTCCAAAGACCAAACCTCCACCAGTCGAAACCCGAAGTTGAGCTATCCTACACTCACCCCACCCCAATCCCTCCCAACTTCTCCAACCCCTCCGTTGGCGGCCCTGCCTACCCTCGGGCAATTGGGCCCAGCTACCTCCCACCTCGACCGGCCCCTCCAATGCCTCTTCCTCCGCCTCCTGCTGGCACTTATAACTACCGCCCTGCCTATCTCCCAGCTGAATTTACCAATGGGACTTATTTTAATATGCCGTCATCAGCAGCAGGCCGCGGTGGCAGGGGCCCCATGGGCTACGGGGCTGCATTGGGTGCAGGGGCTCTAGGAGCCGGTGCTGTACTTCTAGGAGATGGGCTTGTGTCAGGCTACGACATGCCTTTGGGTTTTCAGGATCCGAGCCTTATCGTATCACTGGACCCTCCTTTCTGATGCGATGACTGTAAGAAATTTAAGCGGGTGTATGTACCTTAGCTGATGAGGTGTATGATTATACTTGGACGAATTCTTCGAACTCATTTTCTTTTATTAACCAATGAAAGTTTTCTATTATAAATGTTTTCTTCTCATACACTTTCCAATCCGACACAAAGTATTGCCCTTTTTCACGTTGTTTTTGAATTAGTCAACAGAACTATTTCTCGATATCGAATGTAATGCCTCCGGTATTTCCGCTCCTTGTGCTCCTTTCTTGTGAACTCGGGATATGCGAGTCTAATTTGATATTCTTAGAAAATGTTATTGTTTGCCCTTAAACGGATCATTACATAGTCATTGGGTACTTAATTGAAGAAAACACGAGTTTGAGGGCTGAAATGAAAAAGAAAGTTCAACCTCGAGGACAGCAATTTTTCTTCATCGTTCGGATCGAGGGATCACTCTATTGTCAAAGCGAGCTGCAGAAATGGAAGCTCTGCTCTGTAAGAAACTGGGCGACCCCACACTCTCGCCGGTCCCATCCTCCGGTGAAGAATCCGACGGGTCCCCAATATTCTTAGACAAGAATCATCCAATCCCGAAATTGACCAAGCCCACCTCGGTTCTTGTCCGAGTGAAGGCCACCAGTATCAACTACGCCAATTACCTGCAGATTCTGGGCAAGTACCAGGAGAAGCCTCCGCTGCCCTTCGTTCCCGGGTCCGATTACTCAGGCACCGTGGAGTCGGTTGGTCCCGGCGTCTCGAAGTTTAAGGTGGGAGACCCAGTTTGCTCCTTCACCGCTCTTGGGTCGTTTGCTCAGTTCATTGTGGCCGATGAGAGGGAATTGTAAGTCTCTCTGTCCCTTCATTTGGAATTTCCATAAAAGTTTTACCTTTGTTAGCTGCTCAAGATTATTGAATTGGCTCATATCCTTGCTTGTTTTGGCATGTCAGAGCTCAGAAATTGGTTTTTGGAATGCAGATTGTGTTGCTTGTTTGCTCTTTTGATCCGATATGTCATCGTGAAAAAGCTTAGATTTTTAGGTATATTGCAGGTGGCCATTCAAAACCCAGGAAGCTGATTTTATATTATCCACTTTTGCTTTTGAAGTTTGAGCAAAAGCTGCTGCGGAAACAGAATCCCGGTACTACTGTGAATGTTTAACTTCAAGTGGAACTGCTAGGTGAATGTTCGGCTGTTTTGTTTTACGCACCGCAGTCTTGTGGGCTAGTGGAATGATTGTTGTCCCACTGCCTGTGTATGATTGATTGTTAGCCAATGAGGGGAACCTTAAAATTTCCATTCATTTGAACTCATTGTCAGTGAATATGTTTGTCTCTTGACATAGAAGAGACTGCATTTTGTTTCTTATGAAGGTTTCGGGTCCCAGAAGGGTGCGATCTCATGGCTGCTGGTGCACTTCCTGTTGCGTTTGGGACATCGCATGTTGCCCTTGTTCATAGAGCTCGATTGACCTCTGGTCAGGTATCCCTCACACGAACGATATTTTCTACTTTAAGCCTATCTTTGAAGACGACCATTGGTCAATGGGTGAGGAATTACTAATGGGATTTTTGGGTCATCAAATTGTAGGTTCTGCTGGTTCTCGGTGCAGCTGGTGGAGTCGGGATTGCAGCTGTTCAAATCGGAAAGGCTCGTGGAGCCACTGTAATTGCTGTCGCTAGGTAGTGTACTAATTTCCTCTCTCTAAACTTTATCGCCGTATGTGGCAAAGGCATGGAACTGAATGGTCACATGATAGTGGAAATATGTAGTGTTAAATAACGGGGAAAAATGTGAGAAGACTTGAAATATTTCTGAGTCAATTTTGGTATTAAGGCATAAAATATCTCCTGCATAATATTAGATCAGTTATGCCACTGTTTCATTCCATTTCAGATTCGTACTTAACGTAGCTGAGCTCTGTCAAACTTTATAACCGTGCTATGTGGATTGTACAGGGGAGGCGAGAAAGTGCAGTTCTTGAAATCGCTGGGGATTGATCATGTTGTAGACTTGAGCAGAGAAAATGTTACTCAAAGTGTCAAAGAATTTCTCAAGGCTAGAAAGCTTAAAGGGGTCGATGTGTTGTATGATCCAGTTGGAGGCAAGCTCACTAAAGAAACGATGAAGCTTTTAAACTGGGGTGCGCAAATTTTGGTGATCGGTTTCGCCAGTGGAGAGATCCCTGTCATCCCTGCAAATGTTGCCCTTGTGAAGGTACTCCTGCTGACCCTCTTAACTTTAAAGCATGCTGGTTATTAGAAATTCTAAGTGTTGATTGCATTCTATTACCGCATTTTCTTTTGTATATGGGAAGAACGATAAATGGCTTATGATCGTCTTCTACTGATTGAAATATACATTTTGTGGCTGCTTCTTTTCTTCAGAATTGGACTGTGCATGGACTTTACTGGGGCAGCCACAAGATTCATCGGCCTGCTGTGCTTGAAGAATCTCTAAATGAGCTGCTTTCTTGGTTATCGAGAGGCTTGATCACGATCAATGTATCTCATTCTTACAGACTCTCAGAGGTTAGAAGCTCCTCATGATCTTTTCTTTCCTATACTATCGCATCCTGGTGGTGTTAATTTCTTCTCTTGGATGATTAATTCGACTTACAAATTCATCTTGATCATTTTTCTTCGACAGGCCAACCTCGCCTTCTCTGCAATCAAAGATAGAAAAGTGATCGGGAAGGTGATGGTCATCTGCGATGATTCCAGGAGCCTGAGGTCAAAAATATAACTCTCTTCATGATGCAAATCTGTTTTTAAGCTTCGTAACATCAGGAAGCTGTCACAGAGATCCAAGAATAGACATTCTGTATCATAATAAGTGAAACGCTAGTAAAATTCAATAATTCCTGAATGTTACATATGTACTCTCTCACTGCAATGTTGATCTCTGCGATGTATTTGCTATTTCTCTGGTTTAAAATGAAAGATGATTGGCATTCTTGCAACGATAATTGCAACTTATTGAAGGTCAAAGCCGCAAAAAGGGGAAAGAAAGGCAAGCCTGATATGGCCAACACTCAACAAGGTCATAGGTAGTATAAACATTAATAGTAGTCAACTATCTTATCGAATATTCACAGGCTGCATATAGATTCACATAAAGTTTCTGCATATCTTCAAATGCCACAATGGAGTTACATATTTACAGTTTTTACAAATGTTTGAAGAATTTCATCCCGCGAACATTAGGAAATGGAAGCTATCACCCGTGCACCTGAGGCATGACCCCTATTTGGGCTTAGTATCAGTTTTGAGAAATCGTACGTATTCCTGCTGCACCATCTCCCCTCCATTCACGGGATCAAAGCTGCACCTGTAAAAGCTGATTACATATTGAAAATAATGCCTATCAGCACTGAAAGAGCAACACAGATATAGGAAGGTGTGTTACTATAAGCACCAAATACACTACAACTGATTGGGACAAACAGAAGTTTAACCCAATTCCTCTACTGTTTAGAGTATTATCTCCAAATTTCTTGGCAACAGGCTTTGTATTTAATCACAAGAAACAAGCACATTTAATAAGCTCTCACAATAGTAAGAGTTTCAGGAGAAAAAACGAAAAAGGAAAAAAGGAAAGAGAAGAAAAGAGAAGAAAGGCCTCGATATTGTAACTGATCGCAGTTGAAATGATATACATGTAGAAAACAATGTTTCGATATAATGATAAATCTGTAGAAAGTAGATATGAACTGGTCTGCAAGTTGTCTCAGATGAAAACCAATTTCTAACATTAGGTTCCTAGGAAGCATCCAATAATAAATTATTCAATTGAACGCATAACATTAATTTACCAATCATGGAGAGTGCAAAAAGATTTAAAAGGAAAAATGAAAAGTGCATAAATAAGATATGTACCTCCCATCCACGCCAACCATTACAATCGTATTTTTGGATCCAAATGCAGCAATAAATTGAGTCTCTTCTGGTAAGTGGAACTGGGCAAAAGACCATTCTGAGCTGAAATATTTCGGTAAAACCCCTGCAGTAGATAGTAGAACAAATATATTTCAGTCATTAGACTCCATGACCAGATATTAAGACCCACTATCACCAGTAAAAAGTAGTAAGAACTTCTGCAGTAAAAGTAGCAAAGGACCAAAATAGAGAATTTGTAAATGTTAAAAAAGTTTGCAAAGGCATCATTTACATGGGGTTAAAAAAGATATCCTACAGTTTCTGGAAAGTAGATCATCTAAAGCTTTAAGCTTGCACAGAGTTCATAAAATGATCAACTCTTTGATGAAAACTACCCGGACACGAAATTCATCAAACACAAGACCAAGATGCAAAAGCTTCTCTAACCTCTCATAAAAGATAGAGATGAACTAGGGTTGGCACCAGTGTTTGTAGAAATCAAAGGATCAAGGCCACTTGAGGAATTCTGGTATAGAAGGGCCGGGCTTTGAACAACACTTGACTGTGCAGAAGAGTCCTCCCCTCCCACTCTAACTCGAAGGCTGAATATGTGGACTGTTCCTTTGTCACTTGACACAGCCAACCACTGGACATTTGGTGAGAGAGCAATACTTGAAATTTCTGCTCTGTCCACTCCTCTACGGACCTACAGATATATAGCGCATTAAGTTTAGATATTCAAAGTGAAATTGAGCCTAGACAACCTATACAATGAATTTTCTTTTAGCCCCAGTAACTTAGCAATCCAAATTTCTATTAGTCATCAGACCAATTTCATGAATTTAGAAAGAATATATATACTTAGATAAAGTGTCCATTATCCCGTCTCCCATGTATTTACCTCCTGTAAGCGAGTCCCATCCAACGTGTTAAATATCCTTATAAGAGTACCCTTTGTGCTTGCAGTTGCAAGAAGCATCCCATCCATGGTCAAGGTGAAGCATGCTACATTGTTATCATGAGCATTAATAAACTTTGTCATATGCAGTCCAAAATGTTCCACACGAACTTGTCCTCGTCGAAGACCTGGGCAAGCCAAGACAGACGTGTTTGCATGGTGCGAAAGGCAACAAAGTCCCCTTGGATTAGACAGAGTTTCAATCTGATGGAGCAGCTTCAGGTCGACGAAATTATAAACGTAGATCTTGTGCTCAAGCACAACAACTATACGATCACGTCTCAGCTTTACACCTCGTACTTCTGACCTAAATGCAAATTCACCAATGCACCGACTCTGATGATCATCCCAGATCAGAACCTTATGGGGAGGATACTGAGAATTAGCCGCACCCCCAACCAGGGCCAAAATGTTGCAACGGAAAAGCATTTCTACAATCTTGAACCCGCCGCTTTTCAAATCCCGCCTGAAAGTCTCCTTGAATGGCTCGCAGTTATAGATACGGAAACCTCTGGTGGTGCCAGCTGCAAAGCAGCTGTAGTCTTGGTTCCAGGACACCGATAGCAGTTCCGTCTCTTCGTTGTCATTAAGATCTTGTTCAGGCATTGCAAAAAGCCCAGAGGTCGCAGGACTTGGCTCGCTCGTATCAAAGCTTGTCGAGGACAGTGTTCCTGAATAGGTCGAAACAGTAGAACTCGTGGGTGTAGAGGGAACCGTCATCAATCCCTGCTGTAAGCATCAAGAAAGCTATATTACTCCCTTCGAACCCTATAATGATAAAATTATTAAATCCCCGACAGCAAAACACGCCCCATATCAAAAAACTAACCTACCTCAGTTGAAGTACAATTAACTGAATGAAGACAATGTAACCATAAATCCAAACAACGCAAATTCTATCTTCTGCTTACAAGCTCCGGTTAAGACAGCAACGGAATACATATCTAGTTTCATACATGGAAGTTGGTATCTATGCTGAGAACTGCCGTACGAAAGCCCTTAGACTTCCATAGATTCATCATGTGCTGACGAAAAATTCCATCTTTTGCATATGGGCAGAGCTCAATTAAGCCTCACGTGACTGGTTTATCCATAGAAAGAGTAGATCACTGTCGCCAGGATCCAAGTCAGTTGCTTTTGGATCTTATATGATCCCAATCGGCGCGATTGGAAGATCCAATCCCGAATCAGACAACTGGAGCTACGGAACAAAGTGATAGAGAGAGGGAGACGATGAGCTAGAATGCAAGAGAATGGTGCGATTAAGGGAAAATAGCTCACTTTGGAGTTCAGGTACCTCGACGGGACTGGGTTGATGTTGCAGAGCTTCTGATTCTGACGGAAGAGATGACGAGAAGGCGAAGAAGAAAACGAAGGCACGATTTTCCCTTTTTCTTTTTTCTAATTATTTATTTTCTTCGGATATTCGCCGGAAAAATTATTTAACTAATTAATATTAGTAAAAAATGGAAAAGGCCGAGGAGCCTAACTCAGACCCAAACGGGCTAACCAGATGGCCCAAATGACCAAGTTCTGAAGACCATATCCGAGATTGTTCGGGGACCGCGATGTTCGAGTCGGTATACGCCCTCAAAGTGGCCAGCTCAGCCGATCCAGGGCCAGGCCTCTATGGCATTGAGGCCAGCTTGGCACGACAGTATTAAGCTGACTCGAACCAAAGTTAGCTCATGACAGCTCCAATAGGAGGCTTGATATCACCCACATTCAATTCAATACAAAGCAGTCAGTATGCGTATCACTCGAGTTCATATTATGTTGAAAGACAACCAATTATTGCTTTTTCTAGACAAACCAAATGCACGATGGAACGACTTTTGTAGTTGTTAAACCTGGGATGATAGGGAGTGATGTATGGTTGATGTATACACAAAGGTAGGATTGTGCAAAAAAGCCCGAGAATTAAACCATTCTGTCCCGAACAAAAAAAATAGAATTAATCGGTTACGAGAAATATCCGGTTCATGATTTCAAAACGAATATCTGTTATGAAACAGTTACGGTTTTCAAAATTAGAAAATTGCGATTAATACCCCGTCTCGAATGTATATATTTATAACATTATCATATCTATTATATATGAAACTTGAAAATTTTAATTCAATAGAAAATCAAAAAGTGAGGGGTGAAAGGTATATAATTTCTAATTCCAATTTTAGATTGCCTCTTTTTTAACTTTTTCTTTGTGAATGAATGATGTTTAACCATTTTTTCTTTATGTTTGTGATATGTGGATGAATGAAACTCAATGAAATCATAAATTTAGATTTTTTCAAAATATTTTTCAACCTCGATTCGGTTCGGTTAATTAAACAGTAAAACCAATTATTTTTTCGAACGATTTTCTTCTCCTAATTTGGTTTTGGTTACTATTATGGTTAATAATTTTTTTGTCCCGAAAATTCGGAACAATTACGGTTGATATTAAAAACCGTAAATCGAACCGCCCGGCGCCCACCTCTGCATAAGCATAAAAGGTTTTTGCCTGGTCGCATTGCCACGAGGATGCTCCTGTCACGAGCCACGTGGCGTCCCAAGGAAGCGCCAAATTCCAGCGCTGGAGTCTTCGCCGCCGTTCCGGCGGCATCAGTCGTCTGAATCTCTCTCTCTCTTTCCTTACCTCAGCACAACTCCGACGAAAGCTCTGATTTTTAATCGCAATCTCGTCTCGTCTTCTCCCTAGCCGACCGTGGGAAGCTCTCGGACAATGAAAATCCACCACATCCCTTGCTTGGAAGACAACTACTCCTACCTGTACTCTCCCCCGTCTCTCCCTCCCTCGCTCTGTGATTGTTGAGGTTGGTTTGACTCGGTGAACTCTGAGCTCACGGCCGGTCTCTGTTTGCAGGGTCATCGACGATGCCACCAAAGAAGCGGCGGTTGTGGATCCCGTCGAGCCGGAGAAGGTCGTCCAGGCTGCCCAGGAGCACAGCGCCTCTATCAAGCTCGTCCTCACCACCCACCACCACTGGTATCCCTCCTCCCGGTTTGATCGGCCACCTCCGTTCGTTTGATCATTCGGCTTTTTTCTGCTTTTGATGCTTACTCATTCCATTCGGGATTCTTTGTTTTGAGCCGTTGTGGAGATGAAACGAATTTTGCATTCTTTTCATCATTATGTGTTCAATTTGTACCACTTTCCACGGAAATTGATCGCGTTATGCATCTATTGTCGACGATAGTTGGCGGAATTGGTTCAACTTCTGGATTCTCGTTACATTTGTTGAGCTAGGGCTGGTTCTATGTTACAGGGATCATGCCGGTGGAAATGAGAAGATGAAGGAACTAATCCCTGGAATCAAGGTCTATGGTGGTTCGGTTGACAATGTGAAGGGTTGCACCGATAAAGTGGAAAACGGAGATAAGATTGCACTTGGGAAGGATACCAGTATACTGGCCCTTCACACCCCTTGGTAGTGCTACCTAACTCTTGGTTGTTTGGCTCTTTGAAATATGATTGTTGACTGAAATTGGGTACTTCCCTCGTACCGGTGACTTGTCCGATTTTCATCTCAGTTTTTGTTATTTTGTCACAAATTCGTAGTGCACTGCCGGTTCCATGTACTGACAGTACAATGCTGTAAAATGCCATGCGTCGACTTCGGTTCTGAGTTCTGTTCTGTAATGGCAGTAATATGCAATTTTTATTTTGGTGGCATTTATGGGCCTAGTGTTTAGCTTCGCCAGTGTAGCTCTGCTTGAATATTTCTGCTGTTAGGTTGAGTTTTCATATAACATAATCTTAGTTAAGGCTCAGACATCGTATTAAAGTACACTAAGGTATCATACGTTATTAAATGGTAGTTGAATCATCATGGAAGTTTATCTTATTGCTTTTTATGCTTCTCATAGCTGTTATCTTGATTGCACTTGCTCCTTATCAGCCATACCAAAGGCCACATAAGTTTCTATGTAACGGCCACTGAGGGAGAGGACCCTGCTGTTTTCACTGGTGATACATTGGTGAGTCCAGAAAAACCACTTCGCTTATTTTGAGGGGGAGTGAATATTTATTGTAAGGGGTAAAAGCTGCCCAGATGTATGAGAAAAGCTTTTTTGAAGATGATAGAGTTAAAACTATTCCACCAAAACGAGAAAGTAACTCATACTGGATCTTTCCGAATTGTAGTTCATTGCTGGTTGTGGAAAGTTTTTCGAAGGCACGGCAGAACAGATGTATCAGTCACTTTGTGTCACTCTTGGATCATTGCCAAAGCCGACCAGAGTCTACTGTGGCCACGAGGTAAATAACTTGTGTTCCTTCTAACACTTCTCATTCCTTTCCGTTGGTTGGTTTGGATGAAAGTATTGCCTCTCTTCTTGTCTCCTTTTGCCAAAACAGATAATCCTAACGCATTGGTTCCCTTCTTTATCCCCTTCTCATAGTATATGCCATCTGCCCTGAATAACGTCTTGTGCTGTTTGCTGTGCAGTACACTGTCAAGAACCTGCAATTTGCTCTAACTGTTGAACCAGACAATGCTAAAATTCAGCAGAAGTTGTCATGGGCTCAAAACCAACGGCAGAAAGGCCTTCCCACTATTCCATCCACCATTGCTGAAGAGCTTGAGACAAATCCCTTTATGCGGGCTGATTTGCCTGAAGTTCAGGTACAACTTCTCCAAACTAACGAGGCAATTGTTAGTTTTCAGATGCGATCACACACTAAAAAGGTCTTTTACGTTGTTTTCTGACTTTAAACTGGCATTTTATTATGCAGTACTTGCGGAGTAAAGTGAAATTTTGGATGATGTTTAAAATAATTCAAAAGACATGAATTTGTAGTTGTTCAGTGTTGGCACGGTATTATTCTGATGGAGCACAAGCCAAAAGTGGGCAAAATTCACATATCCAATGGAGATTCCTATGTTTATTTATACTATACAGCTGCTACCGACCTCCCAAGTATTTTCCTTCGTTTTGGAATCCTGGGAATTTTCCTTGCTGAATCTTCCCCCCGATCTCGTAGGAAAGGGCCGGATGCAAGTCACCAGTTGAAGCACTCAGGTTGATCAGAGAGCGCAAGGACAAGTGGAGGGGGTGATTACCTAGTCATTTTTGACCCCTCAAGCTTCGACTTCCCTATCTGATGCCAACGATCAAACGCTACTATCACTGTGTATTGCTGGGTTGTAAGGGTCGTTTGCCTTCATGTTGTTCTCTATGTAAAGTATGACCGTGTGTTTAACTCAATAATGGATGATTTCAACTGTCTGTGCTTTTGCCAATTCTTTCCTGGCCTGGTACTGATCGTTGGAACTTATGTTTGGCAATGACTTCAGTGAATGGATTCCCTGTCACATAATTGTATTTGCACATTATTCACCCTCACGTTCTTATGTTTTTTCGCTTTGTTTCTGTCGTACTATTCTTGCTATATTTTCCCTTCTCTCTGGCCAGTACCATCATAACATCTCATCTTCTCATTTGATTTCGGTGACGGACTTATCTTTTGCATCGGGCTTATGTTAGTAACTACTCTTATCGATTCGTGACTCATTATGCACACACCTGAAGAACAGACTTGTGACATGAGACCATGTATACGAAGATGAATAAACTCACCATTTAGATTCATTTTGCATCAAGCTTGTGTTAATAACTACACTTCCTTTGCGGATTAATCCCAGCTGCGATTTGCTAGCCAGTGAATCACACGTCTCGTGAATCGGATTGAAGTATTAAATATTTAAATTGAAAGTATATTGTATTATTAAATATTTGAACTGAAATTATTAATGTGTGAAAGTAATTTTCCTGTCACGTTAAAATTTCGGTTTTATAATAGAGATGTGGTGGTGGGGCTTTCTATTTCGCGGCGATGACTGGATAGGTTTGGAAAAGTGGGGTGTCCGACCAAACATTATTTGACGGCTGACATTGATGTGATAATTTTTGGCGCTTTTCAAAGAAGAAATAATAATAATAATAGCAAATAATAAAGAATAATTAAATAATATGTACTTGGCAGAGGCACAGAGACATTGACTGACGAGTGACGAGTGACAATAATGGGGTTGGCTCTTTAACGGTGATGCCGATTGCCCAATGGTCTAAAAGCTGCTCTATTATAAATAACAACTCCCAAAAACAAACAATAATATATCAACCAAAAATAACAATTAATAATTTATTTATCCAAAATAATAATGATGAATAAATAAATAAATAATTTGTTGGGAAAGAAAATTTAATTTGAATTACTATGAATATACGCGAGAATATTTTTTCCATATATAGTATATATTATATACTATCTGATATGCCGAACTCTAATAATGGAATATTAATTGTGGTTGGCTTTGTTTGGTGTTAGATTTTTTTCTTTACTCTACTCTATTTATCTTCAATTCAACTACATAATGATTTTTTAAATTTTTTTTAAAAATTCAATTCAATTTAATTTTAAATGTTAAATTTCCTCAACTATTTATTATTTTTTTCACCAATAACAAAATCATTATTTTCTTTTAAATATTCATTATTTTTTCTGACTTTTCTGATAATCAACAGCACAATCATTACTTTTTTATTTTCTTCTTCCATTTTATTATTATAATCCCAATTAAATAAATGAATTTTTACCTAAAATAGTCTATGATTTATCCGTTTTGTCATATCTATCATATATTTTTTTTGTCAAATCTATCCCATGATTTACTTTTTGTATCAAATCTATTCCGGCGTTATCTTTTTCGTCAACATCTAATAGTCGTGCTGACGTGGCACGTGGAGAGATAGTGGGCCACACTTGCCACGTGAGCGCCACGTCAGCACAGCCGTTAGATATCGACGGAAAAAATAATATCGGAATAGATTTGATGCAAAAAGTAAATCATGAAATAAATTTGACTAAAAAAAAGTATATAATAGATTTGATAAAATGAGTAAACCACATGTCATTTTAGATAAATTCTCTTTAAATAAATAAATATATATACATAGTTGGAATGAGTAGAATTAAACTCTACTTCATTTCTAAACAATTCTTAAGTTGTTTCAATCGTAAATAGTTTCATTTATAAGACTTAACTTTCGAAGTTTTATTTTTAAGGAAAATTAGTGAGCCACTTGAATCAGCTCATGTGGATCAGTGAGAGTATTTCGTATTACATTATGGATGGTCAGTGGAGGGCTGATTTTACGAGCCAGCGCAAAGACTTTGCATGACAAAAGCTAGCCTCAAGAGCACACTTCTACCAACATCCTGACAAATAATTAGAGGGGATTCGAGTAGGAGGCATTGGAGTTGGAATACCACTACTGCATTGTTTGATTTGATGGTAAGGGCTGATAGTCCTGATTAATTCATGTTCGAACTGTATCGATCTAGCAAGAGATAAAATTATCATAATTTCGAATTTTTTTTCGCAAGACTTAAATCTAAGATCTTATTTAAAGAGAATTGACGAATCACTTAAATCATTCCACGTCGATTAGGAGAAGTTATTTCTTGTTACATTTTATGCGTCGTCTGTATATTGTTGATTTTAAGAGTCGTGAAAATTAGTTGGGCAAACTCCAAAAATTTCTTCTTATGACAATCCTTGGACCCTTCCCTTTCCCCGTCCATGTCTTGTCTCTTTGTCTCTGATCCAAAACCAAATATTCTTTTCTTTCCCCCCCTTTTCTTTTTCTGCTTTTTCGGGAGAAAAAAAGCTTCTTTGCTTATTTATTCATGCGTGTTTCCAGCCGAATCTCCTAAAGGAAGATCATGTTCACAATCGAGGAGCTACCCAGGCTGTAATATGGATTGGTGCCAACAACACAGCTATGTATCTAGCTAAAAAAATTTGCAGTTTCGACATTCCCCGGAAAAATCAAACGCAGATATTCTATGGTTTCCCGCATGTGATCATCATTGAATCAATACGTCAACTAATCGTTTAATGAAAAAGAAAAAATCATCATTGAATCGACTTAAGCGCGCAGAAGGTTTGAGTACCAAGTTAAAGAGACAATACGAGCCATGTCGAATTGCTTTTGCTGGATATTGTATATATGATCTATAAGAAAGATTTGGCTGTCTTGAAACAGCCTGCCCGAATCATTTCTCTATGTCGCGGAGATCAAACAAGATGACAAATTTTGCCATGCAAAGCGGGCGGATTTAGTAGGGTTTTGGTCTGATTCTTGGTTAGAATTTGGTCATCCCCTGTCTCCTGTCTTTTATCTTCCGTAGAATGTTTTTTTCCGGCACTTTCTAGCCGACAAAAACATTTGCACCGGCGTTTTAGATAAGTATATATCTTCTCCAGTTTAAGTTACACAAGACTTAGATGCTAATAAATTCATATACATAAATCGTTCCCCGTCCGGCCAACCACTGGCAGCCGGAATCCTCAAGACATAAGCAAACTCCGACTGACATCGGACTTGGGATTGCAACTATGTACATATACCTCTCGTAAGATCTCTTTTTAAAAATAACTTTCATTATCAAGAAAGGAAATAACACAGTGGTGCACCTCTCGTCTGGTGATCAAGAGGTCTCAGATTTGATATCTAGTGGAACTACCCGTGCCATTTTATTAAATATTTATAATTTTTATTTTAATATATTAGACTCATAGGCCTCCCTTGTAACCGAAAAAAAAAAACTTTCCTTCGGTATTTTTCATGAGTCATTTTCCGAAATTTATGATGATTTTTGTGGGGTTTTTTTTTCCTCCTTACATGCCAAACACCAAAATTATAGACCTCGGTATTTTTCCTACTTTTTTTTTATCGAATTTTCCTAGTTCATATAGGGCAGACTTTAAAGAGTTCTTTTTTCTTTTCTTTTTCATTTGTTGGCATGTTTTTCGTTATTATGTATTGGTCATCATGTGGAATAAATATGTAATATAATCGGAAATAATAAATAAGATAACTATATGATAAATATAAGATGAGGTATCAGATAAGTTCAGGAGAGATAATGATCAGAGAGAAGTGTCTGTGAGGTATCATGTCAAGAGGACTGTAGTGTAGTGTAGGGCCAGTCTGGACTACTCCGTATATTCAGGTGGTGGAGGCCTCAGAAAGATTGACCACTGTACATGCACTGCACAATGATATCAATTAATTAAAAATCATTTTAAATCATAATTTTAAGTGTAAAGTAACTATTAGGTCCATGATTTATTGAGTTTACATCACTTGAGTCCTCAAATTACTTTTTCAATTACTTAGACCCCTCAGTTAGCAATTTTACATTAGATAGTACTTGGTTACATCGGATAGGTCATTTGTCACATCAGTTAATCAACGAGTTCATCACATACCTCAGTTATTTTTTTCCATCACTTAGGTCCATGAATTAATAATTTTACGTCGTATAGGTCCTTTTATCACATCAATTTCAGTCCGTAAGATTTTCCGACCTATTGTCGTTATGAACGCAAATGATGTAACGAAATTCCATTAATAATAAAACATAAAAAAAATGAAAAATCAAAGGGGCAAGATGAGGGGAGGTGGCCGACAGTAAGGGCTCGCCAACGGCCACCATCCCTTGATTGGGATTGTCAGTGAGCACAGAAGGTGCTGACAACCCCAATTAAGATGGCGGTGGCCTAGATCGAGACCTTACTACTAGAGTTAGGAGAACCCTTAACTGACAATTAGAGGGGAACGATGGGCGAAATTGATGTCCCACTTGCCAAAATGAGGAGACCCTTATTTTGGGGATTCTCCTGATTTACAAAGGTAGCGTCTCGATCCCGCCTACTGCCCCCTGATTGGACTCACTAACACCCTTTATAGTCATCGACGACCCCAATCGAATAGGTGGTGGTCGAAATCGAGGCTTTACCCTTCGAAATAGGGAGAACCCTCAATTTGGGGATTATCCCAATTTCGACTGGTGAGGCCTCGATCCTGGCCACCGCCATCGACTGATTAGGGTTGCCGGTGATCATAGTAAGCTCCAACCATCCAAATGTGGGGGTGATGGCTTTGACGAAGCCCCTGCCACCAATTGCCCTTCCTCTTGTCCCCTTTATTTTCCTTTTTATAACTTGTCTTATTTTATAGAATAATTTTTTATTAAAAACAACACGGTGGCTCCAAAGGTGGGAAAATAATAAAAACGAGAAAGGAAAAATTACATAAAAATGGTGGATGTAGGGGCCTATTTGATATAGCATTAACATTGTAAATCTCACAATTTAACGAAATAACCTAATTGATATAGCAGAAGGACTTATTTGATGTAACGAAAAGATTGAATTGATGTATCGTGTATTTTAAGGACTTAACTGATGCAGTAAATGACATAAATGATGTAACAAATGACTTATATGATGTTGTAAATGATTAACTTGATGTAGCAAAAATATCTAAGTGATGTAGAAATGATCAAATTGATGCAGCGATCCAAGCGATGGAATAAATAACTAAGGGACCCAATTGGGGTAAGACAAATAGCTCGAACATATACATTATTACTTTTTTCATTTTTCTTTATTTTTTAAACATTTCAATTCAATTTTTACTAAATTCTCTCAACTATTTATTATTTTTTCAAAATTCAACAATATAATCATTACTTTTTCTCTACTATTTATTACTTTTTTATTTTATCCATTCACCTTATTATTGCAATCTAATTATATATATATATATATATATATATATTCAAAGCTGGACTGGAGTTGAGTTAAACTCAACTCCATTTCCAAACAACCCTTAAGCTTTGTTTGGGAATAGAGTGGAGTTTAACTACACTCCATTCCGACAATAAATAATTATATTTATTTGGGGTTGTAATGATTGTATTGTTGAATTATGAGTAAAAATGGGAAAAACAATGAATAATTGAGAGAAAATAATGATTATGTTATTCAATTATGAAAAAAGTAATGAATAGTTTAGAGAATTTAGTATTAAAAATTGAATTGAATAATTAAAAAATTAAAAAGAAAAAGAAAAAAAAGTAATACTTGCATTGTTAAATTGAAGATAAGTAGAATTAAGTGAAGTGGAGTTAAAAAAAAACTCCAAAACCAAACATGCCCAATTTTCTTACTTCCCTTTTCTCGAGAAATTATATTATTAATTTCGCACAAAATCTCCCTTTGCAACTTGCAAGCATATAACTTCTTTTAATCCCACAATTAAAATGAAGTTCTAGTAAAGACCCAATTCTTCGATGTAAATTTAGCGGGAAGTATAATAAGAAAAATATGTGTTTTTATTTTATAATTCAATTTTTAGTATATACCTATAAATTCTTAAGGATAATACATGGATGAAAAGGTTTTGAGTAATTCTTGCTTCGAGTTGTCATTAGTGAATAACTCTCATGGTTATTTTTATATCATGTTTGATACGGAGAAATGGAGCGGAATAGAATAAAATAAGTACTATAGAAAAAAATGCAAAGATGTAAATAGTGTAATTTTTTTATCATTAGTAAATTCACAATAGAATATAATTAAAATATTATACCTCTAATATGCATTAGACTTATATTTACAAGTATGTTATTTTAAGTATCAATAAATGCATTCTAATCTTCCTTTATTTATTTATTTTTTGCTTAAAATGATGCAATGAAAGTTCCTCAATTTTAAAGAAGTTATAATGGGTGAGCCAACGAACCAACAGGTAAATTTCTTCTAAGAATATTCATTTCTTCAAGTTAAAAGACAAAAAAATCATCTCGAGAAATGATCATTCTAATTCTTAGAAGTGCAAGAAAATAAAAATATAGAGGGGAATGATGAAAAGTTTATTCCATTCCATTTCATAACTTTCTACCAAGCACAATCTTATATGACAACTACATTGGCATTAGAATTTTTGTGCTTAGAAGCCCTCTGTTTTAGGACATATAAAATTCAATCACCTATTTCCCTATGTTTATTTCTCCTTCACCTTAATGGACATGTTAGGAATTAGGATATTAGCACGAGATTAAAAAAAAGAAGAAGCATATATTAGCACGCAAATATCAAATATAGATATATTTTCTTTAGTTAGTCAATAACATAAAAATTATTATCAAACGAATTCAGTAGGATAAATATTAAGAGAGTAGAGATAATAATTAAGATAAAAAAGCATAATGATGTAATAATAATAATGAAAAATAGATTTATCAAAAAAAATCAAAAAAATGAAAAATAGCTGTTCAAAATTGCCCTACATCTCTATAATTTGCTTATTTTCTTTTGGAGAAAAGTAAAACCATTTTTCTTTGTAAATATATGAAAAGTACAGAGTGATAGAAGTTTTGAATGTCTATATAATGGGGGAAGTGAACTTGTAAACCAACACAACCTCTTCAATTTCTCTTCTTAGTCATCTGCAAGTCATCTGCAGGAGAGAGACTCCATCACCAGACCCTTCTTCCACCCCCCACCCCTCTCTCTCTCTCTCTCTCTCTCTCTCTCTACTTTTCCATTCCCTTCTCTGTGTGAGGAATGAGGCATTTTAACATCTCCCACCCAATCCATCTGCTCCTCTGCAGTTTTCACTCTGCAGAGATGAAAAGAAAGGGGAAATGAAAGCAATGCCCCCACCAGAGAACATCTCTCTCTCTCTGTATATGCAAAATGCACTGTGTGGGATATGGTGAGATCTTTGGTGTCCCTTTCTTGTCCCTCACTCTCATGACGATTTTGACCCTTCACTGCACCCATCCCTCTCATTACTATTCACCACACACCACTCCCTTTCGTTGCTTCCACTTCTATAAATCTAACCCTAAGCTACTTTCTTATATATTCTGTATTATATATACAACCATTATATTTGCTACTGTTATGGCTATTATATGCATGTGTATCATGTGTGGTTGTGTGTGTGTATGAGTGTACAGTAGTTTGTGCTCTCTATTGATCTTCTCTTTCCCTCTTCAAATGAATCCTTTGATTTTGTGGGAAACTTTCATGTTTTAGACATGCTCTATGTATTAAAAGGTGTAGCAATCCATGTTTAGGTGTTTTTGGGAAAAAAAGGCGTAAATTATTTTCTCTATTTTATTTTCTCTTGATTTTGTAGAGTTTTCAATTGATGTATGCATATGATATGTATTGACAGGGAATTTCTATATGGACAATGTGACCTATAATATAGGTTAATCTTAATCCCCTATATTTGTTAGGGTATAGCCCATGCATATAGCCATGTAGATGTATCTACATTTTTATGCTAAATCTTCTTTTTCCCACCTTGTTGTAGGCTCTGATAGGTATCATTCAGCTATTCCCAAACGGGAGTGATATTTTTCGGATCAATCCCTAGCTTGAGTTATGATTTTTCTTTATCTTTAATTCTAATTAAATAGTTGTCAAATTGTGGAATGCATCTGCCTCGACAAAGATCCTTAACGGAAGATTCATGTTGTCTTTATTTTTCCCTTTTAACAATTTTCCTATTAATTCTTCCTTTTTGCCTTCAATCTGATATTTACCCTCAGCTTTTGTTTCTCTTCAGTTTCTTTTGCTTTCTCCCACCCTGTACTTCAAAATTGAGCGGGGGTTTCAATTCTTTTGGTCTTCTGTTATCATATATCATGGTTTTGTCTTTCCCTTGGTAGAGGTTTTCATTTGATCCCTGCAGGCTGCTTCTCTCTTCTGATCCTCTTGTTAGGGTTTCTGTATGCGTGTTTGTGTGTATTTGGAACTAATCCTAGGTTTGTAAGCTCTGCACCTATGTGACTTTGGGCTTGTTAATTGGGTAGTGTGGTTGCTGTTCTTGATAATTCTTGACATGTCTCTTATTGTCAGAGCTTTGACAAGGTAAGGATCTTCATTGTAATGTGATGCTACTCTCTGTTCCTTTCTCACTGATTCATTTATTAGCTTTGATGCTATGAGGATTTTGTGATTAGTTTGACGGATGAAGACACCGGTGGGACATACATGAATCCTAAATGAGATTCTCGTAGAAGTGTTTTGTGTGGATTAGCAAGATTAAGGTCTGGGGATCTTTTGCTCTATGTAATTACCTACTTGTTCCTTTGGTTTGAAGCCTGTTGCTGTTTTCTGGAATTTATGCATGGATTGTGCCTCAACTAAAGAGACTTGGTACATGGGGGAATGGGCTGAGAGAGAGCTTCCTTCAGCCCATTCATGGGCGGCTCTGGGGATGAATTGACTGCCGACTCATTCATTCAAGCACTCAGTAGATACCCAGAGAAGTGAGACTTAATCTACTGGCGTCTGAGTGAATGAAGCGGGAGTCGATTCCTTCCCCACTTCTCCATGCTTGGACTGAAGGGAGCTCCTTCTTTCTATCTTCTCCATGCACCTACCTGATCATTTTTTACTAATGTGATATTGATCCTCAATGCTTGTATAACTAGCTGGGATGTCATCGATGTTCTGATCAGACTGGATTAGTGTACTACCTATTCGTGTTTGTTTGGTCTTCATTGTTTTATTAATTTGTAACCAGAGCTAGAGAGAAGGGATGAAACTCGAAGAGCTTTTGCTTGAGGTATGCTTCATTGATGTTTCCAAGCATATGGTAGTAAATTGTTTCTTTCCCTTTGAGTTATGTATACTTATGATCGTGCACTTTTTATTCTCTCTTTACAACAATGAATTTCATGATGTACATACAAGGATGCCATTGCCATCAATTGTAGGATCCCATTACATATATCCATTTTTCCATAGGCTTCATGTCAAATCGAACAAACGGATTAAATGGGGATGTTAATTATGCATGTTCAAGATTGTATTCTTTTAGAGCAAGCAATTCTTTCAGATCTATTATATATTTCACTTCACAGGGACGCCTGCTTCTCTATTGTTGCCACAATCCCATAGCAGTTGAGCTTGTTTCTGCATGTTATGTTTATGGTACTTTGTAGATGAAGCATTACATTTAAGTGGACCGGAGAAAGTACCGGCTCGATACTCCGGCATGGGTTCCCCGCTAATATAGTCTATGCACCCTGAGTTTGCCTGAGTACTAGGGTTTGGATGATCCAAATCCAAACCCAAACCCTAGTTTGTTTATTCTTCAACGTCCAAGTAGTGGAGGAATTTGTTATCCTCCGGCTATTCCTCTGAACTTTTTACTTGTGCAGTGCATTAACTGCTCATTCTTTAATGTCACGACTTCTCTTAGATTTCTCCCATTAAATGTTTTTTGGCTCTAACTAGGGGTCTACCAGCATCGGAACTTGAAGCTAAACTTGAGGTATAAATTTAGTTTCTTCTTTTCCTATGGCCATTTTCATTTTCCCTCCTAACAAAGAAATAATAAATATCGTGCAAAATCTTTCATCCTCGTGGCTTTTATGGAAGAAAAATGGATTCTCAAAATCATGAGATGAGCTGTAATTTATGGACGAACTTTATGGGCAGTGCAAGGATTTGGGATCCACTACAAGTTCATCGCAACCCGAGCCAAAGTGATGTTCGAGTGTGGATCAGTTTCAGTCTATAAGTTGAGGAAATTTTATGGTTGTATCGGAAAGAAAAAAATTCCTAGTTTCAAAGCCCCATGCGGCTTGTTTTCCCCACGCCTCGGATAGACTAATCCCATTCAGTTCTGATGTGGTGGGTGATTGCTTTTTCGATTGGGAATTGTAATTTTTTTAATTGATGAACCCTAAATTAATATATATTGATCATGCTGGGGGCTGGTTTGTGTGCAGAAAGTACAGTTCTTGGGAGTCCACCGAGACAACCGAAGTACAGATAAGCCCCATTTTCTATTCATTTGGGACCGTGCCTTATGTCCTCTTGCCCCTCTCCCCTCCCTTCTCTTTTCATAAAATACTCCATCAGATGTTTGTTTTGTCCCAAGTACATGACTTAGGTTTTTTTCTCTTCATGTGGGTTACATATATATGTTGTAAGTTTTATGTAGGGCACATTGAGCCAAAAAAAAAAAATTATGTAGGGCACAAGGGGGGTTTTTTTTCTTTTTTCTTTTTTCTTTTTATGAGAACTAGGGTTTCGGGAGGTGAGGGTGGGTCTACTTAATTTCATCCGACACTTAAGATGTGATATGGAAAGCTGCTTGCATTTATCGGTGGTTTGAACAGATATATGTTTCATGAGTAACACTGTATATGATATTGTTTGGACTGAGTATGGATCTCACGGGAGGATATTATATGTTTTCCTACATTGACAGAGGAATCATTTGATGTTCAAGAGGAAGACAATGGCATCGAGAAGAGCATTCTGTGCATAATGGTAAGGTGATGTTGTTTCAAGTTGGAAGGTCAGGGTTTGAGATTTGCCAGACCATATGTGGAGCTCGCCTGATGTAAACCTCGTGTTGCAGTCGCGGAATGTGAAGTACACAATGTGCGGAATGGGAAAGTGCCTTGCTGCACGATGTGCCCTGGCCAAAAGGAATTCAGAGTCCCAGACCAGAAGATATGGTAGGGCAAGGCCCTGATACTGTAATTTGCTGTCGTAGTCGTCGGGCCTTTGACTTCGCTGATGATTCGGAGAAGTTAATTCATTTTGAGAGGTAATGTCGATATTATCTTACATATGAATGAAAAATCAAATCACATCAAAAAATTGTACATGTTAAGAGATATTGTCAATATCGATATTATCTTATGAATCAAAAACCGAAAACAAGTATATGATATAAAAAAAAATTGTAAATGCTGAGGTTTCCATGCAAAGATCCTGGTATGGGCCTTATGGCCTTGTGCTATTTCAAGATTTGTCCTTGTCTATCCACTTGAACTTCATAATCTGTAGATGGTTTATGTTCTCGATAGAAAGGAAGGAGCCATATCAGATAAATCTTGGTAGAATTTGGTATAGGAAGGATTTCTGCAATTGTATATTGCGCTAACTGAAATGTTTCACACTTTTTTGTTTTTTTGCCTTAGTCCTGGTGGATCTACCGATCTTTGTGATCTTGTAATTATCTCTCGGCCATTTTCACCATATATCTGTTTTTGTTGTGGATCAATGAAAGTTTCTCATTGCGATTGCCAGAGGAAAAAAAAAAGAGCATATCAAATAAATCATATTAAAATTTGAGTTCTGTAAAAGAAAAAAAAATTGACTAGATCGAAATTATCTATGAGCGTAAAGGGCTTCCATGGGACCAAAAGGAATGGTTAGTGAGCTGTGCGTACGACCGTCGATTGGTAATTTTGAATGTACATACACACCGTTCATATATCATCATAAGCACATATTAAGGATAAAACCCAATAGAACGTTTACATTAGAAAACATCGACATTCTCGTTTTGAAATATACGCACACTCTATTGGTCGCCATAAGAACATGTTTTTAAGGATAAACGTTTAATAGAACGTTTACACCAGAGAAACATGTACATTCGCGTGTCATTGTTATTGTCGTATATGTACGTCAGACGTGATAATGTGTTATATACATACCTGGGAATCTATAATTCGGCTAGTACCATGATTTCTAGTTGTGCTCCATGTACAACTCCACCTATCCATTTTTCGAGCCGACATCGGTAATCTAACGATACCTGGAACTAAAACACCCTCCAGCTCAAGTCTCCATTGGAATCGTCTCGTCTCGTGGGAAGAAATGTTATTGGTTTGGCCGACGAAATTGGAAATCGGTCATGTCATCATACAATAATCCCATTCCATTTTATTCCATTCGACGTGCGATCCATCGAACCAAACATGGCCTTCGTTTAAGAATTTCGAGGAAGGATTGGTCCCAGCTCTAATCTAAATCAATGCTTCATCCACTACCACTGGTGCTGTTAATGGGCCTGAGGCCCAATACATTCCTCTCGACGTCCCAATGGGCTCATACACAGTTCAGGCCCAATAGAGATAAGGTCGGCGGGTTGGGCGATTACGTATGCAATGAGCTCAGAAGAATAGAAGGCAAGTCCAATGCCGCCGAAGTCCATTTCTTCTTTCCAAAGCCGGGAAGGAGCAGCTGCCTCCGCCCCCTGCTGTATATAAAGAAGTCGATCTAGGGTTTCTGTTGGTTGCCGACCTTCTTCGTCACAGCTTCTCGCGGGGCAAATCAATCGGAACTCGCCATGGGGAGAAGTGAGTCCCTTTTCTTTCCCTCTCTCTCTATTCAGCTGGTTTTAGATTCCCCAGAGTGGATCTTGTATGGCCTGTTGGTTCTGTTGCCTGCTGGAAATGAGCTAGCTTTGGTTTGTGATTGAATTCAATTCATGCTTGAGACCCGGTTAAGCTCGTTGTTAGGTTGCATAAATAGATATGGATTAAGCTGCTGTGAGATTTGTGTGCGAAACTGATGGAACTTTTGGGATGTGATTGATCTGTGGGGGAATTAGAACACGGGCAGCCGCTTTATATTTTCACCTGTAAAATGGAATTCTGGGAAGGGGCTCATATGTGTTGTTTTTCCTCGTTAATCGATTGCCGGGAGAACATTTTTAAGTTTTAACTTAGCGGGGCGGTAGCTCTCTCCAAGCTTATGAATCGAGAATGCTACATGCTTGGTCAAATTTGACAAGCTGGTGATTCTTTTGTGAATAAATGATGGCAAATTTTATTCTATATGAAAGGATTTTTTTTTCTTTTTTCTTTTTGATGATTCTGGACCGGCTTTTGTTCTTATTTCCAATGTTGAAATTTGTAAATGCCTGGTGATTCACGCCTCTATAGCAAGATGCCAGTCATTGATTGGATTTGGAAGTTATTTGCATTCTTTTGATATATGTCGACTATGTGGAAACTTGAGGGAATGTTGTTTTGATTGTAGGACCTGCTAGGTGTTACCGCCAAATCAAGAATAAGCCATACCCGAAATCACGGTACTGCCGTGGTGTCCCTGACCCCAAGATCAGGATCTATGATGTTGGGATGAAGAAGAAGGGTGTGGATGAGTTCCCTTTCTGTGTCCACTTGGTCAGCTGGGAGAAGGAAAATGTCTCAAGTGAGGCCCTTGAAGCTGCACGTATCGCCTGCAACAAGTACATGGCTAAGTATGCAGGAAAGGATGCCTTCCACCTGAGGGTGAGGGTCCACCCATTCCATGTCCTTCGTATCAACAAGATGCTTTCGTGCGCTGGGGCTGATAGGCTCCAGACTGGTATGAGAGGTGCCTTCGGGAAGCCTCAGGGCACTTGTGCTAGAGTTAGCATCGGTCAGGTCCTCCTCTCTGTCCGCTGCAAGGACAGTAACAGCCATCATGCTCAGGAGGCCCTTCGTCGTGCCAAGTTCAAGTTCCCTGGTCGCCAAAAGATCATTGTCAGCAGGAAGTGGTACGTGATTTATATTTATGCCGGATTCTGGAAAAAAGTCTCATTCTAACAACTTTGAAATTGAATGTTTAGTCCGGGTTTCTTTTTTCTTCTTATTATCCCATAAAAGGGAGGAGGGGAACTATCACTTAAATAGTTGAGAGGAAATCCACTTATAAAGTTGTTTATCTCCATTATCACAATGCTGACGAGTCATTTGTTTGTATTATTGGCATATATATCTCATAATTTCTGGATTGTGATCTTCAGGGGATTCACCAAGTTTAGCCGCTCTGACTACTTGAGGTGGAAATCGGAGAACAGAATTATGCCAGATGGTGTGAATGCTAAGGTGATATTTCAAGTTTAACCCTCTTAAATATAAGCTATGTCTAATTTAAACATCCTCGGTTATTGCTGTACTGCAGTTGATGAATTCGCAACCTCTTTGGGTTATGCTTTTCCTGCCTTTAAAGATTAATATGTTTGATTAAATTCCAATCCTTCAATATTCATCCCATCTTCAGCTTGTGGTTGCAGTTTTGCTTCTGACTAAGCCGTCATGCTTGAAGTAATTCCTTTTTATAGTTAACTGAAAAGAACTTTCTCTTGTACCTGGATTCTGCAGCTTCTTGGATGTCATGGACCCTTGGCCAATCGCCAACCTGGAAGAGCTTTCCTGAATGCGACTACTTAAGCAATCTCCATATTAGATATTGTAACTTCCGAAGATTATGGACTTTTGAATTGCTGTGTTGTCATAACTTGAGAGTTCCATGTGTTATTGGATCTCAAACTGGACCTTCCTGGTCGAGACTCGTGAATTTTATGTTGTGCTTTTTATTGTCATTTTCATCTCTCAAGCCACAGTCGCGAAACTCTCTTTATCTATACAATAGCACCGATTCCGTTGGTTGGCTAAAGATGGACCTGCTACCTCTATGTATGACATTTGAAGGAAAGCTAATAGTTGGTGGATGAACACTGGATTTTCACTAGGAGGCCGAGAGGGATGTGTACGAGCTACCGAGTACCTTTTGCTTTTGCGATGATACCTCCTTTTCGGTAATCACAGGAAAAGAAAGAGGAGTTCCCTCATACTTCAGTTGGGCGAAAACTATTGAAGGTAGAAGCTTAGAATCATTAACTGAGACTGGTTTCTTTCTCCATCGACCCAACTGCAAGTCTTACCTACAGCATAGCTCGACTTTGTCGGTTGATGTTGCCTCCTCATAGTGTCAGCTGAAGATCGATATAGAAGACGATGTAGTCTGTATGACTCAAAATAAGTACTGTCATGCTTTTAACAATTATACAGATGGCCACTATGTTTCCTTCACTGATGCATTCAACTCCCCGTCCTAATAAATGTCGTGGCCTGGCTCTCAGTAATGCAATTGAATTGGAACACAAGTTGTTCCAGCAAGACCATATTAACCCAGTTGGAAAACTTACAACTGTGTCATGTAATCAAAGTGTTATTGACCACGACAAGGCATGGTTGGCTTTGCGGATGGTTCGAGTTACGATTTCCAATGAATGCGAGAACCATATGGAGAAGAAGCTGGAAGAAGGGGTTATTAGGGTTTCAAAAGTGACGAAGGGGAAGGACCCCACCATGTGAAAATGGTTTCATTGCTATCTTTTATTCGTCTGTGTATGCAGAGGGCCATCATTCTGTTGTTGCCCGTCGTCAAGATTTCAAGTCAAAATAAGCTATAATGCTCCATCACCTTTCCATGTTTGAATCCTCACCCATTCCCTTTTGCAAGAAAAGGTTTGCTGCAGTGTTAGTTAATTATTGGGCTCTCTAACGATGTACTTATCAGAAGCTTACGGTTCGGTTTCGGGAACGGTCTCCCGGAGGCAGCGAGCTTTCGGTTTCCCATATGCTTATGGCAAACTGTTTTCCAACCTTTCTTGAGTTTCCTTATGTAATCTTCAGAGATGGGATCGTGATGGCGGGACGAGCATGATCTGGGTTAGCTCAACAGCCTTGAAACACCGACGACCTATGCGTTAAGCATGTCCTCTGCTCGGATCACACGAATCGCCTTTTACTATTCATTCATCATGACACTGTTTGGTTAAACCAATCCCCAACTGTTTTTAGAATTAAAAAAAAAAAAAAGAAGAGAAAATTTAAAATGGACATCAAATATTCACATCTGGATTATTGACATACTGCAACACTGTCCAGTGTCTCCCAACTTTCATTAGTAGTCTCACTCTCACCTCTACTTTCCATTCTCATCAACAGTTTCTTCCTCTGCCAGTCTGAGGCAACTGATTCTCAGACAAACAGCAATAGAGGTTCTTTAAGCAGCTGTTTGATTTGATCCCCACAGAAGCATGAATGAAATGAAATTGAAGGATCATGTTTTAAACTTAAATCTGGAACAGACACACACACATGTTCCCCATCAGCATCTAATTTTCAGTTACATTAATGGTGGAAGGTGACATTCCTTTCGCAACTTGTTAGTCTCATCATTCCGGCAGAACATAGATTTCTCGAGGCTCCTGCAGAGAAAGATCCGAGAGAAGCAACTGAAGTTTCTTCCCTCTTCATCTGCTGAATCTGTTAATACCGATCGGTACGTATCTTTCCCGATATGTTCCTTCTTTTATTCTTTCCGGTTCGAGTTTTTTTTTTTTTTTTTAATTGTTTCCGGGTAAGTCCCTTGTTGAATTCTCATGAAATGTTGATTCAGCTGCCGTGTTTACTTTTCTCTCCATTGATCAGATTCTTCAAAATCCATTTTATTTTAAATTATTGACTTCAAATGCGTCTCCTTTAGCAGGAAAAGGAGAGCACTTTGCTTTTCCTTTACAAAAATTTGAGCTTTTCCTCTCTTTGGATTCTTTCTAATCGCTTGCTTTTCTTCTTTATTTGTTATGGATAGCTTTTTGGTTGTGAGCCCTTTAATTCCTTTAAATTTTGTCCCGAAAAGGCTCCATTTTAACTATCTTTTCTCGACGCAATTTAAATTTCGAGTCCGATTTCTTGCGAGTTCAGAGTACTTCACTGGACATATCTTTACAAAGTTTCGGAAAATAAACATGAATGATTGAGTGAAAGTGTTGGGAGTCTCTTTATTGCTTTCTGTATATGGCTTGGTGTCAGGAAATGATATATATGAGGTAGATTTCTGGTTTCTTATCGTCTGATCATCGGTCTCTTACTGATCATCTCTTTTCTTCTCTTCATGGTGTTCGATTTTTGTATCGACGGAGCAGGATCAATTGTTAGATTTGGACGTTTGTAGACTAATCCTGTTGCAGTGCTGAGCTAAATGAAGCTTCCAGCAGTGGTCTCGACGGTTTTGTTCCTTTTCTTCGCATTTCCAATCTCTCCCCTCCTTGCAGCTGATCTGAATTCCGATAGAGAAGCGCTTCTTGAGTTCATCTCCTCTGTACCTCATGCCCGAAAACTCAACTGGAACTCCAGTTCACCCATTTGCAGCTCTTGGGTTGGAGTTACTTGCGATGTGAGTTCGAACAGAGTTATTTCCGTTAGGCTTCCTGGAGTAGGACTTTACGGGCCAATCCCGGAAAATACTTTTGGAAAACTTGATGGTTTGAGGGTCTTGAGTCTCCGGTCGAATTACTTGAATGGCACTCTTCCTTCGGATGTGCCTTCGATCCCTTCCCTCCGTTACCTTTTCCTCCAGCATAATAACTTCTCGGGTACTGTCCCGACCTCTTTCTCTCCGCAGCTCAAAGTCTTGGATATTTCCTCTAACTCCTTCACAGGAGGAATCCCGGATCTTGAACTTCCTAGTCTCAAGCTTCTGAATGTTAGCCACAACAATTTCACAGGCTCAATTCCTTCTTCTCTCCGAAAATTTCCTGATTCTTCATTCCTTGGGAACTCTCTCTTGTGCGGGGAACCCCTCAAAGAGTGCTCTAATGAATCCCAGCAGCAGCCTGTAACAGTTCCTCATAGTGAAACTGTGAGGCCGAAGAAAAAAATCCAAGCTGGAACTATTATCGCCCTATCTATTGCAGGCTCCGTGGTGATCGTCCTCCTTGGTCTCGTGATCTGCATATGCTGCATAAAGAAGAAAGACGGCAAAAGCGTTATCTTGAAGTCCAAAGCTACAAATGGTGGGAATGTTACTTCAAAGGACTTTGGGAGCGGAGTTCAAGAGCCCGAGAAGAACAAGCTCTTCTTCTTTGATGGCTGCTCTTACAACTTCGACCTCGAGGACTTACTGAGGGCTTCCGCGGAAGTTCTTGGGAAGGGAAGCTACGGGACGGCTTATAAGGCTATTTTGGACGATGGGACAACTCTGGTGGTTAAGAGACTGAGGGAAGTCGTGGCGGGGAAGAAGGAGTTTGAGCAGCAGATGGAGCTCGTGGGAAGGGTGGGAAGGCATCCTAATGTGGTCCCTATCCGAGCTTATTACTACTCGAAGGACGAGAAGCTCTTGGTATACGAGTACATGGCTGAGGGAAGCTTGTTCGCACGCTTACATGGTATATTCCATTATCTTGTGCAGTCCATTTGTTAAGCAACCAATTTTGACATGTTTGTCTGCCAGATCAAGTTTCTAGATCAACTGGCAGTGATGTCTTTTTGATATAATACAATATATCAATTCTTATGGACATTGCAGGGGCTAAAAGTGCTGGAAGGGCTCCATTGGACTGGGATACGAGACTGAAGGTCGCGCTTGGAGCAGCAAAGGGGATTGCACACGTCCACTCTGAAAGTGGAGCCAAATGCCTCCACGGAAACATCAAGTCTACCAACATTTTCCTCACCCAAGACAATGAAGGTTCTGTTTCTGATTTCGGGCTAACACCACTTATGAACTTCACTGCTGCCATCTCCCGAACCATTGGTTACCACTCTCCTGAGGCGATCGAGTCACGAAAGGTCACCCAGAAGTCTGATGTCTATAGCTTTGGGGTCCTGCTCCTAGAAATTCTCACAGGAAAAGCTCCATTGCAGTACACAGGCTATGATGATGCAGTCGACCTCCCAAGATGGGTGAGGTCGGTGGTTCGAGAGGAGTGGACCGCTGAGGTGTTTGATGTCGAGCTCCTGAGGTTCCAGAATGCCGAGGAAGAGATGGTTCAAATGCTTCAGATCGGACTCGCCTGTGTTTCCAAGGTTCCAGACACTCGGCCAAACATGGAAGAGGTCGTTAGGATGATCGAGGAGATTCGTGGAAGTGAGGCCAAGGACCGTCCATCCTCTGAGGCCGAGTCAAATGTTCAGACTCCCTAAGGTGTTAAGCTACCAAAAACAATGGAAATTTGGACTAAACCGCATCACCTTGTCAAGAATGATTGTTCTGCAGGTGGTTCTGCCTGGTTTCATATCCATCAAACGCCAGCCATGACAATGAGGTCTATCATGTGCTAATGACGTTAATCTGATAGGTCTCTAGAGATCATTTATGTTTACCATTTCTACGAGTTTAATCTCTAAGCTCTATATATTCCAAGTAAATTGTGTTGTCAAAGTGTATTTTCTCCCCTTATGGCTTCTGATGTTTTAGCTTTATCGTGATCTCATCTACTTCAATAATATATTTTGATGTATGTTTCTGTCAATACTTAGATCGTAAGCATTATGAAAGTATCCCTGTGAAAAATGTGAAATTCCGCACTCATCAACTTTTCATATACTGCAGCCCTCTTTACTATTTATTAGGATAGACATACACAGCAAAGGTTTGCTCATCGTTCCCTCTGTTATTTCAAGTGCATGTGAACCTTTATAGTGACAAATAAACAAGAGTATAACCCGAAAACCCACGGAATACTACTGTTTGACTTATTAAAGTATCCACTGGAATAGACCGATCGCCATTGCTACTGATGCTGCAAAGTGAATTCCGCTTTTGCCTGTCACTTATGTTTCTTCTTGATCAGGGTGGTTCCATTGAACCCTGCAAATGATCAGCAAACAAAGAGGTCACACATATCACGTTAAGTGTTGCGCTTTATCCTATAATTAGTCTGGTCATACGAAAGTACTGTACCGTAAGTACACCCGTGATTGATGGTGAAGACGAGATCCTGCACCACCGCTCCACTGCCAAACCAGGCGTCTCTCTTTACATCGTTGATGCAGTCTAAAACAGCCAGTGTCTGGTCCTTACAGCCTCCTTCCTTGCAAAAAGCCTCTCCATCCTCGCTCGTTACGTTCATCCATCCTTCTATTGTCAGCTTGTACTTGTCGGGACAGCTCGGTGGTGTCTGTTCCCAAAAAATTCAGTTGTTTCGGTTACTTTGCATACATTATAGTTGCAGAGGAATCATGAACAGCGTTATTTAGCATGGCCAACGTGAATGTATCATTCGTTCTCTTCCTTCTTAAAGATGCAAAAACTGCAACTCGAGCAAGTGATTTAGCCCCAGCGAGGACCCCAAAGATGGACTTAACGTCTTTAATTGAAAACACAACCCTGAAGTTAATTTTTTTTGCCCCCTTTGTACTGAGGATGGAGTGAAGGTCATTACGTTTCTGAGGCACTCTGCGACACTTATCCACTGCTGAAAGGGGCTTAGATTCGCATTGCATCTGGGATCTTTACATTTACCTTCTCCACCTGCAATAGCATGTTGACATATCGAAGAATAGTATAAGACACCCGGCAAGTTTAGTGGAAGTATCGAGAAAAAGGAAAAAAGCCCAGGTTTTGTGCATGGAAATGAAAAAGAGCTCGAGAGAGATATGCGAGAGTACCGCTAACCAGAAAGGATGCCACCAGAAGGGTGGAAACTAACCAAACTCCTCTTGCTGCAGGACAAAGCTTCTCCATCTCCAAAGAAACTTTTCACTACTTAGAATGTCTTTGTTTCCTGGGCAGGACCTAGGGAAGTCCTTACCCTTTAGTGATGTTTAAATAAAGAAGAACAAGACAGGCATGGGGATTAATGTACAAGCTCGAGACACAAGTTGCAACCTGGTGTGCTCTTATATTTCTCCGAGCATATTCCCGGAATACTTAGGACATGTCAAATGCAAGAAAGACACCAATGGAGATATCAGGGATATCGGGATATCTGATTCTTCATTATGGATATGCAATGTTTATGATCTTGTGCGGATTAACCTAAACAAAGGAAACAAATAGGGACATTGCTGTAGGGCTTCACGGGCGGGGCTTCCGACATGAACACAATCGAATGAAGCCAAAGCAAGTCAACTGATGCATACAAAAAGCTATCTGTTTACCTTAAGGCTTGTCGTTGGAAACGATGGAGAATTTCTTGTATGTCCTTTTACAATTACAACAAGACAACGCGCAGCTTGTCCTATCCAAAATTGTCCAAAATCTTGCAGTAAACTACGGAGATAGCATTAAATACAGATGGAAGACGTATGTTCCACCCTCAAACTTAATCAATGGCCTCAGCAAGTCGGGCCTCAGCCGTCTTCTCGGAGCTTGACAATGCCAAGACTCAACTTTATCATTTCAAGGCGATAGTGATTGCGGGGATGGGCTTCTTCACCGATGCATACGATCTCTTCTGCATCACCGCCGTCACGAAGCTGTTAGGCCGCCTGTACTACTATGATCCCGCTGACCCAAAACACCACCCTGGGACTCTACCTACAAATGTCAACAATGCAATCACGGGTGTCGCTCTGTGTGGGACTCTAGCAGGGCAACTCTTCTTTGGTTGGCTAGGTGACAAGCTCGGCCGGAAAAAGGTCTATGGGATAACCCTAGTCACCATGGTAGGGTGCGCCCTGGCTTCCGGACTCTCATTCGGGTCAACAGCCCAGAGCGTGATCGGGAGTTTATGCTTCTTCCGGTTCTGGCTTGGCTTTGGCATTGGGGGAGATTATCCACTCTCGGCCGTTATAATGTCCGAGTATGCAAACCAACGGACCAGGGGAGCATTCATAGCTGCAGTATTTGCTATGCAGGGTGTTGGAATAGTGTTTGCCGGTGCCGTATCGATGATCGTCTCGAAGATCTTCCTCAACGCCTACCCTGCCCCAATATTCAAGGAGGACGCGGTCTTCTCAACCCAGCCCCAAGCGGACTATGTTTGGAGGATCGTGCTCATGCTCGGGGCCGTGCCAGCCGCTCTGACCTACTACTGGCGGATGAAGATGCCCGAAACTGCCCGTTACACTGCCCTTGTGAAGGGCGACCACACGAAGGCCGCCTCAGACATGGCCAAAGTCCTAGACAAAGAAATCATAGTGGAAAATTCGGGCCCTCAGGAGACACCGAAGGATGCTAGTCCCCAGTCTTCATACGGGCTATTCTCGGCCGAGTTCATGCAGAGGCACGGGCTCCACCTCCTTGGCACAACCTCCACATGGTTCCTTCTCGACGTTGCCTTCTACAGCCTCAACCTTGCACAGAAGGACATATACCCCGCCGCTGGATTCGTAAAAAAGGTCACGTGGATGAATGCCATCGAAGAGGTTTACCGGATTTCCAGGGCAATGCTCATAATATCACTGGCTGCGACCGTGCCGGGGTACTGGTTCACAGTTTTCCTGATCGACAAGATCGGACGGTTCATAATCCAGCTAATGGGGTTCCTCATGATGTCGATATTCATGGCGATCCTGGGGTTCCGGTACCATCATTTCCAGGGAGATTCGGGAGATAAGTGCCCGCCAGACACTGATAAGGATAACTGCAATGGCCATCCCTTCCAGTTCGCGCTCTTCTTTGGGCTGACCCTTTTCTTCGCCAACTTCGGCCCCAACAGCACCACCTTCATTGTGCCTGCCGAGCTCTTCCCAGCCCGTTTCCGGTCCACCTGCCACGGGATCTCGGCTGCGGCCGGGAAGGCTGGGGCGATCATCGGGGCGTTCTGGATCCAGACCTACACGCAGAAAGACAATGGCAAGAAAAAGGCGATCATAGCGCTTGCCGTGGTGAACATGCTCGGGTTCGTCTTCACTTTCCTGGTCCCGGAAACAAAGGGCAAGTCACTTGAGGAGATCTCCGAGAACTACGATGGTCATGGCCATACCACAGGCGCAGCAAATGGGAACGTTAATGGTAACGGGAATGTCAAGAACGGTGAAGCAGACGTCGTTCGTGAAGCGGAGTTGGTATGAAACTAATAACGGCTAGCTAGGCTCATGGCGGAATTACTTGGATTCGATTTCTACTGATATGTATGGCAGTAATTTAAATAACTCTGGCTTGATGAAAAGCACTTGTATGGTTGGAGAGGAAGAAGAAAATGCGTATGAACTCTGATGCTTGTATTGTTTATTTTCTGAATAAATCTACAGTATGAAACATCATACATGCTTATCGAAGTAAACATTGCCCCCTCGTGGCCCGAGCCGAGCCGAACCGACACCCAAAGAGGGATTAGCCTATAGTCTACTGTAAGGTCTCGCGATCTCACCAAAACGGTAAACATCACCAATGCCGGTAAAATTCCCACCTGATCATGGACCATGACGCCCCGGTTCGAGCCTTCTTCAGGGCCCCGCCCCTGCTCATTGCCCATCCGGCCCATCCGACAACACAATCCCCCCAACCCCCCCCCCCCCCCCCCCCCCCAAAAAAAAAGGAATTCTTATAACAAGATTTACGATTCGGTTGAGTCTAGCCCCGGCTGATGTAATCCGGTCGAGCTTTGTGACATGTCCGATGACGTTCTCAGTTCTACCTGACTAGATGGCGCCCCTTGTGGCTGGGTGGACACAGCTGGCGTTTCTTCGTCCAAGTCAATCACAGACTTTCATACTAATGTGGAATTGGACTTCCGCGTAAAGAGATTTCCAACTGAGGCCTCCAATTTCAAAGTCCACTGGAGAGCTTATTCTAATTAATTAAATAATCAATAATCGAATGTTCTAAAATGAAAGCTAATCCCACTAAGGAGGCAATGACTTTAGGGTCATGGCAGCAGATGGGATGAGGGTGACTTTAAGCAAAACTAGGCATTTCCCCTTCACGAGTTCGAATTGAAAGCTGTATAGTCTCGTCAATACTTTTCCTATTCCGTCATGGAATGTCTTACGAGGATAAGGAGCTTCGTGGAAATGGACCGTGTGATTGACATGTACATTTGTTAAAAAGATTTATCCTTAATACCGAACCACATGATCACGCATAAAATATGCAATTTTTACCTTACTCTGAAGACAAAACTATAATTCCTCTTCTATATTGATTCCCATATGCATCTCCACGGTCAAAAAAAAAAAAAAAAGGAATACACAAGACATTTTTTTATTCATAATTTAAAATTTTGGGTTGATCTGTGTGAACCAAATTTTATAGTACTTATTAATCTGCAAGCCATATCTCAAACTTTTTTCCTTTCGAATTCTTCTTCTTACAAAGTAGTCATTAGTGTTTCTACCCTCTCTACTATACATGTTATCTTAAAATAACTAGAAATGGAACTACGGTTGACTTGTCGGACAACACAAATGGAGGTCCAATAATTACAGCAACGGTCTCCCCGTGAAAGATTTGGGAAAAGGTCAACGCTGACTCATGCGATGACGCGTCACATGCCGTGCTCTAATCAGCATCCTCTTTCGTAGCCACAACTTTCATCTATCTAGACCACGTTCATACCCGAACCCGAATAGTGAGTTCGGTTCTATGTCCGGGATATATGTTCGACTTGAACATATAAAACTGAGGCTGGTTTATATGTAGTCACCTTAATCTGAAATTGATAGATATGAATGAAAATCCTCACTTCCTATTAGTGAGACGGACTAATTCAATTCAAGTTTAGGTGTGGCACGAGTGAATTTCTCTGCCAGAGACCTGGAAAACTTGGAAAACAGTTTTCAGTTTTATGTTTTTATGGGAAAACACGTCCGGTCCCCTTCCCGCCCTCCATGAGTGGAACGAGTCTGCCTTTTTTTTTTTTTTTTTGGCCTAAAGAGTGGAACCAGTCAGTTGGGCTAATAAAGTTGTCGTTTTTACCATTATTTTCCTGTCTTCGCCATTGGCAGATGAGAGAGAGAGACGAGTGGAGGTACAGAGAGAGAGAGAGGGGGAGGGAGAGGAGGAGGAGGACATGAGAGGAGGGAGGAGGAGCAGCGGAGGAGAAGAAGGCACCAAGACGACGTCGTAATAAGATCGTGATCTTGGGGGCATGGAAGAAAAGAATTTTCAGAGGGAGAAATTCCTCTGCCTGTGCTTCCTTTCCAGCAAAGGTTCGTTCACACAGGCAGTCTGGCACCCATTTTCTCCATTTTATTTTATTTATTATTATTATTACTGTTATTATTGGCGACTGTTAGGAATTTCGCATAAATGGGAGGACTGCCATAATTAATGCTCGCTTATCTTGATTGCGCTGTGTTCATCGTCTTCCACCTGCCTCCCACCCCTTTCTGTTTTGCTTCTAAATCTGGTGAAATTCCCAGTCTTTTGGCAGTTCCAGCTCTTGAAAGTCAGTTAATGGACTGAGATTCTACTTGGGTTCCTCCTCATCGAGCTCAATATCGGTTCTTGCAAGTAGGACTTTGAAGGTTAGCCGAAAGGGTGCCGGTTTATCTCTTCTTTCCCTCTCTTTCTTCGCCTTTTGGGTTTAGGAGTTCAGTTCTTGATGGGGCTGTAGCTGTGCAAGTGTTGATCTGGAGTTGCCTGAGCTTTAATTCAGTGTCTGCCCTGCTGTCTTCCTCGGATGATTCGGATCCTGTATTCACTTTGAGCTGTGAGGGAACCAAGTGGATGAATGATTATGTTATTATAGCGGTGGCTCATGCTGTTTGAGGGAATACGAGTATATTAATTAATGCTTTCCCCAGTAGATCCTGTTTCTCATATAATAGAGAAATGATGAGTAGTCGCATATTCCTAGTATCTCTCTACAGGTCCATGATGTTATGGACAATCTTCCACTTTTTTGCTTTATACGAATTGGGATTTCTTTTTTCCTCGTATGTTCGTAGAATTAAGGGAAAATGGGATTCTTACTGGAGAGTTGTGCTTCTCGTGTAATTGCTATGTTCTGTTATCTCCCGGCTATAGACTGGACCTAATAAGCTATCCGTCGTGAGTTCCGTGTTATTCTTCAGCTTCGGTCTTTTCTGATTTTATTCTGCAGGGATATCGATGCCGTATGCTGTCTCGGTCCAGCATCTGCGTTAAATGATGTTCCCAACTCTCGGATATTATTTGATAATCAATCCACGGCCTTCACTTTTACTGCCTGTTCATGTAGAATCATCCTTTTTTTTTTTTTTTTTCTTTGTGTGCCGGGGGGGGGGGGGGGGGGGGGGGGGGGGGCGCTTAAAGATGGAGATAAATCTGCAAATTTTGTGCTCAGTACATTGAGACTGACTTGATTAAGATTCCGATATCCGAATTTAGCTGGTCGCTCACTGGGGGGGGGGGGGGGGGGGGGGAGCTGCTGAGTGTTTCAATTGGGATGCTCCTTATTGACAATCAGGAGTTTTGAAATTTATATCCAGGAAATATTTGGCGAACCAAATTTTAGATTTTCAGAGTCGGGGATCCAAGCGAAGGCAACCAGTCAAATGAATCCCAAAGTTCGGTTAGTTAAGTGCCCCAAATGTCGGAGTGTTCTTCCCGAGTCTGCAAATGTTCCTGTTTATAAATGCGGTGGATGTGACACCATTCTCCGAGGTGTGTCATCTTAGAATTTTGATAGTATATTAAGGAAGATTGGTTATTGATAAATTGTATGGTCATTTGCGTTTGGTAACGAAGTTAAGTTTGATTTAATTTGATTTGAGGAGATGAAAGAAAAAATAGTTGGGAAAAAAAGTAATGATTGTGTTGTTCAATTGAGAAAAAAATGCTGAATAGTTAAAAGAATTTAGTATTAAAAAATTTATTGTAATAATAGATAAGAAAAAGTATGAGGGAGAATTTGAAGAAAAATAGAAAAGTAATGATTATGTTGTTGAATTGAGCGAAAAGTTAAATTAAGTTTGATTTGACAAACAAACATATACAAATTTAGAATTTGATTATATCACAGCTTGTGTGCTATAGATAAGAGAATCTATTTGATTTCTTTAGAGACTAAGAATTGTCTTTTGTTATGTTTGTGCAGCAAAACATTATAAGAATGATGCCCGTAACGCAGGATCAGACTTGCATAAAGCGACTGATGCTCCAAAAGATGAACTGGATAAAGCTTTAGAGGAGAACACAGAATTGGGCGACTTAGACATAGTTATTCCTTCCTCAACAGAGCATTCTTTAGATCTGGGCAATGAGATGGAGCAGGGCATCTCCAGCAATTGCAATGGTGACCAAGACAGTGGGACCGACGGTGAGTCCCGAGATTGCGATGTGGATAGACGTGAATCATCGGATGAACTTGATTCATCACATGAGCGTGTTGAAAAGGCAAATCAAGATGAGCAGAAAATTGAAGTGACTTCACCAGCTATAAGAGCAGAGTCAGGAGAAGAAACCAACGATGATGGTTTCAATGAAGAGCAAGAGGAATCACAGATGAGTGTTCCTCATAAGCGTATGGTGTCTCAAGAAACATTTGCAAGCACAGAATATGGGGATCCTTGTTCTGAGTTCAGCGGCACAGTTGTTGGAGATTCATGCAGGTCTCCAACAACAATTCGAGGTTGGCATCACGCTTATGACGGAAGTGTCTCTTCTCTTGATGCACCTGCAGATCATTTCCATGGTTGGGACAGAAGTAGCGGGAAACAACATTCCAGGAAAGACGAAGAGAACTTTGGTTTGTTAAGAGAGAGGCTCCGCAAGAACAAGTATGTGTCAAATGAGATGTTCGAGTCGTCAAGAAGCAGATTTCATGATAGAGACGGGATGGCATATGGAAGAAGTAATGAACTACCACCTCGGGTTCCTGTCTATAAAAGGGAACCGAGTTTCCTATATGAGGACGAAGGTACTTCATATCAAACAGGCAACATTTACTTCCCACATAGTTCGAGTTATCATTCATCTCGCTCGCCTGAGGAGCTTGCTGAAGACGAGAAGATAAGATTGCTACGAATTGTTTATGAGCTTGAGGATCAGCTAAAGAAATCATGCAATCTTGATCAACTCGATGGACGAAAGAGTCGGGCTGCATACTACAGTCATGAGCTGCCCGAGGCCGAAGGCCTGCCAGGCTTGAACTTTCCACGGCGTAATCCTTGGGCGCAAAACTTCAGATCTGCGAGAGTACCCTTCTCGGCAGAGACGGCAAGAACTACCCACCACCTTGGTTACTCTCATTTGGGGCACCTGCCTCGAGCCCGCCAACTATCTGAGCCTCTGCTTCCACCTCCTTTTCGCAACATGAGTATCCATGGTCCCGGGAGGAGGAACCTCTACAGTCCTTACAGCTCATGGCCTTCGAGCCCCCAGCCGTACATGGGATCTGAGTTCTCGGTGGGGTCCAATGATCCGAGCTATGAGTTTCAGAAGCTGAGGAAGTACTATCGGGAGAGGGAGGAAAATTTATTGAAGAGACACTTGCGGCCCATTGGTAAGGCTGCCCCGTTTGTGACTTGCTACCATTGCTCAAAGATTCTTCAGCTGCCCGAAGATTCCCTCATCTTCAGGAAGAGGTACCACCGGGTTAGGTGCGGAGCTTGCTCAATGGTCTTAAAGTTCTCTCTTGAGAACGGGAATTGCGTGCTCCCTTATGAGCTCGAGGCTCATGGGCCTCCACCTTCCGAGGCCGAAGACTACGACAACTCGGTTGATATGGCAAAGTTGTACTCTGCCTGTGACGTTGGCGCTCAAGATATGGGAAGCTCACCGCTTCATAGGCTCATGGGTTACTCTTCGGTAAGTCAAGTCTTCAAAGGGCCTGGTCCATCGGCCAATGGCACGACCTCGCCAACCCGAAAGAGTCCATGAGTTTTTTAGTGGATGCATAGATTAATGAGAACGCATCTTCTGTTATATCTTAGGCTTTCACCTGTAAAGATACATAGAAAAAAGTTGTCTTCTAATTCCTAATTTTTAATTTTTATTTTTACATATTCCTTGGAATTGGATGGAGATTGTTTAGTTCATGTCCCATACTTCCTTGTAAGGATAGTAAAGTGAAAATAGACATGTTTGAGCTTGAGAGAAGGATTCTCATTGAATTTGTTGACTTCTGCGTGTCGTTATATATATGTCCATATACACATATAGTCAATCATCTGCAACATTTCACTGCAGTATGTTAAATAATAAAACAGGAAACGCACCACTATGTTGTGCGTGTACATATGGAAAGTTGTCTCGACTTTTCCTCGATAGACCCTAAGGTCACTTGGGGCTGTCGGATCACTACCGGAGTGCAGCCAACGCCGATCTGACTGCTCAGAAGGCCCAAGAGACTATCCAGACGACCGTTGAGATTAGAACTGATCTGATCGCTTGGAAGACCAAAGAGACTTCCGGAAAGGGACTGGAAAGTTAACACGTTAGACATCGACCCCCGAGAAGAATCGGGCTATCGAACACAAGGACTTGGGCCTATCGTAGACTCAAGTAAAGCCCATAAAGAGCCCATCATGCCCTACCCAATTCGATCACGTGACGTTCAGCTCAGCCCAAAATGTTTGCTTAATTTCGATTCACCGAAACTTCTTCGTGTCAGTCCCTTTGTAAATAATTTTTTGTTGCGTTAATAATAGTACCACTTCTCTAAAAGAACTCAAAAAAATAAAAAAAGAAAAAAAGAAAAAGAAAGTGTAATGCAATGACAAACGTTATTGCTTGGTAATCAAGAGGTACCATATTCGATAATTATACTCGTTATTAGTTACTAAGATTTACATTTTATTACATTGGATCCACGGACCTTACTTGTAATTTAAAAAAGAAAAAAAATTCGTGCGGTATATATTGCACTAAGAAATGCGGTCCAGCTTCTTCCGACAATCATTTTCCCAGGGGCGCGAATTAGACATATGATACATCATCGTACCTGATTTTATGATGATGAATAGTTGAACAGTAAATCTACATAATTCAGGATATGTCTCTGCATCAGAGATATGTCGGCAGGGTGGCTCCGTAGATGAACGTGATTCTTATGGGTTGCACAGTTAGAATTAATAAGATATCAACCACATAAGAAACAATAATTGTCCTTTTGATAATTAGTTGGGAAATTTTCTACTACGTGGAATAATATATGAGTGCTACTTTAATTTTGCGTGTAACACGAGACCACTGGGCCTCGAAAAGGTAATAGACAACAGGAAATATAGCGTACGAAAAATTTCATTCATGAGAATCAAAAACCCCATTTCTTCAGGCTACGTAATTCAACGTTAATTGCAATGTCAAACTCATTTTAAGGAAGTAGTCCGTGAGATTCAAGTTTTGCAAGGAGTCCGCGCTGATCGCTCTAGTTATATGTTTCTTCAAACTTATAACCGACGGGTAAATGAGGAAGGGAGTGTAGTGGAATGGGATACGTACGTTCTCCTCAATTGAAACTAGAAAATTCCAGTTGGATTCTTTATGAAATTTCGTAGTTCTCTTTTTTTTTTGGGTAAAATAAAATAGAGTGAAATTTTGTACAGATGGGTGAATGAATGAAATTTTGCAAAACAATCCATCTAAGTTTTGCAAGGAGTCTGCGACAATCGCTCGTGTGCTTGAAAGCAAGCTCATTTAAGAGGCCAAAACCACGTAATTGAGTGTATATAGATATATATACACGTACATCAGGGTACATTAGCGATCTATCTATATATAATATTTAATAGTGAAAAAAAGGTTGTTTTAACGGGATTGCGCCACGTGTTATCCCATAATTAATAAGGTGATGTCATGTATTAAGCTTTCAGCTCTGTATTTACCCCAATTTCACTAATCTTCTCTACACTCTTAAAGAGCTTGTTTGGATTGGAGTCAGATTTCAACTCAACTCCATCCATATGGCTACAGGACAAAAATTGCCTGACATGTAGCCGAATGTGGGACCCATTTCGTCTGTCAACGGTAAGTGGGTCAATTGTAAAATTGAAGGCTGAGAAATTACCGTTAGACCGAAGAAGAGAAGCCCTGTTCCAGATCCCCTTCCCAGCGTCCTTAGGTTTGCAGAGCATCGTTGAAATTGGCTGCATACATCTGAAATCCAGCGCAATAGAAGCCGATTGGTAAGTGGGTTCCTTCAATTTGAGCGATTACTGACTTCCATACCTTCAATTTCATTGATTTCTGACTTCCACTCCATCATTGGCGTCGAATCGGATAGTGTTCGTCCGTGACGAGCAGAGGATCGTAAAAGGCGAGCAGATCGAATACAATTAATCGACAAATTTAATCTCATTAAATATCCGATTAATCGGTCGCACCATAAATCATCTAATCTTTATTAGACGATTTTATTATTTCAAAATATCCCGTCGATTTAGTCGTCGTGTGTGACCCTGTAGGTTCCCAATTACGTTGACAGTAATATCGAAATCTCTATTTCAATATTACAAACAGTGAGCGGCATCTAGCAATGCATCACTGTTACTCAAGTAATCGGAAAGTCAATTTCTCGACGAACCTCGTGACCTATATTACCGTGTAATATAATCCATTGTCCTTTATATCTCTATTGAGCCCAAGGCATGGTCGATGACATCCTTGTATGGCTCAATATCTCTCTTTCTTGGTTTACCGGGTAAGTCTATCAGAACAAATGAGCTCGATATCATTATATCGACTCATTTGGGTATGCATACACTTTTAGACTTAACCACCAAGTGGCCGTGAGATATCGCTCCCGTTTCGTAGGAGGGACAAATCCTATCTTGGTCACTCACATTCTTTTCCATGCTTTGTGGCATACCCAATAACTATCTTTATAACCAGCCTGTTACGGTGGCGTTTGACAGTATCAAAATATACGACATTACATGTAGGAATCCATGGTGACCTCAAGTCAAAGGACCATTACACTATAGTCACTTTGAGATATGCTAATGACAGTCACGTAACAACCCATGTAGCAATCTCATGGCGGATCAGTCCAATACACATTACTCTTAATGTATACATGTGGTGTGATTTGATATCTCCATATCCATGACCTACGAGACTTGGTCATCAATCAACACCCACACTAGTTTAACCGTATTATCGTTGTCCTAATTAACGATAATACTTTGACTATGGACATTTAAGAATAATGTTCGGTAATTATAGGATCTCACAATCAAGTCACACTTGATGCCTATTGAACATACTATTCCAAGGACTTTATTGTGTAAAATCATATTTAGCGCAATCTACACAATAACAGAAATGCCTCATTTTATAATGAAATAGATATCATATTACAGAACTGATTATAGATTGCCTCTAGGGCATACACCAATTCCCAACAGGTTTTCCCAGCCGAAGCATTCCTCAGTTCAGGTATATTCGCTCGCATCTGTCTCCGAGTGCTTGTACGATTTCGTTCTTCTTCGTCAGTTGCTTGTTCGTGGGCTGAGCTGCAATAATCTGAAATTGCCTTCTGCTTGTTCGTTCGTGGGTTGAGGCTTTGTTATCTGAAAGCTGACTGCTTCTTTGAGCTGCAATAATCTGAAATTGCCTTCTGCTTGTTCGTTCGTGGGTTGAGGCTTTGTTATCTGAAAGCTGACTGCTTCTTTGAGCTACAATAATCTGAAATTGCCTTCTGCTTGTTCGTTCGTGGGCTGAGCCTTTGTTATCTGAAAGCTGACTGCTTCTTTGAGCTGCAATAATCTGAAAGCTGACTGCTTCTTCGTTGAGTGCTTGTTCGTTATTCTTCGCTGATTGCTTGTTCTGCGATTTTTTAAAGCTGAAACTCGTGACTGTGATTGTGGTCGGTGTCTGCCCTTGTACTAATGCATGTCTGTTCTTATGGGAAATTTCAAGCAAAACAAGCTTCAGATATGTCGCTTTCCTCATGTACGAATCGGTATGTATATTTGGAATCTATGTTTTATTTGAGATAAGCCATAATCAACAAGCAAAAAGATTTCTGCTCTGAATTATGTGTTTTTTGCAAGAAATTTACCGTATAAAAATGCATCCAAGCTTTTGTTCGGCATGAACTCATAGACCAGTATTTTCTCTTCTCTCTCAACACAGCAGCCTAGGAGTCAAACTAGATTTCGGTGCTGAACTTTCGAAATTACAACCATCTCATTCATAAATTCTTCGAGCTCTTTGTCTGAAGCTCTGGATAGTCTCTTACTGTGTGTTTGATAACTTGCTATAAGGCTCGATTGTTCATGTGTTTTTGCTGGTTTGAAAGCATATGTTATGCTGAGACATTGTCTGACTTAACGATCTGCAAGTCAGTGCAATTTCAGTTTGCAAGCTTCAGTCTGAGGACTTTCATTGTGCTGTGGTATGGGGTTATATTACTTGCTAAAATCGTGCGCAGATTGTGATTAATTTGTTGCGAGAAACACCTTCGAAGTTCGTATTTATTTGTAACCCTCAAAGCTGATTGTACCTCTTTAAACACTGAAATAGGCTCTTGGATATACGCATGATGGCATTCAGTATAAGTGCTCTGTTGCTGCATTGTCTTTCTGATGCAAGCACTAGTTTTTTGGCTGTTATTCATTTAGTTTTGCATGTTATTTGTTGAGGTTTTGCAACAGCAACTGCATGCAGCATGGCGTAAAAAGGTGAAAATATCACCGAATGGAGTGATGAAATGGATGTCGCTTTCCTAAACGTACTGCTTGAGATGAAGAGAAGAACACACACTACAACATGGAAGACTAGCACTTGGAAAGAGATCACACAGGAAATGATCAACCTTTTTCCCGAAAAGCATCTGTTCTTGCAGAAGGTGAAGGACAAGTATCAAAGAATGAAGACAAATTTCACCCGATTTTCTGAAATATTAAAGCATACAGGCGTCGGATGGGATGCTGACACAAACACCATCACCGCCGACTCAGATGTTTGGGATATGTTTATAAAGGTACATGCTTGTTTCTTTGTTTGTTCGGCTTCTATTGTTGTTTCCAGCATATGTCACTGATCTCCTTCGATCATGTCGTTGTTCTTGTTACAGAAGAATAGGGCATACAAGACTTTTCGGAGTAAGGGATGCAAGTACTACGATATGCAAAAGCAACTGTTTAGTTCTTTCGTGGCCACCGGTGTTCTTCGCATATCCTCGACCGATCCACCACCAACTTTAGAGGAAGAACGGCGGCTGAATGCGGAATTCTTATCTAGGGGGAAGGGAAAGCAGAAATACCATGTCGATCTCGAAGAAGGATCCGACGAGAGTGACGACCCCGTTCATGTTGCAGAGCCCATTTTAATCGAGTCTCGACGTCGAGTGCCAAAAAGATCGCAAAGCAAGAACTCACAAATGCAGGAGTGCATGGACATATTCAGAGGGAGTTTCACGAAGAACCAACAGCACACCCCACCGTCAGCAAAGAAAAGCAAGTCCGTATCGAGCCCCGAGAAACCTGAGAAGAATAGTGAAAGCGGGCAAAGCACTCCTTGATCCGGCCTCCTGAAGGCTTTTCATGTGGTTCAAGGAGGAGTCACGAATGGAATGGATATTGCAGCTGGAGCAACCTTGAAGCAAGCGTCATCAGATCTTCCTTTTTTTTTCCACGCATCGAACACAACGTTTTTTAAATTTCTCTGACTGAACTCGTACTGCTGATGTTTGTTATGTGTGTTTGGTTATGCCGATGCGTTTTTTTTTTTCATGTGTGTGTTGAATGTTATTGTGTTATGATTATAATTGAGTTGTTTCACTGTTAACGATTCATTCATGAATTCATTTCCACAGTAAAAGGCGATCATTTGGCGAACAATATGTCTCGTTATCGGACGCCTTCAGACAATGACAATAACCCCGGAGACAACGAGAATGAACGTATGCAACGTATGTCCTACTCCTTGATGATGCAATATGATCAGATGGAAGATCCCGTTCCACAGAACTTGCCGTGTAGAAATTCTGCACTTCAAGGACGGCAGTATATTGTTGAACTATTAGGGAGTGACGTCCGGTGCTTCGAAAGCTTCAGAATGGAACCACACGTGTTTAGAAATCTATGCGACACATTGCGGTTGCGCTGTGACATCACAAATACTAGAAAAGGTATTACCGTTGAAGAGCAAGTCGGCATGTTCATGTTGGTTATTTCACATAGTATGCGATTTTCAATGGTCACTGAAAGGTTTCAGCATTCGAAGGAAACGGTTTCACGAGTTATCAAACAAATTGCACGCGGAATGCACGATTTATCTGCCCATTTTATAACACCGCGGAACGTTATTGTCCAGCCAGAAATTGAAAATGATGAAAGGTGGCGCTTCTTTAGGGTATGTTATCTACTAATTTCATATTGTAGACCTTCTGTATTCGGATTAATATGTGAGATAGATATAATTATGCGTTTTTTTTCATACAGCATTGTATTGGAGCTATCGATGGAACTCATGTCGATGCATGCATGCCACATGCGAACAGAGTACCTTATCGCGATCGTAATGTCGATATATCACAAAATGTATTGGCTGCTTGTACACACGACATGATGTTCACATACGTGATGACCGGCTGGGAGGGTTCAGCACATGATTCAAGAATATTGTCTGACGCTGCGTCACTTGATCGATTTCCAGCACCGCGTGGTCGTGAGTATTTGCTTTTACCTTTATAATTTTCAACGAAATTGCTTGCCGAAATTCGTTTTCTTTAATTTTCATTTTGTTTTTTTGCAGGACAATATTATGTTGTTGATGCAGGGTTTTCAAATATACCGGGATATTTGGCTCCATACAAGGGAGAACGGTATCACCGGAGCGATTTCCCTAATCATTATCCGCCAACATCGGAAAAAGAGCTATTCAACCATCGCCATGCGTCAGTGCGTAATGTTATCGAGCGTTGCTTCGGTATTTTGAAGAAGAGATTCGCAATACTGACTGCCATGTCGAACTTCAAACCGTATACTCAAGGAGAACTTGTCCTTACTTGTTTTGTTTTGCATAATTTTATACGCCGTAATAATTATCATGACAGATTATTTATGGAGTACGGCAATGCGTGGGCGGATTACGATGAATTTCGCAATCCACCACAACAACACGGAACTAGAATTGATGTGGACATGAGTAGCACGGAAATGAATGTTGTACGCGACCGTATCGCTAATCGGTTATGACGTGCTGAGCGAGGAGGCCGATGATATACACTGAGGTGTTTGTATTTGAAATTAGTAATAATTATTATTATAATTCATCCTTATTGCAGTTTGATTTTTGCTGGCATGCGTATTTTTTTCATGCGTACAATTATCCGATTGTTGCGGCGCGTTCACTCGAAAAAAGTCAAAGGAAGATAAAGAAAAAAAAAATTTGCCTCAAAGGCAACCACTTGAAATTGAAATCTATGCCGTGGCCTTCTTTACATCTGTTCAAGTGGAAGAATTCCTATCAGTCAATTGTCATGGGCATGGGCCCCACTATATTAAATTATTTTAATTATATTTTGTCTTTTTATGAATTAAGTTGAATTGAGTTGGACAAACTTTCAAATCCAAACACACCCTAATGCATTAGTAATTAGGGTGTGTTTGTTTTTTGAAAATTTTTTTACTCAACTCAACTTATCTTTAATTTAACATCACAATCATTACTTTTTTTCATTTTTAAAATTTTTTTAACCATTCAATTTAATTTTTAATATTAAATTCTCTCAATTATTCATTACATTCTCTCAATTATTTATTACTTTTCACACTTTTTCTCATAATTCAACAATACAATCATTACAAATCAATTAAAATTAAAACTCAACTCAACTCAACTCTAAATCCAAACCAAAATTCAACAATATAAGTGAATAAATTGATTTATAGGGATTAAAAATTTATATCAATTCAATTTACTTAAATTATTTCCATTTTCTAGTTCTCGATTTAACAAGTAAAATTATGTTTACTAGAATATTTATGAACTTTTAAAAATTTCTATACCAATATTAAATACACTTAAAAATATAAAAAATAATAATACAAGTGAATCGATCTAAGAGTTTGTATAATTTAGTAATAAATATATCTTTTTAAATTCAATTACTTAAAATTATTTTCTTTTCCAATTTTCATTTTTACAAATGCTTAGTTGTATTCTTGAAACTGCAATAGGGTTTTTCAATTTAAAAAGGATAGGGAAATATTTTTCTAAAATTTTTCATACGAGTAATTACTTACATAATAGAAATTGTAAATAGATTTCTAATATTAAAAAACTATTACGAGTTCTACGTTAATATTAAATATATTTAGAGATTAAAAATGATGCTAAAAAAATTTATTTATTTAAAAGTTCAATAAATGAATGGAATAAAATTTAATCTCTCTTTTTGTCAAATTTACTGAAAGTTGAAATATTTAAGTTCTATAAGTAACTTATTACTGTATAAAGGATATAAATGCAAATATCTTCTACAATTTGATATTAAAAATTAAGAGTTTTTTTTCAAAATATAAAAGGTATTAATTAATTACTTTAAATAAAATAATTTTATTAATATGATTTTACTAATCTTATTTAGAAAATATATAAAATTAATGCTTTTTTAAGCGAATACTATAGTTTTTTTTATGTAAATAAAGTATTTAATAGAGCAAATCTAATACGGTGAATTTAAAATTCTTTTTTATAGTTGTTCATCATTATCTTGACTATGAATTTAAACGTGCTTTCAATGATCAATCACCATCTAAGGATTGGATGTCAATATTGATTGAGCACATTTTTTTGATGAATATATTGATTGAGCACATTTAACTATTCAAATGGCTGCGAACTCTGAAATTTGTTTGGCACGATTGCGTTGCTACAAGGCTAGGCAAATTATAAAACGGGACTAACATATCATGTTTTTGTTACATTAATTCCACACAATTGAAAACCTCAAACTTATCAAGATTAAATTCATCAATTAACCGATCAGGTTGTGATGTGTATACAATATTCGGGCTAATTCAAAACCCACAATCATGTACGCCTTTTCATGTGAAAACACACGGTGCTCTTAGTTATAACGGGAACGGATGCTTATATGACATAATATATCTTAAGCCGGAAAATTCAGATGTTTAGGCATATTATGTACGTAGGAAGCTCCTTCCTTTATATTAAAAGGCTGGTTCGTGCAACACTTGCATACTACAACCGACCTTGCCAATGATAGTACATACGTATATCTCCCGTCACTCGCAAATTTCTGTGCCTGTGAGTGAAGCTGACGACTTCCGAAACGTGATGACTCCTAACTTAGGAAAATCGTGGATGCATGATATGCAGCAATTTTGGAAATTCAGCATGTTCATGGGAAGTTAAGGAACAGGCAAAGCTATGGCTATTGCGGCTACTTTGTGCGGACATATATGACAAAATTACTGTTTTTTTTTTTTGTGAAGACCCTTAGATCTAATATAATGAAATAGAAATTTTAATAATTAATAAATGGTATTAATAATTCTACTAAGAATTTTTTTTTTCGGAAATCTAATGGACCCCGTCTAATCCAGTCGAGGCGGATCGGCCTACTACAAAATTCTCTTTCTTTTTATTTACAAATAAGGTTCATGAGCAATCAAAAAAAAATCATGAGCCTCTAATATAAGAAAAAGAAAATTTAAGTATCGCCTTCATCTAATAATTATACGAGATTTCATGTTTCATTCTCATTAGTGGACTATATGTGTTTTTTTATTAGCTATTAGGATTTATATTTGTATAGACTTTGAACCTCATTGATAACAAAAATAAAATCTAACTGTTAGGGTATAGATAGTTTCTTTTTCTTTTCTTTTTTGTTATAAGAAAAGTACATGAATATAGTATAAATATAAATAAAACGAAATAAAATGTCACATCAATCCACTAGTGAACATTGAATTCATAATTTTTTAGTTTCGAGTTGCGCTATGTGCCACTACATTAAGACTCATTTCTAGTCATTCTTTTTTCTTTTTCTTTTTTTTAATTATGAATATTCTCAATTTGTTAGTCAACTAATTTCCTTCAAGTCCCGACTTGGTCCTGACGACAAGTGCTGTCCAATTAATGGATTTAAACATCTGCACTTTTTCTATTGAGCCACGTTATGGTAGATAGGTCGGAAAATTTTGCCTATAAATTCGGCGGCTTATCTTTTTGCCTCTGAAAACAAAAAAGCAAGCGATCCTCTTCATTTTCAAGAATACTAGGAAAGTAGCAATCTAGGAGAAATGTCTGCTCAATCACCTACAGGAGCATCATCAGCTTCTCCTTTGGTTCATGCTGGAAATTCTGATCGAAGATCCGTGGAGTTTCTCCCGAGCATTTGGGGGGATCATTTCCTAAATCATGCCTCCGACTCCATGGTATCGTGTGTGTATATATATGTGTGTTTGGGTGTGTGTGACAGATATTCCATTATTCGCATGTATTTATTGTCAGCTCGATCGAGAATGACTTTGCTTATTTCTTTCATGCAGATGATCCATGAAAGTGCCGAGAAGCAAATTTTGAAATTGAAGTCCGAGGTGAAGAGGATGCTGGATGTCAATAGTAGTCCTCCGGAAAAGCTAAACCTGATCGATCAAATTCAGAGGCTAGGGATCAGTTATATCTTTGAGAGGGAGATTGACGAGGCTCTCGAGCAAATTCACCAAGTTTACTTTGAACGCAATGCCGGAGACGACGTTGATATGAACACCACCGCTCTCTTGTTCCGTTTGTTAAGGCAACAAGGCTACAGGATTTCATGCAGTATATATACACACATTTATCACCAATACAATTTTGGAACTTAGCAAACTGTCTCTATCATCAATAATGACAACGTGCACTGTCGATTAAATGCAGATGTCTTCGACAAGTTTAAGGACTCGAGCTTAGGAAGTTTTCGGGAATCCCTTGTCACTGACATGAGAGGACTGCTAAGCCTGTACGAGGCCAGCCATCTCCGAGTTCGTGGAGAGGACATTCTAGAAGAAGCTCTCGCCTTCACCTTCACTCATCTTAAAAGATTTATGGAGGAATACAACAATAATGAGTCACACTCATTACCGATCACAAGAACCAGAAGCCATTCACTGGCAGCACAAATCGGCCATGTCCTGAAGCAGTGTCTGCGGAAGGGGTTGACGAGGATAGAGGCAAGACATTACATCTCCATCTACGAAGGAGAAGGTTCTCACAGTGAAGTGTTGCTGAATCTGGCCAAGTTGGACTTCAATTTGCTCCAGAAACAACACCAGAAGGAGCTCAACGACATCTCAAGGTCGTATATACATCATATATATATGTGTGAATTTATATGCGTCATATATGTGTGAATATATATGTGTATATTATACTTTCATTCAATCGAACTGCTAGCCGGCTTCTGTTAATTTTCCAAATGTAAAGACGGAGAATTGAATACTAACATGCTGATTCATGCAGGTGGTGGAAAGAGTTGGACTTCGGAAGGAACCTGCCTTTCGCGAGGGACAGAGTTGTGGAGTGCTATTTCTGGATTCTCGGGGTGTACTTCGAGCCGGAGTATGCGCTTGCTCGCAACATTGTCACGAAAGTTATCATGCTGACTTCGGTTATGGATGATATATATGATGTCTATGGTACACCAGAAGAGCTGCAACTCTTAACTGATGCAATTGAAAGGTAAATATATATTTAATAAGCAAAAGAAAAAAAAATACAGAGAGAGAGAAAGACAAAATTCATTAAATTGGCCCCGAAGTTAGCTTTTGTTACTTAGATGCATTTTGATTAAAATACGTTTTATTTTTTTTTCAGGTGGGACAGGGGGGAGACTGGTCAACTGCCAGAGTACATGCAAATTTTCTATAAGGCATTGTTGGACGTGTTTGATGAAATTGGGGAAAAGTTGGCCGATGAGGAAGGAATATCTTATCGACTGTTCTATGGAAAAGAAGCAGTATATATCTCTCAGATTGATTCACTAGTTTCTTTAATATATATATAAATATTTTTTTCTTTAATGAAAACTGATAACGAAACTTCCAATTATATGCTTATATTGAATGGGGCCAGCAAAGTGACCATCTTATATCCTCTTGCTTTCCCCAGATGAAAATGCAAGCTAGGGCATACTTCGATGAGGCCAAATGGCTCGACCAACCGCAGTACATTCCCACAGTTGAAGAGTACATGTCCGTGGCAGTGGTATCATCGGGCTATGTCATGCTTGTGCCTATCTCCTTCCTAGGAATGGGACATATTGCAACAGAAGATGCCTTCAAATGGTCACTCGGAAACCCTAATAAAATAGTTAGGGCTTCCGCGACCATTGCCCGCCTCATGGACGATATAGTTTCTCACAAGGTAAGGAGCTTGCAGATGTTAACTGAGAATACATGAGTCTTGCATTGTATCAAGCCGACATAATTTTTGTGCTACCATAACAGTTCGAGCAAGAGAGAGGAGGACATGTGGCTTCTGCAGTGGAATGCTTCATGAAGCAGTATGGCGTGACCGAACAACAGGCGAAAGAAGAACTCTGGAAGAAGGTCGATGACGCTTGGAAGGACATCAACGAAGAGTGCCTTCGCCCACGCCCCGTCCCAGAGCCCCTACTCGCTCGAATCCTCAATCTCGCGCGAGTCATGGACGTGCTTTACAAGGACAAGGATCGCTACACCCATCCCGATCTCGAGCTGAAACAGCTTGTGGCTTCGGTCCTTATCGAACCTATTCCGTCATGAGGGTACATACTCATCATGATGAAGTGAATAGTATATCCTCGTACAGGATGGTCTTAGTACAGAACATCTTCATGTGCGTGTGGTTTTGGAGTTCATATCAATAGGCTTAATGTCAATTACTTTCTCTTCAGATTTTCAATAATCTAGCTATGTGAAATAATATGTACTTTAAAGGCGAGATAGGTTGATGAATATAAGATATATTGTCGCTTCATAAGTGTCCTCCAAACCATATATGGTTACATTTGAAGTCATGCTTATGGGCAGATGATTTTTCTATGTATCATTCAAACCATACTTGTTCATCTACATAATAAATAATATTTTTATGTAATTTATTATTATTGTTTACCTAATAAAATTATTGTTTATTGGAGTGAAAGGTTATTCGGCCCAATATAGATCATGAAATAGGTTGGTCCGGCCCAATATATTGCATGGGATATCGTACATAGTATGAGCACAGTCGAATCAAATATTATACAGAACATTCTTTGAGCCCAATATATATAAAGAACATTCTATGGTATCCCGAAAAAGGAAATATAGGTTACTATGATGTGGCCCTACGCACCCGCGTGCAATTTACATACCCGGCGGTCAAGAAATTATATTCTATGGCATGATCAGCTTCAAAATGCAATGACAATATGCGTTTTACTTTAAAATTAAAAAGTTTTGGCTCGGTCCAACATGATGGGACTCTTCAAGCCACACGCTAATTTATTTCCCTTTCTCTCTAAACGGTTATCGCAACATAAACCCGTTCAACAAGGTGTACATAAATTGCCCGGTTGACATATTCTTATGCTCTCCTATATATTTATGACAATATTTTTTCATCAAAGGAAATAAAATAATAAAAGCGGGAGGGGAAGGGTGGACAGGATACAGAGGAATATGTAGGAGAGAGTGTGATACTAATTCTTACTTGATATTGAAAATGTTTTGGACTCGTTGTTTGAGGCTGAACATTTCATGCTCTTTTAATTATCTTTCAATATGCTCATGAGTTTCGCTTACAACCGCATAAGAACGATTTTAGATGAGAATTAATTCATACTCGAGTGTAGACAAATATATGATGATATTTAATTTTAACGTGTAATAATAGCTATGCCAGCGTTCTTCGGAGAATTTTATGATGTGAATTATTAATGTTTCAGTAATAGTAATTTTAACTTTTTTGCTAAAGTCACAACATAATTGAATTTAAATTTTTCAAATTATCGGGATTGTGCATGCGCCACTACATCTAAACTGAATGTGATTTTAAAAATAGATATGTAAAAACTTTTCAAGGTAAAATTAGGTGTGTAAATCATACAACAAATTAAATGTGTAAATTTTAGGAAGCCGCAAGTAAATGAGAAAACTATCGAAATTGAGATATGATAAACATAATTTCATAGAGGCGAAGAAAAAGAAAATGATGAAATTGGGATAGTAAGAAAGAAAAAAAGTCAATTTCCTTTTTCTTTTTCTTTTTTTGAAATTGATAGAATAAGCTATTATATAAATGAAAATGTGCTTGAGGGATTAATAATTTAATTAATTAATTACATAAAGTAATAAAATCCGTCGCATAAGGATTGATGTCGGCTATGAATTTATATTGTGAATGAATAATAACCAATTAGAATATTTATAAGTGAAAAACTATGAAAACACTATGAGATCAATTTTCCGCTTTTGAGTATTTTGATTGGATGTTACTAAATAGAGTGGATGTTCCTAATATTCTCTGAACAACTAAAAGGCTTATTTCAAAAGAAAAGAAAAGCAAAGAAAAGCTAGCTTCTTCTTATTTTTCCCTACAGTTGTACTCCGTCCATGATAGAAAGGAATGGGTCTAATATCATCCTCATTCGTCTGAATTTAAGTGAGTATTTGGAATTAGCTCTATGGGATGATCGTATGGTTTTTTTTCAGGAAAGGTCCATGAAATTATTAAAATGAAATAGAAATTTTAATCCTAATTTCTACTATTATAAAACGCACTTGTTAAAAGGTAGAATAACTTTTAATATTCGATCATCCGAAATTACTAGAGCAATATCTCTTATAATTTTTAAAATATCTAAAGGCTCATTTCGCCTCACTTTTCATTGTCAAAATTGTTCATGCTATTTATAATTTAATCAGTGAGAATTAAATGAAAGTGTAGTGCAGTAACACATGATCTCGCATGGTAATTAAGAGATTTCATGTTGGATATCCAGTGGGATTACTCGTGTCCATTTATTAGCTATTAAAATTTTTATTTCATTGGACTAGACTTATGAACCTCTGTAATCGGAAAAAAAAAATCAATTACAACCATTTGAATATTGTTTTTGTGCGGACACGAATTTCGTCTTATCAGGACCCGTATGAGCGCCGAACGATCGCGCAGCTTGGGAGTGTCCACCTTCCCATGGGGATGTGAAGCAGAAATACGTGAGAAATAGTCGCCACTACTTGTTTGTGATCCAAAGGTCGATGGCCGGTGAGTTGTCCGGGTTTAGGGGTATGTGATACACCTAGTTGGCTAAGGCATTGGTCTTGCAAAATTGGAAATTTCGGATTTTGGGGTTCTGTTATATGCAGGCCTATATCCAGCACGCCTATCTACACTCTAATTTGTCTAGAGTTTGCCATTTTTAATTTATTTACCGCGTGGATTAGGTTTCACTCATCTTGCTCGTTTTGACACCGTAAATTCGAAGAACTGATAGATTCGGGCTGAAACCCGAGATGAGAGTAGGCCCAATATCCTCGCTACGGTTCACCTAACCATGATGATCGGTTCTCTGTGCGGACCGAAACTGCGAAGCATCGACTTACTCGTCTAAGGGGAATAGGTCGATTCGGTCGGTTCTGTCTCTCAAACCGTTCACTTACTAACCGGGATTCTTACAATGAATGAATTTAAAATAAATCATTACGATGTTCTCTCAAATAATAAAAATTACCAATTACAACCATTGAATTCTGGTCAGTTTGCATTCGACCATTATTCCACTCCAGCTCACCATGGTATTTGAATAATCGAAAAATAAATTGAGGCGACTCGGGCTCAGAAAGGCTGGGGTCGGGTCCGATCGGATCGACGAAGGGCAAGAGGGTCGGTTGACCCTTGAGATAGCCATGGGACCAGTCGAGCTCCCGAGCGATTATCAAGCTACGATTCACGCACCTAATCTGAGTCGTCTTTCGCTTAAACACTGCTCAGAGTGCAGTGGTGACTTGGGGCTAGACTTCATTCCGCTTTCGGGTCGCACGCGCTCAATGTGTATAGGGCATTGGACACGGTGATCGATGGTTTATGGTGTTGGACTCTGTACAAGACGTATCCTCTAGGGCTCGGGCTTGAACCGCTATAAATTAATATAAAACAGACAAAAACATATGAATACATACAAGTGGTGTATTAATCGCCTTGTGTACGTGATTAACCAATTATAGCCTGAGATTGTTTGGCAAATAATTTCCTAGCTTAAACAGACAAAGGGGGTGCTTGCATGCAGTGCTAGTTCAGCTGAGGATGTGTGGGTTTTTTTTTTTAATTGTTCCATTATGGTGACAAATGTGGGCTTTATAGATTAAGACAAGAATGCATTTTTCGCCTCAATACTCAAAATCTAACCCCTTTTACTTCATTGCTGGTGTTTGATTATGCTAGATGAGTGATTAGTCAGATTTCGTGTTTTATGATAGCTAAGCCCATTCTAAACACAAACTTAAGGAAATGGGGGCACGAACCGTCCAGAGGCGCCAAGATCTCTACTCTTACCTCACGAGAAGGGGGGATGGATAATCTTTCATGGGCCGTCCCCACTCGTGCCTCTACATAATAAATAATATTTTTATGTCATTTATTATTATTGTTTACCTAATAAAATTATTGTTTATTGGAGTGAAAGGTTATTCGGCCCAAAATAGATCATGAAATAGGTTGGTCCGGCCCAATATATTGCATGGGATATCGTATATAGTATGGGTACAGTCTAATCAAATATTATACAGAACATTCTTTGAGCCCAATATATGTATAGAACATTCTATGGTATCCCGACAAAGGAAATATAGGTTACAATAATCGAGCGCATCTAATCGTCCATGGTCCAGACCAATCTTAAAAAGTGTATTTTTGAAAATACTCCAAAATTTCGTAAGATTAATTCACATGTCTCTTTAACGGAACTTGTTATATAACAAAAGTCTTATTATATTCAAATTAGTAGGGTTTTTGCAAAATAATACATCATCTTATCAAAAAAACAAGTTTCTTGTTTCTTACTATTTTATTAGAAAATATACAAATATAATAATATCATGCGGCCCGTTGCGATTTTTGACTGTGCGGGAACTCTTACTTCGGGGCGGGGGGAGTAGATGACCCGACGCATGGGAAAAGGTTGATATATCGATCCACCAGTTGGAATTTAATTATCTTTATCACGTGTTCCTATAATGCAGGATCATGAGACGAATTATTTGCCGAAACTAATTCTTACCTGAACATTGAATTTGATTCTGCCTGGCCAAGAAGTATATTTCATTTTCTGGCGCTGCAAGTAAAATTCATACGCGTAACACAAAGTATGTAATACAATTCAAGATTAACCGACCAGGTGGGAATTCTCTCTCACTATTAACTCCTTTTTCTTCTTTTGGGTCAATAGTAGTGACTTAGATTTATAAGGAAGAACCCACAATTCCAGTCAGTGCCATACGCACCTGCGTGCAATTTACATTCCCGGCGGTCAAGAAATTATATTCTACGGCATGATCAATTTCAAAATGCAATGATAATATGCGTTTTACTTTAAAATTAAAAAGTTTCGGCTTGGTCCACCCTGGTGGGACTCTTCAAGCCACACGCTAATTTATTTCCCTTTCTCTCTAAACGGTTATCGCAACATAATCCCGTTCAACAAGGTGTACATAAATTGCCCGGTTGACATATTCTTGTGCTCTCTTATATATTTATGGCAATATTTTTCATCAAGAGAAACAAAATAATAAGAGCGGGAGGGGAAGGGTGGACAGGATACAGAGGAATATGTAGGAGGGAGTGTGATACTAATTCTTACTTCATATTGAAAATGTTTTGGACTCGTTGTTTGAGGCTGAACATTTCATGCTCTTTTAATTATCTTTCAATATGCTCATGAGTTTCGCTTACAACCACGTAAGAACGATATTAGATGAGAATTAATTCATACTCGAGCGTAGACAAATATATGATGATATTTAATTTTAACGTGTAATAATAGCTATGTCCACGTTCTTCAGAGAATTTTATGATGTGAATTATCAATGTTTCAGCAATAGTAATTGTAACTTTTTGGCTAAAGTCAAAGCATAATTGAATCTAAAACTTCCAAATTATCCGAAGAGCGTGCGCCATTACGTCTAGATTGAATATGATTTTAAAAATAAATATATAAAAACTTTTCAAGGTAAAATTAGATTGTGTAAATCATAAAAAAAAATTAGATGTGTAAATTTTAGAAAGCCATAAGTAAAAGAGAAAAGTATCGAAATTGAGATAAAACAAACATAACTTCATAGAGGAGAAGAAAAAGAAGATGATGAAACTGCGATAGTAAGAAAGAAAAAAAATGAATTTTTTTTTTGAAATTGATAGAATAAGCTATTATATAAATGAAAATGTGCTTGAGGGATTAATAATTTAATTAATTAATTACATAAAGTAATAAAATTCGTTGCATAAGGATTGATGTCGGGTGTGAATTTACATTGTGAATGAATAACAACCAATTAGAATATTTATAAGTGAAAAACTATGGAAGTACTATGATATCAATTTTTCACTTTCGAGTATTTTAATTAGATGTTACTAAATCGAGTGGATGTTCCTTATATCCTCTGAACAACTAAATGGCTTTATTTCAAAAAAAGAAAAAGAAAAAGAAAATTAGCTAGCTTCTTCTTGTTTTTCCCTACAGTTGTACTCCGTCCATGATAGAAAGGAATGGGTCTAACATCATACTCATTCGTCTGAATTTAAGTAAGTATTTGGAATTAGCTCTATGGGATGATCGTATGAATTTCTTTTTTCTTTTGTCATAGAGAAGGTCCATGAAACTTGTATAATGAAATAGAAATTTTAATATTAATTTCTACTATTATAAAAACGTACTTATTAAAATGAGAAATAACTTTTAATACTTAATCCCCCGAAATTACTAGAGCAATATTTATCACAATTTTTAAAATGTTTAAAGGCTCATTTCGCCTCACTTTTCATTTTCAAAATTGCCCATGTTATTTATAATTTAATCAATAAGAATTAAAAGAAAGTGTACTGGTAATTAAGAGATTTCAAATTGGATACCCAGTGAAATTACTCGTATCCATTTATTAACTATTAAAAATTTTATTTTATTGGACTAGACTCGTCAAGAAAAAAAAATCAATGACAACCATTTAAATATGCATTATGATGGCAATTTCATAATAATAACTACCCATTCACTCTCACTTGCCTTTTTTCCTCTCCCATTTTCTCTTCCTCCCCCCACAATCTTCCCGTTGGATTTTTTTATTTGCAATACTGATAGACCACCTTTTATATGTAATTGAAAGAAATCGGTCGTCCATGATTAATTATCGGAAAAAAGAAAAGAAAAGAAAAACGAGCATGTTATCTAAAACCACGGGAAGAGGGAGACGGCTCCGAGTAAAGGCCCGAAAGCACTTCCCGGTTGGACAATTTTTTCTGCCTATAATTACACGACACGATAACGCGACATGAATACGACATGAAGTTAAGTGAATTTGAGTTAAGGCTAAATGTATTTCGTGTCTAAACAAGTCAAATTCGTTTAGACACGATTAGTAAACGTGTTTAATTGGGTTCAACCCTTATAACCCCTTTAGACACAGTTAGACCTGTTTATATTATGGGCTATTGTGTTAATAAATTTATTTCACATATTGTATCAATTTATAAAAGAAAATATACTAAAATCATTTAAATTTGTTTATATAAATCACTCGTTTTTGGTTTTTTATCTTGTCGATCGTGTAATAACGTGTAATTAAAGTTAATAGTGTCATTTCATATAAGTATAATATATATCTAAAGATAATAGTGTCATATCGCATAAGTAAATACACATACACGTTTAGACACGCTTAATTGAAAGGGTTAGATGTGTTGTATCCTTGTCAATCCGTAATTAAACGTATCGTGTTCGTGTTTAAAAATCTTGACCCGTTTATTCAACGTGTCGAGTTCGGATTTAGAGCTTTTTGACATGAACCCGTTTAGACACGATCTGTTTAAACACGATATGACTCATATTATCACCCTGCCTATAAATGTCCATGCAGGTGGCCACACTTTTTGCATTGAAATATTAGCAATCAACCCTTCTTCATCTTGAAGTACCTGTAGCTTGGAAATAGAAGAAATTATGGCTGCCCAATTACCAGCCCCATCATCTCTCAATTCGGTACTGAACGCCGATCAGCGAACTTTCTCCCGAGCACATGGAGCAATCATTTCCTCACTCACACTTCTGACATGTGTGAAATTGTTATCCAATATTTTCATATTTATGCATTCTTACTGGTATGACATGTAGTTTAGGAAAAGCACACGCCTACCCGTTTGTGTGCGTCATGCTTCATAATGGTCATTAGTGAAACTGTAATAGGATTTTTCAATTTAAAAAGGATAGAAAAATATTTTTCTAAAATTTTTCACACAAATAATTACTTACATAATAGAAATTATAAGTGGGTTCCTAATATTAAAAAACTATTACGAATTCTATGCTAATATTAAATATATTTAGAGATTAAAAATAATGCTAAAAGAATTTATTTATTTAAAAGTTCATTAAATGAATGGAATGCTTTTTAGTCTCTCTTTTAATTAAATTTACTAAAATTTGAAATATTTAAGTTCAATTTGATATTGAAAATTAAGAGTTTTTTTTTCAAAATATAAAAGGTATTAGTTAACTATTTTAAATAAAATAATTTTATTAGTATGATTTTAGTCCTATGTTTAACGGAGCAAATCACAGGAGCTGATTGTCCCAAATAAAAGAACAATGTGCGATTTGTTCCGATCCCAAACCACAATGATTTTTTTTTTGTCTTTTTTCCAAATTTGTTTGGCATGATTGCGTTACTATAAGGCTAGGAAAATTATAAAACGAGACTAACATATCTCTGACACGTGATCCATGTTTTTGTTACATTAATTCCACGCAATTGAAAACCTCAAACTTATCAAATTTAAATTCATCAATTAACCGATCGGGTTGTGATGTGTATAATTTCTGGGAATTATTCTTTTTTTCTTTCCACCAGAGCACCAGGCTAATGTGCCTTCAATGATCCATCGCCATCTAAAAGGATTGGGTGTCAATATTGATTGAGCACATTTTTTTTTTATGAATATTGATTGAGCACATTTGGCTTGTTTGGTTTGCCAATTACATTTTAAAATTACAATTTTAATCTAATTCTACTCACAACAAAACAAAATAACTCATACAAAGTCAAAGAGTGGACCCCATTTATACAACTTTTTTCCACAACAAAACAAAATAACTCATACAAAATCAAATGATAGATCTTATTTATACCACTATTTTTCAAAATCAAAATTTAATTTTAAAATTCTATTATGAAACCAAATACAACATTAATTACTCAAATGGCTGCGAGCTCTTGCAGCGCTAGCTGACATAAAAGGACATTAATTAGGGGTGGGCTCGACCACTCAGGTAATAGCTTGTCCTGAAATTTGTTTGGCATGATTGCGTTACTACAAGGCTAGGCAAATTATAAAACGAGACTAACATATCTCTGACACGTGATCCATGTTTTTGTTACATTAATTCCACACAATTGAAAACCTCAAACTTATCAAATTTAAATTCATCAATTAACCGATCAGGTTGTGATGTGTATACAGTATCCTGGTTAATTCAAAACCCACAATCATGTACACCTTTTCATGTGAAAACACACGGTGCTCTTAGTTACAATGGGAGCGGATGCTTATATGGCATAATATATCTTAAGCCAGAAAATTCAGATGTTTAGGCATATTATGTACGTAGGAATCTCCTTCCTTTATATTAAAAGGCTGGTTTGTGCAAGACTTGCCAATAATAGCACATACGTATATCTCCCATCACTTGCAAATTTCTGTGCCTGTAAGTGAAACTGACGACTTCCGAAACGCGACGACTCCTGACTTAGGAAAATTGTGGACGCATGATATGCACCAATTTTGGAAATTCAGCATGTTCACGGGAAGTTACGAAACATGCAAAGCTATGTATATTGCAGCAACCTTGTGCGGACATATATGACAAAATTACTGTTGACTTAGGAAAATTCTGGACGCATGATATGCACCAATTTTGGAAATTCAGCAGGTTCACGGGAAGTTACGGAACATGCAAAGCTATGTATATTGCAGCAACTTTGTGCGGACATATATGACAAAATTACTGTTGACTTAGGAAAATTGTGGACGCATGATATGCACCAATTTTGGAAATTCAGCATGTTCACGGGAAGTTACGGAACATGCAAAGCTATGTATATTGCAGCAACTTTGTGCGGACATATATGACAAAATTACTGTTTTTTTTTTGGTGAAGACTCTTGGGTCTAATATAATAAAATATAAATTTAAATAATTAATAAAAGGGTATTGATAATCCTACTAAGAAATTTTTTTTGAAAATTCAATGGACCCCGTCTAATCCAGTAGAGGCGGATCAGCCTACTACATAATTCTTTTTCTTTTTATTTACCAATAAGGTTCATGAGCAATCCAAAAATAAAATAAAATCATTAGCCTATAATATAAGAAAAAGAAAATTTAAGTATCGCCTTCATCTAATAATTATACGAGATTTCATGTTCCATTCTCATTGGTGGACTATCTGTGTTCTTTTATTAGCTATCAATGTTTACATTTGTACAAACTTTGAACCTCTTTTATAATAAAAAGAAAATCTAAGTGCTAGGGCATAGATAGTTTCTTTTTTTTTTTTTTATTGTCATAAGAAAAGTACATGGATCTAGTATAAATATAAATAAAGCGAAATAAAATGTCACATCAATCTACTAGTGAATATTGAACTCATAATCTCTTGGTTTCGAGTCGCGCTATGTGCCACTACATTAAAACTTCTTTCTCGAATAGTTTCATTAACGAGATTTGAATTTGAAATCTCTTAAATCTAAAATATATAACTGTACTACACCCCTTTCTCCAAAATCGTTGCTCTTAGTCTAATAGCAAATAGTGTGTCCATGGACCTCACCGAGAAATGGTTCTGACCATGCATATTCCGATCATTCTTTTTTCTTTTTCTTTTTTTTAATTATGAATATTCTCAGTTTATTGGTAAACTAATTTCCTTTACGTCGCGACTTGGTCTTGACGACAAGTGCCGCCCAATTAATGGATTTAATGGTGTGTTTGGTTTTAGAGTTAAATAGAGTTTAATTTTGATTTTAATTGGGTTGTAATGACTGTATTGTTGAATTATGAGAAAAAAGTAATGAATAGTAAAGAGAAAGTGATGATTGTGTAATGATTGTGTTGTTGAATTATTGAAAAAGTAATGAATAATTGAGAAAATTAAGTATTAAAAATTAAATTGAATATAATTAAATAGTACGTGAATTTATAAATGGGGTCCACTTTTTTTAATTGAAAGAGTTAATTTTTATTATTTAGTGAGTAGAGTTAAAGTTAGAGTTAAAATTTTAAAATCAGATTGCAAAATCAAACGAGGTGTAAATATCTCAACTTTTTCTATTGACCCCCATTATGGTAGATAGGTCGGAAAATTTTGCCATTAAATTCGGTGGCTTCTCTTTTTGCCTCTAAAAACAAAAAAACAAGCGATCCTCTTCATTTTCAAGAATACTAGGAAAGTAGCTATCTAGGAGAAATGTCTTCTCAATCACCTACAGTAGTATCATCAGCTTCTCCTTTGGTTCATGCTGGAAATTCTGAACGAAGATCCGTGGATTTTCTCCCGAGCATTTGGGGGGATCATTTCCTAAATCATGCCTCCGACTCCATGGTATCGTGTGTGTATATATATGTGTGTTTGTGTGTGTGCGACAGATATTCCATTATTCGCATGTATTTATTGTCAGCTCGATCGAGAATGACTTTGCTTATTTCTTTCATGCAGATGATCCATGAAAGTGCCGAGAAGCAAATTTTGAAATTGAAGTCCGAGGTGAAGAGGATGCTGGATGTCAATAGTAGTCTTCCGGAAAAGCTAAACCTGATCGATCAAATTCAGAGGCTAGGGATCAGTTATATCTTTGAGAGGGAGATTGACGAGGCTCTCGAGCAAATTCACCAAGTTTACTTTGAACGCAATGCCGGAGACGACGTTGATATGAACACCACCGCTCTCTTGTTCCGTTTGTTAAGGCAACAAGGCTACAGGATTTCATGCAGTATATATACACACATTTATCACCAATACAATTTTGGAACTTAGCAAACTGTCTCTATCATCAATAATGACAACGTGCACTGTCGATTAAATGCAGATGTCTTCGACAAGTTTAAGGACTCGAGCTTAGGAAGTTTTCGGGAATCCCTTGTCACTGACATGAGAGGACTGCTAAGCCTGTACGAGGCCAGCCATCTCCGAGTTCGTGGAGAGGACATTCTAGAAGAAGCTCTCGCCTTCACCTTCACTCATCTTAAAAGATTTATGGAGGAATACAACAATAATGAGTCACACTCATTACCGATCACGAGAACCAGAAGCCATTCACTGGCAGCTCAAATCGGCCATGTCCTGAAGCAGTGTCTGCGGAAGGGGTTGACGAGGATAGAGGCACGACATTACATCTCCATCTACGAAGGAGAAGGTTCTCACAGTGAAGTGTTGTTGAATCTGGCCAAGTTGGACTTCAATTTGCTCCAGAAACAACACCAGAAGGAGCTCAACGACATCGCAAGGTCGTATGTACATCATATATATGTGTGTGAATATATATACATCATATATGTGTGAATATATATGTGTACATTATACTTTCATTCAATCGAACTGCTAGCTGGCTTCTGTTAATTTTCCAAATGTAAAGACGAAGAATTGAATACTAACATGCTGATTCATGCAGGTGGTGGAAAGAGTTGGACTTCGGAAGGAAACTGCCTTTCGTGAGGGACAGAGTTGTGGAATGCTATTTCTGGATTCTTGGGGTGTACTTCGAGCCGGAGTATGCGCTTGCTCGCAACATTGTCACGAAAGTTATCATGCTGACTTCGGTTATGGATGATATATATGATGTCTATGGTACACCAGAAGAGCTGCAACTCTTAACTGATGCAATTGAAAGGTAAATATATATTTAATAAGCAAAAAAATAAAAAAAAAATACAGAGAGAGAAAGACAAAATTCATTAAATTGGCCCCAAAGTTAGCTTTGGTTACTTATATGCATTTTGATTAAAATACGTTTTATTTTATTTTCAGGTGGGACAGGGGGAAGACTGGTCAACTGCCAGAGTACATGCAAGTTTTCTATAAGGCATTGTTGGATGTGTTTGATGAAATTGAGGAAAAGTTGGTCGATGAGAAAGGAATATCTTATCGACTGTTCTACGGAAAAGAAGCAGTATATATTCGTCAGATTGATTCACTAGTTTCTTTAATATATATATATAAATATTTTTTTTTAATGAAAACCGATAACGAACTTCCAATTACATGCTATATTGAATGGGGCCAGCAAAGTGATCATCTTATATCCTCTTGCTTTCCCCAGATGAAAATGCAAGCTAGGGCATACTTCGATGAGGCCAAATGGCTGAACCAACCGCAGTACATTCCTACAGTTGAAGAGTACATGTCCGTGGCAGTGGTATCATCGGGAATGTATCATTCAAACCATACATGTTCATCTACATAATAAATAATATTTTTATGTAATTTATTATTATTGTTTACCCAAAATAGATCATGAAATAGGTTGGTCCGGCCCAATATATTGCATGGGATATCGTATATAGCATGGGTACAGTTTAATCAAATATTATACAGAACATTCTTTGAGCCCAATATATATAAAGAACATTCTATGGTATCCCGACAAAGGAAATATAATCGAGCGCATCTAATCGTCTATGGTCCAGACCAATCATAAAACGTGTATTTTTAAAAATACTCGAAAATTTTGTAAGATTAATTCACATGTCTTTTTAACAAAACTTATTATATTCAAATTAGTAGGATTTTTGCAAAATAATACATCATCTTATCAAAAAAAAAAATAAGTTTCTTGTTTCTTACTATTTTATTAGAAAATATACATATATAATAATATCATGTGGCCCGTTGCGATTTTTGACTGTACGGGAACTCTTACTGTTTTATTATAATAATAAAATTATTGTTTATTGTGTGTGTGGGGTAAACAATGGCAATATCTATTCATAAGACCAAGTGGGAATTCTCCAGTATTGCAATTTACATTGGGGTATTGAAATTCTATTCTATGGCATGATCAGCTTCAAAATGCAATTACAATATGCGTTTTACTTTAAAATTAAAAAGTTTCGGCTCGGTCCACCCCGGTGGGACTCTTCAAGCCACATGCTAATTTATTTCCCTCTCTCTCTCTAAACGGTTATCGCAACATAATCCCGTTCAACAAGGTATACATAAAGTGCCCGGTTGACATATTCTTGTGCTCTCCTACATATTTGTGGCAATATTTTTCATCAAGGGAAATAAAATAATAAGAGCGGGAGGGGAAGGGTGGACAGGATACAGAGGAATATGTAGGAGGGAGTGTGATACTAATTCTTACTTCATATTGAAAATGTTTTGGACTCGTTGTTTGAGGCTGAACATTTCATGCTCTTTTAATTATCTTTCAATATGCTTATGAATTTCGCTTACAACCACCTAAGAACGATATTAGATGAGAATTAATTCATATTCGAGCGTAGACAAATATATGATGATATGTTCTTCGAAGAATTTTATGATGTGAATTATCAATGTTTCAGCAATAGTAATGGTAACTTTTTGGCTAAAGTCAATATAATTGAATCTAAAACTTCCAAATTATCGGGAGTGAGCGTGCACCACTACGTCTAGATTGAATATGATTTTAAAAATAGATATGTAAAAACTTTTCAGGATAAAATTAGATGTGTAAATCATAAAAAAAAATATACATGTAAATTTTAGAAAGCCGCAACTAAAAGAGAAAAGTATGGAAATTGAGATATAACAAACATAATTTCATAGAGGAGAAGAAAAAGAAGATGATGAAATTGGGATAGTAAGAAAGAAAAAAAGTCAATTTCCTTTTTTTTTAAATTGATAGAATAAGCTATTATATAAATGAAAAGGTGCTTAAGGGATTAATAATTTAATTAATTAATTACATAAAGTAATAAAATTTGCCGCATAAGGGTTGACGTCGGGTGTGGATTTACATTGTGAATGAATAACAACCAATTATAATATTTACAAGCGAAAAATTATGGAAGAATTATGAGATCAATTTTCCGCTTTGAAGTATTTTAATTGAATGTTACTAAATCGAGTGGATGTTCCTGATATTCTCTGAACAACTAAATGGCTTTATTTCAAAAAAAATAAAAATAAAAAGAAAAAGAAAAGCTAGCTTCTTCTCATTTTTCGCTACAGTTGTACTCCGTCCATGACAGAAAGTAATGAGTCTAACGTCATATTCATTTGTCTGAATTTAAGTGAGTATTTGGAATTAGCTCTATGGGATTATCGTATGAATTTCTTTTTTCTTTTGTTATTGGGAAGATCCATAAAACTAGTACAGTGAAATATAAATTTTAATCTTAATTTTTACTGTTATAAAACGTACTTATTAGAATGAGAAATAACTTTTAATACTCAATCTCTCGAAATTACTAAAACAATATCTACCACAATTTTTAAAATGTCTAAAGGCTCATTTCGCCTCACTTTTCATTGTCGAATTTGCCCATGCTATTTATAATTTAATCAATGAGAATTTTAAAAAAGTGTACTGTAGTAACACGCGCTCTCATTGGTAATTAAGAGCTTCCAGGTTAGAGACTCAGTGGGATTACTCATGCCCATTTATTAATTATTACAATTTTTATTTTATTATACTAGGCTCATGTACCACTCAAATTAAAAAAAAAAAATCAATGATAACCATTTGAATATGGTTATGATGGCAATTTCATAATGATAACTACCAATTCACTCTCACTTGCCTTTTTTCCTCTCCCATTATCTCTTCCTCCACACAATCTTCCCATTGGATTTTTTTATTTGCAATACTGATAGGCCACCTTTTTATATATAATTGAGAGAAATCGGTCGTCCATGATTAATTATCGGAAAAGAAAAGAAAAGAAAAACGAGCATGTTATCTGAAACCGCGGGAAGAGCGAGAGGGCTCAGAGTAAAGGCCCGAAAGCACTTCTCAGTCGGACAATTTTTTCTGCCTATAATTTAGGACGACAGTGTTTGACACGACGTGATAATACTATGAATATGACATGGAGTTAACGATACGATAACACCATGAATATGACATGGAGTTAAGCGGATTTGGGTTAAAACTAAATGTGTTTCGTGTCTAAACAAGTCAAATTCGTTTATACACGATTAATAAACGTGTTTAAATGGATTCAACCCTTGTAATCCCTTTAGATACAGTTAGACCTATTCATATTATGTGTTATCGTATTAATAAATTTATTTCACATATTGTATCAATTTATAGAAGAAAATATATTAAAATCATTTAAATTTGTTTATATAAATAACTCGTTTATGGCGTTTTTATTTTGTCAGTGTAGTAACGTGTAATTAAAGTTAATAGTGTCATTTCATGTAAGTATAATATGTATTTAAAGGTAATAGTGTCATATCGCATAGGTAAATATACATACACGTTTAGTTAAACGGATTAGACGTGTCATATCTGTGTTAACCCGTAATTAAACGTATCGTGTTCGTATTTGAAAATCTTGACCCGTTTAGACACGACTTGTTTAAACACGATACGACACATATTGCCACCCTACCTATAAATGTCCATTCAGGTGGCCACACTTTTTGCATTGAAATATTACCAATGAACCCTTCTTCATCTTTTGAAGTACCTGTAGCTTGGAAATAGAAGAAATTATGGCCGCCCAATTACCAGCCCCATCAACTCTCAATTCGGTACTGAACGCCGATCTGCGAACTTTCTCCTGAGCACATGGAGCAATCATTTCCTCACTCACACTTCTGACATGTGTGAAATTGTTATCCAATATTGTCATTCTAATGCATTCTTACTAGTATGACATGTAGTTTAGGAAAAGCACGCACCTACCCGTTTGCGAGCGTCAGGCTTCATAATGATCATTAGTGAAACTGTAATAGGATTTTTCAATTTAAAAATAATGAAAAAATATTTTTTAAAAAAGTTTTCACACAAGTAATTACTTACATAATAGAAATTGTAAGTAAATTTCTAATATTAAAAAACTATTACGAGTTCTATGTTAATATTAAATATATTTAGAGATTAAAAATGATGCTAAAAAAATTTATTTATTTAAAAGTTCATTAAATGAATGGAATAAACTTAATCTTTCTTTTTATTAAATTTACTAAAAGTTGAAATATTTAAGTTCTATGAGTAACTTATTATTGTATAAAGGATATAAGTGCAAATATCTTTTTTCAATTTGATATTGAAAATTAAGAGTTTATTTTTCAAAATATAAAAGGTATTAGTTAACTATTTTTAAAAAAATAATTTTATTAGTATGATTTTACTAATCTTATTTATAAAATATATAAAATTAATGCTTTTTTAAGTGAATAATATAGTTTTTTTTTATGTAAATAAAGTATTTAATAGAGCAAATCTAATACGATTAATTTAACATTCTTTTTTATAGTTGTTCATCATTATTTTGACGATTGTTAGAGAGTTAATTTTATAATTATTAACTAATTAATATTTTCAAAGACTATATATAATAAATTATAAAAGATACTGTTATGAATAATACTTCCACGCAACACGCAGATGAAATAGCTAGTTTCACGTATAGCCAAGTTATATGTTTCTTTAAACTTATAATAATCGATGAGTAAATGAGGAAGAAAGTATAGTGTAATGTAGTGATATGGACATGTTAAATTTCTTTCTTTATTTTTTTTAATTAAAAAGAAAATTCTAGTTGGATTCCTTTGTACGATTTTGGACAGATCAGTGAATGAATGTCCCAATCTAATTGACAGTGTGGACCCAAACCTGTTACCCAACACATGGGTTCACTTCCATTATACGGACAGGAAGGCCGTCCGATGGTCTTCGATCGCAATTTTCGTACGGGGTTGTGGCTCCGGTAAAGGCCGTAAGTGGTCCCAATACAAAAGGACTTGGATCCTGAAATATTACAATAATTTCTGGGAATTATTTTTTTTTTCTTTCCACCAGAGCACCAGGCTAATGTGCCTTCAATGATCCAGCGCCATCTAAAAGGATTGGGTGTCAATATTGATTGAGCACATTTTTTTGATGAATATATTGATTGAGAACATTTAACTCTTCATATGGCTGCGAGCTCTTGCTGCGCTGGCTGACATAAAAGGACATTAACTAGGAGTGGGCTCGACCACCCAGCTAATAGCTTGTCCTGAAATTTGTTTGGCATGAAAATATATCTGACATTTGATCCATGTTTTTGTTACATAAATTCCACAACTGAAAACCTCAAACTTATCGAGATTAATTCATCAATTAATCGATCGGATTGTGATGTGTATACAGTATCTGGGTTAATTCAAAACCCACAATCACGTACTGTCTTTTCATGTGAAAATACACGGTGCTCTTAGTTATAACCGGAATGGATGCTTACATGACATAATATATCCTAAGCCAGAAAATTAAGATGTTTAGGCATAGTACGTACGTAGGAACCTCCTTCCTTTATATTAAAAGGCTGGTTCGTGTAAGACTTGCATACTACGACCGACCTTGCCAATAATAGTACGTACGTGAATCTCCCATCAGTCGCAAATTTCTGTGCCTGTGAGTAAAGTTGACGACTTCCGAAACGTGACGAGTTCTGACTTAGGAAAATCGTGTATGCATGATATGCACCAATTTCGGAAATTCAGCATGCTTCATGGGAAGTTAAGGAACAGGCAAAGCTATGTATATAGCAGCAATTTGTGCGGACATATATGACAAAATTACTGTTTATTTTTTTGATGGAGACTCTTGGGCCTAATATAATGAAACATAAATTTTAATAATTAATAAAGGGATACAGATAGTTCTACTAAATTTTTTTTTCAGAAGTCCAATGAACCGTGTCTAATTCAGTCGAGCCGGATCGGCCTACTACTAATAAGGCTCATGAGCAATCCAAAAAAAATAAAAGGTTCATGAGCCTATAGTATAAGAAAAAGAAACATTTAAGTATAGCCATCATCTAATAATTATACGAGATTTCATGTTCCATTCCCACTGTTGGACTACCTGTATTCTTTTATTAGCTATTAGGATTTATATTTGTACGGAATTTGAACCTCCTTTATAATAAAAAGAAAATCTAAATATTAAGGCATAGATTGTTTCATTTTTTTTTTGTCATAAAGGAGTTGTATGAATCAAGTATAAATATAACAAATATAGAAGAATAAAATGTCACATCAATTCATTAGTGAAGATTGAACTCATAATCTCTTAATTTTGAGTTGCGCTATCTGCCCCCTACATTATTCAAAATCATTGTTCTTAGTCTAATTAGTGAATAGTGGGGCCATGGACCTCACCGAGAAATGGCTCCGGCAATGCATATTCTGGTCTTTCTTTTTTTTTTTTTTTTAAATTATGGATATTCTCAGTTTATTGGTCAATTAATTTCCTTCACGTCCCACTTGAACCAGACGACAACGAGTGCCGACCAATTAATGGATTTACACATCTACACTTTTTCTATTGAGCCACATTATGGTAGATAGGTCGGAAAATTTTGCCTATAAATTCGGTGGCTTCTCTTTTTGCCTCTAAAAATAAAAAGCAAGCGATCCTCTTCATTTTCAAGAATACTAGGAAAGTGGCTATCTAGGAGAAATGTCTGCTCAATCACCTACAGTAGTATCATCAGCTTCTCCTCCGGTTCATGCTGGAAAATCCGAACGGAGATCCGTGGATTTTCTCCCGAGCATATGGGGGGATCATTTCCTTAATCATGCCTCCCACTCGATGGTATAGTGTGTGTGTGTGTATATATATATATATATGACAGATATTCCATTATTCCCATGTATTTATTCTCAGCTCGAGCGAGAATGACTTTGCTTATTTCTTGCATGCAGATGATCCATGAAAGTGCCGAGAAGCAAATTTTGGGATTGGAGTCGGAGGTGAAGAGGATGCTGGATGTCAATAGTAGTCCTCCGGAAAAGCTAAACCTGATCGATCAAATTCAGAGGCTAGGGATCAGTTATCTCTTTGAGAGGGAGATTGACGCGGCTCTCGAGCAAATTCACCAAGTTTACTTTGAACGCGATGCCGGAGACAACTTTGATTTGAACACCACCGCTCTCATGTTCCGGCTGTTACGGCAACAAGGCTACAGGATTTCATGCAGTATATATACCCATTTATCACCAATACAATTTTGGAAATTAGCAAACTGTCTCTATCATCAATAATGAAACCGTGCACTGTCGATTAAATGCAGATGTCTTCGACAAGTTTAGGGATTCGAGTTTAGGAAGTTTTCGGGAATCCCTTGTCACTGACATGAGAGGACTGCTAAGCCTGTACGAGGCCAGCCATCTCCGAGTTCATGGAGAGGACATTCTAGAAGAGGCTCTCGCCTTCACCTTCACTCATCTTAAAAGATATATGGAGGAACACGACAATAATGAGTCACACTCATTACCAATCACAAGAACTGGAAGCCATTCACTGGCAGCTCGAATCAGCCATGCCCTGAAGCAGTGTCTGTGGAAGGGGTTGACGAGGATAGAGGCACGACATTACATCTCCATCTACGAAGGAGAAGGTTCTCACAGTGAAGTGTTGTTGAATCTGGCCAAGTTGGACTTCAATTTGCTCCAGAAACAACACCAGAAGGAGCTCAACGACATCGCAAGGTCGTATGTACATCATATATATATGTGTGAATATATATACATCATACATGCGTGAATATATATGTGTACATTATACTTTCATTCAATCGAACTGCTAGCGGGCTTCTGTTAATTTTCCAAATGTAAAGACGAAGAATTGAATACTAACATGCTGATTCATGCAGGTGGTGGAAAGAGTTGGACTTCGGAAGGAAACTGCCTTTCGTGAGGGACAGAGTTGTGGAATGCTATTTCTGGATTCTCAGGGTGTACTTCGAGCCGGAGTATGCGCTTGCTCGCAACATTGTCACGAAAGTTATCATGCTGACTTCGGTTATGGATGATATATATGATGTCTATGGTACACCAGAAGAGCTGCAACTCTTAACTGATGCAATTGAAAGGTAAATATATATTTAATAAGCAAAAAAAAAAATACAGAGAGGGAAGGACAAAATTCATTAAATTGGCCCCAAAGTTAGCTTTTGTTACTTATATGCATTTTGATTAAAATACGTTTTATTTTATTTTCAGGTGGGACAGGGGGGAGACTGGTCAACTGCCAGAGTACATGCAAGTTTTCTATAAGGCATTGTTGGACGTGTTTGATGAAATTGAGGAATAGTTGGCTGATGAGAAAGGAATATCTTATCGACTGTTCTACGGAAAAAAAAACAGTATATATCCCTTAGATTGATTCACTAGTTTTTTTAATATATATATAAATATTTTTTTCTTCAATGAAAACCGATAACGAACTTCCAATTACATGCTATATTGAATGGGGCCAGCAAAGTGACCATCTTATATCCTCTTGCTTTCCCCAGATGAAAATGCAAGCTAGGGCATACTTCGATGAGGCCAAATGGCTGAACCAACCGCAGTACATTCCTACAGTTGAAGAGTACATGTCCGTGGCAGTGGTATCATCGGGCTATGTCATGCTTGTGCCGATCTCCTTCCTCGGAATGGGACATATTGCAACAGAAGATGCCTTCAAATGGTCACTCGGAACCTCTAATAAAATAGTTAGGGCATCCGCAACCATAGCCCGCCTCATGGACGATATAGTGTCTCACAAGGTGAGTAGCTTGCAGATGTTAACTGACAATACATGAGTCTTTCATTGTATCAAGCCGACATAATTTTGGTGCAACCATAACAGTTCGAGCAAGAGAGAGGAGGACATGTGGCTTCTGCAGTGGAATGCTTCACGAATCAGTATGGCGTGACCGAACAACAGGCGAAAGAAGAACTCTGGAAGAAGGTCGATGACGCCTGGAAGGACATCAACAAAGAGTGCCTTTGCCCACGCCCCGTCCTGGAGCCCCTCCTCGCTCGAATCCTCAATCTCACGCGAGTCATGGACGTGCTTTACAAGGACAAGGATTGCTACACCCATCCCGATCTCGAGCTGAAACAGCTTGTGGCTTCGGTCCTTATCAAACCTATTCCGTCATGAGGGTACATAGTCATCATGATGAAGTGAATAGTATAGCCTCGTACAGGATGGTCTTAGTACAGTACATCACCATATGTGGGGGGCGCATGGTGTATGGAATGCACAGATTAGTTATAATTATGATTATGATGCTAGATGACTGGACGCATGGGAAAAGATTGATATATCGATGCTCCAGTTGGAATTTTATTATCTTTATCACGTGTTCCTTATAATGTAGGATCATGAGGCCACTTATTTGACGAAACTAAGTCTCACCTGAACAATGAATTTGATTCTACCTGGCCAAGAATAAATCTAGTATATCTCATTTTCTTGCGCTGCAAGTAAAATTCATACGGATAACACAGTATGTAACACAATTCGTGATTTTCATCACGTGCGCCTAAATTCATGACTAAATTCACATATTGACGGCATAGGACCTCAAAAAAAAAATCTTTTTTGGTAAATATATATATATATATATATATATATAAAGACAATCTTCAAAACAGACCCCCTTAAGATATGGCAACATCTTCCTTCTTCTTCTTTTTTTTTCCAACATCTATTCATAAGCCGACCAAGTGGGAATTCTCTCAGTATTGACTCTTTTTTTTTTTTTGGTCAATAGTATTGACGTAGATTTATGAGGAAGAACCCAAAATTTCAGTCAGTGCCATACGCACCTGCGTGCAATTTACATACCCGGCGGTCAAGAAATTCTATTCTATGGCATGATGAGCTTCAAAATGCAATGACAATATGCCTTTTACTTTAAAATTAAAAAGTTTCGACTTGGTCCATCCTAGTGGGACTCTTCAAGCCACACGCTAATTTATTTCCCTTTCTCTCTAAACGGTTATCGCAACATAAACCCGTTCAACAAGGTGTACATAAATTTCTCGGTGGACATAATCTTATGCTCTCCCATATATTTATGGCTATATTTTTCATCAAGGGAAATAAAATAATAAGAGCGGGAAGGGAAGGGTGGACAGTATCAGAGGAATATGTCGGAGAGAGTGTGATACTAATTCTGACTTCCTATTGAAAATGTTTTGGACTCGTTGTTTGAGGCTGAACATTTCATGCTTGTTTAATTATCTTTCAATATGCTGATGAGTTTCACTTACAACCGCATAACAACGATATTATATGAGAATTAATTCATACACGAGTGAAGATAAATATATGATGATATTTAATTTCAACGTATAATAATAGCTATGCCCGCATTCTTCGGAGAATTTTATGATGTGAATTATCAATATTTCAGCAATAGTAATTGTAACTTTTTGGCTAAAGTTACAACAAAATTGAATCTAAAACTTCTAAATTATCGGGAGTGAGCGTGTGCCAATACGTCTAGACTGAATATGATTTTAAAAATAGTTATGTAAAAAATTTTCGCTTTAAAATTAGATGTGTAAATCATAAAAAAGTAGATATTTAAATTTTAGAAAGTCGCAAGTAAAAGAGAAAAGTATCGAAATTGAGATATAATAAACATAATTTCATAGAGCAGAAGAAAAAGAAAATGATGAAATTGGGATAGTAAGAAAGAAAAAAAGTCAATTTCGTTTTTCTTTTTATTTTTTGAAATTGATAGAATAAGCTAGTATATAAATGAAAATGTGCTTGAGGGATAATTAATTAATTGCATGAAGTAATAAAATCCATCGCGTAAAGGCCCGAAAGCACTTGCCGGTTGGACAATTTTTTCTCCCTATAAATGTCCATTCAGGTGGGAACACTTTTTGCATCGAAATATTAGCGATCAAACCTCCTTCATCCTGAAGTACCTGTAGCTTGGAAATAGAAGAAATTATGGCTGCCCAATTACCAGCCACTTATGAGAAATTGTTATCCAATATCGTCATTCTTATGCATTCTTACTAGTATGACATGTTGTTTAGGAAAAGCACGCGCCTACCCGTTTGTGAGCATTACGCTTCATAATGGTCATTAGTGACATGAGTAATGAGATACTTTAATTTGCCTGATGGAACACCTGACCAAAGGCGATCAATCTAGGATAAATCTCAATAGGCTACATTTTCGGGGTCCAAATATAACGTATATAGACTATTAATTTAATTGGGAAGCGTTCTTCAAAACAGAAAAACATGAAATTGAGTAAGGCACAACCTTGATCAGGAGGTATTATCACAATGAAACTAATTATTGCACGTAAAATTCATATAACCTCTTGGAAATGACAAGGTGCAAACACATTGTTTTCTCGACTTTATTGCAGATGAACCACGACAACGTAGAGCAACGATTTTCAGAAATTGAAGGTGGAGGTAAAGAGAATGCTGGCTGTTGACAGCGGACTTCCAAGAAAGCTAGATATGATAGATCAGATTCACGTCTAGGAATTGCTTATTTTTCGAGAGGGAGATCGAAGAAGCTCTCGGACAAATTCAGAGTGTACTTCGAGTGCCATGCGAGGAAGACTATGGTGAACACGACCTTTACACCACAGCTCTTTTATTCCGGTTGCTACCACAACAAGGTTATAGAATTCAATGCGGTATGCACCCATCTATGCATGATAATTATACTATGACAAAACCGCGATATGAGAATTGTTAGTATGAGTCAACATTAACTACGATCCTTACATAACATAATTCATTCCTACGAATTTCAACCACGAAAAGGGAAGTACATAAATCAATTAATAACGAGACCTGCACATCCATTGATGCAGACATATTCAACAAGTTCAAGGACACAAGCATAGGAGGTTTCAAGGAATCCATCATAACCGACATGAGAGGACTTTTGAGCCTGTACGAGGCGAGCCATCTCAGGGTCCAAGGGGAGGATGTTCTCGAGGAAGCTCTCGCCTTCACCCGCACTCATCTTGAAAGATTCGTCAAGGAAACCAGCAACGTCCACGATGATCGGAATAGTAATGAGACTTCGCTGGCATCTCAAGAGAGCCATGCCCTGAAGCAGTGTCTGCGGAAAGGGTTGACGAGGGTAGAGGCACGACAATACATCTCTATCTACGAAGAAGAAGTCTCTCTCAATGAAGTTCTGTTGAGTTTGGCTAAGTTGGGCTTCAACTCACTACAGAAACAACACCAGAAGGAACTCAACGACATCTCAAGGTTATAATATATGCATGACACGAGGAAGCATTTATTTTCGTTGATTTTCTTGTGTTTTTTGGATCCTCGTTTACGATTGTTATAGTCGACCTGACTGACGTAGTGCCGTACTCCCAAAGGTGGTGGAAAAGGCTGGACATTGGAAGAAGGCTCCTTTTGTGAGGGACAGGGCCATCGAGTGCTACTTCTGGATTCTAGGGGTGTACTTTGAGCCACAATGTTTGTGCGCTCGGGACATACCAACAAAGGTTATTTTGTTGACTTCGAACATGGACGACGTGTACGATGTGTACGGTACAACCGAAGAGCTGTAGCTCTTAACTGATGCAATCGAAAGGTAACTAAGTTAGAGCGGGAGAAATGTGCAGTTGTGTTGAGAGGAATAATTTTTTATATTCAATTATCTGGAATTACGTGAATAATACTGTTTCAAAATATTTTCACCGGAAGAAAAAAGCAAAAATTAATTGTGATTAATTTTCCCCACAACAGACTGGCCCGTAAAGAATGTTTTTTTATATTTTAATTAACTAAATAAATATATATTCTTTTATCTTCCAGGTGGGACAGTGGGGTCATTGGTCAACTCCCAGAATAAATGTAAGTTTTCTAAGAAATTTCCATTAAAATATCGTAATATGTATGATATATATTATTACATATAACAAGTAAATATACAATATAGGATTAGAGGTAGGAAATATCTCATTAAGATATAAGACATATATCAGCAGAAAATTAAAGGGATAATATCAAATATATTAATACATATATGAGAGATAATTGCAAAGGAAATATATGCACAAGACATTATTACTGATTTGGACAAATCAAGGTGGCCCATGATGATAAGTCGGGTCCGTATATATTCGAATGCAATAATATATATGATACAGATTACCGATATGATACAAATTAAGTTTTAGCCTTCTCTTTTTTAAATTTTATGATTTTCCCATAAATTTTGATTTTTGTTGGTATAGTCCCTTCTTCTTTTTTTTATAACGATTGGGAAAAAACGCGTGAGTTTAATATGGAAAATAGAAAGTTTAATAAAGAGATACGAGAAATCCCATTAGAAGAATCAACCCCAGAACCTTTTGGTTCTAAGCGAAAACGTGTACTGCTGCACTACGTCTCCTTTCTCTTTTGTGTTCTCCTGATTTCTTCTTACCAAAAGACCCATGTCGCGGCATGTCAACATATAAATTAACAATATATTTATCATTGAACAAAATTTTGTGGATTCGCGGTATCACGTGAGATCCTGGCCTGGTGTATAATTGATTATAGATGACCAATGGTAACAATTTATTAATGTGAATGATCCATCTTCTTTTAGATGAAAATGCAAGCTAGGGCATACTTTGATGAGGCCAAATGGTTGAACCAGCCGCAAATCCCCTCTATGGAAGGGTTCATGTCCGTGGCGCTAATAACATTGGGCTATATCATGCTTACGACTATCTCCTTCCTTGGAATGGGAGACGTCGCAACCAAACGCTCCTTCGAGTGGTCACTAACCCTAATAAATTCATCAGGGCTTCGACGATCATTGGCCACTTGACTGACGACATCGTCACTCAGAAGATTCGTGACCACATACTTACTATGCATAGGGGAAATGTTTTTAGTAAGCTAATGTACGTATAATTGTTGCGCTACCGCTTATAGTTTGAGCAAGAGAGAGGGCATGTAGCTTCTGCTGTGGAATGCTTCATGAAGCAATATGGCGTGACCGAACAACAGGCGAAGGAAGAACCGTGGAAGGAGGTCGACAATGCGGTGGAAGGACATCAATGAAAGGTGCCTTCATCCGCACCCAGTCCATGAGCCCCTTCTCATTCGAGTCTTCAATCTCACCCGAGCAATAGACGCGGTTTATATAGACAATAAAGATCGCTACACACATCCCAATCTCGAGCTGAAACAGTTCGTGACTTCACTCCTTATTGATCCTGTCCCGTCATGACCAAATGATACATGTATTCTCATGGCCAAGCCTTTGCCAGCCAATACCTAACAATTGATGATACGTCGATGTATGCAAGTTTACGGTTCAGAATAAGATACGATAGTCAACTACTTATCTTAACATGTAATAATAGTCTTTGCTTTGAATAAAATCAGATTACGGTGGTCAAAAAAAATAAAATCAAATTACTGGCCGGCGTTATTTCTGATATTCCTCCTTTCCTATCTCCTGGCTGGGATGATACAATTGACAGGGTGCAATCCAACTGGGTTGCGAAAATGCCAGAAGTTATTTATCTGGCTAATTGCAGTTTCTTTCTTGTAGGTACATGGGGCGAAACCAACATAAAATATTAATTTTTTTTTTTAAAAAAGAGGAGATCCGTACAAGAAGGTAGTAGGAGATAAGGCTTGATTCATGAGCCAATCTACACGCATATTGCCTCTGCGAATATGTGTCACATTTACCTTCCAACATCGATTTCCCGAACGTCCCCTGGAATATCATACAAATTTCGGGGATGAAATTCTTATTAGAGGGAGAGATTTTGAAACCCGGTAATTTTCATTTGTGGACACCTCCTCATATATACATGCATGGACACGCACGAACACATCTTCTTATAGGCATAGATACATATATAGTACAGTGTTGATTCAATGGTGTAGAATAGGAGACTTGGAATGAAATTATCTCGAATGTTTTATAGATTGGTACTTTTTTTTTTCTCTATAACAATAATATAATAATATGATGGATTATTTTGGGTTGGAATGATCCGCTGACAAATAACGAATGAACGACCAGCTCAGAGTCCACCTCGAGGATCAACTGACTTCCTATAGTCCAGCTTCCGTGCCAGCTCAAGACCCGACTTCACTGCCCACAGCTCTGCGACAAGGCTGTCGTTCCGCATGAAACCATCGATCGATGCACGAGCCAAACATTATAGCCCGTTTGGTTTTAGGGTCGGTTTTTAAATTTTTAATTTTAACTTTAACTCTACTCACTATATAACAAAAGTCAACAATACAATTATTGTTTTTTCCATTTTCTTCAATTTTTTTAACCATTCAATTTAATTTTTAATAGTAAATTCTATCAACTATTCATTACTTTTTCACACTTTTTTCTCATAATTCAACAACACAATCATTACAACCAATTAAAATCAAAACTCAACTCTACTTAACTCTAAAATCAAACACACTGTGTGTTGGATCGAAGTTGTTGGGCCGGTCCTGTCTGGTCAATTGTGAACATGAAGAAGTACCGTCATTCTATCTGAGGCCCAGCCCATGTGCCCCCATCCTGAGTTTTCGACCAAGCGGTGACTCAAGAAAATGACAGACCAATCAAGGACCGTACATTCGTGGGCGGAGAACAATTGGCTACAGGAACGGCGTCGAAAGTCGGTTTGTCAGATTGGGTGGGAGGCAGGCGACTCTGTTCCGAGCTGCGGCCCGCCCCTACAATTTCTCACCTTTGACGACATGCCATTGTTCCAATAATTCTGCTGCAACCTCGTAGGAAAACTTCTGCTCTCAGGTTCTTCTCCCAAGTTCTTGTCCACCCAGTATGAAATTTTTTATTTCTTTTTTAATTGCTGCGTTATTTGGTCTTGTTTATATTTGGCGTTTGTTGAATTAAATGTGTAGTTTTTGGTGCAAATTTCCAATCTTGCGATGTGCCGAAAATGTCTTTGAGTGCTCTGTTGTTGGGGTTCTGCTGGTTTGCCTCTGTGGAGTAGGAAGCTGAAGCTGACTTCTTGTTTTGGAAATCTTGAAGTGAATGAGTGAAACTTTTTGTTGCAAATTTCCAATTTTGTGATGTGCCCACCATTTTTCTGTTTTCTGCTCTTTCAGTTGTAGTCAATGCTCAGTTTTTTTTAGGCTTTATCTTATACTAGTTATGGAGCCAATGCTGAATTTGCTCTTTAGCGTTGCCCTAAGAAATGAGCTCTCTCTGAGTTCTATTGTTCTCTCATCGCATAACTTGATTTTCTGTTAACTCTCTCTTTTCACAGTAATGGGACGGAAAAAGCAATCACGACCTCGTCGATCGGGTGGGGTATTGCTGGAAACCCACGGCCTAGATAATGCTGAACTTGATGGGCGAATTGCTTCTACCTCTGAGTCCGCTCAGTGTGAGGAACTTGGCGAAATTGAGCAGCCGTTTTTTGTTGAAGTAGAACGTTCTTGTTGGGGTTTAGATGAGCATCTCGACATTTCTGAGCTTTTCTTAATTGGAGTAAATGTGAGAGAAGGATTATCTGGTCTTAGAGTAGGGGATGATTTCTATCAAAGTTCCAAGTACTCCCTAAGGTTTAGAATATGTAATGTAAATGAGTTTCTCGATCAAATTAAATTAGGCCATTGGCCGGTGTTACCAGGTAGTAATATATCTCTGGAGTTGGTGGATAAAGATTGCTCTCTTGTGAACGGTAACATAGACAAAGAGGAGGAGACCATTGTTATATCGGGTATTATTGATGGGCCTGACGAGGGTGTGTCCGGTCTCGCTCACCTGTCTGCTCTCGGTTTTGTTTCCTTGCGACCGGTTAGAGATGATGTGTTTTTGGAGGAAACGTCTAGTTTGAGGGTAAGGGTTGAAATGCTTAATCGTGCATTTGATGCTTGTGAGTCGCTTGTTGAGAATACGAGGCAAGTGTGGAAAAGGAGTATGATAAATGTGATGGCTTGGCTTCGCCCCGAAGTGTTGACTTCTGATGCCCGGTACAGGATTAATGAATCAGTCACAATGGAAACTGATTCACATTTTGATATTGGAGATAGTTCTACGATATCTCAGAAGCATGCTAAGTTTAATGTTGTCGGGTTCTATGAGGCCATCAAACCCTCAAAGTATGTACAAGTTTGAATTCTTGAACATTTCCCTTCGAGAGTTCTTTTTCAGCTCCTTAATGGGCATTGCTTCCTTTCTTAATCTAACTTTTTTATGCAGGGAGGATCCTATGTTGCAAGATGACCTACCTGACTTGCTTCCTGAGTTGAGACCATATCAACGTCGTGCAGCCCACTGGATGGTCCAAAGAGAGAGGAGTGTTTTGAATTCGGGAAGCGAAAGGGGAACAAGTCAGTTACTTTCTCCTCTATGTATGCCTGTGGGTTTTATTGACACGAGTTCAAAAATGTTCTACAATCCGTTCAGGTGCAGTTTCTCTGATATTTCATGGTTTGGCTTTGCTGTATCTTTGAGCTATTTTGAGGCCAGAAAGCACAAGATGGTAGAATTTTACTGCATAAGTGGTAAAACAAGTGCATACAGATGATTAAGGTAGGTTGGAGTGCGATGGTGCAAATTAGCTCAGTTAACAATCGGATGATCATCCACAATATTGATCAACTGAGTTGAATGATCATTCACAGATAAGAGCTCGGATAATATATTTAAGTTGTCGATTATTCTAGATGAGTTGGCACTGATTCATAAAAACATTAAGCTGATATCAGTCATCTTTTCTAGGAATCTCATTGTGATACTTTTATTCTGGTAAGTAAAGAGGTTATTATAAACTGCACCTTTGTATGGAACATGGGTTCCCACACATATTAAGGTTGGTCGCTTAAGTTCTTAGGGCGGCAAAAAGTTTTTTAATGGTTATTGCCAGATTTTTCTATTTCTGCTGAAGACATGTTTTCTAGGATTGGCGTGACCACAACTTCATTTACATGTTCTGCTTTTACATATGTAGTTTGTTCTCCCTCATTCTTTAAAAGACTGCCCCCGTATCAAGAATGAAGTCGTAAAACCAAGTTGACTGATTTATCCTAAAAGTATTAATGTCATGATAACCAGTGTCGATTCTTGTTTCTGTCAAGTAAATGTGTTCCTATTATTCCCTTTATCCACCTCACTATATGTATACATATTACTGGCAGTAGTAAAAAGTGATAAAATCACTGTGTGTCATCCTTATTATTTCTTCTCGCATTGCGTTTGACACCACTTTTATTCTGCTTCCATCAGTGGAAGCATTTCAATGCAGCCGGAATATTTTTCTACGGATGCTCCTGGTGGTATTCTTGCTGGTGAGTCCCATATGGTTTCCTAGACTCATTCTCTAATTCTGACTAACATTGCATATGCAAAAATAAGAATCTCTAACCATGGTATCTTCCCAGATGAGATGGGTCTAGGGAAGACCGTTGAACTTCTAGCTTGTATCATGTCGCACCGTTGGTCAGCATCTGAAGCCAACTCCTATTTTAATAGTGTGACACCAGTAACTGGAGATGATGAGAATCGCATCAAAAGACTGAAGAGGGAGCGCATTGAATGTATTTGTGGGGCTGTGAGCGAGAGTTATCGCTATACTGGGGTTTGGGTGCAATGTGACGTATGTGATGCATGGCAACACTCTGATTGTGTTGGTTACTCTCCAAAGGGGAAAAAAGTTAAAAATTCACATCAAATGGAGGGATCACTGGCAAAGCAGAAACCGAGGAAGAAGAAAGCCCCTCCCATCATTGAGAGGGAGGGTAAATTTATTTGCCAGTTGTGCTTGGAATTGATGCATGCTACTGCTTCCCCGATTTCTAGTGGTGCAACTCTGATAGTTTGTCCTGCTCCTATATTGCACCAATGGCATGCTGAGATAATTCGGTATGGTATCTAGATTACCTTTCGCAATTTTGCAAAAGTCTAAATTTCGGTACTTGAATTTACTCCTAGTTTTTCTTTTCTTTTGTAGTTTTGTCTCTGTTCTCATCATGCATAAGATGAATACTGTATAAAGATTAGCTTTAGATCCATAATTTTGTGTTCAATCATTTTGTATTTCTGGATTCTTCTACTAAATTCATGTAAGTCGAATTTTTATAAATAGGTTGTATTTATAATTTCACCTTTTGGTCACATCCTATTTCTGATAATTGATGTTGCCACATCAATTATTGTAGGCATACGAGACCTGGCACCTTGAAAGTTCTGGTCTATGAAGGTGTCAGGAACGCTTCTCTCTTGGATAAACCTCTACCAGAAGTGAATGAACTCATCACGTATGATGTCATATTGACAACATATGATGTGTTGAAGGAGGACCTCTTGCATGACTCCGATCGACATGACGGAGGCCGCCACTTCATGAGATTCCAGAAGAGGTTTTTCCAAATTCTAAATTTTATTGATTCTTATTCAAGATTTTGATCAGCCATTGACTTCTTATCTTGTATAGGTACCCAGTTATTCCGACTCCACTGACGAGAATATTCTGGTGGAGAATCTGTCTTGATGAGGCTCAGATGGTGGAGAGCAACACTGCTGCTGCGTCAGAAATGGCTCTACGACTGCCTTCAATCCACCGTTGGTGTATCACTGGCACTCCCATTCAACGCAGATTAGATGACTTATATGGGCTCCTGAAATTCCTTAAAATAAGCCCGTTCGATGTCTCTAGGTGGTGGACTGAAGTTATACGAGATCCATATGAGGTAGGGACCATATATATATATATATATATTTTATATAACTTCTGAATATTCTTGATAAGTTCTTCATTTATTTAGAAAAGGACATTATAATTGTTATGTTGAGCTATTTTTTCTTTTGGTCACATTTGCTGCAGAGGAGGGATAGTGGAGCTGTGGAATTCACCCATAAATTGTTCAGACGGATCATGTGGCGTTCTTCGAAAATACATGTAGCTGATGAGTTACATCTCCCATCCCAGGAGGAAAGTCTCTCGTACCTCTCCTTTTCAGCAATCGAAGAACACTTCTACCAGAGACAACATGAGACATGCGCTGATCACGCCCGTGAGCTCATCAAGAATTTGAAAGAGGACATCCTGAAGAGAAAATCACCAGGTTTAACCTTATTCCATTGTTAAATTATTATCTGGGCTGCTGGGCTCTGATATAATGTGTGACAAGTCACGGTTACGATTTCCAGGTAGCATGTCTTCCACAGAGGCATCCGATACCTTCATTACCCATGCTGAGGCTGCCAAGCTATTGAACTCGCTCTTGAAGCTTCGCCAGGCATGCTGTCATCCTCAAATTGGAAGCTCTGGTCTTCGCTCTCTCCAACAATCGCCCATGACAATGGATGAAGTCTTATTGGTATTTCTCATTCTCCCTTTTATGGAAGTGGGTGATAATAACGATAATACCTTGTTCAGTGTATGGGAAACCATGACTCGAAACTAAAACCTGTGCTCTGGTACCTCTTCGAATGATTGTTTTAGGAACAAGGCTGGTGTTTGCTTCCCATTGACAGATGTTTCTCTCTAGGTTCTTGTTGGTAAGACCAAGATAGAAGGTGAGGAGGCCCTCAGGAAGATAGTTGTTGCATTAAATGGCCTTGCAGCATTAGCCATGATAGAGGATAAACCTGCCGAAGCTATAAAGATATACAAGGAATCTCTTGAATTAGCTGATGAACATGCGGAAGATTTCAAGCTGGACCCGTTGTTGAATATTCACATCCATCACAATCTCGCTGAGATATTATCATTGGCTTCCTGTGACAAACAAGAACTTGAAGGGCAATCTTCTGGGAACTTTGAGACCAAGGTTTCCCTGAAATGCTATTCAGAAGAGAGTGAGACTCACAATTCTGTGAAGAGGCAGAAATTGAACGAGCAAGATAATAGGAGTTCCAGTAATGCCATAAAATTACCAACAACCTCTTGTGGGAAGTGTATTGATCCCTTGGTCAGGAAAAAGGAGGATCTTCCTAAGCCCAAATTAGGATCAAAATTTCTTGATTGTGATTCCTTGAAGGCATCATGTGCAAGTTTTAAGCTGAAGTTCTTAGCTATATTTAGTTTGAAGTTGACTGTTGCTCGACACGATTTCCAGAAATCATATGAGCAGGTAAGTAGACTTAAGCCATTCCAGAGGGAAAAGACAGTACGAGTTATATTACCATTCATTCTGTTTAAGTTTTAAATATCTAAACTTTGGGTCTTCTATGGAATCTTCATTGTTTTGAAGGTTTGTGATGCATTTACCGATATGAAGAACCAACACTCAGTTTGGTGGTTGGAAGCCCTTCATCATGTGGAACAGAGCAAAGACTCTGCAAATGAATTTATGGCAAAAATCACGGAAACGGTCCTGGGATCTTCGAAGAATTCTAGGCCATCGAGGATTTGTTCAAGGTTAGTTGGGGATGCATAAAATCTTTGGGCTTTCTTCCAACTCTTACTGAATTTCAATCTTAAAAAATTTCCTTCCACTTCCTTTCCCTTCATTAAATGAGAGCCTTGTCTGTTCCGTCTATTTGGCATTCATATGGTCTATTTGGCATTAATATGAATTAGTAATAACATTTTGTTTTCCTTTCCTGGAAAATATATTTATTACCTTATCTAAATTTTGAGAGTATTTACCTAATAGTGGCCATATCTTAATCCAGTTTCCGCAGCATCAGTGGTCTAAAGTATTATATTCAGACTGGGCTTGATATGTTGGAAGCCTCTAGGAAAACTGTGCTTGATCGGGTGTTACAGATTGATCAAACATTGGATGAACCCAGGGAAGAGGATATAATGCGAGTTGGAAATTGTCAGAACTGCCAGCCCAATGGTGATGGACCTTCATGTGTTATTTGTGAACTAGATGACTTATTTCAGGTTGACCCTTTACTATTCAACACATCCGATTACTAATCTGTTAATACCCCCTTAGCTTCAAAACCATTAACTGCATCAACTTTTTCGATTGTTAAGAAAAAGCTCATATATGTATTCACGGATTAATCAGGTCTTCTTTCACTTTCTCCTTGTTTAGATTTACGAGGCCCGCCTCTTTTATCTCAGCAATGCACGTGGAGGGAAAATCTTGTCTGCGGAGGAGGCATTGATTTCACAGAAGAAAAAGTCTGCACTGAACCATTTCTATCGAACTTTTTCCGAAGAGAGTAAGAATTCAGGTTCGCCATCTGAACAGGATGTAGAGCTGGAGGGCAAGAAACGAGATGCTGTGGAGAAAGTAATGGTAAGTTAATTCGTCATATTTCTCCTGGTCGTCGAACTTTTGGTTCCCACCTTCTGTACTTGTGGGTTGGCAGTTTATTCAAAGTATCTAAGATTCCCAATAGCTTGAAATATTAGGTTCCACATTCTTCTGCTTTGGATGAAAAGAATCATTTGATTCCATCCCGATAATCTCATGATCCACCCTTCATGTGCAAAGTGATTGTACAACTTGCATGATTGGTATACTCCCTTTCCTCTTGGGGAAGTTGAAATAAAAATAGATTGACATTGATCTTCCAATGATATACTTGTTCAACAAAGCTACTTCCATACTGCATTGCTTCTACTTCACTTCTTAAATTGATGCTTTCTGAAAATTGTATCAAATAAGATGACGACTCTTACACCCCTTTTTTTGGGTAATAGGTTTCAAAATCTGCATCGGAACTGGAGCTTGTTCTCGGAGTTATACGAAGCTACTACAAAGTCAATTTGGAGAAAGAAATTAAGTCAGCTGCAGCCAAGCAAATGCGTCTCCTCGAGGTGGCTATTGGAAATTTATAAATTAAAAGCCTCCACTGAACATGTCCCATTGAGCCCCCCATTTTTTCCCCCCAAGGGAAAGAGAAACGTTATTTTCTCAGTAGTTAACAAGTTTGCCGAATCTTGTTATAATTTAGGGCATGAGGAAGGAGTACCCGGCAGCGAGGTCCTTGAGCATCGCCCAAGCTCAGTTTCTGCGAGCTCATGATGAGATCAGAATGGCAACCTCTCGGTTGCGTCTTAAAGTAGATGAGAATGACAAGTCTCTCGATGCTCTAAGTCCTGGGGAACTGGAACAAAACAGCGTGCAGTTCTCGAACGACAAGTTTTTATCTTTGAATGAGTTAGACCGTGTAAAAGGAAAGCTTCGTTATTTAAAGGTGAGATTTTATATTTGAGTTGTTTTTTGTTCTGCTTATTTTTCCGGGCATTTATGTGATTGATGATTTCAGGGTCTGGTGCAAGTGAATGATAGAAATCTCGAAGAAACTACTCCTAATTCTCCTGTAGCACAAGAAACGGCTACTTCTTTAGCTTCTCCTATGGAGAGGAAAACTGAATTCGTAGTAAGACCTAAAGATGAAGCCTGCCCAATTTGCCAAGAGAAATTGGGCATCCAAAAGATGGTTTTTCAGTGCGGGCATGTTACTTGCTGTAAATGTAAGTCTCTTATTTATCTCTATCATTAGAAGGGGGGGTGGGAAAGGAGAATTCATGTAAATATCTGCTTCTTGTAGGTTTATTTGCTATGACTGAGCACAAACTAGCTAATGCTGAAGGCGTCCAGAAGAAGTGGGTGATGTGCCCTACTTGCCGACAGCATACTGAATTTGCAAATATCGCTTTTGCTGATGATAGGCAAGATAATTCTGGTGGGTTGCATAATTTGCAAGGAGACCATGACAATGAAGCTTCGATCATCGTCCACGGTTCTTATGGAACGAAGGTATTGGTCAATGCAAGTCGGGGCTTGAGTTACATTGTCCTTTACTGGGAAAAAGAAAATGCACTCTCAAATCTGAAATTTGGTTTACTTTTTCTTGCTGCTTTATCACAAATCGAGCACTGAATTGTCCCTTTTGGTAGTGAAGATCGAGGCAGTTACGAGGAGAATCCTGTGGATCAAGCGTACTGAGCCAAAAGCAAAGGTCCTCCTTTTCTCAAGCTGGAAAGATGTCCTCGATGTGCTGGAACATGCCTTCACTGCTAATGACATCTCTTACACAAGGATGAAAGGAGGAAGGTAGTCAAGCCAGCCCTCTAAAAGCAAACCTATTGACATCAGTTTATCAGGGTATTGATTCAAATTTTATCTGGATGTACAGGAAAGCGCAAGATGCTATTAGTCACTTCAAGGGACAAAAACCCAATGTGGGAAGAAAGGGGAAGGTGCGTGACGAAGGAGATTCGGAACCGAAGTCTGTTCAGGTACTGATGCTCTTGATCCAACATGGTGCGAACGGCCTCAACCTCTTGGAAGCACAGCATGTTGTTCTTGTGGAGCCACTACTTAACCCAGCTGCGGAGGCACAGGCAATCAGCAGGGTCCACCGAATGGGGCAGGAAAATAGGACCCTCGTGCACCGATTCATCGTACGCAACTTTCTTCCATCACAAATATTATTACAATATTAACATTAATATAAAAAAAAGGAGGAATACACGGGAAGAAATGAAATAACAGATCGACGGATGGTTTATTTATGTGTTTGTTTAATCGTGCTGTCAGGTGAAGAACACAGTTGAGGAGAGCATATATAAGCTGAACAGGAGCAGGAATGCGAATACGAGCTCCTTCATCAGCGGAAACACCAAGAATCAAGACCAGCCTCTCTTGACGCTCAAGGATGTGGAGTCCCTATTTATGATTTCACCACCAGGGCAGCTAGAAACCACTGAGAAGCCGAACCCCGAGAGCCTGATGCATCTGCCACCTTCGGTAGCCGCTGCCATTGCAGCTGAGAGGAGGCTGAGAGAGCAGGCGGGTATTCTTTCTTCGTGACACTGGACGAATCTTATCAAGTTGTATTGCCGTAAACATGTCTATACACATGCACAGTGAGCTTAAGATTGGGATGGTTGCACCCCATTTCAGAGTGCCACATCTCAAGCAGGCCTGCAGTCTGCAGCAATTTCGTAGGATATACTTATAGGCAACTTGATCTTCGTACATGTACAGATCACTTCGTCTTGTAAATATGTTCGAGATGCCTAGGTCGCACTAGATACTCTTGTATACACAAACTTGCCGGGTGTGTGCTACTGTCGGATTTCGTTGTAATCAACTACAGAGTATTCCTCTCCGAACAGGATTCTTTCATTTTCCTTGAAGCTAACTTTTCTTCTTGAAGCAATTCCATTTCAGTAATCATACAGTGACTTTTGTCTAGAAAACGTGAATACCATTCAAGAGGGGCAAAAGTAAGAATGGAAATGAACTAATTTTTCATTGTAACAAATAGGTTGGCCCGGTAATCGGACAGTGCGACTCCCTTGATATAATCAAGACTCGAACAGCCTCCTGGACTGGATTTATGTGCCCCATTACAGGTATTAACGTAAGAGATGTTCGGCTATATTTCCTGATATGGAAAAGAAAAAAGAAAAAAAACGAAAGTTTTCATTTTACTGTGGAAGGAGACAACTTTTGCCTGAGGCGGGTGCATGCACCCGTCTGACGAACTCCAGATCCCTTCCCCTCCTCGACAAGGGCGTAGGTTGTCGCCACGTGGCATAAGGCAACGGATAATTCCCGTTGCATCCTCCCTACTCTTTCTTTCCCTCTTCTCAGTCAGCTCCCGACTCTCATCAGAGCCTCAAAGATAAGATTTTTCCACTGAAAAATCCAACCTTTTTCAGCTTCGTCGCACGACCCAACTGGCAGCTCCATGGCCTTCGTCTTCCAAGTGATCTAGGAAGCTTCTTCTGCAACTTCCCGCCCCGATGATGAGCTCCTCCGCCGCAACGTTTCGCGGCCATCTGGTGACAATCTCGCGGTGCAGCTCCTGCTGCGACCTGCTGTTCCAGCCTTGTTTCGCCTCCGCCGCATTTCCCCACCGGAGCATTTTGAAGCTTCAGAAGTTGTCTAGGTAAATATAACTTCCAGCTGTAAAATGTGATTTCAGGTTCTGAATGGAAAGAGTGAGTGAGTGGCCTGGGATGGTGTGATGTTGCAGTTCTACGGTGAGAGTTTGCCGACCGAGGGAGGTTTTGTGCAGACTGGCCGACACGGAGACAGAACCGGAGAGCAATGACGATAAGGTATCCATTACTATGAAACTTTAAGTTCAAACACCGTATATGAGTATCTGATTCTTTTGGAGATACTGGGATTTTCCTACAATTATCATCACTCATCGCGTATGAGCACAACATGAGATTGGATAGCATATGGCAGAAATTATAGCTGATTGAGAATTTGGCTCGATATTTATCTGATGATGGCATAGAATATCTCTTCTCTTTTATGTGTCTTGATATTGTAGGAAGAAGAAGCACATGAAGATGATGAAAATCCGCCTTCGGGTGGTTCTTTGATGGAAGAGGAGCAGGCTGACTCTCGGCCTTCCATCAATGATGCAGTGAATAAGGCTGAAGGTGGTGCCCAGGTGTTTGTTTATTCTTGCGGAAACTTTCCATCACACGGTTATCAAAAATATAGATATGTTTTCTGCATCAACTAAAAACTTCTTTTCTCAGACCTACATATTGAGCATATATAAGTACTGTTTTCTGTAGTTGTTGGTTAATATTTCCTTATTTCAGCTTGTTTATGGGAATTCTGTTCTGAAGCAGGGTGTTGATGATGAACCAATTGCAAGTGGGTCACCTTTGCCTGGTCTGAGGGTAGGCAATCTTTACTCATGATAGGAATGAAGCTAATATGGTCTCATGTACTACTATTCATGCTGATAACACAAATTAATTTGTGCTCCGCAGCCTCAGCAACTGGATGAGTCTATGAGAATCCCGAAAGAAACAATTGATATTCTTAAGGATCAAGTATTTGGTTTTGATACCTTTTTCGTTACCAGCCAGGAGCCATATGAGGTGAGTAGTTGCTGTTGCTTTTATCTTATGTTGTCATTGAGGAGCAATTCTTGTATGGACACAAAAACATAAGTAGCATAATTGCATTTTCTTTTGGATTTTAATGCCAATCACTGTCTTGTCATTCACCATTCATGTGGCTTGCTGTATTTTTATTATATACTTCTTTTTCAGTTTGGCTTGTTTTGTTTCGTTTGTAGGGCGGTGTGCTGTTCAAAGGTAATCTAAGAGGGAAGCCTGCTACGAGCTATGAAAAGATAACAATAAGGATGCAGGTGCTCGTCTTCCACTTTCACATGATTATCAATAACTCCATTTGCAGGTCCCAGACGCTAATTTCATGTATATATACAGAACAATTTTGGAGATCAATATAAGCTTTTCCTGCTAATCAATCCCGAGGATGATAAACCTGTTGCAGTTGTTGTTCCAAGAAAGACCTTGCAGCCGGAGACAACTGGTAGTGATTGGGTTTCTTCCCCTTATTTTTAGTCATCTTATGTCTTGGAAAACTCAATTTTAGAATGCTTATTATGGTTCATTGCTATTTGTGCAGCGGTCCCTGAATGGTTTGCTGCCGGTGCATTTGGATTAGTGACAGTGTTCACCTTGCTTCTCAGAAATGTACCTGCATTGCAGTCCAACTTATTGTATGCTATCGCTTTTTCACTTCTTCACCCTTAAGTAATATGAATACATTGGTATAGAAAATTTGTCTATTCATTGTAACCTAAACACGCAAGAAAAGAGAATCATTGTGTTTTCTCATTTAACCCTGGTGCATAGGAGCATTAATTAGTCGTTCGTGATGGGAAGATTCTACTTTTCTCAGGAACTCTTTTGACAATCTTGAGTTGTTAAAGGATGGGATACCCGGAGCACTCATGACTGCCCTTATTCTAGGGGTTCACGAACTTGGCCATTTCTTGGTGGCAAATAGTGTTGGAGTCAAGCTTGGAGTCCCATACTTTGTCCCCAGTTGGCAGGTGATGATCCTTGATCATTGGTTTACCATTTGGTGATTATCTTTGTAAGCATGTGGAGCTTCTAATGAACTCTTTTGGGGGCAGATAGGCTCTTTTGGGGCAATAACAAGGATTGTGAATATCGTACCCAAGCGTGAAGATCTTCTGAAGGTTGCAGGAGCTGGTCCTTTAGCAGGATTTTCCTTGGGCCTCATTCTTTTGCTATTGGGTTTCATTTTGCCTCCTGCTGATGGCATTGGTGTTATAGTCGATGCGTCTGTGTTCCACGAGTCCTTTCTTGCTGGTGGAATAGGTAAATGCATCTTTCATTTTCCTTTCTTCCCCACTCCAAAAGCATAGCTTATTTCAGGTCTTTCGCTGGATTATCAAAAGTTGTAGATATTGAAATATCGCAATAATTTTCTTTACAAACACCAAATATCGAGATTCATACTCGCTGCGCGTACTTCACTCTTTTATACACGATCTTATCAATATTGCAACCTTTTACACACGATTTTATCGATATAGTATTCATGCTATTCTTTTGATCTTGTACGAACTACGAACTTGTTATCACTAACGAAAGATTTTCGTCCCACAGCTAAGCTCCTTCTTGGTGATGTTCTGAAGGAAGGGACTCCCTTATCTGTCAACCCACTTGTTCTATGGGCATGGGCTGGACTTCTCATCAATGCTATTAACAGCATCCCTGCCGGTGAAACCGATGGAGGGCGAATATCTTTTGCCATTTGGGGAAGAAAGGTAATAAACTAGAATTCTGTTTTATTTACGTACCAGAAACAAGAAACCATTTGGTACACCTCGAGCTCGATGTTTTAATTTTTTAAAAGTAGTACCCTCGTTGACTTCTACTTTACTAATAACTAAATTTGCTTGATTGAAACCCATATTGTGACTAGCGTTTGCTGCTGCAGAATAAACCAATTTAAAAATGGGATAAGATGCTCGATAAGGCATAAGTTCTAGTATGATAAGTGTTTCCTCGTAGGAACGTCCATGAATCTGATCAATAACTCTTCGTGCTTTGTGAGCAGACATAGATATATATTGACCTAAAGCGTATACTTCTCCATACGGGTTCTCCTATACTGATTCATGGAATATATAGCTTACCTTTCTCTGGCTTACATCGACTTATGTAAATTGTTGAAACAGGCCTCTGCTCGATTCACAGCTGCCTCAATCGTGCTTCTCGGGCTGTCTTCCCTATTCAATGATGTGGCATTCTACTGGGTAGTTCTGATCTTCTTTCTACAAAGGGGCCCGATAGCTCCCCTTTCTGAGGAAATCACCGATCCTGAAGACAAGTATGTTGCCCTCGGAATATTAGTTTTGTTGTTAGGATTGCTGGTATGCTTACCCTACCCTTTTCCATTCACAGATGAAACAATGATCGGTTTCTAGCTCTTGATAGAATTCTCATTGTCATACAGTCTAGTTGATTTGTTATACAAGTAGGTGGCATAAACAGGGGAGCTTCCCCGTTTTTGTATCATTTATAATACAGAGTGATATATCCGAGTCCTCCTTTATGTCCGTACATTCTCAAAATCCATTGCGAGGGTGCGTGCCATTATATTTGCATTTTGGATGTTTTCCTTCTATTGGTTCAATCACAAGCAGTCCATATGACATTTGTATTCGTTCCAATTTTATCATATGTCTGCAGAAGGTAAACAAATTGAGAATCAACTATATATACACAAGCAACAAATTCTGGTACTTCATATAAGACCAACAGTTTTGTTTTAGACGAATTTGTAGGATTTGCTACAGCGGTTTACCAGTGTGTACAGATCTCATTTTTGTCAACATATTCGTTTTTCCTCAGAAGTCTCGTCGTAATGGCTTACCTGCCTTTCCCTTCCGAGTAGTTAAGCAATCAATTCTTCTCTATCGTTTTCAATCAACATTCCATTTCCTTCTTCAGCAACTCCATGTTCAGATTATGAGCAGTTAAGCAATCAATTCTTCTCTATCCTTCTTCAACAAATTCTAAGTGTTTGACAATCCTTGCATTCTTCGACCACGACAACCCCCTCTTGTTCTAGCGGGGGGGCTTTTGCTTCACAACCACTCTGTAAGTTCCTCGCATTTTGTTTTCACCTTAGGCCCTGCACAGTTATCCAGTCACTCGGGGCAGTTGGTATCTAACCTTTTCTCAATGCTTACTGGTTACCGGTCGAGTCATCGCTATAAGTTCCCTTCGGCCGGTGCTTGGCTTACATAAGCTCTTACGTCACTTCGAACATTCTCGGATAATTTCAAAAGACCTGTATGTATGTTGTAATATCAGCTGAGGCACCTGTCCCCATCCAAGACATTTCAGACCACCAATCCAATTGCGAAACTGAGTCTTCACCTCGCCATCACATTTTTTCCCTTTGCGTGACACACAATTCTTCTCCTCGTTCCTCTTCCTCGCATGAAAACAAAAACAGAGTTCCAGACAAATTATAAACCTTTGAATTGTGTGCCTCTCTGCTGATCAAATCTTGGCTGTTCATTCAGTCTCTTGACAGCCTGACATATGGCGTATGTTCTCGCCACGTGGCAGTGGAAGTCGGCCACATTTCCCGGCCACGACCGTCTTATATAAAATAAAAGGCGACAGCCGCAGCCTCCGATAGAGCTCTGCGTTATCAAGAAGAAGAAGACCCAACAACGTTGCCATCAATGGAAGCTGCCTCTTTCTTGAATACCCGTCTCCCAATCTCGGGTGCCCCGGCTGCCCCGAGCAAGATCAAGAACTTGGTTCAGGCTCCGAGTCCGTCCTTGGTAAAGCTCAGGGGGCGGCCAAAGGCAGTAGTGGCTGCCAGGTGCGTGGCCCCAAGCGGGGGCTCGGTCGTGGGGGTGGAGAGGGAGCTGGTGGTGGAGGGGGAGGAGATGGGGAGGTGGGTGGAGAAGTGCGGTGGCCAGGGGGTGGTGGAGCTGCTGGAGTGCTTAGAGAGGGAAGCGATCATGGGGGAAGATGAAGGGAAAGAGCCCCATGACTATAACAGGAGGGCCAGGATCTTCGAAAAGAGCTCCCGGGTCTTCCGAGCCCTCCGTGAAGGCGAGGCGGCGCCCTCTCCCGGACCCTCATAAATATTCCTCCCGGCAACGCGTCCCATGAAAATACAACTAATATCGACCGTTAGATGTGAGGATAGCAATGGCTTCCACGGAAAATCCCAGTGTTCTAGGAAGTCGAAAGAACTTGCCATTACGATCACGTACACACGAAACTTGATCCTTTCAAGTGCTAACCTACTTGTCTCCTGTCGCTGTGGTGTTCGTTTTTCGCTAGAGCTAGCCGATATGTCTGCTCAGGTCGGTTTAGAACTGTGAATGTTAATGTAATTTGCTCTGTTTTCGGGGTTTATGATGTAATCCAGCAAACATACGATGCTGCGGCATAACGTTAACAAATATCGAAGAATTTATGTAGTACCTTAATGATGTTGTTCCTTAATGACAGCCGCGTGCACGGCATCATCGGTTTGAATTTTTATTGGCGTAATTTGAAACTTTCGGGGAACTCTGGCGTGTACATTGTTTAGGATGACAATTGACATGTCTCAATATAAACTCTTAAAACATGACCATCATATTAGTATGGAATAATTATCATATTCTTAAGCAAGAGGACAATAGATTAGAATAGTCGTGTAGCCGACCCCATTCGACTCAGTGAAAGCTGAATGCAGTACAATCTTCTCGATCGAGCTCGAGCTTGCCAGTGTCCGATTCGAGTGGCTCGAATACTTAATCGAGCTTTAATGCTAACTATGTATACATACACCCAAATCAATCCGGGCCCATATAAAATTATATATAGGTCCAATATTACATATTGTAATCTTTCTGAACCCGTTATTCCTTTTATTTCTCCCGCCGACCTTACACCGTTCTGCTCCGCCGTTCTTCCATCGGAGCATATATTGCTTTCGCCACCATCGCTTTCCTTCTCTATCATCTCGTTCTCGGGAACCTCTCCCGAGATTTGCCGTTGCTCTTTCTGTTATTGCCCAGCTAGTGTCCGATTCGAGTGGCTCAAATACTTAATCGAGCTTCAATGCTAACTATGCATACGTACACCCAAATTAGCCCGAGCCCATGTAAAATTATATATAAGCCCAATATTACATCTTGTAATCTTTATGAACCTGTCATTCATGTCATTTCTCCTGCCGACCTTACACCGTTTTGCTCTACCGTTCTTCCATCAGAGCCGATATTGCTTATGCTACCGCCACCTTCCTTCTCTACGATGGGGATTCTTGCAATCGGGGTCGTTGAACCCCCGGGCGAAACCCCCTGGAGACGTCGATCGAGGGATGGGGTGGCTAGCTGGGGCTCCCTCATCCTCGATTTCGAGAATCTTAGTCGGGATTTCTGAAATCCTAATTTCGGAAATCGCAATAGGGATTTCCATAATCGAGGGTCGGGAAGCCTCCACCGGCCACCTCATTTCCTGGATCGATATTGTCTACAAGATATGTGCCAGCCAACGACGTCGATCAGGGGGGATGAGGTGGCCGATGAGCCTCCCTCACCCCCATCTCCGATTTCTTTCCTTTTTTTTAATTATTATTATTATTATTATTATTATTATAAATGATTTCACCGGAATTTTAATCTAGGGGTTAAAGAGCCTATTTTCCATAAAGGTTGGGAGATAATGTGCAACTTTTGAAAGGTCAGGAAAAAACATTTACCGCCCTCAAAGATCAGGGGGCAAACTACTTTTTATCTCCAATGAAATGCAAACTTATGAATGAGTTCTTTGCAAAAACTATGACGCCGTGTACTGACTTATTCCTCGTCCCGAAGTTTAGCCGTATGCCTCAATTGATCCCATACGGCGATGTCGATATTTTCAATGGCAAGCAAGGATTGAGTTGATTCATCTTGTGTCTTTCTTGTTTATGTTTGTCTTTTGAAAAACGGGAGTTGAGCAAGAGGAAGAGGCCGTCTCAACCGGGCATCCTCAGGATGTGTCAGAGCACGAGAAGACCATGTATAATCTTATCAGGAGCAGGAGAGACATGGGCATCCGATCCGTGGACTTGAGACAAGATACAAAGCTTTTCCCGAATCCGAATGTCGTCGATAAAGCCCTTAAGGATCTGCTAGCCAAAAACCTGATCAAAGATGTGAAGACTGTTCAGTACAGGGGGAGTAACCACTATATGGCGACGGAGTTCGAGCTTTCCGCCGAGGTCATCTGTGGGGTGTGGTACAACGAAGGTGTCCTTGACACTGCCTTCATAGACCTTCTCAAGGAATGCTGCCTGATGCACATTTCGAGCCTAAAGGTCGCGACTATGGATATGATCTCTAAGGCCATCAAGAGGTTGAAAATCTTTTCTGATGAGTGCGCGAGTCAGCAAATCGAGGTAAGGCGGCGTTAAAGAAAGTAATATAGGCTCCGATGGAAGAACAATGGAGCGGAACGGTGTAATGTCGGTGGGAGAAATGACGGGTTTAGAAAGATTACAATATATAATATTGGGCCTATATATAATTTTATATGGGCTTGGGCTGATTTGTATATAGGCCAAAGATTACATCTTGTAATCTTTATGAACCCGTTATTCTTGTCATTTCTCCCGCCGACCTTACACTGTTTCGCTCCGCCGTTCTTCTATCGGAGCCTATATTACTTTCGCTATCACCGCCTTCCTTCTCTATCATCTCGTTCTCGGGAACCTCTCTTGAGATTTGCAGTTGCTCTTTTTGTTATTGCCCAGCTAGTGTCCGATTCGAGTGACTTGAATACTTAATCGAGCTTTAATGCTAACAATGCGTACATACACCCAAATCAGTTCGAGCCCATGTAAAATTATATAAAGGCTCAATATTACATCTTGTAATCTTTCTGAACCCGTCATTCCTATCATTTCTCCCGCCGACCTTACACCGTTCCACTCCGCCATTCTTCCATCGAAGCCTATATTGCTTTTGCCACCATCGCCTTCTTTCTCTATCATCTCGTTCTCGGAAACCTCTCCTGAGATTTGCAGTCGCTCTTTCTGTTATTGCCCAGCTACTGTCCGATTCGAGTGGCTCAAATACTTAATCGAGCTGTAATGCTAACTATGCGTACATAGACCCAAATCAGCCCGAGCCCATGTAAAATTATATATAGGCCCAATATTACATCTTGTAATCTTTATGAACCCGTCATTCCTGTCATTTCTCTTGCCGATCTTACACCGTTTCACTCTGTCATTCTTCCATCGGAGCCGATATTGCTTATGTTACTGCCGCCTTCCTTCTCTACAAAGAGGATTCTCGAAATCGAGGTCGTTGGACCCCCGGGAGGAACCCCCGACGACGTCGATCGAGGGATAGGGTGGCTAGTTGGGGCTCCCCCATCCTCGATTTTGAGAATCCTAGTCGAGATTTCTGAAACCCTAATTTCGGAAATCCCAATAGGGATTTCCATAATCGGGGGTCAGGAAGCCTCCGCCAGCCACCTCATTTCCCGGATCAACATATCCAGCCAGCGACGTCGATTAGAAGGGTGGGGTGGCCGACGGGCCTTCCCCACCCCCAACTATGATTTCTTTCCTTTTTAAAATTATTATTATTATTATTAATGGTTTCACCGGAATTTTAACCGATGGGTCAAAGAGCCTATTTTCCATAGAGGTCGGAAGATAATGTGCAACTTTTGAAAGGTCCGGGGGCAAACATTTACCCCCATCAAAGCTCAGGGGGCAAATTGCTTTTATCTCTAATGAAATGCAAACTTGTGAATGAGTTCTTTGCAAAAACTATGATGCCGTGTATTGACTTATTCATCGTCCCGAAGTTTAGCTGTAAGCCTCAATTGATCCCATACGGCGATGTCGATATTTTCAATGGAAAGCAAGGATTGAGTTTATTCATATTGTGTCTTTCTTGTTTATGTTTGTATTTTTAAAAATAGGGGATGAGCAAGAGGAATAGGCCCGTCTCAACCAGGCATCCTCAGGATCTATCAGAGCACAAGAAGACAGTATATAATCTTATCAGGAGCAAAAGATAAATGGGCATCCGATCCGTGAACCTGAGACATGATACAAAGCTTTTCCTGAAGATGTAATATTGGATCTATATATAATTTTACATGGGGCTCGGGTTGATTTGTATATAGGCCTAATATTACATCTTGTAATCTTTCTAAACCCGTCATTCATGTCATTTCTCCCACCGACCTTACACCATTCTGCTCCGCCATTCTTCCATTGAAGCCTATATTGCTTTTGCTATCGCCGCCTTCCTTCTCTATCATCTCGCTCTCGGGAACCTCTCTTAAGATTTGCAATCGCTCTTTCTGTTATTGCCCAGCTTGTGTCCGATTCGAGTGGCTCGAATACTTAATCGAGGTTTAATGCTAACAATGCATACATACACCCAAATCAGTCCGAGCCCATTTAAAATTTATATATAAGCCAAATATTACATCTTGTAATCTTTCTGAACTCGTCATTCCTGTCATTTCTCCCGCCAACCTTATACCGTTTCGCTCCGTCGTTCTTCCATCGGAGCAGATGTTGCTTTTGCTACCGCCACCTTCCTTTTCTACGACGGGGATTCTCGAAATCGGGGTTGTTGGGCCCCCAGGTAGAACCCCTCGGCGACGTCGATCGGGTGATGGGGTGGCTAGCTGGGGCTCTTCCATCCTCGATTTCGAGAATCCTAGTCGGAATTTCTGAAACCTTAATTTCGAAAATCCCGATAGGGATTTCCATAATCGGGGGTCGGGGAAGCCTCCGTCGGCCACCTTATCTCCTAGATCGACATCACCGGCGGGATCTGTGTCTGCCGGCAACATCGATCGGGGGGGTAGGGTGGCTGGCGGGCCTTCCCCACCCCCAACTCCGATTTCTTTCCTTTTTAAAATTACTATTATTATTATTATTATTATTATTATTATTATTATTATTATTATTATAAATGATTTCGCCGGAGTTTTAACCAAAGAGTCAAAGAGCCTATTTTCAATAAAGGTTGGGAGGTAATATGCAACTTTTGAAAGGTCAGGTGGCAAACATTTACCACCCTCAAAGCTTTGGGGGCAAACTGTTTTTTATCTCTAATGAAATGCAAACTTATGAATGAGTTCTTTGCAAAAATTATAACGCTGTGTACTGACTTATTTCTCGTCCCGAAGTTTAGCCGTATGCCTCAATTGATCCCATACGACGATGTCGATATTTTCAATGGCAAGCAAGGATTGAGTTGATTCATCTTGTGCATTTCTTGTTAATGTGTGTCTTTTGAAAAACAGGGGTTGAGCAAGAGGAAGAGGCCTGTCTCAACCGGACATCCTTAGGATCTGTCAGAGCGCAGCTTTAGAAAGGAGAGAATTTCATAAAGTCAGTCACTTAAACCTTTTCTATCTATCTTTAGAAGTAAGGCGATCAACTCGGATTTGCATCACACATTGCCTGGTATCAACCGTTGGCATTGTCATGCCGGACTTTATCAACTTCTACATTCCCCATACGGATCCCCTCAACCCCTTTTTTCATTACTAATGGAATATTCTTCACAATTTGACTAAAAATAGAACGAAATGATCTTGTTTTGTTTCTCGATTGAAAAGAAATGTCTTGGGCAATCGGAGAAGCACTTTGAAGACCGTGTATAATCTTATTAGGAGCAAGAGATAAATGGGCATCCGATCCGTGGACCTGAGACGGGATACAAAGCTTTTCCCGAACCCAAACGTTCGTCAATAAAGCCCATATGGCTCTGATTGTCAAGAACCTAATCAAACAGGTGAAAACGGTCCAGTACAGGGGGAGTAAGCACTATATGATGACGGAGTTCAAGCCTTCCGCCGAGGTCACCGGTGGGGTGTGGTACAACGACAGTGTCCTTGATACTGCCTTCATAGACTTTCTCAGGGAACGCTGTCTGATGCACATTTCGAGTCTGAAGGTCACGACTGTGGATAGGATCTTCGATGCCATCAAGAGGTCGAAAATCTTCCATGCTGAGTCCTCGAGTCAGGAGATCGAGGTAAGGCGGCAGTAGCGAAAGCAATATAGGCTCCGATGGAAGAATAGTGGAGCAGAACAGTGTAAGGTCGGCGGGAGAAATGACAGGAATGACAGGTTCATAAAGATTACAAGATATAATATTTCTCCTATATATCATTTTACATGGGCTCGGGTTGATTTGTATATAGGCCCAAGATTACATCTTGTAATCTTTCAGAACCCGTCATTCCTGTCATTTCTCCCGCCGACCTTACACTGTTCCGCTCAACCGTTCTTCCATTGTAGCCTATATTACTTTCGCTATTGCCGCCTTTCTTCTCTCATCTCATTCTTGAGAACCTTTCTTGATATTTGCAGTCGCTCTTTCTTTTATTGCTCAGCTAGTGTCCAATTCGAGTGGCTTGAATACTTTATCGAGCTTTAATGCTAACAATGCGTACATACACCCAAATTACCCTGAGCCCATGTAAAATTATATAAAGGCCCAATATTACATCTTGTAATATTTATGAACCCGTCATTCCCGTCATTTCACCCGCCAACCTTACATCGTTTCGCTCCGTCGTTCTTCCATCAGAGCAGATATTGCTTTCGCTACCACCGCCTTCCTTGTCTACGACTAGGATTCTCAAAATCGGGGTCGCTGGACCCCCCGAACGGAACCCCTCGACAACGTCGATTGGGAGATGGGTGGCTAGCTGGGGCTCCCCCACCTTCGATTTCGAGAATCCTAACCGAGATTTTTGAATCCCTAATTTCAAAAATCTCGATTGGGATTTCCGTAATTGGGGGTCGGGAAGCCTCCGCCGGCCACCTCACTTATTAGATTAACGTCACCGGCGAGTTCTGTGTTTGCCGGCGACATCAATCGGGGGGAGGGGGTAGGGTGGCCGGTGAGCCTCCCCTACCCCCAACTCCAATTTCCTTCCTTTTATTTATTTATTTATTTATTTATTATTTTTATTATTATTATTATTATTATTATTATTTTAACCAATGGGTCAAAGAGCCTATTTTCCATAGAGGTCGGGAGGTAATGTGCAACTTTTGAAAGGTTAGAGGGTAAACCTTCACCAGACTCAAAGCTCAAGGGGCAAACTATTTTTATCTCTAGTGAAATGTAAACTTATGAATGAGTTCTTTGCAAAAACTATAATGTCGTGTAATGACTTATTCCTCATCGCGAAGATTAGTAGTATGGCTCAATTGATCCCATACGGCGATGTCGATATTTTCAGTGGAAAGCAAGGATTGAGTTGATTCATCTTGTGTCTTTCTTGTTTATATTTGTCTTTTGAAAAACAGGGGATAAGCAAGAGGAAGTGTCCCGTCTCAACCAGGCATCCTCAGGATTTGTCAAAGCACGAGAAGACCGTGTATAATCTTATCAGGAGCAAGAGAGAAATGGGCATCCGATCCGTGAACCTGAGACGGGATACAAAGATTTTTTCGAACTCGAAAGTCGTCGATAAAGCCCTTAAGGCTCTGCGTGCCAAGAACCTGATCAAACATGTGAAGACAATCCAGTACAGGGAGAGTAAGCACTATATGGCGACGGAGTTCGGGCCTTCAGCTGAGGTCATCGGTGGGGTGTGGTACAACGAAGATGTCCTTGACACTATCTTCATAGACCTTCTCAAGGAACGATGCCCGATGCACATTTCGAGCCTAAAGGTCGCAACTGTTGATATGATCTCTAATGCCATCAAGAGGTCGAAGATCTTCCATGCTAAGTGCGCGAGTCAGCAAATTAAGGTAAAGTGGCAGTAGAGAAAGAAATATAGGCTCTGATGGAAGACCAGTGGAGCGGAACGGTGTAATGTCGGCAGGAGAAATGACAGGAATGATAGGTTCAGAAAGATTACAAGATATAATATTGGGCCTATATATAATTTTATATGGGCTTGGGCTGATTTGTATATAGGCCCAAGATTACATCTTGTAATCTTTCTGAAACCGTTATTCCTGTCATTTCTCCCGCCGACCTTACACTGTTCCACTTCGTCATTCTTCCATCGAAGCCTATATTGCTATTGCTATCGCTATCGCTTTTATCTCTTATATCGCTATCCACCGTTCTCCCATCCGACCTTACCCCCCTCAAAGCTCAGGGGGCAAACTACTTTTATCTCTAATGAAATGCAAACTTATGAATGAGTTCTTTGCAAAAACTATAACGCCATGTACTGACTTATTCATCATCCCGAAGTGTAGCCGTATGCCTCAATTGATCCCATACGGTGATGTCGATATTTTTAGTGGAAAGCAAGGATTGAGTTGATTCATCTTTTGTCTTTCTTGTTTATGTTTGTCTTTTGAAAAACAGGGGATGAGTAAGAGCAAGAGGCCCGTCTCAACCGGGCCTTCTCAGGACCTGTCAGAGCACGAGTAGACCGTGTATGATCTTATCAGGTACAAGAGAGACATGAGCATCCGATCCGTGGACCTGAGAAGGGATACAAAGCTTTTCTCGAACCCGAATGTCGTTGATAAAGTCCTCAAGACTTTGGTTACCAAGAACTTGATCAAACATGTGAAGACTGTCTAGTACAGAGGGAGTAAGCACTATATGGTGATGGATTTCGAGCCTTTCGCTGAGGTCACCGGCAGGGCATGGTACAACGAAAGTGTCCTTGACGCTACCTTCATAGACTTTCTCAAAGAACCCTGCCTGATGCACATTTCGAGCCTAAAGGTCGCGATTGTGGACATGATATTTGATGCCATCATAGGTCGAAAATCTTCCGTGCTGAGTGCTCGAGTTAGCAGATCGAGGTAAAGTGGCTGTAGCGAAAGTAATATAGGCTCCAATGGAAGAGCGGTGGAGCGAAACGGTGTAAGGTTGGCGGGAGAAATGACGAGAATGATGAGTTTAGAAAGAACTGAAGATGTAATATTGGGCCTATATATAATTTTACATGGGCTCGGGCTCATTTGTATATAAGCTCTGAACCCGTCATTCATGTCATTTCTCCCGTCAACCTTACACAGTTCCGCTCTGCCGTTCTTCCATCGGAGCCTACATTGCTCTCGTTATTGCCACCTTCCTTCTCTATCATCTCGTTCTCGGGAACCTCACCTGAAATTTGCAGTCACTCTTTCTGTTATTGCCCAGCTAGTGTCCGATTCGAGTCGCGGCTCGAATACTTAATCGAGGTTTAATTCTAACTATGTGTACGTACACTTAAATCAGCCTGAGCCCATGTAAACTTATTTATAGGCCCAATATTACATCTTGTAATCTTTCTGAAGTCGTTATTTCTGTCATTTCTCCCGTCGACCTTGCACTGTTCCACTTTGCCGTTCTTCCATCGGAACCTATATTGCTTTCGCCACCGTTGCCTTCCTTCTCTATCATAACGTTCTCGGGAACCTCTTCTGAAATTTGCATTCGCTCTTTCTTTTATTGCCCCGCTAGTGTCCGATTCGAGTGGCTCGAATACTTAATCGAGCTTTAATGTTGACTATCCGTACATACACTCAAATCAGCCCGAGCCCATGTAAAATTATATATAGGCTCAATATTACATCTTATAATCTTTCTGAACCCGTCATTCCTGACATTTCTCCTGCCAACCTTACATGGTTCCACTCGACCGTTCTTACATCGGAGCCTATATTGCTTCATCATCTTGTTCTCAGGAACCTCTCTTGAGATTTGCAGTCGCTCTTTCCGTAATTGCCCAGCTAGTGTGATGCCCATCCGGATTAAGTATTCCATTATAAGCAATACAAACGTCGGAATGCGGATTCCGTATGGAATACATAACCAATGGATTTGATTTTCCTACGAAGCCCTCAGTTGCTCGACAGAGGAGCTTTGCCGACAAACTGAAGAGGCGCCACCCCCCCTCCCCCCGCCACGTCAATTGAGGGTGGTAAAAGTTTGCCACTTGACCTTTCAAAAGTTGCACATTACCCCCAAACCTCTATGGAAAATAGGCCCTTTGCCTCACTTGTTAAAATTCCGACCAAATTCCGACGAAATCATTTATTATAATAATAATATCTGCGATCGACGTCGCCTGCGGGCACAGAACCCACCGGCGACGTTGATCCAGGTGGTGGGGTGGCCAACGGAGGCTCCCGACCCCCGATTACGGAAATCCCAATTGGAATTTTCAAAATTAGGGTTTCGAACTCGAAATCGGGGGTGGGAAAGCCCCAGCTAGCCACCCCATCCCCAGATCGACGTCGTCGACGGAACCCCCCGATCATGTGCCCCAATGACAACAAGAAGAAGGAGCTGACCAGGGAGCTGACGGAAGGTCAAGACTCTACCTAGCAGCTTTGTGCCATGCTCCGAAAACTAGTCAGTGAGGACGGCTTGTCCGACTAGACAAGTGAACTCTTGGTGAAGATCTTGAGATCCCTCGACCAGGGGCTTTGCCTGGTCAATTGCTCGGACCGAGTCGAGGAGAATGTCCTGAACAGTTGTGTTCTTAGACATCATCAAGAGTCGGCCTTTAGCCTCGATAGCATTGGGGAGGGGTCCGCGGACTCGAGCGAGACCAAGAAGAAGGCTAATACTTGTCTCAATGACAGGATGGGCTGCTACAAGAGAATGTCCGTATGGGGATAAATAACTCCCCCCCCCCCCAATCAAAATGTTTCCTCAAACTAACAGCCCATTTGTTTTGTGAGCAATGGTTTAATTGAGTTTTGATTTTGAAAACAGACAAAATAAATTTGCTCTTTTGCTTGACATGCGGACCCTACCCCCTTATGTTTCTTCCTCTGACTAGTAGCTATTTGCACAAATCAACTCGGCGACCCCCCCCCTTTTCTTCCGTCAGGCTGCGTTTGGTTTACTGAAATAAAATTGATAAAGAATAAAATGGACATAGATTAGAATTGAGAAGGAATATAATGGAAATTCTAATTAAATTTATTTTGTTTGGTTGGACGGAATAGAAAAATTGTGAAAACCGGAAATACAATGTAAACCTGATAAAAATACATAAATACCCCTATTTTAAAATATATTAAAATAATATATTAAATAGAATTTAAAAACAAAAGCATTGTTCATCTTCTTCAACATGAAGAAGACGAATAGTGCATGGCTCCCTCGCTGCCCAGATCGTTCCCGGTTCAGACAAAGAAGAATACAATTCCCATCCCTCATGAGCCTCCATCATCACCTTCTTCTCTGCTTTACCTAAAACCTAACTTGAAAATCAATTGCCTGAACTTAAAATTGAAAACCCTAATTTGATAATCGACTACTCTTAACTTAAAATTAAAAGCTCGGATTTGATAAGCAGCAAGACAAACCTAATTACAACGGGTTTCTGAGGTAGAAAGCGAGGGGATCAATGTTTTCAAGTGGGGAATGATTGACGAGCAAGCTTCGAGTCGCAGACTGGAGTCGCCAAGTGGCCTGGCGGAGTCGAGACGTCGAGGCGCGGAGCTTCGAGGGAGAAATCACAATTGGAGGAGGGCTCGAGCACTTCTCGACTTGGGTTGCTCTGGCATCATAGTCGGGAAAATAGAGAGATAGAACGATGGCATGAGATTGAAATTAGTGAAGAAACATGAGGGGATTTTCGTCTTTTCACAAACTTTTCCATATACATAATTGTTATTCCGAACATTCAATTAAGGCTTTCAAATTTCTTATGAAAATCGGATTGTGATGTCCATCCGGAATAAGTATTCCATTATAAGCAATACGAACGTTGGAATGCGGATTCCGTATGGAATACATAGCCAATGGATTTGGTTTTCCTGCGAAGCCCTCAGTTGCTCGACAGAGGAGCTTTACCGACAAACTGAAGAGGCGCCACGCCCTACCCCCGCCCCCCCCGCCACATCAATTGAGGGTGATAAAAGTTTGCCACTTGACCTTTCCAAAGTTGCACATTACCCCCAAACCTCAATGGAAAATAGGCCCTTTGCCCTATCAGTTAAAATTCCGACGAAATCATTTATTATAATAATAATATCCGCGATCGACGTCGCCCGCGAGCACAGAACCCACCGACGACGTTGATCCAGGTGGTGGGGTGGCCGGCGGAAGCACCCCGACCCCCGATTACGAAAATCCCAATTGGAATTTTCAAAATTAGGGTTTCGAAAATCCCAACTGGGATTCTCAAAATCGGGGGTGGGGAAGCCCCAGCTAGCCACCCCATCCCCAGATCAACGTCGTCGGCGGAACCCCCCGATCATGTGCCCCGATGATAACAAGAAGAAGGAGCTGACCAAGGAGCTAACGGAAGGTCAAGACTCTGCCTAGCAGCTTTGTGCCATGCTCCGGAAACTAGTCAGTGAGGACGGCTTGTCCGACCAGGCGAGTGAACTCTTGGTGAAGATCTTGAGATCCCTCGACCAAGGGCTTTGCCTGGTCAACTGCTCGGACCGAGTCGAGGAGAATGTCCTGAACAGTTGTGTTCATAAGCATCATCAAGAATCGGCCTTTAGCCTCGATAGCGTCGGGGAGGGGTCCACGGACTCGAGCGGGACCAAGAAGAGGGCTAATACTTGTCTCAAGGACAGGATGGGCTGCTACAAGAGAATGTTCGTACGGGGATAAATAACTCCCCCCCTCCAATCAAATTGTTTCCTCAAACTAACAACCCATTTGTTTTGTGGGCAATGGTTTAACTGAGTTTTGATTTTGAAAACAGACAAAATAAATTTGCTCGTTTGCTTGACATGCAGACCCCACCCCCCTTATGTTTCTTCCTCTGACTAGTAGCTATTTGCACAGATCAACTCGGCAACCCCCCCTTTCTTCCGTCAGGCTGCGTTTGGTTTACTGGAATAAAATTGATAAAGAATAAAATGGACATGATTAGAATTGAGAAGGAATAGAAAATTTGTGAAAACCGAGAATACAATGTAAACCAGATAAAAAGAAATAAATACCCCTATTTTAAAATAATATATTAAATAGAATTTTAAAAAAAGCATTGTTCATCTTCTTCAACATGAAGAAGACGAATAGTGCATGGCTCTCCCGCTACCCAGATCGTTCCCGGTTCAGACAAAGAAGAATACAATAACCATCACTCATGAGCCTCCATCATCACCTTCTTCTTTGCTTTAGCTAAAACCTAACTTGAAAATCAATTGCTTGAACTTAAAATTGAAAACCTTAACTTGATAATCGACTACCCTTAACTTAAAATTAAAAGCTCGGATTTTATAAGCAGCAAGACAAACCTAATTACAACGGGTTTCTGAGGTAGAAAGCGAGGGGATCAGTGCCTTCAAGTGGGGAATGATTGACGAGCAAGCTTCGAGTCTCAGACTGGAGTCGCCAAGTGGCCATGTGGAGTCGAGTCGTCGAGGCGCGGAGCTTTGAGGGAGGAATCGCAATTGGAGGAGGGCTCGAGCACTTCTCGACTTCGGTTGCTCTGGCATCATAGTCGGGGAAATAAAGAGATAGAACGATGGCATGAGATTGAAATTACTAAAGAAACATGAGGGCATTTTCGTCTTATCACACCCTTTTCCATATACATAATTGCTATTCCGGATATTCAATTGAGGCTTTCAAATTCCTTATGAAAATCGGATTGTGATGCCCATCCGGAATAAGTATTCCATCATAAGCAATACGAACGTCGGAATGCGGATTCCGTATGGAATACATAGCCAATGGATTTGGTTTTCCTGCGAAGCCCTCAGTTGCTCGACAGAGGAGCTTTACCGACAAACTGAAGAGGCGCCACGCCCTACCCCCCGCCACATCAATTGAGGGTGGTAAAAGTTTGCCACTTGACCTTTCAATAGTTGCACATTACCCCCAAACCTCTATGGAAAATAGGCCCTTTGCCCTATCGGTTAAAATTCCGACGTAATCATTTATTATAATAATAATATCCGCGATCGACGTCGCCCGCGGGCACAGAACCCACCGGCGACATTGATCCAGGTGGTGGGGTGGCCGGCGGAAGCTCCCCGACCCCCGATTATGGAAATCCCAATTGGAATTTTCAAAATTAGGGTTTCGAAAATCCCAACTGGGATTCTCGAAATCGGGGGTGGGGAAGCCTCAGCTAGCCACCCTATCCCCAGATCAACGTCGTCGGCGGAACCCCCCGATCATGTGCCCCGATGACAACAAGAAGAAGGAGCTGACCAGGGAGCTGACGGAAGGTCGGGACTCTTCCTAGCAGCTTTGTGCCATGCTCCGGAAACTAGTCAGTGAGGACGGCTTGTCCAACCAGGCGAGTGAACTCTTGGTGAAGATCTTGAGATCCCTCGACCAAGGGCTTTGCCTGGTCAACTGCTCGGACCGAGTCGAGGAGAATGTACTGAACAGTTGTGTTCTTAAGCATCATAAAGAGTCGGCCTTTAGCCTCGATAGCGTCGGGGAGAGGTCCGCGGACTCGAGCGGGACCAAGAAGAGGGCTAATACTTGTCTCAAGGACAGGATGGGCTACTACAAGAGAATGTCCGTACGGGGATAAATAACTCCCCCTCCGCCCCCTCCAATCAAATTGTTTCCTCAAACTAACAACCCATTTGTTTTGTGGGCAATGGTTTAACTGAGTTTTAATTTTGAAAACAGACAAAATAAATTTGCTCGTTTGCTTGACATGCGGACCCCACCCCCTTATGTTTCTTCGTCTGACTAGTAGCTATTTGCACAGATCAACTCGGCGAGCCCCCTTTCTTCCGTCAGGCTGCGTTTGGTTTACTGGAATAAAATTGATAAAGAATAAAATGGACATGATTAGAATTGAGAAGGAATAGAAAATTTGTGAAAACCGAGAATTGATCCACTGCAAATATTTATAAACTTAAGCTCGAATTCTACCAGCAAGTGTACTGGGTCAGATCAAGTAATATAGTGATGAATAGAGTGTCGATCCCACAAGGATTAATTAAGTACTAAACCTATATTAGATTCTATTATTATCTAAGCAATCAAATTAAGAGAATTAACTAATTAACTACTAATCAACCTAAATCGTCACAAAGAGCAGAAAGAGAATGGTATGAAAATATATCAATTGAAAGTGGGAAAAATAGAATCCACCCTAGTTTCACTAATCAGATTGCCATCATGTTATCTAGACTGATAGCTATGTGGTTATTCAAGTGAGTTTATCAAGCCTTTAAAATTAAAGTCTTAAACCTCTAATTAATCAATCAGCTCCCGCATCTCTAATTAATAGTGGACTCTAAATTATAATCATACACCTTCCAGTGCTATGATTGTCTAATGCCCTAAATTAATTATCCCTAATGTCTTAGCGAATAACTAACTAGAAACATTGCATTAATCCCTGGATAATCTCTAATTAAACTAATTAACGCAGCTATCGCATTTAGCTAATTAGTCTAATCAAGAATTCCTAACAAACACTATATCAACTCCCGTATCAATAGTGTTTCTAACAATTATAACCAATTAAGAATTAAAATTGAAATTATAGGAATTGCAATCATGAATCATCAACACATCTATTAATCCTATAACATGGCGACAATCATCATATTAGCTACCTAGGGTTTCATCATATTCCCACAACAGAAGCTTAGAACATCATGGAATTGAAAACACAATTATAATTCCAAGGAGTCATTGCAATAGAATTCATATTCAGCAGTAAACTCAAGATATTGAATCCTAAAACAAAAACCCAACAATTCCTTTAAGGAATTGTCTCTTCCACAATTCTTCGCTTCAAATCAATTGATCCAGGTGACGGCTCCAGACAAGACCCTCTCCAAAAACTCTCTAGGTTAAAAGAATGGTGAAAGATGGCTCCCCCCCTCTAGGGTTTCCTAATCTTGTTATGAGGAGTATTTATATCCAAAACAAAAAAAAAGATTTCCGAAAGATACAGGCTGGCTCCAAATTGCGCAAAACTCCTCAATATTGCTCGTAATTCCATCTAAGTCCTCAAAGACTTACAATATCAAATTACACATAATTAAGCACCGACTTCTTATAATTTCTATAAAATTAATAATAATTTAACATGAATTGCACAATAATATATGAGTATAATATGCCCTTATCAACTTCCCCACACTTGAACTTTTGCTTGTCCTCAAGCAAAATAAATAAGACCAAGGAAAGAAATCTATCAGAGAGAGTACAAATTTTCCTATTCACTGATTTAAGCATTTGATATCTCATAATTTATGACTCGTTATTTTGTGGTACCCACTGCTCAAACCAAACTGGAAACATGTGATCAGAGTACTACAGTTGAAATTAACCAGCTAATGTAGAGAAAGCAAATTTTAATCCAAGCGTTTAGCCTAAGATTTCTATTTCAAAAGTAAATACTCAGTCCTATAAGGAAAAATACACATTTAAACTTCATAACTGTTAGCAAGCATATAATCCCTCTAATTTTCCCTCTAAGCAAGTCAACAAGGTAGTGAAAGCATATGGTATCTGCTTCGTCCCTAGGTTTTCTTCCTTTTTATTACAAGTCTTAATTCATTTTTTTGTTTTTGCATTCAATTTTTCCTTTCTGTTTCAGAAGCAAATTTTTTTTTTTCAAGTCCAATTTTTGTTTGAACTTGTGCCTTTTCGCTCTTCTCGTTATAGTGAGTTCATTGAGTCGGCACATCCCGGGCTCATCACCCAAGTGACCGGGTTTTAAAGGGACCCCTACGAACTCTTCCTCACTCTAACATTCAAGTTAGGATACTCATAACTCAATTCTTGAGTCATTGGAGTAAAGGCTATGCTTGCTTTTTTTTTTTTGAATGCTCACTAACACTTTTCAGACTTCTTTTATAGGAATCACTAAGTACAAAGCTTCTTCTACCTCTTTCACTAAATGTTAAAGTGCTATTAGAATAATTAAAAAGAGGATATACTAACTAACTTTGCTTAGAAGTAGACCTGTTTATTTTTCACTTAAGGACTTGACCGACTCTTAAACTTCAAACTCTAGGGCTAAAAACTAGGTAAATTTGATTTCTAAAGATTTGACTAATTAATTTTAACTAAGTACAAAAATCACAACAGTGGTGAGTAGGGCGCCTAAGTGAGTCAATTTTTTTCAAACAATTCCTGAACAAATGCTATCAACAGTATTCTTCGTACAATCTCTAGATTTCAATAATTAAAAAAAAATTTAAAAAAGAATTTGGCCTAACAATTTCCAGATAACTTAAGGACAATTATAATTCAAGGTGACAGGGAAGTATAACTATTTATCAACAAAGACAGGCATCAGATGTCGTGAGTAACAAATTAAATCACAGAATTCAGACATCAACACTATACTCAATTTTATACTCCATCTGTTTAGTATCTCCCTTCCCCACACTTAGATTAAACAGTGTCCTCACTGTTCCTAATGTAGCTCTAGTAAAACGAAAATAAAAATAAAGAACATAAGAGAAAAAGAGATACTAGTACTTCCCCAGTTTCGAAAAATTAAGTTGAAGCAATTGGAGTTCCAACTGGTATAGCAATAGAGAGAGTCAGCAGTTGTTATCCACCCTGGCTTCAAAAACAAAAAGAAAACAACAAAAAGAACAAAAATAGCAAATAATCCATCTTAACTAAAACAATCAAATAGCAAATATCCCAAGTCTACCCAATGAGTGGGTGCTTGATAAAGTACAAACCAACAGCAAATCAAAATAAAACAAATGAAGCAAAAGAATTGAGAGCCAACAGGGACTTTAGCTCTCAGACATGGGCTGCCTCCCATGAAGCACTTAGTTTATAGTCGCTAGTTCGACTTTTCCAGTTCTTCAATCGAATTTGCTAGATCCACCGTAGTGGCATCACCATCAATATTTTCCCCTTCAAAGTAATGCTTGAGAAGATGATCGTTTACTTTAAAAGTGTGGTCATCTTCTGACTTCAGCTCAACTGCACCATAGGGAAAAACATTAGAAATAACAAATGGTCCAGACCATCGAGATTTTAACTTACCTGGGAACAACTTCAAGCGAGAGTTGTATAATAGGACTTTCTGACCAGGCAAAACTCTCGCTTTAGGATGTTCCTATCATGCCATCGCTTGGCTCGCTCCTTGTATATCCTAGCATTTTCATATGCTTCCTCTCTCATCTCAGCCATCTGATTCAACTGGAGCAATCTCTTTTCACCTCTCCTTTGCCCAAGTATTGCTCCTACAGCATAGTCGCTAGCATCACACATCAGCTCAAACGGAAGCTCCCAATTAGGTGCAACGATCACTAGTGCAGAAGTGAGTTTCTCCTTCAATAAATTGAATGCCTGCAAACAATTGTCATTAAAAACAAAAGCAGAATCTTTTTCAAGTAAATTACAAAGAGGTCTAGAGATTTTAGAAAAGTCCTTGATAAATCTCCTGTAGAAGCCAGCATGTCCTAAGAAGCTCCTTACTCCTTTTGTTGAAGTGGGTGGTGGCAACTTCTCTATTATCTCCACTTTTGCTCGATCAACTTCAATCCCTTTCTTTGACACCTTGTGACCTAAGACTATACCCTCTCTTACCATAAAATGACATTTCTCCCAGTTCAGAAGCAGATTAGTCTCCTTACATCTTTTAAGCACACAGCCTAAATTTGTCAGACAAGATTCAAATGACTTCCCAAAAATAGAGAAATCATCCATAAATATTTCAATAAAATTCTCTAACATGTCAGAAAATATAGACATCATGCACCTCTGGAAAGTGGCAGGTGCATTACAGAGACCGAAAGGCATTCTCCTAAAGGCAAAAGTGCCATAAGGACAAGTGAATGTGGTTTTCTCCTGGTCCTCGGGTGCTATATGAATCTGATTGTAACCAGAATAACCATCTAGAAAACAATAATAATCATGCCCTGCAAGTTTTTCTAGCATCTGATCAATGAAGGGGAGGGGGAAATGGTCTTTACGGGTAGCATCATTTAGTTTCCTGTAATCTATACAAACTCTCCACCCAGTCACAGTACGAGTCGGGATTAATTCATTGACCTCATTTTTAACCACAGTCATACCACCCTTTTTAGGCACTACTTGAACAGGACTAACCCATTTACTATCTGAGATAGGATAGATAATACCTGCATCCAACAGTTTAAGCACTTCTTTCTTCACTACCTCTTTGAGAGTTGGGTTAAGTCGCCTCTGTGGTTGCACTATGGGTTTGCACTCAGCTTCCAACATTATTCTGTGAGTGCAAATCAAAGGGCTGATCCCTTTGATATCTGCAATAGTCCATCCTATTGCCTCCTTGTGCTCTCTCAGCACGCTTAGGAGCTGTTGCTCCTGATCACCTGTCAAGGAAGAAAAGATAATTATTGGCAAAGTATCATCTATTCCAAGATAGGCATATTTTAAATGGCTAGGCAATGGTTTAAGTTCTAGCACCGGGGACTGTGTCAAAGATGATACTGGTTTTGTCGCACTGGTGCCCAGCTCCTCATAGTAGCGAGCCTTGATTTCTGATACCTTCTCCACAGATTCTTCCTCATGCTCATCATCATCACTCCAATCGTCCAGATCCCTAAGGACTGATTCCATTGTATCCACACCTGCTTTCTCCTCCACAGACTCAGAGATAAGCTCATCAATAATATCAATGGTGTAACAAGATTTGCCATCATCAAATTTCTTTATGGCGTCATAAACATTAAAAGTTATTTGTTTATTTATAACTCTTAAAGTGAGCTTACCTTGTTCCACATCTATTAATGCTTTACCTGTCGCAAGGAACGGTCTGCCAAGGATCATGGGCACCTCTCTGTCCTCCTCCATCTCCAAGACTATGAAGTCGACTGGAAATATGAATTTGTCTACCTTCACCAGGACATTCTCGACAATACCCTTTGGATATTTGATACTCTTGTCAGCAAGTTGCAAGGTAATATGAGTTTTCTTGCATTCTCCAAGTCCAAGTTTCCTGAAAATAGACAGAGGCATTAAATTTATACTTGCACCTGAATCGATAAGAACGTTCTCAAAATGAAAATTCCCTATAGTACAAGGAACAGTGAAACTCCCCTGATCTCTTTGTTTGCGTGGTAAGTTAGGCAAGTCCTTTTGGAGAATCATAGAACACTCTCTTGTAAGCATCACAGGCTCACTCCCATCAAACTTCCTCTTTTTAGTGAGCAGATCCTTCATGAATCTAGCATATGAAGGCATCTGCTGGAGTGCTTCTGCAAATGGAATGTTGATTTGCAGCTTTTTAAAGACATCTAGGAATTTAGCAAATTGGGCGTCCAACTGTTGTTGCTTCAATCTTCCTGGAAAAGGGACAGGAGGAACATACGGTTTCACCCCTAGTGACTTCTGCCTTGGTTCCTCCACCTTTTGCTTACCTTTGTCTTTCTCCGGACTCTCCTCCTGAGTTTGAGCTTTTCTATTGACTGTTTCCAATTCCTTGCCACTCCTCAGCATTATAGCATTGACACCCTTGGGGTTCTCTTCAGTGTTGCTGGGTAAAGACCCTGATGGTCTATTACTCAATTGCTGAGAAATCTGACTAATCTGACCCTCTAGGTTTCGAATAGTGGCTTGTTGATTCTGTAGCATGGTGTCAGTCTTTTGCATATAGCTCAACATGAGCTCTTCCATTCTCGACTGACTTTGCTGAGGTGGAGCATTTTGAGCAGGGCCTTGCTTTTGGAATCCAGGTGGCGGTTTAAGTGCATTATTCTCATTCCTCCATGAGAAATTAGGATGATTACGCCACCCGGGATTGTAAGTGTTCGAATAAGGCCCTTGATTACTCCGTTGGAAGTTGTTAACAAAGTTCACTTGCTCTCCATTGGGTGAAGCCGAGGGATTTCCAGACATGCATTCAAGAGTCGAATGTGGTCCTGAACACAACTCACAAAAAGCAACCTGATTAGTATTAAAAGAATGTGCTGAGGTGAGTTTACTTACCTGGGTAGTGAGAGCTGAAATCTGGGTTGTCAAATTAGCAATAGTGTCCATGTCATTGACTGATGCCACTCTTGATTTACTTCTCTCATTCTGCCAATTATGTGCACTGGAGGCCATCTCTTCTATCAAAGCACTTGCTTCATCATAATTCTTACCCATTAGTGCGCCTCCTGCTACAGCATCTACTAGAGACCTCAATGTATCATCCAGGCTAAGATAGAAGACCTCAATTAGAAGATTATCTGGCAATCCGTGATGTAGGCACTTTCTGATTGCCTCCTTGAATCTCTCCCATGCCTCATAAAGTGATTCACCATTGAACTTGGTGAAGTTAGTGATTTCGTTCCTCAATCTTGCAGTCCTAGCTGGTGGGAAAAATCTCCTGAGAAACTTAGATGAAAGGTCGGCCCAGGTGGTGATGGACTCTTGTGGCAGTGAATTGAACCAGGCTCTCGCTTTATCCCTAAGTGAGAAAGGAAAAAGCTGTAATCTAATAACATCATCAGTGACATTATTCATCTTTACCGTGTTACAGTATTGGAGGAATCCTGCAATATGCTCATCAGGACTCTCGTTGGGATATCCTCCAAACTGATTTGATTGAACCATCTGGATGAGTGCTGGCTTCAGTTCAAAGTTATTAGCTGGAATAGTGGGCCTTCTGATCGCAGAACCCATAATAGTAGGTACTGCATAGTCTCGAAGTGCTCTGGCAGCACCCTGTATTTGGCGGTTGATGTCATCATCTGCCATCTCAACTACCTGCAATTCTTCCCTTCTTCTGTTCTCTCTTCTCAACCGATGCAAGGTGCGCTCTATCTCAGGATCTAATGGTAGAAGTTCAGCACTTCTACTCCTGCGCATAGAATACCTGCAAAGAGAACAAGAAATAAACACACAGTAAAGTGCGCCTAAATTAACAATAGAACTAAAGGTGGTCTAATATTAAGTTAATCCTCGGCAACGGCGCCAAAAACTTGATCCACTGCAAATATATATAAAAATAAGCTCGAATTCTACCAGCAAGTGTACTGGGTCAGATCAAGTAATATAGTGATGAATAAAGTGTCGATCCCACAAGGATTAATTAAGTACTAAACCTATATTAGATTCTATTATTATCTAAGCAATCAAATTAAGAGAATTAACTAATTAACTACTAATCAACCTAAATCGTCACAAAGAGCAGAAAGAGAATTGTATGAAAATATATCAATTGAAAGTGGGAAAAATAGAATCCACCCTAGTTTCACTAATCAGATTGCCATCATGTTATATAGACTGATGGCTATGTAGTTATTCAAGTGAGTTTATCAAGCCTTTAAAATTAAAGTCTTAAACCTCTAATTAATCAATCAGCTCCCGCATCTCTAATTAATAGTGGACTCTAAATTATAATCATACACCTTCCAGTGCTATGATTGTCTAATGCCCTAAATTAATTATCCATAATGTCTTAGCGAATAACTAACTAGAAACATTGCATTAATCCATGGATAATCTCTAATTAAACTAATTAACGCAGCTATCGCATTTAACTAATTAGTCTAATCAAGAATTCCTAACAAACACTATATCAACTCCCGTATCAATAGTGTTTCTAACAATTATAACCAATTAAGAATTAAAATTGAAATTATAGGAATTGCAATCATGAATCATCAACACATCTATTAATCCTATAACATGGCGACAATCATCATATTAGCTACCTAGGGTTTCATCATATTCCCACAACAGAAGCTTAGAACATCATGGAATTGAAAACACAATTATAATTCCAAGGAGTCATTGCAATAGAATTCATATTCAGCAGTAAACTCAAGATATTGAATCCTAAAACAAAAACCCAACAATTCCTTTAAGGAATTGTCTCTTCCACAATTCTTCGCTTCAAATCAATTGATTTAGGTGACGGCTCCAGACAAGACCCTCTCCAAAAACTCTCTAGGTTAAAAGAATGGTGAAAGATGGCTCTCCCCCCCTCTAGGGTTTCCTAATCTTGTTATGAGGAGTATTTATATCCAAAACAAAAAAAAAAAGATTTCCGAAAGATATAGGCTGGCTCCAAATTGCGCAAAACTCCTCAATATTGCTCGTAATTCCATCTAAGTCCTCAAAGACCTACAATATCAAATTACACATAATTAAGCACCGACTTCTTATAATTTCTATAAAATTAATAATAATTTAACATGAATTGCACAATAAAATATGAGTATAATATGCCCTTATCAAGAATACAATGTAAACCAGATAAAAAGACATAAATACCCCTATTTTAAAATAATATATTAAATAGAATTAAAAAAAAAGCATTGTTCATCTTTTTCAACATGAAGAAGACGAATAGTGCATGGCTCCCCCGCTGCCCAGATCATTCCCGATTCAGACAAAAAAGAATACAATAACCATCACTCATGAGCCTCCATCATCACCTTCTTCTTTGCTTTAGCTAAAACCTAACTTGAAAATCAATTGCCTGAACTTAAAATTGAAAACCTTAACTTGATAATCGACTACCCTTAACTTAAAATTAAAAGCTCGGATTTTATAAGCAGCAAGACAAACCTAATTACAACGGGTTTCTGAGGTAGAAAGCGAGGGGATCAATGTCTTCAAGTGGGGAATGATTGACGAGCAAGCTTCGAGTCTCAGACTGGAGTCGCCAAGTGGCCATGCGGAGTCGAGTCGTCGAGGCGCGGAGCTTTGAAGGAAGAATCGCAATTGGAGGAGGGCTCGAGCACTTCTCGACTTGGGTTGCTCTGGCATCATAGTCGGGAAAATAAAGAGATAGAACGATGGCATGAGATTGAAATTACTAAAGAAACATGAGGGCATTTTCGTCTTATCACACCCTTTTCCATATACATAATTGCTATTCCGGATATTCAATTGAGGCTTTCAAATTCCTTATGAAAATCGGATTGTGATGCCCATCCGGAATAAGTATTCCATTATAAGCAATACGAACGTCAGAATGCGGATTCCGTATGGAGTACATAGCCAATGGATTTGGTTTTCCTGCGAAGCCCTCAGTTGCTCGACAGAGGAGCTTTGCCGACAAACTGAAGAGACCAGGTTTATATATAAATCAATATTTTCTTTAATAAATATATATATATATATCAAAGCAAATCATCAAATACTGTCTTCTAGGCATAAGAATATGGTTGTACAATTGATATCAAAATTTTCTGCCGATTTACGAACAAACGTATACATAATATATCCGCCATCATCGGCAATTTGACAATATTACCTTACTTGAAATATGTAGTCATCGCGGCCCTACCCCCGCCGCCCCCCTCCCCCCGCCCCCCTTTCTTTCTTTCCTTCTCTTCTCGACATTCTTGCACCTGTTCGTCGCGAATCTCGCTGCGCCTGTAGCCGGCCCCCCCAGCCCTGCATCATTCTCTGGTCAGTTCGAGCAGTGGGCGATCAGAAGAACCCCAATACTCTTCTTAAGAGGCTCAGTTAGCGATTTCCCACTTTCATATCGAAGTGAAAGGTAATTTCTCCGGCAAATTTCATGTTATTCCTACGAATTGCATCATTGTCGGTGAGAGGGGTTTTTTTCACTGTTTGCCTGGACTGGGCGAACAAGAACGGTCCCTGTTTAGCGCGATTTGTGTATGCCTGATTGTTTTGTACCAGCTGCTTTGTTTTTTGGTGAATTTCTTGGGTGTACCTTCTGTTATTGTTGGTTTAAGTTTGCAGGAAGAAGATGTGTGCCTGCGGTTATACCTCTGTTAAGCTCAGTATGAGGAATTTATACTAATGGCTTGCAACTGGAACGTCTGTTAGATGCTCTGTTAACGTTCGGCCTCTTGACCTGCAACCTGTTTGATGAAATGTCTATGAGAAACTAGCTCATTGCTGAAATGCCTGCGTATGATGCTGTTCAGTGCCTTGCCTGACTGACTGCATGTGTGCCTAGTTAACCTTTATTTGCCTAACAGTCTGTTGTCCCTTTTTCTTCTCCATTTATTTTGTTCCATTTTCCATCTTGTGTTGCTGTCAGGGCAAACCTTTACCACCCTCAAAGTTCAGGGGGCAAACTGCTTTTATCTCTAATGAAATGCATACTTATGAATGAGTTCTTTGCAAAAACTATGACGCCGTGTACTGACTTATTCCTCGTCCCGAAGTTTAGCCGTATGCCTCAATTGATCCCATATGGCGATGTCGATATTTTCAGTGGAAAGCAAGGATTGAGTTGATTCATCTTGTGTCTTGTTTATGTTTGTCTTTTGAAAAACAGGGGATGAGCAAGAGGAAGAGGCCCGTCTCAACCGGGCCTTCTCAGGATCTGTCAGAGCACGAGAAGACCGTGTATGATCTTATCAGGAGCAAGAGAGACATGGGCATCCGATCCGTGGACCTGAGACGGGATACAAAGCTTTTCCCAAACCCAAACGTCGTCGATAAAGCCCTCAAGGCTCTGCTTGCCAAGAACCTGATCAAACAGGTGAAGACTGTCCAGTACAGGGGGAGTAAGCACTATATGGCGACGGAGTTCGAGCCTTCTGCCGAGGTCACCGGTGGGGCGTGGTACAACGAAGGTGTCCTTGACACTGCCTTCATAGACCTTCTCAAGGAACGCTGCCTGATCCACATTTCGAGCCTAAAGGTCGCAACCGTGGACATGATCTCTGATGCCATCAAGAGGTCGAAAATCTTCCATGCTGAGTGCTCGAGTCAGCAGATCGGGGAGATCTTGAGGACTTTGGTCCTGGACAATGAGATACTCGAGGTGAAGAGCACGGGACTGGGGGAGTTCACCTGCATTCCTATCGGTAGAGTCTGTTTTAAACTAGCCAGGAAACCTGGGAGCGCAAAGGAACCAAAAGCTTATGCCATGGCTTCAATTCCGTGCGGAGTTTGCCCACGCATCGAGTATTGTTCGCCTGACGGCATTATCAAGCCATCAACGTGCGAGTACTATAACAAATTTTTGGATTTCTAAGATAACAGCAAAATTCTTCTGGGGTAGATAGTATGGAGTTAGGAATTTGTCTCTCTTTCAGCAGAATACTATCAATGAAGCATATTCTTTGCTTTGAAAGTTGCCAATACTTTTTATAAGGTTGTATTTAGTACGATGTATCGTATCTGATACAACGAATGGAAATGGGACAGACTTAACCAGCATATCGGACCATGAAATGCAATCGGTACACAAGAACTGCCACTGGAGGTTTATTTCATAATTGAACCAAAACAACAGTCTAATGATCTAAAACTTAAAACTACACTGTTGCGTCTGATAATTCATGCAACACCGACTCCGACAAACACTAGATATAAGACACATTATCAGGACAGAAGAAACAGATACTGAGAAACCACTTAAGATTGTGGTCGACGAATCGATTAGACTCTCCCGGGACTGCTAGGCTACTGCCTCTAAAATGGACAATCTAATCCTATCTGAACAGGCTACAGCCTCTAGAATTGACAATGACTAACACTGACTAAACCGAAGATAAATGGATGAACTGCAACGACTGAACGGAATGTTCCATCAATCAACAGAACTTCCAATGGTTATTGCAATTAACGCAGGTCACATAAGTCGTCATGGGCTCATCTGCGCTCCTCGTCTGCATCTGATAGTAAGTGCACTTCCTCTGTCTGCACCGGCTGCATTTGAACTGGTCGGTTGTGGCCTTGGGAGCGGCACCGAGCTCGCACTCATACATGGCCTTCTCCTTGATCTGCTGGTTCTCCTTCTGCCTATGGTCACTCGCCATCTCCTGGGTTGTCATGGTCAAGAGCCTCTCGGGCTTGATCTGCCCAAGGAGGATCTTCCTCCTGAAGTCGGGGTTGTTCTGATCCTTGATATTGAACATGATTGAGCGGTACTTGATCTTGTGCACCCCATTCATCTTTCCCCATTTCGCAAACATCACGGACTCAACTGAGACAGCCACTCTTGCTGGGTCACATGCATTCACCTCCTCGATCATGTCTTCCTCAGCCTCGCCAGAAACCTTGGACAGCGCCTCATGGAGTTGCTCCCGGACCTTGTCCCTCATAGGATCATTGCAATTAACCAGAGGTGTCGACTTTTGAGGACTGTGATTTGGTATTGCCCTATTGAGGGCATCATCAGACTTCTCTTCAAAGTTTGCTTTCTCGACCTTATTGGAACCAGGGGTACCATTCCGCTCAATCTTTCTAGCCTTCACAGTGCCGTTCTCGGAACCCTCATTAGCCCTAAAAGGCGAGTCCTTCTCAACCTCATTGTCGTTCCCAACGTTCACGGTACCCCTACCATGCTCAGCTTCTTTTCTCTTGCATCCATTCGATTCCTCAGTAACTATCTGTTTCCATATTCGGATCACTTCAGAAGCAAAGGCTTGGATCTTCTTCCTTGGGTGTTTCGTGAGACGTCGAATCCCTTTACCAACCTGCAATTCAGATTTCCAAGATCAACCAAAGATCAAAAAATTAATAAATAAGCAACTAAGCAATCTTTAAATTCCTAAGATGGCAAGTTTCCGACACGATATACATGGTGAATTTACATAGCCGTGATCTGGAATTCCCAAATGTGGTGTGTCTCGGTCGTAACAGGCTGATACAAATGTTATATTCCACCACAAAATTCACATGAATCGCCAACTTCCTCCGACCAACCCAGTCATACGAATGCAATGGTTTTCACTCTACCGATTCCATTAAATAGAAGAGATAATCATTCATACTGATCGCCAATTAATTCCAAGTTCCCAAATGACTGTTTTAGCATCAGAAGTAAAGAACAAAACAGATCCCAACAGAGGGAGGGGGGAAGACAAAAAGAGCCGACAATGTTCAGATCAGGTCCCGTGGAAGGCCCGCTCTACAATTAATCGCTGCCTTTCTCAAGGAATCTCGCGAGCAATTGTGTCATCCAGACATATATATATGTGCGTGTCTATAGATATAATATCTGTTCAATGCTGTCAGGACATTAAAAAGAACACCAACCTAAGGGGCTAAGATTATATACCGAATCAGAAAAACAATCAGCAAGGAAGAACAGAGCAAGAACATAAAAAACAGAGCACCATAATTTCCAAGAACAGAAAGCACGGGAATTTGTTTTTCACCAAAAAAAAAAGACCGAAACTTAAGATTTTCCATGGAAAACAAAAACTGGGGGAAGCATGGAAATCTCAACAATGCGGGGGAAAAGGAGGAGAAGGGTCACCTGAGTAGAGACGAGAACTTGGGAGGTGACAGGGTAGGTCTTGAGGCGCTTCAGGGCGTCGAGGCACCGGCTCTCGTCAGCCTCACCGCCGGTGACGCGTACGGCCGCCGCGTCCGCCGCCTTACTCGCCTCCTGGAACAGCTGCACCAGCTCCTCCGCCATCGCCGCTGAATAAACTCCCCAGTTCGCTCTGCGTCACATCAAGAAAAAAAAAAACAAAAACACAGAGAAAAACTCAATCTTTCGAATGCATGGCTCAATCTCCTCCGTTTCCCTCTCCCAAAAAAAAAATCCAACTATCTCGACAGCAGACAGTGATGAATAACGTAAAGGAGGAAAAAACAATGCCGGACTTACAGAAGGGAAGGTGAGTGTGTTTCAGAAGAGACGGTAAGGTCAAAAGGTGGCGTTTTCTTGATCTGGTTGAATGGTTTGTTGGCTCTGACAGTGAGGAAGAGTCTCGGAGGAGGAAGAGGAAGAGGAAGGAGGAGAAGGAGGAGGAGGAAGAGAGAAATGTAGGGATTGAATGTCCAATATATATGAAAACTTTGAATACTTTCTTTATTTTCATGCTTTTTTTATTTTTTTATTTTACTCCTTTACTTTTAGACAATTTTCTGTTTTAGTCCTTCAGTTACTAATACCGTTAAATCTTGTTCAGTTGGAGCCACATCAGCCACCATATGTGATACTTATTCCACATCATCAATATAAAAACAAAAAGCCGATAGATTATAAATGAAAAATCAATTGACTTCTTGATTTATGGGAAAATAAAAAGGAAAAATAAAAATAAAAAGCCTTCTTGAGCTCAGAAACTCTAACCCAAAAACCAACAAGAAGTCATCTTCCTTTTTCTTCTTACGCTTCCACATGAACAGAACTCGTGTAAGGACCAAAGCGCCTACATTACATTTACGAACATCTCCTTTCAAGTTTTTTCTTGCCCATTTCCCACATTTTCATGTCTATTTTCACTAGCCATCTCTCTCTCTCCCTATAACACAACTCTGATTCAAATTAAAATGCCACAAAAATGGTTCATGTATTAATTGATTCAGAGTGCAAGTAGAAAGAAGAGAACCCAGTTTTGATATCTCCCACAAATCTATGATCCCCTAAAAGAGAAAGCTTTGTCAATGTCGTTCTCGAGATCACGGAAGCTTCACTCAATCTCCCACTTTCTTGAGTTGATCCCAATTTTTGAGTTCAACTTATGTGGCTCCCAGTGAGTTCGGAGGAAATCGAAGGGAATCTGAATCCTCAACTATGAAGAAAATTCAATGTGGAAGCTGAAGAAGAAAAGAAAAATGACTTGTTAGTTGATATTTGGGGTGAATTTTGTTTTAGTTTTTCCACAGAAAAAGAACCCAATTAATTTTCCATTTATGATTTATTGACTTTTTTTTGGTTCTTTTGTTCTTAAGTTGATGGTGTGGAATGGTTACCATTTATGGCGACATGTGGCTCCAACTTAACACAATTAAACGGCGTTAGTAATGGAAGAATTAAAATAGAGAAGTGTCCAGAGATAAAGGATGGAAATAGAAATAAAATTAGAAAGAGGACGGAAATGTGAAAGTACTAAAAATAGAGGACCAAAACTATACTTTCCTGTCCAATATATAGAGAGAAGATTTGGTGAGTTCTCTGATCGGACGGCTGGGAGAGAGGGTTACGTGTGATTCACTGGAAGTATCATATTTTACTTTTTTATTAAAAAATAAAATTTACTTTCCTAAATTATTGATTTACGAAATCATATATATTTTACTTTATTTTATTTTATAGGAAAAGGATAAAGGAACGATGATAGCATACCGTATCTCCGTCGAGGGCAGTTCTTGCAATCGGATCGTATTGTGAAGCGTAATGATATACGATATATGTACTTGATGATGTAGCAGTTCGTTTTATTCAGTAATTTAAGGTAGCCATAGGATGGAATCTTCATTCGCTTGCCAAAAAAGCTAAGATATTTATCACATTATTAAGTAACAAAATTCACTTACCAGAACAAGCCACCAAAATACACCTTATTTTCCCTAAAAGAAAATTTTCGAATATTTTCTGGTAAATGGTAATTTTATTTCATTAAAAGAGTTCTTTTTTTTCCCCTCTTTATTTTTGGGTGAAATAAAAGTAAAAGAGTTCATGCTGGGAACTGGTCCACAGGATCTCAAGAGAGACTGCTTCAAGCGCAGAAATAGGCGCGTGCTCTTCGATCGCTCCTCCCGGAGAAACTGCCGAGCCCACATCCTCGTCCGACAGCATGTACGAGAATGGGCCGCACAGGCCCAATATCAAGCTGGGCTTCTCTCCTGCAATTCTTTATATTAATTTTGATTCACTCCTTATTGTTTTCCTAAAGTCTCAAATTGGCCCCTGTAATTTTTGTTGCATCAAGGTGCACTCAGATCATGGTGCGCGTGTTTCTCTCATCCGTAAGTCGGAAATTGCGATACAAAAAACAGTCAGCATGCATGTCACTCGACATGGGGCCCGAGATCATACGGAAGATGCAAGGGAAAGAGCAGAATGGGAAGATAAAAGAGTGTTCAGTGTGTCAAATTAGAACTCAAAGTTGAGCACAGAGCAGCCTTCACAGTACAAGCACGGAATTCAACTCATAACCCTCGACCGATGACAAAAGCCCCACCAAAAGGCAGGAAGTTCATTATTCAAAACAGACTTTGTTCATGAAGATATCAATCAGAAATCCGAACCAAATCAAAGATTCCACCAGGACTCCTTCACCTCCAACATTTATTTCTCTTCCGGCTCTGATTTCTCCAAGAAAGTCTTTTTCAACCAATCGAAGGGCTGCCAACAAACAAAAAGCTAAATGTAAGGTTTAAGGCCGAATTTACTCCAATCTAACTATAGTCTCGACGAAGCATACCACATATTTCAAACAAGTACTAGATGGAATCAGCACGTACAAGACAAACGCATACCACAGGACAACACCCTGAAGGCCTATCCAATTGATTGAATTTAGACACGAGCACGGAAGACAATTCAGGCAACATTTTCAAGACGACTAATTTTTTTGAGGCGTTGATTCATGAGTTTTAACTCGACAATTGAAAATCCCAACCAAAGACAAGTTCTACCAAGGTTGTAATCTCAGGAAGAAGATTCACTTTTTCCACGTAAATGATTCCTCAGAAAACCGAATCCATCTGATTGAATTCAGACATCGGCATAGTCTCTTCATCATTCACAAGTTTTGCGGAACAAAGATCAATCACTGATGCTAATAAGAATTCTGTCATACACCATTTGTACTGCTGATAGATTTTCTTTAACATAGAACAGTGTCTGACACTTCTAGATGACTAGATCACCCTGCACTACATCGAACATCACCGGCCGTCCGGTGAAAAGGGTGCATATTTTTGCAATAAATCAGAAGGATAATTAACAATCTACACCGGGGTTCCAAAACTTCAATCACATGACGAGTCAGAAAGGAAGAATCTCCGCTGTTTGATAATAGCCCCCACAAGCCAAACTACAATCAGAAGCTCAAATCCGGAAACTGGCAGCTAAAGATTGCCAAAATCTTAAGATGAAATAGTAGCAAAAATCAACCTAAACTCGACTAATCCGTCAAATCGAGAGCAATTGAAGATTCAAACGCGACAAAAGCTAGCAAATACCAGACAAAATCCAACAAAACACCGACCGGGGAGCGTTTATGAGACTGAAGTGATCTGAAATGCACCTGAACGAGATAGATAGCGCCGCTGAGCACGGCGACGCCCCACATGGCTGCGGCCTGGACGTCCGTCGACTGGGGGCGGAGCCGCGGCTTGAGGAACTTGAAGAGACCCGATCCGCCGCTCGATGCTACAGCAGCCATTGCTTCTTCCCCGCCACTCCGCAAGACCGAAACCCTAATACGATGAACAGAGCTCTTCCCGTTGCGAAGCTCAAAGAATCTTTCTTCGTTCTCTTCGTCTTCTCTCCCTGCGCCTCCATCTTTCGATCGGCGTCAATGTACCGGAGAAAATCTTTTCCTGCGGCCGTTACTACGGTAAGCTGTTTCCAGCACGATTTGATTGGTGGGATGAGGTGGCCGTGGACCTGTCGGACTTCGTGGTCGGGCTGTCTCTCGAATCTGGGCTTTGCTCTCGGCCCACTTTAAAGGCCCACTAAGAGCGATATTATCAAGGTGGGCCAGTTCCATATATACATCCTCCTCAACTTACTCATTGGAAGGAAAAAGATAAAAATGAAAAGGTCCATTATAGCAAAAGGATAATAGATGGAGGGGTTCCGCAAAAAGCTCTTCTCGCCATTACTGTGGCTCGGAATGCCTGTCGGTATCATCTTTAAACTTTCGTATTCGTATTTTCTAGAACGCATACGATCACATCAGATGAGAGATTCTCCGTAAACGTATTCTTGTTGTTGAATGTGCAGGCAGCGTTTGCACAAATTATGGTTGTGTTTTTTCTTCTCTTCTAAGTTTTAGGGATATATGGAAAGTGAAGCAAGTGGGGGCAGGATGGAAAAGTATAGTGTGAAATTTAGAAAGTAAAGGGATATCTTGTCCCCCTTTTTCATATTCTCTCTGCAAGGAAATAAACCTTTCAAATATTACATGGAAAAAGAAAAGCCATTAATTAATGTTGCGGGGGCCGCTTTGCACAGTGCTCATTTGCAATCGGGCAATCTAGATGAATTCAAAAATGTTCTCTCTCTTGATGAAAAAGGGTAGACTTATTGATGGGTAGAAAAGAGGGATAGATACAAGCATGCAATGATTGGTTTGAAATTTAGGTGGCACTAGTTATCTAAGAGACTAATGCTGCATTTGGTTGTGGGGTTCAACTTTATTTTACTTTATTTTTTTCAATTTAATAATATAATTATTATTTTTTTATTTTTTAATATAAAATAAATTTTCTCACATAATTTTTTTAACTATTATTCAATTTAATTTTTAATATAAAATTATCTCGACTATTTAATATTTTTTCAACAATTCAACAGCACAATCATTATTTTTTTATCTTATTCTTCAATTTAATCATTATAATTCCACTTAAATATATATATTAAACTTCATATTTATTTATTTTTAAATGATTCTTCTAATACTTTTCTGTAAAAAAAATATTGAATTTCCAATTGTTTCGTATTGCATGTGAAATACATAAGAACAAAAGGAAAAAAAAGCATTATTATATATATATATATCACATACTCCAATTTCATATCTAATATATATATACACATATATATTATGCAGATTGCATTAAAATAAAACTTCAAATAAATTACTTGCACCAAAATAAACCTTCACAATATCACAGAATTAATAATTAAGAAACCTAAATCATTTAAGATAAAAAATAAATAAAACCTTTCCAAACAAATGGATGATGTGCCCTCAAATATCCAACTTAATGTCAACAATTAACTTATTATTAATACGTAAAGAAAAACAAAAGATTCCCATGACAACTTTGTCTTTAATGGCATAATAATATGGAAAAAGCAACAGTACTAGTGCAGCTTAGATCTTTTTATAGATTTCTTATTGCACAATAATGGCATGGCAGTATGGTGAAGAAAGTTTTTATAACAAAGTGTTTTTTTCGATTGGGCATGTTAGCCTACCCAAAAAAAAAAAAGGATGTTTGGCAAAGAACTGGCCCCATCTAGGCCATTGGAAGCTCAAACTAACCTCATCATGACAAAGGCAGTCCAGCCTCCGCGAGCCTCGCCGTGGCCAGGTTCAACCTTTCTGCAGCACGTTAGGAGTCGTGAAGCGAATCAGCCAAGGGTTAGGACATGCTCAAATCCTTAAGAATTAAGATTGCTGGAACTTCTGTGAGTTTCGAAATTTGGAGAGTCAATTCATGGAATTTGATATAGCTTGATGAAGTGTAAAATTGGCTATTGGATTTGAAAGGCGGGGGGTCTCCTATCCCTAGATGATTTTGGCATTTTTTTAGCTGGATCATAAGGTGTTTATAGTTTATTAGTTGAAATAAATTCCGCGCAACATTTAAACTCTTTTCATTATCAATACTTTGTTCATTGTCTCTCACATATAAAATCCAGCATAGTTCGTTCGATATTTAATTATCTTGATCATAAAATAGTTTTAGCTAGTATGCCGGACTCTCGCACCCCACAGGATATCCGCCCACTCTCGAAATTTTGTCAACGCGCCACATTTCGCGATTATCTTAGCTTAGTTATAAACTTACAGTGGGCATCAAGATGAGATGGAAAAATTCACATCACCAACCATGTCACCTCCCTACGTCACCAATGCTTTGTAAGCAAAACGAGATTGGAGGAAGGATAGTTCTTCCCCCTTTCTTTTTTTGCGATCTTTTTATTAATTTATTATTATTATTTCATCCATCGTCATCATCATCATCCTCGTCGTCCTCTTCTGGTCTTTCAAATCACTCCACATTTCCTCACATCTTCCTCTGCTTTGCTTCCCTGCTTCTCCATCTCCTTTCGATATATATAAAGCCTCATCCCCCCCCCCCCCCCCCCCCCCCCCCCCCCCCCCCCCTTCCCCACCTTTCTTTTCTGCATCACTCAGCCAAACAGGGCTACTTCCAACCAAAACACGAGATGGGTTCCGTTGGGATCATGTGCCCCGATGACAGCAAGAAGGAGAAGCTGATCAGGGAGCTGACGGAAGGTCAGGACTCTGCCCTGAAGCTTTTTACCTTGTTCCGGAAACCCGTCAGTGAGGACGGGTTGTCCGACCTGGCGGGTGAGCTCTTGGTGAAGATCTTGGGATGCTTCGACCAGGGACTCTGCCTGGTCGGCTGCTCGGACCGGGTTGGGGAGAATGTCCTGAACAGTTGTGTTCTTGAGCATCATCAGGATTCGGCCTTTAGCCCCGATAACGTCATGGAGGAGTCCGAGGACTCGAGCGGGACCAAGAAGAGGGCTAATGCTTGTCTCAAGGACAGAAGGGGCTGCTACAAGAGAAGGTCCGTACGAGGATAAATTTTTTTCTTTTCCATCAAATTGTTTCCTCAAACTTTCAGTTTCTTAACATGATCTGACTGTTAAATCAGTTAGGTGGGCAGTGCAGCTTTGTCTGTCTTTTCACCTAATAACAGCAAATATTGAGATTGTGGAATCTGACACAATTCAGATTCTGTGTTGATTTCAGGAAGTCTTCTCAGACATGGATAACTGTCAAGCCCACCATGGAAGATGGTCAGGCATGGAGGAAATATGGGCAGAAGGTCATCCTCAACGCCAAGTACCCAAGGTTCGTATACGATTCGGTGCGGAGATCGAGCAAAATTCAGTATTAGTAATCTTAGCATTGTCCCTCGATCATATCCAATTTGCTCTGTATCTTGATCTCATTTGAGATTTTTTTTTTTTTTTTTGGTCAGGAGCTACTTTAGGTGTACGCACAAATACGACCAGGACTGCAAGGCCGCGAAGCAAGTGCAGATGATGGAGGACAACCCGGGGATGTACCAGACCACGTACATCGGGACCCACACTTGCAACAGAGACCAGATCAAACCCCCGCAGTTGATCGTCCCGGACTACTCCCAGCCCGGATCCAGCAGCTTCAACATCGTCTTCCCGGAGCACATCAAGACGGAGGAAAAGGACCAGGTCGACACAAAGAGCGACCTCACGGTCGACAACGTCTCCTTCTCATCCCTCCAGGACAACACGTCGTCGTTCCTGCAGACCGATCACCTGATGGCCGGCTTCGAGTTCTCTTCCTCCCATCAAGAGGACATAGCGAGGATGTACCGGCTGGGCGTGGAGGACGATGGGGCCCACTCGGAGATGGAGCTCTTAGTCAGGGGGGGATTTCATGGTGATTTCCATTTCGACGATAAAGAATTTTCGTAGTGGGCGGAAGAAGGTTAATAGTAAAGACTAGGCCAAAGTTTTGTCCATAGTATCTGTCCAGCAGTCAAATTTGGATATTTTCTTAGCTAGAGGGATTAGCATATAACTATATTAACCGACAAAAATAAATCTTTGTATGTAATAATATGCCCCATCCGATGGTTCTGACCTTAAACATCAGATGCAGAGGAGATTATTATTGGCAGAAAAGGTTTTGTGATGTGATTTCTAATCAATAATGTTTTGAGTTATACGACAGACGTTATAACATAGGCAACTCAGAATGTTTTGATTACGAGTAAGGAAATGTGTCCCTGGATTATGGGGTGAGTATATTGGGCTGAAACATGTTTGGGATATTGGGCATAGGAAGATTATCTTAGAGGGAGATTCCGAGACCGGGTGCAAGCTCCAACGGATACCGGGGGTGCTCCTCAAATTGCCTGCCTCGTTAATAGGCTTTCTGAAGGCAGAGCTAGCTTATTGAGATTGGTCACAATTTCTGGGAGAACAATGCTTGCGCTGATTAGATGGCGCGATTGACAACTCAATTGCCACTGGGCTCACTTCTTCTCTAATCATTCGGCCAACGTCACTTGGTTACTCTTTGGTGATACAATTGGAGCTTTTTTACCCCGTTTTTATTTGATGTAAATTTTTCCTCTTATGTTCTCCTTCTTCTAGGTTCGAGTGTGGAACTCGTGTTAGTTTGGTTTTTCTCCTCTCACCTGAGCACTGAAGAAGATGTTCAGCTGTGGTCAGTTATAGAATACGGATGTTTAAGGGCACGTGGCACGTGATGAACCACATGTTACCATGTGAAGGCGGATGTTAAGAGTTAAAAATAAGTTAAGTTTCACATTAAAAATGTAAGTGGAATTTTACAAGTTTCTAAAAAATTTAATACCACAACCAATCAGCTCGAGTTTTTGATTGAAGATGGGTCTAATAACTTATAGGTTCGGTGAATATTTTACGCCTCTTGCTCCGATTTCCTTACTCAAAAATAATATCTTTGATATGAAAAGCAAACAGTGGATACAATTAGTGAATGTTGACTGCACCAATCTTTCTGTATTTAAATCAAATGAGAGTTTTTTATTTTGAGAGATTCAGGGTCAGGGAAGGCAGAGTCCCACCGGCTCTATAGCCGTTAAATTTTCCGCAACATCTGGGGGCCCCTGCCCAGTACCTTAAAAAAAACAAAACGAATAAGAAGGGGTTTTGGTTCCTCACAAATCCACTTCGGAATTTTAAAAAAAAGGAATAAATTATCCGATTTTATATGTTTATTTATCGTAGATGAATTCAATTCTCTTAACCTTGATCGGGGGATTTGAACTCCGCTAATAAGAGGACTCGCCATTCCTCTCGCTAATCTAGGCAATCAAAAATTGATTCCTCAAAATTAAAGAGAGTGTAGCGCGATGACACACACTTTCATCTGATATCTAAAAAATTTCAAATCCGATACTTATTATAAATTACTCATTGAAATTTCTATTTCATTGCATTAAACTCATAGATCTCTATTATAAAAATTGATTTTCGATGAAACAAATCAAGATTGCGTCGAAGTTTTTTTTTGTTATATTTTTATTTTTTGTCATCCGCCTCCACTAACCAACTCATATACATTAAAGTTGTTAATACTTTCCCAAAGAGGGAAAAGAATTTCTACAAAGAGGAGAGAAAGTTGTCAATATTTTCCCAAAAAATGAAAGATGAAGGAAGCTCAGAAAATATATATCGAAAGTTCAACTCATTTAAAATAATATGAAATCATTTAGTAAGTTATTCCATTTTTTAATTTTTTTACAAATAACATTCCTTGTAAGTTTTCATTTCATAAATTTTGTTCAAATTTTATACATACGCTACGTTAATAATATTTTTAACTAGAATGATGTTTGTTAATTTAAATTTTTGGAGTGGATTTTCTTTTGTAGGATTTCAGATTGGATTTTGATCTCATTGTTAATGAAATAAACAGACAAATTAAATTTAATTTTGATTCCTTATTAAGTAAAAAAATGAATATATGTCATTCTATTTCCAGTGACATCCCTCTCCATCTTAATCATTTCGATTCCGTTTCTAGAACGTGTGCCAGTGTGAAAGCCAGGTGAATAGAGAGAGACAGCGATTTTAATGTAAAGAGTCATATTTTCCATATTCTGACAAAATTAATAACATTGAATGGAGTTTGTTAACTCGTTGACTTAATGTGAACAAGAAAATCTTAAATGATAATTCTCAACAATGACACAATAATAAAATATCAATAAATTTTTTCATTGTATAAATTCATGATTCACTACGTGGAAATATATGGTTACAAAGAATTTCTCAATTGAAGGCACAGGCAGAACATTTTTAAATTTTACTTTCTGAATACACATATATAGTGGTTTTAAGCTCTTTTAATTCTATCACGTGAAAGCATATATAATGACATGTGTGACATGAATATGTTTAATTAGCAACTAGACGTGTGATATGCTCCACATAAGGTTAATACAATAAGCTGATGATGGCCCAAAAATGGCACACCATTGATTCCTCCCACTTTCATGATACTTCACCATATTACAATTTGCTCGAGGAGACATACAATGAACTTGATGTTTTAATTAAAGAAAAGCAAAAGAAAAAGAGTCAGCCTTTCCAATGGGGATAATGGGATGTGAAGGGAAAGGCTATGAGAGCAACAGCGAATGTGTAAGGGATGACAAGAGTGGATTCTTGAATATGATATGAGAATGGCATTATTCCTAATCCCAATTAATTAATTAACTCAAATATGTAATTAATGCAAGCAAACAAAGAAAATATTTGATTAGTAATAGCTATCCTTTTCTTATAAATTATTTCGTTATTTTTTACGATTACATGGGTGATCGCAGATTTAGTATAATAAAATTGAAAATCTATTAAAAGGATACAAGATAATAGCATCACGACAATCAGATCTTAATGCTGCGTTTGGTTTCAAAGTAAGATTTTAAAATTAAATTTTGATTTTAAAAAATAGTGGTATAAATGGGATCCACCCTTTGACTTTGTATGAATTATTTTGTTTTGTTATGAATAAAATTAGGTTAAAGTTATAATTTTAAAATCATATTTACAAACCAAACAAGCCATTATACTTCTAAATTGTTATAAGACAAGAACTTGTGTGATTATAATTCACCCCCTCTCTCAATTATTTCGTGAATTTAACTATAATATGAATGTATCTGTATGCATAACGGAGTGACGAATATAGCCTTCATATGAAGGCGATCATTCAAAAGAAGAGGCCTCTTTTATACAGTTCAAAACCTGTTCTTTCCTTTTCCGCTAGCTATTAATATTTTTATCGGTCCTTTTCAAGAAACTGACAAGACAAGGAGATGGATATTGGATTGGTTAAAAATCCTTGTAATTTATAACTTTAGAAGCAATTTTTGTGGGGTTACCTATATTCCTACGAGCAATTGAGTTCACATTTGTTAGGTGGAAGATAGTAAATGTCTAATAAAATTCCAAACTCTTCAATTTGATTTACAAAAATGAAAGAGAGGAATGAAACTCAAATCATCATGTAAGAATTTCATGATGTTGTATCAAGCCATTCCATCCTAATTTTCTCGTGTCCACCCTTACACCTGAATCATCAGTCGGCCCTCATTTTCTCTAGTCATATTACGTACGTGTGGAGCAGTTCGCCAATGCTATGGCTGCACTAATTGCTACAAATCTTCGCGCAGCACTATCATAGGAGGAACATGAGAGTCCACTTTCAGACAGGAAGAGGTCCCGACTTTCTTGACTAGTTGTGACGACAAACGCATCTTTGGAGGATTGGTGAGACACATTCAACATGACAAATCACTCTTTCCCCTTATATGGGGCAATTGCATTGTTTTCTTTTGGAAGAACTAGGGGACAAAACCAAAGATAAATTAAAGATATGTAAAGGCGAAAGAGATAACAACTCATGTAACGCCTCCTGATAGATGATGACTAAAATCATTAGGGCAGATATCAAGAATATGAACACCCAAAAAAAATTAAAAATTAAAAGACCACGTAATGAGTCAGTACGTGCAATAATTGCCTTCCCAAAACACATGCTTCACCTCCGTTTTGCTGGCCCGATCAAGACAAGCTTGTATATTAGAAACTAAGCCCCGGAGTATAGCTGCAAATTAAAACAGCCCCAACTCCACGTTCAAGTTATTCCGCACAACCCTCAGCCACAGTATTCTTTTTTTTTTTTTTTTCATTACAAAGCAGGTCCATAAATATAATGTATCAATATTCTTAAATTAAATTGTGTCTTTGCAGAATCCTCTTCAGATTTATCGTTTGGTAGCTCTGCGTGTGGGCCCCACTGTCCTTGCTGGGCAAAAGTTTCCTCTGCCTCGTGCTTTGGCCCGTTCACACACAGGTACGCACACTCACTCTTTTATTATCCTTTTCTTTGATTTTTTTTTCTTATTTTTTCTGGTCGATATTTTTCTCTTATTAATTAATTGATGGTTAACTATTACCCATTCTTTATTTTTTTTAATAAGGTAATTAATATCCATTCTCTACTTTTAGAGTTTAGAGGACTTGTTTCTTGTCCGAGGACCAAACCGTGTTATGGAAAGACATGAAAAGAGAATTATAGAAGTGATTGGGACGATGGGATCACTAATTAATATAGGTAAATTTTATTACGAAAATATAAGTGGATAATTAATGAGTACACCGGCCATCATTTTTCAATATTTCTTGGAACGTGCAAGAGAAATTCATCAACCAACGCTTTCAGATTTGAAAGGACAGCAGTTGTCCGAATACCTAATTTCTTCAACTTTGTTTGAGCCATTCATGATCCTTATATATTAAGTTCTCCAAACTTCAATGCAGCTGTCACATTATGAAGTTCTTGGCCGGCACGCGGTCGTGGTACTGTCGTGTATAGTTACATGTTATATGTGTAATTTAGTAAGTACATCCATCATAGGTGGTGAGCGTGCTAGAAATTTGTGGATACAGCGGCCTTTGTCGTGCCACCGTATCTTTCACTAGCAACAGTTACAGTCTATTAGCAGGGTGGTTATGACATATATATGATTATGATCTTAACGTACAGAACAAACAGAATATAAATCTAGGAAAATAATATTACAAGAAAATTAAAGTGCCAAGGGTCAATGTTTTCTACGCACCTTATATAATAAGCAAACAATGTGAGACGGATGCAGCATCCATGTCGTCGTTGTATCTGCCTTACACTGCCAAATTCACGTACATATATATATATATATACACGTATGTGCGTTTAGTTACTCATATTTAGGGCCCATGTCTCTCAATATCATTGACACGTTTGGTTACTTTAGTCCTCTTCTCGACTTACCATGTGCTAGCTATGAGCTGGGGAGGGCTCTTCCTGTGAATGGGCGCTTTTCAGCTGTGTATAGTGACTTAGGGTTTGAAACTTTCTTCCCTGAGAAGAATTCATTACTAGGGTTTCCAGAAGAATTGAAAATTTCAATCCTTAAACCGACCAGGTCCAAGTCCAACCGTCCAATATTCAACAGAATCCGACATTCTAAATTGAGAAATTCTAATATGTTGCTAACTTATCGTAAACTAATTGTCATATCATATTGCGTCGGTCGAATTATGTACATAGCTCGGTAACGGAAGCAAGCTTAGCAAGTTTAGTTGTGATCTCCTCTTTGCTCTGCAATTTGTTTTCTCTGCACTTCTATATTCTTTGTGCAATTTTCTTCTTCGGCGACTCTCATTTTTAGCCTTTTTCTTAATCTCTTGATCATTACTGAATATACTGATCCAATGAAATTTTACGACTTATCAATCAGTAAAAGAAAAAAAAAGAAAATCCATATATATAAGTAAAATTGTATCATATTGTAATAAATGCTCTCTCATTAATATAAAAAATTATTTATATTAAAAATTAAGAGAATTGGTTTAATCAAATCAAGCCCAATTATGGAAACCCAATATCTTCTTGGCTTATTAAGAAAGGCCCGATTTAAAAGTTAATTGACAATAAAGTATACTAACTATTAATTATTTAATTAGATATTAACCTAATTTATATTATTATAAGGGTGAAATTATTGAAATATATGAAATTATGGTAATATAAAAAATAAAAAAAATGAATATTGTCATCAAATTTTGTATTTAATAAATATGCAACTAGTTTTATAGAACATCTATAAAAATATGTATATTGTACAATTATTAAATAAATATATAATTGAAATCATTAGTTGAAAAGTATTTGTAGAACCATTAAAAATTGGTCTAGTTTTATTAAATGATTATAGAATGAAATTTCAAAATAACTTCAAGTATATTTTCTTATTAGGGTAAAATTACGGTAATATAAGAAATAAAAATTGTATATTTGAAATATGAATGTCATCAAATTTTGTATTTAAAAAGTATGTGACCAATTTTGTTTGAATATCTATAAAAATATGCATATTATACGTTGATAGATTAGATAAATATATAATGCATTGAGACCATCAGTTGAAAAATATTTATCAGACCATTCACAATTAGTCTACTATTATTAATTGATTATCGAATGAAACTTCAAACTAATTTTCAACATATTTTTTTTGTGTTAAAGAGAAAATATGTGTTTCAAAAATCAAAATAATTGTTTTAAGAAAGGATATATATATATATATATGTTTTAACAATGAACATATATATAAATAAAACACCAAATGATATAAACACTACAAAAAAAATTGATGATATATAGAATTTCTAAAATTATCATGATCTTATAAAAGAACAAATTTATAACAATGCTAGCAACTAATAAAAAATAAATATAAAATATAAAGATAAGGATGTTATAAAGGATGTTTTAAAAATACAGATTTATATTCTATTTACAAAAATTGATATATGTGATAACTTTATAGAAACGATTAATTTAAAAATATCATGCATATTAATTGAATAGAATTTAATATTTTAATAAGTTTTATTAAAAAATATTGGAGATTATTATTTATATTAAAAATAAAATTTGAAAATTATTATTACTTTGTATCAAGATAATTCATGTTTAAAAATATAAATAATTACTATAAAAATGATATGTAGAGATAAATGAACATGAACCCGTGCAACGCACCGGACAAAAGAACTAGTATAAAGTGAGAAGTGAGATTTCTTAATGATATTACATTATGATAATTGCATTAACGTTTAAGTACAAAAGATGTATAAAAAAAAGAGATCTTATTCCAATCGATCACAAAACGGAAATATCATACATATAACAATCCTCATCTAAATATACCGCCTTGCTTTTACCTTCATTAATATTATAAATTAACTACTTCTGTTGAGATTACTAATCAGTCAATTAATTGATTAATTAAACAATTTATGTAATAGTCCCTTCAATTTGAATGAGTTCCGAAATAATTAGTGACTGATCGATATATGTCAATTAGTCCTTCTTGTCCCCAGCCTCCCAACTTTGACGGCGTTGATCATGATCATCTCTGTGGTCAATCGAGGAGAAGATCGTATCCATGCTATTCGAGCTGCTGCCGCTGGAGTTGAACATCACATCTGCCATGACCGCCACCAGCGGATACTGGTCCTCTCTGGGGGCGGCAGGGGCCGAAGACGGGCCTGCACCGCTGCCTAGACTGAAGTCCATCGAGAGCCATTGGCTGTGCGTACCCGAGGGCTGCCCCAGGGAGGGTTGAGGCAATGGCAGCGGTTGGCTGATGACCATACCGAGTGTTGATGGTTGTGGTGGTGAGATCGAGGGAGCGGTCAAGGACATGTGGCAGGTGTGGTTCCCGCGGTAGGTCACTTGGAAAGTGTGGGGGTCGGAGTCAAGTCGCTGGACCTGCTTCTTCGCGGGGCAGTGGTAGAGCTTCTGATGGGTACACCTGTAGTAACTCCTGGACAACTCATATTCGAGAAAATATTAGACGGTTATCGCTCATTTAGGATATTTGTGACGGGACAAAATTAGAAACATGCATTGAGATAGCGAGACATAAGACGGGAATTGTAGGATTTTACCTTGGATATAAGGAACCGAGGATTTCTTTCTGACCGTACTTTTTCCAGGTGAATCCATCTTCCGGTGGAATCTCCGTATTCCCGAATCGTGGTGCCTCCACAGTTACTGTTCTCCTGCTAGGATCATCCTGCCTGTACAAATGCCGTGCCATTGCTTTCGCCGTTACGTGTCAAAGTACATATAATTATGTGGATATCCATTTTTGGGTCCCAACGACTAGCACGATATCTAAGTACCATTCGACGATGACTCGTATAGTGGTTCTCGTGACTTATGGAAACTACATGTTCCTGGATGAAGCAATTTGTGGCCTTTGGGCCCTCCAACATTATTTTATGTCTACAAATTTTCCTTTTTCAGAAGCAATTTTTCTCTTCTAATTTTTTTTTAAAAGTATTGGTAATTGGGAGATGTTTAATTAACTATCAATAATAAATGACAGTCGCGATCATCGTTTGTTCCCCTTTTTGTTCGTTGTGGGTGTCACAATTATCTTCACTCACACGGACTAGCCACGGCATAGAACACTAGTACTGAACTCACATAATATACTTGCTAACAAATATGTAATTATTTGTTTAATCAATAAAAAATATACATTTATTTTCTACTTTTGATTCCATCTTTAGTAAATTTACCCCGATAATAAGAGTCAAAAAGTGAGGTCATATTAGGTTTTAAGGGGAAGATTTCTTAGTCTTGTAATCATCATCAATCCTATCAAATTCATAGGAAACCTGAAAGCACCTGCTTGAAAGTTTCCAAGAATAAGCTAGAAACACTGTTATTTTCAACATTGATGTTTAAACGGATTAAGAAAGGCACTTTCTCCTGCTCTCTAAGATGGACATTTTTTTTCGCTAGTTTTTTTTCATTACAAATGAGACTTAAGGGTTTATAATGAAATAAATAAGAAATGAGAAATATAAACACGAGAGAAATTACACAAATAAGAATCGAACTCATGATCTATTTAGTCTTAGCTTGAGGACATTGTACTGTACCAAATCCTCTTTATCTTTTTGAGTTTTTTTTTCCTACTACACTATCTGATATCCGAAAGTCTAAATGACCTTAACTAATTCAAGTTCAAGCCAGATTGGCCTACTAAATGATGAAGCTCTTCCTATGAATTTTTGTCCTTTTTTATATAAATTTAAATTCCTCTGATGCACAGCTGGCGTGCATTTCATTAATTGGCCGGCAATTGCAATTCTATTGTAGAATGGCGACAGCACCATAGTTTCATGTAGAGAGAAAGGAAAAGGGGAAGATGTGTATTGTGTTGCTGATTTCATGTAAATTAGACATCTTTAATGGCTGGAAGAACATAGGAAATCTGTTATGAATTTGGCCAAGGTGTTCGTGTCCGTGTGGAACCAATATTGTAAGATGAGTCTTGCAAAACTGTATTGGCATTTGATAGTTCAAATTATCGGGCCAGTCTCTCCAATATACAGTCACTAATAACTTTTTTAGCCCATATTTATTGTGGTTCCCACTCAATTTTTTATATGCATGTTATTTTTGGAGTTTTTTTTAGTGAATGTATGTTTATGTTTTTAAGTAAAAGAGTGACTGTATCATACTTATATGTTTATATCTTATAGTATATATGGAGTACTTACAATGGAAGTCCTGTGAATATCCTTAAATATGCTAAAAAGTGAATTTGAGTTTTAAATGAAACAATTTGGCTATCTCAGTTTTAAAACGTTGTAATCCGTTATACACATTTGATTTAGTCCAAACAGGTCAATTTCCATTATTTATTACTTCCATCCCCTGATTAAAGGACATAACGGATAATGATTGGTTTGGTGTATCATCGACCTAATGTGTATATATATATATATATATATATATTCCTGATTACAAAAAAAAAATTCATGAGTCTAATATAAGAGATATGACCATTTGAGATTTTCCCCACCACAACAATTGAGTCTCGTATATGAGTCTAGTATAAGAGGTATAAGGAAATTGAAAACCTATCTAACTAACTATAATAAAGGGACACCCCTAGTTCTACCACAACAATTAAATTGGAAATCTTTTGATTATATCATGTGAGAGCGTGTGTTTCTGCATTACACCCCATATTTCATCATGGACAGTTTTAATAATAGTACTAAGGTAGCCAAACTTATTCATTTGGGACTTAAATTCAAATTTTAGCATACTAAATAGGATTTCTGCCATAGTTATCTCCGAAAAGCAAATATATATGACATATCTTACCCAATAATATAAGAATTGTCGAAAAATTCTTTTCCAAGTATTACTATTTTTTTTATCAACATGATCTAGTCTAGTTTATAAAAAGAAAAATTGGGCATGTAGATTTATGTGTATACATGAAAACGGTGCATATTTTGAAGATATGTTGTACCGATCTCTCACCTTCTCCGGGGCCTTTGTGCAGAGGAGGAAGGAGAAGCTCTGCCTCCTGCCGGATCAGAACCCTCCCTGGCCCCAAACTGTCCGCCCGCAGCAGGAACACCAGCCTCAGCACCACTGCTGCCAGACACGGGAGTTTCTGCCATCGACCGGGCTCCGCCACTGTTGTCAGCGGCACCCGGGTTGTAGTACTGCTGTGGCAGCTGTTGTTGCTGTTGCTGAAGCAGCATCATGGTTGCTTGGGTGAAGCTTGTGACGTTCTCCTGCATCTGACGTTGATGATCAGACGCATTACCGATCCGCACCAGAACACCGTTGAAGGCACTCACGATCTGTTGACAGGAGTCGGTGACCAAGTCGAGCCTGTCACCCCAGTTGGGAAGGTTGGACTCAAGCTCCCGGGCCAACTGGCAGCCCTGGCGGAGTAAAGGAACAATCCCGTTGTCCATTAGAAGGACGAATCTTTGTAATTAATATGTGTAGGAACTACAGTTCGTTCGTTTTCTCCTAAGTATAATTTAGGTGATGTCTTGTGGTTTCTTGAAATTCAAACTGCGGAGAGAGTATTTAAAATGGAGGGGACGTCTGCGATTGAAATGGCGGGGAAGGCTTGGTGTGAAGTTATGTGGAAATTGTTCAAAAGCAAACATATGTGTATATGTGTCTTGTGGGGTGTTTTTTGAACACGGTACAATGACTTAGTCCATGCGGACTACTTGGAAATTCAAACCTTTCTTTGAGCAAAAAATTAAAATGATTTTTTTTTGAGTCTACGACCATAAATTGAAATTAGACCCCAATGGAATACTTGGACCCCGTTGTAGAATTTTCCAAGGGTTTGAAGGTATGACCCTTATAATTAACGGGGAGAAATTAATATTTCAATTTTTTGGCTAGAAATTAATATCTCATTCTATTTATTGATTATATTGGATGATGACTGGTTCAAGTAGGGTTTATAATAATAATAATAATAATGATAGTAGTAGTAGTAGTAATAATAATAATAATAATAATACAGAAGATGAGATGTGGGGACATTCTCATGATCCAATTGCTCCTCTTTTCTTCTTCTTCTTCTTCTTTTTTTCTCTTTTTCTTTTTCACGTAAAAGTACATTTTCCTAAAAAATGCTTAAGTAGGTTTTGCGGGATATCTAGTTTGCTTTGAGGACAAATGGTTCACTATATATAATTATATATAACTTTCAAAATTCATTACCGAGACGGTTTCATTTCTGAAATATATTTTCATTGATGGTGAAAAGTTTTATTATCGGGTAGACTGCGTTTGTATAAGACAGGTAGATATTGCGAATTTACCGAATCAAAATAATAAAATAATATGAATCTAATATGTGAGTAGACCTATATATATATATATATATATATATATATATCTTTTCTGTTTATATGCATATGGTTTTGAAAAATGGAAATATAGGATTCCTTCTCATTATATAATTGGAAGGAAAAATGCCAAAAAGCGAAGATATTTTTCTTTTACTATTAGGGAAAAAAGGCTTTCTTTTTCCCCCCTTCTTTTTGGGGGTAATTGAGGGTCAAATAAGCCCAAATTAGGCTCCAAAGTTTCTCGAAATGGTTGAATGAATAATATATGACATTGAAAACTTGACCAGACCGTATGCAAATTTTATGTGTGTTCCCGACTACACCAGCATTTAGCAGCTTCCTGGTGGATGTCACTGATCAGTCAGTTAATACAATGAGAAATTCTCTGGGATTCGGTCCTACATTTCACTCAATATATATACATAGGAGAATTTTCAAATTCAATTAAACAAGACGGTCAAACATTCTAATCATTTGCCCTGTGGTAGGTATAGCTCCATCAAATTTGTTCTCGAGTACATCAAATACCTTTGATTTTCGCTATCGAAACGCTGAGATCGAACGAAAGGGTAATGGCGGGGTCATGGACAAAACATGCCAAGATATACTAGCCCTCCGAAACCATGATATAATCTGACCTAGCAAGGCTAATAAACGAATATAAAACAAAGGATTATAGTAAAAATGATTAAGCCTATCGATTTCCTTGCGATTAATCTTTAATTTGCCAGATGATTACTTGCTGTGTTTCAGAATATAATGCACTCTGGTTGAAGGCTCGTTTCACATTGATCGGATTTCGATCGAGACAAGGTCACTGCCTGGAACAGCTGGATTTCTAGATGGGCTCAAAGAAATTTGGGAAAATTAAAGCAATTAAGTCAAAATGAATGGAACATGTTTAACTAAATGATCGATCGGGGGGTCAATATGATCGATCAGTGGCGTACCAGGAGGGGATTGATCATGCTTTCCCCTTTGCACAAAAGGACAAAAAAGCACTTTTTCATAAGTCAATATAGAAATTATTAATTAAAGACTCATTTGTTTCTTTCATCAAAGGAGAAAACATGTACATTTACTAACATAGAAAATCAATTAAGTACCGATTTCTTTCAAGACTCACTAGTTTTCTTTCATCATAGGAAAACACATGTGCATGTACTAACCCTCGAGACCCAAGAGTGACAGCCAATAAGGTAAGAAAGCTCATTTTTAGAATAAGTAGTGAATATGACCCATGCGGGAACTACTCATTAAAATATATATACATATAAATTCATTTATCGAAATATAAGCGTTAGTTCTGAATGTATAATTAGTTTTTTTTTACCGAGTTATATTGCATATTAAAAATTAGAAAGAACCATTAATTGTTAATATGATAGGTATAATAAGTATGTGATGGTGTTTATGGCAAATTTCAAATTGAAGAAAAGTTAGTCTCATATAGCAGCTTTTTTGACAAAGTAATTTTAGGAGATAAAATAGAGAAAATCATTACAACCCTATGGGTGTCCCTTGTAATCGAAAAAAATATAGAAATTCATTGATCATTTTACATTCACGTGAAAAGGCATTAGTTTCCATATTTAAAAGAATAAACATCTCACCTCTCATATTTCACCAATTTATAAGTAAATAAGTAAAAGAAAGTCCAAAGTAAAGCATATGAATAATATTTTGGGAAAAGATCTCTTCCATTATGGGACTTAACCGCTTGACAGTTGATAATATGAAAATTGTAGATCCAAAGAAATATGAAGAAGGACGGTAAAATGCCATGGAATTGTATAAAATTTGGTACTATTGATTGATTGACGGGAAAATTACATGAATATAATTGATTAAGAATAAGAAGGGACCAACAATGGTTACTTCAAGTAATTCGACATTTGTTCTATTTAAATTAGGTTTTGGGTTCAAGTCTTGTGAATAGAAAAAATCCTTGATTGAGATAATTTTACCCCTCAGTAGACGACTCAGCTCAAACTGAATTAGTCAAAGATGATTATCTTATAGATAGCAGGGTATACACCGGAAAAAATGAGAATAAGAAGGGGTTGATGTCATATATATTTATCTATTCATTTTGAATATATAAAAAATACGCTTTAATGGGGTTGTTATCATGCATAGATTTTCTTTTTTCAATTGAATTAAAATATACATATTAATTTAATTGGATGGCACATGGATGGCTTAAGAGAGTTCCATTGGAACTCTCCCCTAGACTACACTAGATTAAATCACCCGTCCGATATATGAGTCTAAATTTTAAAATAATAACTTTTAGATTTCATTTGTTTTAATTGATGCATTGTCGAAAGACACACTTACTTATAATCATATAATATAGGCACACGTTCAAGAATATAGTTACTTTTAGCAAAATTATCCAGTAATCTATGATAACTTAAATGCATATTAGCTCATTCAATTTAGTAAATATATACGATCAAGTAAAAGATAATTCTATATAAAAAATTTCTAGTAACAGATGTGAAGTTTAGAATATTGAAAATAAAGAACAATCCAAATAAAAATAGAAAAAACTAATATCTATTTTTTATAAGTGATACAAGATCCCTTAAAAATGTAAATAAATATAATATAGTGTTTTTTGAAAAATTATTTTTTTTGTAAATAGTATTAAAATTCTCAAAATATATTCAAGAGAGTGATAAATCTATTGAAGAAATTATAAATATGAAAAATAAATATAAACATGTAAAGAATAAGAACATGTTCTGTCAAAAGTCCTACACCTTGTCTATATTTTCTATTGCATATATCACATCATCTACCTATCTGTTTTTTTCTTTTATCATAGAAAAAGAAGTGAGAAGGGGGATTTAAAGTGATATATTGCAGAAACTCTTATTGAATGATATATGGATTAACTATTTAAATCCCATCACCTAATCCCAATTGCTTAATATATAGATTATCCTTCTTACCCAACGTGACTCTAGGACTGGCGGGGCTAGACTGTTGTGGTGATGGCCTTTCCTCCTGTTCCTCTCTATGTGCGGGCGACATTGGCCTTGAGTTAAGAAAGTCCTTTTCCGAAATGAAACTCGATTATGTGTTTACGATAACATATGAAGAGAAAGGAAGGAAAAGGACGATCTCTATCATGTTTAACTGGGTAAACTATCAACTCGCTACCAATAGGACTCATGAAATTTCTTGAACTCTATATTGGTTCAAAACGATCATTGATTGAGAGAGACTCGGGCCGAACTTTGTATTAATTTAAGTCTCGGTGATTCAGGTTTGACTTTGACCTCACAATGGCCCGTCAACCTACCTCATATTCCAGGCCCAAACTCAGCCCATGTTAGGCCCAATTAGGTAACCGGGCGGGCGTGGCCCATGTGGCTGACACACGACGATTGGACTAAGGACAGACTTCCCCGTACATCGCGAAGCAGAGGATCAGGCCGGTTTAGTGCCTCCCGGCTCGTTACCGGTTCGATGTACTTTGTCCGGTTTGAAAGCTCCGACCTGCCATTTCTCTCTCCTACACTCTTGTCAGATCGGAAGCTCCATCTCCCTCCTTCCCCCCGTTTCTCTGTTTGTAGATCTTCCTCTTAATCCCTCCTCCATCTTTCCGGCGATAATTCTTTCATACCGTCGAATTGCTGCTTATTGAAGAAGGAGGAAGGAGAGGGAGTGGGTAGGAAAGAAGCAGGGGAAGATGCTGAAGTTCCTGAAGGGAGTGGTGGCCGGATCCGGCACGGGCGTGAAGGATCTCCCTTACAACATCGGCGAGCCCTACCCCTCGGCCTGGGGCTCCTGGGTCCACTACCGAGGCACATCGAAGGTGCTGCCCTCCCCTGCAGTCTCTTTCGTTTGAACTCATCCTTCAAGAGCTTGTCAATGTGTGCAGCGTGTGTGTAGAATTGCTTGCTCGAATTCAATTATGGTTATTTAGGCGAGTATTCGTGCTTCTGTGCATAGTACCATCGCACAAGCGTTTCAGTGGAGTTTGGACACTTTATTGCAGTATGCAATATCATCTGTTTCGTTGCGGCACCCTGGCAGTTCTCTCATTTTCCATTGTTGTCCATGCTGGGAAATGAAGGAAGTGAGGAAGATTGCATTAATTTGTACTTCATGAACTGTTTTGTAATCCAACATGTCTTGTGAAGTACGATCTGTTATGCTAAACCGAAGGGAAGTGCATCACATGTCTTTCAATTGTTTCATTTGTGGTGAATGACTTCATACTTGTTTTTATCTGCCAGGATGATGGATCTCCTGTGTCAATATTCACTCTTTCTGGAAATAACCCCCAGGATGGGCACCTGGCAGCTGGTCGTAATGGTGTCAAGCGTCTCCGCACTGTAAGCTATTATTCACCATTAGAGGAGAATTTGCATCAAACAGTTCATCGAAAGGGGACGATTTTGCAACTTGCAAGAAGCAAAAAAATAGTCAGTGAATTAGATCTAAAAGTAAGTGAAAAAAGAAAATGCTGATCTTCATGTGTCAAGACCATGGAAAGAAAAAACACCACTGTTCTTGGAGAGGGTTCCCCCTCCCCTGGTTACTATAATTGTCATTTTGAAGTTTCCTGTTGCAGTCTAGTTGTGTTTTTCGTTTGTTCACTAACAAGGTTGAAAATATATGTACTAGCAATGTCGCATGTAGGTTGAGAAAGAAAAGTGAACCACCCACTATGTCATTACTCAATTTCTATTTTGGGTTGTTTCTTACAATTGCACATTTTTCAGGTAAGGCATCCAAATATATTATCCTTTCTTCATAGCACTGAGGCAGAGGCTTTTGATGGTGCCATTACAAAGTTTACCATCTACATGGTTACCGAGCCCGTTATGCCTTTATCAGAGAAAATTAAGGAATTAGGTCTGAAAGGTACTCAGAGGTATGATAACTGCAGATGCTCTTGCTCATATTCTAGTATCTTCATGTTTCAGCTTTTAATCTCATGAGGAAATATTAAATTACTTGTTTATATGTTAGTAATTGGCATGGCTGTTCTTTTGATGTGCAAATTCTTTTATTGGGTTAGTGGGTTGACTCAGTTTAGTGGCTGTTTGCGACTTACTGTAATTTAACTGTATCACAGTGGAAGGATGTCCTCTAATTAGGGTCCTTTATCCCTCACTAACGAGATTCTTGTTTTTCTTTTTGCATGTTTTGTTAAACCCGATTCTGGTTGTGTCTGATTTCAAAATATAATAATTGGATATCACAGATTTTTTTTCCTTTTTTTGAAAAAATTATAATGCATAAACTTTAGAAGTTTATCATTTGTCAATTTTCAATTGTGGTTTGGTAATGCTAATGTACCATCTTCCACTTTGTGGCAGGGATGAATATTATGCATGGGGATTGAATCAGATTGCTAAAGCCGTTAGCTTCCTCAACAATGATTGTAAACTCGTGAGTCTCATTTACTTGTATTTAGAGTTTCATTTGCTTGGAAACTTGGAAAGGAATTAAATTGCAGAGCTGTAATGCAGCACATCTTTCTACATGTTAGAAGTGCACATGAACTGTAGAATTCAAGATAATCTATTGAGGGGCACTGAACTGTAGAATTCAAGATAATCTATATCAAACCTTAATGAACAAATTAAGCAATATTATAGATCATATGAGTTGAATCAGAGCATGTGCCTTTTATCTGTTTGCTTGAAGCATCTTGGTTTGCTGATAATGGTAGCCTTTTTTACATGTTAGAAGTGTAGGAATTTGTTATGTCATTTTTTTTTTGGGGGGCTAGCTTATATCACTTTGTTTCAACTGAAGGCTACCGGGAATGGAATTGCACTTTATTTGTAATATAGAGTTTAAGTGGTAAGGCTAGAAATATGAAGTACGTTGTTGAGGGGCACTGAACTGTAGAACTCAAGATAATCTATGTCAAACCTTAATGAACAAATAAATCAATATTATAGATCATATAAGTTGAATTAGAGCATGTGCACTTTATCTGTTTGCTTGAAGCATCTTGGGTTGCTGATAATGGTAGCCTAGGAGCTACTACTGATTCCAAAAGTTGAGCTGGCAATGGTTGAATATGGTTATTTAAACACGTTGTATAGTATTCCCACAGCTGAAAATTTTTCTTGCTCCCACTTCACTCACATTGTTAATTGTCACTTTTCAGCTGTAGAGGCTAACTATTTCCAGTGCAGGTTCATGGTAATGTCTGTGTGGCCAGTGTTGTTGTGACTCAAACTTTGGACTGGAAGCTGCATGCATTCGATGTTCTATCTGAGTTTGATGGGAATAATCCAGCTGCTGCAGGACCAATGCTGGTAAATTTGAGTTGAAACTTTCATGGCTAGCGTTTGAGTATATTTAATGTCGCTAGGTATCGAACTACAAAATAGGCTGCTTGTCAACAAAATTCAGATGCTAGACTCAAATGATTCATCTATGTTTTGGTTGGAGCCTGTTCTATCTCGAAGAAAAGTCTTTTGTTTGGCTGGCAAACTTATATGACGAATTTATGAGCTTTTTACAACATTACTTTTGGATCCTTCTCGCTACTTTGGGTGGGCAGGGGTGGGATTGGTGGCGCTCTTTGGCTCTTTCACTCAGAGCATGAATTCTCTGGCACTGATCATCTTTTCAATTTGTTTTTGTTACCCCTTTTTCTGCAATTTCTTTTTCTCTTTTAATCATGTTGAAAAGGTTTTTATTTTCCCTTTTTGCCTTTATTTGTAATGTAATCAGCAATACGAATGGCTTGTTGGAGCTCAATACAAGCCAACAGAGTTGACCAAATCTGATTGGACAGCTATCAGAAGGTCTCCACCATGGGCAATTGATTCTTGGGGATTGGGTAAAGTTCTTCCTCTCAATGAAAAGGAAATTCAGTTTGCATGTTTTGGTTCTTCTTAATATCTATACATCCTCTTTGATGTGTGACTTACTGCTAACTTGTGTATCCTATTGGCATAGTTACTTCTGCAGTCATAATGCTCCTAAGATCTGTTTGAGCCTTCTTTATGTACTGTATTAGTAGCTTCATTCATCGACTCTTTATTAAGCGATTTTTTCCATTCATGGGCAGGTTGTCTTATTTATGAACTCTTCTCTGGTATGAAGTTAAGCAGTACAGAGGATCTGCGTAATACTACTTCAATCCCGAAGGTCAGTTTTGCATTTTTGAGCGTCACTTTTGAAATCCTAGATGTGATCTGTGTAGGTTATCCTTTGCAGCTAATCAAAGATCTCTTTTCATCTGCATTTGTCTATTTTCTTGCCTCACAGTCTCTACTTCCAGATTATCAGCGACTCTTGAGTTCTCAACCTTCTCGCAGGTTGAATACGTCCAAGCTTTTAGAGAATAGCGGTTAGTTTCTTCAGTTTGCTGTTTTCTTTTTTGCATTTTGTACATCAGTTCTGTCTCTCCTAATTTTATTCCCACTTATTTGCTTTAGTTTATGGACTTGGCAGAATACTTTCAGAATAAATTGGTGGACACTATACATTTCATGGAGATACTTAATTTGAAAGATAGCATTGAAAAGGATACCTTCTTCCGGAAACTCCCAAATCTAGCAGAACAGCTTCCTCGCCAAATTGTTTTAAGAAAGGTACGATGTGCAAATTTTCCGAAGCTGCTATTGGAAGCTTGTCGTGTAATGTAGTTTTATTGCCTCAAGATGATTATTTCTTCTGGTTTCTGCAGTTGCTTCCTTTGTTAGCTTCTGCACTGGAATTTGGATCGGCTGCTGCCCCTGCATTGTCTGCACTGTTGAAAATGGGTTTGTGGCTTCCGCCTGAAGATTTCAGTGCCAAGGTCCTAAATTAAATTTTCACCGTAGTACTTATTTTCAATGATGCCTGCCAGTTTAGATGCTGAACTCCTTTGTCCAATTCATATTGGTTGAAAATAAAATATTTTGCTGTTCTGTACAGGTACTGCCTACAATTGTCAAGCTTTTTGCCTCTAATGACCGTGCTATCAGAGTTGGCCTCCTACAGCACATTGATCAGTATGGAGAATCTCTATCAGCTCATGTTGTTGATGAGCAAGTATGTATTTGAATTGGTGCTATGTGATGTCTCTTACAACCCCTTTTTTCCCTGGGATCTAGTCCTTATGCAAGTCGATCAAATAACATGCAGTTCCAGTGTCACCTTCTCGTTGTTAACCACATCTCTTTGTGGCTAGGTTTACCCCCACGTTGCTACTGGTTTCTCTGACACGTCTGCGTTTCTTCGGGAGCTGACTCTTAAATCTATGCTTGTTCTTGCTCCCAAGGTATGTCTTCTTTCTTCGCAGAACTTTATTTTAACATCATCTGATATTTTTAAAAGATGGGGATATTCTTGATGCGTCTAGGGTTTCATAGGGCTCAACCTGAAAGATTGAGTTAATGAAAAGCCGCGACTTCCTAATATGAACCAGCCATTCTTTTGTGTTATTGGATTTCAGTTGAATTTTCAGATTTTCCGCTATTATCTATGGATAATTTGGTCAGCTATATCAGTTGAGTTGTTCTTGTGGTTTGAAATTCCAAGAAAATTCATACATGGTTTATCATTTTCGTTGAGAGGAGCAGTATTTCTTCTGACTTATGATCAGGATCTTACTTCTCTAGTTTCATCTGAGGTCTTAATCTTTTGCTTTCTTGCTATTGCAGCTTTCCCAGCGAACAATGTCAACATCTCTGTTGAAGTATCTCTCAAAGTTACAGGTAAATTGACTTTTTATTCCCCCTTGATTGATTGATTCAGAACTTCATTTTCTTAAAGGTAATCCATAAAGACACAGAGAGGTGCAAACCCATAAAGTTCCATATATTGTAAACTATGCTTTCCTGTCGTCTGCCACATTGGATATCCATTCGTGATCTTCTAAGTAGATGAATGTTGGTGGACTATGAAACAGGTAGATGAAGAACCAGCAATCAGGACAAATACTACGATATTGCTCGGGAACATTGCAAGTCATCTAAATGAAGGGGTGAGCTTCCAAATTAATGTGCATTTGCAGAATGTATTGGATTGTACATCTGTACATATCTGAACCTCTTTTTTTTTTTTCCTTTAGACAAGAAAAAGAGTGTTGATTAATGCATTCACAGTCCGTGCGCTCAGGGATTCTTTTCCTCATGCCCGAGGAGCAGGTAAGATCTTGGTATTAATTCAGGAACCTTATTCGAAGTATCTCTAACATGAAAAGGTGCCAAAATTTGCCAATTGTCTACTATTCCGGTAAATTGATCTTGCAAATCCTTTATTCATTGAAAATCTGATCTAACCAAGTCAATTGCTTGCTGCAGGAATTATGGCTTTATGTGCAACCAGTTCTTATTATGACATGACTGAGATTGCCACAAGGATTCTTCCTAGCGTCGTCATTCTGACCATTGATCCTGACAGGTAATAAAGGGGGATGTTTGCTCGTTCTAGTGCTTGCATTTCACTTAAATAGAAAGAAATACGTTAGCATCATCTATTAATTTATATATCTCAAAAACTTGTTTGGGAAGTCAGTTTCATTTGAAACTTGATGTTTCAGAGGCGCACTGTTTTCCCCTTTGTTATATACGCATGATGATAAAACTGGTCATGATTTTTCTCTTACTCATTTATCGATTTCTGGTCATCACTCTTGTTTTTTATCTTTTCATTATTCATCAACAGTGATGTTCGATCAAAGGCATTTCAAGCAGTTGATCAGTTTCTGCAGCTTCTAAAACAAAACTACGAGAGAGTATGTGATCAAACAAATCCTTGGCAATTTAGTATATCCTCCTGATGGGGATCACTGGACACTGTGCTCCTTTGTCTCTGACATCTTATTCCCTGGGTTTGATTTTTAGGTAAACTCCGAAGATACCCCTGGAACTGCAGGCATCGGAATCTCCTCAATACCAGGAAATGCAAGCTTACTAGGGTAAGCTCTATAATTTCTTTCTTGATTTTGGAAGCCTAATTTAATTTGCGAATCGTAGATTCATTCATGGACTTTAATGAAAAACTATTCTCCCATGTCTGATTGCAACAACCTATCCTTTGCATAATGGGCAAACTTTTTCTGCCTTCTCTTTTCTGAGATTTAGGATTGACTTTGAAATTGTGCAGATGGGCGATGAGCTCGTTGACCCTCAAAGGAAAACCATCTGAACAAGCCCCAGTTGCCACTGCAAACTCCAGCACGACGACACTAACTTCTTCGGCCTCTAATCCCAACTTAGGTAAAGGATACTCGTCTCTGTTATAATCTGATTTTAAACTTCAGTGCCAACCTTCTCTCATTTTGATTGCAAGTATGGCAATTTAACTGGGCTTATTCCGGAGTTTGAGCTGCGATGTCGGAAATTATATCCATAATGACATTCTTTTATTGAATGTTCATTAAACTATAGGAGCAGAAACTGCAACAAGCACGACAATGGTCCATGCAAGTTCCAGCAATGATTTATCTGAGCCGCCAGTTCCTGTGTCACCAACATCAACAGATGGCTGGGGTGAGATTGAGAATGGAATTCATGATGACCATGAGACTGACAAGGACGGTTGGGATGATATCGAGCCCCTCGAAGAGCCAAAGCCATCTCCGGCTCTTGCAAACATTCAAGCTGCTCAGAAACGGCCAGTTTCAGTTTCAAAACCCGCCTCACAGCCTAAACCAGCTGGTAATGTGGTTTTCTTCATTGGAATTGCCTGCTATACATTTGCCCCCTACTTTTATATGATGGAGATGAGATTCCATGTTTTTGTTGATTGATCGAGTGATTTGGCTGACCTCAGTCACGAGCTTGAAGCCAAAAACTCCATTGAAGGCGGCCAAAGAAGATGATGATCTGTGGGGTGCCATAGCAGCACCAGTCCCGAGAAGCTCTTCCAAGCCCTTGAATGTAAAACCAGCAGCTTCCTCCTCCGTAGATGCAGATGATCCCTGGGCCGCCATAGCTGCTCCAGCTCCCACCACCTCGGTGAAGCCCTTATCAGCTGGCCGCGGCCGTGCAAAGCCCACAGCCCCGAAATTGGGTGCTCAAAGAATAAACCGAACTTCTTCTGGGATGTAGAAAATAGAAGAAAAGACGAGATATGAGCTCACAGAAACGAAGGGAAGACCGTGGAGTCTGTACATTTTTTTGGTCTAGAGGTGATTAAAGTTTCAACATCAGGAGTGCAATGGATCGATACTCGATTTGCAATGACTTGTATTGGGGAGTTCCAATACCCACAACAAATAGCCTCGAATGTCTAATGCCAATCGTTTCCTCTCTTTACCGATTGTTATTCTTTTTCACATTTTCGTGACTAGCGAAAAGTGAGGTACTTGAACAGAACTAGCAAATTCCAGGCATGGTTCTTGATTGTTCCTTGTTGTAATCCGACTGAAAGTACTATGGAATGACAAGTTTGGGTCATTTAATTTCAAAGTCTCTGTGCAAGTGATTCTCTTCGGCACAGTTTACTGCATTCCGTCACTGTGTCTGCAAACGATCACCATTTCACGATGATCCATTCAATGGGTTCCGACAGAATCGGGCTTGCCTCGTGGGGAATGTTACGCATGTTACGACCCGGCGGGTCAGCAATTCGAGCTGTGGGTTTTGGACTTTGGAGGGACTTTACGATCCCGCCTGGTCTAGGCATCCGTTTACAGGATCTGTATTTTATTGTCAAGTTGAGGATCAAAGTATAAAATATATGTAAATATCATACGATAATAAATCAAAGTCAAAACAACGATGTTGCCATGAAGGATGATCTTCAGTTTGTCATCTTCCAAGAATCGCAAAGATTAAGGTCGTAGTTTAATCTATGCTGCTCAGCTGGATCTGAGTTTGCATATCCTAAGGTTTAGTCAAAGCATATTAAAATGTCAGGGGGGAAAAAAAATTATTTCCTAAAACTAAAAGAAAAGGGTAAAATGATACATTCTGGAAATTAAGGTATTGATGAAACAAATGAACAATAATACTATTAAACTAAAACAATTATGACAACAAGAATGTATCGTGTATAGTAGATATATCACATGATATCGTATGGTACAAAAAATTTTATTTTTGTCAATACTATTTTTTGTGATACTTCTAAAAGTAATAGGTATTTAAAATTTTTTATTGACTTACGATATTGTCACGTGATATACTTGTTACATATAAGATTTTCTCCAAGACAAGACCTTCATCTTTGTAGGTACAAATTAAATCAATCTCTCGAAATGAATCACCCGAGCCATTTCAAATCCATTTTGTATATTAAAAAAGAAAAAAAAAACCTTCTCTATATGAGCAAGTTTCATATGTAAACAATTTGCAATCGGTAAACTACTCTCCATGTGGACAATGTAGGAGTCTGAATTCCTCCGGAAAGCACTTTTCGAGTGAGTATTATTGTCAGCATGCCTTTTGGTCCTCGTCGGGAAAACAATGACTTGCTAATGAAAACCAGTTTTTTTATTTGTAAAAAAAAAAATTACTTGATCATGGAAAAATAAAATCCTAATATGTGAAAATCAGAAATTTGTCTTTCTCTCTCTCTCTCTCTCTGTGTTTATTTTTTTTTATATTTTTTTTGGGAATCCGACAGGGTGAATCTAATGGTTTCATTTTCACGGTCTTTTGTTCTGAACACTTCTCCACTGTCTCTGTACCGTTTGCCTTCTTTACCTTTCGGCTTTCTTCACAAACACAGCTCTCATCATCGCAGAAAAAAACACCGAGATGCCCGACAAGAACTGCAAATCTACCTTCCCTGATCCGATACGTTGCAAAGACTCCATCTTTATCTCGCCATTGACGGCGCTGCTCCTCGCATTGCTGCTGTTCGGGAGCTCCGGCCGAGTTCGCGGCTCGATCCACCAGTACCAGAACGAGACCTTCGCTCACCGCTCCAATTCCTTCTTCTTCCATGGCGGCAGCGAGGGCCTCTTCGCCTCCAAGGTCCATCATTCCGATGCAACTGCTAATCTCACCTCCGACGACAACCCCATCAACGGGAAATCCTTCATCAGGTGCTTGCTTCCTCATTATCGTGATCCGCTAGTTGCTCGAGAAAATTTCGTCCCTTCTTGACTTTGCTTTCCTGGTTGCTGCTCTGCCCTGCCGTTTGTCCGGTAATGCTGCTGCATCGTATTTTTTTAGTTTATCCGATGAGATTCTTGCGCTGTGATCTGACAGTTCTTCACTTGGGACAGATTGATGCATGAATGCTGAAGTCTGCTAATCAGTTTCTATCAGAGCATAGGAAGAATATTTAGAACAATAATGAGCTCACGTGTTGGCGGTAGGCCTAAGGAATTTATTTCTGGGTTGAGATTTGAGCTAAAGCTTCTACTTTTCGAGGTATAAGTGAGTAGCATTAATGCAGGCTTAAAGTGGGATCAAACCTCATGAATGTAACTAATATGTGGTGAACATCTGGGTTGGTTTCCTTCAATTTTGTGAAAAAGAAATATATATATATATAGAGAGAGAGAGAGATGTTGTGTAGGGCTGCAAATGTCGTCGCTGAAGAAGATGAAGAAGAGATTAATACATGTCGAATTACGGGGTTTCTTCTATTTGCTCACAAAGAGTGAAGCTTATCGCATTTTAAGTTTTCCTTTCATCGTTGAGAGAGGATTTGGAGTTTTTCTATGCAAAGAACAGCTCAAAATACAAGTTTCATAGAGCATATAATCACATTTCTGGACGCCTATTAATAATGTCACATTATTTGTTACATTGCTCTTTTATGCTCTCTTACATATGCTTAGATATATGAAGATCGATGAATGTTGTCTATATGGAGAAATTTTAAAGGCAGTTAGAAAATTTCATGACATTTATGCAGGTTTGAGTCTATCACCTTCCGAAGAACCAAAGAATCAGCTGCAAATAAGAATGAGATGCAGCAAAGAACTGGGTTAGTCGAGGCCATAATAGTCGATGTTCGAGACCGGCAAAAGATTGGAGGTGCTTATATGAACTCAAATGTGATATGCTGCAATTCTAATCTTTCCAAAGAAGGAACCTGCAAGTTGGGTGAGGTGATCATTCAGGATAACCCAGATGAGCCCAATGGGCCAAAACGGATCCAAACATTCTTCGAAGGACAGAACAATGAGGCCAAAATGGATCTTCGCACAGTGGAGATCAACAGGACAGGAATGTACTATCTTTACTTCATGTTCTGTGATCCCGAGCTTAAGGGCCTTTTGGTCAGTGGAACTACTGTATGGAGAAACCCAGAAGGCTATTTGCCAGGGAAGATGGCCCCACTGATGACCTTCTTTGGCTTCATGTCTTTATTTTACTTAGTACTCGGCCTATTCTGGTTTATTAAGTTCGTGAAGCACTTGAAGGATGTGATACAACTTCACTTCCACATTACTGCTGTGATCGCCCTAGGAATGTGTGAGATGGCCCTCTGGTATTACGAGTTTGCAAATTTCAATTCCACTGGGACCCGCCCTATTGGGATCACCATTTGGTCGGTGACCTTCACTGCTGTCAAAAAGACTGTTTCTCGTCTCCTCATCTTAGCGGTTTCAATGGGATATGGTGTTGTGAGGCCGACCCTTGGCAGTATGACCCTAAGAATTCTTCTTCTTGGGGCTATATACTTTGTAGCTTCGGAAGCTCTTGAGCTTTTCGAACATCTGGGTAATGTGAACGACTTCTCAGGAAAAGCGAGGCTGTTCCTTGTGTTACCAGTTGCTCTCTTGGACACCTGCTTTATTCTTTGGATCTTTTCCTCGCTATCTAAAACTCTGGAGAAGCTTCAGGTAATTCGAACCTCTCAGCTGTGCGCTATACTCGACCTATTAGCAATCAGTCAAAAAGGTCGTGCAAGGAAATAATGGATATTATACCGGAGCACTGCAATTTCATCGGCAGAGCTATCATCCCATAACATTGTGTTCCCGATTACGTTATTCAAGGCGAAGAAATTATTATTACTTCACTACATATCTGACATTGTAACGTGGTGTGTGCCTGTTCCTTGTAACAGATACGGAGAAGTATGGCGAAGTTGGAACTCTATCGGAAGTTTACCAATTGCCTTGCAGTTTCTGTACTTATCTCCATTGCATGGATTGGTTATGAGGTTAGTCACTTCTCTTTTATGCAATTTTTTTTTCTTCTGCTCGAATAGGTAATTTTGACATGCTTGAACATTCTATCCTTGACTATTCATGGATTTTAAGAGAGACAGCTAATTCTCTTTCTTTGTCTTTAGAATGCTAGCTCCATTCAATATATCAATTCAACATTTTGATATCGAGTGATCAATTTTTGGAACATGTTCTCATCCAATCTTCTATTGTTACTGTTGGATCTTTGTAGTAGCTAAGCGATACGGTGCTTTTCTCCTCCTGGCTTTTTTTTCAGTTGTACTATAATGCGAATGATCCCTTGGGTGAACTATGGAGAAGCGCTTGGACTATCCCAGCGTTTTGGGTTTTGCTCGCGTATTTACTATTGGTGGTTGTATGCATTCTTTGGGCTCCTTCATCCAACCCGACTCGGTATATTCCAGAACTCACAGTCACTACATTCGTGATAGACTGTCATTTCCCTGTTAGATGCTGGACATTGATTTTGCTCTAAGAGTTGTTAGAGCTATAGCAGAACAACTTCAATGTTATAACAGGCTTTTTGTTCAAAGCGAGTATCAACTGGACTTGTTCTGATTTGGATATCTTGCAGATACGCGTATGAGACAGGAGATGATCTAGAAGAGGAGAGCGTCTTGGTCACGAGCAGCGGAATCAAGATGGGAACCGACTTGAACACAAAGCTAGAAAGGAAGGAAAGAAAGCCTTCAATTGTGCCAGAGCATCATGTGTTTGGGCTTGGAGAAGGCATGGTGGAGGACAAGAGAGCATGAAAATCAGAGCTACCCTTATCTTATTGAGTCGGAGTATTCCCCCTAAATGTTCAGTAACCTCAACAATGTGTACAAGATCGACTTTTAAGGCAACAGAAAGAGCTAAACAACAAAGGAGAGTTTAGAATAAATTGCTGAGTGCTGCCTCAAACCGTCTTTTGTTGATGGAGTACGAGCATGATCTTACATATTGGGCAGAGGGTACTGTTAGTTTTAGAAGTTGTCAGGGACTTTAGGCAGTTGATGGGAACCTCCTCAGTAGAGGAGCCTTCTTGTTTATATCATAGACGAAGCTCAATAAGCTTTATCAATATAGCTGCAATTTTCTCATTCTATTGATTTTATGTACTGTAAATCACTCTCTTTAATACCAACTCAAATTGGTGCCACATCTGTCAACCTGTAGAACTGGATTTCTGATACCAGCTTCCCAGATCGACTATATGATTCAAATTCAAGCAGCTCTGTCCCAGATCGACTACACCAGGACCTCTGAACGGGACCTCTTTCAGTTCGTGACTGATAGGAAATCCTGCTCAAATGACCTTCTCCAAGGTTGTTAAAAGGCTGCAATGTTTCTGTGATCCACAGCCCTCTTTTCCATGTTTCGACTCAGTTGAACCAACACCTCATAAACATCGACCCCCTTTGGAGAGGACGGATCCCCCGAGTAGAAAACTTCCACCCTATCCTTCAATTCAATCCAACTGCAACCAGGATTTTTCTTCAACCCCTTCTCCTTCATGGATGCCCTCAAGTTTGCTGCCCGGTCCCACAGCTCGGCCCCACCGTAGAGATTCAGCAATGGAACAAAATTGCTTCCTTCAGCCGTTTCACTTTCAAGTAACTTTGAAGCAGCAATCTCTCCGAGTTGAACATTACTGTGAACCCGACAGAATGATAACAAACAAAGCCAAACACTCCTATCTGGCGCATCGGGCATTGATTGGATGAACCTATAAGCATCTTCTAACTGGCCTGCACGGCCCAAGAGATCAACCACGCTTACATAGTCCTCCGTCCTTGGCTCAATCCCATACTCCAATCTCATAGAATCGAATATTCTCAGGCCTTCCTTGACAAGACCCGAATGCCTGCAAGATGAAATCAAAGACACAAATGAAACCCTATCAGGAATTACTCCCAATCTTCTCATCTCATCAAACAGCATCAGGGCTTTGCAGCAATGACCATGATACCCGCATCCAATGATCATTGAGTTCCACGTCACTAAGTTCCTCTGTATCATGTTTTGAAAGATGTTCTGAGAATACTTTAAGCACCCACACTTCATGTACATATCAATCAGAGCATTCCTAACTTGAAGGTCCAGTGGGTTTCCCAGCCTTATTAGATACCCATGGACAGCCTTTCCTTTGAGCAGTGATGCCAATGAAGAAACAGCACTGAGCACAGTTGTAACGGAAACGTTGTCAGGCTTTAGTTTTTGCTCCATAATATGGGAGAAAATAGTAATGGAGGTCTCTGGCAGTTCATTCCTGCAATAGCAAGACATCAAAGAGTTCCAACCCACTAGGTTCTTGAACGGCATTCCAGAAAATATTTGTGCAGCCATTTCTGTTAAACTAAATTTTGAATACATATCTATGAGGGAAGTCGCCACAAAAATGTCCAACTCGTGTCCACTCTTAATTATTAATCCGTGAACCCCACAACCCAAATGGACATCCTCCAGACCCGGACAAGAATTTATGATACTTACCATGATATCAGAGTCAGGTTTCAATCCATCAGTTTCCATTGCTTTGAACAACTCAAAAGCCTCCTTATATTTCATGTTTTGGCATAGCCCTGATATCATCGAACCCCATGCAACTACATCTTTTTCGGTCATATTAGAGAACACCAGGTGAGCATCCTCATGGCTCTCGCATTTTGAATACATAGTCAAAATTGAGCTTTGTAGAGCAATGGTACTCTGCATTGGTCTTTTGATCAACTCTGCATGGACTGACCTCCCAAAATTATGTGACCTCACCATAGAGCAAGCTGATAAGATGTTCGACAATGTGATGGAATCTGAACATATTCCACTTATTTTCATCTGACAGTAGACCTCCAAAGCATTATGGGGTCGGCCATTCCCAACATAACCCGAGATCATGGCATTCCATGCTTCAATTTTCCTGTCATCCGAGTGAGTGAATAAGACTTCTGCATCCTCCACCAATCTGCACTTGGTATACATGGTTAACAAGGAAGTGAACACAAAAGAGTCATTGTGAAACCCTTGTTTGATCACATCACAGTGGAGCTGTCTCCCGAAATCCACATTTTCACCGTAACAACAAGCACTCAGAGCACTTGTAAATGAGGTCGATGCAAGGTCAACAATCTCCTTCTTAGCTAAAGAATATAACTCCAAGCTATGATCCCACATTCCATTCTGACACAATCCACCAATCATCACATTCCATACGACCACATTGCCCCGATCTTCCAAGTCATCGAACAGAAGACATGCTTCCATGGGCCTACTGCAACTCAAGTACATATCAATCAGCGCAGTCTCAAGAAAAGCATCACAAGAATATATGTTCCTAATGATAAACCCGTGAATTTGCTTCCCTCCTGGTGATCCCAAAAGGCTACCACAGGCGCCCAATAGGATAGAAAGTGAATACTCATCGGGCCTCAAGCCGAAAAGCTGCATTTGACGAAACCGAGCAATACCCTCTTCGAGATTCCCATATCTAAAGTATCCATCAATGACAGAATTCCAAATTGTCACATCCTTGGCTAATACTTCTTCTCTTCCGGGAAAATTATCAAACACGTTGACTGCATCATCCAAGGACCCGCATTTCCAGTAAAAAGTTATGAGGGAAGTCGTTATGTAAGGATCATGCTGCAGACCCAGAATGACGATAGCCGAATGGATTATCTTGCCATACTCGAGGTTTGAAAGACAAGTGCAAGCTTTGAGGAGGGGAGGGAATGTGAAATTGGTGGCAGTTGCAGGGGAGAATAACTTCAGGGCAGCTAGGTGCTCTGATTGCTGAACTAAGGATTTGATTTGGGAATTAACCGAAGACTGCGATCCAATCCGAGTCGACAGAGCACGAAAAGTTTGCAACTTGATGTTCATATCAGCATCGCAGTTGACACCAGAGGCGGTTTCGAAGCAGAGCAGAGGGCGGGAAGGAGACGAGTGAGCTGACAGGGGAATGGTAATGGGCGAGGAATGTGATGGACGAAGATGCGGACACGTATGGGCAAAACAATACCGTCGTCTGCTTTCCATAATATGGTTTCTAAGGAATCTGTTGATTAATCTGTTGATCGGGACATCAATCGATGGATCAAATCAATGGTCGGGAAGGAGAATCCTCTATCGACTATTTCCGCGTAGTATGATGTTTCCCCAATTCCCCGAATTGATGGGCTTAAACTTTCGCCACGAGTTGCATTTTGCTTGATTGCCAAATCGCAAAAAGAATCATTCAGAAAATAATAGAGCACATACATGACGGACACCCACTTCAGTCGGTTTCAATTGATTCAACACGTAGAACAGTCCCAAGTATCACTCCCTTTATGAATTTGGCTCGATTTATACCAGTGTCGACCATGAATAAGATATGATCGAACTCAAGGATGACGGATCTTTACAATGATGCCAGAATCATTCTAGTGCACTCGAGGTGAAAACCGAAACAAAGATCTGGAATAATAAATGTGGACGACCAAGGATGACTTTCTTCTACTCGCATTCACTTGATTGATGCCTTCGGGATGGAGGAAGTGCAAGGCCCTGCAGATGTCATGAATGGTATTCCTTTGAATGTGGCCACTCCCTTCTCATCTGTGTAAAGATTCTGCAACCATCACCGAGAGGAAACGTTTGTGGTTGTCTTCAGTCTTTCATGGCATGAAAAAGCAATTAGAGCACATATATGTATGTTTTTAAAGAGAAATATTAGAGTTTGGGATGCCAGTCGCATTTTTCTATCATCAGTCGGTTGTTACGGATTTGAAGGTTGAACATAGCTACTGACGGATATTAGCAGTTGAACTAATAGCTGAAAAGGTTTCTAACGCACTATAATATACGTGACAGAGTTATGAGTTGGGCAGCCCACCATTTGTCCACCACTATACGTAAAAGCAGGAAGCCATTCACCGAGAAGAAAGTGCTTACCGGTGTTATCTTCTCCAACTGCTTCTTCTTCGGGTTTAGAACATCCTCGGGCTTCCCATCAATCCTGCATGAACATTAGAAACTCCATATAAGATTATTTTGTATGAATGTTTCCATGAAATACTGGAAAGGGTCTTCCGCAATTGTGTTTTCCGACTTGATCTTTTACGAAGCTTTTTTTTTTTTAACTTTAAACATAGTGGCAGAGTACAAGACTCTACTGCTGACAAGTGATAGGTACTACCCAGACCGGTCAATATCGAATTTTAAGTAATATTTCATAGAATTACCCTGAGAAGGAAATCTGTTCGCCGATTTGGGCCCCTTCAGGTGGGAGCAAAGGTTCAACAACGGAGTGATCTTCATTAGAAGCACAGAGCACCTGGAAAAACAAAGACGGTTGCAAAAATCAACGACATTCAATTATACATGAAGGTCTGAGAAGTTACAGAGACGCATCGACTCAAATTCGGAAGCAAGGTGTAAAAATTTTCTGGAAGCAAACAGCAGAGGCAATATTAAGATACAAAACCAGAAACACAGCATAAACTGCTACCAACAATCATTGTTTATTTAAAATTCAGGGGGGCCACTTTAAGAAGGTAACAGTTCACGAAATAAAAATTTCAAATTACAGCTACAAAGAATAGTAGGATAAGAGTAAAGCAAAGTTTAGTTAAGATTTCTGAAATAGAATTTACCAGTCCTTCCGACAGAACATCTCTCAGTTTTCCTGGTTTCACGTTTGTAACCAGCACTACAAGACGATTCTGCAAATGAAAAGAAGTAAAGGACATCCTAGTAAGAATATAGGGGAAAGATAATTCGCTGATCAATTATTGACTTGGGAGGAAGAAAGTCAAAGGAGTACCGTCAAGCTATCAGGACTACAATACTTTGCCAAACCACTGACAACTTGACGCGCCTTAGCTTCTCCAATATCAATCTCCTCAACCAGCAAACTGCACCGATCAAATATAAGATAAAGAATCATGGTTGCTGGGACTATGATAGCCAGTCCTATACAAATGTAAAGTGTAAACTACCAAATGAAAAATAAGATTTATCAGGAACTTCAAGAAAGATATCTATCATATCTACCTGTCTGCAGATGGATGTTTCCAAGCTTTCCGAATAAGGCCAACCCGTATATTCAACAAGCTCACGCTAAGTTCATCTTTCGCTGCTGCTTCTGCTTCGGGTACCTTTTTCTTCTCCTCATTAGGTTCAGCGTCGGCCTTTGGTTTCTTCTGGGAGTTCACAAGGAATAAAAGAGGGGAAAAAATAAAATCACATTCCATATCTTTCCAAGCTATACAAGCAGTTTGTGGGGAAAGGGTTGTGTTGCACTTGTGGGTTGAAATTGGTCCCAGGTCCAAAGCACAGCCACATTAATAGAGAAACGAAATGTGATTTAACACATATTACAGAGCAAACGAATATCTAGTAATCTTATTGACTCTTGGTAATTACTGGGGAAAGAGCGAGACAAAGTTTGAGGAATCAAGAAAGAAATGCAAAAACTGAGAAGGCTAAGGAAAAGTTTAAATTCTGATTGCAGACATATCAATCATTACAAAAGAATATAACAAATCCTACGAACAATGACAAATATCTTTGAAGCAACTATCACAAAGGCAACACAAAGCTCCAAAGGTCATACCGCAGTTTCACTCTTCTTCACAGTTGTTTCAGGTTCTGATTTTGGTGCAGTTTTTGTACTTTGTACATTCTTCTTCGGGTTATCTTCTTCCACCTTGACAATTGTTTTTGTTACCTGCATATTCAATCTTTTACATTAAATTCACTAAGGAAGTATGGAGATTTACTCTCACAATAATAATTAAATCTCATTTGGTCTCTTACAGATCACAACCTTATCCTCACGATTATCTCGACCAACCTTCAAATCTTTATTTGCTAATTAAAGCAAAAATATTAACAATATGCAATTTTAGATTACACACGTGAGGCACAAAGGAAGGCTTCTCCACTGGTATCTTTTCAAACATATCCCCGAAGTTTGCTTTGTTCTGCAAAACAAAATGAAAAAAGAGCTGAGAATAATTAACAGTTGAAAAAAGGAAATGAAAAATTGGAGGCAAAGCAGTCAATGCTAATCCACTAAAACATTCAACAAAGCAAATCTCTCACTTTGCCTCATCCCAAAAAAAGAGCCAGCAGAATGTGCTGTTACCTGAATGTGATCCATCCATCTCAAAAGATGTGGAAACTTGAGCGCATCCATAGTTGAAAGGCCAACCTGATAGCAGAAAAACATCAAAAACAGTTTGGCTTCTCGTGTCATATAGAGAGACCAAAAAAAAAAAAAAAAAAGAGGATTTTCTTCCGTCTTCCCATTTTAATTTTGTTAACTGTTATATGAGAAAAAAGATCGGACGAACAAATATGTGTACCACAGAGGAGTAAATTGCCGAGAACACCACCACGTCGGCAGCAGAGACTTTGAGACCATTTCCTAGTAGAACTGACTTTGTGGCCAAATTCTCGTTCAACTTTTCGAGGGCTCCAAGACATGCTTCAGAATTAGCAGGAAAACCCCCAGCAAAAGCTATCCATTTAGCCACCTACACTAAAAGTAAACTCTCTTTCTTTAGGGAAAAGGAAAAAAAACACCAACTACATTACATCTCAATATCTAAGTCATCAACAAACTGATCTAGGAACCAAGAGCACTCGGATCACCTCTTCATTGTCAGACCAAGCAGACCCATTTGCTGACGTATCTGACATGTTTGCCACCGTCAAGCACAGGTCTTTTATGTCAGTTTCCTCGATACTGCCCGGATATACACTACGCAGAACTAATTCCTGTATATGTACATATTTGAGGGTCACTTTGATCCATGGAAAATTAGTCGAGTGGAAATTCTTCTTCATCCAAACTCCAACTTACGTAGTTCACGTTCAAGTGTCGGCAGAGAGACGTGAGGATCAGTTGCTTTCTGCTCAAAGTTCCAGTTTTGTCCGCCGCCATCTCCTCCAACCGTTGCCTGCTGCTCTTATTCAAGCTCCGATCAACCCCAAGTTGCTGGATTTGCTGTAAGCTTTGACACTGGCACCGCTTCCCTGTTCAGTTCTTGAAGCTGAAGAAGAAGGGAGTTCGCAGCCTGGGCTGCTTCGGCTCAGCTTCATAGGGTTGGCTCGTTTTGTTGGGCTTTCTGGCGGGCCCTTTAGGCCCAGGAGAAAACGGGGGGTATCGCATCATCGGCCTTCGGAACGCGGATGCACAGTGCCAGGACTTATTACAACTAGTGCCGTCGTGAGCGATCGAGAGGATTCTAATGAAACTCGAGCAGGGGTAAAGGTTGCGGTGTAAGGACCTTTCTCCAATTGTTGATGCATTTTTAAATCGAGATGTATACTCTATTTGCCTCCCAAAGCCCGTCCAGTCTAGCTTGTGACGTGTCCGACTAATATCATTGGGTATATGTGTATAAATTAGTTATTAATGATGTGTTTGGTTTTAAAGTTAAGTAGAGTTAAATTTTGATTTTAATTAGGTTGTAATGATTGTGTTGTTGAATTATGAGAAAAATGTGAAAAAATAATAAATAATTGAGAGAAAGTAATGATTGTGTTATTGAATTTTAAAAACAGTAATGAATAGTTGAGAAAAAATAATAATTAGTTTAGAAAAAGTAATGATCGTGTGAATTGTAGAAAAAGTAATAATTATCTTGTTGAATTGAAAATTAGTAAAGTTAAATGAAGTAAATATAAAATTAATTTATAAGATCAAACAAGGCGTAAGCGTTTCTAGCACTCAAGTCCAATGCACGAACTTCCTTAAAGAACCAGTTTTTCATCTCCGGCCGACCACCCTTGTCTAGTACGAAGGCCGAGCCGGTGGGCTCAGTGGTAGTATTGTCATTAATCTCCAAACAAGGGGTAATCTGTAGAAGTCGGCTCACCCTTCGGCAAAATGGTTTCCTCCGACTGTGCTTCCCCTTCCCCTTCCCCTTCCCCGGAGAGAGATTAAAAAATTAATTAACAGAAGCCACCATTGGAGCAAAGCTCAGAGCTTCATTAGCTTTCTCCTTCCTTCTGTCTCTATGTCGGGCGAAGAACCGGCGGGGCTGAGCTCCCAGCAGCTCCTCTTCCAAGACGATCCCTCCCTCCGCTTCGCCCGCGTCGGCGGCGATCCGGGGCCCAAGCCCCGGGAGCTCGGGGCCCCCAGCTACATCCGGGACCGGTACTTCGCTCCACAGGGCGCGGAGTTCCGCCGGAGCCTCTACCCCGACGGGCCGGACCTCCGGGAACCCAGGTGGAACGGGGGCAGCGACACTCCCAGCGGCGGTGACGCGACGGACGGCAACGAGGATGACGATGACGACGACGACGACGAGGATGTCCACGCGGGTTAGGATTTTCTTTGGGTCGATAAATTTTAATGGCTTTAGCAATCTTTAGCACGGTTGCCGCAAAGTTTCGATTTTGTTTGTAGTTTTGTCTGGAAACAATTGTGGTGGCTCCCCGGCAAAGTCTTTTGTTTGGAAAACCACTAAGGTTGCAATCGAATTTGAACTTTGGAGGACGCTGAATCATATCACACTTAAATGAAAGTTTGAAGTTTGGGAGGTGTTCAATAAGGAATGTAATGCACACGGGCAAATTCTTTCATACGCTTTATGATGGGTGATTTATTGGCTTAACGGGTTGTTGATTGAAAGGGGAAAGTTGTTTACAAGCAAGAGAATCCGATGAAGAAGAATGATATGCATTTGCTCCCCGTAAGTGGTTCTTGGTTGATTTTCCTATTTTTGAATATGTTCATTGTCGGGCCAGGTAGAAAAGTAGCTGCGAAGGACGCCAAGTCCACACAGCCCATGAATAATGCTAGAGCCAGCTCCACTGAGATTCATCATCATCAGGGGCGAATGGGGAATTACGCTAACACCGTCACAATAGCGGAGCCTGATGGTGAATTGTTCTACTCACAGTATTTGCGGGGGTCTGAGGCGTCTGAGAGCAGACAGAAGGATGTGCCTGTCGAGAACACTTGTGGGTTTAGCGGAAGGAAGGATGTAGCTTTTCAGAGTGACTCAGGAGAGCCGTTACGGGCTATTCTTTCTGACCCCGTGACGTAAGTAGAAACTGTTGAATGCCCTTTACTAGGGCTTTGGGGTTGTGATGCAGTCCTATGATTGTGCAACTTTGATGAGGTTACTAACTGCAACTACAAGCTGCACAATTTGTTATGACTGTAATACTAAAATAGTTCTGAGGAGACAGAATACAATTAGATGTTTAGTGAAACAGCTCTTTGCTCACCAAAATAAAGTTAGATCAGGTTGTTAACCATTTTGATTTTGAAAGCTTCTTATTTCCTCAGAAAGTTACTGCAGTAGGTGGATTTGAATCAGTACTTGCAATGATATTCAAGGAATACATTGCCGTGGCCTGAACTGTTGAATTTTTTCAAGCTGATTTTGGATTTTCTGCCATTTTTAGGATTGAAAAAGTTCGACTAAAGTTTGTTATGTTTCTGGTCATTTTCTAAATCATATATATATATAAATAACAATATTGAAGAGTAGTCAGGTACTTTTCTGGTAGAATTATATTTGTTGTTGAAATTTCAGGGGAGCTCTTATGGATGATGCGATGATTTTGCCCTGTGGGCATTCCTTTGGAAGTGGTGGCATGCAGCATGTCATTGGAACGGTGAGTTCTTGGTGGAAGTATTGGTTTAACATTTTAAGTTTGATTGCTGCATGGTATGAGATTATGCAAAGAGATACAGCTGCACGTTTTGGGTAATTTGTGCTTTACTTCATTTATTAACTTTGATTTACAAAATGCAACTTCAGAAAGCCTGCCCCACTTGTTCGCAGTCAGTATCTGAAGAATCAATACTGCCGAATCACTGTAAGTAGAAAATAACACTTGTGCAAACTTTCTACGTTAAATCTAAAAGTCATCTATGTCTATGTTTTAGTCAAGTTTGACTGCTGTATAGGTTAGAAGCATGTAATAATTGAACTCCAATCTGATTCTTATAATTGGAACTATTAACTAACTCGTGTTACATACTCAAATTGTTCAAACCTTTCTTCTTTGTTTTATGTTAGCTCTGCGAGCAGCTGTACAAGCATTCCGGCGGGAAGAAGACGTGCTTTTTAACCGCTCATTGAAGAGGAGGAGAGACAGGGTTGAACAGGTAAACATCTGTTGCGTGTCTCAAAACAGTATGATATAGAATGCAGTGCAGTTTAATAAATGTCAAGAAAGAAAACAAAAATGTGAGATGTCCCAAGATTCATCTATAATTTTCTTTTCTTCTGGGTTCAGTTGGAGGTTCTTACAATTATATTGGATAATCAATTTGCAGGATATGAACAGTTATGCATATTCACTCATGGATCTATCAAGGAGTAGTAGAGGCGTCCAATTCCCTTTTGCCGTGACAGATAGAGTTATAATAAAGGTCTTCTTTCTTCCTGAACCATTTTCGCGCTTTGTTGAATCAATCTGTAGCAGTTGTAGAAGTTAATACTAACTGAGGATCTCAGTTCAGGGGAACAAAAGGACACCTCAGCGCTTTGTTGGACGTGAGGCTATCGTGACAACACAGTGCTTGAATGGATGGTTAGTTATTATTATGTATTTGATTATTGTAAAGTAAAGAAAAAAGTGTCAGACCTAGCTTGGCCAGGCCAACTTCAAAATCATTTTATACCCACTGAACTGTAGTCAAATCCATTAACTCATAGATCTATCAGCTTGATATTTGGCTGGTTTCATAAACTATCACCTCAATTTAAGATTTTCAGCTATGGTTCATGAGTCTTACATTCTTTTCCAAATTTGAGAGTTGTTTCATTGGTAATCATAAATCACTGGCAGGTACGTGGTGAAGACCCTTGACAATGCAGAGAGTGTTAAGTTACAATATCGATCGCTTGCTAAAGTCACCAATGACTCGTCATCGAAGCTGAGCTCGGGCAAGATGGCCCCAAACTGGCTTCATTCATGAGACCTTATTCCTCAGATCCTAGTGGAAGTTTTCGACCTCATTCTTAAGAACCAGGACTCTCTTGGTCTCCTTTAACCGCCCGCCGTCCATTCTTGTACATTCTTGTAACCATCAAAGTGATTTGAAACGAGAAAAACAGAGTTCCAGGACAGTTTATGATGTCAGTTTTGCTTCTTCACCTGTGCACAGTAAGCTGGCGATCTTGTATTTGAGCAGTTGTATTATTCTGTCTTTTTTTTTCCCCCTTCCTTTTCTTCCTTTTCTTTGGGTGCTGAGATTTATCTCCTTGTAAAAACCATTCGCTATTATCTAATTCAATGTAAAATTATTGGTGGACACTCTTGATCGGTTGACCTTTCTTTTTTCCTGCTGTTTGAGGAGGGAAGGATAACAAAATAGTGAAATCAAAATTAATAACTGAGGTACTGATGAGTCAAATTCTTCAGGTATTCCTGAAGGAAGAAATGTTTCACCTGCTGGAAGTTGTTCATCAACAAGACATTTATACGGTGCATCTTTATCTTGTTCTGCCCTCTACAGCCTGTAGTCAAAAGTATATCAAAAGTAGATTACAGATTGTTTCTACTTTTACAAGCTTCAAGAGTCGATGAAGCCTCCTCCTTCACAGAATGTACAGATCTCTCTGCTAGTGTGGGAACTTCAATCATGTTGGTTAATCTCAGGAATCCCTAGGAACATATAAGTCTATGAAAACCGGGAAGAATGATTGGAAGAACTGGTTTCAGAACATCAGAAGCAGGAGACATCTCCCTTTGACAGCAGAAAGTTGCATGTCGAATATATGGATGCTGCAGCTGCCTTTACTGCTAGCTCTCTTTCCGAGCTGTCAGCTTTTCCTGATCTGTGAACATAATTCATTTGTTCAAGTGTAAAGATAGAATCTCAAATTTGTTGCATTAAGCTCAGCATAAAACATAAGCTGTACCTTGACATGTTTTCTGTAGTTCCCGGGTTCTGCAGACCATAAGCTGTACTATATTGGTTAGCACTTTGCAGGCCTTGTTCACAGTGCATTTGCATCTCCTTAACTTGGTTCAGCCAAATCTCCTAAAAATCACACGAAAAAATGATTAAAACAAGTGTTTATTAACTACATCAAATGAGTTTTAAATCTAAATACTCACTAATTGCTGTTCTTCTTCTGAGAGTGCCTTATCCATCTGATCGAAGAGAGCACTCCACCTTAGCCTATGGGCATTGGCAGCAGTAGGAGTGGGGCCCACGATATAGTTTTTCACGGCAAAAGGATTATTCTCTTGATCAGATGAGAACTCCTTAGATATTAGGAAAGGTAGCTCTGTGCTGATCACAGCTTGAACTCTCTTTTTGCTGCGTCTTAGTGCTGCAAGTTCAAAAATTACAGGGAAACAAGAACAGTCATTAACAAACATGCATGAGATTCAACCTGAACTTTTTTACTTGGACAGGACAAAGCATTACCTGCTAATCGTCCTTTAATGTCTTGATGCAGCAGCTCTAACCATTGAGAAGCAATAGTTGCAGCTGAAACCAAAAGATTATTCTAGTAAATATAAAGCTTTTCTACTCTCTTGCACAACAGATTCCGGTTCAAAGTAGGAATACTCCCCCAATTTCTGCCTTGCCTTATGTTACTTGTTAGTATGGATAACACAGGACAACTCAGAGGAAAAAACAAGCACGAGCATTTAGCATCAGAAACCCTTAAATCCTAAATATTAGATGTCCTTCCTTTCTAATGCCCTCACCCTCTGAAACTGAAGCTTTCTCACCCAATGTACCCTTCAAGCTTTTTTAGCTGAGTCACAGGGAAACCGACTAAGTACTGAAACAAATAAAGAAGCACATAAAGGCCTGCAGCGCTACCTTTCACTGAAAGAGACGTAACACTGCCAAGGTTAGTCGAGCCCTCATTGGACATAGACGCTTCTGAAGCTTTGCCCATTGAAGCGGACAATTTCAGTGCCAATGGATCATTCTGATTAAATGGGTTGTATTGAGGACCAAGACTTGCAGTGAACATCCTCCCTACCATGTCTGGTCCAATGCTGTGCTCTCCATGCTCAGCAGATCTATTAAACGATACAGGACGCGACATTTTCTGCCAATTTGCTCCCAAATCACTGAAAGTTCCTGACTCTTTCCGAGTTCCATGTTCTTTACCAGCAGCTCTTGAATGGTTCCCCTTTCTGCTTCCAATATGGCCACTTGGAGGCTTTTCAGACTTCACTAGTGCCTCTATGATCGAGTGGACCTGTCTCCGATTCCTAACATGATTTATGATCCCAGGGTTTAATTCATTGAGCAGCCCACTTGGAGCAGCTAACTTTGCAAACTTATCTGCATGTTCTTTCCTTGCAAGCTCAAGCCTCTTCTTCAACAACAACTCATTCTTGATTTTCCTGCCACGTTGTTTTGGTACCGGTATGCCTCCATGAGAGGAAGACAAGAACCCATTCTGCTTCATCTCCTTCCAAATCTTCAGCGGGTCTTTCTCCTTCTCCTCCAACGGACCGGTGTTGGAGCTTGCACACTCAGAAACATCCTTTGACTTAGCCTGCTCATCAAGTTTCTTGTAAGGGTGAAATGGATTCTGACTTGGGACATCTTCTACATTGAGGTCTAAGTCAAGGCCTCTTGAGCTTGCAGAGTTATCGTCCTCACACGGCTTCTTATGCTTTCTCAGGGAGCATGCTTCACGATGATTAGAATCACCATCAGGATTGGTAGCGGTGCAGGGCTCTGCGTTGAGATCAAGTTGTGCAGGGATTGCTTCGGGCTCCGTAGGGAGGGATCCATTGGTAGAAATGGCCACGGGCTCGTCAGTTACCTCAGACATGTCTTGGTCGCGACATGGAGGTCCCTTGTCATCTAACAATTCTGAAGTTTTGGCTGAGAAATTAATTTCAAAGGCAAAAAAACGGTATCAAGATTCACATAACATTAACTATCAGCACGGAGGTGAAAATGTACCCAATTGTTGTTTCACAAAGAAATTTTGAAACAGGACAGATAGTAAAGCCAACAAAGTCCGGAAAAAAAAAAAGAGAGATAGAGAGAGAGAATTACTTCCTGCATATGAATCATCTAGAATTAACATACGTTAAGATAGTAGATCGCAAAGATGCCACACATAGAGAACATCACAAAATATATTTGAAACATATCGGCATTTCAAATGAAAAACCATGCTCTTGCCGCTGTTAAATGCATGTTTCCCACCAAAATCCCCTTATTATGAGGCATGCCCGTCAATGTTTGTAAAGCAAATCCCTTTCTTATTGGTGAATCGAAGCAAAATACTTTGTCAATGAAGGTCTAAGCAAGACATTCAAAATCTAAACTAGCTGTTCATATCTACTTATCATCATTCACCAAAATGAAAAACTTCCCTTCTCTAAAGGATGTATATGAACAAAATCTACCCGCAGAGGGGCCAAAACGAGATCTGGGCCACCCGTTATCGTTTCACTCCAAGTCATTGACCTTTTCATGCATCATATCTCAATTAAAAAAGAAAAAGAAAAATCAGACAAGCAGCAACAGCGCTGAGACAATTCACCTTCAAGACCCATCAGATATTTAAGCTCTCGCATTTTGACTTGGGCTTTTCGTTCGGCACCCTCTGACGTTTCCGAGCAATTCCGTCTATCACGCTTTAACTGCTAAAATATTCACAGGAATCCGAAGAACAAGAAGAGGAAGAATTCAGCCTCGAACCTGAAATAAGGAACAAATAGAAGTACCGGGCAGGGGGGAAAAAAAAAAAACTCACCTTTGGGTTCCCTGAATCAGACGGATCTCTCATTTTCTAACAAACCCAAATCAAAATCCAATTTTTCTACAACTGACAATCTGTAAGGGCGAAAATCAATCAAGGGTATGTGCAAGAAGAATGATCAGTAAGTGAAGAACTGAAAGGAAGAAGATAGGGGCCAAAATTGGGCGGGATTGGAGAGGATTAGGGTTTAAAACTCTGTTGGGCAAATGAAGAATTTGGATTGGAGGCAGTGAGTGAAGATTTCAATTTGAATGCAGAGTGAGAGAGAGGGGCCGCATGGAGAGACAAGAGAGATTAGAATCATTCTGAGCATTTCCGATTACAAAATTCCTTCTTCTTTTTTAAATAAGGTTTTTTTTTTTTTTGGGGGCGGTCCTGTTTTCAAATTCAAATGACGGAGATGTTTGGAGGGACATTGGACTTGGTTGGTGGGAAAGGCTAATTTCCTTCACTATTTGCAACCTCGTCCTCTTCTTTTTCTATTTCTTCAAATTTCTCCTTTTGCTTTAATGTTGTCGAAAATAGCGCGTTGTGTGGATTACACAGGACATGAACCCGAACTTTGCTGGAAGTACAGAAGCATTATACTCTTTCATGAGATTCCGCACATTGGGTTTGGGCTTGGTGGACTTGCTGACTTGTCGATAATGTAGCATTCGCACTAAGGCGATGCATCATCCGCAATTTAGAAATATCAAAGTCCAATAATTTTAGTAATTTCGAATAGTGTTTCTGAGCAGTAAAAGGACCAAATCAAAATGTTCTGCTCGAGACCTATCTCTCCCACATTTTACAGATAAAATTCTCGGCTTTCTTGCAGATATCTACGGTTTAGCACTGCAGAGAGCTCGGCAAATGCAATCAGTGATTATAAAGGCCAAAGGCGAGGTTGAGGAACTTGTCATCTATTTCTATACAATGAATGGGTAGGTTTCGGAAGTCAGATGAATGCGATTGCATCGAACGGTTCTGTTAAATGTCAAAAATGCAGCCTGCAGTGCTGAAGAATTGATAGATAACTTATATGGCAGAGTTGAAACTGCGTCGGAGTATCGGACATCTTCCCTTGGGAAGGTATGTGCTTCGGAGTAAGAATTCACGATTACTCATAGTCGACGTCTATGTTTCAGCTTGTAAAACTCTACAATTAAACAAAACTGCAAATCTCGGGCCCTTTCGCCATTTGTGGCATTCAGAGCATGCATCACTTTCAGGTCGGATTGATCATCTTCACTCAAAAGGCTAGAGTTCGGGAAGCTGGACTTTCGATATGAGATGGCTGCCCAAACTCGGTCAATGTTCACCCAAGCATTACCTATCATGTAAAAGTGATAATAGCACCTCATGGAGAAAAATGGCAAATTTTACAATGAAACGTCTAATTATGTTTCATAGTAGAACGCTAGTTTTTTTTAGTGTTTTTGATATTAAAGACAACGCTTTGACCCATAAATCTTTCAATAGCATTACAAATTCATCGGGGCACATGTAAAGAACAATAAAATTGGAGGTCGCTTACATGTCGATGATGTGTCGCTAACATGTCCGACTTATATTAGATTAGTTTTCTTTAAAAATCGATTTTCATGGTCCCGTTCGGTGAAATGGCAATGATGGGTGACATGACGGAATGTGATTAATACATGTGGCAGGAAGATTCGAAATAGTGGTATAATATTGTAGGCGAAAATTGTGAAATGAAAATGTAAAAGACTAGATATACTGTGGCAAAATATATATATAAATAATGGATAGATGAGATCAAAAGTTGATAAGATCTAATAGCTAAAATTTATGTTCCATCATGGAACACAAATTGGTGTTCCATTGTAAAATCTATACATGGAAAGCCCATATTAGGAACTATGGGTGTATACCCAAATTAAGGTCATCACAATGTTGATTTCAATACCATAATGAAGGAAAATTTTATGGTGCAATTAAGGGTTAATAACAAAAAAAAATGCATAAATTTTTCACATTTTAATAATTCTAGTACGAACTTGTTTTCTTAACCTAAAAGTGCACAAACTTTCGATTGTATAATAACTCTAACACGGAGTCAAATTTTCCGTTAATTTGGACAGAATCGAGGTCATAGAGGGCGACAACGACCCCAGTCGGGAGAGGGCGCCGACGACCCCAATCGGAGGGAGGGCGCCGACGATCCCAATCGTCCCCGTTGCCAACACTAATGTTCTTGGGGCGACATTCACCTTCAATCCTTCCACATCTGCGCAGTTCAAACTGATTTGTGTTGCGACCAGTAGCCCACTGGCTCGATACCATTGTCGACTCGCGGTGTATTGCTCCGACGGGCAAGTTGGAGGAGGCTTCAATATCGACACAGAACAGTTTCGTCCGTGCCTAGTGATACGGACCGGGTTATGAAACTGGCCCTGCAACCGGGCCCAATGACCCACAACGGAATCTAAGCCCAATGACCCAGCCCACAAACGGAATTAAGACCCAATGCAAGGGGACAAGCTTTCGCATTTGACTATAAATAGCAACTTTCCTATAAAAGCAAGGGAATTGACAACTTTACCGCTTAAGAACTTTCTCAGTTGAAATTCCAAGTGTTGTCGCCGTCATCCTCGATGCCTCCCTATTGTCATCATTGCCGTCATTCCCACTGCTGTTGTCATCGTTGCCGAGAGAAGGACAATGTAACTCAGACTCAGAGCACTGACTTGGTTTGAGCAATGCCTTTGTTCTATAAGAACCTTTGACAATGATTGAAACTTTATTTGCATCATCACCTTGCAAGTTATGTAACCCACCAAAAATAGATGGCTTATCTTTTCTCATTGGTAAAATCAATATTCGCAAATTAAATGTATCGCGGACAAGTAGTGTATATATGCAAGAAGCACATACGTAAATTTTTCATTTATTTTCCTTGGTTTCTTCTATGATAGTGACCAAAAGAGAGGCTCACATTTATAGCAAGTAACTTGCCCACACTGAAAAACCATCTTTTGCATGCTCAGTTCCTCTTGGCAAATTGGACAAGCTTCGTCATTGGCCCTTAACACACATTTCGTTTTCCTCTTTCTTGGAGAAGCTAAAGGCATAGCTGTTTCTTGAGTTACCGGAGAATTCGGATGTTCTTCAAGGCTTCTATTTTTCACTTGCAGCAGACCCTATAATACCAGTCACACAAATTTCAGTATAAAAGATTGGTAGAACAAAACAACTCGAAAATAAGATCTGGATATAGGATAAGTAATTGTTCAACAATTAAATAACGAAGCTATCTTTCCTTGCACGCGGTGTAACTCATTCAAAGACAAACACTTGTCGTTCGGGAATTGCACACTATTTCGTTCCAGTTCTCCCAGGCTCATAGCATCGAGAGACTTGTCACTCTCATCACCGTTTAAGAAGTAATCGGAAGGTGGCCATTGTGATCCCATCTAAGCTCGCAGAAGTTGAGCTTGGGCAATGCTCAAGGACTTCTCAGCAGGGTCCCCCGTCCGCATGCTGTATATAATAAACAAGATTCAACGAACTCGTTAACCATGCGTAGTATCAAGATTCAACGAACTCTACGAGACATGAATAGTGGAGGCTTACTAATTTCGAACAGCTGCCTCGAGGAGACGCATTTGCTTATTGCCAGCTCCGATACACAAGCTCCAGTTCGAGGGCATATTTTGAAACCTTTCACAAGAAAAGTGTGCGACTCCCATCCTTTTACTTGATAAGATTTTCATGATGCATCAAAGTAAGCAGAAGACGAAGGATTACGACAGTAGCATATTGCTGAATGTTAATCCGCTTCTGTTTCAATATCCCAAGAGGCAAGAAAGTGATTCGATCTAACTAGTATCACTTCCTGTATGGAGGGTTGATCATGAGATTCTCGGAAATGCTAGTTAACCAGAACTCAAAGATTTCTTTTCGAACCAAAGGAGAACCATTTGGAACCTGAGATTTCAAGCTCGTGGGAATCTGGGCTTTCTTTGTTTTTTAAATGATAATTTTACTCAACTTAATTTAAGTCTATTTTTCTCCATATTCAACAATGAAATAATTCATAATTTTGTTTTTTTCTACTATTTAATAATAATTTTCCACTCATATTTTTTCTTAATCATTTTTTTTATAATCAATTTTTTAATAATAATTTTTCTATCTATTTTTTATAATTAATTTTTTAATAATAAATTTTGCATATACTTTCCCATCTATATGTACATACATATGTATTCTCATACATTAATATATTTATCGATATTTACAATCACTTCGTAAAATCAAATTGAGTTAAATCACTTATTCAACTCGAAAACTAAATGCCATCAGAAGTACGGAAGGGGTGACAAAGTTCAATAGAACTGATTCAACAGACTTCTTCCGCAAAGCCAATGCCTCCTCTGCATAAGAGATTTTAGTCCGCGTGCGTGCATTTTTATGTGATAAAAGAGGCAGGCCTCGTAAATCTGACAAGGAGGAAGTGAAAGAAGATACGGCTAAGCTGTGACTACATACTTGAGTTTCATCTTAACAATCGGCATACTTCGTGGATCCAAGAACTGTTCCAGTGATTTTTGCGATAAATTCTTGTGCAGATTCTTTACTCTGTTCTATGTGAACTGGGTGTTGGTTCGTTCTCGATACTGGTATATGCATTACAAACCTTCAAAACAAAAATAATATGAATAAATTCAAATGAATAAAGTTCCAAACCAGAATCACACGTTCAAAGCTTAATGAGAATTACTCTCTTTTCCTCATCGAATTCAACAAGTAAACCTTACCTGCTCATGTGATTCTCAGATATCCTTTTGAGCAAGAGCGAGCTTCGAACTAAAACCAGCTAAGACCGTCACCCTAAAACTTGCACGCGAAACCTTCAAGGCATAGCGATCAATAAACTTTGATCCTGATTTGGGCTTAGGAAGATCCTCCTTTGTTTCATCCAAGGTTAGGGATACACTTCCCCACAAGGAGGTGATTTTTTCGGCATTAGAAGTAAAACTCTCACGATCTTTTCTCATTATTCAATTTCTGCCTCTTCACAGGATTCTGGGTCGCAAGAATTGCATTTGATATCATTAATAATGTTTGATCGACAAACAAACTTCATCGAAGGTCAAACTTTCTTTGACAACGGGGTTTTGTGACAGTACTTATACCGCAAACAGTCGGAAATCTTCCATGAATTCTCATGGAACAGCTACATCGTTCTGTTTAAAAAAACAGGAGTTCAACAGCCCTGATCGGCAACTCTTTCCGGAAACAGAGAATGCAACCCCCCCAAAAAAAAAAAAAACTCGATGGAGAGAAAAGGAAAGAATCAATCAATGTAAAACCACTTTGCAATTAATTCTTCCAAAGAGCAATCCTATACATGATGAGCCATTAGAATCATTATCATAACAACACTTGATCGAAGAATGAATTTCATCGGAGGTCCAAACTTTCTTGTCCATCAGCAGTTTACAACCGTCTGAAAGAATGAAATGATCTCATCTCATCTCCCTACCGCACCAGCCAGCATTTGTCCAGCTGCGTCTTCGCCTTTTCCCGGAAGTTCTTCACCCTTGTCAAGAAGAAGTGCACCGCGCAGAATCCCAACCCCGACGAGACCCGAGTCGTCTTCAGCAAGTAGCATGCTGGCACACCGCAGTTGGCCCCCTTCCCCTGCACGATGATCCCCCAAATCTGGTTGATTCTCTCACCGTCGTCATCGATTCGAACATCGTCCGATTTCTCTTCGTTATCTACTAATTCTTCCACAAAGATCACACCTTCAGGCAATGAGGTCTCCCCTTTCTCCCACTCGGCCCTCACAGCATCCCAGTGACCCGCCCCAACCTCCTTCTCCACCTTCAAATCGAAAAACCGTCTGCCGCCACCCTGGTCTCTCTCGCGCACCTGCACGAACAGCGGGGCCTCGGGGAGTTTCTTCACTATCTCCGACACTGAGGTAGTCATCCACTCATCCATCCTCCGATTAGCGACCGCCCGGGATTCGCTATCGCCGTCTCCCCCTCCCTCGATCCAAGAACCCGGGAACTTCGGGTCGTTCCTCCTGGGATCCCTCGAAATCGAGATGGCCCCGTTACCGGCATGCGATCTGGAGTGATTGGATATCACCAGAGAAGAGGGCCTCTCCCGGCCAGTAGCAGGGCCTACGTCGCGGCGGAGCGAGCACGAGGACCCTCCGACGCCGTAGCGAATCCCGACAGACGCCATCGGTTCCTGGCAGAAGGCGAAAAGGGTACCCCGGAATCCGGCTCTTGGTCGGAGAAACTGCTCCGGCGAGCAGATCCCCGGACTTCTTCTATGGGTTTGGTGGGTCAGAGGAGCGTTTCCTGAAAATTATATAGGGGGGGAGAATTGGGATTTGGGATTCGGTCAAGATTGGTGGGAAAGAGTGATTTTTTAAAGATCGGATTGAAATTTCAAATCGATGTGGAATTTGTTAGGAAGATTTATAGATGACCCATATGAAAAACGAATCAATCCCAACAGTCATTCAAGTTGCTTAAATTGCAGAGGTTCCTTGTCTCAGCTTCTCTCGGTTGTAGGTCGGATACGAAGAAGCTGCAGCCAGTACGATAATCCGGGGAGAGTGTTTGCATACGGACGGATGCATTAAATTTCGGTGCAACCCACTGCCGAGAGCCGTCAGATCAATGATGACGCACTCACCTTTGTGCTACTATATCGTAGAGATCCGTCTATCTTCACAAGGACTTTATGCAAATTACCTTGCTAATAGGCTTGACTTGTGAGTTATCCTAAACAGATTTATTCGTGTTTAGATTTCATGCCCGTGATTACTGTTGACCTACTACGGTTCACTGATAATATGAATTTAGAAAATCCTCATCATAATAGAAAAGAGGACAAACATTTTTTATCGGATCGATGTAGATTATGATGGAATCAAATATCAGTTGACTCGACGCAAAAAGAAGTCTTTCAAACCTAGTCGAGATGAGAAATACGTGAATTGTAAGAGCTTTCTAACATTCTATTGGCTGTTGCAGCGAGTGCTTGTTAATGTGCAGCACCGGATCGCTCCCCGGTCCAGTCAGGAGGACCACGAGGAGAAGATGATGCGGAACGTGCAAGAACTCAATCCCGCACGGGGCTGAACCCCTCCGACCTCACGTGTATAGCGTTTGAGGTGCCTGCTCCAATCTGAACCGTACGTTCTGATGGCCGGGGACTGCGTTGACCTACACTGACCGTCCGATCTCAAACCGTGGGATTTAACGTGAGCGCGTGGGCACCAGATCACAGCCCAATGTTGTTTTCCAAGAGTGAGACACAGCATAGAAAACGATTTGACGTGACGTGGCGGGTTCCCAATGGCTGGATGAGAAAAGCACGCGGCGACACGCTTTTGTTGCATGCTGATTGTGAGCCGCCACACACTTTAGGCAAACTCAGGCCAATGAGATCGGTTGTCTTTCCACGTAGGACTAGGATTGCCACGTCAGCGCCGTCATTCCGCTCCACTTTTTTTTTTTTTGGTATTCTTCTCCAAGTCTGGGCCGCTGGAGTCATTAATGGGCTGAGCTGAAGACAAAGAACCCAACCTCACCGGATCTATTCTCACGGCCCTAGACGCGTTATTTTCGGGCTGCTTTATGATCTTCTGCAAGAGCTAGCCCAGCCCACTTCAGGACATTCGGGTCGAATTTCAGTTGATTCTCTTGCTAAAATACTGAGTCCTCCGATGAATCACGACCATCAGATGTAAGGGGATTCCCGTGAAACCCATCACTAGTAAGAAAATCAGCGGTCAGCCTAAACAGACGACCACCATTGAGAAAGGTCTCGGTGAGAAGACGTGCGTAGGGATATCATGTTCTTCTGCGGATCCTACTCAGAAGCCCTATACTTCATAGAGTTCTCTCTTTTTCTTTTTTTGTGGGGTCTAATATTAGAGCCATAAATATGTGATTGGGTGTGTTTTTGGTACCAAAAACAACTCATCGAATGTTCTAGCGATGTAGGTTGTGAAAATACCCCGGCCATTGATGTACTTTCCTTTCATATATACTAGCTTCAAACAATACTTTAGTAACTTCATTGCTCATATTACAATTAAGTTGAAATGTTTCACCAATATCAAAAGAGGGTGTGACCCACCAACCTGAGTTGATCTAAGCAGTTTGACGTTTGTTTTCCTTAAATAAGGTCTCGGATTCGAGTCTTGAAAATGGAGTAAATTCGCGCTAAGGGATTTTTACCCCTTAGTGGCCTAACTCGACTTGACTGGATTAGTTATGACTAATAGCGGTTCGACGCTTGTTTTCCTTAAGCAAAATCTCATATTCGAGTCTTGTAAATGAAGCAAATTCGCGTTGGAAGAGCTTTATCCCTTAGTGGTCCGACTCGATTGAAATAGTCGGGACCAATTAGGCTTCCGGATATCAGGATTCACACAAAAAAAAGAGGGTGTAGCCTAGTGATGCGTCCCCTATGTGGTAATAAAGAGGTTCTAGGTTCAATACTCAGTGAGACTATCCGTGCTCATTTATTAGCTATTGAAATTTTTATTTCATTATACTATACCTATGGGCCTTCCTCGTAACTAAAAAAAAAAATTCAATAATATAATCTTACTAGATTTTTAGACATGTAAGTTGCAGGTGTTACAAATAAAAATTCACAAAATATCATTCATTAATCTTATATTGTGAATGAATTTATATTATTTAGATACTTTTAGTGAGAAACTATGAGAAATTTGTTGGTAAGTTTTCTTATTAAAATCAAAGGGGTATAGCGTAGTGACGCATATCTTCACTTAGTAACCAAGGGATTTCAGGTTTGATATCCATTGTGAGACTACTTTTATCAATTTATTAGCTATTTTAGGATTTTCATTTTATTGTACTAGGCTCATCAACCTCACTCATAATCGATTCTTATTAAATAATAAGAAATATTTTGTTTAACAAGAAATTTGTAGTTCAACAATAAACTTGTTATTTTTTGAATACTTATTAAATTGTAAGAAACTTTTTCTTTTGATGAGGTGGTGCATTATTTTGTAAGAAATTTTTTAATTTTAATATAATAAGATTCTTGTTAAATAAAAAAATTTTCTTACGTCTTCCTATTTCTTGGAGAATTCTTAAAAATAAACTTTTAAGGACTTTCCTTATAATACCCACACTCTTTGTAAAAACTTTATATCAGTTTATCACATATCGATACTTCCCTAATTTCTCTAAATAAAAGGAGTGACATGACATGTTTCTAATATTTTTATTATGTCCAAATTACCGGTCCCTTCAAATTCTTTCCTTTCCGACGAAAGCCTCGTATGTATCATCTATTATTGTTGTTGTTGTTGTTATTATCTGCTAGTTCCACGGGGCGCAACGGAAGCGAAAAAGGAACAGAAATTCAAAATTTCCTACCCGTGAAACTAATTCCAAGACCTACTAGAAGAATAAGAGTAAATAAAAACGTACCTGGAATATTTAAAGTTGTCGACCGAGCGTCCCACGCGTGACGCCTCTACTGGAATCCACACCGACTTTGTCGACGAGTCTTCGAGATCGGCGGTGCTAGCGACCAACACTCGAAAGAAACACTGGTGCGACTCTCGAAATTTATTAGACTTAATTGGACCTAATGAGTTGAACAATTCAACTCAATTATGCCCATTTATATACATACATGTATATCTTATATATTTGTGTATGTAAACGTACACAAACACATGCATACATATATATCTCATCTATATATATATATATATATTCTGTACCCTTTATATAACAAACAGGAAGGGAAGAAAATTCAAATCCCACCGATGTGGGATTAGAATTACATGGGCTCCCTACATGACATGTGTCTAGGTAAATGGCATCATTTAATTAGCCCATGTGTATGTATAAATGTAGACATATGTATGGCCCATGTGTCTAGGTAAATGGCATCATTTAATTTAATAAATCGAGTCTAATTAATCGACAAATTTAATCTCATTAAATATCCGATTAATTAGTCGCACCATAAATCATCTAATCTTTATTAGATGATTTTATTGTTTCAAAATATCTCGTCAATTTAGTCGTAGTGTGTGACCCTGTAGGTTCCCAATTACGTTGACAGTAATATCAAAATCTCTATTTCAATATTACAAACAGTGAGTGGCATCTAGCAATGCATCAATGTTACTCAAGTAATCGGAAAGTCAATTTCTCGACGAACCTTGTGACCTCCATTACCGTGTAATATAATCCCTTTGTCCTCTATATCTCTATTGAGCCCAAGGCATGGTCGATGACATCCTTGTATGGCTCAATATCTCTTTTTCTTGGTTTACCGGGTAAGTCTATCAGAACAAATGAGCTCGATATCATTATATCGACTCATTTGGGTATGCATACACTTTTAGACTTAACCACCAAGTGGCCGTGAGATATCGCTCCCGTTTCGTAGGAGGGACAAATCCTATCTTGATCACTCACATTCCTCTCCATGCTCTGTGGTATACCCAATAACTGTCTTTATAACCATCCTGTTACAGTGGCGTTTGACAGTATCAAAGTATATGACATTACATGTAGGAATCTATGGTGACCTCAAGTCAAAGGACCATTACACTATAGTCACTTTGAGATATGCTAATGACAGTCACGTAACAACCCATGTAGCAATCTCATGGCGGATCAGTCCTATACACATTACTCTTAATGTATACATGTGGTGTGATTTGATATCTCCATATCCATGACCTATGAGATTTGATCATCAATCAACACTTACACTAATCTAACCGTATTATCGTTGTCCTAATTAACGATAATACTTTGACTATGGACATTTAGGAATAATGTTCAGTAATTATAGGATCTCACAATCAAGTCACACTTGATGCCTATTGAACCTACTATTCCAAGGACATTATTGTGTAAAATCATATTTAGCGCAATTTACACAATAACAGATATGCCTCGTAATATAATGAAATACATGTCATATTACAGAACTGATGATAGATTGCATCTAGGGCATACACCAATTCCCAACAATATCATCATTAAAATGCAAAGCTCAACAAATGAAGCGTGTCTTGATTTTTCATTATTTCAAGTTTACACTTTCTATGAATTTAGACATATTTAAATGTTGTGCTCTATCCTTTCAATGAATCTAGCCACTTTTATATGTTCAATGTATTTAGAAAAATTCTAATTCATTCGTGTTTTTAATCACATACACACATCTATTTACTTCATTTACACTATTAAGAATACTGGGATTACCGAGGAGCGGATCCCTTGGTAAATCCAAAAAAAAATGACAGATTTTCATTACCGAGGGATTTATTCCTCTTTCTCCTATCACCTCCCATCTCTCTCATATTTTTCTTGCATTTTTGAAGTTTCAAACCCAAGACCTCGCACCCCCATCTGCCCATCCCTCGTGCCATTTCCTTAACCGTTGAGCTACGAGCATTATTCTTGTTATTTCTCCACACTTAGTTATATTTGTATGACTTGTCTTTACATTTTCATTTAAAAAAAACCAAAAACTTGTAATATTAACAAATTTGCATTGATAATATATACATTTAATAATAAATTCAACATTATTTATATGTATAATGCACGTGATATTTAATTGAACATAACCACATCGTTTACTTGACCTATCTAAATAGATTTTAAAGTAACATAATTGAGAATTTTATAAACTCTCCCTTACGTGTTCGAACATGCTTTCCACTACTATTTATTTTGAAGTTTTACTTCTAATACTATTTTTTTCATTCATTCTCTTTTTTTTATTTAACTTTTCATGTACAATATGAAAATGTTAAGTAATTATAAAATGCATCTATTTATGACTCGCACTCTGAGGGTAAATATAATCTTAATTATAATGTTTATGCGCTCCAAGCGTAAACATTATATTTATATATATTTTTTCAAAAACTCAAAATTTTAAATATTCAAATTAATTAATTTCATAGTTACTATAAATATATGATACTTTCAATCCTAAATTAAATTAATTTTATATTTAACTTACAAGATAATATTCTCTTCAAGAAATATAATTTATATGTGATATATATCTCTACAATTATTATTGTAAAACAAATATTAATTTTCTCATTTGATATTTTATTTTTTTAACTTTTTATTAAAAAATTCATACTTTTTAATTTACTGAGGAATTCTTCCCTCGGTAAATTATTGAAAAAATAATTTTTTTCTTAAAAAATAATTATTATTATTGAAAGTTCAATTGATAGATGAAACATTCTGTAGGTTATGTAAAATTCAAATTACAAAGATGTGTGAAAAATTTACGATCATTAAGCACCAATAGATAAAACACGAATTTTGCATTTTTTTTTATTTCAATAATTATTGTTATCCACTGTTCATAATACATAATGATGTAATGAATGAGATTATTTCCAGTTCTTGGGGATCATGCCTGTAGGAGGTACGATTCCACCTCTTCTTTCTCATTTTTGAGACGCACTCATCACCAAATATATAAGTGAAAGATGTGCAGCATATACACGGTCCAACCAGGGGGCAATGGGCGGATGATTCATTTGCGTCCTGTGCCCTTCCTCTCTGCCAGGGTGATCAACTCCTCGGGGGCACATCGCTGTAGTATGGGCGCTTTGCTCCGTGCATTGGTTTGGTGTTTCGGGTCACTAGGACGGCCCTTGCCCCCGACGAGTTGTATTCCGGTCGTGAGGCCCCGGCTGCCATGACTTCCTGTTGTTACTGTTTTCCTTTTCATCTTCATTCTTAGTGGGCCGGGGTTCCTTCTTCGTCCTCTTCTCCTCCTCTGGTCACATATACTACCCAGTTGAACTCTCTTGATCGTCTCTTATTAGGCCCATCAAGCAGTCTCATGACATTTCTATAAGGTTCTTGATTCAAATTATTCCCCCACTTAGGAATCATTGCATACGCGATGGTATTCAGATTCCTTTTGGCTTTTTTAATTAGCCACTTTGGTGATAAGGTTCTCCAAATTGCATGAAAAATTGCAAGGACAAAAATTATGTGTCCGATCATATATATCAGTCTCATCTGTACGTCCAACTGTACATGCGTCAATGTACGATGTTTAATTCTTGTCTCATTTGGCAAATCGTCCAATCCATTCCTACTAGTGATAGGTCATATTGTCCCAAACGATCGTATGTGTGGAAACGGGATCACCATATACTCCAATTTTATCTTAAGTTGGAGGTTTTGTTTTGTACTCTCCCCTTTCATGCATATTATATCCTACGTGCCCATGTGGCTCAAAATTACTGCAGAAATCGCTTTATGTGTAGTTATATGATTTATTTAGCACGTCTTGTATCCCAATACTCATTACGGTGTAAGGATAGTAGAGCTATTACTGATGTAAGAGTGCACGTCGATTAGAATATATATATATATATTGAAATGTGAAATATGCGAAGTATCTTGAATTGGATTAGACCTAAAGTTTACAAAGGGAATGAAGTTTTATACGGGAATAAAACTGCTTCCGAAACCGATTGTGAGTTGAGATTATCCATAACGACATAGGAGACACATATATTCTCTCCCGCAATCTTGCGAATCAAGGAAAAATCTTGAAAAGAAAGATATATACAGATCAATTATGGCTATGGAAAGGATGTGGACCAAAATGCTGACAAATTATTATGCTTTGTCGAAGACACAAACCAGACAGGTGCGATGGTGAAATTCCTAAGCTGTGGGCCGAGAAGACCCCACCAGGAAATTGGCAAGACTTCCTTAATTTGATTCCATTCTTTCCTTGTGAGCCCCAGCAATTGATGATTCCTTGAGTTGTTACGCCCATCAAATCACGGAAAATTCTACCGTACTCCATGGCTATATGTTTCCCGTCGACGCCATTTGGAGCGGGGGACGATGATGAGGCTTCAGGTACCGTAACCGTGAAATAAGATAGGAGTTTCCACCAAATCAGGCAGGAAATTAAGGAAGGCTGTGACGGTTCCTATGATGGGCGGATTTGGTAAGAGGAGGAAGTGTCAGTGGACTTGGTCTCTCGATTGATATAGTAATTTCTTCATAACTCGATGATCATCGTCTCAAATTCGACTTGAGAGCCAACTAACAAAAAATGGCAGATTACAGGGAAAATTTGGATGATTGCTAAATAGATATCTCTCAAACCCTATAAAAATTGACAATTCAACTGATTCTTCCTTGAAGTAGAAAGTTCTTGATTACGATGGATAATGTCTGATAATGGAAAAATCCCCGAACCAATCGGTCCGATCCTAATGCAAAACATTTCGATGAATCAAGACTATATATGCCATGAACAACTTCTGAAAAAAAACATTCTATACAATTTGTTGTCGTTGAAAACCTTGAAGACATAAAGCAATCAACATTTTCCCCAGAAGAAATAGATATCCTCATAGACATTCAACATTGCCATCAACAGCATTGCAGGTGAAAGCTGAAAACGTAATTTATACATTGCTCTGCTGGTACTGTTCCAGTAAGGTTTTAATACACGATCTTGTCCGGAAAGATATGTGAAAAATTCCTTCGGATTCTCAAATAAAAACTGATCAATCAATCACCTGTCACGCTTGATCATCAGCCCAACTCGGATTCTGCAGTTACTGGAATTTCTGTTAACGGGTTTACCGTGGCATCAGAAACGATTGGTGGCGGGGCATGCTCGAGGACGGATTGGCGGCAGGTAGGGCAGGAGGAGTGCGAGACTAGCCAAGTGTCGATGCACCCGATGTGGAACCTGTGGTGGCACCTGGGCAGGACCCGGACCTTCTCTCCATCCTCAAACTCCCCAAGGCAGATTGGGCAGTCCGTCGCGGTTGCTGCTGCAGGGATGCCTAGGCCGGTTCGGTGCACTGACACGGGGATGCGGCGGAGGGCACTCTTCTTCAGCCCCGTAGCTGTCATTCGGGCAGTGGCTCGATCACTGGTTTCAAGACTGAACCTGCGGCTGCACCTGAGGGCGCAACGGACGATCGAGTTCAACCCCAGGGCGCAGATCAAGGCGCAGAGAAGTGCTGCGAGGATGATCACCATATTCGAGTCGAAGCTGGCCTCGTTGCCATAATGGCCGCGTGGCCTGTCGCCGTGAACCTCCGGTGGTGGGTTCGATCCAGTATCGAGCAGTAGCCGATGCGGACGGTGAGCAAAAGGTAACGTCGCCATTTAAATCCGCAGGAGAAAGAATAACAACCCAATATGTACAGGACAAACCTGATGAATGATTCGTACCGGGAGCTAATCAATGCAAGAACCGCCCGGTCAATTCCCCGGTGCAGGACGGCTCATGCTCGTCGGTGCAGAATCGGACCACGAAGGAGATGGAGAGGAGGAAATTCATGTCTGTCGAGAAATGATCAAACTCAGACCCTGGTACGCTCTTCAGTTTCAGTTGTTCTTGATGAGCTATTGTGACAGGTGGAGTCTGCAGCTTGCAGTGCCTTCTGCTTGGACTTGGAGGTACTTACAGCTCTGCCATGGACGCCATGAGAATTTCTTGAAGCTCTGCTGCGTCTTCCACAAGATCAAAGAAAGGTTGGGAGATCACTGAAGAGGGAAACCTGAGAACAGGGGAACGGAAATGGTGAACAGAGGAGCTTTCTAAAGCCTTTATGAGAAGAAGCTGAAACAGTCTAAAAATAGGCTGTTTTGAGGAGCTTTGCTTGGGATATCTTTTCAATTCGTAATCATCGCAAGCCGGAAACCAAACAGAACTACTTTAGAATTGGAGCGATCAGATTGCACAAAACATGTACGGAGCATAAAGACGAGCCTTACATGAATTCTGAAATGTAAATGGTTATATCCACTACATCGTGTGTACCTTCAGATATTCTCGAAGATTATCGGAGGAGATGGCGAAAATAAGGATTGAGAACTTGGGAATCAATAAGTTGATAGATAAAGGGTAATGGGAATTTTGATTTTGGGAACCTGATCCCAACTAATCACAATTACCAGTGTGTTCTTTATGGAAATCAAGGGGAGAAGAGAGGAAGAAATGCTTATTCCCAAGCACCAAATCCTTCTCCCACTCCATCACTCTTCCATGTTTGAAAAGGCAAAGTAATTAAATTCATGTTCTCTTGCCTATGGCCAATGGTTGGCTTTGGATGCTTAAAGGCAACATCCAATCTTAGTGCTCATAATTAAAGATAATATGATATTATGATGAACACTGTTTCTGATAAAGCTCATTACATTATATAAGATTGAAAAATAACGAGATGTGATGTAGTTGGTACATGTATTCTAAGACTTTATTTGCAGTGCAGGGGATGAGATCCACAAGAGATACCTCGTGGCCAGGGTCAAGACGACATCTGAGCAATGATTAATCTCAGCTTATAGGATAATAACACCTCATAATCGGACCAAAAAAAAAATGAAGACTGAAATGAAGATGAAGGGACTGGTTTGGCCCTCATAATTGTTTTTTCCACAAGACTATTCAGAATTTTTTTCCATGGAAATTAATGTGATGGTGAGTTTTGTGGCCACATATGTGAAAATACTAATAGACCTCTACCTGTATGGCTTGTGAAGGAAAAGAACGCCACATGACATGGAGATCATGCCTAGTCCATTCTTACAAACTTGGGCGGAATCAGTTTCCGAATTAGACACCATGGAAAGCGAAGCTGGACCCCGTGTCAAGACTCAAAACATGCCAATTGATCATAGTTATGGAAGTCTGGCCCGTGGAAATATTATCATTGATTTGTCTGAAGTAGACTCAATATAGAACATCTGTTTTTCACTGGCTGTGTCATGATAGGATCTCATATTTCTCTATGGGGCAGTTGGCTCGAGAAGACGAAACATATGGCACCGCCTTGAATCGGAAAAGCGTGAGTATTATGTCCTAATCAGGCAACATGCTTCCGGTACCCGTTGTTTTTTCTTTTCCTGACCTACTCTAATAACAATCACAACAAATCCATCAATATTAGGTCACAATAAACTTTAGGAGAAGGGCTAGAAAAGCAAGCTCATTCATAAATATGAATGGAATAGTTTTGATCTCATAATTCGTGCGTTTGCTTGAGAACATACGAATAACAAGGTTGTTAAATTTGAGAGTCTTACGTGGATTTTATAGGAAGTTTATAAACTCGATTCATAAACTCGTAAAACGTATAAAACCATGCAACTCTAGGTATCATAACCATATATATACACCATTATACGTATACTTTACAAAAAAGAAGGAGAAAATTTTAAACACACTTTAAACCAACTAAATTTCAACTCCATATAAAACTACTACTACTAGTATTCAAAAAAAAAAAAATCGACGTCAATTGAGCTTTACATATGATTAAAAAAATATGTGAGAACAAAACACTTGGAAAGGAGGAAGATCTTTTCTTTTTCCAATAGTAGGAAGGGATGAGACTTGCGAAGAACTAAACTAAAAAGGAAAGAACCGGGGCATTCTTCTCTTTTCGATTTTGAAATTATAAAATGTGCTAATGGAACTCTGATATGTTTTAGTGAACTCTGATATGTTTTTTCTATCTTTCAACAAGAAAGTACATTCGATGGACTCTTGGAGTTTATCGAATCTAAAAGAGTTTACTCGAGTGTTTATGGACTTCACTTTTTTATTTTATTGGAGGTTATACCAGAGACTACTGATTTTCATCCCGTAAACTCGTAAGAGTTTAAAAGTTAACTCTGGAATTTGATAAGCATGAAGGAAAATTTTATCGCATGACATGTAGGTCATGGTACAGCTCCCACTTCACTTCGTACAAACTTGGGCGGCACTGATTTCAGTTTCAGGGGGGTAGACAACAAGGAAAGCTAAGCTAGAAACTGTGTTGATCGAGAATCACGACTATTCGATTGCGTTTGGTACACCGAAATGAATGTCCTCTCATTTCACTCCATTTGCTCGCTATGTTGTGTTGAAAAAAAATGACACCTTTTTAATTACAAAACATATTCCACTTTGATAATTTTTTTTTAAACTATAAATGGAATGATCATTCATTCATAAAAATTAGTTAATAATGGTCATTCCATCATTCCAACTAATTTTCATACAAGTATCATATATTTTCTTTTATGCTCCTATATCTATATATACACACACATTTTGATAAAGATCTTGATTTTTTAAATACACTCATTTATATGCTAAAATTCAATATAATTAATAGTATATATTCTCTCAAGTCTCAATCTAATTATATTTCAATTTATAGAACTCTTTTCATTTCTTTCTATTCAATTCCAATGTATCAAATGTTTAGAGAAGTTTGAGGTCCATGAAATATTATAGATTCATCAGCTTGAGGGGACTTGATCTCGAATGAATTTTTCCATTGATCACAGCGTGATATGATCTCAAATAGAAATATAGGGTCATCGGCTTGAGGGATCGAGAAACCTTGCTTACCGGGGGGGGGGGGGGGGGGGGGGGGGGATGTTTTCTCACTTAATCTCCTAAACACCCCAACAACTCCAGTATTAGATCAAAAGAAACTTAAGGAGATGGCTAGAAAAAGCCGAAGCAAGTCGAACGGTGTCCGTCCAAACCTCTCCCTATGTAATGGGTGAAATCGTGACCATGCTGTATCTTCGCCGGAGCTCAATAAAACGAGATGGTTAGACTGAACATGATGTATATGGGCTATATAAAAATGATAGTAGATGAGTTCCAAAGTACTAATACTTAAACATCAAACATACAACTGACGTCTCATTTATTTATTTGTTTTGTATTTTTCGCGATTAGGTGAAATTAACGGCAAAATATAACAAAAATTCCTAATAATTTCCTATGGGCAAGTATTAGTCTACCATAGATCCTATAATCCTGCAAGAGACCAATCTGTGAGGGTCAAGATCAAGCCCATGGATTTGTACTCAAAAGCTATCCTCACGGAGAGGAAGCTCATCGTCTGCATCGACAGCTGCTCCGTCTTGAATCTCGATCGAACTGCAACACATTGAAAGGAAGACTATTCCTCGACCGCCCTCCCCTCGTGACACGATCGATCTGGTCCACTGCTCACTGTTCTGGAATCCCGGCTTCGTCATTGATCACAATTACATGAGCAGAGGGAGTTTTTGGTTTCCGGATTTGATAACGCGGTCCTTATCGAATATACTTTGCCCTCCTGCTGCTGCAACATGAGTGGGAAAGAACCCGCCGTAAAGCTAGATGACGAGCAGCTCACGGAGCTGAGGGAGATATTCCGGTCTTTTGATCGGAACAAGGATGGAAGCCTGACCCAACTTGAGCTCGGGTCCCTCCTTCGGTCATTGGGCCTGAAACCCAGCCCTGACCAGCTCGAGGCCCTGATCCAGAGGGCCGACAGGAACAGCAACGGGCTCATAGAGTTCTCAGAGTTTGTGGCCCTGGTAGAGCCAGACCTCGTAACCTCGAAGTGCCCTTACTCAGAGGACCAGCTGAGGCGGATCTTCAAGATGTTCGACCGGGACGGGAATGGCTACATCACAGCCGCTGAGCTTGCACACTCAATGGCCAAGCTGGGACACGCGCTAACCGCAGAAGAGCTGACGGGGATGATCCGGGAGGCAGACACAGACGGCGACGGGTGCATTAACTTCCAGGAGTTTGCGCAGGCCATCACATCTGCAGCTTTTGACAATTCTTGGGGTTGAGATTCATGTGGGAAGACAAGTTCTTGCTCTTCATCCTGTTATCCCCGACTACTGTCGGTCGTTAATTTCATATTTGAATCAAACCCGAAATCTCTTCAGTTATGGGAAAGAGCAGGCCTCTAGTACAACACAACATCCATGACAAAGCAAACATATAATTATATCGGGTCTTCCCGACTAAGTTAACGGCCTCAGCCATACTATCAACGCGAGTTATCGGATTTTCTTTCGGCAGGAAAATCATTTTCAAGGATTAATCTTTCGATAATAGCAGTTAAAACGGTGATTAATCAAATCAGTAAAAAATGATTCATGTGCTGCCAATTAAACAATGTCGTGCCCCATGTGGATTCATCCACTTCTTGAATCTTTAGGTTACAAAACTCAGTGGAACAGTGAGAGGGGAGAGAGAGAGAGAGAGAGGTCAAAGAATCGAAAGTCAACACTGAAATAAGGAGAGAAGCAGAGGAAGAAGAAAGAAGCAATGCAAGATTTGCCCAGTACGGCCCGGGGACGCCCAATGGCGCCGCCGTTTCACCACCGGCGGGCGCAGTCCGAGGTCAGCTTCCGGCTGCCGGATGACCTGGATCTAGTGGGGGGCGAGCCCTCCGGGAGGTTCGACGACGACGATCTGCTGCTGAGAACCTACATGGACATCGAGAATTTCGGATCTGACGGACTCGAAGACGGCGATCCGGCCTACCCGGAACCCGGCTATGCGGCCGCCGCCGGGAGGCATCGGTACAGCAACTCCGTTGATGGGGTGTTGTCCTCGGCGCTGGAGAGCATAGAGGCCAAGAAGGCCATGGCCCCTGACAGGCTTGCCGAGCTGTGGGCAAACGATCCCAAACGAGCAAAAAGGTAAGGTTTTTATGTACTCATTCGGGCATTTCTTGCTTCGCCGTCAATGGAAAGCTTAATCGCCATTCATCTTCAGAGCCAAAAGGTCTTTCCTTTAGCCAGTCTGCAAGTAAAATTCGAGTATGGAATGGTAGAAGTGATTCGCGTGATTTGCCAATTCAGAATGCTGCTTAGACTGCTCGCATTTCCTTAATTGGGATGTTCGGATCATGTGTCCCCGAAAGTGTTCACACGAGTTTCAGATTCCATCATGAGTAGTAACCAGATTCAGGATTGAGACTTCGAATAGCTGTGGAAGTGTCTATGATAAACTCCATGAAAGATATGTCTTCATACTATTCATTGATCATCGGGTAATGGTGTCGAAAGTAATGTTTTTCCCTTGAAAATGGATGTCTTCATTATATTCATTGATCACTGGCTGATGATTCTTCAAGATCATATTAGAATGATTCAAGATCATATTGATGATTTGCTTGCATTACATGGTCAAGCAACTTCAAAAGTCCAAAGCTTCCCCTAAACTGTAGAGATTATATAATTGAAGTTGATGGGCTGTGGAGCATTTTGACCGGGAATGTAAAATTTAAGAATGGGGGCACTTTATAGTGCTTGTGCAAGAATTTTGATGAAGCTTTTAAGTTAATTATATTTACGTCTCGTATCGGTAGTGTATTTTGTCTTTGAAGTGACTTTTGTTTGTCTTTGATGCTTATTCTTGAATAGCTAATTATACTTGTATTTGTGATGTAGCCTGTCATTGATGCATCTTTAGCTTATTTTCTTGACACAAATATGTCAAGCTGCTCAATCATCAAACCCACTCGAGTGAATATAAGTATCCTAACATTTTTCTAAAGTAGGGAGGCCCAGGGCATGCACTGCAGAAACTGTCAAAGCTTGTGAGAAAACTGTTTCTTAGCGAAAATTTATTTTTACGATTCACATGGTAAATTATGCCTCATTAATGTGCAGGAATGAGCTGTTTTGAACTCTGAACAACCTTTATGTTTGTCGATTATGAGCCAAAGAATTAAATGAAGGGATTATCCTTTTGTTCCCCAGCATCGCGTGTTCATTTATATATTCCCCTTCTGACAGGATTATTGCAAATCGACAGTCCGCTGCTCGGTCGAAGGAAAGAAAAGCCCGTTATATGTTGGAGCTCGAGAGAAAAGTCCAGACTCTTCAAACAGAGGCGACTACCCTTTCTGCTCAGTTCACCCTATTTCAGGTATTTTCCTAATTACAGTGATTGTATTCATTCATGGGAAGCAGAGTTTCATCAGCTCGCCCTATTTCAGGTATTTATGCTTGCAGACCTGTGCCTGTCTTTCTCATCTGTTTTTATTGCTCTGCCTGTCTTTGTCTTCCCTTTTGCTCTCCAGAGAGATACATCAGGCTTGAGTACTGAAAACACGGAGCTTAAGCTTAGGTTACAAGCAATGGAACAACAAGCTCAGCTCCGTGATGGTAGGCTTCGTACTCATTCTCTCCTTTCATTACCATCCCAGTTCTTTGTTCGTGTTTGAAACTTGGAAGAAATATGATACATGTTCTCTGACTCTTTGCAAAATTCTTTCTTACGACATTGAGGTTAATGAAATGCCTTCTGAGCATATCTCCTCTTGACCGAAAGAGGGGAAAATAAGTCCTAAAATTTCAAAAAAAAGGTTACAATTTTGCTTTCTTTTCTTCCATCCTGTTTTCAGCCTTGAATGAAGCTCTGCAAAAAGAAGTTCAGAGGCTTAGAATCGCCACAGGAGAAATGATAACCCCGACCGAAGCATACAACTTGGGAATGCAAAGCATTCCATGTCCTCGGCCTTCCTTCTTCCCTCACCACTCGCAGCTAGGGCTGAGCGGACCCCATGGTATGCACATGCCTCAGTTCCATCCTCACTTTCGCACCTACTCTGAGATGTTGCACCAAGATTCAATCGGTCGATTACAGGGACTTGACCTCAGCAGTGAAGGCTCATGGCTCGCAAAACCCCAGGGCCCCACCATTTCAGCGAGCGAGAGCAGCAGCGCATCCTAGCTACGATCATGTGCTCTAAACTGTTGTATGCTTGTACAGAGACGACTAATCGTTGATGATGTTGATTCTTTCCATTCGAAGTTTGTTTTTACCATACTCTTTTTGTAATCAAATCAAGTGTTGATTCTTCATGACTGTTGTATTGGAATGTAAGAATTGTCTCTTTAATTGCTGATTCTCTCTCTGCCTGTCTCCTCTTCCAAAAGGAAAAGGTGTTTACTGTTTAGTGGGCCTAATTTGCCAGAGGATTCCCCCCTCTCCTGGTTAAGCCCGATTCCATGAGAAGAGCAGTGAGGTATTTAACTTAATATAAGTAAATCCAGCAACATTTATCTACGTATATTAACTCGAATCCTCCTGAACCAAAATGAAATCGGAAGCAGTGTGAGGACAGGTTCCTAACTAGATGGAATGAACTCTACCTTTAACGTAATTCACGGGATCCCAGTTCAGTATATAGAATATTTATGTTCAAAAAATGCCTTATACATCTCGTTATGATCGCTTTAGTAATGCCAGATCAAACCAACCCGAGTTTGCTTGCCTCCAGGAAAACACACCGGCAGAGAGTGCTCTCCCCTGCAAATGCATATATATTTGGCAGTATCTCTCAGGTCCCGCATTGCATTGTGCGAACTAACTAAAAGCCCGTATAACTGCAGGATTTGCAGAATCACCCAGTGCAATGATCCTGGACCATAAGAAAGCAGTGTCATTATCTTTGCTACGACATATCATTTCACCAGCTGTGTTTAGAGCGAGCCCGAAAAACATATGCAAACTGCTTGTCACCATCATAAGGACCAGAGAATGACTCCTATCTTCCTCACACCCTTAGTTGCACATGGCAGAAGGGCAAGTTATTGAACAGAAACAACTGCAGAGAAATAAACGGAAACAATTATGAGAGCTACCTCTGTGGCTGCTACCTGTGACCATGTTGTTCAACTGTCTCCCCCTTTGACAGAGACCTCTTCCAAGAAAGCCCTCCGACTGCTACTTAGATCAATGTTCGCGATCAGATATATCGTTTGGATTCAACTGTGGATGATAAAAACAATCCGTGGAACTGAATTTATTTCTGATATCTTGGCAAATTGCTTCCATTTTTTCACCCTACAAAATGAAAGGATAACCATGAGACTTGATCTTCTTCTCAAAGGTCCCTCTAGGATTCAGCATTTTAGTCTCTTGCAAGTGGATGCATGGGTCTTGGCTCTACTAACAGGCAGTCTCTTGTGAAGGGCACTTTCATTAGCAACAAACATTAAAAGATGGGATCTGGTCACATGCCATTTCTGTGGATCTGATCATTTTCAATCTTCAAGCTCTTTGGACACCTCTGTCCCCTGTGAAAATGTCATTGTCACTAGTTTTAAGGAGGATTTTGCTTGCCTTTGGTCCCGTTCACGCAGTTATATGAAATAAGTATGCATCGCTCGACAAGGGCGTTGTTAGATGTCGACACGATCCTGCAGTGAAAACACGAAATGAGAGATGATTAATGCATGCCAAATATATGGATTGAATTGGTTAATAAGACAGGTGAGTGAAACAAATGGTTGTTTAGTTCATGATTTCATCTTTTATCTATTAATGCAAAGTTCATGTCATTCCCTTTTTGGGCAAGTGAACAAAATACATGCATCCATCATTTCACTTTTATTTGCGAAGGAACATTTACTATCACCTTCCATTTTATTCATACTATATACACACTTCGATTTCGACCAGGCACGGATTTGATGTGCACCGCTTGTGCTGAACTATATGTCACATTGTATATGATAAGAAAATCATTTGAAGAGACAGCTACTTCAAACGATATTATATACACATTTATATATCTCATGATTAGGATTTGTAATATTTTTCGACTACGATATCTTTCACTATGCAATTATGGCTACACTAGTGAAGGAATTCATGGGCATATGTGAGGATCACGTGGTACGGCGGACGGATCAATGTTAACTTAGCTTAAATATGATGGCTGGTTATAACGTACAACCTTATGATATATACACGCACACACATATAAATGTAATATAAAAGTGAAACTATCCCAACACAAGCCTAATAATATTTTTCAATTAAATATTATGAAATATCTCAAGAATTATATAAAAATAACATTACAGTATTTCTTCTTTGATATATGATTTTTCACGTCGGAGGTTGCAAAAGTTTGTCCTCAAATTTTTTTTTTCTTTGTGCAGAAATTAATTGCTAAAAAATTGAGAGCCGCCAATCCATTTGTGAAAGTGAACACACGAGTGCAAGGGACCATGAAGCCCCCGACATGCATGTGCCCCTAACATGGTAGGACCTCATCGAGATTTCCTCATTAATCTCCTCAATATTAATTAATATTTTGTCCAAAAATTGGATTACACCGAGATAATTACTTGTCATATGATACTTTATTTACGATTTTTTAATAAACAATAATTCCTTACAATGTCTGTTCAGATCAGATTGTTATAAAAACCAACAATAATTAAATTTAAATATCGACGGTCTCTTTCGCACCGGTATAGCTCGGTGTCCCCTTTCTAAAAGCTACACACACGATTGTAAATTTTGATAGATGGATAATATAGTTATTTATTTCGAAATAATATAAAATTAGCCAAAAAAAAGCTAATCGGGAAAAAGAAATAGAACTATCAGTTTGGAGCATTTCGCACCTTGTTTTTATTTTATTTTGTACTGTTTATTTAAGTTAATTACTAAGCTTACCAATTTTTTTTTTATTTCCCAACAACCTTCGAGCAGTAGATTTTGGATTATTGTTTTCTTTTCGGTAGATAGATTTTGGATTATTGTTAAAAATGTGTTTTTGGGAGTACACACAGACATATACCAAGAGATTAATTTCTCTGTCATGCCACCGACAGAAACTCATTAAACAAACCTACCGGCTTAGTCCAGTCACCACATTTTCATATTTTTCCTTTTCCATTTTACATATTTGCTTGTTCTCATAAACTTAAAAATCAAGGATGTTTTTTCATCTAGTTTTCTCTCAGAATTTTGCATTATTTTTTCATTTTTCAGTTTTTTTAATCTAGCGTGCATATGAGAGAATTTCCCCCACAAAATTGAGAATAACCAAAATGAGAACTGTAGATTTGGAGGCAGACATCGACGACAAAACTAGTTACTAATTATTATATTTTCGGGTGGAAAGGTTCAAATAATTTAAGATTGAAAGCATATACTATGTCTCAGTTCGTTCTTCGCCATTTTTTTTGGATGAGACCGTAACCTAGAATTTCGTTGCATGCAAACTCTCACCTACCGAGCTACGTAGGATGATTTCGACAATTTCATGCATATTAAAAAAAAAAAAGGCATCGAAAGTACTACCACATCCGATGAGGGTAAAGGAACCACTATAATAAGAAATCGGAAAACCGAAAATTCTGATTAAGATCTTGAGTCGAACCTGTACTAACCACAGGAGCGCTTTGAATCTACAGATTCGAGCATAATGATGTCAATCTCGAGAGACTATATACAATATTCCAATAGAGCTATTCTGAGGCAACCTCTCGATAAGTACTCGACGCCAATCATCCGGAGTCGATATTAGCCCGAAGAAGGGAAGAAGTAATAGTAATGAGAAATGAGAGGGGAAAAAATGCATGTGCATGTGGGTGGGGCCTATAGAGCAAGCAGTTGGGTGGTCTTAGTGGAACATTTGCATGTGCAATTTGATCCCTTTTCAATAGGGAAATGACCCTTAAAAATGTGGATTTTATTTCAATTACACTCCATTCTATATTGTGGCTTTCAATATTACATAATATAGAACAAGTTGCCTCTTTCTACTACAATATCCACACAACAGTACTAACCTCAAACTCCCCTATATAAGTAGAGCCCTCCCTTTACAATCTTTAAGCAAACAAACACATCATCAAACCATTCAATTCCTCTCTCTCTCCCCCCCTCTCTATCTCTCTTACATTTATTTGTATATCTTAACACATATTCAGAATGGCTACATTTGGAGGATTAGCAATTGTGGTGTTTGCCATTGTGAGTTTGGGCAACATTCATGGCTCTCATGGTGATTATGGAGGTTGGGAAGGCGGGCACGCTACATTCTATGGAGGCGGTGATGCATCCGGCACGATGGGTACGTAAAAGAGAGATACCCTTTTCCAAAATAAAATGACTTTTTTTTTTTTTGCAGTGATGAAGTTACTTTTTTTTTTGGGTTCTTTTTAATCTTTAGTGAAAACATAATAATTTATAATATTTTTTTCAGGGTCAAATCACGAGTGTCTTTATCATTGTTAGTTGATTGACGTTTATAATATTATATTATGAAAGCAAAAGAGTATTTTGCTTTATCAAATTGAACTGAAACTTGCAGACTTCTGCATCGGGCTCATACGCCCTTTGATTAATGATAATTCATGAGCTATAAGAGGGAAAAATACAGAGTTTATTTTTTAAAAACAAGATTTTATTCATTATAATTTTTTTAAACTTAAAGACCAAAAAAGTGGTATTTTAATCTCTAATGATTGCAAAAAATTAGAAAATTTCACAACATGTGCAAATACAAAAAAGAGTCTAATAGACACACATGTCACCAAGAAAAATTATTACTATTTGTTGGTATTCCTTGACCAACTAATTGATTAAACTGCCCCTCATGTGCGTTCCATTTTTAACTTAGGGGGTGCTTGTGGGTATGGAAATCTGTACAGCCAAGGCTATGGCACCAACACTGCTGCCCTTAGCACTGCTTTGTTCAACAATGGCATGAGCTGTGGGGCGTGCTACGAGATGCGGTGCAACGACGACCCAAGGTGGTGCCTCCCCGGGACCATCACCGTCACTGCCACAAACTTCTGTCCTCCGAACTTCGCTCAGTCCAATGACAATGGTGGGTGGTGCAATCCACCCCTCCAGCATTTCGACATGGCCGAGCCTGCTTTTCTGCAAATCGCCCAGTACAGGGCCGGGATCGTCCCCGTAGTCTTCAGAAGGTAAATGATAAAAATTCTTTTAATAAGCATCAAACTGCGGTATAGTTGTTTTCATTCAGAATGAATGGGAAGAGATGATGGGCTCATTTCTGGACATGGTTATACCTTTCACAGGGTCCCTTGCGTGAAGAAAGGAGGCATAAGGTTCACAATCAATGGCCACTCATACTTCAACCTTGTTCTGATCACAAACGTCGCGGGCGCAGGAGATGTTCACTCCGTGTCCATCAAGGGTTCCAAGACCGGGTGGCAGACCATGTCCAGGAACTGGGGCCAGAACTGGCAGAGCAACTCTTACCTCAACGGCCAGAGCCTCTCCTTCCAGGTGACCACCAGTGACGGCAGAACCGTGACCAGCTACAAGGTCGCCCCTTCAAACTGGCAGTTTGGTCAGACATTCCAAGGTGGCCAGTTCTAGGATTCGTGGAACATACTGGACCAATGACATCTATGCGGCCGCTGCGGAGTCTGGGAGGTTATGTCCGTTGCTGAGGTGGTAGATTTTGGCACCCGCTAGACATCTGCTTATGTTCTTACCTACAGAATGATTTCTAAGTCTTAAAAGTTTAAGGAAAGGCAGAAGAAAAGAACAGGACAGAGAGTGGTCAGTCATAGTAAATGGCAAGGGGACGTTCATTGTTTGCCATTCATATAACGAAGGGTGATTAAAAGATTTGTAGGTTTTTATCCATTTCCTTGATGATATATCTTGCAGTAAAATTTTGATGATCGTGTAACTTCTGCTGTAGAAAAGAACAGCATCCACGTATAAAAACACTCGAGCCGGCATATGATTCTGAGTCTACAAGGTTAGATAGATTAGTTGATAGTTGTTTGGAAATCCAACAAATAGACATGATAGATCTTCTAGCTGATTATTTGACATTTACGAAGTCGCCATACACTGTTTTCATCTGAAAATAAACTGCACACACCCGCGCGCTAACTTCATCTTAATTTACATGCCGAGGTCACCACTAACTAGCTCTAGCTGTTATCTTTTCCTTAGGTTGATCTTCCTCATAGTCATTTTCTTCCGCCTCCACCTCACAACCGCCGTCTTCTCCAATCTCCATCTCCGGTACTTTTCCCGATTTTTCAACCACAAGGAATAGTCCTTCCCCTCTTTGAATTCGACAAAATCTACCAAATCACTGTAATCTTGTTCTGATGCTCCCAGCACACACTTGAAGAAGACTTCCCCACTACAAGTTTCTTCTTGTCTCCCAGTGAGGCCAACAGAGTCTGCATGATCTCCTGACTCTTCTTGGATACTGCAAAAAAGTTGAAACATAAGAATGTGCAACCTCAAGTGAAGTAAAACCGACTTATACGCCCATAAACATTTTGTATTGCTCTTACCATGAGCAATGTCTCTGGATTTTGAGAAAGGTTGAGGCGATTTGACTGGACCTCTTTCTCTTTTCACTAGATCTCTGTTCTCCTGCAGCCTGAAAATAAGGAAACCTTGTAAAGACTCAACTCAACAGCAGCTAAACAGAAGTTCGAAAATTGCTGCGCTGATCAGAGAACGGTGTTTCACCTCTTCCTCTCCACAAGAGTGTCCAAAAGCTGAGGATTTGTGTCCAATACGGAGCTGGGACCTTAGTGCAAGCAGACTCCCTTCTTCGAAAATGATCAGATTCAAAAGCGCAGCCATCACAGACAAGCAAGCCTTAACCAAGAAATCGAACCCGCCAACAAAACAAAGAGATAGTAATCCTGAAAATTGCAAAAGCATCCAATTGGACTCCTTATGCCTACAAATTGGATGAGCCCTCATCATCTTGCAAAAGGAACTTTGAACTGGTAAATGGACATTAAACTGCTGAGAGCAGCGCATTGCACCAAGCAGTAGTTCATACACCCTGCATGACGAGAAGTCCTTCAATTCATTTAGACGACCATTATTCCCACCATGTCTTAAGCACCACACGATTCGCATCATGGAGTTACTCATCAACCTCAAAATGGACGAAAGAAGGTAAATGTCCTTTGGGCTTCCACCCTGTTTCATATAGAGGCTGCCGTCACAAGGAGCATCAGAGAAGGCTCTCAATGTTAGTGAGATTAAGACTGATGACATCTCATCTCTGCACGACTCCTCAAGAACACCTGCATTCTCTTTGATGTACGCGATGGATGTGGAAAGAAGGTCATCCTTGCTCTCTGAAGGCTTATTCTGCATATGCAGGCTCCACAGAGATTCTGATCTGGCCTCAAGCAAATCAAGTTTCTGTTCTGTCACTAGCTTAATACAAGATCTGAAAGATGGCAGACTTCTTTCCAGTGGACATGAATAAGAAAATGAAGCCCTATATCCTAGAGGAATATCATCCCAGTAAGAAGAGATATGTCTCTTATACATGTATAGAGACTTCTCGAATGCTATGAAGTAGAAATCAATTTCTCTGACATGCAATCCCATTGTTTGCTGTGACATGTCAGCATCGATCGCTTCTGAAACGAGTAGAATCAGATGTGCCTGGAACAATTGTGGAGCAGACAGCAGAATGGGATTAAGAAGTAAATTTAATGCTCCTGACACACTAAGTTCGGGAAAGCGGGGTTCCTTCATATGCTGCCTGTTCAATCTGTCCAAAGCATTCTCGACTGCTTGCTCATCAGACACAAGCAGGATTAGATGAGCGCATATGACCTCCAAGACCAATTCGATTTCGCTGCTGCTAACATTGATCTTAAATAGTGGTTGCCAGGACAATGCAGACTCAACACATACAAAGCATTTCCTCAGTGATTCTGCAGCCAGAAGCTCATCAGCAAAAACCTGTTCTGGGAGATAACAAAGAATAAGGAAACGGAAGAAAGGCTCTTGCTTTCAAACTCACAGAAATTTAACTATAGGAAATTGGTGATTCTAGGAGACTACCTCCAGAAGTGCACATAATGATGAACAGCACGGATCCGTAGGTTCAAAGAAACGTAAGGAGGCAAAGAAGTCCTCAACAACTGAAGTGGTGTAACCATTGTCATCATCATAAGTTCGTTTCCTCCGGAACTTCCTGAAGATAATGAGCTGCTCTCCGTTCCTACCACTCACATCAAAGGAGATTAGCCTCCTGAGTATCGAGAGGAGAAATTTAGCCTTTTCTAGAACAAGACTTTGATCAAAGCTGGGCCAGGTCAACGTTGCCAGACAGCATCTTAAGAGCAGAACCAACTCTTCGATTTGGCACCAGAATTCTAGAGATGGTCGGGCAGTCTTCTCTCGAGCAGTAGAACACTTAGAAAACTCCTTCAAGGAGACGAAATATTGTTTGAATCTATCTTCCAGATCGTTGAAGAGAATACTGGAGAGTTTGAGGATGTCCTGTTGATATGAGACGGCTAACGATGTCCTCAATGTAAAATTCCTTAAGAATGCGTACAGACTCCTTAGAAGTGAAGGTCCTACAGACTGCCATTGGAAACAATCAAGGAGCATATATCAAGTAAAAATGCACATGCTCACCAACGAACTAACACAAAAACTAACAGCGAACTCCTTTCCCCTCAAGTAGTAGAATCCTCCTATTAGAGAATTCTCGGAGAAACCATCTTTCCTTATACACTAATGTGATGGCTGAGAGAACACTTGCGCTCATAAACTACACATTGATCAAAAGTTAGAAATCCCATTTGTACCAAAAGCACAAGAACCTAAGCCTTGCATACTGATCTTTAAGTACGAGATTCAACATAAGGAGCAAACCACCCACAAAAGTCTTCTACTTTAACCTGTCTGCAACAAAGATTTCACTTTTAACAATTCAATGAGCCAAAAAAAAGACCACCGAAATCAACAATTTCAGGGAAACTCGATTGTCCCCACCTATCGCTTGATTTCACAGTCGAAGGCAGCATACAAAACAAACCTAAATCTTGATGGATAAAGAAAGATCGACGGAAGGGAAAGTACTGCACGGAAAGGCTACATAGCAAATGAAACAACCGGAAATGCCGTGACAAGCATAGCAGTCGACCAGAATTTAAAATGGGCTTCCTCACGGAACAGAATTGAATCGAAGAGGAATTCGGTACCTCTGAGGTCAGAATCGCGGATATTGCGTCTTTGAAGATGTGGTGAAGAGGCGATTTTCCAGTATCAGGAGGTGAGGGTACAGTCCCTCTCACCTCTCCCCCGGAGCCCATAGCGCTGACCTCTGCTCCTCGCTGCTCGAGAGAGAGAGAGAGAGACAGAGGAGCGGAGAAGAGCAGAGCAGACGACCGAAGAGGGAGGGAGACCAACCAAGGAAAGAGGGCGTGGCGGGAACGAAAATGGCGGCGGCTGAGATTGTATTCGGCGGTCGGAGTCGGCACATGAGCTCATCCTCCGACTTTGGGCTCAGATTCTCTCATGGGCCCATTTGCAGTTGCGGAAGGCCCAATGGGCTCCACCATCGAGAAGGTCCGGAAAACAGAACTCTGGGTAAGACGGACGGAGTCGGATTCCGATCAGCGAACAGGCGCTGACTTTTTGACCAAATGAGGAGTCACCTTCTAAGAGGAGCTCGAGCTCAGGTTCTTCTTCTTGGAGCTTCGACGACATCTGGAACCCTCTCCTCCTCCGCCATCTCAAGGCCGAGCGAAGTCCGCGTCCTTCACCGTCGCAGAGCCCTTCCTCAGTTCCACTCCCTGAGCGCCTCGGCATTTAAGGCCGCAAGTATGTCGAGCCAAGGAGGGAATGCAGCTGGCGCGAGGACCATCCACTTCTCGCTGTCGCCGGCGAGCGCTCTGGTGATCCTTCAAGGCGACATCACCAAGTGGTCCGTCGATGGATCCTCCGACGCAGTCGTACGTACTCTTTCTCTCCCACTCTCTCTCTGCTCATTACTTGTTAGTGAAGTTCTGGAGAATTGCACCGATTGCGATGAATCGTTTGCCGAATTGGTTTCATTGTTCTTGAAGAAAATTTCGTAATGTTTCTGCAGTATCGTTAGCTTCGGAGACGACATAGTTCTGCTCTGTGGATTGACTTGTCTCAGCCATATGATAATCGTATGATGTAAGAAAGGAACCAATTCGTCCTGAAACAAAAAGATTGTTGCGTTGGGATTACTCAGATGCATTTGATTGCTGTTTGTGAAAGTGAAATTGCAACATCAAATGTTGTTGTTTCGGCAACTGAATGGAGGGTTGTTTCATCAATTGATGTTTTGTTCTTTTTTTTATTTTTTTCTCATTTCTGGAAAGGCTTGTCCTTTGATGCTTATTATTAATTTCGGATTCAGAAGCTTCGATCTATTGTACTTGTACTACATAGTGGTGGGTGGTCTTCCACAGGTTAATCCCGCGAATGAGAGAATGCTTGGAGGCGGTGGTGCAGATGGAGGTACTTGTCTGATAGCTTGGTCTACTCGCTGTATCATTACAAGCTGCTCTACTAACCTCCACTGATTGGGTTTTGTATTAGCCATACACCGAGCTGCAGGACCGGAGCTTTTAGAAGCTTGTTATAAGGTCCCAGAAGTCCGCCCAGGAATCCGTTGCCCCACTGGTGAAGCTAGGATCACTCCGTAAGTGTTTCTCAGATGGATCTCTGCGTGTTGTATTTGTTCTCATATTTCACTAGCAACTTTAATGCAGCATTGCAAATGATACTGCTAGATCTACTATAGTACTTGTAGCACTGAATATATGCTTGCAATGTGCAGAGGATTCAAATTGCCTGCATCCCATGTTATACACACGGTTGGCCCGATCTACGACACCGACAAAAATCCCCAAGAATCCCTTAGAAGTGCCTACAAGTACAATATTACTGTCTGCCTCCCTATAGTTATATTCATCCTAAAATGTTGTCTTTTCCATCGGTCCAGTGATTTCGCTTTTGGTGTTTCTTCTGATGGTTGTTTTTATTGTTTTGCAATTACAGGAACAGCCTTGCCGTGGCCAAAGAGAACAACATCCAGTACATCGCATTTCCGGCTATATCCTGCGGTGTATATGGGTATGGGGACAGTGATAAGTAGTCTATTTTGTTTCGCCTTTTCAGATCGTGGCGATTTTTATCTTGCTGCTCTGCCTGGAAACTTACTTGAAAGAACCTAATGAGGTGTTGTCTGTTTACCTATGTCGTAGATATCCATATGATGAAGCTGCCGCGGTAGCTATATCTACTGTAGAGGAGTTTTCAGATGGCTTGAAAGAGGTATCTGGTAACCTTTAAGGCTTCAATTGCTTCCAACATTCTAGCACCAATTCTTTCCCTTTCAGTGACTGTGCCGATCTTATGTTCGTCGCCGATAAAGCTAACCTGTGTTTGACTTGCTTGATGAGATATCTTTCCCGTTTTTCCCTCTTGGCTGTGATGAACGATGATTACTAGGGGATAGCAACTTCTCGCAGTTTCATGGAAGAATCTTTATTTGCAGGTGCACTTTGTTCTGTTCTCGGACGAGATTTATGATGCTTGGTCAAGCAAAGCAAAAGAGCTTCTTCAGAAATAAAATGGATAACTCATCATGGACCGATTGGCCGTGTATTGAAGAAGAGGAGCTCCTCGTGCTCCGTTTCAATGAATGCAGAACTAGTGAATAATCATGGATTCGCAATTGATGGAGCTGTGTAAATTAAAGCTAAAGCAGATCGAATCCGAGCAGTGCGTGTTGTGATCTTGTGGAACAGGTCATCTTATGTTTGCAGATCCATGTCCTATCGACTTGCTCTTGATGATGACGATGTAATTCGGTCTATTTGGATCCTGCGATTAGAATCTTTCAACTATGTTCTCATCTCCAAGAACCTAGAACTGCTAGTTTGAACAATGCCATCATATCGAGCGAGTCCTACTCGAATTGTCCCACCTCATGTCTCAAAACAAATGTTACCATCTTGAGATTGTTCTCACAAGGTTCTACGACGAGTGCAGCTGTCGAATGCGTTTAATTCGAAATTGATACGAGATTAAACAAAGTATGACACGAATATTCGAAAAAAGACAAAACGAGGTTTAAAGAAAAATGACAAGTCACCTGATTGGCTGATGGTCGCCACGTCAGCTAACCAATCACCACCATCTTACCTGTTCTTCCTTCCCATATTTTACTCACTCTCGCTTTTGGCACTCTGTCGATCGAGTCATTGACCCAGAAACCTCCTCACCAATTTCCGATGGCCCTCCGCACTCTTCTCAGCTGCCGGACCCTAGCCGCCGCCGTGAAGCCCGAGCTCGGCTTCTCCGTTGGGCTCCGCAGCCTGGTGACCTTCTCGCTCCCCGATCTTCCCTATGACTACGGGGCCCTGGAGCCGGCGATCAGCGGCGAGATCATGCAGCTCCACCACCAGAAGCACCACCAGGCATACATCACCAACTACAACAAGGCCCTTGAGCAGCTCGAGCTGGCCATGTCTAAGGGCGATGCTCCCTCCGTCGTCAAACTCCAGAGCGCCATCAAGTTCAACGGAGGAGGTTCGGATTCCCATCTTCTTAGGCCTACGTTTGTTTGACCGAGTGTGTTCTCAATTTTCAATTTTGCCTGGGAGCCTAAATAGTTCAACCGAGGATAGTGCCAATCATAGGAGTTACAGTTTTCTTATTTTTCTATTGAGCTGAGATGGACAAACAAAATCCGAGGAAAGGATGACATGGAATGTTCGACCGAAAGAAACTGCTTTACTAGAAAATTTCGCTTAAAAATGTAACCATTTTGCTTTTTTAGCAAAGGTCGATTACGGAGGTGTCGGTGGTGCCGGCACAAGAATTATCTGCTTACCGAGTTTTATTGTTTTCTGTGATGGTGGCATTGGGGGCATTAGAGTAGAAGTTCTGATAGTGTGTTCTCTTTCATTGTTCTTTGCTCTGCTGTTGTTGAACCTATGAATTTTGTATATGTTATTGAGATGTATTTGGAAAATAAATTCTTATCCCCAGGTCATGTCAACCACTCAATCTTCTGGAAGAACCTGGCTCCTGTTCGTGTAAGTTAAATTTGTTCTGCACCAATGTTTAGGATATCCCGATCTAAAGCATTAAGCTTTGCAGGAAGGAGGCGGTGAACCACCAAAAGGTTCTCTAGGTTGGGCAATTGATACACATTTTGGCTCCTTGGAGGCATTGGCTCAAAAAATGAGCACAGAAGGTGCAGCTTTGCAGGGCTCTGGATGGGTGGTAAGATTTGCATACTATAATTTCAATTTGTTCCCTATTCCCCTGATGAGTGATTCTGGCGATTTACGTTCTCTACTGCCCATCTCATTCACCGTCTTCTTTCAAATTGTGTTTTGTGCAGTGGCTTGGCGTCGATAAAGAATTGAAGAAACTGGTTGTTGAAACCACTGTCAATCAGGTAATTTTCAAAAGACATCTGATATCAGTGTTTGGAATAGACATCATAATACTGTCCTTGATGATATTCTTGTCTATGGTATCGGTGAGTCGGCTAGATATCCATATAGTCTCAATTTATTCTTTAGCAGTCTGTGATATCTGTTTTGACAGTTAGGTTAATGTTCATTTGCCATGGGGAAAAAGGGTAAGAATGTCCTAGGTCATTTGTTAGTTATTGATTGCGGATATGATCAAGTTTTGGTTAGTTAATCAATGACTGCGTTGCTGAAATTGCTGGATATTATGTAAGATGTCTGGGAAGCGCGATCCATGCTTTTCAGTTTCACTTTCTCTTGAGTTGCCATATCGCGTTCTAATTCTTAAAAACATTGGGTGCTTTGAGTTCTAAACTAGTTCAAACAAGTAGTTACTGGCTCATGTGAGCACTCACATGTCTTTGACTGCACTTCTGATATCTAAGAATCAGAAAGCTTATTAATATCTGTTGATGTTATAATCAATGGAATGTCTTGGCTCTAAATCTGCTTGCAGGACCCACTAGTGACAAAAGGACCAAGTTTGGTTCCTTTAGTTGGAATAGATGTCTGGGAACATGCGTACTATCTTCAGGTAATTCTAATCGATGGATGCAATTGATAACATTAGTAGTTGGTGAATTTGGTATCTGATATGCTTTTCAACCATTGCGAGTTTGATTTTTCTAAATTGATTACCCTCTGTGCAGATAAGTTCCTTATTCTTCCAAAGAGTTTGATTTTTCTAAATTGATTACCCTTTGTGCAGATAAGCTCTTTATTCTTCCAAAGAGGAACTTACCGATGATCATAAGATTATCTCCATTGCTATGATTGAAAAACTTTAGGGTGCATTTTACATTTTCTTTTTTCAAAATTTGTATATGTTTCTATAAGTTATTTATTTAAGAAACTAGATGTTGCTTGTTTTATAAAATTCAGAGCTGTCTGGAAGGTTGTTTTTCACATAATTAAACATCAAAATCATACTTGTCAATGCTGGTACTGGAAATGACTCGGATGCTCTGATGCACAAATGTCTGATTGATCTCCTGTTTAGTTAAAGCTTCTCTTACATTGATTTATTCTCCTTATGTTGCTGCAGTACAAGAATGTGAGGCCCGACTATCTGAAGAACATATGGAAGGTCATCAACTGGAAGTACGCCAGTGAAGTGTTCGAGAAAGAATGCCCTTGAGACTCGACGCATTACCTGGAGCTTCTTGCCCATTGTAAAACAGAGTGATGGGCTGTGATGGAAGAGCTGTTCCTTGTCCCTGGTGGAGGTGGTCTCAGTACAAAAACTACCCTGTTCTGATGTAGCCGTTGCTGAATAAAGTCGAGCATTTGCATCAATGTTTTGTGTTGTGTAATCTCATGAGTTTGGCCTTAATCTGATGTATGTTTCAGGTTTGATTTTCCCGGCTGACATATTGCTTTTGGGTTACAGTTCAATAGCTTGTGCCCATGTGCATTAAGATGGTGTTGGGACTTAGCTTTAGGCCGACAGATGAGCTAAAAATAACTAATATGGCTTATTGGATGAATGGCAATGACGTGTAAAAAACATAATCAAGCGAGAGTGCCTATTCCAGATCTCAACACCAGCCAAATAGGCGCGTTGTCGATTGGCCGACTTGAGCCATCTGTCTGTCGAGTCATTTATCATAACAACTCGTTAATCTTCTAGGTTAGTTTTGACATTATCGCTATGTCCATGAAATTGGCCAGCTCCTACATCATCATCTCACAGCCAGCAATTTCCTAGGAATTGCCTCCGAAATCGCCCGGCTCCCGCACCATCATCTCGCAACCAGCAATTTCTGGGAGATGGGTTCGGCAGAAAAGCCGCACTTTGTCAAAAAGTCAAGTACACGCGTTTTCCTTTCTCCTTGAAGGAGCCAAAGAGGAAGAATTTGGCCTTGTCATGATGACTTTACTCACCATTTAAATGCTCCGTTTATTTTCAAAGTCGTGATTTAAGATTTTAACTTTAACTTTAACTCAAAACACTACACAACAAAACACACATTTCAAAAGTCAAATTGGTGGGCCCCATATATTATTAAAATACAATCCCATTATAATTAATTATCTCTAGCTTCCATTCATTTTATATTTCAAAAGTCAAATTGGTGGACCCCATATATTTTTGTCTTCTTCTACAATCACAATCACAATCACAAATTCGTGACTTTAACTCCGAAAACAAACGCATTGAAAATAACTGGTTGAAGATCCGAGCGTTACCGGGTGTAAATTAAATAATTTTTATGTGCAAGTAATTTGCTCAAATATTTATGCACTAATCGTGAAGTTTGTGCGTTGCACGAGATAGTTTTATCATTATAAATAAAAATTTAAAAGAAAATTTGTTTGGAGAATCAAAAGTGAAACAAAAATAATAAAATAAACAAACAACATTTGCGTTTAGTTGTAGAAGAACTTACTTCCTGAGAGCTCTTATATAAGGGTAGCAATACCTATGGAAAGTTGAAAAAGAATATGAAGAAAGCTAAAAATTAGAGAAAAGTAAAAGAACGAAAAATTTCGATTGAAAATGAGACAAAAATCAAAGCATAAATTTAATCAATTTATTTGGATCTAGAGAGAAACATGGTTTCGAGAGCTTGTTTTTAGTTGTGGACGTGCTCTTTGATAGCTGAATAGACTTTTATTTATGTGTATGATAATTAATATTTATTACCATCATACAGAAAATAGATAATATATAAACTGATTTGTTTTCTTTTTTTTTTCGATGAGCAAATTTGATTTGTTTTTTGAAAAGAAAAATATATATATATATATATATCCATAAATATTATCTAATCAAATTGTGTAAACAGATATCAGCAAAAACATATCATTCATATATACGTTACGCAATTCTTGATGATTGATCTTTCGAGGTCGAATCTGAAGCTCAATTAGCAGTTCGTTCATGGTGGTGGTGGGTGTGAAGGTCAGGTTTCTTTATTCTCTCAGAACTGCGAGATGGCAAAAAGCAGCAGGACAAAGGCTGCTCGGCCCAACTTGGTGAAAACGACAAACAGTTGGTGGCTCAGTGGGAAGATAATAGTTAATGGAGGAAAAGGGCTAAAATGGAGGCCCAAAATTAAATTAAAGAAAAAGGGCATGGAGCACCCTCCACTTGATTCCTTTGTTCACCACCCACTTCGTGTTTTCGCCCACAAGAAGTAAAAAAGTTCTCATCTTTCCCTGTTCTTGAGTTTTGAATCTCGATTGATTTATCTGGTAAGTCTATTTCTCCTAGTGGAATCATATTAAACTTTGGCATTGTGGGCAACACTTCACCTTCTGGGAGTGTTTCTTTTCCTAGCAAAATCAGTCGTCCATCATCATTAGCTTCAAAAAATTTTGCCAACTACAAGTTGTCCATATAACCATATATTAATAATATATAGACTATAAATTTTTTTAAAAAAATCATATTATATGATGAAATATCTTTTAAAAAATATTTTCTATCAACAATAATTTCGAAAAATAATTTTTTAAAAAAAATCTAGAAAGTTCCATTTAGAAAATTCATATTACATTCAATGAAGATTACCGTATTATCCAAAAGATTTTATGTTATTTTCGATTTTATTAAATGGAATATTATTTCAAAAGATTCCATTGCTAATTTTATAATTGAGTGTGATTTAAAATTTTAAAAAATTAAAATTTCAAGAAAATTTCATTTAGAAATGGCGTGTTCTAAGACCATATGAAATTAAATATTAACTTTCATATTAAAAAATTTAAGATTATTCGATAAATTATAAAAATTAAAGAAATCAAGAAATCATATTTTATGACGAGGAATCTTTTAAAATTTTTTATTAAAAATAATTTCAAAATATAAAAAAATTAAATGACCTAGAAAGTCCATTTAGAAAATTCATATTGCCTTCAATTGGAGATCACGCGTAGCATCTAAAAGATTTTATGGTATTTTCAGTTTTTAAATGGAATATTATTTCAGAAGATTTTGTTACATCTCGCCCCAAAAAACTAGATGTCTGTGTGAGAGCACAAAATTTCCTAATACTAATTCCAGGCCCACCAGGCTTCGCGCTAGGTGTTTTAACGGCGAACGACCCCCACATTGATTTTTTGAGTTTCAAACTCATGACCTGCAAGACTTTCCTTGGCTCTAATACCATCTCGCCACGAAAAAGTTAGCTATTCATGTGAGGGCACAAAATTCTCTAATACTAATCCCCGGATTAATCAAAGATAGTTTAAAATTTAAAAAACTCAAAAAAATGAAAAAAATTCATTCAGAAACGAAGCGTTCGAAAGGCATCTAGTCGGACCAACCTTATACCTTGCTTTTATATATATATATATAGATATTATATTGCAACAAATCATTCATATCAATTGCACATAAATTATTCTATTAAAATAATTAATTGCATCCGACAATGTATAGGACAAAAATTTATATGTAATATAGAATAATCTCTGGCAATTATAAGCAATAAATCAAAATAAAATCCAAGGGAAAAGAAAAAAGAGAGGGGATGTACATATATATTGTTAGTTTCACGGGCCTACAAAAAGGTTGAAGAAGGAGAAATTTAAAATTTTTCTACTTGCGAGACTATATTCCAAGACCTATTAGAAGAATAAGGATAAATAAAGCGTACCTAATTGCGATCTTAAGCGTCGCGCCTCTATCGATATCCACACCGACTTCGTCGACAGATTTTCGAGATCAGTGATGCTATTGACCAACGCTTAAAGGAAACACCGGTGCAACTCTCAAGATTATCGGACCAGCGGACCTATTTGAATCAGTCATTTCTGATTCGAATTTCCTTACTCTCATACACATATATGTATAGTGCTCCATGTGTATCATATACGCATATATGACAACACCATGCACACGCGGCAACTAAGCATCATATGGTTATATATATATACACATACATATGTCACATGCACCCATATATCTACCCATATGCCTATGGTTTCATATGCATCATATGCATATACGAAACTCCACGCGCGCCCATTCATCCCCCCCCCCCCCTCTCACTATTTATAAGCAATCTCGGGGTTTAATCTTGAATGGAAGGCCATGTGTGAGCATGCATGAAAGCATGCAATATGACATATGCCTTGAAGGGCCACTTGGCCTCCAAGCAAAAAGCCATTATGCGGCTTGCCATGTACGTGCCACATGGCTCCCGATTAAGGTCCCATGTGTTTTTTTGTCAAGTATAACGTGTATTTTATCGCGTCCATTAAATTTAATAAATCGGGTCTAATTAATCGGTAAATTTGATCTAATTAAATCTCCGATTATTTGATCGCATCTTAAATCGTTTAGTCTCTATTAGACAATTTTAATATTTCAAAATTATCCCGTCGATTTAGTCGTAGTGTATGACCCAATACGTTCTCGATTACGTTAACAGTAATATCGAAATCTCTATTTCAATATTACAAACAGTGAGTGGTATCTAGCAATGTATCACTTCTACTCAAGTAATCGAAAAGTCAATTGCTCGATGAACCTTGTGACCTATGTTACCGTGCAATATAATCAATTTGTCCTTTATATCTCTATTGAGCCCAAGTTATGGTCAATATCATCATTGTATGGCTCAATCTCTATTTCTTGATTTACCGGATAAGTCTATCAGAACAAATGAGCTCGCATCCCTATATCGACTCATTTGGGTATGCATATACTTTTAGACTCTACACACCAAGCGGTCATGAGATATCTCTCCCGTTAAGTAGGAGAGACAAATCCTATCTTGGTCACTCACATTTCTCTCCATACTTTGTGGCATACCCAATAGTTGTCTTTATTACCAGCTTATTACGGTGGCGTTTGATAGTATCAAAGTACATGACATTACATGTAAGAATCCATAGTGACCTCAAGTCAAAAGACCACTGCATCATAGTTACTATGAGATCTGCTAATAACAGTCACGAAACAACCTACGTAGCAATCTCATGGTAGGTTAGTCCAGTATACCTTACTCTTAATGTATACTCGCGGTGTGACTCGATGTCTCCGCATCCATGATCCGTGAGACTTGGTCATCAATCAACACCCACTGTAGTCTAATTGCATCATCGCTGTCCTAATTAACAATAATACTCCGACTAAGGACGTTTAGGAATATTTAGCGCAACCCACACAATAACAGAAATGTCTCGTATTATAAAGAAATACATGTCATATTACAGAACTGATGACAGATTGCCTTTAGGGCATAATCAATTCTCAACAGATATATAAGTGAAGAGAAAGAAAAAATTTTACCGAGTCAAAATATGAATGAAATAATAAAAAGTTGGTGATGTTAAAAAATTTAATGATAGGTACTTATATAAGATTTTGTATGCCAACCAAGATATTAATGATTATATATATTTTAATATTTCATGACATCTATTAATTTCCAATAAAAGCATAATTTTCAAAGTAAATTGTCAAGATATAAAAGTAAATATTTCAAACTGTCAAAACTTGCAAATTGATGGATGGCCGAGAAGAATCAACAAAGCAGGAAATTTATAAAGGGGAAAAGATCATGACGGTGGAAATTGATGCATTTCAGGGGCCCGCGTGGGAAAGTGAAATATTGAAGGGAAACGGGCACATGGAAAGTAAACTGGAAGTTTATCTCCTAGGGGAAAAAAAATTACAGCATTAATCAATTAATGAATTTGGGAAAAAAATTACAAAAATAGTCCTAAAAATTTGGTATTTTTTGACATCAAGTCATATAAGTTTTAATTTAATTTTTTCAGTCCTAATGATTTGTTCCGTCAGACATCTATGGTTTAAATCGTGAGTGATCGTTAAACGATGTTGACATGGACATAAACAACGTTAAATTTTTTCCATGAGTATTTAAAATGCCCATCAAAATTAAAAAATATAAAACAAAAAAGAAAAAAAAATAGATGTTTCATATCTTCCTCTTTTCTTCCTCGATCTTTCTCTCTCTGCTGGTTCTTTATCCACTATTCCATCTCTCTTGGCTATCTATTTCGCAGATCATCGCAGTTCTTCTATGTTCTTAATTGGGTCTGTTTCATTTAGATGAGATTAACATTCCTTGAAATAGAGTTGAGAAAGCTTGCTTGAAACATAACGGAATTACACTTTTGGGTGAAAAAAAGATCCAATTTTTATTGGTAGATTCATTAGTTGAAACAATAGCCTAGCTCATCGCTGCCGTCCTCTACAAAACTGAACACTAGAGAAACATAGGAAAATCGAGTTATAGTGAAAGTGATAGACCATATGCTAATTATCTTAGTCAATTGCCTAGCAAAACAATCCTTCAACAAGTGCATATTTTGTGAGAAACCAGAAGTCAATCACCCTAATTTCGGTGATTCAGAGTATTGAAGAGAACAACAAACAAGAACCCTAATTCGGAGGAGAAAGGGGAGAGAACCAATCAAATTCTCTAAATCATCAGCACAAAGCAAGAAAATGTCGGATTAGACTTGCAGGGAAGGTAATGGCGAGAGCTCAGCTGGACACAAGGGCCGGCGGCCTGGTTGGGAGGGAGCTCAGCTGATTTTTTAATATATATATATATATATAATTATTTTTTCTGTTAATATTTTAAAATTTTTTATTCCATGTAATTATTTTAATGCCAGATGTAAAAAATTTATCATCGTTTTTGTCCAGATCAGCATCGATAGAGAGATAAGTTTATAACCGAACAAACTTTTAGGACTGAAAAAATCAAAATGTAACTTATAGGACTCGATATCAAAAGAGTCGAACTTAAGGACCATTTCTGTAATTCTCCTGTAAATTTAGTAAATTGTAAAAATTGGAAATGTACGTGTATGAGCACGTGAAATAATCTGGGATGTTACAAGATTCAACTTGGACTCCTAAGTCATACTTGATCTATATATCTATATGAAATTACAATCCTAGTGGATTCGGCTTGATGGCCTCGTAAACACCAAGTTGCTGAATAAAATATTCTAGTGCTTTTGAATTTTGAATTTATGATATTTTTAATAACAAGAATTTTATTTTTTAAACATTTTTAAAATATATTTTGTGATAAGATATAAAACATTATATATTTCTAATTTTTTGGAGAGATGCTATCAATTACATAACATTTAATAAATTATGAAGTTTATTTACAAATGAATACCTTTTGATAATATGTCAATATAACATAATATTTTAAAATCTTTTTGAGAAGGTTTTATTAGTGACATAATATTTAATAAAAATTTCAAAGCTAATCACATTGATATTAATATTAAAACAGATGTATATATTAACATATATAATAGAAATATGTTATAGTCTACATACGTACAGACATGTATATATGTGAATGCATGTGTGTGAAAGTAGAAACATGATGGGCCTTACCTGATGGTCTTAGAAGGTCCGATTGTTACATGAAATTTTCTCAATTTTTTAGTTATTTTAAATTGTTAAAATATTTTTTAATAAAAATGTTAGAAACGATTTTATGATACGATTCGAATAAAACAAAAGATTTTTTTATTGGATTCTATTAAGAAATCATATAATATTTAATATTTTCGATTTTTTTATTTAAGAAAAATTCAAAGCTAATCACATTGATATTAATATTAAAACAGATATATATTAACATATATAATATAAATGTGTTATAATCTACATACATACATTATATATATGTATGCATGAGAGTGAAAGTAGGGACATGGTGGGCCTTGCTTGATGGTCTTAGAAATTCTCTCAATTTTTTAGTTATTTTAAATTCTTAAAATAATTTTTAATAAAAAATTTCAAAACCATTTTATGATACGATTCAAATAAAACAAAGATTTTCTATTTTTTATTGGATTCTGTTAAGAAATCACATTTTTTTTGTAATTCAATGAATATTAAGATATCAATATAACATAATATATTTTGAAAATTTTGAGAAGATATTATTATCCACGTAATATTTAATAATCTTGATTTTTATATTTAAGGAAAAAGCTAATCACATCAAAATTAATATCAAAATAAATATGTATGTTCCATCCAAACAAGTATATATTAAATATTAAATAAATCCTATATATACTAAAATTGACTTATACAAGCAATTAATAGGCCTATATTTAATAGGGTTAGATATAACAATTTGCTTTATTTATTAATTAATTTTTATAATTTATTATTATTATTGAATTTTAAAAATAAATACAAAAAAACTATATGTTTCTAGCACTTTAGCCACTGTACTTATTTTTTTTCAATTAATGTTGAAGTTATAACATAATTTGAGATTATTTATATATAATTATAAAATATATTTTAATTATAGTATTCATATATCCATTTACTAAAAATACATATGAGAAAGCTCATCGAACTAATATAATTTAGAAAACTATCTTATAAGAAGTAATAATAAAAATAAAAATCAGTTTCTATATAGAATATAATATGTGGATTATATATATATATATATATATTTGAATTAGAAGTTGGTCTATATAAATGACAATTGCATAATTTCATAAATATAAAAATATTCAAATTTAAAAATTTCAAATTATCAACGAGATATATAATTAATTAATTAATTAAATGACTTAAAAGGAAGTTTTTTATTTAAAAAATCTAAATAATGTAACTTTATAATAAAAAGATAGAACACTAAAAGAAACAATTAATTATTATTTGGGCGATTTTCAGAAAAAGATAAAGATTATCACAAGCCACTAATTTAATGGAATTAAGGTTATTTGAAACATTAATTATCTCAAATTCTATGAGCTTATGATTCATTAGAAAAATCTAACATTTGAAAATTACAATCTCACAAAATAATTTTTTTGGAGCAAAAATAAAGTTTGTGACTGTGTAAAAATATGAATGAAATATTCGTGATAAATCAATATATCGATCATTAATCGATGCACGATTCACATTGTATAAGAAAATTAGTTACAAAATTTTTATTGAATCATTTGTAAATATGATTGAAGATTATTTTTTTGAGTTTCAAATTAATAATTTATTTTTACTAATAAGAAAAATTACTTTTAAAAATGTGAATAGTTCTCATATAAACTATTAATAGGTACAAGATAATGAACCCGTGCAACGTATGAGATATAATATTGGTATAATGATATTTTCCAGTACTCTCGTGGATTGATTATATTGAAAGAGGAAGAAAAAAAATTAAGGGTAAGAAAAATAAAAAGTAATAACAATCAATATATAGATATATATGTGTAATTACAAACTATTTACGGGTCTCTCGCACAGCGACATCCTAAAGATAAAACCTCATGAAGCCACATCGTCTCTTGCAGGCCATCTCGCGACGCCACATTTTCAGTTTAATTATGTGAATAATATATTCAATAACATATATCAAATTTCTTATTTGGACTTAATTATAGGAAATCTTTATACTTGATGTACCTTTTTGTTATTTTAAATATTATATAAATGGTAAAAGAAATTACAATAAAAATATATAATATTGCATATATTTCTAATCTAATTACATATATTCCTATAAAAATTTAAATATTATTTTTATTTTTATTAAACTTATATATCTCTTTAGTTGACTGTAAATATATATTTTATACTGTTCGAATTCTTAAACAAGTAACAATCTGTTAATTCTCAAATTATGACAATTTCTTTTATTTCTTCACTATTTATTCGGATCTCCCCAAATAGTGCTCCAAGTTCAAGTGGTAGAAGATCCGATCAACTCGGTAGATGCTACAACAAAATGAGATAACTTCTTATGCAAAAAAGGATCCAATTTTTTAGGGTTTTAGGATTTTTTCTTATAAGGATGTCGATAACCATAATTCTTTTTTGGTGAATGATATCGATAAGTATATTTAAAAAAATGAGAAAATATAACACGAAATATTAGATGTTGATTATTTTATATTTTATACAAAATAATTACTTTTTGTATAGTTATTGCATTTTATTATTTATAAATTTTTTTGCCTTTGTCTAGTATATTGTGATAGAATGTGGGATCTAAAGGTTAAGAGAGAAGAGATGTTGACACATGTAAGGAAAGAGAGGAGAGAGAATAACATTAGTAGTTTGTAAATTTGGTACTTGGTACGCTTTCAACAATTGCTAGTTTGATTTTTCTTAATTGATTACCCTCTATTATTCACTAGTTTTGACTAGATAGGATTGCCCATGTTTATTAGCTTTTGACTCTATTTTTATTTTTTTTGGGACATACTTGACTAAAGCTTCTTTTCCCGCACGAGGCGGCTTAATTCAATAGCTGCCGTCTTGCTGGTTTGAATGCGTCGGACTAAACCTTGTCCATTTCTCCACTAACCTTGTTCCAGGTGGGGGCGAACATCTCAATCCAATACAGGATATATAGGCCTGATATTTAACTAATTGGTAAAATTAGTGTATAGCAGTGGCGTATGCTTTCGTCTGTTAATCAAAAGATTTCGTGTTTGATATTCATAATAAGACTATTTATATTCATTTGTTTTTTTTTTCGGTTACAATGGATACCCATGAACCTAGTGCATTGAAATAGAAATAATAAATACCTAATAAAGAGCCACATTTACATTCATTTGTTAATTATTATAATTTTTGTTTTGTTATAGTATACTTTGGACATCGCTCATAAAAAAAAAAAATTAATTGATTGATTGGAATGATATACCAACCGCCGACAGAACGTGGACGGACGGCCAACAATGCGGGAAGTGGTGCATTTGGGCCTCGGCCCAATTTAAGCTCACAACACCGACGTTAATAATGGATTTGGTCAATTACGTGCCCTTTTTCAATTTGCACTTGCCATTTATCTTTATTTTATTCCATTCTATTTTTGTGCACCGAACAGAGAAAAGCCCTACGAGAGCTTCATTTTGACAAGCCTATATCAACCTTCACCAGCAGGAACCGGAATTAGAGCACACGAATAATATCATTCGCTTTATCGGGTACGGTGGCCCTCTGAGCTCAATTCAGCTTGCAAGACTATAGCCACTATTTTTTTTTTTTGCAATCCTTCGTTCATTTTGGCTCTGAGCTGTTCCTACTAGCTGAAAGTCTTTTTGAGTTTCTCTTGAGACGCAACTGAACTCGCAGACAGATCTTGTTGATGGCTCCGAAGAGGAAGAGAACATCAGGAACAACCTACCAGGTCTTCCTGAGCTTCAGAGGACCCGACACCCGTCAGGGTTTCACAGATGTCCTTTACCATACTCTCGTAGATGCCGGGATTCATGTTTTCAGAGACAATGAGGAGATCCGGAAAGGCGAGGATATTGGTGAAGAAATCCTGAGAGCCATCGAGGAATCCAGGATCTTCGTGCCAATCTTCTCCACCAACTATGCTTCCAGTAAGTGGTGCCTGATCGAACTCGCCAAGATGTTCGAGTCCAAGAAGGCATCGATTGGCAAGAAGACCATTCTGCCCATTTTCTATGACGTGGGCGTGCACGATGTCAAGCTCAAGACGAAGCTGTACGCTGAAGCTCTGAGTACACTCGAACACGAGAAGAAGTGCAGTCACAGAGAAGTGAAGCAATGGAAGAAGGCGCTTCGAAAAGCTGGAAAAATCAAGGGATGGGAACTGAATGATAAAGGGTAAAATTCATATCACTGAACTTTCTAATTCTTCTAACTGTTATTGTTTTCTGGCTTTCTTGACATTCTACAGTCAGTTTGAAAAAGGGAGAAATAATTCACAAAGAACTATCGATTCAAGCTGTTGATCTCAATATAAAATTAATACATCTCTCTCTCTCTCTCTCTCTCTGTGTTTGGCAGCTATGGAGAATTTGCTAGGTCCTTTGCCAGAGAGGTTTCCATGAAGTTGAAGGTGAAGCATAAATGTGTGACGGACTATCTAGTCCAAAGGGATGATCAAGTGGAAGGTCTCATGGAGCTTTTAGATATTGAATCAACTGAAGTACGTTTTGTTGGGATCCATGGGATGGGCGGGATTGGAAAAACTACTCTAGCAAAGCTTGTCTTCAATAAGCTCTGCGATCGTTTTGATAGTTGTAGCTTCCTTGCTGATGTTCGAGAATCAGACCGGCAGCATAAGGGTGTTGGACTTTTGCAGAGAAAACTGCTGGGCGATCTTGGTCTCGGATCAGGGGAAATTATGGATGTGGATGATGGGATCAAAAGGATGAGTGAAAGACTTGCCCATAAGAAAGTTCTAATTGTTCTTGATGATGTAGATCACAGGGATCAAATCCACGATCTAGCAGGGGATGCTAGTTGGTTCGGTTCTGGAAGCAGAATTCTTATCACTACCCGGAACCAGCGTGTTCTAGAGATCATACCACAGAGAGTTCACATTTTGAAAGTGGAGGAAATGAAACCTGAAGAAGCTCTTCGACTTTTCAGCATGCATGCCTTTGAAAAGGACTCCCCTCCGAACGATGACTTCCTCAAACTCACACAGAAGGCTGTTGCAAGAAGCGGCCGACTTCCTTTGGCTTTGGAGGTCATAGGTTCACTTCTTCGGGACAAACCTCGTAGAGTATGGGTTGGCACAATCAAGAGGTTGAAGGGGGTACCTCACCCAGATGTCCAAGCAAAGCTAATGATTAGCTACGAAGCTTTAGATCATAGCACAAAAGAGATATTTCTCGACATTGCGTGTTTTTTCATCGATCATGACAAAAGATATGCAAGTTACATGTGGAAAGCTTGCAAGTTCGATCCAAAGATGGGACTGAAAGTGCTCGTCCAGATGTCCATGGTAAAAATCATAAAAGAATACCAAGTGTGGACCAAATTATGGAATAAAAATTTATGGATGAAAAAATTATGGATGCACGATCAGCTGCGGGACCTCGGAAGGAATATCATCGCTGCTCAGGGTTTCAAGAACATTGTAAAGTGCAGCAGATTATGGATGCCCGAGGATGCTTTAGAAGCACTCCAGCAAGACGAGGTAAAAATAAATTGGAGAAAGAAAAATTAAATTTTGATACATTTTCTGAGTAGACTTCTCGCTTTGCTATTGCAACACTGGTTCTTAGAAATGGCCCACATGAAATTCTTCAAAAAAATAGTGTAACATCTCCCCTAATATGTTTTTGTAGTTGATTAGGATTTATTATATGTTCTATCCTCACTGACTTCACATTCTTCACAGAACAAACGAAAAATCGAGATGCTACGCGTTCGCTCTTATGATTACTTAAAAGATGGGAAAGAACTTTCTAGTCTCCGAAACTTGAGATATCTGGAATGCTCTGGAGCAAACTTTTCAGGAGACCTGAAGCATCTGCCGAAGCTAATGTGGCTTTGTTGGCAACGTTGTCCCACGGAATTCATGGGAACTGATTTATATTTGAGGAATCTTGTCATTCTTGACCTCTCGGATAGTTTTATACGCGAAACTTGGGGTGGATGGAGCCAGATTGGGGTAAAGTCTCACAAATAGCAGTCGGTACATCCACTCATTTTGTCTCCCAAGTACAATGAACAATTGCCTATCTGACGTTATGATATTCACTTGTTTTGCAGACGGGAAACAGCTTGAAAGTTCTTGACCTTAGCAATTGCCATTGCTTGAAAAAAACGCCTGATTTTTCTAAGTATTCGAGCCTAGAGAGGTTGATTCTTCGGGGGTGCACGAAGCTGGTTGAAATACATCCATCGATTGGTAAGTTGAGAGGCCTAAAACAATTGGATCTCGCCTATTGCTTGTCTCTGAAAGGCTTGCCCGAAGAATTATGTTGCCCAGAATTAATTGGTAATCTCCAAATCCTTGCTGTTGTTTGATATGTCTTGTTAGGCAATGTGATATCCCAAATATTTTTTCAGTGCACTAATATCTTGAATTTTTACGTGCACAGATTAGAATGTGATGTCTTTTTTTTTTTCATCTGGTCAATTATATTATATGCCATATGCTTATTCCAAACTATAATAAATCACAATTTACAATCAATAAAGATATATATTATATTAGGTATATATGACTATGTTAATTGAATTTCACCGATAAAGCAAGTAAAAACATATAGTTGTATCATAAGTATAAATATATATTTAATAGATCCACCTAGGAAATAAATTATGAATAAAAAATTTAAAAGAAAAATTCCGAGCATGACAAGATGAAAGTATAAAAGCAATATATGAGATTGATGGACTACGTGCTAATCAACTGTCAGCAAAAAAAAAAAACACAGGCATCTCATCTACAGGAACTATCAAGGATCAATTATAGACACTGAATAGCAAACAAAACACAAAGAGATGATGAAGACTAACAATTTCCATGGAGAGCTCGCGAATCAATGTAAGAGGATAGAAAAAACTGAGATTTGGTAGGTTTCAATTTTCATACTTTGAAGATCGAGAATTAGAAGTGAAAGAAAAAAAAATCTAAAAGTATTGAACGACTCATCTTCACGGCTAATACCGAAGAATGATTGATTTCTAATTTTTTGTAATAATTGTCAATTTTTTGTGCTCAAAGCTTTCGTTTCCTCTCCATCTTTTGACCTCTCTCGCGCTCTCTCTCTCTCTCTCACAATTTCTGACGATTGTTTGAAATGAGTGAACAAATGGAAGAGGTCACATATAAAAAGCACAAAAGTAAAACGGTGATATATGTTGATGAGCTAATGAGATTAAGAGAAATATTGACACACGTAAAGTTAAACTTCTAACGTATCCTCTTATTATTATAATTATAATTATAATTATTATTGATGGGTTAATAGAGTTAATGCCCCATAAGAAAATTAGCTAATACGATGGCGGGGTATGGAGACCCTAGAAATATTGCCCAACAATATAGGGTCTAAACCACTTATCTCATTAATTTTAAAAAATAGAAAAACTTTTTTTTTCTTAAAATCAAACACGTATATATTTTTTTATCCATAAAAATTTGGTATGCTTGTGAGACTTCGACGCCTATCATTACACGTGCGTTACATATGAAATCATTTGTTTAGTTGTGTCTTTCTTTTCAGATATAGACAACGTCAAATTACCTCAGACAATTGAACGACCAATGAAGCTTGAGGTCCTCAATTTGGGTAAATGTGAACGGCTGAAGAAGCTTCCAGATTCACTGGGATATCTGAGATCACTGATTGAGTTAGATCTATTGGATACAAGAATTACTATACTACCTGATACTATTGGGAAACTAAAGAAGTTGGCTAGGTTGGATATATCGAGAACGCGAATTACTGAACTACCTAATTCTATTGGGAAACTAAAGAAGCTGAGAGTGATCAGGATGACAGGAATTATGATTGAGGAGTTGCCATCCTCCATCAGGAAGCTGAAGAGGCTTGAAGTGCTGGATGCTGAGCAGTGTAAGTCACTCGCAAAGATTCCATTAGAAATCGAGGAGCTCACCTGCTTGAGGGTCTTGAATTTAATAGAAACGAATGTGTGTCAATTGCCGCCAAAGCTTCCCACCAGTTTGACCGAACTCCATGTCTCCCCAACTCGACTGCAAAGACTCTTGGAGCTCTCTGGATATCAATCAGATATCCAAAGACAACCTTCCAAGTTGAGGGGGATCGCGAAGCTTCGCAAAATAGTGGATTTGACATTGGTTATGAACATCACTTCCATTTCTAAGAAGTTCAGTTCCCTCTCTCAGCTACAGGAACTTGCTTTGAAGTGCGCACATTTGGAGTCTTGCCCACCTCTTCCATCCAGCCTGTCGAAGTTGACTCTTTATAGACTTCATGAAAGGACCAAACTGCCACAACTTTCTAATTTGAAAAGTCTGTCATGGTTAGAGTTCTGCGAATGCTCTATGGAAGGTGATACTGTTGGAGACCTTGGAATCGCAGAGTTGGACTCCTTGAGTTACATCAATTTCGAGTATTGCAACTTGAGAAATCTCGATTGGTTACGCCTGCCAGAAAGTCTATGTAAACTGGGAATATCTGCTTGTTCCAATTTCAACACTGTATCTGTTCTATCACATTTAAAGAACTTGAAAGAATTGGATGTTTTGTCCGCATCAGAGCTAGTCGAGATCCGGGAGCTGGGGGAATTGGAGTCCTTGCAAATATTACGTATTATTCGTTGTCATAACTTGAAGAGATTAAAGAACCTGTCGAAGTTGAAAAGGCTAAAAACAATTTTGATAAGGGATTGTCGAAATTTCATAGGCATTAAAGACAGCAGCAAATTGAAATCCCTGGAAGCTCTTCACATACAAGATTGTGATTGCGAAGAAGTAAACATCATCAGGCGAAATAGGCAAGTAGTCCAGGAAGCGGCGCTTTGAAGATTTGGATGGAGGTGATTGAATTCAGCAACTCTGAACTCAACTTACTTACGAACAATTTGGTTTAATCTCTATCTTGCGGTATGTTCTATACGTGACATGCAGGTCATACTTCCTTTTTTCATCCAGACTTGCTGCATAATGATCCACAATGTTCGTGCAGATAGTTCAAAAGATGATGGCAAGTACTCACGAGGACGTCCATAAGTGGTAAGTTTTTAACATTTAATACCCATCAATTGATGTTTTGTTTGATTTTGATTTTTTCTCATTTCTGGAAAGACTTTTCCTTTGATGCTTATTATTCATTTTGGATTCAGAAGCTTCGATGTATTGTACTTGTACTACATAGTAGTGGGTGGTCTTCTACAGGTTAATCCCGCGAATGAGAGAATGCTCGGAGGCGGTGGTGCGGAGGGCGGTACTTGTCTGATAGCTTGGTCTACTCGCTGTATCATTACAAGCTGCTCTACTAACCTCAACTAATTGGGTTTTGTATTAGCCATACACCGAGCTGCGGGACCGGAACTTTTAGAAGCTTGTTATAGGGTCCTAGAAGCCCGCCCAGGAATCCGGTGCCCTACAGGTGAAGCTAGGATCAATCAGTAAGTGTTTCCCAGATGGATCTCTGCGTGTTGTATTTGTTCTCATATTTCACTAGCAACTTTAATGCAGCATTGCAAATGATACTGATAGATCTACTACAGTACTTGTAGCACTCAATATATGCTTGCAATGTGCGGAGGATTCAAATTGCCTGCATCCCACGTTATACACACGGTTGGCCCGATCTATGACACTGACAAAAATCCCCAAGAATCCCTTAGAAGTGCCTACAAGTACAATATTACTGTCTGCCTCCCTATAATTATATTCATCCTAAAATGTTGTCTTTTCCATCGGTCGAGTGATTTTGCTTTTGGTGTTTCTTCTGATGGGGTGTTTTTATTGTTTTGCAATTACAGGAACAGCCTTGCCGTGGCCAAAGAGAACAACATCCAGTACATCGCGTTTCCAGCTATATCCTGTGGTGTATATGGGTATGGGGACAGTGATAAGTAGTCTATTTTGTTTCGCCTTTTCAGATCGTGGCGATTTTTATCTTGCTGCTCTGCCTGGAAACTTACTTGAAAGAACCTAATGAGGTGTTGTCTGTATACCTATGTCATAGATATCCATATGATGAAGCTGCCGCGGTAGCTATATCTACTGTAAAGGAGTTTTCAGATGGCTTGAAAGAGGTATCTGGTAACCTTTAAGGCTTCAATTGCTTCCAACATTCTAGCACCAATTCTGTCCCCTGCAGTGACTGTGCCGATCTTATGTTCGTCGCCGATAAAGCTAACCTGTGTTCGATCTGCTTTGTTAGATATCTTCCCCTTTTTCCCTCTTGGCTGTGATGAACGATGATTACTAGGGGATAGCAACTTCTCGCAATTTCATGGAAGAATCTTTATTTGCAGGTGCACTTTGTTCTGTTCTCGGACGAGATTTATGATGCTTGGTCAAGCAAAGCAAAAGAGCTTCTTCAGAAATAAAATGGATAGCTCATCATGGACCGATTGGCCGTGTATTGAAGAAGAGGAGCTCCTCGTGCTCCGTTTCAATGAATGCAGAACTAGTGAATAATCACGGATTCGCCATTGATGGAGCTGTGTAAATTAAAGCTAAAGCAGTTCGAATCCGTGCAGTGTGTGTTGTGATATTGTGGAACAGGTCATCTTATGTTTCCAGATCCATATCCTATCATCTTACCTGTTCTTCCTTCCCATATTTTACTCACTCTCGCTTTTGGCACTCTCTCGATTGAGTCATTGACCCAGAAACCTCCTCACCAATTTCCGATGGCCCTCCGCATTCTTCTCAGCTGCCGGACCCTAGCCGCCGCCGTGAAGCCCGAGCTCGGCTTCTCCGTTGGGCTCCGCAGCCTGGTGACCTTCTCGCTCCCCGATCTTCCCTATGACTACGGGGCCCTGGAGCCGGCGATCAGCGGCGAGATCATGCAGCTCCACCACCAAAAGCACCACCAGGCGTACATCACCAACTACAGCAAGGCCCTTGAGCAGCTCTAGCTGGCCATGTCTAAGGGCGATGCCCCCTCCGTCGTCAAGCTCCAGAGCGCCATCAAGTTCAACTGAGGAGGTTCGGATTCCCATCTTCTTAGGCTTACGTTTGTTTGACTGAGTGTGTTCTCAATTTTCAATTTTGCCTGGGAGCCTAAATAGTTCAACCGAGGATAGTGCCAATCATAGGAGTTGCAGTCTCCTTATCTTTTTATTGAGATGAGATGGACAAAAAAAATCCGAGGAAAGGATGACAGGGAATGTTCGACTGAACTGTCCGAATTCTGAGACGTTCTAGTTGACAAAGCTGAAAGAAACTGCTTTACTAGAAAATTTCGCTTAAAAATGTAACTATTTTGTTTTCTTAGCGAAGGTTAATGTTCATTTACTATGGGGAAAAAGGGTAAGAATTTCCTAGGTCTTTTGTTGGTTATTGTTTGTGGATATAATCAAGTTTTGGTTAGTTAATCAATGACTGCATTGCTGAAATTGCTGGATATTATGTAAGAAGTCTGGGAACCGCGATCCATGCTTTTCAGTTTCACTTTCTCTTGAGTTGCATATTGTGTTCTAATTCTTAAAAACATACGGTGCTTTGTGTTCTAAACTAGTTCAAACGAGTAGTTACTAGCTCATGTGAGCACTCACGTGTCTTTCACTGCACTTTTGATATTTAAGATACAGAAAGCTTATTAATGTCTGTTGATGTTATAATCAATGGAATGTCTTGGCACTAAATCTGCTTGCAGGACCCACTAGTGACAAAAGGACCAAGTTTGGTTTCTTTAATTGGAATAGATGTCTGGGAACATGCGTACTATCTGCAGGTAATTCTAGTCGATGGATGCAATTGTATTAGTAGTTGGTGAATTTGGTGTCTGATATGCTTTTCAACCATTGCGAGTTTGATTTTTCTAAATCGATTCCCCTTCGTGCAGGTAAGCTCTTTATTCTTCCAAAGAGGAACTTACCGATGATCATACGATTGTCTCCATTGCTATGATTGAAAAACTTTAGGGTTCATTTTACATTTTCTTTTTTCAAAATTTGTGTTTCTATAATTTATTTATTTAAGAAACTAGATGTTGCTTGTTTTATAAAATTCAGCGCTGTTTGGAAGGTTGTTTTTCACATAACTAAATATCAAAATCATCCTTGTCAAGGCTGGTATTGCGGAAATGACTCGGATGCTCTGCTGCACAAATGTCTGATTGATCTCTTGTTTAGTTAAAGCTTCTCTTACATTGATCTATTCTCCTTATCTTGCTGCAGTACAAGAATGTGAGGCCCGACTTTCTGAAAAGCATATGGAAGGTCATCAACTGGAAGTACGCCAGTGAAGTGTTCGAGAAAGAATGCCCTTGAGACTCGACGCATTACCCTGAGCTTCTTCCCCATTGTGAAACAGAGTGTTGTGCTACGGTAGAAGAGCTGTTCCTTGTCCCCGGTGGAGGTGCTTTCTGTGCAAACACTACCCTGTTCTGATGTAGCGGTTGCTGAATAAAGTCCAGCATTTGCACCAATGTTTTCCCGGCTGACATATTGCTTTTGGGTTAGGGTTCAATAGCTTGTGCCCATGTGCATTAAGATGATGTTGGGACGTAGCTTAGGCCGACTGATGAGCTACAAAATAACTAATATGGCCTATTGGATGAACGGCAATGATGTGTAAAAAACATAATCAAGCGAGAGTGCCTATTCCAGGATCTCAGCCCCAGCCAAATATGCGCGTTGTCCATTGGCCGACTTGGACCATCTATCTGTTGTGTCATTTATCGTAACTGCTCATTAATCTTCTAGATTAGCTTTTGACATTATAGTGATTTCCATGAAATTGCCCATCTCCTACTTCATCAGCTCACAACCTGCAATTTCTAGGAAATGGGTTCGGCGGAAGGCGGACTCTGTTACAAGTCGTGTACTCACTTTTTCCTTTCTCCTAGAAGGAACAAAAGACGAAGAATTTGGCCCTGTCACGATGACTTTACTGGCTATCTAAAATAACTAGGTGAAGATCCGAGCATTATCTAGGTATAAATTAAATAATTTTTATTTGCAAGTAATTTGCTCAAATATTTATGCATTAGTCGTAAAATTTGTGCGTTGCACAGCGTACTTTTACTAATTTGAAAAAAAAAATTATAACTAAAAATAAAATAAAAATTATTTCCAAAGAGGAACTTTATCATAAGCTTACCCTTAATTAAAAATTAAAAAGAAATTCTTAATTATTACCTTTTGTGCGGAGAAGCTTTTTATACTTGTAAAGTGAAAGTTATGATGATAATAAGATTGTTTGCATTGCTATGATTGAAAAAACTTAGGTGCATTTTTATTTTTTATTTTTTTCCAAAACTTGTTTCTGTTTCTATTACATTTTTGTTTTTTTTTTAAGAAAGTAGATGTTGCTTGTTTCATTAAAATTGAAGCTGTTTGAAAGGTTGTTTTCACATAATTAAATATAAAATTCAAGCTGACAAATAATGTACGAAATAACTAATATGGCTTGTTGAATGAATGATAATGACATATAAAAAAAACATAACCGAGCGAAATTGTCTTATACTTGGATCTCGACACTAGCTGATGGATTGACCAACTTGAACTATCTGTCTGTTGTTTCATCCATCATAACGGAGCAGTTGATTAATATTCTAGATTAGCTCAGACTTCGTTATGACTTCCGTGAAATTGCCCAGTTCCTACGTCATCTCCCAACCAGCAATTTCCGAAAAGAAAAAGAAAAACGCAGAAAAGATTAAAACAAAATAAATAATTAATAAATAAAATTCGGACAATTATCTTTTCTCGGGACACGTGTCCCTCCTCCTTGTCGACCGAGATCCTCGGCCGCCGATTCACCAGAGCTCCCGAATCAAGTCACTCAGAGTGTGTTTGGTTTTTAAAAAATTTTCAACACTACTTAACTTAATTTTACTTACCTTCAATTCAACAACACAATCATTACTTTTTTCATTTTTTTAAAATATCTTTAATCATTCAATTTAATTTTTAATATTAAATTCTCTCAACTATTCATTATTATTTTTTTTCACAATTTAACGACATGATCATTATTTAATTATTACTTTTTCATATTTTTCATCATAATTTAACAATATAATTATTACAAACCAATTAAAACTAAAACTCAAACACTTTTTGAGCCTCCCATTATATTTCGTGAGAGTATACATACTCCACTTCATGTGTATTGTATTCCCAATTCATTTGTGAATGACAAACTCTACAGACTATCACTGTACAGTATTTTTCATCGTCTTGCAAGGCATTCGACTCCTATAAATAATAAAATGTAAACGATAAGATGTGACTCAGGGGCTTAGTTGAAGGATTTCAGACCGATTCACCCGCATCGCTCATGTCATAAGTCACAGTCATAACAATTATTAGCCTATTAGTCTATTTCTAATAATTGTTATATTATATATTATATTAACTGAAAGAATAACGAACATGTAAATGAATAGAAAACAAGAAACAGGACACATACAGAGATGGGCGAGCTTCACGCTGACTTACGTATGCAAAACCAACTTCGTCAGCCTGAAAAATGATATAAAGTGAGTTTCAACAAAACAAAACAAATGTAGATGAATAGTAAAGTTGTGTTTGGTTTTATAGTATGATTTTAAAATCAGATTTTAATTTTGAAAAATGATAGTATAAATGGGATTCACCCTTTGACTTTGTATGAGTTAAGTTGTTTTGTTGTGGAAAAAAGTGATATAAATGGGACCAACTATTTGACTTTGTATAAGTTATTTTGTTTTGTAGTGAATAAGATTAAGTTAGAATTGTGATTCTAAAATAACATCTTAAAACTAAACAAGGCCTAATTCCCTCGGGGAATTTTAATACGAGGAACACCATTGACCTCGAGAAGTTCTTTTGCCTGCGAGACAGATAGCCTTGTATTTGCCCCCATGAACCTCAACATTTGCTCTTCAGTCACACCTCCCTAAAGATGCAAAGGAACTTGGAGTGACTCTTGGCAGTATAAAGTCAGAATTACCACATAAAAGCACTGACATATACAGTTGTATAACTGAAGAGCTATATGGGAACAAATTGTGGGATAGTTTTATCCCGAAGCTTTCATTATGTCATAATCTATTCTAACAACAATTCTGAGATTATATAAATGGCCCGCGATGAAAAACAAAGTTCATAACAAGATGAATAATTTCCCAAAACCTCACCTTGGGTGGCATCCAATCCACACCACGGAGCAGGCTGGATTCACCATAACAAGATCTAACTGCAGCAACAAAGAACGTGCTCTTGAAATATCTAGAGTGCGTTTGATTTCAGAGTTAAAGTAACTATGATTTTAATTTTGATTTTGATTGTGGAAAATGACAAATGAGATGGTATTATAAATTTGACTTGGAAAATGTGTGTTTTTATTGTGTAGTGGGTAGAGTTAAAATCAAAATCATGATTCTAAAATCAAACTCCAAAACCAAACAGGCCTAGTATTTCCATCATAGGGTTCCCCGTAATGAGTCAAAGATCTAACATCAGCTACTGGAGGAGGACCTGCCAATCAGTGACTGGATACATCAACCACAAGACAGTATTAATTTTGAAACAAATCAGAACAAATTAAATTATGTACCCAGCTCATCATCAAATGCAAGGCATTATGCTTTTAACTCACGGGCTGTTTCCCTGTTCATACGTTGACCTATTAAAAATGCAAAGGATAGTAGGCTGATGAAAAATGAAAGCAAGTAATCAAACAACACAGAGTTCTATGCTAACTAGGGCGACAATTGCATAAACATCACCTCACAATACAATTCAGAATGATCTGTTTGCTATCACATGACAGATCATTTCCAATACATGCAGAAACTGCATCATAGTAAACCAGTACATCGACAATTACATTGACTGTCTTTGTCGTGCAAGAGCTCTAAGCATGAAAAGCTTCTTCAGAGAATGGCCACATCCAAGTAATCAAACCTGGAAACTTAGTTCAGCCAATGTCTTTATATCATCCAGTCGTCTCCCGTTACCGTAGGAAAGTTGACTACGCGCGATTTGAACGGACGAAGCTCTATATTTCTATATAAATTAATGGCAATTAAAGAAAAAAGTCATGCCTCCTGTCAATCATTCCTCCTCTCTCGCTCTCTCTCTCCAATCATTCTTTCATTTTGAGTCTTTGGCTCAGAACTCTTCCTGTCAGCTGAAAGTCTTCTTCTCTTTTCTCTTGAGAGGCAACTGAACTCGCGGACAGATCTTCTTGATGGCACCGACGAGGAAGAGAACATCGGGAACAACCTACCAGGTCTTCCTGAGCTTCAGAGGACCCGACACCCATCAGGGATTCACAGATGTCCTGTATTATGCTCTCATAGATGCAGGAATTCGTGTCTTCAGAGATGATGAGGAGATCCGGAAAGGCGAGGATATCGGTGAAGAAATCCTGAGAGCCATCGAGGAATCCAGGATCTTCGTGCCAATCTTCTCCATCAACTATGCTTCCAGTAAGTGGTGCCTGATCGAACTCGCCAAGATGTTCGAGTCCAAGGAGGCATCCATTGCCAAGAAGACCCTTCTTCCCATTTTCTATGACGTGGACGTGGACGATGTCAAGCTCAAGACGTATCTGTACATTGAAGCTCTGTTGATACACAGGGAGAAGTTCAGTACCGACATAGTGCACCAGTGGGAGGAGGCTCTTCGAAAAGCTGAAAAAATCGAGGGATGGGAACTGAAGGGTCAAGGGTAAAATTCTTATCACTGAACTTTCTAATTCTTCTAACTGTTATTGTTTTCTGGCTTTCTAGGCATTCTACCATCACATGTAAACACACTTGTTCCTTTTCTCTTGTTCTACTTAGATAATCAGAAAACTATTGATTCGAGCTGTTGATCTCAATATAAAATTAAGACGTCTCTCTCACTCTCTCTCTCTTTCTCTCTGTGGAAGCTATGGAGAATTTGCTAGGTCCTTTGTCAGAGAGGTTTCCATGAGGTTGAAGGTGAAACATAAATATGTGACGGACTATCTAGTTCAAAGGGATGATCAAGTGAAAGATCTCATGGATCTTTTAGATATTGAATCATCTGGCGTATGTTTTGTTGGGATCCATGAGATGGGCGGGATTGGAAAAACTACTCTAGCCAAGCTTGTCTTCAATAAGCTCTGCGATCGTTTTGATAAGTGTAGCTTCCTTGCTGATGTTCGAAGTAAGGGTATTGAACTTTAGCAGAAACAACTGTTGGACAATTTTGGTCTCAGATCAGGGGAAATTATGGATGTCGGTGATGGGATCATACGGATTAGAGAAATACTTGCCCAGAAGAAAGTTCTAATTGTTCTTGATGATGTAGATCACAGGGATCGGATCCAGAATCTAGCAGGGGATGATAGTTGGTTCGGTTCTGGAAGCTGAATTCTTATCACTACCCGGGACCAGCGTGTTCTAGAGATCATACGACAGAGAGTTCACATTTTGGAAGTGGAGGAAATGAAACCTGAAGAAACTCTTCAACTTTTCAGCTTGCATGCCTTTGAAAAGGACTCCCCTCCGAGCGACTACCTCAGACTCACACAGAAGGCTGTTGCAAGTAGCGGCCGACTTCCTTTATTGAGTTTTATTGTTTTCTGTAATGGTGGCATTGGGGGCATTAGAGTAGAAGTTCTGATAGTGTGTTCTCTTTCATTGTTCTTTGCTCTGCTGTTGTTGAACCTATGAATTTCGTATATGTTATTGAGATGTATTTGGAAAATAAATTCTTATCCCCAGGTCATGTCAACCACTCAATCTTCTGGAAGAACCTGGCTCCTGTTCGTGTAAGTTAAATTTGTTCTGCTCCAATGTCTAGGATATCCCGATCTAAAGTATCAAGCTTTGCAGGAAGGAGGCGGTGAACCCCCAAAAGGTTCTCTAGGTTGGGCCATTGATACACATTTTAGCTCCTTGGAGGCATTGGTTCAAAAAATGAGCGCAGAAGGTGCAGCTTTGCAGGGCTCTGGATGGGTGGTAAGATTTGCATATTACAATTTCAATTTCTAATTGTGTTTTGTCCAGTGGCTTGGCCTCGATAAAGAATTGAAGAGACTGGTTGTTGAAACCACTGCCAATCAGGTAATTTTCAAAAGACATCTGATATCAGTCTTTGGAATAGACATCATAATACTGTCCTTGATGATATTCTTGTCTAGGGCATCAGTGAGTTGGCTAGATATCCATATCATCTCAATTTATTCTTGAGCAGTCTGTGATATCTGTTTTGACAGTTGGGTTAATGTTCATTTACTATGGGGAAAAAGGGTAAGAATTTTCCTGGTTATTTGTTAGTTATTGATTGCGGGATATAATCAAGTTTTGGTTAGTTAATCAATGACTGCGTTACTGAAATTGCTGGATATTATGTAAGAAGTCTGGGAAGTGCGATCCATGCTTTTCATTTTCACTTTCTCTTGAGTTGCCATATCGCGTTCTAATTCTTAAAAACATTGGGTGCTTTGAGTTCTAAACTAGTTCAAACGAGTAGTTACTAGCTCATGTGAGCACTCACATGTCTTCCACTTCACTTTTGATATTTAAGGATCAGAAAGCTTATTAATGTCTGTTGATGTTATAATCAATGGAATGTCTTGGCTCTAAATCTGCTTGCAGGACCCACTAGTGACAAAAGGACCAAGTTTGGTTCCTTTAATTGGAATAGATGTCTGGGAACATGTATACTATCTGCAGGTAATTCTAATCGATGGATGCAATTGTATTAGTAGTTGGTGAATTTGGTATCTGATATGCTTTTCAACCATTGCGAGTTTGATTTTTTCTAAATTGATTCCCCTTCGTGCAGATAAGCTCTTTATTCTTCCAAAGAGGAACTTACCGATGATCATAAGATTGTCTCCATTGATATGATTGAAAAACTTTAGGGTGCATTTTACATTTTCTTTTTTCAAAATTAATTTATGTTTCTATAATTTATTTATTTAAGAAACTAGATGTTGCTTGTTTTATTCAGAGCTGTCTGGAAGGTTGTTTTTCACATAATTAAACATCAAGGTCATACTTATCAAGGCTGGTACTAGAAATGGCTCGGATGCTCTGCTGCACAAATGTCTGATTGATCTCTTGTTTAGTGAAAGCTTCTCTTACATTGATATATTCTCCTTATCTTGCTGCAGTACAAGAATGTGAGGCCCGACTATCTGAAGAACATATGGAAGGTCATCAACTGGAAGTATGCCAGTGAAGTGTTCGAGAAAGAATGCCCTTGAGACTCGACGCATTACCTGGAGCTTCTTGCCCATTGTAAAACAGAGTGATGTGCTGTGATAGAAGAGCTGTTCCTTGTCCTCAGTGGAGGTGCTATCAGTACAAAAACTACTGTGTTCTGATGTAGCCGTTGCTGAATAAAGTTGAGCATTTGCACCAATGTTTTGTCTTGCGTAATCTCATGAGTTTGGCCTTGATCTGATGTATGTCTCAGGTTTGATTTTCCCGGCTGACATATTGCTTTTGGGTTAGGGTTCGATGGCTTGTGCCCCTGTGCATTAAGATGATGCTGGGACTTAGCTTTAGGCCCCCAGATGAGCTAAAAATAACTAATATGGCTTATTGGATGAACGACAATGACGTAAAAAACATAAACAAGCGAGAGTGCCTATACCAGGATCTCAGCAACAACCAAATAGGCGTGTTGTCGATTGGCCGACTTGAACCATCTGTCTGTTGAGTCGTTTATCATAACAACTCATTAATCTTCTAGATTAGCTTTGACATTATCGCGATTTCCATGAAATTGCCCAGCTCCTACATCATCATCATCTCACAACCAGCAATTTCCTAGGCCCTAGGAGTTGCCTAGGAAATCGCCCAGCTCCTACATGATCGTCTCGCAACCAGCAATTTTCTCGGAAATGGGTTCCGCAGGAAAGCCATACTTTGTCAAAAAGTCGAGCACACGTATTTTCCTTTCTCTTGGAAGGAGGAAGAATTTGGCCTTGTCACGATGACTTTACTCGCCATTTAAAATAACTAGTTGAAGATCCGAGCGTTACACATGCATAAATTAAATAATTTTTATTTACAAGTAATTAGCTCAAATATTTATGCACTAATCGTGAAGTCCTCGCGTTGCACAAGATAGTTGCACCATTATAAATAAAAATTAAACGGAAAAATTATTTGGAGAATCAAAAGTGAAACAAAGATAATAAAATAAACAAACAATCTTCGCTTTTTACTTTCTGTGAGCTCTTATAGAAGGGTGGCAATATCTTTCGAGAGTTGAAAAAGAATATGAAGAAAGCAAAAAATTAGAGAAAAGTAAAAGAATGAAAATTTTCAATTAAAAATTAGACAAAAATCAAAATATAAATTTAATCAATTCGTTTGCATCTAGAGAGATATATAGTTTCGAGAGCTCGCATCTAGCTGTGGACGTGTTCTTTGATAGCTGAATAGGCTTCTATTTATGTGTGTAATAAATCATATTTATAACTATCATACAAAAATATAATCTGATTTGTTTTCTTTTTTTTTCGGTGAACAAATATGATTTGTTCTTTGAAAATAAAATAAAATAAAATAATATATATATATATATAATCTAATCAATTTGCGAAAATAAATATATACAAAAACATATAATTCACGTATACTTTTTCTTACTACATATACTAAAGATTGTCCACATAACCATATATTAACATTGTTTATGTTATGTATAAATATATGCTAATATATATACTTATTTTGATGTTAATATTTTTTTATGAAATACTAATTTTTATTTTAAAAAATCCAAGATTATTAAATAATATCTATACATATAATAAAATCTTCTCATTATTTCAAATACATTATGTTATATAAATTAGAAAAATTAAAGAAATCAAAATATTAGATTTTATGATGAGATATCTTTAAAAAATATTTTTATTAAAAATAATTCTAGAAATAAAAAATTCGAAAAATCTAGAAAACTTCATCTAATCTATTTTTTAAAAATAGATATCTATAAAACAATATAATTCATATATACTTTTTTATTATATATACTAAAAGTTGTCCACATAATCACATATTAATATATCTATATTATGTATGAATATATAATAATAAATACTTATTTTGATGTTAATATTTATGTGATGAAATATTATTATTTTTTATTTTCAAAATTGAAGATTATTAAATAATATTTGGATTATAAGAATTTAAAAAATAAGAAATCATATTTTATGATGAGATATCTTTAAAAAAAAATTTTTATTAAATATAATTTCGAAAATTAAAATTTTTTTAAGAAAATCTAGAAAGTTTCATTTCGAAAATTCATATTGCATTCAACGGAGATCACCGTTTTATCTAAAAGATTTTATGATATTTTTGAATTAATTAAATGGAATATTACTTCATAAGATTTTGTTGCTAATTTTATAACTGGGTATAATTAAAATTTTAAAAATTTAAAAGACCAAGAAGATTTCATTTATAAACTGAGTGTTCTGAGGCTATTTGAGATTAAATATTAACTTTTATATTAAAAATTCAAGATTATTAAATAAATTATAAAAATTAAAGAAATCAAAAATCATATTTTATAATGAGATATCTTTTAAATTTATTTTATTAAAAATAATTCCAAATATTTAAAAAATCTACAAAGTCCATTTAGAAAATTCATATTGCCTTCAATTGAAGATCACCGTAGTATCCAAAAGATTTTACGGTATTCTTGGTTTTTAAATGGAATATTATTTAAGAAGATTTTGTTTTTTATAATAAAAGATAATTTAAAATTTTAAAAGCTAAAAAATATCGAGAAAATTTCATCCAGAAATGGAGCAATTTGAGACCATCTGGTTGGGGCTACCTCGTATCTTGCTTTCATATATATAGATATTATATTACAACAAATCATTCATATCAACTACATATAAATTATTCCATTAAAATAATTAGTTGCATCCGACAGCGTATAAGACAAACATTTATATGTAACATAGAATAATCTCTAACAATTATAAACAATAGATCAAAATAAAATCCAAGAAATTTTTTTTGAGGGGAAATGTACATAGATATTGCTAGTTTCATTGGGAGTTGAAGAAGGAGAAATTTAAAATTTTTCTACCCATGAGATAAGATCCCAAGACCTATCAGAAGAATAAGGACAAATGAAGTGTACCTAATTGCAATCTTATCGCAATGTGTTGATCCCGGTTCGCTAATTAAGTGCTCCAAGCGTCGCGCTTCTATTGCTATCCACACTAACTTCGTCAATGGGTCTTTGAAATCGGCGGTGTTAGAGGCCAATGCTTGAAAGCAACACTGGTGCAACTCTCGAGACTATCGGACCAATGGATCTATTCGAATCGGAAAGTCCGATTCGAATTTCCTTACACTCATACGCAGATATGTATAGTGCTCCATGTGTATCATATACACATATATGACACCACACACACATACGGCAACTAAGCATCATATGCTTATATATATATGTGTGTGTACATATATCACGCACACCCATATATATATTGATACATATATGCCTATAGTTTCATATGCATATACGAAGCTACACACACGGCCATTCTTCCGCGCTCTCAAGTCACATCATCTCTTACGGGCCCTCTCACGGCGCCACATTTTTAGTTTAATTATGTGAATAATATATGCAATAACATATATCAAATTTCTTATTTGGAGTCAATTGTAGGAAATCTTTATATTTGATGTATCTTTTGGTTATTTTAAATAGCATATAAATGGTAAAAGAACAATAAAAATATATAATAGTTCATATATATTTATTTCAATCACATATATTCTTATAGAAATTTAAATATTATATTTACTTTTATTAAACTTATATATCTCTTTAGTTGACTGTAAATATATATTTTATATCATTCAAATTCTTCAACAAGTAATAATATTTTGATACTGGAATTACGATAATTTCTTTTATTTCTTAACTATTTGTTCAGATCTCCCCAAATAGTGCTCCAAGTTCAAGCGGCAGAAGATTTGATCAACTCAGTAGATGCTACAATAAAATGAGATAACTACTTATGCAAGAAAGGATCCAATTTTTTTCTTATATATTTTAGTTAGAAATTTTAAGACACTTTAAATTTTCTTCAAGGATTTTGTAAGGATGTCAATAACGATATTTTTTTTGGCGAATGTTATCAATAAATATATTAAAAATGAGAAAATAGAGCACGGAATATAATATGTTGATTATTTTTTATATTTTGTACAAAATATTTAATTTTTGTATAATTATTACATTTTATTATTTATAAAAAATCTAGTATACTATGATAGAATGTGGGATCCGAAGCTTAAGAGAGAAGAGATATTGACACGTGTTAGGAAAGAGAGGGGAGAGAATAATAGTGAATAAACAATATTATCCTTTAACTTTTATAATTTTTTTTATAAATCATATCATTTTTTCGGTGAACAAATCATATCATATTTAAATTAAGAATAAAGGATAATTTTGATTACTTAATTAGTGAAATTCAATTACCACCAATCATGTATATAATAACATAGTGCATTTTCATTGATCTGTAATTCTATAACAGTTTGAAAAGTGCGTACATATAATATATATATTATATTAAAATTGTCAGAAAAGGAAAAATGTATCGCTACTGAAAAAATAAAAGGCCATACCTAATGGAAATAAATTTAAAAAATTAAATTTTATGCATATAAAAAGCAGTTTTCTGATCACCGGTAAAAAAAGAAAAAAGAGTGAAAAAAAAAGAATAAAAAAGCTTGTTAATGTCCGTTGATTTTATAATCAATGGAATGTCTTGGCTCTAAATATGTCTGCGGGATCCATTATTGACAAAAGGACCAAGTTTGTTTCCTTTAGTTGGAATAGATGTCCGGGAACACGCTTACTATCTGCATGTAAATTCTAATCGATGGATGCAATTGATAACATTAGTGGTTGGAAAATTTGGTACCTGCTACGCTTTTCAATAATTGCGAGTTTGATTTTTCTTAATTGATTACCCTTTGGGCAGATAAGCTCTTTATACTTCTAGAGAGGAACTGAACTCACAGACAGAACTCGTTGATGGCTCCGAAGAGGAAGAGAACACCAGGAACAACCTACGAGGTCTTCCTGAGCTTCAGAGGACCCGACACCCGTCAGGGTTTCACGGATGTCCTGTATCATGCTCTCATAGGTGCAGGGATTCATGTCTTCAGAGATGATGAGGAGATCCGGAGAGGCGAGGATATTGGTGAAGAAATCCTGACAGCCATCGAGGAATCCAGGATCTTCGTGCCAATCTTCTCCAAGACCTATGCTTCCAGTAAGTGGTGCCTCGTTGAGCTCGCGAAGATGGTGGAGTCCAAGGAGAAATCGAGCGGCAGTAAAAAGATCCTGCCCATTTTCTATGACGTGGGCGTGGACGACGTCAAGCTCAAGACGAAGCTGTACACTAAAGCTCTGAGTAAACTCGAACGGAAGAAGAAGTGCAATGACATAGAAGTGGAGCAATGGAAGAAGGCGCTTCGAAAAGCTGGAAAAATCAAGGGATGGGAACTGAAGAATACAGGGTAAGATTCTTATCACCGAACTTTCTAATTCTTCTAACTGTTATAGTTGTAAAGGGTAAAATAGACATTCTACCATCATATTGTAAACACAGTTGTTCATTTTCTCTTGTTCTACTTAGATAATCAGAACATTCTTTAAAAGGGAAAAATAATTCACAGAAAACTATCGATTCGAGCTCTTGATCTCAATATAAAATTAAGACATCTCTCTCTCTCTCTCTCTCTCTGTTTGGCAGCCATGGAGAATTTGTTAGGTCCTTTGCCAGAGAGGTTTTCATGAAGTTGAAGGTGAAACATAAATGTGTGGCGGAATATCTCGTTCAAAGGGATTATCAAGTGGAAGATGTCATGAAGCTTTTAGATATTGAATCATCTGAAGTACGTTTTGTTGGGATCCATGGGATGGGCGGGATTGGAAAAACTACTCTAGCCAAGCTTGTCTTCAATGAGCTCTTGGGTCGTTTTGATGGTTGTAGCTTCCTTGCTGATGTTCGAGAATCAAGCCGGCAGCATAAGGGTATTGAACTTTTGCAGAAACAACTGTTGGGCGATCTTGGTCTCCCATCTGGGGAAATTGGGGATGTGGATGATGGGATCATAACGATGAGAAAAAGACTTCCAAATAAGAAAGTTTTAATTGTTCTTGATGATGTAGATCACAAGGATCAGATCCAGAATCTAGCAGGGGATGCTAGTTGGTTCGGTTCTGGAAGCAGAATTCTTATCACTACCCGGGACCAGCGTGTTGTAGAGAGATTTCACATTTTGGAAGTGGAGGAAATGAAACCTGAAGAAGCTCTTCGACTTTTCAGCATGCATGCCTTTGAAAAGGACTCCCCTCCGAACGATGACTACCTCAGACTCACAAAGAAGGCCATTAAAAGTAGCGGCCGACTTCCTTTGGCTTTGGAGGTCATAGGTTCACTTCTTCGGGACAAGCGTCGTAAAGAATGGAAAGACACAATCGAGAGGTTGCAGAGGGTACCTCACCGAGATGTCCAAAAAACGCTAAAGATTAGCTACGACGCTTTAGAGGATGAGACAAAAAATATATTTCTCGACATTGCGTGTTTTTTCATCAACCGTGACAAAAGATATCCAAGTTACATGTGGGAAGCTTGTGATTTCGATCCAAAGATGGGACTGAAAGTGCTCGTCCACATGTCCATGGTAAAAATCATAAATAAAGACGGAATGAAAAGATTATGGATGCACGATCAGCTGCGGGACCTCGGAAGGACAATCGTCACTGATAAGAGTTTCAAGAACATTGTAAAACGCAGCAGATTATGGAAGCACGAGGATGCTTTAGAAGTGCTCCAGCAAGACGAGGTAAAAATAAATTGGAGAAAGAAAAATTAAATTTCGATACATTTTCTGATTAGAGCTTGCGCTTTGCTATTGCAACACTGGTTCTTAGAAATGGCCCACATGAAATTCATCAAAAAAAAAAGTGTAACATCTCCCCTGATATGTTTTTGTAGTTGATTAAGATTTATTATATGTTCTATCCTCACTGACTTCACATTCTTCACAGGACAAACGAAAAATCGAGATGCTGCGCGTTCGCTCTTATGATAACTCTTATGGTTACTTTGAAGATGCGGGATATGAATACATCTTCACGCAGAAAGAACTTTCAAGTCTCCGAAACTTGAGATATCTGGAATGCTCTGGAGCAAACTTTTCAGGACACCTGGAGCATCGTCTGCAGAAGCTAATGTGGCTTTCTTGGCGACGTTGTCCCGAGAAATTCATGGGAACTGATTTATGCTTGAGGAAACTTGTCATTCTTGACCTCTCGTGCAGTTCTATAAGCGAAACTTGGGATGGATGGAGCCAGATCGGGGTAAAGTCTCACATATAGCAGTCGGTACATCCACTCATTTTGTCTCTTAAGTACAATGAACAATTGCCTATCTGACGTTATGATATTCACTTGTTTTGCAGACGAGAAACAGCTTGAAAGTTCTTGACCTTCACTATTGCGATTGCTTGACAAAAATGCCCGATTTGTCTAAGTATTCGACTCTAGAGAGGTTGATTCTTCGCCAATGCACGAACCTGGTTGAAATAGATACATCGATCGGTACGTTGAGAGGCCTAAAAGAATTGGATCTCGAGTTTTGCTCTTCTCTGGAAGGCTTGCCCGAAGAATTATTTTGCCCAGAATTAATTGGTAATCTCCAAATCCTTGCTGTCGTTTGATATATCTTGTTAGGCAATGTGATATCCCAAATATTTTTTCAGTGCACTAATATCTTGAATTTTTACGCGCACAGATTAGAATGTGATGTCTTTTTTTTTATCTGGTCAATTATATTATATGCCATATGCTTATTCCAAACTATAATAAATCACAATTTACAATCAATAAAGATATATATTATATTAGGTATATATGACTATGTTAATTGAATTTCACCGATAAAGTAAGTAAAAACATATAGTTGTATCATAAGTATAAATATATATTGAATAGATCCACCTAGGAAATATATATATTGACAAGATGAAAGTATAAAAGCAATATATGAGATTGATGGACTACGTGCTAATCAACTGTCAGCAAAAAAAAAAAAACACAAAGAGATGATGAAGACTAACAATTTCCATGGAGAGCTCGCGAATCAATGTAAGAGGATAGAAAAAACTAAGATTTGGTAGGTTTCAATTTTCATACTTCGAAGATCGAGAATTAGAAGTGAAAGAAAAAAAAATCTAAAAGTATTGAACAACTCATCTTCACCGCTAATACCGAAGAATGATTGATTTCTAATTTTTTGTAATAATTTTCAGTTTTTTGTACTTAAAGCTCTCGTTTCCTCTCTATTCCTTGACCTCTCTCTCTCTCTCTCTCACACACACACACACAAAAAATTTCTGAAGATCGTCACGTTTAAAAAGCACAAAAGTAAAGCGGTGATATATGCTGATGAGCTAATGAGATTAAGAGAAATATTGACACTTGTAAAGTTAAACTTCAAGCTTATCCCCTCCTCCTCCCTTATTATTATTATTGTTGTTGTTATTGTTGTTGTTGTTGGTGGGTAAATAGGGTTAATGCCCAATAAGAAAATTAGCTAATACGTATGGAGACCCTAGAAATATTGCCCAACAATATAGGGTCTAAACCATTTATCTCATTTATTTTAAAAATTAGAAAACTTAATTCTTGTTCATAAAAACAAACACACACACACATATGCATTGTTCTAGCAAAATTTTTTTATACATAAAAAATTTGATATGCTTGCGAGACTTCAGCACCAATCATTACATGTGTGTTACATATGAAATCATTTGTTGAGTTGTATCTTTCTTTTCAGATATGGACGATGCCGAATTACCTCAGACAACTGAACGACCAATGAAGCTTGAGGTCCTCAATTTAGGTCATTGCGGAGGGCTGAAAAAGCTTCCAGATTCACTGGGAAATCTGAGATCACTAGCTGAGTTAAATCTATCATATACAAGAATTACTGAACTACCCGATACTATTGGGAATCTAAAAAAGCTGGCTAGGTTGGATCTATCATGGACGAAAATTACTGAGCTACCTCAAAGAATTGGACGACTAGTCAAGCTCGAGGTCCTCAATTTAGAAAATTGTGGATGGCTGAAGAAGCTTCCAAATTCACTGGGAAATCTGAGATCGCTGACTGAGTTGAATCTACATGGGACAGGAATTACTGAACTACCTGATACTATTGAGAATCTAAAAGAGCTGGTTAGGTTGGATCTATATGACACAGGAATTACTGAACTACCTCAGGGAATTGAAAGACTAGTGAAGCTTGAGGGCCTCTGTTTATGTCTGTGTCAAGGGCTGAAGAAGCTTCCAGATTCACTAGGAAATCTGAGATCACTGGCTAACTTGAATCTAGCATGGACAGGAATTACTGAACTACCTGATACTATTGGGAATCTAAAAAAGCTAGCTAGCTTGAATCTACCAGTCACAGGAATTACTACACTACCTCAGAGTTTGGAACGACTAGTGAAGCTCGAGTACCTCAGTTTACATGGTTGTAGAGGGCTGAAGAAGTTTCCAGATTCATTGGGAAATCTGAGATCACTGACTAAGTTGTATCTAGCAGGTACAAGATTTACTGAAATACCTGATGCTATTGGGAATCTAGAAAAGCTGGTTTGGTTGAATATACAACAGTTAGGAATCACTGAACTACCTCAGGGAATTGGACGACTAGAGAAGCTTGAGGACCTCGATTTATATGGATGTAAAGAGCTGAAGAAGCTTCCAGATTCATTGGGAAATCTGAGATCACTGGTTGAGTTGGAGCTATCAGATTCAGGAATTATTGAACTACCTGATAGTATTGGAAATCTAAAGAAGCTGAGAGTGATCAGGATGAAAAGAGTTAAGATTAAGGAGTTGCCATCCTCCATCGGGATGCTGAAGAGGCTTGAAGTGCTGGATGCTGGGGGATGTCAATCACTCGCGGAGATTCCATCAACAATCGAGGGGCTCACCTGCTTGAGGGTGTTGAATTTAGAAGACACATGTGTCTGCCGATTGCCGCCAAAGCTTCCCTCTAGTTTGACCGAACTGCGTGTCTCATCAACTTCACTGCAAAGAGTTCCAAAATTCTCAGAGCTGCAGAATTTAGTTGAATTGTATCTATCAGATATGGATTATGATTTTTACGATACATCAGGCCAAATACGACCTTCCAAGTTGAGGGGGATCGCGAAGCAACGCAGACTAGCGGATTTGACATTGCGTATGAACATCACTTCCATTTCTAAGAAGTTCAGTTCCCACTCTCAGCTACAGAAACTTGATTTGAAGTGCGCACATTTGCAGTCTTGCCCACCTCTTCCATCCAGCCTGTCGGAGTTGACTCTTTATTTACTTGAAGAAAGGACCAAACTGCCACGACTTTCTAATTTGAAAAGTCTGTCATTGTTAGTGTTCCGCGAATGCTCTATGGAAGATGATACTGTTGGAAACCTTGGAATCGCAGAGTTGGGCTCCTTGAGTTCCATCCGTTTCCGGTCTTGCAAGTTGAGAAATCTCGATGGGTTTCGCCTGCCAGAAAGTCTATGTGAACTGCAAATAGAAAGTTGTTGCTTTCTCAACACTGTATCTGGTCTATCACATTTACAGAAATTGATACATTTGATAGTTTCGGGCACAACAGAGCTAGTCGAGATCCGGGAGCTGGGGGAATTGGAGTCCTTGCAAACGTTAAGTATTGCTAGATGTGATCGCTTGAAGAGATTAGAGAACCTGTCGAAGTTGAAAAGGCTAGAAAAAATTGAGATATGGAATTGTCGAAAGTTCAAAGGCATTGACGACATCAGCGATTTGAAATCCCTGGAAATTCTTCGCATAGGCGATTGTGATTGCGAAGATGTGTCCGTCATTCATCGGGTGAATTTTGGCAAGTAGTCCAGGAAGCGGAGCTTTGAAGATTTGGATTGAGGTGATTGAATTCAGCAACTCTGAACTCAACTTACTTACGAACGAAGCAGTAGATATGGGAACACAACAAATCTCTATCTTGCGGTATGTTCTATACGTGACATGCAGGTCATACTTCCTTTATTCATCCAGACTTGCTGCATAGTGATCCACAATGTTCGTGCAGACAGTTCAAAAGATGATGGCAAGTACTCATGAGGACGTCCACAAGTGGTAAGTTTTTGACATTTAATACCCATCGGCTCTTCCATCAGGCTCCATGGCCTGGTGATCTTCCATCAGCGGCGCCTTGGAGCTGGCGCTAACCTCTGCTCCTCACTGTTCGATAGAGAGAGAGAGAGAGGAGCGGAGCCGAGCAGAGCAGACGACCGAAGAGGGAGACCAACCGAGGAAAGAGAGCATTGCGGGAACGAAAATGGCGCCTGAAGCTCTGGAGCAGACTTTTCAGGACGCCTGAAGCGTCGTCTGCAGAAGCTAAGGTGGCTTTCTTGGCGACGTTGTCCCGAGAAATTCATGGGAACTGATTTATGCTTGAGGAATCTTGTCGTTCTTGACCTCTCGTATAGTTCTATAAGCGAAACTTGGGGTGGATGGGGCCAGATCGGGGTAAAGTCTCACATATAGCAGTCGGTACATCCACTCATTTTGTCTCCTGAGTACAATGAACAATTGCCTATCTGACGTTACGATATTCACTTGTTTTGCAGAAAAGAAACAGCTTGAAAGTTCTTGAACTTAGAGGTTGCAATGGCTTGACAAAAACGCCCGACTTTTCTAAGTATTTGAGTCTAGAGAGGTTGATTCTTCAGGGGTGCACGAACCTGGTTGAAATAGATCCATCGATCGGTAAGTTGAGATGCCTAAAAGAATTGGATCTCGAGTTTTGCTTTTCTCTGGAAGGCTTGCCCGAAGAATTATGTTGCCCAGAATTAATTGGTAATCTCCAAATCCTTGCTGTCGTTTGATATATCTTGTTAGGCAATGTGATATCCCAAATATTTTTTCAGTGCACTAATATCTTGAATTTTTACGTGCACAGATTAGAATGTGATGTCTTTTTTTTCATCTGGTCAGTTATATTATATGCCATATGCTTATTCCAAACTATAATAAATCACAATTTACAATCAATAAAGATATATATTATATTAGGTATATATGACTATGTTAATTGAATTTCACCGATAAAGTAAGTAAAAACATATAGTTGTATCATAAGTATAAATATATATTGAATAGATCCACCTAGGAAATAAATTATGAATAAAAAATTATAAAGAAAAATTCCGAGCATGACAAGATGAAAGTATAAAAGCAATATATGAGATTGATGGACTACGTGCTAATCAACTGTCAGCAAAAAAAAAAAAAACACACGCAGCTCATCTACAGGAACTATCAAGGATCAATTATAGACACTGAATAGCAAACAAAACACAAAGAGATGATGAAGACTAACAATTTCCATGGAGAGCTCGCGAATCAATGTAAGAGGATAGAAAAAATTGAGATTTGGTAGGTTTCAATTTTCATACTTTGAAGATCGAGAATTAGAAGTGAAAGAAAAAAAAATCTAAAAGTATTGAACAACTCATCTTCACCGCTAATACCGAAGAATGATTGATTTCTAATTTTTTGTAATAATTTTCAGTTTTTTGTACTTAAAGCTCTCGTTTCCTCTCTATTCCTTGACCTCTCTCTCTCTCTCTCTCTCTCACACACACACACACAAAATTTCTGAAGATCGTCACGTATAAAAAGCTAATGAGATTAAGAGAAATATTGACACTTGTAAAGTTGAACTTCAAAGCTTTTCTTCTTCGTTACCTCTCTATTTCTTAACCTCTCTCTCTCTCTCTCAACATTTCTGAAGATCGTCACATATAAAAGGCACAAAAGTAAAACGGTGATATATGCTGATGAGCCAATGAGATTAAGAGAAATATTGACACGTGTAAAGTTAAACTTCGAGCTTATCTCCTCCTCCTTCCTTCTTCTTCTTCTTCTTCTTCTTCTTCTTATTATTATTATTATTATTATTATTATTATTATTGTTGCTGCTGCTATTGTTGTTGTTATTGTTGTTGTTGGTGGTGGGTAAATAGGGTTAATGCCCAATAAGAAAATTAACTAATAGGTATGGAGACCCTAAAAATATTGCCCAACAATATAGGGTCTAAACCACTTATCTCATTTCTTTTAAAAATTAGAAAACTTATTTCTTGTTCATAAAAACAAACACACACACGCATGCATTGTTCTCACAATATTTTTTTATACATAAAAATTTGATATGCTTGTGAGACTTCAGCACCTATCATTACATGTGTTACATATGAAATCATTTGTTGAGTTGTATCTTTCTTTTCAGATATGGACAATGCCGAATCATTTGTTGAGTTGTATCTTTCTTTTCAGATATGGACAATGCCGAATCATTTGTTGAGTTGTATCTTTCATTGTTCTCGCAATATTTTTTTATACATAAATATTTGATATGCTTGTGAGACTTCAGCACCTATCATTACACGTGTTACATATGAAATCATTTGTTAGTTGTATCTTTCTTTTTAGATATGGACAATGCCGAATCATCTCAGACAATGAAGCTTGAGGTCCTCAATTTAGATCATTGTAGAGGGCTGAAGAAGCTTCCAGATTCACTGGGAAATCTGATATTACTAGCTGAGTTGAATCTTTCAGGGACAGGAATTACTAAACTACCTGATACTATTGAGAATTTTAAAAAGCTGGCTAGGTTGAATCTATCATGGACGGGAATTACTGAACTACCTCAAACAATTGGACAACTACTGAAGCTTAAGGTCCTCAAATTATATGAATGTAAAGAGCTGAAGGAGCTTCCAGATTTATTGGGAAATTTGACATCACTGGTTGAGTTGAATCTATGGATGACAGGAATTATTGAGCTACCTGATACTATTGGGAATCTAAAAAAGCTGGTTTGGTTGAAAATACAACAGTCAGGAATCACTGAACTACCTCAGATAATTGGACGACTAGTGAAGCTTGAGGTCCTCAATTTATATGGATGTATAAAGTTGAAGAAGCTTCCAGAATCACTGGGAAAGTTGAGGTCACTGGTTGAGTTGGATCTAACATATTCAGGAATTATTGAACTGCCTGATAGTATTGGAAATCTAAAAAAGCTGGCTAGGTTGAAAATATACTATACAGGAATTACTGAACTACCTCAGGGAATTGGGGGACTAGTGAAGCTTGAGGTTCTCAATTTAGGTAGATGTATAGGGCTGAAGAAGCTTCCAGATTCAATGGGAAATCTGAGATCACTGGCTGAGTTGAATCTATCAGGGATAGGAATTATTGAACTACCTAATATTATTGGGAATCTAGAAAAGCTGAGATTGATTAACATGACAGGACTTGAGATTAAGGAGTTGCCATCCTCCATTGGGATGCTGAAGAGGCTTGAAGTGCTGAATGCTTGGGAGTGTAAATCACTCGCGGAAATTCCATCAACAATCGAGGGGCTCACCTGCTTGAGGGTGTTGAATTTAGAAGACACCAGTGTCCGCGGATTGCCGCCAAAGCTTCCCACTAGTTTGACCGAACTGCGTGTCTCATCAACTTCACTGCAAGGAGTTCTAAAAGTCTCAGAGCTGCAGAATTTAGTTGAATTGTATCTATCAGATATGGGTGATTGTTCCAATAAATCAGGCGAAACACCACATTCCCAGTTGAGGGGGATCGGGAAACAAAGTAGACTAGCGGATTTGCCTCGACTTTCTATGGAAGATGATACTGTTGGAAACCTTGGAATCGCAGAGTTGAAGTCCTTGATTTCCATCTCTTTTTGTTATTGCAAGTTGAGAAATCTCGATGGGTCTCGCCTGGCAAAAAGTCTATGTCAACTGGTTATAAAAAGTTGTTCCTTTCTCAACACTGTATCTGGTCTATTACATTTACAGAAATTGAAAAAATTGGTAGTTTCGGGCGCAACAGAGCTAGTCGAGATCCGGGAGCTGGGGGAATTGGAGTCCTTGGAATCGTTATATATTAGTGATTGTGATCACTTGAAGAGATTAGAGAACCTGTCGAAGTTGAAAAGGCATTGACGACGTCAGGGAATTGAAATCCCTGGAAGTTCTTCAGATAAACGGCGCTTTGGATGGAGGTGATTGAATTCAGCAACTCTAAACTCAACTTACTTACGAACGAAGCAGTGGATATAGAAACACAACAAATCTCCATCTTGCGGTATGTTCTGTACCTGACATGCAGGTCATACTTCCTTTATTCATCCAGACTTGCTGCATAGTGATCCACAATGTTCGTGCAGACAGTTCAAAAGATGATGGCAAGTACTCATGAGGACGTCCACAAGCGGTAAGTTTTTGACATTTAATACCCATCGGCTCTTCCATCAGGCTCCATGGCCTGGTGATCTTCCATCAGCGGCGCCTTGGAGCTGGCGACTAGCAGGGAGGTCATGAGGCAGCACTAGCGGGCCTGCATCATCGACTATACAACAAGGCCTTGTATCGGATATTGCGTCTTTGAAGATGCGGTGAAGAGGCGATTTCCCAGTATCAGGAGGTGAGGCTACAGTCCCTCTCTCCTCTCTCCTCTCTCCCGTAGCCCATAGCGCTAACCTCTGCTCCTCACTGTTCGATAGAGAGAGAGAGAGAGAGAGGAGCGGAGCCGAGCAGAGCAGACGACCGAAGAGGGTGACCAACCAAGGAAACAGAGCATTGCGGGAACGAAAATAGCAGCGGCTGAGATTGTATGCGGCGGTCGGAGTCGGCACATGAGCTCATCCTCCGATTTTGGGCTCAGAGAAGGTCCGGAAAGCATAACTCCGATCAGCAAACCGGCGCTGACTTTTTGACCAAATGAGGAGTCACCTACTTGGAGGAGCTCGAGCTCAGCTTCTCTTTCTCGGAGCTTCGACGACATCTGGAACCCTCTCCTCCTCCGCCATCTCAAGGCCGAGCGAAGTCCGCGTCTTTCACCATCGCAGAGCCCTTCCTCAGTTCCACTCCCTGAGCGCCTCAGCATCTAAAGCCGCAAGGGTGTCGAGCCAAGCAGGGAATGCAGCTGGCGCGAGGACCATTCTCGCTGTCGCCGGCTAGCGCTCTGGTCATTCAGCAAGGCGACATCACCAAGTGGTCCGTTGATGGATCCTCCAACGCAATCGTACGTACTCTTTCTCTCCCACTCTCTTTCTGATCATTACTTGTTGGTGAAGTTCTGGAGAATGGTACCGATTGCGATGAATCGTTTGCCTAATTGGTTTTATTGTTCATGAAGAAAAGTTCGTAATGTTTCTGCAGTATCGTTAGCTTCGGAGACAACATAGTTCTGCTCTGTGGATTGATTTGTCTCAGCCATATGATAATCGTATGATGTAAGAAAAGCGGTGGTGCAGATGGCGGTACTTGTCTGATAGCTTGGTCTACTCGCTGTATCATTACAAGCTGCTCTACTAACCTCAACTGATTGGGTTTTGTATTAGCCATACACCGAGCTGCAGGACCGGAGCTTTTAGAAGCTTGTTGTAGGTCCCAGAAGTCCGCCCAGGAATCTGGTGCCCTACTGGTGAAGCTAGGATCAATCAGAAAGTGTTTCCCAGATGGATCTCTGCGTGTTGTATTTGTTCTCATATTTCACTAGCAACTTTAATGCAGCATTGCAATTGATACTGATAGATCTACTTCAGTACTTGTAGCACTGAATATATGCTTGCAATGTGCAGAGGATTCAAATTGCCTGCATCCCACTTTATACACACGGTTGGCCTGATCTATGACACCGACAAAAATCCCCAAGAATCCCTTAGAAGTGCCTACAAGTACAATATTACTGTCTGCCTCCCTATAGTTATATTCATCCTAAAATGTTGTCTTTTCCATCGGTCGAGTGATTTCGCTTTTGGTGTTTCTTCTGATGGGGTGTTTTTATTGTTTTGCAATTACAGGAACAGCCTTGCCGTGGCCAAAGAGAACAACATCCAGTACATCGCGTTTCCGGCTATATCCTGCGGTGTATATGGGTATGGGGACAGTGACAAGTAGTGTATTTTGTTTCGCCTTTTCAGATCGTGGCGATTTTTATCTTGCTGCTCTGCCTGGAAACTTACTTGAAAGAACCTAATGAGGTGTTGTCTGTTTACATATGTCGTAGATATCCATAAGATGAAGCTGCCGGGGTAGCTATATCTACTGTAAAGGAGCTTTCTGATGGCTTGAAAGAGGTATCTGGTAACCTTTAAGGCTTCAATTGCTTCCAACATTCTAGTACCAATTCTTTCCCCTGCAGTGACTCCGCTGATCTTATGTTCCTCACCGATAAAGCTAACCTGTGTTCGATCTGCTTGATTAGATATCTTTCCCCCTTTTCCCTCTTAGCTGTGATGAACGATGATTACTAGGGGATAGCAACTTCTTGCAATTTCATGGAAGAATCTTTATTTGCAGGCGCACTTTGTTCTGTTCTCGGATGAAAGAAACTGCTTTACTAAAAAATTTCGCTTAAAAATATAACCTTTTTTGCTTTTTTAGCAAAGCTCAATTACGGAGGTGTCGGTGGTGCCGGCACAAGAATAATCTGCTTACTGAGTTTTATTGTTTTCTGTAATGGTGGCATTGGGGGCATTAAAGTAGAAGTTCTGATAGTGTGTTCTCTTTCATTGTTCTTTGCTCTGCTTTTGTTGAACCTATGAATTTCGTATATGTTATTGAGATGTATTTGGAAAATAAATTCTTATCCCCAGGTCATGTCAACCACTCAATCTTCTGGAAGAACCTGGCTCCTGTTCGTGTAAGTTAAATTTGCTCTGCACCAATGTCTATGATATCCCGATCTAAAGCATTAAGCTTTGCAGGAAGGAGGTGGTGAACCACTGAAAGGTTCTCTAGGTTGGGCCATTGATACACATTTTGGCTCCTTGGAGGCATTGGCTCAAAAAATGAGCGCAGAAGGTGCAGCTTTGCAGGGCTCTGGGTGGGTGGTAAGATTTGCATACTATAATTTCAATTTGTTCCCTATTCCCCTGATGAGTGATTCCGGTGGTTTAAGTTCTCTACAGCCCATCTCATTCACTGTCTTTTTTCTAGTTTTGTTTTGTGCAGTGGTTTGGCGTCGATAAAGAATTGAAGAAACTGGTTGTTGAAACCACTGCCAATCAGGTCATTTTCAAGAGACATCTGATATCAGTGTTTGGAATAGACATCATAATACTGTCCTTGATGATATTCTTGTCTATGGTATCGGTGAGTTGACTAGATATCCATATAGTCTCAATTTATTCTTTAGCAGTCTGTGATACCTGTTTTGACAGTTAGGTTAATGTTCATTTACTATGGGGAAAAAGGGTAAGAATTTCCTAGGTCATTTGTTAGTTATTGATTGCAGATATAATAAATTTTGGTTAGTTAATCCATGACTGCATTGTTGAAATTGCTGGCTATTATGTAAGAAGTCTGGGAAGCGCGATCAATGCTTTTCAGTTTCACATTCTCTTGAGTTGCCATATCGCGTTCTAATTCTTAAAAACATCGGGTGCTTTGAGGTCTAAACTAGTTCAAATGAGTAGTTACTAGCTCATGTGAGCATTCACATGTCTTTGACTGCACTTCTGATATTTAAGAATCAGAAAGCTTATGAATGTCTGTTGATGTTAATAATCAACGGAATGTCTTGGCTCTAAATCTGCTTGCAGGACCCACTAGTGACAAAAGGACCAAGTTTGGTTCCTTTAATTGGAATAGATGTCTGAGAACATGCGTACTATCTGCAGGTAATTCTAATCAATGGATGCAATTGATAACTTAGTAGTTGGTGAATTTGGTATCTGATAACCATTGCGAGTTTGATTTTTCTAAATTGATTACCCGTTGTGCAGATAAGCTCTTTATTCTTCCAAAGAGTTTGATTTTTCGAAATCGATTACCCTTTGTGCAGATAAGCCCTTTATTCTTCCAAAGAGAAACTTACCGATGATCATAAGATTGTCTCCATTGCTGTGATTGAAAAACTTACCGATGATCAAAGATTGTCTCCATTGCTATGATTGAAATACTTAAGGGTGCATTTTACATTTTCTTTTTTCAAAATTTGTTTATGTTTCTATAATTTATTTATTTAAGAAACTAGATGTTGGTCGTTTTATAAAATTCAGAGTTGTTTGGAAGGTTGTTTTTCACATAATTAAACATCAAAATCGTACTTGTCAAGGCTGGTACTGGAAATGACTCGGATGCTCTGCTGCACAAATGTCTGACTGATCTCTTGTTTAGTTAAAGCTTCTCTTACATTGATCTATTCTCCTTATCTTGCTGCAGTACAAGAATGTGAGGCCCGACTATCTGAAGAACATATGGAAGGTCATCAACTGGAAGTACGCCAGTGAAGTGTTCGAGAAAGAATGCCCTTGAGACTCGACGCATTACCTGGAGCTTCTTGCCCATTGTAAAACAGAGTGATGTGCTGAGATAGAAGAGCTGTTCCTTGTCCCTGGTGGAGGTGCTCTCAGTACAAAAACTACCCTGTTCTGATGTAGCCGTTGCTGAATAAAGTCGAGCATTTGCACCAATGTTTTGTGTTGCGTAATCTCATGAGTTTGGCTTGACATATTGCTTTTGGGTTAGGGTTCAATAGCCTGTGCCCATGCGCATTAAGATGATGTTGGGACTTAGCTTTAGGCCGACAGATGAGCTAAAAATAACTAATGTGACTTATTGGATGAATGGCAATGACGTGTAAAAAACATAATCAAGCGAGAGTGCCTATTCCAGGATCTCAGCACCAGCCAAATAGGCGCAATGTCGATTGGCCGACTTGAACCGTCTATCTGTTGAGTCATTTATCATAACAACTCATTAATCGTCTAGGTTAGCTCTGACCATCTATCTGCTGGAAGGAGCCAAAGAGGAAGAATTTGGCCTTGTCATGATGACTTTACTCGCCATTTAAAATAATTAGTTGAAAATTCGAGTGTTATCCGAGTATAAATTAAATAATTTATATTTGCAAGCAATTTGCTCAAATATTTATGCATTAATCGTGAAGTCCGTGCGTTACATGAGATAGTTCCACCATTATAAATAAAAATTAAAAAGAATTTTTTTTGGAGAATCAAAAGTGAAACAAAAATGATAAAATAAAGAACAACTTTCGCGTTTAGTGGTAAAAGAACTTACTTTTTGAGAGCTCTTATATAAGGGTAGAAATAGGGTAAATTACAAAAAAAAACCCAAGTTTTGTAAAATGTCTCAATTTTGTCCTAAATTTTGTTTTGTAAAAAAAACCATAAGTTTTCTAAAATGTCTCAAAAATGACATCCGTTATAACTTCCGTCAATTTTTGCTGCTGATGGTGGGTCCCTTTAACAGTCCACGTAGGTCACACGTAGGCAAAAATTGACGGAAGTTATAACGGAGGTCATTTTTGAGACATTTTAGAAAACTTATAGTTTTTTTTGTTACAAAACAAAACTTGGGTTTTTTTTTGTAATTTGCCCGTAGAAATACCTTTCAAGAGTTGAAAAAGAATATGAAAAAAGCAAAAAATTAGAGAAAAGCAAAAGAACGGAAAATTTCGATTGAAAATAAGATAAAAATCAAAGCATAAATTTAATTAATTCATTTTTCTTGAGAGAGACATTTTCGAGAGCCCGTGTCTAGTTGTGGACATGCTCTTTAATAGTTAAATTGACTTTTATTTATGTGTGATAATTAATATTTATTACTATCATATAGAAAATAGAAAAAAATATAATCTGATTTGTTTTCTTTTTTTTTTGGTGAACAAATCTGATTTGTTTTTTTGAAAAGAAAAGAAAAGAAAAAATATATATATATCTATAAATATTATCTAATCAATTTGTGAAAATAAATATCCGTAAAAACATATAATTCATATATACTTTTTCTTACTACATATACTGAAGGTTGTCAACTTAACCATATATTAACATATTTATATTATGTATGAATATATGCTAATATATATATTTATTTTGATGTTAATATTTATTTATGAAATACAAATTTTTATTTAAAAATTTTGAGATTATTAAATAATATCTATACATATAATAAAATCTTCTCATTATTTCAAATACGTTATGTTATATAAATTAGAAAAATTATAGAAATCAAAAATTATATTTTATGATGAGATATCTTTAAAAAATATTTTTATTAAAAATAATTCTGGAAATAAAAAATTCAAAAAATATAGAAAACTTCATATGTATCTATAAAATATTATCTAATCTATTTTTAAAAATAGATATCTATAAAACAATATAATTCATATATACATTGTTATTGTATATACTAAAAGTTGTCCACATAACCATATATTAATATATCTATAGAATGTATGAATATATTATAATATATACTTATTTTGATGTCAATATTTATGTGATGAAATATTATTTTTTATTTTCAAAAATTCAAGATTATTAAATAATATATAGATGATAAAAATCAAAAATAAGAAATCATATTTTATTATGAGATATCTTTTATAAAATATTTTTATTAAAAATAATTTCGAAAATAAAAATAAGAAAAAAAGATGAAATGGGCTTTGAATCTTTAGCATAATCTATATATTTGGAATAATTCAGAATTGAATAGAATAGATGTATGTGACCTACTAGAAGAATAAAGACAGGTGAAGCGTACCTAATTGCGATCTTATCGCGATGTGCTGACCCCGGTTTGCTAATTAAGTGCTCCAAGCATCGCGCCTGTATCGGTATCGACATCGACTTCGTCGATGAGTCTTCGAAATTGTCGGTGCTAGAGGCCGATACTTGAAAGAAACACTAGTGCAACACTCGAGACTATTGGACCGATGGATCTATTCAAATCGGACTTTCCGATTCGAATTTCCTTACACTCATACACATATATGTATAGTGCTCCATGTGTATCATATACACATATATGACACCACACACACATACGGCAACTAAGCATCATATGTTTATATATATATATATATATATATAGATATATCATACACACCCATATATATCACGCACACCCATATATATATATATATATATTGTTCACATACGCCTATAGTTTCATATGCATGATATGCATATACAAAACTACACACACGACCATTCATCCCCACTCTCAAGTCACATCAGCTCTTACAGGCTCTCTCGCCGCGTCACATTTTCAATTTAATTATGTGAATAATATATTCAATAACATATATTAAATTTCTTATTTGGACTTAATTATGGGAAATCTTGATACTTGATGTATCTTTTGGTTATTTTAAATAGCATATAAATAGTAAAAGAATTACAATAAAAATATATAATAATGCATATATTTCTATTTCAATTACATATTCTTATGAAAATTTAAATATTATTTTTATTTTTATTAAACTTATATATCTTTTTAGTTAATTATAATATATATTTTATACCGTTCAATTTCTTCAACAAGCAACAATATTTTGATACTCGAAGTACGACAATTTCTTTTATTTCTTCACTATTTGTTCGGATCTCCCCAAATAGCGCTCCAAGTTCAAGTGTCAAAAGATTTGATCAAGTCAATAGATGCTACAATAAAATGAGATAACTTCTTATGCAAGAAAGGATCCAATTTTTTCTTATATATTTGGGTTAGAAATTCTGATACACTTTTAAATTTTCTTTAGGGGTTTTGTAAGGATGTCGATTACCATATTTTTTTTTGGTGAATGATATCGATATGTATGTTAAAAATGAGAAAATATAGCACGAAATATTAGATGTTGATTATTTTTTATATTTTGTACAAAATAATTACTTTTTGTATAATTATTACATTTTATTATTTATAAAATTTCCGTCGCAACTCTCAAATTTTCGTCTAGTATGATATGATAGAATGTGGGATCCGAAGCTTATGAGAGAAGAGACGTTGACACTTGTTGGGAAAGAGAGGGGAGAAAATAATAGTGTATAAATAATATTATCCGTCAAATCTTATTATTTTTTATAAATCATATCATTTTTCGGTGAATAAATCATATCATATTTAAATTAAGAATAAGGGATAATTTTGATTACTTGATTGGTGAAATTCAATTACCACCAATCATGTATATTTAATAATAATATAGTACATAACAATTATATTTCATTAGCATGAATGTCCCGTCTATTAACTGAAATCCTATTTTAAGGAATCTTTGAGGGACAGAACAATTATTGACGCAAAAGCCCGTTTCCATATCAGTAAGTCTTCTTATTCTTCCAAGTCCCACATCAAGAACAATAGACACGAAAGGTAGGTCCTCCAAATTTTGACCTCTCAACCCCAATTCAATGGTTCGTATCAAAATGCTGCATGACATTGAACTGAATACTATAATTAATTCGGGAAAGGACATCCCGACCCTTACATACAATCCGACCGTTAAGTGTTCCAAGCAAAGAGAAGGCACCTCCGATTGGTCTGAGAGATCCCTGGCCCCTCATCCGCCGTAAAGTGACTCCAGTTTTGCTAGGACGGCCAAGGGAGGTCGAGTTCTTTTGGCCCGCCTCACGAAACACGGCGGCTTTTGCATGCATGATCTTGGTCTTATTACGTGCATGTGAAACTAAAGATTACTATAATTGTTTGCTCTAATTAAAAAGTTAGACTTGGAGGTAAATATAACAGTCTGGTATGTTATCTATTTTTATGCTTGGTATAGGCATTGGGTAGGTAAATGGGATTACTGGAGTTATGGTATATTGCAGTGATATTCATTGTTATCGGATATCACCATCATTGGACACGGGAAAACGCATGCGATAGGTTATATGTCCCGGAACCAAACACTACGTATGGATGTTGTTCCGATGAATGTCTCTTACTGTCTCCCATTAACCGAATGCACAACCGATCGTAGTCTCTTGCTCGTGCAAGATAGATAACCGGGAAGTGTAGAGGCGAGATCTAAGAAAAGGAAGTGGGAGTCAAAGCGCACACGCACGTACCATATACATGACATGCACTGGCAGCTCAGTTGACAAGTAGAGAGGCGTTCCATTGGAAAGTCGGTCGACCCAAAGAATAGTAGTTATGCACCAAAATTGAAACCAAAGAGAAATCACCACCAAAATATTTTAAGACCTCGGTAAGTAGCTAATGCCACTGATAACCATTCAGAAAGCTTGTTAATGTCTGTTGATTTTATAATCAATGGAATATCTTGGCTCTAAATATGTCTGCAGGACCCATTATTGACAAAAGAACCAAGTTTGGTTCCTTTAATTGGAATAGATGTCTGGGAACACGCGTGCTATCTGCAGGTAAATTTTAATCGATGGATGCAATTGATACCTGGTACGCTTTTCAACAATTGCGAGTTTGATTTTTCTTAATTGATTACCCTTTGTGCAGATAAGCTCTTTATACTTCCAAAGAGGAACTTACTGATAATTATAAGACTGTTTCCATTGCTATGATTGAAAAAAACTCAGGGTGCATTTTATTTTTTTCTTTTTCCAAAACTTGTTTCAGTCTCTATTATCTTTTTTTTTTAAGAAACTAGATGTTACTTGTTTTATAAAATTCGAAATTGTTTGGAAGGTTATTTTCACATAATAAAATAGAAAATTCAGACCGACAAATAAGATACGAAATAGCTAATATGGCTTGTTGAATGAATGATAATGACACGTAAAAACATAATCGCGTGAAATTGCCTTATACCCAGATCTCGGAACCAACCAATGGATTGGCCAACTTGAACCATGTGTCTATTGTTTCATCTACCGTAGCGGAACAACTGATTAATCTTCTAAGATTAGCTCTGACATCGTTATGACTTCCGTGAAATTGCTTGGCTCCTACATCATCTACCAACCTGCAATTTCTGGAAAATGGGTTCGGATGAAAAGCTGGAAAAATCAAGGGATGGGAACTGATGGGTCAAGGGTAAAATTCTTATCACTGAACTTTCTAATTCTTCTAACTGTTATTGTTTTCTGGCTTTCTTGACATTCTACAGTCAGTTTGAAAAAGGGAGAAATAATTCACAAAGAACTATCGATGATCGTCAAGCTGGAAAAATCAAGGGATGGGAACTGATGGGTCAAGCTGTTGATCTCAATATAAAATTAATACATCTCTCTCTCTCTCTCTCTCTCTCTCTCTGTGTTTGGCAGCTATGGAGAATTTGCTAGGTCCTTTGCCAGAGAGGTTTCCATGAAGTTGAAGGTGAAGCATAAATGTGTGACGGACTATCTAGTCCAAAGGGATGATCAAGTGGAAGGTCTCATGGAGCTTTTAGATATTGAATCAACTGAAGTACGTTTTGTTGGGATCCATGGGATGGGCGGGATTGGAAAAACTACTCTAGCCAAGCTTGTCTTCAATAAGCTCTTGGGTCGTTTTGAGAAGTGTAGCTTCCTTGCTGATGTTCGAAGTAAGGGTATTGAACTTTTGCAGAAACAACTGCTGGACAATCTTGGTCTCGGATCAGGGGAAATTATGGATGTGGATGATGGGATCATAAGGATGAGAGAAAGACTTGCCCATAAGAAAGTTCTAATTGTTCTTGATGATGTAGATCACAGGAATCAGATACAGAAGCTAGCGGGGGATGCTAGTTGGTTCGGTTCTGGAAGCAGAATTCTTATCACTACCCGGGACCAGCGTGTTGTACAGAGATTTCACATTTTGGAAGTGGAGGAAATGAAACCTGAAGAAGCTCTTCGACTTTTCAGCATGCATGCCTTTGAAAAGGACTCCCCTCCGAACGGTGACTACCTCAGACTCGCAAAGGAGGCTATTAAAAGTAGCGGCCGACTTCCTTTGGCTTTGGAGGTCATAGGTTCATTTCTTCGGGACAAGCGTCCTAAAGAATGGGTTGACACAATCAACAGGTTGGAGAGGGTACCTCACCCAGATGTCCAAGAAAAGCTAAAGATTAGCTATGACGCTTTAGATGATAGGACAAAACAGATATTTCTCGACATTGCGTGTTTTTTCATCGACCATGACAAAAGATATCCGAGTTACATGTGGGAAGCTTGTGATTTCGAACCAAAGATGGAGCTGAAAGTGTTCGTCCACCTGTCCATGGTAAAAATCATAAAATACTTCGGAATGAAAAAATTATGGATGCACGATCAGCTGTGGGACCTCGGAAGGAAAATCATCACTAATGAGAGTCTCAAGGACATTGTAAGGCGCAGCAGATTATGGAGGCCCGAGGATGCTTTAAAAGTGCTCCAGCAAGACGAGGTAAAAAGAAATTGGAGAAAGCAAAAAAAATTAAATTTAGATACATTTTCTGAGTAGACTTCCCGCTTTGCTATTGCAACAATGGTTCTTTGCTATTCCTCACTGACTTCACATTCTTCACAGGACAAACCAAACATTGAGATGCTGCGCGTTCGCTCTTTTGATTACTCAGAAGATGCGGGAGATGGATACATCTTAACGCAGAAAGAACTTTCAAGTCTCCGAAGCTTGAGATATCTGGAATGCTCTGGAGCAAACTTTTCAGGACGCCTGGAGCATCTTCTGCCGAAGCTAATGTGGCTTTCTTGGCGACGTTGTCCTGAGAAATTCATGGGAACTGGTTTATGCTTGGGGAATCTTGTCATTCTTGACCTCTCGTGCAGTTCTATAAGCGAAACTTGGGGTGGATGGAACCAGATTGGGGTAAAGTCTCACATATAGCAGTCGGTACATCCACTCATTTTGTCTCCTAAGTACAATGTACAATTGCCTATCTGACGTTATGATATTCACTTGTTTTGCAGACGGGAAACAGCTTGAAAGTTCTCGACCTTCGCAATTGCCATTGCTTGACAAAAACGCCCGATTTGTCTAAGTATTCGACTCTAGAGAGGTTGATTCTTTGCCAATGCACGAACCTGGTTGAAATACATCCATCGATCGGTAAGTTGAGATGCCTAAAAGAATTGGATCTCGAGTTTTGCTTTTCTCTGGAAGGCTTGCCCGAAGAATTGTGTTGTCCAGAATTAATTGGTAATCTCCAAATCCTTGCTGTCGTTTGATATATCTTGTTAGGCAATGTGATATCCCATATATTTTTTCAGTGCACTAATATCTTGAATTTTTACGTGCACAGATTAGAATGTGATGTCTTTTTTTTCATCTAGTCAATTAAATTATATGCCATATGCTTATTCCAAACTATAATAAATCACAATTTACAATCAATAAAGATATATATTATATTAGGTATATATGACTATGTTAATTGAATTTCACCGATAAAGTAAGTAAAAACATATAGTTGTATCATAAGTATAAATATATATTGAATAGATCCACCTAGGAAATAAATTATGAATAAAAAATTATAAAGAAAAATTCCGAGCATGACAAGATGAAAGTATAAAAGCAATATATGAGATTGATGGACTACGTGCTAATCAATTGTCAGCAAAAAAAAAAAAAAAAAAAAAAACACGGGCATCTCATCTACAGAAACTATCAAGGATCAATTATAGACACTGAATAGCAAACAAAGCACAAAGAGATGACGAGGACTAACAATTTCCATGGAGAGCTCGCGAATCAGTGTAAGAGGATGGAAAAAACCTGAGATTTGGTAGGTTATTTTTCGTACTTTGAAGATCGAGAATTAGAAGTGAAAGAAAAAAAAACTAAAAGTATTGAACAACTCATCTTCACTTCTAATATCGAAGAATGATTGATTTCTAATTTTTTGTAATAATTTTCAGTTTTTTGTACTTAAAGCTCTCGTTTCCTCTCTATTCCTTGACCCCTCTCTCTCTCTCTCTCACACACACACACACACACAAAAAATTTCTGAAGATCGTCACGTTTAAAAAGCACAAAAGTGAAGCGGTGATATATGCTGATGAGCTAATGAGATTAAGAGAAATATTGACACTTGTAAAGTTAAACTTCAAGCTTATCTTGTTATTATTATAATTATAATTATTATTATTATTATTGATGGGTTAATAGGGTTAAAGCCCTATATGAAAATTAGCTACTACGATGGCGGGGTATGGAGACCCTGGAAATATCGCCCAACAATATAGGTCTAAACCACTGATCTCATTAATTTTAAAAAATAGAAAAACTTGTTCATAAAAGCAGACACTTATTTATATATATATATATATATATATATATGTTATAAATTGTGAGGAGTCAGGTGGAGGGAAAACGTTGGATGGTGGATCCATGAAATAGAGAGACACTTGCATTGCTCTCGCAATATTTTTTTATACATAAAAATTTGATATGCTTGTGAGACTTCGGCGCATATCATTACACGTGTGTTACATATGAAATCATTTGTTGAGTTGTATCTTTCTTTTTAGATATAGACACTGCCAAATTACCTCAGAGAATTGGACGACTAGGGAAGCTTGAGATCCTCAATTTATATAAATGTAGATCGCTGGAGGAAATTTCAGATTCACTGGGGAATCTAAGATCACTATCTGATTTGGATATGTTAGGGACACGAATTACTGAACTACCTGATACTATTGGGAATCTAAAGAAGCTGGCTAGGCTGGATCTATCGGAGACACGAATTACTGAACTACCTGATTCTATTGGGAATCTAAAGAAGTTGAGAGTGATCAAGATGGCAGGAATTGAGATTAAGGAGTTGCCGTCCTCCATCGGGATGCTGAAGAGGCTTGAAGTGCTGGATGCTGAGCGGTGTGAATCACTCGCAAAGATTCCATCAACAATCGGGGGGCTCACCTGCTTGAGGGTCTTGAATTTAAAAGAAACCAGTGTCTGTCGATTGCCGCCAAAGCTTCCCACCAGTTTGATCGAACTACATGTCTCATCAATTTCACTGCCAAGATTGTATCCATCAGGCCAAATACGACCTTCCAAGTTGAGGGGGGTCGCGAAGCTTCACAAAATAGCGGATTTGACATTGGGTATGAACATCACTTCCATTTCTAAGAAGTTCAGTTCCCTCTCTCAGCTACAGCAACTTGATTTGATATGCGCACATTTGCAATCTTGCCCACCTCTTCCATCCAGCCTGTTGAGCTTGACTCATTATAGACTTGTAGAAAGGACCAAACTGCCACAACTTTCTAATTTGAAAAGTCTGTCATGTTTACAGTTGTACACTTGCTCTATGGAAGATGATACTGTTGGAAACCTTGGAATCGCAGAGGTGGACTCCATGAGTTACATCTATTTTCAGTATTGCAAGTTGAGAAATCTCGATGGGTTTCGCCTGCCAGAAAGTCTATGTACACTGGATATATTTAATTGTCCCTCTCTCAAGACTGTATCTGCTCTATCACATTTAAAGAACTTGAAAGGATTATATCCTTTCAAGACTGTATCTCCGGTTATATCCTGCGGTGTATATGGGTATGGGGACAGTGACAAGTAGTGTATTTTGCTTCGCCTTTTCAGATCGTGGCGATTTTTATCTTGCTGCTCTGCCTGGAAACTTACTTGAAAGAACCTAATGAGGTGTTGTCTGTTTACCTATGTTGTAGATATCCACATGATGAAGCTGCCGCGGTAGCTATATCTACTGTAAAGGAGTTTTCGGATGGCTTGAAAGAGGTATCTGGTAACCTTTTAAGGCTTCAATTGCTTCCAACATTCTAGTACCAATTCTTTCCCCTGCAGTGACTCCGCCGATCTTATGTTCCTCGCCGATAAAGCTAACCTGTGTTTGATCTGCTTGATGAGATATCTTTCCCCTTTTTCCCTCTTAGCTGTGATGAACGATATGATTACTGGGGGGATAGCAACTCGTTGCAATTTCATGGAAGAATCTTTATTTGCAGGTGCACTTTGTTCTGTTCTCGGACGAGATTTATGATGCTTGGTCAAGCAAAGCAAAGGAGCTTCTTCAGAATTAAAATGGATAGCTCATCATGGACCGATTGGCCGTGTATTGAAGAAGAGGAGCTCCTCGTGCTCTGTTTCAATGAGTGCAGAACTAGTGAATAATCACGGATTGGCTCTTGTTGGGCTCTGCAGCCTGGTGACTTTTTTGCTCCCCGATCTTCCCTACGACTACGGTGCCCTGGACCCTACGACTACAGTGCCCTGGAGCCGGCGATCAGCGGCGAGATCATGCAGCTCCACCACCAGAAGCACCACCAGGCATACATCACCAACTACAACAAGGCCCTTGAGCAGCTCGAGCTGGCCATGTCTAAGGGCGATGCCCCCTCCGTCGTCAAGCTCCAGAGCGCCATCAAGTTCAACGGAGGAGGTTCGGATTCCCATCTTCTTAGGCCTACGTTTGTTTGACTCAGCGTGTTCTCAATTTTTCAATTTTGCCTCAAGAGCCTAAATAGTTCAACCGAGGATAGTGCCAATCATAGGAGTTACAGTTTTCTTATCTTTCTATTGAGCTGAGATGGACAAACAAAATCCGAGGAAAGGATGACAGGGAATGTTCGACTGAACTATCCGAATGCTAAGACGTTCTCGTTAACAGAGCTGAAAGAAACTGCTTTACTAAAAAATTTCGCTTAAAAAATGTAACCTTTTTTGCTTTTCTAGCAAAGGTCGATTACGGAGGTGTCGGTTGTGCCGGCACAAGAATAATCTGCTTACTGAGTTTTATTGTTTTCTGTAATGGTGGCATTAGGGGCATTAATGTTCGTGTAAGTTAAATTTGCTCTGCACCAATGTCTAGGATATCCCGATCTAAAGCATTAAGCTTTGCAAGAAGAAGGTGGTGAACCACCACAAGGTTCTCTAGGTTGGGCCATACACATTTTGGCTCCTTGGAGGCATTGGCTCAAAAAATGAGCGCAGAAGGTGGAGCTTTGCAGGTCTCTGGATGGGTGGTAAGATTTGCATATTATAATTTCAATTTGTTCCCCATTCGCATGATGAGTGACTCCGGTGATTTAAGTCCTCTACTGCCCATCTCATTCACTGTTTTTTTTCTAGTTGTGTTTTGTCCAGTGGCTTGGCGTCGATAAAGAATTGAAGAAACTGGTTGTTGAAACCACTGCCAATCAGGTAATTTTCAAAAGACATCTGATATCAGTCTTTGGAATAGACATCATAATACTGTCCTTGATGATATTCTTGTCTAGGGCATCGGTGAGTTGGCTAGATATCCATATAGTCTCAATTTATTCTTGAGCAGTCTGTGATATCTGTTTTGACCGTTAGGTTAATGTTCATTTACTACAGGGAAAAAGGGTAAGAATTTCCTAGGTCATTTGTTAGTTATTGGTTGCAGGATATAATTAAGTTTTGGTTAGTTAATCAATGACTGCGTTGCTGAAATTGCTGGATATTATGTAAGAAGTCTGGGAAGCGATCCATGCTTTTCAGTTTCACTTTCTCTTGAGTGCCATATCGCGTTCTAATTCTTAAAAACATTGGGTGCTTTGAGTTCTAAACTGGTTCAAACGAGTAGTTATTAGCTCATGTGAGCACTCACATGCCTTTCACTGCACTTTTGATATTTAAGAATCAGAAAGCTTATTAATGTCTGTTGATGTTATAATCAACGGAATGTCTTGGCTCTAAATCTGCTTGCAGGACCCACTAGTGACAAAAGGACCAAGTTTGGTTCCTTTAATTGGAATAGATGTCTGGGAACATGCGTACTATCTGCAGGTAATTCTAATCGATGGATGCAATTGATAACATTAGTGGTTGGTGAATTTGGTATCTGATATGCTTTTCAACCATTGCGAGTTTGATTTTTCTAAATTGATTGCCCTTTGCGCAGATAAGCACTTTATTCTTCCAAAGAGTTTGATTTTTCTAAATTTATTACCCTTTGTGCAGATAAGCTCTTTATTCTTCCAAAGAGGAACTTACCGATGATCATAAGATTGTCTCCATTGCTATGATTGAAAAACTTACCGATGATCAAAGATTGTCTCCATTGCTATCATTGAAAATCTTTAGGGTGCATTTTACATTTTCTTTTTTCAAAATTTGTTTATGTTTCTATAATTTATTTATTTAAGAAACTAGATGTTGCTTGTTTCATGAAATTCAGAGCTGTTTGGAAGGTTGTTTTTCACATAATTAAACATCAAAATCATACTTGTCAAGGCTGGTACTGGAAATGACTCGGATTCTCTGCTGCACAAATGTCTGATCGATCTCTTGTTTAGTTAAAGCTTCTCTTACATTGAAGTACAAGAATGTGAGGCCCGATTATCTGAAGAACATATGGAAGGTCATCAACTGGAAGTATGCCAGTGAAGTGTTCGAGAAAGAATGCCCCTTGAGACTCGACGCATTACCTGGAGCTTCTTGCCCATTGTAAAACAAAGTGATGTGCTGTGATAGAAGAGCTGTTCCTATACCATAATCAAGCGAGAGTGCCTATACCAGGATCTCAGCACCAATCAAATAGGCGTGTTGTCGATTGGCCGACTTGAACCATCTGTCTGTTGAGTCATTTATCGTAACAACTCATTAATCTTCTAGGTTAGCTTTGACATTATCGCGATTTCCATGAAATTGCCCAGCTCCTGCATCATCATCTCACAACCAGCAATTTCCTAGGAAATCGCGCAGCTCCTACATCATCATTTCACAGCCAGCAATTTCTTGAAAATGGGTTCGGCAAAAAAGCCACACTTTGTCAAAAAGTCGAGTACACGCGTTTTCCTTTTTCCTGGAAGGAACCAAAGAGGAAGAATTTGGCCTTGAAATGATGACTTTACTCGCTATTTAAAATAACTAGTTAAAGATTTGAACGTTGCACTGGCATAAATTAAATAATTTTTATTTGCAGGATATAATCAAGTTTTGGTTAGTTAATCAATGACTGCGTTGCTGAAATTGCTGGATATTATGTAAGAATGAAAAACTTCGATAAAAAATGAGACAAAAATCAAAATATAAATTTAATCAATTCATTTGCATCTAGATAGATATATAGTTTCGAGAGCTCGAGTCTAGTTGTAGACGTGTTCTTTGATAACTGAATAGGTTTCTATTTATGTGTGTGATAAATCATATTTATAACTATCATATAGAAAATAGATAAAATATAATCTTATTTGTTTTCTTTTTTTCGGTGAACAAATCTGATTTGTTCTTTGAAAAGAAAAAAAAAAATATATATATAGGGTAAATTGCACTGGTGGTCTAAAATGTTTTACAAATATTTCATTATGGTTCAAAAAGTTTTTTTCGCTATATGATGGTACAAAATGTTTCAAAGTTGTTTTCATGATGGTACAAACCGTCAATTGGCCATGACGCAGTTAACATTTTGCTGGCGTGGCACGTCCTATGTGTCACTTTTATTACGTGGAATCAATCATAGTGCGCTACATCATTTAAGAGAAAATAAAATTTTTAAAAGTCCAAAAAAAATACAAAAAAATAATTAAAAAATACAAAAAAGAGTAAAATTTTCAAAAAAAAAAAATATTTTAAAATTATATTTTAAAATTTTAAATTTTTTTAAAAAATATATAAAAAATAATAAAAATACAAAAAAAAAGAGTAAAAATTTAGAAAAAAAAATAAAAAATTATTTAAAATTTTGAAAATTTTAAAATCATTTTTTAAAATTTAATTTTTAAAATTATTTTTAAAGTTTTTTTTTTTTTTTTTAAAATTTTTTAAAATTTTTTAAAATTTTTTCAAATTTTTTCAAAATTATTCAAAAATTTTTTAAAATTTTTTTTTTTTTTTTAAAAAATCCTTGTATAAAAAAATTCCTATTTTAATATTAAAATTATTTTAAATTTAATTTAAAATTATTTTAAATTTAAATTCTTATTTTTTCCCTTTAATATTAAAATTATTTTAAATTTAATATTAAAAGTTCCCCTTCTTTTTAAAAGTTTTTAAAATTTAAAATTATTTTTAAAATTTTAAAATTTTAAAATTTTTCGGCCACGTCAGCAAGGAGGTGACACGTAGTAGCCACGTTAGCGTCGGCTTAACGGCGTCAAGCTCCAGTTGACGGTTTGTACCATCATGAAACAACTTTGAAACATTTTGTACCATCATGTAGCAGAAAAAACTTTTTGGACCATAATGAAATATTTGTAAAATATTTTGGACCACCAGTGCAATTTACCATATATATATATATATATATATATATCTATAAATTTTATCTAATCAATTTGTGAAAATAAATGTATGCAAAAACATATAATTCATATATACTTTTTCTTACTACATATACCGAAGATTGTCCACATCACCATATATTAACATTGTTTATATTATGTATAAATATATGCTAATATATATACCTATTTTGATGTTAATATTTATTTATGAAATGCTAATTTTTATTTTTTAAAATCCAAGACTATTAAATAATATCTATACATATAATAAAATTTTCTCATTATTTCAAATACATTATGTTATATAAATTAGAAAAATTAAAGAAATCAAAAAATTAGATTTTATGATGAGATATCCTTAAAAATATTTTTATTAAAAATAATTCTAAGAAATAAAAAATTCAAAAAATCTAGAAAACTTCATATGTATCTATGAAATATTATATAATCTATTTTTAAAAAATAGATATCTATAAAACAATATAATTCATATATACTTTTTTTATTATATATACTAAAAGTTGTCCGCATAACCACATATTAATATTTCTATATTATGTATGAATATATAAATCATATCATTTTTTGGGTGAACAAATCATATCAAATTTAAATTAAGAATAAGGGATAATTTTAATTACTTGATTGGTGAAATTCAATTACCACCTATATTTAATAATAATATAGTACATTTTCATTGATCTGTAAATTACGATTTATAACAGTTTGAAAAGTATATATATATATATATATATATATTAATATTGTCAAAAAAGTAAAAATGGACCACTAGTAAAAAATAAAAGGCCATACCTAATGGAAATAAATTTATAAAATTAGATTTTATGCATATAAAAAGGAATTTTCTAATCACCGGTAAAAAAAAAAGAGTGAAAAAAGAATCAGAAAGCTTATTAATGTTTGTTGATTTTATAATCAATAGAATGTCTTGGCTCTAAATACTTCTGCAGGACCCATTAGTGACAAAAGGACCAAGTTTGGTTCCTTTAATTGGAATAGATGTCTGGGAACACACGTACTATCTGCAGGTAAATTCTAATCGATGGATGCAATTGATAACATTAGTAGCTGGTAAATTTAGTACCTGGTATGCTTTTCAACAATTGCGAGTTTGATTTTTCTTAATTGATTACCCTTTGTGCAGATAAGCTCTTTATACTTCCAAAGAGGAACTTACTGATGATCATAAGACTGTTTTCATTGCTATGATTGAAAAAAAACTTAGGGTGCATTTTATTTTTTTTCTTTTTCCAAAACTTGTTTCTGACTCTATTACTGTTTTTTTTAAGAAACTAGATGTTACTTGTTTTATAAAATTCGAAATTGTTTGGAAGGTTATTTTCACATAATAAAATATGAAATTTAGACAGACAAATAAGCTACGAAATAACTAATATGGCTTGTTGGATGAATGATAATGACATGCAAAAACATAAATGCGCGAAATTGTCTTATACTCAGATCTCAGCACCAGCCATTGGATTGGCCGACTTGAAACATGTGTCTACTGTTTCACCTATCATAACGGAACAACTGATTAATCTTGTAAGATGAGCTCTAACATCGTTATGACTTCCGTGCAATTGCTTGGCTCCTACATCATCTACCAACCTGCTATTTCTGGGAAATGGGTTCAGCTGAAACGCCACACTCTTTCGAAAGTTGACTACACACGTTTTCCATTCTCCCAGCAATTTCTAGGAAATGGGTTTGAGTCTTTCCCTCTGAACTCTTCCTGTCCCAGTAGCTTACTTTTGCGTTTCCCTATCAAGTGTTCCTCCTCCCTCTCTCTCTCTCTCTCTCTCTCTCTCTCTCTCTCTCTCTCTCTATCTCTCTCTCTCTCTCTCCGCAATCCTTCGTTCATTTTGGCTCTGAGCTCTTCCTACCAGCTGAAAGTCTTCCTGAGTTTCTCTTGAGACGCAACTGAACTCACAGACGGATCTCGTTGATGGCTCCGAAAAGGAAGAGAACATCAGGAACAACCTACCAGGTCTTCCTGAGCTTCAGAGGACCCGACACCCGTCAGGGTTTCACTGATGTCCTGTATTGGGCTCTCACAGAGGCAGGAATTCGTGTCTTCAGAGACAATGAGGATATACGGGATGGCGAGGATATTGGTGAAGAAATCCTGACGGCCATCGAGGAATCCAGGATCTTCGTGCCAATCTTCTCCACCAACTATGCTTCCAGTAAGTGGTGCCTGATCGAACTCGCCAAGATGTTCAAGTCCAAGGAGGCATCGATTGGGAAGAAGACCATTCTGCCCATTTTCTATGACGTGGGAGTCGATGATGTCATGCTTAAGACAAAGTTGTACACTAGAGCCCTGTCGAAACACAGGAAGAATTTCAGTACCGACATAGTGCACCAGTGGAAGGAGGCTCTTCGAGACGCTGGAAAAATCAAGGGATGGGAACTGAAGGATACAGGGTAAAATTCTTATCACTGAACTTTCTAATTCTTCTAACTGTTGTAGTTTTCTGGCTTTCTAGACATTCTACCATTCTATGTAAACATAGTCAGAACATTCTGAAAAAGAAAAAAGTAATTCACAGAAAACTATCGATTCGAGCTGTTGATCTCAATATAAAATTAAGACATCTCTCTCTCTCTCTCTCTCTCTCTCTCTCTCTGTGTGTGTGTGTGTTTGGCAGCTATGGAGAATTTGCTAGGTCCTTTGCCAGAGTGGTTTCCATGAAGTTGAAGGTGAAACATAAATGTGTGACGGACTATCTAGTTCAAAGGGATGATCAAGTGGAAGCTCTCATGGAGCTTTTAGATATTGAATCATCTGACGTACGTTTTGTTGGGATCCATGGGATGGGCGGTATTGGGAAAACTACTCTAGCCAAGCTTGTCTTCAATAAGCTCTGCGATCGTTTTGATAGTTGTAGCTTCCTTGCTGATGTTCGAGAATCAAGCCGGCAGCATAAGGGTATTGAACTTTTGCAGAAAAAACTGTTGGGCGATCTTGGTCTCCGATTAGGGGAAATTATGGATGTGGATGATGGGATCATAAGGATGAGAGAAAGACTTGCCCATAAGAAAGTTCTAATTGTTCTTGATGATGTAGATCACAGTAATCAGATCCAGAATCTAGCAGGGGATGCTAGTTGGTTCGGTTCTGGAAGCAGAATTCTTATCACTACTCGGGACCAGAGTGTTCTAGAGATCAGACGGCAGAGAGTTCACATTTTGGAAGTGGAGAAAATGAATCCTGAAGAAGCTCTTCGACTTTTCAGCTTGCATGCCTTTGACAAGGACTCCCCTCCGAACCGCTACCTCACACTCACACAGAAGGCTGTTGCAAGTAGCGGCCGACTTCCTTTGGCTTTGAAGCTCATAGGTTTGCTTCTTCGGGACAAGCGTCGTAAAGAATGGGTTGACACAATCAAGAGGTTGGAGAGGATACTTCACCCAGATGTCCAACAAATCCTTGCTGTTGTTTGATGTCTTGTTAGGCAATGTAATATCCCAAATATTTTTTCAGTGCACTAATATCTTGAAGTTTTACGTGCACGGATTAGAATAGGACTTCTCTTTTTCATCTGGTCAATTTTATTATATGCCATATGCTTATTTCAAACTATTACAAATCACAATTTACAATCAATAAAGATATATATTATATTAGGTATATATGACTAATGTTAATTGAATTTCACTGATAAAGTAAGTAAAAACATATAGTTGTCTCACAAGTATAAAAATATATTTATTAGATCCACCTAGGAAATAAATTATGAATAAAAAATTAAAAAGAAAAATTCCAAGCATGGCAAGAGGAAAGTATGAAAGCACTATATAAGATTGATGGACTACGTACTAATCAACTGTAAGAAAAAGAATATAGGCAACTCATCTTCAAGAACCATCAGTGATCAATAATAGACATTGAATAGCAAACAAAACAGAAAGAGATGATTAAGACTAACAATTTCCATGGAGAATTCGCGAATCAATGCAAGAGGGTGGAGTCATTTGTTGAGTTACATATGAAATCATTTGTTGGCTAGGTTGGATCTATCAAGGACAGGAATTACTGAACTACCAGATACTATTGTAAATATAAAGAAGTTGGCTATGTTGGATCTATTGGAGACACGAATTATTGAACTAGCTCAGAGAATTGGACGACTAGTGAAGCTTGAGGTCCTCAATTTAGGTAGATGTGGAGGACTGAAGAAGCTTTCAGATTCACTGGGGAATCTGAGATCACTGGCTGAGTTGGATCTATCATGTACAAGAATTACTGAACTACCTGATTCTATTGGGAATCTAGAGAAGGTGAAAGTGATCAGGATGACATAAATTAAGATTAAGGAGTTGTCATCCTCCGTTGGGACGCTGAAGAGGCTTGAAGTGCCGGATGCTGGGTCGTGTAAATCATTCGCAGAGATTCCATCAACAATTGAGGGGTTCACCTGCTTGAAGGTCTTGAATTTAAAAGACACCCGTGTCTGCCGATTGCCACCAAAGCTTCCTACCAGTTTGAACCTACTAGAAGTCTCATCCACTTCACTGCAAAGAGTTCCAAAATTGTTAGAGCTGCGGAATTTAGTTACATTGTATCCATCAGATTTGGGTCATTATTGCGATAAGTCAGGCCAAATACAACCTTCCAAGTTGAGGGGGATCGGGAAGCAACACAGACTAGCATATTTGATATTGCATATGAACATCACTTCCATTTCTAAGAAGTTCAGTTCCCTTTCTCAGCTACGGAAACTTGACTTGAGGTGTTCTGTAATCTCATGAGTTTGGCCTTAATCTGATGTATGTTTCAGGTTTGATTTTCCCGTCTGACATATTGCTTTTGGGTTAGGGTTCAATAGCTTGTGCCCATGTGCATTAAGATGATGTTGGGACTTAGCTTTCGGCCGACAGATGAGCTAAAAATAACTAATATGGCTTATTGGATGAATGGCAATGACGTGTAAAAAACATAACCAATAGGCACAATGTCGATTGGCCGACTTGAACCATCTGTCTGTTGAGTCATTTAACATAACAACTCATTAATCTTCTAGGTTAGCTTTGACATTATCGCGATTTCCATGAAATTGCCCTGCTCCTACATCGTCATCTCACAACCAGCAATTTCCTAGGAATTGCCTCCGAAATCGCCCAGCTCCTACACCATCATCCCACAACCTGCAATTTCTGGGAAATGGGTTCGACAAAAAAAGCCACACTTAAAAGTCGAGTACTCGCGTTTTCCTTTCTCCTGAAAGGAGCAAAGAGGAAGAATTTGGCCTTGTCATGGTGACTTTACTCGCCATTTAAAATATTTAGTTGAAGATCCGAGCGTTACTGGGCATAAATTAAATAATTTTTATTTGCAAGTAATTTGCTCAAATATTATGCCTAATCGTGAAGTCTGTGCGTTGCACGAAATAGTTTCACCAATATAAATAAAAACTAAAAAGAAAAATTGTTTGGAGAATCAAAAGTGAAACAAAAATAATAAAATAAACAAACAACATTCGCGTTTAGTGGTAGAAGAACTTACTTTCTGAGAGCTCTTATATAAGGGTAGCAATACCTTTGGAGAGTTGAAAAAGAATATGAAGAAAGCAAAAAATTAGAGAAAAGTAAAAGAATGAAAATTTTCGATTGAAAATGAGACAAAAATCAAAGTATAAATTTAATCAATTCATTTGCATCTAGAGAGAGACATAGTTTCGAGAGCTTGCGTTTAGTTGTGGACGTGCTCTTTGATAGCTGAATAGACTTCTATTTATGTGTGTGATAATTAATATTTATAACTATCATACAAAAAATAGATAAAATATAATTTGATTTGTTTTCTTTTTTTTTTGGTGAACAAATTTGATTTATTTTTTGAAAAGAAAAGAAAAGAAAAGAAAAAATATATATATCTTTAAATATTATCTCATCAATTTGTGAAAACAAATATATGTAAAAACATATAATTCATATATACTTGTTCTTACTACATATACTAAAGGTTGTCCACATAATCATATATTAACATATTTATATTATGTATGAATATATGCTAATATATATACTTATTTTGATGTTACTATTTATTTATGAAATAAAAATTTTTATTTTAAAAATTCAAGATTATTAAATAATATCTATACATATAATAAAATCTTCTCATTATTTCAAATACGTTATGTTATATAAATTAGAAAAATTAAAGAAATCAAAAATTAGATTTTATGATGAGATATCTTTAAAAAATATTTTTATTAAACAAAATTCTAGAAATAAAAAATCCAAAAAATCTAGAAAACTTCATATGTATCTGATTGCAATCTTATCCCGATGTGCTGATCCCGGTTCGCTAATTAAGTGCTCCAAGCGTCGTGCCTCTACCGGTATCCATACCGACTTCGTCGATGAGTCTTCGAGATCGGCGGTGCTAGAGGCCAATGCTTGAAAGAAACACTGGTTCAACTCTCGAGACTATCGGACCAACAGATCTATTCAAATCGGACTTTCCGATTTGAATTTCTTTACACTCATACACATATATGTATAGTGCTCCATATGTATCATATACACATATATGAAACCACACACACATACGGCAACTAAGCATCATATGTTTATATATATATATATATATATATATATCACACACACCCATATATATATATATATATTGTACACATATGCCTATAGTTTCATACGCATGATATGCATATACAAAACTACACACACGGCCATTCATGCCCACTCTCAAGTTACATAATCTCTTACAGGCCCTCTCGCGACGCCACATTTTCAGTTTAATTATGTGAATAATATATTCAAAAACATATATCGAATTTCTTATTTGGACTTAATTATAGGAAATCTTTATACTTGATGTATCTTTTGGTTATTTTAAATAGCATATAAATGGTAAAAGAATTGCAATAAAATATATAATGATGCATATATTTCTATTCCAATTACATATATTCTTATAGAAAATTTTGATATTATATTTATTTTTATTAAACTTATATATCTCTTTAGTTTACTATAAATATATATTTTATACCGTTCAATTTCTTCAGCAAGCAACAATATTTTGTTACTCGAATTATCACAATTTCTTTTATTTCTTCACTATTTGTTCGGATCTCCCCAAATAGTGCTCCAAGTTCAAGTGCCAAAAGATTTGATCAAGTCAGTATATGCTATAATAAAATGAGATAACTTCTTATGCAAGAAAGGATCAATTTTTTTTCTTATATATTTTGGTTAGAAATTTTTAGACACTTTAAATTTTCTTTAGGGGTTTTGTAAGGATGTCAATTACTATATATTTTTTTATGAATGATATCGATAAGTATATTAAAAAATGAGAAAATATAGCACGAAATATTAGATGTTGATTACTTTTTATATTTTTTACAAAATAATTACTTTTTGTATAACTATTAAATTTTATTATTTATAAAAATTTCCATCGCAATGCGCAAATTTTCGTCAAGTATATTGTGATAGAATGTGGGATCCGAAGCTTAAGAGAGAAGAGATGTTGACACGTGTTGGGAAAGAGAGGGGAGAGAATAATAGTGATTATGCAGTATTATCCTTCAAATCTTATTTTTTTTATAAATCATATCATTTTTTTAGTGACCAAATCATATCATATTTAAATTAAGAATAAGGGATAATTTTGATTACTTAATTGGTGAAATTCAATTACCACCAGTCATGTATATTTAATAATAATATAATACATTTTCATTGATCTATATTATATTAAAATTGTCAGAAAAGGAAAAATGGATCACTAGTAAAAAATAAAAGGCCATACCTAATAAAAATAATTTATAAAATTAAATTTTATGCATATAAAAAGGAGTTTTCTGATCATCGGTAAAAAAAAGAAAAAGAGTGAAAAAAGAATCAGAAAACTTATTAATGTCTATTGATTATATAATCAATGCTCTAAATATGTTTGCAGGACCCATTATTGACAAAAGGACAAAGTTTGGTTCCTTTAATTGGAATAGATGTCTGGGAACACGCGTACTATCTGCTGATAAATTCTAATCGATAGATGCAATTGATAACATTAGTAGTTGGTAAATTTGGTAGTTGATATGCTTTTCAACAATTGCGAGTTTGATTTTTGTTAATTGATTACCATTTGTGCAAATAAACTCTCTATACTTCCAAAGATGAACTTATTGATGATCATAAGATTGTTTCCATTGCTATGATTGAAAAACCTTAGGGCCCATTTTATTTATTTTTCAATTTCCAAAACATTTTTCTGTTTCTATTACTTTTTTTTTATGAAACTAGATTTGACTTGTTTTATAAAATTCAGAGCTGTTTGAAATGTTGTTTTTCACATAATTAAATATAAAATTTAGGCCAACAAATAAGCTATAACTAATATGGCTTGTTGGATGAATGATAATGACATGTAAAAAAAACATAATCGCGCGAAATTGCCTTATACCCTGACCTCGGCACCAGCCGATGGATTGGCCGACTTGAACCATCTGTCTGTTTTTTCATCCATCATAACGGAACAACTGATTAATCTTTTAAATTAGCTCTGACATCGTTATGACTTCCGTGAAATTGCCCAGCTCTTACATCATCTCCCAACCAACAATTTCTAGGAAATGGGTTTGCGACTTAAATTGCTATTTTGAATATTTTGAACGGATGAAGCTCCATTTTTCTATATAAATTAATGGAAATTTTTTTAAAAAGAAAGTCATTCATCCTGTCAATCATTCCTCTCTCTCTCTCTCTCCAATCATTCTTTTATTTTGAGTCTTTGGCTCAGAACTCTTCCTGTCAGCTGAAAGTCTTCCTGAGTTTCTCTTGAGACGCAACTGAGACAGATCTCGTTGATGGCTCCGAAGAGGAAGAGAACATCCGGAACAAGCTACCAGGTCTTCCTGAGCTTCAGAGGACCCGACACCCGTCAGGGTTTCACGGATGTCCTGTATTGGGCTCTCACAGATGCAGGAATACATGTCTTCAGGGATAATGAGGAGATCCGGAAAGGCGAGGATATTGGTGAAGAAATCCTGAGAGCCATCGAGGAATCCAGGATCTTCGTGCCAATCTTCTCCACCAACTATGCTTCCAGTAAGTGGTGCCTGATCGAACTCGCCAAGATGTTCGAGTCCAAGAAGGCATCGATTGGCAAGAAGATCATTCTGCCCATTTTCTATGACGTGGGCGCCCGGGATGTCAAGCTTAAGACGGAGTTGTACAAAGGTGCTCTGTTGATACACGGGGAGAAGTGCAGTCACAGAGAAGTGAAGCAATGGAAGATGGCTCTTCGAAAAGCTGGAACAATCAAGGGATGGGAACTGAAGGATACAGGGTAAAATTCTTATCACTGAACTTTCTAATTCTTCTAACTGTTTTTGTTTTCTGGCTTTCTAGACATATGTAAACACAGTTGTTCCTTTTTTCTTGTTCCAGAACATTCTGAAAAAGAGAAAAATAATTCACAGAAAACTATCGATTCGAGCTGTTGATCTCAATATAAAATTAAGACATCTCTCTCTCTCTCTCTCTCTCTCTCTCTCTGTGTGTGTGTGTGTGTTTGGCAGCTATGGAGAATTTGCTAGGTCCTTTGCCAGAGTGGTTTCCATGAAGTTGAAGGTGAAACATAAATGTGTGACGGACTATCTAGTTCAAAGGGATGATCAAGTGGAAGCTCTCATGGAGCTTTTAGATATTGAATCATCTGACGTACGTTTTGTTGGGATCCATGGGATGGGCGGTATTGGGAAAACTACTCTAGCCAAGCTTGTCTTCAATAAGCTCTGCGATCGTTTTGATAGTTGTAGCTTCCTTGCTGATGTTCGAGAATCAAGCCGGCAGCATAAGGGTATTGAACTTTTGCAGAAAAAACTGTTGGGCGATCTTGGTCTCCGATTAGGGGAAATTATGGATGTGGATGATGGGATCATAAGGATGAGAGAAAGACTTGCCCATAAGAAAGTTCTAATTGTTCTTGATGATGTAGATCACAGTAATCAGATCCAGAATCTAGCAGGGGATGCTAGTTGGTTCGGTTCTGGAAGCAGAATTCTTATCACTACTCGGGACCAGAGTGTTCTAGAGATCAGACGGCAGAGAGTTCACATTTTGGAAGTGGAGAAAATGAATCCTGAAGAAGCTCTTCGACTTTTCAGCTTGCATGCCTTTGACAAGGACTCCCCTCCGAACCGCTACCTCACACTCACACAGAAGGCTGTTGCAAGTAGCGGCCGACTTCCTTTGGCTTTGAAGCTCATAGGTTCGCTTCTTCGGGACAAGCGTAGTAAAGAATGGGTTGACACAATCAAGAGGTTGGAGAGGATACTTCACCCAGATGTCCAACAAATCCTTGCTGTTGTTTGATATGTCTTGTTAGGCAATGTAATATCCCAAATATTTTTTCAGTGCACTAATATCTTGAAGTTTTACGTGCACGGATTAGAATAGGACTTCTCTTTTTTCATCTGGTCAATTTTATTATATGCCATATGCTTATTTCAAACTATTACAAATCACAATTTACAATCAATAAAGATATATATTATATTAGGTATATATGACTAATGTTAATTGAATTTCACTGATAAAGTAAGTAAAAACATATAGTTGTCTCACAAGTATAAAAATATATTTATTAGATCCACCTAGGAAATAAATTATGAATAAAAAATTAAAAAGAAAAATTTCAAGCATGGCAAGAGGAAAGTATGAAAGCACTATATAAGATTGATGGACTACGTACTAATCAAGTGTAAGAAAAAGAATATAGGCAACTCATCTTCAAGAACCATCAGTGATCAATAATAGACATTGAATAGCAAACAAAACAGAAAGAGATGATTAAGACTAACAATTTCCATGGAGAACTCGCGAATCAATGCAAGAGGGTGGAGTCATTTGTTGAGTTACATATGAAATCATTTGTTGGCTAGGTTGGATCTATCAAGGACACAAATTATTGAATTACCTGATACTATTGGGAATCTAAAGAAGCTGGCTAGGTTGGATCTATCAAGGACAGGAATTACTGAACTACCTGATACTATTGTAAATCTAAAGAAGCTGGCTATGTTGGATCTATTGGAGACACGAATTACTGAACTACCTCAAAGAATTGGACGACTAGTGAAGCTTGAGGTCCTCAATTTAGGTAGATGTGGAGGACTGAAGAAGCTTCCAGATTCACTGGGGAATCTAAGATCACTGGCTGAGTTGGATCTATCATGTACAAGAATTACTGAACTACCTGATTCTATTGGGAATCTAGAGAAGGTGAAAGTGATCAGAATGACAGAAATTAAGATGAAGGAGTTGTCATCCTCCGTTGGGACGCTAAAGAGGCTTGAAGTGCCGGATGCTGGGTTGTGAAAATCATTCGCAGAGATTCCATCAAATCGAGGGGTTCACCTGCTTGAAGGTCTTGAATTTAAAAGACACCCGTGTCTGCCGATTGCCACCAAAGCTTCCCACCAGTTTGAACCTACCAGAAGTCTCATCCACTTCACTGCAAAGAGTTCCAAAATTGTTAGAGCTGCGGAATTTAGTTACATTGTATCCATCAGATTTGGGTCATTATTGCGATAAGTCGGGCCAAATACAACCTTCCAAGTTGAGGGGGATCGGGAAGCAACACAGACTAGCATATTTGATATTGCATATGAACATCACTCCCATTTCTAAGAAGTTCAGTTCCCTTTCTCAGCTACGGAAACTTGACTTGAGGTGCGCACATTTGCAGTCTTGCCCACCTCTTCCATCCAGCCTGTCAACGTTGATTCTTAATAGACTTGAAGAAAGGACCAAACTGCCACAACTTTCTAATTTGAAAAGTCTGTCATGGTTAGAGTTCTGCGGATGCTCTATGGAAGACGACACTGTTGGAAACCTTGGAATCGCAGAGTTGGACTCCTTGAGTTACATCGGTTTCTCGTGTTGCAAGTTGAGAAATCTCAATGGGTTTCACCTGCCAGAAAGTATATGTCAACTGAATATAACTTGTTGTTCCTCTCTCAAGACTATATCTGCTCTATCACATTTAAAGAAGTTGCTAACATTGGATGTTTCGGGCGCAACAAAGCTAGTCGAGATCCAAGAGCTGGGGGAATTGGATTCCTTGCTAATGTTAAATATTAATTTTTGTGATCGCTTGAAGAGATTAGAGAACCTGTCGAGGTTGAAAAGGCTAGAAACAATTACGATAAGGAATTGTCAAAAGTTCAAAGGCATTGACGACATCAGAGAATTGGAATCCCTGATAGATCTTCATATACAAGGTTGTGATTGCGAAGATGTAAACATCATCAGGCGAAATCAGCCAATGTTCTAGGAAGAGGCGCTTTGAAGATTTGGATTGAGGTGATTGAATTCAGCAACTCTGAACTCAACTTACGAATGAAGAGTGGATATAGAAACACAACAAATCTCTATCTTGCAGTATGTTCTGTACCTGACATGCAGGTCATACTTCCTTTATTCATCCAGACTTGCTGCTTAGTGATCCACAATGTCCGTGCAGACAGTTCAAAAGATGATGGCAAGTACTCATGAGGACGTCCATAGGTAGTAAATTTTTGACATTTAATACCCATCAGCTCTTCTATCGGGCTCCATTGTCTGGTGATCTTCCATCAGCGGCGCCTTGGATCTAGCGACCAGCAAGTGAGGTCATGAAGTTGCACCACTGGGTCTGCATCATCGACTATACAACAAGGCCTTGAGTAGCTGATCAAGTTCTAGAGGCACTATCAAGTCCAACAAAGGAGGTACGGGATTCCATCTCATTATCTTCCTAGGGCTCCATTAATTGGAGTGAGAGTGCTTTCTATTTTTTCGTTTCTCCTGAGGATGGCTTTAGTTGAATCAGCTGCAAGATCAATAGTGGAACTCATATGTTCCTTTTCCTTCTTTTGAATTGGGATGCAGGAGGAAGAGTTGAAGAAATGGTCGTCACTGGAAGACACTGCGAATCAGGAGATTTAAGTCTCTAGAATGAATTTTCAAAAGATCTCGGTCTAATTGACGTGCATTTATTTACACTCTAAAAAAGGATGATAATATTTTCAGTCACCTCTTAATCGAGGGATGCTACAGAGTTGATACAGAAGCTGTTGGACATGAGTTTCAAGTTTAGGAACCACAGCTCATGTTTTCATGCTCCTCTATTAGTGAGATGTGGTATTGTGTGCTAAATCGGAAAATACACATGGTGTGGCGTTCTGAGCTGTCTCACTAACTCGAGCAACTAAGCATCTAGATTGAGCTATGAGTATTAGAAAATAGTATTTATAATGGAGATTTGTTGGCTCTGAACAATTTTGCAGGATCCACTGGTGATGAAAGGAACTAGCTTGGTGCCTTTAATCGGAATAAGATGCCTGTGATCTACTGGTAATTTGATACACAATTCTTAATCATTCCAGGTTTAGTGCCCTTTTCGCCTCTCAAATCTTTTAAAGAGGAAATTTTTTTGGAATGTTTACGGTTTTATTTCCGAAGCTTGTCTCCTTGCTGTATACATATTTTTTGTGCATAGGTTTTGTTTTACGAGTTAACTTTTGAGACATGTGAGAACAGCTAGTTTTGAGTCCACCGATTTTGCTCTACTTCTTACCCAAAATGAGTAAACAGATGTACGAGACAGAAAAAGGACATACATCCTAGGATCATGTGAGATCTATTGCGTAAATTGCACTAACACCTAATCATGATTAGGGTGTGTTTGTTTCAACTTAATTAAATAAGTGCTTAAAAGTTAGTTATAAGTTAGTTATAAGAGAAAGTGAATGTAAGAAATAGGGAAAGATGAGATATAAAGATCTAAACTACTTAATCATTAAGCAAAAATCACTTAATGAAATAAGTAGAAAATTTTGACTTAATGAAATAAGCCATTCTTCACTTATTGATACTCTTTAAAACTTTTCGCATCCTTATTCATTCCTCCCTTCTTCTCATACATTTCTTCCTTTAACTAATTAAATGCTTAATTTTTAAGCACTTAATTTATCAAACACCATCTAAGCTTCATTTAGTCTTGAGTAAATAGATTATTTCATCCTTGAGAGATGCAAATTGCATCAATTGGGTCCGTTGCTCATACGGAGTGCTATTTAGTCTAATTTGTGGCGCCTTTTTCGGTTCATGATGATTTTTATGCGTTTCAATTAAGAAACAAGATTTAGATGAGTTTCAAGTTGTCTTCTGAAAACGCTGTCAATAGCCCTTCGGCCAAACCTGCAACAATTCAAAATTTCATCTCTCCGTCAGTATGGTTCCATTTCTACCGATTTCGGTCCAATTTTGAAGTTCTTCCAATACGGATGAAACCATTTTAGTCATATTCCAAAAGATTCTTGAAACGGAAGATATCAGGTCATCAGGTGATGCTGTGAAAAGTTACAAGATTTTAGACACAGAAATTCAGGGGCTCTGCTCACATCATGTACAGGGCAACAAAAACAGATATTGGTAGTCTATACTAAGCCATGACAGACCTGAAAGTTTTACCTGTCAGTTACCCGAAATACCAACATATCCAAAACTTTGGGGGTGCCATGCGAAGTCTCAGGGAGACCCCTTTCGCAACCTTGTTGTAAGGTCGGACATTTAAAATATTCTCTTTGAACTCTTTCTGTTGCTACCGAGCTTCCTCTTGTGCTTCTCTATCGCTCTCAAGCCTCATCTTCCTACACCCCTGTAGGAAGTAATCGCCATGCTCGGCATTGACTTTTCCAGCTTCTGATGGAACATGGTAGTTTAATCAGCGACACCAACATTTCGACACTTCCAGCATCTTCTGCAGTCTAGGAATTTCCGACATTGAAATGTCCAACTCAACCAGCAACTTGAGGTCCCCCAATTAAATCCAGAAGCCTCGTAATACCACAATCTTTCATTTTAAACACTAGTTTCTTTGAATGACTAAGAGTGTTAGGCAGCTCAGCAATTTGTGAAAGTGAAATGTTCAACTCAACAAGCGATTTCAGATTCCCAACAGAATCCGAGAGCTTTGTAACTGAACAACCTAACATTTTGATCACTTCCAGCTTCTTCAAGTTCCCAATTCTCTCGGGCAGTTCAGCAATTTCCTTCATTGAAATACTCAACTCGACCAACGATTTCAGATCCCCGATAGAATCCGGGAGCTTCATGATTCAACACCCTACCATTTTCATCACTTCAAATTTCTTCAAATTCCCATTTGTACCGGGCAGCTGAGCAAATCCTAACAATAAAATATTCAACTCAACCAGTGATTTCAGATCCCAATCCCTACATGTGTGTAAGGATAGAAACTCAAGTTTCACGAATCTTCCAACAGACTCAGGCAATGCAACCACATGCGGCCCTGACAGATCCAACTTAGCTAATGAACTTATTAGATCTCCAAGTAAGTTCGGAAGTCTGTTCACACGCAAACGCACCAAGAACAATCTCATTAATCTCACTGTGGAGGCAAGGATGCCATATGGAAAACTAAATAATTCCGGAAGTGAGTCAAGACGACACTTCTTGGCATGCTAGTACTTCAGGCATTTCAATGTACCTATAGAGCAACCCATTTCAACAAGCCTATAGCAATCTTGAAGTATCAGTGTCTCCGATCTTGTGCACATAGATAAGTCGGGCATTTTGTGCACACAGATAAGTCGAGCAACATGTGAGATCAAGAACTTTCAACTCCCCGCACGATTGCCAAATTACAGAATGAATGTCAATTAGGGCACAGCTCAATGATTATGATTGGATGGAAACGTGTCGGACACAGCTCACTTGCGGACCTTACGTACACTTCGATTGGGAAAGTGGCTGGAGGTGATCATTAAGAGAGGTTTTTCCTTGGTATTTTTTTTATAAAAAAAAGGTCCTATGAAGTAAAGGAAGGTATGTTTTCATTGGTTCCCACATTATTAATTCATTCGTTTAAGCTTTCATCTTTCTTTAATCATATCTTCACCATGGTAAATTGAAAAGTATGAGATAGTTAGACTACTAATTTGAGCAAGATTAAAGTGTAAATCCCATCCCGAGTTCTTAGTTGATGCTTAATCGATCAAATGGAAGCTCGTTTGGTGAAGTTTGCAGCTGAATTTGTTTTAACGGAGAATATGTGATGTTTATGGAGATGAATTGGATGCAATGGGGTGTGGGCATGGCGCTAATGAGTAATTAAATCAAAGTTCAAGATATATTTTCTCTCCATGTCGAATTCAGATTGTAGGAATGGTCTTATTCGAGAAAAAATGGTTGATTGAAAGAATTGCTGCGTTGGGGAAGTTATGGATACAATTTTTATATTTAGCAGGTTTTGGATTATCAGAATTTCAGGAAAATTTATGTCAATTTTTAGGGTCATGAAAAATGCTTAAAATTAAAGTCCAACCAGACACATGCTAAATGTGCTGGCAGGTAATCATACCTCGATTTGGCACTCAACCAGCCGATAACATTCTTGGAGTGTTAGTCTTTCCAATTTGACGCACACAGATAAGTCGGGCGTTTTGCGCAATTGAAAGCAATGCGTCAGATCTAGAACTTTTAGCTCCCCGCAAGCCTTGGAAACAACAAACTTCCAATAAGCAAAATTACATAATTGAAAGAGAGCTTCGAGACACAGCATGTACAATCACGAAATGCGCCAGCAGCTGGTCTCACCCCGATTTGGCACTCAACCAGGTCTGGGCAATGCACGAGATTGAGAAACTTTCAACTCCTTACATGCCTGCCGAACAACAGATTTCCAATAGGTTAGATAAGCAGAAATACATAACTGGAAGAGCTTGTCGAGGCACAGCATCTAAGACCACTAGCAGCTATAATCTCATCCCAATTTGGCATTTAACCAATCTTTCGCAATGTGTGAGATGCAGAGCTTTCAACTCCTTGCACGCATGCTGAACAAGAGACTTTCAATAGATTAGATAAGCATATTATATCATTGGAAAAGCATGTCGAGACACAGCATCTAGGATCACCAGAAGTTAATCTCACCCCGATTTTGCACTTAACCAGCCTTTCGCAATGCGTGAGATGCAGAACTTTCAGCTCATTACGTGCCTGCCGAACAATAAACTTCGGTTATGTTATAAGCAAAAGTACATAATAGGAAGAGGTTGTCGATACGTAGCATCTCGGAACACCATATGTGCCAACAGCTAGTCTCACCCCGATTTGGAACTCAGCCAGGCTTTCTCAGTGCTGAATTATTCCAATTTTACGCATGAAGATAAGTCATGCATTGCGGTGAGATGATCCAAAACTTTCAACTCATTGCACATCTGTGAAACAACGAAATTCCATTAGTAAGTAAGATTGTAATTGGAACATTTACCAAAAAAAAAAGAGAGAAAAGATTATAATTGGAAGAGTTCGAGAGACAACGGGTATAATCATCAAATGTGCAAGCAGTTAGTCATACTCTTACCACAATTTGGAACCATGCAATCTAATGGCCCGTTTGTTTTTAGAGTTAAAATCACAAAAATTTTAACTTTAACTTTAACTCAACCCACTACACAACAAAAATACACATTTCCCAAGTTCAAAATTTTAACTTTAACTTTAACTCAACACACTATACAACATTTGTAATTTTCCACAATCAAAATCAAAGTTACTTTAACTCTGAAACCAAACGTCTCATTATAACATCCCTTATGCAAACTATTTGAGAGGTCAAGCACGATCAGATTCTTCAAGCAAAGATTACCAAATTCTTCAGGACAACAATCTTCGGAAAGCCATAATTTTTCTGGCAAGCTCCGGAAAGCCATATTAACTTGCGGAAAATATGCTCCACATGATCTCTTGAAAATGTTATTCTATCGACCTTAAGAAATCTTAAGCTTGTGCAATTCTCCAATTCCTTTTGCGTAAGGTTGCGCTCCTGGAAGATCGTACCACTGGACGGAACACAAAGCATCTCGACATTTTCTCTGCCCTGTCAACAGGAGCAATCTTGCTTGGGGTGACAGAACAACATACATTAAAAGTATCTAATAAATTAAGAGAATATCTCTTTGAAACAGTTCGGCATTATTAGGGAAAAGAACTCCATTTCAATTTGTTATTCTGCAGAAACGTGATAGTGCAGTCGACGAGGCCGGATAATTAAAAAAAAAAAAAGATTGGATTGCAAGTTTTCCCATTGCCTCTTGGTTTTACTCTTACTTCTTCTTCCTGTGGCACTTTCAGAGCATCATCACGATACCATATTCTACTGCTAGACTTTCTGTGGCCCTTTAACATCTCCTCACGGACAATTCTTCTACTGAGGTCCCTCAGTTGATCATGCAACCAAAACCTATTCTCCTCCACAATTTTTACTAGGGACTCATCGACAAGCTCTTCCAGTGTCCAATCTGCTTCAAAGCCACAGGCTTGCCACATGTAAATCAGTTTTGTTTTCTCCTCCTTAATGAGAAAACATGCAATATCAAGGAATACACTTCGCTTCTGACCTTAAAGCATCATAACTTATCTTGAGCCTGTCTTGGGCCTTCTCAAGGGGTATTTTAGCTAAGCTATCTATCATACGACTCCAACGACCAAGCTCACATTGCCCTTTTATCCGAAGAGGTGAACCTATTACTTCAAGAGCCAAGGGAAGTCCTCCAGTAACCGTAATAGCTCTCTGTGAAACTATGTGGAAGTTATAAGGTGGACTCTCCTTCTTGAAGGCATGCCTATTAAAAAGGAGGAGAGATTCTTCGAATCTCATTTACTCTACTTCTATTATCTCGACTCTTCTTCCTTCCAAATCTGGAATGGTTTTACTTCGAGAGGTGATGATTATTCTGCTTCCATCTCCAAACCAACTAGCCTCTCCAACTAGTTTCCCGACTTGCTCCTGATCACATATGTCGTCAAGAACAACGAGAACCATCTTCCTCTGCAACTTCTCACTTAATGTCTTGATCCCAACATCCTCATCAGTGACTTCTATTGATTTGAGATCTTGCAGTAGTTGTCTCTGCAAGTGTACAACGCCATTGCATGAGGAAGTTTCTCGCACATCCAGCGGGAAGTTGCAGCTGTCAAAGTGATAACAGTGTTGGTTATAAACAACCTTGGCAAGATTTGTCTAGCCGATGCTCCCCATTCCATGGACCCAGACGAACCGAACATGATGAGAGGACTTTACATCCAACAAGCTTATGAGAGCATCTTGCTGATCAGTCCTCTGAACTAGGCTTCCTGTCACATATTTCTGTTTCACTTTCAACTACATTGAAACTTTCATAACAAATTCTTTAGCGAATTCTGCATAATCGACATCGATAATTAAAACTAGAAGAATTAAAACAAACCCTTATATTGATTCATGCGAGTTCAGCCTGATGTTCTATGGTATGTATATAGATAGCTACAAATATGTCGAAAAACATACGTTGAATAAGTTAGTTATCTTAATTAAACATAACTCGCCATGATCTGCCTGTCTTCTTTATCATATAAGAGAATCTCTTCAAAGATCGAAATGCATAACACTTCCGAGCAGGTGCAGTATCTGGTGTTCCATGTAAAGCCACAATAGAGCAACTTCTTGAAAGGCATTATAGCAATCAACGATGATCTTAGATTAATTAGATGTTCTAATCGATGAAACAATGAAAAGGTGGTCGGAATGTCCAAGAACGGGACCAATCTAGTTGGTCTTGACATCTCTGTGCCGATACAACTGCAGCAGAAACTCAGAAGAGTTCGTGTGGGTTGAAGTTGTCAGAATGACTTGCATGGGCATCCTGTTACAGCATAAGTATTTTTCTTACACCCCTATATGAGGGACCATCCTACCAAAGCAAGCTCTCCTCAATTATGCCCTGCTTTTGATAATTTGAGCTTGAAAGAGATTACACAAGCTAGTCTCGATCTCACTATCCGAAAGTTTCTTTTTTTGTTTATGCAATTTGCGCTCATGTGGCCTCTAAAGACCTTGAAACTTATCATTTTTATGCTCCCTCTTTGTAGTTGCAGTATGGCGGGATCCGAGTATATCTTATAGGAGCACAATGGAAGTGAATTATGTTGGAATTATGATCTTGAAATGTATGGTCCTCATTTTAGTATAGCTCCCAATGATTATCCCATTTATTATCCCCATTCCATGATTACATTGGCATTATGATAGCAAGACAGTTGAGTTATATATTACATTGATCAGAGGTCCCCAGGCTTGGTGATTAGCGAGGTCACGCGCACCATCTACGTGAGATTACCGAGAGCTTGAAAGATTTCAGATCATTGTAAGAATTTCAGGAGTCTCGGGTGAATTCGGAGTACTGCTCGTGATTGTTCGATAGGCTTATAGATTATTTAGTGACTACGTGCTAGTTATACTCCGATCTCTCAGATACCACAGTTAAAATCAATAGCTAAAGGTAATCCTAAATTCTTGCTTCCGCTATTAATTGTGTGTTATAAATTCAGTGAGAATTCGCAGAAGACTCTACAATCTGTTTGCATGAAGAATCGGCTAATTAAAGCCACTGTTTCAGGGGACATTTTAACAAAAGCTTTGCATGCCATGGAAACTTGAAATCATATCATTCTGTTCTCTCCATCTCGGTGAGCAGAAGAATAGTACTAAATCGAAACATTTGGCACACTTCAGGGGATAAAAACAGACAAAATACAGTACACGGCTAGATTCGAGAAAGAGTCCAAATTACTGGGGTCAAACTGGAACATGTTCAATCTTTTCGCTCCTTCCGGTCCCTTCATTATATTCTCCAGAAACCCTAGCAAGCGAGCGACAGAAAGGGAGCCGACGACTCTGCTCAGCTCGAGATCTTCTGTCCTAAGGGACCAGAGCCAATTCAATCATGGTGAGATCGCTATCTGAATCCTGAATTGTTAGTCTCTCTGGCCTCAACTTTGCCTTCTGCTGCTGATGCTTCTTACACTGTGATGTTGGCTCTTGCAGACTTTCAAGCGCAGAAATGGAGGCCGCAACAAGCACGGCCGCGGCCATGTCAAGTTCATCCGCTGCTCCAACTGCGGGAAATGCTGCCCAAAGGTACCCTTTTCGAAGCTTCTCTGTGGCGCATCTGGTCATCGGAAAATCGATACTTTATTGCTTAATCATTAGTGCGATTGAATTGAGCTCAAAGTGGTGAGAGTGGGATTTAATGAGATGAGGGCAAAGAGAAATTTCCTCTTTTAGATTAGTTTTCAGATGTAGATATTGATTGGTTTGCTGAAATTGTGGGGAGAAAGGATGCACCTTCTCCACCTTACTCATCTTGAGATTGTATTGAATTGCTGCACTCTCCAACACGAAGAGGTTTGACGACTGATGCTTTCGCTATTAGTCTAAACTTGAATTGATTTGAGTGTTAGATCTTTGATTCATTGTATTTGGGTGGTGGTCCACAGGACAAGGCAATCAAGAGGTTCCTTGTCAGGAACATTGTCGAGCAAGCTGCAGTCAGAGATGTCCAGGAAGCTTGCGTCTATGACAGTAATGGATTCTTCTGTACCTCTCGTTTCCAAATTCCTTGTCTTTTGGCCTTTTTCCTCATAGACCTTTATTATTTTCTCTGTAGCCTATACCCTTCCGAAGCTTTATGCCAAGATGCAGTACTGTGTGTCCTGTGCTATTCACTCTCACGTTGTGAGGGTCCGCTCCCGCACTGACAGGAGGAACCGTCAGCCACCTCAGCGTTTCATGAGGCGCCGGGTACGTTTAAGCTTGGTTCAGCTTCATCTGATGTTTGCTCTTATTTTCTGCTTACCTCGTATAGAAGGCCTTCATCCTTGGATGGCATGGGGTATGGGGAATTTACCCATGGAGGAAGTTTGCTCATGTCGTTTAGGTTGTGTTTGGTAATGTCTATTCCAAATATTAATGTTTATATTTAAATGGGATTGTAATGATTGTTAGGAAAAAGTATGTGTGGGAATTTATTATTGAATTGGAGAAAAAGATAAAAAGTAATGATTATGCTATTGAATCGATGAAAGAATGAGAGTATATTGGGGGAATTTATTATTAAAAAATTGATTGTAATAATGGTTAGAAAAAAATGCGTTAGAACTTATTATTAAATAGGAGAAAAAAGACAAAATAGTAATGACTATGTTGTTGAATTTGAGAAAAAATGGGGTTGATTGAGTTGCATAGTTGGTTGTCAAATCATATGCTGGCTGTCTTGGGTAATGTGTGCTCATGTGGGTTAATGTCATCTTATGTTCGGAAGTCTAAGTTCGCTGGATTGAGTCATTAGAGGCTGTCCCTCGTTTCCACAGGACTCCTAATTGAGGGGTTTAGCCTGAATTGATCAAGCAAATATTTGCCAAAACAGCTTGGGCTAGACCAATTATATCTCTTTGAAGTTCATTCGTTATGTTTCATCTTGTGACTTTTTTGGAACGAATCTTCCTCTTGCATCTCTTTTGTTACTAAAATTAACTTGCTTGCTGAGCCGGGATAGTCTGCTTTTTCCGGATTGGTTCCCATAATTTATTATCTTATTGTGCGTTTATTGTCATTTGATTGTCAAAACCCTTTTATTTACCATTATTTCTACAAATTCAGGATGACATGCAGAAGCCGGGCCAGCCTGGACAAGGTCCTCGCACTGGAGGTCCACCTCCTGTTCGTAGCTGAAGGAGCTGAAGCAAGAATCTTTCTTTATGCTGTTACTATGCTTTTAGACTTATGCACCCGAGTTTTGTAGGAAGATTTTGGTATGCCAGTTGCTGGCATCAGAGCCTTTTGGTTTGGAGCATCTTGTTTAGAGAAAGTGAATCCCTTGGAATGCAATACTCACAAATCATAACCCCTTCCCTTAGTGTCGTATCCCTATGGTTATTTTGAAGTCTTCACAGCAGTTATTTAATTGGAAATTCGACTTGGTTTCAATGCATCAGAGGGCTGTGACCATGAATTGGCTGACAGCCTATTTGAAGAAACAGATTGCCCCGTGATGCATTTTATTGGCTGTCCAGACAGGAAGTAATTTTCAGGGAGTGATCATGGTGTCTTGTGCTATCTTTCATCCCTACTTGAACCAGTGAAACTATGAATTTGCAATTACCGAAACTTGCTGATGCTGATGTTATCGTCTGCCTTGTTCTCGACTTGCACCCGGATGAATAGGAGCTGCAGGATGAGAAATGTCGAGTATTCGTGTTTCTCTGAATTGTCTATTTATATCTTGACAATAATGTCTGCCTGTGCTAATACCATGTCGGATGCAATAATTTCAATTTTAATATACGGCATCCGACTAAAATTTGCCTGGTCACCTAATCATCCATGGATGCAATAATTTCAATTTTAATATACGGCATCCGACTAAAATTTGCCTGGTCACCTAATCATCCATGCCTCGTCAATCGAATACTTGATAGCATAAGAGCACCATTCAAATTGTGAAAATAAAATTGATTTTGGCTTTAAAAGTTGAAGCTCTATGTATGAGGCCCGAGCTAAGATATTATTATTGTTTACTATTAATATAATAATAATTTTTATGGAATATAATAGTAATTAAATTATTAAATAAATTACTTATGAAAAATTAATCTATATTAAAAATATAAAATAATGTAAATAACAATAGAAATATTTTTCTCGTGAACTTCAGAACGGCCATGGCTGTGCTTACTCCGCTTAGCTGCACCGAGGCCCGTTCCAGCAGCTGAAACGCCACGGTGACGCTCCCCAGGGATTCCGCCGCTTTCCCCTACTCAGCTCCGATTATGAAACGTGGCTCCGTCGTGGCGGTTTCCGATTACCGGTTTCTGGCTCTCATAGTCCAAACTGAAGGAGAAAATGGGGGATAAAAGACAAAGAAAGGAAAACTGCCGGATGCGTTACCGGAGCTTCCTGGCGCTTTCCCTTGGAATGAGCCGAGCTGGTGCAATAAAGGGAAGAGCTTTGACTTCAATGGCCGGACCAATGGGGCCAAACAGCAAGCCCGGGAAGCAGGCATGCCACTCCCCAAATGGTAAAGTTCCCTTCTTTTCAGGCCATGGTTTACTGTTTTTAAGCTGTTTATGAGGAGATTGATGTACGTTAGAGGGATGGATGATGCATTATAAGCAAAACCCACAAATTTGTGTGCTGTGATTTGCTTTATAGGGCAACGAGGAAAATTATGGCTTGCTTTGTGGGCTTCTGATCATGATTCCTTAGGCAAAGCATAGCATAAGTTTCCATATTTGCAAAATCACAGCTTATTACAAGCCGGAGTGATTTGAAGCGGATGGGCCTAGTAAATTGTTGCTCTTGCCCTGTACAAAAGGCATAGTTTTTTATGCCTCATAGTTCGAGATGGGATGAGGAACTCAGGAATGGTGAACCTACGGACACGGGGAAATTTAAGAGGAAACTTGTATAATAAGTTTGGATCATTTTATTGATTGTGAGAGGAAGATGGAAGGTTTTCCGAATTTCATGCAATGGGACGGTGAGAGCAAACCCTGTACTGTCCTCTGTGTAACCACGTGCACTTCGCAGATTAAGGAAGCACAACCAATTTTAGTTCAGATAGTTTGTGATAGGACCCTAAATTTCCGCAATCCGATAAGTTTCTTGTCTCGCGTTATGCCCTGCTTTTAGCAATAGATTTGTTCCAAAACTTTTTTTAGTTTGTTTTTTAGTAGAAAACCAGAGTTCATGTAATCCGTTTTGTTATTGACACATTGTATTAGCAGCTAAATTGATTGATCATGTTAGTGGTTACCTATTTTCAATACATAATTTTTTTTTTGGCCAAAATTTCAGTACATAATGAGAGTTTTCATTTTCAATTATTTCTCAGTACAATGTTATTTCTTTGGTCAATAGGTTTGTGTGCGGTTCAAAATATAAATTAGCACATTAGAAAACTTGGTGAAATTCATTAATATTGTCTAACAGCCACAGAAAGAACAATAAGCTACTTATTTTTGGAGAAGATTTAAAAATTTGGAGAAGGAGGAAAATAGGGCTACTTATTGCCAGTAAAGAAAATACAAAAACTTCCACAGAATGGGTTGGCATCTCTATTGTAAAGGTAAATGGACTAAATATTTGGGAAGATAATAATTATGAAATCCCATTCACATTAATTAATGTAATTTAAGGTGAAAATCTGTGCGAGGATTTGAGATTTAGTAGTAAAGTTGTTTAATATGTTCTTATCAGAATCATTTTTTAGGAAAGAATTATTAAGAGAGCAAAGTAAGAATTTTCTTTGACTGATTTCACTTTTGCCATCAATTTTGTGGTTCAATAAAAGGAAGTCTTGTGACTGCAAAGTTATTTTTTTACTGAATTTAGTTTTATTCTCTACATTGGCTCATAGGAAATAGCTTCCTGTTGTTGAAAGATGCCTCTTGTCAAAGTGGGTCTCTCATTTTGGCAAAAAATTGATTAAATCCTTCCTTTGGATTTCAATTTTGTTTCCCTTGACAAATTAATATATCATCTCTTCAATCTCTGTTCTGTAACCCCATTTTTTCCCCCATTTCCTAATCTCTCGCTCACCCTTCCCCCTCTTTCCCTCTCTCCCTCTCCAGCCGTTTCCTGAGTTTAGAGAACCAGGTGCATTACTTACCCTTCATTTTCAGAGAACCTCAGATTTTTCCCCTTAGTCTTAGTTTATAAGTACTCGAGATGCCTAATTTTCTCAGCTTGACATGATACCCACATGAAAGCTCTTCTTGGTATGATCTTCATTTGAGCTCTTCAGATTTCTTCAACGAGCCTTCTGAAAACGCATTTAGCTATCTAAGACTCTTTGGGGGCAAGGACCTACATAGACTCCTTTGGGGCAAGGACCTAGAAACCTCTATCAGGAATTCACTGCAGCCTAATGGTCTAACCTGCTTCATCAGTGCAGTCTTATGTCCAAAAATCCTAAGTGGCCTCTTTGTGTGTGTTGCTATCGCTTGTAGAAACCATTTCTGGATTTTTTGTTTTTGTAGAAAAGAGAGTTCTTGTAGAAACAGGAGAATTCTTTTGTATATAAAGAGATGGAAAATCTCTATCTACAATTTTCACCTTCTTCCTCCTTTATATCGTCTGTCCCCCAAACTTCATCTAGTCAACTGCCATTGTCTTTCGATGTGGAAGTTTGGGCATTGGCTGAACAAAGAACTGAAGAAATATTAGGTACTTTTCAGCCAACTGTAGTTTCTCAGCACAAGAGGAAAGAGGTGATTGAGTATCTTGCACAACTAATCAGTGGGTATTTTGGGCTTGAGGTGAGTTTGACTAAATACCCTCTGTTTACCTTGGCTGAGAGTGTTTGCATGATAGGGAAATTATATTTCCCTTTAACTAAAGTTTTTTTTCCCCTTTTTCACCCAACCAAAGAAAGCCCATATTTCTCAAATTCTTACTAGATGTGCAGATCGTTGAACTCATTTGGTGAACTCAAGCTTGGCGAGTTTAGCTCATATAGGAAATTAGAATAGCTCATGAGATAGATTCCAGCATAGAATGTGACTTACATTGCAGTTGTGATGCACTGGGCTCCTGATTGTGTTAGCCTACACAGGCACGTTGATGAGGTATAAGCTCCCTTTAAATGGTGCAAAATGGATCGGTTAGGTTTTCTCTCCAGCTCTTAGTGGTTGTTTGGGTTGCGGGTTATGACGTGTTATGGAGGGGTGGGTAACCCTCCATAACCCACCCCTCCATAACCCGTCATAACCCTCAATCCAGACAAGCTATCAAGTTGATATAGGCTTATCCATCATAACCCTATGAGAAGTTAACGTAATTTTAGACTTAAACTTGTTAGACGAAGTTGTACTGTATTATTTATGTCATGGCATTTATCTTGATAATGCTGTCAATTTTAAATGTACAATGAAGTGAAATGCCGACCCATGATACTACTCAGTTTATATGCTTGCCAAAATTTTTGAAAATGGAGATTATATATGTTACCGGTTCTAGCCTGCTTTATATAGAATGCCATAAAGTCAAAGCATAGGTAACCACATAGATAACCTTCATTTATTTTGTGGCACAACAATTTGTATTTATCTTATCTGGAAAACTAATTCATTAGCTTAATTGCAATAACTTCTATTTGTGCTTGAACAGTGATTTTCATGTATCACCTTTTGTCGTGTTACAAATTCATTTCTGTTATAGTAGGCATAATATACTGGGATATAATGGCAATATCTAAAGCTTACCCACTCTTGATGTCAATATGCATATCCACATGTCAATAAAAGAAAACACATGGCTTCTCCGAATCTCTTTCTCTCCCTTCACATGACATCATTTCTGGATTAGAGCCTCCACACTCTTGATGTCAATATGCACTTTATATACTCGATTCCATGCGATGGGCCTTCATCGTTGTGAGGGAGCCTGTTACCCAATATATATGAGATCTAGGTTTGACACTAAATGCAAATAAGTGACTGTTCAGATAAACGTTCATCTTATTATGGAAATTGTAACACTATCTTGATTAAGTTAAAAAATAATGTGCAGATCGTTTGCACTTTTTGCAGGTCTTTGCGTTTGGCTCAGTCCCATTGAGAACATATCTTCCTGACGGAGATATTGATGTGACTGTACTCTGCCATCAGAACTTGGTGGAAGATTTGATCAGAGGACTGTGCAGTATGGTAGAAGAAAGAGGGAGCATCAATGGCGAGTTCAAAATGAAGGACGTCCAAATTATTCATGCACAGGTTTAACTATATTCACCCCTAACGTACCACTTATTTCTCTTTTCTTTTTGATAGATCCACTTATTCCTCTATTATTTTATTGTTTAGCTCATTGAAAACAAAAGTAGGTTCCATAATTTTAGATTAGGTTGGTATGTTTCTTTGTGAATTCCAACTGTTATTACACAAACAATCCAAACTTGGGCAGTGCTGCTTTTTAATAGATAACAGAATTGTATTGTGAGAAGAATGATTATTACGCTTACAGTCTATGCTAAAATTTGTAGGATTATGTACATGTTTTTGTTTTAACTCATGACTGGCATGCATGGCACAATATTTATCTGCTTATCCAGACCTAAATGTTGCATTTATGAAGTCATGGATTTAGGGTGCTTATATATGCTTGTTTGTAAATTATGGATTGAAATTAAAAGGTATGGGAATAAACTTTAAATAGCACTTGCGAATACAAAGACCTTTGAGACAAGCCTTGATCCAAAAGAGACCAAGAATGTAGAGAGATCATGTAAACTAGTTTTTTCTATCTTCACATACCTTAACCTTTGGTCCTTACTGAAGTTCTTGCAACTATGAAGTCCCATTACCAACTTATCCATTTTCCTATTTAACTAGTCTATTGCAGTAAGATCTGCTTCCAGAAGGGTCTTACTTCCGTTTTCAACTCGGATGTTTGAATGGTCACAAGTTGATGTAGCCAAAGCCTGTTAGTGAAGCTTCTTTCAGCGGAAAAACGTTCAGACAATTTTTCATTGTTATACAAAGTGCATGAATTTATTGGTCAGTTCTGTGAGTCGGACCATAAAACCTATGAAATCAAGTCGGTTTCTCAAAATAGTGAATATTCAGTGGAGAATTTACAGTAATCAAGCTCCGTGTATATGCCTGAATGAGATCTTTCCCGCCTTATGCTTTATTATCACTCTTCTGGTCAAAGCCAAGGGATCAAGGTTATTTGTCTATTACCTGTATTTTAATCTAGTCTTTTCTAGCTAAAATCTATCATCGGCTACCATCTTTCAAGGAATGGTCTCAATAGTTCTGATGACATTAAGTGGCCTTCTGCTACCATGTTAAACACAAAATGTTCCGTCAGACTGGTTTTTAATCTTTCCTAGTCTGCAGCTTCTTGCCAATGGGAAGCTCTTACTTAAAAGTTGTCAGAATAACTTGTCAATCCTAGTAATTTCATACTAAGGGACCTAAGTCATCCAACGGCTCTAGGGATCCCAGATGAGGGATCCTTATTCCATTAAACTGTTGTACATAATACATCCTATCCAAATAACATCATCAAGTGTAAACTGGTTTTGCTAAATAAATTATGCACACAATCAAGTCTAGTTTTTGTTATCTTCTCAATCCCCTATTTGTTGCATTTCTCTGAAGCAAGGTATTTTGCTTTTTGCTTGCCGTGCTTGTATTAATTGCATTATCATTCAGATCTTACCTATCATTTATCAGTTTTCAAGGTAATAAAATCTAGTTGCAGGAAAAAATTGACACTATTCTGTTAATGCAATCATATAAAGGGAACGATCAATGCATACCCTATTTATTCTTTTGGTTTTCTATATTGCATGCATACATCAACTCACTCTTCCTATCACCTCATCGAAGTTGATTTAAAATTTATGAGAAGCATGTTTTTGGCAATCAAAGCCCCTAATTGTCGTGTCTCTCTAGTCAGACAGACATGAGCCACATGTTGTCTAGTTCTCATGAATTTGCTGGACTTAAACTGTCTCTGTTTCTATCTACGATGTTGGATGGCAGGTTAAGATCGTTAAGTTAAACGTGAAGAACATTGCAGTTGACGTCTCTTTCAATCAAATTGCTGGACTTGGTGCTCTTTGCTTTCTTGAGCAGGTACTTTCTACTATCCATGTTTTAAATTCAGCATTTTTTGCTACTAATTTTCTCCCGCATCACCCCTCCCCCACTTCTCTTTCTCTTGGGGGGGTGGTTGTGTGTGGGGGACTAGTGGGGCTTTGCTGAATTAAGCTGAATTAAGATATGCAAGGATAGGTCACATAACTGAAACAACCTTCTTTGTCTCTCATATGTGCATGTGCATGCACACACGCACACCAACATGGTGGTGGTGTTTCTATCCTAGTTCATATTATTTGTCTGTTGCCGTATATTATTTCCCACAGGTTGACCGACTTATAGGGAAAGAGCATCTCTTCAAGCGCAGTGTTCTGTTGGTCAAAGCCTGGTGCTTCTATGAAGGCCGTATACTTGGCTCTCAAAATGGACTGATTTCCACCTATGGGCTGGAAATAATGGTCCTGTGTATCATCAATCTCTTCCATGCATCTGTCAGCGGTCCTTTAGGGGTGGGGATTCTCAAGAATGAACATTTCCTTTACAAATCCGAATGTTGGGAGCTAGCTTTTGATTGGAGTATTATTGTCTGCAGGTCCTGTGCAAGTTCTTGGACTACTTCAGCAAGTTCAACTGGCAACGTCGTTGTATCAGCATATATGGTCCCATTGCTATAGAATCCCTTCCAGGGCTAGTGGGTAAGTGGAGTCCCTTGGTATCCATCTAAAAGCCTGGGCCACTTCTGATATATTCAAATGTTCTTGGCCAAATAAAAGTTCAAAATTAGATTGTGCAGAGAAAAATGGCCAGAGAAAAATGATAGATTAACAACTGGTTTCTAAAATCATTTGAGGTTTTTTTTTCAAAAAATTTTAATTGGTTATTGAAAATTCTGTTATGAATAATTTTGAAAGTTTCTTTCAGTAATTCTTTCAGAATTTGAAGGAGATATAGAGGGGACTGCTCCTGCTTTTATATTGGTAATAGATGATGCTATTTCCGTGGGATTGATAAACTTTTATTTCAGTTGACTGTGTTTTTCACTGTGCAGTCGATTCCACGGATATTAATGTTGATCAGCTGTTGCTTGGCAAGGACTTCCTTAGAAGCTGTAAAGAGCTGTTTTCGGTTCCGGACCCTGATGACCGAACCAAGAGGTTTCCGGTTAAGCACTTGAACATAGTGGATCCTTTAAAGGAGAACAACAATCTGGGACGCAGTGTGAGTAAGGGTAAGTATGACCATTCTTTCCTATTAAACCTGCTTGATAATGTGCCTGCGAAAGACTAAGATGATGCTTGCCTGTTTGCTCCCAAGGGAAACCAAGTTGAAGCTTAATTGGCTGTGAATTATCGTGTCTAATTAATGATGGCTTACCCAAGCGAAGGCCAATTCTGATGTGAGGCAGTCAATTTCCAAGTCGTTGATAGAAAAAAGATTGAAAAGAAAATGTGGATATATGTGTTGATCTTACTCATGCCTGACCTTGTTTCACTAAATCAACTTGTCTTCTAGGAGTTTTCTCTTCTCTCTATGTTTGATATGTCTGCGGCATCTTGTTTAATGACATTGCTCATGGTTTTATTTTTTTAAGAGTAGATAGCCAATTTGCTAAGTATTGCGCTTGATCTTTATTTTTGATAAATCTGTACATTAACATGCATTAATATAATAACCCACCATTCAAGATAAAATGATCAGAATATGTTCTTGGGTGTTTGTATTATTTGCAACATGTTATGACCTCATAATCCAACCGAGCCACGAGATAAGTATTAATACTGTACTCTGAGACTGACTCTGCTCTGGGGAACACGAGGAGGACAAATTTTGCTCTGCCAGTTTTGCTGATTACTTGGGCTGTAAAGAGAGTCTGACATGTACTGGTTCTCCTTCTATTGATGCTTCCAAGAGAATATTAATCTGGGCTTTCTCACGTTTATGATTGTCATTGACTCATTGTTTTATTTTATATTTGCATTATATGACGATAATCTTATATTTCTCTCAGGCAATGCCATGCGGATTAAATGTGCCTTTGCTTATGGGGCCAGAACGCTTGGTACGATTCTCATGCTCCCAATTGAACAAATGGTTCGAGAGCTTGAGACTTTTTTCCTCAACACTCTCAACAGGAATGGTAGGGGAGTGAGGCTGGATGTGGATGCTCCTGTCCCTGTATTTGGGACTGGGAAGTTCGAACGCTTCAGCCTTAATGGAGAGCTTGACTCTTACTATAATGACTTTCTTCATGGACAGCAGCGCCAAGAACATGCACTATCTTCTGATCAACCGCCTTCTCTTCCATCACTTGCTCTTACCGCACCAGCTCTTGCACCGCCATCTCCTAGGAATCAGAACGATGGACGATGGAGCCCTTCCTCCAGGCTCCAGTTCCAGAGCCGAGCCACGCCTTCTTCCTGGAGAGGCGCAGATGCCTTTGTCCCAAGGCCCCATCTCCAGCACCCACAATCTCCAAGAGCTGCCTCCTACATTGAGTTTGGGAGGTCAAGAGGGACTGGAACTTACATCCCGGTCACGGTAAGGGAAATAATCAATCTCAAAAGCCTTGATGTTGCCTATAGTAGTTTTATATGTTGGACCAAATAGGCTGAATGGATCAGGTTAACTGATGATGGACCCGTAAAGTGTCTGGTCCTTATGAAAGGATCTGCCTGTGAACTAGATGAACCAGTCAGCTTGCTCAGGTCTGACAGTTCACGTCAGTTTTCTCTGCAACCTGCATGTTCTTGCTTTCAATTGGTTTTATTGCTCTTAAATTTTTAAAATTCACTTGTTTGAATGAATATCCATATATCTAAAAAGCTCCATTAGACCCAAATAAAAACCCGATTGAACCCAATGGCCCAACTTTTAATCAGTTAAACGGCTAGTCCCATTTGTAAAACCATGATATTACTCTGTTTTCCTTTCTTAGCTGATTGCGCTTTTGAAATCTCCAGGCCCGCCGTCCTCCAAAAAGAACACAGATTTGGTCTAGGGCTGGAAATTCAGGATCTTCCAGGAAACTGTCAACTATGGAGGCAGAGGCAATTGAGGCTCCGAAGAAAGAGGAGGGTGAAGGGAGTGGCTGTTTTGATCTCTCACCAGAACAGTTCCCACTTCTATCAAGCCTCAAGAAGACTGATGCTGTTGTGGAAGCTCGCACCAATCAATCTGAGGTCGTGCCTCCGAAAGCTGGGGAACCAAGCATCTGCTTTGGGAGTTTTCAGTCTTCAGTCGGACAGTCTTCTTCAGTGACTGCAAAGAAAGTTGTGTCGTGCCAGAATGCTGGGGAAGTCTTGATGAGCAGTTCTTCATCAGAGAAGGGGAAAGAACCCAGATCACTGGAGAGCGCCGATGAAAGGTAAGCTGGTGGTTTCTAGCTTATGAAACATACTGGAGAATATAATGCCCATTTGGTTTCCGAACACTGCAAAGATTTTGGGTTTTCCAACTATCTTATCGAAGAATTAAGTAAATAAAGAACTGCAATTTCAAACTTGTTTTTTTCCATTATTCTCTTTGTTCTACAAGTGAATGGTCATGGGAAAAAGGATACTTCAGAAGAATTTCCTAAAACCAATTGCGGGCTTTGTTTTGGCCTGGGAAATTCTCCAGTAAGTCGGTTTTTCGTTTCTCTAGAAGCCGAGGGACTGCATGAAGTATGCATTCAAAAGCTTCCATGTTTTCCATTTTCCAGAAAATAGTTTTCGTAGTCTGGAAATTTGTTTGCCAGTCTCTCCGACCACAAGAGAGCGAAGTATTAACTTATTTTGCTTCTTCAATGATCTGCAGCACTTCAGCAAAGCCTTTCCAGCTCGAAGATGAAGGAGAGTTCCCACCCCTAGCTCAGTGACTGCTCTCTCCGGTGGATGCTTGAAACCGAATAATCAAGACCAACACAGTAGTCTATACTGTTAATCTGAAACTTGAGTTACCATGGTTTTGTCTATGGGTTTTGAAGATCTTATGAAAGCAATGTCCAGTTGAGATCTGTTCCATTTACCTGTCCTGTGATCTTTGCGATCTTTCGTGAGCAAACTCCGCAACTCATGCTTTTGTCGTTAATGGAGGGATCCTATTGAAAGTTGAACGGTTTCAGAATCCTACTCTTTTAGTCTTTGCACGAGACTCCCAGTTTTTTCGACCGAGTTCTTCCTTCCAAGTGTCCGGTTAATCCTCGAGGCACTTGAAGTAATTTCTAGACCAAAGTTCAATGAGGATCGAACCCTGGATCTAGACGTTGACTATTGTGATGGTTTCGATAATATGTGAAATTGAAATTTCTTACCTAAAAAGAAAAAGAAACTAGAAACCAAAATTAAAAATCGAGAATTGCCGCCCATCGTCCCAAGCGCAAATTGGAAGATAGGAGATGGCAATATTGGGGTCATATATACCCGATTCTAAGCGCAAATTGGAAGACCAAACGAACATGTTTGAGGGGTGACAATATTGGGCAAATCTCAATATAATACTCGTTTCACGTTGAAATGAGAGCCCTGGGCTGAAAATTGCCCGGAATTTCACCAGTTTTCTGGTCTAGGTTCCCGATCAAGTTGCATGAAGGCCAAAACTTTGGTGAAACTAGCTCTATATGTCGGAGATAGATATCGACCAAGGCGTGAATATATACATGTGACAGTTATGAGCTTCGACCCAAGAGCTAAAGGATGATACTGCATTTTCTGCGACTTCTTCGTGCTGCAATGTGGGGGAAAAAAAAGAAAGAACAATAATGAGCAGCAAATGGAGCTACTTGCCAAAGAACCGGAACGAAACCTAGTCATATTTTAATAATTTCAAGCTAGCTCCTGGCAACCTCGATCGGCTGTTACCTGCCACAGATCCTGAATGGAAACACTGGTGCTAGATTCAAGCCCGAGGGATTCCCATCTAGCCGTGATTATTGAGGCTCTTGAGCATCTGTTCCATAAAGCGACCACCAACCGATGTCCCGACAAAGGCCCGCCCCATACCTAAAGCCCAATGCAGGAATAACCCCAGTGGTGAATCTGAAGAATGCGTCCATGTATGAGGGGAAGTCATTTAGTAGTCATAACCTGATGACAGCCCTCCGGTCCAGAAAGTTGAATCTTCCTTCCCTGAACTCCCAGAGGATCTGCAAGAAATGTAACATTCTCGTTTGCATATTCTCTTGAAAGATAAGACTGCCAAAAAAATGGAAAATCGCATTAGAAGAGAATAAATTTTAGCATTACCCTGGTTCACTGCAATGACCTCCTTATTGCTTAAAAGCTCGAAAGTCTCTGCTGTCATGTTTCTGATGTCGCAACCGATTAAAAGGGGGGCCTGCAGATAATCGAGACACAAATATCTCACTACGAGGAAAGCCATATATACGAGGACAGCTAGGAAAAGAAGTTAGAAGGTCTGAAAAATAGACCTTCATCAAAGCCCATATACTGAAATGAGCACGGTATTCCTGATAACTCATGCCTCCATTGCCCACTTCCAACATATCTGGATCTGCTGAGACAGGAAGTAATAGAAAGAAGAACAAACTCATGAATTTACAATTAAACCCCTTCGTATGAATCCGTGAGCCATTTGGCCTTGATCGAATTATTTACCATTCCATCCTCCAGGTCCTGCATAGTCTGCCCACTTGTCGTTCAGATCAGCAATCCTGGTCATGCTGAATGAATTGAAGCCAAAACGTGTTGGCATCAGTACTTAGATTGTTCATTGAATGTCGAACATTCTTAATGGTAGGTTTTACAGTTTCTTAGCCCGGATTCATATTCCGGCAACAAGCCCAATGGTATCAAGGTACTGACTCGTGGAATAGTGTTACCTCACCCAAGAGTCGTTGATGTCATCAGTTGTGCGCCAGCTATTCCCGACATCACGTGCCCATAATGCAGGATCTTCAACTCCCCTGAAAAACCAAAGAAAAGAAAGATTTTGTTTTCACTGGCATTACTTATGATATGAACTTGGGCATAAAGAGAAGAGTATGGGTTACCATTCACAAATAGAGTAGAAGATCGTGCGTCCAGACGCATTTAGAGCTTCCCGCATAGGTGGATATCTGATGCATCAATTGACCAAATTTTGTTTGGTTTATCAACACGTTAACATCAGTTTCAACTTCCTAAATTAAGGATTTAAGAGAGAGAAAAAAAGACGGAGAAGAGAAACCTTTCCAGTGGACTGATGCCAAGATTGTAACAGTTGTCGTACTTCAAGTAGTCTGCCCCCTGTACGTGTAGTCGGACTTGGTGATGAAAGGACTTCTTATGAACAACGTGATCATTTGCAAATAGGAAAGCAGCCGGATGTTTTACAAGGAAGAGAAAATCTGACCCAAGAAGCAAAGAGCTCTGCATCATCATTTTCATGGTAGAGGGAACCTGGTCGAACTTCACATGTAAAGACCCTTCAAGAAGAACTCGAGCAAGTTAGCACAATCTTCATTCATTAACATCTGAAGCGATAACTTCGAGTTTGGAAATCCCATCCTACCCAGCATCTGAATAAATCCCGAGCTTGAGGTATTTCCCATGCACGTAATCAGCTAAGGCTTTTATGCCCGAAGGAAAAGTCTCTGGATCAGGAACCAATCGACCCTGCAGAACCAAGTTAAATGAGTACACTCTCCTGACAAAGAAAGGCAGTGTCAGTGACAACTAAAACCAGACCTTCGAGTCTCGTGCTGCAGATGACCAGCAATCATCTGCAAAGAGCATATATTATGATGACCACCATAGGAATGGAAGATACAGAATCCTAATTTGCAAGAGCAGGAGAATACCAATATTGACATACACGTAGCCCAAGTCAGCAAGGCCGGTCGAAATAAGCGCATTAGCTGACGACAAGAAAACTTAGAATATTATTACGGAATCAAAATCATTGGAAGTTTGGTATTACTCTAAAGTGATGGCCGCTACTTTGATTAGTACTAAATTGAACAGATGACTGTCCTTGAGCTCCAAAAAAGCAACTCAATACGTTGATTTGCATAAAATGGAAAGCATATAACTAAAAGGAAAGCACATAACCAGTCCAGTATGTGAATCTGTCACCATCTACTATCAGAATTCAAATTCACTCAGTCAGTGATCTCCCTATTCGAACAATGCACAAAGTTTATAGAATCAGTTCTATCACTGGGCAGGACAAAATAGTCGCAGAGCAGAGTACAAAAGAGAGCCAAATCCTGGGGAAGAGAATGATATTGATACCAGTTTCCTTGATCACTGTTTCATTGATGTTGCAGCCAAAGAAGTTCCAACTATTCCATCTGCCAAGTACAACAAAATCACTGAAAAGCCGAATTTGCTTCCAAAGAAGCCACAAGCAACAACTAGGGTGATCCCACATAGACATAGCATACTATAAAATTTCATTGGATTTGGCTCATCTCCAACCCAAAAGTTCAAACCAATAGGTTGTAGTATTCAATCACTTATAAACCCATTGATTTATATTTAATTTTTCTATGTGGAACAATATGTCTCAACACGCATCCTCACGTGGCAATGTGTGGCCTTCACCTAGACGTGCCACGTAGACTTGAACACCTGCCCTCAAGAACTGATTATGAGTCGGGACTGAACTTCCGTGTTTGGGACTTAATCACAAGGTGAACTTCTTCTTGCACCTTGGATGAGAGGAGGGGAGATACTTGATAATGAGGCCACACTTAGACCAGACTAAGATGAGGCGCAATTTGACTACCTCGAAACTAGACTTTTTTTTCGCTAAATAAAATAATTCATTAATTAGAAAAAGGTACAGAGGTCGATGGATCTAGGTAAGGGTACCTTTCAAAAGTACAAAGAGAATGAAAATTTGACTTTGAGCCAAATTGGCTCAAGTCATGGGCAAGGGTATTGTCTTTCCTAGGGATTCACGAGCAAAACCAATCCGAGAAGAGATTAAGGCTAGAGATAATATCCGCTACTAAGTTCCTAATTTCTCATTAGACTTGGTGTGGTGTGAGTTCACACTAGCTCGCATAAGCATAACCCGCTCTGATACCATGTAAAATTCTCACTTGAGCTTACACGAACTTGAGTTTATCAACAACCCAAAAGCTTAAGTTAATAAGTTTTTAGACTCAACTCTCATATAAGACTGTGGTTCATTTTTTAATTTTTTCGTCTGAAATAATATTTCTCAGCACATACATGACAGCAACTGAAGTTATCACAATCATTGACCGGCATGCAACAACCAGGACTGAAAAATCCAACATTTCACAAACATGTCACAAGAAAAGGAGAGAGCTGACCCCATCTGGGGAGTCTGAGCCAACCCGTTCTTGAGCTGAAGAATCCCATACTCGGAAGCATCAAAAATCCGATGGAATGATCTGCTGAAACCGCCACCGTCATGACTCCGCATAAGAGGCACTTCTTCCGTTGCCGTCCCCGAAACCACCACAGAAGCCGCGGCTATGGACACAAAAACCAGCAGAAGCTCCCAGGAAACGGTAATGCTGCCTGACGCCATTGATGTTTCCTTTCCTGTGCTCTGGTTCTTACTTCCTACTTTCTGAGGCTAACTCCTTGGAGAAGAAGGAGATCCCAAGCTCGTAAATTTACACCCTTACCAGCACAAACAGACAACATTTCCATCTGGGTTCTTGACAAATCAGCATTCAGCAATGTCGGGTCATTACACCAGTCATAGGATCATGCAAAGTTGATTTTATGAATCTTATTTTCCACGAGGAGGCCATGCAGAGGAAACAAGTCTTCTCTATGCAATATATAATATTAAGTGTCATGTGGGCTTCAATATTTGCTTCCAATGGGCCTCTAATGGGTCGATCATAGTTGTCTTGTCTACCACATTGAACCCATCATAATTTTGCATGCAAAACAATGAACCTGTAAACTGAACGCATTTGCACTTTCGATGCAGGTTAATTCTCGATATAATTTTTTACAAGCAAAAAAGACAAAAATTATCGATACAATGTCTTTTGAGTTCACTGAAATTTAACGCGCAAGATCCCCTGCTAACCCAAGTGAGCGTTACAAATGTCCATACCACATTAACTCGGTAGGGAACTTCTAATATGTTATTCCGATGCGTTATTTCTTTACGTCCATCGGTTTATAAGGGATGTGAAAATTGAAAAAAATGTGTTAATTCCCAGTATAAGGTTCTTTAATGTGATATGTAATAAATAAATATGTTCAGCTAAAGTCTTCGAGGGAGTTGACACTATGAGGATGACCATACACGTCGGAAACAATGTCGGCCCCATTTCATGTTTATTATTACTCTTCCCACTTTGTCTTTCGGGTTCTTATCCATTGGCTCATTAAGAATGTAAAAAATAAAATCCCTTATCCTTCAATTTTCACTCCCGTTCTCCTATTTCATGTATGTTTGAAAATCAAGAAAAGTTCTGATATATGATATTAATTCTCTCTTATGAGCTCAACAATACTGATAAGGGTAGCTCCTAGCCCACTAAACAAACCAAACAAGGCCCACCATGAACCTCTCTCCGACCTCGAACCAGCACACTAACCACGGCCGGCGCACCTGGTGAGCCCGGCGAACCTAGCGAGCCCTGGTGAACCATGTGGAACCGACGAGCTCTCGGCGGCCAGCTAGTTGTCCCCAGAAGCCCACTCGAAGAGCCGTGGAGGCCCAACTAACCTGAGAGGCCCGACTAGCCCTTGAGGGATCCAAACGGCCCATCCTTCAGAACCATCCAAGCCCAGCTAACCTGCCAGGGCCGGCGAACCAACCAGGCCCGACGACTCCTTCGAAAGGGTCGGTCGACCTGACTTGCATCATGCATCCAAGCCCAATGGGCCTTGGGACTCCGAAGATACTCGTGGACTGTTGTCAACCCGTCATGAACAGCCTCCCATTATAAATACCGGTTCATCACACATAAAAGTTATTGTGATTTCACTCCTCTACCAGGAAACACTCTTGACTGGAGCGTCGAAGGAGGTTCTTGGGGAAACCTTCCCGAGTCCCCAGCTAACCTCTGTTTTCTTGGTTCAGGATATTTATAGCAGCGATTACAAAAACGAGTATTCAGCAAAGAGTTTAAGCGAGTAAGATAGAGCTTGCAGAAAATTGTACAACTTACAACGAGTGAGATTCGTCTTGGTGAGAGAATGTTCCTTCTTGGATATTTTTCTCCACATCAAATACCATTCTACTGAGTCAGATTGACCAATCGATCAATACATTTTTTTTTGATGAATCGATCAATGCATTAATTAAGTAGACAAGTTGAAGTTAATTTGGATCATGAAAAAGTTTTTTTTTTTTGAGGTTACAAATCTAAACAACATCATCTAAAGGGTGAATTGATAATCTACATATATCGACATGCCAGACTTATCGATGATAGCAAATTTTGAAAGGATTTTTTTTTTCAAATTATAACTTTTAGTAAAACAAGAATTTTGGGATGCAATGATGACGTGATGAAGTCCTCATCATATCTTTGGTTCCCGAAGCCTCTCTCCACGCCAAGCAGCGGGGACCCTACACCCTTTCACCCTTTTGATCGAGTTCAAACCCACAGTATAAATCCCACTAAACATGTTCTTGTTTTTTTCATCATTATAGGATTTCTCGAACTTATCCTAAAAATTGTCGGCGTTAAATTAATTGCCGTACTTTATTTAAGTTCTTGTTGTATAATATCATCTTAATGTCCAGTAAATTACTTTTGTATATCTTAATCCAAGTTAATTAAGACTTATCAAAAGTGATTATCAAGTTTATTAGAAAGACCACTGTGCAGAATCCCAATCACACAAATGGAATGAGTTAACTGTCTATTTGGTATCCATGAAAGTACAAGAATTCAATTCAATTGGCAAGAATTGCATTGAATTTTGCTATTTAAATTGGGATCAAAATGATACTAGAATCACTTAAAAAGTAGAAGCATTGAACTTGAAATCGAGCCAAAACCAATAAGATTTGGCCTGAATTCAATTCAATTGGCAGTAAACTTTTGAAAATAATTTATTTCAATTCTAATGTGTTTCAAAAAGATATTTCAATTCATTTCAGTCAAATCTATTGCTATTCCAAACAACATAATTAAGTAACAATTGATTGAATTAAAATTTTTTTTTGGCGAGAATTAATTTCAAATGGATTGTAAAAAAAGTAAATTAACCAACGAAGTTGTTGGGGTTGATAGAGAATTATCATTCCATTAGTTACGAAACATAAGTATACGTACCTATATCCATATCTTAAGTTTGCCACGAGATCTACGAACATGTTATCATTGTCACACTCGCATTGTATTATGCAATGAATGACAAGATCGAATTTGAATTCATTGATGGGAATTTGCCTCAAAACCAATGCATGCATGCATACAACAAATATTATATAAATAAACTAAGGTGCAAAAGCAATGGGTACACATTTGTCATTTTTACCGATTGGTCAAAGACTTGAGGGACAAGAAGCACCAAGAAAATCATTGCTTTCCCACAAACATAAAAATTAATTAAGAACACACACTCTCTTCAACCCTCATGATAAAAGTAAACACAAAGCATGCATGGGTCCATCGTTATAATGCCCACTTTATATCAATTCCCATGACGTGCCTTAACTTTCATATGTTCGAAAAAATAACCACATTATTTTATATATATATATATATATATGCACACACACACATCTCTATATACATGTTGAAGAGGGAGGTCTAGAACAGCCTTTCCTGCTCAAGAGATCATCTCTGCCTGCATAGAGGAGCTAGCTACTTTTGGGTTCATGGGAATGGCGATCTGGAGGAGAAGCGATGAGGTTGTCATTAGCAAGACACGTCTTGTACTGGTTCTGCTCGTCTTTGCTCTGTGCTTGGTGTTTTGTTCCGTGAAAGAAGTCGAAGCAGCAAGAACGACGTTGGTGAGGCGTATTTCCGTTGAAGATTATAGTCATCCTGGTGGAGGAGCTGGAGCTGGGGACGATGATGACGGGTATGGGATACCGGACTACGACTTTTACAGAAAGCATGGCGAGGTCCCGAGTCCCGGTATGGGTCACTGAAGTGTAACCTGCTCTCTTTAAAAGCATACATTATCTTCTTGGATATACATCTAGCTAGCGTTATGTGATTTTCCTTTTTTTCCGTTGGAGAGGTTATGCTTTTGTTGGTATATATTTTTGTGTGCTTCCCATATATATAATATTATGTATATATATATATATATATATATATATTTGTTCATGTTGTTAGTTAGTAATTAGAATTTTTCTTTGATTGTACTAGGCCTTGAGCCTTTCTTGTAACAAAAAAAACATATTTTGTTGATAAATAAGGTGTGAAAAAAGAATTTAACTTAAATATATATTTTAGTCTTTTTCTCTTTGTGAGGAAATGATGAAATATGCGTATATTTGTTAGAAATATAATAAGAAAGCATAACATTAAGTTTTCTTTTTTTCTTTCCTTTTTTTGGTTGCTGAAAAATAATAATTACTTGTTAGGTAAGTAACGATACATCATAAAATTAATAATGTCATCCCATTTTCATTAGGGTCTGAGGCTGCAGGACGGTCCCTAGACTATGTCGCCTTCCTTTGGCCGTGGACTAATATTCGTTTGACTCGATATTCTGATAAATAGTCACCCAATTTCAAAACTGAATACGGTTCGACTCACAGTTCACTCTTTTCTGCGTATTGACAGTACTAAGATATCGAATTAATGTATCCGAAAAAGAAAAGATCTAGTGAGAGCAGGAGCTCTACTGATGGAATAACACATCCATTTCTTCACTTCCGATGACCAATCAAGTTCCAATATATCGTGATTAAACTATCGTCTAATCTTTTTGTACAGTATGCATATGGTTGCGAATCGATTGAGGTTAATTATGAGATGATGGCATTCCTCTGAGTCCTTTATAGATGATTGTTGCATTATAAATCACCTCAACCTTCATAGTGGACGTACCATCTTAAAATTAGCTGGACATTGATAGCTCTGAGAAACAACCTCAAGCTTCCATTAAATTGACTTTATGGGGCATTAATTAGAATGTAAAATCACATTCTAGAGTTCTAAAAGTAGAGATATGCATAAAAAAAATATATAAAATGATTTGCCACCGTATTGTATAGAATCACTCGTCGAAATATATATGGCTCAGAGAAAGAGGGTTGTCATCGTGCTTTTTCTAGCTCGGTCTACTTTATCTATGACGAACTCACTCCCGGTTTTTCTTTCTACGTGCGATCAACATGCAACAACACAACAACAAGAGCATATTTGTGGTTTCTAATATATATATTGATAGTGATGCCGAGGCGATATTGCCATTAAATATGTGTGTTCATTTTATGTGCTTTTGGTTAGCCATTATATAAGTAAGAACTTGTAAGATTGTAATTATACAGTCGGAAGGCAAAGTATTAATTGTGGATATAATTAAGGTTCGGTGGATTTCTTACTCAACCCACAGTTGGTAAAGCTACCAATAGCTAATGGAATTCAAGTGCGTTAACATCACTATTAATGGAAAACCATTTTATTTCATTAATTAAGCACCTAGCTAAATGCTTAATAACATAGAAGACTCCCTCCACCCCTCTCTCTCTTCTACGTCCAGGCACGTTTCATATGCTATCTCAATATAAATTTACCTTTTCTTTTTAAATTTAATTTTTGGAGTGGGTGATCAATCTAATAGGTCCCTATTTTTTTAATGTATGCCATAATATTCGGAAGCTCAACAGAATCCCGACTAATCTAGTTCGAACAAAATCGGTTCATTTAGAGGTAAATTTCTCTCAATCAATCCATTCACAAGACTTAAATTCGAGATCTTATTTAAGAAAAACAAATATCAAACTATTTAAATAAACTATTGTTGGTTAATTCAAGCTGAATTAGTCACCATCTTATGGATCATCTACTTAATGCTAGATTTTTTTTTTTTTAATTTTTTCTATCTTTCTGCTTGATGTTAATCCGAGAGTCGAAAGTGAATGGAGGGTACACTCCCGGTCCACTCCCGGTCTAATCCTCCTATGAAAATTATTTGGAAGTATAACATGGGACATTACACGTGAATAAAGATATCTAATTTCCTTTTTCCTCATATAAATATTCATTTTTTATCTCTGCAGTCTGCACTCATAAAATTACAAATCGAGATATTCCTTCCAAATTCCAATCTTTCTTCCTCGAATCACGTCCATAGCTTGCCCATGTTCTTCAAAATTCTCCAACAAATAATAATAATAATAACAATTTAGCGATTCTCTCCTCCTTTTTCTCTCTCTACTGAGCAACATTCGCCATTGTCGGTGTTTGCAGACCTCAAGCAACAGTACTGTTTTGCTTTGATTATTTAATTTAATTAATCCAAAATTGATAATTTGATATCCAAATTCCCAAGAAAAGGGAAAATCACCGGCTTAGATTAATCGCGTCTGTCCTCAGGAATCCTCATCACTCTCCCATTCCTAACCCCCATGTCGAATCCATCACATGTCCCTAACTTTCCATGCATGAACGAGTCACAAAGCTCTGGTTTTTCCAAGGACAATAATATAAAATCCGATCCCATGAAGCTTCCCATTTTAATCCTTCATATATCTCTTTGCTTCCTCCGACGCGACTCGTTGTCGCGCGGCCTATATTGCAGGAAACCTTATTGAGATCTAGTCTGGGCATATAAAGCTCAGATTTTTGGTATAGCTTTCTAGTAAAGCTTCGATCTTGATTGTTTCCTTAAAACGCAGTTCTTGATGATTGATCATTCGACGTCGAATCTGAAGCTCAATTAGCAGTTCGTTCATGGTGGTGGTGAGTGTGAAGGTCAGGTTTTTTTATTCTCTCAGAACTGCGAGATGGCAAAAAGCAGCAGGACAAAGGCTGCTCTGCTCAACTAGGTGAAAACGACAAACAGCGGGTGGCTCAGTGGGAAGATAATAGTTAATGGGGGGAAAAGGGCTAAAATGGAGGCCAAAAATTTAAAAACGAAGGGCATGGAGCTCCTTCCACTTGATTCCTCTGTTCACCACCCACCTCCTGTTTTGGGCCACAAGAAGTGAAAAAGTTCTCATCTTGATGCTATCAATCTCCAACAGTCACCTCTTTTCCTGTTCTTGAGTTTTGAATCTCGATTGATTTGTCTGGTAAGTCTACTTCTCCTAACTCGTGGAGTTATGTTACACTTTGGCATTGTGGGCAACACTTCACCTTCTGGCAGTGTTTCTTTTCCTAGCAAAATCAGTCATCCATAATCATTAGCTTTAAAAAGCTTTGCCAACTAAGAGAAGCTAAAGAATGGGTGAAAGGGTCTCACCGGGTTAGGTGTGATTTTGACGATTTTGGAAGAAGGTAAACTTAAATGTGCACATCCCTGTTCGTATAAAGTCCTGTTCTTTGTTTTCATTTTCTGGTAAAAATGGAAAACAAAGAAAAATGGGTGCCCATAAATGAATTCCATTGGCATCAAAACCATGACCCAACAATAACAACGGCTCCACTCAGACTAGATGTAGGTGGGGGTACCCGAAAGCTTTTCTTGATTTTGGGCTTTGTTAGTCCTGAATAAACAAAAAAACGTGACGACAACAATCTTGGGTATATGACTGTTAATGGCGTGAAAAGAGCAAAGGTTGTTCAAAAAGAAAAGAGCAAAGGTTGTTCTTTTATTTTACAAAATGTAACTGCCGTTTGAGTCACGTGATTATGCTGCTCCAACTGCCATTGTTCGATAATAATCTTTTACTTGCCAATGACTGTTTATCTCCCCTCTTCTTCAAACGCATGGGCTTCACCTTCTACTGTAGCTTTGCGCTTGCAGTGCAATAATGGAAGTACTAGGGAGTAGTTAATTTTAGGGCCCTTTGACATTTATTGGGCTTTCATTTCATCAGCATATTTATTAAATGTCTTTTCATGCTCAGTATCTCCAGCTCTCGAGGGGAATTTGATTTCTGATTTACTCCTTTTGTTCTCGTTTTCAAGAATCAGAGGAATTGGTGAGCATGTGATGGGACTTTGGAGGTCATGTGGGAGTGTTTAAAGTGGGTTAATGAGGCCTACGCTTCTGTTCATGCCCTCCAGTTGCAGGACTAGAAATATCCGTCAATGTCCAGCGAAGTTCTCAGCAGGTCTCCCTGTTCCACATCCAGAAACTTCTGGTGAAATTTGATTCGTCTCCGGAATATGGATCTTGATTATGGGAAGTGCTGGAACACGAAGGTGAGTGAGTTCGGTTCGATTGTTTGCCGGAGTAATTCGGTTTTTCTTTCCTAATGTTTCGATCTCAATGGCATTTTCAGAAGGAGTCTTGGAGGTCAGTGTTGGTGTTGGCATATCAGAGCCTTGGCGTGGTATATGGGGACCTGAGCATTTCCCCTCTCTACGTCTACAAGAGCACATTCGCCGAAGACATTCAGCATTCTGAGACCAATGAAGAGATATTTGGCGTTCTGTCCTTTGTCTTCTGGACTCTCACTTTGGTTCCGCTGTTCAAGTACGTCTTCATTGTGCTCCGCGCCGATGACAATGGAGAAGGTAAGCCATTTGACAATTACTGTGATAGGATTTGTTCGGTTTGTGGAAGTTTCCCAGATGTTTGCTTTGTCATATTGGAAGATAAAAGAAATAATGCATCCTGCTGCACTTTGTGGGCTTGAATTTGCAGGGGGTACTTTCGCCCTTTATTCGTTGATTTGTCGACATGCCAAGGTAAGCCTTCTGCCCAACAGGCAGGTGTCTGATGAGGCTCTCTCGACATATAAACTAGAGCATCCTCCCGAAAATAAACATAGCTCGAAGGTGAAAATGTTGCTCGAGAAGTACAAGTGCTTGCATACGGCTTTGCTGATAGTGGTTCTCCTTGGGACTTGTATGGTTATTGGGGATGGGCTGCTCACTCCAGCTATTTCAGGTATTATCTCAGCTTTACCTTCCATTGAAGCCAAAAGCTAATTTATGGCAAGCTCTAAATAATTTCGTCCTTGGCTCTGGTGTAGTTTTTTCTGCAGTTTCAGGGCTCGAGTTATCCATGTCTAATTACCACCACGAGTGTAAGCTTTTCTTATCTTTCAATGAGGTTCATTATATAATTGCACATTTGGATGTCATAGGTAATTCGTGGAAAAGGAAGCAAGAACTTCATTTAGTTGTGGAAAAGTTTTTCCAATTCTGTGTTATCATACACGAAAGTGTATTTAATACCGACAAAGGTTCACATGCTTTAAACAAAATATGCAATTTACAAGATTTTCATGTTGCTTCTTCCTGTTTCTGAAACTGAACATGGAAAAAAAGCTCGTAGCACTTATTGCCCATAGAGAAAGAATGTGCATGAAGAGGTTTCCTTACCTGTTCGAACTAATTCTTTTACAATCTCTGGCAGATGCTGTGATTCCAATTACATGCTTTATACTAGTGTGCCTCTTCGCTCTTCAACACTACGGAACACATCGGGTTGGATTCTTCTTTGCCCCCATAGTTTTGACTTGGTTACTCTGCATCAGTACCCTTGGCTTATACAACATATTCAAGTGGAACCCTCAAGTCTATAAGGCTCTTTCCCCATACTACATGTTCAAGTTCCTGAGGAAGACGAGAATAAGCGGGTGGATGTCTCTAGGCGGCATTTTGTTGTGCATAACAGGTACTCCAAAATCTTTGAAAGATCGATTTCTCCCTTTTATTTTTATTTTTTAAAAAAAAAATTCTAACTAATCTGATTAATAAAAACCGACACTTTTACATAGGCTCGGAAGCGATGTTTGCTGATCTTGGCCACTTCTCATACATTGCTATTCAGGTAAATTCACCCTCTGTTCTCTTTTTGTGGATTTTATACTGGCACGTTTCCTCTGAATGGTCCTTTGAACGCATTTACTCTTGCACTTAATTGCCACTTCCAAATCACAGATTGCTTTCACCTTTCTCGTTTATCCTGCCCTCATATTGGCTTACATGGGTCAAGCCGCTTACCTCTCAAAGCATCACCACACGATTTACCAGATCAGCTTCTACGTCTCAGTTCCAGGTATGTCTTCTTATTGAAGTTGGATGTAGCCTGGGAAATTGTGTATGGCACTAATTCCATTATGATATTCTTACTGGGTTGAGACCGATAAAATTTCTCATGCAGAAACTGTGAGGTGGCCCGTGCTTATAGTGGCAATCCTTGCTTCTGTTGTTGGAAGCCAAGCGATCATCAGCGGGACTTTCTCTATTATAAACCAGAGCCAATCTCTTGGGTGCTTCCCGAGAGTAAAGGTCATTCACACCTCAGACAAGATTCACGGGCAGATTTACATTCCGGAGATCAACTGGATACTAATGATTCTGTGCATTGCTGTCACGATCGGTTTTAGGGACACCAAACACATGGGAAATGCCTCAGGTACCACTATAGTTTCTCATTTCTAGCTCATGAGAATTTGCAGTCATCCTCCCGCCAATTAGGATGCAAGTTCATATTCATAGATATCTATTTGTTCGCGTCTTACCACATCATCGGGAAGACCCGCTATTCAATCACTGGATAAAAAGCTTTCTCATCAAGTGCTTGATTTTAATGTGCAACAGGACTGGCAGTGATGACTGTGATGCTAGTGACCACATGCCTCACCTCCTTAGTGATCATTCTTTGTTGGCACAAACCGCCTGTTGTAGCCCTGTGCTTCCTCCTCTTCTTTGGCTCTGTCGAGCTACTCTACTTCTCGGCATCCCTCACGAAGTTCACTGAAGGTGCTTGGCTCCCAATCCTCTTGGCCTTGTTCCTGATGACCATAATGTTCGTTTGGCACTATGCCACAATCAAGAAGTATGAGTTTGACCTCCATAACAAGGTCTCTCTAGAATGGCTCCTAGCCTTGGGCCCGAGTCTGGGGATTGCACGAGTCCCTGGAATAGGAGTAGTCTTCACAGATCTGACATCAGGGATCCCTGCTAACTTCTCTCGGTTTGTGACCAATCTCCCTGCATTCCACCGCATCCTTGTTTTTGTGTGTGTGAAGTCCGTTCCCGTCCCCTATGTTCCCCCAGCTGAGCGGTACCTTGTCGGCCGCGTTGGCCCTGCAACCCACCGGTCCTACCGATGCATTGTTAGGTATGGGTACCGTGATGTTCATCAGGACGTGAATTCTTTTGAGTCCGAGCTCGTGGCTAAGCTAGCAGACTACATCCGTTACGAATGGAGTCATGGTCAGGCAGCCAATTCTAGGGCCGAAGATGAAGGACCTCGCTCAAACAGGTCCTCGAGTGAATTTAGGCTGGCAGTGATCGGGATGGTGGACCTGAAAGGTCCACCAATGTATGAGATAGACGAGAACCCAGAGCCAGTGAGCGTGTCCATTGGCTTCTCGAGCGTGGGAAGCATGACAGATGCCATTGAAATGGAACCTATGAGGACTGCACAAAAAAGAGTCAGGTTCTCCATCGAAGACAGCTCCGAGACCGACACACCCAGGGAGATGGAGTTGGGCTTGCAAGAAGAGCTGGAGGACTTATCAAATGCTCAGCAGGCGGGAACTGCATTCATTCTCGGGCACTCCCATGTCCAGGCAAAGCAGGGGTCGAGCCTTCTAAAGAGACTGGCCATCAACATAGGATACAACTTCCTGAGGAGGAACTGCCGGGGCCCAGATGTGGCTTTCAGGGTGCCCCCTGCGTCTCTTCTCGAGGTCGGGATGGTTTATGTTGTCTAGGCTAGAGGAGAAAGTAGACAATCAAATAGTTACTTATGTCTACTATAGATAGGTGCAAAAGCAAGGTATCCAGTATATATAAACTTCAAGCGTGCAGATCAAGATTCGCATTAAGGGTCGGGCATAGCTGATCAATCCATATTGCGTGTAGCGATTACGGTACTGTAATTCATGATCAAACTGGAAAACACGAATTCTTCTGAATTACTGAAGACGTGCTGAAAGTTTTTGATCGACAGTGTCTCATGACAACATCTGCAGACCATAAACATATGCAGAATTGGTGCAGAGGATTTAACTTAAATGAAAATGTACGTATAGTTATATTATAAACGATTACGATCGAAGAGATACTCATGGGGATGTAACTGCATACTTTAAAAAGTTTGGAAGGGTATTTAGAAAAAGTAAATGTGAAGAAACATTATTGCAAGCCACCGCCAACGACCGACATTTCTGGCCTTTGTTCTTCATTCTCACCTATACATTTTTCCTCTCTCTAATCTTCTTAATTTTCACCCTCCAAGCATTTCCCCCACATTACGTCCACTTCTTTTCTCCACGGAGTTTCCCTATGTTTCGTAATCTCCTACCCTGTCCTATTCTTTTTCTACATGCCACCAATAAACGCCGTCCATCCGACCGTTGAGCATTCCAACAAAAGCTTCGTCGTTGTTAGTAAAAGCTTTTATGTTGGTCTTCCTGTGTTTCTACCTTCAAAAATTCTTTTCGGCGAAGAAGAATGAAGAGAAAACCTAAATTAAAGTTCATGGACCGGGTAACGGTTTGTCTCTTACTTTTTTTTTTTTTTTATCATGGTATTCAGGACCTTTATGGTTATGGGTCCCGATTAATTCAATTTAATGTTATTTATCTCTTACTTTTTTTTTTTTATAAACATGTTGTTTCTTTCCTTTAATTCTTGCTATATCATACCCTGCGCTACACGCCGTGCTCCATGCAATCTTTTTTTTTTTCCTTTTGAAATATCTAATCAAAGCATAATTAATAATTATTCTTCAGAATATGTGTGGGTTCATATTCTTTATTTGATATTAGAAAGGTGTTTTAATTTTTTAGGTATGAACCCTAATATTCGAAAATTTAATTGGATCCCGACTAATCTAGTCGAGTTGGGTTTATCCACTAAGAAGTAAAACTCTTCAGCATGAATTTTCTTCATTCATAAGAACTCGAACCCAAAATCTTGATTAAACGGAACAAATGTTGAACCGTTTAAATCAACTCACGTTGATGAAAGGTGTTTTAATTAATAAACAATAATATTACTCGAGCTACGTGCACAATAAAATATAATTTTAATTTAAAATTTTATATACTTGTACTGACTGTATTGTTGTATAAATTATCTTATTTTATGTATCAATATTATGTTCAGTATTGGATCATGGATGAATTCATATATATATATTTATATGTGTGTGTGGTAACCGCTTCCTCTATTCTACTTGCCGATTGGGAAAATAGGGAAGAGAGGAAAAGGAGAAATGGAATGACTAACGGTCGGGATGGAACCCTTCGCCCTTTTTTTGCTGGTCAGAAACGGACATCTTTCAATCCCTGCATATATTTGACTCAAACAAATGGGTAAGTGTGTGAACCGTCTTTTATTTTGTTTGTTAAAAATAACTTAGAAAATGATAATTACCCAAAAAAACTTAGAAGATGATGAAGAAAATTTATAACAAAATGAAATTTTCTGTTTGTAGCTTTGTCCGTTGTTGATTAGGGAAGTGCATTGCACTTGGTTATAAGCACTAATCATATTAAGTTTTGCGTCTTATGACGAAGTCCGGCGTCATATATAGTCACAGTCCCTCCGAACTTTTCTATTCTTTGTTTTAACCTTAACGGGATCTAACAAATTCGTGACACAAACTAGATAACTGACAAAAAGAACGGTATTAATAGACGTGACATTTTTTAATAGGAGTGTTCGCAGTGGTGCCTCTTGGGTAAGATGGCTATACAAAGACACATATATAGAGTCGTAGTTTCAGCAAGAATAAAACAAACACCAGGGCACCACCTTCAGCCATGAGAGCTCCTAGGCCTAATAAAATGATGAGAAATAAAATAGAGTATAAGAGTGCGTAAATGTCACTGATAAAGAGTGAACTGAGAACCGCTTGATTTTACGCTAGCAACTTATGCTATTGCACTAAGACTCTTTCCTAAATAAAATGAAAAGAAATAAAATAAAATATAATGATACATAAATTTCACTGGTGAAAATTGAACCGATGACCTCTTAATTTCGCGTCACCATCTTATACAATTCCATTAAGACTCATTCCTAAATAAAATAGAATATAATGGTACATAAATTCCATTGTGAAGATTGAACCGATGACCTCTTGATTACGCGTCGGCACCTGATGCCATTGCATTAAGACACTTTCCTTGATGCTTAATTGCTTATACATATTTACCCACACATATATATGGTTAGTATAACACGTACATATATATATATATACCAAACTATATTCTATTCTAAAGTTTGAAATTAATTCAAAGTATAATATAATTTACAAATGGGTAAATTACATGTAAAAATACTTATCTAAAAAAATTGCATCTAAAGTCACATACTTTCCAACTTGTTCTACATTTAGCACATATTTTTCAAAATATTATGTAAAATAACAACTTTTTATATTGATCCATAACTAGCACGCTCTCAATTTTTTGTTAACTATTTTTGTCAAATGCTGATGTGGCATTGCCACGTAACTAAATTTTTTGTGAAAATAAAAAAATATATATATAAAAAATAAAGTGCAAGACATTAAAAAAAAAAACACCCACCCCCAGTACAAGGGTGGGTGCTTGCCGGGGTAGTGGCACCGCCAACAGCCAACACTTCCTTGAATGAGGTCGCCAACCAATCCACAACTTGCTGGCAAACTCATTGTTAGGAGTGGTTGCTGCCAACGAGATCGCCACCCTTGTTATTTTGGCTGAGAATTAAATAAGGTCGTCGGCAAATTCAAAAATCGCTAACAACCTCATTTATGGGGATTGATGGCCATCGACGAGGCCAATACCCTCTTAATTTTGGTCTAGAATTAGGATTTTTTATTATGGGGTGGTGCCAGGCAAGTTATCGACTGGCCACCGACCTCATCTAAGGGGATAGTGGCCACTAGCGACAATGTTACTAGAACAAGACCGGACATTGGCCAGGGTATGTGTACATGGGTCTATGGGTCCAACCAACCGTTCGATAGGTCGGACCGCGTGCTTAATTAAATATTAAATAATCCACACATCATTACAAAATTGATGATAAATTAAATATACCTAGACATTAAGTCAAATAATTGAAAATATTGAATAAAAAAATTCTACTCAAGTATTTTCTCCCTTTGTTATGTTGTAGTAACAAAAAAAAAAGGCCCAAAAAGAATAAAACATGGTTTTTCCTAAATGGTTTAAGGTGTATGCATGCATTTATTAGAGAGTTAGAGGTCCTTGGTTTGAGTCTCCTTTCACCCAATTAATTTTTCTTAATAGAAGAAAACCATAGTTCGGTCCGGTTCATATGGGTTTAAAGAATTACCGGCTTAATTGTACAACTTCTATCCTTGAGCAGAATCGGCTCGAGCAAGGTCCAGCTGTCCAGATTCCTAAACAAACCATTTCAACGGCCAGTTCGATAAGGTTTCTGATAATAGTGGCTAGAGAGGGTAGTAGCCCTGGCAAGCGCCTACCTTTGGTCCTTGTGGGGGTGATTGTTAGGGTTTCTGTAACACCCCAAAATCCCACATTAATGGGAGAAGAGTTAGTGAAGTGGTTAATAAAGACCCGCCTATGAGATTACTAACTTGGGCTTAAGCATTTTGGGCTGGTGGTTGGGCTTGACAAGTTGCTAGATCAGTCCCTTAGATTGGGTCGGGTGGTTACAAATGGTATCAAAGCAGTACACAAGCCGAGAGTGTGGGAACTAAGTTCTATGCGGACAAAGTGTTACACCCGACGAACTAGGTGGAAGCCACCTCTTGAACCGCAGAAGCCACCTCTAGAATTCTACCTGCCTGATGAAGTGTCCTGGATGAGGACATCAAGCCTTCTATTGGGGGATACTGTAACACCCCAAATCCCATATTGGTAGGAGAAGAGTTAGTGAAGTGGTTAATTAAGACCTGCGTATAGGATTACTAATAACTTGCGCTTGAGCATTTTGGGTTTGTGATTGGGCTAGACAAGTTGCTAGGCCAGTCCCGTAGATTGGGTCGGGTCGTTACAGTTTCTTTTTTAAAAATTATTAAATAGTAAATATTAATCATTTTTTTATTTTTTCAAACTTTTAAAAAATTAATCATGTGGAATTGCTGCGATAGCATTTTGATGGAAAAAAATAGATAGAGATTGACAGTGTGCTAGATATAGAGCAAATATGAAATGTTGTGATTTCATTGAAAATTTTGAAAGTGCACGGTAAATCTAAAATAATTTAGAAAGCACGCGACTTTGCATGTAATTTAACAGTGCAAATGCGTATATTTTTGTTTCTGCAAATTAATCAATTGTTTACTCTATATCTAAAAAGAAAAAACTGTAGAAGGTATTATTCTATTTTATTATAAGATATAATTTTCAATCATCATCATCATCTGATATTCGAAAATCTAATGCGCTCAACTAATCCAAATTCGTGTTTGGTCGGTCGATTAAGAAGTAAAACTTTTTCAATTGTGTCTTTTCCCATTTAAATTCGAATTCAAGACTTAATTTAAGGAAAACTGTATCTAACCACCTGAATCAACCCAAGTTAATTATTAGAAAACAATATATGTTGGATCAAATGAAGATAGCATTTTAGGTTTAGATATATAGATTTGGCTTTATATTAAAATTATATAAATAAGGAGTATTGTTTAGACTTTTTATTTCTTCTTTTGTCTTGCCATTTAGACTATAAATAGTTGTCAACAATTTTAATTGTTGAAGCGAATCGCGCAAATATGGTGAATTATCATTACTCCTCTGAGTTCAGCCTTTAGACCACCATGTACATGTGCATATCTTGCAAGCAATATAAGATTTTTCGAGAACTAACGGATATATAGTATCAATTTGTACATAGTTTTTACTTTTTAGTGCATTTTCTACTAGTAATACCGAAAATCATGACAAAATCTTGATAGGGACATAATTATCATTTTTTTTCAGTCAAAGCCAAGATATTTATTTATTTATTTTTCTCCATTGGAAAAAATCAAGTATTTATTTACTGGCTGAGAATTTGCATGAATAGAACAATAAGCTAACGCTTTCCTGTGATTGTTCTCAAGTCTTCAATGGGCCACGTAGCTTCTTCACTCACCACCATGCCCGTCTCTGTGGCCAGAAGCCCTTCTCCTCCCCGCACCACTCCAGCCACTTCCATGGCAACATATATTAAGAACTCACTGGTTATTCCCCTTCGTATCAACGAAAACGATAACATTTCTCGGGACACACTGAAACATGGGAATGCGGGCACTTCCCCTGCCTTCCCCCAACGCTGGCTTCGGGGGAGCTGCAGTAAAGAGCTTCTCTAGTTATGGTGGGCTCAACAGGGGTTGCGTCCCTCGGGTTGCGGTTTCGGCGAAGATGGAGAAGGACAAGAAGGAAGAGGGAGAGCCCAATAAGAGGAAGCAGTCCCTGTTCGGGAGCGTGACGGAGGCTCTTGATTTTTCCCAGGTCAGGTCGGCGGAGGATGCCGCACTCCTCGAAGAGGCCAGGGATGCCACTAGTTCCGGCAGCAGAATGTCCCGAGAGCAGGTGAATTTCTTTCTCGACTCTTCAGTTTGTCGATGCAACCTTATAGATGGAGCAGGTTTTTTTGGTTCTCAAACCTCATAGGCACTAGCAGCTTATTTCTAATGCTCTGCTTGCTGGAATATATATAAGTGTGTGTGTGTAAATATATATTGGATCGTGGTGAATTTCATTAAACAACAAGAGAATACGTGCTGGAATATTTTAGCCAAAGTAGGCATGTTATTTTTTCGTTGTTGGGCGCGTGATCATACTGATTGTTGTTGCGGTTACATCAAGACTTTGAGCTGACACGGTGCTGGGGCACCTTAAAGTTCCAAATCCTATCATTGGTTCTGTTGTCTATTCTATTGGTGACTTGGGTTTTTGCCGCATTGCTGCAGTATGGAGCTCTCAGAAGGAAGATTGGAGGGACATACAAGGATTTCTTCAAGTCCTACGTTGATGGTAATAGACTATGCACAATCTTCTTATTTAGTCGAACAATTCTCGAGATCATCTTGATGTTTTCTTGATATAACTATCAAGAGCATTGGCCATCACCAGAATTTTGTTGAGGACTGTTTGATCTGGAACCTTAGGTGTTCGGAAGTCTTATTTTCCAATCATCTAATGCAAGTTTTTCCATTGGATGATGACGGATGGATAGTCGTTTACATACCCTATATCTATGATAAATTTACCTGTCCCTTCCCATGAATTGATGATGCAACTTTAGATTGGATTACCAGAGAAGATCGCGCATAAAATTGAGGGTAATTTCTTTTAACTTACAACTGATTCTGAATTCCCTTCTGTTGCAATCCAGTGGACGGGCAATACGTCGAGGAGGGTTGGGTCGACAAGACCTGCAAGATCTGCAAGAAAGACACGAGGGGAGAGGCGAGGCAAGTCGACAAGTTTGGGAGGTACGTGCACGTGGCTTGCTTGGAGCAGAAATCCAAGTCGGGGAACTTCTTTACTAGGCTCTTCTCGAGATGACTACAGGAAACGGGAAAGGACTGTTTTCTTGTCCATCATTGGTCTTCATTTACACTCGACATCTATACTTGATAGGAATTGACTGGACATTTCTCTTCCATTTCGGATTTGGTGGTGGCAAGTACAATCTTGTAACACAATCTTGGAACGGATTTGTATTTCAGATAGTGGGAGTTGTTCAAATTTCAATTGAGATCCCGTTTCTTAATCCGTTCTGCTCCAAGGAATCTGACCTAATTAATGACATTGTTAAATCCCGACCCGGGCTGAACAATTTCCGGTTCTCTCTTATCTGTTTTTTAGGTGATTCGAATCTCATTTAGTAGTCGAGTTGATAAAGATTCTCAGTTGTATGATTAGGGAACCGAGGCAGAGAATGTACACTAATAGAAAGAGTCAATGAGTTCGCCTGCATAATCATATCATAGCCACGCCAGGCAGAGAATTTGCAGCAATGGACTAAACACAAGAACGAAAACCAGCGCTTTCATGTAAAAAGAATCCCATTAGACATATGAATGTAATAAAGATCAACTCCCCAGTAATCAATATTCCGGTCCTGCTGCAAGTTTAATATGTAAGCCACATCCTCTTCTTTCACTGCAACAGAAGAGAATATGATGGGAGTGCAATCTTTAAGTTTTTTAAAATAAGTCCCTTTTGTAGCAAATAGTGAGCCTTGTAAAGCTTAGTGTGTTCTATTCCTAATCTTGAGGCCAAGCTTGAGACCTCACTAGCTGCTCGAGCTTATAAGTTGTGATGTATCTATTGTTCTTAATGGTTTCTCGAATAAGTGTGTGTCTGTTCTTTTTTATTAACGAAAGTTTTGAATCACTTATCCAAAAAAATGTTCCGGAAACTGACCACTCAGAGGCTAAAAATGATCAATAGACATCAATAGGACATAATAAAAGGAGTTAGCATTCTTATTGACAAAGAAAGAGCATCAGCGTCTCTGTGGTGAATCAGATCTGAGATGAATCATTAACCGATATATTGATTAATGCCCCGTAGTAGTATTGTCTCACACATAATGGTAGGTTACCAATGCTTAGTACAGAGCATACTCCGCTCCGATCTGGAAAAGTAACACATCGATTGATCAATAGCAGAAAGTCGAGACTCCCATCAGCTTCATTTTCAGCGGTCATAGTACATGAGACCATATCCTACTCGATTCAATGTTAAGAAGGATCAGAAGGCGTCTGCCAATCAGGGTTCAAGAGAGGATCCCGGCGAGGCAAATCGACCACAAAAACACTAAACTAATGCACAAAGCAGAGCATCTATCTACAGCGCATCATTGTCGAGACGTGCAAAAGTGAAACCTAAGTATTATCACCTAAAAGAATCCACTCGCAGTCGTACTCACTATCCCCTTGCTGGTGCCTATAGTCTCCATTATTGTCTGGGGGTTGCGGCCAATGAACTTGGTCGGGAGTATCATGTGGAGGTTGATGCTGAGGCTGTGGCCATGGCTGAGGCTCATGCCGATGTGCCTCCACAGGACGAAAGCCCTGCTGCGGGGCCACTTACAGTGCAATATTTGCAGCCATCGATGAAATAATCTGTTTCAGTCCCGTTATCTGTTCCGTGAATTCCTTTGTTTGTTGTGTGATAACTTCTGTCATCTGCACTCTCATAAGGCCATCTCTTTACACACTTGCTCGTGATGCTCATCGGCAGTATTGTGACCACAGGAGCTACTCGAGCCAACTTCAGTCTCCAATTCCTGGGTTACAAGACCACTCAAGTCCTCATAATGCTCGATCTTTATGTTATCTAACTCATAATCTATATAGGTTAGCTAACTCATTTCGTGTAATCCTCCTGCAATATAAAGACTAGCAGTGACATGCGAATACCTGAAATTTCATGTACTCATATTTAGCATTTTATCGGGACCATATATCATAAGCATATGAACTAGCAGCAGCTACAGCATATATCATCTTGGCTGAAAGTGAAGAGACAATGAGGATCGGACTGCCTGCTAGAATCACTCCGTGCTAGGAGTCCATATAAGCGTAATGCTCCCACCTCCTCCACCTCCTGCACAGTTCGATTCGACTGCAATGTCCTGCATGTAAAGAACAACCACCTGACGTTACACTCTCGAATTTCTAAGATTTGGTTGCCTGATATGAGCCAAGGCAGAGCATGTTCACTCGAATCACTCTTTCAGAAAGGCCAGTGAGTCAGCCTGCAGAATCATATATCATATCGGTTCAACTCGCAAATGATAGGTTTGACAGTTTAACTTGAAAACGATAAGTTTGGTAGATTCAAAACTATATAAGAATTCTTTGAATTCAATGTCGATCGAGATCCCATGAACTTGATTTTGAACCAAGAATTGAAATAGAACTAACTCGGACTGTTTGGATCGGATTTGAAAAGAACCAGTATGCTTTTCTCAAAGAAAAATAATTTGAGAAAACTAACAATTTAGTCATCTAAAGATTCATCTACCAATAATTTGGTCCCTCAAAATTTTTTGCCAATAAAATAGTCTTTAAATTTCGATTTCCTCTGTCAGATTAGCCTAGCTGTTAACGGACGTGACGAAAATCTAATATGGAGACACAATTGGACTAACACCGTCACTAGATAATATAAAATATGAGTTTTAACGCCATATATCTCATGATTTGACCATTTCTACAAATTTATTTTATAGTTTAAAAATTATCAAAAAAGTCTCATGATTTATATGTTGTTCTAAATCTATCCCGGTATCAACTTTTAACGGTATCGCTGACGTGGAACGTAAGAAGGCCCATTCTTGTCACTGTAGCTCTTTGCCCGAGATAAATTTTAGAAAAAAAATTAAAATCATGAGATAGATTTGATAAATAATTAAAATTATTTGATAGATTTGAGGTTCACTTACGTTTTATTGATGGACAAATTGATGCCCGAATGGATTTGAAACATGATATAAACCATAAGTTTTTTTGAGTAATTTTGAAAGTAAGTTATAGATTTGAAAAAATAATAAAATGATAGGATATGTAACGCAAAAATCCCTATAAAATAATCAAAATGATGTCATTTTGGATGATATCAAAATAAAAATAAAAATTTAAAAAGAAATTTTTTGGATATGCACTCCGGTATCCATAAGTTCAAACAACTCTGGCTAATTCGGTTTAGGTGATCGAATATTAAAGTTATTCTCCTTAGCAATAACTGAATTAAAAAAGAAAATAAAAAAGGGAAAAAAATTAAAAAGGTGTTTTTATTTTCCGCCATCAGGAAGTCCTCTTCTTCGTTCCTGCAGCTCGGAGCTCGGACGAACCGACTGACTGACCAAAAAGTTAAACCCGCAGCCAATCGCAGCCCCCCCCCCCCCCCCCCCCCCCCCCCCCCCCCCCCCCCAAACAAACAAACAAACTGGCAGAATTCACCATTGTATTTTCCCACGAGCTCTCCATCTGAGCCGTGGTGGGGAGTGAGAACCAGTAGCTGAGGAAAGGAAAAGGGAAACCCGGTAGCGGCAATGGCGATTGGCAGGTCTCGCTCGCACGCGGTCCTCTCCGCCTTCGTCACCGTACACCCGCAAGAGACCTCTGCGCTCATCCACTCTTCCTCCTGCTTCTTCTGCGTAAGTTCAATTTCCATCTGATACCATCCATTGACTTGATCGTTTCCCAACATTTGATTGGACATGAGCTTCGTGATCTTGATTTGGAAACGCCCTGGGGATTGGTAGATTTTGAGCGCGTACTTCGTGGTGCTTCCGCTGCGTGATGAAGGGGCAATCTCTCTGGGGCTGTCGAATCTCCCGGGTCTGTTTGTCGGGTCCTTGGTGCTCACCCTGATCGCCGCCCCGGTTTCCACCCTAATCTTTTCCTTGCCCAATCTCTCTAAACGCAAGGTGAATGCACTGTAGTCCTGCGAGTGAGCCTCAAATGTTGATGCTTTACTATTACTCATGCACATTACCCATTTCTGATGGCTAAAAATGTTGAAACTTGAATATGATATGAAAGTGAGATCCTTTTGCCCGTAAACATGGGCTTCGAGTTATGCTGACTTTGAATGTCGGGAACTCCAGCATGAAATATTTTGAGCATCATATGAATGACGGAAGGACTCAACCTTTTAACATGAGTAATTTGGAGTACATCATTGATGTTGACTCCACTTGTGTGATGACCTTTCCTCTTCTGTTTTATAATTTCTGTTGTTTCTAGTATTGTTGGTTTAAGTTTGATCAAAAGATAGTAACTGGCAATGATGGTGTTTGAAGAAAGTTAAGTTGTCTGCAGGTCGTCAATAACCATAGCAGTATGATTATGTTTAGCTGCTTGCAACATCCTTCTGATATTTTCTGTGCGGTCTTCTCTCTTGTGCTCTAGAGTCTGAATTCTAATGTTAATCCGCATTGATTTATGACCCATCAATTCCATCTTCATCATTTTCTTGTGAAAAAAGATTAAATGAAACTAGAGAGAGAGAGAGAGAGAGAGAGAGAGAGAGTATCCCGACAGACAGTATTTTCAGTCTTTGTGAGGGAATGAGGCTTCTTAGCTTACTATAAAATCTTCCATTCACAAAACAATTCTGGGAGTTAATGTAGATATAATTTTGAAGAATCTGAGGTGCCAGCGAATATGCTATAACTTGAATAAAATTGTTGCTTCCAGTTATTCTTCACAAGCTTAATATCTCACGTAAGCAGATCCTTTGGTGGATTTATTTTTCACTCTGATATATCGTCTTTTAATGGATGTTTCTTGAAATTCCAGGCCTTGGTTTTGATACACAGGTTTTTCAGTATATCATTGGTTATATTCTTTCTGCTATGGAATTCTTCTTCTCCTGGATTTTCATCTCAAATGAAGGTAAAATAGGAGCTTCTGAGCATTTTTTCAATTTGAGTTTCATATTGATATCCGCGGAGCTGATTCTTCCTTTTGTTTTTCTTGAAGGGATTAGCCGTTTCTAATTCTTCCTCAATAAAGACGGATCTAAAAGTCGATGTTGATCATGCTAGTCCATCGTCGTCACTTAGTGGCCAAAACTATGGATGGTTTTACATATCTGTTAGAATGGGATTTTTCCTTTGGGTATAGTCTTCAATTTATTGCAATTGTTAGTCATTGTTTTTGGTGACCTTTTGTTGAAAATCTGAGCATTTTTCCACTTTTGTGGATACCCTGACAGGTTGCTTTGCTCAATCTTATCACTATTTCATCAACATGGGCAAGAGTGATTGATGTGATGGACAATGAGGTCTCTATAATTGCCACAGCTTATGTTTTGAGAAGCAGGCACATTTACATCATCTTACGTGGTTCTTATGTTCAGTCAGGTTCGAGACTCTTCGGCTTCATTGGTGCTGGCGCTACATTGGGCCAGCTTTTTGGGTCCCTGTTTGCTACATTAATGGCTTGGGTAGGGCCATGTACGTAAAGCTTGCACGATCCCAACTCTGGAATTTTAACATGCTACATTTCCATTGCTCTTTTAAGGTACACTATTGACTGGATAAACTGCAGATCTACTTCTATTGGCTGCTCTCTTGTTGGAACTTGCTGCACAATCATCGAGGGGGATCAACCAAGAGTTACCTCATCTTCCTGAAGAATTAGCTCCAATCATGTATGTTTTTATGCGTTCATCCATTTTCGTGATTTATATATTTATGATCATCATTCTTTGGTCTGTGAGTATATAATGGGACTCTCAATACATATTTGAGAAGGAAAAAACCAATACTCTGTTGAAAATTTGGGCCTGGGAAAAGAATTAGGGTTGCAATCTGAATCTTGTTCTTGATGTTTAGTTTTTCGCATTTTGGGTTTTCCTTCACATTGCTTAATTTTCTCATCTCAATTTGGAGTCTTTTGACTGGTTTATGGTTATTTTCCATCTTAGAAAGAAACCATCGATCCTAAAAACTGAGACTGATTTTAATCCGTTTCTGTTTGCATTCAGTGAAGGTGATGCTGATCAACAAAAGGATGCAGATGGGCAAGCACCACCTGGCACGAAAATGCCTTCTCCCAAATCACCAGCCCGTGAGTCAAAGCCTCAAATTTGGGCCATCTTAGACGGACTATGGCTTATTATGTCCTCCACCTACCTGATATATGTGTCACTATTCCTCTGGCTGAGTGCGGTTGTTTCGTCATTCTTTTATTTCCAGGTTAGGTAACACATTTTTCTCTCCATGATGCATGCAATGTTCTGGCCATGAGCAGTTGCAAGGCTTTGTGGACAAGGTTCATGCTTTTGCGATTTTGTTATATTTTTTAATCTTTGTTGTCTCTTTTTATGCAGAAAGTTACTGTGATAGCAAATGCTGTAATAAGCTCCACCGACCGGAGAAGATTATTTGCCCAGATAAATAGCTTCATCGCCGTATTTATACTTGCCGGGCAACTGACTTTAACAGTAAGTGCTCTTATTGTTTTTTCTATAGGGAAAATGATCCAACTGAGTATAAATGGTGGTATATCTATGCTCCCATCTCACACTTTCTATGTCCTTAACAGGGTCGAATTCTTGCTGTTGCTGGGGTCACCATGGCTATTTGCTCTGCTCCCTTTGTTGCATTGTTGAACTTGGTGGCTGTTGCACTTTGGCCCACGTGGGTAGCAGTTGCTGTCTCTGAGACCCTTAGAAAGGTTTTGAAATATAATATGCTCCTCGTTTCTATGTGAAGAATAGAAAGTGCCTTCAACTGTTCGTCAATTCTTGTGAAAGATCTATGCAGCATCTGCTTATTTCTGCAGGTTGTCACATATGTTGTTACAAGGCCGGGAAGAGAGCTTCTATTTACTGTTGTTTCACAGGATGAGAAGTACAAAGCTAAGGTTATGGATCTCTTTTCTTACCCGTAAATTCAGATCATGTTATTCTTCTTACCAACAGTCAGCACTTATTAGATTTTTCCTTTTAGACTGACAACACAATTTTCTCTTTGGCATGATTTGGCAGGTTTGCATAGATGTCATTGTCCAGAGACTCGGTGATGCTACTGCAGCTGGGATGTTTAAATTACTCTTCAGTTCTTTCAATGGAAAAATTTCAGCAGTTTCCCTTTACGCCTTGCCGGTGTGTGCGATTTGATGATTTAGTCTTTCGATGAGTTCTTAAATTGTAGTTCAACTTTTGCTCGGTATGAGCTTCGTAGCTGATCGTAACTCAATTTTTTTTTCCTGTTAACATTGTAGGTTTGCTTAATGTGGATAATCACGGCATTTCATTTAGGACGTCGACAAGAACAGCTAGCAAGACTCAAGAATGCTACAAGTTCCTAATTCGCCGTTTACACTAGGGGTCATTTGTGACCCATCAATGATGGATATACATCAAGAAAATGTAACATATAGAAACGATTTATTTCATGCAAGGATCACATGAGCACATTAGATCAAAATTTTGTATTTTCAATTCAACCAACAAGTAATTGCTGCTAGTGAGTCACTGTTCTTGTGTTTAATGCTTATGGTGCTACAACTTCCGCAGATGTAAGCTCTGATTGCATGAAAGGGAAACGAGTTGCCAGTCCAGAACATAAAATCTAAACATAATGCGAAAATGTCTGTTAAGCATCGCCTGCAACTTCAGGGTAGCAGATTTAAAATTGTTTGGTATAATGGGGCATGAAATGAAGCTCCCTATGTGGGAAAGAATACCGATAAGCTTGTTTATTACAAATGATAATCAGTCTCTTCGATCTCGCACTCCAACTGCTGTTACTGAACCTTTTCCCTCAAAATAGTATCTGCTGTCACTTGCTTCCTACTGTCCTGCTATTGTATGGTATACCTCTGTAACTGCTAGATTCTTTGGGTCTTAACAAGTCGATACCTGTTGGGCATGCACTGAACTGTTAGAACTGCAGATGATGAGCGACTCTATAAATGTATTTGGATCAGTTTCAGAAGAATCTATAAATACTGGATAATGCACTGAATGTTTTAAGCATGTAACACGCTTAAGCGTGCAGAAGTTCAGACCATAAACCCCAAAATCATTGAAACCAGGAAGGCTCTAGATCCTATCATGCCCATCACATCAGGGAAGAGAAGCCAGGATGTATACAAAAGCTGCTGTGTTACGTCTACTGGTAAGATGATTTTCACCTTATCAGTAAGTTCACGTTTCACGGAGAGATCGAACTCGGTCTTGGATTAAGGTCCTCTCCCAATCTGCAATATCTTCGAAAGCATATTCGGGAAGGCTCTCAAAAGGCTCCTTCCACCCATTCTTAGCCAAATCATATGTAGCTCCACGGATGGCCTTTTTGTTAGGTCCACAAGGTCTCTTTATAGTAAGCATGTCATAGGCATTGTTCAGCTGCACCATTCACATAAGATGCCGAGCGTTGCTAAATTCATTTTGCTTCTGAGTGAGATGTAAATACAAAACTGCATAGTGGTTGAAGATATACAAATAGACAAGCGAGGAAGACCGAGACTCACGTTCATGTCGCAGAACCAATAGAGGTAAGCAATTGCAACAGCAGGGGCTCTTCCAAGTCCAGCGGTGCAGTGGACATAAACTCTTCCTTTCCCCTCAGAGATGGCCCATTCTAATGAAGAGACGGCTTTCGGCAAACCACTTCTCAAGGAGTCCGGATCAAAATCTCTCGCCTATGAACGTCTTATAACATTAAGATATATATTCAATTTGATGGGCATATGCCACTGATGAATGACTTAGTTACATCTTTTATCCAAAATGCACTTACAGGCCTCCTGATATGCTGGATTCCAAGTTCTTGGCATTTCTTCAGAATGGACTGAAAATCAATTCCCCAATACTCGATGTCCCCATCCTGCTGCAAGTTTAATATGTAAGCCACACTCTCTTCCTGATTGAGGTGTTCAATATCATCTGGTTTCTGAGGCTGCGAGCCCACGATCAAATTATCAGTTATCAGTGTGTAATTCATGCCTGAACACATCACAGAAAGCGCATCAGTTTCGTTAATCCTAATCATTTTTCTTTTCCTATCTTGCTAAATGCAAAAAAAAAAAAATTACAGAATATTGTTTCATATAGTAGAGTATCCCGAAAAGCAAAATAAGCAAGGTCCCGCTAATATTCCGGAAGAAAAAGGCAGAAAGGTACAATGAAAGGAGTGGATAACTAACTTCCTTACAAGGAGGAGCATACTTTGCAGCCAATATGTCAACGGATTAAGATATAAGTAAAGGAAGGGCAAGAACAATCGCCACTCGATAGAGCAAGTACTTGCGGTTGTCTACCTATATTTTAAGCAAGAACATTAATCAGACAAAAGCCTATTGTTCTATTCATCGTAGATAAAGCAAGCTCCTTTTTCGAATAGTTGCAGGGTCTGATGTTACAGTAGAATGTAAAAGGAAACAGTACAGCCAAAAGAAGCCGCAAGAACATTATCATCAGACCAGACAAAAAAGGCCAACTTTCCTTCACCAGTTCAATCTAAATCACCATCACAAACACAGTCAAATCGATATAGCACCCGAATGCCCGAAGAAACGATTTTTTTTTTCCCGAGGAAGCTGACCGAGATCATGGTGATACTCATAAGGGTTCCTCATGAGCCTCTTCATGGCAACGTTGTACTCGTCCATCTTGTGCCTGGAGCCGCCACCCGCGGCAGGGGGGCTCTGCTTCTGAACCCCGGTTTCGGGCAGTTTGCTAGTGATCCTGCCTGCTTTGTGGGGATTTCTCGAGAAAGCGAGAGCTGGGCCATGGCTTCTGGGCATTGCGAGGGAATGTTTTTGAAGTTGGGACATGAAGACGGAGGAGTAGGAGCAGCTGTTGGTAATTGCCGCCATTGTTGAGCGCTGCTTGGTGCTGAAATCTCTCTCCAGGGAGAGGGATGATAGATTTTATAGCGCCCTCTCTCTCTCTCTCTCCCTCTCCCTCTCTCTCTCTAACTCTGTCCACTTCCCATGTTTTTCTTTCTGATATCTTAATGAAAAAACTTAGTCCGAGATTTTCTTTTTAGATATTTTTTCGGTTATAAAGGGGTAGGTATATTTACAAAGACATAAGGAAAAAGGAGATAGAGTAGCAAGTATTCGGTAAATTTGTGGATATTGTTTATCACTTAAATATATTTTTATTGAATTTTACTCGGTCAAGTAGCAGATACTCACCGAATGTTGGCTCATCCGAAAAAATATTTATTCACAGTAAGTTAGGCTTGGCAATCAGCAGAACTGCAGAAGTCCCTATGCTCCACGTGATGTCCAACGTAATACGTATCATGATGGCTGGCAATACATGTCCAACATATCATGACGCCGTTCCTTTTCAATCGGGCAGTATTTGATGGGGACATGTTGCCCTATTAATATATATTATATTTTCCCCTTTTTTTGCTTAGAGCCAGCCCTATTAAAATATCTTCCCCCTTCTTTCTCACAGTTTTACAAGAACGAGACAGCCCACAGGTTTTGATCTTTTATAGGTTGGGGGTAGGCAACGTCGCGAATCTCTATAAGCTCAACGATAAACCTGGACAGCCCGAGCTGAAATTTAATAAATTGGGTTACTACTAACTTTTAAAGCGAGACGATGATTCCGAGTTTATTTCATAGATGCCACACCATCCCGAGTTTAAAGTTCGAACCAGCCTGGCCCATGTACTCGTCACATGAGCAAAGGGGCTTCGGATGGGGGAGAGCTTCTGATCAGTAAAGACCTTGAAGATAAAAGGGGAACTGAACTGATAGTCTTTCTCCACTGCCAAACAAGCCAACACACCCCCAACCAAGCTCCACCCCTGGCATTAGATAAGATGCCAGATTATGGAGTTGGATCAGCCATAAATTACTTCCACCGACTCTATAAACTGCCCCTCTTATTCCCACATTAAGTCGGTTTACATGTCATGCTCGTGGCTAGGGACTCATATGAGCACGTGTAGAATCCGTGACCTGATTACGCCCTGAAATTGCCCGTCTATTGTGTAGCTGTACGTGCTATTTTTCTTCTTGCACCCGATCGCCACTTGAAAAAATAGTGAAGCGGGTGCTCTTTCCTTATATGATGATAAAAGAGGAAATCCAAACATTGCAGAGAAGAGTACAAAATTCATCTCGAGTAGCGAATGATGAGACTACATATCTCCATTGCAACTGGGTCGGTAAGTAGAAGCAGGTCTAATTCTAAATACAAAAGTTTAAGAATCATCTTCAATAGCCTCAGCAGCAGATATCTCAGAATCCAACTTGTTCATCAGCTGTTCACTTACATGTTTTGCCACGGATATCATGTCGAGTATAACACTGGGGTCAAGCCCCGCACCTCCCCTTTTGCTCAGCCCACAGGTGTGCCCTCTCCTGTTTATGGAAATTGAAACTGCAGAGCTCATCTGGGATTCTTCTTCGGAGGTGGCATCCACGATATAATGCCTACCCACCTGGAAATGAGAAAAAAGAAACTGCAGATATCAGCTAAAAAGCGGGCCTACATCTTCAAATTGTAATTTATTGGAGATTATGAAATTATCATTAACCTTCGTTAGTGTCACTATGACAGGAAGATTAGAAGTGTCAAATTGTAGAAATTCCTCGTCACTTATGTCGACTTCAGGCTGATCTTCGCCTGTTGTATCAGCTGCAACTTGGACTCGAGGAATGCCCGTATTGCTCAAGGCCGCCTAAGAAATACAGAAATTCAATCTCATTATTCCAGTTGAGCATTTCCCTTCAAGATTGCGATTAAAGGTGAGGTGAGTAATGGAGTAGCCTAAGCATTAACTTTTTTTGCTAGTTCCTTCTCTTGATGTTCGATTTTATGACAGAGGATTAGCACGGCCCCTTCACAGGTATGACAGACAAAAAACAAAAACGATAAAACAGTTGAACTTTGGTAGTAGTTTGAAGTGCTTGTAGCAGAGCGGGACCTCGCATATCAAAAAGAAGAGAATACAGTAGCAATTTCAAATACCTTGACTGCAGCGCCAAGAGCATCTAGTAAGTTTCCATCTGAACTGACAACGAGACCATCAATGTAAAGATCCCAACAAACTTTTCCTTCGACAACTACTAGAGAAGAGAGATCAATCCCAGCTCCTGTGAAATATACATGAAGAAGAGGTCAAGGTTGAAAACTGAACCAGAAGCGACAGCTATAACGGTTATGAATCCTAGGGAAATTCAGACCTGCTCCACTTTTACCACCCAAGAGGCACCGTTGGAGAGCAATTGAGAGTTCTGCTGACAACTCCTCATCCCCTCTTCCCTGTTTACAATGATGTAACATAGAGAATCAAAATCCAGAAATCAAAGCAATAGATAGAGAAACATAGAATGGAGGCACATTCAATATAGTCGGATATGCTGGACAAGAAAAATATAGTCGAATATGAAGATAACAAAACTTACCCAAAGAATTATGTGTTACTTCCCTAATTTGCAAATTCATAGCAATAATTCTCATCTAGAGCCACATCATTATTGTACAAGGTATCACTGATTTAGTTGGTATAAAAATGGAATCGATAAAGAAACTTGCAAAAAGATAAAACAGAGAAAAGAAGCACGAAGAAGCATAATGAAATTGTAGTACCTCGAACATTGGAGCAGCAGTCGGACTACAAGAAACATATATAGCAACTTTCCCTTTATCAGGTTGCATGGGACTCGGCCGTCCAATTTCAGCCTGCAGTCAAATGGATCAGTGGGCAATCACTAGAATGCTTCGCAACATCAATAATGGGACTTCATTGCATTGATTCGATACGTTGCTCGAATTTCTGAAAATAAAGAGTACCTTAACACTAGCAATAACATCTGTTCCGCCCAACCGAACTCGAGCAGAGCCGTTAGCCTGTCAAGCTTGCAAATATTAAAGTTAATATCAGAGAAAGGCATTCAATTGTAAACACAAAGAACATACATGCAACTGCGAAGGCATCATGAAACCGGATATTAACTCTACCTGAGGAATGACTCCGGTCTCAACGTAAATGGGTCGGTAAGTCAGCCGTTTACGACCATCGGTGCGGAGGTCTTGAGCAATGCCGCCCTGTATGAAAAGCTTCTCTCCGACTGATAATCCCGTCATACTGCATAGTTAACAAATCAAAGATCTCTCTTATCAACCTTTCGTAGAATAGTTCTCAAGAACTACAAGCGTCCACCTTTTTGCATTCTATTCGCACAATTGAACTCTAATCATTGGAGAAAACATATATTATTGAGATAAATTGAAAATCGTTCATGGGATGTCCCCAGCAAGAACAGCAACAGCTGGGGGAGAGTGTCTAACCTGGTCGTGGAGCTTCAGGGCCGGCCGGTGGTCGGTGAGGTGAGGAAGAGAGTGACCAACGGACGGTGCTCGGAGCTCGCCGGTTCGGTGAGGTGAGGAGGAGTAGGGCTGAGGGACTGCGCTTATAGTAGTCTGGTCGGTGTTGAGACGGCGATCAAGAGCTGACGCTGACAGCCGGCGCGGGTGATGGGGAGCGGCGGGAAAGGGGCTTAGGGCACCCGACAGCAGATGAAGAATACAAATCATGAAATTTAGTCCTCAATCTTCACTTTATTTTTCACTTTTATCCAAATATTGTTTTCCGACATGACCCGTAAACTTACACGGTCTGCTCATTTTAGTCCTATCGTTAACTTTTTCGTCCACATAACTTGACGTGGTATTTTAATCAATAAATAATAAAAAATACTTTTACGGAGAAGCCCAAACAAATTGCATTAATACATTGGCACTTTAGATGGGCTCTTAATCCACATTTCCATTTAATATATATGGATCACATTTCATGGGTTGGGCTTTCAGTTATTTATTCATTCTTCTTTTTTTCCATATATCGTCAAAATGAGGAAGGTGAGAAATCATATTTTTTTACCTTACTTTTAACGAATGAAAATCTTTTTTACCCTATGACATTTTTCAAATAAAAATAAGGGGTCTAGATTAATTGACGGTCACACTCTCTGAATTTCGATAATTTTGACATGCATAACTACCCTCACAAGGCGCAATCTCCTACCAAGGCATAATAACTACCAGCATAAGAAGGAAACATATCACAGAGGCTCTCTACTACCTTTTGCAATAAATTTTCTCATTTTTAAGTGTTTGGCTTATGGGATTGTATTGAGTTATCAACGATATTTATTACCATTAACCGCTTAAAAATCTCTCACAAAATGAGAATATGAATTCGTGATTCTAATTGAGCACTTGATATATGTAGTAATAATCTTGGAATATATTGAAACGAGGGATGTGATATTGATACATCGGATTCACAGATGCTGATCAATGGCCATTCAGAACTATAACAAGTACAGATGTTTGGATCTTATAGAAAATTAGAAATCATAGTCCACAAAATATTTGGATTATTTCCATGACCTACGAAGACAGAATTAATGATTCATATACCGACAAAAAGTAGTCCAAAAGGAATTACTTCATATCTACATAATCCTTAGATACAGTAACACTTACTAAATTGCCTAAAACTTGATCTCCTTGCCATGTATAGATATATGTATATTTGGGTGAGTGTCTATATAATTTATATACAAGAATTGTTTATCTTCTCCATTATTGACGTCAGCACTGTGCCTCTCATATACCAATGAGATTCCCATTTGGAAGATTCTCCCATAAGGAACCTCTTGCACTTTGTTCTATTTATCTATTAGACATGATGCATAAGCAATTATTCGGATGAGACATAAGCTGTGACAGCGCAATTCAGAGAGATGAAACACTTAAGTATAGAATTTTTGAATGTTCTCATTCTTGATATATAATAGGCTAATTCGTTTTGAAATTATGCCGATTGTCCACCTCAAAAATGTCGATCGATACTAAAAGAATGAAAATGGGTCCATCCCCAAGTTAATATGCCACATGTCACATCTTTCCCTTTTTCTTTTCCTCTTTTTCAGGGTTTGTTTTTCCGAATTTATCATAAACTTTGATATGTCCTCCTTTTTAATATTTTTCTCTATATTTCTATTACATCCATCATTTTCTCTTTTAGAAATATCATATTATTTATTCATATGTAAATTTGATAACCATGCTCTTATTTTGCTAAGTTTATGATAATTTATTACAGTTTGGATCTTATTGCTAAACTAATTAATGAGATATATATAGTTGCTTGCAATAATAATTGAGCAAGTACATATAGTAGGATTTTCGTCATTTATAGTGAACATTATAATCCTCAAGGCTCACTTTTATTTCCATGGCAGACAGATTCTGACCTCTTATCCCCTTATTATTAATTATAAACACACAAAAAAATGCATAAAAAGCTCCAAATATTATCTTTTCAGAGATGACCAAAAGAGAAGGAAAAATTTATGAAAAAAAGAGGGACAAAAGACATGCTTGATGTCAGATCAAAACACTGAAGGTGGGGGAAGAAAGAATTTATTCCTCCTCACCACCAAACTTCATCTGATCTGATCATCTTCTTCTTCTTCCCCCCTCCCCTTTAATGTTTATGGTCCCTTTCTCATCAGGTGAAATTGGAGCAGAGAAATTATCCAATCAGGCCATCTTCTTTAGCAAAAGCTTCCCTGCACATTTTGTTTAAAGGGGAATCATAGTGCCCTCCCCTTGTACTAAAGTACGTGTAGAATTGATGCATGTGATGTGTTCCAATTTGATTTGCAGAGATTGATTGATCGACCAATAGACAGAATTTCCAAAGAATTTTTTACTTTTCCATTGGATATTGTCTCTGTCTTTCTCCTGTTTCTATATATGAGTCTAAATCACATAATCCCCCCAACCACAATTACAAACAAAAAAAAGAAAAATATAAGCACGTGTTAAAAAATTAATTACAGTGCAGTGTTACACATTTTCATTTAAAAACCGAACAGTTATACGTGGATACTCACATCTTTATAGCTAATCTATTTTTTACAGGCACAAATCTTTGTTGTAACTGGGAAAAAGACGTGTATTTAGTCTTATTTTTCTCATTTTTATTTTTTAACCTTTCCGAGAAATTGGCTATTAAGGGAGAAATATAAAGATGATTTCATATGTTATAATCACTCGGCTAAGAAAAAAGAAAAAATAATAAGTCAAACTCCTGAGAAGATCAATAAAGATGATTCGATATGATCTTATATAGTATGTTTTGGGAGATATTTATTTTGCTTAATATTTCTTAGTTCTTATATGTTATTAAATGGAAATTATTTTCTACCGAAACGATAAGAGATTTTTTTCTTTTTTATGCGTTTTTGTGAAAAAAACAGATTAACCCTTTTCCCGACAACTTGCCTCTATTTTTCATTATAACGTCAGTTTTGGCAAATTGAGGCGATTCTGATGAACTCCCATATAATTAATTAATGTACCTTTGAACATATTCGAATTTAAATATACGAAATTTTGAGGCTTCTTCTTTTAATTTTCTTAGTCCCGTCACCTCACCTAAAAGCGAGAAATTAAAAAGTATGAGAAGAAATCTTTGACTCCTCTTGTGGCACTTCGATCGTACATTGAGCTATAGTGTTTTAGCTTACTCTAATTTATTGATGCGGTTACTCTGATTTATCGATGCTTCCGTTAATTAGATTCTCATCTCTTCACAATGTCGAGAAATATTAGACATAACCACGCGCTCAATGTCACTTCGAGAACAAATTTAATTTCTTCTTTGGAATCTCTTTTTTCACTATTGAATTGCGTGTATGTGTATAGTCTCTAGCGAGTGCCGATGGCTTTATAAAGAATATATATATATACTTAATAGGTCACTAATCACGTTTTACAAAGAGCCTCTACAATTTACACATAAATATCATCCGTATGAATGAATTCATATAATTTGTGCGTTGCATATATAAACATATATGTATATATTTCTCTACATGTCTACCTGTGTATATGCCTGAATCAATGGTATGATATTGATCGCGGGGCAATTGTTTAAGATATAAATGGTATATTCTTTTCCAGAAGTATTACATTCAAATTGAATCAACCAATAAGTTCTATATTAGAGATTGAATTATGATTTGGATGTTTGACCTAATAAATAAATCTCCAAACATGTGCTCTTCACGAGATTCATTTAATTTGTCAGGCAGGATAGTCAAACACATTAGGACCAAGTTCATGAGAGTGCCACTCTTAATAAATATTTTCAGTCTCTATATTTATTGTTTTCATTTGTTTCGACTATCATCGAAAAAATCTTTGTACTGCTTGCAGTTCATTGTCCAGTATATTTATCAGTCGATATATCTTGATGGATTTGATTTCTTGATCTCGAGAATATAGAATAGCATATGTAAATAATGGATTGAAGCAACACATTTGAATGCCGTCTGCACGATATATATATATATATATATATATATATATAGACATTATATTATAAATTAAATGTATATCTAAGGGGCACAAGAGAAGTGTTGTGTTAAGTATCTAAATGGATGGATGGAAATGGATGTGGCTAAGTAGCTAGGGGATGATGAGGCCAAGTCATCGGGTCAAAGACAAAATTAAATGGCTTTCCCTTTCAAGATGTGATCAATTGTTATAGTGGTGAGGTCTAATAAATATTCTTGTCCATTAATGGAGCCCAATTCTAAGAAAATTTATATATGAAAGTAAGGACGAACACCATAATCAGGGGGTTAGCATGACCGTGATGTGATAACCGGAATCCCATGTCGTGGGGTGTTCGTAGTTCCTCAACTTTCCGTATAATATAAGGGTTTCAAATGAGCGTTTAAAAGAATATATACATAATGGTGTGACATGATTTTTCTAATTAGATCCCTTTATTTATTTTAAGATCGAGAGCGTGTTAAATTTTTCTGAACGCGTCTAATGTTCTTCATCTGAAACTCCCCATCTACGTATTTTTCTTGTTAGATCACTAACAAGTCGACATGCTCTGAACAAAGTACAAACACGACCATGCACATAACTTGCAAGAAACCGATGATCGAGCCATCCTTTCACGGAAGATAACATCGAATATCGCATGCGATATTTAGTTAGCTTATTACATACGATCCTGTATGTGATTATAAATTTATACTATATATTTTTCCAAACACTTTTGCTTTCAATATGATTATGACTGGACGACCAACCGGCCCATTATTTTCTGGATAACATTCAAGTACCAGTCAGGTTCGATATTCTTAGTCCGGATTTGAAGATTCTGAGCAGAGGAACTCCTTCCCATTATGATGGTCGGAGCACTAGGGAGTTTAATCAAGACATCATTGGTGGGCGTAGATTTTCTTCCAATGATCATAATTAAAAAGATGCAATCTTTATGAATGCAGACAGAGCTTTTATTTTTATTTGTTTTCAATGAGATCACGATCTATTGTGAACGTATTGGATAAAACTAAGTCTCATTCAGACGTGAATTTGACTTAAATCATGAGGTGTTTTCATTGAATTTCAATATCCTATATTGTTAATAAAACTTTACTCAACTTAATTACAGTTTTTCAACTGCACCACAGACGTAAATCACGTGGGTTAGTATTAATTAACCATAAAGAAATCGGTAAAAGAGAGGGACAGAGTGGGTAGGCTGCTACTAAGCTGTCTGTAACTTTGAGTTTAGTGGGTCGGTTCTATCGGGTAGATTTTCCACATTAAAAGGATATCATAATGCTGCTTTTTTAATAGTTGATCTTGATCATATCATCTCATGATGGAAATTAATAAACCCCAGATCCTAAATGATAATGCTTTTATATAGCATGGGAGAAGCATATATGTTTCATTCAACAATCCTTGCTAATTAAGCAGTAGTAATTAGCATTGCGCGGGACGAAAGAATATAATGATCGTATTGAAGATAGATTGGCTTAGTTGAATTAGCCAAAAAAGAATTTGAAACACTAATTAAATCGATAAAAACGAAGTGATTCATGAGTTACATATATATTCACCAACTGAAAAAGACTAACTGAGTGATTGATTCAGTGCTTCAATAATATTTTTCTCTATGCTCTTATTAAGCTAATCTTATTAAAAAATCGCATGTTTTATTATTATTATTTATTAATTAACAACTTTATTATTAAGATATAACGTTAAATCTTGATCGTAGTGGATTTTGCACGGCAATCGCCACTTCGTTCAATGCACCATTTGTTCAATACGCCCTCTATAATTAACGTGATCGAAAAAGTTAAACCACGCTCTAATAAATTTGAATAATTCGAATTCTCTTTGATTGTGCCGATACATTTACAATTTTCCTTTGTCATTTTCAGGAAAAAATTAATCATGAAATTCGGCCACTTTTCATACTTTAATATGTGCTATTAGGACAATTTCTAAAATATGTGTATTTATATATGCATTTTCAGAATTTATTTATACTTATATATATATCTAGGTAGTTTATCATTTTCTTTTCTTGGTCGAATTGTCCAAATTTCTATCTATAAAACCATAGAAAAGGGCAGGAAAGGAGAAAAAAGTGACAATAAAGGAGGAATATCCCTTGCAATTTTTCAATATAGGCTGTCATTATACGTGGATATTAAATTATAGACAATATTGATCAACAAGAAGAGGAAATAAATTTATCCTAAATGGAACCTTTCTGATCAGAATGAAATTATATAAGTTCCAAATTATCACTTCTTTTATTGCCATATTAAGAAATTACCTTATTTCCCATGATCTTACGCAAGCAACGGTTGCTTGTTTGAATGTCTTGCATCATGTAATAGTTAGGACATTATTTTAATTTAAGGCCCTCACCAGAAAATATGGACTTTTTTTAGCTTATGTTCGAGACTTATAAGTTTATTATAATGAGATAAAAATTTTAATAACTAATAATAAGTCATGATAGTCCAATTACAAAAATTAAATCTCGAATATGTTGAATACGAAACGAAAGCGTATGCTTGCACTACCCCTTATTTTCTCGAAAATAAGGACGTTTTAGTGAAAGCAGATAACTCCAAATAATTGGTCCAAAAATGGCCTTTTCAATCATATTAACCAAAAAAAAAAATCCATCAAACAAGAAAGGGTGAAAGATGCAAATAGTGAATTAAAGAAAAAAGAAGAGCTACATATATGACACGAGAAATTCTTTAAAAAAATGGACTTATTTACATCTCGATAGCCTGTTTACGAATTAATCCTTCTTCTCTAATCGCCCCATAATTTCATCAAAAAATCACAAGAACTTGAATACACCAACAGTCGAATTAATACCGAAAATCAAAGCTGTATCCTACACTGTCGTTCCAATATGATGCAGAGAGCTGCCAATCGAGTCCGTCATGGTTGATTCAGCGGAATAGCCGGTTTCGCACTCCCGTCCTCGATCGAATCAGGATGGGCATCCCGGTTGACCACGCCGCTCCTCCTTTTGAATAATCCGAAGCGGCCTAGGAATTCCTCTCCCCAGTCCCATAGGTGCAGGACAATGTAAGTCCCGATTCCGCCAATAAGCCCGTAGGCTATGGAATAGCTAAGCGGCATAAGGATTAGAGTAACAAACGCCGGAATAGCTTGCCTCATGTCGTCCCACTCAATCTCCACCACGGCCTTCATCATCAGCACCCCGACCAACACGAGGGGCGGCCCGACCGCCCAGGCCGGGATTGACGCCAGCAGCGGCGTAATGAAGAAGGCCAGGAAAAAGTAGCACGCCACAGTGATGGCCGTCAGCCCTGTCCTTCCGCCCTCCCTGATCCCCGTCGACGACTCGATGAAGGCCGTCACCGGCGATGTCCCGAGGAGCGATCCCACCACTATTGAGGACGCGTCCGACATGAAGGCAAAGTACTGCCCCTCGAAGTCCCCACTGGGGCTCGCGAACCCTGCGAACCGCGCCATTGAATAGAGCGTCCCCGTAGTGTCGAGGATGTCCACGTAGAGGAACGTTATGAGAGCTTCCCAGAAGGACCCCTTCCCAATGCTCGCGAAGCTAAGGGCGCCTGCCGTCTTCTCGATCGTGTGGATGTCCACGACCTTCTTGAAGTACGCGTATGCAGAATTCCCCGATTCCGTGTTCGGGAATGCCGTGACAGAAGTGTTGCGGAACCATGAGACCGCGGTGACAAACACGATGCCGTAAATCATAGCGCCCTTGATGTTCTTTACTAAGCAGTAGGCTATGATCACGAAGCCTACGATCCCGAGCCAGAGCGTCGGGCTCTCCATACGATCCTTGAGGCAGAGGATGTCTCCTGAGACAGTCCCGCCAGGGATCAGGCTTACGGTTCCATTGGCAGCGGCGATCACGGGTGCTAGTGAGGCCCGGGATGAACTCGGGCAGCCCCCTAGGGTGACTAGAGTTGAAGAGCTGTAACCGATCAGCCCGATCCCCTCGCTGTTCTGCAGCCCAATGAAGGCCAGGAACAGCCCGATGCCAGCCGATGAGCTGATCCGGACAGGTTTTGGGATGAGCTTCGCAAGCTTCGCCCGGAGACCAACCGCGGAGATTAGAAGAAAGAGTAGGCCTTCTATGAACACAGCCGCAAGGGCGCTCTGATACGAGATGCTGCCGGACCCGTGATACCCGACCACGGTGTAGGCAAAATAAGCGTTCGTGCCCATCCCGGGGGCAAGGGCGAGGGGAAGGTTAGCAAAGGTGCCCATGATGATGCACCCGATGAGGGACGAGGCCACGGTGGCGACTATCAGGTCCTTTCGGACCCGGTCGAGGCAGGCTTCATAGCCCGGGTTGACCGGATTGAACTTGCACGACACATCGGGCTGGGTGACCGAGAGGCCAGGACCGGTGCAGTTCGAGACCGCTATGGACGGGTCAGAGCAGAGCGGAACGCAGTCGGAGACAGAGCAGGGGCCCCCGGAGTCGGCGAGGATGGAGGCATTCACAGCGAGGATGTACGCCATGGTGAGGAAGGTGGCAGTCCCGGCCCTCAGCTCTGTCGTGAAGGTGCTACCGCGCTCCGAAAGCTTGAACCGCTTCCCCACCCAACTGTCCACCACGTATGAGTTGAGTCGGGTAACCACCGTCGGCCTCTCCGGCCGTGGTGGTTGAGGCAGCTGAGACTCCACCTCCATGACCATATGGGGGAGGCTGGGGGATTGGGTTTATGGGGGGGCGATGGGAACAATTTTAATGGGTCGGTATAGTTTTGGACTTTCTTATTTTTTCTTGTAGGGGTTATGTGAATATATAAATGGAAGAAAGAAATCTGGGATACATGGAAGGGAGATTCTAAGGGGAATGGGAGGATCCGTTCTATAAATATATGTGAGAAAAAGTATCTTATTCGGGACTTGATGTTCTTTGGCTCGTCAATTATGTCCTTAACATCAATTATATCTTTAACAATATATATAATTAATAATTAATAATTAGTAATATATATTAGCTTTGCGGGAAAAAAAAAATCCTAGTGTCAAGTGGGATCGTTTTAATCTCATAAGACCAAAGAAGGTTTTTCAGATGATTCTACATCATCATGTTTGTCGGAATTCACTACAATTTCATTAAATGTATATTAACCACATTGGCAATATATGACATAATTTTTTAGGAATAATAAGATTTTATTTGATTTCTTCTCACCATGTATGAGGACGTAAAAATATACTACGAGGAGACAAATTTTGACCGCGGTATATTAGGATTTCGTATATTAGGTTTGAGTGTTTCGACTTCAGAACAAAACATGATCAGTGCTCGTCATCCTTGTCTCCGACAATGCAATATTATTTAAATTTTTGGGTCACGAGATTGCGAAACTTCCTATATAAAATGCAGCCGCAGCTAAATAACATTGCTATCGGATATTCTATATCATATGGGATATGTGACTGTCTTGGGTGATTTTCATGTGGTAGGGTGTTTTTCATGTGGTAATAAATAATAAAATAGGATCACTTGAATTTTTTGGAAATTAATATGAATATATGTATATATAGTATTCTTTGAGGCACTTAGCTACAAAACGCATTGAAGAAACGTAATCATCTTGATTTTTTGGACACAACCGTCATTGACTGGGTATGAACTTAACTGGTCCGACTATAATGCAATTTTCCATCTCAATTTATTTTCATGCTTTGTCACTGAAATTTTGCGTTCCTATTATTTGCTCTCACGCACACTTTACACGCTCGCAAGATCTATTTTGTATTTTTCTTCCAATCTCGATTTTGACTTTTACGAAAGATTTTTTTAGATATATGGAAATTTTTAAAATGGAAGAACAAATAGGAGTGGGATCTATATCTATCTATCTATCTACGTATAAATATATATATATATATATACACATATGTATATATATGAAGGCATGATCAAGGTGAGCCCGGTCAGATGGCTACAGAACACTCCGTTTTTAAATGGAATTTTTTTTTCGGTATTTTGAGTTCTTTTAATAAAATAACTTTTAAAATATATAAATATAGATTTTGTGGGACCGTTCATTATATTATCGCTTTTTAAGTTTTTCTAAAAAAGAATTTTAAAAATTTTAATTTTTTAAAGATAAAATAAAGATAAAATCAAATTATCATGTCCTTGTACTTCCTAAGCTTTTATAGGTATGAGATACAATATTACTGTACGATATAATAAATAAAGCTCATATTTTAAGATTGATAATAAAGATAATGAATTTGTGAGTATATTTTTATAGATATATGAATGAATCATATCTATCTATAAAATAAATTAGAATGTAATTTTTAAATTTTACATGATACTTTTTTTTTATGATACCATATAAGGAGAAAGTACTACTCACATAAATAATTGCTTATTCAATTCTCAAATTCAATTCTCTAAGAATACAACCACCACACGCATGCATCTACCACTAAACGCAAAGGTGAGTTATTCAATTGTTATTGTTTCATGTCAAATTCCTTCCTCATGCAATTAAATTTATACAAGTAGATGTTGTGCTTGAAATTTTTTTCTTTCATTCTTATGGATTTATGAAACTTTTTTCATGTAAAGAATAAGCATATGGCCAAGGAATTAGGGATTGGCTCCATCATTCTCTTCAGGTGTGTCCGCTAATCATGAGGATTAATTAGTGGAAGTTTTTTGTATCCTTCTGATGTTGAAGAACTGTTAAAAGATAAACAAACAACACTGACATTCAGAAAAAAAAGCAGTTCTATAATTTTTCCTTTGACCAGTGCTCTCTTTGATTGTCCACATGCTCAATCTCATCTTATTAATTTATTTTTTCACTTTTATAATATTTTTTATTTTTTATTTCATTATTAATTCATTTGTAGGGTCAATTTCATCTCAATTGTTATTTACTTGGTTTTTTATTTTTTTAGAAAACGAATTTTATTTCTATTTTAATTTTTTTTAAACATATATATACATATTTTGTGACTGATTGTCATTTTTTCGAGTTTTGAGCTTTTTTAAAAAACGAATTTTAATGTTTTTAAAACATATAGACATAAATTTATTTTTTATAGATATGATTTTTTTATATATTTGTTCTTCAAAAATAAGTCAAATCATATTTTTGTTATAGATAATATGATATGATGCACTATTGTATTATATTATATATGATACACTAGCAATAGCGGATGTACCACATAATCTTCACCGATATGATTTTGAAAAATATTGCTATCATTATATTTCTTTAATTTCTTGCACGCGCACAGGTTTATTTTAGTTACGTCCATAGGTAGACTTTTGGAGGTGAATTCTTCAACCTTTTACTTTTTTCTCATAGCAAACTTTTGTAAAATTTTTGGATTTTTTTCAAATTTATGTATGTAATTTCAGAGTCAAGTTTTGATAATGTTGAATATAAAAATCCATGCTACCATGATTGGAGCTTTCCTTTTAATCTTAAAAATGTTGGATTTTTTAGGACATATATTGAGTTTTTTATGTAATTTTTTTCATTTTCTTATTTGAAAATTAAATTATCATTCGTCTTAATATGTCTAATAATATACCATAATTGATTGTAAACTATTATTTTTAAAAAATTGCATATTTTATATCATAAAACTAACAAAGAAAAGAACACGTCTTATCCCATGAAACTCACGGACTCCATGACTAGTTTTACAATAGAATCAAACAAGAAAAAATAGAAGTGGTTGCAACATGAGATTTTAGCTTAAATAAGAGTATAAGATAAAATATACTATTAACCTAATTGGGCATTTAATATGAAATAATCCATGTGGATTATTGGGAATCTAATTTTAATTTCTCTAAACCCACCAGATTACAATATTTGACTAAAATAGATTACTGTAATTTCTATTCCACTTAGCTCGTAATATACTTTCTCAGATTACCAGTAATATATAACATTACCCGTTCATACCAAACATGATAATGAACATTACCACTATTTTCGTTTTTTTTTTTGGTAAAAACATTACTACTAATTTTAAAAGTGAGAATCTAAAGTAATATAAAAAAGTAATGCACCAAACTCCACTTATAACTTGCTTTTACCAAGTACCTTTAATTTTAGGTAATAAAGTTTTAATCTTGGAAATGGAAAAATGAAATTTGTTATTATTTAAAAAAGAATTGATGGAAGGTTATTTACGCTTCGTAAATTTATAATAAATAAATAAATTCCTGTGACTTGATCAAAAATGAAATGTGAATGAAGAATAGATATTAGTGTAGTGGCACAAAACATCAAATTGGAATCAAGAGATCCTTATTCTTACCGGTGGGACTATGTGCTCCTTTATTTCAATGTCTCTCAATAGTCCTTTTTCAAGACATATATTGAGTTCATCTTTTATGAAAATTTTTTCCTTTTCTTTTTTGTGAAATTAAATTATCATTAGTCTTAGTATGTCTAGTAATATACTGTTATTGATTGTAAACTATTATTTCTAAAAATTCGTGTATTTTGTATAATAAAACTGACGAAGAAAAGAACACGTCTAATCCCATAAAATGCGCAGACTCCATGACTAGTTTTACGATAATATCAAACAATAAAAAAATAAAAGTGGTTACAACATGAGATTTTGGCATAAATAAGAGTATAAGATAAAATAACCTATTGACCTAATTGGGCATTTGGCAGGAGATAATCCACGTGGATTATTGTGAATCTGATTTTAAAATCTCTAAGCCCTCCTGATTACTATGTTTTGCTAAATAGATTACTGTAATTACTGTTCCACTAAACTGGTGATATACCTTCTCAGATTACCAGTAATATATAACATTACCCGTTCATACCAAACATGGTAATATCACTATTTTGTCTTTTTTAATAAAAACATTACCACTAATTTTAAAAGTGAGAATCTATCTTAATGAGAATCTAAATTACCAGTAATTTCAAAAAGTAATGCACCAAACACCACCTAGAACTTGCTTTACCAAGTACCTTTTGTTTTCGGTAATAAAGTTCTAATCTTGGAAATGAAAAAATGAAATTTGCAATTATTTGGGATCTAATTAATGGAAAGTTAATTACGTTTCGTAAATTTACTAAAAATAAATAAATGGCTTGATCAAAAAATGAAATGTGATTGAAGAATTTTTATTATTGCAGTGGCATAAGACGTCGATTCAGAATCAAGAGGTCCTGAGTTTGATTATCACGAGTGAGACTATGTGCTCCTTTATTTCAATTTCTCTCGTATCCTTATATTAGATTTCTGAACTTTCATCGTAATGAAAAGAAAATAAAATGTGAATTTTAAAATTTTAATGAAAGTCAAAGACCCAATTATTCAATGCCTTTACTTTTATACGTGCAATGGATGTCAACTTTGGCCAATTTGTATTTTCTTTTGGTTTGAATTTTGGCACTTTGCCGACTAATCCCTTCCCTTTGCTCAAAGTACGGCTAAGGGATGAATTGTGAACAGAATCAATCGAGGGCTTTGGCGACTGCTTACAGCCTGCAATTAGTTGCAAACATTGAAAATATGTAATTTTTTTCGGCGAATTCAAAATATGTAATTAAGGGGACACATATGGACAAACAGAAATTTTTCCTTATAATTAATTAATTAATCAAATCCGCAAAAATCAAAGTCCAACCTAGCGATAGTTTCATCCATTTTGTCTCCTCCAATTCGTCTCCACAGCTGGTGACGATTAATTTTTATAACATGTGATAATATTTCCTCATTGCACTGATTAATATCTTGTGAATTCAGTCTTACAATGTAGTACTGGAGTACTGACATGCACGATAACTTATCATTAAGAATAAGCAATAAACTCGATTCGGATATATTCGGAATCGATTTGTGCAGTCACATTTGAGGGTGGAGCATTTGTTGTTCTCGGTGTTAAATTTTTTTTTTTCGGTGTACACCATGTTATCTTGAAGTCTGATAGATCTCGACTAATCCAGCTCGAGCCAAGTCGATCCATTAAATGTTAAAAAATTTTCAATCATGAATTTTTTCTATTAACAAAATCAAAACTTAAAAATTTATTTAAGTGGAGCGAACCAACCTTTATTGGTTTTTAAATGCTTTTCAACCTACCACGAAAATATTTAAAAAATAATAATAAGAAGAAAATAATTTCTAATGTCGCACAGTCTCCAAGTTGGGATTAATTAAATGAAAAATAAAACATTATGAGTAGTAATCGTCTTTTTTTTTTAATTTTATAAATAAAAAGGATCGAGGCAACCAATATAATAATTTTAAATGGGCATGGGCTCAAATCTCGAAGCGGAATGTCCAATTTGCATCACAATTACACTAACAGTCAAGAATCTGGAATCGTCACCGAGATTAATCGTCCTCAAGTCCATGGTGAGTGTATTAGTGCTGCAAGTGCATTTGACAAGTAAATCTTCCCTCCTTATTTTTTTATCTCAAATTTCTTAGGAGACTTGAATCCTTAATCCAAAAATTTCAGCGCGTTACGAAGTAAATTACCACCTGATTAGTGTGATTAGTGACGGTCACATAATCGGAGACCTATATCCATTTTCTTACTTATGTGTGGTTTCTTTTATTTCATTCGTGTTCCCTTTTCAACTACCCCCATTTTTTTTATTGACAAATTTCACATGTATATTCTGGGGTGGTGGCTCCCCACCGTGAAAATTTGATCAATTGCATAGGAAAAAGAATAATTCTGCAAAAATTATATTTTGATTTCAACCGAAAGGAAAAAAAAATATTATCTTGAGAATCCATTGCCATGCACAGGGCAGTGAAATTCTTGTTCTTTACCCTCTTTTCGTGGATCTGGTAACAGATTTCCTCGTTTTTCTCTGAAACGTTATTGGTTCTTTAATTACTATTCTAGACCCCAAGTTCAATGTATTTCGTAGAGGAAAGGGCACGATATTTAATTCAAATTCATTGATGATAGGCAGAATAGAACATAAGTAGTGATTCGTAGTTGTACATGATCGAATATCTGAATCACTTCCTTTCTTTTCCCAGAGTTGTATCTGATTCATCGGAGATGTGTTAAATAATTAAGAAATTATCCCCGAACATGACTACCGGGAACATTGAAAAGATTATCGTTCGGCACACTAAGAAACAATCCAGTCCGATCAGATCGTTGGTTACATATCAAATTTTTGGTAGGAGAAAGCGTTAGATGTAATCATTAAATCGTACGTGGGGTGGTCAAGTGATGAATTCAAAAACTTTTCTTGAAATGAAGATCATTTAATGAGACAGATATGGAGTTATGATCGGGTAGGAACTTCACGGGATCTTGTGGTGCTTCTTACTAGAATAGACATATGGGTACCTACGTACTCCATTTCATTCAATGCCTCATCTACTTGATTTGATTGTAAGAAAATGATTCATCGGCCACAAAAATAATATCTATTACACATCGGACGCCTATTCGTTTATTTAACTATTTTCTTTTATATATAGTGTTTTTCTTGATGACTCATTAGTCATTAATGACGATGAGCAAAAATAATAATAAGAAAAAACTTGCAACAATAAATAATTTTACCCAAACGATAATATAGGTTAGTTAATCACATCCTTATCTGCTTCGTATTGTATTTGAACGCATATGTCACTATATAATTCATTTGGGACGATAAACCAAAAGTATATATGAAATTTAGTAAACTATACTTTAGAGTTTGTTAATTAGTATCAATTGAATAATGATATTTCCATGATCCTCTTATCAGTGAATAGTAGGGAAAATTAGCATTTCCTAATCAAATTTAAGTTATACATGTATTTGTACAAATAACACGCTCCCAATTTACCCTAATAAGCGTTATTATATTATCTTTTTTTGCATGAAAGAAAATTTATTATTTATTTTTGGTATGTATCATGATATTCCTAAGTTCAAAGGGCCCCGACTAATTCAATTCGAGACAAGTCAGCCCATTAAGGGACAAAACTCTCTCAATCAAGAATTTCTCAATTTATAAGATTTGAACCCGATATTCATTTAAGATAAATAAATATCGAACAGTTTGAACTAATTTTTATCGGTGAAAATTTATTATTTTTAACGTAAAAAAACAGCTGTTAAGGGAATTTTCTTTTTCCTTTTCCCAAAATATCAATGCAATTTTTTTAGTGGTTTTTTAGGTGGAAAAAAATTCTTACTTCAGGGTCTGCAGTGGTTCTGGCAATTTGGCACAAATGTAAAAGCTTTCTGTACGGGAACTTTATTGGGGGCATAAAGTCATAAGATATACATCTCCAAATTTTCCTTTAAGGTGATTACGACAAGCGCACAAGTACTCAAAAGATCCCAGTTGGATCCATCAAATCCCTCCCCAAAAATATTTCTTTCTTTATGTTTTACGATTGGTCTTCACCAATTTAGTAGGCTGGTTAACTAAAATAACATGGCCAGCCGCTCCTCATCATCCCATCCCATGGACATCTTTCCATATAAAACGTAGCACAGAATAATAAACATGTCTATATATGTGTGTGTGCACGCACTCATAAAATGTTATAAAGATATATTAGCATGCATGTTCGAGTAGCCATATATATATATATATATGTGTGTGTGTGTGTGTTTTAATCTATAGGGCATTCGGAATCGGCCCATGCATGTACCGAGTTCGTGAACGGAAAACGACGACGATCACCTGGCCCAGGGCTTGGAAATGCGAAACAACCAATAGGCTTTTTGTAACAAGGGATGGGCAAATGCGCACGAACTGATCCGATGGTTGGAGGTTGTTCTCGATGGGTCCCATGAAAGTATCTCGATTCCTATAATTAGGCCATTGTTGGGGTTACAGGAGACGTAAATGTCTTGTAAAGGGTTTGGCAAAGGTTTTAAGGTTGGACCCCCCATGTCTTCCCAACTTGCAGTAATGCTGCCACGCTTCATTTGTTTAATTCAATTTAACTTTTGGGGGGAGATCAAGTCCTTTGCACGATCTAGAGCTGCTCCTTAACCAATGACCTAGACACATATTTTATTATTCCCTTAATCATGATTAAGGGTCTCGCTGAATAAATCAATAACTTTTGGCAAAAGTTGGAAAGGGGAGTGCAACTCAATCAGTACCCAATATTTTGGAGGATAAATACCAAACTATCCGGATTTAATTCTCACCCGATATTCATCTCAAAATCTAACATTAAATCATTATCTAACATTGATCATTTAAACAGCATAATGTACTGAAAAATATTTTCTCGGTATATTCGATATGATACTATTGCGGCCCGGTTGAACTCTCTCTTAGTTTGGTTGAGTTAGTGAATAGTTTCATCGTCTTCTTCGATCACTTAGGTAGTCGTTGCTGCTGCTTCAGGAAATCAATGGTGTCGCTGACTACAATGCCACCGGGCCCGTTTGTGGTGTCGACCTAGCTGTTCATGACTGCTTTTGTTTCCCATGTCTAGCTTCCTGTGGATCCGATTTGCCTGAAAACAACGTTTTCAATAATGGATACAAATAAAGTAAGAAGAATTTCATGTTCATGACACACATTGCCCAACGCGAGGATGGGAAGGGAACTGTGCGTGCTATATTTGCATTATAAATATTCGCAAAAACACTAAAAGCAGTAGTACGTTATAGTCAGAGTTAAATCGATATCCGAATGGAGAATAATTTTAATCAATAAATGACTAAGTATTGTCTCGTGTTCTCGCCGAAAAAGTAAAGGAGTGGGGAGTGGGATTGAGATTGAGATAAGAGAGAGTGGTCTCTCTTTTGTTTCTTTATATGTAGAGTTAGAAAGCTGTGGACAAAGGAAAGAAATGCATGCATGGGGTGCTTTTTTTTCAGGGGTAAGTGAAAGCTGATGTGAGAGGCAAAGTACAATAAGTTTGCCCTGATCAAGTTGGGTTTCAATTCCCTCCATTCCATCGATCAGTCACTTGCTGGTTCTATTCTATTCTATTCGGGGCATGAATTTATTTTAATTTATTTTCTTTTTTTAAAAAACATTTTTCTTACGCGGGGAGGCCCCTATCCATTTCCATATGCTCTATTATCTTCTTCCGCAATTGCTTGGCACGAGCCCAATTGATTTTTGAGGTGGAGACTTCATTCCTTTTTAACCCTCTTTAAGGTTGCTTTTTTCCTTTGTCCCTCTCATGATAAAGGGGGTGCCTTTGCCCATGTGTCCTTCCCTTGTGGATGGCACGTTTAACAACATACAAGATGTTTTGATTCAATGAGCATTTGCATATATGTTTGGCATAGATTCTATTTTGCACCCGAGTTCAATAATTAGTTGGATGCTCTCCATGCGACGTTATACGAGCCTTATCCAAACGAGTCAAAATCAAAATATCTACGCCTTGCATTATTTTTCTGAAGCGAGATGTACTGTCACGATTATGAATTATTTCCATATAATAAACTAGTGCAATAATAAAAATAAGAAAAGTAAGCACTTTCATGATACGTTAATTAATATCCTGTAAAAGAGGTTATTTTGAAAATCGGTATTGTCCACTGACGAAGTTGAATTTGCCGTGTGCAAGGAAATTGAGAATCGGATTAAAGCATGAGAATCAAATGGCATTATTGGGTACTGCAATGCCCAAGTAGCTGTCGACTTTTAACTCAAAGTTCATGTCCATTACTCAACCTTCACTGTCAGAAAATTGTGCAAGAAAGATCGCATAAAAGATTAGGAATCTGCCGTTTGATGTGAATGTATGCAAGTGAAATGGACAGTCACAGCATCTTTTAAGGGCATGTCAACAACAAAGTATATGGATGTCGTTAAATTCAGAGGCTTATCCACATGGATATTTACAAAATATATAATTAATATAATATTTTGATATAAATGTCACTGTAGCAAACTAGAGCATTCATATTTGGCCTTAGCTAAGAGCCAAGTGGATGCATGGAAACTCAAAACCTCTCTCACTCTCTCTTTTCTTTTTGTGTTTCTCTTTTTTGTTTGCAAGTTAGTGAGAACAGTAGCAGACACCAAATGATTAGATTCATTGTATTATGAGAGATTACATTAATTGACTTACAAGTCATTGTCATCTATTGGGATGTGAAGGTTCTTTGGCGATGATTGATTTCATTGGCAAAGTCGGGGGCCCTCTCTTCTAATTAATTATTCATAAATAAATTTCTAACACTCTCGGAAATAACGTTTTTCATACACACAATGATGAAATGCAAGATACTTATTATATATAAAAAAAAAAGATGAAATGAAAAGACATGAAATAGTATACGTATGTTTTGAACCGAGCGATAAATCTTGATAATTAATTTCCTTGCCTTCTTGGATTGGAAAACAATGCAAGGGGGATGAGATTTTCTTCCATTCGTCTGCACTCTTTTAACATGAATGAGACAATGGGAGAACGATTTCAATTCCCTTTTGCCCTTTTCTTTTACCTTTTCTAATTGCTATTGATGTGCGTGTCTTGTGGGTTCCCTTTGGTATTTTAGCATTTTGTGTCCAGGTGGGATACATTACCAATTAGTCACCAAGTTTCTGATTTGGACTATTGATTTGGAATTGGGAACCCATGGAAGATAAGAGAGAGATTGGAGACATAAAATCCAAGAAAGTTGAAACCAAAGGAGCAGTTGAAGATAAACCCCCCTGTGATTGAAGTGTTCGAGCAAGCCGAGCTTCTAGTAGCGCGCGCATCCCCCATATGTTGAATAGTCCGACATCAAAGTGTCGATGCAATACTTAAGACTTTTGATATTTTTCTTTGCAACAATACATACTGCCTTCGACTATTTTCATAGTTGTGAACCATTTTTCTAGGAGAGGAGGTAATATTGTCATGGCTGAGTGCAACGTATATGCATAGGCCTAAGTTTACAAGTAGAGGCCCAATTAAACTAATTAGGCCCGGCCCAATTGAACTAATTAGGCCCGGCCCAACAATGCCAATGGTAGCCCAATCAAGCTAGAAGGAAAACGGATTAACAGAAATTCTAACACGAGATTGAGTGGACAATCTCTTGAACCCCTAAATTAACAATATCGTCAATTATTCACCCAAAAAAAAATATCGTTGATTTTTTTGCACTACGGAGCTCATTTTTATTTAGTTCGACTCTTGTTCGGGTAAGATATGTTCAATATGATAACATACCGTTAATTAATTTGAATCATCTACCGTTCAAAATTACGAATAAGAGCCTTACACGTCCTTATGAGATAATGCAATTGTAAGAACTTCCCTCTAGCTCAAAGTTAGTACTAGCAATCATATGTCAGAGGAATTATTATCTGTTGTGTTCTATATTTAATAAAATGGACGATCAACTTCTGAGTCCTGATGAGTATAGTTTGATAAGATTTTCAATTTTTCTTTAAACTTTATATTTTGGCAGATGTTTGGCCAATGATGGAGATTTGTTTAATTATGCATTGTGGAAGGAACACGTTGATACAAAAAGACTTTGAATCTCATTGGAGACAATATTGAATCAGACGCTGCATATGACATGTAGTTTTTTCACGTGCCATCATCTTCTTCCCCCGTTTATTCCGCAGCAAGACCTGGCCTCTGGATAGCTTAAAGAACCAGCAAATTCCTCCCATTATTAATCCTTCCAATTATGTTATAAATGCACATGATTAGATCGATGTACGTATCGCCGGATATAAGGAAAGAAACCCGAAATAGAAAACAAAGAAAATCGAAACAGAAGATGAAACACATCTTAGCTATATTGATCTTTGTGGAATTCCGAAACATGTGCAGGTAAAAGTAGGTACATGTCTAGCCAGTGTGACACTTAATCTTGTCGTGCCATGACGACATTTTCTTGTTTGTTGGGTACGTACACGGCCACAAGGAATCGATCTAATAACGACCATAGACGATGAGACTTACCGGTGGGACGATGGGCCGGGTTGAAGTAATTGCCCCGACCAAATCTCTCTGATCCATCCGTGCAGACTTTTATGAGCCTCCTTAAGTTTGCTGCACTTTAATTGCACCCGAAAATGGTTAGAAATTGAGCCCAGAAATTATTCAAGAAATTACCCGCAGAAAGGGGAAACAGATCGGTACTTACCTAATTGCCGGCGACAAATTAAACAAAGGCCGTCTTCTTCTTCCATGAACCCCGCGGCCTTGTCATGCGCAGTCCCTAATGAGATAGGTTCTGCTCTCCGATTATCGATATCTCTTTCTAAGCACAGTAGATCAAACATCGAGTCCCCTATTCAAAAATGCTTCTAGTGAGTTTCAAACTTCTGTGTGATATTAAAGTCTGCCAGTATGAATCTGCTATGATATGTCAAACATCTTGTACCTTATAATTTATAGATGTAAATTTATACCATAGGCTTCGCTGGGGGACGTCGAGAGTACGAGCTCGTATTAAAAGCACATCTATATATAAGTAAAATTTACTTGGGTGCATAATAAATGAGATTGGGTGCACAAGAAATGCTTAGAATAAAATTTTAAAAATAGATAATAATTAAATATTTTTAGAAAATGTAATTAATGTATCTAAATGTCCGGCTCACTATATAATGATTATCATAAAATTAAATGAATATGAAAAAACCTAAAAAGCAAAGGTTATAATTAAAAGTATTAATAAATGCAATTAAATGTACATAAATCTCTTACTAAATACAATTGAGAGAAATTTTTCGTTTAATATTTTAATTATATATAGGTGATAAATGTATATAAATAGTTAACTTACCGATATTATAAAAATTGAGCCTAACTTATAAAAATTTTGATATTATTCTGAAAATTAATGAAGTATATATATAATTTTTCATAAAAACTAAATATATATATATATATGTATGAACATATTGAAAAGTAAAATTTTAAAAATATGAACAAAAATAATCAACAAAGACAATAATTAAATATTTTTAATAAATGCAATTAATGTATCTAAATCTCTAGCTCACTATATAATAATTAAAATAAAATTAGAAGAATAATGAAAAAATTTTAAAAACAAAGATAATAATTAAAATTATTTAATAAGTGTAATTAAATGTACATAAATCTCTTACTAAATACAATTAAGAGAAAGTTTTTGTTGTAATATTTTAAGTATATGTATCACTTACGAAAATTAATGAAGCATATATATAATTTACCATAAAAAATAAACATATATATGTATGAGCATATTGAAAAGTAAAATTTGACGTGTTAAAAATAAAAATCATGAATCAAAGAAATTACCTTTAATAAATTCTAAAATACTAAGAAATATATTTAAAGGATATTAAAAAATAGAGTTAATATACATATAAAAAAAAATATAATATCTCATTATATATAGAACAATAACAATCCTTATACACGAAAGAAGATTATATAAACTGAATAAATGATATTATATAGAAAAATAAAAATCTTTATCCAGAAGGAAGATTCCATAAATTTAAAGTAATATAAAAGAATAAAAATATATAAAATAAATAAATAAATATAACACAAGCTAATATTGTGAAAAAAATTAAATAAATTCATAAGATATAATAAAAATGTTTATTATAAAATGACATTGCATCATTCAAAAGCATTCACACAACTCTATTAAAACTTATTTTTGAGAATTGATTATTGAGATTTTTTATTTTCAATAATAATAACTAAATGAATATTTTAAACTGTGATAACTATTACTCATAAAAAATATAAATATATGAACACAAACTCATGCAATACACAAGATTGGATGCTAGTACAAGTGAATGTACACTTATTGGTTTCATTTTTATGGAGTCATGGACCACACGCATGCATCTCATTTATTGTCCGCAAGATACTCCAAGTTTAATTAGCTTAGGACGATCTAGTTTTGATCTCATCCCCAGCCCCCAACTGTTTTCCCCATATTATTACACCGCAACACCTAGGAATTTTATTTAACCCGGAGCTTAGCATGTTGATGCCGCAGTCGCTTCCTATGACTTTCTCGACACGACTCGAATTCAGTGACTATGAGAACGACATGGTGTGTGCAGATTCCTTTTACCGTATGAAAAACCTAGCAGGACTGTCATAGAAAACATTTATAAATTCCGTGAAACTGCTTCGCATAACCCGGCTGGGTCGAGTATATGTCAAATTTAATATCTATGAAGTTCTATAGCTAAGCTAAGCATTTTCCCGTTAAGTTTCCTTATTTCCAGTAATGAATATTGAATATTTCCGCATATTTGATTGAAAGTGCTATTCCCAACAAGTCACGTAATGAGATGCCCAAACAATGTGCCATATAACCATAAATTAATCCCCGGAAACTTCTACCCGCCCCCCACCCCAGTAGTAACATGACTCAATATCACCATATAAGCCTTTTTTTTATAAGGACATACAGTATTCTGATCTCTGTGTGAGCGTCAATCTGACATAATCATGAGATGCTTCTAGTGAGCTTATAATATCTACACTGACTATTGAAAATTTAATTTCCCATTGAATCACTGCTCATTATTTTAGATTTCTTTATTTAATAATTTCAAACAAACAGCTTCATCACCGGATCTTGATCTTTGACTCCATTAGCTCTTCTTCTTCTTCTTCTTATTCTACTACTACTTCTCCTTCCTCCTCTGGATCTCTGCAAAGTCTCAGCTAAGTCCCGAGAAGAACAGAAAAACAATGCAGCGCAGCAATGGCAGAAGGCAGCAGCTCCCTCGAAACGTTGACGACAAGGTCTTCTCCAGGCAGCTGACGAAAGAGTCCTCGGCCGCCAACACCTCCTCCCGCATATTCTACTATGGCGGTGCAGCCGGCTCTGTTCCCTTCCGGTGGGAGTCCAGCCCTGGAACCCCGAAGCACCCCTCGTCCTCCTGCACATCCCTCATCCCTTCCCTCACTCCTCCCCCTTCCTACCATGCGAAAATCTTGAGTACAACTCCAGACTCCGGGTGGAGAAGCAAGCCAAAGGTCGTAAGGGCGATCCTCTCAAAGCTCAGCATGCTGCCTGCTTCCCCGAGGCGGTCCTGCCACATTTCCCCTGCGTCCTCGGTATCCTCCTCCTCTTCCTCATCCTCTTCCATATGGTCATTATCGTCTCCCTCGAGGCTTCGTCGTGGCGGCCAGGGTGAGAACTTGTCATGGAAGAGATTTCCTCTCAAGTTCGAGCTGGAAGACAATGAGATGGAGGTTGTCAACAGGCACCAGGAGGAGGAAGACGAGCTGGATGAATATTTCAGGCCTCCGTCTCCGACTTCTACATTGAGTTTTCGCACCAGGAGGAGCAACTCGACCAGTACCGGAAGTCGGTTTCGAGGGTGCTACCCGGTGAAGAGTGTGCGCAACAGGCTCTTCTCCATCATAGGGCACCAAGGCAGTGTATAGCGGCCTTACCAAGTTCGAGTTTACAAGGGAGATGGATTACTCGTATGCGATCAAGACGGTTTGATAATCCTTAATATGTGTTCCTATATTCCCGTGATATTTAGGCCATGTTACATGTGATCAATGCAAGTCACTGATTGAAACGTCTATTTCAATGAATGTTCACCTTGTTATCCCCCTCTCATTTTGTTCTATATCTTACGTATTGCAAATGAGGTTAATTCTATTTTCGTTTTGGGTTGAACATGAATTTGATGTGCCAAGTTGCAGGGAAATCAATTATTATTTTCCAGACTTACAATTTACTGCGTCCAAATTTTCTAGGTAACAGTATGCAAAACTTCCTAGCTACCAGTCCATGTCGAACTATTGAACATTCCAGCTGGAACAACTCCAACCTACAGAATCATTTCGCGAAAAATAAAGACTCGCGCTCTCCTGAAGTAATTACTAGAAGCTGACATAAGCTGGCCGTATATAAGATAGAAATCACCCGACTATAACTATGAAGCCTCCAAGATGTTAATAGAATTGGTTAGGAGTGATGAACAATTAATGCCACTGGCCCTAAACAAAGAAAGCGAAGGCTCCAACTAATCTATGTTCGAGCCAAGTTAGTTCACTAAAGGGTTAAATTGTACCATTTGTTTAATTTCATCATTTACAAGACTTGAACTCGAGATTTTCCTTATGAAAAAGGGCGCATTGAACCACTTAAAACAACTTCCTTAGCAGACTTCCCCCCCTTTAGTTCTTTGTCTCTGTCAGCGAATGAGAAATGGGTATATGGATAGCTGGTGTAAGGAATTGCACTGTTTGATTCTGATGTTAGGCATTGAACATTAATATTCCATGTGGTCTATCACGCGACACATATGCCCCATATCATAGGGTGGCGTCGCGTAATCGCACGATCTCAGTTAAGAGAACTACGCACAAATTTATATCTTTGAGTATGCGGGGCATGTATTGAATGTTGCAAGAGCACTTGCATCCTACCTACCCATCGGAGCGGTCCATATCTCTTCACATTTATACCTCGTTACCAGACCCTAATAGTACGCAAGAGCTGATCGGGTTCAATTTTTGTCAGATCCAGCTAGAGTTGGTCCGACCTAAATCTCATGGAGAATCTTATGATAAACTAGCAAAACAAAAGAGTTGCTATTCAATTCACCAAAAAAAAAAAGGAGTTGCTGAATTCTTTTAATAATTCACTGCATTATTTTTCATTATATTCTTGCATATATTGGGCCAATATTTCCAAACATGCCAGCCCAAATGTTTTTTTACAAAAGCTCAGCCCGATTATCAAGCCCAGTGCAGTCCAATAAACTTGTACATCAAACTTGCCTAAATCAGGCAAGATCTTCTGACGAGATAGATGGCGATGTCGATAGGCAGATGGACTTGGAGCTTCAAGATCTTGACAAAACCCTAAGCTATTTTAATTGATTGGAAAATAATATATAAACAGCTAGGTACCCTACCATGCCCACATTTGAGATGAGACATTTATATAAAAGGTACATTATGATTATTATGAGATAAAGAAACATTCTTATTGTCGTAGTTAGACCGGTCAAAAAGGCGCCAATATCAAATATTTCTGTCATTTCAGTCGACGGCGCATTGTTATCCGCCAACCAGGAGGGAAATCAAATGGAGAATTAAGTTCATACGGTAAGATAACTAGATTTGATTTGGGAAAAAAACAGAAAGTATTCGTGCAAAGTGCAGTAAAACCGTTCCACGTCATGCGTTTTGTAAAGTTCCACTAAGACTATAAGTAATTCAATACATCTTCAACTCCAAAACCTACAAAAAAAAATAGAATGGTAAATCTAATCACCTTCTATATTGAGGATTTTTTTTTGAAAAATAAATTTGATGTGGGATTAACGACTCTCGACCGGATCTATGCAATCATATGTATCGACTGTGCAGGGTTTTGAAAGGAAGAACATGAATGTCGACCAATTATGCAGCAGAAGTCTAATTTTAGGTTTGTTGGAGGCAAACTTAAGTCATTGACTGCATGTATCGTATCCTATGATTGCGTTCACTGTTCAGGAGGTCAAGGAGAGAGCGAAAGCAACAGTGCGGCTTATTGGCCACAAAATACGGGTCAAACAAGAAAAACCAGGGGAATGTATTGGGCCCCAACCAAGGCAAAATCTTTTTATAATTTTTTTTTTCGGTGGTAATCTTTTTCACAATTTGAATGAACTCATGAATACTGCGGTTCCATTCTCACTAGCAACCGCATGTAAAACTTATTTTCTTTATTTTTTGTTCTTTTTCTTGTAAACAATCACTAAATCATTTATAAGTTTTGTTGGGAAAAAATGAGAAAAACGAAAATTCGCTCCGTTTGATTTCAGAGTCGCGGTTTAAAATTTTAACTTTAACTTTAACTCAATACACTACACAACAAAACATACTTTTTCAAAGTCAAATTGATGGGCTCCATATATTATTTAATATACAATCACATACACTACCCAATACACTACACAACAAAACTGGTGGGGTCCACAGGCCCTATATTTTTTTTGTCTTTTTCCATAATCAAAATCAAAGTTACAAATTCAAAACTTTAACTCTAAACCCACTGTTAATAACATAAGTAAATCAATTTTATCTGAACTTATATAAAAAAAAGCTGTCATATCAATTAAGGAGATCCATGAGTATAGTTTGGGACGGCTGGATCTTTTCCAAACCATTACAAAACTTATTTATAGAGAAATTGCCAAATATTTTTCACCACTAAATTAATGAGCCCGTTTTTTACCCGTTAATGGACTTTTAACTATAATAAAAAAATAAATAGCAGTAAAAACAAAATGAATATTGAATCACATGAGTTTTCAAGAATAAAAGTACCAATAAATTAACATAACCATCAAAGAGTTTTATCACATCGAGTTTATCAATAACACATAAAATGAAGTCAATGCTCGTTAGTCCCCAAAAAAAAAAAGAACCAGAAAATCTTCAATACAATTTTTTATAAGTTAGAACTATTCACTAAAACAACACACGAAGAGGAGGCACGAGGTACAATAGAATATGGTAGTAAACAGTGAAGATGAACCCTAATCGGAATTGAATGTTATTAATGGTAAAATTAATGAATGATAGGGGGCATTTTAGTAATTTGAGTCTTAAAGGTTCAGGACGAGTTTAATGCAAAATATTGAATCCTTATCGCGCTCTAACGAGCAAAACCTTTTTAACTGCTTATTGGGATTATAAAAGGACTAGTTACGAACCTATTAATTACAGAAACTCATGAGCATGCCTAATATCAACATTCTTTTAAGATGGCATAACATAATTTTAAAATTACCAAAAAGTAAGAATGGATCCAGAAACAAGAAGAAATTATTCTAAGTCGTTCATCGCGTTGGGATGACGATATGCTTAACGTCAATATTACTAGGGATCAAGCAAACAAAAAGAGCTACTTTCTGATGGGACAGTAACCGAAAAAAGAAATCAGAACTGTGGAATAAAGTCAATGACTTAACTTGAAGGGTATCCTAACTATATCTATCTCCTTCTTTATATACAAAAAAAAAAAATGTTAGTCCATTGATTGATACTTCTTTATGCTCTCCCCCACGGGTGATACCATCTCGGAAATGTGAAACTTAACACGAAGTTGAAAGCATATGTATGTGTATATATAGATATATATTTTTTTGGGCAAAAATATTATATATTTATATATCGTCCAAATTGTAGCAAAAATATATCGTCCAAATTTGTAGTTTCTTACCAAATTTAGCAGATAGGAAATATTGATAAAGGAGTCAAAAATATCCGTGCGTGTGTATATATAAATTTATTTATATAATAAGACAAATCCTCATAATTTTTGCAATGCAATTGAATCCATCATCTGATGCAACTATAATTAATTTCCGAGAGCAAGGAGATAGCCAATGAATCTGAACAACTAATTACCTTGTTCAATTATATTCTTCCTCTAATTAATTAATTCTCTTGAATGTGCTGTGCTATACGGTAATGAAGATATGTAGATGGCTGACTGGTCCACTGTACCCATTAGTTTCGTATAGAACTAAAATTCCATGGTAACCTCGTAGTCTTAGACAAAATAAAATACCGTTGTAGCACACTGCTATATAAGTTTCCCTCTTGAGCTTGTTCAATATTGGGGCGTAGAATAACTACATAGTACCATCTTTGGAGCTATGATGTCCGGAGAAAGGTATAGATTTATCGAGTTACTTCTCTTTTTTTTCTTTTTTTTTTCCCTTCTCGAACTTGATCGTGTTCATATATACCTTCTTTTATTATCTCTATATCTTCTTTTCTTTTTTCGATGTCTCTTCGACTCTCTCCGAAGTTCTAAATTAATCAGTACATTCTGATTAATAATTTCGTGTTTTTATCACAAGTGTGTATGCATACAATCATCTTGATTCAAACCGTGAGGTCCTTTTTAGGCTTTTTGAATTCAAAAGGCTGAAGCCCCGCCGGCAGTATTTAACAGGGGCTTAGGTTTTTTCTTTGCTAATTATTATGTTAGGGTTTATCAAAGAGGCGAGTGCACATGGGCAGATCAACAATATATATATATATATGGTAGATACTATCGAATATCGATACAAACTGTGCATTCAGGAATGTGTAAAACATTTGTTGTGCCTGTTTTGCCTATTGTCAACTAATTAACATATGCAGTCATTATATGTATCATTTTCTAATGGCTTCAGGCTGCTTTTCTATCTAGGGAGGTCAAACAAGATGTTCATACACTGTTAACAGGTAGGAAGGTTATCAAGAGGGAGACCATCGATGCCCGTTCTCATCATCGTCATGAAGAGACGATGAGTAGGGAGCAAATGATGTTAAAGAGCGCACCTTCAGCGGCAGCGGCAAGTGGAGGAGGAGGAGGAGGAGAAACCCTAATGACGAAAACAAACACAATCACGCCTTGTGCAGCATGCAGGTTATTGAGGAGGAGGTGTGCACCAGAATGTCCTTTCTCTCCCTACTTCTCCCCAAACGAACCCCACAAATTTGCTTGCGTGCACAAAGTTTTCGGTGCCAGCAATGTCTCCAAGATGCTCATGGTATGTACAATATATATTTTGTAAACCCGAGAAGGGTTCTTTTGTGGTTATAATTGAGATGTTCAACTTCATTTTATTGATTAAGGGCATATCGATTTTATGCTCCGGGCATAGGACGGGCCTAGAACTTGGGCATGGCATAGGTGAAACCTTGACGGGCGTAGCAAATAATAATAGAATTAAACGAATTGATGTTGAAGCTCGGATAATTAAGCTTAGTATTTAACCGTTTCAGCTGTGCTTTTCTAGCTCGTTGGATTAATTGTGCTTGTATATATATATAAGCTTTGACCGTTTACTACTCGAGAATTCATGGATTGGAGTTTGTCTATCCCCAAAATGCCAACATCAAGTGACCTACTCAATCTGTGATTGATTCTCGTCATCTAGATAAAGTGGTTCTTGTTTTCAAATATACCTCTTGCGGCAATGGTTGATATATTTGATCGTGGTTTAATTTCAGGAGGTGCCTGAGGACCAACGAGCCGATACAGCCGACAGTCTCGTGTACGAAGCAACGTTGAGACTCAAAGACCCTGTGTATGGATGTGTCGGCGCAATCTCGGTTTTACAACACCAAGTTCAATGCCTAGAAACTGAACTCAATGCAGTTAGGGCTGAAATTCTCAGATACAAGCTAAGGAACGCAAGAATAATGGCTCCTCCTTCCCCTCCAACCCATGAATCTATTAATGTACCAATTTCAAGACCTTTTTCCATGGACGCGCCACCATCCGCACCACCACTACCTCCATCACTGCCGCCTGCAGCATACTCCGGTTTATCCGTCTTCACACACGCAAACACGAGCTCGTCCCAATACAGCACCGTTTCTGGAAAAAATCTAGCTTATTTCGGTTAAATTCCTATACCACTTTATTCATGTATTCATCCAAATAGATATAAAACTGAAATAATGATAGAGATTATGTATTTGTTTTGATATTGTCGATTTGAATTTTCTTAATTAATCATTTTAATTAATTATTAGGGGGATCAAATTTATCCTCTTCATCTTTTGTAGGCTTAAAAGTTGCTTATCATGTAATGCATCCGTCAACTAATACCATAAATCACTTTACTTCGTGGGTGAGCATGCATTATGCCGAGTCTGGCATGTTGGTTGTTTGTCAACGAAGCCGGCTAGAACTCAAAAGAATTAGTAGTAATCCGAGAGACGGTAAATTACTAGCCTGATGCTGTACCATTGAGCTAGCAGAGAGCTAAAGCATGGAGGACTTGTCCGTCGTGCCAGCAATTTGCCCCAGGTTCCGACACTCCAAATGTACTCGTAGTCCCGAAATTGTTGGGCCTGGTCGGCCCAAATACGTGCCGAGGTTTATAACAATTGGGCCACAGAGCAGCCCAGCAATATCGTGAAGAGCCTCCGCATTCGCAACAGTCCTGTCATCCCCAAGACGACTATCCAGGCTTTACCTTTTCAGCGCAAGTTGTTTACGATGACGGAACTTTGCTAAATGGTTGTTCGATCATCGTCAGAGAAAACAAGTACAGAAACAACCGGAGTATGAATCCAGCGCGAGTCAGGTTCGGCTGGCCAAGTTCGAGATTCCAAGGTTTAAGCTCGGAACAAATAAGATAAGTCCATGTGAATGACTTACACGCACAATTTCTATATTCGCAACTTCAATATAGCATGAAACTTCCTCAATTTATTGCAGCTATAAACTCACATCCTCCTATCTTCAGCACTGGAATGTTTACGAACAGAAGATCCCTAGTAGTTGACAATAATTGTGAAGCCGTTTCATTCCCCAAGTGCACCATTTTTTCTACGCCATTCTCTGTTGCCCGGTTTCAGCGCTCAAAACTGTGAGGGTGAGGAGAGAGTGAGGTCATAGGGGTCAGACCACAGAAAAACCTTAGAGCACGCCTTGGCGCCTATTCGGAGCCTCGAAAACACCATCCACCTCTGCGTCGTCACGGCTACCGTAGGTCTCGTACTCGTAGTCTGCATCAACATTCTCCATGGACTTTCCAAAAGCAAAAGATTTTGTCCCCATAGTTGTGAAGGGCATGAGACCGAATGCTCGAGCTGTTTTGATCTCCCTCGCAATCTTCCTCTGAGCCTTGGCACTGATGCCAGTCTACACCAAAAAAAGGCGAGAATTACAGACGACCGAGAGCAATGCACCACAAAACTGCTTCAAAAAAGTGAGATTAAGGTTTATACAATCAGATCGTTTGACTAAGAAACGATTACCTTGCTTCTTTTGATAATGATTCCAGCCTCAGTTATGAAATTTGCAAGGAATCTCACATTCTGCAAACAAATGCGACAAACAAATCCTAAGCATTGGATCATAAAGCCTGGGAACAGCAGATTCCCAATATAGTTGCCTACTGCACTCCAAAGAAGAATGTGATGGAAATGGAGTTCATAACATAAAAATCAGAACAAACACAAATTTACTCAATCATCCCTCCTATTGGGCAATAGCTATCATTTGTACTACGAGGTAATTAAGTTCGTAACTGAGACAAGCGCTGATACATTACACAGGATCATGATGACCAAACTGAAGCTTACCCTGAAATCAGCTTTCCTGAGAACTTCCCTCGTCGTAACTTCAAACTCCGGTCTTTCAGTTGGCTTGAACACTCCTGGTCGTCTGAGGTCAAGATCCTGCAGAAAGTGTGGCGAAAAGAGATATTCAACTAAGATGCCATTATATGATGTCAACGGACTAAGCCTCTAATGGCAAGAACGGGAATCCGATACATAAATAGCTTTGAGAAAATAACACACAGGAGGACATTACTTTGGTAACTCTACACCCGTAATCACTTGCAATCTGCGAATTGCCACGACATAGATCGACTAATTCCTACTTCATCCATCGTAGAAAGGTTCAGAATATCTATGTCTTTAGTCCTAACACTTTGTCCAAAATATTTGGCGTTATCGACTTCAGATTACAGAGGACTAGGCATCACTCACCTGCACATCATAAGTCATCCCGGGCTGAAAGTTCATATCCGGTCGGAACGAGTAGTCCTCCTCGTCACATTCATCAGAATTGTATTCGAAGTAAGTCGCCTCTCGCTTCAACTTATCATCCATCCCGTCGTCTAACGAGTCATAACTGTCCCCCCAATCCCACGTTCCAGAGTCCCCTTCACTGTCCACTCTCGAATCAGATCTGCCCTGGTGGAGTTGGTCAAATTTCCGGAAGAAAGCATCATTTTTGGAACCGCTTTCGGTGACATCGCCGAACATACGCCTTGTAAAGTCATTAATCGACTCCGATGAATCAGAGTTCGGCTTATCACCGTCTCTATCACCTGCCAAACAGCAAAGGATGGCAAGACACTCACACACATCGGTACAAGACATCAAATTATACAGAGAAACCTGCAGACGAAATTACACATGAATTGAAGCTGCTAACTCGAATACAATCCAAATACGTTTTTGGCAGGCAAATACGTGTTAGCAGTACCTGAATCGGCAAAGACAGAGAAATGTCTAGTAACAGGGGGACGGTGTAATTGGCGAGAAACGCCATAGCTGAGGGACCGAAGCACAGCTCGAGCCACCTTCATCTGCTTCTGCATTGGAACACATCAAGAGTGAGCCATCGTACCAACCCAGTACACCGAACTGATTAAAATCGACCTGAGCTCGAGCGGAGAGAGCTGAAGCTTAATCAAATGAAGGCTTTGCTCTGGTTGATGCGTGAAATGAGGGCAAAAGCATAACCTGTAAGAAGTGCCAGCACGGGGGAGAGACAAGACTGAAGCTAGGGTTTTGGGATGAGCGGACTGAGGAAGAAGGAGGAGACGATGCAGAGAGGTCAGGTTAATTGCAAACATGCCCCTGAGCTTTTGGTCCTATGCAATGTCTAGTTAAGGTTTGCCCTTTAGCAATTAGGCCCCCACTTTCAGCCTCAAAGTTAATTGTGAAATGCTGCAAACTACTGCCCCAAATCATAGACCGTCGGATAAAAAATCCTCCCTTCTTCAGTACCTATACTTTCATATTTAGTTCAATTGCATCACTTTTCGAGGGAATAAATTGCATCATCTATAACTAGTGGTTCTTCTTTTCATGTATTCGAACTCAAAGTATTCACTATGATGACCAAAGCGTTATGATTTGTTCAGCAACTACTGTGGAGTAGACTTTACTCGAACCGGGTTCATCCTCGAAATATCAATCAAGTCAACATTTCAATGGCTGCCAAATTCAGTCAAAGGAGAGGTTTTCCAGAAAAAAGGTGTTAGTAAAGTACTTCGAGAAGACCCCGTCTTGTGCACATTATAATCCTGAGCAACCGACCGACTACGGGCACCAAAAATAGCTTCAATGGCATCAAGATGCCAATTAACATACAGGTATTTGAGCAAATAGACACAGCAAAACAAGTCACTGATTGCTTCGGAAGCCACCAGAAATGTTACGAACTAGCTTTTACTATTGGAATGAGCCGCAAAAGTTTACTCTTCTTGTCCAAGATGAACTATATGCATCTCATTTACATCTCGGCATTAAGTAAAGTGTCTAGGACTTCAGCACTGATGTTAGAATCTAGCTACCATATCTGCTATGAGTTGTTAATGTACACTGGGTGTTGACATCTTATATATAGTGGGATAAGGTGATCCTTCACCAGAGGAAACTCACTCCAAAGCTGCAATTGAGTCTACCTCCTCCTCTGGCAGTTCGAATGCATCAATCTCTGCATAATACGATCTCTGCTGCTGGATATAGTCTTCGAAGGCCTTCTTGGAATCATCCTCTTCTCGTTTGCAGTGCTGCTTCTGCAGAAACCCAACAGAAGATTATAATAAAATTCCAAGCAAGTCTGAGTAAAGAGGCAACAGACCAAATAAAGCCAATACTGTGGATATGATCAATAACTGTGTATGCACATTGACAACTTTGCTTCGTGTGGGCCAGAATTAATCTTACTTCTCAAATCGAAAATGGTAATGACTGAGGGAAGCTCTAGTAACAGAGACAACAGTCCTTTACTACTTGTGGTCTATGCTACAAAGGCCATTCATCAATATTCAAAACTGTTGGATTTCAAGCTCGATGGATTCCACACAGTGGATGAGGTCCAACAAGGGCTAAATTTTATCGGTAACTAATCTTCCATACATACCCTTTTCTTGGGCAAAGCACATGATTTGGATATACTGCCCTCTTCACCTTGATCAAGCTTGTCACTGTTGAGAAGGCAAGGACAATTAGTGACAATCATTAAACAAGTAACACAAGAACAGATAGTGTACAATATAACTCGGCACAAGAGGTTCAGAGCACTAATCACAACTATCGACATATAGATGTTCTGAGAGATCATAATCACCCAGTAGAAAAGCAGCGGAATGATTTTCCACACGAATAAGTAAATCATATGTCAACAGACCAAATTCAGATCCTCAAGAACTACAAATTTCACCTCGATGACCATGACATTTCCATATTATCTCTATAAGTTAGCTGCACGTTAACAGGCACTACATCATGCCGGGGGCAAGTGCATAGAGTAGCTGTGACGCAATTATTCAGACAACAGTTCTTGCATCAAACATCTTGATCTGAGGATAATGAGAAAATTAAAACCATAGCAGGAAGATCAGTATGATAATTTACCCCGTTCTCCTATTCCTTTTTGTAAGAGAGCTGCTCACAGGCACCATAGCTGTCTTCCCTTCGGTCCTAGCGTTTTGCACAGCTCGACCTTGAATCTGAGCTGCATGAGGGTCAAATGTTTTACACTCTCGCCCTATACAAGCAACCCATTATCTCATAGTTAGTAATGGTAATTGGGCAATCCATGTCCGGCTCAATACAAACTAGAATTCATACATGCATATGTTTTGAACAACATCCTAATGAACTTAGCTCCCTGAAAGTGATGAACGCCGGTAAAGCGTTATGGCATAATGACACCCATCAGAATCAGAGCCAAAAGAAAATTACCAAACAATCCGGACAATGCCATGAGATCAACAGTCAGAGGATCGAGGCATGGAACAATTATGTCATCAGAGCTACAATTCTATCACCAGTTTTGAGTGGAAGCTCCAAAAAATTACTAAACTTAGAAGATGCAACATTTGCCCACAATTGATCATACCCATTGAAGTAAAACGAGCTGAAAAGGAAGCTCCATCATACCAGAAGAAAGTACGAACTAAAAGAGGAGGAATCTCAGTTTTGCAATCAGCTAATCACCAGAAGCAGAAGCGGATTTGGTGGGAGGCCGAGGAGGTACGGCGGAAGCGGCAGCAACAGGGGAGGGGCTAGGGTTCCGAGCTCTGGTCTTGCTGGTTTTGCTGCAGAGCCGCGAATTGGAGTGGGGGACCGAGAAATCGGGCTTCGGTTGTGGCTTGAGAACAGACGCCGTATAAGAAGAAGAGGACTGGGAGGAGTTGCGAGCGGTGTTGGTGCAGTCGGAGAGGGGCTTCCTCATTCTGCGGCTGCTACCGCCCCCGCCATTGCCGGGAAGAAGCAGTGGCCCCATTCTCCTCCGGACTTCTTCCATTTCCATGAACACGAGAGAGAGAGATGTGTGAGAGCAGAGAGTAACTAATTGTGGAGAGAGGAGAAGGGGTGTGAGGGAGAAGCCATTGGCGTGAGTCTTTTGGCGCCAAATTCTGGTGACAGTACGTACGGCTTCTTCTGGACGGTTCGTGGCGAGATGGCCATCAACAAAATTAAATAAATAAATAATGAAAAATAGATCCATATGGACAGGTCTATAAAGGAAAACCGGCGGTGCCTTAATCGTTAGATCAACGCGTAGTGGTGCATTCCACGTTGATTCAACGGCCTTGAGGTGACCATCAAAGATGATAGTTTAGTGATTACAAATTTATTTTGATGTGATTTGGTAATTTTAAGGTTTTAAGTTCGAATTTTTTTTAAACGTCCATATCAAAATATTTATTAAAAGTGTGATTTTCGCTTATGCTTGGGGACGTGGGACTTTGTTAATTATACTGGGCTTTTAATAGGCGGGCAAAATTGCTATGGCTACTGCCATCATATTTACACATAAAAAAAAAATTTCCTCGGTATAATTACATTGGTTGATATAGAAGATGTTTCTGGAATGTCGTGAAGATTATAACATATCTTATCGAGAGAATTATGAAGACGAATATACAATAGAAGTGGATAATAAAATTAGCAACGGGGAATCTAAGTCCGTCGACCATCTCAAATTCAAATAAATTAATCGTGAGGCTGGTGCATTGCATAGGAGGTTTTACCAATTTAAAAAAATTATAATTAAAAATTAAAAAGAAAAAGTACTGAAAAAATCAAAAGCGAAATAAAAATAATAAAATAAACAAACAACCTTAACGTGCAGTGATAAAAGAGCTTACTTTCTGAGAACTTGTATATAGAGGTATTAATACATTTCGAGATATGAAGCTCGCATCACTAATTTTAAAAAATAATATGAAAAATAAAAAAACTAAAGAAAAATAAAGAGATGAAAAATTTCGATAAACATGAGGATAAATTTAATCAACTCAATGACATTTAGAGTTATACATAATTTCAAGAGCTCACGTCTAGCCGTAGACGTACTCTTTGAGAGCGGAATATGCTTTTATATATGTGTGTGATAATTCATACTTATAACTATCATTCAAAATAAGAAAAAAAATATGCTTTGACTTTTTTAAGTGAACAAATCTAATTTATTTTTTGAAAAGAAAATATAATTTATATATATAATCTATTTTTAAAAATAGATATCCGTAAAAACTATATGCTTTTTCTTACTACGTGTATATATATATATATATATATTGAAAGTTGTCCACAATCATCATATATTAACATATTTTATATTATGTATGAATATATACTAATATATATACTTATTTTGATGTTAATATTTATTTATGAAATATTAATTTTTATTTTAAAATTTTGAGATTATTAAATAATATATGTCAATACTTCTAAAAAAATGTTTTCATTTATTTCAAATACATTATGTTATATAGATTATAAAAATTAAAGAATCAAGAAATTGAATTTTATGATGAGATATCTTTAAAAAATAATTTTTAATGAAAATAATTCTGAAAAATAAAAAATTCAAAAAATTTAGAAAATTTCGTATATATATAAAAAATATTATCTAATCTATTTTTAAAAAATAATATAATTCATAGATGGTTTTTCCTATTATATATACTACAAGTTGTTTGCATAACCATATATTAATATATCTATAGTCTGTATGAATATAAAATAATATATACTTAATTTGATGAAATATTATTTTTGATTTTTAAAAAATTCAAGATTATTAAATAATATATAGATTACAAAAATTTTAAAAAAATCAAGAAATAATATTTTATGATGAGACATCTTTCTAAAGATTTTTTTTATTAAGAATAATTTCTAAAATTAAAAAATTCTAAAAAACCTAGAAAGTTCCATTTAGAAAATAAGTATTGCATTCAACGGAGATCACCGTATTGTTCAAAAAAATTTATGGTTTATTAATAAGATATTATTTCAGAAGATTTTGTTGCTAATTTTATAATTTAGTATAATTTAAAAATTTTAGAAAACCCAAAAAATAAGAAAATTTTATTTAGAAATGGAGCGTTCTAAGGCCATTTGGAATGAAATATTAACTTTCATATTAGAAAATTCAGGATTGTTAAATAATATATAAATTATAAGAATTAAAGAAATCAAGAAATTAGATTTTATGATGAGATATCTTTTATTAAAAATAATTCCGAAAATTAAAAATGAATTAAAAACCAAGGAAGTCCATTTAGAAAATTCATACTGCCTTCAATTGGAGATCATTGTAGTATCTAAAGGATTTTATGGTATTTTCGGTTTTTTTAATGGAATATTATTTCAGTGTTGCTAATTTTACTAGAAATTCAGGATTATAAAATAACATCTAAATTATAGAAATTAAAGAAATTGAGAAATTAGATTTTATGATGAAATATTTCTTTAACTTTTTTTTATTAAAAATAATTTCGAAAATTTAAAATATTTAAATACTGGGAAAGTCCATTTAGAAATTTCATATTGCTTTCAATTGGAGATACTAAAAGATTTTATGGTATTTTTTATTTTTAAAATGGTATATTATTTTTGAAGATTTTGTTGCTACTTTTATAATCAAAGATAATTTAAAATTTTAAAAACTCAAAAAATCGAGAAAATTCCATTCATAAACGGTGCTTTTTGAAGCCATTCGACCGAGCCCACGTCGCATCTTGCTTTCATATATATTAGTCGTGAAACACGTGCGTTGCACGAGATAGTTTCCACTGATTTGAAAAATAATATAATTAAAAATTAAAAATAAAAATTAATTAGGAATTAAAAGTGAAACAAAATAATAAAATAAATAAACAACATTTACGTTTAGTGGTAGAAGGGTAGCAATATCTTCGCGTTTCTGAGAACTTGTGTATAAGGGTAATAATATATTTCGAGCGATGAAACTCATCTCATCAATATTGAAAAAGAAGATGAAAAAAGCAAAAAATTAGAGAAAAATAAAGGAACGAAATTTTTCTGATAAAAATTAGAGAAAATTAAAGTATAAATTTAATCAACTCATTGCATCTAAAGAGAGATAGAGTTTCAAGAGCTCGCGTTTAGTTGTAAACATATTATTTGATAGTTGAATATGCTCTTATTTATGTGTGCGATAATTCATATTTATAACTATCATGCAAAATATAGATAAAATATAATCTAATTTATTTTCTTTTTTTCAATGAATAAAGCTGATTTGCTTTCTGAAAAGAAAATATAATTTATATATCTATAAATATTATCTAATCTAATTTTAAAAATAGATATCTGCAAAAACATATAATTCGTATGTACTTTTTCTTACTATATATATTAAAAGCTGTCCACATAGCAATATATTAACATATTTTATATTATGTATGAATATATACTAATATATATTTACTTATCTTGAAGTTAATATTTATTTGTGAAATATTAACTTTTATTTTAAAATTATTTGAGATGATTAAACAATATCTATACATATAATAAAATCTTCTCATTTATTTCAAACATATTATGTTAAAAAATTCAAGAAATTAAATTAATATATTAATATATTTCAAAAAATCAAGAGAATTTAATTCAAAAACAAAGGATTTTAATGCCATCATGGATGAAATATTAACTTTTATATTAAAAAATTCAAGATTGTTAAATAATATATAAGTTATAAGAATTAAAGAAACCAACAAATCATATTTTTTGATAAGATATTTTTTTTAAAAATATTATTAAAAATAATTCGGAAAATTTAAAAAAATTAATTTTTTTAAAAAAATCTAGAACGTTCATTTAGAAAAATCATATTGTGATCACTATAAAATCCAAAAAAAATTTATGGTATTTTCAATTTTTAAAATGGAAAATTATTTCATAAGATTTTGTTGCTAATTTTATAATAAATAATAAATTAAAATTTTAAAAACTCAAAAAACCGAAAAAATTTCATTTAGAAACAAAATATTATGATGTCATACCACCCCATAGCTTGTTTTCATATATATATATGTGTGTGTATGTGTGCGCGCACGCGTGTGGATATATAGATATAGATTATGCTGGATCAATTTTACTAGACGTCGATACAATTATATATAGGCCTACGACTATAGAATATTCATAGTGTCTCATAAAAATTCATCAAAAGCATATCGTCTCATTAAAGCCCCTCATGGTGTCATTCATTCACATCATTATTGGATTCCCGCACGTATGCACTTCTTTACCAGCACAAGCATGATCGGACTCATCAGAGATGGAGCCTTGATCTGTTTCGATTATATCTCGATTATCCTGAAAAGACATTATCCAGAGAAAACCTATCCGCACCAATGAAGATCACCTATTCATCATGTTGCTCCAGATTAAGTCAATTCTTGGATATTAAGTTCGCATGGAACGGTATCAGAACACGTACTCTTCAGTTCTGTATAGATGATCTCGTGATTAAAGTGTAGTACGTGAACGAAGGAGAATGGTGCAGAAAGGTTGTCGCCGAAAAGTACAGAGTGCCCTTGAACCATGTATATGTATATCATTTGGTGGATCTCTTTGTTAGGTCCCCACATCAACAAACGAAGGAGAATGACCAAATTAAGCAGCTGGGAGGGTGCTTGCATTGTAGATATAAGCTGTTGTGAGGTTGGAAAGTCATTTTCTTTTCCCTACCTTCCTCAAAATATTCTTCGCTATAATTAACACCATAATATTCCCCCTTTTGGGGTGCATTATTCAATTGAAAAGAAGCCAAAAGGCATACTCTAAAGTAAACAGACACACACCAACCACCTCCCAAATTGTTTTTCCACAACACATATGCTGCATTGACAACATTGACCCTTGCACCAATATCTTCAATTGATCTTCCAAACAACAAATTATGCAGCCGAGAAGGGTTTTTTTTGTCAATCCACCTCCTAATAATGCAGATGTAGCGCAATTGACAAATTACGAGCTTCACGTGGGCAAACTTTACCAGCAATGTAAGAGTATGGATCTATTACAAGTATCCCGTGGTCATGATCAAATCGATGCTTGAGAAGAAGTTAGTTTCGACTCATAACATATTGAAACCATCTCATAAACTGACCAGTGTACATAACCTCATGATTGATGACAATTATAGAAGTTGCTTCAAGAACTTAAAAAAAAAAAAGTGAGCTAGGTGAGGTTCTAACGAACCCCTTAGCATTAAAAAAAACCACATGAATAGTATACTATTTAACAAATGAATCATAACGTGCGAGTTGAGTTGTGAAGAGGAAACCTTTCAGCTTCTCTTCTTTCTCCTTTTTCCTTCTTCTTCTTCAAAATCTTTGCAGGAAAGATCAAGAAGGTCGATTAAACAGAGTATGGACTGCACAATCTGCAGTTCGTTTCCGATGATCATAAGACCCCCGAGGAACACGATATGTGGAGCTTGCTTCGAAGGAATCAAGTGTGCATTGGCTCTCGTAAGCAGCTCCGAATTAGAATCAAGACTGGCAGACCGAAAGTTGAGCAACCTCACCGCTCCAAATAAGGCAAGCCTGACTGCCCGAGCCCTTCTGTTATTCCACATCCCTCATTTGATTCCTCTCTCTTTAGCTCATCATTCATTTGGTACGTATTTCATCAATGCCGATTTTATAAGCCTTTGAGATGTGATCAGCAATTCAGTGATATTACGAGTCTCTCAATATATGTTATTGTGCCGACACGGCAGATTTTCTGGCACGAAATTAGAGAAATGGTTGCAGCAAAAGTCACTTGCAGCAGAGATATGGGCATGTTCTTACTATTTTTTTTTATGATATTTCCTAATTTGGAACCTCCAAAGGGTTCGTTCCGACCTCCTCGACGTCCTAGTGACCAACCTGGGTCCGTCCTAGTTGTTGGCGGACCACGATGCATCACTTGAGTTGTTAATGGCCTATGTTTAGATTATGAACCAGGGAAGTCGATCGGCGGTCTCAATAGGTCCTAATTTGGAAACATTGGGTGGGCCCAAATCAATTTCGTTATGTGCCTAGTACTCAATCTTGAAAGCCCAAAAAGGATTTTTAGGCTATCTCCACTTGTAATGTTGATGTATTATTCAATTTTAGGGACTTGGAGATCTTGTGGAATGGATAAAGTACATGAAGAATGTAGAACGTGAGCTGAACGAGAGGATTTGCTTTCTTGCGGGGTCTCTTACGGCCTTCGCTGATCAAATCCACACGGATATACTCATCAAGCCAGGCGATGGCTCATCTATATCCACCCATAGAAGCATACTGGTGAGATTCTATATACTTGCACGATCGATGTAAATCATCTGTACAGCGATATTATTTGATAATACTGCGAGATTCATGCAGACTTATCAATTAGCTGCTCGAAATGTGATATCGGATTTTAGTTTATGATAAGTGTCGCACCCCTAATTACTCAGCATCTGAATATTACTTAAATTGTACGATTCATATATTCATGTAATCATTTTTGGCGAATGGCAAATTTGGATTTGACACAGGCAACAAGATCAGGAATCTTCAAGAACATGCTTGACTCGGACATATGCAAGGCTCCTCCACAGGACAGCACCATTCCAATCCCGGAACTCACCCATGACGAGCTCGAGTCCCTGTTGGAATTCCTCTACACGGGAGACTTACCTCCCGAGAAGATTGAAAAACATGCCTATCCCCTCTCCCTTGCCGCCCACAAGTTTGAGATCCTGTACCTGGAGAAGTTCTGTGAGCGCCACATGCTCCGGTCTTTAAACGTGAACTCCGCCCTCGATGTGCTGGAGATATCGGACATATGTTTGAACCAGAAGATGAAGGAGAGGGTGCTGGGATTTATAGTTCGGAACTTCGAGGAGGTTGCCTTCTCGGAGAAGTATGAAACATTTTGTAGCAAGAATCCCCATTTGAGTGTTCAGATTACTAGGGCTACCTTAGCTGAGGCAAGGAGCAACAGGCGGCCGAGCGGTGAAGTTTGCTCGCCCAAAGTTGTGGGTCGGGATCATGGCGGCGTGTTCAGAATCTGAGATGTGGAATAAGTAGTTTAAGGGAGTGAGAATACAAAATAGGACTGGTTTAATGTTTGTATCGGTAAATTATATGAAAGAGGCTGAGATTTTACTTTGGCACCATTTTGAATGGCTGCATTTCCTTACCATATTTGGGTTCCAAACTCTGAAACGGACCGACTATATGTATTTTCAACGATTCAACATAGTAAAATTTTTGCTTGTTAAATATAGGTAACAAGGTTTCCAATATACGCTATCCAACTTTCTCCTTTATTAATCCGAATAAGCCTGATCTCTTACACTCGGGATAATTTCTCCTCTAAACGTATAACCGTAAACAAACTTTCAGAAGGTTGGATCTTCCTGATCAACTGCATTGACAAAACCCTTGATTGGAACTGATACTTCGAGACCAATCGATGATGAAGGTGACTGTACATATAGATGGCCATCGAACTTTTAATCTTGATCATCGTTACTCACACCCCAGCTCCGGATTGCCTGTACTACTGCGCTTCGAACTGTTTGCGAATCTATACTTCCATCTCCTTCTTCATTCTGTAAAATAAAAATCGTCATTCAATTAAAGCTATAGCAAATCCCTAGATGTCCATTGATAATCTCTGATAGCTAGGTATATATGTATATATTATGAATGTTCTAATTTATGTATATATAGTGAGTGATATCGTGATTAGGGATGGTATATTGGTGAACCTTACTTCTGCAATCACTTGTAGTTGGAAGCTCTCCATACAAGAAACCCTAGCTTCGAGGACATTGAGGCCAAGTTCTTCGAAAGATTCCAAGACCGAACACAGCAGGACCTGACTGCTTATCTCTGAAATTACAGTGATTAGAAAACCCTTCTCGAGGGTTTCTACTGTTACCTGCTGCAGTAACATATAACAAACATGATGATGCATATATCCATATATAATCAACATCGGAAACAAGCAAAATTCACTAATTAATCAACAGGTTGATGATAACCAGGATGACAAATTGAGTACCACTGGCAAAGATGACTGGTTATAGCTCGAGTGTTGTGCTGTAGATGTATCTTGGTCGAGGCTTTCGACTCTGTGCTGCAACTCTTGAATGTATCTGGATGCGTCGAGGACGACTGAAGCCTCGTTCAGCTGCCAAATGGATCGCCGACTATACATTAAACCTAAACTCGCAGGATTCTGTAATCAATGGTCTACAGTGACTAAACTCAAAGTACGCAAGGGAAGACGCTGGAAAGATGACGGAAAACATGTGTTTGGAATTAACTAAGATTCGATAGATGTAATCGCACTCCAAGCTAGCGCCGGAAAGAAAGAAGGGAACCATCGATATATCTCTATACATATAAATGGGGAGAGAGAGAGAGAGAGAGAGAGAAGAATTAGTACTGCATGTGAATGAGTGATGGAACGAAGGAGTTGGAGCTTCTCATGCAGTTCTGCTGCTTTCTTATCATTATTCTTATTCTTCTTCTCCTTGTTCTTCTTCCCTTCTGATGATGATGAAGTCACCATTTTCACTTTTCTCTTTATCACAAGCCTCACTTTTGGGGGGAGCTCTTGAATGCTTTCCTTGCTATATAATGATAACCTTTTCCTGTGTTTCCACATGACTGCTCTGTCAGTTTCTTTCACAAGATTACATATACAATGCAAGCTGCTAGGTTGGCAATGAGATTACCATAACGCCCTTCTCATGCATATTCCAAGCACGCAGGCCTGTATCGACATGTACCAACTATATATGTCGGTTATAAGAGAGATAGATGGGAGCAAAAGGGAAATGTGAGCTAAATAAAATGTTACAAGAAGTCTTACTAAAGAGAAATAATTCCGATCCAAAACCTTTTGATTTTTAGGTGATGACATCTACCACTGCATGCACCTCTTTTTTTGTTTTATATATTTTTTATGATGAGTGATGAAAATGACCTTTTAAAACAATATTGGAAATGGTCCAAAGGCCATCGTTTTCCCTGAATCTATGGACTCATGGCAGACAGCTTAGCAGAGATGAATTAGAACCGGCCATGAGTAATAAAAGAAAGAAAAAGATCCGACATACTTTACAAACACATATAATTTGATGATTCGTCGGGTTCAACATGCCATATATCGAATTCAAAACAATAATACATGCATGTATGTCCCATCACTAGCTGATGAAGAGACCACATGTGTTCCGTGGCCAAAAGAATCTCATATCGGATAGATCTATATAAAAGAGACATGATATTTGTAAAACGTGTAACATCCTAAATTCTTTAAACGTCATAATTAGAGGAAAGAAAGCGGAGATCATTGAAAGAAGGATCACATGAAAGCAGTTCGTCTGAAAACAAGAGGTTATATGGGACGAACTCTTACAATATTATTTTCTTTTATCCTTTTATTAGGAATATGAGCCTCCTTGATATTCCGTATCTGGAAGAAAATAAATTAAGAAGGTTCACGATGGGTAAAAGTGAAAAGGAAGAAAAGAATGGTGTGGGCAAGGTGGAATGTATATAGAAGCTGGGAATCAAGTAGAAAAAGAGAGCTCGCGATGAACGATTAAGCAAGGGGAATGGTGAGGAGGGAATTTGTCCATCGAAAAGAGTGAAGAGAAAAAGAGAATGCAACAAAATTATTTGCCTTTATATTAGTTGTAATTTTGGAATGACTCCAAGCATTCCTCACGGGAGGCCCCTTATTGTTCTACATAATATATATATATATATATATGTATTATATCTCATCTCACACGTACCACTTTGTCATCAAACGTATTCTCTCTCTCGTCTAAGAATGAAAATGTAGCACGGGAAAAGCCTCTCGAGCTCGAGTTATATGGCACCGAACTCTAATCAGTCTTCAGATAAGAAAAGATCCGACACGCATTTAATGTCGTAGTACCTAACGTGGCAAAGCGAGGGCAACAAACATGGGCCAATCATGCTATAATAGCAAATATTGGGGCGGAGCGAGTACGTGGAGTGAGTTCTCATCGCGAACCACCTGCCTATGTACGATTTGGATTCCGAAAAAGAGATTGATCGTCACGGGGATCGTTGCAATGATCAGAGAGATAAGAGTTGCCTGAAATGAGATTCTGAATAACGTCTTATTAGCTATGGGGTTGCTTCCTTAGCTATACATATATATTGTCGACATTCAACAAGGACAAATTATACGTACAACCCCCCCACAGAAATCACGTGTCTGCCCATTCGATCATTGCAATCAAACAATTCTCTCCATATATTTCTCACACCTTCCCTTTGCTTAGACACACTGATATTCTTGTCCCTTTGCCTGTCCTTCCATGCATGAAATATTTTCATATATCCCTTCTCATTTATTCTCAAAAAATTTTATTGCGTTGTCTCTGTGTTCTAGTAATTGGTATGAAAATGTTTCGAAACATAACAATAATTCGACCATAAGATAATTTCACAGGTCCAAACAATTTGAGCAGTCTTTATATATGTGTGTGTGTATATATATATATATATATCACAAGGGGATTTATGGAGCAACCATAATGTTTATCATATATATTTTATATTGAATAAACTTATCAAAAAAAATTTATATTGAATAAATCTTAGTCCATTTAGTAATTAATTCTTGCCCAGAAATTTTGAATCAAACAGTACAGTTGTTTCATGATATGATATATATAAATTACATATATATATATATATATATGTATATGTGAGAGCTCTATACATAAGCTCACGTGAGTTCTTCTTCGGGAAGTACATTCACGTGCAAAAGTGGGCATCGATGCATACAAAATTCCATAAATGTCTAAAGTTTCCTATATGATAAGTGTGTGGTCGTCTTGTTATGCGTGTATATAAGAATCAACAGATCGAACAGATGTTTCTATTATTTTGAAATTTGAGATAAACGAAGCTTTGTACGTATGATATTACTGCAAGTTAAGGACCCACGCCTAAATAACTAAAGTGTTAATTAGGGCAAGAAAATATATTTGATTACAGTGTAATCAGTGAATTTTTTCCCTCTAATTTCTTTATAAGAAAGGTTCAAGATTTAATACAATGAAATGAAAAATTAAATAAAAGAGTACAATCAGTTCCATTAACAACAACCAAATATAAAACTTCTTGATTTTTAGGCGAGCACAAGTATGTCACCGTCTTACCTTGCTTTCACTTTTTTTTCCCTGTAATTTTAATCCATGGATTTTGTAAAAACAATATGTATGCTATCGTCACTTATATTAACCTTAAAAATTTCATCTAAACGAAACTGGAAGACGGTCTTCATTTGCTAATCTTAAAGTTTCTTTTAGGCAAGTTTGTGACTTCAATAGTCCAATCTTTTTGGTTGAGTTGCAAGTGTTTTTATTATTATTTTTTTCCCTTCTTTCGGAAAGAGGATCCCACTCATGAGAATCAACCTTTTGATCTTTTAGTTCTGCTTTAAAGACTACCGCTACTGTATTAAACTCCAATTTTCAGATAAATCTATCCTAAGAGGAGATGTGAAGTATTATTTTCAGAATATGGTTGATCATTAGAAAACGTACTAGTGTTCCAAATTGTACGTAGAGATTCAAAACTTACTATAGTTTTGGGAGCAGATAGAGAAAGGGGGTCTCCCTATTTGTTTTCCAATCAGCTTGTAGTAGTAGTATTCTGATTATGGGTGTGCAGATGAATGGTGTTACTATGAATTTTTTTTGCGATTGCGGTGACGAGCCCAACCATTTAGTACCTGGTATAGTTATGGTCCAAATCGAATATTCTACAGTGAGATTTGGACGCAGCATGGTTATGCTCGTGAGAGTTGTTTTACCAATCTCCCCCAAACTCTTTTTACTTATCAAAGCAAAAGTGGTTGGTTATGAGATGAGTTGAGTGTGGTTTTGGTCCCTAAAAGATTTCAAAGCCTTGGGTTCAGTCCCTAAAAAAAATTTGCCATTGTTTTCGTCCCTCAATATCGATTCCGTCTTCTGTTTTAGTCCTCCCGTCATCTTTCGCATGCCAACCGTGACGGAAATCTCACGTGGTGGATGACATGGATTTAACGTCGTTAACCACCCTGCAAAATTGACAAAAACGGCGTCGTCGTCTTCGTCGATCGAAGGCTGCCCTAAACGACGTCGTTCCCCCCTCTTACTCAACAACATAAACGGTGCGTTGAATGCCCCTTGAACCTAGAATCCCTAATTGCGATTTTGCTCCCCCAAATTCGAAACCCTAACCGCAATTGCAAATCTAGTGCAGAGGAAGAAAGAGGTTCGAGGCTTTGAAGGAAGAAATTCGAGGCTGGGCAATCGATTTAAGGTTCAATCGCAAAGGAGCACCTAGAATTACCCAACAATCGGAAGAAGTACGAGGCTTTGGAGGAAGAAATTGGAGACTGTTCACTCGAAATCACAACTCAATCGAAGAGGAAGGAAGAAATTCAGGTGAGGGAAAGAAGCCTTAATCATTTGCCACTCCAATTACAATTCAATTGCAGAGGAAAGAGATGAACAAAGATCAGAAATCGAGTGTGAGCTGTCATTCCAATTGCAGTACCAGCATCTCCGGAGCTGGGTCGATTCTTTGTTATTGTGGACAAAGAGCACGTCGGATGATCTCAAAGACCATTGCAAATCCTGATCGACCATTTTATAGGTGTCCTTTATGGAAGGATGAAGCTCATACCTGCGGTTATTTTCAGTGGAAAGACCAGCTTGACACTTCTTCAGTTGAAGTCCAACTTCAGAGGAATGTGTTGTTGTTAAAAAACAGGATTGTGGAGTGTGAGAGTCAATTGAAGAAGCTGGCTCGACTGTGGTGGATTTTAACGATTGTAGTGTGTGTGTTGGTAGTGAGGATAGCTATTTTCTGAGCTTCCTCTCAGTCGGCTGAGCTTGTTGATTGTGAGGATTGCTGTGGGTGGTCCTGAGCTTGGTTATGGATGGATTGTGGGTAGTTTTAATTAGCTAGGATATGTTGGATTGATATGGTACTGTTAAAGCAATGAGTTGGAAGTTTTTTGCAAGTTGCTATCCAACTCAGCCCTGTGTATGACTTGGCCTATATTGATGTTGGTTAGTGAAATTCGTTTGCCATCAGTTCTTGTCCATTTGTCCATCTTCATTTGCATTTTTCATCCGTTTAGCATATGCAATTTGATTTCACTGCTCTAGAACATGCATACTACTATGGAATTTGCATTTGGATTTTACCTGACTGTATAGCAAATGCAAGCACAATACAATTTCCACAAAAGTCTCTATACCATATGAAACTTGTAACCAGTATACCAAATGAAACTTGCAATCAATATACTAACTTGCAAGATGTAAACCATATATACCATAAAAACTGACATTATCGAGTGACCATTCATTAACATTCTTGTCTATACAAAAATGTATCAAAATCTTCTCTATACAAAAGGTATCAAAAGCCAATGGCCACAATGTCACCTAACATTATCAAAAATATTCACAAACCACAGTATTCTCTATACAAAATGGACTACTTCTTTCGCTTCCTTGAATTCTTTTTTGGCTTGTTTGCTTGCTTCTTAGATTCGCTGGGTCCTGAGATAACATGAGCATTAGAGGGGCCACTAGCCAAATGCTGACACATCGATGGTGACATTCCCTGCAAAGTTCATTAGCACAAGCACAACAAAGATCAATAGCTTGAACTTACACAAGCACTAAAAGCACAAGCACATCACTGAGCACATGAAAACACACCAGCACAGGCAGATGAGCACAATAAAACACACCAGCACAGGCATATGAGCACACTAAACAAAATAGTAAGGGAAGAACCATCACTAAGCACATAAAAACACACCAGCACAGGCAGATGAGCACACTAAAACACACCAGCACAAACAGATGAGCACACTAAAACACACCAGCACAAGCACAGGCACATAAGAACAATAACCCACCTCTACAATTGAATGCTGAGTCTGATTTGGTGAAATTGACGTTGGTGCACCATTGTCAACTGTTTTTGTTGTTGATTTTCTCATACTTGATCTGATTGCTAGCTCCTGAGGTCTCCTTGGTTCTGGATGAGTCATGCTAGGCTGAGAAATGTTGTCTACTTCTTGAGACATCATCTCTGGCTGCTGGACCACACTTGATGCCACTCCCTAAAGGCAATAGTTTGTCAATTTCACATATCAACAGTACAAATGGGGAAAATATGCAGTTGAAAGTCAGTATACCTGCAATTCTTCTCCTGTAACTCGAGTCTCAGAGGGTAAAGCTGAGGCATTTTAGGGGCTGGTATCAGTCCTAGCCTTCTTCCTTTGCTTATCATTCGATACTGTACCCTTGCATCTCTTCACATTGTGTCCTTTCTCACCACACCTTCCACATTGTATTTCATTGTACTTCCTTTTAGACTTATATGGGTTTTGAAGCACATCATTAACCTTGGACCTTTTCTTTTTTGGACGACCACCACCCTTGGCAAATCTTGGAGCCTCAACAGGTTCTGCACCTGACTTAATCCATTGATCTTCACCTCTTAGTGGAGCAATATACGGAATATAAATCCTCTCCCATGTTTCCTTAGAATAACATGGATTGATGTGCTTCTCTGCATCAATGCCAACCGAGTGCATACATGCTACTGCATGCTTACAAGGGATCCCACACAAATCTCATTCTCTACATGAACAGGTCGACATTTTCAAGTCAACAACATGCTGATGGTTGTTGCTGTATATATGTTGCACCTGAAACCTTGCAAGCTCAGGGTCTCCAGCCCAAAGAGCATGCCATTTGTGACTATCCCTCTTTGCTATTTCTAACTTAGACTGTGCAGTTGGTGTGATTGGACCTTTGTATCTTGCAATTTGATTCCTACTATAGTTCATCTTCCTCATTAAATATAACCTGATCTCTTCCAACATGTTGATGATAGGTCTTGCTCGATACTTTACTATAGCAGCATTAAACTGCCCAGACATGTTATTGCACAGGTTTTGGTTCTTGGTATGTACTTTGAAGGCTGCCCTGGTCCAGCTATGCTTGTTTAACAACCCGAGATATTCATAGGCTTCCTCACTGATACATCTAAACATCTAAGCTCCTCAAAATACCTTTCAAACTCTCCCATGGTATTTGATCTAGCACACTGCCATAGCTTTTTCCTAAGATCTACACGGTGCCAATTTTTCCATACATTTGCTTCTAGATGTTTCACACAAAACCTGTGAATTATGTCTGGGCATAATTCCTTAATTGTCTACCTAAGGCCCTGTGAAAGAAAATTTGGAGAAAAATATTTAGATCCATACAGGAAGATATGGAAAATGAAAATGCAATATAAAACAAAATATAATTACCATTTGCATGTCTGATATAAATTCCCAACCATGTTCCTTTGGATCTCCAATGTCTTCAAGTAGCCTTCTCAAGAACCAACTCCAACTGTCTTTAGTCTCCTGTTCCACAACTCCATATGCTATTACATAGAATGCGTGGTTCGGATCCTGTGTGACAGCAGCTAGCAAGGTGCCTCCATAATAGCCCTTTAAGAAGCACCCATCTAACCCTATCAGTGATCTGCACCCAGCTAGTAACCCCCTTTTACTGGCATCAAAGCATATGTACATCCTATCAAAAATGGGAGGGAAGCTCAAGTCTGGTCTCTCTACCCCAATTACTGCACTGGAACCTGGGTTGCTTGCTATAATCTCTCCACAGTAGTCCCTTAATCTGCCATATTGCTTCTCTTCACTTCCTTCAACTTGTTTTTTTGCAATTCGTAAGGCATTGTATATCTTCCATTCACCAACTTTAATGGAGAATACCTCAGATAAATATTTATATGCATCCCCTGTAGTCATATTAGGCATCCTTCTCAGTTGGTTTACCAGTTTCTCAGCAATCCATTTGCTGTCTGCTTGCTTATTCTTCAACTTCCTGGAGCAACTGTGATTGGGAATCAACTTCTTCAGCTGAAAAGCACCATATGGTTCTGACCAAGAACAGAAAGCCTCCCACTCATAGCCAAGTTGACACTTGAATCTACACCTGACCTTATCATTCTTCTTCATAACCACTTCCCTCCCAATTGAAATTGTATAATCTTTCACAGCCTTTTTGAAAACTTGCAAGCTAGGAAATAACATATCTAGTGCAAGCTGTACTTGACCATATTCTGCATTCTCGTGAAAGAAAGCAGGCCTCTCATCAGATTCATCATCGCTTCCCTTCAAGTTTTGCAAGTCTTCAGAGTGATACTCGGTTTCCTCTACAAATTCATCAGTACCTTGATGATCAGATGGTTCTTCCCTTACTGTTCTGCTCAGTGCATTGCAAGGTCTCCATTTAGGTCTTCTCACACGAGAAGATTCAGCCCTGTTAGTTCCTTCCCCACCATGTTCCCTTGCTTCTTCCCCTGTTTCTTCCCCTGCGAATATAATTGGAACTTCCCCTGCTTCTTGAACTGGAACTTCCACTGCAGCTTCAACTTCCACTACAGCTTCCACTGTTTTGTCCACTGCTGCACCCCCTCCACCTTCCCCTGCATCACAATCATCGCCAGTACAGTCATCATGTTCATCCCCATCTTGCCCTGGTACCCATGCATCATCTGAATCATCTAAACCATCAGACTCAAGCTCCAGTGCATCTTCATCTCGTTCTTCATCTTCACTGTCATCTTCATCAGAAACTACAAATTGCATAACTTGATTTGCAAGTTCTGCTGCAACAATCTCTTCTTCATTTTGGATGAAGAAAAACTCGATTTCTCTGACATTTCTAACTGATGCATATAGTGTATGAGCATCTTGGTCTGTCTCAAAATCCCTCAGCCCTTCATGCACTTCTAAACCGGGAACCAACCACAAGATCTTCTTTGGTTTTCTATATCCATGCTCAACATATAAGTTTTCAATGGTGGGTTTTGATACTAGGTCAATATCTACATCCCCCCATACATCAATTTCTCCACCAACATATTGCACGCGGGGTTCAGAGATTAACTCACCCCCATGGTGAAAAATCAACGTGTACAAGTCCCCATCCATTATCTGTACATGTATTAAAAAAAAAAGAACATCACTGTTGCTTAGAACTAAAAGCAGTGAACCACATAACGGTGGACAAGAAGAAGGGACCACAGATAAAAAGTGACGACAAGAACCAAGAAGGGGATAATAACAAAGAGCAGTGAACACAAATGGGACGACAAGAAGGGACCACAGCAGACAACAAATTGGAAGTTTCCCACTGGCATTCGACAACATTTGCTTCACAACCGTACGGGACAACAACCAAAGTCGGCTTTTTTGCCATTCCCAAATATTCCAACTGCCATTCAACAACAAAAAGTGAAAAGGGGAAGGAATTTTCACTGACCGACCGATGCCAACAAACGGAAATTGCTTCGATCGAGTATACTGTTGTTGAAACTTCGCCTCTTCAATGTGCGAATAGCAAATCTTCCGCCCAATTTCAACTCACCCAAATCGATTTGTACAACGGTTATAGCATTTGGGGCTCTTGGTTTGACCTAGAAGTCCGAACGACAACATCAGAGAGTGATTTTGGCGGGAATGGATGCATCGGCTTGGGTTTTTGGGAGACCTTCGACTGAGGAAGACGACGACGCCGTTTTTTGGCAATTTGGGGGTGTTTAACGGCGTTACGTCCAGGTCATTTGCCTCGTGAGATTTCCGTCACGGTTGGCACGCGAAAGATGACGGGAGGACTAAAACATAAGACGGAATGGATATTGAGGGACGAAAACAATGGCAAATTTTTTTTAGGGACTGAACCCAAGGTTTTGGAATCTTTTAGGGACCAAAACCACACTCAACTCTTATGAGATATTAAACAATGGCAATAGAAGAGTTATTATGGAGAAGGGCTTTTCCCACACCATCGGCCCATTTGTTCTTGCTACAGCCCAAATACGTGTCCATCGCCTTTATCACGGGCCTCACGTTGGCCCAATTTCATCAAGGAGCCCTAACTTCTTCTTTTTTTTTATTGGTCTGGAAACCCTAATTCCATTGGCACGATATAAAGCTCTGAGCCACCATCGCGCTTCACTACTCGCACACCCGAGAGACTGAAAGAGAGTAGAGGAGAAGATGGGGAAGAGAGCGAAGAGCTCGAGGAAGGGGAAGAAGGCATGGAGGGCGAACATCAGCACCGAGGACATCGATGACTTCTACGAGAATTCCACCAAGGACGCCCTCACCGGCGGCTCCGTCGCTGATCACGCCAACGACTCCCTCTTCTTCGTCGATAAGTCCCGAGGTATCGATTGCTCCTCATTTCAGCTTGTCGGTTGTGAGACATTGAAGTTGTGAAAGAAAGTTCGCCTTTTTAGCTTTTGAACTTTGAACTGAGCTCGTTGGGGTATCAAAAATGGAGCTTTCTTGACTTGTAGTTTGGTTAAAGAAAACACCAGCATGGATCCCGTGTACAATAAGCCGATGCTCTGGATGTATGTTGAATGAAGGAAGCATGGTAATGTGCACGGATATTCTGTTCTTGGGTCAACATGTCTGCTCTCTCTGATGCTTTATTGGCTTTGATTTGAGGGCCTGGTTGCGACCTACATTCTAATGTGAAATCCTTGTAAAATGTACGGTGTAGTAGATAGAGAACATGGTAACATACGTTTGTTTTTAGTCTTAGCAGTGCTTATGTATGTGTTAAGTGATATATTTAATAATAATTAGATAAAAAGCAAAAATCTAATAGTTATGTTCTGTTTACATGATTTGTTAGTATTGATATTGAGCTTTTGGGTGACATTTGCGCTCCTTGGTATATTTTCAGTCACTTCCTTGAACTTGATATATTTTCAGTTACTTCCTTGAGCTTTCTGGTATATTTTGCTCTGAAGGAGCAGGAAAGAGCTTCCTTTAAGATTACCAACATGAACTGCTGTACCTTGTCTGCTCCACTTATGCCATTTACTCGTAGTTGTTTATCCAGTTTGTTGATAACATTCTGTGAATGCCCTGTAACTCTCTGATCCTTTATATGAGTTAAAAGTATAAGAATCTGTGTTCAATAAGCCGATGCTCTGGAATTGTAGATGAATGAAGCATGGTAATGTGCACAAAAAATGAACCTTGCGGGTTAACATGTCTGTCCTCTCTGATGCCCTTTGAGGCTCTGATTTGAGGACCTGGTTACAACCTACATCTTTTGTGACTCTTTTGTAGTTATCATGGTTTTTTTCAAATGTACTCTGAAGGAACATGTTAATCTACATTAATCTTTGGGCGAAACTGGTCACTTTATTTTGTATTTTGGTATCCAGGAAATGATGTATAAGGAATTTTAGTTACAATGGTTACTGTAGAATCAATTATGAATTAGAGTGATATTATCAGGTGTAATTAATGTGGCTCTGGCTCCCTTGGAGCGCTTACTTGGTTTTCTTAAATTTATTAGTTTGAAATTTTTGTTTGTGCTGGAACCCAACTCTGCATTCTGCGTACAATAAGCCGATGCTCTGGATATTTGTTCGATGAAGGAAGCATGGTAATGTGCGCAAAGATTGAATTTCAGGTTAACATGTCTGCTCTCTGTGATGCCTTTCGCGCTATGATCTGAGGGCCTGGTTCATACCTATATTTATTTATCCTACACCTTACTAAGAAATATTTAAACTTTCCTTTGATTAATTATGTTGATATTGTGTGCTGCCCAGCTTTTACTATTTTTTGCCTAGATGGGTATGGTTTTGACCTATACTGGTTCTGTTGATTAGATCTCTCTGTGAAGCGAAAAATTGAGAAGCACAGAGATAAGGTGCTCCGCTATGAGAGTGCGCTGCAGAAGAACCCTTTTGTTCAAGCAGTTCCATCTTCAATTAGAAAGAAATCCAAGACAGAAAGGGAAGCTGGATCCAAGTTCAAAGAAAATACTCAAGAAGGTGTCGAGGTTGGCTGTTCACTAGAGAAGTTCTCTCTTTAATATTGAGCGGCACTGATTCTTTCTTGTTTTGTCTCAGAATTTTCCTGTTATGGATTCTTCCATGGTTGATCTGTGGGAAGGTAATTGAAATTTTCATTGCTTTTCGTCCTCTCCATCTGTTTACTGGAGCTGTGTCTCATGCTGGTTGAATATGACAATCTTTCAGGTGAAAATGAAGGCAAGGGCAAAAAGGTAAAACAATTTGCCCCTAACATGTGGTGTTCTCTATATGTGTTTGAATCTAAAAACAGGAACCCTCCTCATTTTACATTTTAATTAATGTGTACTGTAACATTTCTTTGCTTTGTTGGACTGTGCTGATATGATTACAATCTGCTTTTTGTTAGAAGTCCAAGCCTTCAATTATACCTGCTGTGGAAGTTGAGCCTTCAGGCTGCTCATTTAATCCCTCATCTGAAAGTCACCAAGTAAATCTCGACCCCTCTTGATCTCTTTAAAGTTCCACGTCATATGGAATATCTATACTAAATATTTTCTTCTGAATGAATGTAGGATGTTTTGGCTTGTGCTGTAGCTGATGAAATGCAGAAAATCTATAAGGACGAATTGGGACCTGAACCTGTTCCAGTGACTGTGGTGGGTAAAGCTATTGATGAGGAAGAGGTAATTCCTTCTACAATTGCAGTTTTTGATACCTTTTATGCCTTATAAGATGGTAACTAATTATTGCTTTTTACTTTCATAGATGTACTTCCTAGATGCAGATGATGGAAGTGATGTTGAGGAGACTCCAGATAATGAAAATGATGAGGGTAATGTGCCTCCTGAGAAGAAGTCTTTGAAATTGAAGCGGATTACTCGAGTTGAGTTGAACAAGAGGGCTAGACGGAAGGCGCTATTGAAGAAGGAAGCTGAAATGAAAAAAGTAGAGCAACTTTCAAAAGAAATTGACAGGTATTTAACTGCTTGCGTACCCTGTGTAAGCTCCTGCTTCTTTGTTTCAACGAGCATGTGTTTTGAGAAAATCTCTATATGTTCTTTGGGCAACAGCATATCTGATATAATGCAAGAAATTGCAAAAGACGATGAAGAGAAGCAGAAAAGGCACCTTAGACGGATTGTTGCAAAGCAGGAGAGACTAAAACAATGCCCACCGCGTCTAGGAAAGCACAAGTATGATTGAAGCTAGTCTCCCTATTTTTTCTAGAAAAATGTTTTTGCTGTAGGATAGCAGATTTTTACTTTGTACTCCATTGCAGATATGAACCTGCTCCTATGCAAGTCCTTTTATCCGAAGAAATCACAGGATCACTACGCCAGCTTAAGGTGTGCTGATTGCTCAATCCTGAGAACCACTTTCAAGTTCAGTTGCTCTGTTAATTATCCATACCAATGTTTAGATTATAACCTATTTACTTGGGGGATGAAGGGCTGCTGCACCTTGGCCAAAGATCGGTTTAAAAGCCTCGAGAAGAGAGGACTTATTGTCCCTACAGCCAAGCGTAGAAGGTTGTCTCGTTTTCACCATGCGTCATTGCTGACTGTTTCTCCTGGGCAAAGCACACATTAACAATCTCATTCTCATTTTATTCTGCAGAAGCTAGTAAGCGGCTGTACGTGAGCTTCAAGCTTTTTGACACAAGTGATCTCAACCACAGAATTCCAAGTAAAAACACTGGGGGTTGTCTCAACAGGCTGAAGTTACCGTAGGAGCTTTTGAATGAGAGACTTGAAGTTGCCCGGCGGTGGAAAGAGATGGATTAACCAGATTAGGCTATGTATATTTAATTATTTATTATCGGAGTTAATCCTTGTTTTTTTTTTTTTTGACAAGGGAGGCATATGGCTTATACCGGCTCCCAGTTTTGTCCACATCGTGATACTACACCTTTGTGTATATTAATTACGACCAGTACTAATAAAATCCACTTCGAGGTTTTGATGCTATCGGTCCATGAACGTATCACATGATTAATCATTCAGTTGATTAAATCCAAGTTATGAGGATCGCCGAGTGCCTGGAATTAACCTAGGTTTGATTTCTCCATAGGTAAAATGAAAGTAATAACACTAGTTCTTTTAGCCGGCAGACCTGACTAGGCTTGATAAAAAACTCCGTTCTTTCAAGTTGATTGTTTAAAGCATACTTTTCCTCGGGAATGGATTCAATTGGCATCAGCCTGGCCCCGCTGGTCCAAAACGTAATGCCTCACTGGCGGATAAGGTGAAGTTTCGGATTAAGTATGGATACGTCGAAGTATCGATGGTGTTTCGAGGTTAAATGTGACTGAGTTGGATCCATCTTGGCAACTGCCACTTGGATTTGGATACATCGGTGGACAATTATTGGGAGAAGGTGTCCAGTCATGAACCGGTCAGCTTCAGAGAGATGATCCGTCGCCCAACTGGGCTGGATCAGATAGATGACTTCATTCAGCCACTACTGCTGTGTGAATAGTTGTTGGTTTTGATATGAGAAGACGACATCACATTTGCATAGTGGATCACTTGTCCTTATTGTCGACCACTTGATTTTACCCTTGTCGTGTCCTCTAGGGTCGACATCTTCGATATAGTTTACGTTTGACAAGGAAACAATTGGCCACTGAAGTTGAAACGACCTCCTTTTGTCGTCTGCCTCCTCAGAGCTGGCACCCATTTCCAAGCATCTGTCTTTCCATCTACATTCTTCCTCGTCCTCTTCATGGTATATTAAAGCAAATGCTTCATTATTTGATCATGGTATGGATTGAATCGAAGATGGTATGATGTTCTGCATCGAAGCGAATCCGTACTGTGGATCCCTATTATAGCATGTTTGATCAATTGTTTTCTTAAGCATCCGTTATAGGCGGCGGCCGGGCTAAATATTAGGTGAAAAATTACGAGCCTACGAGGACATGCGAGGGGAGTCCATTATTCTCAAAAGTCAACAAGTGAGCTTAGTTTGTTACCGGGCCAACTAGTGCCAACCCCGATGCCATCGCCTCCATCTTTATTATTCCGAATTAAGTTGAGGCCTCGAGGTCCCAATTAATTTGGGCTCTTTCCGAAGTCAAAATGAATCACCTTTTCCGAAAGTACTACATTTTTATCAAGCTAGAAAGATCGTTAACTTCATGAACCGGACGATGGGCCGCGAGTGTATATATATAATATATATATATATATATATATTCACACCCCCAGGATGGAGTGGTATCGGCAAAGTATTATGTCGGAATCCTGTCCTATCCTATATAATGTTATGGCAGGCATGTCCTACATTTTTTAACAATCCTCTTGAGACAAAATAAAATATTACACATTTTCAACATTTCCGAGACGGACATATAGCCTTGAAAAGCTCTGTTTGCGCCACGTGTAGTGACCATGCACGTGAACACCTGTCTTGGATAACAATAACATGGTTAAGAGTGTCGACTCAGAGATGTATTGCATGCACATAAAAAATTTGATGCACGAATCATATGAAATAATTAACGATATATTACAGATCGATTTATAATATGCTTTTAATGGCACGTGTACCCAGCATATATGAATAAATACAAGATGAGGACGTCGAAAAATAATCGAGAAAGAAATTACCCATATCCTTTCTCTTAATTATCCAAAATTATCATCCGGTAATATATGTTTGGAAAGTTGATGAGAAGGGAGATAAAACCCATATTTAATATGTGCAATTAATTCCACCGAAAAAATATATGTGTGCGATTAATACAGTTATTACTCATTATGTGTAGAATTATCCGAAAGCAATCATTTGGGCAACCAATTACAAACCTCGGAGGTCCGTCGAATTCATGCATGACGCAAGCACACGCGTTTATCTAGGGTTTGGTCAAAATGAGGCGGCCTGACTTATTAGATCCCCCATTCACCTCTGGCGGGTCCCCCCACTTCCTAACACTTTTGACTTTTTGACCGAAGTTTGTCACAGATTTAATGGCGGTTGATCCCTATTACTATGAGATATATAATATAGATATAGATCAAATCATGAGTCAACTATAAAAGAAAAGCCCCCGCATTTTTTCCCTGAAAAACAAAACATGGTAACTCCAAAAAAAAAAATTCTGTAAGCATCGCGTTTTAAAAAAAAATTATATATTAATATATATATATATATATGTTATTAAAAGCAATTTACTAGTCTAATTTCTATCACTTCAAAAATCTCTTCTATTATCTCCATCACTATTTATTTTTAAGAAACAACAAATTTTATGAAGTTTAAAAATTTCAAAATGATTTTCTGAACATATATGAGAATCCTAAAATTGGAGCAAGGAGGCCGAGAATAATCTCGTACAAGTGAAAAGCGTTTAATTCTCTATACCAAACTTTTACCTGCCATTGACTTTAATTTCATCTAACTGCTCCTAATTACTTGGTAAAAAAGAGGATAATCCTCCATATCTAAGTAAGAACTGGTCTATATTCCAGTTTGGACTTGATAGAACTCCTTTCTCAATGGAGGTTGCATCTCTTAAATTCTTCTGGATTTACATGGGTTTAATAATATTAACAAATAATTCGCGTTCTCACCGTGAGTTTTCTAATTGAATGATTTAACTTTCAACTCAAAAATTCGAGCTAATAAATTATGAGACTCAATTTCATACAAACCATTATATTTTCTTTTATACTTTCGATATGGGATTAGCCTTGTTCAATTGATTTTTATATTCTCAATACTCGCCCTCATGTTGTACCGCGTGGTCTTTCTCACGATTTTGCCTATATATGCCACATAAACCTTAAACTCTCGCCCTCAATAACTTACATTGAGCTAGTCGCTCCTCTCTTCTAGACTTGAACCTTAACTACCTCAAGGTGGACTTTTTCTTCCACACTCGGGTGAGGGGATCAACTACTACGAGCGGGATTCTATTTCCGACTCGAACTTCACTGACGTGGTGTGAGCTCTTGCTCATACGCGCCCCTATGATCATTACCATGAGCTCTAATACCATCTAAAATTATACTGAATTTACATGGACTTTGACTCAACTTTTAACTCAAAAGTTCGAACTAATAAATTGTGAGATCTAATTCTATATAAATCATTTTATTTTCTTTTATGCTTTCGATTTGGAATTAGCTTTTCCCAATTGACTTTTATATTCCCAACAGCATCGAAATTCATCACTAAACCACTGTATTGACAAAAGAAGAGGGACGAAGCACCATTCTCGATCCGTAAATCAGTTCTTGATCCACGGACAAATCTGGCATTCGAGACCTAATTTTATATTTCGATACAACTTGTTGAGGTTATTAATCTCACATAGAAAAGATAAAACAAAATTCATTGATTTATATGAGATTTGGGTCAGTAAATCAAATGTCGATCAACACATACATACAAGTTCATGGCATATTCTGAAAATTCTATCAAAAGTTTTGGACGTTATACTTAGGTGAAGCCTCCCCCGGTCTAAGCCTACCCGTGAAACGAAATTGAACACACTGGCCCCACTTCTGATTCCAAATGACGGAAATACCCCTGCTTAGGCCACGTGGCGAGCTGTATTCACTCTGGCGGTAAGTGTTTACCCTGAGCCCCGGTTGCAGCGGATCGAAGAACTCCCGCCACAGCCTATGTCTATATATATATATATCTCGGTCGGACCTTCGTCAAATCCTGAGCGAAGACCCATTGCTCTCCTCTTCCTCCTCTACCACTACTTCCCACATTTTTCCCACAGACACTCTCACTCCCCGCGCGTGGGCTCACTCTCTCTACCCGGAAAGAACTGGCTAACACTGGCGGGGAAGCTCTGGAGGAAGGAGAAAGGGTGGTCCGCACCCTATACGAGGCCCTACGGTCGCAGGACGTAGCCACCGTGCAGCGGATCCTCGCCCCCGACCTCGAGTGGTGGTTCCACGGCCCGCCCTCCCACCAGTTCTTGATGCGCCTCCTCACCGGGTCCTCATCGACCGAGAGCTTCGAGTTCGTCCCCGACTCCATCACCTCCTTCGGGTCCACCATCCTCTCCGAGGGCTGCGATCCTAGCCGCTCGATATCCTGGGTCCACGCCTGGACGGTCTCCGATGGGATAATCACACAGGTGCGTGTGCCATCGAGCCCATCGATTCATTGTTATATCATGCTTCAATTATGGAAACAATCACAATGTACAAAATTATAATAAAGTGTGAACCATTAATTAATATGTACTAATGCAGGTGAGGGAGTACTTCAACACGTCCCTTACAGTGACAAGGTTCGGCGAGGCCTCAAAGTCGAGCCGCTCATCGTCCTCACCATCGGAATTCGCAGCGTCTTCGGCTTCCTCGACGGCCGGGATCAAATCCGTGGCATCTCTCCGCAAGTGCCCGTCCGTGTGGGAGAGCAGCCTATCGGACCGGGTCGGGAAGTCCGTGCCCGGTCTAGTCCTGGCGATATAATCGTCTCCGGCCGACGCTTCTACAATAGTATTGAATAAATCCTGCTTGCGTGGCGGGTCGTGATTGGTTCCTGCTCCTGCTGCTGCATGGGCTGACGTGTTCTCTCTTTTTTTTTTGGGGGTCGTTGTTAAGTGTGTGCTTTTTTGTTTGGTTGCGGGGACGGAGCTATCCGTGATGTGGATAGGTGTGGCGTCCAGTCCGGATTTATTTGTCCTTGTCCTTGTGTGGAGCCGCCTCTGGGCGACAATGGTAATAAAATCATGCACCCATCAGTGCCTTCTTATGAGTAGTATGAATCCTATCCTCCACGAGATTCTTTTGGTTCAATCACAAAAAGAAAAAAGCGACAAGAAAATAACCCATCGGAAAAATTATTCTCGGCTCAATTGAGTATTCTAAAACCAAATAACTATAATCATACAACTCCACCTCTCAAGCGGAGGGGAGACGGGTCGCGGGCGATCTAGTCGACACCGAAACTCTCTGGGGGATAATATGGATTGAAAATTTGCACCCGGGACGTAGCGCTGCGAGATGGACCATTAGTCCAAATTGAACAGTTTTGTTCATTTAGGACCTAAAAAGGGAAACCTCTGAGCCATGGAGGGATGATGCAGGAAGGGAGACAGCGACCATTCCAGATTGTGGAAGCTCGTGCCATGCTATCCACACTCCTCTTATTAATTTTATTAATAATTAATTATATATATATAATATAATTAAAAAAAAACCTTATCATGAAATTGTGGTCACAGGTTCCCAAATTTCCAGGAAAACTTGGGCCACCTCAAGTAAATGCAAAGAGAGTCCAGCCCAAGGATGGGCTCGACTAGTTCCAGGTCCCGTACTCGAAGGAGCGTGCAAAAGTTAAAAACGTTCTTTTAGATCGATGGAATGAGCTGTCAGGTTTTTCTCGACATCGGCCGTATCTTGGTTAGAAAGGCCATTCACGACTTAAGTTCTGCAGAGCTATATGTTCGTGAACGCGCCGAAGCCGTAACAATCTCTTATTCCGGGATGTGGTTATATGACCACATATGAATTGAAGTTAGGAGTGGCTATTGAGCTCATTCTTGGCATAAAATGTGAAAAGTTTCCTCTGTGGAAGTAGGGATAGCTCCGTTCAACATTTTCTTTGGGCTTCATAGGCCCAATTTCTCAGTGAACGTGGGGGCCCATTTCACAATAATCCGGCCCATTTAGTGACGGAAGGAAACAGATAAAGAGGAAGATTGAAGGAAAGGGTGAGCTCTGCAGCTGCAGGGTACGTACAGTTACAGAGGAGAAAGCTTCCATTTTCATGGGAAAATCAATCTCTTCGTCTGTCAGGCTTCAAGGACTCACCCGCATCTTCTCCTCCTCGACCGATAAGCTCCACCGCCAATCCCCCAGGCAGGCGAAGCCGCCCCGGGTCGAGCCCCGCAAGAGCTCCAGGCCCGCCGGGGCCCTGCAGAAGCAAATCTTGAACCAGCCGGCGAAGAAGGAGTCCACCACCATGAAGGGGGCCGGTACCGCGGCCTCCCCAGACCCGGACGGCGTGGGCCGGTCCAAGCTGTCCCAAGTGGTGTCGGACTGCGTGCGGCGGTGGTTCCTCGACACCCTGAAGGAGGCCAAGGCCGGAAACAGCGGAATGCAGGTCCTGGTCGGTCAGATGTACAACAGCGGCTATGGCGTCGCCAAGGACCCCCAGAAGGTTGAATGACTGATCTTTTCTTTAATTGCGGGACTTTTTTTCGTGTTGTTGCTACGTTGCGAAATGCCGTCGTAGACTCGGTCTTGTTCTTGTTGGCATCTTGAGTTAGTGATGGTCTATAAATGAGGGGAATTGGTGTTCAATCATGCTATTGTTCAGCTGAATCTTGTCATTTTGTGTACTTTCCGTCTCAGTCCAGTGGTTCCCTTTAACTCTAGGGATGATCTCCGGGATGGTTAATCCAATCAGCGATGTTGAGTTCTTGAAAATTGTCTGAGTACGTGCTGCATTTTTGTCGATGAAGGGGCGTGCTTGGATTAATAAAGCTTTGAAGAATCGGTCTTCGGGCTGGAAAGTAGGCGAGAAACAACCTGGTAACCATCCCTTTCTATCTCTTGCATTTCTCATCCTCAAAAGTGAGTTTGTCCGTGACCAATGCAGGTTATTCACTTCACTACTCTTGATGTCGTGGGGTTTCCTTTAGGTTATAATGCGAGTGACTCAGACTCAGATGTGAAGGGCGACGCCGACTAGGCTCAAATCGCGATATTCGAGCAGATGGAGTTTTGTCTTATGGTAATTGATTCTAAGTTCTGTGGACAGAGGAAGACGTGTTGTTATGTTACTCAGCCTTTCTTGTTTGAGTCTATGATTGATCGCGGAATGGAATGAACCAAAATTGGTTGCAAACAATGTAAAGAGGAATAATACTTGTTGAATTTCCGCCACTCCCATGGTTCTTCGGGGTTCCTCGAAGCCCACAACCCCAGTCTCTTTGCTCGCGCCTCCTTCTCCCACTGATATTTTCATGGATATTAGACGAACATCAGTAAACATTTTGTTATACAAAGTGGAAAAATTGATTAGAATCAGTAAATTTTTCCGCCACTCCCATGGTTCTTCGGGGTTCCTCGAAGCCCACAACCCCAGTCTCTTTGCTCGCGCCTCCTTCTCCCACTGATATTTTCATGGATATTAGACGAACATCAGTAAACATTTTGTTATACAAAGTGGAAAAATTGATTAGAATCAGTAAATTTTTACCTTGGTAAATTCAGCGCGTTGGTCATATGCTACATAATGCCATGCCATCCCTTTCTTGAGCATCATTTCCTGTTATTTGTAGAACAACAATTGCATATTTATAAGAACTATGACAATAACCGAAGACGTCCTCGAAGTGGATGAATAGATACAAAATTGATACCAAAATTGTTCCCATAGTTTTAAGCCAGGTTTAGTCTAGGGCAAAAGTATGAGTTTGCCCTCATTCATTCCCAATTTTCCAGCCGTCATAAGTTCTCTCATTAAGTCAGTCAAACAAGCCATACCCTCACATCGAAACACACTCATCTCCCAAGTACTTCGCAATTTATCACCTCTACGACTTGAATAAAAGCTCATTATATATTTTCACTGTACTAGGCCTATGAACTTTCTTTATAATAATAAAAAATAAAAAAGCTCATCGTATATGAGACCACCCCAAATTTACGGGGTGAAATAATTTACTATACATCAGGCCGGATGAATTTCTTGAATCCTAATTTAATGGATCATGTTTCCATAAGATCCTTTTTTTTCTCCTTCCTGCCCTCTTAAACATCCATCCATCCATCCATCCATCGCAACCTCCTCCCAGAGCCATGTCTTCATCTTCCACCACCACTAACTCATCATCGAGAGCCCTGAGAATCTGAATAATCGGGTTCGGCCCCATTCGCCCAATTCCTGTCGAAGACCATAACCAAGCAATGCCACCAGCTGCAAGCTACTTCAAGGACCGACCACTCCAGGCTCTGTGCCCGTAGGGGCATCGCATTCTTCAGGGAATAAAGGGGGCCCCGTTTGTGTAAAAGCAAAAGTACCGTAAGTTTTACGTTCGTACCGAAGAGACTGAGATTCGTTGAGCTCTGAATAAGTTCGGTCGAACAAAATGATGCAGTGATGTGGGTGAGTTTCTGGAATCGGGTAACGACGTGATAATGATCTGCAAGTCGATTTTATCCCCGTCGGAAGTTCTGAAAACGATTCCGTTCCACCGCCTCAGAAGGCCAACTCTGTTTGTTGATGTTCTTTCGGTGAAAGAGTACCCCAGAGCATCTCTCCTGCAAGTAATATAGTTTTTCTCCATAGCTGATGCTTTATCAATGCTACCGATGCTCTCGGTGTCATGTTCGAAATAACTTGCTCCTTTCATCGTGAAACTAGGTCGTGCCAGAGGCTTCAGATATTCTTTGCACTCACCCGATGTTCGGTCCTGAGAGCGGGAAAGACGGCTGGGAAGGTCTCAACTTCATGTACGAAAGAGTCCGTGTAAGGGACCATGAAACCTGCTCGAGCTGCCTGCAGATTTTCAAGAAAGAGGTACGAGTTTTCCCGATTCATTTATAACTTGGTCTAGGAAGAGAGGTGTCGAGCACTGAATTTGGGTAATCACTGGAAACATCTCAGGGATGCAGGATGCTCGAAATGTCCTGCCAGAAACACGATAAGCTCCCAGCTCAGAGCCAATTCATCGCCCACACTATCAGCAGGTCTCGATCCTTCACGACTTAGTGAATATCCTATGATAAATGAAAATTTACCTTCTTCGTTACAGCAGGGTCTTGGCAGAAATGGATGTCGACTCCACAGATATAGATACCAAGGGCTTCGAAAGTCTCGTCCAGCTGGTGAGTGCAATTCGGTTCTTTAACGACTGCGCTCGTCCAATTCTCCATTTTCGTCTGCTGCATAGCGTAACCGTGGGGCCTGGACAGGATTAATCTGATCGGCATTTCCAAAATATGCAGAAAAGAGGCTCAGTAAGAGACAGCTTCGATCTGTTTTCCGGATTGTTCATCCATAATTGGTTTGCCAAGCAAGAGGTATCGAACTTTTTTACAATCATTCAATTTTGCACAAAAGATATGAAGTATGCGCTTGGGTCACTAATAAAAAGGATTTATATTTAATTTTATATGTAAACTCGTTGAGCTCGTGAGCTCAACGAGTCAAGTACTATTGAGCTTGTGCTCGGCTTGCTCAAATAAAAAGCTCGACTCGAGCTTGGCTGGAGCTCAACAAGGCCGAGCTGAGTTCAAGTTATCATCGAGTCGATCCCGAATAGCTCACGAATGACTCATCTCACTTACACCCCTAATTGGGATCAAGACTGGTATATAATACAAAAGCCAAATAAACACATCCACTCGTTGCTTTTAAAGCCCTATCTTGGGTGATGTTATGTTACATATTTTTTCTGAATGCCATTGCTTGAAACTAAAGAATTAACTATGCCGCTTCTCGTTTATTTTTCCGCCACTCCCATGGTTCTTCGGGGTTCCTCGAAGCCCACAACCCCAGTCTCTTTGCTCGCGCCTCCTTCTCCCACTGATATTTTCGTGGATATTTGACAAACATCAGAAAACATTTTGTTATAAAAAGTGGAAAAATTGATTAGAATCAGTAAATTTTTACCTTGGCAAATTCAGCGCGTTGGTCATATGCTACATAATGCCATGCCATCCCTTTCTTGAGCATCATTTCCTGTTATTTGTACAACAACAATTGCATATTTATAAGAACTACGACAGTAACCGAAGTCATCCTCGAAGTGGATCGAATAGATACAAAATTGATATCAAAAGTGTTCCCATAGTTTTAAACCTGCAATACAACAATCCCAAGGCACTTTGGGTCTGGGAAGGGAAACATAGTACCTGAACAAAAATTCCATTGCAGTACACGTCCCCAACACATCGACCATATTGATCTTGTCCGTACGCGAGAACTGTCAACATCTTGCCCTGAACTATACTCCTGAGCTCCTCTGTTGCTTCTTTGCCGTGAGGCATCAAACCCTCTGGTGCATCGATTCCCCTATTCCCCCCTTCACAAGCCATTAGAATTTGCATCTCCACTGGACCAACAACTCGACACCAAAAGTGCATCATTACAAAATCAGGGAAGGAAATAAATTCCTTTTACCTTAAACGGATCCGGTACTTCCGGGCAAGGACTTCCTCGCCATTTTGGAGGTAGATTACTCTGGGTGTGGCACAGGTTTATGATGGGAGCCATGAGTGCAAGGTTAGAGAGTAATAAGGTGAAAATTACGCAGGTGAACCCAACCCTACTTTGTTTTTTGATTGCTCACTTAGAAGAGTGGTCAAAAAGGTTTTAAGATTTCATCCACCTGTATCCAGAGTTGATAATTGTCTGGTGGAGCGCATCAGCACGAGCATAGTCTCGGACAGCACGGGCAGCTGATCTCTCGACGGCAGCAATTTGCACATCTTGTGGAACTGAGCATGACTCACGCGGGTCTGAGGTGCTGACGTAAACCGATATTGTGTCTCCATCTGCTACAGCCTTTGGATCGACCTAATCAATATGGCGTTCCCAACGGAAACACTGGATCAAACTCAAATGAAACCATCTAAGATCATTAATGAGCACATTAGCCATAGTTTTTTTTGGGATTAACCGGTAGTGTCTGGAACTGGAACTGCACTCTGTGTGGCAACGAGGCAGGGACCTCAACTGAGGTTTCGACGAGCGTGTGCGGGAGAGGAAGACCATAGAAAGTCAATAAACCCTGTAAGATGAGAACAATTGGCAACTTCATACTTCTATTAGTTTATCTATTTCCATTAGCAATTCAAAGACAAACTTGGATTGATATAATTAACCTCAACATCAGCTTTCTGATGCCACTTTAATGTGTTAATGATGAGCCTCGAGGCCTCTTCAGGTGTTCGTGGTGGGGGCTGAGCTTCCTTCCATGCCTCTAACAGCTTTCGGCACCTTCATTTTAGTTGCAAGATAACTTCAAATTACTTAAATGGGATATAAGAATTGATCAATTTGTTGTCGGATAATTACCACTTGGCTTGAGCTTTCCTGGATGAGACCACATGGCTGCTTAGCCCAGCAGGAACCTTAAACCATCAAAAAATTTCTTAAACACATCAGGGCACGGAAACATTTTGTTGCTTCGTCCTCTTAAACTTTGCCCATTCTCTCAGTCTAGCCTAGAGCGCCAAACGGCAACAATGGAAAAAATATTCTATTTCGATCGTATAATCGGAACCCTCCAACTTTGAAGTTCACAGCTCACAAGTAGCAATCTTTGATTGAATCAATGTTCTCCACGAAAAGGAAAGGAAGGAAGGGGAATGGGAAGAATTGATGATATCCATAATTACTTGGGAGGTGATCTCGAAGTTGAAGAGATCGTGGGCGAGGGCAGAGACGCCCACGGTGGAAGCCGAAACTCCGTGGGGACCAAGGGAGCCGGAGTCCCCCTCGGCCGAGGGCTTGCAGCATTGCCCGTACAGGAACCTCAGAGCGTTCCCCATTCTTGATCCTCCGTCGCCGGGAAGAGGGAATCTGACCTGGTGCTTCTTCTTCTTCTTCTTCTTCTTCTCTGGGATTAGCTTTCCGGGAAGATAAGTTTAATTAAGAATGAAGAAGCCAAAAGCAAGCAGAGGAAAGGAAAGCAATTGGTGGTTTCATTGTTTCATGACTCCTTCCTCTGCTTTGACTTTCGGCAGATGGATTGTAAACTTGCAGTTAATTAAAACGTCTACACGTCTCGTGTCGTATTGTGATTATGCAGATTATTTCACCCAATTCGATGAAGGCCACATTTTCACTTTTCACTTGGGCAATTTCCATCCTCCCATCGAGGAAACTATCAATTTCGTCTTATGACTTATGCATATTACATCAATCGAGCCTCCGATAAAATATTATATTAATTTGATCTGTGATCATATTAATTTGATCTCTAATTACATCAATTTCATCCATGATCACATCATTTTAGCCACTGGATATATCAATTTTTGTCTTTGATCATATCAATGAACCATAAAGTTTTCTCTCTTTAAAATACGGGAATAAATTCTTATGAAGTCAATATTTATCCGAAAAATTTATATAGGCAGATTCCTCATATCGTAAGGAAGTTACAATACTTGACGGCTCCTAATTTTATTGCACGGTTTGAAAGATATAGCCCTTCGAAATTTCTACATTGTGAGTGAAAATCGAATTTTAACAGCATTTTTCTAACTTATTTCTCTACTTTTTGGCTCGAAATTTGATCCTAAATAGTAGTGCTATGTATAAGCTTTCTATAGTCTCTAAGAACAAGAGAATCAGATATCCGAGCAATGAGAACGAATGCTCCAAAGTCGATTTGGAAACAAGAGTAGTAAAAAGGAGGGAGAGACCGGATAGACCTATTTGATGTAAATAATTGATGTTAACAAGGACCAAAATAATGTGATCAAGGAAAAACTGAATTGATGTGATCAAAGACGGAATCGATGTGCCTGAAGACTAAATTGATTTGATCATAGACCGGATTGATGTGATATTTTTTTCTTAGGAACCCCATTGATGCAATTTGAATAAGTATACAGACGAAATTGATAATTTACACTCCTTCCATCAGCAAAAATCATTGTGTTAAAATTCCGGAATTATATTAAAATTTTAGTTGGCCATTGAGAAATGTACATAAGTTAATCATGAGTCTTCCGATAGATAATTCAATATCTACGAGATCTTGATCATTGCAGCAACTCGAAAACTCGGCATAGCCTATGGCAAACATTTGGCTCAGGTCAGATCTCATGCCAATTAGTCTAAGCCAGGTTTAGTCTACGGCAAAAGTAGGGGTGATCGGTTTCGGATACCCTGTATTTTTCATAATACCCGGATCCTACCCCGTAAAAGACAGGTTTCAAGATTTTGGAACCAGATCCTACCCTATTAAATAATGGAACTGGAACCTACCCGGAACCTATATTATATTACAGTTTCCGGATACCCTGTTGGAACTTGTAAATTTTTTTATCTCGCTAAATTAAATTGAAAATGTCATATCGGTAATCACGCCAAAATATCAACAAAATTTAGATTAATCTATAATAATGAAATAATAATAAGTCTCATCAATCCATCGACAAAATTATATATCCATAATACGATCTCACACAACAAAGTGCTTATGTTCTGATTCATTAGAGGAGACAATAGCTTTACCTTTTTTTTTTAATAAATAACCGGTTCCGAGTATCCTGTAGACAAGAACCGGAACCGAAACCGATTTTCACAGGTTCCTAATTTTAATACCCGAAATTTACTCTATTTTCAATACTAACTACCCGGACTCTACTTGTTAGGGTAGTTTCCGACTGATTCCGAGTATACCCGGTACTCGTGCACATCCCTAGGCAAAAGTATGAGTTTGCCCTCATTCATTCCCAATTTTCTAGCCGTCATAAGTTCTCTCATTAAGTCAGTCAAACAAGCCATACCCTCACATCGAAACACACTAATCTCCCAAGTACTTCGCAATTTATCACCTCTACTGCTTGAATAAAAGCTCATCATATACTTTCAATGTACTACGCCTATGAACTTTCCTTATAACGAAATAAAAAATAAAAAAAACTCATCATATACGAGACCATCCCAAATTTACGGGGTGAAATAATTTACTATATATCAGGTCGGATGAATTTCTTGAATCGTAATTTAATGGATCGTGTTTCCATAAGATCCTTTTTTTTTCTCCTTCCTGCCCTCTTAAACATCCATCCATCCATCCATCCATCCATCGCAACCTCCTCCCAGAGCCATGTCTTCTTCTTCCACCACCACTAACTCACCATCGAGAGCCCTGAGAATCGGAATAATCGGGTTCGGCCCGTTCGCCCAATTCCTGTTGAAGACCAAAACCAAGCAATGCCACCAGCTGCAAGCTACTTCAAGGACCGACCACTCCAGGCTCTGTGCCCGTATGGGCATCGCATTCTTCAGGTAATAAAGGGGGCCCCGTTTGTGTAAAAGCAAAAGTACCGTAAGTTTTACGTTCGTACCGAAGAGACTGAGATTCGTTGAGCTCTGAATAAGTTCGGTCGAACAAAATGATGCAGTGATGTGGGTGAGTTTCTGGAATCGGGTAACGACGTGATAATGATCTGCAAGTCGATTTTATCCCCGTCGGAAGTTCTGAAAACGATTCCGTTCCACCGCCTCAGAAGGCCAAATCTGTTTGTTGATGCTCTTTCGGTGAAAGAGTACCCCAGAGCATCTCTCCTGCAAGTAATATAGCTTTCCTCCATAGCTGATGCTTTATCAATGCTCCCGATGCACTCGGTTTTATGTTCGAAATAACTTCTCCTTTCATCACGAAACTAGGTCGTGCCAGAGGATTCAGATATTCTTTGCACTCACCCGATGTTCGGTCCTGAGAGCGGGAAAGACGGCTGGGAAGGTCTCAACTTCATGTACGAAAGAGTCCGTGTAAGGGACCATGAAACCTGCTCGAGCTGCCTGCAGATTTTCAAGAAAGAGGCACTGAATTTGGGTAATCACTGGAAACATCTCAGGGATGCAGGATGCTTGAAATGTCCTGCCAGAAACTCGATAAGCTCGCAGCTCGGAGCCAATTCATCGCCCACACAATCAGCAGGTCTCGATCCTTCACGACTTAGTGAATATCCTATGATAAATGAAAATTTACCTTCTTCGTTACAGCAGGGTCTTGGCAGAAATGGATGTCGACTCAACAGATATAGATACCAAGGGCTTCGAAAGTCTCGTCCAGTTGGTGAGTGCAATTCGGTTCTTTAACGACTGCGCTCGTCCAATTCTCCATTTTCGTCTGCTGCATAACGTAACCGTGGGGCCTGGACAGGATTAATCTGATCGGCATTTCCAACAAATGCAGAAAAGAGGCTCAGTAAGAGACAGCTTCGATCTGTTTTCCAGATTGTTCATCCATAATCGGTTTGCCAAGCAAGAGGTATCGAACTTATCTGGTATCGAACTTTTCTACAATCATTCAATTTTTGCACAAAAGATATGAAGTATGCGCTTGGGTCATTAATAAAAAGGATTTATATTTAATTTTACATGTAAACTCGTTCAGCTCGTGAGCTCAACGTGTCAAGTACTATTGAGCTTGTGCTCGGCTTGCTCAAATAAAAAGCTCGACTCGAGCTTGGCTGGAGCTCAACAAGGCCGAGCAGAGTTCAAGTTATCATCGAGTCGATCCTGAATAGCTCACGAGTGACTCATCTCACTTACACCCCTAATTGGGATCAATACATACAAAAGCCAAACAAATACATCCACTCGTAGCTTCTAAAGCCCTTCTTGGGTGATGTTATGTTACATCTTTTTTTCTGAATGCCATTGCTTGAACCTAAAGAACTATGTCGCGTCTCGTTTATTTTTCCGCCACTCCCATGGTTCATCGGGGTTCCTCGAAGCCCACAACCCCAGTCTCTTTGCTCGCGCCTCCTTCTCCCACTGATATGTTCGTGGATATTTGACAAACATCAGTAAACATTTTGTTATAAAAAGGGGAAAAATTGATTAGAATCAGTAAATTTTTACCTTGGCAAATTCAGCGCGTTGGTCATATGCTACATAATGCCATGCCATCCCTTTCTTGAGCATCATTTCCTGTTATTTGCAGAACAACAATTGCATATTTATAAGAACTATGACAATAACCGAAGACGTCCTCGAAGTGGATCGGATAGATAAAAAATTGATACCAAAAGTGTTCCCATAGTTTTAAACCTGCAATATAACAATCCCAAGGCCCTTTGGGTCTGGGAAGGGAAACATAGTACCTGAACAAAAATTCCATTGCAGTACACGTCCCCAACACATCGACCATATTGATCTTGTCCGTACGCGAGAACTGTCAACATCTTGCCCTGAACTATACTCCTGAGCTCCTCTGTTGCTTCTTTGCCGTGAGGCATCAAACCCTCTGGTGCATCAATTCCCCTATTCCCTCCTTCACAAGCCATTAGAACTTGCATCTCCACTGGACCAACAACTCGACACCAAAAGTGCATCATTACAAAATCAGGGAAGGAAATAAATTTCTTTTACCTTAAACGGATCCGGTACTTCCGGGCAAGGACTTCCTCACCGTTTTGGAGATGGATTACTCTGGGTGTGGCACCGGTTTATGATAGGAGCCATGAGTGCAAGGTTAGAGAGTAATAAGGTGAAAATTACGCAGGTGAACCCAACGCTACTTTGTTTTTTGATTGCTCACTTAGAAGTGTGGTAAAAAAGGTCTTAAGATTTTCATCCACCTGTATCCAGAGTTGATAATTGTCTGGTGGAGCGCATCAGCACGAGCATTGTCTCGGACAGCACGGGCATCTGATCTCTCGACGGCAGCAATTTGCACATCTTGTGGAAATGAGCATGACTCACGCGGGTCTGCGGTGCTGACGTAAACCGATATTGTGTCTCCATCTGCTACAGCCTTTGGATCGACCTAATCAATATGGCGTTCCCAACGGAAACACTGGATCAAACTCAAATGAAACCATCTAAGATCATTAATGAGCACATTAGCCATAGTTTTTTTTGGGATTAACCGGTAGTGTCTGGAACTGGAACTGCACTCCATGTGGCAACGAGGCAGGGACCTCGACTGAGGTTTCGACGAGCGTGTGCGGGAGAGGAAGACCATAGAAAGCCAATAAACCCTGTGAGATGAGAACAAGTGGCAACTTCATACTTCTATTAGTTTATCTATTTCCATTAGCAATTCAAAGACAAACTGGGACTGATATAATTAACCTCAACATCAGCTTCCTGATGCCACTTTAATGTGTTAATGATGAGCCTCGAGGCCTCTTCAGGTGTTCGTGGTGGGGGCTTAGCTACCTTCCAGGCCTCTAACAGCTCTCCGTACCTTCATTTTAGTTGCAAGATAACTTCAAATTACTTAAAAAGGATACAAGATTTGAACAATTTGTCGTCGGATAATTACCAGTTGGCTTGAGCTTGCCTGGATGAGACCACGTGGCTGCTTAGCCCAGCAGGAACCTTAAACCATCAAAAAATTTCTTAAACACATGAGTGCACGGAAAACATTTTGTTGCTTCGTCCTCTTAAACTTTGCGCACTCTTTCAGTCTAGCCTAGATCGCCAAACGGCAACAATGGAAAAATCTTCTATTTAGATGGGATGGATAATCGGAACCCTCCAACTTTGGAGTTCAGAGCTCACAAGTAGCAATCTTTAATTGAATCAATGGTCTCCATGAAAAGAAAAGAAAGGAAGGGGGATGGGAAGAGTTGATGGTATCAACAATTACTTGGGAGGTGATCTCGAAGTTGAAGAGATCGTGGGCGAGGGCAGAGACGCCCACGGTGGAAACCGAGACTCCGTGGGGACCGAGGGGCACGTTCCCCATTCTTGATCCTCCACCTGATGCCTCTTCTTCTTCTTCTTCTTCTTCTATGGGAGGATTAGCTTTCTGGGAAGATAGTTTAACTAAGAAAGAAGAAGGAAAAGGAAGCAGAGGAAAGGAAAGCAATTGCTGGTTTCTTCTCTGCATGGACTTTCGGTAGATAAGACTGCAAAGTAGTTTTTTTTTTTTTTTCGGTTACCACAGAAACCACATATCTTAATAAAAAAATAAATAAAAATTTAAATAAAGGGACATAGATAGTCCAGAATCGAACCTGAAATTTCTAAATTACTGAGCGAGGGTGTTAATCACTGCACCACATCCCTTTTTCGACTGCAAGCTAGTCTTGGCCTTTTTTGTTTTTTTTTTCCTCTGCGCAGTTAATTAAGACGAGCAAATGCTTACACGCCACGCGTCATGTTGTGGTTGGCCTATCTGTCGCCGCCGACATTTGCACTTTTCACTTGGGTAATTTCCATCCATCCATCTATCGAGAAAACGATGAATCAATTTTCATCCTTCATTTATACAAAGTTACATTAATTGGGTCCCTGCAAAGAATGTTATACCAATTTAATTTCTGATCACATTAATTTGGTACCTGATTACTTCAATTTTGTCCCTAGTCTCATTAATTTAGTCCTTAATCATATCAATTTTGTCATTATTCACTTCAATTCAGTCATTCCTTGATCTCATCAATTTAATCTCCGCTTGACCACATGAATTCAATCTTTCCTTGATAACATCATTTGGTCATTATTAACATCAATTTTTTATGTTAAAAAAGTCTATCTAATTTCTTGTTTCTTTTTACTACTCTTGTCTGAATCGATTTTGGAGCATTCGTTTTCATTATTTAGACCTCCGATTCTAGTGTTCTTGGTGGCTATAGAAAGCTTATGCATAGCACTACTATTTAGGATTAAGTTTCGAGCCAAAAAATAAAGAAACAAGTTAGAAAAAAAATGCGGTTAAAATTTGATTTTTACTCACAAGGCAAAAATTTCGAAAAGCGATATCTCTCAAACCGTGCAATAAAATTACGAGCCTTCAAGTGTTGTAACTTCCTTACGATATGTGGAATTTATCTATATAATTTTTTTGAAGAATATTGACTTTATAAGAATTTGTTCATGTATTTTAGAGAGAGAAAGCTTTGTGGTTCATTAATGGCAAATTCTTATAAAGTCAATATTGTCCAAAAATTTATATAGACAGATTCCTTATATTGTAATGAAGCTACACTACCTGATGGCTCTTAATTTCATTGCACAGCTTGAGAGATACCGCTTTTCGAAATTTCTGCATTGTGAGTGAAAACCGAATTTTAATCGTATTTTTTAACTTCTTTCTTTACTTTTTGACCCGAAACTTGATCCTAAATAGTAGTGTTATGCATAAGCTTTCTATAGCCACCAAGAATACTAGAATCAGAGGTCTAAACAATGAGAACGAATACTCCAAAATTGATTCAGAGACAAAAGTAGTAAAAAGAAGAGAGACAAATGTACCTTTTTTTATGTAAATAATTGATATTAACAATGACCAATATGATGTTATCAAGGAAAAACTAAATTGATGTGACTAAGCGGAGAGACTAAATTGATGTGACAATGGATTAAATTGATGTGATCAAGGACGAAATTGATGTGATAATAGATCAAATTGATATGATCATTGACCGAATTAGTGTAATATTTTTTCGAGGAACTTGATCGATGCAACTTGCATAAGTATATGGACGAAATTGATCGTTTACTCTCCATCCAACAACAAAAATCATTATGTTAAAATTCCGAAATTATATTAAAAATTTATTTAGCCATTGAGAAAATGTACAGAAGTTAATCATGAGTTTTCAAATAGATAATTCAATATCTACGAGATCTTGATCACTGCAGCAACTCAAAAACTCGGCATAGCCCATGGCCAACATTTGGCTCAGGTCAGATCTCATGCCAGTAAAAAATTGTCCTAGTGGGCATCATTACGATTCACCTAGCTAATTTGCAAAGACAAAATATTTGGGACACCCAAAATATTTTCGTGAGATTTGAATAAAAAATAAATATAAATACATTAAGAATTTAAGATAGTTGTTAGAGACATGAGTAGTGATGACTTTCGCTGATTTAATACGTATTAGAGGTTCGATTTTTGGCAAACTCTGGACCTTCAAATCACTCGTGATCCATTTTATGATGCTTTACCCACTCGCCGAAACATAATTATGCCAAATTATGATTACGGAATGAAAGTGCGGCAAGAATCTCGAAAAGGTTTGTGTACGGCGCTATAGAACGAACCACATGATCTAGTCTAAGCTATGTCTGGTCTAGTCTAGGGCAAAAGAATGAGTCTTGCCCTCATTCATTCCCAATTTTCCAGCCGTCATAAGCTCTCTCATTGAGTCAGTCAATCAAGCCATGCCCTCACATGGAAAACACATGCTATCTCCCAAGTACTTCGCAATTTATTACCTCTGTGACTTGAATAAAAGCTCATCGTATACGAGACGACCACAAATTTACGGGATGAAATAATTTCATATACATCGCATTGCATAAATTTTATGAATAGTAATCTAATCGATCGTGCTTCGGTAAGAAATTTTTTTTTTTATAAGGACGATATCGTTTATTCTTAGTCAAAGCAAAACCAAAGGGAACCAAATAAATGGACTATTCGCCCTCTTCTCTCCTTCCTGCCCCCTTGAACATCCATCCATCCATCGCAACCTCCTCCCAGAGCCATGTCTTCATCTTCCACCACCACTAACTCATCGTCGAGAGCCCTGAGAATCGGAATAATCGGGTTCGGCCCCGTTCGCCCAATTCCTGTCGAAGACCATAACCAAGCAATGCCACCAGCTGCAAGCTACTTCGAGGACCGACCACTCCAGGCTCTGTGCCCGTATGGGCATCGCATTCTTCAGGTAATAAAGGGGGCCCCGTTTGTGTAAAAGCAAAAGTACCGTAAGTTTTACGTTCGTACCGAAGAGACTGAGATTCGTTGAGCTCTGAATAAGTTCGGTCGAACAAAATGATGCAGTGATGTGGGTGAGTTTCTGGAATCGGGTAACGATGTGATAATGATCTGCAAGTCGATTTTATCCCTGTCGGAAGTTCTGAAAACGATTCCGTTCCACCGCCTCAGAAGGCCAAATCTGTTTGTTGATGCTCTTTCGGTGAAAGAGTACCCCAGAGCATCTCTCCTGCAAGTAATATAGCTTTCCTCCATAGCTGATGCTTTATCAATGCTCCCGATGCACTCGGTTTTATGTTCGAAATAACTTCTCCTTTCATCACGAAACTAGGTCGTGCCAGAGGATTCAGATATTCTTTGCACTCACCCGATGTTCGGTCCTGAGAGCGGGAAAGACGGCTGGGAAGGTCTCAACTTCATGTACGAAAGAGTCCGTGTAAGGGACCATGAAACCTGCTCGAGCACTGAATATGGGTAATCACTGGAAACATCTCAGGGATGCAGGATGCTTGAAATGTCCTGCCAGAAACACGATAAGCTCGCAGCTCGGAGCCAATTCATCGCCCACACTATCAGCAGGTCTCGATCCTTCACGACTTAGTGAATATCCTATGATAAATGAAAATTTACCTTCTTCGTTACAGCAGGGTCTTGGCAGAAATGGATGTCGACTCGACAGATATAGATACCAAGGGCTTCGAAAGTCTCGTCCAGTTGGTGAGTGCAATTCGGTCCTTTAACGACTGCGCTCGTCCAATTCTCCATTTTCCTCTGCTGCATAACGTAACCGTGGGGCCTGGACAGGATTAATCTGATCGGCATTTCCAACATATGCAGAAAAGAGGCTCAGTAAGAGACAGCTTCGATCTGTTTTCCAGATTGTTCAGCCATAATCGGTTTGCCAAGCAAGAGGTATCGAACTTATCTGGTATCGAACTTTTCTACAATCATTCAATTTTGCACAAAAGATATGAAGTATGCGCTTGGGTCATTAATAAAAAGGATTTATATTTAATTTTACATGTAAACTCGTTCAGCTCGTGAGCTCAACGAGTCAAGTACTATTGAGCTTGTGCTCGGCTTGCTCAAATAAAAAGCTTGACTCGAGCTTGGCTGGAGCTCAACAAGGCCGAGCAGAGTTCAAGTTATCATCGAGTCGATCCCGAATAGCTCACGAGTGACTCGTCTCACTTACACCCCTAATTGGGATCAATACCGGTATATTATACAAAAGCCAAATAAATACATCCACTCGTAGCTTCTAAAGCCCTTTCTTGGGTGATGTTATGTTACATCTCTTTTCTGAATGCCATTGCTTGAACCTAAAGAACTATGTCGCGTCTCGTTTATTTTTCCGCCACTCCCATGGTTCTTTGGGGTTCCTCGAAGCCCACAATCCCAGTCTCTTTGCTCGCGCCTCCTTCTCCCACTGATATTTTCGTGGATATTTGACAAACATCAGTAAACATTTTGTTATAAAAAGTGGAAAAATTGATTAGAATCAGTAAATTTTTACCTTGGCAAATTCAGCGCGTTGGTCATATGCTACATAATGCCATGCCATCCCTTTCTTGAGCATCATTTCCTGTTATTTGCAGAACAACAATTGCATATTTATAAGAACTATGACAATAACCCAAGTCTTCCTCGAAGTGGATCGAATAGCAAAATTGATATCGGCCTTGTTTGGTTTGTGGATGCAATTTTAAAATCACAATTCTTATTTAACTCTACCAACTACAAAACAAAATAACTCATACAAAGTCAAAGAGTGGACCCCATTTATACCACTTTTTTTTCACAACAAAATAATATAACTCATACAAAGTCAAAAGATGAGTCTCATTTATACCACTCTTTTTCAAAATCAAAATCTGATTTTAAAATCCTACTATGAAACCAAACGCAGCACAAAAGTGTTCCCATAGTTTTAAACCTGCAATATACCAATCCCAAGGCCCTTTGGGTCTGGGAAGGGAAACATAGTACCTGAACAAAAATTCCATTGCAGTACACGTCCCCAACACATCGACCATATTGATCTTGTCCGTACGCGAGAACTGTCAACATCTTGCCCTGAACTATACTCCTGAGCTCCTCTGTTGCTTCTTTGCCGTGAGGCATCAAACCCTCTGGTGCATCGATTCCCCTATTCCCCCCTTCACAAGCCATTAGAATTTGCATCTCCACTGGACCAACAACTCGACACCAAAAGTGCATCATTACAAAATCAGGGAAGGAAATAGATTTATTTTACCTTAAACGGATCCGGTACTTCCGGGCAAGGACTTCCTCGCCATTTTGGAGATGGATTACCCTGGGTGTGGCACCGGTTTATGATAGGAGCCATGAGTGCAAGGTTAGAGAGTAACAAGGTGAAAATTGCGCAGGTGAACCCAACTCTACTTTGTTTTTTGATTGCTCACTTAGAAGAGTGGTCAAAAAGGTTTTAAGATTTCATCCACCTGTATCCAGAGTTGATAATTGTCTGGTGGAGCGCATCAGCACGAGCATAGTCTCGGACAGCACGGGCATCTGATCTCTCGACGGCAGCAATTTGCACATCTCGTGGAACTGAGCATGACTCACGCGGGTCTGCGGTGCTTACGTAAACCGATATTGTGTCTCCATCTGCTACGGCCTTCGGATCGACCTAATCAATATGGCGTTCCCAACGGAAACACTGGATCAAACTCAAACGAAACCATCTAAGATCATTAATGAGAACATTAGCCATAGTTTTTTTGGGATTAACCGGTAGCGTCTGGAACTGGAACTGCACTCCGTGTGGCAACGAGGCAGGGAACTCAACTGAGGTTTCGACGAACGCGTGCGGGAGAGGAAGACCATAGAAAGCCAATAAACCCTGTGAGATGAGAACAAGTGGCAACTTCATACCTCTATTAGTTTATCTATTTCCATTAGCAATTCAAAGACAAACTCGGATTGATATAATTAACCTCAACATCAGCTTTCTGATGCCACTTTAATGTGTTAATGATGAGCCTCGAGGCCTCTTCAGGTGTTCGTGGTGGGGGCTTAGCTTCCTTCCATGCCTCTAACAGCTTTCCGTACCTTCATTTTTGCCGCAAGATAACTTCAAATTACTTAAAAAGGACATAAGATTTGATCAATTTGTTGTGGGATAATTACCAGTTGGCTTGAGCTTTCCTGGATGCGACCACATGGCTGCTTAGCCCAGCAGGAACCTTAAACCATCAAAAAATTTCTTAAACAAATCAGTGTACGGAAACATTTTGTTGAATCGTCCTCTTAAACTTTGCGCACTCTCTCGGTAACAATGGAAAAATCTCCTATTTAGATGGGATGGATAATCGGAACCCTCCAACTTTGGAGTTCACAGCTCACAAGTAGCAATCTTTAATTGAATCAATGGTCTCCATGAAAAGGAAAGAAAGGAAGGGGAATGGGAAGAGTTGATGGTATCAACAATTACTTGGGAGGTGATCTCGAAGTTGAAGAGATCGCGGTCGAGTGCAGAGACGCCCACGGTGGAAGCCGAGACTCCGTGGGGACCGATTGAGCCGGAGTCCCCCTCGGCCGAGTGCTCGGATTGCCTGTATAGGGACCTCAGCACGTTCCCCATTCTTGATCCTCCACCTGATGCCTCTTCTTCTTCTTCTTCTTCTCTGGGAGGATTAGCTTTCTGGGAAGATAGTTTAACTAAGAAAGAAGAAGATAGAAGGAAGCAGAGGAAAGGAAAGCACTTGCTGGTTTCATTGCTTCATATCCCCTTCCTCTGCATGGACTTCGGCAGATAGATTGCAAACTAAGTCTTCGCCTTTTTCTTTTTTCCCTCTGCGCAGTTAATTGAAACGAGAGAATGCTTACACGCCACGTGTCATGTTGGGGTTGGCATATCTGTCGCCGCCGACAACTTTTCACTTGGGTAATTTCCATCCGTCCATCTATCGAGTAAAGGATGAATAAATTTTCGTCCATGATTTATCAATTCGATCTCGGATCACATCAATTTGATATCTCATCATATCAATTTTATCCCTAATCTCATTAATTAATCGTTAATCACATTAATTTCGTTATTAATCATATTAATTCAGTCATTCTTTGATCACATCAATTTAATCTCTTCGCTTGATCACATCAATTCAAGCTTTCCTTAATAACATCATTTTGTTCCTTTTTAACATCAATTCTTTACGTCAAAAAGGCACATTTGGTCTTTGAAAAAAATGTTATATTAATTCGGCCTTTAATCACATTAATTTGATATCTAGTCACATCAATTTTGCCCATAATCTCATCAATTTAATCCTTAGTCACATCAATTTCGTCGTTAATCACATCAATTCAGCCTTTCATTGATAAAATCATTTTGATCCTTGTTAACATCAATTCTTTACGTAAAAAAGGTCCATCTAATTTTTACTACTTTTGTCTCTGAGTCGAATTTGAAGCATCCGTTCTCATTACTCGAACCTCCAATATCTACGAGATCTTGATCATTGCAGCAACTCGAAAACTCGGCATAGCCCATGGCCAACATTTGGCTCAGGTCAGATCTCATGCCAGTAAAAAATTGTCCTAACGGGCATCATTACGAGTCGCCTAGCTAATTTGCAAAGACAAACTATTTGGGATCCCGATATATTTTCGTGAGATATGAATAAAAAATAAATATAAATTCATTAAGATAGCTGTTAGGGACATGAGTAGTGATGACTTTCGCTGATTTAATACGTATTAGAGGTTCGATTTTTGGCAGAATCTGGACCTTCAAGTCACTCGTGATACTTGACCATTCTTATCCATTTTATGATGCCTTACCCATTCACCCAAACATAATCATGCCAAATTATGATTACGGAATGAATCTTTCCAAAAGGTTTGTGTACGGCGCTGTAGACCGAACCACGTGGTCTAGTCTTAAGCTATGTCTGGCCTAGTCTAGGGCAAAAGAATGAGTCTTGTTCTCATTCATTCCCAATTTTTCAGCCGTCATAAGCTCTCTCATTTAGTCTGGCAAACAAGCCATACCCTCACATGGAAACACACACTATCTACCCAAGTACTTCGCAATTTATTACCTCTACTACTCGAATACAAGCTCATCGTATGCGAGATGACCGCAAATTTACGGGATGAAATAATTTACTATACATCGTATCGCATGAATTTCTGGAATTGTAATCGACCGTGTTTCGATAAGAATCTTTATTTTCTCCTTCCTGCCCTCTTTAAACATCCATCCATCCATCCATCGCAACCTCCTCGCAGAGCCATGTCGTCTTCTTCCACCCATAACTCATCATCGAGAGCCCTGAGAATCGGAATAATCGGTTTCGGCCCGTTCGCCCAATTCCTGTCGAAGACCATAACCAAGCAACGCCACCAGCTGCAAGCTACCTCGAGGACCGACCACTCCCAGCTCTGTGCCCGTATGGGCATCACCTTCTTCAGGTAATAAAGAAAAAGTACCGTAAGTTTTGCATTCGTCCCGAAGAGACTGAGATTCTTTGAGCTCGGAATAAGCTCGGTCGAACAAAATGTTGCAGTGATGTGGGTGAGTTTCTGGAATCCGGTAACGACGTGATAATGATCTCCACATCGATTTTATCCCTGTCGGAAGTTCTGAAAACGATTCCGTTCCACCGCCTCAGAAGGCCAACTCTGTTTGTTGATGTTCTTTCGGTGAAAGAGTACCCCAGAGCATCTCTCCTGCAAGTAATATAGTTTTTCTCCATAGCTGATGCTTTATCAATGCTACCGATGCTCTCGGTGTCATGTTCGAAATAACTTGCTCCTTTCATCGTGAAACTAGGTCGTGCCCGAGGATTCAGATATTCTTTGCACTCACCCGATGTTCGGTCCTGAGAGCGGGAAAGACGGGTGGGAAGGTCTCAACTTCATGTACGAAAGAGTCCGTGTAAGGGACCATGAAACCTGCTCGAGCTTCCTGCAGATTTTCGAGAAAGAGGTACGAGTTTTCTCGATTCATTTATAACTCGGTCTAGCAAGAGAGGTGTCGAGAACTGAATTTGGATAATCACTGGAAACATCTCAGGGATGCAGGATGCTTGAAATGTCCTGCGAGAAACACGATAAGCTCGCAGCTCGGAGCCAATTCATCGCCCACACCATCGGCAGGTCTCTCTCCTTCACCACTTAGTTAATATTCTATGATACACAAAATTTACCTCCTTCGTTACAGCAGAGTCTTGGCAGAAATGGACGTCGACTCGACAGATATAGATACCAAGGGCTTCGAAAGTCTCGTCCAGTTGGTGAGTGCAATTCGGTCCTTTAACGACTGCGCTCATCCAATTCTCCATTTTCCTCTGCTGCATAACGTAACCTTGCGGCCTGGACAGGATTAATCTGATCGGTATTTTCCAACATATGCAGAAAAGAGGCACAGAAAGAGACAGCTTCGATCTGTTTTCCGGATTGTTCATCCATAATCGGTTTGCCAAGCAAGAGGTATCAAACTTTTCTACAATCATTGAATTTTTATATCTTAGTTCAGATCGAAGGCCGGTTATACCAGCAAACTGTTATGCAGCTGGAGAATCTCGGACTCACATTTGGAAAGATCAAAGAGAGGCTACTGCAGAGGATGGAAGAGGTGGAGACCACAAATCCGGCAGAGAATTCGACAAGAGATGAGAACTAATAGACAAGATACTCCAGAAAACAATTCTTACATGGCGGATGAATCGCGATTTAGGGCCATAAGAGTTTATTATTTGACTGAGTAGAGTGGATGAGGTTCATGGTAAGCTCTGTACACATTGAATACATTCTATTTCATAATCACTTCGGTTGAATGCTGTATGTATTCAGTATGCTGGCATTTGGCAAAATTTGGAAGAACGATCTCTTCATAGATGTACATCTGTGAGACCAAAAAGGACTCAAGAAAAAATTAGTCTGATGTTGTAAACTTGAGTCTTATTATGACACCTCACTTGTTCTTGATTTCTTCGTTGTTCGCTTCTTCTGTTGTACTGCATGGAAGTGTAGCTGGAGTTGGAGGTTCAGATGTCTGATAATTGGGCTCCACGCTCTTCCTTGTTTGCAGGCCCGTGAATCGGGCAAGATCAACCCATTGCTGCCATAACGGAAATAGATTGAAATCAAACTAAAATCTGGCTAAGATAATAATAGATGAAACTAAAACATCAAAGGTTAGGTTGGCCAAACTAGTATCATATACTGACCTGAGTTCCCCAGTAGGAATTGACTGTCCGAGCAATAAAGGACAGCATGTTTACGAACAAAGTTTGAGAAGAGAACTCTTCTGCGATTCTATGCTCCACCACGCCCGCAATAATCTGCAAGGAAGATTTCTCACACTCAGATATCATATGAACACCAAGACAATGCTGTATGTTACTGCGTTGTAAACTTTACCTGGTACCGGAGGTTCGCTGATATTCCAAGAAAGGATGCATACACGAGTGCTGTCTTAAGAATTGGCGATCTTTTATTCAGCTGTTTGGCGACTAAATTGGGATTCACGAAATTCCTTACTGCGTATAAGGAATTAGAGGCAGCCACAGCCCCGATACTGGAAATAAATCCGACTGAGGCAAGTTTGACACCACCAAAAATTACTGACGCGATCCTATGGCTCAGATTCCAGTCCCTGCCAGCAAGATTCTTCTGGAATGCGTTATCGGGGATCGAACCCAAGAGCCCACGCAAAGCTTCCATGCTATTAGGAGAACTTGTTTCATCAGCATACGAGAGGAAGGAGAGCGTCGGGGCAGGGAGCCACACAGTGAAGAAGTCGACCACTGAGCCTCGTAAAGTGTCAGTTATAACATAGTCGAGTTCTTCGAAGAAGTTCTCTTTACGTCTTTCATACTGTGCTAAGAGTGTGGTTGTTATCGATATTGCTTCTTCTATGGCTAGTCTGTGCAGAAATTTAGGGTCTGCCAGTAATCTCTCTCGAAAGCCCTGCATCAGTTTGGCAATTGGGTTTCAACTATTATGATAGTCTGAACAAATTACCGGTTCAAGTCAGTAACTGAAAAGCCTACCTGAAATCGATGAGTGAGCTCGGAAATGAGAGGATATTGCTCGAGATCGAAGAAGTTCTGCAGAACTTCTGGAGATACTAGACCACGATCAAGTCCCTGCTGAAGGTCCTGAGGATCATATAGTGAGAGATTTAGAAGTTAAATCTCAAGAAATTCGGCTGGTAAAACTTTGACAAAATGGATGCTGAAACTTATCTGGGACAACTAACCTGGGGTAAAGCATCCCGCCTCCTGCCTGCTGCGTTCATAACACGGGCAATTTCAGCACGATCAAAGCAATTTCTACTGCAGGGTCGAGCGGCCGAGTACCAAAGAAAATCTGAAACAGGGGCCTCTCCCTCCCTTTTGATGTACTGCCTTTCAGGGTCGAGCAATATAACAGCTTGATTCTTCTTCTGCATCTTTTTTGAGATCCTTGCAGGCAGCCCCATGCCCCTTGATCCGTATGCGACGTGGCTTGCTCCAGTGACCACGACTAGCATCCCATTGGGTCCTACCTCGTTTATTGCCTGTAAGATTATTTGGGACATGGTGTACTCCTCAACCACCCGAGATTGTACCGACAAATATGAGCTGGGGCCAAAAGGAACAAGCTGATTTAAAGGGTTTATGTCGACTGATGATCTGCGCGAGATGGAAGTGAAGCCTGAAATGAAGCCCGAGCCTGCAGGGGGGGCATATATTTTTCGCTCTGCCTTGGAGAGCCCACGGACTCCTTCAGCTTGAACAGTTCTCAAGATCTAGTAATACGGAAGAGATTAAAATGGGAATCCTCAACAACCAGAAAGACGAGAAACACTTGAAGAGCAAACAATTCCCCTAATCAAAGTGCACAATTATAATGCCTTACCTTGAGAGGAGTTCCGCAGGCAACAATTCGAACTCCATTATCACGACAGTAACTCAGTAGAGGCTTGTACTCTTGCCACCGCTGAGGAGGCCAATGCGACGTGAAAGACTTCAAGGTTTCCCCGTCGATCCTGCCATTGGGAAGAATACACAAAGCTTCATCTCTCAGCAGCTGATGGTAGAGGAACACATTTAGCTCTAATGCGCAACTCGTGCAAGTTCGGTGTATCAGTGGTTCTCGAACTCACAAAGCAGTTCAGGAATCAGGATTGATCTATCAAACCGAAATGCCACATTGAAAAATACTAACTTAAAGAAAGAATGCTTCAGTTCATCAATTGAAAGAGAAGGAGAAGGCCCAACAGAGGTCGGAGAAGAAAGGACTGACCTTTTATCGATGAACTGATTGAGCTGCTCCTGCAGGTCACAGGGGAAGGCCTCCAAGGCCAGGGAGATCGACCGCTCGGCCTCGACGCACCGCTTCCTTAGATTCTTGACAATCTCGAGCTCCAGCTCCTTGTCGTCTTTAATGGGGACCTGCTCCGCCTCCCCCAAGTATACGACCCTCGCGTTCATCAGCTTCTCCCACACCTTGCTCTTGTCCTTCCCAACCGCCATAGGCTCCCCTATCACCGTGGCATCGTAAATCCTCGAGCTGACCACCTCTTCCTCCTCCACAGCCGCCGGAGAAGCAGGACCGGTTGCAGCAGGCGAAGGAGCCGCCGGCGGCTGAGGAGTGGCAGCAGAAGGTGCCTTCTCCTCAGCTGCTCCCGACACTGCGGACTGGACCACACTCGCGGCAGCCGCCAAGAGCGGGGTGATCAGCGCGCTCCGCCTGGTAGTGGCCAGGCCCCGGCCGGTCCCATCCGATGGCACGTTCTCTTCGGGGAGACTCCGGTGGCAGGAGACGGAGAGCGGGTAAAGGCGGCGGGTGGATGAGGATGAGCCGCCGGGAAGGCGGGTCAACGGGTGAACAGAGCCACGGCGGGCGGCAGTGGAGGAGACGAAACCAACTAGTGGCTTAGAGGCGACCGCCCCGTCGAGGCGGTGGTGGGGCTGCATGGCAAATGAGCCGGGCGGACTGAGCTGACCTGACCGGCCGATCCCGAAAATGGAGCGAATTCTGTCTTTTGTATTTTTTTTTTAATTTCTTTTTCTATGTGGAGAAATTATCTTTTTATTAGTGGATAGAATTTCCGATGACGACCGGTATGACACTGCATGCAGATGTCTGAGGCGGAACCGTGTCGACTTGTCGGGACGGGGAACACACATACTTCGTGGTCGTAGTTTATCCCTTAGTTCCATATATCCGATCGTCCGAATCCAATCTTTTTGTCTCTCATCGATTCTCTTCACCCTAATAATAGGAAATATTTGGTCTGATCAAATTCGTTACAGTCGTTCATCATTTCTTACCGGAATACAACACTGGTAATCAGAGAGAGGTGAAAATTTTGCAGCATATGAATTTACGCTGGACCAATCAATGAGCGGATGCCATTTAAAACGGCCCGGTCCAAATAACACCATCGAAATCGGGATGAAATTGAATGCATAGGGGAAAACAGACTCGAACGCATAATAATGCGTGCTTTTGTTATTCCGGTAACTTGACTTATAGCAAACTAGGACTTGACTAGGTATTACTATCAAGTGCACATCACCCGAACACCGATGTCTCTTGACTAATTCAAACATGCAATAGCAGCAGAATGATGTAAAAGAATAATTGCGTCACCAGAAGAACAAATTGTATCATCAGAGCCCTTCAAGAACGAGAGAACGGAATTTAACTTATGAGAGGAGCAGCAGCTCACTGGATGCCATGGAAGGATGGCAAGACGGCGATAAGAGGATCTCCGTAACCCACAGGTTCTGCAGTCAAAACACATCAAAGTATCTGTCAAGATTCTTGCACTCCTTTGATCCAATTCTGACTGCCTTGCTTGATTGTTAAAAGTATGTATGAAAGATTTAGGCTGTGCCATGATATATATATATCATTATACAGATAAAAATGGAGCTGCAGATCATACCTCCATCATCAATTAGGAGCTTGAGGACTTCTCCGGAGACATCCGACTGCTCAATGCACAAGAAAGGATTATTGTCAAGTGCCTAACGATGTGGAGATGCGAAGCCAGATTAAAAACAAAAGAACGTACCTTAACAGGAAGCTCTGCTCCAAACTGATCCAACCAACCTATGACTTGTCCTTCCTTGATTACATCACCCTGTCACAGCGACTTAGTAAGTTTCAACACTACAAGCACATAAATGCCCCACGGTAAAATTACGGTCTATGCTTTCCTCATACAATATATATCTTGACGAATTGTGTTAAAAGGGCTATCTAGAACTAGCATATCGGCTAAAGTTGTGTATAAAAGGTCAAACATTCTCAATGAAGCATGTATGGATGAAGCGGCTCAAGACAAACAGAATGCTGCTGAAAACAACCCAATAGAAAGAGTGCGGCACACTTATTTAGCATGAAGTAATTACAATAATCTCTCTACTGACCAGAAAAGAAATTCAACCATTATCTTGACAAAGGAAAAAGAATTTCAACGGTTCACACATAGAAGCTCACTTACTAAAACTATGCGCTATTAACATATATTAAAGAAGATATTTGGAAAGTAAATTCTTAAATTAGACATGCCAAAGAGGGCAAATTAGATAAAATGGTAAATGAGGAAGATTTTCCCACTCAATATAAATGGAGCAATAATGAGGACATCGAGTAGGACGAACTAATGGAGTGTGTACCTCTTTGCAACTAGGCGGTTGCTTCTTCCCTTTCAATGTTCTGCCCCTTCTAAATGAGCCAACCTGAAGGGAATCATGAGGTTAATGGTAAACCAAAGAAATATGCAAACTATCAAGGTGCAGGTGGACCCACCGTAGGAGAAGATACTAAGACATAGCCACTGGCTCCCGACGCCTCCAATGCCGCCAATCTTGAGGATTTTCCAAATGACACATTGGTAAAGGGAGAAGTCTTTTCTGAAGCAGGCTTTGGTGGTGCTGCAGGTGGTGGGGCCGAAGAGCCTGACTTATCCATTGGTTCACTCGGAATAGGGGGCGGTACTGAAGGTGACACAACTGGGATTGGAGATTTTGCTGCCCCTACATTCCGCTTCACATGCATCTCAAATTCTCCAATCTAGGAAAAGGGACAGAAGAAGCTAAATGCATCAGGACGGTACTTAATCATCTAGGTGAAATGAAACCATCAAATTAATAACTTCTACCCATTTACGACCATATACTGGCAGTGCAAGGTTGACAAATAACAGAATCTAAGGAATAAGGGGCAATAATCATTTACCTTGAGTTTAAGTTCTGCAACCTCCGTCTCATCACAGACTTCCAATAACAAGGCCTACAATAGAGTGACAGAATAAAGAGCATAAATATCATGTTCTATAGTAGGAAAGGAAGATAAAAGCTGGATGAAAGACCGTAAGACTATATCAGCATAATCTAAAAGCCGAAATTAAACTCAGACTGCCTATATAATAGCCCAACAAATAACAGTAGGCAAATCAGAAGATTAGGAAAAAGGCTGATTCAAGGATGTAGAGAACAGTTCAATGACAAATATTTCATGTTTATTCAACTATAAAGCTAGTATCAGCTAAGTAATACCAACAGTTGAAATGCAATTATGTTCTAATTCTAGAGTATAACTAAAATACCAAATCTGAGATTTATCATCCTAAGGCTGTTAAGCATGAAACATTAGAAAATATATGAACAACTTGCTCTGACTCTTGATTTAAGGCATTGCCTAACTTCGAAGTGATTCTCATGAAGTTGATGAAAACACAATATCAAGACCTCAAAAGATCACGACCTTAGGATAAAAGGGATAGAATCAATAAACATATGTCATATAATAAAAGAAATAGACAGAATACCTCCATCTAAGGAATTTAGGTGCTAATACATAAACAGCATGTGGAAGATGAAAAAGGAAACAATGACAGACTCTTAAAAGCACACCTCAAATCCAGCCGGAAAAGTTGCACTTTGCAGAGCATTGTTCTCCTTTGAGTCGTTTGTGGTGCTGTCTGCTGGAACTGTCACATAGTCACACTCAACTTATAGAATGCGAGCGCGATGAACTGTTCAAACTATACTACAATAAAAGCATATACCGTAATGACACCAGACATGAAGATACAATTAGTGCTTCATATACAAAGACGATGGCAGCTTTTTCAATTAAAATTTTCTTTACTATAATAAGTGTTGTATGACAACAAGTGCAACATGGTTTACAAAGTTCAAAAATCATGTAAGTAGTGCCGAGTGTATCCATTTAAAAGTTCTTAAAACTGTATCAGAATAGAATGTATTTATAAATGGAATAAGGGGTGCAGCCGTGCGTTGGTTCAGAGGAGGTTGTTTCTCAATCAGTAAATGAGAAATGAGTCTCACCGCTAGAGTTTGCTGCTGCAACAGCATCAGATGCCTTCACAGATGATGTTACCACTGCATTCCTCCTCTTGGGGGAGCAGAAGATGTTTCCTGCAACCTTCAAACGTCGAATGTCAAATTTGCTACCAGCGGACCAACTGCAGTGCACAGGGACCACGCCGGCCCTTTCGGGCAGAGACCGTGCATGGGACAAGGTGGTCACAGAGTCTACAAAGCACAAAATTTCCATCAGTGCAATTGAAAATCCACAGGGCCAATCTTTATCGTTGTTGCTATGACAATATCAAGCTTATGCTGTTATGGAACGTTGAAGAAGATGGAAAATTTCTCCTTTTCTCTTTTTTTATTTTATTTTATTTTATATGGAAAATTCAAAAAATTTCACCATAACAGACAACTTAACGAGCTCAAGTTAATAAGAATCGAAGTATCATCATCATATCACTTAAAGGCTCCTATTGCACCAACAATTGAGCTGAAGATCTCCATGTCTATCTAACAAGCCAAGCTCGTCCTCAACCACCGTGCAGCTAAGCGACGTTAAGAGCTCAATCCACGTGATCCGAGCTACAAACCATCTCCATCACTGAGATAGCAGAGAGAGCAAAGCATTGCGAGCATCTGATCTATCATGCTACCGCCGTCACCTCAAGAGACAGGGCTCAAATCTCTACTTACGGACCGCATTGCTAAAGTCTAAGCTCCACACAACACGAGAAATGAAAGTGAGAGAGCTCGGGAGAGTGATATACGTACAGTGGAAGGATCGGAGAGCAGACGACTCCATGGAGGGGACCGAGGCCGGCGAGCTGCTATGGCGGAGACGGAGGCGGAGGCGGAGGCGGAGGAGGGAGCGACCGGCCGGAAGTGATGGAGGAGAGGTTGGTGGAGAACTTATAGGGGGATTGGATCGGGAGTTTGGTTTGGCGCAGGTGGGGGAGTTGGAGTGGGAAGGGCGCCTTCGAAATGTCCGCCTCCCTCATCAGTTTCTCCGTTCCCATAACTTCTCCGCTGCTCCCTGCTAACATGCGCCGGTGCACCCAACGCGCCGCACCCGCCTTCTTACGTGGCGCGATGACGGGGCGTCTTTGTTTCATGGGCTGGGCCTCCTGGGCCGGGCCTGTCTTTTGAGCCCATATCCACATCAACGTAGTAATCAACCATAAAAATATGACTTTTTAATAGGAAAAATCATTAATATTAAACTGCATGAATTTAAATTATCTTCATGTAATATATAAAATTCGGGACGAAACTCTAAATCGTGCCAGATAAAGGAGGCCTTATATTGAGTTTACCCCTCTCATCCCAACCAATTGACGAATGACATTTTTCACATATTAGAACTAATTATCTATATATAATAATAACAAATTTATTGATGCCTTGATTAGTTAAGTTATAACACGCAATATTCCTAGCTTGTTTGAGCTCACAAGTGTGCTTATTTCAAATTTCAATCTACTTTAACTTCTTAAAGCTGCAATGCATTAAATCTACGACGGGTCTATATATCCACTGCCTTACTAGCTAATCCAACCTTTTTATAAGTGAATGGACAAAAATATACTCTAAATTCTTAAGATATTGATCTCTATGATGATAGATAATAACTTAGGAATTCTTCTTATCTTGCTTTAATTAGTTCTTTTTTCTATAATTTCCCTAATCAACCCCTTAATTAGCTCTCTTTTCACTCTTGGTCTTCTTCCTCTCCTCATTTTGTTTTTTTGTTTTTCCCCCCTTAACTTGCATTCCTATAAATTATAGTCATGACAAAAAAATATTATATTTAAATTATTGTTAAAATTACTAGAATCAATCCTCAGTAATAACAATATTCGTTTGTGTTTAGTTTAACAATAGTTGAAGAAACAACAATTGGATTAGCTAATAGTACAACTATGCAATATCATTTTTTTCTTTTGATAAGTACGAGAAGATTTTCATTAAGAAGAGTTGAGAGAATGATTTAAAGGGATTTTTCCATATAGAATGGAATTATCGACGTGCTCTATTACCGTAGATAATAAATGGAGCGTATTAGCCATATGAAAATGGAAATAGTTCTAACCATAAATACAAACAAAATTAAAGCAAATACAAACCTTATTTATATCTATACATATATCCTCGTGATTTTTTATCAGTTCGCTTCGCCTTGGATTAAACATCCCAAATTGAGTTCATGTTATGAGTGACGGCTCACGTTTGGGTTTCGAGTCTGAGCTAATTAAGCAATGGTAAGATTGAGGACTTCCCTAAACTCCAGCCTCCTAGTCTCACTATAGAATGTCTTGTGCTTATTAGGCCAGTAAGTTAGCCAAATCCACCCTCTAATCTCCCACTCCATTGTCCTTCCTATGGCACCTTTGTCCACCTTCCACCTCACTCCATTGCCGTACTCGTCTCCAGCAAAGATCACCCCTCCCTGCCTCGTGAACGGCCGATAGGCGCTTGAGTACCTGTCCCTGAACCATGCCTTAGGGTTCAACAGTGCGAACCTCGAGGGCTTGGAGGAGAATACCTCTCTCCCGTCCATGCTATCATGGAGAAACCAGTTGAAGTTTGCACTGTATCCGTGCACCGACTCCTCAAACTTCCATGGCTTGAGGCTCACCGTCGTGGTCTCTCCAGCTGAAACCTTGATCCCCAGGTAGGAGTTCGGGGGTTCGAAGCCGGCCTCGATGGCTTTCTCATACTCAAACTCTCTTGCTGGGTTTTCGGAAGATTTGCCCACCGAGACACTGAGGATATTGGTTTGGACGAGTGGAGTTAGTTGCAAGGAGATTCGAGAAGGAAAGTGCTTCTCGGCCGCTCCTTCTCCCTTTTCTTCCATGAGCGCCTTGGTTACGAGCTGAGTAATGTCGCATCTATATAGACAGAAACCAGCATGTAATCAATATTGAAACATCACATCTAAAGCATCTTGGCGCATTAACTAGATGTTGATAATGAAACTAATCTCAACCTGATGTTATCAGTGTTCACAACTACGTCAAGCCAGTTCTGTTGTTTTAGGACTCTATAGTTGAATTGGATCACCCCTTCGAGCTGGTGGTAGTTTAGGGAGAAAAGAAGCCGTTCATCCGGCGGAGAGTGGGTCGAATTCACAGTGTCCATGGCGATCACCGGGCAGTAGAGGTGAACTTTCCACAGCCCAAAAGTCGAAAGAGAGTAAGAGAACAACGAGGATGGAGTTCTAATGGTGTGATTACTCGCTTGGATCTCAAGAATCCAATTTGTTATCGCTAGGTTGATGGACCGCATCCACTGCTCTTCCAAATTAGACCCTAACAATTTCATGAGAACCTTGGTGGCATTTCTCGACCTGCAGTTGGCCAAGTGGTTCTTGAGGCTATTGAGGCATGATGATCGAAGATCCATTGGAGCCTCGTAGATGCAGACGAGGAGCACAAGGGTGAGGAATGCGAGGTTGAAGATCTCCTTAAAGTTGGAATCAAGTTCGGGTTTCGGGACCCTGAGGCCGTAGGAATTGCCAGTACGGCATGGGTTACCGTTGTAGTGGAGCACATCTTCGACGAAGTTGACAGAGAGGCTGGGAAAGGTCTCCTCGCCGAGTAACTTTGATGACCTCGAGTCAGTTTTGTAGTGTTTCGAGGTCCAGAGAGCCACTGGGATCAGGCTGAACTCCACGTTGATTGAGAACACAATGGTCGGGGATGACGACTGAAGGACCGGGTCGGCTCGGGTGACGGACAGGTTGAGAGATGGGGATTGGGAGGAAGATGAGGAAGAGCATATGAACAAGGACAAGGACTTGGACTTCCATTGAGAGATGGAGGGGAGGTTTTGGAACCAGCAGAGGATGTCAGGAAAGCAACAAGAGGCCATTGTTGAAGGATTTTGAAAGATGATCTTCATCTTAGTTTCATATATAGAGTCTTGCAATAGCATATAATGTTGTAGTAATCTTCATGATAATTGTAAGGCCAAAACAAAATTAACTAGAAAAAGAAAAATAGAAGGTCAAAGGAAGAATATAGTTTGGTGGAATCTAATCCCAAGGAATTACTTTTGATTGAGGAAAGCAGACTCAAATGAAAAGAGAGAGATTCCTGAGAGGATATAATATAAATGCAATCCCTCATCTTTTACTTTGTTTTTTTTTTCTTTTTCCAGTGCATAATCTGAAATCGAAAAGCGAGTGGATCTCGACTAATTCAATTCGAGTCTAGTCAATTCACTAAGAAAATAAAGCTCTTTCAGTATTATTTTTTTCTATTTACGAGACTCAAATCTTAGATCTTACATAAAAAGAATGAGTGCTGAACTATTTAAACTGATCAATGTTAGTGTGTGTATATATATATAATTAAATAATGTCCGAATGAAATTCAATCTCACAAAATTAAGTTTGACAACATTTTGTAATATTAAGGTAACATCGCTGAAACGAAAAAAGAGGACAACACCTTTCTAAGGCTAATACTTGAGCAATGTTATTTGTAATACTTTGCTATGAACTTTTTTTTTAATATTTAAAAGGGGTCAGAAGAGTGGCCGATATAGCAATCCTTAGGGCGTCCTTTGCATTGCACTATATGCCAAGCAAGTTATCTACAACAGTTTTACTAATCCAGTTTGAGAATACATGGTTTGTATGTGAGTTCGAGAAAATTGAATGACATTGTCATTAGTTCGATCTCTTGGATAGTGACTTCTTTTTTTAATAAGTCTCATGCATAGTGACTTCTTAGAGCGAATTTGGTAATTGAATTAATTAGTCCATCTTTTTTTTTTGGGTTATAATAGAAGCTCAATTGTTTAGTACAATGAAATAGAGATCTTAATAATTGATAGAGGAATACTTAAGTATCAAAATTAAATCTCTTAGTTACTAGGCGATAACAACTAATTAGTCTTTCTTCGCTTCTAAATTAAGCTTGATAAAAGCCTCCTGCCGAAAAATAAAAAGCTTGATAAATGCCCTTTCTAGGTCTTTGTCTACATACATATAATTTCAATTTACACGTGCTAAAACCATAAAAGAAAAGGAAATGTATGCCCAGATAAATAAAATAAAATAACATACTTTTATAATAATTTTTTTCTCCTTCTCATTACAAGAAGGCGCTTGTGCATATTAGAGAGTACGTATGTAAAAATGAAATAGATTGGAAAAAATTTCACTCATAAGATTTCGATCCAAAACCTCTTACATCTAAAGTCGAGGACCGGTGACTGTGAACTTAACCTCATATCTCTAATTAATGAAATCATCAACTATCAATTATAATATATAAAAGCTGAAAGTACGAAGTAGACACGCTATCTAAGCTCGGTTAAGAAATCCATAACTTCACATTGTGTGTCTTTACAATTCCAATAATTGAACTTTGCCATATTCTTGGTCGGATCAGGTTCCACGAATTGTTCCTGATTAGTCATCATTTTTCGTACATATTAATCAATAATTAAAGTTTTTTCTTAAAAAATAAAAAATTTACTTGATATTGCAAAGAGCATCTCGAGATATAACTTTCTATACATAATTTAATTATTTACGTACCAAAAATCATATAAATATATCTAGCATTCACAAAACAAATAGAATAAAATTAAGTTTGTCGATCATCTTTCTACCCTAGAAAATTCTCACCAACCGCCCTAATCTTAACTGCTCATTTCAACGTGTTAAAAATTTAGGGGATTTTTACGCTATATATCCCATGGTATCATATATTTTTCAAATCTATTTTATACTTTAAAAATTACCCAAAAAAGACTTATGATTTACATATTGTTCAAAATCTGTCACGTCATCAATTTCTCCGTCAATGAAACATAATTGGGCTCCAAACCTATCCCATGGTTTTAATTTTTTTTCTCAAATCAATCATGGGCAAAGGGCCATAGTAGCAAGTATGAGCCCACTTACATTTTACGTCAATAACTCCATTAAATGTTGACGAAAAAATTAACGCTATGATAGATTTGGAATCAGATGTAAACCATAGATCTTTCTGGATAATTTTTAAATCATGCAATAGATTTGAGAAAAAGGGTGATATGATGGGATACATGGCGTAATAACCTCAATATTTAATTATATATACAAATACTATTGTCTTTACATCTTGAAATTGATTTATATTTAATTAAGTAAATTATTTTTTAGCTTATATATTTATATATATATATATATATATCAAGTGCAATCATCTTTTATTATCTATATGTTTTAAAAAGAAGTATTTCCTTTTAAGTTAAAATATGTCAATTCTAATTACAAGTAAACTAATACATATTCTTTGCATTTTTTTTTGTTTCAAGTGAGGTCCATAGGACTGGTACAATAAAATAGAAATCTTAATAGTTACTATATTATCTTTGCATTATTAATTTTATTAATATGTGTATAACTTTTAAAGATATAATTTGAGTAATTATTCGCACCAAATTTCCCGGGCAATGCATGGGTCATTGCCTAGTTTAACTTTTTTTTTTTTTAATTACAGTGATTGCCTAGTTTATATAAAACATATTAAAGTGGAAGAGCAAAATCGTGGGAGTTCAATTTGAGAATTCTCAGCTCCTTATAAGATGTCATTAATTGCTCGAATCATTCAATTTGATGACCCTTAACTCCACGTGAATTGATCTTTTATTTTTATTTAAATAAATTTCTAATATATTTTATTGGTGTTATATTCAACAAATGTTAAAAAATTTGTTTAGATTATTTGCAAGTAATAATATATAATATTTTTTTTTAAAATTAAAAATTTCCTCGATAATCGGAAAGAACTAATCCAAATACGTGAAGTGCTTCAAGTTCAATGTGCTAAATTTTTTATAAATACCCGACAAAATTCATTTTAACCATCATCTTCCTATTTGCTATGCTTTTTTCCAAGCAATTATTCATATTATAAGATTACGGTATCTCTAGAATCATATTGTTCGCTTTATATGTTTAGAGGATGTGTTTATTTATTGTAATCACGATTTTACTTATGTGGCAGCTTTTTTTACATTTTTTTTATATTCATTTGTAAGTCACATGTGTTGATTATCTATTTTGCAATGCGTGATGATCAATTAGTCTATCCATATAAAAGCAAAAGAGCGAAATCATGGAGCTCCATTTGAGAACTCTCAATTCTTTATAAGATGTTCTCGATTGTTCGAATCACTCCATTTGATAATCATCGGCTCCACGTGAATTGATATTTCATTTTTAGTTAAATGAATTTATACTATATTTTATTGATATTATATTCAACAAATGTTAAAAATTTATCTATATTATTTGCATGTAATAATTATCTGTACGGGTCCAGAAAGTCTGTTCCTCATTTTCTTGTTTTAGTCATTGTTTATAGGGCGGCTAGATAATCTTTGTTAAGAGCATATATCCATACTACATATAGAAATTATGGTCCAAAAATATTACGTTTACGTGACAGAATGGACAAATAATCATTCATGTAGGGTCTAAGATGATTGTGTAGAGTATTGGAATATCATGAAATCTAAAGTTGGCCAATATATATTTGCTTAATTGATAACGTGCACTATTTTCAAGAGTTGACGTACGTGTAAATCAGGTATAATGCGAAAGAAACGTGTAAAGATTTTTAGTGATGAAATGCTGTAAATGCAATCAGCGTCGACACTATCGAAGGTACAGAATATATATATATATTAAGTTGGTATCGAGCTCTTCCGAACATAGACACAATACGGAGAAGGGAATGTTGAAAATAATTCAGTGTGAATAAAGACTGAAGAGAGGAAACCCATGGTCGTCTAAAAGAGGTCGAGATAATCACGATTATTTCAGCCAAGTGTTTCGACCCAAGAAGGGATTAGGATTAGATAAGAATAATTAATCAAACATTGCATATATATATATATATATATATATATATCCCAAGGGGTTCGGCTTGGGAGAAAGAAAGATCATATGTTTACATCCTATCCCAAGTTTGAATTCCCTCGGGGCCAGTCTATACGGCCTTTGGTCTATTTATCCAGTTCTGTAAACTTTATAGGCCTATGTATGGGAGTTTTGGAATTAATCAGGCGAAGTCAGGATACTTGACGATTGAGAAAATAAATAAATAAAATATATATATATATATATATATATGTATTTTGATCAGAAGGACTTTCTTTTTCCCTTTTGTAGATTCATTTTCTGTTTTCTTAACAAGCCTTCTAGGACCAGGAAGACTACTTCTAGATCTATCGTCTCTCTCATTTTTCTGCTGATTTTCCACCCAATATCATATGGCACCTCAATACCACGTACATAAGTTTGTGTTGGATACGGAGAATGATAACAAAATGGAATGGAACGAAATGAAATTTCCATATTGATTTCTACCCAATATTTAGACCATTACAAGAGCCAAAAGCCTCAAGAACTGGCCAATCAAATACAAATTCTTAAATTAAATGGGATACCGAGATTTCGAGCATATTTTAAGTTCCACTAAGCTGTTGAGACATCTTAGATTATTCTTTCCTTGAAAACGAATCATGGATTGGGTCAACATGTACATGTTTGCAGCAATAATTAATCAATTAGATGGAACGAAAGTGCGTTTCAAACCATCTTAGACATGACCATTTTCTCTTGTTATTAGGTTAGAGAATATTTACTGTAAGCTTTTTCAGACAAAATGAGCTTAATTTGAATTCTATCAATCCTCACCTTTTGCTTTGTTTACATTTGGGCGTAAAGCATAAGCTTTTGGACAATTACAGGATTCCTCCTTGGCCAATACGAGTGAATTGAGCGCTCTGACACTTTGATTGGTGCTACTTTAAGTATATAAAAGCGTGTGTACATCTAATATGAGATGACGGGAATGGACAACGTCGAGATTGGAACGAGACGTAGAGGACCATACTGGAAAGATGTTAAATTTACAGGCTGACTTTTGTGTAATTTAAATCCAAAACTTTGATTAAAACTCTAATCTTCCGTTAAGTTATGATTTAGCCATTGTTTTGGGCATCAGAGTCGGGCCTTATTATTATTAATGGGCCTCTGCACTGAGAGTCCAATCACCAGACTGTTTTCAAAGCTTCGAAGCCCATTGAGACGGATGTTAATTGGTGATAGTGGATCCACCATTTACTTTGTGATGACTTTTTCAAAATGTGGAAAAATCTGTATTTACGTAATAATTTTAAAAAAATCATCGTGTCGTCCTTTTTCAAGAAGAATAATGAGACAAATGTGGTCCTAAATGATGGTTAATGAGGCAATATATGAGTGGCCTATATGAGAATGGGATCAATTAATTGTAAAGTAATTATCGTTGTCTGGTCTAATTCATGCTCGACACAATCAATGCAATGACTTTGGCATGGTGTAAATATATCATAATATCTCCATATCCACCTCTATTTTAGTTAACCACATTAAACCGGCATTCGAGGCTAACACATGGTCATTATGATGCAATTAGCTGGGAATTGGTCTTTCTTCTTTTCCTGGCCCTTTTTTGGTAAACATAACATAGCATCCATATGTCTTTCAGCCGACCATCAATTAAATTAAAAGTGCCGATAAAAATCAAAGTTACTCATTATTAAAAATAAACGTTATATAGTCCTAACCCAAAAAAAAAAAGGTTATATAGTCGAGCTAAATATATGAGAAATTTGTAGAAGGGGAAAAATTGACCAAATTGATCCAGACAAACGTTTCAAGTTCGTGTTGAAAAATTGAGGCCACTTAACGTTTTAGGTTAGTTAAAATTGAAACATACTCAACTTTTTAGATAGCTAAGGCAGCAAATGGTTTGTTGCCAACCCCAAGTAGATTTCTTCATTCTTGTTGTTTCTGTTGCATGATATTTACGAAATCCTCACCATCCAATATTAACTAGCTCTTGCTTTTAATAACCAAATTACTTTTTTCGGATGATGTCACGATGCATCTTTAACTTATTGGTCAAGTCTATAACTCTTGCTGGGGTATTGGTTGGGCGTATGACGTGCTTCTGGTGGATTTGGAACCATTGTATTGCTACAATAAATAAAGTCCGCCTAGTTTATCATCCGCATTACATTTCGTAATTTTAGCAGTGATTTCCTTTTTTTCTTTTCTTTTCGGTTTGCCTTACCTGGTACTCGAGGACACAATGGATTATGACTGATACAGGTTTCAGCCGAGATTGTCGGCCCATTGAATGGTAAAGCACTCGCAAATGTGAATTTTCTCTATTCACAATATTCGAACCGGGGACTTTATATAAAGGAAACATGCACTAAACTACCTCAGTCAATTCACATTGGTTAGCTAGCAATGACTTCTTTAATCAAGACAGTCTTTTTCTCATAGAAGTTTCCTAACCTAACTCGATGAAAACTATGATTATTGAAAATGAAGGTCGTTGAACGGAAGAAAAAGGTTATAACATATTAACTATCAGTTGGAGAAAATAAGGGGGAGAAAGAAAAAGGGATGAATGGACAATTAAGGGAAAACTACTTCCGCTCTGCGATCAATTTTCTGTTCTTTATGTATCAGTCCAATATCATTAACGAGTTGTTAATGTGTTGAAATAAGTTGCCATATTTGTCTTGGAAGATTGTGTATGAAGTCAACATGACAAATTTCAACAACTCCCTCCCTTTCTCTTTCGTAATCCCTCTCCTCGCTTTCAACAAATCTAATTAACTGACATGGACCCTCTGTCGAGTTCGATGTATCCATTTGCATTATAATCCTCCCTAGCGAGCTATAGTCCCATGCTGTATCGACATTGTTCGACATGAATCTTACATCTTTAAGATACTATGTGATCGAGAAGAGCTACCTTTGAAAGACGTTACTTCCCCTAGCTATTCCTCGGGTACATATGCAGTCTCATCGGTCGTCTTTTGTCATTTTGATGATGATTAGGTATGAATGTCTTTCGGATATAATGAGAGAGAAAATATAATAGTTTGATAGGTGAAGATTAGCTTGAGCTATGCATTAAAAAAATAATAATTAAGTAAAATCAAAGGGGAGAGATGATCATTGGCAGATGGCAATAAATGAGTAATTAGTTGTTTTGACCCATTTAACCATTATATATTTACAATCATAGATAATATTGAATTAAAAATATATAAATCACATCGTATATAATAAAACTAAATTTTATCATTTTCTATTCACCGAATTTTTTTTTTATCGCTTTTGCACACACACATGTATATGTACTCTCTTTAAGTTGTCATCAGGGACCTTCCGGTCGTATTCTATTTTAGGGCATCCTTTTAAGCAACGTCGAGCCTCATCGCCCCAATCAAACCCCGAAAACGATGAAGTTTTACGTGGGAACAACTTTCCATAAGGCTTCTAGCTAGTCCTATATATAATTATGTCCATTGGTTCTTTTTTCCTTGTCCTTTTACATGATGAGATGAGACTCCTATTTGCAACTCTTCGTCTTTCTTCTTCCTCATAGGACGCAATTATGATGCTGATCGTCGGTAAACTCCGTGTCTCCGCACACATGTTTCATCATCATGTGGATCCTTGACCGTTTGATTTCCACTTCCATACTTCACGGATGAAAATTTCTCCAATTCGATCGCAATCAATTAAATAAGCAATTTCCAAATATTTAATGTAAGCTGTTAATTAACGAACTCGCATGAATATCAAATTAAATACCCCGATATGACAATGCAGTATCATGACTTCGCATGGTTCTTGAATTGCATATATCATTCAAATAGAATATTTGCAGATGATAAGAGTCAACATATGTCTTTTGATTTTTTTTTTTTGGGCTGAACTATAATTGTGCATTAGTCAAGACGTCTTTATTAGTAGTTCGTATATAATGTAATCCTCCATGAGTCTACTTATATGGTCGTTATTCAGCAAAACAGGCTACCTAATTTTGCTATAAATTCATAATTATTCCATACTTTCTACTTTTGAGTGTAGGTTTAGCTAAATTTTTTGCTCAAAAAAAAAAAAGGAAAAGAAGAAGAAGTCCAGTTGTCTAATCGAATGCACGCGTCTAGTTTTGTAATAATTAATATTAATGTGATCCTCGTTCTATATATAATTTCTTCACTTTCGTCAACTTAATTGATGGATTACTACAAAGACTTTTGCTCACTGGCTCTTTCACCCACTCAAGAACCTTGCATGAACTCATGTTAGGTCCGGTCTGTTGTCGGTGGATTTTTAATTTCTTAAATTTACAAATTTGACAAAGACTTATGAATTTCTTGAAGACTTTGAGGCCTCGAATTCATGATGAATGGAAGAAATTACAAATCGGCCGTGAGATTCAGTCATTTGAAGCATATACAATTCCATAGCATGCGATGTAGGTTCTCAGTTACAAGTCGCGTGAGCATATGGTTTTCTTGGCGCATTGCGTCTTCTTACGGCCTTTAATTAAGTTCGGGCCGGGGGACGACCCATGGAACTAAAATATAAATGATAAATAGTTAACAAAGGATGATAGAAAAGAATCGAATTGGATATACAAGTTTGCCTCGATTAATGCAGAAAAAAGAGAAGAACATCCCTGCCGACGGAATTACCTAACATATATTCCCTTAAATAAGAACTAATTCCTTCTTCAAGCAAATAACCAACCCTTAAAGGCTCTTTCAATTTCATTTTCAACATTAATTTCTAGAGTCCAGTCAAAATGGAACTAAACAAATATAAAAGACATTTTCAATCTCTACCCGCTGTTAATTAGACTTTAATATATGCATGCAAGCTCATAGGCATTGCATTCCCGCGTGGTTGTTCGAGAAGTGAGCACCAAATCGCGGCGATACAAGTTTACGTGCATTTTACGCTAACAAATCCACGCACAGGGCGACTGGCAAGTTAAGTGCAAACATCTTGATAAGCACCCGGAGCATATAGTTAATGTTTATAATTTCACCGAATGGTGGTAAGCATTATTCGCATATTCAATCCACGTAAAGATTAATCTAGCCTGCGGAAAATACAATTATTACCTATCAAAAAAAGTTTTCTAGATCACTCCGTTTCATCTCGAGCCAATTAATTAATCCCATGCATATTTGGACGCATTGGATGTCCTGACCACCAATTAAGGGCAGCATTCCCTCATTTTGTGTTTAGGCATGTTTTCCTTCAAGATAGTAGAAATTCGTAACAATTGATGATTCAAATTTGGAATTAATGCTGGATCATATTACTATGGTTTTGACTAAGATGCTATCAGTCATTATGCCTCGTCTTTTTTCTTTTTCTGGAATACAACATAAGCCGTGGGCCTAACATGGGAGAGTGTAAAGAAAAATATGTGAAAATACGGAATCCTCAGTCCCACTAATGAGAATTAAATCCTAATTCTTTATATTCTAATAATAAGAATTAAATTCAAATTCTTTTTATTCCAATTCAGGAGTGAGTATCATTACACCAAATTCCCTTTCTCGAATATTCTGTTAGTGGACATGCTTGCTTCCTCTTTCAAGAAATTCGTATGTAGGAACTGCAATCATGCATGGAAAGCTTTACAGGGAATACATTTAACAAACAGGGAGTGCGTTATAACTGATATTGATTAATTTATATTTTCGCACAATTGGTTAGCTGATAATATGATGAATGGGCGAAGAATTAATTTCTACCACGAAAATCGGCCTTTTAAGACTGACATAATAAGAGCCATCGAATGAATAATGTTGTGAATATCTTACTAGGTCATATGTGCATGTGATGATTTATATCCTGCATATATTAATTAATCGTGCCTATGATTATGATGATTTGCTGAAATATATAAAGGTCTTTCCTAGAAAGTGAGTGACTTGCAAATGAAGTTACCATGAAATTTACTCAATTTTTTTTTATGAGTTATCTCACTGTTTTCTGACAGCCCAGTTGGGTGCAACAAACTACTGTGTGTGCCAAAAATCTACGAAACCAAACATTAGATTATCATTAACCTAATCTGCCAACCTCTGTAAAATGAAAACCCCCCCCCCCCCCCCCCCCCCCCCCCCCCCCCCCCCCCCCTCTCTGTGATTTGAAGTTCCTATAAATTAAAGACCATGCCCTTCTGATCTGATTATCTTCTCATAACACATAATCGTTCTTTTCCACTCATAAACCTCTCCAGAATCCAAGTTGGGGGATATGGAAGGTCTTGAGAAGAGTAAGATGTCCGTCCTCTTAGGCATCGTATTTCTTCTTTTCGTGGCTCATTCTTCGGCATTCCCGGCATACTCGAAAGTTCACAATCACAACTTTGTTGTATGGCTTCTATTCCCCCGCTCTCTCATCCCATATCTTCACTTGTAATCGCGTTGCACGTTTTTTATTAGTTGATGATGTATTCGTCTTGGAGGTCTTCTCACTGATTTGTACCCTCTAAAAGTTGTTGTAGTTCGACCAGTTAACTCTCGAATGTGCAATATCAATGCTCTTATGAGTGTTACCAATACATTACCTAGGATGAATGAGATTAATCTTGATTCGCCACAGTGTAGAATTCTATCATCGACATGTAGTTCTTGACTTTGAGTAGGGTACGCAGTGAAGTTCATAAACATTCTGATCATAGTTTTCCTTTTTTTTTTTTCCCCTGAGAATTTTCTGATGATCGATATATTGTTTTGGATCACCTATATGAATGTGTAGGTTGAAGCAACACCAGTGAAGAGGCTGTGCAAGAGCCACAACATAATCACAGTGAACGGGCAATACCCGGGGCCTACTTTGGAGGTTAATGATGGGGACTCACTCGAGGTCAATGTCGTTAACAAGTCTCCTTACAATGTCACCATCCACTGGTACGTTATACGTGTCAATTACTTATAGGCATTAACTTCCATCAGAGGTTCTTTAAAAAGGATTAATTGCGTAGACCAATCGGAGAGCATCACGTGATGGGTTATCATCGATAATAAAATAATAAAAAACTTGTTAAAATTGTTATTTAACAATAAACTTATTTTTAATTATTATAATAAGCTAAGGTATCTGCTAAATGACATAAAACTAGCTATTTTATAAGAAATTTATTATTTTGAATACAACATCACTCGTATTGAAATAATAAGAATCTTATGGCGCGTTTGGTTTCAGAATTAAAATAATTTTGATTTTGATTGTGGAAAAGGACGAATGATTGTGTAATGTGTTGAGTTAAAGTTAAAGTTAAAATTTTTCACTTAAGAAATGTGTATTTTGTTGTGTAGTGTGTTAAGTTAAAGTTAAAGTTAAATTTTTTGTGATTTTAACTGTGAAATCAAACGGAGCATTATTACTTTTTAGAGGATCCTTAAAAACTCACTTTTTATGAGCATCTTGACCTAGACACTCCCTTAGTTATATATATTATGCTGATTTATTAATTAAACTCACACGACATGCACATGGTCAAAATAATTAATTTGCATTGATGCAGGCACGGGATCCGGCAGATGAGGACCCCGTGGGCTGACGGACCGGAATTCGTGACCCAGTGCCCAATCCGGCCCGGTGGGAGCTACACATACAGGTTCACCATCCAGGGACAAGAAGGCACGCTCTGGTGGCACGCTCACAGTTCCTGGCTCCGAGCCTCGGTCTACGGTGCCCTTGTCATCTACCCGAAGCAAGGATCTTCCTACCCATTCCCCAAGCCTAAGCGTGAAGTCCCTATACTTCTTGGTAATCATCACGGGATTGATTGATATCCATGATATTTCAATAAAGGAAGTAAGAAGAATAATTGTTTGGCGGCAAATTCTCCGGTTCCTTACCAGAAGCGTGATTTATTCCCTTGGGGCTGGCCCTTTGGTTTCGATCTTTTATGAATTTCTCTTATTAAGATATATAATATTTATGATGATACAATGATATATGATGACCGCGACGATGATGATGTAGGCGAATGGTGGAATGCTAATCCCATAGATGTCATAAGAGAGGCGACTCGCACTGGCGGGTCGCCTAACGTTTCAGATGCATACACCATCAATGGTCAGCCTGGCGACCTTTACAATTGCTCCAGCAATGGTAAATAATGGCACAAAAATTACGATCAATTCATTGTACAATGTGTAATTGAACTGTGCGAGCATGATTGACAACGCTATCAACAGGTACGACTGTGATTCCAATAGACTCCGGTGAGACCAGCCTACTCCGAGTCATCAACGCTGCACTCAACCAGGAGCTTTTCTTCAGCGTGGCGCAGCACAAACTCACTGTAGTAGGAGCTGATGCCTCATACCTGAAGCCCTTCTCGACCTCAGTCATCATGGTAGGGCCAGGCCAGACCACGGATGTCCTGATCACGGCCGACCAGCCTCCTGCCCGGTATTACATTGCTGCCAAGCCATACCAGAGCGCGCAGGGCGCCCCATTTGACAACACCACCACCACTGCTATACTTGAATATGGATCCCCCTCGTGCTCGGGCCAGTGTGCCTTGAAAAAGCCCGTAATGCCGAACCTTCCGGCCTTCAATGACACGTCCACGGCCACCTCCTTCTCTCAGAGCTTGAGGAGCCTTAGAAAAGTCCCTGTTCCTATTGGAATTGATGAGAACCTGTTTTTCACCGTGGGTTTGGGCCTCAACAAATGCCCACCAAACTTCAGTTCCTCCCAGTGCCAGGGCCCGAATGGCACTCGCTTTACGGCGAGTATGAACAATGTGTCCTTCGTGCTCCCTTCCAACTTCTCGATCCTGCAGGCCCATCACCAGGGCATCCCCAATGTATTCACGACTGATTTTCCCGCCAACCCACCAGTTAAGTTTGATTACACCGGGAACGTGAGCCGGTCCCTGTGGCAACCAATTCCAGGGACTCGAGTTTACAAGTTGAGGTATGGGTCAGAGGTGCAAATAGTTCTGCAGGGGACCAATATTCAGACAGCTGAGAATCACCCAATTCACCTCCACGGATATGATTTCTATATCATTGCTGAGGGCTTCGGGAACTTTGACCCCAAGAAGGATTCATCCAAGTTTAATCTCGTCGATCCACCGATGAGGAACACAGTTGGAGTCCCGGTGAATGGATGGGCAGTGATCAGATTTGTTGCTGACAATCCAGGTAAAAAACATTTCATTATAAATCGTCTTGTGATTTGCATTGATATCTTTGAAATGCTTCATCATTTGGAAAGTTTTCCAATCAACTCAAATCACAGGATCCGATATATACTCGAATTATCAAGCACAATTTTAGATCTCACAATCATTCTTGTTCATGGACTTGGAACAGGTGTTTGGATAATGCACTGTCACTTGGATGTTCACATATCATGGGGCTTGGCAATGGCATTCCTCGTCGAAAATGGTGTTGGAGAATTGCAGTCTATAGAGCCTCCTCCATCGGATTTACCTCTTTGTTAGCTAAAATCAGTATGTTTTGCATAAAAAATACATAGACCCGGGCTTTATAGATGGAGAGAAACTGAGCCACCGAATAACAATTGGCAACTTTGATCAACTCCTCAGTCGGATGAGATAGGATCTAAGTTCAGGTAGAAATTCATATTAAGGGATTTGTTCGTATAATTGTTCTTTGATAGACAAGTGGTGCTTCTGAGTGTACGAAGAAGCCCATACATTTGATATGTTGTGTATTAGATTCTTGCATCGTCCATTAGATGTACGTTATCTCTTAACCAATTGGAAGAGATCAGCATACGTAAAGGCTCTGTTTGGTCGTCTGATTCTGTAAATCTCTGTTCCATCAGAAAAACTCCGAACGTATTTTCAAAATGGAGTAAGTATAACCATTTCGGGTACGTGGTAATCTATGGAAATTCTTGAGAAATCAAGATTTAACACCAAGTAATATCATGCTGGACTAAGACTTGTGGGAGATGCAAATACGAAGGGCTTCAAAAATTCCGAGATTTGAAATTGACGAGGGAATTACTGACTAGACAGAATTTTCTCGATCTTGAGCAGAATAACTAGGGTCCTAGTTGAGCCAGGAGACCCGAGGATTGCCTCGTGAGATAGGAACAGAGCATTTCCAGACATTTGATTGGAAATCGGACGTATCCGTCAACTGATAGCTGTATAAGTATGCGTCCTCGACCATTGCAAGCTTTACAAGGCTCCCGTCCTTTACCAACTACGATGACCTTCTCACCCATAGGTTATGAAGAGTTAGGTAAAGAATCGCTGGTAGACCTTCTCGCCCATAAGTTCTGAAGAGTTAAAGAATCGCTCGGAGAGTCTCTTTGCCTTTGGAGTTAAGTCGGAGCTAATGAACTCTAGCTATACGAACGATGTTGCATCACCAAAATGGAAGTCTCCCCTCCACATAAGTCTTCTGATGCGAGCATATCACCAATAACTCCGAGCTCTGGATGCTCGGTGAAACTGAGCATCTCTTCCCTGAATATCGGTCTGCTCCCTGGTCGACGACCCAAAATCACGAGGTCATAATTTAGTTCCAGAGACTTGACTATGTTCACTACATGTACGTTGTCCTCTGCTTCCACTTCACAATGGACCGCGCTCATATTGTTGGCGTTCTTGATCTTGAATTCTTTGATAACTTCATCATCGAGCTTTTTTTGGTCTTCATGGTCATTATTGGCACACAAAGAATTTAGGAGGATCCGGATTACTGTTATATGGATCCCCTCACGACCCGAAGCTCTGGTGCCATATGCCAGTGCCTCTCGATCATCTGGCCCTCCGAGGAATATTACGGCTACATTAAAGAGAGAGTTGCTATATCTAGCCCGGTGATGAAAGCCATTATCTACAAGTATCCCAACTGTGCAAGGAGCTGAAGCCTGTATGTTTGGATTTAAACTACGTAGGTATGTGACCTCTCTAACATCATCCTGTTGCCTTTTCTGGAAGGGGACAACTATAAGATGCGCAGCCTGACCTCGAGCCAGGTTACCGATGTTCTCATGCATGCTTTTGTATGGTGCAATGATGGTAAATGGCTTTACGGTCACCGTGCCATCTGAACTTCTAGAATAATTATTAAAAGCGCGCATTATGTGGTCTGTGCTCTTGGTCCTATGCATCTTCTTATGCTTGCCATAAGGGACAACAAGGGGGACGGCGCGGCCAACAAGCTCGACCAGGTGCACCACATATGCGCATATTGGGCTAAATGGCGTGGGGTTCGAAGCTTCTAGTAGAGTAATGATGCTATGCACATTTTCTTCGCCGTGAACACATGAAACCACGCGCAACTCCGAACTGTGCAAACTTTTCTGGATCAATTCCGAGTCTCTTGTTGGAAGTATACTCATACGGTCCTGATGCTTCAAGATATCGAGCAGAGGCACCGAGAGTGCTGTAATCACCAAGTTTGCTAACACCATTACCGTGTATGACTGGTCATCTAAAACCTGAAAGGTTCAAACGAGTTTTAAATATGTATGGCGAAATAGATTAAGACAGAGAGTGTATAAGACACACAAACATAATTACAGATTACCTTCCGTTCTCTCCAGCGACGAAGAAAGATGAGTTCGGCTACCCCCCGGACGTTTAGAAGAAGGCCGAGCATGGAAGCCTGTCGAATCCGAAGCTTGTAGTATACAGCTGCTGGTAGGAAAGCACCAATGAACTTGAACAAGGTGACAAAAGCTGAGAGGGCCAGGGCTATGAGGGTACCTTTCCAGTCTTGTATCGAATAGATGTCCGTGTGTAAGCCGACATTAAGGTAAAACAGGGGCAAGAGAATCTCCATGGTAAAGATCTCGGACTTATCAACTAAGGTCGTACCTAAGGGTGGTCCTTTTGGTATCGCTAGTCCGAAAAGCATAGTTCCAAGGAAAACTAACCCGACGGAGTTGGTTATGAACAGCGAGTGGAGGGTTCCGAGAAGTATTATGGAGATGTAGACTTCACTCACTGGCCTCCCCTCCGGGGTTCTCGAGGCAACCCTGAGCAGGGTCAGCCGCACCGGGAAGAACAGTATTATGAGAACCAGGACGGACAATAATATAAAAAAGCCTTCGCGTAATTCTCCATTTTGGAGTACCATCGCAATTGGCAAGGATGCCCATGAAAGGACCTCGTTCACAGCCGAGGAAGTGAGTGCAATCTGCCCTACGTCAGAACTCAGCAGGTTGAGCTCATCCAGGACGGGGACCACGTTTGGAAAGTGTGTCAGGATGAAGGAACAGGCCATGACCGGGGCTTTTCCGTTCATTGCATTCAGTACTTGCGGCGCTAGGCCATACAGAATGAAGCTGACTAAGGCGGGAAGTATTATGTTCACGAACCCGATACCCAAGCCAATCTTCGAGGTCCTCAGGGTCATGGGCGCATCCATTTTCACCATGGTCAGGAACAAGAAGTATGTGAGGCCGAGATTGCTCGTCACATCCAGCAGTATGCGATCTCTCCCCGTGAACATTAAGCTCAAATATCGCTTGTTGTGTCCCAATACGGTAGGCCCCAAGAAAATTCCTCCCTGGGTTAATACATATGTAAGTAAATATTCTTACACATATTCTTTTTTTTTTTTGCCGATAGAAGAAATTAATATGCATGGTTTTAAAAGTTAAGCGATGAGTCATGTTAAACTAGAGACGGAAAATCTCACTGGTAATTAGATGCAAATCTGAAAAGCTACTCCACAGAGATTATCAATCTCGATGATTATCTGAAGCTTATAAAGCGAGTTACAATAAAAGAAGAAGAAGCAAGTCCTAGATATCTTCCTTCACATGAAGAAAAATGAAAAACGAAAAAACCTCCTGGAAATTTCAAGAACAGAAATGGCCGACCCTTATCAGGAGTGAATGACAACAAGACGAAAGGAATAACACGACGTGTGATCATCCTTTATTCCGAATGTGACAAGAGTGGTGTCAGAAACTTACTAGTAGACTGCAGACGAATCTCGGCTGCCTCAGGGGCTTGAGAAGGAAGTAGATGGCATGAGAAGCAATCTGAGCTAAAGCTATCAGGGCAATGAAGGAAGGAAAACTGTGCTTCAGAGGGTCATCTCCATACAAGATCCCCGCAGAGTGGATGTGCTCCTCCTCATTGATGCAAGTAAATGTCAGGTTGTTTATTATAGATGGCACGCCATCCATTTCCCTGTCCTTCTTCAAAGAACTCGACGCGCAACTTCACATGACCAGCCCCTGATCAACTCTCTGGAATGATTGAACACACACTGTTCAATCTCCACTCAAGGAGACTCTGCTCAAGCCCGAATCTCGAGTCTACTCGATATGTGGACGAGGAGAAGTCGGGTGGGGGTTTTACAAGAGAATCGAGATTGCCCATTTTTTTTAGTTATTTTTCTACTGTAAATATCGGTAGTTCAAAGTTGATGATTTCGAATTGGAGACAGGTATGTATTTGTTAGGGAAATGTCGAGAGGAGCAGCAAATTTAAAGGGGGGAACAATCAGAAAGTCAACTATGACAGGACATCCTGAATAAATCCTAAAATGGGTCTATGGTATGTTTATGCAGATCAATGATGCCATTTTTGGAAATTTTTGCCAAATTAGATTTTAATTTTGAACTTTGAACTTTGACCAGAACATCTAATTTTCTATTCAAATTAAATATGAGCTGTCCCTTTGTTGAATAGAACAACAGATTTGCATCATTGGTTCCTCCGGTCTTTTCGGGGAATAGGTGCTTCTAGGTGATACGACTGCGTTCTACCTAGCTAGAGGATACACGATGCTCGGAGATAGAATGCTGGATCCTTCATGCACTTCTAAATTCTTGGGATATATATATATATATATCTGTGTGTGTGTGTATACATATATATCCACACACACACACTAGTGATAGTAACTAGCGCCTCTAGCCGCGAGTTAACTTCACTAAAGGATTAGATCTTAAGTTATTAATTATATTGCAATGAATAAAAAATTGTTATAATCTTTTTATTCCTATATCTTTATTCACAGCAAAGTCTTTTTGAATACTTTGAATTTATCAATAGTCGATTTCGTATACATTGTGCAATGGTAAAATGACGACATTGAATAAATTAAATAGATTTCTTTTAACAAAACTAGATAGGAATAGATAACTGAGTAAAGAAAGAACAACATACAAAAAAAAAGGATTTATTAATTGTAGGAATTTGCATTGATGCAGTTCTTACATGAAGAAAATTATGCTGATTTATCATAAAAAAAATATTCTATTAATTTGTTTAAAATATCATACATAAGTATGTTAAAAAACTTTTCATTTTAAGTAGGTTGACGCATATTATTGTTATTTTATATAAATATTTTCATCTCTTTTAGTGAATTCATAAATTCATAATTGTGTGGTTAACATTTTATTTCCTTAGTTATTATATTAAAGTGTAATAGTGAACAGAGAACGGAGGCGAAATCATAGTCAAAATGCACCTTTTGTTTTAGAAAGACAAATAATCATATAATTGTGTTAAAAAATAAATTTATTTGTATGTAAATGTGCAAATAATTTCACGATAATCCGTTATCATTAATATGTTTAATTTAGAATTTATTATATTTAAGGTCATCATCCATAACATTATCGCCAACATTCAATTAGAAAAATAAATGGAAGATAAAAATAAATTATGGAAAAATATTAGAGTCAAAGTGAAATAACCTTTAATATCCGATCTTCCAAAATTACGAGAGTAATATCTTTCACAATTTTTTCTTAATGAGTAATATTTCACACAATTTTATCTACTAAAAAAAAAGGGTAAATTACAAAAAAAAACCCAAATTTTATAAAATGTCTCAGTTTTGTCATAAATTTTGTTTTGTAACAAAAAAACCATAAGTTTTCTAAAATGTCTCAAAAATGACATCCGTTATAACTTCTGTCAATTTTTGCCTACGTGTGACCTACGTGGACTGTTAAAGGGACCCACCATCAGCAGCAAAAATTGACGGAAGTTATAACGGAGGTCATTATTGAGACATTTTAGAAAACTTATGGTTTTTTTTGTTACAAAACAAAATTTAAGACAAAACTGAGACTTTTTACAAAACTTGGGTTTTTTTTTATAATTTGCCCAAAAAAATATATTGGAGAACGGATTATGAAAGAAAATGTGAAATTTGGCTCTCATTGGGATTTCTCAACTAAAAAAGCGTATCTTCTTATAACTCTCATTTATTACTAGTTGATGACCCGCGTGTTACGCGGGCACAATCGAATAATTTTTTGTTGCAATTAATTTAAATAATTTTACACATTATGCAAAAATAAAATTTAGTTAAAACCGAATGAATTATATCAGGGATATCAATAATTAAGAAAAATCATTCATACCGACTAAATAAAAACGATATTTTTACTTGAACATCAACTGGACTATAACATGCATCAATGAATTCTAATTTCATTGGAAACAATAAATTATTAATAATTTAATATTGATTAATAAAATAATATAGTTAGCCAAACATGCAAGTAACATTTTTATCAAGGAAAATCACATCAAAATTGATAATTTCGTTACTTTTTCCGGTCCAAATTCTTTTATACATGATAAACCATTGTACCACCTCAAAATCTATCAAGTTATAGATTAAAACATAAATTATAAAGAAAAACTTTCATGAAAATATAGTAGTTCTAAGCAAATAATAAATGCACCAAAGAAAGTAACATCCAATTAAAAGATAACATCCTAAACAAATTATTTTTATAAAAAAAAATTCACTATCTTACTCCCATCTTATTTCCTTCAACTCTGATAATGTTTTTCTATTGAACAATATGAGTTCCTCAGTTGATTGTAAGGATGGATTTGCTTCTAATTTCTCCATACGATTTCCTTTATCCAAGTACCTATTTAAGTTATTAAGCAAAATAATAAATAAATAAAAATGAGTTATAAATCAAATTTTAACAATAATGCAAAAGATTATTGAAGTAATTAAGAATATAAACTACAGAAAGCAAATCTCTATATATTAGAATAATATAATGTATTCATTATATTTAGCATATATAGGCGTATATCCCCAGATATTGGGACAATTCTTGGGTTCCGCGGCCAAATATTCAATCGCGGGCCCTCAACAAAATATTTTCGTACTCAAGGATAATGTTTTGTATAAGGAGAATAACGTTTTGTACAAAACATCAGCTAACTAATTCGTGCATGCAGTCGACTGATTATTTTATATGAAACATTATTCTCCTTATACGAAACCTTATTCTTAAACACGAAAACATTTTGTATAAGGGCCCTCGACGGAATATTTAGCCACATGACCTAAGAATTTTCCCAGATATTGTCACATCATCAGACTACTTTATTAGCATATATATATATATAATATTAGAAAGTCCTTTAATGGAAAATTATGAATATATTATTTCAAATTACATAGATAATACATTACCTTTTCAATAATTGCTCAGTTTTCGGAATTTGTAGACTGGTGCACAATTTGGTGGTTGTAGATGTGGAAAGGGTGTATTTTCCTATAATTTTTTTAAATAAAGAAGTAATTTTGGAGAAACAATATGAAGGATTAATATTTATTCAAATTAATTTGATCATTTATTTCGAAATTCCTTCACGATCGTTGATGTAATAATGATGAAGAAATGTTCCAAGTTCTCATGCAAGAAAATTTGTTCAATTTGTTTCGTCGTGAGCTCCCATAGTGTTACCTATCTTTTCATCCTTAGAATATTAATTTTATGAATTTGAATTAATTATACCACGAATATAAATCATTCATCAATTAAATAAAAAATAATTAAGTAAAAAAATATCCGAGGAGTAGTAGCTCAATATCATTTTTGTGAGTAAGGTCAGTTGCAGTATTAACTTTCCTATGTCTCCAATTGCGCACAACTTACCAATAACATTTGTAGGAAAAAATATGAGATATAATGTAAATATAAAAAAACTAAGACTATAACGATTACCGCAAAAGTATTGATTTACCTGTCACTTGAATGTTCATGTCATTGTATCTACTTTTTACTACTTGTATATCAACAAACTCAAACTTGTGTCGGTCGATGGGTAATTGATCTTCTTGCAACTCGGTCACTGACGTTACAAGTAAGAATAATATCTTTATATTTGCATCTCCTGACAAGTATCTCGATGAGGTAGTATTTATCTTGAAATTCTTGATTATGTATAAACCTTCTTCATGAAGTAACGATCTGGACAAATCAATCTGAGACTTTCTTATGCTTGCATTCTCTAACGAACCCTAATTTCATTAGAAACAATAATAATTAAATACATAATCAAGTTTTGTATTTCAAAATATTATAATTAGCCAAAAATATCAAAATATACCTCTTCATCAAGGAAAATCATGTCAAGACTTATGACTTCATTAGTCCTTGTGTTCACAGCAACCCACAATATTGTCAATCTCACTCTAATTGTCCATGTGTCTTTCTCTGGGCACAATTCTTTTATTATGTAATAAATCATTATAGCGTTTCAAAATCTGCAATATTATATATTAAAAAGATAAGTAAATGAAAAGTAAAAAATTCAAGTATGTTCAACGTGAACATGATTTTAGTCTTTTTTAGACACGTAATTAATCAAATTTAACGGGAAAGGGAAATCATAGTTACCTTTGCTTGCACTATCTTCCAAAGTATAAGAACCTGATATGGTTGACTACCTAGGACTTTGGCTTTCACAAAAAGAAAAATCTCCTTTCGCCTGCCTCTCCTAGTTCAATTCATGTTGTAGGTGTATATATATATACTTACACAAATGGCACAATATAAAGGGCAATATAAACAAAAAATATTATATAAATGAGAATTTGATTGTGATTAATATTGTAAGAATATATTTGTCCATAATGCAAAGGGAAACTCTATAAATATTATAGTCTCTTGTTAATATTGGTTTCAAACTCTATATTTTATTACAATATATATGAATGGCAGCTCGACTACTACAATACATAAAATTTCCTGAATAACAACAATATATTATATATATTATGTTGGGTTATATGCAAATAATATATATTCTACTATGTAATTATGATAAAAAAATTTCTTAATACATAAGTGATGACATGGCAAAGCGAGAAAACTTCATTTCTTATATGTGACGGAGTGAGCATTTTTATATATATATATATGTATAATATATATACATACAAACTCTCGTTTAGTGTGCATATATATGTTTAGGTTCAATAAAATAATGTAATACCAATATTTGAATGTACTTCTATGCATTCCTAGAAACCTTTCCGACTTGCACGGCCCTCATGGAGGACTGTTAATGGAAAGGAGAGATTGAATAGTGGAATGAGTACATTCCGAAACAATGACTCCCAAAAGGCCGAGAATAACTAGCGAGGTACATTTTCCCGATTCTTCCTCCGTTTGTTCCTGACTTCCGACCCATGGCAATGTCACCTAGTGCCGCGTAATATGCGAGTACACACAATATCTTCTCCTCGTTCCGAGGAATATTTCTGTTTGCTTACATTGTCATTGTTCCTGTTTATCCTTAATTACAAAAGTTAAGCTACTATCGATCCCAACAAATTCCCTGCCTTGCCCGGTCGGTCACTCCTCTAAAGCGCATTCAGCAAGTCCTTCGCCTGCCTCTCATCATCAAATGAGCAAAAAGGGGGAAGGAGAGGGAGGGGGTGGGTTGGTGTGGGGTGGTGTGGTGGTGGGTTGTGGGCGGGGCTAGAAAATGCGACAGGCTCTTGGGCAGCACGTGATTTGACATGCCCCGGCTGAATCAGTTCGATTAATTGTCGACTGCACGCGGCAATCTCAAAGTATGGAGAATTGGACATAACTGTCAAGCAATGGATGTATCAGTATGTGCCCTCGACCATTGCAAGCTTTGATAGGTTCCTGTCTTCGACCAACAAGGATGACCTCCAAGATTAATGAGATCATCAGGAAGATGCGATAGCTGTTCCATCTCGCCCATAGGTTGTGAAGAGTTAAAGTTAAGAACCACTCAGAAAGTCTCTTCGTCTTTGGAGTTATGTCGGAGCTAATGAAGTCTAGCTATACGAATGATGTCGCATCACCAATATGGAAGTCTCCTCTCCGCATAAGTCTTCTGATGCGAGCATATCACCAATAACTCCAAGCTCCGGATGCTCGGTGAAACTGAGCATCTCTTCACTGAATATCGGTCTACTCCCTGGTCGACGACCCAAAATCACGAGGTCATAATTTAGTTCCAGAGACTTGACTATGTTCACTACATGTACGCTGTCCTCCCCCTCCAGTTCCTGGTAGACTGCTCGCACATTGTTGACATTCTTGATCTTGAATTCTTCGAGAACTGCATCATCAAGCTTTTTTTGGCATTCAGCGTCATTATTGGTACTCAAAGAATTTAGGAGGATCTGGATTACTGTTATTTGGATCCCCTTACGACCCGAAATTCTGGTGCCATATGCCAGTGCCTCTCGATCATCTGGTCCTCCGAGGAATATCACGGCTACATTAAAGAGAGAGTTGCTATATCTAGCACGGTGATGAAAGCCCTTGTCTACAAGTATCCCGACTGTGCAAGGAGCAGATGCTTGCATGTTCGAATTTAAACTACGTAGGTACGTGACCTCTCTAACATCATCGCGTCTTTTCCAGAACGGGACAACTATAAGATGTGCAGCCTGATCCCGAGCCAGGTTACCAATGTTCTCATGCATGCTTTTGTATGGCGCAATGATGGTAAAAGGCTTTACGATCACCATACCATCTGAACTCCTAGAGTAATTATCAAAAGCGCGCATTATGTGGTCTGAGCTCAGTGACCTAAGCATCGTCTTATGCTTGCTGTAAGGGACAACAAGGGGGACTGCACGGCCAACAAGCTCGACCAGGTGCACCACATATGCACATATTGGGTTAAACGGCGTGGGGTTAGAAGCTTCTAGGAGAGTGATGATGCTATGCACATTTTCTTCACCATGCACACAAGAAACCACCCGGAACTCTGAACTGTGCAAACTTTTCTGGATCGCTTTGGAGTTTCTCATTGGAAGTGTACTCATACGGTCCTGATGCTTCAAGATGTCGAGCAGAGGCACTGAGACTGCTGTAATCACCAAGTTTATTAACACCATTATTGTGTATGACTGGTCATCTACAACCTGAAAGGTTCAAACGAGTTTTAAATATATATGTATAACGAAATAGATTAAGAAATAGAGCATATAAGACACACAAATATAATTACAGACTACCTCCCGTTCTTTCGAGCGACGAAGAAAGATGAGTTCGATTACCCCCCGGACGTTAAGAAGAAGACCGAGCATGAAAGCCTGTCGAATCCGAACCTTGTAGTATATGACTGCTGGCAGGAAAGCACCCATGAACTTGAACAAGGTGACAAAAGCGGAGAGGACCAAGGCTATGAAGGCACCTTTCCAGTCTTGTATCGAATAGATGTTCGTGTGTAGGCCGACATAGAGATAAAAAAGGGGCATGAGAAACTCCATGATAAAGACCTCGGACTTATCGACTAATGTCGTAGCCAAAGGCGGTCCTTTTGGTATCGCTAGTCCGAACATTATGCCTCCAACGAGAATTAACCCAACTGAGTTGGTTATGAATGCCGCAATGAGGGCTCCAAGAAGTATCATTGAGACGTAGACTTCACTCACTGGTCTCCCCTCTGGGGTCCTCGAGACAACACGGAGCAGAGCCAGCCGCAGCATGAAGAACAATATTATGAGAACAACTGAGGATAATAAAATACAAAAGCCTTCGAGTAAATTTCCAGTTTGGAATACCATCGCGACCGGCAAGGATGACCACACAAGGATCTCGTTCACAACCGAGGCAGTGACTGCGAGCTGCCCCACCTCGGAGCTCAGGAGGTCAAGCTCTTCCAGGACGTGAACCACGTTCGGAAAATGTGTCAGGATGAAGGATGAGGCCATGACCGGGACCTCTCCATTCATTGCATTCAGTGCCTGCGGCACTAGGCCGTACAGAAAGAAGCTGCCCAAGGTGGGAAATATTATGCTCATGATCCCGACGCACCAGGCACTCTTCGAGGTCCTCAGGGTCACGGGCGTGTCCATTTTCACCATGGTCAAGAATAAGAAGTATATGAGGCCGAGATTGCTCGTCACGTCCAGCAATATGCGCTCTCTCACCGAGAACATTAAGCTCAAATACCGCTTGCCGTGTCCCAATACGCTAGGCCCCAAGAAAATGCCTCCCTGGGTTTATACATTTGTAAGTAAATCGAAATTTTACCTATAAACTGTGCACATATTCTTTCTTTTACTTGTAGAAAAATTAATGTGCAAAAAAAGAGTGTAGTGCACCTATTGACCTAGAGGTCGTAAGTTTGATAGCTAATGGGATTACTGTATCTTTCATTGTACTAGGCCTAAAAGATTAATATGCATGGATTTAACAGTTAGATAATGAGTCATGTTAAACTAGAGATGTAAAATCTAGCAGGTTATTAAAGTGAGTTATGTAAGAAAAGAAAAAGCAAGTCCTATATATCCTCTCTTCACATGAAGAAAGGAAAAATGGAAAAACCTCCCGGAAAGTTCAAGAACAGAAATGACAGCACCTTATCAGAAATGAATGACAACGAGACGAAATAAATAACACAACATGTGATCATCCATTATTCCGAACATGACAAGAGTGGCGTTAGAAACTTACTAGGAGACTGCAGACGAATCTCGGCTGCCTCAGGGGCTTGAGAAGGAAATAGATGGCATGAGAAGCAAGCTGAGCTAAAGCTATCTGGGCAATGAAGAGAGGAAAACTGTGCTTCAGAGGGTTATCTCCATACAGGATCCCTTCCGCGTGGATGTTCTCCTCATCTTTGATGCAAGTATATGTCAGGTTGTTTATTATAATGTGCATGCCCTCCATTTCTCTCTTCTTTCTTCAAAGAACTCGCGTGACTTTACGGGACCTGCTTCCGATCAACTCTCTAGAATGATTGAACAAGCAATGTTCAATCTCCACTCAAGGAGGCTCTGCTCAAGCATGAATCTCGAGTCCACTTGATATGTGGATGGGGAGAACTCGGGCGGGGGTTTTGCAAGAGAATCGGGAGTGCCCATTTTTTTAGTTATGTTTTCCAACTGTAAATATTGATCGTTGGAAGCTGATGATTTCAAATAGGAGACAGGTATGTGTTTGTTAGGGAAATGCTGAGAGGAGCAGCAAATTTAGAGGGGAGAACAATCAGAAAGTCAACTATGACAGAACATCCCGAACAAATCCTAAAATGGGGCTATGATATGTTTTGACTTGGGCCGGACATCAATGACGCGTTTTTTGGATATTTTTCTTAATTAGATTTTATTTTTAACTTTGGACTTTGACCCGGAAGATCCAGTTTTCTATTCAAATTAAATATGAGCTGTCCCTTCTATTGAACAGAACAACAGATTGATGGTACTTATCTTCTTCTCTAATCTAAATTGTTTTTGGAAACCGAAAAATTGGTTTATTATTACTTAGGCGCTAAGTTTCTCGTTTTCGTATTACATTTATTAGATCAAGGAGAACTCAACCTAAAAAAGATAAAGAAACAAGTAAGGAGAACAAACTGAAACTGGCTTCGAATTTCCCCCACCGAAGGGACCATTGTAGTGCACCTGCAGAAACATGGGAATTCCTGAACTTTATCTGTCCAAGAACATTGAAACATTTTGAATAAATCGGACTGCTAGAACTCCCGGAATTGATCCCTCCAAGTTCCTCGCCCAATCCCAGGCGATCTACTCTGGACCATCCATTGGTTTGCTGGGATGGTTCAAGAGCCCCACAAAATGTAGGATAACCTATTAACGCCCTGCGAGGACAATGTCCCATCATTCTGCAAGATGACTTATTTAAGACGACTTGATGGCAATTCCTCTAGGACCTTGAGAAAGAGCGTAGTATAGCTTTGGAGACCCCTGTGGCTGTTGGTGGTCCTCAGAATTGCAATATTGCAGCCAATAGATCTGGAGATGTATAATTAACTGTTCTGCAATTGGTTCCTCTGGTCTTTTCAGGGAATAGGTGCTTCTAGGTGATACGACTGTGTTCTACCTAGAAGATACACGATGCTCGGAGTTAGAATGCTGGATTTTTCATCTACTTCTATGCATTCCTAGAAACTTTACTGACATGCACAGCCCTTGTTCTTAAGCCGGCCCTTATGGAGGACTGTTAATGGAAAGGAGAGATTGAGATTGAGATGATCATGGAGATTTGTCTTATGATTTCATTGTTCTACAATTCGTACATAAGCCATCAAGGATACAATAAACTGCCTATCTTTTAAGGTAGCCAAATGGTGTAATCGATGCATTCCAAAGCAAGATTCCCAGAAAACTGGGACGAACTAGCAACCCACATTCCTGATTCTTCCTCCCTTTGTTCCTCACTTCCTGTTCTTCTGAGCGGTGTTTCTCTTTGCTTACATTGTCATTGTTCCTGTTTCTCCTTAATTACAAAAGTTAGCTACAATTCCAACAAATCCCCTACCTTGCCCGGTCGGTAACTCCTGTAAAGTCTATCCGTCAATTGCTTCACCTGCCTCTCATCATCTAATGAACAATGGAAAAGAGAAAAAGGCAAAAAAGGTGTGTGGGGGGGAGGGAGGGGTGATTTATAATGTACAGGTTCTTGAGCAGCGTGAGCTTTGACAGGCCCTGGCTGAATCAATTCAACTGGTTATCGACTGAGTGCGGCCACCTCCAAATTATGGAGAATCCATCATCAAGTAAGATGACGAGCATGTAATGGATGTTTCGTGCTGCCAATAAGTTTGTCAGCTAAGGAACCGGTGCAAAGGTTGCTCTGTCTTTTGCTTAAGCCCATGAATTCTCGCGGCAGGAGCAATGCTGCATAACTAATATAGAAGTGGCATGTCCACGGCAGTCATTCGATACGAGAAGATCACCAATAACTCCGAGCTCTGGGTTCTCGCTAAAATGGATCATCCCTTCACTAAATAATGATCTGCTCATGGGTCGACGGCCTAGAATTAAAAGGTCACAGTCCAGCTCCAGTGACTTGATTATGTTAATTACTTCTATGCCATCCTCTGCCACTATTGCCCGGTAGGTCACACGTGTTTGTTTACTGTCCGTCATTTTAAATTCTTCAAGAATTGAAGCATCGAGCTTCTCTTGACCTTCATCATCATCCTCATAACTCCCATGATTTAGGATGATCTGGATCATCGTCATGTGGATCCCTTCACGGCCCAAAATTCTGGCAGCAAATGCCAGCGCCTCCCTGTCATCTGGTCCTCCGAGGAATACCACTGCCACATTATAGGAGAATTTAGTCTGCCTAGTGTAACGAGGAAAGCCGTTATCTACAAGTATCCCGACTGTGGATTGTGCGAAAGCCTGCACATTGGTATTCAGGCTGCGGAGGGACGTGACTTCTCTAACATCATCGTCTTTCCTCTTCCGGAAGGGGATAATGATAATATGAGCAGCCTGATCTCGAGCCAGCTTGCAGATGTTCTCGTGCATGCTTTTGTATGAGGAGATGATGGTAAAAGGTTTTACGAGTACTCTACCATCTGAACTTCTCGAGTAATTGTCAAAAACTCGCATGATGCGGTCAGAGCTGTAGGACCTAATCATCTTCTTGTTCTTGCTGTATGGGATGACTATTGGGGCGGCTCGGCCAGCAAGCTCAGCAAGGTGCGCTATGGACGCACATATCGGGCTACTGGACGTTGGGTTGGAAGCCTCCAGAAGAGTGATGGTGCTATTCACATTTTCTTCTTCGTGTATACATGAAAGCACCCGTAACTCCCTGCCATGCGAACTTTTCTGAATTGCTGTCAAGTCTTTCGCCACAAATGCACTGACATTATCTTGAGGCTTGTATAGGAGTTCGATCATAGGCACAATGATCGCAGTAATCAACAAGTTCGCCAGCACCATTGCTGTGTGACCTTCTTCGTCGATGACCTGCGAGGTTGAAACGAAAAAAGTTCAGGATTACAACTTAAATGAACCCACAGGAGAAGCCAGAGATCGAGACAAACAGAGCAGGAGAAATATATATCTAACTGCTTGATGCGCTGCTCATTACCATGCCCTCTCTCCACCGACGAATCACGATGATTTCGATCACACCGCGGAAGTTAAGAATAAGCCCCAGCACAAAAGCATGCTGAACCCGAATATTGTAGTACATGGTTGCTGGTAGGAAAGCACCCATCAACTTCAAAAATGCAGTCAATATGGCGAGAAGCATGAGTATGAATGCACCCTTCCAGTCTTTTAGTGAAGAAATGTCGGTGTGGATGCCGACGTAAAGATAGAACAGGGGCATGAGAAACTCCATGATGAAGACCTCAGACTTGTCGACCAATGTTGCAGCCAGGGGCGGTCCATTTGGTATCACTAACCCTAATAGGATAGATCCCGAGAGAAATAGCCCGATTGAGTCGGTAAAGGCAGCCATGAACATGGCCCCAAGAAGTATCCCAGAGATGTGGATTTCATCTACAGGCCTCCCATCTGGGGTTTCTGAGATAATGTAGAACAGGATCGGACGCACCATGAAGAAGGTGAAGGATATGACGAAGACTGCGGACAGTAAAATCAAAAAGGATTGGAGTAAATTCCCAGATCGGATGATCATCCCGAGCAGTGCAGCCGTCAATGCAAAGATATCGTTCACGGCTGATGCGGAGAGTGAGAGCTGGCCTAGATCCGAGCTCAGAAGGTTGAGCTCGTCCAGGACATGGGCAACGTTGGGGAAACGGGAGAGGGTGAAGGTCGCAATCATGAGAGGCGCATTGCTGTGCATCTGAGAGAGCAGGGTTTTACCCCCCCAGACAAGCAGGCAGCACACAAATAAGAGGGGCAAGACCATGCATGCGATCCCGATGCCCCAGGCACTCTTCGATGACCTCAGGGTCCGGGACGTGTCCATTTTCACCATGGTGAGGAACAAGAAGTAGATCACGCCGAGGTTGCTCGTCACGTCCAGTAGTATCTTCTGCCTCGTTGAGAACATCATTCTCAGGTACGACTTGGTGCGTCCGAGCACAGTGGGCCCTAAGAAAATGCCTGCCTGGTTTCATATATAAATTTCAAATTTGAGTATATACATACATGCCCGGTTCCATAAAACTGAACCGAGTTTATTTGGTTTGAATATATACGACTATGAGACCAAGTACACAACTAGACTGCGCAATCTTTCATGATATAATTCCCCGTTTCAAGAAATAAAAATTCCTAATAATGGAAGTTAAACCGTCCAGTTTCATTCCGCTTCCTTTGTTCTGCACTGAAAGTGAAAGAGCAGTGAGGAAATCACTTACCAGGAGACTGCAGACAAACTTCGGTTGCCTCAGGGGCTTGAGAAGGAGATAGATCACCTGTGAGGTAATCTGGCAAAGGGCTACCAGAACTAAGAACACCGGAAAACTATGGTTCAGAGGATTATCCCCGACGAGTAGCCCTCCCAAATCCTTTTCCTTCTCGTTGAACATGCAGATATACGTCTTGTTGTGCCATAAGATCTCCAACCCCAACTCTCCTAGTTGTCCGTCCATCACTTCCAATGATCGGTAGCAAGGAAACTCTCAGTTTCAGCTCGACGAACGTCTGTCAGCTGAAGCAAACGGCCGAAGTCCACCTGAAGCTCAGCGCTCCGTGGGACTGGGATGGGAGAGAGAGAGGAGAAGTTCGGTCGGAAAATGTTGCACGAGAATTGCCCGTGAGAGCCCATTTTTCTTTTTGCATGATTCAATAACTGCAATTTGTTATGGCCCGAAAAAATTAACTTCATTTGGTTGTAGGAAATTTATGATCGATATATTTAGAGGGGGCAGGTATGTAATCGTTAAGGAAATGCTGAGAAGAGGCAGCGATTCAATTAGCTATTTGTGGAGGGGAGTAGTAATTGGAAACATGATCAGTTACTGAACGTTCCGAATTTTGTTATGAAATGGGTAAAAGGCAGGTTTGTTAGTTTGAGCCCAGCTATGAAACTTCAATAAACAATCAAATCACATCATGCGGGTGATCTCAGCATATTGACTGTAGCTAATCCTTTTCGAGCATCAACAAGGCTTTAGTTTTGGCCTTCGAGGTCCAATTTTCATACTTAATATTTTCCCATAAGGGAAATTTCAACATGACTTCGAGTCATGGTGACATACTTGGTACATTAGTTTAAGTGTTTAGAACTTTGACTATTTGAAGATAAGTGGAGTTGAGTTAAACTTTGTTGCGAAAACAAACACACCCTAAACATTAATACCAAAATACTAACATGTAAAAGTAATAAACACTTGTACTGAAAGTATTAATACATGTTACCGTGACTTCGAGTCATGATATGATCCCAAACAATTGTATTAAAGAACTATTTGATAGAGGAACTATAGGAACCCATAATGGCTATATTATTTGGTTACAAAGGAGATCCGTGGATTCAGAAGACGATATATAAGGATGGAAAACATAAAATACGGGTAATCTCACTAATACAAATCGAATTGAGAATCTTTTGATCTTATATTTAAGGCGATGTCATTCAACTAAACATTTCTCTTTTTTGGTTTTTTTTTTTGGATGAAGCAGAGTGCTTGTAGGCTATATTAAATCATTGGTGAACATTCGGGTCTCTCCTCTTTGAAAACATCGAAGCAGAAATATAATCAGGATCTCTGGAGAAATTGTCGGACGAAGGGCACTTATTTAAATGACAGAAGACACCATAAACAATGGTTTTAGTGCAGTGTCACTCGCCTATGATCTCAAACTAAGAAATTATGAATTTTATTCTCATAAGTAGGACTTTATATATACGGGAATATTAGTCACATATCCCTTGCACTTACAATTTTCCCAATGATTCCGAGTTATCTTTTCCTTTTGCAATAATGGTTCGAGCAGGGTTGATCCATTACCGATGAATCTTTCTCAGTTGTGAATCCAGGACTTTATCTAAGAAAAATGGGCCCGAACCATTTGAATAAATTTGCTATGGTTATTTTAATGATTTTTTTTTTATGATTGGTGGGCAATTCTTGAGTCCAATGGCTGAATATTCAAGTTGGGCTGTGTACGAAAAGTTATTCTCCTCATACGAAATGTTATTCTTCATGTACGAAAACATTTCGTACAAAGTTGATTGATTTGTACATATAGTAGACTGATTGTTTTGTACGAAACGTTATTATCATTGTACGAAACATTATTCTCTAAATACGAAAATATTTCATACGGGACGCAATGACTGACTATTTAGCCGCTGGACACAAGAACTTTCCTAATAATGGTTTTATTAGGAAGGAAAGAAACAATGCCATTGCCGCACGTTTGGATGACCTAACGAGGAAGACAATAAATTACAGGGGAATCTTGCGCTACCAATACACGGAATAAAGAAATCCTTCTTCCCCCTCCGCGCCGCACGTCGTTCCCACTTCCTCGCCTTCCCTTCCCATTGTGCTCGTGACTCTTTCAAGCTGTCCTGTTCCTGTCCTGTACCCTGCCTTTCCTTAATTACTAAGTTGGTTGATTCCGATCGGCCCCTTCTCTGACCAGTATAATATAGGGAGACTTTGACATCCAGCCAGCGGTACTCCCTCAATTTATATCATCTCATCATCAATTCCCTCACCTGCCTTATCATCATCATTACCTGGAAATCGCAAGCTCTCCCGGATTCTGGCCTGCTCTGCTCTGCTTTGCTCTTTGGCTCCTCGGCGAGCTGCGATAATCGTGGAAAGAGGTAAGCCCTTTCCTCCATTCCATCACTTGGGTAATTCAGAATCCGTGTCCTTTCCGCATTGCGGATGGTTATATTCAAGTATCGAGTCGGTTGTCGGTGTACTATGATGTTTGAAGTTTTTGGTCTATGCCCCTGTCGGGGCTGAGCATTTGAAAGATCTCCATAAGCTGGTATTTTTTTTTACCGGGATTGGGATCAATCACCTGAACTCAGTTTCAAGTCTTTAGGATGAAGCTTCAGATCCCTGGTAGAAGACGAACGGCATTTCATTTCCGTTTCGCTGTCACCGAATTTCTAACTATCAAACAGTAAATCAAATCCGGAAATATCATTTTCGATTGACGCTATTCTCATCTCTACTTCATTCCTTTTCCATGCATCCAACAGGCTATCGGGCCATTTCCGAACTAATGTAGTAATGAAAGTTTTCATTTTGCTCCTGCCAGCTTAGAGTTTATAATTGAAATGGCCAAGGAAGCCTCTGCCACTATGACGCTCGAGACAGTGAGAGACTCCTTGAGCGCACAGGAAGACACGATCATATACAGTCTCATAGACAGAGTTAATTATCCTCTGAACTCCAAGACGTACGATCAGTCAGCCTCCCTAATTCCAGGATTTGCCGGCTCCTTGGTCGAATATGTCGTTAAGGAAACAGAAGCAGTTCATGCTAAGGTACAGTGTAATTTTCTTCCCTTTCTGTTATGATTCCGCATTATGCCAGGCAAGGCTTAGACTTTAGTTCATTCGATGAAACAGTGCGGAAGATATGAAAGCCCCACAGAGCATCCTTTCTTCCCAGAGAATATACCGGCATCAGTGGTCCCAGTTCACGAGTATCCAAAGGCAATTCTTCATAGAACACCATCTTCTTTCTGCATTTTATCCTAAACGTGTTTAGTCTCCTTGCTAAAGATGTTTAAGGATTATCTTTGCTTGCAGATTTTGCATCCTGTTGCTTCTTCTATTAATATAAACAAGAGAATATGGGATATCTACTTCAACAAGCTGCTTCCATTGATCGCTGCCCCAGGAGATGACGGAAACTACGCATCCACTGCTGCTAGCGACCTCAAGTGTTTACAGGTAGCATTTCCTTTTAGTCTTAGGAAGAACCGGAAACATTCTCGATGATGTTCAGTGCAGACAGAATATGTTATCTTGCTATGTTTATATAGGACAAAAGATAATTAGGCATATGTGTTCTGGAGATCCCCTTGTTAATCCTATATAACGGAATGATTTTGTGCTTCTGCAGGCTCTGTCCAGAAGAATTCACTACGGGAAATTCGTGGCAGAGATTAAGTTTACAGATAGCCCGCAGGATTACGAGCCTTTGGTTCGTGTGCAGGTATAGCAACTTCTATATAACTAGTGCAACCAAAGTTCCTCAGCGTCTCTTAACGGTATTTCGGAGGGAAAAATTGCTTCCCCCCCCCCCCCCCCCCCCCCCCCCCCCCCCCCCCCCCCCCCCCCCCGCATACATTTTCTTGCCCATTGGTTGCTCAAATAGTTTGTTGTGGTCGACCAGTTTCAGGATTCGGATGCCCTGATGAATCTCTTGACATTCAAAAAAGTCGAGGAGATGGTCAAGAGGAGGGTGGAGAAGAAGGCGGCTGTGTTCGGGCAACGAGTTGGACTCGACGACTCCAAGCCCGACCAGAAGCCCAAGATCGACCCGGCCATCGTCTCGCGTCTCTATGACGAATGGGTCATGCCCCTAACCAAGCTTGTGGAGGTCGAGTACCTCCTTCGACGCCTAGATTGAGATGAACCTCCAGCCCAGAGAGCATATGGTTTCCCATGGCCCAGAGAACCCATCCATTTGCTAGTGGGCCGGGCAAAGAAGATGAAATCGTGTTGGCCTTTGCGTGTAATGTGTTATTTGTTCTTCTTCATTGTTCTCAATGGTCACAACATGCGTTTGAGTCTCAAATTCATATTGAATTTCCAGAAAACGACGTCTACAACAACGTCGAGCAACCCAACGTAGACGGTTGAAATTAATTAGTACTACTGTCTCACGAGTTGAACGGGCACTAATTAAGATACGTTAGATATAAGGAATGGTCAGATGATTTTGGGATTTTAGCGTAATTATTTGGTATTTTCAGATTTTCACATTTGAAATAGGAAAGAGGTTAATACAATCGAATGACGGCGATATATATTGTCACGACATGGTTGAAAAGATGCACCATCTTTAGTGTTCTTTATGATTTAACTAAAGAAAAAGAAAAAGTAGATTCCTTCCTTGAAAAGCCTTTCGATAGAATAAGTATGCATAGGTCGGTCTTGACAGTAGCAGTTGCTGGGTGATATTCCCGCATACTAACGTAAACATTCCATCACAAAGTAAGCCAGGACCGAAGTGAGTACGAAGTCGCATCGGAAAGTATGCGAAGACGAATTCCCGTCCGTGGAAGTTAAATCATTCGGGTTCACAAGAGCAAATAGGATAAGTTATATGGCAGTGGACATTGCTGTATTTAACTATCTCCTCATGGTAAGTCATTTCCTCACCTTCCCCTCTAAGTTCTAAGTTAATTTAACCTGCCCAGAAAGGAGAGGACAATCCCCATACTTTCTGTTTTATGGACATCAGAAAAGCGAATTCATGAATTTCTGTTTTCCGGAGCATATGGAAAGTTAGATATAGATAAATTAAATTATTAAATTAAGAATTAAAAAAAAGTCAAAAAAGAGAACGGACAAGGTCAATAGAGAGAGAGAGAGAGAGAATCTAATGGCATTCTGACTGAGTCGCAGAGATGACAGGCACAGTAAACGGTGACAGTAAAGTAAACAGCTCCCAAGTTTTCTCTCTCTATAAAACCCTAAACAACAAGGACACGAGCAACCCCTTCCTTCCCTAACAACCAACCCGCCATATATCATCAGAGTTAGTTCCTCCACATTAATCATCTGACCTCCCCCCACCAAACAAACATTACATCACCTCCCACGAAGATACAAAAGTACAACCTTAAATCGAGGAAAAAGATGTATCTAAATTTAATAAGGGGTAGAAAGATGATACGATGAAAATAATGATAAACGTCGTAACTCTGCGATGGATTCAGTATGTCAACAGATGCATACAAAACAGTAAAATTATAAGAGGTCATTTTCAAATCGGTGATGATTAACGAGGATGATCTTGATTTCATCACAAAAAGTTAGTTGTCCATGTGAGGATACAAATTCATCAAATACTCATCATGAGCTCACCACGCTCCGCGTTATGTGTTTTAAAGACGAACGACCCCCACATTGATTTTCTGGATTTCGAACCCGCGACCTCCAAGATTTCCCTGAACTTTGATACTATTTCACCGCGAAATGGCGAAATCTGTGCAAGAGCACAGATTCATCAAGTACTCATCTTGGGCTCTATGAGGGAAATTTTACATGCGGGAAGAAAGGTTTTAGATCGTCTCATTCTCATTGTTCGCTAAGACCGTTTCTAAACCATATGAATTGCATTGAATGAATGTGTTTCATTTTGAGGCACTTTAGCGGGTCCGGAAAAAGACAAATGCATCCTTTGTTTTGTTCAATTTTCTGCATACTTCATCCTCACGAAGTTCAAGCCCGTCTAAACTGAATCCGATCCGTTCATGGCCGTGTTTTATCCAGTTTGATCATTTCCTTTCTATCAATAAATTCATCGTTACATGTTATGCAGATGATCAAGTCGTGTCAGAATTACCGTACCATGTTTTCTCAAGGCTCATTTCAGTCTTACAAAGCGAAGGACCTGCCCCTTAAGAAGGAAGTCAATTTCCTACTCAAATTGGTCAAATGCGCTATGCATATAACACGACCTAATTCCAAAACTTCCCAAACAATTAATGAAAAATAAAGGAAAATTTGGAAGAATAAGAGAGGAAGACAAAAGAAAAGGGCCAAAAGAAATGAGAAAAACAGAGCTTCTCAGGCCCCAAAGCCACTTTTCCTCTCTTCCCTTTTCTCCCATTTTCCCATATTTCTCTCTCTCTCTCGCCCTCTCTCTCTCTTCTCTGTTCAATCTTCTTCCCTCTCCCATTCATTAATCATAAATCACTCTGCTTTCTGCTGCACAGAATTCAATAATGACAGGTGCATAGATTTCTCCCCCTTGCCCTGTCCTTGTCTCCCCCCAGTCCTCTCTCTCCCTCCCTACCCTCACTCACTCTCTTCACTGTCCTGCCCCCCGCCCCCCTCTGCTCAGGCTCTCCGATCACCGGAATCTTCCATGCCCCTCCAGCTGACCTGTTCCCGGCAAGCTTCCCTCGGCTCCGATGCTTCTGTAATGCATTCTTCTGCATCTGCTCTGTTCTTGAAGTTTTGGTCTTTTGGGTTCTGAATTAGCCTCAATCCTCTTCCTGTCCCAAGAACTCTATATGTGTTTGTCGCTGCAACTTCTGGGTTTATCTGATTGTTTTGATATACCATGTTCTTGATGTCTGATTGTTGCTTCTTCTTTTTTTTTTTGTATTTTAATCTGTCATGATTTTTAATTCAATGGCCTCTCTTTGCTGCTTGCATTGGTTCAATGGATTGGTATCTGCTGTGAGTTCTTTTTGTTCTTCATATTTTCCCCTGTGCCTGTTGGATAAATCATCGTTTGTTCAAGCCAGATAGTACTATACGCTCCTCTCAAATGGACTTGGTGTGGGAAATCTTTGAGTGTATTAATCTACGTTTACCTGTGATATTAGCTGATCACAGTCCTTGATTCTCATCTAATTTGTGAAACTTCGATGAAAACATAGGCTCAGGTGTAATGTCGAAGTCTTAAGCACGTCAGTGGTGCAAAAACAGGCTCAAGTTTCAGTTTCTGTTAGCTTTGGCTAATGCGATTTTCTGGTGATCTGAAAGTTTTTAGGATTGTTTGATCAGTGCATTTGTTGCTATAACGTCTGATCAAGATCCTTTCCATTTACTAGAAGATATATTAATTGTGCTGTTCATGAGGTTCGACCTGAAATGGAGAGGATCCTGATCACTTTTAATTTGCCTATGTCGATGTGGAAAATCCTATTAGGTATCCGTGCTATCACTCTAGGAACTCAAATCCATCACTAACTAACAAAAAAAAAAAATCGGAGTATTTATTTGTACGGATCTTGAAATTTAAAGAAGGTAAAACTAAAATGTAGCACTTCCTTTTCTGTATTTGATGAATTATTACCAAGCCAGCAAATCAGATGTGCATAACTTTTCGCTAGTATTCTTATAATACCATTTATGGACAAATCTTTCTTTCAATTTGGCAATACCTCTTTAGCAAATGAGCTGAGTCGACTTTTTGTTTGGTATTCAGGGGATTTTGATTCATTATCATAGTAAAAAATGGGAAACAGAAGGAATTTATACCAGTCCAAGCACCCGTTTGGTGCCTACCGTAAGTGCTGCATCTTTTATTTGGTGAATTAAGAAACTATCCTGTTTATAGCAGCGTCTTCTAATGAACTTTCTCTGTATGATTAGCTTTCGAGGCCCTTTGGTCGGGCTGCTGGTTGCCTGTGGAGCTAATAAGAATCGCCCACGGGTACATTAATATCTCTTCTGTGGATGGTCGGCACGCCCATGAGAACTGTGGGCCCACCACCAGTCTCCGAATAAGATCTCGTCGAGCCACCTCTTCTGACTGCATCTGTTTCTTGAGGCCCGGCATTGATGTATGCGTGCTTTCAGGGGAAAGTTCAAAACCCGTAAGTCTTTTTGTTCCTTTACCCTTCATAACTGTGTAGTATAGGCTGTTTCCAGCAGGCTGATTGTTTTCCTTAAATTTATGCAGGTCTCGGTTGATGCTAGAATAAGCTCTGTACAGAGGAGGCCTCATGAGTCAAGATGCTCGTGCAAATTTTACGTGAAGTTGTATGTTTCTCAACGTCCACTCGGGTCAGATCGTGGGGTTCTAAGTAAGGAGACCATCATGATGGGAATTGATAGTATCTCAATCCTACAAAGGCTCGAGCCTCCTCAGATTGAAAGCCAGCTCCACCGATGGGCAACTTCCGAGGACACCACTTCTCTGCCAAGAACTAAAATTTTGACTGGAAAATTTTTGTCTGACATTTCTTGGTTGCTTGTGGCATCTGCTATGAAGCGGGTCTCCTTTGATATAGGGTCGGTGAATGAGAAGATTGTGTATCAAATCTCTGGTAGTGGTGATTCGTTGAAGACCGTGAATTTTAAGATAGACAATAATATTATGGTACCAGTCATGTTCGAGCATGCTCCCGAGGAAGAGACCAATCACGAGGAGGTTGAGCCTGATGAGTCTGAGCCGAGCCCGCAGACGTTATCGGAAGTGGTGGAGTTGAGGAGATCGAAGCGGCGGAACATTCAGCCCGAGCGGTTCTTGGGTTGTGATGTATCGAAGTTGCAGATCAACCCCTATCGGTCAGGGCTGCTAAAGAATGATAAGTGGAAGCAGGAAATAAACGAGGATGATGAGTTGTCTCTTCCTCTCTCTGTTCTCTTTGGCAAACGTAGGAGAGGGCGATCTGGTGACCTTAGGGAACGTAAAAGGCGGTGCTTGTCTGAGTCTGGGAGTCCTGTTGGGGCTGATAAGGCGACGGAGGAAAAAGAAGGGGGTGATGACGATGATAATATCACGATCAATCGTCTTAGAAAGCCAGGGAGTGGTCGAAAGAGGGGGCGTAAAAGTAAGCTTCATATTGTGCCCATGGAAACAGACAACGGTCTCATGTCTTTGGGTCAATATAACTCGCAAACCAAAACTAACAAGGTAAGAGATCGGTCAGGAGAGAGCAGTGGCGGCGGCGGTGGAAGTGGGTCTACTTATTCTTTTGCATATTACACTTCGGAACGGACCCTTACAGAAGGGGGCAAGAGCCGTCGGGATTTGGAAGACATGGACTTTGGCCAGAGCTGGGTGAGGAACGCTTTTGATAAGAAAGCAGACCGTAGGAAATACTATAGATTCCCACCAAAGAGGGAGTTCATGAACGAGGAGCGGATCTACGGGCAGAGGACCCTGAGTGCAGGCTTGTACAAGGATCTGATTAATTCTTACATGAAGAGCATTGACTCGACCAAGATTAAGGATGAGGTGCCGCTGATCGACCAATGGAAAGAGTTTCAATCCAGAAGTAAAGCATCGCATCGGAAGCAAGTGAGACTGGGTCCCATCGTAAACGAGGCAGAAGAGGAAGAGGAGGAGGAAGAGGAGTCGGAGTTGGATGTGTTGTGGAGAGAGATGGAGCTCTGCATGACGTCTTCGTACCTCTTCGAAGACAATGAGGTACGCGTTGTAGGATAGCATTAAGATATACTCAGACTTTTCCAAATGTTTTAAAGTCTGTTTGTTTGATTCATGATTAGTGAAACTTTGCGATGCAGGGTCCGAGGGCGGATACATCCAATGAGTACATGGAGAAGGCGATGAATGTTTGCCCGCATGACTTCAAATTGGATGAGGAAATCGGGATATATTGTAAACTTTGTGGTGCTGTGAGCATTGAAGTTAAGGATATCTCGCCTGATTTTGTAAGTACCGGTTATACAAACTTCCCTATACTTACATGGTCACTCATTTCCTCGGAAAACCAACTTATCCTTTTTCTTTTTCCCTGTTTTGTTGGTTTATTTGTCTCTCTAGATCCAAACTACGTATGGGACGACAGAAAATAAAGTCCACAATGGAGAAACAGAACAGGAGCAAGCCGAGGATGAGGGCTTAGACATCTCCTACAATAGTGCGGCCTCTGACATGGATCTCTCGGAAGAGAACAGGAACGTGTGGACCCTGATTCCCGATGTTGGCAAGAAACTCCACCTACATCAGAAAAAGGCCTTTGAGTTTCTCTGGAAGAATGTTGCTGGTTCACTGATCCCAGCAGATATGGACTCGACTGGCAAGAAAACTGGTGGTTGCGTTGTTTCCCATTCCCCCGGAGCAGGGAAAACATTCCTCATCATCGCATTCCTTGTAAGCTACTTGAAACTTTTTCCTGGGAAACGCCCTCTTGTGCTCGCCCCAAAAACGACTCTGTACACTTGGCACAAGGAGTTCGTGAAATGGCAAATCCCCATTCCTGTATATCTGATCCATGGGCGAAGAAGCTACCGAGTCTTTAGGCAAGACACGATGGAATTTGAAGGGCTGCCCAAACCCGGACAAGATGTTATGCACGTTTTGGATTGCCTTGAGAAGATTCAAAAGTGGCACGCCCAACCTAGTGTTCTCGTGATGGGTTATACTTCGTTTTTGACCCTGATGCGCGAGGACTCAAAGTTTGCTCACAGAAAACACATGGCCAAGGTCCTCAGGGAGAGCCCCGGTATACTGATTTTGGATGAGGGACACAATCCAAGGAGCACGAAGTCAAGGCTCCGGAAGGTTCTGATGAAGGTTGAGACCGATCTGAGGATTTTGCTGTCGGGGACTCTGTTCCAGAACAACTTCTGTGAGTACTTCAACACGCTCTGCCTCGCGAGGCCGATGTTTGTCAATGAGGTGCTGAAGGAACTGGACCCTAAGTTCAAGAGGAAGCGCAAGAAGAAAGCCCAGAACCTTCTCGAGGCCAGGGCGAGGAAGTTCTTTATAGATAACATCGGGAAGAAGATTGACTCGAGCAATGGAGAAGAGAGAATGCAGGGGCTTAACATGCTGAGGAACATGACAAGCGGGTTTATTGATGTCTATGAGGGTGGAAACTCTGATATACTCCCAGGTTTACAGAGTTATACTCTGCTGATGAATCCAACTGACATTCAATTGCAAGTTCTCCTAAAGCTTCACCGGATTATGTCTCAGTATCATGGGTACCCTCTGGAGCTTGAGCTCTTGATCACGCTCGGGTCGATCCACCCCTGGTTGGTTAAAACCGCATGCTGTGCGAACAAGTTCTTCAGCTCGGCTGAGTTATCTGAGCTAGACAAGCACAAATTTGACATCAAGAAGGGGTCAAAAGTGAAGTTTGTCCTGAGTCTTGTGTATCGGGTTTTCCGGAAGGAGAAGACACTGATATTCTGCCACAACATCGCCCCGATCAACCTCTTCCTCGAGCTCTTCGAGAACATCTTCGGATGGAAAAAGGGGAAAGAAGTCCTCGTCCTCTCAGGGGACTTGGAACTGTTTGAGCGTGGCCGAGTGATGGACACATTTGAGGAGCCGGGGAGCCCATCACGGGTCCTAATTGCCTCTATTACAGCCTGTGCTGAGGGAATCAGCCTCACTGCAGCCTCTCGGGTGATTCTATTGGATTCAGAGTGGAACCCATCAAAGACCAAACAGGCCATAGCCAGGGCCTTCCGGCCTGGTCAGCAGAAGGTGGTGTACGTGTACCAGTTACTTGCTGCAAACACTCTCGAGGAGGATAAGTATAGAAGGACCACTTGGAAGGAGTGGGTCTCGTGCATGATTTTTAGCGAGGCATTCGTGGAGGATCCATCTTGCTGGCAGGCCCAGAAGATCGAGGACGAGATCTTGAGAGAGATGGTTGAGGAGGATCGGTCCAAGTCCATTCACATGATCATGAAGAACGAGAAAGCCTCAACCAGTTGATCATATAATAAGGTAAGCAGGCCTGGCCACCCGAGACAACTACTGCTTCTTTTTGTTTCTTAACTTCAATATACAGTTGATGAGAATCTTTGTGTTTATGTTTCTGTTCTGCAGGTCGAAGACCGAATGGACTTGTAAAGCTCTTGTGGCGCAGTAAGTTAATGTTGTATTTTAGGCCGCTAAGGGACCCTTTGCGACCGATTGTTGTAGAATATGCAGCAGTAAGCGAATGATATTGCTGCTGGAGGCATTTGAGAAATGATATATAGGTTATTTCAGTGGAACAGTGTAGTTGATGTATGAGATGTAAAATAAGACTGCTATACCTTGGAAGCTTCATGCCTTGTTTGGTTTCATAGTGTTATTTTAGAATTACAATTCTAACTTAATTTTACCCACTACAAAACAAAATAATTCATACAAAGTCAATAGTGGACCCCATTTATACCACTTTTTCCACAACAAAACAACATAACTCATACAAAGTCAAAGGGTGGACCCCATTTATACCACTCTTTTTTAAAATCAAAAGTTGATTTTAAAATCTTACTATGAAACCAAACGCAACATCATTTTTTGACTTTGTATGAGTTATGTGATTTTGATTTTGAAAAATAGTGGTATAAATGGGACCTACCCTTTGACTTTGTATGAATTATTTTGTTTTGTTGTGAGTATAATTTTATTTTGTTGTGGATAAAATTAAGTTAAAGTAAGATTTTATGCTCCATTTGGTTTCGCAGTTAAAATCACAAAAATTTTAACTTTAATTTTAACTCAACACACTACACAACAAAAATACACATTTTCTAAGTCAAAAATTTTAACTTTAACTTTAACTCAACACACTATACAATCATTTATTTTTTTCCACAATCAAAATTAAAATTACTTTAACTCTGAAACCAAACGCACCATTAATCTTTCGTTCTTTGGCATGCCATATATTTGCCAGGTCAATTCGGTTTCAAAAATCTATTCAATCTGGACTAATGCACATCCCAGACAGAATTAGCGAGACGGAACTGGGCGTGCTTGGAAAGAGAATCTCGAATGATCATGAGCTGGAATCGATCAATTTCCATGAAGGTAATATCGCAGTCTATATTACTCGTGCTACACGGGCTATCAATCGTGTCTATTTCCTGCAATTTTATTAGCACCATAGAGTCATAGACAAAGGATTTTTTTTTTTATACCAACGTGGGTTGGTTTAAGTGGTTCAGGCTTGTTCCACTTAAATAACATTTCGAGTTCGAGTCTATTGGAAGGAGAAAATTCAGATTTTGAGAGTTTAACTCCTCAGTAGGTCAACATGTCTCGAACTGGATTAATAATTCTTATAGAGGTCACATTGGGGAAAAAAAAAAGGACTTTGTTTTCTTTTTCTTTTTTGTCTCAATCAATATAATAGTGACTTGGACTGAAACTTGTTAATCTTGAAATTGGGCTAGGCCATTAATCAGCCGGCCTAATTTATTGGGCTAAAATATATGAAAAGGAACTCCTTTTATTTCATTCGATCTTTTGTTTTATTTTTGGTGCTTAATTAGAGTAACCAGATGTACTGGTAATGATGCCATATCAAAGCATTAGCAAAAAAATTACTATATAATCCCAACTTGATCAGTAAACAAGCGTCACCGGACATCACATCCTAGTTTCATCCATCCTAATATCACGCCAAATTACACCCCTCCCATCAGCTTTTCTAACCCGTAGATCAACTTTTCTAACCCATAATAGAGATTCACGTATATTGCAAGATGATGCATATTGCATATGCGTGTCGCATGTACTGTTGATAGTATTAATCCCATATAGAAAAAATGTAAGAATATTCATGGATTTATATGATGATATGATATCTCTATTTATCAGATTGAGCTTTTAAAAGAATATTGATACAAGCTCGTACAAGCCCATGGAAAATTAAGATGGTATCAGAGTTAGACCTAGATTCCACGCCAACGCGCTGATTATGCGACACTTTGCATCTACGCTCACGCTAAGGATCCTTAGATCTTACATTGAAAATATATAAAGATAATCCTAGATTTATAAGGAGGTTAAGCCTCTCATCTTAAATAATTAAAATTAATATGTACATGAACATGACATTCTCCAAATTGAATGGATATATGTATATCTATACTAAATATAAAAGTACAAGCTCGTTAATTTGTTTCTCCACATTTTACTTCCTAAAATACCATTATATTTATTCTGATATTCCAATAATGCCCTTCACGTATCTTAAAGCAACCCATTCCGTATTCTACGTGCATTTTCAGTTCTAAAAAGACATACTGTTGTTTCTTCTGGCGGATAAAATAAAAATATGACCTGTTTTATTTCTCTATTTTCCTGTTTTATTTTTCTTTTTTCCGAAATTACTGTTGACTTAAGTTTTTTTTTTTTCCCCTGGTAGATGTCTTTATTTATTTTTTCTAATGGACGGCTTCTACCAATAGGCACCCTCTACCTCGCGAGCATTCCCCCGTGCAACCGCTGCCACCATTTGCCTTAACCGTTGAATTATCGGTCCCCCTCTCCTTTTTGTAAGTCGCTGCTTCTATACGCCGTCCCTCGCAGACGCCTTCCCAATCCCGCCAAGGCCACCCGCTTCGCTATTGCAATCGTCGCCCTTCCCGCTACTTGTTACTCCTATTCGAGCCGCAGACCCCTTCCACCATCTCACTGGTTTCTAGCCCTCGGCTCGACCTCGACCGAATAAGTCTCTTAGGCGAACTGGGCTTTGCATTGTCTTCAAAGCCGTTACACCTTCCTAGGCATTTTGAGACCACCATGCCATTTTTCTTCTCTTCTCCTTTCTTTTGTTCTTTCCTAATGCAATTTGAGAGCAACTTCACCTTCCAATTGATTGTCATGCAATTAGAACAGGATAAGCACACCCCCCCTTCCCACTCCCTCTTATAGAGGCCCTTCCAATTGGTGCTAGTGGGCGAAGACTATTTACCCCTTCACCTGCCACCACGCTCCATCCCTCTCCGCATGAAGTCTTTTGACTAACCCGGCTACTGTCTACGTAAGTCCTTGATACTCACTTTTCCATTTTACATATATGCGGATTCAATGAAATTACATTTCAGTTTGACTATTTGATTGAACATTTGGTGACTGTGTATTAGCTTCCCGACTCTAAGTGCCTGATTTAATGCTGAATTTCTATTGTGACATGATAATTGTCGAACACGTAGTTGAACCGTGGCGCAAATTTTTTTTATTCCGATTACAAAGGAGGCTCATGATCAAGAAGCATAGATAGAAGAGGGAATATACAAGGGCACGAAGAGTTTGGTGCAAATGAAACCTGGACGTCTTGGTTCTGATAAAGGGTGATACCAATGCACCAAACCCTTTTCATTGGAATTGGACATCTTTAGGTAGAAATACTACTGGTTTTGAGCAAACTATATGCATGTTAATTTGTTATTGTTGAAAGAAAATTATTTTGTGAGTTAGAGATCAACGGAGTGCGAAATTGGGATATGTATTATATATATAGTCAACGTATGATCTTTAGTATGCCTGATGCAAGTGTTTTATTGCTATAAATCTACTTAACTTCCGTATTTTGTTGTCTCTTATCTACCTTGTATTAAAACCTTCAATTTCTACTCCATTTCTATGCATATTTTAATCTCAAACTAATGTTTAAGACCAAGTACAATAATGGTCTCTCGATGGATCTCTAATGTGGGTTCACTGTCTGCTACATAAGCGTTATATCATCCTAAGAGAGATGAAGAAAAAGAGAGACTCAAAACTCTAATAGTCAATCTCTCATCAAGTCAACATTGTAATCCCACATTTAAAAAAAGTAATTGGGTGGCCCCGCAACATGCCACATGACTAGAGCAGAGGGCTCATAACGGCAAAAGGGTCGTGCCTCTTTTGCCCATCTTTTTAAAAAAAAGAAGATAAAAGCTGCTACACAAGCGCCACGTGACGACTCATGACTGCTCGGGCAAGATTAGCGAGACATCTCTCCCAAATCCGAGCCACTCCAATGCATGTCGTCTTTGTCTCGGTCTCTTGATTCGTCACGTCGGCGTCAGAGAACGGGAATAGGGACAACATTATACACGGTCTAAGAATATATCGATAATTTTTCTAGAGTACAACATCAATTAACATTTAATTTCAAACTTTAAAAACTAATGAAACTAAAATTTAGATTGTATTGCCTCCATATTGTTGTTAACTCTACATCGCTTAAGCTAGGTAAGACACATCAACTCTCTCGCTTGTCCTTTTGTCTTTGCATTGCCAACTGAATAATATTGATCCTAAAGAGCACTTTACCAAACCCTTTTTGTGCTATACATTCACTTGCAATTACGTGATTTTTATTTTTTAAGTCGCTATGCTCGACCTCAATTTTTTTTAATAATTCAACAAATAGAAGCTATTCTTTCATACGGAAATTATCCTCTTATTTCATGAGATTCTTTTTAACAATGTGGACATGTATTTAGGGTTACTCTAATTGAGAGATGCATGGTTGGCAACAGACACACTTCAATTTTGCTAGGAAAGATCTGATTGGTCAATTGTTTCTCGAGCTCTACACATACTATGATCTTGTAGTTTTCCTTGACGTTAAAAGGAAAGCAGCAGCAGGTAGCATGGTGGGCCATCAACTCTGTGCACACAGTTCGAGGGGTAAATTGTGACTGGGAGACTATGTACGCGCACACCTTCCAGGGTCAAGAGGACCATAAGCAGAATTTTTCTCAGGACGCTCTTAAGATTCCCTGATAAGAGATCGTCTGCAAGTAAAGTAAGTTATTTTTCGAATATCGAACGTTTTTGTTGTCTGTTTGTTCATATGAGTTTCATGCTTCAAAATACAAAAAAGAATAGCCTTGTAAAAGTAGTAACCTACAATTATTGGTCATGCAAATCAACGTGGGTTGGTTCAAGTGATTCAGTACTTATTTTCCTTAAACAAAGTTATGAATTTGAGCCTTACGAATAGAGAAATGAAGCTCTACCATTTATTAGTGGCCGAATCGACCTACCTCTACTGGATTAGTTGGAATTTCTTGAGCTTCCGAATACCAAATTGCACACCGAAAAAAATTATTGGACATGCATAAAGAGTGAAAGAGTTATATTTAGAGTAGGCTATATTTTTCTTTTAGACATGGGTAAACTCAAATTATTGTAAAACCATTAGGATCTAAGAACAAGAGCTATGTTCATTCGCCAGAGGGAAACTTAAAAAGATGACTTCTAGAAGGGGGAGGGCACGCAGGACGTTTGGTCACTTCTAAGACATGTGAGGGGCATTACTGGAATTATGAAATAAATATGAGGGTTATTTTAAGAAGTGAAATGTGTATAAACAAATTGATGAGCTTCGTGCTTTGTATCTCTCTATTTCATGTGTGTTCTTTACTTCTTTTTTTCGTAAATTCCCTCTATGGTTAAGAGGTGGGGTTGGGCGTGATTCGATTCAAAGTTAAAAATCGAACCAAACCAAACTGAACCAAAAATTCAATTCAAATCAAATCGATGTGGTAAGTCCAAACCAGAACCATATTTTGAGGAAAAACCAGACCTATTTAACCAATTTTCCGATTCGATTAACCAAAATAAACTTGTTTTATTTACTCAATAATAATTCCTAATTTTTCCTTAATTGTGATTTGGTCTTGTATGTATGGGAGGAAGGGAAAGGTCAATTTATTAATATAAATATTGCATTGATTAATTTCATTGATCAATTTTATAACCGAAAAATAAAATATTGATCAATTTCTCTCAACGGACGAGATTTTGGTACAACATAGGGGGAAGGAGAAAAATTATTGTTTCCTAAAATGCAAAAGAATATGACTGTTTTTAACGAGTACACAAGAACGACTCTTCTAAGTGCTCAACTTTTTCTCTTTTTTTTTGGGCTCATTATAAATGCTCAACAATTACTTAATTATACATTTTCCAATGCATATAATAGGTACGTATATGCTTATATTCTTGATTATATTTATATTAGTGAAATTTATTTGAAAGTATTAAAAGATAATTTTCACATGCAACGCACATGAATTTTTTGCTAATATCTCCTAAGAGGGTGAAGAAAAAATCAATAACAATGACACGATAGTCCTTAAAGATGAAGAGGTCAAGATGCAAATGGTAGAGGCCCCGTAGAGCGATGATCGATGCTATAGGATTACACGCGTTAGATTTACTTGTCCGTTATGCTGCCACTTGCCCAATATTTCTATTGAGATCTCGAGCCCTTGAAACTTCAACAACTATATACTTATATCCTAATTTGTTGTCTCTAAATTGACGAAATAATCAAAAGCTTATTTTGCATAAAGTTGGTGACATTAAACCATCGAACTATCATATCTATATAATTAACCAAGAATGTTGATTTGGTTACGGCAAGTCGATATAATATATATATATATATATATATATTGAAATTGGAATTCTCACAAGGAAGCTTCTCGATACCAACTAATAAACCAAATTTCCATCAAGTTGGCAACTAAAAAATTGATAATTCCAACATGAATCTAACAATTCAGAATTTCACCCCCCTGCCCATCTTTCCAATGAAAAAGAAAGGGTCGATGTTGACTCTAGTACTATGGGGTGCAAGTAAAAGTCTAGAAAACCAAAAAAAACAAAAAGCCGAACCTACCAAACCAAAATACTCGAACCCAAAAAATCAAATACACCTTATGTGTGGGTTTTATGGTCTGAAAAAATATACCCGAGAAAATTGGGGACCGACCGGAAACCCGGTGGTACCCGAACCTACCCAAATAGTATATATATTTTTAAAATATATGTATTTCAACTTACATTTTATAATTTTTAATTTATAAAACTCTATTCTAAGCCCTAGTACTTATCGTTCTTATCTCAAGACTCTTTTTTTTCCCCCGCCGCTCGACTGTTCTTCCACTCAACCACTTCAGCATGAAACCTCAAAGCCTAACTCCTTAATCATCGAAACACCATGATGTTTTAATGCTTATCCTTTTCTAGATCCTTTTGTAATTTTCTTTGTTTTCCTAGGCCTGAGTCTTCTAGTGTATATATATGAATAACATTGCTTTGTAATGAGACGAGTGAAATATATGAGAGTTTTGTTCCATTCCCATCTTCTAAATAAAATTAGTTAACAGTCTCTCTTTGGTTTAAATAACATTAGTTAACACATTCTCTCTTTGTTTTCGGTCCCCAAAAACCCACCTGAAAAACCCGAAATTATGGATGGTCGGTCTTTTATATAATCAAATGTTCTTCGAGTGATTTTTTTGTTCTAAAAAAACCGATCTGAACTAAATGGGGACCCAAAATTTTTAAAAAGACCCAACCATACCCACTCATTTACACCCTATGAATAACATCCTCTTGGGTGACATATAATTGCGCGCTTAAAATATCTATCAATTTTTCCTTTATATGTTTCATTTTACGTTTATAAGATCATGCATGACTTAATGTTTACATAGGCTGCTCTGACCCTTTGAAGTTCAATAATCCATCTGTCATATAAAAATGGGAAAATTATATATGTACATTATACATATACTCTTATTTTATACTTTATTTTTGCTTATGTATCAAAGCTCCATTTGCCTCAATATATGGCATTAATTATATACGTTTTTATTGCACTCAAAATTTTTCAGAAGAATAATGCACATGATATAATGAAATAGAAGTTTAGATAGCTAATAAAAAAATATAAATAATCTCACAACGAGAATCAAATTCAATACGTTTAATTACTAGACAAAAACTTTGCGTTGGTACACAGGATCTCTTTTTATTTTCTGCCCATAATTAAACCATTGCTTTGGGCATTGGAAACCGGCATAGATGATGACTCCACGACAGCTCTAGCTTGGAAGATATGGAGAATTTTGCAATAGATTTTCAGGCGGTGGGACCGGTTACGGGAATCTAGCTATAATTAGACTCACCTAATTAATTAAAAAGAACCATATAGTAAGACCGCTTGATATCTCCAAAAAAATGGAGCAACCTGACAATTTATCCATGAAGATCGATATTATATCAAATTTGATTTCAAGAAATATTGTAAATTAATTTTGATCTTAACTTATTAAATGTACATTATATTACTATTTTCGTCTATCTGTCGTTAAATACTTTATGGAACCTTGACGGAAGGGGTAATATAATATACATTTAATAGGTCAATGTCAAAATTAATTTAAAAAAAAGTAAGAAATAATGTTATATCATATGTTTTCGTCCACCACTGGACGGCGGGCAGACGGAAGGGATCGTCTAATGTACACTTAATATGTCGAGATTTAATTTAATATAAAAAATTTCTTGAGATCTGATTTGATATAATCTCTCAATGGGCAAATTATTAGTTTACTCCCAGAAAAAGTGGTATTACGTAAATAAATAAACCATATTGAAAATTTTCTTTTAATTTCTTGGCCATGTCAACCAGTCAATAAAATACTAAGACTAGGGTGACATCCATATGTATGTGATATATAGGTGAAAGTTTAGGTTCAAGGTAGAAACTCGTTAGTCAAGAAGACATGCGTGAAAATAGGACTTTGGCCCCGTATTTCACCCAATATATTTATGTGTGTGTGTGTGTGAATTATTAATTTGCATATTGCAATGATAGAAATTGTAATAATTACGGAGATACTATGAAGGACCTAAAGTAATGCTTAAGGAGTATCTTTTTGATATTCATAAAAAAAGAAATATTTTTTAAGAAAATTAAATACGGTAGAATGTGAAATTAATCACTATCAACTACTTACAACGGTGGTAAGATGACCTAGAACAATTTGGGTTTTCAACACGACTCACATCAAGTGCATGCAAAGTCCATATCGATAAGTTTCTAAACTTGCTTGATATGCACGCATGACTTATACTTCTCATGCTAGTTTCTTTTAAGATTAGGATGGATAGACTCATGCAGTAAATTTATATTTTTGTTCGAGTTACAAATTTATGAGTCTAATAAAGGAACATAGTACTATCACTATACATGTATATATATATATAAGGGTATTTATCTAAAATGACTCATGGTTTGCCTGTTTTGTCAAATCTATCTTATACTTTTTTTTGTCAAATCTATCCCATGGTTACTTTTTGCATCAAATCTATCCCGGCGTTATCTTTTCCGTCGACATCTAACGGTCGTGCTGACGTGGCGCCTACGTGGCAAGTGTGGCCCACTATCTCTCCACGTGCCACATCAGCACGGCCGTTAGATGTTGACGAAAAAGATAACGCCGTGATAGATTTGATGCAAAAAGTAAACCATGCGATAGATTTGACAAAAAAAAGTATATGATATATTTGACAAAACAGACAAATCATGAGACATTTTAGGTAAAAACCCTTTTATATATATATATATATATATTAACTCGGTGTAATTAGCACTCTTCTCAATATACATCAAGGCATATTTTTTTCCTCATTCCACCGAAAAAAGCTTACTTTTTGCAATTTGTGTTAAAGAAATTCCAACTGCTGGTAAATAAATAATGGAAGTAAATCAAGTGGCTTATATATATATATGTATTCTCAAATATATATGAGTTTTGAAGAATCTATGGTTATCACGCACGCGAAAAGTTGGATAATTAATACGTCAACTTGGGCTGTCACTTTTATTTTGATATATCAGGCTGCATGCAGTTCGATCACACCAATAATAGTCCTCTTTTCTCTTTTCATAGCCACAAGTTGGGTCCATTGGTGATCACATTTTTCTCCTTTTCTTTTTTGAATTTAAAAAACTTTGTCAAATGTATCGAAATAAGGGTCGGAATAGTGAGGCAACTTCTTTGTTCGACGCTCTTTCTTCTTCTTTATGTTCTCCCTAGGATTTATAATGCTCTGTCAAAAACTTAAAATCCATAATGCTCCCTTCTTCGATACATAATACTCTCTTGGATATATAGAAAAACCCAACTATCTCTACCAAAAGAAAAAAGAAAAAAAACTCCAGCCAAAGAAAAAGACTTGACCATATTCATATGGATTTTGCAATTTAATAACATTGTAATATACTCCGAATTCAACGAGAAAATAACGAAGAAACGAGTTGATTTTTAGTAAAATCTTGTTTGGCCGGAAGCATAATCTTTTTCGTTTTTCAATCACAGACTCCTACAATGGGTTGATTTTGGCTTACTTGTAGCTGTGGTTTTTTTAATTAAAAAAAATGGAAACCTTATCGCATTAATGCGTACTTGTTGATAATTACCTTAATTGATAAATGAACACATGGCTTTTAAAAAAAATTGAAACCGTGTAACAAAAAAACAAAAAAGAATGATAGCACTAATATTCTTAATCTATTTGTCTGAAATTGATCTCATTCGAGTATTGGTTTAATTGGTTTTAGCCACTAGGATATTCGCTTGAAATATTAAAATCCGATATCTTGGCAAATACGTTAGTGAAGATCCAACTGCCCTGTTTTGTAAATCTTATCTACATGTTATTGGTGGATACCTTTTTCTGGGGAGCTTTTTTCTTCAATGAACTTGAATATGTCTTTTTTCGGTTATATAGAGAAATTCGAGTCTAGTACTATAAAAGATAAATCTTAATAACTAATAAAAGAGTAAAAATGGTCCTAAGAAATATTAAATCTAGAACCCTTAACTCTTTTGACGAGCTTGGATTATCTATTTACATCTTATCAATTTACAAATTATATAGGAAGGCAAATAAAAGAAACAAGTAAAATTAACAAATGACAAAGAACTTACCATTATCACACACATATATATAATCCCATCCCCCGGAGCATTTCCCTTTAATTTGAAAGAACTTATCATTATCACACCAAGGCAAAATGGCAGTTGGCCATATTTAATTTGAAAAGGAAAAAAAAGGAAAAACACATTTAAATTTTGGCATATTATTATTATTAAGACTATTACTAAGTTAATGAAGGAGTCCAAAAGAGATTGCGCAAGTTGAGCCTCAACTTGCAATGACAGAGAAAGTACTCTCTCTTCTCATCTCAGCCCATCCGCGTAAGCTGTTTCGATAAAGATCTCACACACAGAGGAAACAATTCCCAGCATATATCTCTGCCTCTCCATATTCATTTTCATCTCACAAACAAATATATATATATATATATATTTACATTATATGTTTATGCATATATATACATGCATATATATCAACTTCTCATGAAGCTTTTCTTTTGATCAAGTAGAGAGAAAAGAGAGAGTAGAGAAGAAAAACCAAAACCAAACCAAACACAAGAGTTGCAAAAAATATGCCTTCTTCACTACAAATCCAGCGAATAAATCCATCTAAGCCGCCAGGCGGGGCCGCGGCCACGGCCTGTGCCACCGCGGGCTTTATCCACAAGAAGCCACAGCTGGCAGCTGATCTGCTGGTGGCTTTGCCGGAGACATTAGCCCGGTACCATACCCAAGAAGTGGGCCCTGATCAGTGCTGCTCGGTGCTCGTGCAGGCGATCGCGGCCCCGGTGTCGATCGTATGGTCTGTGGTCCGCCGCTTCGACAACCCGCAGGCCTACAAGCACTTCCTCAAGAGCTGCCATGTCATAGACGGGGACGGCCTGGTTGGGTCCCTGAGGGAGGTCCATGTGGTATCGGGTCTCCCCGCGTCGTCCAGCATGGAGCGCCTTGAGATACTTGACGACGAGCACCATGTCATCAGCTTCAGCATCGTGGGCGGGGAGCACCGCCTATCGAACTACCGGTCCGTCACCACCCTCCACCCTGCCCCAGCCAGCGGAAACGAGGCCGTCAGGACCGTGGTTGTGGAGTCCTACGTTGTTGATGTCCCTCCCGGGAACACCAAGGATGACACATGCTTTTTTCTCGACACGATCGTCAGATGCAACCTGCAGTCGCTTGCGCGGATCTCCCAGAAGCTGGCTGCTAAGAGTAATGAACAACATTAGCAAGAATTAATCTTCCTCACTAGATCCCATATCCCATATTTGTCTAATGATGTCTCATTGTATCACATGTGTCGAAAATGGAGATTGCCGAGTCCCGTTTTTGGTTTTCGATGTGGTTAGCTAAGGTCTGCAAGAAACCGGCATTGGAAATTTCGATATCGTCAATCGATCAGTTGCTTCCTAGAGCACATCTCTTAGGATTGAACATGGTAGGACGTGATAGAAAGGAATATTATTGTTGTAACTTGTGAGTTTAGTGTTTCAATTAATTTGTTAATTGCCCTAATTTGCGGAGCATGTTTGAAGAGGAAAATAGCAATTTCTTATCTCTCTCTTATCGAGCTTATTGTGTCTCGACCTTTTTGCTTTTGGTGGATTTTGGTTCATTAGACATCAAATTTGTGCATAAAACTTCAAATAAATTTTCCAAATTTTTAGTGATAAAAAAGTGTTGATCAGAGTGCTTATCTTGAGATGATGCATGCAAGTGTACGAATTTCAACCAGAAAATTCTAAAGTCACATTGATTATGTAAGCTATAGACTTTTTACGGACAAATTTTGGTATATTTTCTGTTCTCTAACAGAGGTACGTAATATGTTTAATTCTTCGCACCGAAATTTAAGAAATTGGATGCTGGTACATGCCAACTATCAAACAATGCCGCTTCAAGAAGCAATATCGTAAATAGTTTAGTTCCGTCAAGATTATGACAACAAGAGAGAATTTAATTCTTAGATGGAACTATGTTGTGGTGCTGATACAGCCGGTGGGCAGATTTCAAGATATCGAAATGAATTACGTACGGAACGTGATAGAGAATAAATAATAGATGTCAGATTTCAAGGAACGGAGATAAATTATATACAAAATATGTCAGAGAATAAATGATATTTGAGATAACAAAGAGTACCATATTGAACGAGTTTCAGTCCACTCGATATTAAAGAGAAAGATCAAAAGGAAGGAAAAGAAAAACGTAGGAATTTTCAAATGAAATCCCATGAAAAGGTGAGTTTTGCCCTAATTAACAACGGTGTTAATGGTGGGAATCAACATCTGCAGGCCCAACTTGACTTTTTGATACAAAGCACCCACAACTTGTTGTAAGAAAAATCGATAAATTATATTAACATATCTTGATTCAAATAGTTTGATATATATATATTTTTTTAAAAGAAAGGCTTAAACTCGAGTCTTGTAAAAGAAGAAATTTTACACTTGAAAGAGTTTGCTCCTTATTTGACCAACCTAACTCGAATTTAAATTAATTGAAAAGTACGGACTCTTAAATATTAAGTGGTAACACTCACACTAAAAAAAAAAGAGACGGGCAAGTTGTTGATTATTATTTCGATCTTTTTCTGTCAAATATTTTTCTTCTTTTTTCTTTAATTATTATCTATTTGTAATGTTTTAATTCAATTTGTAGTTGTTGTAACATATGTTTTGAATGGAAGTGCAAGTTGGCGTGCAAGTGGGCAAGCAGGGCTTTTAAATGTTCCCCCTTATTGTTTTCCCCAATAGGAATAAATCAAATCCACAAAATATAACTATTGATTTTTTTTCATCTTTACATCTTTTGTTTATTAATAAACTCAATTTGACCACATAGACCATTGCTTGTGGCCAAAAATTGTTATTGGCCATCTTATTCAAGAGGCCGACCCGACTCATTTATTTTCCTCTTGTCTCTCTGACTTTATTTGCAATAAAAGTAAAGAAATATATGTATATATTATTATATCAAGCATGATAAGTAATATGAACGATTCTAGGCTTTTCCTCCAAAAATATTAAGATATAGGTATTTCTTTATTGTTCCTCATTTTTCAATCGAGAATAAATCGATAACAAAATTGAATTTCCTTGAAATATAATAAATACATGTGTAAGAACTTTTACATATAGTTTCTACTTAATCTAGTAGGAACTATTTTCAAAGTTGTATGCGTGTGATAATTGAGAAGCAGTGAACAGTTACCTCTCTAATTTTTCTCGAAGGACAAGATGTATTTTTACCGTCCCTCTAACTCTCATTTTTTTCCCCTTTCTTTAATTTACCAGAAATAAAGATTGAGCTTCTTGAGACTATAAATGCTTTGAAATTTGTACATATTTGAAGTCACATGCATGTTATCAAATGTATATATTTACGTATTATCATTTGAAATTAGTATGTTCTATTCTATCAAAAGTATCTATATATCCTGGCGTACCACAGACTCCGTACATAATAAAAACAAATACGTCCTTTCAAAATAATAATTACACGGCCTATTGTTTAATGACAAGTTCTGCCAAAGTTAATTAGTTCATGTTTTAATAATTCTAAAATATTAATATAATCTCTAAATCCTTCTGTACGTGTTCCTTTAACTTTTTAAATATCTTTTTTTTCTCTCCCCATTTATTTCTTTTTTAATTAAATTTCGAAGAAACCTATCCAACACATTGCATTAAATCTACGGACAAATTGAAATTTTCATTATCAACTTGCAAATAAAGTGGATTTATACACCCATATATATATATATATATATATATATATGTTTAGTCAAATTGATAAGCAAGCGGCCAAATGGAAGGCAATATAACAAGTTATGAACGATAGAAAAGTACGAAGGAAAATTAATGGAAAGGGGAAAGTATCCCACGAGATTCCTGATTTCTGAGCCAACAGATTTAACTACAATTCCTAGTCAACTAATGTAAAATTACATTCAGTTGGACCAATTTCCGACCCAAAAGTTTTAACTGATAAATTATAATACTCAGTCTCTAATAAATCCATTATATTTTCTTAGTTTTTTTGTGTGAAATTTTTTCCTTTCAACACCCGCCCTCACGTGGCAACGTGTGGTTTTGACATTCACTTACACGTGCCACGTGGACTAGAACAACCCGCCCTTAAGAATTAACTACGAGTTGGGATTGGACTTCTGTGCTTAGGATGAAGGGAGACGACAATTGACAATGAGACTACGCTTGGGCCGGACTAAGATGATGCGGGTTTCTCTCTACACAAGATTTCAAAGAGACCACGAGTTCCACACTTGGACCAAATATGGGCGCACTTCGGTTGCCCATCGATAAAGACACATTTTAAATGGCGTGATGTGAACCCACACACATGAGCGCGAAAGCATTATCCGCTTTGATGCCATGTAAAATTCCATTGGGCTTATAAGCGATTGGACCCATCTCCGATCCAAAAGCTCGAACCGATAGATTGTAATACTCAATCTCTTATAAATTTATTAGATTCTTCTTTATTTTTTAGTGTGAGATTTTTACTCTCAACAACTAACTTGGTGTTTGCTAGCTTTCATATATATTTTGCTTTTATCCTGACCCAACTAGGAGCATATTAAAAGAACAATTGACTATTTTCCCAAAAAAATAGACGTGTGAGACAAAACATCTGCAACGAATAAAATAATCTCTCCACAATACATATGAAATATTATATATATATATATATAGTTGCAATAGATTAATTACTACGAAACGGTGGGACAAAGTCGATTAATTTGTGTCTACGTGCACATACGTATACGAATATGTTGCCTAAATGCTGTTAAAGAAGTGAAGGAAAAAAAGCTGTCGGGGAATAAAAACGCACACAGGTAAAAATTCGGAAAAGTTTCGCATTTCGAGACCAATCAGATGGCTTTTATCAGATCTATAGGCTGGCCCTTCTGCTTTCTTTCGATAAAGTCCTGTCCAGAATCTGGAATTATTAGGAAAGTTGCAGAACAAGTAGGGGTAGTGTGCATCGGTCGAATCAGTTAAATTCATGAAAAACAAAATGTGTTTCTTTTGATGTATAATATATATATTTTTTCGATTATAAAAGAAATTTCAGCTTTTCGGAAAAAAAGATTTCAATTGTAGGGGTAGTCTTTTCTTTTAAGAAGATTCAATTCAATTGTGAACTACGCTTTGTTTCTTTACAACACCAGCTTTAGATTTCCGTGGAAAAATTGGATACATTTCACGAACATTCGCGTTCGCAAATTAAGCGAACGATCATGGGAAGAAGAGTTTCGTAAAGAGGAGCTCATTCCAGGTATCCTGGAGCCCGGGCAGGCACCAATGGACACAGTCGGCGTAGCTGGCAGGGTTGGCGAGCTGCTCGGGGGTGGGGCGAGTCCAATGCTTCTTGTAGATGGAGGTATGGGCATCCTTCCTATAGGCAGAGAGCCGCGTGATGTTGAGCAGAGTGATGGGGATCTCCGTCTTCGAGAAGACATCTCCGATCACTTGCATAATGGATCTCCGGCAGTCGGAGCCCCAATAGTGCGGGTCCGCGATCATGGTCGTCTGGTTGTAGCAGTTGCCACCAGGCTCGCCGCCCCAATCTATGCTCCTACAGTCAGCAGAAGATACCGATACTCAAGTATAGACCGGACAGAATTGGTTGCACTATCCGTAATTGTACCGTCGACATGGAAAAGGAACTCACAAAATGCTTATGATTTTTGGAAGTTGCCAAATCTCAATGGTTAGGTTACTTTCCATGTCATGGCACATTGGATTATGAACGTTGTCCCTCGTAATTTTTCCTAAAATATCGCTTTCAGCAACTGTTTCTTAACTCATCTGTTTGGTAGAGGAATTGTCACTTTGCTCTACTCCACATAATATTGTCTGTGGGAATGGGACAGCTACTGGTTTTCACAAACTGATTTAACAAGTCCTCGCATAGCCAACTGCCACATGCAAAGCCAGCTCTTGGCAGCTTCCTTTATCTGTTGTTTCTTGTCATCAAATATGATATAAACCTTTTTCTAATTTTCTCGAGAGAATTTTGAATTTCCCTCGCGATAATCGGAAAATATTCTACGTTTCAACTATCGGACCATTTAGAGGTCTCTCGGAGCTCTTAGATCAGCACGGGACCCAACTTAATGTTCCGATCCGATAACTCTGAGGGATCTCTGAATGGTCCGGCTACTGGACCGGATAATTTTCCGGTAAGGAGATCAGCTCAAAGGGGGAACTTACTTTCCATGAGAAGGTGACATGCTAACAAAGAAGACTCTGGTCCTGTTGAGATCCATGTTCCTTTGGACCCATCTCAACATGGCCTTCATTCCCATCCTGTAAGCATCCTCAGTTGATACCTCAAAGATGTCCTTCACTTCATCATCAAATGATCCTCTCCTGTTTTTTTATTTATTTAAAAAGAATAAAATATACAAACTAGAGAGTATAATTTTAAATGGGGAAATTTAAAAAGAATGGTAATTTAAGGGAACGGATATGTAGCAGTTACATGATCTTCATTTTCAAACCAGTCATCCACCAAAGATATGTATTAAACACCATTATGTCGACCCCTTTCCAGTGCTTGCCGTGCTTGTTGATCGAGCCTTTCCTCACGATCCGGTCGGATATCCTGTGGACGTCGGCATTGTCTGAGTTTGATTCTAGAAGGAATGGTGCCCAATAGAACTCAACCGTTGCATTATACTCCTGTATTAATTATTATAAACCACACAAAAATCAGTTCGCGTCCGTACATTATGTAATTACAGCTTGGCTCTGCTTCCGTAACTTTTACCAGCAAGAATTAGTCACTCGAATCATATATACGAAAGTAGAAGTGCTGATGCTGACCTTAGCAGTAAAGACCGAGAGGGAGCCGAATGTGTGCAAGGAGGAGGCGTTTCGAGGGATGACGGAGTTGAGGAGGCAGGCCATGGACATGAACTGGCCTCTGTTGAGGGAGTCTCCAACGAACATCATCCTCTTTCCTCTCAGTGCCTCCAGCATCAATGTGGCATTGAAGCTGCATCCATCATTTAATTTTATTATAACAAGAACTATAACCAACAATCGTCTAACGTTCGATTTATCCGATTGTCCGAAGAATTTATGTTCATGACAAATTAGTGTGTCTCTTAACATGAAACAGCCCAACCCCAGAATGAACTGTCCTGTTCTTGCCCTCACTGGACAAAGCAAGCCCATAGATTTTTATCTTCTGGGCTCCTCAAGGATTAAAGCCCAAGTCCAAAATCCACGTGAGAGTCCAAGACAGTTAATGTAATTAACTGGGCCCAACTAATAATTAATTCATTCTAATTAATTTAATTCAATAAGTTATTAAAAAAATTATTTGGAAAAAGAAAAAGGTATCGCGTAGGAGACGTGGAATGTGGCCACCCTGCCGGCGCTGCATGATGGATCACCCGTCCGACGAGTCAACGTTGGGTAAATCCGCCGGAGACCAAGAGGAACGTGAGAAAGAAGTTGAATTGAAAATATTTATACACGTCATCCCCGAGGATGTGCTTTAATTTAATGTCAAAATTAAGCTACAAGTTTATAACAAAAAAATTGAGCTACCAATAAACGAATTTATTTGCAATACAAGAGCTTAAAACTCATTGAAGTAACTTGTGTTTAAGGCCAAGTCAACGCCTAAATGAGATTAGTCTCATCCAATAGGATAAATATATCCGTAATTTCAACAGTATATATATATATATATTAAATGAGAAATAAGAAATACTATGAGACAAGATATTATAATTCACAAAAAAGAAGAAGAAGAAGAAGAAGGAAAAACAGACTTTTAGGTCCAAAATCTTTCATAAAGAATGGATGTATACAAGGTGCCGCTGTCAAATAAATGCATTTCTAGACGCATTCGATGAGTTGAATATAGCGCTAGAGTTTCAATCCACATCGTTCTTTCGAGTTGAATAAATGTGCAAATTAAATTGCTAATTTAACAGACGAAGCATATGTATCGTTTAAAATTGTGTATCATCTTACAGATGGCTGCTCAATTATCTTAGCATGTTCTCAGTTTCCTTGAAGAATGGAGTTCGACACGAACCTGGGAAGAGAACAGCCTTCGGGCTGCCACCTCCAGAACTGGTAGTCCCGGTCGGGCCGTCCATGCTCTTGGCAGGTCACCTGGGGCTGAAGGTACGGGCAGTCAGACTCGTCATAGAGCGGCCGGGATGAGTCGTCCCACACCCACTTTCCACTGAATATATCACAGCCTTCCAGTTCTGGCTCGTGATCCCCTCCAATAGCAAAGGGCAGCTTCTTGCTTTGCTTCTCCTCCTCTGACCCGCTCCGAAAACAAAAACAAAATCAATTCTGTTTCATAAATAAGCTCGATACATGTTGATGAGTTTCTAGCCCTTCATTCGTGTACTTCATACTCGTAGTCTTGTGTCAATGTATGGCTAAAAGAGAAGGAAAACTCGAACGGAAGAGTAAATACTATAAGGTCTTCAGAGCAGAAAATGATTGGTGGAGTAAAAAATTGTTCTAAGAAAAAGCGTCTGGAAAACTCTAAGAGTTCTACTGTATCGAACAGGCCAGCATTTGGTTCCTGATCTACAATGACTATCCCGGTTGACTTGCGATGATTGGGGCCAAGTTGTTAGACCGGCTGCGGTTTTACTCACTTGTTCCTGAAACTGGGCTGTCTGGGACCTGGTTGAGCTGGAGCTGCTGCCCAAAGATGCACAAGAGGTCTTCTCCGTACAGAACCGAGACGAACAGAATGAAAATTAACAGCGAGATGAGGTACGGAGAGAGCCGAGCTTTACGGAGGATAGAAAGGGAAGGAAGAGTTGAAGGAGCAGCAACAGAAGCAGAGATTGACTGCTTCATTTTTTTGTAGGTAAGGTGTTGTTTGTCTCTTCAGAAACACTATGAGTTCCGGTGAAGTCTGACGATGTCTTGTTAATGTTAATATAGGAAACATTTTTAGCAAAAAAAATAATATATATATATATATATAAATGTTATTGAGATTACAAATACAAGACACAGGGGTTCAATTGGCTGTCAATAAAAAAAATTTGGGCTGATTATTTTACGTTGGGAATCACTATTTCGAGCAAATTGTTTTGGGTCATAATTTCAACAATATTGATAAAAAAAAAGAGACAATTTTTCGTGTTTTGGGTATTAAATTGTGGATTTGATGTCTGAGAAACGATATTTCATTCGTTTCATGAATATATAGAATCTCGATAAGAAGTTTCATATTTTATAAAACAAGGTGAACCTTTCAAAAATGTGAATAATAAATACTATCAAGGTGTAAGATCTTAACTCGATTTCAACCTATGTTTTAGTTTGAGTCAGTGTTTTATGAATATTTCAGTTAAGATGTTTACATACGATCATCTGTTCTATTTTTTTTTTTTCGGTAGAATCATTTGTTCTGCATTTCCTTCCAAAATCTCTTCCACATGCTTTTGTATATCAATAAACAAAGTCCACATTTTCGGTTCACCTTATAAAATAATAATGAGTATATAGGTGACAGGCTCTTCACTAAGAAAACTTGTTTCTAAGTGCTCTTTGTATATATATTTTCAAACATAGGAACCACTGCCAAATCTTGGACGGGATACGGCTGAAAATAAACGATCCATATAGATATAGATATAGATGAAGGAAATGATTCCAAAATGTGATGGTGTGCAATTTGTACAATCGTAAGATCACGGAAACGATGGTATCGGCAAACTGTGGGGCTCTACTCTACCGTGCTCTGAACAAATTTCCTATTGATCTGTTGGCTATAAATATTGTTATGCTCCCCTTGATCGTACAGTTCGAATCCGTATGTTCCGTTAAGTATCATGACAAATCTGATCCATCTATAAGCCAGGTTATGCGTCTCAACAGTCGAACTGGCATATGAATACACCGGCCTAATTGGCATTAGATTTTATTGGTGGGCTCCCCGTGGGAAATTATAAGTACCCTTCTAAAATAGACGAATAGGGACTAAGGAGGAAGAATTCGTGCACTAGAGACTTGTAGAATGATGGAAAGTGAGGCTATAATGTTGCTTGACTGCTAAGGTAAGGTTGGCGTGAAGGATTTCATGTCAATGTCATCACACTTACTTCTATCTTTTCCCAATTCAGCCACATGGAATTTCCATTGCATTAATGGAATGTCTAAGGAAAATAAATCGATCTTCCTTAATATAGAATATAGAGGTTTTAGGTGAAGAGTGATGTAACCATTTGGTGATATTTCGGCATTTAATTGGTTGGCATTGCCCCGTTTGCTTGTATTCCTCACTCTCCCTGATATCATCCAAAAGTCAACACTCAGCTGTCATCAGTGTATGTATATGCATAATCACGAGTTATCAACCCGTTCGATAATGGACTATGGCAGTGCCAATAGTAATACCAAAACATAATAATGTATATCCATATAGACACACTTTTTAGTTATTGATAATCTTTCCATCACGTGTGTAGGTATGCTTAACTAGCACACATCAAATATAATTATATGGAAAATCACATTATCTCAATTATGAGGTGTGATGCAGTTTGTAATTGTTTTATTAGCGGACAAATTTTATCCACAGTTAGTAGTTTAAATCCACCTGGAAACTCTCCGAGGCAACACACGTTGATGCCCGAACGGGACTTACTTTTCCACCAACATGTGGAAAACACCTCGTGTGATATTACTCAAAAAATCACATTGCATATTTCCCGCGAGAAAGAAAGGGAGCTCGTATCGTGATAAGTTTTCTTCTACGGCTTAATCCAATACAACCATCTAAAAGCAATTGAGATTAGATCTTCAGAATGGACGCTTGAAGGTCCCCATTACTCACTAGTCGTGAAATCGGGGAATTGTACTAGCACATCGAAGAGTGTGGTTTCTTGCTTGCTATTGAATCAATCCTCTTCCGAGCTTAATTTCGTGCCTGGTCCACTGGCTTTTCTCGAGGGTGACCCTTGATGTGCTCTCTTGTCATACCTTAAAATATTTTTCTGGTCTCTTAAGGATTTGTTGGATAAAACTGAGCTTTCTATGTACCATAAACTGCTGGGATTCTGTCCCAAACCAACTGACATTTATGGAAAGGATTTATCTTGATTCTTATTTTATTATTTTTCGGGTGTTAGAGAAGATATTGTTGTTACTTCTTGTTTTATAGCAAACATAATTCGGTTGCTCATCTCTCAATTCTTGTTTGTCCAATTAGATTGATGAACTAAAACTTCTCTTAAAATATTTTGCCAAGTGGGTTTCTTTTAAAGAGTGATGGAAGCTTGAGTTTTTTTTATAAGCTCAGTATAATGAAATAGAAATCATAAATATCTAATAATGAGGCACGAGTATTCTCATCAAAGTATCAAATCTGAAACTTCTTGTTTACCAGGTGAGGGCATGCACCATTGCACTACACTCACTTTGATATGAATGATGAAACTTTCATTTTCAACAAAAAAAAATAATAAATACAAAGGAAATACAAGCCACTTATTACGCAATTATAACCAGCCCAAAACTTATGAAAATGAACGTCGCTGCAGAAAAAAAAAATCCCGAACAAACTCTTTCTCAATGAAACTTAAGTGGTTGCTTTCTCTAATAATAAACTAAACGAAAATTAGTTCACCATCGTATGTGATACTGCAACCATGGAGCTCACACTCAGCTTAGCAAAAATAGTCTTCAAGGAATTGCAACAGTAGAAGAAAATAATAACTTATAAGACACTTTTGGGATGGACAAAATTTTAAGTTTGAGACATTGTATGATTCTTTCCACCGGAGCAGCTACGAGTAGTAGAAGACTGTCGCTTGGAAGATCCTCCTATATCGGTCAGCCCAAACTTCAATAATGTAGATCGTTCATAAGAGCCTTTAATATTGTAGCATCAGTCGATCTGCCCTTAGTCCCTATAATCCAAGCAAATGCAGAGTCACAATCAAATTCTTCTGCCCAACATCCAACAGTTCTGCAGATACCAACTTCTTCTTGCAACAACCTTTCCCACACCTTTTTAGAAACTTTGCAAGTGAGAAACAAGTGATCCCTACTTTCCTCCTCTTCGTTATGGAGAAGACAAGTGCTGCATACTTTTTTCCCAAAATTCCAGGCAGCTACTCTGTCTGGTGTGGCTAATCTGTTATTTACAGCTAACCAGCCCATGACACTGTGCCTTAGAATTACGGGAGAACTCCAAATGAGTTTATACCAAGGCACGTCACGCCACAGCTCCGTTGCCTCAAAACATGCCATGCACTGGCTACTGTAAATGTACCCTTCTTCTTCTTCTCAGCCAACCAAACCACCTTATCTGAATGTCTCTGCAGACAAATTGGTCTTCATAATAAGGTCTCGAATCTCCTGCCTCCTCTTATCTCTGCAGCTTCTTTTGTAACCATCTTGCATCTTCCAAAACTTCAGCAACAGTTGAGTATAAGGGAATTCCAAACCTTTGACCTCTTGTTGGTTTTCTGAATAAGGGGACAACCAGTGCTCCCAGTTAATTATCAAACCAGAACCATAGTTTGCTTCCCATACCCAAGTTCATGTCTAATGGGTGGATAGGCCAAATTTCTTAGCTTTAAAAGCTTCCTCCATGCATAAGAGCGGGGGTTAGGCATCCCTTAATCAAGTACTCACTGGCCCAGGCAATCCATAAAGAGCCTGCCCTACTTAGCAAGAGCCAAAGCAACTTCAGATTGCATGCAAAATTCCATGAACTTGAGTATTCATTTTAATTTATTTATATGGTAAGGGACGTCAGAGTTCGTGGAATCACCAGAATTGAACTATCATGGGCTAATTTGAAACTGATCAGATAGTTTTGGTAGAACTCCGCAATTATCTCACAAAATGATGCTACATAGCGCATAACTCAATACTTCTTCCCACGTGGACTTGGCGGCGTTGACTTGACGAAAAAAGTCATCGTCCTCGTCGCGGAGCCGCGGACGCCTCCATGAGGGATGGCCAAGACCTCCATTGATGCACCCTCTCCGCCTCCTCCTCGGCCGCAATTCGCCGCTCTTCTTCCTCCTCAACCTCCTCCGCTCTCTCTTCCGATTCGTGATGTCTCAGCTCCTCAAACCACTCGCTGAAGAACCGGCGCGGGCGCCGGAATCCTCTGAGGCCAACCCCACCGAGTTCGACCCACTAGCTCCCTCGGTCCCCGTCTCGTATCCAATTAGAACCCTCGAGTCCCTCTCCTCTCGCTCCTTCTTCTCCTCCTTCCACTTCCCCTTCAACAGAGCTTCCGTCCCACTCCTTCAGCAGAGCCCCAATCTGCCCGACCGGCCCAGGGTTTTGGTCTGCCATGATATGCAGGGCGGCTACAGCGACGACCGGTGGGTACAGGGAGGGAAGAACGGCGGAGGCTACGCCATCTGGCACTGGTACTTGATGGACATTTTCGTGTATTTCTCGCACGATCTAGTCACTATTCCACCTCCTTGCTGGACTAACACTGCCCACAGACACGGCGTTCGGGTAAATTCTCGGTTTTTCATTTGTTCATCTTTTGTCTCTGAAGGGTTGAATTTTTCTAGTGTTAGAGATATAAAGCTCGGCCTTTTGCCATTTGATTTCGCCATTGTAGATATCCGGAATTTCTGGTTGAGTGAATATGCTATCTTGTGATATCAATGCAATCAAAATTTTGACTACTTGTAAGAAAATTGTCATTGCCATAGTATCGAAGGAAAAGTCGCGAAAGATAAGACATTGCGGGCAGATAAGTGTTGAAGGAAATCTGATATATAGTTATTCTTACTGATATGAGGTGCTGGGGACTTTCCTCACAGAATGGGATGAGGGGCGACTTACTTGCGATAAGTTGCTGTTGACAAAGGAGTCTGCTGAAATGTATGCCGAGCGCTTGACGGAGCTTGCAGTTGAATTGGGCTTTGATGGATGGCTGGTATTTTCCTCCTAATAATCTACCACGCCCTCTTTGAATTCTTGTCTCGTTTCATCTGTGTAGGTGATGATTCTGAGGAATGTTCTGATTCTGCCCATTCCGCTTCCATTGAAAAATTGATTTTTTTCGTATTAGGGACCAATTTTGTATTTAGGAACATACTTTGTATCTAGCCAGTGCAGCTGACAAGATCTTCGTTTTGCAGATTAATATCGAGGTCAAACTGAAGAAAGAGCAAATCCCCAATATGATGCACTTTGTTAGTCATCTGACCCAAACTATGCACTCCTCCAAGCCTGGATCTTTAGTGATCTGGTGAGAATCCTTCATTCCCTTCTTTGTACTCATCTATATCAACTTCAGTTAGTCTTATATAAAGACATCATTTAATGAAGGTATGATAGTGTTACCACTGCGGGCCATTTGGATTGGCAAGATCAGCTCACTGATAAAAATCGGCCATTCTTTGATATCTGCGATGGCATCTTCATGAATTACACGTGGAAGGTACTTGCTATTTCATCTTTCACTAGAAAGCTTGATTAAAATTATTTTATTCAAGTGGTGGAGAATTTTCTTATGATTCATGCAGGAAAACTATCCAAGGCTTTCAGCTGCTGTTGCAGGTGATAGGAAGTATGATGTTTACATGGGCATTGATGTCTTTGGAAGGGGCTCTTATGGTGGCGGGCAGTGGAATGTAAGTGTTGAGAAGTTAAACCTTGCCTAGCTTTACTGCTGTACTTGCAATTTCGGTCCCAGCCTTTTGTTATTTTTTATCGTAACTGTTGTTTAGCCTTAAATCTGATGTTTGCACTCCTCCATTTTATCAATCTCTGTGATCCTCTGTATGTCAGATAAATGTTGCACTTGATGTACTCAAGAAGGAAGAGGTATCAGCTGCCATATTTGCTCCGGGATGGGTCCATGAAACTAATCAACCTCCTGATTTTACAACTGCTCAGAATCGGTAAGAAAGACTTCTCAACATGTCACATCATTTCTTTTTTTCCAATTCAGGGAAACTTTCTCTAGGCTGAAAGAATGAGACCTTTTAAATATTTTCTGATTGTGCAGATGGTGGGCCCTCATCGAGAAGTCCTGGGGAGTACAACAAAAATATCCAAAGTCACTTCCTTTTTACACTAATTTTGATCAGGTATCAGTTGAATGAAATTTCCAAATGATTGTTTCATAAAAAAGAAGAGCAATTAATTTATTATTTATCTATATCTAATGCACCCTGAGACAATTTTTAGCTCTGTCACAGTTAACTTTTTCATTATTCCAACAGAATTCATTTCGAAGTTAATGGGTTTTCTGAAAGGCCCTGCCTCTCTTCCAGCGCAGCAACTCTTTAATTAAATTCAGAAAGTAACCTAAAATGGGAGAAACTTAGAAAAGAACGATTACAAGATTTTATCATCTGTCACTTTGTGAGTAGTTAGAAGAGAATGATTGCAAGAACACATGGAGGAAGACCTTATTTAGGTATGTTGAGCTATTCTTTTGTCAATTATATGGTGATTACCTTATTGTTATGATATTGTACAGGGTCGTGGTTATCATTACTACTTCAGCGGAGAAAACATTTCCTCTGCTTCTTGGTACAACTTATCTTGTCAAGGTTTTCAGGTAAACTCCCACTATTGGTCTCTATGAACTTAATTCATACTGATAGCATGCTAGATTAAAAGAATATCATGACACAAAACCTAAAATGGAGAAGCCGATGATCTAAGGATGGGCCATGCTTTCTTTTGTTTCCTTGAGTAGGCTTGTTCACCATACTCATTTATGGTTAATGTTATGCTTTGCAGCCTTTCCTTGAGCTCAAGTCCGATGGTTCGCCTGATTCTATCGAAGTACTCATTGAGTAAGTCCTAGCCATTCCATTGACTGTCTGTTTATATAATACTATGATCCTGATTATGTCCAAAGTTTGAAATATCCGTCTTACTTGGACGTCATGTTTTTGTATTATTTGTACGAACCGTAGTCTCAAGGGAGCATCGTATAGTGGTGGTGGAAACCTTACCTTCAGAGGAACCCTGGAAGATGATGATTATTTCTTGGCAAAGCTCTTCGAGGGAGATCTCCTAATGGGCAAGTCACCTGTCCATTTTGCTTTCTCGGTATTCCACCCTCTCCGTTCTCTGACATCATTGCACAAACAATACTCTTAGTATTCTGCATTGCTGCAATGTTCTCAAATGTTGGTAAAGCTTTTGTTCCACTCTTTTGCAGGTGAAATCAGAGGTGAATTCTTTGGTGGGTCTCTCTCTAGAGTTCTCTTCAACAACAGACAAGCAAACCGCAATACTTCTCGCATCAAACGAGAATGTTTTAGGCTCTATGAACCAGTTCTCAGCCAAATTCAATAAGGTGATTGCTCCTTTCCGAGTTGCAGTGCTTCAAAGTGCGCCTGAATGGATCATAACAGAAGGTAGCATTGAAATGAGCGGATACACCCTAAGAAGAATCAATGCCATCTGCTACAGATCGTTGGGGAGAAACTCTAACAATGACTCGTCCCACAAATTCTCTGCTGTACTTGGTCATATATCCATCAAATCCTCTGAGTCCAGCTCGTATCTCCCACCTTCTAATTCATGGCTGGTGGAGACCAAGCACGTAAAGTGGAGTTCGGGCCCTTCTGATGGATTCAAGTCCCTCAGCGTTTTGATCACTTGGAAACTGAAAGAGGGCAGTGGTGATGAACCTAGGGGCTCGAAGAACTTCAACATCTATGTGGAGAGAGAAAATGAAGAGGTGCCAGGAAGTATAAGGACCGTTCGGGAATTTCTTGGAGTGGCTCAGGTTGGAGCTTTTTATGTTTCCGACCTTGATGTGCACTGTGGCGTTTTGAGTCTGAGGTTTATCGTTCAGGTGTGTGGGGATGATGGGGCTTGCCTCGAGTTGGAGTCTCCATGGTTATCTAGCTAGCTAAACATTTTATTTCCCTTAGACTTCCTGATATCTTCTGCAGTTTGAGCGATCGATACATTTTATTTCCCTCAGACTTCCAGGGTAATTGTAGGGAAGCCCTTAGTGATGATTTGGAAAGAAACATTCGAACCAGTATTACTGATCGATTGTGTTCTATGTACTCGGATTTGGCATCTCTATGTCAAGACCATACAAAGCTCATGATATGCCGAATAATCAATCTCCTGAACGATGCGCAATTGTTGTTTACATGCTATGATTCTCGACGAACAGTTGGATAATGGGGGATAGATCGTCCTCCGGAAGAGGTGTCACCGTACCTACTGTTGGTTGATGTGCTGCTGCAAAAGTTATACGTTAAGTTACAACACAGTACAACCGCTGATCTCGACATTAAAACAAGCAGGGAGTGAATTCGGCATTGTTGTACTCTGTCATATCATTTACGCAGAATATTGTATATTCAGATCTGAGGCCGAAAAACAATTTGTCGGCAGATGTTCAGGTGTAGTGTTTCAATCAAAGCATTTGAGTATTGATTTTGTGAACTAATGACTGAATAATATATACAGTTGAGTTGAAATTAAGGCCCATGGAGATTGTATATTCAAACTAACATTAGCTCCCGTCTCCAACGCAGATTGACTATTGAGCTTGGTCGGCGGCGGTCAACGTAGCCGTTGGGATGTGTCTCTCCTGACCATATACAGCAGACACTAGGGCCCCTCTCAGGGCGGCGCCCCGGCCCGAAGGCAGAAGGCGGCGGCGCCATGGAATTCTCTCCATCCTTCCCTCCCCTCCCCCTCTCCCTCTCCCCACCTCTCTCTCTCTCTCTACAACCTTTTCAGCAATTTTTTTCCTATAAATTATAACACAATAACGACAAACGTAGAAGGCTGGTAACTATACAGAGCAGCAATAATTGCAATGTCTCAATAACTGCGGCTAATGATATCGGCTCTAAATCACGAGACGTGGTGCAGTTAACATATTATCTAAGAATAAGCGATTTAATTTGCAACATAAAGGTTTGAAATTCACTAAAAATATTTTTTAGTAAGGGCAAATCAGCATTCGAATAATGATAAATTTTAATTAATAAATTGAAAATATCTCGTAAAAGAAACGACAAAATAGTACTGATTCCCCGCCCTGTCTCTTTTGCGCCTATACACTGATGATAGTGACACGGATATAGTGCAGTAGCACTACGGATACTACATGCGCTTTCTTATTTGGCATCTCACTACAAGTTACATGCATGCATACTCTTCTAAATTAGTCATATCATCTCTCTCTATATATATATATATAAATATATACAAGCACACACATCCAGCTCGTTAACTTCTACAACATACCTTCTAGCTGGCCCTTCCCCTCTAGCTGGAGCTGCTTTATAAAAGAAGTGCATGCATAGAGGATTCATCAATGGGAGCTAACCCACCATGTGCATCGTGCAAGCTGCTGAGGAGGAGGTGCGGTAAGGACTGCATATTCGCGCCCTACTTCCCTTCGGACGACCCCCACAAGTTTGCTCTCGTCCACAAGGTCTTTGGCGCTAGCAATGTCAGCAAAATGCTGCTGGTACGTGAACCATCTCTACAAAGGTTCGGGTCCTGCTCAATTGGGAGTTGATGATATTACTCTTACAAAATTGTTATCACTGATCGTGTTAATAGTTTAGTCAAGAAAGTATATTATACCGACGAGGCCTTTGGGGTTCGCGGGTTTGCCCGTGGTAGTGTAAAAATTCACAACTGTTGATGCCTAACGAACATCTGCTGCTCGGAGACTCATCACATTCTATACAATCTGCGCAGGAACTCCCAGTTCACCAGAGAGCGGATGCAGTGAGCAGTCTCGTATTTGAGGCAGGAGCGAGAGTCAGAGATCCAGTTTACGGGTGTGTTGGCGCGATCTCCCACCTGCAGAATCAAGTGTCTCAGCTAAAGATGCAGCTCGCGGTAGCTCAAGCCGAGATATTGTGCATCCGAATGCAGCAAGAGGAAGCCTTGGCATCATTATTGCCGCGTACTATCACGGATCAACCTTCGCAGCATCAGAAGTCATTTACTCTCCACAGCAGCAACGGTGTCAATGTCCTCCCTCAGTTCATCAATGGCGACTTTGGATCCGATAATATTTCTAGCAATAACTTCGGCATGGTTATTCAGGATTACTGTCTCGAGGCCCAAAGGGCAATGTTGGATCGACAGTAATCAGATCAGAGATGAAACCTAAAATATAAGTTTTTGCTAATTAATTAACATTGTTCCCTCTCCTGTGAGGTATTTGCTTTTGTTCTTTTGTTGGAAGACAACGTAAAAGCAATAGTACTTTATATAGTCTCTTGACAAAGTCGCAAAGGTTATTGAGAATTCAATATTGTCCGAACCAAAATAAAATCGACAAAAGATAGCGATGCGAAATTGTAAAGCCGAAAGTTTCCGCGTTAAGAATAGGCAACTATTTCTTTTTGAACGGCGGGGAGATCAGTTGCCTTCAATTTTTCCTTACAACTTGCTAAAGAAATCGACATTAATGCCATGTTAAAACATATTCAAATTGATTTGATGTACAGTATGAACGTGGTACACATGACCATCTTTCAATAATCCAATGCTACATTTAAGCTCTTGCAATATTTGTCGATCCACTTTGATCATATCATATGCCATGATACATACGTTATCGTAATTAATTGCAGTTACTTGTTTTTAAAGTCTTTGAGTTTTCAAATTAACTACAAACATTAGAATCTTCCCATATGAACCGGCTCTGCAATGTCTTCAACAAGCTGAACTTTATATTTAAGAAGGATCATAATGAGATTAATTATATAAAATATACAATAAATTTATATAAAGTGAGCTTGCATTAAGTCAAACATGCAGAGATGATCGATCACGTACGACATGGCTGTTCTATAGCTACTTCACGTGAGAGGAAGTGCAATTTATTATTTTTATTTAAGTGCTCAGCTCACGTTCAGACAAAACAAAATCAACATAAATAAATTCAATTGATTATTATTAGTATTATATATAAAATCATTTTAATATCTGTGTGCCGACTTTCTAAAAGTCCTCAACTTTAATAATTTGTCGTATCGATTTGCAATTTGGCCTTCGTTTTTCTTTTCTCTCTCTCTCTCTCTCTCTTTTCCTAATATAACGAATAACGTGGGAGGTATTTTTCCAAGTCAAACATCCTCAAACAAAACATTTTCGTACTTTTATTTTCTTAATTAATTTACTGGCTCTTCCGTAGATGCCCACCAAATATATATGAAACTCTGCTATTTAGGTTATTTTTCCGAAATTGTTATGGTCATAGGATTCCCACTTATAACTTTTTTTTTTCCCGAAAATTTTCCAAAAATTCTTCAAAATAAAATAGACTTGGAATTTGCATGCCATGTATAGGACACTTCACCACTTTGCTTAATGTTTATTTTTTTTTGTGAAAACAAAATGATCACGAGATGTATTGAATTTTTTTTTTTAAAAAGGACCATGAGATGACCATAGGTCAGAATTTGAATGCTCCACTAGCACTAATTAATGGTACAGTGCTCGTGTCGCGTGGTGTACCTGCGTGGCTTCCGGAAGTACACATGGATGGTGCAAGTGCGTGTGATAAAACTACCTTTCCTCGAAGATATTACCTCTTTTTCGGTATCCAACTTATGGGGGCATCAACTAATCTAGGACTGTGCTGTTGCTCGAAAGATTCCCAGCTAGGATGAATAGGAACTTGATGAGAAATCACTATGTATATAGTTCAACCTTCACTACCATTGTGGTCAATTTGTTCATTGAGAATAAGTATATCCTCGCCTGTTCATGAGTGATAATGATGGTGATAAGTGAATGGCCACTACTTATACAAGGCAATTAATTAAGAAAAAGAAATCTAATATGAATATTTGAAAATGGTATCACAGAATTTTTGGGTGTAAACGCTGGTATTCAAAAGTCTAATTAGGTCCTGATTAATCCAGTTGAGCAAGGTCGGACCAAACTTTCATAGCGTGTATTTTCTGCATTCACAAAGACTCGAATCTGAAAAATTTTATAAGCGGAATGAGTACCGAACTGCTTGAATCAACCCACGTTGGTAATGGTATCAAAATTTTTTAGTCTTAAAGTTATTTATCTTTGATTATAGAATTTAACAATTTCCTTTTTTTCAATTTACATGACCTAATAGCCAAAAATACAATGAAATCCCACTAAGACTTAGTTTTAAGAGTGTTATTGATATGAAAGTGTTGAAATATAATTACTAAAAAATAAATGTTGATTTTAGAATAATTTAATATATTTGGGAGAGAACAATTTGAATCCACTAGAATTAAAATTAATACTTGAAATAAAGAATAACAAAGGCAAATTTCACAAGTAGCTATTAACTTGTTAGAGAAAATTACATTTCTAACTGCTAAAACCATCCCACCATGATTTTGAATTATTTATTAGACACAACTTCTGTTTAAAAATAGTAAAAAGGAAAAGTATATATGCAACTACCACCGCACTCTCAAATGAAGCCTAATTCAGGTTTAATCTCGATTAGCCTACCAAAGGATAGAATTCGCCTAATCATGAATTTTCTCGATTCACAAAACTCGAACTTGATGTCTTATTTAAGAGAAAAAGACGACGAATCACCTAAACAACTACATTGGTCCATAAAAACTTTGCTTATAGATATTAAAGGGGTGTTTGGATTGTAAGTTAAAGTTTTTTAATTTTAACTTTAACTTTAACTTTAACTCAACACACTACACAACAAAAACACACATTTTCCAACTTTAACTCAACACACTACACAACAAAAACACACGTTTCCCAAGTCAAATTTATAATCTCATCTCATTTATCATTTTCCACAATCAAAATCAAAATCAAAATTAAAGTTACTTTAACTCTGAAACCAAACGCACCATAAGAACTTCTCTTTATTACTTTACATACAAATCCACGTCTATAAATGCTACTACTTTGGCCAAACCCCTATGTATCATCTACGATCAGAAACTAAACTTATTAACAAGAGAAATGCAGTGACATGCGTTCGCATCTAATAAGTTATGGGTTTCATATTTGAATCTCGTTGTGAGGCTACATACTCATGTCTCTTTATTAAGTATTATATTTTCTTATTCTAAACGCATGAATCTTTTTTTAATAAAAAAAATACTCATTAATCAAATAAAAATCATGAATTGTGAGATTGATGTGTTAATATATTTCAAGGAAGACATACCATCTCCAATGATATTCTTAGTTTCTAAGGCCCGATCCGCGAATAATCATATAATATTTTTCCAGTGTGAGTATGAAATTAGTTTCTCCTTAATTTATTGATTACACTATAATTCTTTTTCGAGTATTGGCTTGCCCTAATAACACAATTTTAGGAATATTTAAACCTGTCCGAAATGGGACGACATATAGTGAAAACATCGGTATGTATATTGCGTATCAGCAACTTTGCTTATTTCGCGGAGATTCGAATTTCACAAAGTGCTGTGAGGACTTAGTGGACCAAGGAATTGATTGGATAGCCAATTTGCTCTTTTTTTTTCTTTTTTTTTTCGGGTAAATGATAGCCAATTGTTGAATAGAGTTATACACAGTACGACGAGATCCCAGCATAACCCCAAAAGAAGGCCATCTATTCATAATTAAGTCCATATATGTTATACTAGCATATACAAATGAGCATGCACTTATTAATTATAAACATTGGATTCTAATGCGATAAAAAAAAAATTTGGAAGATCGTTCTCGATCTTAGCAAAAAGAGCGAGAAAAAAAGATACTACGCGGGTTGTACCTATAGATGTTCATTGTGGGCTGCGTGTTAATTGGTTTATTGACGAGGACAAAATTGGTGCTGCTCGTGCCGTGCTTCGGTGAACATTCCTTAGGAATTAATCAAGCAACACCTGCCTGGCTAGACTCTTCCGATTGAGTATCATTCCACTTTCATATGATGTGCAATGTGACGACTTGTCTCGAAAATCTTGGCCACAGCTTTTGCCCCATAACAGGCATTTTTTTACCACATGATCAGTCTCTCCCTCTCTACTTAGTGGGGTTAGAGGTGTTTTTGAACAGTCAAAGACATGGGTGTTTTGGCATTTCCTGTAAAAAGAGAGAAAACAAATTAATTAATTAAGCGTAGAAGGTCACAAAAGGGGATTAAAAATCTTCAACATTAATAAAAAAGAGTGTAACTCAATAACATATGTTCTGGTCTGTTAATCAAGAGGTCTCAAGTTTGATATCTAGTGGGACTACTCGTGTCTCTTTATTAATTATTTAGGATTTATATTTCATTGTATTAAGTATTGTGCCATGTTTATAACCGAAAAATTTTCAACTTTAGGGTTTAATCTTGGTCATAACACTATTCTAAATTCTGGATCAATTATCAAAACAAAGGATCTTAATTAAAGCCCGATAAATTCAAAAGCAAATGCCTTCGCATCTTCACAAAATAAATTGGTCCATCTCGACAATATTAACTACAAGGAGAGAGTGCGTACAAGCGGGGGTCATTCTAGTCGCAACAATAATGGTTCCATACGAATCATAGCGAAAACAAAAGATATCTATATGCTTCTCTCCGATTTTATTTGTCAATCAACCTCAGTGTCTGCTTCTTTATGAAGACAAAGGAAAAGACTTCTTCTTTTTTTTTGGATAATGAGTATATTACATATAGTGGGACAGGGGAATTAATTAATTAAATAGATGTGAAAAAGTCTTTCTTATATTTTATCATTTGAGGGCTCGAGGGTTTCTAACCAAACACAAGGCCTTTTTTAATTGGTCTTCACTTTTCAGACATGTCCCTAAGCTTATAATATCTTTTCGATGATACAATCAACCATGTGCCAATGTTTTTTTTTTTTTGCTTTTCTATAGCTCATGTAGCTATATATATTTGCAAAGCACAAATGATTGATTAATAATACAACTTTTGCCGTTTGTGTTGTTGCTTGAGCCCTAGTCACGTAACCTAGTAGCTTATCATTAGGGGTGGCAATTCGTATCGTGTCGTGTTTATACGTGTCGTGTCTAAACGGGTTCGTGTCATCGAAGTCATAACCCGTACACGACACGATTATTAAACGGGTCAGGTTTTGGAAACCCATACACGATACGTTTATATCCGTGTTAACCCATTTAGACACGTTTAAACCCGTTTATTGAAACGTATCATAATAGGTACACGTATACATGACACGATTATAAATGTTATCAGGACACGTTAACCTAACTTGTTTATCCGATCAACTCAGTTACCCGGATACATTAACACGACATGTTTATCCGATTAACTCGTTTACCCCGAACACGTTAACACGACATGTGTTGGATTGGGTGAAAGAAAGGAAATTAGGATAGGGACTTAGGAAGTTAGGATTACATGAAAATATTTTGGTAAATCCAAACGAGTTAACAGGTTAAATGATTATAGTAACACGATTAAACATGTTTAAATAAACAGGTTTAATCGTGTATAATCGAGTTACACGGGTTCAACCCGATAAGACACGTTTATTAACCGTGTTTAAACGGGTTGGACCTGTTTAGACCGATTATCAAAAATGTCCAACCCAAACCCGTTTAATTTCGTGTCGTATCCATGTCGTGTTATCGTGTCGTGTGAAATATTGCCAGCCCTACTTATCATCATTCGTGTAGTAGGCATGCAGTCTGGAAGCTAGCTACATATTTTAGTAAATTTGTTATTTCAAATTCTAAAATGTTATCGTGAAAATTTTTCTTGAAAGGGGAATGTTTAGTCAAGTAAAACACGGCACCGAGAGTCTTAAGATAATTCTATGTTTGCGGGTTTGCCAATGCATATGGTAATTATCTAGTAAGTACTAAGTAGTAACACGACCACGAAAAAAAATAGTAACACGACCTTATGCGTCGACATGTACTTTGACGGAGGATTGCCTGGGGGCAATACGTTTCGGGCACCCTATCTAATAACAAACATTAGCCCGTACGCTTGGATCAACAAAATTGTCGAGATGGGCTCATGGACGGCCCATTTGCAGCCCAACTATTCGGCCCATACTTGAACGTACCCGACCCGAATCGGTTGGACATTTCCGTTACCACCCGCTATCCTTCGCGCCACTCTCTCTCGTCAGATTCTCTTCTACTTCTTCTTCTTCTTCAAGTTGCAGTCTCCGAACAATCAGGTCGATTCGAATTTCGATCAGTAAAGAGCTCAGCTTCCGAAGCTCACCGCCAGAGGCCGCTAGCGCACCTGTGAGTCGTGAGAAATCGGGAGCTTATTGGTCATATGGACGGTGCATTCTTAGTTGTGTAAATTACTTGCGATTCTGGTTGCTAATGGATGACGAATTTCTCGTCCACGGGCGGCAATTATGCCATGAGAGGACTTTGAATTGAGAATAAAATCTCACCTGTTTTGAATCCCGCTGATCAGTCGAGTTTCCTTTCCACCATTTGCAGTATCTCAGCTATGGAGAATGATACGAGCATGAAATCAAGTAGTTATGGTCAGAGAGACGCAGGTGCGTACGTTTGCCTTATGATTAGTGCTCCATCCGCTGTCCGATTTCCTTGAATGTGGAATTTATGTTTATCTTCTGTATCTAAATTTGGAATATTGTAGCTCATTCGGATTGCTGATATTTGACTTGGTGTTTAGTAGCTCGTGCGGTTGTGTTCAAGCTGTTCTCTAAAACTTAATATTCATGAAGATTTGCGTATTGTTCGTGTTGATTTTCAAGAGGAAGTAGTTTTGGTTAGATTAGGCTGGTTAGCCGAGCTGAACATTGCGATTTGTGCCCTCACACTCTCATTTTACATATTGTCTCTATTGATTTTGCGAGAGCAAGTACTGGTTGTGTTATCTGTCAGCTGAGTTGAACCTTGTGATGCTTGCAATTGCATGCTCGTACGATATTCTTGCAAGTCTTCGGATGCTTCTACCTTCGCTTGATGTGTTCTATTCTGAAGCTTTACCATTGAACAACATCACAATTGAACAACTTCTTGAGACAGTTCCTTTGTGCTTCTCTTATGGTCTTCACTGGAAGTCTAGGCAGCAGTGTAATAGGACTCGGGAGATTCCTTCTTGTTCCTTTGAAATCGATTTATTAGTGATGAATGTTGTCTTTTCGAGTGTCATTGTCCAAGAGCATAATCCCTCGTAGTTGCAGGTGGTGCAGGGGTTTGTATTATGAATACACTATGGAGAGATGGACAACACCCTGCTCTTATTAATTTCATCTCATCCTTCCTCCATGCGAATTCCTTCCGTCTAAACTTTGTTCCAATTGGACCGGTACTTTTTGGTTCCTTTTTCTCGGTGCTGAAGCCGCTTTTGCTACTTGGTTTTTGAACTAAGACACAATATCTGCAGGACTTTATTTTCAACTGTGGGGGATTATCAGTTGCTTTTGTCTTTGTGCCTACATGGGATCGCAATAATCTTCTGACCATCTTCAACAGGTAATGTAGCTTCTCAAGCCCTCTGCTTTGTGTTCTCTCTAATCGTATTTATCTGACACTTGACAGGGTTCGCAAGCTGAGAGAGCAATTTGCACATTTTTATGTTGCGTTAACACTCCCAACCAAGGAGCAAAATGAGTCTTTTGTCCGCTCTTACTTCAAGTGAGTTACGCTTCCACGTGTATGTTTCTCGCTTGGCGATATGGTGTAAAGATATTGAAGTTTTAACTTTGTGATGCTAAGTTTCGGGATGGAGTTTGGTAGGCCAACCTTTGTACCTGTTCAAGACCTTGAGATAGGCTTCGAGAAGATAGTAAAGATAGCTCTCTCCCTTGGGGGTAAGACTTTAATCTCCAAGCACACTTTCCAGTGTTCAGAGCAGTATCTATGCTGAGTGTCTCCTGCTATTGCAGTCTGCAAGCAACAGGATGCCATCTCAAAACTGAAGGCCGAGGTTGGTTTCTGAGTATTTGAGACATTTTTCTTGCTTCTCGAGTAGTACCGAGGTTTGAGTCCATTATTCGTCTGAAGTATGTTTTTCATTGGCGTACCTTTGAAGAGGAGGCAGTTAGTCCAAAGGATGCATGTCTTCAACGGGGTGGTCACCGATATACTGCACATCGACGATCATGATGCTAATGCGGTAATTCAGTCCATCATTCCAACTCCTTTTTCCAAAACTAATTCTGTCTTCTTGAACATTCTAATGTAAGAGCAGGAAATGTTTAATTGGTAGTTCAATCTGACCATGTCCAGCTTAATCAAGCCATTGGTTCCATCGAAGCGATTGCAAAGGCATCGAAGCAATGCATCTTGGAGAACACTGACCTTTCTGAAGAGAAAGCGGACATTCTCAAGCGGTTCTTCAGGGATCCGAAGTTTTACTTGAGCCCCAAGGTCAACTGATGTCCGCGACTCCATATTCATGACTAGTTAAATCACATGCTTGAACCTCGATCAACCAGAAGCTCGCCACCAACTCGAGATTTGCCTATGATTCTAGGTAAAGAGAGACCATCAATCGAGCTGATTTAGAAGGGATCAATCTATTGCAGATTTCTGGAGCAAGTCCTTACTCTGATCAAGTTCACGATTTCCTGAGGTGATTAATTCCTCCTGAATGTTTTCGGTTTGGTTTGAGAATAATGAGCACTCGATTTGCTTAGGATCATTTCATGATCACTTTTTGTAAGGATGTTTTCTTATCAAGGAGAATAGAATCTTTTTATGTTGCGTACAATCAGGGTGATGTAGAACTTAAAAACTCTTCCCGGTTCTTGCAAGACATTAAATGTGGCCACTCCCCTGGTTCGGTCGGTGCTTGTGCATATTCTATGTAACCGATGCAGTAAGACCTTGATGTTCAACAACCCGTATAGGCTCTGGGGATCGGAATGCACCACTGTGGGGAAGACAAATATGATCCTTAAAGCAACCAGAGACTTAATACCAAAAGAAATTGACTTGGGTTGGTCAAGTAATCCGGCTCATGTTAGAAATTAAATTCGTATATTGTGAATAAAAAAATTCACACCAAAAGAGTTTTATTTCTAAATGAACTGATTCGATTCGAACTGAATTAGTCGAATTCATTAAGACTTTTAGATATTCGAGTATCCTTTGGAAAAAAAAAGGAAAAAAAATACACAAAAAAAAATTCTCTATAATTTTGTCCTCTTGTGCCTGCACGGCTGTCCTCTTGGAAACGGAAGCCCATCCCAGGACTAGTCGTCCTCCTCTTCCTCCCATTATTTGAATAGTCTGCTGTAAGGTTATATTGAGCTTCCACCTAGATTCGGAAATCGACGACTGATCGGAAAAGGCCAATGAGTAAAAATATTTTCTTGATCTCATCGAAAAAATTACTAAATTTTATTATTTGTTATAAATATAGTCATACGAATCTTAGATTCTAGATATTTCTATAGTAATTATAATCATGTTGTAATTTTGTCATTATCTTCCTTATCTTTCTCCAAAGGATAAAAAGATCTCACCAGAACCGTCCGCTGCCACGAGGTGGCCACGCGCCCCTCCCCCACCACCCAATCCTCACCATCCACTTGTCTTCTCATCCAACGGCCAGTGGCCCTCCATGCTCCACCATATAATCCCCCTCCCGTGGCCTCTTCACCTCTGCACCACAAGCCTCAACCGAGCCAAGCCTCCTCCTTCTTCTTCCCCTGTTTCCTCTGTTTCTTCCATAGGTCACAAAAGGGGACTAAAAATCTTCAACATTAATAAAAAAGAGAGTGTAATCCAGTAACATATGTTCCCGTCTGTTAATTTAGAAGTCTCATGTTTGATATTTAGTGTGACTACTCGTATTCTTTTATTAGTTATTTAGGATTTAGATTTCATTGTATTAGGTATTATACCTCGTTTGTAATCGAAAAATTTTCAGCGTTAGGATTTAATCTTAGTCATAATACTATTCTAAATTCTGGATCATTTATCAAAACAAGAGAACTTAATTAAAGCCCGATAAATTCAAAAGCAAATGCCTTCGCATCTTCACAAAATAGATTGGTCTGTCTCGACAATATTAACTACAAGGAGAGAGTGCGTACAAGCGGGGGTCATTCTAGTCGCAACAATAATGGTTCCATACGAATCATAGCGAAAACAAAAGATATCTATATTCTTCTCACCTATTTTATTTGTCAATCAACCTCAGTTTCTGCTTCTCTATGAAGACAAAGGAAAATAGTTTTTTTTTTTTTATAATGAGTATATTATATATAGTGGGACAGGGGAATTAATTAATTAAATAGATGTGAAAAAGTCTTTCTTATATTTTATCATTTGAGGGCTCGATGGTTTCTAACCAAACACAAGGCCTTTTTTAATTGGTCTTCACTTTTCAGACATGTCCCTAAGCTTATAATATCTTTCGATGATATAATCGGCCAAGTGCCTATGTTTTCTTTTTGCTTTTCTATAGCTCATGTAGCTATATATATTTGTAACACACAAATGATTGATTAATAATACAACTTTTCCCGTTAGTGTTGTTGCTTGAGCCCTAGCCACGTAACCTAGTAGATTATTTTCATTCGTTTAGTAGGCATTCAGTATGGAAGCTAGCTACATATTTTAGTATATTTGTTATTTCAAATTCTGAAATCGTGAAAATTTTTCCTGAAAGGGGAATGTTTAGTCAAGTAAAACACGGGACCAAGAGTCTTCAGATAATTCTACGTTTGCGGGTTTGCGAAGACAAATGGTAATTACCTAGTAAATACTAACACGACCACGAAAAAAAATAGTAACACAACCTTATTCTTTCGACGAAGGATTGCCTGTGGGCAATACATTTTGGGCACCATTTTTTTTTTTGATGAATGAAGCATATAGATGATACTAATAAGAAGTAGCAAATACAATAGAATTAATGTTCGGATACCCTTCAAAAGTACAAAACGAATGAAAATATGACCTTACGTCAAATTGGCTTAGGTCATGGACAAGGGTATTCTCAGACCTAAGAATCCAAGAGCAAAATCAATCCGAGAAAATATTAAGAGTTGATAAGATGTCAGAAACCAATACATTTCGGGCACCCTATCTAATGACAAACATTAGCCCGTACGCTTTGATCAACGAAATTATCGAAATGGGCTCATGAACAGCCCATTTTCAGCCCAACCAATCGGCCCATACTTGAACCGAACCCGACCTGACTCGATTGGACATTTCCCTTCCAACCCGCTATCCTTCGCGCCACTTCTCTCTCGTGAGATTTTCTTCTTCTTCTTCTTCAAGTTGCAGTCTCCGAACAATCAGGTCGATTCGAATTTCGATCAGTAAAGAGCTCAGCTTCCGAAGCTCACCGCCAGAGGCCGCTAGCGCACCTGTGAGTCGTGCGAAATCGGGAGCTTATTGGTCATATGGACGGTGCATTCTTAGTTGTGTAAATTACTTGCGATTCTGGTTGCTAATGGATGACGAATTTCTCGTCCACGGGAGGCAATTATGCCATGAGAGGACTTTGAATTGAGAATAAAATCTCACCTGTTTTGAATTCCGCTGATCAGTCGAGTTTCCTTTCCGCCATTTGCAGTATCTCAGCTATGGAGAATGATACGAGCATGAAATCAAGTAGTTATGGTCAGAGAGACGCAGGTGCGTACGTTTGCCTTATGATTAGTGCTCCATCCGCTGTCCGATTTCCTTGAATGTGGAATTTATGTTTATCTTCTGTATCTAAATTTGGAATATTGTAGCTCATTCGGATTGCTGATATTTGACTTGGTGTTTAGTAGCTCGTGCGGTTGTGTTCAAGCTGTTCTCTAAAACTTAATATTCATGAAGATTTGCGTATTGTTCGTGTTGATTTTCAAGAGGAAGTAGTTTTGGTTAGATTAGGCTGGTTAGCCGAGCTGAACATTGCGATTTATGCCCTCGCACTCCCATTTTACATATTGTCTCTATTGATTTTGTGAGAGCAAGTACTGGTTGTGTTATGTCTGTTAGCTGAGTTGAACCTCGTGATGCTTGCAATTGCATGCTCGTACGATATTCTTGCAACTCTTCGGATGCTTCAACCTTCGCTTGATGTCTTCTATTCTGAAGCTTTACCATTGAACAACATCACAATTGAACAACTTCTTAAAACAGTTCCTTTGTGCTTCTCTTATGGTCTTCACTGGAAGTCTAGGCATCAGTGTAATAGGACTAGGGAGATTCCTTCTTGTTCCTTTGAAATCGATTTATTAGTGATGAATGTTGTCTTCTCCAGTGTCATTGTCCAAGAGCATAATCCCTCGTAGTTGCAGGTGGTGCAGGGGTTTGTATTATGAATACACTATGGAGAGATGGACAACACCCTGCTCTAATTAATTTCATCTCATCCTTCCTCCATGCGAATTCCTTCCGTCTAAACTTTGTTCCAATTGGACCGGTACTTTTTGGTTCCTTTTTCTCGGTGCTGAAGCCACTTTTGCTACTTGGTTTTTGAACTAAGACACAATATCTGCAGGACTTTATTTTCAACTGTGGGGGTTTATCAGTTGCTTTTGTCTTTGTGACTACATGGGATCGCAATAATCTTCTGACTATCTTCAACAGGTAATGTAGCTTCTCAAGCCCTCTGCTTTGTGTCCTCTCTAATCGTACTTATCTGACACTTGACAGGGTCCGCAAGCTGAGAGAGCAATTTGCACATTTTTATGTTGTGGTAACACTCCCAACCAAGGAGCAAAATGAGTCTTTTGTCCGCTCTTACTTCAAGTGAGTTATGCTTCCCCGTGTAGGTTTCTCGCTTGGCGATATGGTGTAAAGATATTGAAGTTTTAACTTTGTGATGCTTAGGTTCGGGATGGAGTTTGGTAGGCCAACCTTTGTACCTGTTCAAGACCTTGAGATGGGCTTCGAGAAGATAGTAAAGATAGCTCTCTCCCTTGGAGGTAAGACTTTAATCTCCCAAGCACACTTTCCAGTGTCCAGAGAAGTATCTATGCTGAGTGTCTCTTGCTATTGCAGTCTGCAAGCAACGGGATGCCATCTCAAAACTGAAGGCCGAGGTTGGTTTCTGAGTATTCGAGACATTTTTCTTGCTTCTCGAGTAGTACCGAGGTTTGAGTCCATTATTCGTCTGAAGCATGTTTTTCATTGACGTACCTTTGAAGAGGAGGCAGTTAGTCCAAAGGATGCATGTCTTCAACGGGGTGGTCACCTCTATACCGCACATCGACAATCACGATGCTAATGCAGTAATTCAGTCCATCATTCCAACTCCTTTTTCCAAAACTAATTCTGTCTCCTTGTACATTCTAATGTAAGAGAAGGAAATGTTTAATTGGTAGTTCAATTTTACCATGTCCAGCTTAATCAAGCCATTGGCTCCATCGAAGCGATTGCAAAGGCATCGAAGCAATGCATCTTGGAAAACACTGACCTTTCTGAAGAGAAAGCGGACATTCTCAAGAGGTTCTTCAGGGATCCGAAGTTTTACTTGAGCCCCAAGGTCGACTGATGTCCGCGACTGCATGTTCATGACGAGTTAAATCATGTGCTTGAGCCTCGATCAACCAGAAGCTCGCCACCAACTCGAGATTTGCCTATGATTCGAGGTAAACAGTGACCATTAATCGAGCTGATTTTGAAGGGGATCAATCTATTGCAGATTTCTGGAGCAAATCCTTACTCTGATCACGTTCACGATTTCCTAAAGCGATTAATTCCTCCTGAATGTCTTTAGTTTGGGTTGAGAATAATGAGCCCTCGATTTGCTTAGGATCATTTCATGATCACTTTTTGAAATTGGTTGGCACCATTAACACGGCGTCGCCCCCAATCAATCACCAGATTATCATCCTACTTTAAATACAGATTGTCAAATGCACCCAACGGATCAGAACAACTGACCATTAATTAAATACCAAAAGAAATTGAGATGGTTGGTCAAATAATTCAGCCCATGTTCCGCAAAGAATTTAAGTTCATATCTTATGAATTAATTCACACTAAAAGAGCTTTATTTTTTAATGGATTAATCCAATTCGAAATGAATTAGTCAGATTCATTAGATTTTTATATATCCAAATGTACCTCCAAACAAAAAGAAAAAGAAAAAAAGTTTACAAAAAGAAAAATTTCTCTTTAATTTTGTCCTCTTTTGCCTGCACAGCTGTCCACTTGGAAACGGAAGCCCATCCACCAGGACTAGTTGTCCTCATTTTCCTCCTACCATTAGAGTGCGTTTGGATTTAGAGTTGAATTTTAATTTTAATTTATTTATAATGATTGTATTGTTAAATTATGAGAAAAAAATGTGAAAAAGTAATGAATAGTTGAGAGAAAGTAATTATTAAGTAATGATTGTATTGTTGAATTGTGAAAAAGTAATGAATAGTTGAGAGAATTTAATATTAAAAATTAAATTGAATAATTAAAAAAATTAAACATTAAAAATAAGTAATGATTGTATTGTTGAATTTAAAATAAATGAAGTTGAGTTGAGTTGAGTTGAAAATTTTTTAAAAAACAAACACATTGAGCTTCTAGTGGCAACTTTGCTAATCGAGATCCGAGAACGCCTTGTAATCAGGATCAAATTAACACCTGATTGGGAAAGACCAGCTAGTGAAAACATTTTGTTGATCTCATGAAAAAATTAGTAAATTTTATTATTTGTTATAAATATAGTCATACGAATCTTAGGCTCCGTTTGTTTTCAGGATCTGATTTTAATTCTAATTTTAACTCTACTCACTACACAATAAAAATCAACTCTTCAAAGTCAAAAAGGTGGATCCCATACATAAATTCACATACAACTCATTTATACTCAATTCAACTTTTAATATTAAATTCTCCTAACTATTCATTACTTTTTCATATTTTTTCTCATAATTCAACACCACAATCATTACAATCAAATTAAAATAAAAATCAATCAATTAAATCAAAATTCAACTATTTTAGATATTTTTATAGTAATTATTATCCTTTTGTAATTTTGTCATTATCTTCCTTATCTTTCTCCAAAGGATAAAAAGATCTCACCAGAACCGTCCTCTGACACGAGGTGGCCACGCGCCCCCTCCCCACCACCCAATCCTCACCATCCACTTGTCACTTCATCCAATGGCCAGTGGCCCTCCATGCTCCACCATATAATCCCCCTCCCGTGGCCTCTCTACCTCTGCACCACAAGCCTCAACAGAGCCAAGCCTCCTTCTTCTTCTTCATCTTCCCCTGTTTCCTCTGTTCCTTCCATAGCTCCATTTCCAATCTCTTCCCCCCCCCCTCCCCTTCAAAGCTAGTAACCATGCTGCTCAGAGCTGCCCCAGCCTTCTCTCTCTTGTCTTTACATGGCGGTGATGCCCTGCCGGTCGCCTCGTCCTTTCCCTCTTCCTCTTCTTACTCGAACTCTTCGGTCCTCCGGTTTCAGCCCGCGAAGCACAGGGTCGGTCCTGTGGCCTGCGTGACGAAGGCTGCGAACAACAGCGTCCTGTCGGGGGTGATCTTTGAGCCGTTTGAGGAGTTGAAGAGGGAGCTTGACCTCGTGCCCACCGTCCCGCAGGTCTCTCTCGCTCGGCAGAGGTACTCGGACGAGTGCGAGGCCGCCATTAATGGGCAGATCAAGTGGGTAGTTCGATCCTACTGATTAGTCTTGTCTTCATGTATTTGTGTTGATTTCGGTGGGATCTTGATATTAGTTTATATTTTGCTTATCGCTCTTTCATCAGCATCATGGACGGAAATTATATTCGATGAGAAAAATGGTGTTTACGGTTTCCCAAGTCGAATTAGTGTATGAGACGAAAAGGGCTCGAAAGGTCTTAGCTTTGAGAGATGGCAATATTTTTTTTCCGAATGTCTGGGATTCAGGACGTTCAAGGAAGACAAACATGATGAACTGAACATTTGATGTTTGTTTTCATCACTCATGTCTGGTTTCTTTTGTCATGACAGTGTGGAGTACAATGTCTCATATGTGTACCATGCCATGTACGCCTACTTCGATCGGGATAATGTCGCCCTCAAGGGTCTTGCTAAGTAATTCTTCTATTCAGTGATCCTGTCAGGCCCTTCAAATTCCTGTACCGTTTCATTTTAGACTAAACCTTCTTTTGATTTTATCAGATTTTTCAAGGAGTCGAGCGATGAAGAGAGAGAGCATGCTGAGAAACTGATGGAGTATCAGGTGATTATACTAACAAATCTCTGATCTATCGATATCCATTTCTACTCTCTATGGAATACTCATTTCTACTTTCTATTTCCATCTTGCAGAACAAAAGGGGTGGGAGAGTGAAGCTCCAGTCCATCGTGATGCCTCATTCGGAGTTTGATCATGCAGATAAGGGGGATGCTTTACATGGTACGTTACCTAAACCATTTTGACTAGTCTTATCAGGTCGTGTGCATCGATTTAGCAATAAGTTCTCCATAACTCGTACGTGTTTTTAGCTTGCGGACAGTTGAAAAAATAGCACAAACATGAGATTTTATGATTCATTTTTGCATGTGTAATTTGTTCTGGAGTTAGAAGCCTCCTCATGTCTCTGTCTCTTTATCTTTATGGGGGAATATAGGCCTTCGGGATATATTTTTCTTGGTTTTTGTTCAAATTTGGAGCCTGCAGGTGCTCATATATAATTTTAAGTACTAATGTATTATCTTTCTTTCATTCAGCAATGGAGCTTGCGCTGTCTCTCGAGAAGCTGACGAATGAAAAACTGCTGGGCTTACACAGAGTAAGAAGCTAGATCTCTTTCAATAGCAATTTCAATGTAGTCACGAGTTGATTAGATTACGGGCAGTAACGGTTACAGACTTGAAGCAACAACTTGATACAGAGTTCAATATTTCCTTCTCTTGGTACTAATTGCTGTTTAAACTAACAGGTGGCTGATAGGAACCACGATCCGCAAATGATGGATTTCATCGAGAGTGAATACTTGGCTGAGCAAGTAAAGACAACTTCCCTCTCTTTTTATGCGATTGATGGGTCACGGAACATCTTGGAAAAACGGTTTCGTAGTACTGACACATTATGAACCCCTCGTTACTTTTCTCAGGTGGAGGCGATCAAGAAGATCTCGGAATATGTTGCTCAACTTAGGAGAGTTGGCAAAGGACATGGTAATGTTTCTCATCGAACTGCCATCATCTTTTCCGTTGCTTATACTTCCTTCTCTTCACTGATTGTTTTCTTCCGACGAACATTTCAGGAGTCTGGCACTTTGATCAGATGCTCCTCCATGGAGAAGAGGTCGCTGCTTAAGCTTCCCGTGGAATATGCTCTTCGGTCCTCCGTTACTTAGTAGCCTGTTCCATCGTTTTAGGATGCCGAGTTGATATGATATCGTCTCTCTGAAGAAAGTTTTCTGTTTTTGTAGTGAAAGAAATATTTGCAATCATTTAAACTTTTGCTATAACAATAACGTGGATGTTGGACAATCGGGCTTTTATGTGTCGATGGAGGACAAATTCGAACGTCTCTTTTTGCTTTTTTGTGGAAAAATTATCGACCATATACATGTCTCGGAGAGCTGAATGTAGACACGGTTAGCGTCTGGATCACTCTTCAGAATCGAGATGTTATCGTTCCCCTTGTAGGGGAAGAGAGTCATGGTAGAAAAGTCCATACGAACCTGCATCTGACCGGTGGATGGATTTTGCTGCAAAGATTATTGCGCGGTCTAAGTGTCTCTGCATGTCTCTTGTGGGCATGCTTTCGATTGAATGGACCCGGAAAATGGCCACAATCCACATAGGCTCAATTTTCTGAACGCAGCACTCTGCTGCGAAGATAAAGAGTTGTATACAAGTTGATCGAATGCCGAATTAAACAGACTATAATATCATATATCATCAAATTACGTGTTTCGGGATCAAATTTACCCCAAAGCGTGCAACTTCTTCGAAGAGGTGATTTTCCTCCACTCCTCTGCCAACATCTCCTTGATTGTGATGGGTCGGACTGGACTCCAACATCTTCCCCTGTCGGATTGCGAGACTTAATCAAGGTCCAATTAAGTGTCTTTACTGCAAATCAGCAATAATGGAAAGGAAAATGACATAAACGTGGGAATTTTGCTTTCAATTCTTGACGTTTCGGCAGACTCAACGATTTAATCCTATTATTACCTAGTTCTCTTCCTAAAAGAAACCTGATAAAATCTAATCCGAGAAGGTATTCTGTGCTTAATCAAATCAAACCAAGCTATTGACATGACGAACACAGATGCAGAAGTCTAAACTGTTACCAAGTACTCGGAAATATTGGAGATTGAATCAGGACTGCCTTGTTGATGTGGATTAGATCAGATCAGAAGACACTTACTTATGGTTCTGTTATGTGTCCTTTTTATCTTTGGTCAGGTTCCTAGTTTTTAAGAGTGCAAGGCATGTGTAATGTGACAGTTATTGGTGTGTAAGAGGCAGTTACTTACTGCTGTGTGTCTACGTTTTTGTGATTGTACTCTATAAATAAGTATGACAGATCTTCAATGAATAGATGGTTCCATTCTCTCATTCTCCCTCTGTGTGTTATTCTCTCTCGTTTCAGTTCTCTTTCTTCTGCAATAACTTGCAGACTTGTGAGGCAAGTATGAGTTTTTGATTCCTCAGGTGATTGAATGAAACACCAAGAGTGTGTGTGAAGTAAAAAAAAAAAAGGCAACAGTGGTATCAGAACCTCAAAGGATCTATGGAGTAGGAGGAGTTGATCGAGGAGGAAAGCAGTTTGGAGACGGAAGCATCTGCATCAGTAATAGGATTTTCCACCATCACACCACCTGTGTTTGATGGAGAAAATTACCGAGTGTGGGCTGTGAAGATGCAAGCATAAATGGAAGGGCTGACTTGTGGGACGCAGTAGAGGAAGATTATGAAGTTGCTGCCCTGCCAAACAATCCCACCTTGAACCATATAAAGTATCACAAGGAAAGGGTGACCAAGAAGGCTAAGGCAAAATCGTGCCATATCAGCCACCCTCTTCACCAGGATTATGAGGCTTCAATCAGCCAAGGCAATATGGGACTACCTGAAGACTGAGTATGAAGGACATGAGAAGATTATAGGTATGAAAGTCCTTAACTTGATGAGAGAGTTTGAAAGAATGCAAATGAAGGAGGGTGAGATTGTAAAGCAATTTGCAGACGAGCTTGTGGAGATAGAAAACAAGATAAGGTGTGTTAGGGACTGATTTAAGTGATAACAGCCTCATATCTCTTTGTGCCAGAGAGATATGAGGCAACTATTGCTTCTCTTGAAAATACTAAGAAGTTGTCAGATCTGTTGTATGTGCTTTGCAAGCACTAGAACAGAGGATAATGATGAGCAGAGAAGAGTTAGTAGAGGGTGCATTGCAAGCCAAAGTGAAGTAAGGCAATCATGTAAACAACCAAGGGAACACGAGTTCAGATGCTGGAGATGGCAAGGGTTATACAGATCCTTGTATGTACTATGGGAAGAAGGGCCGTCCTCACTTCTGATGCTTGAGGAGACCTGATGTAAAGTGCAGAAAATGCCATAAAATGGTGCATGTGGAGAGGATTTGCAGGCATGTCCCTTCCAACGATCTTCTCAGGCATGTGGCACTTTGATCAGCTACTCCTTTATGAGAAGAGGTCGCGGCATATGCTTCTTGAGGAATTCATGCCCTTCGGTCCTCTGTTACCTTGTTGCCTGTTCCATTTGTTTAGAATGTAGAGCTGATATAGTCTCCTGCATAAAGTTTTCCATTTTTGTGGCCACATAAATATTTGCACTTGATGTTTCCTAATCACGCCCCACAGTTACGGGCCTTCATGAATTGATGCGGCAAAAGATGTGACGAATTGGTACTTCGAAAAAAATACGTTATGACAACCTTGTTTTGAGGGTAACGGCCTCCGGAGCAAAACTCATGGCCTTAGGCCATGAAAAGACGAGATTTAGGCCGAATTCCATCATTTAGGTCCTCAAACGGGCATTTTTATGTTATTTGGGCGTTTTTACAATTTTAGGAAAAGTATATGTCTTTCATGTAATTTAGGCGTTTTTAATCATATTTAAGTGATGTGAACCCTAGGGTTAAGTAGTTGTCTTTTGATCAATTAATAAAAATTAGAGCTTTCGTGCTCTTTGTCCATTCTCATATTTGATTCGAGTTGGATGTGAATTTCCTAGAAATTTGAAGAATCAACATGGATTGAAGGTCATAGTTCCTGTATTTTACGGAATCAACGGGTTTGTGACAGGTTGTTTGTGTGTACACTGCGTCATGAATTGATGGAGGACAAATTCAAATGTCTCTGTCTGCTTTTTGGTTGCAAAGCTTAGATACCATATATGTCGCACGGAGCTGAATCTAAACACGCTTGGCGTCCAAATCAACTGTTTGATCGGGATCGAGATGGTTATGCTCCCCTTGTGTGGGAAGAGAATCATGGTACGTAGAAAAGTCTTTCTTTCCTACGACTAACCAGTGGCTGGTGTTGCTGTTACATTACTGTGCGGTTCCAGTGTCTCTGCACGTCCATTGTGTGCCGTGCTCATTTCAATTTCATGGACCTGGAAAGTGACCACAGTCCATATCGACTTAATTTTCCAAACGAAGCATTTGTCGGTGAAGCTAAAAGTTGAAGGCTGTATATTGAATGTGAGATCAATAGGGAGGACTAAAGTACTGAATTAGGAAACGGTTTTCAGCTCAATTTGATGGCAGAAGGCTAGAAGCTTAATCAGGCGATCCTATTAAATGGACTATAATATCATAAATCAATCAAACTACGCATTTAAGAATCAAATTTACCCCAATACATGAGACATCCAAAGCGACAATTTTCCTCCAATCCTCTACTAAACGCAAACATCTTTTTTGATCGATTGGTCGAACCACAGGCCTCGAGCATCTTTCCATGTTGTATTGCGAGATGTTTCAAAGTCGGAATAAGTTATATACTGCAAATTAGCAATAATAGAAAAGAGAGTGATATGAACGTGACATTTTTGTTTTCAATTCCAAGGTAACTGACTCAACCGTGTAATCCAATTATTACCTAGTTCTCTCCCGAAAAAGGAACCAGAGGAAATCGAGTGCGAGAATGTATTTAATTAAATGCTTAATCGAATCTAAGCTGGCTATTAACATGATGAACACAGATGCAGAAGTCCAAACTGCAGTGCCAAGTACTCAATAAATCTCCGCAAGCCAGTTCCAAGGAAGTTCTCGTCCACTCCCTGGAACTCATTTCGTAAACAAACTCCTTCCCATCGGGGCTCATTATCAACCGACTCTTGTCCGCCATAAACATTCCAGCCGGCTCGAGTGCCTCACAATATGCATCAGAACAGCATGCCGTATCGAAACTTGCCATGAGAGCGTTTTTGACTACGTGATGCTTACGCCAGACGGGGTAGTCAAAATCATCTATAACCCATAGCTCGAGGTCCTTTCTAGAACAAGGACTAGGCCACCCACAGCAGAATACCCTATTTGAGAGGAACCAGCAAGGCATCTCATCTGCCAGAGCTGGCGCGTCCAGAAGGATCTCGACGAGCCACAACTTTTCAGTTGAAAGATCTAGTGACGGTAACATTGTTTCCAGTTTACTATAATATAGCAGTATCATCCAGGGCACCTTACCTCCCATGGATACCACCGGTGGCTGCACCGACGATGAGCAGTTTTTCCAAGGTGCATCGCAATTCAACTCCTTCCATGAGCTCGGTTGTTTCCCTTTTCCTCGATGAAACTCGAAAATAAAGCGTCTCATAACACGAACAGATGTACAAAGATATTTCTCCTGTTCTGTCCTGACTAGCTTGTACGGCTGAACAGAGGCATCACTAGCTATTTTCCACAGGAAATCAGTCATCTGGAATGAGTCACATCGAGGCAGCAGGTTGGGTGATTTTGTGATTGGATTGCAGGCGCTCTACCATACAGTTGCAGTCGAACAACTACTTGCGAGACCAATGAGAAGCAGTCCAGAGGACCTGACGAGAAGTGCAAAAATGGGGATATTTCTGCAGTTGAAACTCCAGGAGAGAATCAAGCAGATGGTCTTCCAGTCGTAAATCACTGCAATGATCCTTCACTTTCCGGCTTCCAAAGATGAATGAGGGAGAGTAGATTTGAGGCCTCGTTTCCAATGCTAATAAAGCAGTTCTGGGAGGGATCACGGGCCATGACTTCCAGCGCCCGAGATGCGACTTAATGAACTGCTCATCGTTGATCGGTCCATTCCAGCACTTGCAGACGCTCCTCCACAGGATGACTCTCTATGCAAACCCGCAATAGGATTTCAGCCAAAACATCTATAAGCGATCCAGGGAGATATCTCTGCTTCTCCTTGGCTACCTCCAGCATTGGGTCTCCGTGAATGTCAAAAATTGGGAAGAAACGATCAAAGGAATTCCTAACAGCAAAATTGTTATACGAATATAGAGTCATTACAGTATAATATCCTTCATAATTTAAGATATAGATGATATGTAACATCGATTATGTCTATTTTGGGATTTCCCATTATCTAATTTAGATATTTCCGGATTGGATTCATTACAGGGCCCGGAGATAGGCGAGTCCTCTAAAATGTCCCTCATTCAGGGATTGTATACAAACGCGGGACGTATTCTATTTAAATTTCTTCCATAGTAATGGGAAGAGAATCATGGTAGAAAAGTTCTTTCTTTCCTTGCAACTAACCAGTCGCTGGTTTTGCTGCAACATTATTGTCCGATCCAAGCATCTCTTCATGTCTATTTCATGATACAATACGATTTTTCTTATACCGTACAGCACGCCGTCCGTACAGGAGACACTCCCATCTTTCTAAGTACAGGGATCAAAAATTGGATCAAAATTAGAATAAGGATTAAATTGAATATTTTTAAAAGTGCAAGGACCAACTGTGGTATTTATTCCTAGTTCGACCAGGAAGATTGACTTTGCTTGGGAATGAAGTGAAGTTTAACTCAACTTCATTTTAATATTAAATAATTGTATTTATCAAGGGTTGTAATGATTGTGTTGTTAAATTATGGGAAAAAGTAATGAATAGTAAAAGTAATGATTGCGTTGTTGAATTGTGAAAAAAATCATGAATAGTTAAGAGAAATTAATATTAAAAAATTAAATTGAATGGTAATTAAGATTAAAAAAATTAAAGAAAAAAAGGAAAAAAGTAGTAATTGTATTGTTGAATTAAAGATGAGCGGAGTTAAAATGAAGTAGAGTAATGAATATTACTCATTTTCCAAACACCTGATTTTTCTTCTTTCTTTTTTAATTTTATCTTTGTAAAATATATATATATATATATATATATATCTTTGTTATCGGATAATTAACAAGTGGCAACTCACTCTGAAATCAAATAAAGATACAAGGTTATCTTAACCAGCTTTTAGAATCGTTTAATTGGTCAATGGTTATTTTTTCGAATGAATTTGGAATGCCAAAATCGGGAATATTGGCACCATTTTATGCGAATTTAGATTCCAAAACGTGCTCGATGCTATGTGATATATCAGCAGCATTCTTATTCCCGTCTCCCTATTATATGTTATCCAAATTCTCAATTTACTTCATATCCTAGAATTTCCCAAATCAAAACATAAGGAAAAAGATTCTCAAGCTAAACCAACAAAATAAAAGGAAATGGAAAAATAAATAAATAAAAGAAGAAAAGCTTGATGCCTTTTCTCCAACGAAAGTTTTTATTGAACATTATCAAATCATGAGGACCGACGAGTGGCATGTGGATGCATCTGAAGATATACATATATAGATATATATATATATATATATATATAAACCACCTCTTTATAATTAATAATAATTCAAGTTTAATATATGTGTTTAATTTTTTTTCTTAAAAGAAATATGCGGGCTTATGTTACAGTATCTCAAACGGGACATGCTAAAGAACTACAGTATAGAAACAAAATGGGATGTAAAAAAGTGAAGCAATTGGGTCGGAAACCCAGCTCGAATGTCAGTGTTCAACACAGTTTTTTGAAAACCTAAAATAGTGACAACTTTCAAACTGTTTATCAAAAACTAGTTCCGCAAAATCGTACGAGCTTTCTCATTGTGAATAGTATTGGCTGTGACCAATTGGATCGGTGTATCTCATATATATAATTATGAAAGATACAATAACGGTGTCTTGATACATAATAAGCTGTACAAGGTAAGAATATTTTCGAGATTCCAAAATATATTCTAATACTTATGATTACAAGAGCCTAACGAATCACACTACAGAAACAAACGGGATATAAAAAAGTGAAGAAATCAAGTCGGGATCCCAGCTTGAATGTCGGTGTTCACTGCAATTTTTCAAAAACTTAAAAATGCGACAATTACAAGCCATTTAGTTTTTTTAAGAAAATTAAAAAAACTAAAAAAATCGAGAGAAATCCATTTGGAAACCGAGCGTTCTACCGTGTCCTTGCTTTCATATAGATGTATATATAGAATCATAGATATAGATATTGATATATTGAATATAGGGAAAAAGTATAAAAACCATATTGTGATTTGAGTTTAGGACAAATTAAATCATGCGATTTTTCGAGAGACAATAAACACATTGTGGTTTACTTCGTGAGACATAAGGGACCTCGCTATTAATTTTTTCTTCACTTTTGGTCCTCAAACTTTTCTTTTTACCATTATTATCCGCAAAATTTTAACTTTTTACAATTTGATCCTAAAATTCAAAGAAAAAAAAGGGAAGGGCTGGGACAGTTGGTTGGCGACCCCAACCCCACCACCTAAGTCATCGACACCCACAAAATGATGCTGAAAACCTCGAGGGTGGGGTTGGGATGCCAATTGGTGGCCCCAGCCCTCGAATTGATTGTGATCTTAAACTCGAGATCCCAGTCGATTCGGGGACTAGGGTTGCCAATCGACACTCCCGACCCCACCTCCATATTCATCGACATCCTCTGTGGGTGCAGGAGACCTCCGTGGTGGGGTCGGGGTCGCCAACCGGTGGCCCCAACCCCTTTCCTCTTCTTTTTTTTCCTTCTCAAATTTTAAGATCAAATTGCAAAAAAGTTGAAAGTTTGAGGTGATAATGGCAAAAGGTAAAGTTTGAGAACAAAAATGATGAAAAACTAACATTGATGTCCCTTATGTCTCACGAAATAAATCGCAGGGTGTTAGTTGTCCCTAAAAAAATAATATAGTCCAATTTGTCCACAGCTCAAACCACCAGGGTTTTTGTGCTTTTCCTTTGATTTTATTGATATAGTAATTACATTGACATAGTTAAACTTGTTTGTGAGGAAACACACAACCTAAGGACATATATTAACTGAAAAATAATTATCATAGAAAAATTCGTAATTTTCAATAGTTATCATTAATAAGACCTAATCAGAACATGTTATAATCGACGTCGAATATATATGGTTTGTAAATTATAAATGGTAAAAGTATAAGAGATAATATTCATATGTATTCATCATATATCTATTGGATAATGAATATTAGGGATTTGTATATCATCAACTTCATAAGTATCAAATATTTATTACTTAGATACATACGTCTAGAGCAAAATAAATATTTGTGAAATAATTTTGAATTTAACAAAAAGTTTTTTTGAATTCTCAATGCTAAATTATATAACAATTCAATAATTCTACAAAGTAGTAATTATTTTGAGAAAAATATAAAAGAATAATTAATACTCATAAATGATTGATATCACAACAAAACCCCTAATAAAAGTTTAAGTGAATGCTCAAGAACCCTAACCAAATATAAGAAGAATATTTGAGTCCTCTTTTATATAAATTATTGAGTACTCTTTTAAATAAATTGTTTGCTAGAAAGAAGTTATCTCATTGTCGGAAAACCTCTACGGAAGCGACCGGATCCTTTGCCACTTACATTTCAAGCGGGTGTTGAGGAGCTTAAAAAACTAATAGATTGTTATTTATCAAAACAAAAGGAGCAACATAAAACACACACACATGCGGCTCCTCTCACTACTTCGAATTGAAAGTGGCTTTCTTAATTTAATTTTATTTATTTTATGCATCTTATATTAAAAAGAAAGATAAGATAAAATTAAATTTAAAGTAACTTTGGAACAAAAGTAAAGAAAAAAAAATTTACATTTATCTCTTTCAAAAGTTAATGATGAACCTTCGCGGATTCAAAAGCAAACATGGTACGATGATTGATTGAATCTTTTCGCCGAAAATTTCTCTTTTTTTGGACCATGTAAAGCTGTGAATACTTCTTCAAGAAGTAGTGTCCATCGAAGAACTTCTCCAAGAAGTTGTTTATGAGGGTTGAAGGCAATAATCTGTTCACTTGTCTTTAATTTTCGAGTTGGATAATTCTATGTAATAATTGTAAGGGCCGATAAATTTATGGATATGTGATAAATATATATATATAATATGAAAATATGAGTAAAAAATTATTATAAAATTGAGAAAAAGATAAACGGTAATAAAAGTTGAATTCGGGAAAAAATAGTATGGAGTTAGATATAGTAAAATTTGTTATTTAAAAACCAAACAAGGCTCTCCTCTACTCCTACTCCTTCAGCATCTTCCCGACGAGACGCTGTCACTGTAGAGAGGATTACAGAGTCGACCAAAACCCCACGAATTCCGCAAAACTTCGAACGGAGAAACAGAGAACCGGCAGCAGCTTCAATGGCGGGTGACGGTCCTAATCTCAAATGCAGAATGTACGAGGCGAGGTACCCGGAGGTTCACATGGCGGTGATGATACAGGTGAAGAACATCGTGGACATGGGCGTGTACGTCTCGCTGCTCGAGTATAACAACATCGAGGGCATGATCCTCTTCTCCGAGCTCTCCCGCCGCCGCACCGGGTCCGTCAGCAGCCTCATCAAGGTGGGCCGTTCCGAGCCGGTCAAGGTCCTCAGGGTCGACAAGGAGAAGGGCTACATCTACCTCAGCAAGCGCAAGCTGAGGACGAAAAAAAAGGCCTGCGAGGAGAGGTACAATAAGAGCAAGCTCGTCCACTCCATCATGCGCCGTGTTGCCGAGACCCTCAGCATTGACTTGGAGGTGACAGATATGTTTTGATTCATTCAAATGCTCCGGAAGCTTTGGATTCATTAGTGCTGTCTGAAGCCGCGCTCAGCTGTTGAAATTTGATATGAAATTTGCTTGTTTGAGTATGAAAGTCGGTTAATTTATCATATCACTGCGTAGTTTTCCATTCTCGGGGTCGGGTTCTCATGTCCATGGAGTTCGAGTTCTTTTTGTTGTCTGAAAGTTGGTCGTTGTTTAATGATCCATTCCTGCATGACATTGCAGGAGCTCTATATTCACATCGGGTGGGCTCTCTACCGGAAATATGGACATGCCTTTGAGGTAAGATTTTCTGTAGCCCGTTTCCTCGATGTGTCGTTTGATTCTAGTTTGCTTTTTGTTATCTTGAGCCTGTTTTCCAATTGTAGGCATTTATGCTAATTCTGACGGATCCCGACTCTGTCCTGAGTTCACTGACCAAAGAGGTCAAGGAAATCGGCCCTGATGGGCAAGTGGTAATGCCTTTCCTTTTTCTTGTGCTGATCGTCTTATGCAATGTTAAAGTAGATTTCTAAACCTGTAGCGATAGTTCGATCCATGCTTCTAGGTGACTAAGGTGGTTCCGGCTGTTACTGAGGAAGCGAAAGAAGCTCTGATAAAGAATATCAAGAGAGGGATGACCCCACTGCAACTGAAGATTCGGGCTGACATCGAAATGAAGTGTTTCCAGTTTGATGGCGTTCTCCACATTAAGGCTAGTCTCATGTAATTTATTTCATTCATTAAGCAGTTATTGATAAGATCTAATGTATGCTGAACCATTGCTTCTGCAGGATGCAATGAGAAAAGCTGAAGCTGCTGGAAACGACAATTGTCTGGTCAAGATTAAACTTGTCGCCCCTCCCCTCTATGTCCTTACCACACAGACTCCTGACAAGGTCGGGAAGATCGAATTCTGCTTTTGGTTTCTTTTCTCATATATATACTCTCTTGAAGTGCCTCTCTTATTTTGGAGGAAATTTCTGTGATAATGTGAACGATTAAGTAGAACTTCCCTTTTTCATGTTGAGTGGTAGTACTTTACAGCAGTCCCTGACCGTACTTGCAAGACTCAGAAAATGGATTCTCTTGTGTTTGAGAGTTAGCAATCTCAGGAAATTCCGCCTTAGAGTTTCAGTTGAACGTTTCCTTGCTGCTGTTTATTCTGTGTCCTGCAGGAGCAAGGCTTAGCAGTCGTAAACAAAGCAATTGAGGCCTGCACCGCAGCAATTGAACAACACAAGGGGAAACTTGTTATAAAAGAGGCACCCCGAGCAGTAAGTGTCCTAGCACTAAGTTCCTGTAAGAAACACAACAAACGAACTTTCGGAGCAATAGAGAGAATAGAACGAACGCCATACTTGTATCCTCTCTATATCTTGTCATTGAAGCTTGTCCCCTTGAAGGTTCTGATATGTTTTTCCTCTATCTCTTTAGGTGAGTGAGAGAGACGACAAACTACTGGCAGAGCACATGGCCAAGCTTGGGACTTGGGAGGGAGAATGAGGAGGTCAGCGGAGACGAAGACAGCTTCAATGGTGGGTCACAGTCCTAATCTTGAATGCAGAATGTACGAGACGAGGTACCCGAAGGTTGACATGGCGGTGATGATATGGGTGAAGAACATCGCGGACATGGGCGCGTACGTCTCGCTGCTCGAGTATACAACATCAAGGGCATGATCCTCTTCTCTGAGCTCTCCCGCCGCTGCATCAGGTCCGTCAGCAGCCTCATCAAGGTGGGCCGTACCGAGCCGATCATTGTCCTCAGGGTCGACAAGGAGAAGGGCTACATCTACCTCAGCAATTGCACAACACAAGGGGAAACTTTTTGTAAAAGCAGCACCCCAAGCAGCAACACTCTGTTTGGTTTGTGGGCTATATTTTTAAAATTTTAACTCTAACTTTAACTCTACTCATTACACAATAAAAATCAATAATATAATTATGACTTTTCTCATTTTCTTCAATTTTTTTTAACCATTCAATTCAATTTTTAATACTAAATTCTCTCAATTATTTATTACTTTTTTCACAATTCAACAACACAATAATTACTTTCTCTCAACTATTAATTACTTTTTCACATTTTTTTTCTTATAACTCAATAACACAATCATTACAAACTAATTAAAATCAAAACTCAACTCAACTTAACTCTAAAATCAAACACACAGTTGAGAGAAAGTAATGCCTGTGTTGTTGAATTGTGCAAAAAGGTAATAAATAGTTAAGATAATTTAGTATTAAAAATTGAATTGAATGGTTAAAAAAATTGAAGAAAATGAGAAAAGTCATAATTATGTTGTTGATTTTTGTTGTGTAGTGAGTAGAGTTAAAGTTTGAGTTAAAATCTTAAAATCAGATTGCGAAATCAAACGGACTGTGTGTCCTAGCACTAAGTTCCTGTAAGAAACACAACAAACGAACTTTCGGAGCAATAGAGAGAATAGAATGAGCACCATATTTGTATCCTTTCTATATCTTGTCATTGAAGCCTGTCCCCTTGAAGGTTCTGATATGTTTTTCCTGTATCTCTTTAGGTGAGTGAGAGAGACGACAAACTACTGGCGGAGCACATGGCGAAGCTTGGGAGGGAGAATGAGGAGGTCAGCGGAGACGAAGACAGTGAGGAAGAAGAGGAAGATACAGGCATGGGAGATGTCGATTTGGAAAATGCCGGCTCTGGGATAACAGAATGAGGATAGATATAGGTCAAGGAGACATTGATTCGTAGGGCATTTCGGTGAGTCTAGGATCTTTACTTCTGAAACTACGTTCTTTCACGTTTTTAAGGGGCGTTTGGTTTCAGAGTTAAAGTAATTTTGATTTTGATTATGGAAAAAGACAAATGAGATGCTATTATAAATTTGACTTGGAAAACGTGTGTTTTTGTTGTGTAGTGAGTAGAGTTAAAATCAAAATCATGATTCTAAAATCTGATCATGAAACCAAATAGGTCCGGTTTCCAATTTCTGGAATTTCTGCGTCATTCTTTTGGCTGTCGGCCTGTGTTTGCCTGCTTACAATTTACAATCACACTCATTGAGCATTCAACTAATTGGATGAAATTCACAAACCTGTGCTCTCTCTCTCAGTTTCATACGCTGTTAGATAAATCGAACATATAGTGAAACGCAAACGTTACGGAATCTGAATCTATGTACAAGACGCTTATTTTACAGCTGATTACAATTGCACCGGAGCACATATCACAGACAAAACGATATTCAAATCTACGTGGAAACAGGTCACTAACAAGGCTGAATCAGGAGGAGGAAGGGCACAAGAATGTCGAATAGTCCCCAACGAGAATTCCGTCACTGGCGGCAACACTCCGGAAGTAACAAAACATCGAATCCCGATAGCTATAGATCTGCGTTGTGTTTGCTCTGCCCTTAAGAACCTCGTGATCCTTCACCAACATCCATCCATCTGAATCCTGTCCGTTGCGGACCGAGTACGAGAATTCTCCGCTGGAGAACTTTTCGTCCTGGGCATGGGAAACGTTTGTAATGAGCATGTTAGTGTCCTGCTCCAATCCTGGAAGGCTCTTCGTGATCACACTCAGAGGGTACTTCCCCTTGAAGACTGATCGGGCAACGATGGCACCACACCCGTTCACGATCCTAGTTTCTCTCTTTGCTTTGATTTTTTGCTTCACGAGCTTGTAAGTCCCGCTTGCTTGGAACTGTATCGAGCTCCTGAGACTGTACTTGTTCACGATCATCACGGTTAAGTTCCCTGCATCAGATATTATCCACCCGGCAACCCGAACCTTCCTCTTTGCCTCGACCATAAACAGCCCATCTAACTGCTTAAATTGCGAGCTACGCACGACACTGAGAGCTGGAACATCATAGAGAACCGGCTTTGCCACGACTATTTTCGCATATGGATCAACCCACAGGTGCAAGTTTGCGTCCACGAGCCAGTATGAGATGCCGTGGGTGACCCCGATTGAAAACTCATGCTGTTTCCCATCCAGAAGAAATCCTAACATCGGGGTGAGGTCGATATCATATGACGGAAGATTGAACGCTCCGATTGCCACCACAGGCTCCCAAAATAGGGGATTGACCCCCCCAGTAAACACCACCGGGAACGGGACCTCCGACCCCACGAACCGCCCATCGATCGCGATGAAGACCTCCCTGTATGCCCCATTCCCTCTTCCAGTGGTCAAGTTGTTTGTTCTAATGTACGAGTTGGGCGGGTTCGAGTACCAGAACTCGTCGTTCCCATGATACGAGACATACAACTCCAGAACTGCCCTTTTCGTGTTCCTCGGAATACTGATTTGCATCGAATGAGTATCCGATTCGCTCTCAATTCGGTACCAGAACCCCTTATTCCCGCTGCTCGCGATCGGGATTATCAAATCTGCCGGAGGCCCATAGAAATCCCAAGCTCCTAGCCCCAAAGTATTGTCGTTGCCATGCCCCAACTCCAAATTCCCCGAAGCTAATTTCTGGTTGATCTTTTGATCTGGGAGGCCTATCGGAGCATTAATGTCCGTCCCCTTGTAGAAGAAGATGGTGGCCTTAACGTGGTAAACGCCGGTGTACTCGTCGTTAACAATGTTCTCGAGCATCATCGTGACGTTGAGACCGTGCTGGGAGAGGAGGGAGGAGTACCGGCTCACGTCCTTACGGACCCGCCAGACGACCCCGTCGGCGGTCGGCTCGGCGGTGCTTGTTCGAATCAGCTCGGCCCCGCCGAGCCAGAGGGCCGAGATGCGGTCATACTGATTGCCACGGCAGGAGGCGGATATCTCGAGGATGGCGCGGGACCAGGGGGCGGCGCACTTGGAGGAGTTGCGCGGCGGGAAGTAAGGGGTGGTGTAGGGCGGGGAGTTGATGGTGTTGGCGAAGGAGTGGCGTAAGATACGGCGGGCGCATGATGGGCGGATAACGTTGAACGGCACGGGGCGGTCAAGCTCGAAGTACTGCTGAGGGGCGGCGGAGGGGCGGAGGAGAGACCGGGATTTGAGGAAGCGGCCGGGGTTTGAAGCTGGTGAGGAAGAGACGGAGAGCGAAACTCCGGCAGTCGAGAGCAAAAGGAAGAAGATCAAAGCGGCCATTTTTGGGAATAGTATTGTTGGTGAAGACTCTGTTCAGTTGGACTTATATGTTAAACATGTAAACATTTTCACAGACCAAACTAGTCTGGTCGACTCGTTATTACATTTCATTCCTAAATTTACTTATTACCGAATAAGGTCTATGGAGACGTCTCGATTCGGTGGAAAAGATCCATATTCGGAATTCAAATATCGGTTTTTTGGGTCTCTTGCCCCCCCACATGATCGGAATCCTGAGTCCCGTGTAAAAAATAGTGTGTTATACTCCCAGAATGATCTGCCCGAGTACATCGAACATATATATAAGAGTACATAATGATATTCTGAGTTAATTTACCGTTCGGGTAAAGTCTGTATTCGAGCGAGAGAGTGAGAGCCAAGCTAACCGAGATACATAGATGCTTGATGCATAAGCTTCGGGTGCTTGGTTTGTTTTTGTTCCCTTTGCTTCTTTGGAGGAAATTTCACCTGTAACAATCCAATCCAATTTTGTCATTGAGCATGTTATATCATTGCTATAGCCATTAGATGGCGCTTTACAAGTTATGTAGTCTCTTTCGTATTCTAACTCGATCGCGGATTTTCAGATGGGACTGCAAGAAATGAATGGATGGCACCACTTTCCTCGAGCCTCCCCGCAATATCCTCATATCCCATGGCCTTCGCCACGTAGAGTGGCGTGACACCATTCGCGGTGGCAGCATTGCAATCTGCGCCGCGATCAATCAATGCCTCGACCGTGCTCATGCTGCCAGACTCGACCGCCAGGTGCAGTGGTGTATGGCCTTCGTTGTCGCGACATTCCAAGTCCAAGCCGTGACTTATCAGCAGCTCCACCACTTCCCTCTGGCCTTTGATGGCGGCAATGTGGATGGCCGTCAGCCCATACTGATCGGAGAAGGTTGTAATCATGCCTCTGCTCAGGAGTGACTCGAGTTGCTTCAGGTCGCCATGCCTCGCCGCCATCAGCACAGCTTCCCCTCTCTCCGATTTGTCCGCTTGGATTGTCTGCATAACTGATTTCATTTAGACAAAGTAATGGCACCTTGATCATGTAATTTTCCGGAATCTTTACATTTATCAGAATCTCAGTCTTTATCTCCAGGTGTCCTATGGCTCGATGATGAACATGTGACCTGAAAACTTTTACTATCATAGCTAGTTTCCCTCTTAGATAAACTTACATGGAGCTTGTTACTAGTAGCAACATCAACAGCTGAATGGTCAGGATCATCATCGTTCCGGCCTACATCTGCACCCATATGACGAAATCCTAGCCCTAACTCTACCAGCAGCTTAATCATATTGATCGAGTTGTCCGAGTCTGCTGCAGCTTGGAGGAGTGACTCTGCCTTCTCAGGGGATAGTTCGGCGAGGATTGCTTTCCGCCGCTTGATCAGCTTCCTCACAACATTGGTGTCACCGCAGCTGACTGCATGGCGGAGAAGCAATGGCCCTGCGAAGGCGACCTTGAGCTTGATGTCCTGCAGGCAACGGATGAAACATTATTAGACCAAATCAGTAAAGTGAACCAATGAAAGAACTGGACAGACAAGTAGGATTTCAAACACGTTCATCTGGGGAAATGAGCCTTCGGATGTGGCGGTCACCTGGGTGGTCCCCGGAGGCTGGGAGGAGAGCCAAGAGTTTATTGATTCTGCCATTATCGAGTCTGCCTGGCCAAACACCGCGACGCGGATCAGAAATCGGTCGGAGGGGGACCGGGGATAAGTTGGCGGGAGCTGTGGCTGGGGCTTGAGGATGATTTGGAAAGTCACGGAGGACAGAGGAGGAATGACGCCGCTCGGAGGATTGACGAGGAACCTATCAGGGGAGGATGTCTGGACCTTGAAGGCCACGGCAGAGGTAGAGCAGATGGAGCGGAGGCGGACATTGGCCCGGCACTTCTGTGCAAGCACGAAGTCGATGACGACCTCCAACTCCGGGGAGACTTCCACCAGCTTCTTCTTGCTCTTCTCCCCCTCCATCTCTAGCTAAATGAAGAGGATTGGGATAGAGGAATCAGGAAGAATTATTGGCAAATGATAGAGGAGGAAGAGAGTTTGGAACTTATTGGGCAGAGAGATGATAAGGCTTGGAATTGGACAGCCTACTTCCATTCCATATATGGGGGGAAAGTTCCAAAGTCGGATTTTTGGTTTTATATAAGAAATATATTCGTTAGACGGGACGAATATTTCCATAAGAATTAGCTAAAATGGGAGCCAACAGATCGTATGAAATTCACACCAAACAAGAGCAAGACACTATAAATCGTTTGATTCTCGTTATTCTTCCTAACGGACTTGGCCTGTTGTTGTTAGGCGACATTCTGGGGTTGCTACCCCACGACTTTGTATCGTTTAATCTATTTTAGCTTTGGCCCTTTCTTTCCCCAAAAACCGAACGATCAATGTGGAGAAAAAATAATTCGAGAGGGAGATCTTTGCCCATATTGATCGTTGCATGAACCTTATAGTAAGCTGGAAGTTACTCATGACTTATCCTTGAGATAGCTATTTGCTTTGAGCTACAGGTTTTCTTCCTCATTCATTGGCATCGACATTCGAGTCGAGACTGATTGATACGATATTTCCGAGATAATACATGGAATTCATTTTTAATGAAGAATTAATTTGACAGTTCTTTTCGCTATCTTTTTGTTTAGACAACCAAATGGTGGTTTCAAAATCTAAGAAAAACCAAACATACGTTTCCGCTTCATGTGTTAAAATTATAGAAAGAAAACCGTGCTATCAAAAGATTTAAGACAGATGCAATTGACAGGTATACGTGCTCTGCCTGTGGCCAGGGGAACACGCTCGCGATTGTATGTAGGGACATTGAGACCATGTGGAGGATCGAACCATCGTACGAAGAAGGAATTTGTTATGCAAAATTCGGTCACGACTGGCAGTATTGGAGTAGTGTTGGCTTATTTGCCATCCCTTTCCCTGAAAATAACGCTAACGTCGGAAGGAAGGAACAAAACTTCCGTCCCTTTTTCCCCATCAGCGTATATGAGCAAATACCATTTGAGAATATGATGGCCTATTTTTGTATCCATTCACTCTCCTAGTCTCGACATATAAAGTTAAGCTACAAAAACTGGATGTCGTATAGTGTAAGGACACGCGCAATTGGCTGGAATCAACAAGTTTCTGATTTGATTTTCATTAAAGAAGACTTGTCATACGTTTTTATCTTTTAATCTTTGCTTGTTTCACTTGAGTTCATGGATTTAGAATCGAAAAGTTAATCCAGATGTTCTCGAAACCGGATTCAGAGCATTCTCGATTCTCGACTTATGAAGGAACCATTACGAGTGCTCTGTACCGAAGTTGTGCTATCGCTTTTTGCTTCCAAGCGATTCAACTCGAAGTTCCGGTGTTGTCCTCGAAAAAGGGATCAAGGATTGGCTTCGAAGGGTGAAAAGGGGGCTTTCAATGGGAAACTATGGTGGTTGGAAAGGTGATTGATGGATTAAATTGCCCCATCTAGCCATTTAGGTGGGGGATGGGATTGCATCATATCATCTCCATCTTCTTCTCCATTTTATTTTATGCAAGAAAGAAAATGTCCATCTCAATTGTGAGGATTAACTCCAAGACACGGGGCCATGATGTCTCTGCTAAAACAGCTCATCTACACGTGCAAAGCAAGTGATGGCAAATCGCGTCTTTTTTTTTTTTTCCCCCCTTTTCTCGAGTGTGAATGTCTGCACGTGCTTCTGACTACAATCATACAGGCCCTTGGTTATGCTCCTTACATAAAATACACCTAAATGATCACGAGACTCGTGAAAAATTCCCTTTAAGGAACTGCTCCTTATTTTATTAAATGATCAGATCGTTTTACAGTTTAAACTTACAGTAAAAGTTGATTAATTAATTCAGGGACCAATGTAGGATGTGGATCAAGGAGGGAACGAATAAGAAAGTAACTTTTAGAGTTAGGAGATGTGAATATAAAGGAATTTCAAGAGAGATTGAAACAACAATATCAAAGCTTTTTATCGACCGTCAAAATTTTATGGGGTGTGACTACTTCCAGAACACCCCTTGGTCCATCCCTGAGATGATCGTAAGTCAATACAGACCCGACATGGATCGAAAAGCATATTAAAGCTCGTAAGTTGCACCAGTCCAATCAGGATATATTTGCAAATTAAAAAGTTCCTAAGTATATTCAAAACTTGCAATTACTTTCACGAGGTGCATTTTCTCGTTTTGAATTATAAAATTGGACCGAATCAATGAATGGCAGACTGCATGAATAATATAAGGTATTTACTTAATAGGACATAATTTGTCATTTTGGTAAGTACCTACATTGTCTGAAAAGTCTATATAGAATCTGTGGGCGGAAAATTATGAACTTCTACGTAAGAGAAGCGCACCTCTTAAACACGGCATTATTCGGGTGCACTCGTTAATCGGGGAATCTAATTATTGTTACAATCTTCAAATATGTATCAAAATCTAAAGTTGTATATATATATATATATATATATAGTCACGAATATGATGATAACGATGAATGCCATTGGATACCAAAAATATATGCTGTCCTGGACATCACATGTTTTTCCTCATTAATCCTAACAAACCACTAGACAGAAAAACATTAATTTAACGTTGCCCGCTCCCACTCCTCATCCTTAAATTTTCTCTTCATCTCTGCCCCATAAACAGACAAACAACTGAAACCCTCCTACCTCTCTCTCTCTCTCTCTGGGTGTTTTTTTACCCTAAAGTTTCTCTCTCTCTCTCTCTCTCTCTCTCGCTCATCGGCGATGTGGCCGCCGCCGTGGCTGAGCTCGCCGCGCCGGGACAAGCTGCGGAGGCATACGAGCTTCTCCTGCTCCTCCTTCAAGGACATCCAGAACCTCTGCCGGGAAGAGGAGTTGGAGGCCCGGCAGCCACGGAGCCCGTCCATCTTCCATCGGGTCCGGATCTCGACCTCCGTGCTCCGCGCGTGGGCCAATAACAGCCGGCCAGCAATCCACGCGCCGCCGCCTCCCTCCGTGACGCTGTACTTCACTAGCCTGCGGGTGGTCCGGAGGACGTACGAGGACTGCAGGGCCGTCAGGTCGATCCTCCGGGGGCTCCGGCTCCAAGTGGACGAGCGGGATCTGTCGATGGACGGGAAGTTCCTGGACGAGCTGCAGCAGATCACGGGCGTCAAGAAGCCGTCCCTGCCCTGCGTGCTGATCGGCGGGAAGCTGATTGGCGGAGCGGAGGAGGTGAGGCAGCTCCACGAGAGCGGCGAATTGAAGCGGCTCCTCGGAGGCTGCCCGGCGTCCGGCGGCTCGTGCGACGCCTGCGGGGGGGTCGGGTACGCCGTGTGCGAGGAGTGCAGTGGGAGCCACAAGATTTACAGTGAGAAGTCGGGGTTTAGGAGCTGCACGGCGTGCAATGTGAGCGGCCTGATCAGGTGCCCCTCTTGCTCGTCTCCGTACCCCCGATCCATAGGATCCTAGCTGAGAATAAATAAAAATAAAAGAAAAAAAGGCAAAAAAAAAAAAGTTTCTTTTTTGGTTGTTCTTTAATTAATTTCCTTTCTTTTTTTTACTAAATTTCTAGAGTTAGCAATAGAAAATGTAATTAGAATGAATGAGTACTATTATCGGCAGCAGAGTTGTTACCAAGTCTACGTCCGGACCTCGACTCGTTTGGGCCGGTGAAAATTTGTAAATTTTAGATCAAAGTATCCTTCCCGAGCATCAAAATAGGCCGTAGTCAATTGTGAGATTGGCCATCGAATTCTCGCACTTCGAGTGATACCGACTGACTCTATGGTGTTTTCGATATGAATTCTAATTCTAACTAGTCCGCGGTAATATCATCAAGAACTCTCAGGAAATATCCGATACCCGGATGTATATTCAAATTAAATTATCTGTATTTTATAAAATTAGGAAAAAAAAATATGATATAATTTTGAATATTGGATCCGTCTCAATCTGGTCGTGCATATATATATATAGGAGTCAGAATATATATAGGTGAGGAAGGAAACTGAATTGTAACCCAACCAGGAAAGGGTCTCGCAGGTCTATAAATTAACCTTCTGGGGCAACTTAGGAGAGCGCCGACATGAAAAGCTAATTTCGACGCCGTTCTTTCTAGCTATATATACTAAAGAAAGTGCAGTGATGAAGTGAAACACGACCGAGTCGGGCGAAGGACGGATGGATTTCGTGAAGAGGGAGAGGATGACAGAGGTAGGGGCAGATGGGATCCTTTAGTTGCCGGAAGAGGTTCTATGCGAGATTCTTCTCTGGCTCCCTGCGGATTACCTCTAAGCCGAAGCTTGTGTGCAAGTGTTGGACAGATTGATCACCAGCTCCCACTTCATTGAATCTCATGTCCGACGTTGGAAGTCTCGGGGGCAGTTCATGTTGATATGGTGTCCTTTTAAAGTTATTGATTTGCCTACGGAGCTCTTTAATTTGTCCTTTGATTATATGGATGGCGATGATAGTGCAAGAGCTCCCGTTGTTAACTTAGGCTTGGGGAAGTATGGGGGCATATCACGTACGACCCGTCAGTCCAAAGGTACAAGGTTGCTGGGACAACTGAAGCGATATGTGCACCCGATGGTTTTTCCCGGATGCTACGTTTTTGAGCTTGATGAAGAGATTAGTCTTGCGCAAAGAGCTATGGGTCCCTCAACAAAGGAATGGAAGGGACAGTAGAAGCAAGCGTCCTCGTGAAAGGCAAGGTACACTGGTTGATGAAAAATGAAGTATCCGGGAAACTGAGGCTGCTGTCACTCGACCTCGCGACTGAAGAGTTCAAGGCTGAAGATTGGCATCCAACGCCATTCGATCTAAGAGGCTGGAATAACTTCTTTGCACTGAACAAAACATTCTACCGTTGTAACTACACATTTTTGAATGGCCTCCGGGAACTCTGAGTTGTGGGCGCTCAAGGATTTTGACAGCACCATATGGTTCAGGCATGAAACAATCGTAAACGTACCTCCACCATATCGGTACAAGCTCATCGGCATCCTGGAAGATGGCAACAAGTTCATATTTACGAGACGGCTTCGAAACAGTGGAGAGCTATTTCATTGGTTACAGCTCAAAGCTCTGCAATGTTACTTTATCAAATCCTGTCTGAGTGGTTCCCTGTTAGTCATGTCAATCGCCTACTTAGATGAAACCGAATGAGCTGAACTTCGTCTCTTTTGGTGATTTAAGATGATTTTTTTTTGGTTATTCTAATTGAGCCAATTAATTTTCCTCTTCGAGCGAACAGATGAAAATTAAATATCTTCAGCTCTTCATGGGGCTTGTGACCATCGATAATAATACTCGCTGAAAAGGTTGTGATCTGTTCTAATTAATCAACCGATCCAGTTTCTATAACTTGTACTTCTCACTAGTTCTTTTATGTGATTATTTTTACGGTTTTTTGTTCCTAATTTGAACCTCTTTTTTTTTTCTTTCTAAATAAATAGATTAATTTGAACCCCTTTAGATATAAGATATGCAAGATTTACTTGATTTAGTCGATACGACCGAGCCAATTAAAAATCCCCTTACAGCGCCATTCGATCAAAGAACATTTAAATATCTTCAGCTCTTCATATTGCATGTGACGTTTGATAGTCAAATACTTGCTGAAAAGGATGCGATCAGGTTCTAATTAAGCATCCATCGAGTTTCTATTACTTGTAGTTCCCGCTAAGATTGAATTAATTATATATCCTATTTTTTCCCGATCCGTACGCGTTTGCTCTTTATTGCACCTCAAAAACTAGATCGAATCACAGATTGGGCCAAAGATAAAATTGGCTCGCAGGACCAAATAACAAAAGCACGGAGGTCCTTCGAATGGTTCGCAGGCCCGCACATCATTTTTCAGAACCAATAAGAAGATACGAAAACATGAAGAATTCAGAGCTCAATCTCCCAGGCATCCATCAGTCTCTTGCCCTGAACAATCCTTCTTTGAATGTTTTTCAGCCCCAAAATCTTACATTTCACAGTTTGCTTGATACCTGCCAAGCCACTTCCTTAAAAATACACTCATTTTTAACCCTCCATAAATGATAAATGTGAGCATGCCAAGAAAGTCTACGAAAAACTGCTTGTAAAGATCTCCCTTTATACTCTTTTGCAGCTCTGTTGAGTCCACGTGCTGCAATTCCTTCCCTGTCCATTCATTTGCAGGATACATCTCCAAACCTCAGCGATAATTGTACGTGATTGCTTCACTTTCTAATGGCAAAGACTTTATATCATATGGAAATGTTGATAATGTGAAAATCATTTCCCGAATGTCACTAAAGATCCTTAAAAACAGGTTTAGAAGAGAACATAGGATATTGTTGAAAGGGATATAGGAAATCTAAAATACAAAAGTTGGACTCAAAATTCCGATGATAGGCATCGAATATATAACCTAAGCTGCAATTCCTTGTTGTGTATCTCGAGATCCCTCACAGCTGAACCACCTTAACTTCTAGGCCAGCAAATATTGGACCGGGTGACTTTATCACCACATGTAACATCAGTGCATCCAAAGGAATGATCCGCTCTGTTGTGGGGCCTTCTGGGAAGAATGAAGCTTTCAATTTGCCGTAAACAAAGAATCTTCGATAGCTGTACGGTGGTAAATCCCTGCAGCTCGATCGATTGCATTTTTTTCTCTCCTTATGGCTCATGAGCTGCAGTGCTAAGCTCATGATATGAGTTGCCACAATATCGTGAATGAAAATGTTTATAAGAAGAAGAGCTCATATTCATCATGCTCTCCTGTTTCTTCGCGGAGGTTGAATGTGCAGCCACGATATGGGAAGGAAAGAAATATTCATAGCACATGTTTTTTTTTTTAGTGTGAACCTTGGTATCCGAAAGCCCAATTGAACACCGACTAATTCAGTCGAGCTGTCATAGCACATGCTTTTCTTCTTCTTTTTTGTCATGTTCATATCGCCTAATAAGCCGGAAATTAAGTAATGTTCCTCAATGATTTTAGCCTATTTCATGTGACTGTATCTTTAGTTAACGGGGTACGAAGGTCCTTTACCAGAAAGTGGTTCAAAATTGGTCATCAGGCCCCAATTTGTTTGGGCCTGCAAACCTGCTGATGTTACCTCCATGCACGACCTGATTTGTTTGGGCAGCATTTGTCACAGGAATGAAGCTCGAATTAGGGAGCCCGTGCAGGTGATTCGGCTTTGAGCTTCCTCCCGATTTAGAGCAGGAAGCCACATTTTCTGGTCCCGATTCCTTGCTTCAAAGGACTGCACGTTCAGCTTCTTCAAGAGCGACAAGAGAATGGATTTTGTTCATCGGCGGGAAAGGGTCATCCAATGGACTGAGTATGAGGGCTAGAGGAACGGCTACTGTTGGAAGAATAACTCCAGTGGGGGGGAACGTTTCCAGAGGACGTATCGTCACCGTCTTTGGCTATAGTGAACGGCTTGGGTTGAATTGAATTAGCGAGATAATAAGTCAAGAGTCGGTTGGTCACAGAACCACCAGTCTGATACCATAAACAAATCGAACAAATTTTATTATGTAATTGTATAATAAGTTTTTAAAATCAAGAACATGTTTGTAAAACAAATTATTAATTGTTGTGTTCGGCTCTAAAGTTGAGTTGAGTTGAGTTGAGTTTTAGTTTCAATTAGTTTGTAATGATTGTATTATTGAATTATGAGAAAAAGTGAGAAAAAGTAATGAATAGTTGAGAGAAAGTAATGATTGTGTTATTGAATTGTGAGAAAAGTAATGAATAGTTGAGATAATTTAATATTAAAAATTGAATTGAATTGTTAAAAAATTTGAAGAAAAAATGAAAAGTAATAATTATGATGTTGAATCGAAAATAAGTCAAATTAAGTGGAGTAGAGTTAAAAACGAATTGAAAAACCAAACAAGCTAATGTATTTATTGATTTGTATGCATTAACTCATTTAATCATAATTGTATATACATTTACAATTGTTTATTTAAACATTTATCTTTATAACCTTATATAACCCTATTATTATGGGGATACAACTTTACATTAATACTAGGTTTTTTTTGGCCTATGCAATGCACAAGACTTTTATTACAAATATAATTGTATTTACTTGATTCAAATTTAAATTTTTAGGTAAATTTCAAAAATTTCATAAAGAATTTTTTTTATATAGTATATTTAATATCTAATAGTAATATTCAAGTATCTCCAGACATTATGATTAATTCAAATATTACAAGTATATTAAAGAAGGGGGCAAATTACATTAAAAAAAAACTTAAATTTTGTAAAACATCTCAATTTTGTCCTAAATTTTGTTTTGTAACAAAAAACCACATGTTTTTAGAATCGTCTCAGATTTGACCTCCTGTTACCATTCTATTAAGTTTGCCGTCTATTTGCCTACGTGAACTTCACGGGATTCACAAAATTTACACATAATCTGATCTTCTTTTTTTTACAAAAATAACCTAAATTTTCAGAAAAGTCTCAGTTTTGTTCCAAATTTTGATTTGTAATTTTAAAAAATACATATTTTAAAAATTTCTCAAAAATGGTCCATGAGAGGAAATGTTAGCCGGGGCCGACTTTAGGAGGAAAAACATATGGTTTTTTCCATTACAAACCAAATTTATGATGAAATTGAGACTTTTTTGAAAATTTAAATTTTTTTATTTAACCTATCTTATTTGTTTATTGATTTATGTCTCAAGTTAACAGTCCACGTATGCAAAATTGATGGAATTGATAACGGATGTCATTTTTTAGACAATTTAGAAAAACTTATAATTTGTTTTGTTACAAAACAAAATTTAGAATAAAACTGAGACGTTTTACAAAACTTATATTTTTTTGTGTAATTTGCCCTTAAAGAAGGAGCAACGATCTAACTTTTTCAAAATTATCATTTCTCCAATTCAGTCAAAAATTAGTATGCATACGTTTTAAATATATTTCACGTCTAACTACATTCATGCATATATAATAGAGTTTAACTATTTTTGTTTATAAACTGCTAATCTAATGCATTTATTAATTTGATAATTTTTAGTTTTAATTGTATTAAATCATTGTAATTGTAGATTAACATATCTATTATTTTAAATAATGTATATAAAATGATGTTTATATGAATTAATTGGATATTTAATTACCATTAAACCCCCATTTACATGTACAAACTTACCAATTCAAACCTATCTATTTGATTGTAGTCAAGTTTATATGTGTGTGTGTGTATATACATATTATCATAATTTTTGTGACTATATTGAAAAATAATATGTTTCATGTCCAAATATATTTATACATATAAATTAAAATTATTAAGTAATTTTATTTACAAAACTATTTATATTTATTTACTAATTTAATTATATTTAGTACTAATCGTATATAAATTTATAATTATGCCATTATTTATTACATTGTATTCAACTATATATATATAGATTGTACTTAATGAAGAACTTATTTATTTTTTTAAATAATAAATAAAAGGATGTTTATATAAGTTGTACAAATTTATCAATTTCGACCCTATTCATATATGATTTATATGTTAAATATACTTTTCGATAGATACTCTGAAAATTTAACCATACATTTTTTTTAAGTTAATATCTTGTTACATCATTATTTTAAATACTTTAATATACACACCATAACTTCGCAGAATAACTATAACTATATCTTATACTATTAATTAAGCGAATTCGATTTTGTAACTATCTCCTTATTTTTAGTACGAGGTTGAAATGTCAAAAGTGTCATTTATTATTAGTGTAGATATGATATGATTTAAAATAAAAGATATGAATTTAAGAAAAACATAGTCCACTTAATATTATTTTCTCATCTCTATTTTTTCCCATGTGTCACTCTCTCCTTATTTGCTCTTTTCTTTCTCAAGCTTTAAATTCCACGTTATGTCATATTATTTTAAACGACAAAAAATTTCAATTTAAAGAGAGTAATTAAAATTTTCGATAGTATCTAAAAATTTCGAATAACAATGCCAATTAGACTAATTTCAAATACTTTATTGCCAATTTTGCTATTAATTCCCTCATTTGGGTTGCATATTTATTAAATCATTAACATTATGTAGTTCTAATGCATATATTAAATGCATGTATAAAAACTTGATTTTGAATTTCTTTTTGAAAATTTTGTCATATTATCTCCTTACTTTAATTTATGAAATGTTTACTTTTTTTTGTGATCCTAATTTCATAGACTTAGTCATGTGATATTGTTTTTCTTAGAAATGTTGTATGTAGGTAAGTAATTGTTTTATTTATTTGATAGTTGATATATACGATGATATATTAAAAATATCTTGCACATATATATAGATGTTGTTTTACCCATTTTTTGAAATAGTTCTAGTCAAATTATTTTATTTCACACGTTAAACTTTATATTTTGATATGCTCCTAAATTTATGTAATTAGTGTTTTGTGATAATTTCTATATAAACATAAATAATTATCTTCAAATATAAATTTATTATAAGGTCTATTTTTGTACTTGTTTGTTAGATAATTTATTATTTTCAATAAAATATTGCATTTGATAATAGAAGCTATTACAAGGTAGTCATTTTATTGATTTAGGATCCTTATTTTTTACATGTTAAATTCTGTGTTTTAGTATTTTTGTACATATAATTAGTAATTTTTGATAATTTATATATGTTGAATTAATTATTTTCACGTATAAATTATTCTAATATCTATGCTCATACTTATTTTTTAGATCATTTAGTTTTCATTCAACACAATACACAGGTTCTTTATACATATTAATTGATTTATTTTCTTATAGCTAAATGTAAGATTAAATTATGAGGTTAATTTATTTATTTCCTTTTTTATATTTTTCTTATTTTCCATATCTTTTAATTTTCTTTTAATTGTAGTTAGGAAGAGATTTAGGCACATATTGTTGCATTTATTATGCACACAAGTTATTTTCTTTTAATTGTAGTTAGTAAGAGATTTAGATGCATTTTATTGCATTTATTATGTACACAAGCTGATTCATTATGTACCCAAGTTAATTTTACTTATATGTATACCAGGCTACTGAACCCCATGCATTGCACGGATTTTGTAAAGAAACTTTATTATGAAATATTATATATTAAAAAACTATTAATATTGATTTATAGTTTATATTAATATATAGAAAAAGTTGGTATTATACTATATAAACTCTAATACGACAAATTCATATCCATGCAAGATAAAATTAATTTAAAAGCTCATAAGCATGATTTCCCCAGAGAAGATGACTTTGATCCTAAGGATGATGAAGATGTTCGTGTTAATGATGATGATTTTCACTTCGATGATGTGGGATTTGCTTTTCTTTCTTTTTTTTTGGTTAATGGCGATGATTTTCACTATGACTACGATGTCAATGCTAATGACAATTATTTTCATTTTGCTTTTTGGTAACTTGTGAATGATGCATTGCATTTTTCTAATTAATTATTGTTGGTGATTGGTCTTTTCAGAACTTAACATCATATGAACATGAAATTTTTTATAAGTCGTATGATGGTAAATCAGAGTTATGATGGATATGAAAGCATACATTTTATTTGTATATATATATTTTTAATTACAGTTAGGATCTTAGGATCCCAATTCAATCCTACGATCTTCGATCCCACGACTTTTTTTCTATCCTAGGTAAGATCGTGATTCTGAAAACCTCGATCCCACGTCAAATTAGAGTCAACAACGAGCATACTTATCGACGGGCAAATCTTAATCTCGAAGTCCTCCTTTGCAATATCGAAAGATAAGACCCTTATGCTCATGCCCGTAACCCGATAGAGTTAATTCTCTCCATTTCCTATCATTGCTCTTCAACACCAAGCATTTTCGACCGCTAAAAGTGTCAAATCCAATTACTCCATAGCTATTGTTCCAGTGGATGATCTCATATTCACTAGCTCCTATAGCTTATTAGAGTGGTGGAATGTAGTCTCTTGAAGTTGTGTCAAGATTGCACATTAAAAGTTGCTTGCTCAAACAATGTTTACTAATGAGGATCAACCCATCACATGAGTCGTGTGTCTTAAAACCTTTGATAGTTTGTCGATGAATAGTTGGTGGAATACGGTATACACGGACCTGAATTTTGCCATTATGAGAGTCAAATTTCATACAGTAGATGGTAGGTTACTTTTCCTCTTCCAAGTGTTTTGTGAAGATAACCCCATTGACTCTTGATTGATGCATATCACGATGCCTCTCAATGAAATATTTCTCGCACACAAGATATTGGAAACACTTGCACACAAGCTCAAACCATTTGAGAGCTTTCGCGAGCACCCTCCGTAAAATTTCAAGCAAAACCTCGCTGCTTAGATGTCCCTCAATTCTAGCTACCTTGGCTTTCTCAATATGTCAATTTTTTTTAAACAATATGTAATATGACCTTGCTAACCATAAGATGGCGTGGAAAATGCTGATGCATTTCATGCATCGAAAAAAATGACAATGCATTTCAAGTTAAAAGACTTAGAGGATTGTATTTCCCACAAAAGGATGTTCTGCATACTGAGAAAGGTGCTTGGACTTCTTGGTGTAGGACCAGCATGTGTGAAGGGGAAGAGTATAATGAGCAAAAGAGCTCCATGGCAACGGAAGAAGTTTAAACATATAGTAAGATGCTTGAGTCCCCAGATGCAAAGATAACAAGAATCATAATCTCCAACAGTCACAATTTCAAAGGAACGAGTTTGTACTGAAAAAGTATTCACATAAGGCAAATGAGTTCAACCTCTATAATATGACATTTGATTTTCATGATAGCGATGACATTTTGAGTTCAAGTATGTCGCATTCCATCGACTGTACACTTCACATCTATCTCAGCTTCTTGACTCGCGTGAATGAACATTGGTGTATTGTATGGATTGTTGAGAATATAGGCAAAAACACAAGGGTTTTATTGTTTGATATTGCACAGTAGGAATTTGACATTAAAACTTGCACGCCCACAAATATGACGGTTGATGACCTAAATTTCGCAAGGGATCATATAGCAAACCACTAATGAAAGATGTATATGTTTTCATATCTGTAAATTAATTCTGAATTTGTTGTAATTCAAGCATCTCAAATTGATTGATTGACTGGTGTCTTGATCCATGATTCATGTGATGGATTCATCTTGATTAGTAAACATAGTTTTAGGAAAAAACTTCTATTGTGCAATCTTATCACTGGCTCTAAATATTACCACCTACCATTCCAAGGAGTTATAAGGTCAAGGGAATTCAAGATCATTCATTCCAACAATGGTTATAGAGTGATCAGATTTGATACTTGGGGTGGTCCGGATTTAACATGCTGGTTGTTGAAACCTTGCAATGACAGAATATGGAGAAAATTGGCTTTACCATGTGTGGCAAAGGATGCAATTGCATCAAGGAGCAGAGGTTTACTGTATTGACTGCTAGCGAAGCAGGAGACGAGCAGCATAAATGTATTATACTTTGATGTTGAGATTGAAGAATTCAACATCAAGATTTTCAAGCCCGCGACTATGCCACCGATTGTTGACCATAATTTCCCATGGGATGAATACTTCACCTCACATGGAGCTTTCCACAGGACCCGTCCTCACTTAGAGAACGAGACCGAGGTGTAGGAGTTGATCAATTTTGAAGAGACTCCACGTTGGGTTATGAAGGTATTGATGATTCACGGCTCACTACGAGGCTTCACGCCTGCATAAGTCTTCGAGAGGGGTACCAAGCTCGCATGGATACATGGAGGAGATCATCGGGTACAAGTCTTCGATCTCAACACTGGCAATTCCATACTTGATAAGTTCTTTGATAGAAATGGAGGAAAGTGTTTTCATAGCATTATATTCCTCATATTAGTAGTTTGATTTGCTTAAAGTAGCAGTAGAATCCATGCATAATATGATAACACGACCTTGCTGACCACAAGATGGCGTGGAGACTACATCAAAATGTTGATGCATGATGCATTTCATTCATCGAAAAAATAGACGATGCATTTTCGAGTTTAAGAGCTTAGAGGATTGTATTTCCCACAAACGGATGTCCTGCATACTGAGGAAGGTGTTTGGGCTTCTTTGTGTAGGACCATCATGTGTGAAGAGGAAGAGTATAATGAGGAAAAGAGCTACATGGCAACTGAAGAAGTTTAAACATATGGTAAAGATGCTTGAATCCCAGATGCAAAGATAACGAGAACCATAATCTCTAACAGTAACAATTCCAAAGGAACGAGTTTGTGCTAAAGAAGTATTCACGGAAGGCAAATGAGTTCAACCTCTATAATATGACATTTGATTTTCATGATAGCGATGACATTTTGAGTTCAAGTATGTCGCATTCCATAGATTGTATACTTCACATCTATCTCAGCTCCTTGACTCGCGTGAATGAACAATGGCGTATTGTATTGATTGTTGAGGATACAGGCAAAAACACAAAGGGTCTTTTCGTTTGAAAATGCATATGAGGAATTTGACATTAAAACTTGCACGCTCACAAATATGACGGTTGATGACATAAATTTCGCATGAGATCATTATAGCAAGCAACTAATGAAAGATGGATACTTTTATATATATGTAAATTAATCTTGACTTTGTTGTAATTCAAGCATCTCAAATTGATTGATTGACCGGTGTCTGGATCCTTGATTCACGTGATGGATTCGTCTTGATTAGTAAACATAGTTTTAGCAAAAATCTTCTATTGTGCAATCTTATCACTGGCACTAAATATTACCACCCACCGCTCCAAGGAGTTATAGGGTCAAGGGAATTCAAAATCATTCATTCCAACAATGGTTATAGAGTGATTAGATTTGATACTTAGGGTAGTTCGGATTTAATATGCTGGTTATTGAAGCCTTGCAAAATTGGCTCTACTATGCGTGGTAAAGGATGCAATTGCATCAAGGAGAAGAGGTTTACTGTACTGGTTGCTAGCGGAGCATGAGACGGGCAGCACAAAGGTATTATACTTTGATGTTGAAAATGAAGAATTCAACATCAAGATTTGCGAGCCCGCGCTATGCCACCGATTGTTGACCATAATTTCCCGTGTGATGAATACTTCACCTTACATGGAACTTTTCATAGGACCCGTCCTCACTTAGAGAACGAGACCGAGGTGTAGGAGTTGATCAATTTTGAAGAGACTCCACGTTGGGTTATGAAGGTATTGATGATTCACGGCTCACTACGGGGCTTCACACCCACATAAGTCTTCGAGAGGGGTACCAAGCTTGCATGGATTCATGGAGGAGATCACCGGGTACAAGTCTTCGATCTCAACACGGGAAATTCCATACTTGATAAGTTCTTTGACAGAAATGGAGGCAAAAGTGTTTCCAGAGCGTTATGTTCCTCATGTTAGTAGTTTGATTTGCTTGGAGTAGCAGAAGGTTCCACGCATAATATGATAACATGACCTTGCGGACCACAAGATGGTGTGAAGACTACATCAAAATGCTGATGCACTTCATTCATCGAAAAAATAGACGATGCATTTTCGGGTTAGGGAGCTTAGAGGATTGTGTTTCCCACCAAAGGATGTCATGCATACTGAGAAAGGTATTTGAGCTTCTTGGTGTAGGACCAGCATGTGTGAAGGGGAATAATATAATGAGGAAAAGAGCTACATGGCAACGGAAGAAGTTTAAACATATGGTAAGATGCTTGAATCCCAGATGCAAAGATAACAAGAACCATAATTTCCAACAGTCACAATTCCAAAAGAACGAGTTTGTGCTGAAGAAGTATTCACGGAAGGCAAATGGGTTCAACCTCTATAATATGACATTTGATTTTCATGATAGCAATGACATTTTGAGTTCAAGTATGTCACATTCCATCGACTATACACTTCACTTCTATCTCAGCTCCCTGACTTGCGTGAATAAACATTGGCGTATTGTATTGGTTATTAAGAATACAGGCAAAAACACAAGGGTCTTATCATTTGATATTGCATAGTAGGAATTCGACATTAAAACTTGCACACCCACAAATATGACGGTTGATGACCTAAATTTCGCATGGGATCATCATTTCACTTCTTATAGAGCCTTATATAGGACACATTCTCGCTCAAACAATGGGACTGAGGTTTCAATGTTGAAAGATCTCGAAGAAAACCCCCAATGGTTTGTATGAGTTGTAATAAAAAAAATCACCCACCATTGCAGCTCTTTAAACAAGCGTCGGTGTTCAACGGGGGTCGCCAGCTTGTACTCACTGCAGCAGCAATTCACAAAGGGTAGGTATACAATATCAATTTGAGCATATGCATACTTCATGGGGTCTTTGAAGGCGATGAAGGTCGCGTGTGATGAGCGACTGTGAAGTTTGCACTGAGATTCTATGAAGGGTACTTGCGGAGTACGTTATACAACGTGTGGGTGCATATATTAGTAATTGGATGCGCAAGAAGCACGTCACTGAGTCTTATCATGATCTCCCTCGATCACGAGTCAACATGCTCATATTTAAGAAATTTTTGGATGGGGAAAACAAGTTGAGCCTCTACAGCGTAAGGTTCAACTCTTATGACATCAGTGCGATTCGAGTTACTGTATGTCATATTCCGCCCATCATATACGAAGCCGCAATCTCAAGATCCATGACTCGTTTGATAGGTTGGTTCTCATTAGTGAAACTAGTTTCAGCATGGAGCTCCTACTATGCAATCCGCTCACGGGTTCACAAGACGTCCTCGCGCCACTCAAGAAGACGATAGGGCTATCAGAGTTTAAAATCCTCTATGATATTGCTAGTATTGGCTATGTGGTGATTGGATTTGATACGTTTAATAGTCAATATCGAAGATGTCACATGCTGAAGCGAGATAATAGATCATGGAAAGAGCTGAAAGTGTGACGGGCTCCAATTGCTATTAGAAAATTTGGTATACTGATTTGGTTGTTGGTTCAAGATAGGAGCAGGAGTACAAGGCTTTTATGGTTTGATCAAGGACCATGGGACTGTCATTTCCCATCTCGTGGAACTTTCTACTGAACACGTTCTATCTTGGCAAACAAAATCAAATTAGGATCTGGAGAGACACTCGGGGTTGTTAAAGCGGCATATTATTACAAATCACCCTCCACTCGTGGCTTCAAACTTGTTTTGACATTAAGACCAAGCTAGTGTTCATTTCCAGTGCAGATCGTAGTGTGTTGGTATATGATATAAAGTCGAACAGGTTCGCATAGTCGTCCAACCCAATCAAGATTATACACAGGTAGAGACATTGGAATTTGAGCATTGTTTTTTTTTTTCTTTGGTTGAAGAGTTGAATAGCATAGGTCCATTTAGCTGTGGCTATTATAGGAAGCAACTAAAGAAAGATGGATACGTTTTCATATATGTAAATTGATCTTGACTTTTTTGTAATTCAAGCATTTCAAATTGATTGATTGATCGGCGAGGATAAGGGAGTATTTTGATCTCTGTCTAATTGCGACTCGATGGCGACTTTGAGGGGGACTTGCAGCTTGTATCACATGGGGAATATTGTCACAGCAGAGTGGACAATAGTATCAATTGAGATCGAGAATTTGCATGTATAAGAGAACGGAATTGGCATACAGGTAAGTGCATCCCTCTCACTACAACAAAAAGGCAACGACTCTCAGACCCGAGTCTCCTTAAACACACCAATACTCTCTCCTCTCCCTCAATTCAGTCTCTGACTCCTCTCCGACCTTAGTCTCCTCGATGATGCTATTTAAGTTTGTGTGATGATATATTTACATATTCAAGTTTTCTTTGAAGTTTGTTGTGTTCGGATTACTCGAGAACCGATCCGAAAAAACCCGATTCTTCTTTCAAATTTCGGATTCGGTTCTCGGGGATGGGTTCGGATCCCCGAAAATATTCCCCGTGCACAGCTCTAGTTGGTGGAGATATCTCAATTCATAACCTTGCTCATAGTTTGTTATAATGAATCTAAAAATAGTTTAGTAATTTAGCACGTTGCGGTATAGTAATTGTAAAGTGGGATTTTGAAAAGGTAGAATACTCTCTCCATTGTCACGATACATTTGGCTTTGATCTTTTCACGGGGTCGAAGATTTTTTAGCTACGTTGCAAAACCCGTGCATTTCTACTTCTACCAGCCCTGATGAACTTCCTTTACTGTTTTTTCGGGTGGACAGGGGGCCGAAGCCCAACGAGTTCAATGAACATTAATCGAAAGCAGGGATGGATTCAGGGTTTGGATTTAAGGGGTGAGATTCTTAAGGTGACGAACTATAAGATAGTTTTTTTCAAATTATAGAGCAAATATAAAAAATTTCATGAAAATTAGGAAGATTATATATAAATTTCTTTTCAGCCCCCTCAATCCATCCAATGATCGGGAGACATGCACATGTGATGTGACATATATAGAAGCTAAGAGAGAGAACCAAACCGAAGGCATCAAATCGAATCTTCGAGTTTGATTTGAGCTATTCGGACCGTGCGGTATATACTCCAACAAATGATGATGATACAAATTAAACCGAATCCCGACCCCTATTGCTGCAAGTCGACTCCAAGATGAAAAGCCATTAATGTAATGTCGGGCCTCAAGCTGACGGTCTCCGCCTCCAGCGTCATTCCCTATAAATAGCTCCGCTCCAGCTCCAGCTCCGGCTCCACCTCCGCCCGCAAGACTCCCTTCCCTATCCTTGCGAGACCTAAGATCAGTAATTCCCCGCCCCTCCGCAGCCGCTAGAGGGCCACCGCTGCCGGCGCCGCGGCCACGGGGGTGGTGGTATCACCCCATTGTTACGCTGCCAATAGCAGCGGCAAAACTCTCGGCTGGACCGTTCTGATTTTGAGGCAACCAAAGTGTAGCAGCAAATGCTTGTCCTATATTAGCTCCGACAACTGGGGGAAGTCTGTAGCGGCGAAGAGCATGACGTCCTCGGAGAACGCGAAGAGCGTGCCCCTCTTGGATCACTATGACGGCGACGGCCGAAAGGCTGCTCGCGGGGCCTCTTCGCCGCTGTCGATTGCGGGATGCCGACCAGAATTCGATCAAAGTGCTCACATTGCCCACGATCTTGACGCTCGGTCGTGTTGCTGCTGTGCCGCTCTTCATCAGCAGTACGTGTCTCTTCCACATAAAAGTTTGCACATTTCTTCATTTTTTCATCTGGTGTTTCATGCGTATATCGCCACTGAGGCATAGCATTTAGCTGGTCTGTCTGCTTTGGATAGATGGAGCTTGGATTTCCATTTCGGATATGAGATTGGAGGGGAATTTTTTAGAAAAATCAACAGAATTTGAGTGGAAATGTATGATTATTATGCAAGAACCTAAGGAGAAATCTTGGGGCCCTGTGGTAATGCTTGAATGATTCAAGTTCTGTATTTCCCTTACTTCCGTTGCTGATGCATGGCATTGGGTAGATACTAGTTCTACTGTCAATGGCGATTTCGACTTTCATTTTCCTCAGCTGGGTAGTGAAAGTAGATGGCATCGAATTGGTTTTCTTTTCAAATCCTATTTGTTACCTTTTGCCGCCCCTTTCTTTAACTGGTGAGGCATTGTGCTTTTAACACCATACCTTCATTTTATGGCTAGATAGGATGTTGGCCTGTTTTAGTTGTGTATATACTTGTCCTTGTCGTATTCGAATTGCAATCTCCGAGGCGTGTGGATGGGGTTACTTAAGTCCACAGTGTTCTTATAGTTGAATTGTTTATGAGGCATATGTGGAGGCTCAATCTTGATGATGGCTTGACATGGTTTCTTCTTTCACCAGCTTTTTATATGGATAGTTGGTGGATTACTACTGCTATGACTAGCATTTTTATTGCTGCAGCAATTACTGATTGGCTCGATGGCTATCTTGCTCGGAAGGTACAGCTCCTTTCCTCCATATATTAGATTTGTTGAGACGAAGTTTATGTTACTCTCTTCAAAATTCAGAATCTTTGGTATTGGTGGATCATTTCAGATGCGATTAGGCTCTGCTTTTGGTGCTTTCTTAGATCCAGTGGCTGACAAGGTAAGCTCAGTTTTACCCTGGAAGAAATCAAGAGTTATCTCACGGAGCCGGTTGACTGATTTAGGCGAACAGCCTATGCTAGACGACCCGACTGACTTCTGCACTAACCATCTTATTGGCGATTTTTTGTATATTCAAGTGCAGTGTCATAACAATGGCTATCATTTCGGGCTGTTGCTGTAAATAACTTGGGAAATTGGAAGACAGCCACCCAGACGACTGCACTAACCATCTTATTGGCGACTAGTATATCTTCCTCTTTGTAGTAGTCAGGTAAGAAGGTTTGTGTGGTTTGAAAATCTAATGCTTACTCATTTGCTTGTGCAGTACTGGAGGACCTGGGCTGACTGGTACTGGAAAGGCTTCGCTTTATATCTCGGTCGGGCTTGCTGTCTGGTCCTTGGCTGTGTATATAAGGAAGATATGGAAAGTTTATTTTGCTAAAATAGTGTTATGCGCCCAGTGCTTAGCTTTTAGCTTTCCTGGACTTGGCAGCAAAATACAGTGCAGTCTCCAGTTACTCGAAGGGAGAATTATTAGTATAGTTACTGGTTCTTGAATATCTTTCTTCTGGAGGTAGGTCCCTTAGGATGGTGTGTCACGCCAAGATCCTTGGCGCAGGTTGGGGAAGTAAGTGAACAATGCTAGGCAACTATGGGAAGAAGATACAAGATCGAAATCTAGCTGTCAGGAATTTCAATCATTGCTGTAGTTTTCTCTTTGTTTCAGAAGAAGAGAAAGTTCTCTGTAATTCAGAAGAAATGAGCATCCTTTGAAGGAATACATTCTTGATGCTGACAATTCGTTCAAGAGGTTTGAAGGGTGTTCCTTATCGTAGCACTGCAATACATTCTTCATTCTGGCAATTCATTAAATGGGTTGTTTACGAGCGATAAATTTCTGGCTGTTATGGCTCCTTGGGATAAACATTGACGATAGAAATCAAGCTGCCAAGCTTCTGCAGGAATAGGTTATGCATAAGCACCCTTCTATATATAGCATATGCAAGAGTGCTTTACTCTTAAGAGGAATCGTAAGGCAGACTACTCATGTTCCATCATCAACAACATCATCATCACCAGGAAGAATCAAGAATAGGCAGTCTCTCGTTGTTCTTCAATCCTTTAGTCCGAAAAAAGTCTTTATCGGCTTCCGAAATATGCTGTTTATATCCTTCACTGCCTCCTTCAAGTCAATGGTCGGATCTACTAACCCATGGTGGCAAACATTTTCCACCATTGGGTCATCCAAGATCGCCGACCCGACAAATTTGCAGACAGCTGTGTCCTCTCTGAAGTTTCCTTGAGATGATTCACATTTCTCAACTCGTCAGAACTCTCAAGATCACTTGGCCGAGAGAAAACAAATGCAGAGAAGATAGAATTTTCCGTGTCATCTCCTTTATCCCGCCCTCCCAATTTTCTCTGTCATCAATGTAGATTTCGAGTGGTTTCTATCGGGGCTGGATAGGTTCATTTTTCTCATCTGAATCGTCGTCAATGAACATTGTGAGTCCTCTGTTAGAACTCAGATATTCTTTTTGTTGGTTACTATTTGCTCCCAAGTCCTTTCAATAGAACAGCAATCTCGATGGGCTCAATGAACATGCTGTTGTTGGCATTAATGGCTTCCTTTCAAGAATGCCCATACCTGGCTTTTCCTGTCCTTGTTTCTTCCCATTCGATGAAGAAACTGTTCATGGGACTTCTTTAAGTCCTCAATTGGTTACGCAAGGCTAAACAATTGATAGCTCATTATTTCAATTTTTCTCCATGTCTCCCTATACAATAAGCACGTGCCGTACTAGCAATCAGGTAAAGGAAAAGGAGATCTCTTTCTCAGTTATATCTTCCATCTATACTGCAGGTAATGTCCCATTCATTATGATAGTCAATTTATAAAAATATCTACTAAAGTGAATCCTTTACAAGAAGACTCCGAACTTTCAAATATTTCCGATCTTCCCACAAAGACAAAGAATCTCACCCAAATTGGTGAACATGATGACAATAGGTTATTGGTAAAGGTAGATTTTATACAAAAGCACTTTCTGACCTTCAGTGCATGAATGAAAGCAATGCTTGTTATGAAGATACATCCTCAGAAATAAAATTGAAAATTGAAGATTGGGAGCTAATAATGTCAGACACTGCAGAACAATTATCCAAGAGAGTAGGAAATCGGAGTCATGGTTCTCGCATCAAAGTGTATGCAGATATTTAACTGACTCAGTATGGGCTGAATAAGAGAAAGGACTCACTTTTGCACTCCTGAGCGATACCACGTCTTCTCAGCCTCTTCATACTTCTTGGGCTTCTCATAATGAAGAGCATATGCCTGATAGAAGAGACACCGCTTGGTCCCGATGTGGTTTGTCTCCATTGCTTTCAAAAGTACCCCTGGGTCGTCTACATAATCCATCTACAGATTGTTTAAAAGAAACACCAAAAGCTTATCACCTGAAATATCCAGAAAATCAATCAGTAGAAGACAGAAACAAACTCAAGATCTCATTTTATATCGCGATGTGTGAGTGTTTAAGTTATTGGAGTTGACATATATCCAATTCCCTGATTATTGCATCTTTCCAAAGACTACAGAAGAGGCATTGATCAGAAGCTGAGGAGAGACAACAGACAAGCGATCAACAAAAGCTGAAGCTCAGCACATCTAACCTCTGTTCGCTCATTTGATATCTAAGCAATGAACCAAATGATTTTACATATTCGTTATGGAAGCTCACTGCTAAACCATGCCGGACACTTATATCAACCCACATTCCCATTTGTAGTTAATGCTTTCAGCAAATGCCACTGAAGCTCGCTAATTGGCTGTTCTAGAAGCTTGAAGCTTCCGGAGAATAAGATTCAGCGGCATCAGGGCGCAGTTCATTTCGATTGGAAAGCTCGGTTATCACCTGGAGAAAAACAAAAAAGGAAAAAGAGTGAAGCTTTTTGCAGTCACCTAGCTGCAGCCGAACGCAGAGGTATTGGAGGTCGTTCTCGTAGCGCCGATCGGATTCCAACATCTGAGTACATTTCTGCAGGAACCCGGGGAGCTTCTCATAAGCTGAGCAGGCAGGCAGTCTTTCACCGTCCTGATTCCTCTGCAACACATTTTAATGCAAAGATAGATCAGTGAGAACTGATAAATGCAGTTCTGACAGTAAATCAACTAACTTCAGAGGGTACAGAGAGAGTAAGAGAGCTTGGTACCGGAGCCAGGGGAGGAGAAGATCCTTGCCGGAGTAGGTCTTGACGTCAGAAATCAAGGAGGAGGAGAAGAGGTTGTTCCGGTGAGCAGGGGCGGCAGCAGGCCTGAGGCATTGGGAGTTGGGGGGTTGCCTTGCCGCCAGGGTTAGTGAATGACTTGTCCAGAGAGGAGCAGGGTACTTAGCAATTGTGTAAAAGAACAAATGATCTCTTTCTCAGTTATATATCTTCATCTATACTTCAGCTAATGTCTCATGATAAGAGTCGATTTATGAATATCTACTTTCTAAAAAGACTCCCGAACTTTCAAATATTCCGATTTTGACGCATAAAAAATCTCGCTAAATTAGCGAACATGAAGATAATAAGCTGTTGGTTAAGGAAGATTTTATACAAAACACTTCATTAAATGAAAAGCAAATGCAGAAACTTGAATGCTAGAACAGGTTACAAACTGACAGAGGATGGAAGAGCATAAACTCCTCGAGAAGCTCATGCAGTAACCTTGACAAGCTTATGCATCTGAAAAGATACATAAGCCCGTAAACAAGCAGCACAACTCAATCAATTCAATTGCACATTAAACAAAAGGAATGGTATACAAATAAACAAGAAACTCCCCAAACATCCCTAAAAGTCCAAAGGCATTCCAAACATTTTATTTATATCGTCCATGGCCTCTTTTGTGTATAAAGTTGGCTCGAACAAGTCGGATCCTCGTGATTTTCCCGAAGATTCAGGCTGAAGCTTCCGTCCAGTTAGTTCCAGCTCATCATCAGGGAGAATCGACAACTCAACAGTTCCTTTGTTTTGAGCTTTTGTTGACAAATCTGGCAGCACTTGAGATTGACCATGTTCATGTTCATCATCAACATCATCATTATCATCATCAGGAAGAATCAAGAATCCACCTCGATCTCCTTTCTCTTGAGGCAGCCTCTCGTTCTTTTTCGATCTTTTAGTCCGAACAAAGTCTATCGGCTTCCCGAACATACTGTTTATGTCCTGCATTGCCTCCTTTAAATTAATGGTCGGATCCACTAACCCATGGTGACAAACATTTTCCGCCACTGGGTCATCCAAGATGGCCGACCCGACAAATCTGCAGACAACTGTGTCCTCTCTGAACTTTCCTCGAGATGAAGTCGCATTTCCCAACTCATCCGAACCTTCTGGAGGAAGATCCTTCGGCCAAGGAAACACAAAGGCAGAGGAGACAGAATTTTCCAAGCTATCTCCTTCATCTCTGCCCACCCAATTTTCTTTGTTGTCCATGTAAATTTCGAGTGGCCTCTGTCGGGGCTGGATAAGTTCATCTTTCTCATCTGAATCTTCATCAATGAACACTGTGGATCCACTGTTAGAACTCTGATATTCTTTTTGTCGGTTACAATTTGTTCCCTTTCCTTTCAGTGGAAGAATTTCCATGGGCTCACTGAACATGCTGTTGATGGCGTTAATGGCCTCCTTCATGTTTACTGTTGGTTCCACTAGTCCATGGTGTCGAGCATCTTCTGCTTGGGGTTTTCCTACTATGGCAGTATCCACAAATGTCGCCACAACTGTATCATCACCACCTTCTAATTTTCCATTATCTTCTGTCAATGGCTTTACATTCTTCGGCTTCTCTTTGAGAATCTTCGTAGCTTCTGCCTTCTTGTTCTCAGTCAGTACTTGGTTTGGGTAATCCTTTCTATGTGCCTCTTTAGATTCGATCTCAGCTCTGCTTGTGTTTTCCTTGTTTTGATGGGGATTGAGCCGAGAAAGAGGCTTCTTCCCGAACTTCCTCTCATGCGGCTGCAAGATGTTGGGTCATAATATAATGATTTCAACTCTCAAATCGAATGAACAAAATAACCAAAAAAATAAAACCGAGAATGGCCATACCTGGCTTTTCTTATCCTTGTGTCTTTCCATCCGATGAAGGAACTGTTGATAGGACTTCTTTAAGTCATCAATTGGTTCTGCAAGGCTAAACAATTGATAGCTCATTATTTCAGCTATTCTCCTTGTCCCCAACAATAAACACGTGCCCAGACTAGCAATCGAGTAAAGGAACAAGATCTCTTTCTCAGTTATATATTCCTCTATACTGCAGTTAATGTCGCATGGATAGTCAATTTATGAGTCTTTCTAAAGCCAACCCTTTATAAAAGGAGTCCAAAACTTCAAATATTCCAATCGTGACACATAAAAAATCTAGCCAAATCAGCTAACATGATGACAAGAAGCTGTTGGTTAAGATATTATACAAAAGCACATTCTGACCCTCGTTAAATGAAAAGCAATTCTTGAGATGAAGCTACATTCACAGAATTAAAATGAGAATTGCGGAGTGGTGCTAATAATGTAAGACACTGCAAAACATTTATCTAAAAGCAATGGAAATTCAAATTGGAGTCATGGTACATCTGAGATACAACCGGAAACCCAACTGTTCTCACATCTGAGTAGCAGATTTGAATTGAAGTCATTTAACTGACCCTCAATTCTACAGATAGTTCTCTCACAGCTACACGAGCATTTATCCGACCCAGTATGTGCTTGATAAGTAGAAAGAACTCACTTTTGCACTCCCATATGATACATCTTCTCAGCCTCTTCATACTTCTTAGCCTTCTCATAATAAAGAGCATATGCCTGATAGAAGAGAGATCGCTTGGTCCCTATGTGGTTTGTCTCCATTGCTTTCAGAAGTAGCTTTGGTTCATCCACATAATCCATCTACAGATTGTTTAAAAAAAACCAAAAGTTATCACCGAAAATACCTGAAAATCAATCAGTAGCAGACAGAACCAAACTCTAGATCTCATTTTATATTGAGATGTTCGAGTCTTTAAGTTATGGAGTTGACATATATCCAATTCTCTGATTGGTTGCATCTTTCCCAAGACTGTAGAAGCGAAATCAATCAGAAACTGCGAGACAACGAATGAGTAATCGAAAAAACTGAAGCTTAGCACATTAGCCGTCGCTTACTCGATATCTAAGATATGAACCATAAAATGATTTTACATATACAAGATGGAAGCTCACTGTTAACCATGCTGGATTTAATAACATCAACCCACATTCCTGTTTATCGTTAATGCTTTCAACAACATGTTCATAACGCTTGTTAATTGGCATCCATGCAAGCTCGAAGCTTCTGAGAATAAGATCCAACGGATCAGGGCAAAGTTCATTTCAGATAAAAAAGTTCAATTACCACTTGAAATATACAGAGTGTGAAGCTTTATGCAGTTACCAGCTCCAGCCAAACGCGGAGGTATCGGAGGTCGTTCTTGTAGCGCTGATTGGATTCGAACGTCCGGGTACATTTCTGCAGGAAACGTGGGAGCTTCTCCTTCAGAAGATGAGCAGGCAGACACTCCTTCATCGTCTTGATTCCTCTGCAACACATTTCAATCCAAAGACAAATAAATGAACTGATGGATGCAGTTACAACAGTAAAACAACTGATTTCAGAGGGTACAGAGAGAGCAAGAGAGCTTGGTACCGGAGCCAAGGGAGGAGAAGATCCTTGCCGGAGTAGGTCTTGATGTCGGAGATCAATGAGGAAAAGAGATCGTCCCGGTGAGCCGCGGCGGCGGCGGGAGGGCATTGGCCTTGGGCGTTGGGTGTTGCCGCCATGGTCAGTGAGTGACTTCGCCGGAGAGAAGCGGACTGATGGGGCAGACGTTCGGAGAACCGGGTAATTGAACGTACCGGATAAATTTGAATTTGGGGCGTGGCTTTTATGCGCGCGTGCAGTACGCGCTCCATTTTCGTCCATTTAATTAATCTATTTCCATTTTATGTAACCTTTTTCTTTGTTATTATAAAAAAAATACTCAGTTAATTTATTTTGAAGATTTTAATTCCTAGAGAAAAATAAAATTGTAAAATATCTATAGTGATGACATAATATATATAACATAAAAATATAAAAATTGCCCTTAACAAAATTAATATTTTCATAATGTATAACTCTAACATAAAGAAGAATCGAGCAAAAAATAAATAAATATTTTGTGTACAGTAATAACTTTAATACACAATAACATGTGCGAGTAAATCAAACTAAACTATTTTGTATGTAAACATTTTATGTGTTATGTGTTTTGATTACATGAATAATATTGCTTCTTATTTTCTTATATTTATTTCTCGAATTTAGCAATAAGTTATTACTTTGGTAGAGATATACTTTAACGTTAGTGCAGAAAATATTAAGTAATTATTAGTTGTATAGTAAAAAATAATAAATATATATCGGAAAGAATGTTGATTTTGCGAATTAATATAAAAGTCAACATGTACAGGAAAATAAATTTGATTAATTGATGTGAAATTCTTTATTTATTTATTTTTTTTTAGTATCGATTTTCCATTTCTTGTTCATCGCTTCAGTCTCTCCGTTATCACTGCCGAATTAGACACTTCAGAGAAGAGCAATACTTCGCCGCCGCGTCTCAGTCTCCATTTCTTCTCCCTCCGTCAATGGAAGCTCCCGAGCAAAACCCTACCAATGGCGGCGAAAGGGACCCGCAGAACCGCATCGGGGAAGACGAAGAAGAAGAAGAAGAAGATTCCGAGGCCGAGGACGACGATTACGAGCCCGAGCCCCCCCAGCCGCTGTCTCAGGAGGCGCAGCTGCGGGCCCACAAGGCCAGGCTGACCAACCTCTCCCGCAAGCTGTCCTCCGAGCAGGTCCCGATCCGAGTCCACGATGTGCTTGTCAAAGGCAACACCAAGACCAAGGACTGGGTGATCGAGGCGGAGCTGGAGGACCTGAAGCGCGCGGGCTCACTGCAGGAGCTCCTTCAAGCTGCGAGCTTGGCCAATTTCAGGCTCCAACAGCTCGGGATCTTCCACTCCGTGAACATCGTGCTTGATTCGGGGCCGAAGGAGCTGCCCGGCACTGCGAACGTGGTTGTAAATGTCGTGGAGGCGAGCAACCCTCTCTCTGGCGAAATCGGTTACTACACCAAGCCAGAGGTATTGAAATCTTGGTGCTGCAGAGACTGGTTGATGATAGTAAAATGCTTAGCTTAGCTCGAGATTGTCTAAATTGAAGGTCTGGCATTGATGCTTGACCTTGGCTTTGGCTCGAATATAAAGAACTGCTTAGTTGATTTCTATGGTTATTTAGTATGCGTCAACATTTGAAAATAATTTCTGCAATCTTCTTAGAAACCACTGAATCTAATGCAAAGATGATGCATTCGTGTTTCTCATTTTGGTCATATAATGCCTCTGTAGGCTAGGTCATCAACAGTCGAAGGAGTGTTAAAGTTTAAGAATCTGCTCGGTTATGGGGATCTTTGGGACACCTCGTTTGCTTATGGTTGGAATCAGACATCTGAGCTGAGTGCTGGCGTGTTCTTGCCGAGATTCAAAAGCTGGGCAACTCCTTTGATTGTTCGAGTGTTCCTCATAACCCAAGATTGGTTGAAATACACTTCGTACAATGAGCGATCAATGGGCTTGTCCCTTGGCCTACTTTCTTCGAGGAACCATGACTTAACATATAATCTTGCCTGGCGCACTTTGGCAGATCCTTCCCAGATGTCATCTAGACCAGTAAGGAGACAACTGGGACATGGTTTAAGCTCAGCTCTCAAATACATATTCAGGTTTGACAGGAGAAATTCACCCGTCAGGCCAACTCAGGGGTATGCTTTTGTTTCTACCACTCAACTTGGTGGCCTTTTTCCTGATTCCCGAAGCTTGCGCTTTCTACGCCAGGTCATACTTTCCTGACTTTTTCCTATTTCAGGGTCGTGATTTATTTTAAGGTCTTCTAATGCATTTGCTTCAATAAGAGAACTTGATGAGGGAATCTAGTCACTAGTTGCGAGAATGTAGCCTTGTCTTTTAATGTAATCTTGTGGCATTCTGTTCATATTGCTTCATTTCCTGGTGAATATTATGTCTTTGAACATAGACTTCTTCATGATCTTTAATTAATGAAACTTTTCCCTTTCCAGGAGATTGATCTTCGTTATGCTGTTCCACTGGGATTTTATCACGCTGCGCTCAACTTTGGGATGTCTGCTGGTGTCCTCTTTCCATGGGGCCGAGGATTCTTGGAAAAGCCATCATCCCTGCCTGAGAGATTCTTCTTGGGGGGCAATTCGTCTCCATTCAGTTCATTAGGAGGTCCAACTTCACTGTTAGGATTTGGAACCAGGGGGGTTGGCCCCGCAGAACCAAGGCGGCAAACTGATGATGAGTCCAGTGAAAGGGACTTCGTTGGTGGGGACATCGCTGTGACTGCTTTTGCCGATCTTTCTTTTGATCTTCCATTCAAATGGTCCAGAAAGAGTGGAATCTATGGGCATGTATTTGCATGTGCGGGGAACCTTGCCAAGTTGTCACAAAATGAATTCCGCAACTTCTCCTTTCAAAACTTTGTGAAATCCTACCGCAGTTCTGTTGGAGCTGGAATTGTTGTCCCGACAAATATTGTTCGCCTGGAGGTCAGTTTTTAATGCTTTCATTACCGAGTTTTTTAAGCTTAAGCAGTAAAGATATGGCCTATGCAGTAGGTGCCACATGATTGTGCATGAGAATGCTTCTTATGATGGCAGTTACGTGTTTCATAGGAGTTTCGATTTTTTTTCTGAAAGAATTCTAAGAGCTTGCTCGTATATGGATTTGTAATTCTTGAAAACTATTTATAATCTATGCTAACAAAGGATATGAAATTATCAACGAATAATTTAATGTTTCGGCCATTCTCAGGGTAAAAGCTATTTTGATTCTCTTCACATGCAACATTTTCTTTTCTGATTAAGCATGATAAGGATCTAAGTATTGATATTTTGCTTGTATGTGGCATCTGTGTGTCAATTTCTTTTAAAAGGAACTTTATTTTCTTCAACTTGGAGATGTTTTGCCTGTTATTTGCGTTCTGCTTCTCATGGATTGTGGACCCTTTTTAAGGTAATTTCTCCTTACTTTGCAACAGGTCAACTACTGCTATGTACTGAGGCAATTTGATTTTGATCGAGGCAAGGCCGGGTTGAGGGTCAGCTTTTCTTCTACATGATATTACCTGGCTTAATAGTTGTGGTTCAACAATGCCGAGAAGAGATGTGAAACATGTCTGAATAAGGTAAAATTTAAGTTTTCTTTTCGGATCTTCTACTGCCTTGTTGGCATCCTTGTTCTAGACGTCCACCGTTTTTGTAATTCCAGATCGAGGTTGACTATTGGGAGAGGAATTTAGTGGAGGAAATAACCCACCACACCTGGTAATGAGGATGCGTCTCATTTTTTTAATGAAAGATGGAAGTTTCGAACTGTCTTTAACGCCAAAAATATGTTTGTCCGGTGAAGAAAAGGCATTCATTGTGCTGCTCATTTGTTTGAGACATGATGTTCTTATTTGAAACTGTCACTGTTGTTCGGTATGGTTGAGTTTCACTTGCTCTGGTTTCATTCTTGTTTGCTGATTACCTGGGCATCTCCTGATGGTAATGCTGATGAGGCGTTAGGCCAAAGTTCTTTTTCTGGGTCTCAGACTCCGTTTCCGAGCTGGTCTTTTGCGTTGGTTCGGAAGAAGAGGCCGTCTCCTACTCCTAGTAATTACTGTGCACTGCCTGTTTCAGTCTCAAATTCAATGTCTTTGAGAAGTTAATGATTCTTAGGATCAATGGTGACTGATTTTAATATGAATGATGGGTAAGGAGTCAGCTTCATCTACTTATTAATATCATGCATGTTTATAATAATATATCCATATAGTAATAATCATATATTATATATATTGCTATTATATGGAGGCAAGATTCTTTCCCAACTAATTCCATTATCTTTGTTTCATGCAAAAGAAAATGCCATTGTGTCTCTATGGGTCCATTTATATATCCTCCAACCTCTTCTCTATGTGCTTGAAACTATATGATCAAGATCGATCAGGCCCTTGATCTTGAAACTATACGATCATGCACTTAACTCGTGCTTCTTTGGAGTTAGGACTATGATATTCAATTCTCTTGGTATATCAATTTCGTGATGTGGTCAGATGTCTCCCCCATAATGTTTATGGGATTAGTATCGTGATTCATGATTATCGTCGGACGAGCACATGATTCACATTCGAAAGGACGAGTGCCATGATTAACATACGAAAGGTGGAGGTGAGGTTGATTCTTAATCATGCTAATGTCGGGCCCAGCTTAGTCATCCGGTGGTACTTATGCCGATCCCAAAGCATGTCTTGCAACTAATATCATTTTAAAACTGAAGAAAAATACTTATTACGCAATTCCCATTTGCTGAGTGAAATAATAATATTATCATGCATGCTAAATATCTGTATAATATTATACACATGGATGAGAATTTTGCTAACCTACGGAATACGTCAAAGCCCTACAAAAGAAAAACTTAACATCTATAATTTCGGGTCAAAATTTCTAAGGTTTGCACATTTCTAAGACCACCCTTCGTGTATAATTCTCGACAATTGTTAGATGTGTGACAGATCGAGAGCATATACAATATGCTTGATATGAAGATAAATATATAAATATTTTGATTATCATAGGAAGAAATAATTTTTTTTTAAAAAGGAGAATGCTAGGTGATTACGCTTGATATGAAGTAAATAAGAGAAATTGTTGAAGGAAACAATAGAGGTAATTAGTTGCCCAGAATTAATTCCATGATTAATTATGAGGCCAATAGCAATGGATGAAGATTATGATAATAGTATAAATATTGTTACGTTCTCTTAATAATTAACACGAAAGTTTTTCTAATCCAAAAAAATCTCACTCACAATGATATAAATAGTAAATTACATAATATTCAACAGCTATGTTAATGTTAGGAAGTTTATTAGACAATTAATTTTTTTTAGGAGGATTTAACGTTTTTGTAATAGTATATTCCATGGCATGCCATGGGATTTGTTTTTCATTCATGCGTATTGATCATGTGCATGGAGCTAGCTGGAATGGCCGAAGTGAAGTGAAAAGACAGACATGCCTTATTCCCATAAGATTCGGATCCCCGCATACATAGCTTCACGTTATCATTATTATAATAACAAAAACAATAATAATAGTGATAATAATGCCATTATTATTATAATTGATTATCTTTATTATTATTTTAACTTTTAAGCCTACGGTAGAAGTAGGAGGAGGAAATGAAGAAAAAACAGAGGGCAAAGGTACTATACTTTCCTGTCTGTCTAACTAAGCTAGGAGTTGACTTTACAGACTGGTTCCTCGAGACTGAATCTCTCATCGGTCTCTTCCTTTTATTTTAATGGAATTTCAGCACACCCTCTACCAATTTCTTCATCAAATCAAATTTTTTATTAAATATGTGTCCAACATTTTATTTTTCCTTATTCTGTTTTCATTCCTGTCATAGTGCATATGTATACCAATGTCTTTGTGGACCACTTCTAATTAGTAATACTGCAAAGTAATCATAGCGTGATATATCATGATCATGACGTACTTGCAACATGAACTATAAAAAATAATGTACATTTTTTACCATCGAAACGTTCATTCTGATTTGTAACTCATTCAAAAAGTATAAAATATTATGCGCTTAACAAGTGTGACAAATCATTTTATATGCTCTTGACTACTTTCTAGTTTTCATCTCCACAAGTGCATATCACCACAGAGCATTCTCCGTCTCTTAATTAGTTATGGTCTTTCCCCATATAATCCCATATAACTAATACTCATAATTAATATATCAAATATTCTAACTTCTACAAAAGTAATTAAGCAAACTATATATTCACCCAAAAAAGTAGGGAAACTATGTCGTACGAAAAATATCATATGGCATTTTTAGGTGCTTAATTTATATATATATATATATATATATATATAACTCTTCATTAACATGTATCACACATGAATTCTATTGCGAGTATTGGATATCATCATTAGTTAATTTACCTTGTTATAAATGACCTAAAATCACACACACACGCACGTACATCCATATTATTACATAATTTTTGTTTCCCTAACCACACAATTTTTTTTACAAAGTTAATTGGGTCATGCATGCATGAAGCCTTTTCTCTTCTTTTGCAAAAAGTGGGCATTTCTTAGGCGGCTGTGATGGGGTCTCAGGAAGCCCGTGCGGGTATACCCTTTTGCTGGTGAATTCCGTGAATTGGAGTAATTAACGTGATCAATTAATTCAAAGCCCTTTAGCTAACTCCTCAATCCTCATCACACGAGGATGGAATATCTACTTAGGCTAGGGTTTCATCTCATGCATGCAAAGTCCCCCATGGTCACAACCTCTAAAGCTTCTGCTTTTTCGGCAAACAAAAGTCACGCAAAAAGTTTTCGAGGGCAAATCAATATCATGCGAGCTGTCGAAGAAGAAAAAGGTCTTACTTTGTTTTATGAAGAATGGAGGGGGACAATAGTCAATATGAGAGTTTCATCTCTCAAACAAAGAATTGATAAATAACAAAAATAAATAAATAAATAAATAAATAAGCATGACATATCATCGTGATGAATTGGCATGATAACGACGTTATTTTCTCTTCATAAATAAAGCCTAAGTTCTTAGATTTCAAGGTTCCCCTCAAAACAAAGCATCTACATATAATTAATTATATATATGTCTAACATTTCTTTCTTCGGTTGAAGGGTTAGAACATAATTGACTTGAACTTGATCTGTCTCAATGATCAGCATATATACAATCAACACATGTGTATCGATCGGTTCAAAAGTTTGCGGATTTACAGATTATTGCAAAAGCCTCCTTCTCACGCAGTTTACAGCTGGTGAGATCGATTGATAAGGAATAAAAGGTTCAAGTATAAGTTAATTAAGACATTTTGAAAATTGACCGAGAAATTGGAAATCTAAGAGACCAAGCGAGACAAATCCGTGATTCTCGACGAAAATGCGGTGGCAGGCAGAGGTTTTTAATATATATATATATACACATAAATATAAAATAGGCCCCAACTCTCTCTCCGTATATATATATATATATATATATATGTATATGCAAGTTTTTGTAATATAAGGAAGAACTGAATTTAATAAAATAAAATAAAATTCCAAATAAAGAGATATAACTAGTTTCACCTATAAAAATCATATCTAAAGTCTCTTGATTTTTAGTCCAAACTTATACTACTATACTATGCCACTTTCTTATATTTTACGTATATGCAAGTTTAATCTGAGGAAATTGTTGTCCACGTTAGATGCATAAATATAATTCTTTTGAGCTGACACTTTAACTACTCCCCAGGATTCTCTTTTCTCTCTCTAAATTAGGCTCATACATATATATATATATGTGTGTGTGTGTGTGTGTGAATTTATGGATTATAATAAGATAGATTTATTTATACGCATATGGTCTTGCCAAATCTCCTAACCTGCCATTTTCTTAATAAATGCTTCACTCACTACAGTACTTGGTAGAGGTTGATCTCTCTAGTATATAACATACCTATACATAAAGCACATTTATGTGATTCAAGAATCGGCACCTTAATAAAAGATAAGGTGTTTAGGTTAGGTCTATATTTTGTGTGTGGGTGTCTTTGTGTAATATAAGTATAATATATACGTGCATGTGTCTTGAAGGAATCATAAGCCACTACTATATATATATGTTGATTTTTGAGATATAACACATACCATACCATATACCTTCAAGCAAGTACATAAACATATGATATGCAGGTAGAAATTTGATATTTCATATTCCTAGATGTAAACCTTGAATTAACTGATTGGATTAATTTGTCAATAAAATTTTAGGTTAACTCTAGAGCTATATGGAATGGAACCAAACGTTATAAACATTGCGGTGCATATACATTTAAACTTTCCCACAATCATTAGAAAGTTTGTCTGTCTGAGAAACAATGCTAACCAATCACAACTTAATTATTAATTGATATAGACACGAGATCAGAATTGTGAGCAGATATATAGATGAGAAAATCCCTAGCCAAAATAACACACAGTAAGTTGCGCACGTACTTCTCAATGAGTCTCGATCGATTTAGACACATATTATTCAACTTTCAATATTATATGGTTATAGGGGACACCATTAGTATGTATCATGAAAATCCAAACTTTCCAACACAGTTATATCCTTGCAAACTCGCCAGTTTCTCCCTGTCAAGTTTCTTTTTTTCCCCTTTTTTCTTAAATTACTAACGTAATTTTTCCATTTCTCTCTCTCTCTCTTTTTGAAGAAAGCTTTTTTTAATATAAATATGCAATTAATGATAATGGGGTCTTTTCCCTTTTTTTCTCTAAAGGAATGAAAATAACAAAAAATAAATTAATCGATATTTTCACATCAGGCGCAAATTGTGGAGACTGTTCAAAGGTAAACATGAAGGAGACTAATTCTTCTCCTTCTTATCATCTCATGTGAGCCGCATATATCACGTCATTAATTAATTATGAAATAAATGCATGCAAACTCCCTTGCATCATCCATGCAGGTCAGACAAATTATGTTTAAAAAGATATCAGAAGTGAATATATATACATGTATATGTATGATAGCATATAGTTCGATGTTTCTTTTCGACATGAATCATAGTATTTAAAAATTCAATAAATCTTGACTAATTCAGTTCAAGTCAGATCAATAATTTTTTTTCTCTCTTTGTAACGAGCGTTTGTACTATTTTCCAATCTAAAAAATAATGTGTATATAAACAATATGGGTTGGTTCAAATAGTTGGATACTTGTTTCATTAATAAAGTTTCGGGTGTGAAAAGAGAAAATACATATTACGAGAGTTTTGAACGACCCGTTTTAGATAGAATTAGTGGGTGCTCATGGAACTTTCAAAGATCAAGTTGCATCTCGAAAAAGAAGTGGACACATGTGGGTGTGGGACACGTGCGAGAGTATAGAAAACAGAAAAGTAACATAAAAAGGAAAACAAAAAAGCAAAGGAAAACAGATAAATTGAAGGGACTTCCCCATATCTGTCAAAGACTTAGGGCTTCATTTGTCATACATTCCAACCCCATTTCTGCAAAAATTCCCCCCCCCCCTCTCTCTCTCTCTCTTCGTCTTTCTCTTTCTCTCTCTTTCCACCTTGCCATTCTAAGGAAGAGAGAATATGCCTTTCATGGTCTGAGGTAAGAAGGAATGAAGAGAGAGACCTGTTACATAGAAAAGAAATGTCCTCTTTGGTTAAACCATCCTTGGAGATGATGTTGACTTCCCTTTGAATCTCTGAGAGCTCACAGAAAGAAGAGAAAATCCGGGGCAAAAGGATTGGACTTTTTCGTCTTTGAAGGATGAAGGGGAGTGAGAGTACTGCAAACAACTTCTTCTCCGATTCGAGAAGCCCTTCCTCAGCAGAGAGGCCAGAAGACCTCCGCCATGAGGAGGTGGACCAGATCGGTGGTGAGAGCGATGAGAAGAGAACTAATAACGGGAGGAGCTCAAGCAGCAGCACGGTAGAAGAGAACAACAACAACAATAATGGCGAGAAAACGAAGGCAGCGTCTTCTTCCGGTTCGGGAGCTGTGAGGAAGTACATCCGCTCGAAGATGCCGAGGCTCCGGTGGACTCCGGATCTCCATCTCTGCTTTGTTCGTGCCGTCGAGAGACTCGGAGGACATGATAGTAAGCATTATGCTCCTCCAATTGTCCGTATGATTCGAAATTTTAAAGAGCTGTCAAATAAATTGATTCTCAGTTAAACCTAATCCTACAATGAATTCCTTTTGATATAGTCTCCTAAATTAAGGATATGGTCTAAGATAGTTAAGATAGGGCAATAGCCACCAAACCTCCATAAATTTCAGGCATAAACCCTCGTCGACCCCTTCGGAATTTCAGTTTATTTTCTTTGCTTGCTAAGTCTCTCTTCAAATTCCACTTCCATCGATGTCCTTACCTTGGAGGATACATATCGTAATAAGCACGTTCGCTTCGTCGAATTGAGACCCAAAGGGCTGGAAAGGAAATACATAGGAAATCAATTGATTTGATAATTTTGTTGCTAATTAAGAAGTTTCTCTGGCCAATCTCCATTTCTTTTTAGAAGATTCACAATTAGATATGTGTAAGATGTAACTAATGTAGGAGCCTTCATTTGCATCGTTGTAGGAGCGACACCGAAGTTGGTCCTTCAGTTGATGAACATTAAAGGTCTAAGTATCGCTCATGTCAAGAGCCATCTTCAGGTAGTTCACTAAAAAAATTTCAACATAATCTCTTTCCACTTTAATTTGCCATTGTTTAAATTTTTCTTTAACAACAAAATGAGCACTGATTTTACTCGAATTTCTCATACTCTTTTTTATTTTTCAGATGTATAGGAGCAAGAAGATTGATGACCACAATCAAGGTGATCACTAATGGATTAATTCGCTCAACATTTTAGATCTAAAACTACATAAATTACTGACTCTTATTGGTTTAAAGATTGGGTAATTTGTTGTCTCTTCAAATAAAATTCGTTGTGTTCAAACAGAAAAATAATAGTCGTCCCTAATGTATCTATATATTCATTTGACAGCTATGAAAGACCATGGCCTTTTAATTGAAGGCAGTGATCACCACATTTACAATCTAAGCCAACTCTCGATGCTGCAAAGCTTGAATGAAAGAGCTTCCTCAAGGTAATTAATCGTAAATGCGATGCCCCAAAAAAAATGTAATTTGACATATAAATTTTAAGTTTTTTTTTTCTTATAGTTATCTATATACTGTCTCTGCAGACGCAGTAACTGATGAATGTCATTCAAGCATTTTTTTTATCCTGCTTCTACTCGTTTATTATTTGTGCCTTATAAAAAGTAACGGGTCTCGTTTATTTCTCTGGTTGAAGATACGGCAATGCTTCTTGGAAAGGCCACAACCACCACCACCAAGTGTACAGCCCTAATTACCATATGATCAATAATGGCTCTGGTCTCGCTGGCAATTACAACGCTAGATTGATGATCAATAATGACATTCAATATGCGGGTAATTCTCCTTTCAGTAGACCCGACCTCTCCATCAGAGACCAGATCAGGTTCCCAAGCAGTGCTTCAAGTCCTTCCCTCTTGAGCCTAAGAGTAGTGCCAAAAGAAGTGCAGAAGAGGAAGAACCCGGAATCAAATGGGTCAACACTAGACTTGGACCTCTCGCTCGGGATGAAATCAAAGTCGGATCAGGTAAATCGCAAAGACAATGGCGATGACGGAGCGACGGAGAGCAATTTGAGTCTCTCTTTGAATTCTTTGAGTAATAATACGTTGTCAGATAAGATTACTAGATTTAAGGAAAAGGAGAAGGAGGAGAGTGAAATAATAAGGACAAAGAAGAAGACAAATACCCTAGATCTGACTTTGTGAATGGGGACAACTTCGAAGTGAGATCTTGATCAGGTACTTGTTTGTGACAGCAATTTCAGTGGAACATTTTCGATGATATAATGTGTACTGCCTTCATATATTATTAAGGCAACATTATTGTTAATTAATATTATTATTGTTGGAGGCATCTTCTGATCTCTGCATGCCCCCAGTCTCTCTTTTGTCTCTCTTCAACAGTAGATATATATGTATACTGGGAAGTTCGCAGGTCAATGAAATGGAGCGTCCATGAGCCTCTCGTTCGAGATCATTGATTCGGGTCATGAGCCCTACATTGATCCAATTAGTCCATGTACTGGACCGTAAATTTTCCTTATATACAAGGTTTTGACATTGATTTGTATTCTGATATACACAGGGAAAGGGAGAGACGAATTTGGGCATCATTTGGCATTGTTTGGATAATTTTGAAGAATCATATCAATTTATTCTCTTTTTCTTTATTTTTGTAAAACTTCATAATTTAACGAAATTTGCATTGCATTTTCACTATTTTCTTTATAAGTTCGTGAAAATTTCATGAGATCGATGGATCAACCCGGAAGCTAGGGTTTTTCTAGGACAGTGAGGAGCAAAATTGACTAGAAGAATCAAACGTACACACGCACATATATGTCTGCAATCTCGAGCTACGTACACATGCAGATTAGGAAATCTGCAGAAACCTTAAAAAAGAAAAACCCCAGTAACTAAGAAGGAACTGAAATGGAATCTTTGTTGCATGCATTACTGTCTCTCTGCGACAAATCTGTCAGTGTAAACGACAGAGTTTTGCTTTGAATCTTGGCGTGGACTTTTGTTTTTATCCTCTCTCTCCTCATACATATTCTGGAAGTTGGCGAAAGAAAGACAGCAAAAAAAAAGAAGGGCAAACATAAGAAGTTACATATATTATATTATATGTATTGAGAATCAGTGAAATGTATGAGGAAAATGGAAGGGATCGTGAATCATGTACTAGACTATATATTGTTTCTTCCTAATTATCAACTGTATCGAGAGAAAAGTTTTGGGACACCTAAAGTGAAGGGATGTCATCGATCGGGTTATGCCGTCCAATTCCAAACAGAAAATTGATATCATTCAACCAATGGTTATGTCATATTAAATTCTTTGATATGCGATCAATGGATATGATACACTGCACATTGATCATCATTTTAATACATCTTCGAATTTCTTTTATTCTATATTGTCATGTCCAAGAAGATATTATCGGGTCTCTTTTTAACTCGGGATTGTAATTCTTCGTTCGCCTATTATATATGCTATTGTTTAAGGCTGTGTGGCTTCGTTATATTTACCGAAAAATACGTATGTTTATGTCGGTCAAATTTGGTAAACTCGTGAATGCGCTCTCATCTCCTTCGTTTGGCACGGTAAACTAAAAATATATACTTTTTGCGGCATGGTAACTAATATATATATATATATATATATATATATATATATATTTAAATTAATATATCGAATACTCTCAAATATCATCGTTTTTATGGCCAGAGGATCCTCTCTCCTGGTTTTTACTGGGGTCTATGTGGGACGATAGGAATTTTGATCGGAACTTTGAAATGTTTATTTCAGTTGTTTTGCAGTCATTTACTTGGTGTTTTTCACCTATTATTTTCTATGCAATTTGCCAAGGAGAATACCTATGATTGTTTCTGATCTTGTAATTTTATATTTTTTGAGCGTTTTGTCATGTACTATTTTGAGTAGTGAATGAATCTCAATTACTTTTGAGGAAAAAAAATCATTTTTATGGCAAAAAAAATATCGTTTTTTTTAATGTAATATATATAGAACTAATTTACTATAGTGGAATTAATTAGGGCACAGTAAGGCATAACTTATGCAAATCGGCATGAGCTAGTAACGCATGAACAAGCTCTCATCAGCTATATATATGTTTCATAACATTACTGAAAGCTTAATTAATTAAATTTTCATCAATTACAAAAAGAAGGCGAAGGCCTCGGTCATAGTATGGTAATTGCTGAGGTAGCGGAGAAGATGACCACAAGAGTAGTCCACTGCAGGTCTCGATACTGCAGCAAAGCTCGCCATTTCCGAAGGAAATTTCGAATTTCAGACAAGTAGAGGTCAAAAGTTTAGCACAAGTGCGACCTTATAAGGTGCGAAGAAGGGGCTCTCGCAAGACTTTGATGTCGTAATACTGACTAGTGGATTCACACTATAGAGAAGGCAATACCTGTGCCGATGAATACGAGGGACTACTACTAATTAAGCCACTCATGGGATGTTCCTCGATTATTAGATTATGAGCTTGTCGAGCCCAATTATAGATTAATGGGCTTAGTCATTTGATTCCATCCCAAGCTTATCTAGACGGGAACTGCTCGTTCCGTAGTTGTGCCGTTTTCATACATTAAAATGAAAATATCATGGTGCGGTGCCAAAGATAAATAGAACATATATCGCATCAAGACTGTGTAACTGAGCCAGAAATTGCCAGCTCGAGAATTCATGCACTGTTTACGCCCTTGATCCAAAAAAAACCAGAACGATGGGCCCGGTCTTATCAGACTGCAGGCTCAAATCTTCGGCGAGGCCCACTAGTTGAATGAATGGTAGGCCCAACAAAGCCCAAGACCACGGAGCTCTCATCTAATCTTCTTCTTTTTTATTAATAATTAATTAAATGTTAATCAAGATGATACGGGACCCATGTAATTGGAAGTCCGTCCAAAATACTAGCAAAATACGACCAGCACATATCGCTCTCCTAGCTCAATAAAATTACTGTTGTCCACGTGATAGTCGCCGCATGCACAATAGGTTTCGTATCAGAAACTCGATTGCTGGTTGTTTGCGCTGAACAGAAGAATCATGGACGACAAACGCTTTTAGGAATTGAATTCAAAACTTCATATCGGTTAGTATACAATTTTTTTTTTTCAAAATAAAGACGTAACGAGAATGAAATAAAATAACAATAAAAAATGTTATTTCAATTATAAGAGATATATCTATATAAAAATAAAGTTAAATAAAAGATCACATTACTTTAGCCGGTTACAATCAAACCAAGATACTATATAATAAAGTTGCATTTTATTATTATTATTATTTAATTTTTTAAATAATGTAGGCAGCCATAGCCATTCCGTCCATGAGTGAAGTTTGAAGCCTCTCCTCCAATGGACTGGGAAGGAACATATGAGGCTGGGGATGAAGATTAGAGAGAGAGAGAGCCTCTTTCCCTTCTCCCTTGGTATATCCTTCAAGCATCCTCGTATTATCCTCCCTCCCTCTCTCCGTCTCTCTCAAATATCAGACGGAACACCATTGTCAAGCCTTCACACACACATATATATACACTCTCCGTCTCCCTTTCACTCTCCAATGAAGGATGGCTCCATATCCTGTTGCGCTGTACAGCTGCAACACCTCTCCCCTCTTCTTCTTCAGCTCCAAATCCTTCTCCCTCCTTCACTCCCTCCTCCTTCCTCCTCATCCCTCCTCCAGTAGCTCCCTCCTTACACCTGGACTCCACTCCTCCTCCTCCCTCCTCTCCAGCCAGTCCGCGGGTCCTTTCTCCTGCTGCCCACCTCGCGTCTCCACCGCCCCCGTCGAGTACGCCACTCCATTTCCCGGCTTTGACTTCGGCCATGAGCTCAACCGCCTCCGGGCTCTCCGGTCCCGCCTCTCCTCCGCCAGCTCCCTCGGGGAGAAGCACCGAGTGATCGACGCCGACCCCAGAGTGAGCCACTTCTTCCACTCCGGGTCCGCTGGGCTCCTCGCCCGGGCGTCCGGACCGCTCGGTTTTGACTCCTACGAGCTGTTCCTGCTGAAATGCTTGGTGGCAGGGGGGCAGGAGCACGTGCTGGGCACGTGGGAGGGGGAGGTGGAGTCCGTGCGGAGCTCGGTGAAGGCCGCTCTCTATGCTCTGGTGGAGATGATCGAGAGGCTCGACGTTAATGGCGCCGAGGGCGTTGGGAAGAGGAAAATCGGCGGGTGCTTGGAGGACGAGGAGGTGCAGGACTTGAAGAAGCTGTTGAAGACTCTGCGAGAGATGGAAGAGTTCTATGACTGCATTGGAGGAATAATTGGGTAAGCTCTCATTACTTACTTCTTCTGCTTAGCAACTGAAACTCTGTGGTTCTTGTGGTTGGGATGCTAATCTCTTCTGAAATACCGAAACTTGGTATCGCCTGATGAACAATAGGACGCCATCGAATCTGAAAATGCAATTTGCAGAGGAATTGGGTGAAGAATGGCCACTGTTTTCGATGCAATTCTTCTTTAGCAATCCTATTGTTCGCCCATCTGAATCTGCTTTAGCTCGAGTTTGATGATAAATGTAATTGGTGCATTTGCCACAGTTATCAGATCATGGTGCTGGAGCTCCTCAATGAATCAACATTAGAATCACGGACTACCCACTGGCCCCAGCATGCATTAGCCTCTATAGAATCCGAGTTCGTGGAAATTCATTCTCCATCTGGAATTGACCTATCCCGTAACACGGGGTATGCATCCCAAGCTGCTCTTTGGGGAATTGAGGTTAGTGACTGGGGCTAGTTTGCACTTGTTGCCATTGATCATGTCGTATAAGATTGAACTATAAGGCCTTGCTCCTGTTTCCTTAGGGTCTGCCGGACCTCGGTGAAATTTACCCCCTTGGAGGCTCTGCAGATAGGCTTGGTTTGGTAGATCCTGACACTGGGGAGTGTTTACCAGCAGCGATGCTTCCCTATTGTGGACGGACTTTACTAGAAGGTCTTATTAGAGATCTCCAGGTAGAGTGCTCTGTTTATATTTCATGAACTTTCCCTGGTGTGAATGTTGATGGTCAAGCAGAGTAGACGATCAAGTGGCATCAAGAATGAAAATTTCTGCCAGAACTATGTCCTTTCCTGAGTGAAAGTCTTATGTATATTTGGCTGTTCTTGGTAGGCCCGAGAATTCTTGTACTACAAGTTATACGGAAGACAATGTATCACACCCGTTGCAATCATGACAAGCTCTGCCAAGAACAACCATGAGCGGATTACATCTCTTTGTGAGAAACTTCAATGGTTTGGAAGAGGTCAATCAAGCTTCCAGCTGTTTGAGCAGGTTCAATGGAAAACTATGTGGACATATGATTGCTTCCAATGATTTTTTTTTTCCTTTTTTTGATTCAACATAATGATGTTTTTAACATATTCAATACACATGCTGCAGCCTCTCGTTCCTGCTGTCTGTGCAGAAGATGGGCAATGGATGGTCTGGAAACCATTCATGCCTGTATGCAAGCCTGGTGGTCATGGGGTCATATGGAAACTTGCTTATGACAAAGGTGTATTTCAGTGGTTTTATGACCATGGAAGAAAAGGCGCAACTGTGAGACAAGTCAGGTTACCTCCTATTACATAATGTACTTTAGGAACTTAGGAATTGGTTTCATTTGCTTGTTAAAGTATTAATTTGGAATTGGAAAATCTGGAAATTAATGAACAAATTTTTTTTTTCTTTTTGCAGTAATGTTGTTGCTGCCACTGATGTAACACTCTTGGCATTAGCAGGGATTGGCTTACGTCATAGAAAGGTAAATTTTGTTTCATGTTTTGTGTTGTTTTCTTAAATCTTCTTTCCTTCTCTCTCTCTTTCTTTTTTTCTTGTGCCTTGGTACATCATGCTATTGTCAAATTTGGTGTCATTCATCCAATGCATAGGCAAATGAATATGTTGCTTTTTTCCACGTCTTGAATCCAGTATTATTGTTGCTTAGTGGTTAAAATAATCCTCTATGTGCTACTTCTACTCTGCATTTTTCAGTAACATATAACATGTTCCCTGGGATAGATATAGTTGATGGAATTTGCTTTTTGTTAGATGAAATAAACGATGACACTCGGGACTAGTTTGGGAGCTAATGCTACTATTTTTCTACCCTAAACGTGGTGCCTCCAAACAGAAACTGGGGTTTGCATCATGTGAACGAAACTCAGGTGCTACAGAAGGAATAAATGTTCTTGTTGAAAAGAATAATGCTGATGGCAAGTGGTCGTATGGTTTATCATGCATAGAGTACACAGAGTTTGGCAAGTTTGGGATCAATGATGGACCTGTTTCGCCCAACAGGTAGAATGTTTCTGAAATTTTTAACACTCGTTGGATTACTTGAAAAGGCATTCTTTGAAAATTTATCGAGTTATATCCACTGCAATGAAAGGCCTATATTCATGTTTCTGGTGATGCCTCTATAGTTCTCTGTAATGTTATTCCTGGAAAATTCCCCCCCTCATCCTTCCACTTATTTTATGCACCTATCATTTACACATATCGTAGCACATTAGAAACATTTTCTTTTCCGATGTCATGCCTGTCTTGCATCTTTCGGAGCATCTATCTTTATTACATCTGTTCACTTTTTCCCCATGCAGATTGGGTTATATTGTTTATTGACAGCACTTAACCTTGTCTGTTGTGTTAAGTCTGCAGGCAGAGTTCCCAGCCAATACAAATATTCTGTATGTAGATTTACCATCTGTGGAGTTGGTTGCTTCATGCAAAGATGAAAGCAGTTTGCCTGGCATGGTGCTAAACATCAAAAAGCCTATTGTGTATATGGATCAATTTGGAAACAGGCATAGGTACGTATCTTCATGTAGACTTGAACAATTTTCCTTGTGCTTCAAATTATTGAGCCTTAAATTTTTTATTTTGCAGTTGCTCTTATCTGTGAACTTTCTTGAATGTGATATGACTGCAACCTTTTCTTTTATCTTGAAGGAACTTATGTTTTATTAAATTTTGAGCTCTTTTATCTATAAGAAAATTGTGAAGCTATAAATTGCACAGTGAGATCATAATACTCCTTACTTTTTTCTCCTTTTTTTTTGTTATAGTCTAAATTTATTTTGGTGGTTTATCTTTAATGGAAGAGTCACTAGAGTATTTTGCTCAGTAATACTGTACGGATTGGTATAGTATGGTTCTATTCTTGCTTCTTTATTTGTGAAGTCTCCATATCCTTCCTTCAAATAGTCACTGTCCGAGGGTCATGTTAGAAAATGTGCTTCTAGTTACCATGCATAGAATTGCTAAATTTATGTTGTATCTAAAGTTTTTTACTTGTAACAGTGTAACCGGTGGAAGACTGGAATGCACAATGCAAAATATTGCCGATAAATTTGCCAACACTTATTCTTCTCGATGTTACAAGGCTATAGAAGGTGCTTGTTTCTTATTAATTTCATGTTAAGTTGTTGAACTAGTATACTGTGCAAAGCGTAAATGGCCATTCGGAAAAAAAGAAAAAAAAAGGCTAATGCAGTTTTCCTTGATGTATGTATCGGCAGATGATCTAGACACATTTATAGTGTGTAATGAACGAAGAAGGGTAACGTCATCTGCTAAGAAGAAAAGAAAGCACTCCGACAAGTCCTTGCACCAGGTAGATTTTTATTCTCTTTATTACAACTGCAAGCTTTTGCCCCTTAATCGTGTTAAATCGTATATGCATTGTCTTTAGAGCTCAGTTCTTGTTTTTTAAACTGGACAAGCTTTTGTTTAAATTTAATGAAAATTTACTTATAAGCTAGATTATATATGTTGATATGGTTAGGTAGTTATATCTTTCCAATCCAGTTTCACAACAGTTACTAAGGTACATATTATGTTGAAGAATGAGAGAGTTTACTGTGATATTGAGTATGAAATTCTCAAAAGATCTCAGCATCCTCTCTTACTTCTGATCATGAACCCCTTTATTATTTCCATCATTGCTATCCTCGTCGGTGTTACCAAGCTTTATTAGTATGTTTCAATTGGTAAAACTAAAAGGGTCAGTTGATAAGCCAAGCCATTAAACACATCACTCTGTGGCATCTAAAGTTATTTCAGAAGATCCCAAAATTTGGTATTTTAGGTATCGTTAGAAAGAATGAATAAGTAAAGATTGTTATCCTTTCTTTTTGTTTGGGGGATAGAGCTTTACACTTGTATTTTGCTTGAAGATGCTTTAGGTACTTATATCTACTGTATAGTAATACAATGATCATGTTATGATGCAGACTCCAGAGGGTTCTTTATTGGATATAATGCGGAATGCGCATGACATTCTTTCTCAGTGCGATATTAAACTTCCTGAGGTACGGCAAATGATAGTGAACAAGTTTATCCCGAATTGCTCTTTTGTTTTTTTCCTTTGGATAATTGAAGATGCTATATTAACCTAATCAATATCCTGAATTACTTCAGTTCGGTTTGGCACCATTAATAACACAATATACCAATTCCATCCTCCTTCCTCCTTTCTCTTCCCCACCCCCCCTCTCTCTTTCCTCCCCAAGCAAGCTCGCACATGCATTGTCTGTCCCCTTTTCTTTTTCTTCTGTATGTTACTAATGCTGATGAAAGCTCTCTATTTCCGACTTATATATCGTAGATTGAAGGAAATGACAAATATCTCGACTCTGGACCACCTTTTCTCATTCTTTTGCACCCTGCTCTTGGCCCACTTTGGGAGGTGATAAGACAAAAGGTAAGCTGGGAATTCCTTATAATGGTATGGTCATTCTAACAAGATCATGCTCAGCATGGGTATTGCAGCATCACGGTTTAAAAAATTATTTCGGCTTTTTGTTGAGGAGAAGCATGATTGCTAGAGTTTGTTCTCTACCCAAGTTTACTCTACTATCAGAAACATTCTTGGTTAAATGTTCAGTCTTACTCGAGAATATCTGCATTGTTGAGCCGTTGGCCTTGCCATAAGTAACCATCACAATTCTCGTCTGTACAGTTTTCCGGTGGTTCCATTAGCAAAGGCTCTGAGTTAAAAGTAGATGTTGCAGAGTTTTTGTGGAGAGATGTTGAGGTGAGTATCTTCTGTCTTGACTCTTGAAATCTGGTACACAAAGCTTCCCCTGTTGTAAATTATTTAGCCAGATGGATCTTTCTATTCCAGCTTGATGGAAGCCTGATAATTGAAGCCGATAATGCTATGGGCTCAACCAAATTGGATGATAGTGGTGAGCCGATATTAAAATATGGCCTCAGGTACCTTCCAGCTTCTAATCCAGTCTCTTTCCATGCAAGCAATGGAACAACCGATTTCAAACTGAATTGATTTGCTAGGTGTGGGAGATGTAAGTTACAGAACGTCAAGGTCTTAAATGATGGGATTGACTGGAAATTCAGAGGCAACATTTACTGGAAACATGATGTAAGGCGATTCGAGTCATTGAAGGTCAAATTGCATGGAAATGCAGAATTTGAAGCAAACGATGTGACTATTCAGGTATACTTGGAATAAATGCATGCAACATGGATATTAGGCATACGATAGTTGAAACTTTTTTAGAATCAGTGTGGGACCTGATGATTGCATTATAAGGACTATGAACTGAAATAGTTAGCCAGTTGCATGCAGGATTTTTTTCAAAGTGTGACGTCAGGCTATTCAGAGTTACCGACTAAAATGTCCAATTGCTACATGGAATTGGATTTACTTGCTTATGGTCTTTTTTATGTTTTGAAGTGCTTTATAGCTGGACAGCCAGGCTCTAAGATCATATAAGACCTTCTAATTATGTTCTCTTTCCACAGGGAAATCACGTTTTTGAAGTTCCAGATGGTCACAAGTTAACAATCACAGCAGCGCCTGCAGGTTCGTAACTTCTAAAAGCTTTTGGATAATGATATTAAATCAACTTAGAAATTTTATATATGAATAAACATCATGACTAATATTCCATCTTATTTAATATCTATCTATATGTTATATGAAAGAAAGTCCCCCGAGGCGTATGATAAAATGAGAAAATATTTCCATTTCACTCTGCTTTCTCATATTATATTAGTTTGTCAAGTTGAACTCTTTGCTCAAAGTATCATTTTTCTGATACATTATGTCATCTTTTCCATCGCTGATTCAGGTTTTGATGCCCAACTTATTCCAATTGCACCAAACTTGATGGATACTGGTAGCTGGCACTGGAATTACATGATTATCGGTACAAACATTCAATTGGAATTGGTAGGATCGTGAAAACAGCATTCTCACTCTCCAACACCCTCATGTGAATCATGGTTCACTGATGGCTTTCAGTCTCATTGGTTGAACAGAAGTTTAACCTGTTTTCTCTGTTCGCGACTTTCCATTAGAATTCTTATAGAGTTGACTGTAAATTTCAAAGATCAGCTATTTCTTGTAGCTTCTGGCATTGTACCTTGCTTCTCATGTAACTCGAAAATGTATCTCTGACAATCAAAATAGTGAAATTTGTACATTAATTGATCTTCTCTGTTGCTGCAATTGCTTTTCTTGTTTCGGGCTGAAATCTTTACGTTATGCGGAAATTCAGAATAAGCTTATCATTTCATCTTTTCTTGAATCCATCTCTAATTCTCTGTCGAAGCAGTGTCATCACAATGACACGAGACACACATACATGAGACATTATCAAAGCCTCGAGTATTGACGGTAATAATGAACAATTTTGCGTCTTACTTTATGTAATATCAACACATTTACATTTACTTCTTTGTTCCTCAAATGATCAGATTAGACCTATGTGGCAGGGCTTCGCGAATGAGAGCAGCATCTGTTGAGCAGTCTAAGCAGTGCATCAGCCTTCCTCCGAGCTTTGAGGGACCCATCACTGGCCAAACTCTGAAGCGAAGGAATGCTTCTTGGGTTCATCAGCAATCGCCTCGCAACCTCTTCTCCTCCATCTTTGCATAGCCCGAGAAGAAGGGTAATGGCATTTTCCTTCCCTTTCGGAGATCCAAACCTCAGAAGATCAATCAGCAAAGGCAAGAGAACCCGACTTTTTCTCGTGTCTTCCATCCCCTGTGAGCAGCCCAAGAGCAGAGCTAACAGAGCAAGGGCATCATCTGTGATCCCAGCCTTGTCATCCATGAGAAGTTCAATAAGCAAAGGTACTGCCCCCGCAATTACGATACAAGCCTTATTAGCATTGTAAACTGCTAGATTGAATAAAGCGGTTGCAGCATCTCTCTTCCCTGCCGTTGTCCCTTCTCTTAAAAGTCCTACCAACGCTTTTATTGCCCTTGGGTGAGCCCCAATACTCACCTTGCACTCGTCGATCATCGACAGGCTAAAGATCGCAGCTGCAGCATTCTCTCTTGCCTCCATTGTCTTCCCAGTCTCAAGGACGTCCACGATGCTCTCCATTGCTCCGGCAGCCACAATCAGAATCTTATTGTTGTCGAATATCGAGAGGTTGAGAAGGGCCGTGACTGCATTCTCTTGGATTCTCGAGTCGTGAGAGCTCAGCAAGGTGACGAGGAATGGGATTGCTCCTGCCTCGGCAATCAACCTTCTATTGTCCATCCCAGTCTTAGCTAATAGCCTCAACTCGTAAGCCGCCTGCCTCTGAATCTCGACAGAACCTGTTGCCAGCTTCCCAACCAAAAACTCTGCCGTCATTTTCACTGCATCCATCGCTGCCTTTGCAGCTGAAATATGATCTATCGCATTCTCTTGGGAATTGCTCTGAGTTGAGCTCCTCTCTGTGTCAGTGGAAGGAGATGGATAATAGTCTATCAGCGGGATGTTGTTCTCTTGGCACCATTGATGCACAAGACTCTTCAGGGCATAGTTTGGTATGAGCGCCATGTGAATGAGCCTTTGGCCACTCTTAGGGCATGTATGGTGCCCCGAATTGATCCACTGGGCAATCGAGCTTCGATCATAGGTGTGCCCTGAGGACACTATCACAGGGTTCCTCATCAAATCGAGTGAAATGGGGCAGCGGAACTCATCGGGAATGTTGAGAACTGTACTTTGAGAGGAGGAAATATCACAATTCTTGTTCAGAGATGAAGTGAGCTGCCCAGAACTCACCTTGGTTTTCTTAGACTCCTCATTCGTGAAGACCATGGATTTTGCATAAGAAACTAGGGAGATGAGATTGTTGATGTTTGAGACCACGATTAGTCCACCTGTTCCTGCTTGTCTCTGCGCTTCTGCCTCGAGCTTTGAGATCTCTTCTTCATAGTCCAATGGGTTCCTCAACCCAATGCTGCTCAGAATACCCTTCAGTTCTTCAAGATTAAGGAGGCCTTTGTTCTTGCTGTTCTTCTCGTTGTTAGAAGCCATTAGCTGCAGCAGGTCCTTTCTTCTTTGAAGCTCCCGATCATCGATGACCAGCTCGGCCCGTTTCGCTTGCTTGTGGAGAAGCTCGACCTGCTCTCTAACGTCAGTTGTTAGACTGAGCAGGCTCAGGGGAAGAATATCCAGAGCCCTCCCCATCTCCTTCACCAACAGGTAAAACTGCTTGGAGATGCGCTCAGTCTGCACGAGGCTCCACAGGGAGCTCCCATCCTTGCACGACTGGATCACCAACTTCACCCGCTGTATGACCGAGAAAAGCTCGGTCAGGCAGAGGATAGAAGATGGCGGGAGCTTCCTTCTCGACTCCTGAATCTCTTCGAACAGAGAGGAGAAGAGCTTGATCCTCCGTACCATGGTCGAGACATTCCTGACTTGTACGGAAGGGAACTTCTCCATGGACGAAACTTCATTGGAGATGTGAATCAGCGAGTCCAGCAGTGACCCGGTGGGCAGGAAGCCCGCGGAAACCATTAGAGCAGGAGGAAGAGCTCCTTCCATTGTTCTCGCTCTCTCTATCTCTTATGTCAGAGCAAGTCTGCAGGAGCTCCTCTGTTCATTGTTATTATCAATGTTTGATTTCCTCTAGAAATTGGATTACTTTGAAAGTTTCTTTCGCCATTAAACTAATGGCGCACTCTATTGACTGCTTCCCTTTGTCCTGCCTATTGCATGAGACAAGACGAGGATGGTAGGAGGGCTTCTGGGTTGCTGCCACGTGGAGGCATGTCCGGCCTTTGTGCGTTAGCTAATGCAAACAAGCAGCCGCTTTTTATATTCAATACAAGTAATGAAAATGTCACTCAATCAATCAATATATCAAAGATTGTGTTCACCAAAAAAATAAAGTGAAGTTTGACAAAGTTGGGGTTTTGGTAAGTTCAACGGTCTTACATATAAATATATTTGTGTGCGTATATATCTACTTTGAATGTCTTATTAGGGAAAATTTAGGCTAGGGTTTCTCTGTGACCCTAATTTTGTATCTTTAAGAACTAACATCTTGACAATTTCATGATTGCTATCTTAAAAGATGGCAAGGAGAACGCATCCAAGTCAGTCCAAAACTGTGGGTTTTTTTTTTTGGGCGTTTTTGTCCGAAGTCTAGCTTTCATCATCTGCCTTTTTGTCTTTTTCTATTTATTAGTATAGTAATTGTTATAAGTAATAAGCAGTCTAATAACTTATTTGATTTCAAAATGTGATTTTAAAATTACACTTTAACTTATTTTTACCTATAATAAAATAAAATAACTCATACAAAATCAAAAGATGAGTCTCATTTATACAACTCTTTTTTCTGCAACAAAATAAAATAATTCATATAAAGTCAAAGGGTGAATCACATATATAATCATTTATATTATTTTTTTTCAAAATTAAAATCTTATTTTGAAATCTAACCCAGCATAAAGATTTCATACATAGGCTTTAAGTCAAATGTTGGGTGTATTTGCTGACAATGCAAAGCTCCTCACTTGAAAGGAAAACAGAACTAATGATGAGAGAAAACATTATGACTTAGCGGAAGCTAATGAGAGAATCGAAACCTCAAAGTGGGAGGTACTGAGTTTGCGTAAGGTAGAATTCATCCTAATTACCTTTATCGAACTTGTCGTTTCCCTAATGTTAGAACCTACTTTCGAATCTATCATATGACAAATTTATTCGTATCCTTCTGCATTAACAACAAAACTCTCGGAATGCATCGACAGAGAAAAAAAAAAAAAAAAAAAAAAAAAAAAAAAAAAAGAAGAGAGAGAGAAAGCAGCAGCCATCAATGGCCAGCCCAAAGACAATCACCAAGAGCTAACTTAGCCAATTTGGGATCCCGTCAACTTCTGGATAGCGGCCCAATAGGCAATGTTATGGGATAAGAAATTGTTTGCCCGGGCCGAGAGTCCATTACAGACCAAGAACCAGAGAGTTGAAACTTCCAAATTTGCAGAGTCGGCTATGCTATGCCGATCTTCCATTGTTGTAGCAGAAGACCGGGCCTTGAACAGCCAAGCGAAAAGAGTGGCTTTCCCGAGCTCAACTTGGCTTCCTTGAATTTCCATCTCGAGCTTCTCCGTGGACTTGCAATCCATTGAAACAGCCTGGGCAGTTAGGACTGGGTCCGGAACAACCAGGGTAGGTCAAATGGAGACTGTCTGGTTGCCAGAGGAAGTCTTGAAGCAACTCCCATCATGCAACGAGCATCCATGTTCGATGTTGGCTGGAAAATTAGAAGATATAGTCCAATTCCAACAATTGACTTGACCTAGTGTGCTCATAATGTCCATTCGAGATTAGCCAAACAATAAGGGAACGAGGAAGTGCAAGATCAGATGCTCCGATGTTCTTCCTCATTGTATCTACCCTAGATTTTAGTTCTCCGCGAGAGAAACTGAGAGCTGCAGACTTAGCAGAATGATGGCCAATAGCACTCGGTGTGCCCATTCAAGCTGATCTACCGAATCGACCATGGCCTGGCTTACCAGCTTGAATGTCAGCATTGTAAGGCTGGAATTTTTCGGTAGCATAAGATTGGTATCACCAGCAGCTGCACTAGTATGTGCTCAACCGGACAAACCAAATGACCGATCAAATCCTGCAGACGAGGCCAGCCATGGTCGGTCTATGCTATTGTTGGTAAGGCAACCAGTTGGCCTTAGCAAGGCAGCTGCGATGCCCATCCCAAGTTAACCTCAGCCATAAAGCACAGGCCATGAAGTTCAGACTGTCAGTAGCTCCTGCAGAGTCTTTCCCCTACTTTAGCCCAGATTTCAACGAAATGAGCAAAGAGAAACTGTAACAGCAGCATTTCCTCATCGTATCGAATCATCCAAATCACAAAAATGCACTCTTCCGGTGCCCTACTCAATATAGTAATTGCACATTTTCAACAAAGAATATATTATCCGAAACCAATGATCCAAATCAATTTGTATTTTCTCCGCTCTCTTGCTTTTCTTTCATTAGAATCCGATCGTAACACGACTTCAATTGGTCCCCCAACCTAAGATCTCTTCTCTCCATCTCCTCCAATATCGATTTCGCCTCCGCAAATCGCTTTTTCTTGATCAGCTCGTTCGCCATAATCCCGAAGTTCTCCGAATCCAAGTTCTCGTCTTTTCCAGCGAAAGTCCTCACAAACTCTACTGCCTCTGCGATGCGGTGCTGCCTCAGTAAGGCCTTGATCACGTGGATGTGCGTCGAGTAGAGCGGTGGCACCCCTTCCTCCACCATCCTCCTTAGCACTGCCACCGCCCCTTCTGGCTTTCCTGCCCTGCACGCCGCCAGCACCATGGCATCATAAGTCCGCGTATCCGCCCCCATTCCTTCCTCCTCCATCCTCTCCAGCATCTTCACCGTCCCGCTGAGGTCTCCAGAGGCAGCGTGCGCCGTGAGGAAGTAATTGTACGCCGTCAGGTCAGGCGGAATCCCCTTCCCCCTCATCTCCTCCACCACCCGCCACGCACGGTCGAAGTCCTTCGTCCTCGTGAGCTGGTTCAGGATGGGATGGAGGGTCACCGCATTGACCCTGCAACCGCCGGCACTCAGCATTACCTCCACCACGCGCAGGGAATCGTCCACGCGGCCGAGCCGGCATAACCGCGATACCAGCGAGTCGAAAGCGTTCTTCTGGGTGAACCCAGCATCCAGGCGGACAAAGGTGCGGACGAGGTCGTCTAGGGCGGGGAGGGAGGACTCGTCGAGGAACCGGAAAGTCTGAGCGGTATTGAAGCAGCCGTCCTTGATGCGCTTGTTGAGGAGGCGATAGAGGGCGTCGAAGTCGCCCTCGCGGCCGACGGAGTTGACGAGCTCATCGTAGTGGCCGGACGTGGGGTCATCGGGGATGACGAATGGGTCGGGGTTAGGGTAGGAGGAGCTCAGCGAACGGACGACGGCGGCGGCGGCGATGGCAGATTTGTAATTTCGGGCACGGGTAGTGAGCTTGCTGAGAAAGGGCATTGACGTGGAAGCTTGCAGAGAAGCAAGCAGAAGGCTTCCGGGTTGTTAAGGGAAAAAGGGGGCATAGGCCGAAATGGGCTTTGTGTAGTGAAGCATTGGATATGGGCCAAGTTCAACGGACCGAGTAAAATGGGCCTATTTAGTATGGGCTTCATTTTTATAAGCCCAATCGGCCCGTGAAAACTTAGACCTCGTCATTCGATAAGTAGCAGTTTCGTAATGACGGGCATCAGTAACACCCACCGAATATTTCCTCTTTCTTCAAATGCTCATATCGATCTAATACCCACCTTATTTCCAGACCCGGCCTGGTTGTTCGGGTGAACAAGGGTTGTTGCTATCATTCTTAGATGCTCGCGGCATTCTGAATTTTGGTGTTTTGAAAGATGAGTGATACTAACCTAATGGTATTGGTGGATGTTTGTATGGTATAATAATCGAATATCAACGTGACAGCAGTGGATCGAATGTTTACGTATGGCGGATAATTAACAACTCGTGAGTCGTGATTAATTTTGTTTAACGCATATATAATAACTACTCCGTATTGTATTACAGAGCGTGCATTATCCCTCCTAGCCTATGTACTTGTAACATGTAATTAATAGAGGATTATAAGCACATGCATTGATCTAATAAGAGAAACCAGCCCACAGGATTACAAGCAACTCTCAGCTGCAGATACCTGTCTCAATATACTCAAATAATTGGTTGGCTATAGATGGAAGATTTGGTTGTCGGTCTTAACTTGTAAGAAAGAATATTTCGTATATCTTGCCCCCAAAAAAAAGAGAATATATCATATAAAATTAATTAACATATATATACGTGCCATGATTAATTTATATATTAATTCAAGTCAATGCCCACAAATTTGGCCTCATTAATAGCCCGAGGTTAAATTTTAAACACACATATTAATTAATAGCAAGTAGTTCTGAATCCGATTTGGTTAATCCTTCATTCCATATTATATATAATGACGATATCGGAAAAAGAAACGATTAATCCTTCTAAAAGGTGTATACAATTATTAGAAAAAATCTCCCCAAGATTCACAAATCACATGTAACTAAAAATTTTAAAAAGAAATGGCGGGAGACATTTCTCTCGTAATTTCGGGAGATAAAGCATTAAAAATTATTCTAAATCCCAACAAGTCCGCTTCTCGGGACTTGAACTTATGTTATCTTCCTTACAAGTGTTAAAGTAGTTTACCACTCGACTAACCCTTTGTGGGTGTTAAGGGAAAAAAGAGGTGACCATACTGGCGGGTGTTAGAAGGATTTTTGAAAAATTCTATGACCACTTAAAGTGACCATACTTAAACGGTTCAATAACTATGTATGCAGTATATATGCTTGAGCTATTACGCATGAGAAATGTAATATGATCACCAATCCATGTGATAAGAGATTATTATTTAAGGTTATGATCATTTCCAGACCTAATTAATTAACTGTTGAAAGATAGATAGTAGTAATTGATTCGACCGAAAAAAGAAGAAACAAATGTCATTGAGTGATGAGTCTGAATGAAAGCTCTTGCTGATATCAATATTTTCAGTGCCTGGAGAAAGACTTCAGTCAAGAAATGTTATATTTTCTTAGATGCCAACTAATATCGAAGACGAATACGGTGTCATCGAACCAAATAATATCTCGCAACTACCATAGAAAATAACGACGTCCTTGACATGACCCGATTAACAATAATCTAAATTATGGATTACAGCCATAATATGCATATGTGTATCACATATAAAGTTTTGCAATTGCAATTGCTTTACATATCCTCACACAATAAACAAAATATAAGCAATGGGACTGGAAAAAGCAGTTCGGCGATTGTCTCCCTTAAATAAGATCTTAAGTTCGATTCTTGTGGATGGAGAAAATTCATGCTGAGAGAATTTTATCTCTTAATGGACCGACCCGGCTCGATTAGATTAATCGGGACCCGTTAGCCTTCCAAATATCAGGATTCACACCGAAAATGAAAATATAATAACGATCATATGTTTAATTTTTGTTTTTGTGTGCGTTGCTTTTTAGAAAAAGAAGATGTGATAATACTCTGGTAGCTAGGCAAAAGCATCGATCTTTTAGAAAAAGGAAGAGATAATCAGACATATAAACATTGCTGTTATCGCATATCAATGTGCCATCAGTCCAAACTTACAAAATAATTAATTATTAGAAGATTATGAGCACATGCATATGGATGGATTTAATAAGAGAGAAACCAGCTCACAAGATAATTAACAAGCCACTCAGCTGTAGCGCCCTTATATATACCTTATTTTCAGCTCCAGGGATGAATGGAGGAGGGAGGCTGGGTTGATAGTCATCCCCTATAATTTTTTAGGTTTTAAGAAAATTTATATATAATTTTTAAAATTTTGATAAAATTCTTTAAATTTATCCCCTAAATTCGAAAAAACTGTTTTACTATTCGACCCCTAAAAAATCTCATTCATGAAGTTAAGATCCTGAGTTCAGTACTCAAATAATTAGCTACATATGGAAGATTTTGCTGTCGGCTGAAAGAAAGAACATATCATATAAAATTAATATGATTAATGTATTACTTCAAATAAATGCCTACAAATTTGGCCTCATTATTAATTATTAGCTTGAGAGGTTCAGTTTTCAAACGCACACATGAATTGTGAGTAGTTCTGGTTTGGTTTGTTCAATCCTACAATCCGTATTATAATGAGTCAATGGCGATTCTTTTAGTTAACATGATATTAATCCTTCTAAAATATATGCAAATTAAAAAATGTCCCCAAGATTCAAATGTAAATTAGAAAAGAAGTCTCTTCAATGTGATTGAAATTAAGATCATGACATTGTGGATGTTAGAAGCATTTTTGAATAAAACCTATGGGCGCTTAAAGTGATCACCAATTCACCATGCTTAAACAGTTCAGTGATTAGGTATGATACACACGAGGAAATGTAATATGATCGTCTACAAATGTGATATATATTTCACGCAATCGAGTATATATTAGGAGAGTGATACATTTTTCTAGGAAATATTCATTCTTTTAAGGAGATTACTTTTCAAGGTTACGGATTTTTTCAAACCTAATTATTGAAAAATAAATACTGTAATTGCTTCGATAAAGAAAAAGAAAAAAGTCATTGAGTTTGAATGGAAGCTGCTCTCCCCAATATCATTTTCAGTGCATGGCTAGGGAAAGACTTTAGTCAAGACATGTTATATATTTTTTTGCATGCCAACTAATATTGAAAATGAATACAGTCAAATCGAACCAAATAATACATCGCAACCACGTAGAATATTAATGGTTATGATGGATCAGCTTCGGTTCATTTTGAATTGTGAACAGAGCACAGACAAGCTCGTATAGTACATTAAATGAAATATATATATATATATATATACATGTATTTTGTATAAAGTTAAGCTATTAAATTCATGCATACGCATGACCTCACAAAATCTAATAAATAAAAATAAAAAAGTGATATGTTTTTTGTATGCGTTGCTTTTTAGAAAAAAAGATGTGATAATACTGTTAACTAGGCGAAAGTATCGATATGGTTAGAAAGAAGATCAGATGAGACCTATAACCATAATTCTTATCGCATATCAATGTGTCATCAGTCCAAACTTTATGCACAAAATCTCTTGAAGATTACCCCACCTCTCTCCTTATTCTGCCATTGTATTACGGGATAATGGGATCTTGTATTATTATGTATATTATCGATTAAGCTTTTCGGCTCAAATCTTATCACACTGGCAGGGGATGTCTAGCTCTAGTTTGACCTATATAATCTCTCTCCACGCCCTACAAAACATATGTACATAAATATAACACACACACACACACATATATATATATCCAAGTATATCCTCATTCTCTCATTTATAGCTCTCAAACATGCTCAATATTTAAAAGACTAAAATACCATTGCATAACTAAGAACGCTTTAGTTCTTGCTTCGAATATGTATGTAAATGACCTTTGTTCACTCGGTATATGTCGCAATCCTTGTTAAATAGTCGGTACATGATAGATATAAAGATTGTGATGAAGTGCAAAATTGTGATGTAAAGATTGGGACTAAGCTACTTTTATCCTCCTTTTGCAAAATGAGATTATCGATAGATTTAAAAGTTATGTTTTTTTTAATAAGAGAAACTATTTATTAGAGAAAATTATGGAAAATATTACTCTCACAATTCTTATAAATCGAGTATTAAAACCTATTCCCCTCCTAATAATTGTACTTTTCGAAATTCATTTTGTATCCTTCTCATTCACCAAAAAAAAAATCGTATTCTTCTCCATGTAAAAGTTAGAGTTACTTACCATTTAACCAATATATATATACTAATTTATTTATTTATGATCAATTAAGAAATTTAAACTATACATATATAGATATTGTAGGGAAACATATATCTCAACCTTTACATGTTGTCTTTATTTTAATCAAACGTCGATATTTTCTGAGGTATTCTAACATTAATGGTTTGGTGTCAAATCTATTCCGCTGTAAACATTCCATCCATTTTTAACGAAAATGCTAACATGGCACGTTAATTGCTTGACGGCACTGACGTGGAGAGTATGTGGGGTTCAATACAGGAAAAAAATAATACTATATATCCCAACCTTTTAATATTTTCTCAATTTTATCCCAATCTTTCTATTTTTTTCTCAATTTTATTCCAATATTTTCGTAATTTCTCAAATTTATCCAAACTTGTTGGGGTAATATTGAGAAAACAGTAAAAGATTAGGATAAAACTGAGAAACTATTGTAATGATGGAAAAATTGAGAAAGCATTAAAATATTAGGATAAAATTGAGAAATAAAAAAAAAAAAGTTGAGATATATGGTGTAATTTTTCCCTTAAATCGGGACTCATACACTCTCCACATCAGTTCTATCAAGCAATTAATGAATCATGTCAGTATTTCCGTAAAAAATGGATGGAACTTTACGGGGGATAGATTTGAAATCAAACCATTAATGTTATGATATCTTAAAAAAAAGTAACATTGAAATAAATTAAAATAATATGTAAAAATTGGATAGAGAACGTTATTTTCCCGATATTGTATATATATCTGACAGTAGATATACTTTGTCAGCGTGCGCCTTCTCTCCGTGCAAAATGATGATCACAAAAGAGATCTTCTCGGGCATATCATTCATTTTTCATGGAAACCCTCTGCAGATCTGCCCCTACCACCAACCGTCCAATAAATTATCATATAGGACGATAAAGTACAACTACGGTCAGAATATTTGGATTTTAGAGGGGCATCATAATTACAATGTTAAATGAAGCAAAAATATTAAAATTAAAATCTACTTTTTGCAGTTAAAAAATTGAATTATACATACATACATACATACATATACATCATAGATGTACATGCAGCTCACCCGTATTCTAAAATTTTTCAGGCATAATTATGAAGTATGTCATCAACCTATTTATAGCTGAGAAACAATTGGTATTTATTTGCATGGAGTAGGAAGTATTTCCGATGAATTTTTGAAGTTTTATTATTAGGTTGAATAGCTAGCTGGACAATGATGTCCTTTTCTTTCTTTATTTCAATGATAGAAAAGGCTCACATATTTGATTAAAAAAACTAAAAATGAAAGCCAAATAAATAAATACGGACAGTTTTGTTGTGAGAATTAAAACTTGAAATTTTCCTATTAGTAGATGAGAACGTATTTCGCTGCATTATACTTCTTTTCTTGGTGATGTCTTCTTTTATCTGATTTTTAGATTTGATCCCAGCAAAGATTGGGGGGTCGTGTTGTCCTCTGAAACCAGCCCGACACAGACAATTTCCCTAGCAAGCCCAGCCAGCCAGACAGCAAGATAAGACATAATTAATAAATGATATTCCTTCCCTCTTGATTGGATAACAAAAATTTAAAGGAAAAAAAAAGGGGAATCTTTGTGAGTCTTTATCCCCACCGCAGCGGCCCTTCATTTCTCTTTGAGCTACATGACACGAGAATCATCACATTACATAATAAGTCCTAACCTACAGCTTTGTAATGGTTTGGTCGGTCTGTTTTGCGTTCCATCTTTTTCGCATGAATACATACATACATATATATATAGATATATACATACATACATATGCATGTTTCTTTTTCATAATTAATTTGATATCATCTCCGTCGACACTTCTAAAAGAAAATATATTTACCGATTCTGTTAACTTTGTGCACACATTGTAAAGAGATCGTAATTTAATTGTCATGATCCACGAGATGAAATAGTCTATACAACTTTAACCTACTGAATATGTATATAGTTTATCATTTTTTTATGGAGTAGTTATATATATATGACCCATTGAAAGCCATTCTAGTGAAATCCTAACACTCAAAACCACGCTTAAGTATGTGTTTTCCTGGAGGTGCACCACAAGAACCGAATGCAATAGAGTTGTGCTACCCATTCCGAATTCGGTTCTGTTGAATGTCTCACAAATGGAAATTTTGCAATTATTGAAAAAAGTAGGGGCAATTTGCACTTGAGTGGCATTTGGAGGAACATCCTCCGAGCATTTTCGGAGGTAAAATAATTTCCCAATGCAATAATATATATTAATCCTTAATCACGACAATATAATTACATAAAGACATAGATGGTTGCCATTCATGATCAAATCAAGTATGAAAACTCGAGGTCGTGTAATTAATTTCTTGATGGAACTTTCATGAAGATTTAGAGGGTGAAATCAGTTCAAGCGTGGTGACAGATCAACGGATGGTACAGAGGCCCTACTATATATATTGTCCTCTTGTTGCATGCCCAATGAATGTTATGTGTCGTTTCTACTTGGAAAAACGGAAAAGTTGACCTTATTATTATTATTATTTGACATCCTTTTTTAAAAATTTTTCTCCAAATAAATAATAAGCCAAGGAAAAATTTAATGTGGACCAGTTTAATTGGTGGATCGGATCAACGTACCTTCTTCTCTATCTTTCAAGATGGGTCGTAATCGCGAAAGCTATCAATTAAAGATGGATTTGTTTCTAGCAGCGGGAAAGTCATTTCGTCAATTCCACGAGTTTTTGACTCTCACCACATGCAATATGAAATGAAATTAATAGCCTTATAGCTGTTCAACTTGAAATTCATATAAAATTATTGAGGCTTCCAACATACATAATGGGTGAGATTTCTGTAGTGCAATCAATAAAAGTGAGTATACAATATAATCAACATACAAATTACTAAGCTTAGATAAAATTTATCGAAATTTGTATAAATTACAAAAAAGTGTAAGTGAAATATTCAAACCAGTGTAATTTGTTTAATTTATAAGTAATTTATTAAAAAATCAAGTAGTTTATTTCCTAGTGTAATGTTCTAAAATATAAATAATTTACTCAAATGAAACCCTCATAAAACTAACTCAATCAAGCTGAAAGAATTAATGGCCCCAAAGACCTCTACATTTCAAAGATCGTGCCGAATGTTCATAAATTTGTTAGGTAAAATTACAAATCAAAGCTCTCTCGTCATTTTGCTCTGAACTTCTATGGATCTTCTTGTCGCTTCGCCCAAATGACAAGAGAAAAATCATTTATCTTTGTCAACACGAAATGGCATCGAATGGACATATAAAAGAGCAAAGGCACAGTCTAGTAAATCTGAGCTTACGTGTGGATATATGTATTTACGTGCATATATATATATATATATCAGAACTTTATATGCTCAATAGGACCATTTGGATGATGATGATGATGTGCGAGTTTTCTTCCATTCCTACGTCTGCTCTTTGCTGATTAAATTTCCCTTTGATTCATAACTGTGAAAAGATTCAATCTCGAACAACTTTTTTACGATTGAAAAAGGGAATTTATTCAAATATCTACTGAACTTATTGATTTCAAATTATCCACGGTATTTATATTGAACTTTTTACATGTGACAGTTATGTTGAAATTTTTACATAATATCTCATAAATCACTTCAACTAATAATATTTATGCTAATTATTTGAATAACTAACACTCATTTTTATATTTATTATAATTTAATTAATATTTCTTTATGTGAGATAAGATAAAAATGATTCCTCTTTGACTTGATTGATAGCTAGGCGACTTTTGAAATATCATTCCTCAGAGGAATTAAATCAATTAATCCCAATTTTCTTCTCTTTTTCTTGCAAGGAGAATAAATTCTTTTTTGGCTTATTCTATTGAATTTACCTATTATTATGCCTTGAACCTGTCCCCCACTAACCAACAATGCCAGGGCTCCTGCCAAGAAAATAAATTTTTGGCAATAACATCTAATCTTTTTTAAAATAAACCATCCTACGAAAGGTTCGATTATATTCCGCAGGTTAAACAAAAAACATGATAATCTCTATAGACCACTTTTGGCTCTCGTAAGAAGATATTGCATAAGTACCACCAAGATGGTAGCTCAGCTGATAACGGACTTCGTCTTCCAAATAAGAGGTCAAGGGGTCGAAACTCGACTTAAACACGAAACCGCCTGTATTAATAGACTTTTGTCATCTATCTTATAGAAACTGTTTTGATCCACTGTGCGCTTTGATGGGGTTATTGTGATCTAGGTGGACTATGTCTCACCGATCCCTTTACCCATTCGGGCGAATGGACATTTCATGGAGGCTGTGAATCCCCTCTGGTCTCCAGAGGAAGGTTGCTACGCTAGTCTCCCCCTCCCAGCCTTTTATTTAGCAAGCATAAGTACATATCCTATATATACTAATATTTTCTCTTGTGCTTGATTATATTCTAGTGAAACGTAAAATTATAAATATTCAATATTCCTCCTCAAGGCACAACATGACATATTGCAGCATCACTTAACATTACTTATCGAACGAGGATAAACTCTTCAATTGGAGGCATAAGTTTAAAGTATATAAATATATACGTACATATTCATACACAAATAAAACAAATAAAGGAAAAGAATGTATTGTCCCTTTTCCGGGCCAGTAAGCATTGAAATAAGGAAATTAATATTTTGAGGGTCTTATAACAGCATAAACCACGAGAGCAATTAATTAAGGCTCTTTCAATGTTTCTTCATAGTGATTAATTAAGCCTTTTATTAACGAATTGGTCCTGGGAAAAATTCACATGCTTCTCAAAATACTGATGTAGCCCGTAGTGTGTAAATGTAATTTGAATTTCTTTTTTTCTTTCTGAAAAAGAACTATATATAGTGATGTAGCCCCTAGTGTGTAAATGCAATTTAATGTCATCCGTGGAATATGCGTTAAATGAGTAGGAAAGGACGAAGTCATCAGCCACGATAAAAGTCAAATTCACTAATTGTTTGTAAGAATAATTTTATTCATTAAAAATTATTCCTTGTAGTTCCTATAAAAAAATCATTTCTTGTAGTTTTATCCAAAAGATAAATTATTACTATATTATGATTTTCCTGGCTTTTTAGAAAAACTTATTAAAAGGCACACCCGTGAAAATCATGTAGGAATTTCCTTTTTGCATGGCATCTTCGATTCAGACACCACCTCATAGACAGATACGGTTTTGATATACAATATGATTAATTGACTAGATGCCTGATGGCCCACTGTGTCGTAGCAGTCCAAATCTTCAGGACATGAATAAAGCGAATCCTTATTAATCTTCCCGCCACCTCGCATAGGTCTCGCTTATTAATTATTACTAAAAAAGTTCGTCGTTGCAGAAAATTTTGATACATGAACACTCCATCTCAACTTAGAACTTAGAATCATTAATTCAAAATTTAATTTTTTTTAGAATTGAATTCAAAATTTAATTAATTCTCTATATTTTCAATTGACCTCTTATCCCTAGTTAGTTAGCTCTCCTAGTATTTCTCGTGTTGAAAACTTTATAATTGAACCTGCTAAATGGTCAAGTCGATATCTTATCAGAAGCATACAAGAATCCATTGCTGAAGTCGAGAGCACAGATTTACAGTCTTCCAAGCCTATATGCAATCACCGTGGATTGTTTCTCTTGTCTAAGTAATGGGATCTCTTGGTCCTCTAAGTATGAGTTGGAGATCATACTCCTCAATTGCATCTAATTGCATAAGGTTACTATAGTTTCTAATTTCCCCATTATAAAATTAGAAATTACCTTTTGAGATCTGCACACTAGGTTTTATACTTCAACGAGATATCAATAAAGCTCATTACTTAAAATTTAATTATATCACCTAATTGGGCCAACAATAAAGATAATAAATAATTCGTAGCTATTAATATGTATATTGGACCGCATTATTGTATAAAATTCAAACATTTCCTTCTAAGTCATCACCTTCCTCTGCCAACAGGAAAAAATGCACAGGTTACATCATGGATTTCGGTAAATAGGCTCATTACGTATGTGCTGCACACAGCACACCAACCAAATAAGTATGCGGAATCCTAATGATCCTGGGGCCGATTTTAGTACAAGAGATATGTATGATCTCGAGAGATGTACACCAGTTTAGGACTATCTGCAGCTTGAGACTTTCAAAGATTAATATATATATATATACATATATATATATACACACGATTTATATATAATAAACAGTACGTCCTACGAGATGATGTGTACGTACAAGCGCATCATAGAAAATCTAATTCAGGATTCAACTTAAATATTCCGCTCGAATTTATCCTTGATAACGTAAGCTATATGCACTTATTGTAGTACCTTGCTTTGATTCATTGGCTAAAATATAAATACTTGCTCTAATTTGAATACTAATTGGTTGAGATAAAAAATTCTCCTTAAGTTAGGGTATAGGAGACAGAAAGAGATAGGAATATATATAGCAATATATCTTATGTAAGGCATATATTTATGTAAGATATAAAGAAAAACGAAAAGATAAAGATACGGAAATTAATATTGCATGTAGTATAAGTTGAGAAACCCCCACCGGTTAATAACCTAGAATGGAGAATTTCTAAAAGGGCATAGTTATAAAAGCAAATCAGTTTATGAAGTTATATTCATCAAAAAAAGCTTATGAACTAACAGAGATTCTTCAGAGCGAGTGATCTCTTCTGAGCAGAGAACATGGCCCACTGTCCCCCGACAGAGTTGAGGTGTTGCCTCAGCCAACTTGATATAAAATATTTTATTTTCTTTGTCTAACAAAATATATAACGAATTGATTCGAATAATAAGAGAGTCTATTCATCAGATCGAGGGATCGAGCTAGCTCAGGTCCTTTTATTCTACCTAGGATGTCATCGACTGAGCTTGGCATAGATAATATGCTTGGATCGTCCAAGATTAGGGTTAGGCTTCGGTTAAACCTAGTACATTTTCACTATTATATACTAAAATAAATAAATAAATATATATGTATGTATATTGTAATCCCTAAATTTAGTTAGCACTACCTAGTTAGTAGTTATGAGATCCTTTTATGAAATCCGTGACAGCATATAGGTTAAATCAACTTTTTTCCAACCCTAATTGTTGTCATTTCATGCTTTTGGAGAGAATATCTGGTGAGCTTTATAAGCTATTAGTTGATATTTAAGGAGTCATGTCCACAAAATGTCCAATTATTGTGTGTTTTCAGTTTCAATCGATTCTTTTTATTACTGTATCCTACATAGAAATATGTGCTGATGAATTTAAATCCAAGTTAGCCATTTAAGACATACGGCATATCGCATAATTCCTCTATCTTTATTGTATAATTTGATGATGGATTGGAACGCGTTGAGGAAAAAATGGAAGTGAAATTCATATATACTTAATTTACATTTAAAAATGTATAATTTCTGTAGCTATTATAGGACAAACCTCGTTGGCTAATACCTATGCCCCGAAAATCCTGCCGAAATTATTCTTCAAATAATTAGACAATTTCATGCTCATGGCTATTGGCATTATTGAGCTATCATGTTGGGTACAAGGATTTTCCAGATGGGGGTAAAAATATATATATATAATTAACAAGAAAAGGGAAAATTAATACCGATGTTAAAGAAATGAACTAGAAGCAGCAGGTGTCGCTCTATTGCATATAACATGGAAGCAGAGATATGCGTATCAATTGAGATTAACCAGACCCACCATATTACAAATCAAAATTAAGGAAGGATTACCATATTATCTAATACAATGGAGTTGGCTTGTTAACTCATGTGATTTCTTTGGAAAAGTTTTAGTGTCAAGTCATCCCAACAACCATGTAGAAGAATATTTCCTAATAAGCCACATGACCTGTGATCAGATTGATATGTCCCGTGAGTTTACAAAGTGTTTGTGTGGATCAAATCATGTCCTGTGAGCTTACAAAGTGTTCGTATGGATCAAAATTAATCGGACAACTCGAACATCCTCATTTAAAAACCATATGGTCTTTCTTTTTTTTGGGTAAATACCATATGGTCTTTCATATATGGATACGCATTGACCTATCAGTTAATATATAGAAACAATTCACTTATCAAAAAACAAAGAAAATAGAAATTAATAATTTCTCAGGTTAATTATTTCATTTATCTGAGCAAAATCCACTGAGAAAGAGACCTATCACTTTCCTCGAGCAGACAGAAAGCAAAGGGGCCAAGCTGTTCAACATATTTAATTTTGTTTTCTAATTCAATTTTCAATAAAGTGATGCCCGCAGAATCCTGGCATCGATCTTTCGTAGTAAGAGAGAGAAAAGTCACTCTCTACCCATTACTATGTTTGCTATATATTGATAATAAATAATTAATATTTATGAAATTGTTCATATAGTTGTTAGAGTATGCCTGTGTATAATATAAACGTATATGATTGTTCGTGTAGGAGTTTAAAGAATTGAGCTGAACCAGTAAGGTTTTAGGCTTACTTAGTCGAATCTCTCGACTAGAGCATCTAGAGTCGAGCTGAATGATCACGTCCTGCAAGATAAATAAACACTGGTAATGGATTTTGCGACTAAATCGAGCAAAGACCGCTAATTACAAAAACCCTCTCTCATACTCTCTCAATTTTCGGAAGCAAGAATTCTTCCTCCATCGATTCTTCGTACGTTCATTGGAATTATCTACTTATATTCAGTGGTTACAGATCCGATATCGGATCCCATAAATATCTTTAGATATCTTCAGATAATCACAGTCATAAGATAATATCTCATGTGGTTAATCAAGTTGGGTCAAGTCCCACAAGGGCGGATCCTATTTGGTTCAACCCGAAAAATTCTACAATTCATGTATCACTATTTAAATTCTATATTAAGTGATTTTATATTTGATTATCGTGATGGGATTACGTGTGCTCTTTATTAGTCGTTAGGATTTCTGTTTCATCATATTAAATCCATGAAATTCCTTGTCTAACTTGTATATGCACTCACCATTAAAAAATTCGGCAATAGGCAATAATTGATCAGGTAATCCTCGTGTAGGCACATGGGATAGGTCGATTTGAGATCTTATATTGAGGTTCTTTCCCCACACCCAACCCCAGAAACAACCACCCCCCCCCCCCCCCCCCCCCCCCCCCCCCCCCCCCCCCCCCCCCCGCGGGGCGGTAAGATATATTTCGGTATTTTCAACTACTTAGATATAGCAGAAAATATTCTTGCGGGTTGCGGCTTGGTACATATATAACAGAACAGATGGTTACCGGATATTGGTTGGAACAGTGGATGGCAGTAAGAATACGGTATGATTTTGATAGGTTGTAACATTTAGAATAACGATACACAAAATCAGGCTGGGCCTGAACTTGATGAACAAACTAACAAGGCAAATCTATAAAATTGTCTATACAATTGTTCATTCAGATTTAATTCGAAGATCATGTGGTGCACTTGATTTGATTACATAATAAAATAAGATATTATTCGTATTAGATTCACCAGCTTAATTATGAAATACCACATAGACTTTCTTATACTTGTGATTACTGCAACTATAAGAGGAAATTATAATTATATGTATTTTCCTATAGGTGATATTATGATTAAAAAGTCATATGTAACATCATTTTTCCCCCACAACTTGAATTAAATAGAGAATTTGGTCGTTCTCTATTATATCTTTTTTTGAATTATTATATATTTTTTCGGTTATAAGGTAGACTCGTAAGTCTAGTACAATGAAATAGAAATAAAAAACTTAATAAGAGCGCACAAATAATTAATCTTGCCGCAAGAATCGAATATGAAACTTCTAAAATGGCATTTGGTGCATTATTATTTAAAATTACTAATGATCTAGATTCCGTCTCACATAAATTACTGTTTTTTTAGTAGATTATTACTTTTTCGGTATATGGAAAGTCCGCGGACCTACTACAATTAAATAAAAGACCAAAGATTTAATAAAAGAACACGAGTAGTCTCACTAAGAGTATCGAACATACAATCTCCTAGTTGACCGGCACGAGCGTGCGCCACTGCCTATACCCTCTTTGACATAGATTACTAGTTTTAAAATTACTGATAAAGTTATATTACCATATTTGATATAGATTGATAATCTTGCCAATAATTCAAATTATCTTATTTGGTATAAAAAGAGGACTAGGGTAAGGGCCATTTTGTTAATAAAAAATAAAAATGGGATTACCACTTAGCTGGTAATCGACATAGTCACCTCCCCTGTGGGAATGACATTACTAGGTAAGTGGTAATATTAGATTACTAGTAAGCTTATTCAGTCGGACATGGTAATTTGACTTTTCAAATAATTTATACTCTGTTTGGTTTCATAATATAATTTTAAAATCAGATTTTGATCTTGAAAAAGAGTTGTATAAATGAGACTCACCCTTTGACTTTGTATGAGTTATGTTGTTTTGTTGTGAAAAAAAAGTGGTATAAATAGGACAAACTCTTTGATTTTGTATGAATTATTTTGTTTTTTTATTGGTAGAATTATGTTAAAGTTGTAATTTTAAAATTATACTCACAAACCAAACAAGTCATTAAAATCAGATTTCTTATGATCCAGATGGATTGTGGGACTTTCCACAATATAAATAAACCAACATCTTAAGGGTTTTAGTACGGCGATATAAGGTGCTGATTTATTAAAAGGGAGTCTATAAGGTCAGGAGGCTCCTAAAAATTGAGCTTTTAATAATCCTCTAAAAAATAATAATATTCTTAGGAAAGTTAATTCCTTATTAGAATCAAAAAGTTTTTGATTTGATCCTTAGCAATGGGACTGATGTGTTTTTCTATTTGCTTTATTTCTTAATTTTATGTTAAGTTTATGGGTCTCTCGTCCAGTTGAAAGAAGGAAAAATATATACCCACGTCAAGTGGTAATGGAGAGGAGAAGCCTTCTCCATACACAGGCACCCCTCTTCCCCTTACAAATACCCCCTAACATCTTTAAGTCCTCTCAGCTTGAAGCCACCGCTAGCATGGGCAGCTCCGCCATTCACATCAGAGAAGCCGTGGTGGTCACCCCGTCGGAGCCCACTCCATCCACCATCCTCCCCCTCTCTGCCCTCGACTCTCAGCCCTTCCTCCGCTTCACCATTGAGTACCTTTTAATCTTCAAGCCGCCACATCGTCAAGCCGGCAGCCACCAGGCCTTGATCTCAGCCTGCCTCAAGTCGGCCCTTGCCCAGGCCCTCGTGCCATACTACCCCCTCGCAGGTCGGGTCAGGCCTAGCCCCCAGGGTACACTCCTCGAGGTGGTGTGCCAGGCCCAGGGCGCAGTCTTCATCGAGGCCGCCTCTGATCATGTGGCCGCCAACTTCGAGTGGGCTCCGCGGCACATAACTCAGTGGAGAAGGCTATTGTCCCTCTGTGTGCCGGACGTCCTCCAGGGGGGCCCATCGCTCGTCGTCCAGCTCACGTGGCTCAGGGACGGCAATGCTGCTCTCGGAGTGGGATTCAACCACTGCCTCATCGATGGGATCGGAAGCGGCGAGTTCCTCAACTCGTTCGCTGAGTTGGCAAGGCGGCAAGAGCTCGGCGGTAGAGGTGAGTTAACACCCAAGCCTGTTTGGGATCGCCACTATGTCGACTCCATCTGTCCGCACGAAACATCTCGAGAATACTCTGGCGCCAGTGCCGCAGCCGGCGAGTTCAGCCAAGTCCTAGACATATCTGGGCTCAATTCCCGCTTCTCGAGCGAGAGGCTCGTTCCTACCGCCGTGGTCTTCGACAGAACCTCTCTCAATGAGTTGAAGAAGGCTGCTTCCTCCACGTCCATGTACACATCATTCGAAGTCCTCTCAGCTCACGTGTGGAGGAGCTGGGCGAGGTCTCTGAACTTGCCATCCAACCAAGTCCTAAAGCTCGTCTTCAGCACGAACATTCGAAACCGGGTAGAGCCGGGAATTCCCAATGGCTACTATGGCAATGCGTTCGTGCTCGCACGCTTGCAGTCCACCGCGAGGGACCTCACAGAGAAGGGCCTGGGCCACGTTACAAGACTCGTCAAGCGAGCCAAGGATCGAGTCGGCCCGGAGTACGTGAGGGCGATCATTGACTCGGTGAGAGAAGGCAGGGTGGAAGCCGACCTGACCAGCACGTTAGTCATTTCGCAGTGGTCTACACTAGGACTCGACAGGGTTGACTTCGGGATGGGGAGGCCGGTCCACATAGCGCCAATCTGCTGCGACAGGTACTGCCTGATCCTGCCGAGGACCGGCGGCCGGCAGGACGGGGTGAAGGTGATGGTGGCGGTGCCGGCGAGTGCCGTTGACAAGTACGAGCGTTTGGTCAAGAATACTTCATGCTCTTGAGGAGTGGAACTGTCTATTCTCCCGGGGCCTATGCGTTGACCTTTCAGAACACACAGTTTGACTCTCAATTGTTTAATCATTATTGTACATTCTCTACTAAGTTATTAATGGTGGAAGTTCACCCCCCCAAACCCAAAAAAAAAGAGAAAAAGGAAAAAAGAAAAAGAAAAAGGAAGTTATTAACGGTGGAAGATGATGGAGGGAGATTCATTTCTCCTCTTATGATCCGACAATATTGATAGACCCACTCTTCTATAATGTAGCAATATATTAGAAATAAAGAAAATAGTTCCATAAAACAACTATGGACAAATTGGTACATAAGAGGTTCTTCCTTGTGTAATAGCATGCAGTAATTTCTCATTTTATCAAAGAAATATAATAAACTTCAATAAGTCAGCGAAAATTTTCAATCTCGAGAGATTGGTTTCAGGTATTCACATAATTTACTTAGTTTCGACAGGTCTTTGAATAATTTCAACGAACTATTTCATCACAAGTACCATTTTTCTCTTGTTGGATTTCCACCTAAAATAATCTCTTGGTGGTACTTGGCAGCTATGTTTTTGTTTTTGTGTGTGTTTTTTTTTTTAATTTTCTTTTTCTGTGTTGTTTGTTTATTATTACTTTTTGGATAAGCGATCACCTATGGTTTATTGGCTCCTTTTCCACCGGTCTCTTTATGGAGACGTGTACTCCACCAAAATTCCGTTTAGTTAATTATATTGGTGTTGCACCCCGATGTTTGGAATCTCGATAGATTCCGATTAATCTAGTTTAAGTTGAGTTTGTTCAGTATTGGGTAAAACTCGTATACGAAATCTTATTTTAGGAAACAAGTGTCGAATCGTTTCGACCAACCCATATTAATACCTTTAGTTAATTTTAGTTTGTGTAGAAATACATTCAAGACTATTACAAGAAAATATTTTTTTGGATAAGATATAAGAAAATATTAATTAGAACATAAAAATCAAAAGCAGAAAATTTAATTTTTACATGTTAATGTGAGACCTCATTTAAACGGGGAGCCTAAAAACCTAATTGCAAATGTTAATTCTTCTAGAGACCTTCACTGAATTATAAACTAGCCAAAAGCTTGATTTATATATTCCTAGATTCAGAAAAGTATACTATTTTCTTTCTTTTGGGTAGAGTCTCATCTTAGTTATATATATATCTGTCCCACAGATTTTTTCTATTCAAATGCTAAATCCATTAAGATCACAACCAACGTTTGATTATTCTTCTAATCAATGTATATCTTAATGTAACACATTGCCACGCAATTCATGGCACGCCATTCCAATAATTTAGAAAAGGGGAATCTCAATCTCTTGTGAACATCAATTTTGGATCCTAAGTCAGTAAGAGACTGATCTGATATAATAATTAATGGATTAGTTTTTGAACAAAAATGCCAAAAAGCATCCTCGGGAGATGAACGCTACCTCGCTGTGATCGAGTCAAAAGATTTTCTAGCATATAATATAAGTTGACTAGACAACATCAATTGATGAACATAATGATGTGCAAGTTCAAAAAGACAATTGTAAGTCCCGCAACTCATCAGTCGTTTGACCAATTAATAAAAAACTTTATAAAGATGCTATTGGAAAAACAAAACATGCATTTAGCATAAGGAATATAATTATATATAAAAATAACGTTTTCTATTTATATTTGTCTAATTTTTCCACTTACAAATATAACATGTTTTTATTTAGAAGATTTTACGACGTTTTAGTAGGTTGATACGTCACCTCCTCAAATTCGTACTAACGTTTTGCATTCACGAGCCCAAATTTTTTCAAGAATTATACTATAATTAATTAGCGGAGAGAAAGATGTTCAGATCTTTTGAGGAGTAATATATATATATATATATATATATATATATAGGCTATTATAACTAAGTTTAGTATGAAGTATATGATTATATAAATGCTATCTTTTAATTTAGAAGAGAATATCGAATTTAAATATTTGATAGGGAGAAGCAATATCCTTTTTTCAGTATAAATTCCGTACTTGAAAACTCAATTAGATCCCGACTAATTCAGTCAAATATCGTTAGCCCATTAAGAGATAAAACTCTTTCAGTATGAATTTTCTCCGTTTACAAAACTCAAACTTGAAACTTTATTTAAGGGAAACATGCCGAATCGCTGGGGAGAAGCAGTATCATGGGCATTAAAGCAGTATTTTCTAGAGTGCCAATCATTGTTCTGAAGACATCATTAGCATTTTCTTTTTCTAATTAAGTCCACCAATTAAATAACATTGGGCGAACAGTTTTTGTTTAGTGTTAAAGAATAAAATAAAAATGAAGAGGTAATTCTACGGAAAAAAAGAAGAAGAAAAGATAATTAACATTTTCTTTGAGCCGACAAAGAAAAATGTCAACAATAATAAAGATGCTCTCTGGTGTTATATTAATAGAAGAGAGTGATGGTATAGATATGTCAACTGAGTGTATACGCATATGAATGATTAGGAAAAGAAGAAGAATGAATGGCCCATGGTGTTTAAGTGATAAAGTCGTTCAACAAAAAAAAATGATAAAGTTTGGTAATAGAAAATTACTTTGTATAAATAAATGATTTTATGCATAAATTTGAGACATACATATAAGTAATAAATCAATCATATAGCTCTTTCTTCTTTTATTAAATTATAACTAACCATATCTGCCTTTGCACTTGCATATATTTACTTGGTGTCTTTCACCTATATTTTTCTATGTAGTTCACCTAGGAGATAAATTCCTCTGATTGATTCCGATCTTATATATAATTTTTTGTTTCTTAAGCTTTTGTCGTGTACTTTTTTTAGTAATGCATAAATTTTCATTAATTTCTAAAAATATAATTATATCTTATATACAAGAAATAAGGAGTTAATTATCGTTTCTCTAAAAAATATTTCACTTTCTGAACGACTTTCAGCTACCAATCCAACCTTGAATATTACATTACATGACTTCCTATGTCCTCTCTATTTCCATTACCGTCTGTTGTTAAGATATTGGAAACAGGGATTTTCGTCCTTTTTTTGTTTTATTTATTTGGTTAGTAAGAAAAACTGAAAATAATGGATATATCATAAATAGGTGATAATAATTAAGATATGATAATAATTAATGGCATTCTTAATTCGCACTGAGAACATATAATTCGTTCGGGCTTCAGCCCCTCAATTCTTTTTTTAAAAAAAGGGCGAGAGATTCGTGGAGACCAAAATGCGCATTTTCGGTCCATTGGGCCTTCTGAAAAGGGCCTAGCTCTAGCTTTATTCCATAACGTGAATGGGCCTTCTGAAAAGGGGCCTAGCTCTAGTTTTATTCAATAATTTCTCATTCACATTGTGATAACGTATATAGCAACAATCAATAAAATATTGGTTGAGTATTAAACAATTTTATCCCCATAGAAAGGAGAATATGAGTTCAAGTTCTCATAAATGTACTTATTAGGAGGGAGCATAACCTTTAATACTCGATGAAAATTGATCACGTAATCTCACGGTTCATAGTCGAGGGCAGTTGTCTTTGAAGAACCATTCTTTATTTAAATATTTTTTCATGGTTCATACCACTACTTTTTATTTTTAATTCACTCAAAAGCAAAAGTTATGGTTGTCACGAGATATCCTCTGACTATTAGCAAATACTCTTTCCCAATTGATCATCAATTTGCCAGGGTCACAAAACATTCAATGTAAAACAATTTCAATTGTGGGGAACTATATAGTACATTCAGTTATTGGAAATTTTGTAACTACTGTTCGTTTAAATGTGAGAATGCATCTCAAAATTGATAAATTTTACTTCATCAATGTCGACCGTTAATCTGCTCCTCTTAATAATTATATATAAGCTTAAAAAGTTCAATTCATATGTCCGTCCATTCGGAAACTTCTTCATCAAATGAAAAAGCAATATCTAAGAGAGATTATTAATTTTTTTTCTTTTTTCTGATTATAGGAGAGATTTATTAATTAATTAGAACAAAAAAGATATGAGCCTTATACAAATCAAAGAAGCAATTGCGTTGTTACCCCCAATGGATCGCCCTCACCTTCTACTCTCACTCTCTCAGCCCTTCTTCCAGTTCACCGGTGGTGCTCCTCTTCATCTTCAATCAATCGGACGGGGCCAGCAGCTCGACCAGGAGCTCGACTGCCAATAGCATCAAGGCTGCCTTGGGCAAGGCACTGGTCCACAATATTCCGTTGCAGGTCGGGTCAGGCTACTAGGACTTGAATTTGTGTGTCGGGCCCAGGGCACGGTGTTCATTGAAACCATGAGCTTGGACCATGTGTGGTCGACGACTTCCAGTGCCAGGGGCCCCGGCAGCACATGACCCACTGGAACTGGAAGTCCTCTTGGCTAAAGTGGGGAGAAGCTGGGTAAAACATGTGTTAATTTTTTCGCTCTCAGATTTGTTCGAAATTTATACATTAATCTTTGATGGAAAATATTTTTTGTATTCAATTTTTGGAGCGAAACCACAAGATTGTGGTAAAATAAGCAACTTGATAGTGTGTGTATATATATATATATATATATATATATTACACACGGAATCCATGCATTGGATGGTATAAAACGTGATTTTTTTTCTTTTTGTCAATTTCATGATGTAATACATGCGTGTTTTAAGTTGTTTAAATTCGTAATTTGCATTCTATAAATATACACTATAAATTATATAAGACTAATGGTTATTAAATTTCTCCAATATGGTAAAAATAATTGCATTAAAGAAGACAAAAATGTAAATTATTAATATTAGTAAGTTGTACATTTATCGATAAAACGTAAATTAAACTTGCTATAATATGTGAAATAATATTTCTCTATTTATGAAATGGATGAGTCCGGTTAATAAACTCACAAAATATTGTATGAATATAACATGTTATCATAATAAATCAAAATAAAAGATTTTAAATTTAAAAACTGAAAATTTTAAAATGTAAAGTTATTTTGTAAATAACCACATGTTATTAGAGAATATATTAAATTTAAAACTATAAATCGTATTTTATTAAATAATATTATAAAATAAAACTAGAAAATTCGAGACTTATCATCTTGAAAAAATTTTAAAATTAATTCACCCGGAAAAATTTGAGAAATTTCAAATGCATTACGCAAATAAATATGAATTAATATTAAAATATAAGAAATTATTACTCAGTAAATAACCACATTTATCCAACAAACTAAAAAATGTTGCTAACCCAGTAATTTATACTGAAATCAGATATATCAATGATCAATCTGATCCTAAATATATATATATATATATATATGTATATTTTGAATAAGTATTCCAAAAGAATTTTGAGATATATATATATATATATATATAGGCACACGAATTTTGGGCCTAGATTCTTTTTAATAATAAATAAATAAATAACATTATTTATGTTCAATCAATCGCATCTTATATTATTACATTATGTTATGTTGTATTATATTATCTTATATATCATCTCTCACACAGTTCAACACTGTCAAAGTTCTTGTGTTTTTGGATAATCACTGTCAAACTTGCTAGGGTTCTCCATAACAATAGAGTTGAATAATCAGAGAGTACATATTGCATGGTAGTCTATGTATGAAAGACAGAGGGAGAGAGAGAGTTTTGTCTGTGAATAACGGAACAGCTTTCTTTCTTTCTCACCTTACAAGATCCCAGCTAGGGTTTTTCTCCCGAAAAGGAGCTAGGGTGCGACAAGAGTGTGCATGCAGACCCTAGAGGGAACCGTGTGGGTATGTACATATATTGATATCATAGCTCGAGAAATTATTACATGCTCTTGATGACAGAAAGCATTTCCATACTATCGGATTAAATCGTATCCGGATCGACCGATAATAAAGACAGTTATCCCATGTCGCCAATTAATGTATTATTTTCTTTATCAGCTGTGACTGTTCTATTATTGCATCTGCTGTGATTATATCACAAAAAAAAAAAAAACAAACAGAGAAAAAAGAAAAACCAAGAAGATTATGTAGAATTTTGATTCTTCTTGCTTTCTCTATGTGGTCCACACCGTTGATTTACTTTATGGATGGAAGGGTTTCTTAATACCGTTTGGGAGTACCGAGGCAAGGACCGGCTGGCCGCCACATGCAAAAGTCTCTGCGCCGGTTTTTTGCCGTAGTAGGGCCGGCCCCGTCTTTAGGAATTGAAACGGAATTGAGATTCCTCATTAGTCATTTCCGTCTGAATTAATTAAAATCGAAGACGGCAATTTACCAAGGCTGGTGCAAAGTTATATTTAATATTTGTTCTTCTTAAATAAGATTTTATGTTTGATTTTTATGAATGAAAAAAAGTTCACACTCGAATAGTTCTAGATCAAATCGACTCGGTCTTGAATTAATTGAATCCATAAGGCTCTTGGATACTGGTGATTTACACAGAAAATCAAAGCTAGACGGCAACTTTGCCGGATACGTACGAAGCTTCTTGTTGACGAACTGACCTCCATGGACAATTCCCTGACAAATCATTGTCCGTGACATCATCTCTAGTTAACCCAATTATTTATCGAATCGCGGGCCCTCGAACAATCGACCCCACGTCTTGGAAGAAGTTACTTAGAGAGATCATTCATGGAATTGGATGTCGGTGAATTAGATCGAATCTCATGCATGAGTTTATTATGATAATTTTGACTGTATGTTAATATTTCCGAATTGAGCTAGCCGGGCCACATATGTAATTTTGATGTGACCTCGTTAATGGGGCTCTTGTCAGGTGCGCTCTAGCTAGAAGGTCAGTGTGAGACCAAAGGGTGGCTTTGTTTGGCCAAAACTTTTGGACATTTCCTAAGATACAGCTATGGATAAGTCACTCTCGAATCAAACCGGGCTGGCAACTTAAAATTCAATACAGTCCTATGATATTATGTAAAATTTGCACATTTATCAGCATAGATTGGTTCAAATAATTCGGTGCTTGTTATTCTTAAATAAGATCTTGAGTTCGAGCATTGTGAATGAAAAAAATATATATTGTTTACTCCCTTAGTGAGCCAATTCTGACTCGAACCGAATTAATAGGGACTCGTTAGACTTTCAGGTATCAATTTTAGATACTGAAAAATATTTGTGTACATTTAATTAGTACCATGTGATGCATGAGAAAATTCACATCTCTGTACGTCTTGAACTTGAAATTTAACCTTTTCGTTTCGTTTCGTTTCGCTTTTCCTTTCTACTAAGTGGGCGGCATTAACTATATGTCCCCTGACTTTGAAAAAAGAAACAAATTATAGAACGAAAACAAAATATTCAATCGCAAGGTGACAACAGAAGAAGGCAGAAGTGCAGCCAGGCCCAGCTGCATGCTAGACGCAAACTGACCGGTCGAGTACCGGAAGCAAAGCAAATAGACGGCCGGTTCTCCTTAGCAACTAACAGGCAAACTCCCCCATTTTTTTTTATTTTTTTTTGCTTATTTAATTACCATGAGGTGCTATCCGAACTTGGCTCCTCCTGACACGAAGTGCTTAATTCCGTTGCACCTCTAATAAAGTTTTCTCACATCATTATATTGTGCACACCCTCGTGATTAATATATTTCTCCTTTGTTTCTGTGTATGTATATATACTGTGTCATTTTTAGTTATTAATGGAAACTAATCACGTTTAGTTGCGTGTTGTGCAAGATTAATTACTAATCGAGACAAAAAATGGTGATATTTTATTATTGAATTTAATTTGGTCTTAAACTAGTTAATTCGTTTATCATCATAGAATTTACTCTCGTATAATTCTTAAGTTATTCTTCTAAATAAAATATATCAAATTCATAAGTTAATCCTATTAAAATACTTTTTTTTCAAACTACTAAAATAATTTATCTACAAGAAAGCAATAATTAAATTACACATTTCGTGGATAAGAATAGAAAAATCAAGTCAGTAAAATTACATTTACTATAATTAATATAATTAGTTTGATTCTTTATGGTTTCTAAAAGAGAAAATTTTTAAATCGAAATTGTAAAAGACATCGCTTTGATATTTTAAATTCGCTTCAAATCTTCTAGACTTAATACAACACTCCAAGAGTTCAAAAGTTTCAAATTAACTATTATAGAATGACATACTATTTTTATTAGCTTTAGTTTACTTGGTCTCTAATGGCGTTAATGCATTGTGCGGTCTACATAGAATTTCAATAGTATTGTATCTAAATTATTTTCAAGAAGTAATAAAATTTTTGCTGTGGTCCAAAGTAGTTATATTTAATTGTATATTTAAATTTATTTAATTAGAATTTTGTGACAAAAAGTTAGTCACTGAAAAGTTGGGTTGAAATCGACCAGTTAATGTTTCGATTATTTTATATTACATCATGTATAAATTATTAGGCGATAATTATATTCAATTATGCATTTGTTATATTAATATTTTTTAATTAATTAATGTTAAGTTATTTTTCATAATTTTCTAGGGTTAATTGACGCCCAACGTTAAGATGAATGTTTGCTGATTCGATCTATATTCTGAAGGTCGATGTTAATCTCCTATTATATTTTGCTATCATATATATTAATGTATAGATAATTTCACCTTTGAAACTTCAAGTGGTTTGGCCCATTTTATCCATCCCGAGTATTGCAAGGATTCCCGAGACCTGAAGTTTGGTTTGGCCCATTTTATCCGTCCCAAGTATCGTAAGGGTTCCAGAGACCCGAAGTCGGACAAAGTCCAAACACTCCGTTAACAAAAGAAAAAAAAAATTCACCTTTGAAGGAGACAAAGATTCCTGCGAAAACTCTGAAAGTGCTCACCTGCAGAATAACTTTGACTGCTTCGGATATGCATATAAACCGCCATTTATATCACCTAAAAAAAGTGACCGACTATATGATGAATTACTCTGTGAAATAATAAGGAGAAAATGTCCACCTCAATCTTCTTATTTTATATTACTTAATTATGATTCTGATATTAATCAATCACATGAATTCAATCAAAGAATTTTTTTATCCTTTTTAAATGAGATCAGAAAATATTCTAATTTATTAATTGAAACTAATTAACGCTCTCTCGAATAATAATTTTGGTGTAGCTATAAAATAGCTCGAATGAATTAATCCCGAATTTCTATGCTACAACTAAAGTCCATCTTATGACATGGATCATGAGAAGTTTAAATGACATCATCCTCAGACTGCAAACACGAAAGACTACTCCTGGCTTCTTGTGTTTTCCCGGCAGCCGCAATATAATGCTCTCATTACTCTTTTCTTTTTTCTTTTTTTTCGGGTGAAGCAACGCCCATTACATCGACACTGAAGAAAAAGCCAATTCTCACACTGACGTTTCACGTGTGTTCTTGTTTAACGATCAATTAAACTTACATAATTTTATCTTCTGTCCAAAAATATTCTATTAAAGAGTTAAGAAAACGATGAAAAATATATCGAGAGGAATAAGGTTTCGGCTAAATCAAACAATCAGTGGCTAATTACAGTTGTCTGAGATGTTAAGTACTTCTTGAAGAAGTAAGTTCTGCGTGTGGAATGGAGAGTGAGAAAGAGATACGCGATGCAATCCAAAGAGAACTACATATGTATTGTTACATGATTAGTTATTATAAAATTAGTTTGGATAAATGCATAATATATACATATACGATACTAAAGTTCATATGATGATATGTTGTAATGACCATGTCTTCAGCTTGAAACTGTAGGTTTCTTAATCTGATTAATGTCGTCTTTCAGATTTTCCATTTTCCTCTATATCCTATCGTATTCCGTAGGTTCATTAACTTCATTTACGTTCGGAGGAAAAAAAACGTATTAGATAAAGAATTCCTTTCAACATTAACGTACATACCATATGTGACTCGAACAAAATTATAATTTTCCTGATTGGGCCTAAAGGAGATTGAATTCAGTATATTTGACTGAGGATATTCATAGTCTCACCTGAAAAGATATTATTATTGCTTCCCATTTTGTGGCTGCTCGATGGAGTTAATTATTTTTGTTAATTATAAGGATCACAAAACGAGATCAAATATTTTACATTTTTCTGGTTTTTAGTCGGTTTTTACTATTCAAGAAAACGCAAAACAAGGCAAAAAAATTAAAGGACCAGATTGTTTTATCTGACCAAAGGTTTATTTTATTTCATTCGATTGAGTTAGAAGCAGAAGTTTTTCGATTAACATATAATTGACTGCTCCGGACATGCACCTATGACTTCTATAATTAAAGTGTTAATTAATAAAAAAAACATGAACTTTGACTATTGTTTCATTTCTAGTATTAATTTTTAAAATTTGTATAAAAAAGTATTAACTATTAATTTTGTACCATATCTAACGCAAATTATATTTTCTGTCAATATTAATGGTTTTGCCAATGTGGCACAACTCATGAAAATTGACCAAGCCAGGCCATTAATTCTAATGAAGCACGAACTTTACACTTTATGTCATTTCTAGCATAACTTTTTGAAAATTAAACAGGCAGTATCATCTATAGATTTTATATCACGTTTAGCACGGCGTCATACTTTTCGTCAATTTTAATGGATTTTATCGACGTGGTGTTTATTGGTTCCACATGGTACATAATTGATTGACTAGGATTGGTCAAATTTTTTTAACAAAATTATTCTAAAAATTAAAGAAAAAACAACAACCGAAGAAAAATAATCAAAACCAGGAAATATGTAAGAGGAGGAGGGCGGGCAATGCAGTGAGGGCCTTGTTGGCGGCCACCTCCCCACAATCAAAGTTGCTAACAACCTCAATGGTTACTGGTGATCCACTGGTGCGACGGTGGCCGCCACAACTGAGGTCATCAACAAAGATTGATATCACCAGTGACCGTGATTGTGGATGGGTGGTACCTGCTAGTGAAGCCCCATTGCCTCCACACCCTCTCCCTTTACCCCGATTCCGGCGACAACCAACCTCCCCCGATGTTGGCCCCGTTCCTCCTACATATTTTAGAGTTTTGATTTTTTTTTCTTTTGTTTTTATTTTTAAAATTTTGTTTATAGTAATTTTGTAAAAAAAAATGTCAGGGCCCATGCGATCAAATTCCACCTTTCATGTCTCCAGAAACTGTTAAAACCGATGAAAAATTTGAAGTTGTTCTTGGCATGTGATACAAAATCAATAGCTGATGTTTTTTGTACAATTTTCAAAAAGTAATGCTAGAAATGGTAATAAGGGCAACTCGTGCTTTTTCCTGGAGATTAGCCCAAAATTAAAATATTTTAACCAAATTTTTTAAAGAGGATCCTCGCACAGCCAAATAACAACAATAAATATATCGGCTCTTGTATTCAATCGCAAATATATCAGACGAACTGAACAACCAACGCAAATACTGACTGTATCAGAGTAGCACCACCAAAGGCGTAATGTAATCACAAAAGCCAAAATCCCTAACCACAAGTGAAAAACACACTTCTAACAAATATTTTGACACACATACATAGAGAGAATTCAAACTCGGAATTTTGAATTTACCAAATTAAATGGAAGTAAACTTGTTAGCCACCTAACTATAATCTTTGGTGGCATGATATGTTTAACTATCATTAACTTTATGATACTAGCTGGTCACGTGGTGATTATATTCGCTATATAGAAGAGTACTCTCTTCGTATGGAAGACTCTCTCGGTTGGGACGGTGGCCGATATAACCTTTTAACTTTTCTTTGTCCCTTTTTTTTTTGGGAGAACAGAACAGAACCTAATTTAGTACTTACTAGAAGGGGAAAAACCTCGTGCTCCTCTCGTTGGAATGAACTCTGGTTGTCAGAGTTGATGTTTATCCAGAACTGGAAGCTGACATCAATCATCCATCAATTAAATAAAAGAAATATATATAACATGAAAAATATTCCCACAAGAATTCAGGAGCAAATATTAATAGAACGACTATTCTTTTTATTTTTTATTTTTTTGGGGAAAGAACGACTATTCTTTCTTCTCCATAAAATTTGCGGGTTTGAACGCTCTCTCTTCTTCTTCCCCCCCCTTTGGGAGCTTCGATATGAATATCCACAAATGACAAAACAACGATACGCCTTTTTTTTTTTAAGGCTAACTGGATAAGCCCAAAAAAAAAAAAAGAAATCTACCAATTGTAAAGGCAGGATACAAAGGCCTCGAAATATCACCAAACAAAAGTGCTCCGATTCTCATAGGGGATGCTGATAATCATGCCCCATTTACTTATTGATCTAAGAGTAGATTTTGTTCGAATTTGAGGTTGGTCTCACCATGAAATACTTTCGGTGGGGTTAATAAATAAGATTTCAACATGATATATATGTTACATTCATGTGTTATTGATAAATCATTTTAGTCATATTATACTTTCTATATTAAGGATCTAGATATACAAATATATAAAAACAAATATATAAATTGATTCCATCCAAATTTTCAACTGGCCAATATGTATCCCGTACCAAGAAAGAAGAAGTTGCATCTGTATCACCATTATCTTAGAGTACAAATTAACTAATCAATTAGATACTCCAATATTAAATACAATAAGTGCAGTTCTTTAATTCGGGAACGTTCTAGATTATTGCACGTTGTAAAATACAAGTATTCGTCCTACCAAAAAAACCAAAATGCAAATATGAATAATTGATCTCAACCAATAGATTGTACATCTCGTGATTTTATCACCGAAATACTTCAGAATATGATAATATGAATTCTAAGAAATCAAATTAAATAAGTTAGAAAACAAAATATATTTCCTACAAATATTTAATAATGCATCGTCACCTGTTATAGTTTATATAGTTTATACATCAAAAGAACGAGTTGCCTCCAACGTTTCATACTGGTTTCCTGGCAGGGTGGCACAAAGGGCTTTGCCTAGTCACAGTATCGGCCAGGATCGATCGTCCGTGGTCAGAAAACACGATAACTTTCATTTCATTAGAGTACTCCTGATCGACCCAATTAATTCACTTTCCAGTAAATAAGTAAATTTGTCAGATTTTCCCAATCCCAAAATCCAAGGTTAAGGAGATGAGGTCTAAGTTATTAAGTACTACCAGTCTACCATCTGCAATAGGTTCTTATCTGCGGCTTCTCACTGTAAGTAAAAGGTTCTTGTCTGCAGTTTCTCGCCATCCCTTCGACCGCATCCGCGCCTTTCAGATTAAAGAATTACAATATTGGTTTGATTAATTTTACCATCCGCTTGCAAAAAAAATCAATCTTTTGTGCCTTTGCTTTTTTCTGTTGATTCATGATAGGTCTTAACTACTCGAAGATAGTCACTGATTTGAATTGATCAAAATAGCTTAGTTTGTTGACTTGATTGACTAGATAGATAATCACTGGTTTGAACCGATCATGAAGTTAGGTTGTTCTGATTTGATTGTTAGGGATTAGGTTGTTTTGGTTAATTGATTAGATCTGGATGTTGTAATCTGTGAAAGATTCATGCGCCGAGTACCAGTTTAAGATTCCTCTTGGTTCTGCTCCTTTGTTTCCACACGGTCGCAGCTCTATATGGATTACACTTAGCTCCGCCTCCCGGCATTGATTGAGTCCATGTAGAATTTAGTTCCAAGAAGTTAGGATTAGACTTATAACATCTGGAAGGTTTTCTGCAATTGTATTTAATCTCATTGGATGTGCTCCAGACACAATTTTTTCCTTTACTGTAATCTCGATGGATCTGCTATATGGTTTTGTCCTTGTAGTCTTTTTCTTGAACATTTTACTATGTATTCGTTTTTGTTATATGTCAATGGACAATTATCGATTGCTCAACAAAAAAAAAAAGTCTACCATCTGCAATAACATGTGGTAACAGTCGATCACTACAATTCATATGCTTCTTCATATATTTCTACGGAAAAAAAATTAATTTAAAAAAAGCTTCTTCATATATTTATTAGCTAGCTAGATCCCAATAGCTTAGTAAAGTAAATGAAGCATAATAACATATATGAACTGTATTGTTAAGTCGAAAAATACTATACATCCACTTTGTATTAGGTGGCTTTTTTTCCAGGTTTGTATAAGTGATCCTGATGCTAAGGTCCTAAGGATTTGTATCGAACTAGTGTTATAGGTTGGAGTTACTTCAAATAGAAATATAATAGAGGCGAGCTAGAGTATAAAGGTTGTTTTTTCTGATCTGCACCACCAATATTCATAAACCCTTATATAGCCTGAATTCGGTTCAAAAACAGTCTATTAAAATATTTTTTAAAAAAAAAGAGCATCACCAAACTAATTCACGATCATTTCTCGGTGGATGTCGAAAGGTGATATTTAGTCCAAGTGACAAGTGAAGAGTAAAAGCAACCAAATATTAATTAACTAATTAAAACCTTTGAAGGGTTCTTTTCCTTCATCGAGGAGCAACCCCTCTCTCTCTCTCTCTCTCTCTCTCTCTTTTTTCTTTTCCCTTTTTGTGCGTCGGTTCAAATATAAATAGAGAGACCACCGCTCCCTTCCACCATTAGAAGGGGTGACATTCAAAACATCCCACCACATAGAGAAAGAGAGAGAGAGAGAGAGAGAGACTGAATTGCAGAGAGAACACTGAACGAGGTGCTCTCCCTCTGGTCGGGTCTCCGCTAAAGCCAACAGTCTCCTTCCCCCCCACTCACCATTAATATTATTATGAGCAGCCCCCCCTCTTCTTCCCCTTCCCCAAACATCAGCCATCATCAGCTTCTGCTGCTTCACCCTCCCCTGCAACCCCAACCCCAACAACAACAAGAGCAAGAAGATCCGTCACCTTCTTCCAATTGCAACGATGACAATATTTCTGATCTCTCCCAGGGCCAAACCCTAAGCAATAATAGCGGCAACAGCACCAGCTCCGCCACAGCTGCCGCCTCCTCCAGCCCCCTCGCCTCCACCGCCGATAACGCATGTAGCTCCACCAGCACCGCCGGCGGCCGCAAGGGCAAGGGCAAGGGCAAGGGCGGCCCCGATAATAACAAGTTCAGGTAGGACGTAGTACTCGAATAATACATATAACACAACTGCCCTCACGTCAACCTGGAAGAACACAGTATAATAATGTATCTCTAATTAATAATTATCAGCTGCTCACCCGCTTAATTAGATATAATTGCATGAAGCTATAGTATTTTAATTTCTTTCTGTTATTATGACTTCCTTTCAGGTACAAAGGGGTGCGGCAGCGGAGCTGGGGAAAGTGGGTGGCGGAGATCCGCCATCCCCGAGGCCGGAGCCGCAAGTGGCTGGGAACCTTCAACACCGCCGAGGACGCCGCCCGTGCTTACGATCGTGCAGCCCTCATCCTCCACGGCCCTAAGGCCCAGCTCAACCTCCAGCCTCCTCCATCCTCCGCCTCTACTGCAGCATCCTCCTCCTCCTCTTCGTCCTCCTCCACGACCCAGACCCTCCGCCCACTCCTACCCCGCCCTTCCAACTACGGGGCCGGCAGCCTGCCCTTCGCGGGCTACCCACCTTACGCGGCCTACTTCACCTACCCTAGCACCACCCCACACTTCGGCGCCCTGCAATGTTCCAATACCACGGTAGTACCAAATAACTCACAGTGCTCCTCGGGGTGGTCAGAACTGCAGGCACAGCACGACAATTATCGGCGAGCTCTGTGTTCGGAAGAGGTAGCAAGGGGAACGGGAGAGGACCACGCGGTTGTCGCTGCTGTCACTGCACCAATCCAAAACCCTAACCCTAGTTGTGATGATCAGCATCATCAGGAACAGCAACCACAGATCCATATTCAGAACCCCGGTGATGCAAACTCGCTCATCGGCTTGGTGGACGCGAGCCTCTCCCTCACTTCACAGGCAGTGTCGTCGCCTCTGGGGCCAGATCCAGCAATTGTGGCCAGCGGCCCAGGCTCACCGCCGCCTCCGATGTGGCCGCTAACGAATGAGGAGTACCTCCAGCATGGCCTCTGGGACTACGGCGACCCTTTCTGGTATGATTTTTGAGCAAACCCGGGTCTCAGGAGAAAAGAGATTTATTATACATATAATAGGTAGATGAAATATTTGGATCAAAAGCAATTATATATGAATTGATATATTTTTAGTTTGCAAAAGATGATGTGGATGGATATATCAGACATCCATGATTCTTTCAAATAGTCTACATGCGAAGATTCTTCGGTTATGATCGGGATCATTCGAAGAGGCTAGCATGCCATTTTCGATTTAAAATTTGCAGAAATTGTCCAAGTATATCAAGGATGCACGTGGAACTGCTGCGTATGTGGAACAGTTGATATTGCAACAGTAAGTAAATTCTCTGATTCAAGAAGTTCAGGATCACCGTATTACATTGGGATTTTTTTGTTGTTTCGTGTTGAAAGATTCAGAGGAAGCGGTTTCCTTTGATTCATTATCAGATGACAGCAATCTCCAAGAGGGAATTTACATTCATAGGCTGTTGGTCTTGGTGTTCTTCTTCATGATTCAACTTCATAGTCAATAGGTTAGGGAAAGATTTAGTTTTTTTTTCTTTTCCCTTGAGGTATTTTTAGATTCTAATTAGATCTTTCCCAGTTTTACTCCCCACCCCCAGTTGAGGCTGAAGCATGTACTTAAGAATCATTGTATCCTATTGTAGTAATTGGAATAATCAATTCAATGTTGAGCCAAAAAAAGAAAAAACAATGAATTTCTTAATTAGTTACATATTATCATCTCTTCTAAACGATCAATCCATTTGCAATTAGTTTTTCTAGCTAAAACTGCATTTGATTCCTAAATATTCTCACTGTAAGTCATTGAATTAAAACTCCATACGTATCGAATGCGACACATCGGCGATCGAGAGTTGGTGCATTTTAGCCTAACTATTTGGGACTCAAGTAATCGATTGAAAGAGTAGGGATTTTGCTAATCTTCAATGTTTCTCATTCTCTTCTAGGAAACCAAGATGAGAATATAGATATGCTCCTTTTTATTTATGTAATAAGATGAAATGTTTCTTGGGTGAAATATATGTGCATATGTTTATACATTTCTTATCTATGTCTGCCATATATTTACTAAGGTAAGAGAAAGAAATCAATTTTAAACCTATATAATGGTAATGCTCTGCATACATTTTAATTTCTCATGGGAGATGAGCAATTTTTTTTTTCTTTTTTTTTGGGGTAAGGGGATATAAGTAATTGTATGCGCTCGCACATATAGTGGACATGTATTGGTTGGTGGAATATATGCTGCAACTCCTGAACTCCTGGAAACCAGTGTATGTATGTGTATACAGTACGCAGGAGATATGACATTTTTTTATCAGTTCACAATAATATGTGTTGTAATAACTGACAAACTGATATCTCAATTTTATCGATAACCTACTTAATTAATTACAAAAATTTTGTGTTACTATTATTATATATGAATGAATAATCATACTGACCAGAAGTGTCTAGTAATATATACATATTGAGTACGTATTTCTCGATCCTGCTTTGCCTCTTCCCGTCGAATCAATCACAAGGGATTGCCTCTTCCCGTCGAATTGATCACAAGGGACCTTGAACCCCCAGTATTGTTCTACTGCCTTAATTGTGATGCGCATGCAGTGACGTTACGTTTCTTTTGGATCTCTCTCCTTGCGAGCTTGTATATCTTCAGTTCTCCACTGACTGGCATCCTTATGCTTCTACTGAGCGATATATCATCGAGGCTTCTTTATAACCATTTCTAGTTGGCTTTGTAGTGTTGTTTCGATGGTCTCCGGTCCCATGCTATCCTTCGTACCAAAAAATTAAATAAAATAAAACATGAGTTTAAACAAAAGGGTTGCCTATAGGCTATAGCTAGCCCAACTTCAAGTTGGTGGATTGGGCTCCAAGCTACTCTTGAGTACTGCCTCCCACCTGAACTCCCACATGAGGCCCAAACTTTTAATTATTTTAATTTAATGCGGGAAACAGAAAAAAAATTATCATTTTAATATGAGTTTCACTAAGAGGATGAGCCTATGTTTGCCTAGCTGCGAGCATTTCATAGTTACCATAATTAGAGATATATAGCTGTGTGTTGCATGCATAGAAACAGACGCGATATTATCTTTAAAAAAATAAAAGGAAAAAATAATTGATACTTATGAATCTACTTAATCCTTTTTACTTCTTTTGAATAGTTTTCGGTCACTCTTTTTTTTTTTCCCATTTAACAACAAGTAATAATTAAAGTTAATGGGACATGAAGTAGGATTTTATATTGATCGAATCATGTAGGAAAGGTAATGGTGATGGACTAATCGATATTGAGCTCGTATTGTAAACATGAAGTAAAGTCTATTGGAAAATTCTATATATATGTATATGTATATGGTCCCTTGATTCCAATCATACCTTAGTATGTCAAGACGGTTCAACATGAAGTGCACCACTAAGTATATTCAACGTTTCCGAGACGCTGAGTGTAATTAGTAATTTGGTAGCGCAAATTAAGACGGTGTAAAAAAAAAAAAGCTTTCGGGAGGGAATTTCTATTGAGCCAAAGATCGAGGACCAAGAAAAGAACTTGGATAATGTCCTTGGCGGGGCAAAATGAAAAATTCGCCGACCACATGCGACCATCGAGGGAGACCCCGGTCTCGAGTGTCGTCGATCGTCACGCGCGCCGCACGTGCTCTCCCCAAGTGATCGGTGATCACTACTTATTTTCCCTCTCCGAAAATATCGGCAGTACTAAGCTCTCTCATTCATTCCCTCAGACCTCTCCAGAAAAAGATCTCCCTTTCGGGGCAAGTCTCCTATTCCGCCATGCCCCGCCGTCCTCCTCCTCCGCCGTGGCTGCCTCTCGAGCGCCGGTGACCACCCCGCTCAGCCGTCCCTTGATGGCATCCTCCGCCCCGTCCACGTTCCACTGGCAGTACACCGAGCTCCTCGACGACCGGAACTTCCAAATCCGAGGCCGGACGCTCTTCTACATCGCGGTCCTCTTCTCCGCCATCCTCCTATTCACCCTCCTCTTCCTCTACGCCCGGTGGCTCTGCAACTTCGCCACTTCCTCCTCCTTGCCCGGGTCCCCTTCAGCCACTACGAGGCCATCCGCTGGCCTGGACCGTGCCGCAATCGACGGCCTCCCCGTCGTGGTTTTCGACGGAGCTGGGGACGGAAAGAAGCCCCGGGACGACGCCACTGAAGAGACCGAGTGCAGTATCTGCTTGGGGATCTTTAAGGACGGGGAGAAGATAAAGGTTCTCCCGCCGTGTCGGCACTGCTATCATTGCGAGTGCGTCGACCGGTGGCTTGCTGCTCAGCCGGTCTGCCCCCTCTGCAGGGCCAATCTCCGGGCCGACTTGGCCCCTCCCTTAGTGATTCAGTGAGTCGAGATCAGGAGTTGACCTTTGACTTGCCCTTTTTTCTTCTAGCGCCGGCATTATTTTTTTTGGTGATAATTAACTTCGAACTGTGTTGATTTGGAGAATTTTGGGTAAAAAAAAGAAAATTTGGTTGGTTTGATTCGCGAAATTGAATTCGACCGTGATAAATTGAGGTTGTTCTGTGCAGATCCCTCTTGGTAATAAGGGAAGAATATGTTCGAAAATTTATATGCTTGTCCGGTTTATCGAAAACTATACGTTAATCACCTTCACCGAGTTTCGAGGAAGAAATACATGTAATTTCCCATAAGGAACGTGCACCACTTAGCATTCGCGAAACATTGATACCATTTTTCATGTAAGAGTTGCGCCATCATTTTAGGCTGTTGGGGTTAGGGATGTACTCAACCAAACAATAACGCAGCGATTAATCTTCCTCCCCTTCTAGTGTAATCGAGATAGGAACTAATCAAATCAACCAACAAGCAGTAAAGTAAAACAACACCAAGAATTTTACGTGGAAAACCCCAATGTGGGGAAAAACCACGGGACCAACTCCGAATCAACGATCCACTATGAAGATTATACAATGTCTTTCATCAAGGGTAAACCCTTGGATCACCAAACTCAAGAGAAACACTCTCTTGGATCACCCAAATACTAAATTCGTCACCCACACCGGGTGGTTCACAAAATCAGCTGAAACAGCACCTACAGAGCTCGAATAGAAATTCTGACCGTTCAGAAGTTAGCCCCACGTGTTGTGAAGCTGCTGTCAAAATTTCGTCCCAATCGGAGTTCGTTTGATGTCCCGATCGAGGTTTGATCTCCAGCTGCGCGCTGCCCCTGTTGAGCAGAATTCTCCTCTGCTCTTCCTCTGTTCTGCTGTGCTGTTCTGCTGCCCCTTTGCTGCTGCTGTTCTGCCGCTGCGGCTGCTGCTTCTGCTTTTATACCTCAGCTGATTTGCTGAAGAATAAACCCTAACAAAAATGGGTTCTTGGGCCTATTAAAGCCCGATAAAAGCCCAATACAATTTGAGTCCAACTTCCTCCAAATTGGAGGGATACCCAACAAACTCCCCCTCCCGACTATTTGGAGGCTTCAAGCATACCGGCTATACTTCGACAAACATGAAGTTTCTCCCTAGCGAGAGGTTTTGTCATCATATCAGCTCCATTCTCATCAGTGTGTACTTTGTCTAGCTTCACCAGCTTAGACTCCAACACATCTCTAATCCAATGAAACTTGATATCGATATGCTTCGACCTCGAATGGAAAGTGGGATTCTTGCAAAGATGAATGGCGCTTTGACTATCACAGTGTAGAACATACCTTTCTTGCTTCAAGCTCAACTCCTGCAAAAACTTTTGCAACCACAACATCTCCTTGCAACCTTCGGTCACCGCAATGTATTCGGCTTCCGTTGTAGACAAAGCGATGCACTTTTGAAGCCTTGATTGCCATGAGATAGCTCCCCCTGCAAAAGTCATCAAGTATCCCGAAGTGGATTTCCGGGAATCGATATCTCCTGCCATATCTGCATCCGTGTAGCCCACTAACTCCGGCTTACCAGTGCCAAAGTGTAAACACACCTTGGATGTTCCTCTGAGATACCTCAGGATCCATTTAACCGCATTCCAATGCTCTTTCCCCGGATTGGAGAGAAAACGACTTACCACACCAACAGAATGAGCAATATCTGGCCTTGTACAGACCATGGCATACATTAAACTTCCTACAGCTGATGAGTAAGGAACTTTCTTCATCTCTTCTTTCTCCTTCTCACTTGTAGGACATTGCTTCGAGCTAAGTTTGAAATGAGAAGCAAGTGGTGATGAAACTGGTTTAGCATTACCCATGTTGAACCGATCCAAAATCTTCTCGATGTACTTCTCTTGAGAAAGCCAAAGTTTTCCACTTGATCTGTCACGAGAAATATGCATCCCAAGGATCTGCTTTGCCGGTCCCAAATCCTTCATGGCAAAGGACTTGTTGAGCTCCTTCTTCAACTCTGTAATCTTGCTCATATCATGACCAACAAGTAGCATATCATCCACATATAACAGTAAAATGATAAAATCACCATTCGAGAATTGTTTCACGAACACACAATGATCTGAAGTTGTCCGTGTGTAGCCATGGCTCAACATGAAAGAGTCAAACTTTTTATACCACTGCCGAGGTGCTTGCTTAAGCCCATACAAGCTCTTCCTCAGCCTGCACACCAAATGCTCCTTACCTTTAACTCGGAATCCTTCAGGCTGCTCCATATATATTTCTTCCTCCAAGTCACCATGTAGGAAAGCTGTTTTTACATCGAGCTGCTCGATCTCCAAATTTAGACTAGCTGCCAGTGCGAGAACAACTCGGATCGATGACATCTTGACAACAGGCGAGAAGATCTCCTCGAAGTCAACTCCTTTCTTCTGGTTGAAACCTTTCACTACCAGCCGAGCTTTGTATCGAGGTCGCGAGTTCTCTGTCTTCAACCTGTAGACCCATTTGTTCTTCAATGCTCTCTTACGTTGCGGTAGCTTCACTAGGTCATACGTGTGATTTTCAGACAAGGAGTTCATCTCCTCATTCATCGCCTTCAACCAGTGCTCCTTGTGCTCATGTGCCACAGCTTCATCATAGCACTCAGGTTCTCCCCCGTCAGTCAGTAGCACATATTCATGAGGCGGATATCTTGTAGATGATCGTCTTATTCTATCAGATTGTCTAGGTAGATCTGCAGGCTCTAACTGTAACTGCGAGCCTGTATCATCCGTAGTCACATCATCATCTACCTGAGGAATCTCACCCCCAGTCGTGGTTTCTTCATACTCACCAGGTACCTCTTCCATTGGATGCTCTACATCAACCGGTACAGGAATAGAGATCTCGTGAGGATTGCCTACACTGGCCTTCTCTAACTTTTGCAAATCCTCGATTGTCTGGTCCTCAAAGAAGACAACATCCCTGCTCCTGATGATCTTCTTGCTATCAGGGTCCCAAAGCCTGTACCCGAACTCTTCATGTGCATAACCCAAGAAGATGCACTGTTTTGCCTTGGCATCAAGTTTTGATCTTTCATCTCGAGGAATGTGAACAGATGCCCTGCACCCGAATACTCTGAGATGCTTGTATGATACTTTCTTGCCGGTCCACACCTGCTGGGGTACATCTCCATCAAGTGCAACTGACGGTGTAAGATTAATAAGATCAACCGCTGACCTCATTGCCTCGCCCCAGAAAGGCTTAGACAGTTTCGCCTGAGAAAGCATACAACGAACTCTCTCAACAATTGTGCGGTTCATTCTCTCTGCAAGCCCGTTCTGTTGTGGTGTCTTCGGTACCGTCTTCTCAAGTTTGATACCGTGAGTCCTGCAATAGTTCTCGAAAGGACCTCTATACTCACCACCATTATCAGCTCTGACACATTTCAGCTTCATGCCTGTTTCTCTTTCCACTGCTACATGGAAGTTCTTGAAAATCTCAGTCACCTGATCTTTAGTTCTCATAGGGTAAGCCCAAACTTTCCTGGTGTGATCATCTATAAATGTCACAAAATAGAGAGCACCACCAAGAGATCTATCCGACATAAAACAAACATCTGTATGCACAAGATCAAGTATATGATGGCATCTAGAGGGACGACTTCTAACAAAAGAAACTCTCCTCTGCTTACCAGCTAAACAGTGATCACAAGTGCTCAAGTGCATACCTTTAACGGGCAAAGACTGCTTTCTAGCAAGAATTTGAATACCTTTCTCGCTGATATGCCCAAGTCTCCTATGCCATAGCTCGATAGGATAATCCTCAGCAACATTAATTTGACCGGAATTGTGTCTGGCACGCAGCCTGTAGAGAGTGTCGGTCTTCTGACCCCGTGCCACAATCAACGAACCCTTGGAGAGCTTCCATCTCCCATTGCTGAATTCATTACTGTAGCCTTCATCATCAAGTTGACCCGTCGAGATTAGGTTAAGGCGAATTTCTGGAACATGCCTCACCTTCTTCAAAAACAACTTGCAGCCAAGCTCGGTCTCTAGACAGACATCACCAATACCGACAATCTTGCATGATTGTCCATTCCCCATTCTCACATAACCATAGTCCCGGTAGTGTAAGATGAAAAGAAATCCCGATGAGGAGTGACATGAAACGAGGCACCTGTATCTGCAACCCAGGTAGAGTCCTGACATGTGAAATTCACATAGGCTTCATCACAAATGATGTAGGTCTCTCCATCAGATGCCACTGCTGTAGTACCTTCTTCCTTCTTGCTCTCACCGTTGCCATTCTGATTTTTCTTCAGAGCTCTACACTCCCTTTTGTAGTGTCCCTCCTTTCCACAGTGATAGCAAGTGACCACTTTCCTCGTCTTCGACTTTGATCTACCCCTCGATTTGCCACGTGAGTTACTATGCTTGGAAGAGAAATTTCTGCTTTGACTTCTCCCCCGTTGTTCAGTAACCAAAGCTTCAGACTGAATGGAAATCCCCGAGCCTTTCCTTCTAGTCTCCTCATTAAATAAACTGTCTGTCACCGTGGCCAACGATAGCTTCCCGTTTGGCGCAGAATTGCTTAATGCAACCACAAGTGTGTCCCAATTATCCGGTAGAGTCCCTAAAAGTAGACAGGCCTGCAACTCATCGGGTAATATTATCTCCAGGTTCGTCAACTGGTTAATAATATCCTGGAAATTACTCATGTGCACAGCCATATCACCTCCATCCTGAAAACGAAGATGAACCAGCTTCTTCACGAGGAATGCCTTATTTTGCGGCGTCTTCCTCGCATAGAGATTTGTCAATTTATCCCACAAAGCTTTTGCATTTGTCTCCTGAGCAACATGATGATAAATACTATTGTCTATCCACTGCCGAATCAAACCAATAGTCTTCCGATTTGTGCGTTCCCAAGCCTTGTCATCCTTATCTTTGGGTTTCGCGGAATCCCCTTCAATAGGATCGTACAAATCCCTGCAAAATAGAAGATCCTCCATCCGAGACTTCCATATAGAGTAGTTGGTTGCATTCAACTTGAACATAGATCCTGTAGATTCCTCCATCTCGAAAACACCGAAAAAACTCAAACTTCTCTAACCCGAAGCTCTGATACCACTTGTTGGGGTTAGGGATGTACTCAACCAAACAATAACGCAGCGATTAATCTTCCTCCCCTTCTAGTGTAATCGAGATAGGAACTAATCAAATCAACCAACAAGCAGTAAAGTAAAACAACACCAAGAATTTTACGTGGAAAACCCCAATGTGGGGAAAAACCACGGGACCAACTCCGAATCAACGATCCACTATGAAGATTATACAATGTCTTTCATCAAGGGTAAACCCTTGGATCACCAAACTCAAGAGAAACACTCTCTTGGATCACCCAAATACTAAATTCGAGGGTTTACCCTTGATGAAAGACATTGTATAATCTTCATAGTGGATCGTTGATTCGGAGTTGGTCCCGTGGTTTTTCCCCACATTGGGGTTTTCCACGTAAAATTCTTGGTGTTGTTTTACTTTACTGCTTGTTGGTTGATTTGATTAGTTCCTATCTCGATTACACTAGAAGGGAAGGAAGATTAATCGCTGCGTTATTGTTTGGTTGAGTACATCCCTAACCCCAACATAGGCCAACAATAGATTCCTATTTATTGATTGTTGAGTAAGTCGTATGTTAATGTCAAAATAAAAGGACGCTATATGGAAATATTGGCAACTCCGCATCTTAAAGTTATAACGGTGCAGAAAAAGGTGATTTGTCTGATAAAATGACGATGGACATTAACGAGAACAAGTCGAGGAGGGAATTAGTCCCGTATTTCATTTCGACTTCTCGTCGGGAACTCTAGCTAGCTAGCTACCATTTCATTTACTAAACACACTGGGCCGTGAAATCAGTTGTTGAAATCGACCTAATATTATTTACGCCATGTAGATAAGGTTAGATGGATGGGAATTATTAAGTGAGCAGATGGGGAGTTCATATCGGGCTCTTCATTATTTGGCAGACTTTGGCTGGGGAATTTAATTTATAATAATTATTAAATTTAACATCTTCTCGTCGGACGAAGTGATGGGCTTCCTGATTCCTGATTCCGCGGCATGTGCTCTTTTCCTCTTTTATCTTTCCATTCCACCGTCGTGCATGATTTAATGTAACATTGACTGCCAACCCAAGGCAGTTGGCCTAGTGGTTAATGTGCACTCAAGTTTGCATCGAGACCCGGGTTCGAATTTCCTTGGGGTCACCGAAGCGCCTTTGACGTGATTACCCGATCCGTGCGCCGCCGGGAGTTCACGGAGCCTCGGGGATTAGTCGGGCGAAACCCGGATACCCTGGGTTAGCAAAAAAAAAAAAAATGTAACATTGACTGCCTCCTTAAAAACTCTATTGCACAACTAATTTCATGTTCTTCCATATATAAGTACGCATGAACCAGATTTATTCTTTCAATTGATGTCATGAAGTAAAGGATGACTTGCTTACAACTATCGGGCGTCTTATCACTTGCAAATCAGGACGACACTCGCCGTGCTTCGAGCTACTCAGACTTCCGTACTTAACTGGAGCACCAAACTACAGTTCAACGGGCAAATGCTTGCCTTTGTTACGAACAACAAGGTAACCCGTAACTGTTAGATGATGCGGGCGACATATCACATAGCGGCGTGTGTGTGGTATATCGAGCTCAAGTACGAAGGGTAGACGATATAAGATCTCGAACGGCGTTCGTTTCCTTTTGGATAGGGATCGTGCAGTAAATTTTGGTTGAAGCCCAACAATTTTTGGGCCAACATTGAAGCCCAAATGAGTCATAGCACTTTAACTTAAGGGCCTAGGCTAGTTACGGCCCAAGCCCAACAAGAAGGCACAGAGCTTAGGGTTTCTTCATTGTATAAATACAACGAGACCACGTCCCAACAAAGTTCTTCATATATCGGAGCAGCCATAGCAGCAGCAGCAGAGCTCCTCTAGGGTTTCGAAGGCGAAGAAGGCAGCGGGCGGAGGACTCTCCAGAACCGTCACTATGAGAGCGAAGGTAAGCTCCGATCAGACCTATCTATTCTAGACTGGCTGCTACGCTTATCCCTTATATGAATAGTGAGAGATGACGAATGGATTGGTGGTTCGTGGTGTGGCAGTGGAAGAAGAAGCGCATGAGGAGGCTCAAGAGGAAGCGCAGAAAGATGAGGCAGAGATCCAAGTAGAGATCTCGGTGGCTGCCGGCTCCCACACTCTCCAGCTCTCGCCTTCCTGACTGAGTAGTACTCTGTTAGAGATTTATCGTTATTGCTATCATTACTAGTGCTGTTGGTTTTTCTCTGTTTCAAGCTTGCTGTCGGTACACTCTTATGAAGTTCAGCTCGGACCTTGTTACTTTATGGAAGGATGAATCGATTTTGGTCTGCGTAATCTCCTCCCTCCTTCTGCATTGATTCATTGAGCTTGATTTTTGCTGTATTTGCTGGTGCCTGAGCCCTGCTGTGGTAGCTCTGTATGTGTTCAAGTATAGAAGCAATGTCTTGTAATTGGAGGTTGGGAAGTTGTCGATCGGCATAGGTCTGCTTTGAGTTATTGCTGTTGTTCTACAGTATTCGAGGTTTCTACTGCATCTTCTTCCCGAATTGATAATTCACTGGTCAGGGGAAGGCGATTGATGAATGAGGTTTCTGGAATTATCGTTACGCGGGATGGTAATTTGGGTTATTGGATCATTTACATGTCTGATCAATTTAGGCTCCAAAGGGCTTTCTGTTGGTCGGGATATGGTATGACTGTGACGCGGTCGATAAGAGGAGCTTAATTAGGACATTGTTAACCTCCTGGGGATTGAGGTCGGCTTTTCTTGAGCTTAAGTTAGTTCGATAAATCGCAGAGGAGCCTTCATGATAGGGCCTGTACTACTACTACTACTTGCATATGATTTAGTAAGTGTTCAGAAACTCCTGTGTGCATTCACCTTTCAAAGTTGTTGATCGTCACGAGCTGATTCCGAGCTAATACATGTGTTGCGCGTATACCCTGCTCTTGACTTGAGAGTTTGTATTGACGGGTGTCTATATCGACTGCCTTTAATATGTATTGGAATTGGAATGCATGGTATGAGTTGATTGAGTCATCGGGGCATATGAAGATGATTGTCTGACAGGGTAAACAATGGGAGATGATTTTCTGTCTCATGCCAACTAGTAAGCATAACCGAGAATCTGTCAAATGAGTACCCAAGTCTCAATATCGACAGAGGATTATGGACGGAGCAAAATTTACCAATGGAAACTGCAGCAAGGAGAGGTAATATACATTTTCAAGTTCTGTACATCAGCGGTGGCCATGTATTACCTATCTGTATCCGATAATTTAAGCTGCAGAATGAAGTGTGATACACGGACGAGATGATAATGTGCAATAGGAATTAATTTACCAACTCAAATTGCCTTAAAGTAGCACCTCAAGTTCGAGACAAGGGTTGCATTTCCTCGATAAAAGAGAAGAGAGAAGACATTAGGAGGACATAAGTTAAGGTATTGGGCCCTGTGTTTTTCTCTTCTACGGATCCTTTTTGACAGTGAAACTGAGCCCTGGCCCAGGCAAAGGCCCAGGCCCAGGCGCATTGCTTTGGGCCCATAGGGTATCTATGTACTTCCTAACCTCTTCAGCTATCATGCGCTTCATGACCGTCACCAAGCATGCATTGTCCTGAGCCATACCCACTGCTACCTTATTACTTCTGTCCGCTTCTTCCTCTTCCTCCTCCCGGTCTATGTCCTCTGCCGCGTCATCGTCATTGTCCTCCTCATCGTCGTCCTCCTCCTTCGGGGCTGATGTACAGGTCTCCCCAGGCGGGGACAGGGTCAATGAGGTCTTGATATCAATATCGTCGAGCCCTGCCTCAACCCTGTTGCACCCACCCAAGCGCTGCCTCTTCGAGGACTCCTCCTCATGCCCATCCAGCGGTGAGAGCGGCCGCTTGACCACAGCAGAATCGGAAGGGGAGTCAGGACCGCCTAGGACGGGTGCAGGTCGGGGAGGGCGGCGGCGGCGGAGGGTGGAGTTCCAATGGTTCTTGATAGCGTTGTCAGTGCGCCCAGGTAGGAGGCGGGCGATGGTGGCCCACTTGTTGCCGTGGGTCCGGTGGGCCTCAATGATGATGGCGTCCTCAGCCGGGGTGAAGGCGCGGTGGTGGACGAAGGGGCTGAGCTGGTTGCACCAGCGGAGGCGGCACGACTTGCCCGACCGACCCGGGATGCCGGAGCTGATGAGGGACCAGTTGCGGGGGCCGTGCTGCTCGACCAGCTTGATGAGGGTCGCGTCCTCCTCCGGGCTCCACGAACCCTTCACCCTGTCCACCCCCTCAACTGTAGTGACCTTCATTCATGTAACGAACACGGACGGAAACGAAAAGCAGATCGACCGACCGAACAAGCACCCGAGGAGCGAAATCGAGAAACAAAAGATTGACAGGGAGAGATTTGGCCTGCTTTGCTGTGGGTTCTTATTTATGGCGTGGGAGGGTGTGGGAAGAAGGGAGAGGGGGGGGTTAAGTTAACCGTTTTAGGAGGGGGGGGGGGGGGGGGGGGGGGGGGGGGGGGGGGGGGGGAGAGGAGGGTTTGTTGGCATGAACCCGTGAAACCGCTACTTGACATAACCACTCTCTTATGAGTTTAACAGAAAGATGAGCGTTTGTTGGGTATTTCTGTTTCGGTTTCGTATTCATCTATCGACACCCATATTTCCTGGTGGTTCCTTTCTGGTTTGCGTTTCATTTCATTCGGTATCGATCGCTATGTCACGTTCACCGACATGATCGTAGTATGTCACGTTCACCGACATGTGATCATACCGACGATGGTGATCTCAGTCAGACGATGTGCCAACTAAGCTTCTTGATTTTACGGGAAGGTAGAGAGAGAGAGAGAGAGATTATGATGGGGGAAGTTATGAGCTTTCTGTTTCTATTTCGCCTTAGTCCGTTAACTGATTCAAAGTTGAAAACAACGGCCTTCCTCCTTGAGGAAGGCCTAAACGGACGGGTCATTTATCTCTCTACCACCTTCCCCCATCCCAAAAAAGTAAATAAAAGAGGAAAAAAAAGTAAATAAAAGAACGTGTTAATTAGTGTCCAAATATAAAACAGGCTCGGGAATGATCGGCAGAGACTTCAACCAATTCGTATCCTTGTAGCTACGCATGAAAAAATTGTGTGCTAATGGCGAAGGGATCGATGGAATGAAGCAGAGAATTTACAGGTCCAAGCTTTTAGCTCCAAGTGTAAAAGAAGACGCACCAAATTGGCTGTTTAAACGGTTTGATGGAAGGATCAGGTTTGGGGTCGTATAGTCGATGAGCATTCAAACCCATGTGTAAGGATTATCTACTGGTTACTTCCCGGGATTGAAGATCTCAGCTATATGCAACTAAAAAGCATCTTGATCACCTAAATCCTTTTTGTCCTGGCACTCAAAACTCTCGACATTCCTTAAATCGGATCATTGACGATCTTAAGTTGGACGACAAGGTCAGTGGTGCCAGTTCACGATTTCTACTCCAGAGAGGAACAATCAATAATCCTTAGCAAGGTTATACAAGCGGAATTCCATGGGCTTTTTCTTCCTTAAGCATCTTCTATGGTTATCTCTAGCACTGGCTGGCAGTTCAACCTTCAATCTGAACCCATAACTGAGAATCCTACTGTTTCAATCATTAATTTCACAGCAAAAAATGAAACTTCAAAGAGCAAGTCGGCATATACGGAAACTAGCTCTTTTCTTTTCCTTTGTGTTTGTTTCCAAATAGGCAAGACCACAGAACAAGACTATGCTACAAAAGTTACGTGAATCTACGAATATAAGACAAGCAAGGTTCCGTGAATTCAAAGTATAGCGAAGAGATTCGACTGTGTACCTAAAAGATCGGGACACAGCTGCGATGCAATTTCCAGTATACTTCCGTAGCTTCAGTACTCATTGAAATGAATGGCCCCAACTTTCCACACGAGATAAGTGGTAGCAAACATGACGGTGCTGATGAAGACGAAGGAAAAGGCAACAATGAACAGATCGAACCCGCCAGGGAACTGAAACGTGAACCCATCCTTGGGAAGCCCTCTCTTGCTGTCATCGAACAGGTTAGTTGGGGCTTCCGGGAGGCCCGACTTCCTCTTCCCACGGTCGCTCTCTTTGATTGCATCCAAGACTTTGCTGCCCATTTCGGATTTCGCCGAGGGCTTTGTCTCAGCGTAGCGGCTCAGGACACGTGCCGCCCTCAGCCTCTCCCTCGCTGTCAAGGGCGACCGCTTTGGGGGAGATTGTGGTGATTTAGATTGCTCGGGTTCTGCCCCCGACTTAAGAACTGATCCGTTGGGCTGGGTGCTTACGTCTGCAGACTCCAAAGGTGGAGTAGGTCCCTTATCAGTAGTATCTATGGCGAGCTGATCGCTGTCCGAGGCGGAAAGACGGAGAATCCTTTTTGACCACTGAGACTTGGGCATCGACAGGGTGGAAGCGAGTTGCCTTTCCTGGAAAGCCGAAACCCGAGCTTGAGCTCTTGATTCATGGTGATTGTTATTACTAGCCTGCAAATTCTGAAGGAGAAATCACCATCAAAATTCAGGATTTGGCGAGCATCATAAGCAGCACATCAATTCATCCAAAATCTTGACTAGTGAGCTTAAGTTGATGAAGTTTAAGCTCAATCCGTCAGAATTCAAATGCTATAATACATCAAAATGACAAATTTGAGCTCGCTTACAGAACATTAGATATCAAAATCCACCATAACAAGTAGCCAAATGAAGCCAGCACTCACAGATAGGAAAGTGAAGTGGAAGTAACAGACTATATCGTGCGTTGATTTAGGGGAAGAAAGGAAAGGCGTGAAGGATAGATATTACCTTGGAGTTGAAGCTCGCGATGGAGCTCAAGGAAACAGCCATTTCTATGGAGGAACCATTAACTACAGAGACTGAGAGAGGCAGAGAGAGAGAGAGAGAGAGGATATGGAAGGAATGAAGGAGATGAGTTGCTGGCTGGGTCCGTGTCGTCTGCCGCGCGTCGCCTGTCGCCCAGTTTAATTTAATCCGACCCGAAATTTTTTGCGTATTTTTTTATTTTTATTTACTAAAATTACTAAACCTTTACTTAATTAATTACAGCTTCTAAATATTAATAAAAATAAATCATGATTCCCATAGATTTAATAAAATTTTCATAAAAATCAAAATTGAGATTGGATAAAAACACGAACGCAATCGTGCATGGTACATGCGAGAGAGCTAGTTAATCATCATCATCAACTAATCTTTGTCTCACCCCTTATCATTTCAACTTTCATAATAGTCATAAAATTCGTGCATTGCATAGGATAGAACTTGAACTTGTGTTATCTTCGAATAGGTTCGTATCGATTATTACAAAACTATCATTAATGGTTTAGGAGATAGGGTGTCATGTTAGAGAAAAAAATCCAATAGAGAGCAGAAGGTACGGAACTACCATTTAAGGTTAGGAGAGAGAAAGTGCCTTGAGAAAGTAGAATAGAGAGCGCAACTATTATTTAAGATTTAAGAGAGTGAAAGTGTCATATAAGAGAAAGTAGAACTACAACTTAGGGCTTAGAATAAAGAAAGTTTCATGTTAGAGAGAAAATGTAGAATAGACAACGAAACTATCATTTATTGTTTATGAGATATAAAGTGTGATGTTAAAGAGAGAATTTGAACAAAAAGCGCAACTACCATTTATGACTCAAAAGAGAGAAAGTGTCATGTAAGAGAGAGTGAAACTATCATTTGAAGTTTAAGAGAGAGAAAAATATTATGTTAGGGAGAGAATGTATAATAAACAGCGGAATTACCACTTAGGGTTAATGAGAGAAAGTATCATGTTAGAGAGAAAAAATATAATAGAAAATGCAATTACCATTTAGGGTCTATTTGGATTCCCAAACACCAAAATTTAACTTTAATTTTAACTTTAACTCAACACACTACACAACAAAAATACATATTTCTCAAGTCAAAAATTTTAACTTTAACTTTAACTCAACACACTACACAACAAAAACACACATTTCCCAAGTCAAATTTATAATCACATCTCATTTGTCATTTTCCACAATCAAAATCAAAATCAAAGTTACTTTAACTCTGAATCCAAACGCACCCTTAGGATTTAAAAAATAGAAAATGTCATGTAAGAGATCGAGTGGAACCACCTTTCAATATTTAGGAGAGAGAAAGTAGAGTGTTAGAAAGAGTGGATTAAAGAGCATAATTACCATTTATGATTTAGGAAAGAGAAAAAGTTATGTTAGATAGAGAAAGCGAAATAAAGAAGGCAACTACCGTTTATGGTTTAGGAGATAGAAAGTGTCATGTAAGAGAGAGAACAAAACTACCATTCAGGGTTTAAAAGGAAGAAAATATCATGTAAGAGAGATAACGAAACTACCATATAGGATTTAGGAGATAGAAAATATCATGTTAGAGAGACAAAATGTCATGTAAGAGAGAGTATCATAAAGAGCGCAATTACTATTTAGGGTTTATGAGACAGAAAGAGTCATATTAGAGAGAGAAAGTGAAATAAATAGGGTAACTACCATTTATGATTTATGAGATAAAAAGTGTCAAATAAAAGAGAGTCGGAACTACCGTTTATGGTTTAAGAGAGAAAAAGTGTCATGTAAGAGAGAAAGCGTGACTACCATTTAGGGTTTATGAGAAAGAAAATGTCATGTTAGAGAGAAAAAGTGAAATATAGATCGTAACTATCATTTGAGGTTTAATAGAGAGATAATGTCATACAAGAGAGAGAGGGAAACTACCATTTATAGTTTAGAAGAGAGATAGTGTCATATTTAAGAGCAAATGTGGAGTAAACAACGAAACTAACATAATACATTCTCTCTCCTAAACCCTAAATGGTAATTATGCTCTCTATTCCACTTTATCTCTCTAACATGACATTTTCTCTTTATTAAACAAATGAGAGTCTGCTCTCTATTCTACTTTCCTCTTTAATCTGACAATTTCTCTCTCATAAATCTTAAATGATAGTTTCACTCCATCTCTTACCCAACACTTTCTCTTACATCCTCAATGGTAGTTGTGCTCTCTATTTCACTTTCTCTCTAACACGATATTTTCTGTCTCTTAAACCCTAAATGGTAGTTCAGCTTTTTATTCCATTTAATCTTTTTAACATAAAACTTTATCTTAACCCCGAACGGTACATCTACTCTCTCTCTTGCATGACACCGTCTCGCTTCTAAACCCTAAATGATAGTTGCGCTCTCTATTCAACATTCTCTCTCTAAAATGACATTATCTCTCATAAATTTTAAATGGTAGTTTCGCTTTCTCTCTTACCCCGACACACTCTCTTACTCAATGGCAATTGTGCTCTCTATACCACTTTTTCTCTCTAGCACAACATTTTCTTTCTCTTAGACCCTAAATGGTACTTTCGCTCTTTATTTCACTCTCTAACATGACATTTTCCCTCTCCTAAACTTTGAATGATAGTTTCGCTCTCTCCCTTGCATGATATTGTCTCGCTACTAAACCCTAAATGATAATTACACCATCTATTTCACTTTCTTTCTCTAACTTGAAATTTTCTCTCACAAATCCTAAATGATAGTCTCACTCTCTACTATACTTTCTCTGTCTAACATAACATTTTCTCTCTCATAAACCTTAAATAGTAGTTTTGTTCTCTCTCTTAATCGACAATCTCTCTTACATCCATCAATGGTAATTATGCTCTCTATTCTATTTTCCCTCTCTAAGACGACATTTTCTCTCTATTAAACCCTAAATGTTAACTCTGCTCTTTCTTCCACTTTTTATCTCTAACATAACATCCTTTCTCCTAAACCATGAATAGTAGTTTCACTCTATTTCTCTCTCTTGCATTACATTGTCTCTCTTATCAACCATAAATGATAGTTCTACTCTCTATTCCACTTTCTCTCACATTTTCTTTCACCTAAATCCTAAAAGTAGTTCGGTTGTCATTCCACTTTCTTCCTCTATCATGACAATTTCCCTCTCCCAAACTCAAAATGATAGTTACTGTATCTATTCCGTTTTTTTCTCTAAAATAACTATAGTATAGTACTAGTCGTACGCTGCATGGGATAGTACATATTCGATTTTTGTGCTTTTTAATATTATTATTATATTATTCGCGTACTTTGAAATTTTATAAATCATAATTTTATGCCTTTCATGATTGATTAATAGTCGTAATGCTCGATATGATAACAACAAAAGAAATAAATGAGAGAAAAAAAAAGGGGGGGGGCTAATAATTGTTGAGACGACACAAGTCACATGAAGGAACTCACTTCAACTCATGAGATAGTAAATAAAGTAAAATCAGTAGTACAAGAAGAGGGGCAAAAAAAAAAAAAAAAGAACAACAAAGGGGAAATCCAAAGGTTGGCTCTCTACAACAGCCAAAAGAATGCCACATCCCACCTCCCTAGCCAAAGAATATTTTGTGGACAACTTTTTATCAACACAAACTATTTTAATGTAAAATCCCCACAAAATTGACGTATCAGTCTGACAATGCCTTCAATTGACACCGATAAAACGGAAAATAACAGTCTGACACAGAGCAACATTATACAACAGCTAAAAACAGAGGAAATCAAACTGTTCCCAAACTCTTCATCCTTTGAAAAAAAGCCGCAATCCTCACGGTCCTATGTCTTTAGATCAATAGCTTCCCATCGGCGGCATCCCAAAGGGCGGCATAGGGGGCATTCCCATCCCGCCCATTGGTGGTGGCGGAACGAAGCCTCCACCCATTCCTTGTGGGCCTCCCATACCAGGCATCGGGGGTGCAGGCAGAGCAAGTGGCAGTAACTGAGCATACATATTCTGCAACAGCAAAGCAGAGCGAATAAACAATCTCATCAGATCACTGTGAGAGAGAACCATCACCAATATTTCTCTACGTTGTTTCATGTGGAAAATGGAAAACGCACATCCTGAGAACTATCGCGGCATGTAAATATTGCCCAGTGACTAATTCCAAGAACAAGAGTAGCTCCTAAGAAATCACAGCAGGAGCCTAAAATGAGGAGGCAAAAAGACGATATTTTTTCGCCAGCAAAGTATGAGACAGATCACGCTACCTGCTGGGCAATGACATCCTTCTCTTCCTTCTCTTTAGCCTTCATTTCGTTTTGGGCCTCTATCCTGTCCTTAATGAGTTCATCAACTTTACCAGTGTACTCACGGATGAACTGCAAAAGAACAAGGGAGGTGAGAAAACACAAGTATCTCAATCAGTGCTTTAAAATGCCTGACACAGTCCCTGAAATCAGAATGAAACATTGTTCAACCAAATCCTGAAGCTTCAGAGAGAGCCACATAGATTTTCGATTCCTTAAAAGTGAAGCAATCACATGAATGTTGCAGACAGAAACTACCAAGTAAATGGACACTCAAGAAGTAAGGGTAAATAGTACGAGAATCAAATCACCTGTAGAAGATATGGGAAGGCAAAATCAATCATGTTATTCATCCAGGCGAGTTCCAGAGCCACATCTGCCCGAATTAAGTCGTAACATACAAACAAGCACGAGGCAAAGCACTCCTTCTTGCCCTACATAACCACAAAGGAAAGGAAAAAAATATTAGCATTCAACAAAGAAAGCCTAAGCCACAAGTTTCTATCTAGTTCCTATACAGAAGATTGTTTCATTTACTTGAAAAAGGCTGATTGTTCCATTTACTTAGAAAAGGTCTGCCCTGCTAAGGGTAAAAAAATGAAAGAACTAATTATTTACCGAGGCAGGTACCTGTTCAATGAAATAGATGAGCAACTCTTCAGCAAGTTCGCGATCACCAGACTGGGAGGCTGTCTCCATAGCATCCTTGTAATGCTTGTCTTTCTTGGACAATGCAATAGATACCTTCCACCTCCCAGCCTTCTTGTAAATATAAGCAGCAACACGTCTCATCTCGAGTAGCTCGTGCTTCTCAATCTGCTCCCAAGTGCAGATAAACAACTCAGTCATGAAATCATTTTCTCATGTAAAGCCTGAAAACCAGAAAAGCAAGATTACAACAACTGACCTTTTGCGCAAGGCCAATCATATCAAAGTTATCGTGCAAGTCGATAGATTCACGTAGCCGATCATAGTCTTCCTCCTCTACGTAAATTTCGTTTAAGGCCTCATTAACAGCAGGCACGTTGTTGCTCTGCACTGCAACCATGTATGGCTTCACGAGACGCAAGTGACCAGCCTGAAGTTCAAAAACAAGAAGAGAGTGCCTTAGACATTCAGATCCAGAGAGTATAGGATCAAGTTTATAATCATATGCAGAAAAGTCAAACCTTCCTCAAGATGTCAACAACACGAGTGTGGTCCACCCTAAGAGCCAGGACATTGAGGACATCATTGATCAAATCCGGATGCTCCTGCAAGTAGAAGTGAACAGCTTTGTAGTAGAGTTCCACACTGGCAACTTTGACAATGACATCCTTGAACTGCATGTGGTCCCAAGCCTCTGGGGAATGATTCATTATAGTAGTTGCAGCATTATCGAACTCGTCGTATAAAATGTACAGGTAGGTGAGCTCCTTCCAATGTTGCTGCTCGTCACAAGCTCGAATGAGCTTCGGAATATTAAGACGCGTGGAGAAGAGCTTGATGTGCTCCATGAGCTTCTCGGGACGGTATCTAGCATAGAGAACTCCTAGCTCGGTGAATATGCCCATGTGTGCACGTTCCAAACCAAGACCACTCTCCATGAGAGAGATAAGCTCATTGAAGCAGCCCCTATTCTGGTAGTATTCGCTGACTTCTTCCAAGTCATCCACCTGCAAAATCCAGTCAGGTGAAAAATCGATGAGGAAAGCATATTTAATCTACAGTAAGCAACATCCAAACTTCAGACTAGCAATTGAAGAGCAAACCAGTTCATATTTCACCTGTATTATAATGTTCAGACCACATATTTGAGCTAACCGGAACTCCTCAGCATCAACACAGGCAAAGCAAACTTCCTTCCATGTCTTGGCGCTGTTAGCCTTCCGTGCTGCATCAACAGCACCTTGGAACTGTTTAAGCTTAACAAGGGTGACAGCCAGCTTGGCCCAGTTCGATATGAATGCATATATGATTTTTGCAGCCTCATAGAGGGCTTCATCATAGAGGCGATCACCAACATTCTGAAGGTTGGCCACGTTCGGCATGAGAATAAATTCTTCAATATCACCCAGTCTATCAATCTTCGCATATGCATAAATGAGCTCACTATCCACTTTCGGCTCCTTGGCCTTCTGTCTGACCATCAAAAGGTAACGCACCAAGTCATGGTACACATTTGCATTCTCAGCAGCTTGAATGACATCCAAAAAGTGAGTTGCATCATCTGCACGAATAAATGACTCAATTGCATCACTGACGAGACCTTCCTTGAGTTGAGCCTTTGCCACCTGACTCCAAACAGCATCCTCTTCGACCCTGAAGGCAAACTCGACAGCCCTTTCAATGCTTCGGATATTGTCCAACAAGACATTTACGGCCTGTACATTCATGTTGAACTTCTTGAAAATCGCAAAGGCTTCCTCATATAATTGGGCTTCCACTGCGACCTCCCCAACTGCAGGCCCATCAAAGTTGTCCAGCCTATTGACATAATCCATAACTCTGGAGGGATCAGCTTTGATAGCAGTGAGGATAAGAAGGTTCTGCAGATTGAAGTTCCCGCTGAATGCAGAATTTTGAAGAACAATTTTCTCCAGCAGCTCAATTAATTCATGTGGCAGATCAGCAGTCATGAAAGCTTTAACAGCTGCAGATACTTGTTCCGGACTCTGACTTTCGGGCAGTGCTGTAGATACAACCTGATCGATGAGCTGCCTCCGGTACTCATTCTCAGGGTTAAGAACCTTCTCCCAGAGATCACCATCCATTCTCTCGACTACATATCTGTAATCAGGGTGACAAATAAGTATCCAAACTTAACAAAGAAACCGAGATCTCTGTCATAATTCGGTAAATTACAAACCTTGCTTGCAATTTAAAGAGAGAATTCTTGTTGGTCACATTGACAAGCTCATCATCACACTGGCCTCTCCTGTATGCTACGACCGCAAGAGTGGGATCGCGTTTCTCACAATATTTACCCACAACACGAGAATCATAGTATGGATTCGTGGTGAGAAAATGCTCCGGGTTATTTCCACTATCAATTATTATTTTACCAAGAGCATTGTGGACATGAACATCTTGGCTCCCCTCACTCACAAGATGCTCCAAAAATTGAGTGAGCAAACGAAGTCGATTCCTGAAAAGCCAGAGCAAGGTTTAGACTCATCTATACAGGAAAACAATTAGGATGTGGAGGCATGAAGATATGAAGTGGGCATACCTCTTTTCACATTCTTCCACAAGAGGTTCCACTGGGAGCAAAGAACGGACAGAGAGAATCAAGCCTTTGATGAAATCTTCAGGGCATTCATCATCTAGTAGCTGCCCAACTACCAAAGGAGCATTCCCAGGGTTCACCTGATAGGAAAAAGCGATGTTATTGCAATGGGAAAGTTTAAGTCCTCTAAACATGGAAATATCCTATATCAAGCAAAAGCTGCCCCTCACAAGATTCATAATGCTATACCTTCTGAACATAGCCTTCAATATAGCGGAGCATGTTGTTGGAGTAAAGATAGTGTGTGAGATCAGGCACAAAGCCAAATCGATCACAAACATTAATGAGCGGACGTGCATCTGGAAGCTTGGCCTCCATCAGGAAATTCTTAGTCTTTTCTGCATCATAGAAATTTGACTCTCTAGTCACACGCTCAACCTCCTTGATTTGACCGGTTTTAGCCGCAGCCTCTATGTATTTGAAATGAATGTCAGGATCCTCACTGCAAAAAAGTAAGGATTAATAAGGAAAAAAATTCTCATTCCACCAAAGGGCTTTCGGTGCATAAACACCAAAAAAAATTTCCTACTGCTAGTACCTGGAACTCAAATATGATCCTAAAAAGAAGTATAATCCTTCATAAGATTTGAACTGCTCAAAAAGTTTTATGCATGAATCAACGCCGAGCTGCTCACAATATTCCTTGGCTACCTGCAAAGATATAACTTTTAAGCATGTACAACTAACACATAAGAACAGCAACTAAAGTTTCAGGAAAATAACAGAACCAACAGCAAACCTGAACAATTATCTGAAGGTTGCCCCTCAAGTTAACCAGTAGAAGGTCCTTCATGCATTCTACAGCCCATTCTTTAGAAAGGGTGCCAAAGAACTCTACAAGTGACTGCAGGAAATCACAAATTTAGAACTAATCTAATAGTGACGAAGAACATAGGGAAGATTATCTCGATTGATACTAACCTGAGGCTCGATCGCATGGGTATTCACGATTACACGTTTGATATCAGGAAGCTCTGAGTAATGCTGCAGAAAGAGTGAAAAAATTCCTCCGGAGATCAATTCAATCGCGCAATATGTAAAAGAAAATAAACAAAGACAAATCTATGACTATTATTACTTGCAATGCTCGAACATAAAGGCCGGCCTTTTCGCACAGCTGGGCAATCCGTGGACGATCGTAGTGGCTAAACATTCCATTGGCCAGAATAGCATCGGCAACATTAGGAAAAGTAACCAGATTGATCTCAAGGACCTGCATATCATTGAAAAAGAAAATTGTCAAAGGGAAGAACATGGGGTACAAGATACAGTAGAAAATAGTGCCCATAGAAGTCACCATCACACACCTTGGTTTGAAGGAAAGCGTGCTCTGGTAGATTTGGCTTCAGTACATCCAACAGAAAAGCTGTTGCTTCGCGTATTAAGTTTCTCTGCACATCCCATGAGTGACTATTTTATGAAGCTAAGCCTTATGTAATGGCAAACATGTAAATATCGTATAAAGGGTATATAGGAGAGGTGGCGCCCAGAAATCATAACATGGGAAACATTACCGACACTGGTGTTAACAAAACATGACTAGCCATCATTCAATCAGACAAAAAAAGATCAATTTCTGAGAGGTAAATAACCATGAAAAATATTGAGAAATAATCAAACCTGAAGAAAGAGATCTGTTATGGTATTGTAATCAACTGGACAGCCTCCCTCCATTTGAGACATCATCAGAGCAAAGTTGACAGCACCCTACAATAAATTGAGAAACAGTAAGTTGTTTGCTCCCAAAAAAAAAGGAGGATTAATTTGCAATAGAACACCATCTACCCACAAACTTTTCAGCAATAGCCAAGTCAGAGTAGCTCACAAGCAGGTGCCAGAAAGGAAAGGGATATATAAGATTCATTAACACAAATGTAAAGTTCTAGATACCTGTGGATCTGTTCGAAGAATCGTTTGTAGAAGGAACAAATAGTCCGGCATGTACCCAACCTGTAGCACCAAGTCATAAACAAATTGAGCATCAAAACATGAAGAATCACAGGGGTAACAACATCATGGTCAACAGCACTAAATAACAAACATAACAAGTTATTAACAGGATAAATGATCACATGCAAAAGAATCATTTACCTGCTTCGAGTAGATCAATATTTTGTCGAACTCCCTCCTCTCTGCAAAAGCTGCTACTACTTTTGGAGTTGCTCTGGCTTTAATGTATATTTTCAATGCAAGATCATTATCAACAGTCTGCAAAATATATTAATACACATATAACCATGGTTCCACCATCAGAACAAAACAAACCAATACAAGATTCTATTGAAGAAGCTTCAACTTTTGAAAATGGGTAAGAAAGCCATGAATCTGCATGACAAACCTTCACAAGGTCTCCCAGTTCCTCACTGCACTCCAGCTTATCTTCTGCAAGCCAATTCTCTAAGAGGTTCTTCTTGTTTTGGTTCACAACAAGGCGGGATAATTCCAATGACTCAAATGCATTAAGCTTTCCTCTGGTCAGAAGTGTCCCAAAGTACTGTAAAAGAGGCGGTGTCTGCCCAGCTTGCACTGGCACACTCTGCATTTTTAATACAAAGAAAAGAGATCATATGCATCATCACAACTTTGGTATTCAAGTCCAACCAAAGAGATGGATTAGATAGCTTTTACACAAGAAATAACAGTGCATTCAGTGTCTTTCATTGGCATACACCTTTTCAAAATGGAAACCTTAGAAGGTATACACGTTCTTTTTCAACAGTTACAACCTCAGTTACTCTCTCAATGGTAAAATAAGTAAAAAAAATTTATGTGTGTGTGTGTGTGTGTGTGTTCCTGGGATAAAACTGTAAATTTTGCGTAGCTGAAATTTTCACATGTAAAAAATCTACTTGGACATTCTAGATTCCAAGAAGCAACTTTCTAGGCAATGTCCACCTCTACTACATGGACTGAGTGCATTTCTCCATAAACATATGTAACTTTTTACCAATATAAAAGACATAAATAAATCTATAAGACATGAGAAACAAGTACCTGAAATTTAGCAACAGTGTCAGGGGTGCGCAGAATTCCTTGTGGAGATTCAGCAGCTAGCTCTGCTGCTTCTTTGTACTTTGTTTGCGCAAACAGCTCTTGAAACCGTTGGACAACCTGGGATCACAAAACGACAACACATGATTTTGTATCTATGCAAAAAATGAATTCAATCTAACCAAGCCAACAAATCCCATGTATAGAGTACTCCAGCATGAACCATCTTTTCAAAAACAATATGACGACCACAATAGGTCACACCTCCCGTGCACAAAAAACAAAACCAGGGGAATCACGCCACCATATAGGCACAAATTTTACAGACTTAGCATGTGAAAAGTCTTGCTTTCAGAATCATCATTCCTCAACAAAATGGGGGGATCTAACATTCTCAGATTATCCATAATTGAACTGTATGAATGTGGCCTTACCAGCTGCTCAGCCCCAGGAAGATTTCCTCTTTTAGCTAGGTTGACAGCCAGCTCCAAATTATTCAACTGTACCAAAGACCATATAATGTGCATATGCAATCAACATATTGATGTGATCATAACCATACATAAAAAGTACTAAGCTTGATATACTTACTTGGCCACTAACAAAAGGTACGATAGTCGCCTCGTTTACATTAGCCAGCAAAACTTGGCCACGTCTGTTGATGGCATAAAAACCTCCAGTTGATGAAGCTTCAGCTGTCAAAAATATAGGATCTGGACTAATTCTATTTCTATACACAGCAGTGGCTGTCTCCAAGTCATAAACGAATAGTAGCCCAAGCTTTGTGATCACATATATCAAATTGTATTTGTGGGATATCTGCCAATGAAAGAACTCATGTACTTAGCACACGTATCATCACACCTGGATTCTGCAAGTTGTCAAAAAGATTAACATCTTATACCTGCATTGCAACTGGAAAGTCATCAGCAAAATCTGGGGGAAAGAAGAGATCTGCTTGCTTCTTTGTAAAAGATGCTTTCCCTGCAAGCACAGTTCTGATGTAAGAAACAATGATATTTTCAAGGCAGAGACAACAAGAAGAAACAAACTCAAATTAGATGCAGCATGATAGAGGATATTATTAGATCCATGTCTTATGCACTCCCTGCAATAACTATAGTGGGAGACTAGAAGTTTCGGTGGCAGTAACCTGGCTGAGCACCCAATTCGATAATGTGCAACTTTGACGTGACTTGTCCAGCATTGACGGTTTTCGTGGCAAAGGAAATGAGAGTGGAGGGATTCTCATTTCCAGGCACCTGTTAAAGAAAATTTTAAGATACATTATGAATCAGCAAGGAAGTATTTGCATAACTCTTAATCCATTAATAAGAAGAACGTACCTTGAATGGAGCAAATGCTGCAGCATGCGCCTCAAGAGCTTGACTCCTCTGCTGCTCCAAAGAGAAGAGTTGCATGTTCCCCTTGACTAGTTGTGGCCTCTGCGTTGCAAGTATCAGATATCAAATACACACCAATGTAACATTTTTATAAAACAATTGATACATATGAAAGTACTACTGAACAAAATCTACAAATCAAATGTGACTATTGAACTTCACCTCAGTCATATCCCCCTAATAACAGAAAGGCACGCTTCATCGCTATCAAGGCTAACTTATCAAAACAAAAATCAAAATAACAAGGCAGTGCTTAATGTTTACGTTTTCAAACAACTTAAGCAGACGCTCAAAAGCAAATATTCACAGATTGACCAATATTTCTAGTGAGCCTTTAATTAAAACAATTGCATGAATACGTGTATACATAAAACAAAGCAGTATTGCAAATAAGATAGTAAGAACTTGCAGATAAAGAGATATCGATTACCTCAGGTGAACCAGGAGCAATACCAACCAAGACCAACCACTTTTCAGTAGGGTCGCATCGGTAGTTTATTATCTGATTGTTCACCAAATTAGCTGTTCTCTCAAACATCTTCACAGGCTCAGAATCACCTGCACATGGAATAACAACTGAGAATCATAAGGATGAAATGATATACTATAGTACATACTGGCATGATCAAAATGAATTTCGACAACCTGCAGAGTCAAATCAAGGCAAAGTACAGTGGGAATAAAAATTTACCTTCAATTGACCAGTGGTATACTGAGGATTGTGTGACTAGGCCCAACAGTTTAGGGGTGATCCACTTCCAGAAAACAACCTATACAAAACGCAAGGAGCTCTACGCTTTAGAAAGGGTCGCTTGCCCCAAAACCAAGAGAGCAAGATATTACGAGTATTTAATATTTCACCTGTTCAGGCATCTGATGAGACTTTATTTTGGCTTTCAGCTCTATGTTAAATATTTGTAAGTGATCCTGAGTTGTTCCCGGTAGTTGGGCTACAAGAAAATGTCACAGCTTGTAAACAGAATGCGGACATAAAAGGGGGGAACCAAACAGATAGCGTAGATTATAGTCGTCATCATATAATCATCAAAACAAGTAATCATCATCTGTCTTAGAGCACCATCAACATCGAACAGATGAGTGTGTACATCCTCAAATCTCACTACTCCATTAAAGTACCAAACAAATTCAAGGAGCAGCATCCAAATTTAATTGACTAGAAGTGAGCGTGCTACTTTCACTTGTGGCAAGACGGTGAAAATGAATGTCTAAAGGCAGAGCAGATAAGCAGAGTGTGGCAGTGTTCAATAGAAACTATAACGGAGACCTTCAAAACCAAATTTGGTGCACATTGCAAATTCTAGTTCTAATGTAATGCAGCAAGCAAAATGCGAAACTTCAAGAGTTTTAAATGCACGAGCATGAATAGTAGACAACAACAATTGATACTAAACATGACACCTTTTCGTTGCTGCATTAGTCCTATCGAGTAAACAAGACAAATAGGAGCTCATCTCCAGCTCAAAATACTATGTTAATCAGCTGGATGACCATGCACAAGTGTTAAAAGGAAGAGCTTTTCGAAGTTCAACTAAGAACAACACTTCAATTGTAAGGACGGTAGACATGTTGAAAAAAATTTGAAATGGCGGCAGAGCAGATCATACCTTTAAGAGCAAGGATTCTAGAGTTCGGGTTCATGAGAGCTGAGTCAGCGGTGATAGGCCTCCTCAAAGGCTGATTTGGCATATTCATATCGATGATGACCACGCTGTTCTGCGGTGCTGTCTCCCGCACACATATGTACTTGTCCGACTCCATCGTGACATGGGTAAATGTGATAAATTGCGGATTGATACCGATGCTTGGAAGCTGTGGAAAACATAAGATCACATGAATCCACCACTCAATTCCTTAAGTCTTACGAAAGAAACACCAAAGTGCTCCCAGTTTCCTAGTTAAGACAAACTTGCCAACAAAATTCAAAAGATCGAGTTGGTAACCAGTCGCGCCTAATAGATCTAAGCTAAGACATTGCGCATAGATCTAGATACTAGAAGTTATTGCGTGATCCCCCTATACAACAACGACTGGTGCAATTCCTTCGGCGAGTATTCACACATTCCACCACCCTTCGAATTGGTTGCTTCCGCCCAAATGTGGATGCGGAGCGAGCCTAACAGTTTCTTATAGATCTCGGATAAAAAAATCAATAAGACTGAGCATTGGAAACAGCAGAATTGCCGCGAATCGATACAATTCAGCCAAATAAAACTCAAGCAAGTCGCGTCAAAGCTGAGCTGAAGAACAGAGAAATGAGGGGAAAGCAGAGGTAAAGGGGGGGGATCGGGTTTGCGCACCGTGAGGGCCTCCTTCATGATGATGGGGGCGTTGGCAGCCGCCATGGTGGGCTCAGATCGGGAGGCGAGGAGATCAGATCTGCGGGTGGAGAACTCAGGGACGGATGTTGGGTCGGAGCTCAGGGGGAGGGAGGAGGAGGCCTGAGGGCATTCAAATCGCTGCGAGATCTGAAAACCCTTGAAGCCAGCGAGAACTTCAGAGAAAGAGAGAGAAATAGGGAGAGAAGGGGGAGAGATCTGAGGAGTTGAGAGAGAGAGAGAGAGAGAGAGAGAGAGGTAAACTATATTAGAGTGAATGATTACTGTGGTTGTTTAATGGCGGAGATTTTTTTATTTTTTTATTTTTTTGCTCCCCTTTAAAATGGCTCTGATTATGGAAATGGGAATGGAGGTCTCTACAGGCAACGCAATAGAACAGACAGGAGAGAGAGGGAGAGAGAAGGTTGAAGGAAGAAGACGTGTCAAAGTGTCTTTTTTTTCTTTTTCTTTTTCCTTTTTACCTTTATTTGGTCTTTTTCTGCTTTTCGGGTCCGGGTCGACCCGGCCATTCCCAAAGCTTAACTTTGCCGCAAGCAATTCAGGACCAGCCTCGCGACATAAAGGATGTTTCCATCGCATGATTTGCCAACCGATCCGTGGCACGATGGACATCCAAAGAAGTGGCTGTGTCGATCTAGACTAGATCCGAGCTTGACATTGGCTACGTAAAGATAAGGCCGATTTCATACAAGCTCATTGTATGCATTACGTTATTTGACGTTTAAAAAAATTGTCCGATCTCCCGCAAACACTAACACGTCACGGTTCATACCTGCCACGTATTACCTTGCAATCCAACTCATATGGATTTGAAGAGATTTTGTCTCGTTATTTTGTATTATGTTTTATGGTATTTTAACGATTATTTCCAAACTTATGAAAGATGACGGATTGACTTTCAAAATGGGCGCTAGGAAAGTGTCTACATTGGTCTAAGCAGGATCCAAACTGCACATTGAGTGGAAACACAACCAGCTTCACATGACCATGACCCGATTACTCTAAAAAATCGAAGGTGAGAGAGAGTAGTGAACAGTAAGAGCATAAGATCATATGTAGAGGCGTACGAAAAAATTCAGAAACCGAAAATCCATTGAAATGGATTTTTGGTGGTTTTTAAGGCCATTGAAAATCGAACAAAAAATAACGGTCCCTGACCAAAACAATCTAGTGATACTCGAACGCATCTGAAGTTTATGTGATCACATGATATTCTTAATTTCGTTGATTATGTTATACTTATTTGTTTTTGACTTGTTATTTATGATGGTTAGAATGCGTATTCTTTTTTCTTTTTGCTCGGAGGTTAGAATGCTTAATCTTAATTAAATTGTTGAATTGGTTGTTTATTAAATTGTTTTGAACTGATATTTTCATTTTAAGCATTATACTTATGTTTGTTAATATTATTTAGATAATTATATTTAAAGATGTAAAATTTTCTTTTATTGTATCCGGCAACCGAAAAAACTACCTTAAAAAATCGAAATGTAGATGATCGGTTTTTTTTTTTAATCCCCAAATGATTTGTGGGTGGTTTTTTTATCTTAGAAAAATGTCTGGAAAAGAATGGAACCCAAAATTTTATTAAAAAACCGAAACCACCCACTCGTTTTCACCCCTAATTGGTCCAGATGCACTAAGTGAGTTAAATAAATAATGGGGGCTTGGCACTAATTGATTCGCCTCGCACGTGAGACAGCGCAAGTGGGCTGTCAAGGTATGCCTTCCCTCCTATCCTGCCAATGGGCCCAAAATCTTCTAAAAGGTATACAATGGGCCAAGTCCATATGCAATTTCTCATCTTTCACAGGCCCAGAAGAAAAGGAACAATCGGTGAATTTTTATTATTTTTGCTTGCAATAGATAATGATTTTACAATTGCAAAGGGCAAATAAAAAATCCCAAATGGAATTTCGCCTGCCTTTGTTCAATTCAGGAACATTTATGAACAAAATGGGAAAGTTAATAATAATCTAATCCTAGAAGAACAGAAGTGTAGAAGTAAGAAGCTAAAGGCAAATTGGTAGTAATCAAAAAATAAAAAATAAAAATAAAAAGGCAAATCGATAAAATGATCCAAAAGGGAAACTATTATGATCATACGTATCACGAAAAAGGGAGTATAAAAATCGAATTTGTCATGATCGAGATATAATCCGCGTATAGACTAGCTCGTTCCACGTGTCAGGCAGGCCAGGAAGGCACCAATGGATGCAGTCAGCATACTTGAGGGGATCAGCCATCTGCTCCTGGTTGAGGACCTTGCCCTGGCGAACGGTGTACAATGATGTGTGTGCGTCTTTCCTGTACTCGGAGAGGGTTGTGATGTCCATGAAATTCACCGGCACTTTCATGGACCGTGTCACGTTCTGCACAAGCACGAAGAGTCTCCTGTCAGTGCCGATATTCAACGGGCCGGACCTGTTGAAGATCGGGGTGGTCTCCTTGGCACACTTGATCCCCTCTGGGTTATTCCAATCTGTGCTCCTGTAAAATTTCCATGCACGACGCAAATGTCTGTGATCAACAATTCATATTATGTGAAACACAAGCAGAGGTTCAACAGACAATCCTATTGAGATGTCAAACGAATACGTATGTTCCAACTCGAAAGTCGAAACGATCCATCGGTAAATGCTCGGAGAAGCATACCACCAAGTTCGAAAAGACCGATAATTAGATGGGCCAGGGTTACTTAATTGGGCCTGTGGCCCTCATATGCAGGGACCCACTTGATCATTTGTGTGCTCGGGTTGGCTTTCTAGCCCAATCCCGCCCCACTAATTCATCAGAGGGCTTGAGACCACCCGGAAACACGACCATCCATGAAGTTCGTATATGAGACCATATCGAATGTAAACTATATACGAACGGGTTGGCCACAAGCCTCCTCTCATCCTGTTGGTTCGCCGGCATATGTTTCTTTGTGATCCGGGCCATTTATCGGGCTGAACTTCGCTATCCGCCTAAGCGGGACGGCCCATAACATAGTATACTGGTTTTGAAAGTTTCATGGCTATGTTAATTTAAGTGAAATGCCAAGATAAATAATTCAAAAAAAGCCCATTTTGATGGCGAAATTTGAAGAAGAGAAAACGTGGTGGGCAACCTAACATGGAATATCTATAATATAAATTAATATAGTATTCGTTATAGGTCAATTTATATATTTTAAGGAATATAAGGGCCCACTATCAAATACCATTAATTAATATATATAATAACCAAGGTTCACCTAATGAGGGGCAAATTAGCAAAACTGTCATAGCTTTTTGCATCTCTCTAGCTCTTGAACTCGGATGAGATGCCTCAAGCTTTCCCATCGATTTTTATCAAATCATTTTATAAAATATAATATAATTATCGTTAATATGCTTATATTATGTAAATTATATGACTTTTTTGGGTTACGAACGAGGTAGGAAATCTATAGATCTAATAGAAGAAAAAAGAAAATCTAGCTAATAAGGAGTACGAGTAATTCTAGTATGATAATTGAGCTCCAAACCTCCTTGATTGTAAGGCAAGGATGGGTGCCGCTATACTAAGGCTCCTCTCTTTATAAATTATATGACTTTATTGGTACGTGGATTGCTTTACTAAAATAGTGGATTGAATGTTATATATGAAATGCCATAGCTGCCTGATTAATTTGGATTTTTGATATGAACTTTTTGCGTCACATTGATCATGGACGCAATAATCTACTAAAAGTGACCACACATGCACCACGGGGCAATTAGATTAGTCCAAAGATTTATTATATTAATTAAAACTCAAATAATTGGGGAGAGCTCTCTTCAAGAGATGATGATAACTGAAAGTAACTAAAGATCGAAGCGCTTACTTGAGGTGATTAGGAGACATGCTGCTGAAGAAAACTGTTGTCCGGGCCGGATCCACATTCTGTTCTACCCAATTAGCCCATGTCCGTAACACCCTCCCATATGCTACCGGCCTCTCGATCTCATCATAAGTCTTCGACCCTTCATCGAACGATCCTCGGCTACTCCATCAACAAAAGAACAAATGAAAACGTGATGAGCTGACGTGAAAGAAATGGAATATTAATATAATGACAATCTTAATTAAAAATGGATCAACTCACAGAACTTTCATGTTGCCGGTGTTCATCCACCAAATGTATGTGTTGAAGATGAGGTAGTCGACGCCCTTCCAATGTTGGGCATGTTTATCTATCGATTCTGGCGTTATGATCCGGTTCAATACGCTGTGCATGGATGGGTTGTCGGAGTTCGATTCCACCAGGAATGGTGCCCAATAGAACTCTATCGTCGCATTATAGTCCTAGTGAATACAAATGAGAAAACTTTCATCGTCATTTTATGAACTTAATTATCAGCAGAGAAATGGAATATTTCATCAAAAAATAGACATGGGATGTAACCAAGACGTTATTTATACTGCCAAAAAGAATCACGAAATTTCAAGAATATACAATAACAATCGAAATCGATCACAACATGCATGGGACTATACGATAGCCGATACAAATTCGGTTTACTTCATCGATGAATCTACACGAATCCGACATGCAGGAGATCCAAATGCTTATTAAAGTACCTGGGATGTAAAACGACTGAAATTAGAACAAAGACATGCACATATATTAACATGTCGTAAAGGGGGATGAGTCTATGTCATGCATCATCATTCTGCTCAATTTATTAGATAGAGATGTTATTAAACACGAAACCTGCGTATATTTACTTATGTTCACCCAGTAAATAAAAATATAAAACAATTAAAGAGTATATATTTCTAATTTCGCTATGAGTTGACATAAGAGAGAGACGCACTAATAATTTGGATACTTTCTTAATAATCAATCATCACCCAAGTTGTCTTCTTCATACTTATTATTATGCATCCCGGGGGCTAAGAGTCTTGTGTGTATTCATCATTGCCAAAATTCAAAAATCTAAAGCCTAGCAGAGAGAGAGCTTCTATTAATTACAAAATTCAAATTTCAATTATATGTTCACACTTTAAGAAAGCTGTGCAGTGGTGGAATTATTCTATATATATATATATATATATTAGACTTTACAGTCTCCAAAACGGTTCTAAGTTTTGCTACCGACATATCACTTTCTGATGAAATTAACGAAGTAGTCTTGATTTATATATTATTAATTGAGAATAATTCCTCTTTGGATGTCATATTTATTCCTCGTTAATAATCACCACTTATAAAGTGAATTTTAGTGGTTAAATTTCGTGGCAAAAATAAAAGTAGGTAAACTTTACTCACATAAAATTAACGTGATTTGTCAACTGCATCACGATATGATTTTTTGGAACGAGAAACTTGAAGGATTAGAAAGTTAAGGGTGGGGTCGAAGAAAAGGAAAGAAATGAAAAGATAGAACATAATTAAAGATTGGAGAGGGTGGATTTTTTTTTTCCCCAACCTCTTGTATATTTTACCTCAATTTTGAAGATAGAGAGAGACCCGGTCCTACTCAAGCGCTTCTTGCCGGAAGGAACGATAGACTGAGCCAAACACACCATTGACTCCCATTGGTTCCTATTCAATGAGTCTCCTATATACATAAGCCTCTTGTTCCTCAGCTTCTTCAGCAACAACTTCGCGTTGAACCTAAAAAGAATGATCCGTAAAATGATTAGAAATGATCGGTGTTGCACGTCATATGGATCAACGAGGACTCGAGAGAATTATGGTCTTTCGTGTTCTTACTTGGGCAAAGAGCAGTCTCTGGGCTGCCACCTCCACTTCTGGAACAAGGAGTCCTTCCTCCCATTTCTAAGGCAGGTGACTTGGTTGGAGAGGAACTCGCAGTCGTCCTCCTTGTATAACGGGTGCGTCGCGTTATCCAGAACCCATTGCCCAGTGAAGAGGTCGCAACCTTCCGGCGGCAATTCAATGCCTGACTCCTCGGCCTCTTGGTCTTCCATGGCCATAATTTGATCAATCTTCTGCTCCTCCTCCTCTCTATCTTTATCTTTCTGATTGTTATAAGTTTTTGCATCATCGTTTGGTGGGTCTTCTTCTTTCTTATAATTCCCAAGCTGAAGTTCTTCTTTCTTGGCTGTTTCTTGGGGCAGCATGTCGATGACTTCCGGTTGTTGGATGATCAATTGGGTCCTACTAGGCCTTGATGTCGATAACCGAAACTCCGCTCTTGACTTGATGTCCTCATTGTACATGACGACCCCAAAGAGGAGGATCAGCACGACCGCCGCAAATACCGGCAGGTTGGCCCCTTTCCTGCCGCCGATGGCAGCCTTCATGGAATTGGAAGAGAAACTCTCCGACGAGGAGAAGAGGGGCGGTGTTTTCCGGCGAGGCGTCTGCATGGGATAGTCAGTGCTGAGTAGAAAAATGGTTCTGGGTCGAGCCGTGACCCGCGAGAGATCAATAATTAAAGGGAGTGAGAGAGGTAGCTAGACAAAGGGTTTTGAGCCGACATACATATGTTGAGGGGATGGATGGATTATGAGGGAGAAGTACACGAAATGTGAGGATTTAGCTGAAAGGATTAGTTTAATATGGGGGAGAGGTTTGGTGAGGAGGGTTTTACATTGAATTGAAGCTAATTTGTTATTGTGGTTTTTGGTGGATTGAGATTGGGAGAGGTGTTGTCAATTTCTGATATTTCGTATGGCCTTCATCATATTCATTATTTTGGCAAACCACTCCTCCATGGCCATAGCTTGTTCATGCAAGAAATGGCAGAAGAAAGGTAAAAGAAAGACAGGAAGAAATGGTGAAGAGGAAGGGAGGGAGAAAGAGATGAGTAACTTCAAAGCTTTCCCAATGACGAGGGGAAAAAAAAGAAGAAAAAAAAAAAGAAAGAACTTGAAAGCTTTCCCTTTGGCCTTTGTTGGGTCCTCTACAAGTTCTTTACTTTTTCGTATTTTATATGTAAGTTTTGGGACAACATGAGAGAATGAGGGACACAATTGTGCACTTCTGTCACAAACTTTTTTTTCTTTAATTAATTTTGTCTTTTTTGTTGTGCTATTTATTTTATTATGGTTTCTGGCATATGGAGAGACTACAGAAAGCTCGAATTGTTACCATGGCAATTAAAAATATAGGTTTTCTTTATTTAAGGTAGGAGGGTGTAGTATTGTATTACACCTTTTTCTAAGTCTCTTGAATTGTTACAGTGTGGGGAGTGGCAATTAAAAATAGAGGTTTTCTTTATTTAAGGTAGGAGGGTGTAGTATTGTATTACACCTTTTGTCATTAGAAGATCCATTCATCAATTATCAGTTATAACATAGAAAAACTGAAGCGCGTGTCCAATCTAGATTGACAGTCTCCAACTCTAAAACGAGTGTTCTTATAATTTCATTAAATGAATTTTGCCATGTCTTTAAGTTTGATCAAGATTGATAAATCGTTTCTTATTAGTCCACATTATTGATACATATTAATTAATTATTGATATTATATATTTTGGATAATGATTCTTCAGATTATTTTTTAAAAAAAATTAAAGTTTACTCTAGAAATATTTCTCGATATATGAAATTTTCTTTTATTCTATATAATTTAATTATCTAACCACTAGAAATCCTATAAATATTACCATTAAAGAAATAAATTAAGTACAATAAAATTAAATTTGTTGACCACCTTTTTTCCCTGAAATGTTTTTCATTATTTTCCGTTCCTTATTCTCAGTGTGTTTTCATGTGCATATGAATATATAACACTATATATGTATGTGTATATATATTAAATGTTTAACTATACTAAAACTATTATCTTTATGTGCTATTATATGGAATATGATTTATTTTCTTGAATTTTAAATCAACTATAACAAATAAGAACTGAAATGCGACACTTGAATGCAATATCTAAGCTCGATTAATAAGTTTCCTGACTTCACGATGAGTGTCCTTATGATTTCATTAAATGGATCTTGCCACATTTCTCAATTTGATCAAGTGGATGAATCATTTCTAATAAGTCCACATTATTGGTACATATTAATTAATTATTAAAATTATTTTTTAAAATAAAAAATTTACTAGATAATTGTAAAGGACATATCAGAGTATAGAATTTTGTTTTTGACATGATTAAATTACTAAATCCTAAAAATCTTATCAATATATTCTATAATTCGTAAGCTAAGTACAATAAAATTAATTTTGTTGATCAGATTTTTCCTTTGAAAAAAATTTTGATTCTTTCTGTCCCCAATCCGACCTATTTCTTTCGCTCAATATATTTCTATATGAATGTGAATATATAATTATATATATATATTAAATGTTTAGTTATAAAAATACTATTGCGTACCCTTATATGTGCTATTATGGAATGTGATTTATTATCTTGAGATAATCTATCTTTGATTAAGTATAATAACTTTTACGTTATATATATATATATATGCGCGCGCGTTAAATGCAACATCTTTTATTATCTATATATTTATAATATCAATTTAAGTACTATATATTTTCTTATCCAAAAAAAAGTACGATATATTTAAACTATATATATTTCTTTAAAATTAAATCTGTTAATTATAATTATAATGTATATAATTTTTTTTTGCACTTTTAATATTATTGATATTCTTATAATTTTTTTCGGCGGGTATATTCTTATAATTTTTTAATTCGACCTTATAATCATCCCGAGTTTCCCTCCCATGCACGGATTATTGGCTAATTGACAGATAATCATGCACGAAAAAGTCAACTCATTTGGTTTGGAGATTTAATTTTCAAGAGTTTTCACCAACTTAATTAAAAATCAAACGTCAGCACAATTAAAATTATATGTGCAAGCGTCGAGTTGGAATCTTAGTAGTTATAAGATTTGTTGGACCAATAATTTGATCAAGATGGCTAAAATAGATCGTCAACATCATGAATCAATAATGCTCGAGTTTGAGCTCACTCCATGCATGGTTAAGAACTTCATAATACATACCGTTGTTTGTAGGAGTTCTTATTTATATTTATTTTCTCATGTTCCATACGACCAATTGACTAATGAGTTTTAATATAGATCGTGATGATTAGTGGGAGCAAAAACAAAAGGAGAGGGTTGAATTCTCACTAACTCAGTTGGAGTATCATGTGGATATCAGATCCAGAATTGCTATACCAATAATTATACAAGGTAATCCATCAAATAATTATACAACGTCAGCATTGACTCAATATTTATCATGATTCCTCTTTTTATTTTTCAATTAGTTTTTACTTTTAGAAGATGATTAGCTAACTTGACTTCTCATCCTCTTAGCTATGACTGCTTACTTTCAATTTGCTTTATTTGTTTTGCCAAGAGACAATCGTTGAACAAATCCTGAAGGCAAATTGAGTTCACTAGTGAATTACGAACTCGTAAGCCGTCACGGTCGAGACACGATGCGCGTGAAGATAAGCTCATTCCACGTGTCCGGCAGTCCTGGGAGGCACCAATGGGTGCAGTCGGCGTACAATGCGGGATTTGCCATCTGCTTCTGCGTGAACTTGCCTTTCCGAGCAGTGTACAAAGAAGTATGAGCGTCCTTTCTGTACTCGGAAAGAGTCGTGATGTCCATGAAATCCACGGGTATTTTCATGCGCTGCATAGTCTTCCGCGCCGCCGCAAAGAGCCTCCGGTCCGTGCCGACATTCAATGGAGTCGAAATGTTGGAGATTGGCTTGGTCTCGTTGAAGCACTTGATCCCGCGTGGATTGTTCCAGTCCATGCTCCTATCATCCACGCAATGGTGCACTTTCATCCATTAAAATAAGATTTTTGACGGAATGAAAAGGACATATAGAATACGACCCTAATCAAAATGTAGACACCGGCAAGAGCAGTAGTGGACAAAGCGGATGCTAGAATTCTTGTGGCATAAACGTTTATATCTACAAAAAAAAAAAGATCTTTTTGACGACAAATCAATGTGCGATGATTATTCATGATTTTGAATTAAGTCTCGTGAATGGAGAAAATTCACGCTGGGAAAACATTACCCCTTACTTGTCCGATCCAGCTCAATTTAGTTGAGACCATTAGACTTTCGATGTTCCCAATACTAGGTGGTTTGCACCGGAAAAAAAAAATCGTTTCGACAAAATCTGAGAGCATTTATCACCACAGAAACCGCTCAACTCAAGTGGGCCTCCTTCATTCCGCCTAATCTGGGCCCACATTTTTGGGCCACCGCAGAGAGCCCATTGAACCCATAAAATATAACAATGGCCGTGTGTTGATGCTCTTCCGATTTCAAGATTATAACATATCAAATTCTTTTTTGGTATTTGTTCTCGTTCTCAACCTATAGATTAAGTTCTTTTATTAGTTTTTGAAGCACTTAATTTCTGACCTTCCATGAACAGGAGACATGCTGTTGAAGAAAACTGTCGTCTGACTCGGATCCACGTTTTTCTCTATCCACTTCGCCCATGTCCTCAGGACCCTTTTATATGCCGTAGTCCTCCCAATCTTATCATAGGTCGTAGACCCTTCATGAAACGATCCCCGTCTGTTCATTCATCCACAATATAATTAAAAATAACACTACCAGAAACACTCTAACTAGTAGCCACAGCTTTATGCTCGATATATTTGTAAGCGTGTTAATTGGAGAAAGCATACTTAGAGCGTGTTATGTACTTACAGGACTTTCGTGGTCTTAGAGTTCATCCACCAGGCATAGGTATTGAAAATGAGGAAGTTGACTCCCTTCCAGTACTGTGCGTGCTTATCTATCGACCCCGGTTTTATGATCCGGTTTGTTAGGCTGTGGTTTCTCGGGTTGTCCGAGTTCGACTCCACCAGAAATGGAGCCCAGTAGTACTCGATCGTAGCATTGTAATCCTAGATAGGAAAAAAAATAACGACAATATCCACAATATTACATTACAAGATATATATGGTGATAAATCAAAGTGCATTTATATATTACCCATAACGGAAAGTTAATAAGAAACCAAACAGCTGGAGAATATATACTTACCATAACATGGAAGATCACGAGAGAAGATCCAGACATGCTCATGAACCTCCTGTCAGGAGGAATGACCGATTGAACCATACACACCATAGACTCCCACTGGTTCCTGTTCAATGAGTCTCCCACATACATTAGCCTCTTGTTCCTGAGCTTCTCGAGCAACTGTGTCGCATTGAACCTAAAAGTTCAAACGTTAATCTATAATTCGATACATCAATAATGCCATTTGATTTTCCGAGAGTTAATTAGCAAAAATAATGGTTACAGACAATGTTTGAAATACTATACTTGGGCAGTGAACAATGGCTGGGTTGCCATCTCCACTTCTGGTACAAGGAATCCTTCCTTCCATTCCTAAGGCAGGTGACTTGAGAGGAAAGGAACTTGCACTCATCTTCCTTGTACAGCGGGTGCGTCGCGTCATCGAGAACCCACTCTCCGGTGAAGATGTCACATTTTTCGTGCGGTGACTCCACCTTCAACTGTTCATTCTCATCATGATATGATGCTACATCAGGTGATGATGGTTTCTGCTCGGTCGTGTTGCTGGTTTGTTGATGTACAAGGTGGTTGTTGTTTGTGGGGGGTTCGCCTTGCAGTCCAACTGCCGTTGCTACATCAGGTGATGATGGTTTCTGCTCGGTCGTGTTGCTGGTTTGTTGATGTACAAGGTGGTTGTTGTTTGTGGGGGGTTCGCCTTGCAGTCCAACTGGCGTTGCTCCATGGGTTTTAGACCTTGTTGATGATAACGACAATGAGGTCGATGATAATGGGAATTTCGCTATGGATTTTACGTACTCCTCATCGTACATGAAGAATCCCAGGAGAAGGAGCAGAATGACCACCGTCGACGACGGCACGGGGAGGTTGGCAAGGCCTTCGCTACTACTCCTCCCCCCCAACATTTGCATCCGCTGATAACGTCTCCGACGAGAAAGGAGATGGCTTCTGGCTAGACGTCTTCATAAAAAAAACCGTCGGTGGCGGAGTAAGTGGCTGCATAAGACAAATTCGACCTGATCAAGCGAGGACTGCTTGTACATTTATAGAGAGGATTTTGGACCATAAAAAGATGAGGGGATTAAAGACATCTTATCTACACTTTACGCTCGTAATCTCACAAATTTTATGCGATAAGCTTACGGGAAGATCGTTTTGTGTTATGAAGTTATGTGACGATTTTTTTTTCGGTTACAAGGAAGGGTGGACCTAATATAATCAACATGTGACCATTTTTATGATTGAAGTATTGGGATCGTATGCGATATCCCATAAATAAATTGCAATATACAGTACTTGGGTATCGGGGCCAATTAAGTCCACGGGGTTCCCCAGGCTTATAGTGGCTCTCGAGATCCAATGAACGTTAGGGGTAAAGCTATATATATATATATATGATCATATCATATATTACGGAATGAATTGGCTTAATCAAATCTCCCTTCTCCGTGAAGAAAGCTTCGTTTCTTTCTATGCTTGATGGATATGTGTTTACTTGTATGTCAAAACCCATCAGAAAAAGCTCATTCCATTTGAGGCGATTCCTAAGAGAGAGAAGAAGGGACTTCGAAGCTTTCCTTCGTATTCGTGTTGTTCGAGTGACGACCTTGCCGACCAGACCAGCTCAATTTATCATGTTATTAGCTGATTGAAACATTAATACAAACCTTTGGTTGATCCTTGTAGGAGAGGGAGACTTGGGACCTCACCTGGGCTCGATCAGACCATGCTACCGCCGGGGATCAAGTCGGGCCCTGGGCCGCCTGGCGTATATTTCTGATTTAATATATGCGAGTTATGTATATTGTCCTATTATTATAGATCTTCTCCTTAAATAGTAGAGATTCTTAATCCTTACATAGTAGAGATTCTTAATTGCAGGGCAATCCCCAAAGGTCAAAGGAAATCAAAGGAATTTTGCCAAGAGAGATCTGTCATTGGGATTTTTAATTAATGTCTTAATTACCAACATGGATTGCGTGGCTGAAATGACTGTAAGACCATAAACATATTGTCACTGACCTTACAAAATTTTAAATGATCTTACCTCATAATGATGTGGTGAAAAACAACCAATAAGATGATTTCAATTGAGAAGGCTTACCATAATTAATCGAGTGATTAATACTTATTATTTAGTTTATTACAATTTAATTGGTTCTTTTTCATGTCACATGGCGAGGTAAGATCACCGAATAATCTCTCCTCACCGAGGCCTTAAACTTATGTCCCCATGTAGTTTTATACATATTGACATGAACAGGGTCGAGTTTATTTTAAACAAGGGAAAGAAATTAAAGAGATTCAACCTTCTATATATGCTTGCGCGAGTATATACATTTTCGGTTCACACTTCTTTCATTATGCGACTCTTCGCATATCTTACCAACTCTTGTCACGTCATCTGTCAATAAATATCATTAACAAAGTATCAGTGGCCAGCTAAGAAGTAACCAATTTGCATTGTGGGAGGTTCATCGTCAACCTTACATCCTCGGATTTCATTATGTTTGTACCAAAGCAAACCTTTTTTTTTTTTTTCGATTACATAAGGAGACACATGAATCTAATACATGACAAAGCAAACTTTAATTAGCCTAATCAGTTTTATAGTCCTCGAACCTACACTATGACCGGCAAGACTCAAAAGCAATCTTTGAAATGGTAATTTTTTTGAATTAAATGGACGAATCTCAGAAATTTCATAAACAATTGAACAATAATATAAAAGTAATTTTTTTATTAGCATCAAAGTTTTAGGGGAGTTGACTGCCGTCTTAGTTCCCTCCATCCTTGGTGTCCATTATACATTAGAATCTCTTGCAACAGCAAATACACAAGTACAATGTCTTCATACCTTTGACCACATTTGACATACTTCTTTCATCTCATTGTCATACATACTCGTGGAAAATTATCTGGATAGAAACCCACGTGAACTGGGTAAGAATTCTTTTTTCTCTTGTTATAGAAAAAAATTAAGCCGCATTAAACGCAGAAAACTTTATAATATATATATATATATATATATATACACACACACTTTGAAAATGTATATACCATACATGTATTTACTTGAAAAACTTGAAGTAATTTACTTATAATTCAAGTAAATTATGTAAAAAATAAGTAAATTATATGAGATCAAGTAATTTACTCAGAAACATATAAATAATTTATTGCGTGTATACATATATTTTCAATCCATCCATATATTATATATAGTAAAATTGACCCCACTTTGCATTAAATAGGGTCATAGTTAGTAAGGTTAAAATGATCAATTTATAATTATGTAATAATGAAATATTTAATAAGATATTATTATATAACTTATATTGAAAAACAATTAATTGATCATACATAGGACAAAATTATAAATTATAGCCATGCGAAAGAAATCAAAATATATGAAATAGAGTATAGAACTGTCTAAATCAAATTTGTAAGATAAATTTAGAAAAATACTGAATAAGCTAATTGGTCCATTTCATCGAAGATTATATATTATTCAAAGATTATTGTGTGAAATCTTAAACTATTTTTTGATAATTTTATTATCTTAAGAAGTAAATTATTATTAAAATACATATATAGTTATTATATAGATGAAATAAATGTATGAAAAATGAAACCGCATAAAATATAAAGATGGGACACTAAAAAAATAATTAGATTTTCATATAAAATTTTAAAAAAATCAATTACTAATTCTACAAACTTATGATTATGTAACTAAAATTGACTCCTATATTAATAAATGATCTCTCATTAGTGAACAAAATTTTAAAAAGTTTATAAGAGTTAATTTAATCATGTGAATTTTATTTATTTAATTGGATGTTAATCTAATTTCTATTATAAGATTAAAATTGTTATTGTTATTTATGAACTTATGATAATATAAAAAAATAAGGATATCACAAAATTTGCTTATTTTTTTTATATAAATGGTCTTATAAATGAAAAATATTACGATACAGTGCAATGAGCATAAACTCATAAATAAAATGAAAAATAAAATTTTTAAAATAAGAATCTCATACATATTGTTTAAAAAAATGAGCAAAATGAAATTTTATTCTAATTACTAAACTTAATATATGTCAATCTATATTGATAATTAACAAAAATATGATGATGCATATCAACTGAAATAAATAGTTTTAAAATATTATTATTACAATTAATTTGCTATGGGGGAAAGAATAATCAACTTACTCTAATTTTTAACAGAAAATATTATGATAAATATTTGAAATTATAATTAATGATCGAAAATTTTTATTATTTTTAATCAAAAAATATGAGTTTCAAAATGTAAATAATTATTATAAAAATGATATAAGAACATATAAAAATGAACCTATACAACGGACGGGATAAAAAACTAGTTCTATGTATCGTAGACCATCTAGTAAACACCAATCGCATGGAATTTTCCTTTTTCTTTAGTTGAACATGCTAAATGGATCGTACTTTCGCATAGATAATCCAATCCAATCCAATGATTCTCAGATTTGGCCGAAAATCCAATTCCCATAACTTTAGCTTAAATCACGGAGGCCCACCCGACAACTACCATTGGTCTCCTCCGGCGAATCTATTTATCGTTAGCCCAAAAAGCAAAAAAAAAAACTTTCTTTCTTCTTTTTTTTCGCTCCAAAACAAAAAAGACCTTTGAGTATCAACAATCAATCAATATCATCAATAATCAGAAATCAATATCAATATCGATATCAATATCAATAATCAATAATCATCAATAATTAATACTAGATGAAAACCCACGCGTTGCGCGTGAATAATTTAATAATTTTTTTATAGAAAATAATAATTTATTAAATATATATATATATATGAATTTTTTTAAAATATGGATTTAGGAATTATTTTACATGAAAATTAAATGAATTTATTGAAGGACTATTGATCTTTCATCCAAAATTAGGGTTTCAGTATCATAAATAAAATTTTCACATCCTAAATCAAAATCACACAATTTAAGATTAATATCGTAGAAATGTAAAATAGTTGAAATTATGTCATTTGAAATGAAAAAAATAATTTTTAAATAAAAAGGTAATGTGTCGATTTTCAAATATGGAAAGACAATAATCTTAAATAATTATTTTAGGAAAGTAAATAATTGAAAAAGAGAATTATCTAAAATACATAGTCGAGGAAAATTAATTATTTTATCTACAGTCATTATCATGACTAAAACTTATCAATGAAATTGCTCCTTTTGATTCTATGATATGGTAGCAACAAACTAAGTAATTTATGATAATTGTTTTGTCCACCCAAAAGAATAATTGTTTTAGGATATCAAAGTAATTAAAGATAGTTATCTAAGATAATTAAATTTCGAGAAGTAAATTTATTCATGCTAAGAAAATTTGGGTTAATTACTTCAGTGGTACAAAATGTTTACTCGATGTAACACTTTGGTAAAAACAAAATTTTGGGCAACAATTTGATTAAAAAACATTTCAATTTGTTTCAATCAAGTACATTTCGTCAACTCTCAACTAACACCGTTAGCATACAAAATGTTTACTCGATGTAACACTTTGGTGAAAACAAAATTTTGGGCAACAATTTGATTAAAAAACATTTCAATTTGTTTCAATCAAGTACATGTCGTCACTCTTAACTAATACCGTTAGCTTTTTTTTTATGTGACAATTGACATGTTAGATAAGTATATGATGTGGAGCGCTCTAATTAAAATAAGAAAATTCATTTTACTAAATTATAATTAAAATAAAAATATAAAAAAAATTAAATTAAGAATAAAAATTTTCTCTCTCTCTCTCTGCCCCCTCCTTTTCTCTCCTATGCCCAGGACATTCTCTTCTATCGTTTCCTCTATCCCCTTTCAGCCTTTGCCCCTAAAGTCGACTGTGGAATGAGAAAGCTTAATACTCATCGGACCCCCTAGCTCTCTCTCATCCTCCTCTTGCCTCTTTGATTTTTTTTTCTTTTAGAGTTAATTGTACTATGATTTTTTTTTTCTGTTGGTCTGGGGACCGAGAGATCTGGGATATCCCCAAGTCTCTCTGGTTCATGGATGGTTCATAAGAAAATTTCCAGAAAAAGTTTATAATAACCATTAAAAATTATTTTATAATTACAAATTAAGATAATTAAATTTATAATATATATGTATTATATAAATGAAATTTTAGGAGGAAAAGTCTTAAAATTATTTTTTGCATAACGATGTTGAAGTAAATATATATAGATATGTAATACACTAATAAAAAAAGAATTTTTTTCTCCAAAATAGAAAATAATCAATAATTATTTTTAAACAAAAAATTCTTAAAGTCTAAAGATTAGATGAATTATCACCTATAAGGAAAAAAATGATAAATCATATTCTATTTTGTGAATCTTATCAAGAAAATTGAAAAGTAATAAATAACTATGCATTTAAATTGAAGTAAAAATAAGTATACATTTTAAAATGATTAGAATAATTACAATAATAATTTTCTACTATATATTATTTTTACAGCTTATTATCATAAAGACAAATCTTATATATATAATATGAGATAGCAAGAATTTAAGTCATATATACATCAAATATTTTTCCTCGATATTAAAGGAATACATTAAAATATTTGCTTTATGCCACTGCTTGTTTTGCTTGGCTGGTTTATCCTTATGCAGATTAACTTATGCCACTTGCACACATAACACTCCTCCAAATTCTCAACTTTTATGTTGAGAAAGCAAATATATACTGATATAACATAAACGGTATAATCAATAATACTTGGAGGGCATGTATGCATATGGCCATGTAAATTATTTTAATGTCTAGACAATCTATATATTCCTATGCATATTTTCTTTCCTTTTGTATACAATCTATATATTTCACTATATAATTAAATAATAAAATTTAAAACAATATGTATATATTTCCTTATTGTATGATGATGGCATAGCATAACGAGAAAGCTCTTTTTTTTTTTTTTTGACGATGTGACAGTGTGAGAATTCAACTCGAGCTTTGTTTATATATATTATTCCTTCTTTAATTACTATTTTAATTTTCCTATGGATGAAGAAACCTCTCCTTGCCCGTTCGGCCTTGCCATCAGCCAGCGGCCAAGCCAACTGCTTTCGCTAGCAAGTCTTGACATTTTGACGGCTTCGTGTCCTCTCTTGGATAGCCTGAGGCCACTCTATCAACTTGGCTGCCCAGTCACCGGTGTTGTCGGTGGTTAGCTTGGAATTTCAATTCAGGGCCTCATCGAGGTTCTCGGCCTCTCAATTTCGTGTTTGACAACTCTGGCAGCAACAGTGAAATTGCATTCCTGAGGGTGATTCCGAAGCGGAGGGGCGACGACTTGATGATGACTACCAGCTTGAAATCGAAGAGCTGCAGCGCCATGGAAGCTATGACGCCTCCACGTCCTCACTCACTCACCCGGACCCTCTTAGTCTCTAGAAAGAGGAGACAAGACAAACACAGTCGAAGCTAAACTTTGGTAGTAAAATATGGCACTTTTCACCCCCGTAGTTTTTCTTTTCCAACCTGACCCCAAATTTTAGGCTGAATTGTGATGCTGCCCTAACTTTTGTCACAATACTTTGGTAGTATATGGCACTTTTAATAATTTTTTATTTTTATTTTGTTACGGTTTCTCGTTGGGCATTTGACATGGCCGCTAGTATTGAGGCGGGTTCTTGTTGGGGTTTTTGTTTTTGTTTTCGTTTTTTTTTTGCTGAATTGTGACAGGTTTTTGCTGAATTTATCCCTCTCTATTTCTTTAAAATGACATTGAAAATGTCCTATCAAAAAATTTTAATGCACGTAAACAAAGGGTGTATTTTTCAACAAAAGTAACGACTTAGAAAATATACATAATTGTGCGATTTCTATGCTAAAATTTTATAAATTATATTTATGTATATGAAATAAATTACAAAAGTTACATTATGCTGGAATTTTATAAAGTTATTTGTGCACTAACAAAGACAGTACATGAAAATTTCTCTATTCATATGTATCATAAAAATATTATGTTGTATTTTCACTTTGAAAATTTCCATCTATTTATGCGTGACAAAAAGACAAAAAGAAAGCCATCTATCTATTTATAAAGAGAAAATGAATGAATAACATGTGGAATTAGATAGGAAATTGTAAATTCACCTATTTGTTTGAAAATTATGTTTATCTGATGAGCTAATTCAACAACAAGCATAATAGTATGCTTTTATAATCATCAAATGCATATACGAAAAAAATGCACCTTTAATTCACAGTTCTTTTTTTCAATATAAATTATGGTATTCGAAAAGTCAATGCATTCTGACCATTTCAATTTGAGATGAGTCAGCCACTAAAGGATAAAAACTCTCATAGCATAAATTTTATTCGCTCACAAGATTCAAGTCTGAAATCTTATTTAAGAAGAGTAAACACTTACGGTATGTTTGTTTTCTGAAAAATGTTCAACTCAACTCAACTCAACTCCATTATTTTCAATTCAACATCACAATCATTACAATTTTTTATTTTATAATTTTTTTAACCATTCAATTCAATTTTTAATATTAAATTCTCTCAACTATTCATTACTTTTTCACAATTCAACAACACAATCATTACTTAATCATTATTTTCTCTCAATTATTTATTATTTTTCACACTTTTTCTCATAATTCAACCATACAATCATTACAAACCAATTAAAATCAAAACTCAACTCAACTCAACTCTCAATCCAAACGCACTCTTAACAATTAGAACCAATTCGCTTTGGTCCCAGTTCGCTTTTTACCATCTACTAGTCATACCCACAAAATGCGACACCTGTCCAGGGCCCCAGGCCATTTCATGCCCTCCCCGGCCATTTTCCACGGCAACGCCACTGATGGCCTCCGACAAACCGTTATTATGTTGTACATATAGTATCGATAGTCTTCTTATTAATAATGAAGAAAACTCTATAACAACGAAGTGTCATGTAATGGTATATGTTCTCGTCTTTATTTAATTCTTTAATGGGATTATCATGCACCATTTTATTCTCATTTTCTGATTCTGTTTATTAGGGAATTGACATTGTTTGTAATTGAAAAAATAAAAATAAAAATCTCTTAGATTTCATTGAAGCAAGGGCCTCCTCTGTCGCCAACGGCCTTCGCCTAGTATGTCCGACATTTTCATGGCAACTCTTTGAGCTTGTCACTGACGGGGCTAAAGTGTCGCGGAGCACAACGAAGAGCATCAATAGTAAATCTTTCAATACTAAGCTATCGACGTGTGTTGCACGGATTTTTTAAAGAAAATTTATTATGAAATGTTAGATGTTAAGATAATTATTGATATTAATTTATAGTTTTATATTAATATATAGAACATAAAAAATTTGTTCCTATACTATATAAACTTTAATACGATAAATTTTATACCCGCGCTAGATAATATTAATTGAAGAGCTCATGAGCAAATAATTCATGTAAAATATTTCATAAACATGATCTCAATTATCAATTCAATTTATAATAAAATAATTATAAAATCTAAAAAAATAAAATTCTTAGCTAGTTTATTATTAATGAAAGGTTAATAATCATAGAGTCTATAAAATTTTAATATTAAGTATTTGCAATTGTCTTTTTCTCATTCATATTTCATATAGTAAGTTTTGTAATTTGAATAATTTTGGATAAAATGATTAATCACTTCGATGAGGGATTTACTTATAATTGAACTTTTATAAGGTTAATAATGATTATCAAAATTAATTAAGTAAAGTTTAATAATTCTTAATATATTTAAAATTATGTATATTTATTTATTAATAAAATAGCAATTGCTTATAAAATAATAAGTTATTAAAATTCTTAATTAATGTTTCTTTTAGATATATTTTTTTTAATTACAATAATAATTAATATTATTAAATTTCTATAATACACTATTTATTAAATATTTGCAACTCGACCCCTCTTTAATAGATACAGTACATCGCCACCGACTTTGTTGATTCTTCAGCGTGAAGCAGATTCTCATGGAAGGACCATACTCTGCCCCGTGGAGCTGATTATTGGTCGCCTCTATTTAAGAACCGACGTTCCTTTGCCTCCAGCCTCAAACTCCACCTTACCCGAAGCTGTAAGTCTTCGAGAATCGGGTTCCTATGGAAGCTAGCCCGGTGAACAGGGACGCTGTTGCCGAATTCGTGGCCTTCCATGAAGGATGGTTGATCAGGCAGGAGCGACTACTAGAGGAACTCGTCCGCTTGGCGGAGGTTGACTCCGCTGGCCACAATGGGGAGGATCGGGATTGGATCCATATGGATGAGATCGGTCGGGTGTTGGTCCACTTCGGCGAGTACTATGAAGCAAAAACACGGGTGATCGAGAGAGACGTCTTCCTCCTATTCGGCCCCCAGGTGGCTCAGCCCTTTGGAGCGGACTTTCGTATGGATCACCGGCTTCAAGCCAAGCATCGTGTTTAGGATCGTGAACAGGTCGGTGACGGATCATTCGGAGGAGCTGAAGAGGGAGGTGAGAGCGGAGGAGGAGGTGCTGGCAGCGGAGTTGGCGTGGATCCAGAGCAGCAGTGCTGCAACATTCCTGGTGCTGGAGCTGGCGGGGAGGATGCCAGGGAGACCGGTGGTGAATGGGGAGCTGGCAGCTGAGGATGCGGCGGTCGAGAGGCTGCAGAGTCGCCTGGAGGGACTGGTGGAGAGGGCGGATGCTCTCAGAAGGAAGGCAGTTGTCCCGGTGGTGGAGATGCTGAGCTCAGCTCAGGCAGTCAAGTTCTTGTGCTGGCTGTTGCGGTTTCAGCTCTTCATGAGTGCACGCGGACGCCGATAACAAGTCGCGATGGCGCCCTCAAGCGCTTGGCAGCTTAACTTCATCTCTTCTCTGGAGAAACTACGAAGATTCTCTGCTATTAGCTGAGATTAATTCATAGTCGATCAGTGGTCGACTTGAATCTGGCCGAAGGGGTCCTATCTTTATCTTCGGAAGACTTTAATAACTAAATTGAAATAATTGTTTACCAAAAAAAACTAGATTGAAATAATTAAAAGGGAAAAAAAGGAAAACATAATATAATAGTATACGTCATTGCTTGTTAATTTAGATTTTACAGGTTTAATATCACATAGAATGACCTTTTCCTTTTATCAGTCATTTAAGGAAAAGTCAACTTTGGTTTGAGATACAGTAACAAGGGTATTCACCCCAGACAAAAAAGTTATAGCAACTGTACTTTCTGAGGCTTTACAAAGCTGTATTAGTATAATGAGAGAGATGTCAGGTGCAGACTCAGGCGACTTTTTGAAGTTTTACAAAGCTGTGTTAGTGTAATGAGAAAGATGTCAGATGCAGACTCAGGTGGAGATTATGAATTCAATTTTCATAATGAAATTTAAGTACTTTTTTATTTTATTTTATTTATTTTCTATTCTTATATTAAATTACAAGCGGCTTTCACGATTGAAAAAGAGAAATTTTACTATGTACAATGTTCTCTTTTTAAACTTCAAGAAGTTTGACTTAGTGATAATGAGAAGTTTAAAGGTGTGTTTATTTTTTAAAATTTTTTTAACTAAACTCAACTCAATTCAATGTCACTTATCTTATCTTAAATTCAATAACACAATCATTATTTTTTAATTTTTTTTAATCATTCAATTCAATTTTAATATTAAATTCTCTAAACTATTTATTACTTTTTCACAATTCAACAACACAATCATTACTTTCTCTCAACACTGCGTTTGGATTTAGAATTGAGTTGAGTTGAATTTCGGTTTTAATTGGTTTATAATGATTGTATTGTTGAATTATGATAAAAAGTGTGAAAAGTAATGAATAGTTGAGATAAAGTAATAATTAAGTAATGATTGTGTTGTTGAATTATGAGAAAAAATGTGAAAAAATAATGAATAGTTAAGATAAAGTAATGATTAAGTAATAATTGTATTGTTGAATTGAATATAAGTTGAGTTGAGTTGAGTTTAGTTAAAAAAAAAATAAATTTCAAACACACCCTAAGTATTCATCTAATTCCGGTTCGAAACCCCTTGAAGCCACCGTGTATTTTTTGCGTGATTACTCGCTCCATGCGTCGTTGGGGATTCACGGAGCCCCGGGAATTAGTCGGGCGAAGCATGAATACCCTCGATTACTTAAAAAAAAATCCTCTTTTTGGGGTCGCTCACTCATTTAGCACAAATAATTGGATCATTAAATCTATAATGTACATTATTAGGCTGGTGAGATATTGCATTGTAATTAAAAAACAAATTTAATCGATTCAGGCGGCTCGGTACTCTTTAAGTAAAGTTTTAAATTTGAGTATTGTGAATAAAGAAAATTCACGATTTGAAGAGTCTCTTTGCTAACACAATTTGAATATGAATTAGCCAGAGTGCGTATCGGGTGGTGCCCTTCGAAAGAGGGAAACCGGGCGGGGGGGGGGGGGGTTTGGAACCTGAACGTTGAAATTCCCAAACTTCCCTTTTGTGCCATAATCTCATATCAGGAGAAACAAACTACAATTCCAAGTATATTGGTAAGAAAAAGAAAGAAATGAAAAATTCCAAGTATCTCCAGATTTGACATCGAGCACGTTTGAAATTACCGAATAATGTTGGCAACAGTGTCTTCCACTTCGGTGTCATCTCCATGCTCTGTGCTTGATTGTTGCAACACAAATCCGGGTTTCGAATCATATATAAGAGTTGATAATCAAATCCGGTAACGGTCGAGAGGATCCTTGAAGGACAGCCTTTCATGGTAGACCCTCCAAGCGTAATCCTCAAAGGGGAATGAACTGAACACCACCTTCTTGGTCGACCTCTCTTTTCCTCGGTTATCTTCCTCTTCCTCTTCGACAACTTCACCTCCCCATTCGGCATCTGTCGAGGTTGTTTCGGGAGTGACAGTGAGAGGGCAGACGGTGCTCTCGAGAGGAAGCGTGATGAGCAGAGACATTGTTATTGCTGTAGACGTAGTGTTGGCATTGATGTCTGTACATGGGATCGGGATGGGCCTGCCTCTCACTTTCTTCAGCTTCCCATTGCTCCACACCTGCCATTAACGATGACCGTCAAGCCTTAAACTTGCAAGCGCCTAGCATAGTTACCCGCTCGATCGTAGATACAGAAACAAAACGAGATAATATTGCAAAACCGGATTGACAATCTTTCTTTTGTCTTTTTTTTAGGTAAACTACAATCTTTCCATGTTACCATAACAGAAGAAACCCATAAGATGTACAGTTTTTTTGGGATAAATCCATAAGAATGTACACACTCAAGGGAATCACAATCATAAAATTTTATCTACATAATACAAGACTTTCACAAAATCCATATATTAATGTTGCGTTTTGTTTCAAAGTAGGATTTTAAAATCAGATTTTGATTTTGAAAAAGAGTGATATAAATGGTTATGTATGGGACCCACCATTTGATTTTATATGAGTTATTTTATTTTATTGTGAAAAAAAAGTGGTATAAATGGGATCCACCCTTATGAGTTATTTTATTTTATTGCGGGTATAATTAAGTTAAAGTGTGATTTTGAAATCAAACAAGTCAATTGATTAAGATACGGCCCAAGATCCATGCCATGGAGAAGCTTGCCAAGAGGTAGTTCGCTTTGGGCTTGGCCCACGGGATTTTTCCCTTAAAAGGCGCCTCTTGGGAGGAAAAGGTTATATCTTGCTCTTATAAGGAGACTAAGAACCTTGCCCCTCTCCAATACGGGATTATACGGGATTATGGTGGTTCCTCATCACCTATATATAGTAAATTATGATAATATGAAATAAACATTGTACATGATATACAAGGGTAAGATGAGTTAAAACCATTCGAATAAATTTTCGTGTGGATTTGCAAATATTGTAAATTTACCATCTCAAACACTGCGAGTGATCTTAATTTCTTGGAAAATTGGAGAGAACTGAAAAATTCAATTTTTTTCTTTTTTTTTTGGGTGAAGGAAAATTCTATAATTTAATTAAGGGCTTCCGTGTCAAAAAATGTATTGAATGCTATGGCCTAAATATTTCAACATTAGTCTCCATCAAGATTTGATAAAGCGAACTAATCGTCTAATCCATCATGATTTAATTTATTACACTACTAAAATTTCTATATAATCTCATGGCAAGACATATATCTCTACACACATTTGTTGACTAGGTATCATCAGCCATCAGACACCGGCACATTATAATTAATAAATATTCCAACTTATTTTCAATTATAATTTTTTTAATAATACACGCTTTTCATTCTTAATTTTTAAAAATATATTAAAAATAAATAAAGTGATTAGGAACAAAATCTCCTGAATGGGAAATACAAACATACCTGAGCAAGATCGCCGATCGTAACCAGAATGGAGCCAACCTCGGGCACGACCGAAACCCGACCAGAATCACCCCGCAGCAAGTACTTCTGTCCGCACCTGATTTGGTAACTCAAACCGACTACAAACGGGTAAGACCCGACCAGCACCAAAGCGCTCTGATCGTCTTGGCCAAGGCAAGACCCCCGAGTAACCCACAACAAAGAGCACAACCGGCTTGGATCTTCTCCGGCCGGATTATCAAGCCCGGCATGTTTCAAAAGCCACTCCATGGCCTGGAGACCGACCTGCTCCATGTCACGGGTGAACTCCTTGAGGGATGGTAGCGATAATGACGAGTCCGAGACTACTGGATCGGTCGAGCACTGCGAGTCAAGGTAGAACGAGTCACTGGACCCGTCCTCGTCGTCACTGGGCTCGTACCCCAGTGGCCAGTTTCTGGGGAAATATGATTCTCTCTGGTCGTGTGGGAGGTCAAAGAGCTCTAGTGAGTCGGACTCCGCAGAGAGGGCGAGCTCGGCACGGATACCATGGTCTTTGAGTTCAAAGAAACCGAGCTCAAAGGCGGAGGAGAGATTTGAGGTAAAGTCAGTGCTCCCGTAGCCGTTGACGGAGAGAGTGGGGAGAGGAGATACGGCGGTGGAGGCAGTGGCCGTGGGCGGACGGTGGCGGGTTGGTAAGGAGAGGGTCGGGGGCAGGCGGCGTAGGAGGCCGGATAGGAGGTCAGCAGCACCCGATGTGGAGAGGTGGCTGCTGGAAGGAAGAGCGGAGGGAGTTGGCGGCGGTGCTGCAGTGGCGCCGCAAATGGTTGGTGGGTTACGAGCTGAGGACGCCATGATGATGTGCTTGTTTGAGATCGCTTGAGAGAGATGGCAGGAGAAATCAAAGTATACCAAGTTAAGGATGACCCAGCACCATACACATAATCAATAGGTTATATATTTCACCAATATATATATATATAATGGGTGTCAAATTCCATTGAGCTTATAAACTATTGGACCACCTACAACCTAAAAGTTCGAACTAATAAGTTGTGAAATCTAATTTCATATAAACTAATTCAATTCCTATTAATATTTTCACGTGGAATTCTAAATCTCAACATATATATATGAACTTATTATATGAAACATAAATAGAGAAATAAATAGACATTCTTTTGCATAAAATTTACCGACCATTGGTTGTTTGGCACCTTTTCGCATAACATTCGGGAAAACTTCATATATTAATGGATTAATCCAATTTGAGCTGAATTAATCAAAGCATACTGTTAGATTTTTAAATATCATAATAAAAAAAAGGGAAATGACCAAATAACAGTTTTATAAATTTTCTCTTATAAGTAATTTGATTAGTTGTACACTCACTCATATTTAGTCTGTACAAGGTTTTCCGATCAGTTACTTTTCATTTTCTACGATAAAATTTTCCTTTCATAAGAAAAGATTAAATTTCCATAAAATTCTTGGTTTATAATTTTTTTTGGCTAGGAATAAAAAGGTTTTCAGGCGCACGTGGAGAAGTTAGCGGGTAGACGAAGAATTATGGTTGGGACAGTAATTATATATAGACAGTATATAGGAATTTTCACCCAAATATATAAATAAATGAAATGCGTAGGAATGACAGGATATTGTATTGTTTAATCAATTAATATTTGGTTGATTAATTATCGTAAAGGTTGGATTATTTTTGTTCTGTCAATTGCCAAAAAGTAAATGCCACCATATTTTTGCACCTGGCAGATGTCATGCGGGCCATGAAATTAGCAAGACATTAATATACACCATGCTGTCGGGTAAGATTAGTTAGACGGGCGTTTATTTAGATAACATTCGTAATAATTCATCTACTGTAAAAGCTCATGCATTTCGTGACCATAAGATTGGAGTAACACCAACATCATTGGATGCTTAAAACATGCGTTATACCGAGCAGTTCAATTGGGCCGAATAACCAAAATAGTAAAAACAGTAACAATAACAATGACGACATAGTATTCACCACTATAATATAGCGGTCGTTCGTCAAAATAATTGGTCTTCTGCTCTGAAAGAAATGCCCCGTCAATTTTGTGATATAGTACTATGTTTAGGACCCAGCAATTAGTAACCATGCATGTATGGAGGTGATAATTGGTCTTCTTCTATGAAAGAAATGCCCCGTCAATTTTGTGATATATGGAATCGCCAGTACGATATTTAGGACCCAGCAATTAACCATGCATGTATGGACGTGCATACGACCAAATATGTCAAATGCACTGGCATTGGTACTAACTGTACTGGCTATGGGGGACAATTTCCCAGGTTTCTTGTTCTTTGAAATTATTTTCTGACACAAATTCATCAAACATCGTTTTATTTATACTTCATAAAAATAGTGAAAATCCTCCTTATTTTCCCCACCAATGAGCGTTTAATAAATTATATTTTCAAAATCACATGAAGCACTTTGCGATCAAAATAAGTTACTAGTCGAGTATGAATAAATGAAGATTGACTACTGATAAATTGAGGATGCATCGCCATCTCATTAGGAAATTATATTCCCAAAATGCCATAACCAATATAAAAAGAGAACCCGTGTATATAATTAAAGCAGCTTCATACGTAATGATAATAATAATAATTTAAAATTTTAAACTATGTCCGTCTTCAATAATTTAAACTATTTAATATGGCAACATTTGGTGGAACTAATATTAGAAAAGGAATTATACCTTTGTTGAATCCGAAAAATTCTCTGAAGCCTTTTTAAGCATGGCATAGTGGCAGTTTGCTGCCATGTCGAGAGGGATGATTGTGCCTCTTGTGGGGGACTGCACTGCAGCCTGAAAATTGCACTGCTTCATTATATTAAAATCTCTATGTCCTGTGAAAACAAGACAACCAAGGCATAGCAATTGCTTCTTTAATTTTCTTTTTCATTAATGTAAATGTATTCCTTGACATATACGACAAGTAAATAAGGTTTAATCAGAAGAAGGAATTAGGATAAGTCAAAAGGACTCTTAAATATATTGTTCTACTTATCCAGCATAAAAAAATAATAATAATACTAACTATTGTTCTAGTTTCTTTGAAGCTACGAGTAAAAAAAAAAAAACAGAGAGAGAGAGAGATCCTTTGAAGCTAATTGTGATTTGTTTGGCGAGCCAAATATTGCCTACGAGTTCCCAAAGCTAATCACATAGACCATTAGTTTGGTGACAATAGAATATGGATTGTGTTTAGGATTTACCGGAAATAAATATTAAGGAGCTTATCCAATTAGGGGTAGATTAAGGGCGGGTTAAGACAAAAATTTTGGGGCAATGGGTTTGTGAAAAAGGTAAGACGGAAGAGGGGGCGATGGGACTCAATGCGGACCACAACCGCCCCAGAATTCGTCCCTCCCCTCTTGAGAGAGGATGGAGATCTTAATTGACTTGCTTTCTCTTTTCGAGTGAAGTGAGATTAGAGACAATAATGGGCTAGCAGTTGCCCGATGTCGACCACCACCACCCTAGGCGAGGTCATCCGCGATCCTTCCTTTCATTTTTGTCAAGCTCTATTTTCTTTCATTTTTGTCAAGCTCTATTTTCTGATTGATTTCTCTTCTTTTTCATATTTTAAATGTAAAAATAATTTAAAAATTATATTTTTAAAATTTTTAAAAGTATTAAATTATGGGCATATTCTTCCTTATTATAATCTCTAAGTCTTGGAATGAAACAAATACTTTATTAGGATTATAAATATCCTATGGATCTTAATTCTCATCAAATCCACTCTATAAAACCTATCCCATCCGCGCAATCAAACATTCAGCGAGTGTTATGACGAACGTATCCTACCTGAATACAGGATTGCATGAACATTATATCTATCAGCGAGAGTTGATTGACCAAATAAGTTCAACAACTAGCTAAGACACTTACAAATACATAAAGAGCTTTTCTCTATATTCAAGATAAGCTGATGTCCGAAAAGGAATTAGCCTAAGTCAGGGGTGGAGTCAGGATGATAATCCAGCAGGATAAAATACTAATTTTATATCAAAAAATTTATAAATAAACATATTTATAGAATAAAATTTTTAAAAATTCAAAGTTTATGGGGGACATTGCCCCCTAGAGGCCATGTGGCTACGCCCCTGGCCTAAGTAGGGTAAATTTCTCATAATGACTCGGAAAAGGATTATTTCTTGATTAAAAGAATAGAATAACATGCACTGAAAGATCGTTTAGCTCATATCTTGAGACCTCTTTACTTGAGAGGACGAAAGTGGAAACTCATGAGAGGGCACTTCCCAAAAGAATGATATGGAGTTGTTAAAAAGTTTTCTCATTGGATTAGGTTGAGGACGTGTCGTAGTGATTTCATCGGAACGAAGAAATGAGCTTTTGCACTCAAACTCGAACCGGAAGGTCCACCCTGAACTGAGAACGGGCTGAACCGGCAAATATCTAATTTTGTCTTATCGACGGAGGGAAGCATTTCATGTGGGCCATGCTTTCCTCTAAGATGGGCCTGACGAATGGATCAGCCGTCCAAATCAGACGGCTGAGAATTCCTCATCACCTCAACTTCCTCCCGTCACCGTCCATCATATTAACAATTCCCAATGAGGGGAGAAAAGGGGGAAAAAAAAAAAATCCAAAGAAGAAGAAGAGGAAGACGACATCTGCCTGCGTCTGCAGAACAGAACAGAAAGGATCCGCTCGTTGGTTTCGGTTAGGGGAGCTGAGCTGAGAATTCGATAATTGAGATTGAACTCCGCCATGTTTGCGAAGCGTTTCTTCCAGAAAGCCGCGCAGCAGCTTCACCAGAAATCCCCTCAGGTTCTCTCTTTTTCCATCTGTCTGGTGTTGAGGACACCGTTTAGCTTCCGATGTTCGGAGCACATCGAATCGCGTGGAGTCGATATTCAAACGTTCGTGAATGATGTTCGAGCCTCTTGCCAGCTTATGTTTGCATTTTGGTAGAACGGAGGCGATGTTTGAGGTGGATTTATCTTCAGAGTCGACGATTCCAATTAATATGATCAGCTGTCTCAGCTTCTGTATGCAATGATCTGATGCATTTCAGATTTTTCATTTTGCTTCGTTGGTGCCCATCAGTGTATAGTGTCTTTTGCGCTTGATCGAATTATGGAGATGCTGAGCATCTCCCCAGATGAAATTCAAGTCGTATATATTATAGTGTACATTTTTCTTATATATTCGACTGCTTATCTGTAATTTCTACGACCCATTTGATCAGTTCGTTAGTTCTGAGGTGGGTGTGGATATAAGTGACTGTAAATTCAGTGTTTTTAGTTGTTGGGACAGATGAAATTGTCCTAATTGTGTTTCTTGTCTTGCATCCCTTCGACTTGAACCTCAGTCAGGGTTTATAATTCTTATCATTCTCAAATGTCTCAGGGAGGTGAAAATTCCTCGGTTGATCTGCAACCTCGCGTTACTCTTCACTATGGAATTCCTTCTACTTCATCAGTTCTTGCCTTTGATCCCATTCAAAGCCTTTTGGCTGTGGGAACACTGTAAGTTATATCTTCTCTTTCTCATTCAATTAAGCTTCAAGGTAATCTAAACCTGTAGTACCCGATCTGTTGCAAACACTGTGAAATAATATTGAGTTAAACCATCATAACAGAGAATACATGTCCTCAGTTGTAATGTTACATTCTTTTGTTTAATATTCTGGTCTTTGAGATGGCAGGGATGGCAGGATTAAAGTGGTTGGTGGGGATAACATAGAAGCTCTTCTTGTATCACCAAAGCAGTTGCCTTTCAAATACCTACAGGTCTGCAACGTTCCTTTTTACTATCTATTTTGTACTTTTAGTTTCTTGTTTTAGATTTTATATATCCAAATTTTCCTATGAGGTGGAGATATCCTCTAAATTGCTGAAATATCTTTGTCCATATATTGGCGAAACCATCACCCTTTATGGAAAATCTTTCGAGCTTCTAACTGGTGTGTGCTGCTTTACAGTTTCTGCAAAATCAGGGTTTTCTGGCCAGTATCTCAAATGACAACGACATTCAGGTACAACTGAATGCGATGGAATTTCTCTACAAGCTACATTATTACTTTGCGTTTTGAATTGTCTTGAGTTATTAGTTTCCTTACTTACCAGTTTCCATATTTACAACTGAGTTATATTAACTGTTTTAATAGGTTCTTCCTGTTGGCAGGTTTGGGATTTGAAGCTTCGGAATATTGCATGCAGCATGCAATGGGATTCCAATGTAACTGCTTTCTCGGTTATTCGTGGAACCACTTATATGTATAATACTCTTGAGTACTTCCATTAATTTTGCATCTTAATTTGTCTTAGGATGTTTAGCTCATGATACTATGAATCCACTTCAGGTATGTAGGAGACGAGAATGGGTTGGTGTGTGTCTTAAAGTATGATGTGGGCGAGCGAAAGCTTATCCAGCTCCCTTACCTTGTTCCTGCAGAATCTATTGCAGGTAGCTCTCATTTGTTCTAAACTCTCTAAATTATTGTACAATTGTGTCACTTCTTTTCTAGCTTATTTATAAGCAGACTGCTGCACTTCAGTAGATTTAGAAAAGTTTAGTCTGCTATAGACTACATGAGTGCCCAGTGATGCATGTCAAGAACTAGCAAATGAGCATCTAAGTATAGAGCAAAGAAGAATTGTCAAGGTAGAATCTCATAACGACCTTTCCCCCTATAATGCGTGTCATAAGGGTCTAACACCACCTATTCAACTTCCCAGAAACTTAAAAGGCAACCAAAGGGGATCTATGGGGTAGATTGAACAAAGTCCAAGCTGCTAAAACCAAAAGTTTAGGTTTCATTGTCAGCTCTTCCATATGCACTTTCTTTTGCTTTGTATGCATGATTTGGCATTACAAAATTAATAGAGGAGAGATTCACTTTTGGTTGCCAACAAAAGAGTTTACTCGAGGAAGCAATTGCATGCACAAAGATACCTTGATTATATGAACAGGCCAGTGTGGTAGTTTTTGTTTTACTAAACTTGTAATTTTAGCTCTGTAAGTTCTTACATGCAATTTATTCCATATTTCTCTTTGTATATCAGAAGCAGCTGCTATTTCAGTGCCTCCTCATAAATCTGTTGTTGGAGTTCTTCCTCAGCCGTTGTCTGAGGGAAATAGGTAAGATAGAATAATTTATTCCATTTTTTTCTTTGTACATGTTAATTTGTCGCTCTTATAGAAGAGATCAGTGACGTCATGCAGGGAGTGCATTGCCATATGTAATTAGTTTGCTCTACATAATGCTAATGAAGGATTCTGTGTGAATACAGACTGCTGATTGCATATGAGCACGGACTGATTGTACTCTGGGATGTCTCTCAAAATCAGGCGATGTTAGTTAAAAGCTGTAAAGATATTCAATTGAAGGATCAGGCAGTGATCGATCTGTCTAAAGAGGCAAAAAGTGATTCTGTGGGGGATGTATCTGAAGATGAGCAGATGGACAAAGATATTAGTTCTCTTTGCTGGGCATCCTCTGATGGATCCATTGTTGCTGTGGGCTATGTAGATGGTGACATAATGTTATGGAACTTGTCTAGTTCTGCATTTCTCAAAAGTCCGCAGGCTGCCAAACCATCAAATGACTCTGTTAAGCTGCAGTTATCATCAAGTGACAGAAGACTTCCAGTAATTATTTTACATTGGTCTGCCATCAGAGAACGCGGTACTCAGGGTGGCAAACTCTTTGTTTATGGTGGTGCTGAAATTGGTTCTGAAGAAGTTCTCACGGTAGGCATCGGACTCCATATATCCTTTTTTCCGCATGATCTTTCAGATGCATCATTCTCTAGCATGATAAAAGTGCTGCTTTTTTCTAAGTACCCGTCATACTACAAATCGTTGATTTTAAAGATTAAGGATCTTTTCTGATGTAGGGTTTCTCATTTAAAAGTACTATCACCTTGTGACTTTAACACGAAAAACCTGATTGCGATGAAAGAATAAAAGTAATAGGAAACCCAGATAGAAGACAAATTTTCTCACTTGATAAATCATCATATTTCAGAAGGATCAAGGCTCCGATTATGCAACATGCTTCTGATAGCATATTTTAGGTTACGTGCAGGCGCGTGTCAGCTTTTCAGGCTTAGAAGCAACTCGCAGGGAATTGAACAAACAGTTTCTATATTTGTACATATATAGGGAGGCCCAATAAGGTGATTCTCATGTGCTATTTCTTCCTCATTTGGCAGATTCTGAATCTCGATTGGTCCCGTGGAATACAGAATGTAAAATGTGTTGGTCGTACTGACATCACACTAAATGGTTCTTTTGCGGATATGGTGTTGGTACCACCTACAGATGAAAGGGAGGGAGTCCACAGCAGTTCCCCTCTTATATTGACAAATCCTGGTCAATTGCATTTTTATGATGAGGACTGTCTCTCTGCCTTATTTCATCAAGAAAGAAGAGCTACAGTTTCTCCACTTCCATATGAAATGGCCGTTCCTACTGTTGAGCCACAAATGACTGTAAGCAAGCTTGGTCCTGTACCCAAGGATGAGAAGTTTTCAGAGTCCCTCTATGAGGTATTCTTTTATCTTTTCTGCCTATCTGTTATTCAAAGATTCTTTTGTCACTCATTAACAATTTAGTTTTCCTTTTTCTTTTTTCCAATTATTTAGTTAGTCCAAGCTGCAAAACGTTGCATGGAAGATGATCTGACAAATGGGGATACAAGATGGCCTATATATGGTGGAATTCCTAATCGACTTCCTCTCATGGAAGATTATCATATTGAGAGAATATATGCAGCAGGGTATCGAGATGGATCTGTTCGTTTATGGGATGCCACATCTCCTGCTCTTTCCCAGATTTATGTTTTAGAACCTGAGGTAAGTGAGTTGAGCTTCTGTCTTTGTTTTGAGATTTACAATTACAGCTATTTTCTCTTAATCTGGTAAATGAACGGGGGCAGTGTTTGTTTATGGAGATATGTTTGATTCAGGTGAAAGATGTTGAGATGGCAGATGCTAATGCAGCGGTGTCGGCACTTGATATCTGCTCGATCAATTTATATCTGGCTGTTGGAAATGAATTTGGCCTGGTAAGAGTTACTTTCTCTTTCTCAACTGAAACCAAACACGATGCTTCATACGGTTTTATGAAACCATGTGCTTTGGCTCGAATCTGTCTTTTTCCAATAGGAGCAGTTGACAACTGAATCCAATTGAATGGAGGAATTTCAAGGATATTTAGAACTAGATAGATCTCGACACCACGACTTCATTAAATTGATAATTCTTCTTCTGCGAATGTGCAGGTTCGCCTGTACAACCTAGCTGGTACATCAGACCCCGAAGGGTTACGTGTTGTATCTGCAACAGTTACAGAGGGTACATCAACATCTTACCTGTTAACAGCTTTTCTTTTCTACTCTGACGAGTTTAATGGTTATCATGATAATGCTGATAGGACTATCTTAAATAAATCTGATAAGGGTTGTAGCCAAAAGGAAACTATGTAGTGCTTATATTATATAGATCTTCCAATTATGCAGAAGTTGGTAGAACATTTCTTTACACCATTCCCTGGAAACCGAACGGACTGCAAATTAATTTTTTCTCATAAATTTTAGATGATCTTGGTTTATGTATATATCTGTGTTTGTGTGTGTGTTGTGATGATTGTCATGCTAGTCTGTGGGAAATGTATTTTCTCTTTTTTTTTTCTTTTTTTTTGGGTCTTTAATGTCGTCGCTGCTTTTAAACAAATATTGGTATTCAATTTTGTTTCAGTTCATGAGGTACAGCAAGAAGATGGACCTCGTTGCATAGCTTTGTTTTCTCTGCTCAAATCTCCTATTCGTGCCATCGATTTTGCTAATTCTGGGACCAGACTTCTCGTGGGATTTGAATCAGGCCAGGTAATAATTTTTAGTATAACCTCACATACAATTCACCAGTATTTCAATCTGATGTAATTGACCTTTCCTGCTGCTTCTTCCAGGTTGCGGTGATTGACACTACAGCATTATCGCTCTTAAATCTAACAGATGCCATTTCCAGCTCTTCTGCCATTATTTCACTATGTGCGAATTCATTCTCAGACTCTAAAAGGAACAGTCCAGGGGACACTGAACCCAGTGATCTGAACAGCACTGAAAAATCAGTAACATTTGTTTTAACCGAAGATGTATCTATTGCTGTCTTAGATAGTGCCAAAGGCAATTTGATTGAGTCTCAGTCCTTCTGGCCTGAAAAGAAGTCAACTGCCATATCTCTGAATTTAATAGGTAAGATTTTTCCCTTTATTTAGATTTCAAAAGTTCCAATTTCAACTTCCTACAAATCATTATATTCCTTCTTTTCTTTTTTACAGAAGGAAATTATCCCATACCTGAAGTGTCAGGTGAAACTCATACAAGTTCTTCTAAAAGAACTGAAGCAAAAGAAGGCCCTGAATGGTCTAATATCCATGACGAAGACTCCTACTGTGAAGATGCACCTGCTGGCCTGAGAATTAAGTCATATGCTTTACTCTGTTGTGAAGACTCCATAACTTTATACGCTTTGAAGTCTCCTTTTCAGGTGCCATTCTTTTAATCTATTATATTGTATCTCAATCACAACTTGATATTCCCATTGTATCATAAAATTAATAAACTAGCTGCACCGCAGATTGATGATAACTTTGTTCAAAAAGTTGACCTGGTAAAACCATGCTCCTGGACAATGATCTTGAGAAAAGATGAGAGAGATTATGCACTAGTTGTTCTATATCAGACTGGAGAGCTTGAAATAAGGTAACTTCCCTACTTATTGCACTTTTTTCCGCAATCTATTTTTGATGTGAAGTACGTAACCCTTCAAAACACAATGGAGAGTGCTAATTAGTTTAAGTTGTTCCAGCGTCCTAGTGAATTCCCATAGTTCAAGGGCTTTCTTGGTTATCTTTTTTTAATAATTGGAAATTTATTTCATTGACTAGGTCTTTGCCCAATCTCGAAGTAATATGTGAAAGCTCTTTCGGGTCACTTCTGAGATGGAGCTTCAAGACAAACATGGACAAGACATTGTCCTTCACCGAGAATGGGCAAATTACTCTGGTTGATTCCTTTTCTATAACTTTTGTTTATTAAGAACAAAATTGAAATGGATGTCCGGCATATTAAACTAGACAATTATGCCTAGATATGTTGCTGCTTCCCCTTTACAAATTTTAACTGATCTTGCTGTTTTACTTTTACAGGTCAATGGGTGTGAATTCGCTTGCATTTCTCTCTTGGCTTCTGAAAATAACTTTAGGTCTCTCTCTCTCTCGCTCACAATAGCCGCACCATCAGTGGCATGTAAGGTTGAGGTTACTGAAATTTTTTTATATACTTTGATCAGGATTCCGCAGTCTTTGCCTTGCCTCCACGATGAAGTTCTTGCAGCTGCTGCAGATGCAAGCATTAATTCATCTCTTGATGGGAAGAAAAGCCAGGTACATCTTCATAAGGGGTACACTTTTACTCTAAGTCCATCTGACCGTCTCTGACTTGAGCAGTTGTTGCCACAGGGCACCAATGCTCGTGGACTTTTAGACACAGTCCTCAGGAGTCTTGAAGGGAAAGGGGACAGCAACTCGGGTCTCATGAAAGTCGATTGCACAAATCCTGCACACTTGGACAGCATATTCTCTAAGCCTCTTTCTTTAGGGTCGTCGACTGATGCAACACCAGATCAAGAAGTTATCGAACTCAATATAGGTTCTTCATCAGCTACTGGAACTCTGTTTGCATTGCTTCTACTCGCCGTCCTGCCTTTTTTTCTAAGATTGTCATAACTCCTGCAGATGACATCCATATTGACGGACCTGTAACCATTTCATCATCATACCAAAAGCCTGACAAGGATGCGAAAGGTAAGCAATAATTCTCTTACGGAGCTATGATATGCTGCACTTGAGGACACCTAACAATCGCTTTACTTCTCAGCAGATATTAAGCCGGAGAAGGAAAGATTATTTGAAGGATCAAGTACATATGAAAAGCCTCGGATGAGAACACGTGAAGAAATTGTTGCCAAATATCGGAAGACACCTGCTGGGGTAAACTGAAAATGAAATATTCATTGGGTACAGTTTCGTTGCTTTTCACAGCTTCCTCCAATCTGACACACTCGTATCATGCAGGATGCCCATGCAGCTGCTTCACAAGCTCGGGATAAACTGGCTGAACGTGGAGAAAAACTCGAGGTAGGCTTTCTTCTTGGACAGCTTTGATATTTGATCAGTTCTTTAGACCAAAAATTGCAGTTATGATTGCTTCCTGGTCAGACGCAGCTATTCGGATCTTGGTGCTGATGTCTTCTATGTGACTTACCTTCTGATGTAACAGAAAATGCGTGAACGCACTGAAGAGCTACAGGATGGAGCTCAAGACTTCGCGTCCATGGCAGGTGAACTTGCCAGGCGAATGGAGAACCGCAAATGGTGGAACATGTTCTAGAAGCCTCTCCAAGCTCTCGTTTGATCATCTTGTCGGAAGCCCGCCTTCACCCCGGTATCTTCCATCAGCGTATGTTGCTGTATTGTTCGTATAAATATTATTCACCTATTTATTCCCCCTCTGTATGTATAGTCCTAACATGAGGCACGAGCAGGTTTTGGGGGACGTGGCAATATGTTCGATATATGTGTAAACTTTCCATTTTTCGACTTTTAGCCTCTCCATCGGTGAAGAGGCTCTTCCGCCATCATAATATGTACAGATTGTGTCTGCCCTTTAATAAAAGCCTAATGATCTTTAAGATGCCATTCACGACATAAAATGCTTCTCCGGCATTTTGTAGCACCGGACCCTCTCCATACATCTTATATTCTCGACACACAGATCCAATGGTTGAGATTCACCTTGTCTTCGGCGGGGATCGGGATTTCTCACTTAAGCCTTGAGGTTGGTTACAATTACACTATTAGGTCTAAAATATATAATTTTTCAGTAACGAAAATTCTAATCGGTCCACTTCCCCCTGCAAAATTATTTAATGTTTTTGATAGTGTATCCACCATTGAAAAAATAATCAGGAGAGAGGCAGGCAGAAGTGATTTTCCTGCCAATAGAGTAGACTATATATTGCTTGTTCCACGACATGTCGGAAGATAGATTAACAATTCAGTAGAGTAAATATTTTCTTAATGTCCGCCGACCACAATGTGATGGTCGTGCTTATAAGTCTAATCCCTCTTTTGACTCTGGAAAATCAGTCATTGTTGCTAAGATGGAATTGCAACAGCATTTGGACGGCAGATTGAGAAATGGTTAAACATATTCGAGAAGAATACTCATGCCGGTTGTTTATATCGTGTCGCACGACCTAATATATGTTGCTCTTTTGCTTCCGAGCTTCCCTCGCCACTACTGTCAACAAAGCTTCCATCGACCGACGCTACTGTCAACCTCAGTATTTCCTTCCGTAATTGCAGAGGTTACAAAAAATCTCCATCGGACAGATTCAGAACGAGCTTAATCTGTCTTCCGAATGTACGGGATGAAGCCCGATTCACATCTGAGACTACGACCTCCTTTCTTCTACTTATTAATACGAGGAGGCAACAGCGATATCGTGTAATTAAGTCCGGATGAAGAGTAGCCTTACATTTGATGAATGACCAACCACCTGAAAACCTCTTCTTCTAGGAGCCACATTTGACCACGTCGGCCAATTCTTCCATGCTGGCACGTGTGGGGCTCGCCGTCAAGAAACTTTAAATTTGAGGTCAAACATATTTCTGACTCTACCCGTTCCCATGGTTTCGGTCCTCCAGGGGAACACGAAATTATCAAACCAACCAAGTTAGTTCTTTTTTTTTCTTTTAAATTTTCATTTATTACGAACATCACATTTCTTGCAGCTATCTATATACGTACATGTCTTATATATAATATATATCACCATCACAACACGAAGATGAAGACCTGACAAGGTAATATAACAGGGGGAGAGGACAAGCAAGCAAGAGGGGAAGCCGCACTCGGGGCCAGTGGGTTGTGGATGAGGAGTGCTCTCCACTTATCTCCTCTTCCTCATCATATCCTCTCCTCTTCCCTCTCTCTCTCCGAGCTCTGCAAGACAGAGAAACAATGGCCAGCTGGGTCCTCTCAGAATGCAGCCTAAAGCCCAGAATCCACCCTCAGCCCCACAGAACAACTCTTCCGTTGACTCCATCCTCTGTCAGTCTTAAACACAGCCTCTCCTCCCCATTGAGGATGAGGACAAGCTGGGCGCTCAATGTGAGCGCACCGCTCCACTCCCCGCCGATGGAGCTCGCAGGAGGAGGCGGCGAGGGGGAGGGTGAGTTCTTCGACCCGGGTGCACCGCCTCCCTTCAAGCTGTCCGACATCCGGGACGCGATCCCCAAGCACTGCTGGGTGAAGGACCCGTGGAGGTCGACGTTGTACGTGGTGAGGGACGTAGCCGTCGTGTTTGGGATGGCGGCGGCTGCGGCTTATCTCAACAACTGGGCAGTATGGCCTCTATACTGGTTTGCTCAGGGGACCATGTTCTGGGCCCTGTTTGTTCTTGGCCATGACTGGTGAGTGCTATAGTACCTTTGTACGGAGTAGAGAATGCCACTTTGGTTGTAATTTCAATCTAGTCCCTGTAATTTTAGTCGGCTCAATTTGGCCCCCTGAAGTTTTGCTTATCTGTCTCGTTCGGGTCTGCAGTGGGCACGGGAGCTTCTCCAATAACCCAAAGCTGAACAGCTTCGTCGGGCATCTCCTGCATTCTTCGATCCTCGTCCCCTACCACGGCTGGTTAGTCTCTTTGTCTTGTTTTCTTTTCATACACATTTGCTTATAATGAACAAAAATAAATAAATAAATAAATAAAATAAGTTTCGATCACTCCGATTTCTTGCTTATAGGAGAATTAGCCACAGGACTCACCACCAGAATCATGGGCACGTCGAAAACGACGAATCTTGGCATCCTGTAAGTACCCCCTTTATCCCCCCGGATAAGTAAAAGCTTATCTCCCATCGAAAGCAGCATCTGAGATGTTGCTTCTTCTTTTTCGGTATCTGTCAGCTGCCAGAGAAGCTATACAAGAGCTTGGATACCGCAACTCGGCTGCTGAGATTCACGCTGCCCTTCCCCATGTTCGCCTACCCCATCTATCTGGTAAGAATTTATACACCATACATAATATGAACACCAGGTCGATCCCGACAGTTGCTTAGTTCCACACCTGTAACTTTTTTGATGTTTTTCAGACCGAAAATATGATAAATTCAAATAATAATACTTGTACATATGCATAGCTAAATTTTTAAGTGGCTGTGATGTCTTGGTTTGAGCAGTGGGGTCGGAGCCCGGGGAAGAAAGGTTCACATTTCGACCCGAACAGCGACCTCTTTGGACGGAACGAGAGGAAAGATATCATAACGTCCACAGCCTGCTGGGCGGCTATGGTGGCTCTTCTTGGATACCTCTCCTTTGTCATGGGCCCCATTCAGCTGCTTAAGCTCTATGGGGTTCCCTATTGGGTAAGTAGGCCCCAGACTACTCAACAGTTATCTTTCGGTTCCCGTCCTACCGTTATTAACTGCCTCGATTTCATGTCGAAAATGTAGTTATTCGTGGCATGGTTGGATGTGGTAACTTATCTGCACCACCACGGGCATGATGATAAGCTGCCTTGGTACCGTGGTCAGGTATAGTCTTTGCTCTCTTTGCGACCGGGGATCGATGAGAGCGCTGAGTTTTTGAATTCCCCCCCCACCCCCCTTTTATGAATGTTCATTTTGTAGGAGTGGAGCTACCTAAGAGGAGGCCTCACAACGCTTGATAGAGACTACGGATGGATCAACAACATCCACCATGACATTGGGACCCACGTGATTCACCATCTCTTCCCTCAAATCCCTCACTACCACTTGATCGAGGCTGTGAGTACTCCCATCAACTTCTTGCACCTGAAACATCACTTTCCTCGATTGGATCAGACTGGCCGATTCAAGCGAGCAACGGCCATGCAGCCAAACCAGTTCCTGTACATGGGCCATTGTGCACAAGAACTAACCTGAAACAACCTCTCTCCCAAGGAAACCGGCCTAAACCGGAAGTGACCTGATGGCTGTGCAGTTTATGAAGATATCTTCCTTATCTTTGCTAGTACTAATGATGTGGGTTTGTTCAACATTTTAACAGACAGAAGCAGCTAAGCCGGTGCTCGGGAAGTACTACAAGGAGCCGAAGAAATCAGGACCTCTCCCATTTCACCTGCTTGGAGTCCTACTAAAGAGCATGAAGGAAGATCATTATGTGAGCGATTCTGGGGATGTCGTCTATTACCAAAGGGATCCTCAGCTTTTTGGGTCTGAGAGCTCAAAATGAAGTCCGATGCCAGGGAGAACTAAGCATTCTCTTCAACCAATCATTGACTGATATTGAAACCCTGGAGAACCCATTTTCTCCTTCCCAATTCATTTTCTCTCCTTCCAGCAATGGAGAAGCGGTGCAAAACCGAAAAATTCATAACCCTCTTTGTCATCGAGATAATATATAGCTGTATGATTCCACTGCTAAGAGTACGAAAAGTTCTATTGAAGAATATAACATATAGGCAATATTTCTAAGAAAACCTTCTCTAGGTTGTTCTGTCAGCAAGCAAATGATTATTCACAAGTACCGTTATCACCTTCCAGAGAGCCAACTCTTACATGATACACAGTACACGGTTTAAGACAATGTACAAGCAATTGAATCGTGAATGAACTGAGAGACAAGAATGTTGGTTCAATGCGAAGTTGACAAGAAACTGGACTTACACCAGTTTGATTTGTTATTACAGCGAGGTTTCTCCAATGATTTTTTGCCTTGTGAGAAGTGCATTATTGGTGCATAGAGCGTACCGCAGTCATGAAAGACGATATCCGAAGCTGATCCTTGTTTATTCCGTCTGAACCACAAATTCCACTGCTAACATCGATCCCATCGGGTTTGAGAATAGAGAGAGCTTCAGAAACATTCTCGGGATTTATTCCTCCTGCTAAAAGCCATCCGTGCTTGCTTCTACTTCTTGGTAGCTTGAACTGTGCCCAGTTAAATCCTTTGCCACTGGAATTAATTGATAATATTAACCACGAGTACTTAATTTTAGGAACCAAGAGAAATGCCAATCAGAACTATAACGAATTCGCTTAGCTACAGATGAATAAGCTTCAGATATCAAGATAATAATTATTGGTGAATTTGTTAGTAACAGTCTATGATAATCTTCGCTATCACGCGTCAAATAAAAAGACAAAAAAAAAATGAAGATTAGATTAACATGCTCTCACCTGCCACCTTTCGCGCTATCTACAAGAATCCAGTTGTATAGGGAAGATTCCCCCTCTGAGATCTGATTCACCAGGTCACCTTCTTCATTTGCGTGAAGAACGTAAATTATTCTTCTTTCTTTTACTAAAACAGGAGATGCAGCACGGGAACCATCTCCATGAAGCTGCAGCATATTGCTTTATTAAAGAAAAAGTCCATTTTCACTCTTATGGATGCTCACACATTCGTCAAAACCTATAAACAAATTACCTGAACAAGTTCGAGATTAGCTTCATCAGAAGCCCTTAATATTGTCTCTGCATCATCATCCACAAAGACTCCGACAGGAAGTGCCCCATGTTCCCTTGCAACCTTAGAGATTTCCTTTGCAGTGGGGAGTGATACCGAACGTTTTGAGTTGGGCCAGATAATCATCCCAATATAATCAGCTCCCGCTTCCGCTGCCATAGCGGCATCCCTAGGGGATGTAATTCCACACATCTTAACCTTAGTCCGGCTTTTCTCTTGGTCCTTGTAAGTAGTGAAGGCATCATCAGATTGAGAAAGAGCGCACGAGATATTCCTCTTGGAAATAAGGGGCGGCCTTAATGAGCCACCGTGGAACACCTTCCCACCTTCACAAAAGGAGATGGTTGAGAAACAACAAACGGAAGATGTCTGTTTCAGGTTCCCATCACGAGGCACAAAGAAAAAGCCCATAGGGTCAAAACATTAGCAAGCTAGTTCAAAGCCATAATTTTTTTTCCTTTCCCACTTCAAACTCAGACCTAAGCCGAGGTCATCATTTGCTAGAATGTAAAAGCATACAATTCGAAGAAATACAAAAGAGTAAGGCGGGACAATGCGTACCTCTTATTTGACTCTTTTGTGGGATCACAAACTTGGACTGAAAAGATCCAGCAGCTAATCCTGAGAGGACGAAGACAACAGATCACGTAACAATCAGCGAAAGTAACCGTACAATTGCATTATAGGTAAGGCAAAATTCATACAAAGCTACATCAGGAGAAGATACAAGTCCAAGAATCGATATTTATCCACCACCGAAGATGTCAGCTGCTCTGAGACAAAGAGCTACCAGCACACCAATGACCAACGGGGCAGTGCACGGACCAAGAAACACAATGCCCACGTTCTGCCCTGCCGAGCTCGAAGGAAAGGGCGTCTCTTTTTGCTTTGAAATGCTAAAAAAAAAAAAAAGGACTCAAGGGGCAGATAATTTCTTGTCGTCAAACAAATCTCCAAAGCCATCAACACACGTTCAAAATGACACAGAGAAAAGAGACTGCGAATGGACAAAGAAAGTCAGATGATCAGCGCCTCAGGATTTTCATCCAGACAGCTCTGTCTGAGAGCATTCAGCAAACAGTTCGTGTGCAGCATAAACAAGAACTTCGCCACAGCAACACGTAGACGCAGAGAGAGAGAGAGACCTGTGAGCATGTTGTGCTGACCTGCCGGGGAGAAAAGACGAGAAACAAACACGCCGTACTGTGTCAAATGACTGAAACGCTGCGCAACCTGAGCTCTTCGGTAGATTTATCGTTTTTCCTTTTCCTTAAAGTTACCAAAAACAGGAAAACGGAAAAGGGAAAACACGTGTTTTCCTTTTTCCCTTAGTTACCAAGAGAGAGAAAAAAAAAAAAAAAAAAAAAGAGTAGGGAAACGACGCTGTCGGATTTTTCCAGGCTCCGTGGTTGGGCCTATGTGCATCCAAAACGGGCCTGATTATTTTCCCCAGAAAGCCCAACAATTCATGGGCCGGGCTATGTAATTCGGGCTGAAAGGATTTCTCAACCCGAACCCAGCAAAAAACGCAAGAACAAAATTATCAAAATGCCGTATGAAACGCGGAACGACGTTTTTGGTTTTCTGTTCTCTTTGCAAATAATAGCTTTCCTTCATGTAAAACAGACAAGGAATATTTGCATCGGCCGCACATGTGACGGATATAATAAACAATTTCCTCTTATGGACTTTCAATGCTCGTAGCAACGACACAGTTGAGCAAACCATATGAAGTATCGATACGATTTTTCATAAAAACTTTTAACTGTAAAAAGGCCGAATCCGAATCCGAATCCGAATAGGTTCCGTGGGGGACGGGGCGGAGAATCTTCGAGGGAAGGGTATGGTACAATAATGGTTTTGTGGAAAAAGTTTGTGGGCGGCTGTGAGTCACTCATCAATCTTTAGGAAAATTAAAAACGACAGGGATGAAGGCAAACGACAAATATAAAGAGTGGACTGGGGCCCGGGCGTGATTAGATTTTAGATATTGGGGAACACAGTCCCCATCGTTGATTTTTCTACCACCCATAAAAGTCCAACTGTCGATAATTCCAATCCCCAAGAGTCTTCGCAGAGAATTTAATTGCTTCGACGAACTTAGAAGGGAGTGTGCAGCGCAGTGACATAAATTTTCATCGAGAAATAAGAGGTTTTAATGTTATATTCTCGGCAATAAAATTCATCATTTATCATTCCTTCTCGTTTAAATTGACGGATCTATGGATATCCCTCGTAAGCCGAACAATACGAAAGAAAGATGAAGAGAGAAACATTGCGCTAGACCTCCTGGAACCTCTTGAATTATATTATGTTATGATATGATGTGGCAATCACTGTCAGAGGAAACAACCAACGAAGTCCATGCCTATCCTGTTCTTTGGACGGTGATGACAACGACATTATATTTTTATGACTTTTCCCCGTAACCAGAAAACAAAATAATATAATAAAATGAAGACAAAAAAGCCGATAATAACAACATCAATAATTAATTACATTAACAAACATAATCTAATTGATGATTGTTCGGGTCCAGGATGGCGTCTTAATAATCTGATTTAATTCCCATGTCTTCTTCTCTTTTATTGGCAGGGCCTAGTTAAGGCTGTAATTCATCCGACTCCGAGAAATCGAATGTCGAATGCGATACGAGTATACTCAGATACCAGTTCTCATGACAATTGGACATCCCTTCGAGGCCAAATGAAAAACTCGAGGCGATGAAGGCTAAAACCGACCAGAGAACAGGACGGTACCGTACCCGTAATTCACGACTGCAGTGAACTACATGAATTACTTCGTTTCAAGCTCAAAATTATCCAAGTCGAATGTGAGTCATAGCATCGAGTAGAACACAGTAGCCAAGAAAATGTAAGTACGATTATTTCAGCTATAATTGTCTCTCAAACGACATCATCGTCGTCGGACTACACAACAAAGGAAATTATTTATCCCCCTACACCCTCACTACTCGCAAATCCTCTTGCAGGATTGAGCAATGTATTATATCGGCAACAAAAGAATCCCGACTTCGTCCAGCTTCTTCGACTAATCCCTCAGCAATTCTTTAAGTAGCAGAGTTTCGCTTCTACTTTATACCTATAAAGATGCAATGTATCGATCGGTACAAACGTATACAAGAATACAAAGAATATGAGAACTGATTAGCTCGTTGTTAGCCAGAGCGAACTGCGGCAGCAGGCTCTTTTAAGCCACCGTCTGCTCCTGCTCTATGTACAGCTGATCCACCCCCCAGGGCAGAGCCATTACGTGATTCCCCGTTCCATTACTGCTCCGCTGCTTTTCCATCCCGCGCTCTCCCTGAGGGACGTCTCTCACCAGGGAATTCACCCACGACACATCAGGCTCATCGGAAAAGTCTGCCCTGTTAATGGAGTTATTGGTGTCCCTAATCCCGAATGAGTAAGACTTCCTAAGCTTATTAAGCTCATCCCCTCGGACACCCCAGTCCAGCTTCCCATCAGGAGAGCCCCAGCCAGAAAGATTGGACTGAGCCATCGAATTCGCATTCCCAAATGGCCCTTGAGTGGAGGCCCCACGGTCTATGAAGCTCTGGCTCCTCTTTGTCATAGCTGCTGACCGGGAGTTCATCACAGCTGTTGCCACAGCACTGGATGAATCAAACCCAAAAGGAGAAGTCTTCCTCACGGGAGATGATGGGAAGTTACTCTGGCGGAACTGGGACATGTTCTGGCGCATCTGAACGCCAACCGGGGACTGCATGTGGGCAGCAGAATGAGCGCTGTTATTAGTCATCGGGAGCCCCTGCAGCTGCGACAGGACAGTGGGATCGAGAGACCTGAGGGAGTCCTCAAAGTTGGTCGGCTTCAAGTCTCCGATTCTTGAGAAGTCCTTGTTTGAGTAAGAGGGCGAGGAGAGACGAGAGATCTCTTCCAAAAACTGGTTATTCTCGAGACTGAGAAGGTCCATTTCCAAATCCAAGTCCCGAGAGGACAAGCCTGTCTTAAGCCGACTGCCAGAGAGCTGCAGAGCCGGTGGGGTATGCCAGAGGCCCATACTCTTCGGGCTCGCCCTGGGAGACAACGGAGGCGAAAATGACTTGGGTGAGGGTAGGGCCGAGCCTGTGGATGCATACACAGGTCGTAGCTCCTCAGGCTTGTGGGCAAAGAAGCAAACCTTTCGGGCACAGCCTGTTTCATCCTTGCAGAGCCGGGTCTTGTACTGGGCTGGGTGGAGCCACGACTCGAAGACCCCGTGAGCATACTCGCAGGCATCTCCCTTAGGACATGATCCTTTCCGAAAATCAGGGCAGGGGACACAGCTGTAAGGGTACTTCCTAGGGTCCCGCCTTCTCGCATTCTCTCCAGGGTGAACGAAGGGGCACTCGGTCCAATCATGGGAGTAAGCCCTCGAGCAAGGCTTCACCTTAAAAGTATACATCCTGAACTCATCAGAGCTGTAAATCCCATTATTAATATCAGGCAACGGGACATCAACTGGATACTCTTTCTTCTCCGGAGTTGCTATCATCGGCTTATCTTCGCCAGCAAAGCCTTCACCCTTGAACAACAATTTCAAGGCTTTCCTCCTAGATGGCGTTAATACCAACCCAACCAGATCAACAGGCTTATTCCCATTGGAGTCAACGCTGTAAGGGTCTGCAGATGAATCAAGCAAGAGCTTGACGGCCTCGATTGAGCCATGAGACCCGCCCACAACAGCACAGCGGAGAGCGGTCGCCTTGTCAGACCCACAAGCCCTGTTCACATCAGCTTTGCCCGTGCCGAGAATATACTTCAAGACATCGAGGCTACCAAACATGGAAGCAATCATAAGAGGGGTTCTCTCCTCGAACCCCATCTTCCTCGAGCCGATTTTTCTTCCATACCAAAAGCAAGGCTCATCAACATCACAGCCCTCGTCTTCAACCTCCCGCTTGAAGGCTGCAAGATCATTGGATGCAGCGAGCTCAAGCAAGACCGAGCATCTACAGGGAATCCGATCATTCAGGGATCCACCTTCCATGGAAAAATCAGAAGGGCAGAGTTTGCTCTTCGAACCGCTGCACATGTCTGAGTTTCTGCAAATTAACAAACAAGATAATAGATTAATAAGGGGTTCCAAGCAGAGTGAGCCGCCCAAACAAATAACCAAGGACTAATAGCATTTCAATAAGAACAGCGTGCGTATGAACACTAAAAAACCATGTCATGCTGTCTCCTAACCCTATTCTTAATGCCCGATAAATACTAAATTAAGGTCTAGTCTATTCAATAAAGAATCCTCAACGGGTCAATCTCAATCCACGAACTCGACGACTTGGTCACCAGGAGACATCGTCTCCTCCAATAATCGAACAAAAATAATTCATTTCCTCCGAAGAACAGGTCCAAACAAGTAAACCAAAACATAAATATTGGAACTTTAATCCCAAAAATTCTCAAGAAGCAAAGCCCATTAATAAAATTCAAAGAACAAGTAACCCCAGAAGATTGTTCATCCAGCAGAACAGAAGGACCGGATATAACCCAACAAAATCAGAGACAGACTCCCTAAAAATCGTACCGTTCTCGGGGTTATGAGGCAGAGCAAGCAAAGCAGAGTAGATATGAGCTGAAATTGTAAGTTTTGGAATACAGAGACCGGGGAGAGACCTCAGATTGAAGGAATGAGGTGAACTCCGAAAAAGGGTGCCCAATGGGGCCTTTTATGCGATTCTTCCACGAGAGAGAGAGAGAGAGAGAGAGAGAGAGAGAGAGAGAGAGGAAAGAGAGGGGCAGAGATGTTTTTTTCTTTTTTTTTTTCCTTTTTCTTGCTTTCTTTCTGGGCTGTTTCCCGGCTGCGACAGTGATTGGATTTTAGGACAACCGGATTTATGAACAGAGTAAATTAACATTTTGGTAATAGAGAGATTGATATTAATCGGATCTGAAAAAATTTTTTACATCAAATAAAATATTGATAGATTAAATAAATATCAGATGAAATAAGTCATTCAATAGTAAACGGAAATATCTAATGTGGTATTATTTTTTATTTTTTTAATCAATTTTAACCTTATCCTATTAAATGTACATCATATTATCCCTTCTATCAGATGATTCCGCCGAACTTTTAATGACAGACAGACATAATTGATAATATGATGTACATTTAATAAATTAAATTTGATATAACATCGATCTATTTAGGTATAAATTATTAGTTTACTATATTTATAGTTGTAGCAGAATAGGAATACTTTATGATCGGACCGAGCTGACGATAGAATTAGTTTTAATCAAATAAAGTAGGGACGTGATCGAAGAATAATTATTAAAAAGGAAGAGAAAAAGAAGTTGAGGACTTTTCTTCGAAGGTGGACGTCCGTTCTGTCAATCGGCGATCCAACTTTGTTTGCTTCCCCTTTGTTTCTTTGCATGAAATGAAATGCAAATGAGATGCAGATGCAAATGCAAATGCAAATGCAGTGGCGTGGGTCCCGCCCGCGCCAAAATATCTAACCGCCTCGATCGGTAGGCGGTCATCCCGAAGAGGGCAGAAATTCTATCGCTAGCGCTAGCCCTAGCCCAAGCCCAAGGATTCTATTGTCATCGTGCCGTTGATGGGCCTCGCTTCTGGGCCCACTCGGCCCAGTAAATGTTGGGTTTGGACCTTCTTCGGTCACGCTGCTCCATATTAGGTCCAACGAACATTAAAATTTGGGCAACATCAAAAATATCAGTTAGTACAGATATTAAGGTTTTGAATTTAAATGAAGACAAGATCACGGGGTCCGGCTCGGATTGGATCATACCATTGGTTGGTTTTTAGATTTTTCGATGGTTGGGCTTCGGCGAGTAGCTTGTGTATATCAAGCCCATGATCAGACGTTTACTCATCGTATTATCGGGTCCTATGGCCCATTAAATATTAATTCGAGAAACCATTTCGCAAATCATTTGCTAGAAGAAAATTGACATCAATCACCGCTGCCCCTCGGGTCATACTCATGACAAACACTTGCGTTGTTGTTTTCTGGAGCGAATCTCTATCGATAGAGTTGTTAATAATAGACCAGGAGCGCATAGCAATCAACAGTCAAGGAGCCAAGTTGGAAGATTACCTGAGTTTGAATCGCGATTTTTTTGTAAGATTTTCATGAACATGACTGTATCTTTGGTTTTTCTGCTGTAAGAAATTTAATTGAATGGGATATATAGAGGTGATGATAGAACTAGACAAGACAAAATCTGATACACAAAAAATGATAGAACTAGGCAAGACGACCAATTCCTTGGAGTAAGCTGAAGATACAGATGCCCTAGCTGCAGATTATACACACAACCACAAACCTAACGAACATACGGACCCGATCGACAAAACTAAGAATTCACATTCCCAAACAAGCCATCCTATGATCTATGTACTTGAAATTAGGACCCCGGACCTAACACAGACCTAGTCGTAACGTAGAGGAGCCAAAAACCTATTCGAGGGATCGATGTACATGTACATCCCTATCACTACATAAGTTTACAAATATTTTGCAAGGCAGGCAACTCCCTGACACTTGCTCTTCCATCGACACATCTTCACAACAGGCGAGAAGACTTACTGTTGTACGGTCAGTAAGCTCGTACCGCCTCTGGAGCTGGGCAAATTCCCGGCTCAGAACATTGGCCATCCAGTCCTTTAACTGCTTATCATCACCGTCGGACGTGTAAATGGCTGAAAGCAACTGCTCCATCACTTTTGGTTCGATCTCTATCAAGCATTCCAACCCAACAGTTTGACGGAAACACTCTCTGATCTCCTTCAATATCCTCTCTGCGAGAGAATCGAAATCATAAGGCTTAAAAACCACAGTAGCATCTGTGCGGTCTATGAAATCAAGCAGCCATGCTTTGGAGTTATCACAGACATCACACTCCATGCTACACTCGTCAGAGTCTTGTGGTTCATCATTTTCTGCTGGGAGATTCAGATCGAGATCTTTGCTCGATATCCTATAAATCCGCTTGTTAACCATTTCCAGAGTCTCAGACGATGCTTCATCCTCATCCAGACCCATGAGCTTCCTCTTGTTCACATGTATAGGACTCGAGGCATTAATTACATTGTCATTGGCATGCTTGACTAGTATTTTCATCGGCCACCCTTTAGCTTCGAGCACTCTTTCCTCAGAGAATCTACTGGCGGTTCCATCCAATTCGTGAGAGTGTAGAATTTGGTTGGATTTCAAGAAACTCAAGGTTGCCACAAAAATCGCCCGATGTACTCCAATCTCCCTACCACGGGAATCCGAGAACTTTCCAGTCAAAATAGCCTGCAGGAGGCTGCTCTGGACCTGCTCATCAGCCCTGTCCACATTCTCCAGGAATACAACACATACAGGTTTTTTGCTCAGCTCCCCAGCAATTATGTCCACCGGAGTCTTCCCTCTGTGGTTCAGATCGTCAGGCAGGGAACTGAGATCGATGTGTATAAGGTGCTCCCGGTTCCCATAAAGGATTTCGCAGAGGGAAACAGCAACTTTCCATTTCCCCATTCTGTCAGGACCAAGGAAAGTGAGCCAAAAATCCCCTCTGGTGCTCATCTGATGACGAGTCCCAAAATTTCTTGCCCTGAAGCTGGCGACCATTTGGCTTATTCGACTTATAGCCTCTTGCTGCCTTCCCACCTTCTCCCTGATATCTTTGAAAATAGCCTTGAAATCATCACTGAAGAATTGCTCGGAAATGTCAGGAACAGAGCTATGTGTTTGAGTTGGTAGCTTCTCCAATCTCTGAATTTCAGGTTCGGAGTGTATTCTCTGGCCCATGTTAGTGTTCCTGGAGGTCACCGAGGAAGGAGAAGCTCTGCACCCATCGTCTACGCTCGAGTTGGACCCGCATCTCATCAGGCCTGAATCCATATCCTCAGGCTTCGAAGATTTCTCCCATAATTTTGTCAAGAAACTTTCCTTCCTACTAGAGTCGGTAGCAGGAGCAACCTGAGGAAGACTAACAGAAAGTTGAGGACGAGAGATCTTCGGCGTGTCTGCGGATAGAGATGAGTTTATGCTTTTACATCGTGCCCCATTAATGCTCTGATCATTGATTCTCTCGCTTCTCTCCTCAGAAGGAAGGAAGCCCATGATAGTTTTAACTTGAGAATCCATGCGATGATTGTTCGATACAGGAAACTGTGGACCCCGATGAGCATGCTGAAATTTATCACCCCATTCATTCTGCAGGCCCGTGACGGTTGTGCTCATTGCAACTCTATCATCTTTTGCCTGAATGAAATGTATGATCGGATCATTCCCGGAATTTCAAGTACTTTTCTATCCAAATTACAGATTGGGGAGAACATACATATTTATTAGGTTGGCTGAAAAACAGATTTTAATACCTATGAAGAAGTTCAGAAAAGCAATAAAATTCACATGTAGACCAAGTTGTGCAACTTATATTCACCTTTACACTTGAGCCGAGCTCAGTCATCCGCAACCATGAAGGCAAGCTATACTGGTACTGATCGGCTACGGAAGCAGCAAGCCCCGATTTGGAAATTTGAATTGTTTCTCTTTCACTTTTCTTCTCGGTGCAGAGGTTACACTGGGATGGACACTGATATGGACTGCTGCTCAGAACTTGACCGTTGTATTCGCCACAAGAAGAGAAGAATCCCGCAAAAGGAACGAACGATTCCATCAAGCTGCATAAATAATCGAGTAACTCTGAGATTTAAAGATCGAGAAGGTAGTTTGCACAAATAAAATGATCAGATCTACCAATTTATCACATAGGAACCAAGAATCAGTTCTCTGCCTCGTCTACATACTGAACAGATATCTCAAGATTGTTATCCTCATCATTATGGCAAATTTACTCAAATTCTGTAACGAAGAGGCTGAACTTCTGTCAAAAGTTCGGAAGAGGAAGTCATACGGGGACAATCACGTATCATTTATTATCTTCGACTTAAGAGTGTTATCGCACATTTATTGGATTTCCTGGTTTCAGAAGTAAGTAAGAACATATAGGTGATGAAAGCCTCTCCTTTTCTATTGATTATTCATCTTCCTTTTCTTGTTTTGTTTGTATTTGATCCTTCTGCTATTTTAAGCTAATTGTTTATTAATGATGCTGAGAATATTTTATCAAGAATGTGTAAACCTATGAACATGTCATGCTCTAAGCCGACAGAGGCTATGCAGAAATGAATGTACCAACCCACTGAGAGACAAACCAACCTGGACCGAGGGCACGATTCCGCCATGGAGGGTCGGACGGTAGTGATGGGCAGAACCTGAAGATCCCACTCTTTCTCCACCACCGGAAACTTGCCCACAAACTTTGAGTATGTCTCGTTGCTGGCCGCAGAACCGATCAGCCTCACCTTCCCGCGGTGAGACTCCAGCAGCCTCGTCAGCCTCGCCACGATGTTGCTGATAACTAGATCACTCATCGAGTTGCCCGATTCACAGCCGAGAAAGGACTTCAGGTCGCCGAAGCTCACCACCAAAGCTTCCCCATGAGGCTGGGAAGTCACCATACAGACCGCTTCGTCGAGCCTCTCGTCAACAGAGCCTTCAGATATACTGCTCTCGATGTCCATCACGGTGAACCTGGAGAGCTCCGGCGGAACGATGGCTTCGGGTTTAGCTCTGCTCTTCTTCCCGAGGGTTTCGACGAATTCTTTGAGAGCCCCGGGAGCGCAGGCACCGACGAGCAAGGGGTTGCACCGCCCACCGCTCCTCCCGAGGAGGACCTCCCCTATCCGGCGGCAGTTCGCGTCCCCACTGCCGTGTAAGAACCCCGGCAGGACGGAGAACGGGAACCTGACCCGGCCCTGGCCGGGATCCGGGTCCGGATCCAGGCTGCAGAGGAACAGCGGCGGGCCCCGGGGCCGGCCGGTGTATCGTAGGAGGTGAGGAAGGGGGCGGAGGATGGCCAGTTTGATCTCGGAGCTCCGGAAGCCGGCTTCCCCGAAGACCCGGCTCACACCCGGGTCGTCGAGGATGGAGATGATCAGCTGCTGCAGCTCCACCTTGATGGTGTTATTAATGGAAGACTGACTCGACAACTGGTGATACAAGTGGAAGTTCTCCGGCTGCCGCCTCTGATTGGCCTGCGACCGCTTTATCGCGGCCATGAGGGCGTTCGACACCGGGGGGTCGTCGGTGAGCTGCCCGGAGGGCACCCGGTCAAGGGACACGCTGAGGCAGAGCTCCAGCGCCTTGAACTGGAGCCGGGACGGGTACGGGGGCCCACTCCCGCGCGCTCGGGCGCAGGCCTCACGGAGCACCGACGACGGGAGGGAGAGGAGCGCCGACACGGCGTGCAGCGAAGTCGTCTGAGCATGGCCCCTCCGCCGCGCCACAGCCACCGCCTCGTCCAGCGCGTGGGCCGCCTCCGCCGTCAGGCATTGTCTGGCGATGCTTACCGGGGTTGGCATCGCCGCCGGTGACGGAATATATATTTTTCGCCTCCGGGCAATAATAAATATACAAAAAAATCAAGCTAAAAATATATAAAAAGGGAGGGAAAAAAATATGTGCGATGTCTGTCCGGTGGTCGAATAAAATAATCGACTGGGAAGCGATTTTTTTTTTTTTCCCCGGGTGTTGGTTTTTTTCTTTTTTTTTTTTTGGGGGGGGGAGGGCAGTTTCTGATTTGAGAAATTTGGGCATAAATGTGTGTTTGCTCAGGAGGGTATTAATTATTTATTAGGGGAAGAAGGAGGCAGTGGAGGGAGGAAGCTTTTTGGTGATTGGGGTTGGGTGGGCCCCACCAATTTTTGTGCCCGTGGGCCCTACTAGCCACGTAAAAAAAAGTTATTATTATTATTGTTATTGTTATTATTATTATTTCTACCGAGACACATCCGCTTTGCAAACGATAATGATACGCTCCAAGATCGGCATGCAATGAAATGGAATCTCTCCGCCTTAAAATTTTTGATAACACGAAGATGCTTCAGGGTGGTTTCTTTAGTGATTGAGAAATGACGAGACGGATAGGAATATAAGGTTTTCCGTTTCGAAATTCACTCACGGCAAAAGAAAAATCACGGATTCATCGTCGGGTCTTTTCCCCCAGATGACATTTACAAGTGTGACATGTTAGGGAGAACACAGTGATGTAATTGTAGTGCTTTTAGCAGTGGGTGGCTGATGAGCATAGTATAGATTCTCCTATATCTTGTAAGATCTTTGTGCCCTTATTATATTACATTACATATACATATACATATATATATATATATTTGTGTCTGTAAAAAAATGTGTGATTGATACAATTCTTTTCTGTGCTGTCATAGTATTTGGAAGTTAAATCAATTTCGATTAAATTAATTCAAATCAAATCAACTTATTAAAAAATAAAATTTTTCAACGTTGATTTTCTTCTTCTTCTTCTTCTTTTGTTGGGTTAAAGAGGGATAGAGAGGAGGGATGCTGAGTCCACTGACTCTGACTGGCTCCCACGACACCAATCAGTGTCTCTGTTTGCTTACGTGGCATTTCCAGGACCATAATGTTCCAGAACAATTTTTGACATTTACCTCTCCGAGGTTAAAGTCCTAATCACTTTGAATTGAATAATTATTGTTCATAATAAATGTAAAAAATTTATTTATGTGAACAACGTCCTAATCGCCTAAAAGCACAGAGGCCTACGTGGCACGGCTTACTTTAGGTCCTTGACTGCCCTTTTATTATTTTCGGGTTTTCCTTTTTATTTCTTTTTCCTTTTATAATTACTTTTGTTCTGTCTATTCTTTTTTAATATTTTTTAATGATCTTTGTCAATTCTTTTTAACCATTTATATAATAAGATATCGCCAATACACGTGAACTTCTAGAAATATTAATAGATCTCGACATAGATATATCAGATGCATAATTGTACTGTGAAAAGTGCATGCATGGGAAACTCATCTTGCACATGTCTTAAGATTTTCGAGTCTTAGAGCTGGCCCTTACAACCTTGGGACCAATTCAAAATATTGAGATTATTGAAGATATATATATATATATATATATATATATATGTTCCACTTTACACTATTACCAGCACAAAAACATAAGAGATGTTATTGTTCGTTCTATAGTGAATACGGCCACATATAGGAATGAATAATTACGAATGTCTAAGAGAAAAAGCATACATCCCCTCATCTGACTCGATGAGATAATGAGAACTAATTCATGGAGGATGACTTTTAAACATGCTAACACGCTTGAATATAATGTATACGTATATGGGCATAACTATAGTATGTATTAATTATACAGTAGAAGTAGATGAATAAGCATAGTAATAACACTTTTAACTGGCGTGCAACTATCCAATAAAAATTGGATCAGATGGTTCACCTCAAACAAGATTTCTGGTTCAAGCATTGTAAATAGGGATATTTATACTCCGTTTGATTTCACAATCATGTTTTTAAAATTTTAACTTTAATTTTCGCTCTACTCACTACACAATAAAAATCAATAACATAATAATTATTATTTTTTCTTTATTTTTTTAACCGTTCAATTCAATTTTTAATATTAAATTCTTTCAACTATCCATTACCTTTTCTACAATTCAACAATACAATCATTATTTTTTTTTAACTATTTATTACTTTTTCTTACATTTTTTCATAATTTAACAATACAATCATTACAACTCAATTAAAATCAAAACTCAACTCTAATTAACTCTAAAGTCAAATACACCATTATTATTTGAATAGTTTTATCCTTTACAGCGAGTTGATTCGACTCGAAACAGAATTAGTATGAAATATGTATACCCTATTAAAATTCCATATAACAAGTGAGGCATACCGAAAAACGAGATTGGTATGCAACAAACAATTAGCCTTTGATCAATATCATTGAGGCTTACTCTTTTCGATCCCATAATAGACGGTGTGGGAATAAACTTTTTTATGGTGTAATGAATTCATCCCCTGGCCTGTTCTGTCCTGCTGATAAAGCCAAACACGAGAACTGTCAGACGAGCAAAAAGCGACTTTTCACACATATCTTTGTTCCTTTTCAAGTGTGTGTAAACTTCTTTTTATGAAATTGAAGGCCATACTAAAAAGCAAGAAGAATCTTTTCCTTTTACCAACCCAGAAACCCCCGGCTAGCTTCTAATTCCTGGTCTCGATCGGTTCTAAATAGTCAGGTCGGGTGAATCTGCATCATCGGCGTGCATTTCTGCGAACTATGTTGACTATGATCATATATATCTATATATACATATGATGAAGTACCGATAATCCGATGCACCTGTTGTGGTTATAGACCGAACCAAGTCGAGTCCGGCTAGATGATAATGATCATTAGAAGTGAAACCAATCGAGGTAGTGAAAAGCTATAATTTGTGTGAGATTGAGGTGTCCGTGCGGCATTGGGAAGCTTTGCTTTTGTGTTAAAAGTTTGAGAGTGACATAAGAGGGGGAAGAAGAAGAAGAAGAAGAATAGCCACTCCTCCACCCCACTAGCTACCACACAAATTAACATGTATCTGAATTCTCATCATTCATCGTCGTCATCATTCCTGGATGGAGGTTTGTAACTACATGCGGAACATATATAATTGAGATATGTGTATGTGCTTTCTCAGTCTCGATCGCTAAATCACTGTTCGTCTGGGAAATATCTCCATATCGACCGATCTAGCTAGCCAGTCGAATCACTTTCATACATATGTAGAATTTGGAACGACATAATCAGTAGTGCGAATTAGAAGATCGGATCTAGTAACTGGTCAGTAATCTTTTCAGACAGTACGAGCAAATGAGAGAAAATTTCCTCGGAATCTTTGGGAAGTGGAGGGGACTGTCCTAATGCTCCCATTCGGTCACCCTCAACGGAAGAAAAAGTTTCGTATCACGTGACAATATCATAAGTCAATAAGGGTTTATTATTTTAATTTTTAATATGTAAATAAAAATAAAATAAATAAAATTTATTATTAACAAAAATAATTCGTTATTAACAAAAATAATTTTTTTTTATGTGTCTTATGGCGTAATCGTACATAATATTATCATTGCACACAAGACGACTTGCCAGTCCACTTATAACTCTTTGCGCTATTATCATCAATCAATCAACACATATATTCGAATTCGATGTTCTTGAGAAGTTGCCAAAGTTCTCTTGACACAAATCTTTTTGATATATACAAAATCGAGGAAAAGAAAAAAAGTAAACAAATGAAATGAATCGGGGCGGGGCGGGCGGATGAAGAGCTAAACTGCTGCCAAGCTTGTCGTCTTTTGCCATCGAATCGCCCTTGCCCTAGCTAGGTCATGATGTATGGAAAAGCTCTTCTGTTTATCTTTAGCCGAGTAAGCAAGCTACAGTATGAATGGTCAGCATATATATTATAGGTCCCAAATTAAAGGAGACGATCGGTCGGGATTGGTCCGGTTTAGAAGGACCGCATCTAGAATAACGATAGTTTTGGCAAATTAAAGGTGGACCTACCCGAATGAGAGGTTTTCCCGGCAAATTGTCAAGTCCATCGGGCAAAGCTTGGGAGGGACAGGACAACTATTGAACGTGCATGCTAATATGGAAGAGAAGGGTGGGGGAGAGAGAGAGGGGTGGGGGCTATGGAAAAGGTAACGATTTGATGGGAGGTTTTGTATGCATTTGGCAAGCTTTTCAGTAGCTTTTTTTCCATAAATACCAAAGGCTGTGTGGCTTTGTGTCCTCAGATAAGACCTACCCCTGTCCCAAACAGAACCTTCACCAACCATCTCTCCCCTCCCCCTCTATATAATTCTATATATATACCATGTGACTTGGAGTTGATCTAGAGTGGGGTATCCATTTGGATAAACATTTTGTTAAAATAATTTTTAAGTAGAAATAGTGTTTAATGAATTATTTTAAAAATTTATTTAGGAGCACGGTAGACGTTGGAAAAGTGCTTTTTTTTATTGGCTTTTTAATCGAAAACCATGTTTGGTTAATTATTTTTAAATCATGATTTACAAACTATTTTTCTTGTAATGTTGGTCAATTTTTTATATTGAAAACGTGATTTTTTTAATAGATTAATAACATATCGCAAGAAACTACTTATATTTATTCTCTATTTTAAGTGTCGATTTTAATTTCAGTAGTTTTAAATTATTGTCCCTCAAACATTTTAACTCATTCTAAATTCAATATTTTTTTCAGCAATTATATTTTAATACTTTTGTATTAGTAACAATACTCTCAATCCAAGTCTAGAGTCATTCTGGTTAATTTCAGTAGTTTAAGACATGATTTTCTCTACTAGGCTAATAGCTGCTTATAATTAAAATTGATTCTTATTCTCTATTTCACGCGTCATTTTAAGTTCAACAGTATCAAATTGTTAGCTCCAAAATATTTTAACTTATTAGTTATAAAATTAGCACTTTTTAAGCTTTGGTATTTTAGTACTTTTACATCAACAATATCTTCCCAAACCAAGCCTCACTAGGCTTGGCCTTAATGTCTCATAGCGTATACATACATATGTTGCATGTATATAGGTATATATTTATCAACTTATCTAAAAAAGAATTGCTTATCAAATCAATATATATGCATGTGTGTCACAAATCACGTGATCATGCTTCTGCACTGCATGTGTGTGCGAGCGTGTGTATATATATCATGTAAAGAATTCACATGTAAAATAAAATAAAATAATTGTGAAATAAAGAATTAGATCAATCAGAGGACTTGGTCATGCTTATAATGATTTACATATATATATATATATATATATATATATACACGCACACACATTTTTCTTAAACTAAGAGGAAAAGGCTTTTGCTATTAGTTACCTAATAAACCACAAACTTTCTACATTTTATCAATTCTAGTACAACCTTTTTTTCCTTGACAGAAAAATAACTGTCAATTTAATATTAATGTTAGCACAATATCAATTTTTCATTCGAATGAGCCTCAATGGCGACCACCACTCTCCTAATTGGGATCGTCCATGACTATAGAGGTTACCGGTGAGCCCGATTATAGGAATGGTGGCCGCCAATGAGGCTCCACCGTCTACCCCTTCATTCCTTTCTCGATTTTATTTTTCTTTTTTCTTTTAATTTCGAGCAGTAAGGGTCTCGCCGGGATCCACTACCACTGTAAGGTCGCTGCCGACCTCAGCTACCAAATCGGGTGGGTGTGGGGAGCAATTCTCATTTAAATCAATGAAAAAGTATAATCATGTTAAAATTGATATTTCGTGCATTTTTAGGTCAAGAAAAAAAGTTCGCGTTAGAATTGATAAAAGGTGAATAGTTTGTATTTTTTTAGTAATTCAATACATTTTTATTCTCTAACTTTTTTTTATAGAAGAATTGAAATTATTAATAGGAAATTTAAAAACACGAGCAAATAAATGTAGTGAACAACATTAAATTAGATCGAACCTTCCCCACCAGGTATGTCAGGATGATGCATGTAATATAATTATGAGTTTTGGATAGATAACAGATGTGGATATTTTATGAGCGATAAAAGAAAAGGAGAGAAATAAATGTAATTACTATTTATTCGTTTATTATTTAGTGTTGTTCAAAAAGATATAATATAAAAGAATAAATTAACTTCAACCCTTTTTTCCCCCTACACCAGTGTTTGTGCTCTCTCAGTAATTTCAATGTTTTTTGTTCTTTGCCTAAAGATTAAAGAAGATCTTCATCAAAAGAAGAAAAAAAGTGGGGAAAAAATAAAGGAGGGAAAAAGAGTGAAGTTAATAGTAAAAAAAAAAATTTAATATGACTCCGTGTTACCGTGACATATTTAATATTTTAATTTAAATATTTAGTATTTTAATTTAAATGTTTAATACTTTTATTATTTGTGATGAATTATACAAAATACTATATAATTCAATTGTAATACGAAACACTTAAATTGAAAATATGAAAAGATACTTATACTAATCACTATTATTAAAAATACTATACACTTAAATTAGAATATTAAATGCTTAAATTAAAAATATTAAACGGATTGTGGTGGCACAAAATTATATTAGCAAAAACTCACCTATGAAATAATGCCCAAAAGCAGCTGTCGCTTTCGCACAATATATAGTTAGATTTTACCCTCTCGGAGGCCAAAGGGACGACCCCCACAATTTTGTCCCCGCAAGCATCTAATTGATCAAAAGGTCTATTTATTAATTAGTAGAAAGAAAGAAAGAAAAAAGGCTATATATATGTGCCTTGATAGAGATGGGAGAAAGGAGAATCTTGGGCATGAAAGATCTCTCTTTGGTTTTGGAATCTCCACTCACAAAGCCACTCGATTAACTAAGTGGGTCAAACAGAGAAAGAAAACAAAAGAAAAAAAAATTATCGAAGTTTCAGATTCATTTTATTTGTGTAACATTTATTAATACAAAATACGAATCTAGAGTAAATAATTACCAATTTATCGGATGAACAATGATTTCAACTGACTAATAATATTAAATTAAAGGGAAAATAATAAAAACTCCATTGTAGTTTGGAATCGGGACAAATCGCACCATGATCTTTTGTTTGAAACAATTAGTCTCAATGTGGTTTGCTCCGTTAGACATAGGGGTTACGGCGTTAATTTTTTTCATTTTCAATCCTCAATCTTTAGTCTTTTAATCATTTTGGTTTTAATTTTTTTTCTTTTATCATGCACATCCTCAATTTTTTATTTTGTTTCATTTTAGTCCTATAAAAAATCGAAAGGAAATGAGGGGTTAGGGCCGCCAATCGGCGACCCCGACCCCTCCACCTAGGTCGTTGGCGTCCTATGTGGGTACCGGCAACCTCGGTGGAGGGGTCGGGGTTGCCGATTGGTGGCCCCGACCCCTCCTTTCCTTTCAATTTTTTTTTATAGGACTAAAATGAAACAAAATAAAAAGTTGAGGATATGAATGATAAAAGAAAAAGATTTAAAACCAAAATAATTAAAAAGCTAAAGATTGAAGACTGAAAATGAAAAAAAAATTAACGTCGTAATTCCTTATGTCTAACGGAACAAATCACAGAGGGGGCTAATTGTCCCAAACAAAAAAAACATGTTACAATTTGTCTCGATTCCAAACCATAAGAAAAATTTTTGTCTTTTTTCCTAAATTAAAATATACTATCATTTGCAATTTGGATTGATCGACTAGTTATTGACATGTATAATTTTAGAATTATTCGATATTTGTTCGCGATAGTCCGATTTTGGACCAACAAATCTATGGAGGATCAGAGGGGAGAGATACGGGTTCCATAATTGCCCATATAGCCGGGGACCATCCTCTAGCATGCCCAATTTTCTTTTGATGGAATGTCTCCTCTCCTCCATTTGTTTATTTACGATACTTGCTTTTTCTTTTTCTATCAATTTTCAAAGATATATTAATACATACAGATACAAATATATTGACATATATATTCAACAGTCCTCTCACTTTTGTGGTTGAAAAATTCCATGCCACCATTACTGATGAGTAAGCTTTTCCTTTGTATAATATGATATAAAGTACATTTGATTGCATTTGACTTTCTTCTCCTAATGGGACATATCTCCCAAAATGCGCATGAAATTATTTTCCTTTTGGTCAACTTGATCATATAAATGCTCTCCTTAAAAAAAACATGATATGTTAAAGTTTTCTTTAATTCCCAAAGTTGGGTCTTCTCAATTTAAAGTTTTTTTTTTTACCTTGGGTAATTCAACCTCTATTCGAAAGCCAATGATGGTCAAGTTTGGTTTCTAGCTCTAGATAGCGGTTTTCTCGATCATAAAAAAAAAAAAAGAGACTCATAGCTAAGTCTAACAAAAATTGACTAGAATTAAAAAAGAATTTATTATTGCAGGTGAGAGGATATGCCGGTACATTAGACCCACTCAAAATTGTTTGCTAATTAATATTTACACAAAGCTTTCCATCGATATTTCGCCAAAGCAGCACTCGGAATACAAAGGGATAATGTACACATAAATGCTAACATCATCATAAGTGATTCACCATGCACATAACCTATATTCTTTTACTGATGAGGAATATCATGTATTGACATGACCTAGAAACAAAATCAATTAACCAAGACTAATGATAATAATTCATATATATATATATAGTATATTTTATATAGTTCATTCAGTGAAATAGATATTCCAATAAAGCAACTAATTATGAAAGCTCTAGATAATGACTTGCCATCAAGGCATAGTAACAAGAATCCAAATCAAAGATGCCACCACATTTACTTTTGCGCTCGTCATGTAGGACTTCGTACTAGAGAGATATAGCTATATCGCATATGTCGATCCCTTTGTTGTGGCAAAAGGATCCACACAAGAAAATGCTCTAGTCCCGGGAGGATCGTGTTTACTTGAAGTGACCGGGAGTCTTCTATATTTGTAATTTATCAAGACCAGCCAGCCGGCTCTTATCTCGTAGCGGCAGCTTGCGACCGGTTATAGATGAAAATATTTGAGCAATATCAATCATTTTTCTCGCGCGGGTCGAAATAAAGGGACATAAGCCAATGGCATAGGTAAAAGGGCACGCCTTAGAAAACTGAGTTATTTTGGTGATGGTAAGTGTGAACGGCATCTGGAAAGGTCTCCAATGGTGCAAAGACACCATACAGGTTTGCTTTTCTGTAGGTGGTTTGCTTTTCTGTAGGTGACGGCTCAACCATTTCAGCTTGGACAGACCTATGGATCCCTGGCAAGGAAGATCACAAAGCCTCCCCTAGTCATAAACATATCCAAATCCGGAGCTAAAAGTTTGAGATCTAATGCTCTTTCACCCGAAGAGATGGAACATTCCATTACTCACGGACCTCTTCGATCAAGATACGGTGGAAAACATTCTCAAGATCCACCTTCCTCATGAAGACTACAAAGACTCAGCACTTTGGACTCTAAATTCATCAGGAAAGCATTCTGTCAAATCATTCTACCTCATAGTGGAATAGTATGGAAAGCCATATGGAATCTAAAAATCCATGAACGCTTTAAACTCCATCTTTGGAGGATAGCTAGTGAAAGCCTCCTCTGGTTTAGTGAAGAGAGCACACCCCGTCCTCTTTGCCAAACCAGCTTCAATAATTTTGAACACCTCTATGGAGACTGTATCTTTTATCGTATTACTTGGAAGGAATCACCTTGGGATATACTCTCAAACTCCATCCCCTGTGTCAGTCCAAAGGATCTGATTAATTTTATCGCATGCCCTCCTCACAACTTTCTTCCAAATAGCTCTAATAAGACCATGTTTTCTCTATATGCAGCTATCACTTTATACCAATTGTGGAACTTACGTAATGATATCCTGCATACAGGAAAAACTGCAGATCTCCACGAAACGATCAAAAGAATTACAAGGTCTTTCGGAGAACACAATAGGAGCGGACTCAATAAGGTGCAACAACAAGAAAGTACACATGCACGAACACTACAGCTAGAAGCAGCACAAGAACCTACAGAACCCGACTAGACAATCGTTAGTTCAAACGCATCCTGTAATAGCACCAAATCATGTCTAGCGGGGATTCTACAGCACTCGAATAGCCCTCCTGCACTATCATGGTTCCTAGTATCGCAAGAGAATAAACCACTCAAGGTAGAAGCCAAAGTAGCCCTCCTTGCCCTAAACATAGCTGCAGAAAGCGGAAAGAAGAAGATATAACTTCGTTGCGATGCCTTGCTCCTCGTAGACGCCATTTTGCACCCACATAACTCTCCGTGGGAAATTAGAAGCATGGTATCGGACATTTCTATAACTCTTAGGCTCTTTTCGGATATGCTAGTTTCATGGATCCCTAGACTGTATAACTCTCTGGTCCACGATCTGAGTCAATATGGTTCTTTGTCAAATTCCTATTCACTTTGCATTTTCGAGGGTTATTCAGTTGTAAGTCTAGGAACCACCGTAAACGATTCCCCCTTCTAATATAGTATTTTATTCAGCGGAAAAAAAAAGTGTGAACGGCATCTTCCTACAGGATGGGAACTGAAAATAATATTAATAAGCGCATGCATATATATGATCCCATGAACATGTATAAAAAAAAGTATGTATACAAAATAAAGTTGTATATGTATAATATATATATATATATATATATATGAAATGTCCAATTAAAGTTGAAACTGGTCGTCTGTCTATTTTAGGATCGACACCGGCCAATATGTCGAAAATAAATTAGCCCCATGGTAATACATACGAGAATGTGTGTAAATATATATTGGAAAAAACAGCAATAAAAGGTTTTTATTTTATTTTATGAAGAACGCTGTTTTACTAAGAACACATTCAAATTCCTCGATTGAAAGCAATTTTTTTTTCTCTATCCGATAACAATGGCCGGCCTTATTCAATGTCACTTAAAAGGGGCGGTGAGATGTGACTTCACTTTGTTCGTGCTTACATCTTTAATAATTAATATTCTCTTTTCAAACCCTAATTATGCATTGCATCAGTCCCATAAATAATTTAGATTTTGTTCTCGATCTCTTGTTTTATATATATTTATGGACTGTCCCTTTGATGTCATCTTTTGCGCTTGGACTAACAGATATATCTTGAAAGACCCGGCGAGTGTGCACATAGTTGGCCCATTGGTAGCTTTTAACATCGAGAATTAGCATGCAATTTGGCTACGATATACGACAAGAATAGCTAACTTTCAAGTCGATATGAATCTCAAAATGGTGGTGAATATTGCTTTACATTAGCTAAAACTATAAAGCTCCGTCACGTCAAATGAAGATGGAACTGTGCGAGCAATTGATAGAGCCCTCGAATTATTAGGGCATTTTCTTTATCAATGGAGTTCCTGTGGGAGTTGACATAACCTCAATTTTGCCTAGTAAAGGAAAAAATTATTGGGTGATTCTATCATATTGCATAGTATAAAGAAGAATCGTTCATATTGCAATAAATCTGAGAATGGGTATTAATCAATTCAATAATCGTTATAAACATGTTTAACTATAATAATTTTTCGGTGTATTCGGAAGATCAATGGATTCTAGCTATTCAGTTTGAGTCGAGACAACCCCACCTCTATATAAAAAAAAATTAATAATAATCTTATTAATTCTTTCTTATCTTGTAATGGGTAAAGATATGGTTATTTAAAATACCAAAGACATGATACCAATATGGAATAGCTAGAGGGCACCCCTCCACTTGCCAAAAAAACGCACTAGGCCTCCAAAATCACTTTTGTTTTTAGCTAGGGCATATACATCCATTTTATATAATACATACATATATATATATATATATGTAAATAATCTTTGATTATGGAAATCCTCCAATGCCCACTCTACACATAACTGTGGAAGAATCTCAGCACTATCATCTTCACTTCCATATTTGGTACACTCTGCTTTCCTCTAGTGTTGTCCCCTCTTTTCTCTTTTCTTCTTTAGTTTGCCAGCCAACACACAATCTCTCTCACCCATAATAATAATAATAATAATAATAATGACCCAAAAGAACTGATCAGGTGCACATAATCACTCTACTCAAAGCTGTATATATCTATGCACACACACATATATATAGTATTCATGTCCCTAGCCATATATGTACTGTCTATTATTCACTTTTGTCAACTTTATCGGGGGAATCTCCTCCCCATTTTCTTCGTCTCAGTCAGTCATAATTCCATTTAACTTAATATCACTTTTTTATTTAACAAACTAGCTCAAAAAATTTAATACTTATTTGAATATTCATTTATTTTTGAAATTCAAAGGGAAAAAAGTTTTAACAGTTAGCAATGAACAATGAACTGAATTTAGTAATAGAAACAAAATTTTTTTTTTCTTTTTAAGAAGAGAGAGCATTGATCATGGGCTCTCGGGTGGCATATAAATGTCACTCGGAATTGAAATGAGAAACCCTAGTTTATCAACAATGTCACATATATGATCTCCTACGATTCTACTACGAAAACAATTATCGTTTTCTTTCTTGTATGTCATGTGCTTTTTGTGGGCATGTGTGGGGAGGAAACAAATGATCCTTCAACTGTGGGAGAAAAGTTTCTTCTTTTTCCATGTAAAGAAGACATCATGAGAGGTGGAAAAAGCAATTTTAAAAAAGAGTGGGTTGTGAACAATAAAAAGGAACTTGTCATATAGTGCAGGAAAAAGGTTAGAATCGCACTCTTATCTTTCGACCAGAAATTAGTAGTTAGTTTATTCGATTCTCATAATGAAATTTCATTTGTCGTTTATTGAGATCATATATATTTTTTTAAAACTTAAAAATAAAAGAAAATAAAAAAATGAATTTGTCAATTGATTGTTTGTCCTAACCTCTTAGTGGGCTTCTTGGAATTTCTACTCTAAATAGGAATTTATGTTCATGGAGTTAGTGGAGAACCTTGTCCTCCTTTCCCCTCCATTCACTTTTTCTTGACTTTGACAAAATATCACTTTCCTTTTATACCCCAAAATGAAAAATAAAATTATTAGCATAGATTTTTTTTTTTGGCACTAAAGTGTCTGCTGGGTGTTGCAAAAAGTGGCCACTTTGAGTTGCTGTTTGATTTAAACTGCCCCATAAAGTGTGTTTAATAAAGCGCACACATACCAAATAATGTTATCGCTGAATTTGTGACAACTACAGGTTTTTATTCTTTTTCGATGAGAGTACAAAATATCTTCTACCGATTGGTTGATAGTAATCCTCGTTCAGGAGTAAACTTGCCCTAACCATAAAGTTCTTTCTACGAGTACTGAACCCCTGCACTATAAGTAAAGTTCGTGTCAACTCACCGTCTAGCGACTCTTTTTTTTTAATAGTGATGTTATTAACAAAAAAATGATTTTGTCATAGTATTGTAAAGTGGGCCAGACTATCTTCAGCCCATTTGCTATATCACAGTGTGAATATCCAAAAAAGTAAAGTTCACGAATCACACGAGATAATGCATACATATGATGGGCTGGGTCTCAGAAGATCTTTCCTTCCCCCAAAATCAAATATTGAAAAGCCCAAAATCTTTGTCACCGAATGAATGAGGCCCAATAAAATTTTCATGGTTCGAAGCATATGATTTGATCAACATTCATAATTTATCCAAATAAACTTGCTAGGAAGTTAGGAACTCCTCCATGCATGTCAAATGTGACGATTCTTCTGTTGGAAAATAGTGACAAAAGGTTCGCTAAATTGAACAAAAGACGTCTACCGATTTTCAAGGAAAATAATTATTCGGTATATTTGACAAGCTCATATCGGAATTAAAAATACCTAAGCCTTTGACGTTACAATGCTTTAGGTGACATGCGTACTTGACTTGTTCATAGCATGCGTATTTGTTGATCATCACTTTTGAATTTCAAAAAAGTCTCTCAATTGGGTGCCAATCATTACTGGACACATGCCTTCAATAAACTTTAAAAGTAAAATAATTCAATGAAGTGCGTTTTAGGATAGAAAAAATGAAATGAAAAGAAAGTATACAATATGCAATGAAGTGAAATCTCATCTACTGTATGTTTGGTTGGTATATGTATTGATCAGATACAGTACTTTATTGATTAAGCTTAATTCGGTGGGACAAATTAATATCCACCTACGCCTTGGAATTTAACACGATAATATTTAATTGATATCCATCAAATAAATCAGTAAAGTGTTAAGGATTAATTAAGAATTAATTATTACATCATCTTTCAGGGCCAGTAATTATGGGATTAGAAATAACAAGTCGAAAATATCGTCCGCCTTTGGAGATAACCTTCCACATGGATATGACATTACGCTGAGTCTTATCTCATAATTTATGACATAATTACAGGTAACAAATCAATTGTAATATGTTCATGAGTAGCATGGACATTAATCTATACATTATGTAAAATTAACTTGAAATCAATAAATGCACCTCAAGCTCATTAAGTGCAGTTAAAAAAAATGTAATAACTATTCTAAAATTTATTAATACGATAATTAAATATGAAATTGATTAAAATATTATTTTCATTTTATTCAAAGTAATAAATTGAGTATATATAAATAGATTTATAGTCATATGCAAGAAATAAAAGTTCAACATTTGGAAAATATTAACATCGGAGAATACTATTTTAAGAAAAATGTTCAAAACAATTAGTATTATCTAAATTAAATATATGCAGTAAATAAATGATAAATGCATATTAAATAAAAAATAGTAGTAAAATTGTCGCTAATTAACATAATTTTACTTTAAAATAACTAAGTCAACTTTCACATTGGATTTCTAAAAGAGTCATTTGCCTCGAAAGTATGGGAAGAAAAGCCAAAAATGGAAATAAATTTGACTTCAAAAGTAAGAATATCTTTAAATGTGTTATTTTAAAAGTGTGTCACTGGATCATTTAAATTTTACCTATTATATATTAGAACTTATTTTTTGAAATTTAAAATTAATTGTCCTAAATTCTTATTGTTCTTAAGAATTCAAATTTTCATTAAAATATTAAAATTATGATTCAAAACCCATGCAACACACGGGATTGAGCACTAGTAATTTATTATACTAAGCTCATAAATCTCCTTTACGATCGAAGAAAAATAGATATACCAATAATTAATAAATGAGAGGATTACTTCGTAATTGCACATGTAAGAAAATGATATACGTGTTTACCAAGAAAACAATGCATGCTTAATTGCGATATTTGAGATTGTACATACGTACCCAGTAGGTGCTCTCCGTTAAGATATCTAGAAGAGCAAACCTAATCAGTTGATCAATGATTTCAAATTCAAATTCTTCTATTCATAGTGAAATGTAACACAGTCTGTAGCCTTGCGGATTTGCTTCAGACTTCGGTTGTCACTGAACAATATCAAACATTAATTAATACCCATTGAGGGCAATTAAATAGACTTGCCCTAAGATCAGTTAAATAGGATTTGCCATAAACTCCAATTGATTAATCGGAGGACATCGTACATGGCGTTTTCATGGACTATCAAAATTCAAAACTGTCAACTACTAAAGTAATGGCCATCCCTTCGTACGCATATATATTGTTGAGGCAGTTCGTTGCCTCTTCTCCTTAAATAAGACTTTGGTTCGAGTCTTGACAATAGAAAAAAATTATGATTAGGAGAATTGTACTTTTTAATGGATTCACCTATCGAATATGGATTACTTGACCAATTAGACGTATGGATACTACGCTGAAAAAGAAAAAAATTAAAGTCAAAACTTAATAATTCAATTTCTATAATAAATTAAAAATCAAGAAGTATAATTAAATTGAAAAAGAAAACTGCTAATAAGCTTAATTAAATTGTAGCCAAATGAAGTGGACTTTGTGCAATGGCACTAGTCGACGTCTGGAAAAGATATTGTGTATTTAACTTTATTATTTTTATTCTCGTAATAGGGCACAAGCCTCCGTCGAAAAACGGTAGACAAACGTAGGCGAACTCCTTCATTTCATGACAGTCAGCATCAGCCGCGCGGCCTCATTGTTCAACTTCCTGCCATGGTCAACGTAAGGCTCTTTCTGTCAGAACTCAATCGACTCTGTCTCTGTCTCTGTCTCTGTCTCCGTAGCATTCTCGTCCTGTCGAACGGAGAAACCCACCACCCCAACAAGACTAACCCCAACGACCTGCCCTTTCCAATGAGTTTGGCCACGGCGGTTTCCTCTGCCGCAGCCACCGTACTACTCCTCCTCCTTCTCGTTGCCGATGCCCCTGCCACGGGTTCCACCCTTGCTGTCATCTCCTCCTCCCCTGCCACTGTCTGTGGGGTTGCTGCCTCCAACTCTGTCCACAGTGTCCGCTGCTACTTTGCTGAAACTGGTCAGACAATCCCCCTCTTCCCTAACGTGTCCTTCTCCGCTGTCTCTGGAGACCGGGCCGCCCTCTGCGGCCTCCTGTCCGGTGGCCACAGTCTGCTCTGCTGGGACAATCTGAGTGACCGTTATCCCATGAATAACAGAATCTACCACAATGTCTCCACTCCTCTGGAAAGCCTCGCCATTGGAGATGATCAGATCTGCGCGATCGTCGCCCGATTAAGAACCGTCAAATGCTGGAGAGTTGACAAGTCGACATCTTTACCTCCTAAGATCGATCAGTTTGTGTCCATCTCATCCGGGTTTGGGTTCTCTTGTGGAATTCTGTTGAATGAGCATCAAGTTCGATGCTGGGCCAGGGAACCAATAGCGAGCATGCTATAGGAACAAGAAGGTGCATAACTCGGTGCAAACCACAATCACCTCAGCAAATGTAAACATCGCGGGAACAATGGGCAGTTTTAGCATCCGCGCCATCTCGAGATCGTCCAGAACGTCTAGTTTTATCAGGCCACACTGGAGCGGAACTTCCTCAAAGCGTGCAGAAAGGGCTGAGGAATTCACACTGTGGGAGCTTGCATTAGCCACAGATAGTTTCTCCATCGAGAACAAGATCGGGGCTGGGAGCTTTGGGGTCGTGTATAAAGGTAAGCTACTGGATGGCCGTGATGTTGCAATCAAATGAGGCGAGACGGCCCCCAAGATGGAGACATTTCAAGAGAAGGAAGACGCATATCACTCGGAACTCGCATTCCTATCACGGCTACACCACAAGAACTTGGTGAGGCTTGTGGGCTATTGTGAAGAAATGGATGAGAGGCTCTTGGTGTATGAATACATGACAGTAATAACGCAGAGAAGGGAAACAGTGTGCTTAATAGCTCGAGGGATTGAGTACTTGCATAACTATGCCATCCCGCCCGCCAATTATTCATCGGGATATCAAGTCATTGAATTGCTCGATGCAGATTGGACAGCTAGGGTGTCCAACTTCGGGCTTTCCCTGATGGGCCCCGAGTTCAATTATGATCATCAGAGACCAGTGATGGCTGTTGGGACAGTCGGATACATTGGCCCCCGAGTACTATGGCTTAAGTGTGCTGACCGCAAAGAGTAGTGTGTACGGGTTCGGGGTGGTGTTACTGGAGCTGTTGACGGGGAGGAGAGCCATATTCACGAGTGAGGAGACTGGTGGGACCCCGGTGAGGTTGGCGGACTTCGCCCTGCCGAACATAATAGCCGTAAAGGCAAGCCAAGTCCTGAACCCATGGGTGGGTCTGCCAAGAGCTGGCGAGTCCGAGGCGGTGGAGCTCATGTCCAATACCGCATCGCATTGTGTGACTCTCGTATCCATGATCAGTGATATCGTTGTAAGTCTGGAGCGTGCATTGGACCTGTGCTACGACGACAGCCACGGGAGTATCTCCAGTGCTGACATATGCATAGGCCAAGACGTAATGCTTTGAGCAGCAGCAGAGAACGATATGAAATTTGGTGATAACTTATTCTTTTGTGAAGGACAGGGTCTTTAAAACCTTGGTAATGCCAGTAACCGCAACATCGTACAATACAAGTCGAAACTATATATTCTGCTTGTGCTAAAAAAACTCCCGGAAATTGGTCGAAATTCTGTGACTCAATTCTTACATCCAAGCAATAGCAGTTCCAGAATTCAGATAGTCATCAAAGGATCTTTAGTCATGTCGTTGTTGAAGCTCAATGCACAAGTTGGACCGCATGGAGTCTGAATACATAGTTTAGAAGTGCAACCGAAAAGAAAAGAGAACCATGAAGGCTTCTCTGAGATTGTCATCTTGAGATAATAATATGCTGCTGTTCATATTTATTGTGCAACGGTGGATACTATACCAAAGCAATTATAAAACATTGGACCAAGAAAATTCAATCCCCTCGAAGCTAATATACATCTCACACTGCGTATTCCAGGCTCCGGCGTCCTTTTTTACCGAAAAAGGAAAAAAATATCTCACACTGAGCTCATATTTTGCAGTTCTTCTATGAAGATATCTCTATGGTTAATTTCAAGCTGAAAGAGAACACTACATTAGAGAAGAAGCATAGATCTCTGCCAGTCGACTTTGTTCATCCAATCAGAGAGCCTAAACAGACCCTTGTAGCCACAGTATGTCCCCGCGACCAATGCCATCACCAGGAGTACAAACAGAAGAAGCCACTTCATGGTGGCAAATATTTTCTGCCCGAATCATAAGACGTCAGTTTCTCAAAGGTAAAGACAAGCAGATAATTTGAAAACGTTGGTATTGATTTTTAGATAGGAAATTGGAGCTTGGATAATTGATTGTAAAGTAGCAAATGGTTGGAGGAGCACCGGAGAAAGGCCATAATTACGGATTTCTAATGCAATTTATCCAAGACAGTTACCTGCAGTTTCGAAGCACCACGAGCTTCTTGCACCTTTACACTTGAGCCGAGCTCAGTCATCTGCAACCATGAAGGCAAGCTATACTGGTGCTGATCGTCTTCGGAAGCAGTAAGGTCTGACTTGGAAATCTGAATTGTTTCTCTTTCACTTTTCTTCTCGGTGCAGAGGTTACACTGGGATGGATACTGATAGGGACTGCTGCTCAGAACTTGTCCGTTGCATTCGCCGCAAGAAGAGAAGAACCCCCCAAAAGAAACGAATGATTCCATCAAGCTGCGTAAAAAATCAAGTAACTCTTGAGATTTAAAGATCGAGAAGGTAGTTTGCACAAATCAAATGATCAGATCAACCAATTTATCACATAGGAACCAAGAATCAGTTCTCTGCCTCGACTCCATAACGAACAGATATCTCAAGATTGTTATCCTCATCATTACGACAAATTTAATCAAATTCTATAACGAAGAGGCCGAACTTCTGTCAAAAGTTTGGAAGAGTAAGTCATATGGAGACAATCACGTATCAGTTTTCTGACTTAGAGTGTTTTCACATTTATTGGATTTCCCGGTTTCAGAATTAAGTTAGAACACATAGGTAAAGAAAGCCTCTCCTTTTCTATTGATTATTCTTCTTCCTTCTCTGGTTTTGTTTGCATTTGATCCTTCTACTATATTAAGCTAATTGTTAATTGATGCTGCTGAGAATATTTTATCAAGAATGTATAAACCTATGAACATGTCATGCTCTAAGACGACAGAGGCTACGCAGAAATGAATTATCACATCAAGTACCAACCCACTGAGAGACAAACCAACCTGGACCGAGGGCACGATTCCGCCATGGAAGGTCGGACGGTGGTGATGGGCAGAACCTGAAGATCCCACTCTTTCTCCACCACCGGAAACTTGCCCACAAACTTTGAGTATGTCTCGTTGCTGGCCGCAGAACCGATCAGCCTCACCTTCCCGCGGTGAGACTCCAGCAGCCTCGTCAGCCTCGCTACGATGTTGCTGATAACTAGATCACTCATCGAGTTGCCCGATTCACAGCCGAGAAAGGACTTCAGGTCCCCGAAGCTCACCACCAAAGCTTCCCCATGAAGCTGGGAAGTCACCATACCGACCGCTTCGTCGAGCCTCTCGTCAACAGAGCCTTCAGATATACTGCTCTCGATGTCCATCACGGTGAACCTGGAGAGCTCCGGCGGAACGATGGCCTCGGGTTTAGCTCTGCTCTTCTTCCCGAGGGTTCCGACGAATTCTTTGAGAGCCCTGGGAGCGCAGGCACCGACGAGCAAGGGGTGGCACCGCCCACCGCTCCTCCCGAGGAGGACCTCCCCTATCCGGCGGCAGTTCGCGTCCCCACTGCCGTGTAAGAACCCCGGCAGGACGGAGAACGGGACCCTGACCCGGCCCTGGCCGGGATCCGGGTCCGGATCCAGGCTGCAGAGGAACAGCGGCGGGCCCCGGGGCCGGCCGGTGTATCGTAGGAGGTGAGGGAGGGGGCAGAGGATGGCCAGCTTGATCTCGGAGCTCCGGAAGCCGGCTTCCCCGAAGACCCGGCTCACACCCGGGTCGTCGAGGATGGAGATGATCAGCTGCTGCAGCTCCACCTTGATGGCGTTATCAATGGAAGACTGACCCGACAACTGGTGATACAGGTGGAAGTTCTCCGGCTGCCGCCTCTGATTGGCCTGCGACCGCTTTATCGCGGCCATGAGGGCGTTCGACACCGGGGGGTCGTCGGTGAGCTGCCCGGAGGGCACCCGGTCGAGGGACACGCTGAGGTAGAGCTCCAGCGCCTTGAACTGGAGCCGGGACGGGTACGGGGGCCCACTCCCGAGCGCTCGGGCGCAGGCCTCACGGAGCACCGACGACGGGAGTGAGAGGAGCGCCGAGACGGCGTGCAGCGAAGTCGTCAGAGCATGGCCCCTCCGTCGCGCCACGGCCACCGCCTCGTCCAGCGCGTGGACCGCCTCGGGCGTCAGGCATTGCCTGGCGATGCTTACCGGGGTTGGCATCGCCGCCGGTGACGGAATATAAATTTTTCTCCTCCGGGCAATAATAAATATACAAAAAAAATCAATCTAAAAATATATAAAAAGGGAGGGAAAAAAATATGTGCGATGTCTGTCCGATGGTCGAATAAAATGTGTGTTTTGCTCGGGAGGGTATTAATTATTTATTAGGGGGCAAGATTTTGGCGATTGAGGTTGGCTGGGCCCCACCAAATTTTGTTCCCGTGGGCCCTACTAGCCACGTAAAAAAATTTATTATTATTATTATTATTATTTCTACCGAGACACATCCGCTTTGCAAACCATAATGATATGCTCCAAGATCGGCATGGAATCTCTCCCCCTAAAATTTTTGACAACACGTAGTTGATTCAGGGTGGTTTCTTTAGTGATTGAAAAATGACGACACGGATAGGAAGATAAAGTTTTCCGTTTCAAAATTCACACACGGCAAAAGAAAAATCACGGGTTCGTCATCGGGTCTTTTCCCGCAGATGACATTTACAAGTGTGCCATGTTAGGGAGAACACAGTGATGTAATTGTAGTGCTTTTGGCAGTGGGTGGCTGATAAGCATAGTATATAGATTCTCCTGTATCTTGAAAGATCTTTCCGCTCATATTATATTACATTACACACACACACACACACACATATATATGTGTGTGTGTAAATTAATTTGTATCTGTACAATCACTTTTGTTTTTAGCTAGGGCATATACATCCATTTTATACATATATATATATATATATATGTGTGTAAATAATCTTTGATTATGGAAATCCACCAATGCTCACTCTACACATAACAGTGGAAGAATCTCAGCACTATCATCTTCATAGTGTTGTCCCCTCTCTTCTCTTTTCTTCTTTAGTTTGCCCCCCAACACACAATCTCTCTCACCCATAATAATAATAATAATGATAATAATGACCCAAAAGAACTGATCAGGTGTATATAATCACTCTACTCAAAGCTATATATATATCTATGCGTATAGTATTAATGTCCCTAGCTATATATATACCGTCTATTATTAACTTTTGTCAACTTTATCGGGGGAATCTCCTCCCTATTTCATTCGTGTCAGTCAATCATAATTCTATTTAACTTAATATCACTTTATTTTATTTAACAAACTGTCTCGAAAAATTTATTACTTATTTGAATATTCATTTATTTTTGAAATTCTAAAAGAAAAAAAGTTTTAACAGTGAGCAACGAGTAATGAACTGAATTTAGTAATAGAAACAAAAAATTAAAACTTTTTCTTTTCTTTTTAAGAAGAGACGGTTGACCATGAAAGTTCAGGTGACATGCAAATGTCGCTCAGGATTAAAATGAGAAATCCTAATTTATTAGCAATGTCACATATATGATGATCTCCTATGATTCTACTACGAAAACAATTTATCATTTTATTTTTTTGTATGTCATGTGCTTTTTGTGGGCATGTGTGGGGAGGAAACCAGATGATCCTTCAACTGTGGGAGAAAAGTTTCTTCTTTTTCCATATAAAGAAGACGTCATGAGAGGTGGAAAAAGCAATTTTAAAAAGAGTGGGTTGTGAACAATAAAAGGGAACTTGTCATATAGTGCAGAAAAAGATTAGAATCGCACTCTCATCTTTCCACCCGAAATAAATAGTTACTTTATTCGATTATCATAATTGAGACTACGTCTGTCCCTTATTGCATATATTTTTTCAAAACTTAAAAATAAAAGAAAATAAAAATGGAATTTGTCAATTAATTGTTTGTCCTAGTCCTAACCTCTTAGTGGGCTTCTTTGAATTTCTACTCTAAATCGGAATTTATGTTCATGGACTGGAGTTAGTGGAGAACCTTGTTCTCGTTTCCCCTCCATTCACTTTTTCTTCACTTTGACAACATATCACTTTCCTTTTATCCCCCAAAATGAAAAATAAAATTATTAGCATAATTTTTTTTTCTTGGCACTAAAGTGTCTGCTGGGTGTTGCAAAATGTTCAAATCAATTGGTAATATCTAAATTAAATATATGCAGTGAATAAATGATTAATGCATATTAAATAAAAAATAGTAATAAAATTGTCTCTAATTAATAATTTTACTTTAAAATAACTAAGTAAACTTTTACATTGAAATTCTAAAAGAGTCATTTGCCTTCGAAAAGTATGAAAAAAAAGCCAAAAATGGAATTAAATTTGACTTCGAAAATAAGAATATCTTTAAATGTGTTATTTTAAAAGTTTGCATTGGATCCTATTATATTAGAACTTATTTTTAAAATTTTGAAATTAATTGTTCTAAATTCTTATTGTTCTATACTAAACCCACAAAATTTTCCCTTATGATTGAAGAAAAATAGATACACCGATAATTAATAAATGAGAGAATTACTAATTGCGCAGGTAAGAAAACGATATACGTGTTTACCAAAAAAACAATGCATGCTTAATTGCAATATTTGAGATTGTACATAAGTACCCAGTAGGCGCTGTCTGTTAAGATATCTAGAAAAGCAAACCTAATCAGTTGATCAATGATTTTAAATTCAAAATTTTCTATTCATAGTGAAATGCGACGCACATTGTAGCCTTGCGGATTTGCTTCAGATTTCAGTTGTCGATGAACAATATCAAACATTAATTAATACGCATTAAGGGCAATTTAATAGATTTGCCCTAAGATCAGTTAAATAGGATTTGCCATAAACTCCAATTGATTAATATGAGGACAATGGTACATGGCGTTTTCATGGACTATCAAAATTCTAAACTGTCAACTACTAATATAATGGCCATCCCCTTCGTACACATCTATATTGTTGAGGTGATCCGTTGCCTCCTCTCCTTAAATAAGACTATGGTTCGAGTCTTCACAATGGAGAAAAATTATGATTAGGAGAATTTTACTTCTTAATAGGTTAACCTGTCTGATATGGATTACTTGACCAATTAGACGTATGGATGTTAGGTGGTATACACTGAAAAAGAAAAATTAAAGTTGAAAATTAATAATTCAATTTCTATAATAGATTTAAAACCAATAAGTATAATTAAATCGAAAAAGAGCTTAATTGGCTAGCTGGATGTGGATTGAATACGACCGGTTTTGTTGTCCGTAAAGGGAAGAATGAGTCCGGCCAACTGGATGTTCCGTTCAACTCTGCTTCGGAGTACGGTATGCTCATAGTTGTGCAATTCGGAGCCAGTATTGGACCAAAGGGATCGAAGTGGTCTCATTTGAATCAGTCGTCTCAGGCTCGAACTTCACTTGTGGGCTCAGGACGGCGGATTTGCCTGTCGTATGTTGGGGACCCGGATGGATCCACTGGCCTGGTTTCACCGTTGAGCTTCCGTTCCCTGGGATCTTGCCTGGGCCTTGTGTCAAGTTACAGCGTGATTGTGGGATTTATCCTGAGTCTCAGACTCTCTGCCATGGCTCCGGCATCATTTGTAGGCCTTGTGGAAATTTGTTCTTACAATCACCATCACCACCATCGCCTCCGCCCTTGCCCCCACGAGCACCACCCTCTTCTCCATCTCGGCCTCAACGCATGACAAAAGGTTCAATAGTCTTTGCCATTGTGGGGCAATGTACTTTGCTTGGTTGGCGACATGCTATAGGAACAAGAAGGTGCATAACTCGGTGCAAACCACAATCACCTCAGCAAATGTAAGCATCGCGGGAACAATGGGCAGTTTTAGTATCCGCCATCTCGAGATCGTCCAGAATGTCTAGTTTTATCAGGCCGCACTGGAGCGGAACTTCCTCAAAGCGTGCGGAAAGGGCTGAGGAATTCACACTGTGGGAGCTTGCATTAGCCACAGATAGTTTCTCATCGAGAACAAGATCGGGGCTGGGAGCTTTGGGGTCGTGTATAAACTGGATGGTCGTGACTCGTGATGTTGCAATCAAACGAGGCGAGACGGCCCCCAAGATGGAGACATTTCAAGAGAAGGAAGGCTCGTATCACTCCGAACTCGCATTCCTATCACGGCTACACCACAAGAACTTGGTGAGGCTTGTGGGCCATTGTGAAGAAAAGGATGAGAGGCTCTTAGTGTATGAATACATGAAGAATGGGTCACTCCATGACCCCTTACATGACAGGAACAATGCAGAGAAGGGAAACAGTGTGCTTAATTCGTGGAAGATGAGGATCAATATCGTTTCCGATACCACCCGAGGGATTGAGTACTTGCATAACCATGCCATCCCGCCAATTATTCATCGAGATATCAAGTCATTGAACATCTTGCTTGATGCAAATTGGACAGCTAGGGTGTTCGACTTCGGGCTTTTCCTGATGAGCCCCGAGTTCAATTATGATCATCAGAGACCAGTGCCGGCTGCTGGGACAGTCGGATACATTGACCCGAGTACTATGGCTTAAGTGTGCTGACCGCAAAGAGTGAGGTGTACGGGTTCGGGGTGGTGTTATTGGAGCTGTTGACGGAGAGGAGAGCCATATTCATGAGTGAGGAGACCGGTGGGACCCCAGTGAGGTTGGTGGACTTCGCCCTGCCGAACATAATAGCCATAAAGGCAAGCCAAGTCCTGGACCCATGGGTGGGTCTGCCAAGAGCTGGCGAGTCCGAGGCGGTGGAGCTCATGTCCAATATCGCATCGCATTGTGTGACTCTCGAAGGGAAGGATCGGCCCATGATCAGCGACATCGTTGTAAGCCTGGAGCATGCATTGGACCCGTGCTACGATGACAGCCACGGGAGTATCTCCAGTGCTGACATATCAATAGGTCAAGACGTAATGCTTTGAGCAGCAGCAGAGAACGACATAACATTTGGTGATAACTTATTCTTTTGTGAAGCACAGGGTCTTTAAAACCTTGGCAATGCCAGTAACCGCAACATCGTACAATGCAAGTCGAAAATATATACTCTGCTTGTGCTAAAAAAATTCCCGGAAATTCGTCGAAATTCTTTGACTCAATTCTTACATCCAAGCAATAGCAGCTCCAGAATTCAGATAGTCATCAAAGGATCTTTAGTCATGTCGTTGTTGGACCGCATGAAGTCTGAATACATAGTTTAGAAGTGCAACCGAAAAGAAAAGAGAACCATGAAGGCTTCTCTGAGATTGTCATCTTGAGATAATAATATGCCGCTGTCCATATTTATTGTGCAACGGTGGATACTATACCAAAGCAATTACGATAACTAATCGATAAACATTGGACCAAGAAAATTCAATCCCCTCAAAGCTAATATACATCTCACACTGTGTATTCCAGGTTCCGGCCTCCTTTTTTACCGAAAAAAAAAAAATATCTCACACTGAGCTCATATTTTGCAGTTCTTCTATGAAGATATCTCTATGGTTAATTTCAAGCTGAAAGAGAACACTACATTAGAGAAACTCTCCAATGAATCGACCAAAACTTTGATAATCCAGTAGAGACATTTACAGTCGTGGAGGCCTTCTCGATCTCTGCCTGTCGACTTCGTTCATCCAATCAGAGAGCCTTAACAGACCCTTGTAGCCATAGTATGTCCCCGCGACCAATGCCATCACCAGGAGTACAAACAGAAGAAGCCATTTCATGGTGGCAAATATTTTCTGCCCGAAGCATAAGACGTCAGTTTCTCAAAGGTAAAGACAAGAAGAAAATTTGAAAACCTTGGTATTGATTTTAAAGTAGGAAATTGGAGCTTGGATAATTGATTGTAAAGTAGGAAATGGTTGGAGGAGCACCGGAGAAGGGCCATAATTACAGATTCCCAATGCAATTTACCCAAGACAGTTACCTGCAGTTTCGAAGCACCACGAGCTTCTTGCACCTTTTCACGCCGTCTTCTACGCTTTGAGGCAGATTTTCCAGTATCAGGCTCCTTTTCCTGGAAGTAGATATGTCAAAAGGAATCCATATTAGAGAAAAAGTGCCCCCAAAGGAGAAACATTTTCTCCAGATCTAATTTGTAGGGGGGAAAGGAAAGTATCAATGATTAATTACCTCGGCAACTTTAGTAGATTTACGAGGGTATAACTCTGACTCGATAACTTTCATTTTACTTCTACATTCAGAATTGCAAGGAAGAAGTCCATGTCCAAAATGACTCTTGGGTGCATCTTTAGGATCGGTACCAGAAGCCCGATATGCCGCTTGAACTTCTTGACATATCCGCTCCTTCTTCAAGGTGTGACATGAGCAGCGAACAGTTACCTTGCAGTAAATAGACACAGACAGGAAGAGAGCAAGTTAGGAGATATGTAGGCGAGAAGCGAAACAATTCCAGATGCACCATTCAAATACCTTTTTGGAACACTTTTCGGGTTCAGGGCATTGACCAGGATGACAAGTCTCAGGGCAGAGATGCGTGCAATAGGGCAATTTCCTGCACAGCACCAGATATACCGAACATCGCGCACAATCAAGTCAAAATGAAAATTCTCCGTCAAATTTTAAAATGCATCATTTATGATAACGGCATCATAGATTGGTCTGTCAAAAGAATTCGTAGTAAAGATATAGCTTCATCACCTCCTAATAAAACATTTTGAAGAATATAAGTCATACCTGTGGCAGGGCCCACCACAGGAACGGACAGTCAATTTCTCATCCTCGGACAAGTTGTTGTAATATATGCACTCAAATACATGGACCATTGAACCGCAATGACATGACCGTTTCACCAGAACTTTGCAGGGTGGGCAGTCACCGGGATGACAAGGGAGGGGGCAAGAATGTTGACACTCAGGCTTCCTCTTCTGTAAAATAGATTATTCAAAAGAATCATGATTTATGAATTCCCGTTATTATAGATAATGCACATTATTTACCTTCATTGAACAGATAACAACTATAACTGAATCATAAATGCAGGAAAACAAAAGAAGGAAAACAACAAAGCGAAGAGGTCTTTTAAGGGCATATTAGTTGAAACAAGAATACAGTTATTTCAAGAACAGAGATTCTTTAGCCCAATATTTTCCATCGTATATTCTTCCGATGCTGCACAACAAACTATTTATTTTGTTTCATTTGACCAAGCTTACTCTGACAGATGAGAAAATGCTGAGAAGGATTCTGAGTAAGCATTTGATACAACAAACACAAGCAACTTCTACCTTCAAAATTAAAAAAATAACAATAATAATAATAATAATAGCAGTAGTATTAGTATTATTAATAAAAGTTAATAAAATATATGAGCAATCCAACCTTTTCACACGGAAGATCGCACTTTTCACAAGATTCACCACTCACGGTTCGCCCTTTCAAGGGATGGCATGTTTTCGTACAGTAGTGATTGCCACAAGACAGAGGATTTCCACATAAGTTGTCACAAGAAAATTGAGTCTTACTGGAACAGACCATCTGAATCAGAAAAATAAACATTAACGCACGTGCGAGAGATCAGGCATCAGAAGCAGAAAAGAATAACGTGTCTGCAGAAGAAGGGCATTATAGTTTTAGCTGTTCATTTGAGAAGAGGAACCCACCGTCCTTTCTGCTCCTTCATGCTCACCCACACATGACCTGATTACGAGCTCTGGACAAGGAGGACAAGGAGAGCCCGGTGTACATTCAGGCGGGCGATTAGACTTCTTCTTCTTTGGTCTAACTGTAAATTCTGGATTAGGAGGGGGTTTAGGGTCATGACACCTGCAGAAGAAAAGGAGGGAAAAATAAGTTAAAAAAAAGAGAGAGGAACATTTAAAATTTTTGAACTGTTTGCAGGACCATTAATAACCGCATAAAAAAATTGCACATACTTCAGTTTGCACTTATGACCGCATTGGTACTCTTCATCACAGAGTAGCCTACATGGGGGGCAAGCTCCATAATGACATTTGTGGGGCTGGATCAGAAAGAGAATGAATATTACGTCAACAAATACGACAAATAATTCCTACTCAACAAATTAACAAGCTACACTTAAAAAACGATGAAACTGGAGCATCTGAATAAAACATCTTAAAAAAAGCTCTCATCCGATTCAAGGCATTCAAGAAGCTTTTCAGATGTAAACGAGCAGGTTTAGTACCTTCAAATATGGTGCATGACGACACAGAGAAGGAATACTACATGGTTTACGACATCTAGGAGGCTTCTGATCCATTTCAGTCCCACAAGGCACCTGAAACACTCGTAAGGTAGTAATTATTTTCTTCGCAATAATGAGCCAGATTGCTGATCTGTACTTGAATAAAGTGAGTCATAGTACTAGTAAAGAATGTTCCATTGAAAATTAAGCCAATTAATGTCTAATGGAGGGTGGATAGTAATAAGAAGCTCAATGGAGTCAAGCAACTTAGTCATGGCGGTGATATATGTTGAGGCTTACTTCTGAGACTAGATAACAACTGATATTTAGTTTTATAATCCCCCTTTAAGCAAAGTATGAAGCTCTCACCTCAAACTTTGTCTCACCACATGCACATGAAATTGTCACCATCACCGGGCAAGGAGCACAGGCACCTCTGAAAGAAGAAACTGATACTAATCATTTACTTCCAACAAAAGATCACGATCAGAGTTATGCAAGTAAATATTAAACTGACTTGCATCAGTAAAATTTGAATTCTGCTCTCCTTTTCACATTAATGAGGCCCCAGAATTCTTTAAACCAGCAGGAGAATGAAGATTTATCCTTCCTCTCAGACAATTTCAGAATTTCCCAAGCAATCTTCATGGGGATTTTGTTGAAGTTACTAATGCAAATAATAAATTCCAATAGCTATTTTCCTTGCTCGGGCAACTTTAAAACTTTCTAAGCAAATCATTGGGAATTCACATTAAATTACTGATGGAAACTATATTTTCCTTCCACTTCTTCCAAAAGCTAGAAAAAGAATTAACACTATCCAGAATCCTTAATTTACTTCTCTACAATTTTTCTTATTATATACACTTTGGCATATGCAGATCATGAGATTTAACTTTAATATCTTCCCGACTCATAGAAGTTCAAGAGACAATCTCTCGAATAGAAACAGAAAGAATACTAAATATGTAAAGATCACATACCTATGACAAGGGGCGGGGCATTTATGATTCTTGCACCTCAGTTTTCTGTCACAGACCTACATTTTCACCGGGAGACAGCATAATCAACTACCATCAATTGAAGCAACTTATATCATGGAATCCAACATAAGAGCAAAAGCAGCACACCTCTGAGCATGGTGGACAATCCCCATCGCAGCACCGTCGCCTGCAAGCATGCCGCCCGCAGTCCCGCATTCTCATGCATTTCCTTTCACATGAGAAATCTTGATAGCAGGGTACCTACTCTAAAGTCAGTCAAAAAGCCATTTTGGAGTAAAACCATTCACGGACTATCAAAGAAAAAATCTAGAAAAGCAAACAGTTGGTTTGATAGTGCATTGGAGTTCCTACGTGCTTTTAAGCAGTAACTTTTCTAATGATAGAACATCAAATAAATTTTTTCTAGCAATACAGTAACATGTTTTGAATGTTCAATCTGAGCAGATTCTGAAATCAACTCTCAGGAACCAACAATACAGAAATATATGTTTATATATACATATATCCTAGAGATACAAGAACTAAAGTTTGCAGTGCAGGTACATTTACCATAAGTGCTTCTTAATTATAATCTTCCTAGCAATAGCATTTTGCGATGAGACTATTCTGCAAAGGGAAATGAATATTGGAAAGTTGAATCTTGATTTTTCCATATGGACAGCCTAGTAATCCACGATAGAGAAGTTCTCATCTTTATGCAGAGTTTCAAAAATGCAATTACGTTCAAGGAAAACAATCTAGAACTTCAACACAACTCTATCAACATCACTGCAAGTGCCAAATTAAGCCCCAAGCACCACACTCTTACCTCTTTCCTCGAGCTCCCACACCTGCATGACTTTGTGACCACAAGCCTACACGTCTCGATGCATTGCCCGCGGTGGCACCGTTCAGGGCACCGGTGGTACCCACAGTTCAGCACCTTATCACACGTCCCACCACACAAGGGTACAGCAACATCACAGGCCATCCCTTCATACACTCTCTTCCCACAGGGGCAGCTCCTCTTCCCCTTAAACGGGCAACCCCCACATTCCCCCGGGTGGCAACCTTTACTGCACTTATGCTTCCCACAATCGAGGAGCTCGTCGCAGGGTTCCTCGCATCGGAATATTCTCTCACAGCACTCTCGATCCTCCTTGACTTTCCCGCACTGGCATTTGTAGGTCCCGCGCTTCCGGCAAGGTGGGCAGGCACCATCATGGCACTTCTCGGTGCAGTGGTGAGCTCCGCAGTCAAGGAGCTTCGAGCAGGTGCCCGAGCATGCGAAGTTCTTTGCCCCGCAGCGGCGGGATTCTCTGATGGAGCCACAGAAGCAGGTTGAAGCTACAACCTTTGGGCATGGTGGGCATGGGCCCGGGTGGCAGAGCAAGAGGCAGTTATGGCCGCAGTTGTTCCTCAATGGGCGGTCACAGACTTCCCCGCAGGAGTGCGGGAGGATCCACGGGTCGTCGGAGCCGGGATTCTCGAGCTTGCCACAGAAGCAGAGGTAGGATTTGGGGATCTGGGACTTGGTATACTCGGAGCGGCACTTGGGGCAGTGCCACGTAGCGGATTCGGAGGCTGCAGCTGGGGAGAGGGAGAGCCGGCTGGCGGCGCGCGCAGCGGCGAGGTCGGAGGACTGCCGGGCCCAGGACTGGATGCAGACGAGGTGGAAGACGGAGAAGCAAAGTGCAGAGCATGACCAGGTGGGATCGGATATTCTAATGCGCTCGAGGCAAATAAGGCACGACAGGGCGCCGGAGGAGGAGGAGTTAAGGAAGGACTGGATCTTCGAAAGGTCCGCGGAGGCGGTCGATTTGCCGGTGAAGTCGAAGTACGGCCTGAACACGGAGGCAGAGAGGTCCACATGGCGGAGGGGGTTGGATCCGCCACCGTGGTCGGAATCCGAGTCGGAGTCCGAAACTTGGCGACGGTGTCCGACGACCGCCGCGGCGGAGGCCATGTCTGTAATGCTATGCTGGAGCTCGAGATCCGGACTGTCGGGCTCTTGCTGAGGATCCCCACATAAATTATGAGCATGGATACCGGTATACTGGAATCTGTCTGAACCTAGCTAACGGATAGGGATCGAATAGCTGGTATTGAAAATAAGATAAATTTCGGGTATTAAAATTAAGAATCGGTGAAAATTAGTTTCAGTTTCGGTTCCTGCCTATAAAGTATCCGGAATCGATTATTTATTAAAAAAAAGAGTAAAATTACTATATCTCCTCATGAATTAGAACATAGGCACTTTGTTGTGTGGGATCGTATATAGAATATTTAATTTTATCGATGGATTAATGAGATATTTTTTTTTGGATTAATCTAAATCTTTATTGATATTTTATTTAGTATGATTACTGATTATGTATATGAAATTTTCGATTTTATTTAGCAAAAAAAATTTTTAAGGTTTTAACAGAGTATCCTTATGGTATAATAGAAGTTCCGGATAAGTTTCAATTCCAGGATTCAACAGATAGGGTCTGGTTCCAAAATTTTGGAACATGTCCCTTACAGGTAGGGTTCGGATATCGTGAAAAATACAGAATACTCGGAACCGATCATCCCTGTACATACATATTTAAATGTATAGTTATCGAACTGTCTCGGGTCGGGTTCTATTCTGCGTTTTGACTTTTTAAAGGATGCCGTTTGACAACAAATGCAGATAATTTCGGACATGATCTGAAGTTAATTGTATTCACAGTTCTCTGGCTGAAACTACTTGTTGCTGCCTGAAGACAACTTCTTAATCGAAATTCTGATTTTACTTGACCGTCGACGATATTACATGTCATATATGTAAACATATATGAATGTGAACATGGCAAATTAGGTACATACAATTCCGTGATTAAATTTAAGTTAATAGCTACCTACCGAAAATTTAAGTTATATATCAGTTCATCGAGTAGATCCACCTTACTGTTATCCGTAACATATAACATTTATTAAGTGAATTCGAATCGCATTAGAAGCTTCACGGATGGGTACTTCTCTCCCTTCCTGTCATGGAGTGGCACTGCTCGGATCCCTCTCCGGAGTTCTGCCACGGGTAAGCATGTCTGCCCCCCCGAAGTCGTTCTTCTCAGACACATCATACTCGTATACTTCGATCCTGAGTAAGGCCAGTTCCGGAACAGTCAATGGGAACTCGAATTCCTCATTCCAAGCTGGTGTCCAGTTGTCTTCTAACATCTTCGTCTTCTTCATCACAGAATCAGCTGGGAACCCCGGAATCCCGACCTGCATTAATGATATCTTTCATCTAAGACTTCCTCATGATGCAATCTTTTCTTGCTCCATGTCATCAATCAGGAAGAATAGGAAAAGAGTCTTCTGTACTTACCCGAACGTAAAAGTTGGGAGGCGAGTACAAGTCGAAGTGAGTGTGCTGGAAATCACGGTACCATCCTTCCCCCATATATGCAGTCACCTATGAGAAAATTCAAGCATTTGCACATCAACTGAACGGTGACATGCTTCCAGAATTGACGATTGATGAGGGAGCATTTTTTCCGGGAGGAGGGAACTGAGAAGGACCTTTAGAATTGTTTTCACTGGCAATACTGCTTTAGGATCAAAGATCTCATCCTTTGGACCCAAACGCAGAAGGAAGTCTGGTTTCTTGACATAACCGCAAGTTCCATTTGCTCTGAACGTGCCCTGCATCAACCACAGATATTTGCCGTGTCCCTGGTCCGAGAAAACCAATTATTAGGACGTAGAGGGAGCTCAATAAGGAACTTGTTCAGAATTCCAGATATATAGCAAGCACTAGGAACTCGGAAGTACGAAATTAATATCCAAAAGATTTAAAATATGGAAGAAATTTACAACCTGCATATTGAATGCAACCATTTGGGCCCCGTGCATCCATCCAATGAATGGGTTGTAATTCGACGAGTCCACACAAATACCGGAGGGGTAGACTCTTAGCAAGTTCCATTGGGTGAACCTGCAAAAAATTTGAATGAAGTGCAACTAAATTACCTCATGAAAGTCGAACGCTAGGAATGTGCGGCTATCATCGAGATTTCACCCGTTAAGTTCCCGGAACAATCTGAAATTGGCTCCAGAACACATAAAAGGTTGTATTAGTCGGATTTGATGCTCTATCTTTTACAGAAAGCTAGAAGAGTTTTGCAGTTTCCGGTTGCTCTCTCTTCAAGATATCGAGAAAATGAGGAAAAACGTGCTGGAATGCTCTTCAAGAAACACTTTCATGGTCCAACACATCCACTGAATGCAACCCAACACGGCAGTCTTTCTGATTTAATCTTTCAAGATGAGGAAAAACCTTCCAGGTCTGCAAAAACAGATGGAACCAGTTCCTGGAGGAAGTTGGTTCCTACGAGTACCTGACAATTTATTTTCCGTGAGTAACAACAACTTTCTCAAGCTCCTGCTCGCTCAAGCTAAGTCACCTCACCCTATCGGACTCAACCCACAGAAAATTATCCAAACCGCCTTCCGGCTTTCCTGCTCTAATAGCAATCAAGTGCTTATACTCTGGTGGGACATTTTGAGGTGCCTTATCTCTGTCATCAAAGCCTCCTTCCTTGTCATTATCTTCATCCAAAACACTCTGCCATGCATACAATCATCTTGAATAATGCATATATTACGGGCTAAAGAAGCCCTTGCCCAACAAGGTTAAAACTTTCAAATCAGCTGGAAATCGGTCTTTTGCAATTTTCACCAATCACTGATCAAATTAACGAGCTTTTGGAGATGCAATACACACACCTTACCAAGATCTGCAGGACTTATTTTGACCTTTGGGACTTCTTTCTGTGAAGCTTCGTTATCAGTTGAGTCCTTCACTTTCGTTGGATTGGTTTCCTTTCCCTTGATGTCTTGGGTCTCAAGGTACTCCTTTGGCGGTTTTGTTGAAATGATGACTCAGCCTTTTACCGACTCTGCGGAAGGGAATTCTCGCAAAGTGTTCAGTCCGGGATAATACAGTACATCTCCAAATGTTTCAGTCAGCATCTAAAGAGGCAAAAAATTAGAGGACAGTACATTAAACCTACGCTGATATAAGAGTTAATGTTGTGATGCAGAACACTCCCAGATGCCACTTTTGACTGAAGATTGGGTTTGAGGTGATCTTCGAGAGTTATGATGAGAGGATAGTTTGATGCAGTGAAGGCGTGATCTTTAATTGACCTCAAACATTTTATGAACTCCACAGGTGCCGTTAAAGTCCTAAACAGATGAAATCATACACGAATTGGGAGACAAATTTCCTTGAAATTCATCAAGAAAAGAATCGTACTTGAGCTTTCGCATTATTACCCGCCATGAAGAACACTGACGTTATCATTCGTGGAATTAGGCCATATATCCAATTCGATTCCTCTTATGCCTCTTTTCAGGGCATTTATGATCGGCACATCGCTGCAGACACTGCTAAGCTGATTGCCGGTCAGGTATGAGTTGTGACCCATGTATACAAAGTAGTGAGATAGAGGAGCACTCATATCATGATGGACCTGAGAATGAAAAAGGCACAAAAATTGAAGATTCTGTCAGAGGAATGGATAGGTCCCTTAGCCAAATCACATCTCTCAGCAAGCTAATTCAAGCAAAATTCGTCAAGCTCAATGCCAAAAAGCAAAGGAAACATCAACTTTTCTCGGTTCAGACAATCCATGCTAGGTTCGATTGACAAATGGCTGGTCCCGCAGAACATAAGTGATGTGCATATAATCTAAGAACACCCATTTCCCATAAACCAAACACAAGATCACATCTAAACTCGGAAAAGGGATAGACCAAACGAGAAGTACTGTTACCCCGAGTTTTGGAGAGATGGGCAGGTTCTTGTTACTGAACAGGTACTTGAAGAAAGCTTCAAAGTGAAGACCTTCTTGCAAACTCTCAATAGGTGCCTGACCTCGGAGAGTCCATCTATTATGGACTCAACATCCTCTCTTGTGGCTTCCGCTTCACCTTGGAACTCCATTAAGAACCTGTGGAGCTGATCAACGGTCATGATGGCCCCATTACTCTCAGAGTAGGTGCGGAACAGGTCCTTGATGTCCTTCGGCGCCTCTGCTACAGTGTTGCTTAGCCCAAACCTCCTGCTGAAGCAGAAGCGCACTCTGTAGGTCTGTTTGGACATGAGCTCTATGCCAAGAAAAGGAACAAGGACCAATCGTCCAAGGTTAAAAAAAGAAGCGAAAAAGAGCAGAAGTGGGAGTTTGAATGGCACCATGTGATTGTTAGGACTCATTCATTGAGGAATAGTAGGGGTAATGGTGGCCTGTAGGAGACACACGGCGGCCCGACTTATTAATTTTGAAAGCTGTAGACATTTCCGGATCACCCATTTGGTCCGTTCCCGAGCAGTGGAATACTTCAACATGGCAATTGGAAAAGCTATCATTGAAAATCTTGAAAGGGAAATGAGAAATTGCCATGCAACGATTGTCTGCATTATGCAGATGAGACTGTAAAGTCGGTTACTTCTCTCTTTTTGGGTAATACTAATATCACTCCCAAGTCCCAGTCTTACGACAGTAGAGATCAGGATTCTTAAAATGACTGTGAATGACAATTTAATTACACAAATCAGAAACAAGCAATCTCCAAATATGAGGCGACTCGAATCAAGATTTGTCAAAACTACCATTTTTTTTCTTCCGGGAAAGGGTTTCAAAAAAGAAGAAGAAGGGATAACTGGTGGTTGTGAATTAACTACCAGTTCGTCTGCTGCAACTTCAGCAATCGGTGCACTTGAACAGATTATCAGTGTGCATGTTAACAAGACAGGAGGAACGAGAAATTAGCTTGCTTTTATTTGACTCGATAGAATGGATTTTGTTGACAGGACCGGACACAACGAGCTCATAGCAACCTACGCATATATTTTTCTTGACATGAGTATAGATTTGAATGAATCTTGTTCACAGAAAATCTAAAAAACTCAGGGGACATGCCACTTTTTCCTGCATGTAACAAATGTGACATGAAATCTCTAGAAATAATTCCTGTAAACTCGACCTCAGCTAAGAGGTGGAGACACATGGTACATGGTCCTGAAACAGCAGAGAAAGCTTGGACTATCTCACACAAACTGAAACTGCATGAGAAGCTTCACGGACTTGTACTTCTCTCCCTTCCTGTCATACAAGGGAACTGCTCGAATGCCTGATCTGAGCTCCGAGATGGGCAAACATGTCTGCCCGCCAAAGTCGTCCTTATCCGACCTGTCATATTCTCTTACTTCAATCCGGAGCAGGGCCAGCTCAGGCACTGTTAATGGGAAAGTGAACTCTTCGTTCCAAACGGGGAACCAATTGTCCTCAATAATCCGAGTTTTTCTCTTGGCCGCATCAGCTGGCACTCCAATGATGTAAAGCTGAAGAACAAATGCAGAAAATGATAACTCCTCATCAATCATATTATAGTTCAGAACCCATACCAGATCGTGACAATCACCTATTTACCTTTGTGTAGAAATCAGGTGGTGAGAATGTGTCAAAGTGAGTTTGGCTAAAATCCCTGCTCCACCCATCACCCATGAATACTTTCACCATGAGAGTCTTCCGTACTACATTTGTCCGTTTAGGATCAAACACCTCCTTATTGGGGCCCCGCAGCATCAAAAAATCAGGCTTTTTCACGTATCCGCATCCCCCATTGGCTCTAAACATCCCTTGCATCATCCAAAGTGATTTTCCATATCCCTGAGTCATACAGAAATTCCAATCCATTTGCTCATATACAAGTTTGGAACTGCATTTTAATGAAGCCTTCTGGACATCACTAATAAGTCCTTATTCCTGAATTTGTACACATACCTGCATATTGAATGCTACCATTTGAGCTCCATGCATCCACCCAATATTTGGCCTGTAGTTCGTCGAGGTGACTCGTGTTCCTTTGGGATATATTCTCAAAATATTCTTCTGTGTGAACCTACAAAGAAATAATAGCCCCACCAGGAGTACACACAATGGCCGGAAATTCTCAAATTTAGTTGTGGACGAAGTTTGAAACTAATAAATTGTTTAGATGTATGAATGTACCTGACCAAATCGGTCCCGTGGGATGCTGCAAGCTTCTCAAGCTCCTGCTCGCTCAGGCTCAGGCGCTTCACCTTATTGTCTGCATTTCGTAAGGCATCTTTCAAACTCCCCTTGGGCTTTCCGGCTTGGATCGTGATCAACCGCTTGTACTCTGGCCCTTTTCGATTAGGGCTGCTGGATTCATCACAATCTTGATCACCATCACTCTGTAACAGATCAAGCTTCAAGATATTGTTGAATGCTATATGTCGAGGAGATAATTCATGTATATCATCTCACTAACCTTGTAGTCATATTCGTAGTCAAGCAATGCATCCTTTTCCTCATTGGATGTATTCTTTTCCAGGACTGAAATGAGTCCCTTGTCCTTCGAGTTCTTCGATTCAAGGTACTCCTTTGGTGGTTTTGTTGAAATAATGATCTTATTTTTTAGTGATTCTGGTGAAGGGAATTCCACTAAGCCTTCGCCTCCGGGGTAATGCAGCAAGTCGCCAAAAATTTCAGTTACCATCTGTATTGAACATCATTATCAGTATGACAAATTAGACGTTCGAATTTAGTTATAAACTCGACAAAAAGCCAATGCGAATTAACCTCTGCAACTTTAGCCTGAAGTTCTGGGGTGAGATGGTCTTCCAAGGTAATTATAACCGGGTAGGGAGATTTCACGAAAGCAAACTCTTTGATAGACTTCAAACACTTGATGAGAGTCACGGGGCTCGTAAGCGTCCTATAGACGAGATTGAGTCAAAATGACAATAAAAGTTGGAATAATCCCATAAAAACTGTTAGCTTTCAAGTAATAAATGCTACTGTTTCATCCATTGATATAGATATCTCTACCTTCCATGAAGAACATGAATATCGTCTTTGGCAGAATTAGGCCACAGGTCGAGTTCGATCACTCTAACACCCCTCTGCAGTGCCCGAATGATCGGTGCGTCACTACAGTCGCTGCTCAACTGGTTCCCGGTGAGGTAGGAGTTATGCCCTGTATATATGAAGTAATGTGACAATTGAGCAGTCATATCGTGGTGTACCTGGAAGGAGATATACATTATGTCAAGACTCGCCCCGAGGAGGTTGTCAAATCGAGTGCATACATATCGTTAAGAACACATCTACATCAAACATGAGGTAGAGACTGCAGGATAATGAGAATCATTCGCGCATAGTGATTTGCGATTCCCGAAACGTGAAAGGGAACAAACATGAATATTTTTGGGTGCAAAAAAAACATCATTCCCGATTATGGCAGCACGATCTATGATCTACCAATCCTGTTCGTGTCAGCAAATCATCAACAGACACAAAAACAAAAAAAAAAACCAACGCAGAGCACATATGACCTTGCAATGAATCGGTCCGTTGAGATCACTGGAGAGCAGGAACCCGAAGAACTCGTCGAGGCAAATTTCCATTATCTGCCCACCTCCCTGACTGGGGGATGATCGGTCCGTATCCTTACTCTGCATCATAGCCTCCTTCACGATCCGTTCAGCATCCTCCGCTGCAGCGACACCCTCCTCGCCCTGGTGCTCGGCCAGGAAGAGCCGGAACTGGTCGACAGTCATGTTGGATCCACCCCCAGAGTACCGGGCAAAGACATCCCTGATGTCAGCGGGCGGCTCTGCCTCCACCACCTTGGACTTGCGGCTGAAGCACTTGAACATCTTGTGATCGTACAGCTTTCCCGTTGCCGTGGACGAAGACCCAAGTGAACGTTTGCTAAAGTTATATACGTTTGTTTGAATGTTTCGTCTGCAATAAATGTGGGAGAAGAAGAGGCCAAAGTTTAAGGAATATTTGAAGACCGAGAGATCGTTCGTTGTGACCCGGTCTTAACTGCATTCCACCGCGTTTTGCCCAGAGAAAAACTGCATCCTAACTCCGGGGTAAGTTCAATTCACACCCTATACTTTTGGGATGTTGCAGAAATGCCCCCCCTTTGGTCTGAGGCGTTTCGAGATGCCTTTATAGCTGGTAAAGGTGTGTTCCACTTCTATATCGTAACCTATACAAAAGGAAAAGAAGTGCTCTTTACAATTTTTATAATCATTTATTTTATGCAGATGATTCATATGTATTTATGTTGTGCGTGGTATAGATCCATCATGCACGCAATTAATGCAGTCTATATGGCATGCATCGCCCCTGGCAGATAACCCCTTTGAACAACGCAACACAAACTCCGATTTTGTACCGGCAATGCATTTGCTTGATTGGGGGGAAAATGAATTACGGGATATGCTCGAGAAACTAGCCAGTAATCTTCCCTTTAAAATTGTAACCACCAAGAACTTGTCCGTTGTGTTTGATTAATTCAGATTTGGATGCTAAGGCATCGAGGATGAATGTGTAGACTAATTAAAGCAAATCTTCGCTTCCACCCAAAAAAAAAAGCTGAGGATAAATATTCTCAGAAAATAAATTAATGATCTAATGCCAGCATGGCTTCTTGTTCTTATTCCTCTTCTTTTATCTCTTTTTCTTGTTCTTTTTCTGGGCATCTTTGTGTAATTAATTATGACAGTGCATATGATTACTTTATTGAGATTAAGGAGCTGATTGGTCTCTTCGTGCTATTGCCCAAATATTAATAAATAAATTATAGTAAAAGTGCTCGTTTGTTTCTATCTCTTATATTAATGATTACGATTACATTTTACTTGAAATCAAATAGTTGTAGTGTGAGAATATTACCTTCCAAGAAAGAAAGAAAAAAGTATAGGAAGAACTCTTATCGGCAATAGGGATGGACCGAGAAGGGCTGAGAAATATAAAAGAAAATCGATAAAGTTTTGGAGATGAGGTTTGATTTTGAATTACGAAATGTCATGCCGTTACTAACCGGCATTGGGTCTCACAGGACAATGAGGAGCGACAATTGGAGTTGACTATACACAGTCGGGTGATTAACAACAAGGAAGGAGCAACAACCACAGCTGACTAGACACATTCGGGACACTAACAAAGACATGTATGCATTGGTTTGGCAGGAAGCCAATAGCTAGGCGCATGTTTAATTTTGGGTGTGCATGAGAAGATTCCTACTCAATTTCAGCTCTGGGTGATTGCTGTTAACAGAGAAAAGGTCTGGTTGTTTGCTGCGGATCAGATGTGAGATGAATATCGATGTCCCATAGCACAGTCTCGTCGCATAAGGCGGTAAATTTGACGATGCTTAGTACAAAGCATTCTCGGATCTGGGTTCTTAATTGCTGATAGAGAAATCAGGCCAATCAAAACAGAATTGACAGGAACAGCAACAATCCAAACAGTTAAATAGCAGAAAGCCGAGACTCCATCAGATTCATTTTCAGCTGTCGTAAGTTAACGAGACCAACAGGCTATCGAAGTTCATCCCCTAAACTAAAACACATAACAAAAATAAAAGGTTCCGTTGTAGTTTACGGGCAGAGCACGCTTTCCTACATCACCGTGGTGATGCCAGCAGCAGCTACAGCTTCGTCTACTTCTTTATCCTCCAAGAGGAGATCCTGCGCAATTGTCTCATTCGGATCCTCGGCAAATCTGCCCACACACAAATGACCCAAAAAAAATAAAAGTGAGCGTTCCATCAGGACGTCCTTTCTAACTTGATCACTTTACACCAACGGAACATATGATCCAAGCCCCTCAGAATCAGTGTGCCATAGCTACCGAGGATATTCAATCTCAGATAATCGACTTAAACCTAACTCGACCTCATTGCCTCAGGAGAGATATGTTTGCCTATTCATCCAATACATGTTGTAATGGATAGACAGTAACAAGAGACTGCATGAGGGAAGTGGGAGAGACAGAGAGATAGAAACCCGAAATGGACACCGACTCTAAGAAGGCCTTCTGATTCCACACTAGCAACATACTTGTACCCCTTGGTTTGGAGCCTGACCTTCGCGTAAGGAAGATCGTGATGGAATCTTGCATATACCTCCTGAATGCCTTCCATGAAGATGTGGAAGATGAGACTTCCTTTGTCAGAGGAGCGCCGACACAAAGCATGTATTACTACCCGATCCTGCTTCAAGCCCTGCACCAGCACCTCTCCCGCCACCTTACCTTCTTGGAAGATGAGTCGAAGATGAGCTGTAGTCGACAGTTAGAAGAGTATTGCTGCAGCCCAAAGGAATGAGATTCCTCCTCTGAAAACCATATGAAGGCGGAGCTGGAGGGGCGGGCAAGTTGCAGTCGAGAGATACCCGGAGGTCCTCTTCAGTGTCGTACGAGTAGAGGTGGTCTCCTTGACGAGAAGGATAATAGAGCACAATCAGGGGGGTTCTTCCACAGAAAGTAAGAGTCGGGCGACTCCCGGGCGACATCATCAGGGACATCCCTAGGCGGCAATAACTTGCCTGATTGTGGGTTGTACATCTCGACCCAGCATTTTGGGTCCTTGTCCTTGGTGCCTCCAAAGATGTACAACTTGCCGTCGTATGAGACTGCCAGCGGATTTACTCGTGGGTGATGCATGGCGGCGCAAATGCTCCATCTACAAGCAGTGTCTTCTTCTCCAGGTGATGGTGGCGGTGGTGCAGCAGAGTCGAAGGACCACACACAATTTGAAGTAATATCTTCCGGTTCCCGGAGAAAATACTGAATACCTCCGGCCGATGCAGCGGTGTCCCGAAAAGGACGGGAGGTTAGAAGTCAATACTCTTCTTCCAGGATAAAGAGGATGTAATGGACGTTTTTCAAGATGATCAGCACCATCAAAATGGGCCTCCTCGCAAGTGTACAACTCCCTGGGAGTATCCTCGAAAGGGTGAGGAGGAATCACGAGTGCAGAGACGCCCATAACTCTCTCCCCATCCTCCTGCATCGATATCGTTTTATCGGACCAGTCCAATAACTAGAATAATCCTGTAAATTTTTTATAAAAAAAACCATGAATGAGGTATTCAACTCAATCGAAAAAGCAATCATTTTATATCTCTATCTGTATCTCCTCTCTATATAGTATATACTAAAACCCTTGTTAGAAAAGTCATGTGTCACTCTCATTTTTTTCCTTTTTTATATTAAATAAATTAAAAAATTTCTTTTTCTTTTCATTTTTAAATTTCTCATTAAATTTAAGTATACCAGTAAAAAATTTTAAGGTGTATACCACTTGATATTTGAAATTCCATTAGATCCGACTAATCTAGGTTCGAGCGAGATCAACCACTAATGAACAAATCTCTCCCAATCATGACTCCCACGATGCTTTATCTAAACTCACAACTCCTTAAAATCAACCAATATTGATGAAAGCTTATTTCAATTTTTTACAATTTTAAAGAGTCTTTGCATTTGTAATTTTTTTTTTCAGTGTGTATCATCACTTGATATTTGAAAATTCTCTAGGTCGGGATAATCTAAATTCAAACGAGGTCCACCTATTAAGAGATAAATGTTTCCTGATCGTGATTTTCTCTAATCACAAGTCTCACACCCGAGGTCTTACCGAATGATAACGAGCGTCGACTCGCCTAATATCAACTCGCGTTGATAAAAAATGTCTATTTTAAATTCATATTTAATTTGTCTCTTTTAATTTATGGGGATAGAAACGGCCTCATTTTTACGGTGAAACGCAATGTTAGAATAGCATTGTTGGCTTAGCTTAACTCTTGTTTGGGTATTAACTTGGCATTGACTGTGGTATGTATGCAAGAAAATAGAAATTTCGTCCACCTAAAATTACTAGATTAGTTAAGGTCTATTATATTGTGATCATGATACACTAATTGGAAATTGAAATTACGAGATTTGATAGAAATTTTAGTTTTTCTATCATATGAAATATTAATTAGTACAATATTTGGAAAAATTTGGAGCATTTACTATCAATCAAGTGCTCATAATTTTACTCATAAGTGGTTTTGTCATTCATTTCTGTTCTATTATATGACAAATTAACAATTTTTGAAAAATTATTCTGACCGTGGCATTGCGCGACAATGCCATAATTTATAAATATTATTATTATACCAGTGAAAAAATATTATTTTTATTGTGTGTATATATATTATATGTGAAGAAACTAATTTTAGAAAATTTTACTATATAGATATAGATATTTTATTTATTTTATGATATTTTATAAAAATTAAAACAAAGCATTTTGTTTGATAACTGATTTCATTATACAAACATATTTGATTTCTAATTATTTGGTAAAAAATGAAAATTAATTTTACTATTATTGTGTTTTTTGTACATCAATTTTAAGAGCTCAAATTACCCATATAATTTTTATTTTTTTATAAAAAAAAAATTGAAATATGAATTTATAAAAAATTAAACGTGTCAACCCTAATATTCATCTAGAAGTATTTCAATAGGCTAGTCATGGCATGATTCATGGCATGTAATGGAAATTGAATTCATAATACTGTCCTAACCCAGCACCATTGCGACTCATCTAACCAGAATCTTCCATCATTGAACATCCCCCGAACATACTGACACTACACGAAAACACAATCTTCCACTTGGATGCGATGGAAGGATTACCAAAATCTATATGCTATCTATTCCTTTATGTTGTCTTGTTTGTTAATGTTATTGCATTCAATCGAGCAGGCCACTGAACTGAAGTGCTAAAACCACTTGGAGCCCGACAAAAAAAAAAATGCAAATCATAGTAAGTCGGGAGAGACCGCTGATAGAGAATGCAAGCAAATCGAAACGCACCTGATGGTCGAAGATCTTCACATCCACCAGCAACAAGATCATTGTCAATCTCCCTAGCTAGTATCTTCTTCACACGCACCAACAACCACATCCTTTTCTTAGACACACTGAAGTTTAGTTCTTTCATTTATTTATGTTCATGATAAGATATATATATATACAGCTAAGGATCATCAAAGAGTCTAGAGGTTAGAGAGACTTGAACCTTCACAATTTTTGAAGTCTGATGGATTTTCTTCTTACTAGAAATTTCATCGTTGTCGGTATTGACGATGACGCCGTGCTCTTCTAGAAAACTGAACCGGGTAGCGGCAACCGGCAAGGCCGAATCATCCCGGACAACTCAACTGAGACAGCGAAATCTTTTTGGGTTCGAACACAGAGCAGAAATCGTCCTATGAATAAAAGGTCCCAATTACAACATCCTTGAAGCCCTCCGCTTCGTCTTATGAGCGGGCTTGGGCCTAGTCAGCCCACCAAAGTGAATCTCCGGCTAAACGACGACATCGACGATTTTTATTTCCCACCGGCCGTAGTCGACGGCGATGATTAGCTCTCTCTGTCCCGGGCAGCTTCCGTTGAAATATCAAGTGGGAGATCAGTCTCGCCGGCCGCTTTGATATCGTATAGTGAGGTGAGCGGTGAGAACGAGACGGGGAGATGGCGATCTCATCAAGAACCAGGCTCGTCTCTGCGGCGCTGTTGTGGATGCTGGCCCTCTTCGCAACTCTAGCAATCATCCAGGTCGCATTTCGGTTTCCGAATCCATGGCCTTTGATTTCGTGCTATTGAAGGCTGAATTGCATCGGAAGCTTCTGTCGATTCAAAATTTGAATTCGTGTGTGAAATTTTTACTCGAAAGTTTGAACCTTTCTGATGTCGTTGTTTGCTCAGAATCTCAAAGTCTCTACTTTCGTAGCAGAATTCTGCATCGGAAGCTTCTCTTGCTTCAACAGTCTATTCGTTTGTGTTATATTCCGAAATGTATTGTCTGACTTGATAATTGCGCTGCAGAACCGATTGAGCGATGCTGGGGCGTCGTCTGGGAGGAAAATCGGCGATGTCCGGAACGATGAGGTGGTTCCACTCACTCGCATTTCTCTACAAAGATCATAATACGTAGTTTAGAGCGAGCGACAGAGAGAGGATAGCTAACTGGAGTTCTTTTATTGTCTGCAGGTGGAGAAGGACCCTGAAGATCTAGAAGAAGTGACCCACAAAGTCTATTTCGATATCGAGATTGCTGGAAAACCCGCAGGTATGAGTTTCCCATAATGTGGCTGAAGAATTCTTGTACAGTGAGTTAGTCCAAGGACAAACACACCTCCTGGGGTATATAAATGTGATAAGCTGATTATAATGGAACCGGTTTCTTACACGGGAAGTATCGTGAATTTTGTTTCTTGAAATCCTAGACTGAGTTCTATGATATGTCACATGTGGCGATGACCGAGTTCCCTTCTTCTGTAACCTGAAAGTGGTTTTTATGATATTCGGTTTGCCTTTCTCTTTCATTTTCATCTTTCTTTGGTGTAGTTTGCTCTGATCAGAACTATATCTTCGTGCATTTTATTTCCCAACTTCACTTTCCCCTGTTCTATCTTTGAGGACTGCATGAGTTCTCATAAAAGATGAAAGTGTGGAATTGTTAATAGATGAAAAATGTGTTACCTGAGATATTGTTCAAGATAAGATCTCGTTATTGTAGCTGGAAATGTTGAATTTTGGCTTCTATTGACTTTAATGTTTTTTTTTCCCCCTCTTTCTTTTATAGGTCGCATAATCATGGGCCTATTCGGGAAAACAGTCCCTAAGACAGCAGGTGAATGCCCTGTATGGTGATAGTTGCACCTGTCTAGCTTGTTAAATAAGACGGCATGATGATGAAACATGAATAATTTTTACTTATTAGTTCTGTATTTTGTGTCGTGCAGAAAACTTTCGAGCTCTTTGCACGGGTAGCCAAGTAACATGTGCTTTCTTTCTCTTCTGTTTTACAGTTTTAATTGGGTCGTATCTGCTGCACAACCAATGTGCTACACCTCACTTGGTACTCTTTATATTTTGTGCAGGAGAAAAGGGGACGGGGAAGAGTGGAAAGGTTCTCCACTATAAAGGAAGCAAATTCCATAGGATCATTCCTAGCTTCATGATCCAAGGAGGTGATTTTACCCGTGGTGATGGACGAGGGGGGGAGTCAATTTATGGAGATAGATTTTCTGATGAAAACTTCAAACTGAAGCACACAGGCCCAGGTGAAGCTAATGGACTACATTCCCTGTGAATCTCTCTTAAGATTCCAATTAGTTGACTAAACTTCTTCTTCTTGTTCCGGTTGATAGGGGTACTATCAATGGCAAATGCTGGACCCGATACAAATGGATCACAATTCTTCATTACAACAGTACAAACTAGTTGGTAATTCACTCGCTCCTGTTCATGCCAATTTTTTCCCCACTTCACTAATTGAGACTTTGTTGTTAGTCCTTGTTCCTTGCTTTTGTGGTATCTATGGTTCATTCATAGTCTCCAGCTTTTGTTGACGCGCGTGCTGTGCCATTTTTAAATAGGTTGAATGGTCAGCATGTTGTGTTTGGGAAGGTGATTTCCGGGATGGATGTTGTGTCCAAGATCGAAGCTGAGGGGAGACAAAGCGGTGGGCCCAAACGTAAAGTAGTTATCTCAGGCAGCGGAGAACTGCCTCTGTAACCGTGACATTTAGCAGAGGGTACATCGTGTATATTCTTTTTCCCATTTGTTTGATACTAAGGACCGTTCCTTGTGTTTGTTTCATCAGTGATGGATTGCTCTTTCTGTCTCTAAACTTAAATGCCTTCATCCTGCTGTGTTTCATGAATATGAAATATTCGGATTTATTCGATTCAACTTCTGGGGATGATGCATTTTCCAATGTTCCAATACAATCTCTATTCGTTATATTAATCTTTCATCGAGGGAACAAGTAAAATAAAAATGTAACCCTGAATGGATGGTGAAGCCCACGGGATGCTTCCTTGGTTAGAGCTAGACGGACATATACATTAGTAGTGTATCTGATAATGATCAGAAACCAAACGGAGCATAAGAACCCGATGAATGTCTGAGGAGGAGGGGACTGGCATTTTCGTGGTTGTAATGTCAGCTTTTGTGGCCACACCATGGCCTAAGTTTGATATTTTGAAGTCTTAATCACACCTTCAAGAGCAAAGAATCAGCTGAGAAACAACCTCATCATATCATCAAGTTAGAAAGACGCAGCAAAATATGACATTTGTGCTCTGTATAGTAGTAATCCAGCAAGGTTTATCACGGAAACTGAATCTACAAAGTAGCAATAACTCGAGACGAAACTCGCTTTTTCTCCCCAGAGAAAGAGCTCTAGTTTATATATTAACATGGTTTGGTCGACCGAGGATTCTTTTGGAAACAAGAACTTCCTGCATCCCTTAAATTTCACTTTCCTATCTTCGGGATCGGTTAATAACTCGTGACTGGTATGGAACCTAAGAAAGAAAGGCAGCTTAAATTTTAACTAAATTTACCCTTTTTACATCAGACTTTCCATTATAGTCCAAACTTATAGCAACGACTGTAGGGGTTGATCCCACAGCAAGAATTGCATACGGGGCAGAGGACTTAGATACTTGAAACAGAGAGAGAGAGAGACAAAGAAACAAATTACCAAGAACAGAAAACATCCTTATTGATTGTAAGAGTTCAGACACGAGAAATTGACCAAAAACACAGCACAGCACATGAAAGACAGGACGAGAGCAAGGCTTTGTCAGCTGATCCCATCCGACACATACTAAACCACTGGACTCAAAGACTCGCTCAGACTAAAGAACAGTGACAGGAACCCAAAACAACTCATTTGATTTTATTACTTACCAAATTATTGAAATTCTCTCAGACATCGAAACCCACATGCAAGATTAAAGAGAAAACGATATACCCAGAGAGGTTCGCTCAGTCTTCGGGGCTGCTGCCTCCTTTCTGGCTGCCGGAGCGTTGCTCGTGACAGGCGGTGGAGAAAGTGGTGGAGAGGTCGGAGTAGAGGTGCCTGACCTTGGAGATGTTCTGATTAATCTCTTGGATCAGGGCGACGTTCTTGACCATGTTGTCGGGGATTTTCGACTGGTGGTTCTCGTTGACCTGTTGGATTAGGACCCGGTTCCGGTCGAGCACCGACTGGACCTGAGAAAAGCTGCTGTTGAAGATGTCCCAGACCTCTGGGTCGCATTGGTCGGGGTCGTCGGAGTTGGCCGTCGTGGTGGTGGTGGTCGCGGTGACGGTGGAGGGGTTGTTGCGGTTGCGTTTGGAGGAGGAGCGGTGACGGCGGCCAGAGGATTGGTCCATCAGCTCGTATCAGCGGCGGAGGAGGGACCGGGCGGCTACGGAGCAGGGCGGAGATTGATCACACATCGCTCGCTCTTTGGTTTGGATAATTGGGGGAGGGTGAGCGGCTCTATATGTAAGGGGTGAGGGATTGGGCGGAGGCGGTGGAAGGACCTCCACGCGACGCAGGAGCGCGTGATAAAGAAGGTTCATACTTAACATGGCGAGTTAGTCGCGTAAAAATGCACGACCTTTACTCGAATTCTCAAATATAGCACGATTTTCATTTTAATTTCAAATTTAGTACGATTTTTGTTTTAATCTCAAATCTACCATTAAATTAAATGAAAATATGTGAATCCACTTATTATGTTAGATTTGAGAATAAAACAAAATGTCGTATTAAATTAACGAAAGGTTGTGTCTTCATCTTCTAGTTTCGAAAGATTGTGTTAGAATTGAAAATTCAAGTAAATATCATGCTAGATTTGAAATTAAGATAAAAAGTTATGTATTTATGTGTTATTTTCGAAAGGTAATGTTAGAATTGAAAATTCGCATAAAAGTCGTGTCTTTTTACGTGATTAACTCTCGTAGAATAAAGGCATTTCTTCCATAAAAAAATGGATTAATAGCAAAAAAAATACAATCTTTACACCTTTTTCCTAATTCTAGCACGACCTTTCGAAAATTGCCTAGAAAAGTACGACCTTTCATTTTAGTCTCAAATATAACACGACGTTAAATTTTTCGTCAATTATAACAATAATACAACGTGTCGTCACATTATTAAATGAGCGAGCCCCACTTATATTTATTTAACAAGAAATTCTAAAAATTTTAAAAAAGGGAGGGTCGGCTAAGAAGGGGCCAGATAGTGGTGGCCTCGATTGCAGCCCCCATTGCATAATCAGGGTCGGCGACGATACCTGCCATCGTCGCCGACCCTGATTAGGCGGTGGTGGCCACAATGGAGCGTCGCTGACCCTGATTGGGGTGGTGGTGGCCGCAATGGAGGGCACCACTGTCGGCCCCCTCCTCTTTTGGGCCTTAGCCAATTAGCCGACCCACTTTCTCTCTCTTTTTTAAGTTTCAGAATTTTTTTAATTAAATAAATACACGTATGATCCACTCATCCAATAGCATGACGACACGTGATAGTACCGTTAAAATTGACGAAAAATTTAATATCGTATTATATTTGAGATTAAAATGAAAAGTCGTGCATTTCTAGACAATTTACGAAAGGTCGTGCTAGACTCATTAAAAAATGTAAAGGTCGTATTTTTTTAGACTACGAATTCTAAAAAATTTCTTGAAATGAAAGACCTTATGATATTACTACCATTCATTTAGAAATCCATATAATAAATCATATTTCGAGAAATGATTTATATTTGTAATAATGTTTTATGTAGTTAAAAGGAATGTTGAAAAAAATAAATTATGTTGAAATAATAACGTCCGAACATGCAAAATGGACTCACCTTAATTTGCGATTAAAATAGTTACAACACTCATACGTTCACCTTAAATATCAACTATTACTCGGTCGTAATAGGAAAAAGAAGCGAAAGCATTTTTCAGAATAAAATTTTTCAATTTTGACAAGAGAAATTGAGCCTAGAAATGGGGGAATTCTCTGAATACAGTGAGGAATAATGAATAAAGATTAAAGAAAATAAATAAATTAGCGAATTTTTCAAAATCGGGACCATTTTGCATCATCATTTACAAGGTTCTCCCAGTGAGTGGCGACACGCGCTGTTGGTTGCGTGTGGTAGTGAGTGTCAGCAGAAATATCTTACGAGAAGCGCCGATTGGGAGAAAAAAGCGTAAAAAGTTCAGTCCTTTGTGCCACGCTGGCATTAAAAAGTCGTCAAGTCCACTTTTGCTGGAAAAAAAAAGTGCAGAACAGAATATTTTATTGGACACCCAAAAATATCTTCGACCCACAAAAATATCTAACATCTACATGTCCAAACTTATACACAAGATGTTAATTATTGTTATCCGGTCCCTCCCTTTTCCCTATCATCAACTTTAATCTATTCTCACTATGAAAAAGAAAACTTTAATCTATTCTCATTTGGACCAGACGTACACCGGTCCCTCGAAACATGTAGTAATTTCGAGAGTTTCGCATCATTTTGGGTTTTGTGTAGTCCTCTGGTTGAGGACAAACACTATTCGGATCCCAACCAATCATCGCAGAATGCCTCAGAGGGCGTTCAAGTTCATTCCATAAGCTATGATGATGGAATAGCACGTGCAACGTGACACGAGAAACTACTTGTCGACCAAGTAAAGATAATGAGAACAGAAAAGAGATCGTTTAGCATTGAAAATGAAGACCGAACCATCAACTTTAAATTACATATGCATCTCAAATATCGACTACAAAGTACGTCCTGCAATTCTAGGCAAATTTTGCAGAGGGATTGAAGCGTCAATATTCTGCCACTTTCTTCTCTTTTTGGTAAAATTACTAGTCCCACTTAATCGCCCTATGGAAGGTCCACTCCGAGGGATTCAAGGTCGTTTTCCCGTCAGCAGCTACAAGGTCATAAGGCGAGTCCTCGGAGAATTCCGTCGGCATAGATTTCCAGTGAAGAGACGGCTCCCACTCCGCTTCTTTGAGGACTTTAAGCACTTCCTCCACGACCACTTTGCTGCCTTCAGCAGATAAGTGAATACCATCCCTAGAAAGACCGAATGGAACTCGTAAGCAGAGTATTCAAGCAATAAGCATGAAAACCAAAATCTAATTCACTGGACTGAAATTCCACGGAAGGTGGGCAAAAAGGTTTGGTCGGTTTGTCATGGCACCGAAGCACCGGATTCTGGGTTCTGGTCTCCTGACCTGCTAAGCACGATCTCCATTCCTGTTCTACTAGTGGGGTCTTGCAATCATTCTATCAGCTTAGTCTTGTATATTACGACTGGTAAATGGTCTCAGCAAAATGAACATTACTGCATCTGTGCATGAGTAGTAATTCAGAGTTCATTATTGTTTCAGTCTCATCTGGATGATAGAATCTCTTCAAATCAGATATCACAGTAATTTGATGTCGCAACAGATATCGGTAATTAAGTAACATGACTCTATTTCACAATAAAAGCGAAAGGAATGGAAACTCACGTGAAGCAAGCATTAGCCCAATCGTCTCTTCTCTGAATGGCAGAGAAAAGATCAACCACCTTAATTCCCATCTCCCTACAGAGCTCTATGCAAGCTTCAGAGTATGACCCACACAGCTCGTTTGTTCGAACTAGCTTGCTGAATATCCCGCTGAGGAGGCAATATTAAATTACTTTAGTGCTTTTCCCATGAGGTGCAACAGTGTCAAGTCGAAAGGGTAGGGAGTATATGGACAATAGGAGCACCTTGTTCCTTGCCCAACTTTTGCCTCATTGACCGGCGGACAACTAAGAAAGATGAGGCGGATGGACTCTGAAAGACTCTGATACAAACACCACATCCGGATAACAGAGCTTAAACATCAGAAGTTCCCAGCAAAGATCTCTAAATGGACAAATCTGTTGCAATAGTGAGCATGTAAAGGCACATATCCTTGAAGCTCCATGCCCCAAGAAATACACAGTAATCGAGTTTTGCCTCCAAAATTTTTCAGCTGAAAGTGGAGAGCCTCCATAATTCAGATCAGTGAATTGAGTAAAAACATATCTCAGTTTTGTTTATGATGGGTGGAGTCCTTGGAGAATTGGCTTTAGGCCCGTGAATACGCACAAGCACAAGAATCCAGATAAGTCTTCAAGGCCTCTCCATGAAACTCACCAGGCATTTGCTTCTATCAGTCTAGAATCCATATTGTTATTAAGATAAAGCAGACCAAGCATCTAAGCACCTATTGTCTTATATCAACTGGTGCCTTGACATAGAAGAGATGCCAACAGCTTCGTCACTCAGAACCAATGACTTTTGTTGCAATGTTATCTAAATGTAAGTTTTCTTATCCGACGTAGAAAAAGAATCAATGAAAATAATTAAATTGCAGAACATATGCAAAGTTAGTTACCTTGAGATGCTCTCCAATCTTCCTCATGTTTTCAACGTATTCAGGGAGAGGGACGTGCGGGCCCAGGCCAGATGAGTGTGGTCCCATTGAATCGTTGCCCCCAAAATAGACTATAACCAATGTAGGCTGTACAGCTGCATCCTAGAATTAAGAAAAACAACAGTGTCAGTGTTCGTATTTATATGGAATGACCAAATAGATAAAGATATATAGTCATCCAAGCACAAGAAACCGAGTATTTAGCATAAGTTTCCATGAATACAGAGAAGAACAGAACAGTAAAACTAAAGAGAACATCCTCGAAACTCTAACTCCAGAAGATAAAGATAAATAATTGAATTCTCCAAGGGCAGCGTCATCAAGTTCCACAAGATTGAGCCATCAGGGGCAGCAATACAATTTCAGTAAAAGTAACAGGTGGTTATATTGTAAGATCAAATTATTAGTATAACCCCAATAAACTTCTCATAATCGTGCTTCGACTAACAGAAAGAAAATGGACAGCATAAGCAAATCCAAACAGAAATCTGTCACCACACTGTTGCGAAGTATTAGTACCTTTGGGAAGACTTTATCAAGGACCTGGACAGCACGCCGAGAGTTCCATCCACAGTATCCTCGCAAAATTATGTCTGCCTGAATAGATTCATCAACAAAGAAGAATTAAACAGGAAACACAGTATATTTGAGATACTAGTTGCAGCTTCAGAGGCATGTCGCTGCTATCTGTGCTTGTGGGACATGATATTAAGCTATTCAACATACCAATGCAGACGATTCTAGAAAGGAAGATAAACTTCAAACTTAACTTTAATAACGAACGAGTAACAGCGCAAGAAACAAGTATACGAGAACATTCTAATTCTGAAATCATCAGTGAGAAGTCGAAGATTCCCTACACCCAGAGGCTAATGCACAACCTTCACGAGTCATGTTTATCATTTCAAGAAGAACTTGGAAGAAATCTGGAACAACCAAATGAATTAAGTTTCTTTCATTTGCCAAAATCAATGTTTCAAACTGTGAAAGCAACATGAAGTACAATATCAATGCACCCAGAGAGTTGAGGGACATCGAGAAGCCAAAAGTGTAATTCAATTTCATCCGTAAACAGTAGATGATCTTTCCTTTCCTCTTTCTCACTCAATCTTATCTATGCACACAAACATTCCGGGCATAGGTAGCTTATCAGATAGAACCAACTCTCATAAGGCTCCAATGGGATCGAGTGATGTTTGCTACCTTGTCTCATTTTTCCAATTTCACTCCGACATCTCAAATCACATGCCGTTTGAAGTACATTTAGAAGAAGTGTTTTCACAATACTCCAAAGAAACAGCACCAGACAGGCATAAGCAATTTCACCAAATCATATGAACAGAAGCATGCAAGTTCCACTTTTTTCTCAGCTGAGCTGCTCAAATCACTTCTTCTTCTGAGGAATTCAAGCCAAGAACAAAAAGGGGTCTTCAATGGATTGATTAAAGGCAAGATCCATTGCCAGGTCCCAAAGATGGGAAGATATACTGATCAAAAGATTCCACAGGAGAAAGGGACAAAAATCACATTTGTGGCAATCATTAGCAGAACAGTGCTCCCAGTTAAAATAATAATATAGACAAACGGAAGACGCGAAGAACAAGGAGGAGGAGGAAGGAAGAAGAACGGGGGGAATTAGAATTACTTTGCGGGAATAGACGTCAGAGAGGATCGCCCCCCAGCCGCCATTGCTGTAGCTCAGCTGCACTATTGAGGAGCCAAACAGGACAAACTGCGGCCGCTGCGGTCCCACCATCTCTCTCTGTGTCGCACGAGCGCGCGGAAACCTCTGCTCTCGTTCCCTTCCTCAAGAAGCAACGGACGAAGGAAGAAATGAATCAGTGCAATCACCACTCCCCATGGGGCATGGCCATGGGAATGGAATGACAGAGGAGATAACTTCCTCTATAAAATACATAAATTATGTCCTCCCCATTTTTTTCCCAAATTTTCAGAAAGAAAAGAATATTTTATCGGAAAATGGATCGACAGAGCAATGTTGGCACGACTATGATGTTTCCGAGAAGAGCCATTGTGCTTTTATACGAACTTAACTCGGGTTTTTATGGATTCGCTTCTCTTTTTTTTTTTTTTCCTTTTTTTTTTTTGTATTTTCATCGTCATGGGCATAGCGAGTTTGGTCATCGGTGCAGAGGCCATAAATGGTGCGCCATAATATCATAAATTGCTGCGACTTTCTGTTGGGAATTATGACATATATAGATTAGATTTCCTTTGGACGATTCTTGTTTTTTTTTTTCGCTGAATAATGCATAGTTTTATAATCAAAACGAGGGAGAAGTTACATAGTTACCAAGGTTCGGATATCCCTGGAAAATACAGAGAGCATTACAGTTTCACTCAGAGCCTAAAAGGCCTAGGTCATGGGCTAGGATGTTATCCGACCTTGGGATCCATGAACATTTCCAGTCTAAAAGGGAGTTCAAAATAAACATGATATCCGATACTAGGCTCCTAATTTCCCACGGTGAGGAATGTGGGTGCAAAATGGCATTAACAAGCATTAGTGCATCGCAACGAAGCCAGATCTTCGTGAATCCTCTTTCTGAGGCAATTGAGAGTGCAAGGAGTGCAGCTCGGGCCTCTGCTTGGAGTGGCGAGTCCTCGTGCGAAATCTTGAACCATGAGAGTGTTGGAGGATTGCTTGGGTGGTGAAGGACTCCTGATAGGCATGAGGTGGTGGCTCGCCAAGACGCGTCCGTGCTGATGATGCACCAGTCGGGGCTTGTGGGCTCTTGTGAAGGTTCGAGCTGCAGAGGTGGAGCGGAAGAGCTTCCTTCTTCGTTACTCGCGGTTTGTCCCCTTCTGATGTGCTCGGTGTAGCAGCTTTTGATTCTTTGGATGGTTTGGTGAAGATCTGCTGATTTCCTTGCATGTAAGACCTCATTGCGTGAGTTCCATAACTGATAAAGAGTTATAGCTGCATATAAAGAGAATTTCATTTTATCCGAGAAGTTTGGAAACATCGTATGAGGGGGGCAAGTAATGAAATTAATCAAGTCCTTGACATGGGTGTTCGGTATTGTGCTTGACTGGATACCCCATGGTGATTCCCTCCAAGCAACACGATAAAAAATACAATCTCCGTAAAGATGGTATAATTTATCGGAGCTGGTTTGACAAAGAGGACACGAGGTGTTATCTTCGCTAAACCAGGGGAGGCATTCACTGGCAATTCTCCAAAGATGGAGTTTGAAACGATCATGGAGTTTCAGATTCCAAATGACTTTCCATTCAAAATCGCTATTATTTTGGAATCTATGCTTCTGGTCAGTTAAGTAGAAGGATTTGACCGAGTGCTTCCCTGACGGGGTAGAGGCCCATACTGCTGCATCTTCATAGTCCTCTTGGGCCAAGTGGATTTTGAGGATTTTCTCCACAGTGCCTTGCTCAAAGAGATTAGTGAGAAGAGGAGTGTTCCATCTTTTAGGATGACATAGCATGAGGTCACGTACCTTGAGCTCCGAGTTTGGAATTACATTAGTATTAGGAGAGGGTTTATGATCATGCGTACTTGGGATCCAAGGATCGAGCCATGCTGAAATAGATGAGTCGTTGCCTACAGAGAAGAGTGTACCTGCCTGGATGGTGTCTTTACACCATTGGATTCCTTTCCAAATTGGTGATGGGGAGCTACGGTTGCTGGGATTTAGGAAGTTTCCATATTTGGCCTTCATGGCTCTACCGGCAAGGCTATTATTTGATTTTGTTAAAGCCCAAGCTGTTTTTGAAAGCATTGCCTTATTTGAGTCTTCTGCCTTCCTAAATCCTAGTCCTCCCTCTGATTTTGGTTTGCAAATGGACTCCCAGTTTTTTGGCGCGAAGTAGCTTCCGCTTTCCTTTGTAGATCCCCACCAGAATCTTCTCGTTACTTGGTCGATGGTGTTCAATGTGGATTTTGGTAGCCGGAAGAGGGACATGGTATAGATTGGGGTATTGTTGATGACTGAATTGATCAGTGTAGCTCTACCCGCCCAGGATATTGTTTTTGCTTTCCAGGATGCCAACTTGCTTTTGATTTTGTCCACGAGAAATTGGAAGGATTCTTTTCTTTTCCTCTTGACGAACAGTGGATTACCCAAGTATTTGGCATCCTCCTTTAATTTCCTTATACCAAGAATGGCTTTCGCATTTCTTTTGATATCTGCGGAGGTGTTTTTGGAGAAGAAGAGACCTGACTTGGAACAGTTCACTTCTTGGCCTGACCAAGAGCAGAATTTATCAAGAATGCTTTTCACGTTTCTGATGTTTGCTTCTGACGCTTTTGAAAGAATAAGGAGATCGTCTGCAAACATTAGGTGTGAGATATGGGGTCCGCCTCGGCTTAACTGGATTCCTCTGATGTCTCCACCGGCTTCAGCCTTGTAGAGGAGTCGAGACAAGATTTCCATTGAGATAACAAATAAATATGGGGAAATAGGGTCTCCTTGTCTTATTCCTCTGGTAGGTGATAAGTGACCATGGGGCGAGCCGTTGAGCAAGATGGAGAAAGTGGAGGTGGAGATACATTGATAGATCCAGGATACGAAAGTGGAATGGAAACCTAGCTTTTCCATGATCTTGATAATGAAGCTCCATTCTAGCTTATCGAAGGCCTTTGTGAAATCGATTTTCAAGCCAATCCATCCTCTTCGCGCTTTAGTCTTCCTCATAGTGTGCAGAATTTCTTGGGCCAGAAGGCCATTCTCATTTATCCATCTCCCTTCAATAAAAGCAGTTTGGTTTGGGGAGATGATCCTATCCAGGAGCGGTTTGAGCCTGTTTGCAATGATTTTTGAAATGACCTTATAACATACATTGCATAGGCTGATTGGTCTAAAATCCTTGAAATTGGAGGCTCCTTGACGTTTTGGGATGAGGCAGATGAAGGTGTTGTTCCATTCCTTTAGTATGAAGCCTGAGGTGAAGAAACTTTTTGTAGCAGCGAAAAGTAACGGCTTCACTGTCTCTCCGTAGTGCTTATAGAACAATGAGGGAATTTCATCAGGGCCCGGAGCTTTAAGGCTTGGGATTGAATTTAAGGCCGTCAAAATCTCTTTATCATCCGGAATTTGGATCAGTTTTTCATTGTCTGAATCTGTGATGGTGCAACTGATGAGATCCTCCATGTCCTCTGGAATGCTTGGATGGGAAGTGTTGAAGAGATCTTGGAAGTTTCTTAGGAAGTAGTTGCCAATCCCCTCGTGGTCTTGAGTCCAATCCCCGTTGTCCTCTTTAATGGCTGCTATGTGATTTGATCTTCGACGAATGACAGTTGACAAGTGGAAAAATTTGGTGTTTTTGTCTCCGTCTTTCAGCCATAGCTCCCTCGACTTTTGGCGCCAAATGAGGTCTTTTCTCATGAGGTTTTCTTCAAGATCTGCTATGAGTCTTTCTTCTTGCTCTTTGGTCTCGGGTGAGGATTGCTTTGCTTGGATTTCAGCTAGTTTCTCCAAAATTCATGCAATGTTAGTATCACAGTATCCAAACTCTTCTTTGTTCCATTTCCTGAGATCTTTTTTAACCGTCCTGATTTTAGAAGAGAGTTGGTACGCTTTAGATCCTAAAATTGTTCCTTTCCAAGCATTTCTGACTATGACCTTGCCGGAATGATCCCTAGTCCAGGCTTCCTCGAACCGAAAGGGCTTGGGCTTGGAAGTAGCTTCTATCCAAAGTTTTAGGAGGATTGGGTTGTGATCCGAGCGAATTTGGGGGAGGTGGAAGACCCCTGCTTTAGGGAAGATGGTTCTCCATTCATTATTAGCAATCGCCCTATCTAAGCGTTGTTTGATAGAAGCTAGGCCTACTCTTTTGTTTCTCCAAGTGTAAGGTGTTCCGGAGAAGCCCAAGTCTATACAGCCGGATTGACTAAGAAAATTATCAAGGAAAGAACGAGAAGAAGATGCATAATTTCGACCTCCTAATTTATCCGTTTCAGCACAGATTTCATTAAAGTCGCCCACTATAAGCCATGGTTTATCTATGTCTTTCGCAAAATCAGCAAGTTCATCCCAGAAAAACGGCTTAGCATGCATATAAGGGGGGCCATAAACAGTAGTAAGAATCTAGGGAGCAGGTAATATATGATGTTCAATGATTGCATGGATATAATAAGGAGAAGACTTTTGGATGGTTACCTTTAATTCCGTGTTCCAGAGTAAGCAAAGGCCCCCTGACGCATTGGAGGATTCAACTGTGAAGATACCGTCGAGATTGCAGCGCTGTGCTATCTTAATGCAATGCCTGGAGCAAGATTTAGTTTCTGAAAGAAAAATCAAATTGGGACGGTGCTTCCGAACGAGGAGACGTAGGGCTCGCACTGTCGGTTCTCCCCTCAATCCCCGACAGTTCCAAGCTAGAAGACTCATGGCTTCGAAGGGGGCTTGATTAGGCCCGCCTCCTCGGCCATTTGGATATCGTGGGTACCATCTTCCTCATCCATTTCCTCCACATAGCAGTGAGCCTCGCTACTCTCCATGGGTTGTTGCGTTTGCCAATCTCTGTATGCCTCCTCTCCTATAGTCATTGCCATTTTCTTTAACATTCTGGAGTATGGAGTGTCCAATTTCAGGTAGTCTTCCAGCGACATTTCATTCTTCCTTTTCCTTTGTTGGTAAATTTGGACGCTTTTGTTTTTAAGGAAAACCGGACTGGTGAACTGTTGTGGGTCCCCTGGGCTATGAATTGGCTCTCCATGGGTTGACTGCATGCACTGGTCTGGGCCTTGGTAGGAATTGGGCTGGGCTGGATTTTGGGCTCTTAGCTGCCCTCTGTTGTTTCGCATTGGAGCTGGGCCCTGGAGTTGACATGGGCTGCCCGAGGAAAGGAGTTGGGCTTTAAACATTTGGGCTCGGTTTTGACAGGGGTTTTGGATGGGGCTTCCAGTTGGGCTAGCTTCCTCTTGATTTGCCATTAGGCCCGAGAACATGGAATCGGTTTGGATGAAGGTTCTGGAAGGCTTCCCTATCCCCTTCCTCCCTGGAAAGCAGGTTCCCTCTTCGCACGAGCGGCGGATGAATGACGACTCTGAGCTGTCTGCCTTCTTCCCTTTTGAATCTGCAACGGTAAGTATCTGTCTTGTTTGCGCCGAATTCTTTTCCTTTGATGCATTAAATGGAGACGTGTTGTCACTGTCTCGACTGTGTAAGTCAGTTTCTCCCGATTGATTGAAGCTGATATGATGCTCAATTTCCTGGGGGATTGCGCCCTTACGGGCGGTCGGAGAGCTGGGGTCCTGGTCTGGGTAGTGAGCTGGGGGAGTGGGTGTCTCAGACGTTTCAATTTGCGGGGGGAGGAGGTCGGTCTGATTATCGAAACGAAGCCACGGGCCATACAGGTTCAATGGCGCTGTGATTTCTGATGTGCAGTGTGTTTGATCATGCCCTAGAATTTCGCAGTCGTAGCAGAAGGTTTTTAAGTACTCATATATGAAGAATACCCATGTAGGAGACCCATTTTTTCGGTTGATTCGGCGACCCGGACAGAGAGGCCTAGTGACCGGAACTTGGACTAGAGCTCTCGGAGTGACATACCACTTCGGGAGAGTTGGTGTGTCTTTCCAGTCGATTTCCAAGACCTTACCCGCCCTTTCTGCTAGTCTGGAAATGTTTTGCTTTGAGAGCAATTCGGGAGGAATACCTCTGATCTGAATCCAGAAGGTGATCGAGTCAAATTTAATTTCCTCCAAAGATAGCCCCTTATCCCAACGTGCTAGCCTCATATGAGCTCCTTGGACCGACCACGCCCGGCCTTTCTCCACGTGCTTCATGTCTCTCTCATCTCTGAACATACAAATTAGGATGTCCTCCGTGATTTTTTTGGGAGTTATGGTGACCCCTCTCTTTATGTTCCATGCTTGTAGAAGTCTGGGGCTAATAGCTTTTGGTGGAGGTGGTTTGAAGCCAAAAGGTTTGATGAGGAGTGTTAGGGGTATGCTTTCTTGGGCTTCTTCTTCATTTGTCTGCAGGTTGAGGATTTCTTGGCTTTGATCCATGGTCATTTGGTTGCCGAAGATCTCGGCTAGGGAGGAATCAAGGTCAGCATTTTCCATGGGTAAAGGTGGTGGTGTGTCCTGTGGTTGCAGGGGGTTTTGGAGGGGATGGAGGGTTAATATGGAAACTTGACTGGGTGATTTATGGTGTAGAGGGATGAGGTTAATGGACTTAAGTGTAAGAGCGGGATGTTAGTTGTGAAAGTAAAGGCGGAAGGGACTTGCTTGCGTGTGGTGTCTGAGCTCTGATCGCAAGTTGGGAGATTGCATCTGACATTGTAATCTATCTTCCTTGTTCTACAGGTGTAGTTGGCATTCATTTGTGTTTGCAGGAGCTTGGAATATCTTCCGGATTTGAGGTGGTTGGTTGTTGCAGGTTCGTGTGTGGTGAGGATACAAGCAGCAGAGGTGGACAAGAAGAGAAGGGGAAGGAGAGATGGAGGTTTCCAACAAAGGGAAAATCTAGAGAGAGAAGCTTTCAACTAGGAGAGAGAATTGGTTGTGACGATTCTTGTTTGTTACTTCCATGGAAAGAAGCAATGCAAAATTCAACAATATAATCATTATTTTTTCTCAACTATTCATTACTTTTTCATATTTTTTTTCATAATTTAACAATACAATCATTACAAATAAATTAAAATTAAAATTTAATTCTACTTAACTCTAAAACTAAACATACTGTAAATCATATATATAGGATTGACAAGTTTCTTGAAAAGCTTTGTATGGATCATATTACATCCAAAATTTACTAGTGTGTTCGGTTTTAGAGTTAAGCAAAGTTGGATTTGGATTTTAATTGGGTTGTAATGATTTTATTGTTCAATTATGGGAAAAGTGTGGAAAAGTAATAAATAGTTAAGAGAAAGTAATAATTGTATTGTTGAATTTTAGAGAAAGTAATGAATAGTTGAGAGAAAATAATGATTAGTTGAGAAAAAGTAATGATTATGCTGTTAAATTGTGAAAAAAATAATAATGAATAGTTGAGAAAAAGTAATAATTGCGTTGTTCAATTGAAAATAAGTGTAATAGAGTTAAAATTAAAGTTAAAATTGATTTGTGAAACCAAATAAGGCGTAAAACTCTGATGGCATTTTTCTAACTATTAATTTCTTCGCAAGAAATTAACCAATTACTACGGTCGACTGAACTTCTTCGTTTTTATCGGTTTTTGGAATTGTCGTGTGTGTAATGACTAACAAAGAAGTAAAACATCAAGAAAACGAGTGTCCTGAACATAGAAGATGCGGGTGATATCTCAAGCATGTAATTATGGAATTCTCGGAGGTAGATTTTCTTTAATGAGCGATGGCTAATTTAGTTACTGTGTACGGTATCAAGTGCCATAACATTCCTTGTAGTTGAATGTCTTTTCAATTATTTAATCATAATGATCATCATTATTTTATTCAAAACTAAAATAGGTTTCTCGATTCTCAAATATAACTATTAAATATTTATTCTGAAAATTAAAAAAGAAATCTGATCACGAATCAATGTTAAAAACAATCTAAAAAAATTCCTTAGATAAATTAAAAAGAATCATAAATATTGAGTAAATTAAATGTAATTAATTTTTTTTATATACACTCGTGCAAGGCGCTATCTCTGCACCTATTTTACGATAAATCTGGCGGAAAAAAAGAAGAAAAAAATATGTTGCAGCGGGAATCAACAGAGTGAACTCTTAAAATTGTAAAGAAAATTAAATTACAAATAAAAAATCAACAAACCAAAAAATTCCACCCCTATGCAGGCTGCATGAACAATTGTGATCACAAGTTTTTTTAGTTTTATCCTTTTACAATTGCTTTTCTTTTCAATTATTATTTCTGCTCTTTATTAATCCTATAATATCTTCTTCTTCTTCTTCTTTTTTATATTGGATATATTAATATCATAATATTAATATTAATTAATGAGTAAATCAAATAATTGGTAAAGGTTGGTCGTGAGGGCGTAAATAGCCCACCAAACAAGCCCACCTAATTAGGCTCCGTGATTAATGCAACTGACGCCGGAGCCCCCACGCTTCCCTCATCTCGTTCTTCACATTTCAGCCGATGGGACGGAGTTCAATGTTGGCGTACAGCTGACACTAGTCGAGTCGCGATGTTGGCCACCAGTTAATAGGAAGACCTCGAAGTTCGTGGAGAACTGGCACCGGAGAAGTTATTGCATGTATCCATGATTTCAGGTCATCTGTACCCCAAACATCCCGCAGAACTTATTCATTCATTGGCATATTGCTTATGATCACTAACGATCGAAAACATGTCCTTAATACTAATCAAAGACGCTAAATCCCGTGTCTCAAACCACCGCCAACAGCAGAGGCTGGAAAAGCTTGGCGCCATCATTATCACGGCATACCTTATTAATAGCTAATACAGTAGCGGATTTAACTTAATTATAAGTTACCATCACATATTCACAATTTAGTGTCACTAAAAAAAGGGGGTTATGAACATACCAACACTTCCAAAAACAATGTCGTCTATCAAATAAGCTACGTATAATAATGAAGTGTTGAAATTCTAATTTCCTCAACACAGTCGAGCAAACGAACATCCGCATCATGAGAATATTCTTGTTCGATTTCGGCTCTCTGCTTGATTTCTGGAAAAAGAGAGGTGTAGTGATGGATATCGGATGTGAAATGAATCAAACAATGGATATATATTCGACCGACGTCCCGTAGCGTCCTCGCCCATGCATATAGCGGTAACATTTTCCAATCCTTAGTACAAAGCATACTCCAATCTGGCTTCTAAATCACTTAATAGAGAAATCGACGGCTATAGCAAATTAAACAGCATGATCGATGTAGTTTCGTGGCAGAGGCACACTTTGCTAAATCACCAGCATGATCGATGCCAGCCAGCAGCTACAGCTTCATTTTCTTCTTATCCTCCCCGTCTCCAAGAGGAGACTCCTTCTGTGGTTCTCTTAGTCGTTCGCCTCGTCGAAACTGCCCGCATAGATCATAAAAAGAACAAGCGAAAAATTCCACCCGTACGTCTGCTTAACTCGGTCACTTCGCATCAACGTAACACATGGTCCAAGCCAACAATAGCTCCCCTCAGAATCAGTATATCTGCCATACAGAGGTGCCCAGGATATTCAAGCTCAGGTACACGATTTAAATCGCGATGGCTAATAATTGAGTTACTGTAGTGTCTCAAGTGCCATAACGTTCCTTTAGAGGGTGTAGATTTATATATATGGGAAAATATTATATATGTACATTATACATATATATTCTAGGTGATATGAAATTTGATTTACTTTCACGTGCTGCAACACCACAAATTGAGCACCGATTAATTCGTCCCTTTTGGTAATGAAAGATCGAAGAGCTCGCGAGGAGGATCCCGCGCGGGTCCCTTTTGGTAATGAAAGATCGAAGAGCTCGCGAGGAGGATCCCGCGCGGATCAAACCGTACCGAGCCAAAAAGTGGAAGTCCTCATCATTTTTCTCTAGTTGGGAAGATGTCCTCGAACATGCCTTCACTGCATGCTACTAATGCCGTCTCTTATTACGCGAGGATGAAACTATCGACATCATTAAATTGATTCGGTCTTAGATGTAAATATTTTTGTTTTATGGTTTGAATTAAATTTATATATAAAATTATGTTTCTTACATATACTTTTCTTTTGAAAGCTTACACGAATTAATTTTTAATACTTTTACAAATTAAAAAATTAAAATGAGTATTGAGAAATTACATTTACCACTTCATCTCTTTAGAGAGGTCATCTACACAAAATTTGTATTGGTAAAGAAATTTAATAAATATTTTCTTTTAATAAAATAGATCATTATTATCCCAAAACTGATCTTGTTGTGCCAACCATGTGTTAGGGCTTATGGTCCTATCATCAGCAATTAACGACAGTGGCAAGACATGAGAAAATAAAAAGTTGGTAGATAAACTAAAAAAGTGAGAAAATAAAAGGATGAAAAAGAAAATGAGAAGGGGAGAAACGTGGCTTTATAATATTTCCACGGACCCATAATAGTGTTTTACATGACGATTTGAGTTTGGGATCGATTAAGAAAATCAGGAACTTAAACCAATCGAAATTAATGGAAGTTTCATTCATGGATTGAATCGAACAAGACTGATGGCCCGATCGGTTCTTGAACTTCCAGATAGACTATTGAAACCTTCCTAGTGTAATATGAAATACGAAAAATTAGACTGTCTCTAGTGATAGAAGCGGATATGGAATATGTTTCGTAAGTGGCATGCCATCCCTTATCGATAATTACGAGAAATTCACAATCAAAGTACGCACGCTTGTGATCCTAAAATCAGCAGCAACTTAGATGTAGCCACAGCCATCAAGCACTCTGTTATAAGCATTGTCATCAAAGTCGTGACCCTAACTTTTAGAATATTACGGTTTTTAAAGTTTTTACGAACTTCTTTGGCGAGCCGACAAAGTTGAATCACCGTAGAAACTTAATTTTGATAAACGATCAAGTAGAAATGTGATAGTAGACACTCAATTCTATCAAATCAGAATTGAACTAATAATGTTTTTTTTTTCCTTTAATCCAATCTAGGTGCAGCATACCGCAGCTTCGATCTTTTTCAAAAAAATTGAATATTATCATCAGCTAAAGAATATAGAACGAGTAACTTATAAGATATGGGAAAGTAAATTATAATTTTCTCTAGTTTACTTTTTGTATGCAAAATCAATCTTCGAAAAATATAAAAACTGAGATAATATTTATTTTGCTATGAAACATTAGTAGGATTGTAAATGAGACTTAATTTTTAACTCTATAAATAATGGTTATTTCTCGTATATATAGAGGAAACTGAAGCTGTGGCTGCTGCTGGCATCAGCATTGCGCCAGCCGGTGATGTCGCAGAGCATGCCCCTGCCCGGAAACTACGACAGAAACCTCTCAATTTGTTTTAGGTATTACGTCCGTGAGGCTGTTGGCACAATTAGATATGGTCTCATGTACTTAAGACTGTAGCAAGTCGAGAGAGAGATGGCTCGAAGAACGAAACTGACAGGACGGAAGTCTAAACAATCACCTCAAGTGTAACTCCGATACGAAGAATTCATAGATTGCAAACAGCACATTAAGCAATATGATCAAATGGTGCATCCTTTATTACTGATGAACAATGTCTGGTGTATGTCTCTCTGTTACAAAACAACTCACAATTATTCTCCTCACAGTTGAATGGCTTGCCCAGCTGATATATGGCGCTCAATAACTTATATAGGTTTCCCGTGCCAAATAGCTCCGACTAGGAATAAGGAATTTCATTTTATCACATTCTCATTTTACAAAGAATACAAAATGGAAGCTGTCGATCCATCCCCAATTATCTGTGCGACAAACACGAAGTTCCCGACCATGGAGATAAAGAATATGGTCAAGGAAAGGTTTTTGGGAAAGAATCAATTGGGAAAAAAATGTGGGGAAAGAACAATCATCTTGTAATTATGCGTGATTTAATCTTAACAAGGACAGAGCTTTTCTTAGCTGCAACAGCCACAGGGCCACCTTCATTCCGAGTAGACGAGCTTCTAGCAAAGCTTCCTCCACCCAGATACTCAGCAAACACAGAAGAGACCTCCTCTGCATCATCTTTGCCTCGAGGACTGCCTCTGAAGATATCTTTCCGATGATAACGAATGTCTCAAGAGACGATCCCTGCAACTGTTGAAAGCACGTCTCAAAAGGCAATTCCGAACTTTCCTTCATAATAATCTCACTTGCTTAGATTGGACACAGAAAATTCCCATGTTTCAAAAGGCTGGTGAGCCATTATGCAGAAAATATTACTCCGGCAAGTACCACTCACTTTCCCCCCATTCCATCAGCTGAGCCATACTTTTAATTAGGCATTTCATATTCTATAAGAAATTCCCATATTTGATATGGAATTTGTGAAATTATCATGTGCCTGTATAAACAATTAAATCAAATGCTCATATCAGATGCGAATTACATTTCTTAAATGGAATGAAACCCTTCATGGTTCTGCACACTATGCTCGCAAGATTTTCATCGCTTTCATATTTGGTAATATATATACTCATGAAATAGGTTTCTGTTAAAAGAAGTTCATCAAGAGAATATACCAGAGCATTATTAACAGCTCGTAGACAGTCATTAGTCTTCAGCATCAGCAGAATTACACGTGGCAGTCTCCTAAGCAGCTCTGAGATCTGAGGGAAATACTGAGATGCATACATCTGCCAAGACAAAAAAATAAACAAATATAATATAATCTCTCTTAACATAACTAATGCAAAAGCAATTGACTAGTTGCCATGAATATTACACAGCACAAGTTCCTGATTATTTCTTTTGTTGGAGAGGTCAAGCAGGTAAAAGCATCATTGCATGTGTTCAAACTTAAATATATAGGACTATTCTCCCTATAGATGAAATCTTTTCCATCTGTGCACTTCTAACAATTCCGAAGCTATTTTTGCAAAAAGTGGACAAAAGATAGGTTCCACAGCTACTCAAATATAAAAATTCCTTTTTTTTTTTTAATAATCTTTTCATGGAAAGACGTATGACATTGTTTGGAATTGAAAAAGATATACCTGCAGTTCCGAGCAATCACTTTCGCTACCTTGTATAACCAAATGATCAGCAGCTGAGTCAATGACCCTGTTCCATGGCCTCATAGTCAAAATTCCAGCAAACAGTGCATACAAGTCTTCCCCTGCTCCCAATTTCACGCTATTTTCCTTAATTGCTTTCGCATCAGCAAACACCAATCCCTACAACGAGATGTCAAAAACAAGAGCATATATTGAGCTATACAGAGAGATGGAAGCTAAAACTAGGAGGCAGAGTACACTAGAACTTAATTCACCTTCCAAAGAGCAGCATAGCTATTTCTGGTTGCGAAGTCCAGCTCCTTGTAAAGACCATGGTCTAAAAGTACCAACTGAGGTTTTCTCTTACCTACTTGAAAGAACAAAATCATATCAAATGAAGAAAGGCAGGGCCAGACAGCCAGCGACAGTGAAAAACCAATAATATTTGAAATCAAATTTTATGAGCCCGGGAAGACCAAAAGATAAATGGTATTTCAGATGAATAAAGCTTGCTCATGTCCAGACTGAATGAGCTATCCAGATATAAGGCTCACCAAATAAGCTAAGGCGTCCAGAAGGCATACAACGAACCAGCAAATTGGCAGCATGTGGGTCACAATGAACAAATCCATGTTTAAACATCATTTCGGCAAAAGCTTTACTAACCTGCATCATGCAAAACAGATATTATTGTCTATCTTCATATCTTACTCTTTACCCAACCCAACCAAGTGCATATCCGAAAGGTTAGCCACTGTTATCCTCATATTATTGTCTATCTTCAGTACAGTTTCAAAAGGTTCAGATGCTTTACAACTTAAAATAGTGGTGGTTGTGCATTTCAACGTTCAATGTCCTGAACAGTAACATATGAGTTCATCAGATGAGCATAAATAAACATTTATTAAGTAGCTCTCGGATTTACCAATTTTGAAACATCACTCGGCTGAATTCCAAGCTTCCGAATGCTCTTGACGTCGTTTACTGGGGCACCATCTATATATTCCATGGTCAACAGCTTTGAGGTACTTAAGTTCCAATGCACTTCCGGTGCATATACAGCGTCTGCAATATGAGGAGACAGCTTGCGGAAGTTATACAGACATTTCTCGCTGTTCTTCGCTTCAACCAAGAAGTCTAATTCCTGAACGAATATAATGCTCACAGTATTACTATATGATGACGAATGAAAATAATCAAATTAGATCGGCAAAGAACTTTTCCTTCTGACTCTAATTACATGTGAGCGACATGTCATGATTATATAGGACTTCAAATGATAATGGTCCACATTCTCTACAATTGTGATTGATGCATCATATTGAAGCAGGTGCACAGAATAGGACTTCTCCACGATTTATGTCTCTTCCCACTAACTTAAGTACAACATCCCTTTTTCTTGAAAAATGATTGGATGCATCAGCAAAGCATAAATCAAGTGAAATGAAATTACACCAGTTGGGTATTTTTTCAGAGAATCTACAAAGGAAATATTCAACTTGCCTTAGGTAAACTTTCTCGCATTTCATCAACCAGCCACCTGCATCAAGAAGAAAAGGAAGATCCAAGTAAGATACTATTTCCGCAACACCAAAAACCATCAAAAGAGAAGAGTAGGAGTAAGTACCTGTAATCAAAATTTGGGAAAATTTTGTGCAAGGTGTTCACTATTAGGCTAACAGTTGCATGGTCTGCCGCCGCAGTATCCGTCATATGAGTGTGCTGAACCTGAGTATTTGCATATGAAAATTAAATCCAGGAAGGAACTTAATATTGGCTTTCAAATGTTAAACTAGACTTCCACATAGAACCATCACTTCTTGGTGCTTTTGCAACATAAAAAGGCTATATATGTGGGTGTTTAACAGTATCAAGAAGAAGTATTTTGAGATTGAAAAAGATTAACCTTCACAGCAACTTTCCGACCATCATGTGTGCGAGCAACATGAACTTGTGCAAGAGAAGCACTTGCTATTGGAACTGGGTCAAATTCTGTGAATATCTGAATGATGAAGACAAAACCATGCTCATGAGAATAAAGGTCTTGTCAAGTACACATACTATTTTTTTTTTTTTTTTGGTGGGGGGGGGGGAGGGGGGAATATTTGTGATATTTCAAGATATAAGGACAGAGCACCATGAAACATCAATTTCAAAACAACTTTCAAGCTTTAACTCATGGCTGTATATATGTAATAACTGATTGACACAAGAAAATCATGTTCGGTCTAAGTATGCTAACATCATATGTACATGTAATATGCTCTTTTCTATAGGATATCTCATGAATCAGCATCATCTATCATACCAATGAGAAATTATCAACAGGGAATGAATTTGAATGAGCATACTTTTTCCGGCGCCTCTCCAAGTTCTTTCCTGAAAACCTCGCATACTTGGTCATAAGAAGATTCTGGGCATCTGTTCAACATGGACTGCCTCATTACGAGGACGTATTCTTGAGGAACCAAGTACTCCTGAATAAGAAAATGCGGAATCAAACTGACATTCTATTGCCAAGACTAAGAAATTCCCGAACGACCCAAAAAGTTGTGCCCTCGAAGCATTCCCTTCAAGTATAACAAGCAGGCATGCCATACCAATTGTCCAATATGCTGCCCAAGCTTGATGTAAATCCCTCCATTTTCGAAGCACAGATCTCGAAGCTTGCGAGCTGACCTCAGGTGAACTTCATGCTTAGCTTTTAACCTCTCCTCGCTTCCTTCCGGCAGCCCCAACAGGGAGTACTGGTAATCTAAAGATGGCACAGATGACCCCATCAGACAACATTGAATACGACGAGACAAAAGCTGAGTTCAGCAGGCAAACTTCGGAGATATCGAATCAAGTTACGTAATTGAGCTTGCAAAACTCGCAACAGCCGGAGGTATCAGATGGAGTACCGAAGGCAATGGAAGCGGCAGTGACGGAGTCCCGGAACAGCCGGACGGGAACGGCGGTGCACAGCTTCAAGGCCGTCGCGGGGTCGTCGGAGGTGGCGATACCGGCGGCAGCGGCGCCTCCGCAAGCCGCTGTGACGGCCAGCGCCAGGCCGGCGCGGGATCGCCACAGGGATCGCGCGACCATGTTTTCGGACAGACACCCGGGCGCGGGCGCAGTGGACAGGACAGGAAACGCCTTCTTCGCGGGGTAAGAGTTATTCTTATTCCTTTCCTATGTTTTGGCATAACTCTAAATTTGGTCCTCCATCTTTGACTATTTTTCCAATTCATCCTCAACCGCCAACCGGGGGCTGGGCCTATGAATATTTTGGGCTGGATATTATGGGGTCCGCCCCCATATATCAGAATATTACATTCTGATCCCGGAAGTTTCTATCCTGGATCAGTTGCACCCTTCAGTTGAATCTGCGTAAAAAGGAGTTTCCGATTCCTTTTCGCAGCGCACTCGGCACCCGCCACTGCGTGCTCAACCTTCGAAGGTCGGAATGCGATACAACTTCGACGACGCCGACTCCACGCCGGAGCCGGACCGGCGGTCCCTCACTCCCAAGGAGGAAGTCGAATGGTTGCCTCTCGAGAAGCACCCAGTTTTCGCTCCCTCCGGCGACGCCGCCGGAGCAGGAGCTGATGCTGCTGCGGCGCCGAGGAATCTCCTGGCGTGGGACGGATCCTCCCGGCTGTATTTCTGGGATAACAGCAGACAGTGCCTCCACAGGATCTCCATCCGGCTCGGAGAACCTGAACCTACTTCAATCCTCGCTGCTTCTCCTTCAAAGGTTCTTCCTCTTATACCCTTTTAGCCTTTCTTTGCTCGGAGACTTCTCCTTGAAGTTCTCTTAGCTGCCATGGAAGCAGTATGGAAGCACCATTTACTATTTCGGACGAGAACTTGAAGTTTCATTCAGCATCTATAACTATCAGTTTGCTAGTCCAATTTGATGTTTTCCGGTGAATGTTGCGGAATAGATTACTGAATCAATGACTTGATTAGCTGCTTCGTCGACGCTTTTGCATTTGGGCATGGAGAACCGATACGGGAAATGCTGGAGCTTTGACATTGAGACCAGTTCTTTTGGTTTTACTTATGGTTCTTGTGTTAAGCATCAAAAGTGTTGGAAGACCATGGTCCTGTACTGTACAGTTCCATGCCGTTACTGCGAAGCAGTCAAAAATGTCTTTCGCATATACAGATAATTGGATTTTTTGCTCCATGTTGCTTAGTCACTTGTTGGCATTGTCGAATAGGAGCTGCAAGCAGATGCACCTATCAACTTTGCAGTAGAAAAGATCTCCATCAACAGAAATGGATCAGCATTACTTCTTATGGGCTCAGATGGTCTCTCTGTGATGTACCTTTATGGGCGGAGTTCTTCCAAAGACAAGACCATGATTTGCAGGTGTGTGAAATTGAGAACTTTATGTTAATATCTTGGGAATTTTCTTTTAGAATGTCAGTATCCGAATCTTTTCTACTAACGGTTTTGAATAATTTATTTTTGGAAAAGTGTTGGATTTCGTTAAACCTCAAAAACTATGTAGATCAGAATGTTCAACATTCATCCAAAACTCAAAATAAAAATATTCACTTAAGGGCATACAAGCCCAAGCAAAACTTAATCGGCGTGTAAGCCCAACAAAGAAGCTAAAACAGAGTCGGTAACTTCGTTTTGGATTTTCGGGAGCATCTGTAGTCTCTGCACAGAGTCAACAATCTTGTTGACCACCTGCAATGGATTTGTGATTGATTTTTCGAAAATTCTCACATTCCGTTCGTGCCAAATACAGTAAATGTACTGTGCCCATAAGAGCTTCTGTATAATGACATCAAGCCTTCTTCCTTTAAGAGTAAGAATCCAATTCAACTCAGTAAACCAGTCCACTTTTGTTCTGCATAGACCTACCCTTCCATGAACACTAAGCCAGATCGCTTTAGTGATAGGGCAAGAAAAAAATAAATGCTCTCTTGTCTCAGGCACTCTACGTCAGAACTCACAATCACCACCCCAAATTATGCTCCACTGCATCAACCTGCTTTTTGTGGCAAGTTTATCATGCCACATTAACCAGCAAGTGACAGCCACCTGTGGAATGCAGCCTTGGAACCAAATGGACTTCCCCCAACTAACTTTTGTTCCCTTCGGCCTTAGAAGTTTCCAGGCACTATCTGTCGTGAAAGAACCTGAGGGTGACGCCTCCCAAACTACAGAATGCTCAAGAATGAAATGTCAAACAGTTGATTTCAAATTTTCATAAAATATAGTTTCTTCGTCTGCACAGGTGAAGTTCTGATTGGATAGAAGGCTGATAAATCTGTTTCTGTCACGAGGGTTTTCTCGAGATTTTGCAATTTTATGGTTTTCTTGTTGGAAGCACTTACTGTAGCATTTTGTAATTTCGTTGTTCTAGGACCATCTCGGTTGGCTCTCAAATTTATTTTAATGGAGCCAATACCATACGCGCACTACAAGTTATGTGGCACCCTTACAGCGACACTCATCTAGGGATACTTTCTTCAGATTCAGTATTCAGGTACTGCGCTTTTGACTGCTAATTGTCTGTTTACCAGCATAGAGGAGGTTCAGTTGAGATTGCATTTTATTTATAGTTTAATATGTTTGTGGCAATTACTCTGGAGTATTTCAATTTGGCATTTCTTTTCTTGTATCTTCCTTAGTTACATAGATATCTGAACGAAACCCTGTGGGAGAGGTCAGTTTCACGCTTTCGTGTTTATCAATCTATTATTATTGAGACCGATCTTTCGAGTGGGAACAACACATCTAAGACATGCTTTTCCTGTTTGTTATGATCGGTTCCCAGTCCTTGTATATAGTTGTCTTCGTCCACATCAAAAGAAGATTGTGATTTGCTACATGGGCATTAACTTATTATTGCAACTTTGATTTCTTTTGTTTCCTCTTCTGCTGCAGACTCTTTGATTTGTCTGCCAATCTCAAGCAACCAGAGCAAGAATTTTATCTACAGCCGGCTGAACCAGGTCAATCAAAGAATGCTGCATCACTCTGCCCTGCTGATTTCACTTTTGGAGATGACCATTTGTGGGACAGGTTCAGTGTAAGTCAGGATGAAAAGTTTTGCTAGTTATTGACTACTTTGTTACTAGAGTTGTTTTTTGTTTGTTTTGATTGTTAATGCATGGTCATGAACTGTTTGTGATAATCAGGAGCAGTTCATTTTTGTTGTTGGTTGATTATTCTGTTGTAATAGTTTTACCACTGTTTCTCCACATTGGAAGTTGGTTTCGTTGTTTTACTTTTTGCATATACAGCCAGTACTGCTTCATTTTGTCTAGGTGCAATTGTATTTTTGCTTGATCCCATTCATATTCCAATGCTCTCATCTGGCAGTTTGATGCATTCTTTCTCTTGATCATCACTGATTGATTATTATGACATTCTTCTCGCCTACTTTCTTGTGCATTACTATGATGTTATCTTCTTTCCAGGTTAATGATGTCTTCAAATGAAAAGCAGATACCGCTTTTTAACCTCACAATTTTGCTGCTTCTTCAGGTATTTATCTTATTTACCGATGGATCAATCCACATCCTTTGCCCTGTAGTTCCATTTGGAAGGTAATCGTGTACATCTATTTCTCTAGCTCAGTTAACATCCTTAAATCTTTATATTTTTCAGTACTGCGAAAAATCTATGTTGCCCTGCCATGTGAAGAAGGATGAGCTGACTCCCTCTGGGTCCTCTTAGTGTCTATGCTATATGTTGAGTAATGCAGTCACATCAAGTTTTCCATCTGAAACAGTGTCTACAAATGGGAATGTATACAAGAAATATATGGAGATGCTCAGAACAGTGGACTGAAATCTGTTAACCCTACAGCTGTTCAGAACTCTAATCTGGCAATATCTTGGTTGGAAGCTACTTTTCCTGAGCTATCTGATGAAGCAGCAGAAAGGGCGAGTCTGGCTTCTGTAAAAGCTCGTCCATATGCCTTGTTTGATGCATCTCTCTCTCTGCAGGTATGCCTTGTCTTTTCTTGAATGTGAAGGCCCATTTTGGTTATATTGTGAAGGCTGATAGTTCATGGTTTCGCTTCCCAATTTCTGTAGTTTTCTGCTGTTGTCTTCATCCTCACTGAGAAGATGAATTGTTCCGTTATTATTGTATAGCTGGAGGAGGCTTTAACATGTAGTTACAGTTGCATACTCATTTCAATTGAACTCCCTTTTTCAAGCAGCTATGAATTTTTCAGCACCTAAACCATACAAGTTTGTTTAGCTCAGATGCCTTTATGAAATATACAGAACTTATCGGAGGGGAATATTCTTTCAATCATGCCGCCTTTTAGAATCTGATCTTTTCCGTTCAGCTTCTCTTTTTGCCTCAACTTCTCTTTTCAGAAATCGTATACTGCTGCTTTCGGAACCTTGTCATTCTAGGAATATTTACCACCCTCATTTGAACTTCCAGGGACCTCTGCATATATGTCAGGGAAGGGAAGAAGATCCATTATCAAAGGGTGCAGAATGTGAAGGCCGTGCAATCGGTTTGCTCTACAATTTAGTTAGCAAAGATTCAATCCTTGTAACTGCTTGGGGTGGAGGTCAACTGCAGATAGATGCCCTTGCTGATGAGATTCAGCCTGTATGGAATCTTGGTACCCCATCTCGTGTTCGAGTGGATTCCTATGATAGAATTCTTGGTGTTGCCATGATATGTGAGTTGAGCCTGGCGGACCAATCAATCTTGAGGCTTGATCAACCTTCAGAGGAACAATGTGTCTGGTTAGGGCAGCCTCCCCCATTGTTGAGACTGGCTATTGTGGACTTGGCTCTGCCTAGGAGAAAGCCAAAAGGGGACGCTTCCATTACAATGTTCCCTGATCCAGTTCTGCCTGAAAGGATGTATTCCCTCCATGAAGGGGGGATAGATTCGATAGTTTTGCATTTCCTCCCCTTCACAAGCCAAACCAGTGGGAAGGAAGAAACGGTGAGAGCACCCTCCGTAATTCCTGTCTTAAGTACCTGCTGCCTCGGGGAAGAAAGCTCCTTACCATCTCCTCTCTGTGGTTCCCTCGCCTTATCCGACTCATTCGGCTATTCGTGGATTGTGGCTGTCACTTCTGATAAGGAATGCATTGTTGTAGAGATGAAAACTTGGGAACTCTTGCTTCCTGTTCGCGTTAATTTGGAGAAGAAAGACATATCTTTGGAAGACTCGAAAGAGGTAGAAGTTCCCAACATCATCAGCAAGGAGCTCTTGAGTGGCCCTAAGTTAGTCGTTCCTCAAGCACCGCCAAATCTACGATCTGTTGCTGCTGATTCTATAGAGGGCCGATCCATTCTTCATCAGTACTTCAAGCTTTTTCACGAAAACTATGTAGAATATGCACATAAGGTACGACGAAACTTTGTCACGAACTGCTTTCGCATTCTTGCAGAAATGCAACTAAATGTTTGTGATATTGAGCATATTTTACGAATATTTTGATTTTGTGCTAAACCTGATAAGTACGAGCTTCATTTTCCTTTTAGGTTTACTTTGAGCTCCAACATCATGCTCCACACCTAAAGCGGATAATAGATGACCAGCATGCTCGGTTAGGTGAGGCCCAGCAGAGGCTTCTGAAAGTCGAAGAGAAACAGAAGGGCCTGGATGAAAGGAATGATCGTGTGATCGAGCAGCATAATTTTCTAGATCAACGGTTGCGGCGGCTTAGGAACTTGCCTGGTGTTCACAAGAAACCGCTTTCGAGAGCAGAGCGGGAGTTCAAGGCTGAGCTCGGTAATTTATCAGTTTTGCAAATTGATTAGTTATCCTTTGGGGAATAATCTCTGAAACCGGACCCTTTAGTCATTGCTTCTCTACTCGATACTTGATTTATCATATGATAATGCCTTCCTTTTCTTGTGGCCTCGACATCATCAATCGAATGACTCGGTTTCTTCTTTATGCAGATCAATTTGGGGGAGTGGAGTTGCACGCACTGCACTCATCCATCGAAGCCTTAACTGCAAGACTTCGAAGGTGCACTCAGTCAATGAAGAAAGAGCATACACCGGGAAAGAAAGGGCCTGTCCAAGACGCCCAGATCTCTCTGCTGAAATCCTCGCTCGAGAAGCTTTCCCTTGTCAATTCGGAGAACTTGAAGAAGGTTAAGCTCGTCGAGTTGGCCATGAAAGGCTGTGATACCAGCAGATACTGAAAACTAGCCTGTCAATGTAGCATAGCGAGCTATGAAAGGGAACTGGGAAATTCTTCTTCAGCTTGATTAATGGTGCAACTGCCGAATCCAATTGTGCGTGAAAATCATATGCGATGTCGAAAATTTGATTGTACGGCGAGCTCTGTCTTCTATAATAAAAAAATTTCATTAAATTTTCCTAGTAGTTAGAGAATCAATAATAAATTCTTATCGGATGCATCTCAATACTGATAAGATCTGACTAGTAAAAAATTAGGAGAGCAAACATCAACATTGGAAAGAATAAGATAAATCTTCGAAAAGAACATGGTCTAGCCTGCAGAATGCACCATTCTTTCAATTCAATAAGTCACATCAAAAGATAAACATTTGATCGATAAGAGATAAATCGAAAGATCAGCAACAGAATAAATACGATAAAATATCGGTAAAACCGAGCATGCGGTTGCCCGACCCTTTCGACCGGTAAATGTTTAATGTGAACGTCAACGCTAAAGAGGGCACGATGAGTACTTCCGTGCACTTCCATAAATGGCCTTCTCAAATGTCTCGTATGCCATGGATCAGCTTGGGCATTTTGGGCAAACAAAACTGTTGGAAGCGGGAGACAAGTCGGAGGAAATATACGGTTGAGTAATACGCGCTGAATATTTACCTCACGAAACGAACACTTTTTCCTATGTTTGGAGAAAAAAGAAAAAGAATGGAAAATGAGAAAGGGGAATACGTGATCGTTTCTCGGTCCACATTCCTTGCACTAGTACGACACTGCTGCTCACAGAAGCAAAGGAGCAATCAACCAGACAGACACAGGTAATCCAATGTAAAACAACAATAAACAATCTTTCCAACTGCTCCCACTTGTTCTCCTCCTCTCCTCCTCCTCCTCCTCCTCTGCCGATCTTTCTGCAATTATCCAGACGACCCGTTTTTCTGGTCTGAGCCTTTCTACAGCTCGTCTTCAATTGACAACGTGCAGAGCAGAGCTGGGGAGGAGAGAGCTCTTTTAGAGATATGGGGAGGTTGTTTGTGGTGAACCTCGAGGGGAAGATCTACAGCTGCAAACATTGCAAGACCCACCTCGGTCTCTGCGAAGACATCGTCTCCAAGGTATGATCTTCACTCCCTTCTTTTGATCTGATTGCGGGAGCTCGTTCTATGTCGAGTTGGTGCTCTGTTCTCATCTGGGTCTTCTTCAATTTTGCTGCTTTGTGCAGTTTTTCGTTTTTCCATTTTCTGGGTTTTGATGATGGTAGGTAGATTGGTAGGTGGCTGCGCTGAGCTTGATGGTCCTGTGAAACTTTTGCCGTTCTTCTGAGGATTTTTATTATTTGAAGAGATGACAGAAATGAGTAATTGTGGGAATGCATGGTTGATCAGATGAGTATGAGGTTGGAATTGTTTATGGCGGTTGTTCTGTATGCTGCTCTTTTGTTCTAGTAGAAGCTTGCCCATACTATATCTATTCAAATCCTTACCAGCTGAAAAGGTGAAATGTTGTTGGGTTTGAAAGAAGCGCCACGTTAGTTTTAGAGTTTGGTGATGAAATTTCATTGGATTAGGATGCTGGAATGAGCCGAAAGCGCCAAAAGAATATCAATGTGATTGGTCTTTCATTTTTAGCTGTGTAAAAGGTCATGGCATATTTTGGCTCGTCAAAGTGCTTCCTAATTCTCAAAGAGTTTCGGTGGATGGTATTGCTTTTGCTGGATACTCTTTTTCATGATGAGTTTGCCTGGGACCATCGGTTGTTGCTTTAAGCGCAACAATCCAATCTGTGTTTCTCTTTCTCCCTCAAATGTTGAATGTTAGTTTATCACACCGAGAAATGAATGTCCATTATTTGTTACCTTTAATCTGCTTGTTTTTTGCCTCATTTTGCTATCTCAATAGTTTCATTCGCTTGGAACTAGCAGTGATTGCTCAACGTTTTTAGTGGAACAAAGGGTTCTCAATAGTGTAACACTATGTGCCGTATAACCCATGCTATTTTCGGTCATTATTATATAGGTAAAGAAGTTTCTTGCCTGCCAACGAAAATCTTATAATAGTTGTAACCAATTCAGGACCATGTTTGTTTTTAATCTATCACTTATTAAAGTTTTCAGAATTTGTGTCCTACAAGTGTTAATAGGCGGGTTTGCGGCAAATTCTCTGACTTTGTTTTTAAATGTCTTCTTCTTTCGTTCAGTCTTTCCACAGCAGGCATGGGAAGGCTTACCTCTTCAATAAGGTGTAAGTTTTTCTTGATGATATTGGTGACCTTGTAGACCCGACCTTTCAAAGAATTCTTTCTTGCAACACTAATTCGTTTTATTTAAAACAAGCTCGCTTGGTCATGAGGACTTGTTTTGCCTCTTGTTACGGAGTCTTTTCTTATTTTCAACTGCTTTACAGAGTTAATGTCTTTGTCGGGAAGAAAGAAGAGAGGCTGATGATGACTGGGATGCACACTGTTGCTGACATTTTCTGTGTTGGATGTGGATCGATTGTCGGGTGGAAATATGTAAGACCAGGATATGGTGATGTTTAAATTTGCTTTTGGCAAATAATTCTCGCATGTAGGGATTAGTGATTCGGGTGGTTCTTTCAGGAGACTGCTCATGAAAAGAGTCAGAAGTACAAGGAAGGGAAATCTGTTCTCGAGCGGTCAGTGGACATAAACTGAATTCTTATGCCATCTAAGATGTTTCCGAGTTTTCATTTTCCTGAAAGAGAATAAGTATTAGTTTTCGACGAAAAAAACCGTATTACCTTATTATTTATAATTCCACATTTCAATTCTTTTACATTTCCTCATCTTTAGCCATTGGGAACTTGTAAAATATGATGATTTCATTTAGACCTCATTATTCCTCGGTTTGAGCCGGAAAACACAAAAACAGCTTTCCTGTTTTTAGTTCAGCTTTCATGAAAATACTGGAAAATGGCAAACAAGAGGCTGTCGAATAACTTTCTACCAAAGTCCATCTTTTCTTAAAGACTGAAAAAAGGAAACCAGAAAATCGTGTGCAAACAAAGAGCTCCCTGAAGTTGTATGCCTTGAAAAGGGTTCTGTTGCATGGGCAGGTTTAAGGTGTCTGGTCCTGATGGGAGCAATTACTGGGCGAGTCATGAAGCCCATGTCGGGGGAAGTGATGCTGATGATGTCTGACATGGAACTCAAACCTTGTAAAAGTTTGAAGTTCTCAAACTGTACATTCTTTCAACCTCCTCTTCAAATGATGTGAAAAATTCTGTTATCTCGGCAGCCTCTGCAGCTGCTTGCTGCCGACAACATGAACTGGGAAACATTTGATTGTTATCAATTCTGATGTATGACATTCCAACTTCTTGCTGGATGCTGAGTTGGAAACAATGAAATTATCGTTTAAAATCTTACCCTTCCGGTTTCACTTTCTCTTGAGTCGAAACACCTGTATTTAATTTTATTTGAGTTGAACTGGGAAACATTTGATTGTTATCGATTCTGATGTAATATAATCCAACTTCTTGCTGGTTGCTGAGTTGGAAACAATGAAATTATCGTATAAAATCTTACCCCTTATGGTGTCACTTTCTCGAGTCGAAACTGAAGTCCACCCTGCATTTACTCTTATTTTAGTTGACACTCCAATGTAAATTTTTGTTCCGTGATCGGAGAATGGAAAGGAGGGATTCTGCTACGGCAAATCGAACATTTTGATAGTTAATAGTTACAGAAGATGTGACCAAACATCAATAAAACACATCATGATCAGTCTGAAAAGAATATACTTGTCTTGCAGGTCAAGCTATCCTGTCTGCCAAGAAAACTTAAAAAATGCAAATTTTAATGCCAAATTGAATTGGAATCGAGGCAAACTGGAGAATTTGGATGTCTTTACTCAATGGCAAGTTCCATCATCTTTATGTGTTGGGTGGATAAAATTATTATTCTGTGGCATACGCCCCCAATTCTAATAATGTCCTACTAGTTTATGTCAACATCCAGTTGATTGATCCGAATCCAATCTTCTCGGTCCATTTGGCGAAACATGATTAAGTCTTCATACAATAGTCCAACTTATAAAGCCCGAAAAATTTTACTGTTCACCGGTCGGAGTTCATGAGATACTGATGGCCAATTTAATCACAGTAGAGTCATATTGTTTAGATTCTGATGCGTTTGGTTTCAGAGTTAAGGTAACTTTCATTTTGATTATGAAAAATGACAAATGATTGTATAATATGTTAAGTTAAAGTTAAAATTTTTGACTTGAGAAATGTGTATTTTTATTGCGTAGTGTGTTGAGTTAAAATTAAAATTGAAATTTTTATGATTTTAATGCGAAAGTAAACGGAGCAAAAATATTCTTGTGTCCAGCTACTTCCTATTGAATGAAGGGGGCATCTGCTTGTTAACCCATCAAAAGATGACACGAATATTCTTCTATTTTTGAAAATTTCAATTATATACATTATTTTATTTATTATTAAACAGAACATTGAGGATATATCCAAAAATACAGATGATGCGTGTGACGGAACAACCCCAAAGCTCTTTAACATCATCTGCAACACGCAAAGAATTGCAACTTAATCTTCCTCCATAACATCTGCACCTTCGACCCCATCTTCCTCCGCGTCGGCCTATGAAGAAAGTAAGATATTCATTCATACGTGTTACACATGCGGTCTCGTATGTATAACTAATACATATTTGGCCTCGACGGGGTTTAATGTGAATTATAATATAATCCCTGTTGAAAATCCTAACTTATCGAGACTATAAACAAAGGCATGGAAACCCATTCAATCGTCCCAACATACCCCCTAGCGGCAGTACATAGGTAGTTGAAGCTCATGGCAATGACGGTACTTGCATATTATATATAGATAAGATCATGCACTTGGGAAAACCTGAGTATCACACTCGGAGGAAAGATACTATGAAAGACGGACTTCCTAAAGCATCTCCGATAACACTCTTTCATGTACCAGAAGGTATCTAATTACCGTTCGTTTTTCAGCGACTATCCAGGATTTCAGAATTATGATAATAACAGAAAGCAGCAGTGAACCAGCTGCAAACGGCATAGCGTGATATCCATTCATTTTGTCTAAAATCAGACAACATTTCAGATTAGTAAAGGAAACTTATTACAAATCCACATGTATCCACCTCACAATCAGGACTCAAGGCTCAACCTAGCAAAATATTAAAACATAGTTGATCACGATACAGGCAGAGGTTTCCAAATATAGTCCCTGGGCCCCAACAACGAAGAGCATGACAAAACCGTGATGGCCAATTAGATTTTCGATCCGAGATTCGCATCTTCAGTAAGATACTACTTCCAAGAAAATCATTTCTTTTCATAAAGCAAAAGGTTACCCGAGAGAGTAAATCATCCGCTCAGAGAGCTGTCGACCAACAACTCTCATGTATGTCCGCAGTTGGGCTTCCAAGTAACCCCTCTCCCTAGAATGAATGACTGCCTGGAGATCCTTTATAGCGAATAAAACAAAGCAACTTAAGTCAATTTCATTCAATCATTTAGCAACTCAGTAAATCTATCATGGAAGATGAGGACACTGAGATTCATCTATTAAGGGGTTAGTCTCAAAAGCTCTTCAGCACCAAATATTTAGATTTGCACTCACTCAGATAAGACTCGTAACTGATATTTCTTCATGATAAGTTGATGGAAACAAACAAAGCAGTGAGAGCTTCAAAAATGAAAGGTCCATCAGGGCATATGAATTAACGTTCTGAAAATTCTCAGTTGAGGTTCATAGGTCATAAATGACAGGTAATCCTGAGAAGCATACCTTGTATTTTATCGTGCGAGATCCCCTTGAACCGATGATAATATTACCAATGTCACCATCTTCGAGTTCAGCAGACCCTAGCTCACCAGTTTCCAGCTCCAGATCATCATCTGATGAGACCTCGTCTTCAGACCCAACCATCCCTCCATCCTCAATCATAAGATCGTTGGAGTCATTGTGCTCACTTTCTTCAGGCTGAAGTTCCATGGGATGGTCAGAATTAGAAGGAAGTAATGGCTCTCCATTTTCTCCAATATAATCAGACAAGACGACATACTTCCTTCTATCAAGCAGTGGCTTTGCAACCCCAAATGGAACCCACCTGACCATATCAGCCACATAAATTAAAATTCATAATGGTAAGAGTACAAATTTTAATATAAAAATACCGTGAGTGCTAAGCTCCACAACTAGGAAAACATAAGACATGAAAGAGTTTACATACTTGTAACGAAGAGGACACAGAAGCTCAGATGGATAATAAGCAGCCTTGTATCTCATTTTGCTGCATGAATGAATGTAATATCCAAGATAATAATACTCCAGACTAGGGCAATGAATCTGGTTCTCTCGTACCCAATTAATTTCTTGGAGTGCAGAGTACTTTCCCAGGGATAAAAATGCAAGGTCTGGGTCCCAAAATAGATATTTACTTGACAGGCATTTAGGAAGAATATCTATCACGCCAACTGCAACTAGTCGACCATCAATTATGTACCGCTGATGAAATGACCCAAAACCGCAAGGTGGAACTGTACTATCACCAGTTGATGGGACAAATACCAAAGGTGTGTCGACTAGAAACCTCTTGTATGAGCTCTCTGAGACCTTACCTGGGGGATCATTGTGAACTTTAATCTGATACCGTCTGTACAAGTCATATTCTTCAGGGTCAAAACTGGATCTTTCCAAATGTATTTCGAGCTTCCGCTTCTTTCTTGGAGAACTGTACGAGCACTTCATTGCAGTCCTTGTATTTCCATTCATTGTTTGGGAATCTTTAGAGCATGGAATAGTTTTAGCAACTCCACCAGCAGAATCTAGTCTTCTAGCAGAGTAAAAATTAATGTGCCCATTGCAAGCTCTGATTGACAGACCAGAGGTTTGCTGCAGATGAGACAACAGATCCACCAACTTTTCTGCAACAGCTTTTGGTGATAGCTTAAAAGGCTGCCCCTTGTCTTCATTTGAATCCCCAGATAATTTGATGTCTTCTCCTCCATCCATTTTATTCGACTGTGTACGACTCAAAGCAGCTGCAAGTTGGAATGCAATGTTGCAGGTATATAAGAGATCTTCTTCCGATCCTTTGACTAATTTCCTCTTCTTGGCCTGTGAAACCTCCCTAACAGAAGGTGTAGGGAATTCAATGTTGGATGGAAATTCCCCACTTTGAGTACATCTCTTGACTACCTTATCAATTTCATCTGAAAGGTATTGCACAAATTCCCCTACATTGTCGTTATCATCCTTGTTATTAGACAAAGGTTTGGCGTCACGCGAGCTTGAAGCTTCATGAGCGGAACTACTAGAAACATTGGATGTGCTGGGCAAAGGGGAGAGCTCAGCTTGTTTTTTCACTTCCAAAGTCCCATCCAAAAATCTGCACATTAATAGCCAGAGAAGACATCAGCTGGTAGAAATGCATAATAAGGGAACAAGCCTTTGCAGTTTCTGTTCCAAGGAAATTTCTAATTGACCAGCCAAAAGAAAGGAAATTTCTCATTGTAGGACTGCACAAATAAAGCTTGATATGCTAGGGGTTAAACTAATATGTAACGAATTTAAGACAGGTGAAAATGTGATACCTTTCTAATCGCCTATATACTCTATTTTGCTCTTTGGAAGGAACGAAGTCAGCTGCCTTTAGGCGGATAGTATAAGAAGGGCAGCAAGTCCTTTCCATCTCTGGTTTGTAGAGGAAACAACCAGATCTTCTCCATCCTCGGTCAAGCAGATCTACCAAATGAGCATGTGGAAATGGCTTTAAAACCCGAAGATGGGACATAACATTCATCACAGATTTGACTGTAAAGGAGAAACCTTCACCTACCTTGATAATCATCCACGGTTAGACTATATGCCCATAAACCTGCAAGAACAATCAATGTCAATGATTTAACCTCAAAGTTCAAATAAGTCAATCGCGAAAGTAACTACAATCCCATAACTAATGCTAAATTAAAATTGTTCAAACACCAACATCGAAGTTTAAGCTCCCCGCCGGTATGGTAGATTTCCATTCCGGCAATCCAAAGAGATGCTAAAATCCCACACTCAAGCAACGAAGCACGTCTCAATAACAGCCAGAGCAGCACATATCATGCATCAAAAACGAAGATTTCTGAGAAATTGAGCTGAAATTGCAAACCATGAGCTATGCTCGTGTTGCTCTTGGACTTGCAGTAGCCACAGGAGCTCCTCCGCCTGCCGCAGTCCGACACGACACTCTCCCCTCTGTCTCCGCCGCCGCCGCTACCGCCTTTCCCTCTGCCCCTGCTGCTGCTCGCCTCGTTACGAGATCTTCCGGCCATTCCAGTCGCCATCGAATCAGCTCCGCAGGGGCCGGCGCCTGAGCGGCGGCGTCTCAGCTCGTAGGCCTCTGCAATCTACTGATTCGAATTCCACGAGCTTCAGCTCTCTCTCTCTCTCTCTCTCTCTCTCTCTCTCTCTCTGTGGGTGTCTGCAAGCGCTGGATGCTTTCCTTCTTCGTCTCCTCCTCTGTAAGAACATGAAAAAATAAAAAAAAATAAATTGATTATTACTTACTAATTATTTTATTTGACAGAATGATCCCGAAATGGCCATTTTCTCACCAAAAAAGGAAACGCAAATTAAACCAGAAAACTAATATAATGACTTACACGTAGCTACTCCGCGCATTGTATCTGTAAATAAAATTGAATTTTATTCGGAATTTATGAAGAGATTTTTTTTAAAACTTTATCGACAGATTCTCTAAGGATGACTTTATTATCGATTATTGATATCGATTATTACTAGTGTTTATTTGGGATCGAAAAAATTTATTTTGTAAGAATATCATTAATATTAATTTACAATTTTGAGAAACTTGTTTTATTTTTTTCAATATGATAACTGATAATGATCATTATGGTCAGGTACCCGTAGAGTCCCTCAACCACGAGATGAGGGTGTCAGAAAAAAAAAAAAAAGCTTTCCAATATTAATATATATTATAATTAAAATTAATTAACCAGTATTATATATTTATTTATCTATATTTTTAATTATAGATTATATTTTGGAAAAAAAAGGGAGCATTTTGGGCCCAGATGGACCGCCAATATCAGAAGAATAGGACCGTTGATCAAAAGCTTTGGCCCTCCAAGATTTTCTTGTTTCTGGAAATTTACCACCTAGAGTTTGTTCCCGCTGCATCTTCCCAATCCGCGACGTCTACATATCCAAGAAAATGGAATGGTATGGAAATAAATCGCAGCTGAATTTTTATCATAACAATTGAGCCCTGCCCTCTAGCCCACCTTTATTTTTTTTTGGGGGGATATAAAGTGGCACTTGCAGTAAAAAATGAAGAAGATTGGGCCAATTATTAGATATCAAGTGAGAAATGGGAGGAGAGCCCAAAACGTTACTGGTAAAACCTTGGAAAACAATGGGATGTAGTTTCTCATTTCATTTCTCCATCTGGAAAATCTTGGAAATGGTTTTCGACTCCTACAATAGCAATCTTCCCAAAGGCAATGCGTAAAAAGTCATCTAAGTTAAAAGAAAAGCAAAAATTGTGCGGGATCAATGCGACCATGTTTTTTTTTTTGGTTGAACAATGTGACCATACTTGATGGTTAAAAAAATAGAGTAGAATTAAAAAAAAATTCATTTGCCAAACAAGGCCTTTTAAGGACGCAAAAATCTGACTTTATGTGTGACTGCAGATGAAGGAAATATACGCGTCATGATTGGGGTCGTAATCGATACGCAGAAAATTAGAAGTCTTCGTGGTGATGCGTGTGGGCCAAATTTACATTTAAGAATTTCGACATGGTAGTTGGAGTATGTCAACGGATTACAATTTACAACTAGAAAACATAGCTTTGCTGTCTCATGATGTTTCTTGGCCGGCCTTGACATTACAGATATCTTACTTAAAGAGTAAGGAACTTCCCTTCACTTTGAAAATTACATTGAATGGCCAGAGGTTCTTCTGATTGCTGAAAAGATGAGAACTTGGCACCTCGGAGTCTACTGTTCGGCCTTTTGCCTTCATGCTGCTCTTCTTTACTTATACTCCACCTCTACCGCCTTTGGATTGACTAGGAGCTCTGAGACCGATCGCCAAGCACTTGCCGAGTTCAAGAACAGCATAACTGGTGACCCCCTTGGAGTTCTGAGCACGTGGAACGGATCCATCCCTATCTGCCAATGGCGAGGAGTTACTTGTGGGTCCCGGCACCGCAGAGTGACTGTCTTGAACCTTCGATCGTTGGGACTGGCGGGGACGATCTCCCGCCATGTGGGAAACTTGAGCTTCTTGAGAGAGCTGCATCTCGAGAACAACAGCTTCACTGGTGAAATTCCCCCTGAGATTGGCCGCCTCCGCAGGCTTGAGCTTCTAAGGGTATTCAACAATTCGATCAGCGGTAAGATCCCCAGTAACATATCACTTTGCTCGAATCTCAGATCCATGAGTATTGCTGGCAACCGGCTCGAAGGAGAAATCCCCTTGCAGTTCGGGTCCTTGTCGAAGCTAAGGTTTCTCACGATGACAAGGAACAACCTTACTGGTCCAATCCCTTCATCCTTCGGTAACTTGTCATCCCTCGAAGTGCTATCCTTAACTGAAAATGCGTTCACACGTATTCCTGAAACTCTAGGCCAATTGACAAGGCTCACATATCTAGCCCTTGGAGGAAACAGATTGTATGGCACCATCCCAAACTCGATCTTCAATATTTCATCCTTGACATTGCTTAATATAGTGGGTAATCAGATGTACGGTTCTCTTCCTTCTGACACGTTCACGAATCTCCAGAACATTGAATATTTCGGTATTGCCATGAACCGAATAACTGGGACTCTTCCTACATCTATATCCAATGCTTCAACTTTACAAAGACTTCAAATAACTGAAAACAAGCTCAGTGGCAGAGTCCCATCTTTGGCAAAGCTGAATAAACTCCGGTATTTTCATGCTTCATACAATTTTCATGGAACCGGTGCAGCAGGTGACTTGGACTTCTTGTGCGCTTTAACCAATGCCTCTAACTTGGAGCAAGTGGCCATTAATGGCAACAATCTTGGAGGAATGCTACCACAATGCATCGGGAACTTCTCGTCAACTCTAAGAATCTTGCTTCTGCACACGAACACCATAACTGGAAGTATTCCCTCTGGCATAGGAAACCTCAGAGGCTTGGAGACCTTAGACTTAGGTCAGAACCGAATTTTGAGCAGCATCCCTCCCGCTATTGGGAATCTGGGAAAACTTGTGATTCTGTTTTTAAATGACAATGAGCTCTCCGGGAGCTTGCCATCCTCTATTGGAAGTCTAAAGCAGTTAACTAGGTTGGACTTAACCAATAACAAGCTTTGGGGTCAGATACCATCCAGTTTGGGCGATTGCCAGAATCTTATTTCTTTGGGTCTTTCTGGTAACAGTCTTTCAGGGATCATACCCATTCAGGTATTCCATCTTGGGTCCTTGTCCATCTACCTGGACTTGTCGAGGAACCAGCTTAGCGGTTCACTCCCTATGGAAGTCGGAAATTTGAAGAACCTGGGGATATTGGATGTCTCAGAGAACAGGCTGTCTCAGGGGATTCCGGTCAGTCTTAGCAAGTGCATGAGATTGGAGATCTTGAACCTGCAAGGCAACAACTTTAATGGAAGCATTCCTTCACTGAGTTCTCTAAGAGGCATCGAGGAGCTAGATCTTTCTCGTAATAATTTATCCAAGGAAATTCCAGATTTTCTCGAGACCCTTGAGTTCTTGTGGAAATTAAATCTGTCTTACAACAATCTCGATGGCCCAGTGCCAACAAGTGGAGTTTTTAAGAACCTTAGCGCATACTCAGTCCTCGGAAACAGTAAGCTCTGCGGGGGTTTGCCCGAATTAAATCTGCCCAGTTGCAGCAATGAGATATCCAAGAAAGAAGACACATCCAAGACATGGAAAATAGCAGTTTCTGCTGTTTCCAGGTTTCTAGGCATATGCATTTGCCTCCTTGTTCTGTTCTCTTGCTGGAGAAGAAAGAAGAAGATAGAAGTAGTTTCGCCAAATCTCCTGGAAAATTCCCTTCTGAAGTTATCCTACCAGAGCCTCCTAAAAGCAACCGACGGGTTCTCACCAGCAAATAGGATCGGGAGGGGCAGTTTCGGTTCAGTCTACAAGGCACTTATCGAGCCTGATGGAAGAGTTGTCGCTGTTAAGGTTCTTGATCTTGAGAATGGCAGAGCTTCCAACAGTTTTGTAGCAGAGTGCGAAATCTTACGGAAAATCAGGCATCGGAATCTTGTCAGGCTACTCACTGCCTGCTCGAGTATTGACAATCAGGGGAATGATTTCAAGGCTCTCGTGTACGACTTCATGGCCAATGGGAGCCTCGACGGATTGTTACATCAGAAAACAAGTGAAAGTGACAGCACCAATAGGGAAAGGAAAAATAAAAATTTGAATATTGTTCAGAGACTGAAAATCGCAATCGATGTAGCTTCCGCCTTGGAGTATCTTCATCACCACTGTGATATGCCTATTATTCATTGTGATCTGAAGCAGAGCAATGTTCTTCTTGATGAAGAAATGGTTGGCCATATTGGCGACTTTGGATTGGCTGAGACCCTTTTGGATAATTCTAGCAATGGCACATCGAATGATAAGAAATCTGTTGGAGTTCGAGGAACGATCGGCTATGCTGCTCCAGGTAACACTACAGTTATACCCGTAGTTTGCTCAGTCTTACTAGACAGATGTTAAGTGTGAGGGTTTGCCCAAGAATTATACCTTCTACCTTTTCAAGTATCAATTTATCATTCTCGGATTTTTTGTTGTTTCAGAGTATGGAATGGGGAGTGAGGTTTCAACAAGCGGTGATGTTTACAGCTACGGCATCCTTCTGTTGGAACTTTTCTCTGGGATGAGTCCCACTGATGAGAGATTCACCGGGAGCTTCAATCTCCGTAACTATGTCGAGGCAGCCTTGCCAAACCATGTGATGGAAATCACAGATCCAGTGATTCTCCCAGAAATGGACGATGAGTTGATTTATGAGAAACTCGACGGAAGGGATGGCAAATCATGGGATTTGAGAGTACAGGAAAGCTTGGTCTCGATATTCAGAATTGGAGTCACCTGCTCAGTGGAATCACCAAAAGACAGGAGAAGCATCGGGGAAGTTGTGGTGGGGTTGCATTCAGTCAGAGAGAAGCTTCTTCGAGACGGAAAACATAGGTTAGGAAAGGGTGCAACTTCTTCTGTGATGAAAATCTAAGCTGTTTAGTATTTGCGATTGTACATCCTTCCCATGCAGTCCACGATCACGTCTCATACAGGGAATGAGATTGAAGGAATGGAATTGGATTGCCATGTAAAAGGATTTGTTTTACACCATGATTCCAATTTACCATGCTTCCATTCTCACGAAACATGGCTTTCTCATTTAGCTGATAGAAAGTTTATGCATGAAAGGGTGAAGATTCTGTCATCTGGCATTGCTCGACAATGAAATTCCGGTTTTACTAAAAAGCCATAAAATCCATCAAGATTTTCCTGTCATCCGGCAGCGCTTGAGAATGAAATTCTGGTTTAACTATAAACCATGAATCGCTCCTGTGAGGCTAAACATGATCAACTTTCCTCCCCTAACAATAAATCAATCATGCGCGCACTCTTCGTTTAGGCTGCTTTGTCCCACGTACCAGATGAAAGCATAGGCGCAAGAGGTCCAACTCTTTTACTTAGCCCAATTGATTGACAGATTCAAACTTCCAGAAATCATTTCCGAGTATCTGGAACTGCTTGACCGAGGAATTGGACCAATTCGTAACCCTCGGGATCAACCGTGTTGCGCCTGATATACGATAGTAGAAGACAATATGAACGAAAAGCAGAAAAGACACACGAAATTGATTACCCAGTTCGTCAGAAATTCTGACTACGTCTGGGGGCACCGCCAAACCAGATATTCCACTATTTCGAGTTAGGGTTACAAGAGATATAAACTGCTGTTTATAAAGGGAACAAACTCTAATTACATCACCAATGGGCCGAATACAACATGGAAATTACTTCAGGCTCCATAACTCAACAAACCACCCCAAGACGTTACTCTCACCTGCTTATCGTTTTCGATAACCAGATGGAAATTACAAATTTCCAGGCATGTGAGGAGAGTATAAAATAAAATTCCGGGTTCATCCATTTCAGGGACTAGACAACGCAAGATGTTAGCTATTAAATTAGGAGAGACACCCTACATCGGGAAAACACCTTTATTATTAGGATTAAAAGTATTTAGCTAAATCATCGGGACTTCAACAGCTATAGTCTTTTCATTCGACATTCAAGATTAACTATTGATAAAAATCTTAAACATTATCCTTGAAAAAAAGGGGGAAAAAAAAAGGATTTTAATTGGAGTGGGTCGACGTCCTTCATTTCACTTTCATTGGAGCATTGGAGACTTATCTCAAATGACTTGAGTGGAGGAGGCAGGCAGGTCGGCTGCGTCTTATGTTTATCTTCGAACGGACATGGGAATCCTTTGCTTCTCATCTACAAGGCTTTCGTTGGTCTTATCATGTATTTTAATTTTCTTTATCTCTCGTCCCTTTACAGAGTACTTTAGTTTAGTTACTATCGATAACTCTCACCCTCATGTAAGTTCAACGTACACAATCTACAATCGATTGCACGGAACGAGTCGGATTGACACGTAAGCTCGGGACGTTGTAACTCATCTCGGAAGAGATTATAGAGAGAGGTGAATGATGGACTATTATCTAGATTCGGTATCTGTAAAAAAAGGAGTAACCATATGCTTAGACCGTGTTTGGCAGCCTAAATACGGATTGAGAATTGGATTTTGAAATCCTTATCTCACGTACATTATATTTGGCGACGCTGGGGCGTTTGGTTCGTGGAATTGTTCGTGAGATTCCGAAAATCTTACCAACAATCCCATAAACAAACCGGGGGGAAGTGAGCCTAGTTGCCCGAATTAGGATCCCCGAAATCTAGAAAAAATTTCCCTCTCTATTTCCACCGAGAGAGGTGGCTTTCGCGGGGGAGAAAAACCTTCTCCCCAAGAATCAAACTTCTCTTTTTGTTAACTTTACCTTCTTGCCCTCGGGTAAGACGGCCAACTTTTTTTTTTTTATAATTATTATTAATAAATAAATTCCTTATCGGAAAACTCCTTTACAAATATTTCTTAGTTTATTATAAGTTAAAATAAATTTAAAATCTAATATTTGTTATTATTTATATAAATATAATCTTATGGGTAATATTATTATTGTATTATTTATAAGCAATTGTTATTGAATAAAAATATGTTTTTTGGTAGATAATTGAATAGATATGTTTATTCATATTAAAATTAAGATTTAAAATAATAAACTTTAACGGTGTATTTTTAAATTTAACTTTAATTATTTCATTTACTTAAAAAATTATAAAGGGCATTATTGTAAAAATACATATCTTTCCCATCAATTTATTCTTGCATTTGCAAAACAAAGTAATATAACATTCCTAATCTGACATTCTCGGACTTATTTTCCAGTAATCTAACATTCTTTGTAATCTAACGGCCCACAAACCAAAGACCACCTAGAATATTTAATGATTCAAGCTAGGATTGATCTGGATATAACTGTTAAGTAGTTAATCACATGTAGGCGCGAGTATCAACCCGGCTTACGATAATATCTTACTTGTACTGGCAGAATTACCTCTATTTTTGTGTAAAATTTACCATATAAGCCATCGAACCAGAGAAGCAAGAGGTAGTGGATTCCCAGTGTTGGCCCGACGGCCCACCGTCCTAACAAGATGGCCGATGAATACAGAGCTAGTTAGCAACCTTGCATGGGGCTGTGATGGCCAACCTCAAGCCCCCATCGCCCTTCCTCAATCTTCATCCTTCCTTTTGTTTTTTTGTTTTTTTTTCCTTTTGTGGATTTTTTTAAATACTTAATTTAATTTTCAATATAATTTTATTTTATGAAATTTAAAAATAATTATTTTTAGAGTATCTTATCAGAATTTATGAAATAACATTATATTCTAAAAATCAGTCATTTTCTAAAAATTGAAATATATATAAGATCTACATCTCCAATAAGAAGAATAAGAGGCGGGAGGCGACTGAATGTTAGAAGCGGTAAACGCTGGGAATGAGTCCGACTGAATGTTCGAAGCGGTAAACGCTGGGAATGAGTCCAACTAAGCGAACTTTCTTTCCTTTCCTCCTCTTCAGCATCTTCTCAAGATAGAGCAGAAAAGACTTTGACGTGTGGGAATTAGACAGTATACACTCACAACTTTTTATCCCCAAAAAAAAATTCAAAATGAAAATAAGAAAAGAACAAAGGGGGAAAAAAAGAAAAAAGAAAAGAAGAGAGGAGCTGCTGTCGTTTGAATTTGGACGAAATGAAACAAAGGTAATTTGACAACTTCGGATTAGATTTGTTTGGAGGGTACGTTAGGAAGGAAGAAGGGGGCAAGTAGTTTTTCGTGGATTGAGAAAGAAAACAAAGTTTGGCCATTTGACATGTTCCAATTCCCAACCCCCATACGAGTGAGTGGATCACGACCCAAGTGGCATCAATAACAAACGCACAACCAATGCATATGTTATGGTACGAGATCGATCTCGGATGATTTTTTGGCTAATTATACAGACACAGTTATATTATATGAAATATATTCAACTATATTCGATGAATTCTTCTAATCTGATTGAACGACGATAAACAATTTGGACTTAAAGCTATATATCTCTCATGCTTGATATATATATATATATATATATATATGTTTGAAGCTGCTAAACGAAATAATATAACAAAGATTTTGGACTCATAGAGCTTTTTTTTTTTATCAAACTTTAATTTAGGCTATATTTGTTTTTGAATTTAAGTATCGTATGTTTTCTTTGGAGTGAAATGAACTTGTGTGATATCGAGAGGTTGAGGACCCCATACAACCCCAATGACCTATATCATCCACAAACTTAGGGCGATTATATCTTTAATTTGTGGGTCATGTTCGCAGCGGTTATACATTGAATACCGATCTTTATCGGTCGATATTTGTGTTGACTTAAAATAATATGTCATACTTTATCGACCATTTGACTAATCCAAGAACTGATCCTTGAAGCATCCTAGGAAACCACCCCAACTTTGATCCCAAATTGATAGAGACGAAAACCAATTCCTATTTTAGTTTTTCTTAATTCTTAATATGCAAGCTCACAACAGCTTAATTAGGTAAAGCCCTATATATCATAAAATTGAGGTCAATGCAGTAGGGAAATGTTTCTGTCCCAAAGTCAAAATTTGTATGTATTGTTACTGTTAGGATGTATATATTCATCCTCGTCCTAGCTAAAAATAAAATAATTAATCATCTGAATTCGATGAACCGATAATCACTCCACAAACATAGGATATGATGATATATTGTTAGAAATCTATAGAAAGTCATTATATGAGTTATGTATCGGGCACGATATAAATGGCTTTGGTCAGGACAGGGTGGATAATTAACTGAATTTCACAGACTCAAGTTAATTCAATGCCATTATATATCCTATTTAGAACGATATTTTACGACCCGCGTTCTTTAAGTGAGATCTCTAATTTAAGTCTGGATTAGTATTAGGGAATTTTGTGCCCTCACACGGACAGCTAGTTTTTCGTAGCGAGATGGTATCAGAGTCCAAGAAAGTCTTGCGGGTCACAGGTTCGAAATCTAGAAAATCAATGTAGGGGTCGTCCGTCGTTAAGACGCCTAGTGCAGAGCGGTGGTGGGCCGGGGATAAGTATTAGGGAATTCTATATTCTCACAAGAGCAACTAGCTTTTCGTGGCGAGAATGAATAAAATATATTATTGAAAGAGTTTTATCTTTTAATGAATAATCCGTCTTGAACCGAATTTATTCGAGGTCTATTAAACTTCCTAAATGTAGATGGTTTACATGGAAAAAAAAGTGATATTTGATATATTCGTTTAATTTATAGTTCATTTATAAAGCTCGCAGATTATCTATACATTGAAAAATGAGAAATCCGTTAGTTAAAAGACGAAGGGCTTCGATGGATAACCATGAAAGATACCAAAACCATTGTGCAAGCAACCAGAAGGTTTTTCGCCTAAAGTGATGAACAATGCATAATGGTTACCTTTCTCACGGTTCAAGTACGTGCGCATCTAGGAGTGCGAAAAATTCATAATCCAGCGGAAATGCCTTGGACGAAATTGACTTATAGTATTCGAGTGAAATTAGTTTCAAAGTATTAAAAAATAAATTAATTTTAAATAATAAGTTGCAGACATTTCGTGATTTCACTAAGAAATAGAAGGGTGAATATTAAGAGTGGATTGAGATGGGATGTAAAGTTGAGAGGGCAAAGTAGAACTTTGAGAAAACATTACTCTCGGAAAATGGAAAAGAGAAAAAGATAAGGGTGTCGATGGACGGGATAGGAAAGCTGTGGGGGGAATGAATGAAGAAGAGAAGATGACGTGGCGGTGGGATAGTGGTCGGCTACGAGGCTGCTTCGAGGAGATAGCTGAGAGGGGGAAGAAGACAAAGACCAAAAGTCAAACAGATCAACGATTCCAACATGCCATGCTATGCAAATGCAAAGGTTGATGGAGGAGACCAATCTTCATCTTCTTCCTATTCCTATGCTGGCTCATCCCAACCAAATGGATAAGCTTCATCTTCCTCTCTCTCTCTCTACCCCCTTGGAATATTCTTTTCTTCTCTCTCTCTCTCTCTCTCTAATTATAAAATTTACAAAATTTTCATATATTTTATATCATAAAAGTTCGAGATACGAGAACAATTCGTGTCGAGAACAAAGAGTTCGAATAGAATTAATTTTTAAATGGAATTATTGACTGTAATGTGAATGGTGTGCACATCGCATAATATACCGATTATAAATCATATTCTATATTAATTTACTAACGTTGATATTCCAGTCTGTTTAGTATTATTGAAAATCATGACTCTTATGTTATATCGAGTATTATGGAAAATTATGTTGTCTATTGAGTATAAATGTAACATCAAACTTGCTGTATCCTTGCGAAAATCATTACTCGCACCTTAATATAACATAATCATATCTGAATCTTTGTTTTGAAATTAATACTCTATGCAAATTAAGTTCGTCATGCAGATTTTATTCTATTAGAGGAATTATGATATTTCTTTGTGAGTATTCTTTTTAGCTGTAAAGAAAATTATACTTTTTTTTTCTTGATAATAAATAGTAAAAAGAAGAAGAAGAAGGAATAACATCTTCCAGATAGAAAGTAATCCATAAAGGGAAAAAGGCTCATTTTTTATCCAGCCGAAAATACAAAAATGCAGACATTAGTCCAAGACTTTTCTTAGGAAGAAAATATATTCCATCATTCAAAAATGACCAGCAAATAATTAATAAATTGATGAAAAATTAATATTCATTTCGAATTTTCCTTTTCGAAGATTAGCCTATTTTTCAGAAATTCCATATGCTTCATGTGCTATTGCTTTGCGGCTTCTTATTCCATTCCGCTTTCCACACGCTTCCCTCTTCCTATCCTTCCGCCCTATATATACGCACCTTCCTTATGTCCTTCCCTTCCATCCAACACAACACCACGAGTTCTTTGACTCTCATGCTCAATTGTTCATCGATCAATCGTAGAAGATGGTGGATTTAGATTGGAAATCGAAGCGGGTCGTGTCCTCCGATAGCATCCCGAACAAGTCCCTCCCGAAGCTCCCAAACAAGCTCACCGTCCTCATACCTGCCCCGCTCCGAGGCGGCTGCCCTGCGGAGTTGGAAACCGCATCCTCCTCTGCTTGCTCCGCCTACGAGCACTACCTGCGCCTCCCCGAGCTGAGGAAGCTATGGAGCTGCCGAGAGTCCCCGGAATGGAAGAGCGAGCCGTTTATCAGACCCGCTCTGCAAGCTCTCGAGATAACATTCAGGTTCTTGTCGACCGTGTTGTCCGACCCCAGGCCTTATGTGAACTCCAGCGAGTGGGAGCGGCAGCTCGAGTCTATCACAGCAACCGAACTCCAGCTTGTGTCAGCCCTGGTTGAAAGTGGGGAGGGCACAGCGCCAATTGCCAGCGCACCCTCTTTCAGTGGTGGCAAGCTCGCCCGTGGAGGGAGCTCGGCGGAGGTTTGGCGGCTCACGGCCGGTGACAACACTGTTGTGAGCTGCACCAGCGAGGCCAGCCTGCTGCCGCGGCTGGCTGCATGGAGGCGGTCAGAGGCGGCTGCAGAGAGGATACAGTACCTAATCGAGGGCGCGATGCGGCGATGTCCATACACCCTCGGCCTTGGGGAGCCGAACCTCGCCGCGAAACAGAGCCTCGACTATGACGGAATCGTCAAGCCGCACGCGGTCCATGCATTGAGGCAGAATCCTTACAGCGATCAGATCCAAAACCACGAGAATCAAACTCTATACACAATCCACCAGATCCTCGAGTCGTGGGTCCAGTCGGCATTGGAGCTGTTGAATAGGATCGGAGGGAGGATAGAGTCGAAGAGATTTGATATCGCAGCGAGCGACTGCTTCCTCCTTGAGAGAGTCTGGAAGCTCCTCGCGGAGATTGAGGACCTCCACCTGTTGATGGACCCGGCGGACTTCCTCCGCCTAAAGAGCCAGCTCGAGATCAAGAGCGAGCCAGCACCATTCTGCTTCCGGTCAGCTGCGCTCGTAGAGCTCACACGCCGGTGCAGGGACCTTCGGCAGTGGGTACCCAACGTCCTCGGTGTAGAGGTGGACCCCGCCGGGGGGCCAAGGGTCCAGGAGGCAGCGATGAGGCTGTACCGGGATAAGGCTGGCCCGGAGAAGATCCATCTCCTTCAGGGCCTCCAATCAGTTGAGGCCGCAGTAAAGAGGTTCTTCTACGCGAACAAGCAGGTGGTCGCCGCAGTTATGGGGAGCCTGGAGGCGAGAGAGGAGGGCGAGTCACTCAGTCGGGTGTTCCTCGAGCCGACCTATTTCCCAAGCTTGGACGCTGCAAAGACGTTCCTTGGGGACTCACTTGGTCACAAGCGGACTCGGGCAGCGTGATAATAGAGCTCGCGGGCATTCGTGTTGATACGGTGAACCAAGCCGGCGTTTGATGTTACACGTATAGATATTGGATGGGCAAATCTAAAGGCTAGGAATTTTCCGTATCAAAAGTTTGGGGTGTACGCTTGTATCCATAATTTTATAATGTATATGGTTAATTCATTCTTTATACCCTTGATTGTTATACTGATTATTACATTGATTCCTTCCTTCCTAGTGTCTTCGACATTTAATGCATCTAATTCACATGCTGAATCAAGAACGAAGGTTTATGCCGGCTAAAGATGCCTCGTGGGGTTTGTACTAGAGGTAACACGTTCTCGAGTCCCGAGCAACCCTAACCACCATTCGTATGAGAGAGAGCATATGCCTAATGACCTTGTAGTTGAGCTATTCGGAAAACGGGACATCATGTAGTAATTTCACAAATGGAACACTTGAGCTTATCTCTGGAGCAACTCTAGGAACTCCAAGTTGCAGAAATTTGGAACACAAACTCATCAAATTTCCCTCCAACATTGATGTCAGACAACTAAGTTGTATGGCGTTAACTTCTCCTTGAATACATGGAAGGCATCAAGCTGGGAACAAATTACTCGGAGGTTAGGGGAAAATGCGAGTTTTATTGCCCATCATAGGCACATGAGTAGGCTATGAACTCATTCAAACTCGTACTTTACCGAGAATCATTCACCGGGTCGTAGGCCAGCTTTCCGAGCATAGCACTATATCCCTCTCAAAAAAAAAAAAAAAAAAAGGAAGAAGAAGGAGAAGAACAACGGTTGGTTCATGTCTTCCGCTTAATGGTACAATTTTGTGCTTGGAAAATGGGAATGTGATCCAATGTGTTGCACCGCAGGACGATCGTTGATAGAGATGGAACTAAGCCCAAAAGTTGATGGGCCTGGTCCACCCACATTTGTTTTTGGGACTGGCCCACTAGGTGATGGGCCTGGAATACCACTTCCAGTTCTCGAGTATGTTAATGAAACTACTCGCTTGCTCAAGAAAGGAAGGAAAAAAAAATCTAGCATAAAAAACACTGGTCAATTCCATTCCATAATAAAAATTATTTTTTTGATAGGATTTCAAACGAAAACACTTCATGATCAGAGTAAAGTAATATCTTGTGGTCTGATAATAAATTGAAAACATCAGAGTAAAGTAATATCTTGTGGTCTGATAATAAATTAAAAACATCTTGTGGTCTGATAATAAAATAGTAAGAGGAAAATATCATTAGAGAAAATGATGATGTTTGATATCTCTGGATATGCATTTTATTTACTTGGGGCGGTCGAAGAATTGACTTGTAATATACATTAACCTTTCAACTGCTTCAGTATTTATTTATTTATTTATTAACAGAAAATTAAATGATTCTTCATTTCTTTTCTGGCATGTAATGATTATCCAGCCACACAAAATCTTTATATATATATATATATATATAAAGGGTCTTTCGAAAGGACAATAAAAGGATTCTTCAACTATCGCATTACGACACCTATGAATAGTTTTTATTATACTCCGACTCTATTCGTATTAATATAAGCAGGGATTAGTTTTACTTACATCATCATTGCTGGACTTAACATAAAAAAAAAAAAAAATTCCAAGAGCCAGCAAAGAATTCCTCCTTATCCGAAGGACAGTTCAATATAATTAATTAAGTAATGCTACGATGTCGTCTGGCGGCTCAAATTACATGGTGGAAGAAATAGCCATACTAATATTGCACAATTAATTATGAGATTAATTCATTTAATTTTTTATGGAAAGTTATTGAAGGGCATCAATTATTGGCGCCAATATACGTCCTGTACGGGTATTGCAGGTCGGGGAAATAATAATGTTACTAAATCACAATTGGCATAGTTTGCGATATTTTTTTTTCTAATGCAATAGCTAGAGGATTGATTATTTATTGATATAAAGTATGATAGAGATAAGGTTATTAATTGTTGTTTGTTGCTTTTAGTCCACTATTCCGTGATTGACAGAAGGATATCAGGCTACAAGAAAGATTTGATTAATTAATCTCTCGACCATTATCTTTTCTTTATCTTAGCTTAATTATATTAAATCCGATTATATAATGTGGTTATGATCAAGGGGAAAAAGGGGTTACGAATATGTGGTCACTTCATAGAATATGCTCTCCTCGGTCCATAACCACAAACTATACATATAATTAGAAGAAATAAATTAACCAATTGGACACAAAATATGCTCGTTAAATTAGCAATTGAAATGTCATATTCATATACATCATGGTTTTTAGGGTAATTCTATCAAAAGTGTTGCATATATCGATAAATTTCTTTAATCAGGAAAAAATAAGGGGTTTTACTCTAGTAATTAATTAATTAGTACCCTTCTTGACTCTTCTATAAACATATTTCATACTGTCTTATTAATCCGCTTTATTGATGGTCGGTTGCCTAATCATGCATCATCATCAATACCAACCATAACCCATGTTTGCGGCCATGCTTTTGCCAACTAAGTTATCATGTCTCATTTTTATAATTTTACATCTATTGATGACTAATTTTCATCGAAATAAATGAAACTAATATATATATTCATTATCCAAATTCAGTATCTACAAGTTACAAGTATCGAGTAAAACAGTGAAGCTATGATACGATAAAAGAGATCATCGACCCTTTTACGCTCCGAAATTTTCATGACTTATATTCAAGGTTATTATTATTTTTGACAAAGTTAACATAGTAGGGCAATCAATTCCTAGCACATGTACTTCCCACTTTCCTAGAGAAAACTCACGAAAATGCCAAGAAAATTATCGATTGGTCGGTCGGAATATTACGTAATAACACACAATTTAAAAAACCCCCGGGTCCCACCACCTACCATTAGCTCATTGCTATTTAACCCCATCACAGCCACCCCTCGTCCCTCACTCTTTAACGGTCAGTAGCCGGCGATCAGTGTGTGCGGGAGCAAGAGTGTGAGAGTGATCACTAGCTATGGAGGGCAAAGAAGAGGATGTTCGGCTTGGGGCCAACAAGTTCCCGGAGAGGCAGCCGTTAGGGACGGCGGCCCAGAGCCAAGATGGCAAGGACTACTCGGAGCCGCCACCGGCGCCACTCTTTGAGCCCGGTGAGCTGACCTCATGGTCCTTCTACCGGGCCGGCATCGCTGAGTTCATGGCCACCTTCCTTTTCCTGTACATAAGCATCTTAACGGTCATGGGCGTTGCCAAGGCCCCGACGAAGTGCGGGACAGTTGGGATCCAAGGTATCGCATGGGCCTTCGGTGGCATGATCTTTGCCCTTGTCTACTGCACTGCCGGCATCTCAGGTACATTAACCGGGACAGCTTTCCCCTAACCATATACGGTCAGATCATCAAAAACCGACTTAAGTCGAGTCTAACGTATCTGAACATAATCTGCAGGGGGGCACATAAACCCCGCAGTGACACTGGGGCTCTTCCTGGCGAGGAAGCTGTCACTTACCCGGGCGCTGTTCTACATGATCATGCAGTGCCTCGGCGCTATTTGCGGGGCTGGAGTCGTGAAAGGATTCCAAAAGACCACGTACCAGATGGTGGGCGGCGGAGCCAATTTTGTCAACCCTGGCTACACCATAGGTGATGGCCTCGGGGCCGAGATCGTGGGCACCTTTGTCCTCGTCTACACTGTGTTCTCTGCCACCGATGCCAAGCGAAGTGCCAGAGACTCCCACGTCCCGGTAAGTCCACTCCCGCTTGTTCTACTTCCTCTCATATCCATTATCTCAACTCGCAAATGATTTCCTCCTATGTTATCAGTTTGGTCACTTATGTTTGTGTTATATAAATTGGTTGCCTATAGATTCTGGCTCCGTTGCCAATCGGGTTTGCAGTGTTCCTGGTGCACTTGGCCACCATCCCCATCACCGGAACAGGCATCAACCCGGCTAGGAGTCTCGGCGCTGCGATCATCTACAACCGTGACAAGGCATGGGACGACCACGTAAGCTTCAAAATCGACTCACTAATCTCTGAAACTGCTAGATGTTTCCTTCTTCTTCAAGATCTGATCGTGCTAATTGCTATCTAATGAATTCGTCTGTCGACATCTTCATCGATGCAGTGGATTTTCTGGGTGGGACCATTCATCGGGGCAGCACTTGCAGCTCTCTACCACCAAGTGGTCATAAGGGCCATGCCATTCAAATCCAAGTGATCATATTCACAAATATGGCTCTTCTTGAAGTAACTGAAGCCCTTTGTAATTTTCTTTTTAATTCCTTTTTCTTTGCTTAAATTGAAGTCTTCTTGTTTGCTTCTACCTCAAGAATGCAAAATGATATGATCATTTTGTCACTCCCCAACCCACCCCCCCCCCCCCCCCCCCCCCCCCCCCCCCCCCCCCCCCCCCAGATATGATCATGAACGTGTCCTTATCTCTATGTAAAAAGTCAAATATGAAGCAGGTTGATGCGATGGGTCCCTATTGTGAAGTGGGTGGGACATTGTATGTATGTATATTGAGTGGTGTAATGTCATTTTCAACGATGAAAAAGAAAAAGAAAATATTATGACAGTACCTGCCCCTCACTAGCGATGCCAAATCTTTCAATTATCGCGAGGTGTTGTCAGCTAATTGTTTGTCAAAATTAGTCTTGATTTTCCAAAGCACCAAATATTTTCTGCTGTTTGAACCCAATATTCCCTAACTTTTGAATTGTTTGCATTGGAAACTTCCAGCATAGACCGGATGGATGATCACGACGGTCATCATCGTCTTAGTCATAAAAATAAAGATATTTGGAACATTATGAAACTAGAGCCTAATTTTTCCAAGCAACATTTGAGAGATATGTAATGTAATGCTATTATATGCTATCATGAGCAAATTTACAGGGAAATGAAACCTTATTCCGAGCAAGTTTACATTCGACAGGATTCATACAAAGGCATATGCAATATATAAACAAATATTGGCTTAACTAATTAGGAATGTTTCCTAAGTATAACGACAAGGTTGGTGCCCTTGATCTGTTCCTTAACCAGATATTCACCGATCAAGTAAGCCAACTTCTCGTCGTAGAGCTTGTCCATGACCTCTTCCCCAAGATAGTGCTGTAAGATTGACTCAGTGTAGGACCTGACATTCTTCGCATGCTTCTTCCCACTGATCCATGGATCCTCCCCACCCGATGAAGGTCCTCCAATGTCTAACGCGAATGTCTCTATGTGTTCCATTGTGAATGATCCTTCTTGTTGGACTATCTGCTGGAGCTCCTCTTGGGAGGCTGTGTAGTAAGGCATGTTCAAGGTGTCCAGCTTCTCCTCCTCCACGAGCCCCTGCACATACAGGCGGAAATGATCAGGTCTTCAGGAGCTGATATATAGGCCACCCAGGAACACGAGCAATCATATCTGAACTAGCTGGATGAATCTCAGCTCTTAAATCTGAACAGTGCAATCGAGCTAGTTCTTTGCTAGGAGAAGCATATGCTTTTATGTAGATGCGTATATGACGACTTATCGAACAAATGCTTGGCATTTAATAGCTTATACCTCTGAGACCAAGCTAGAGATTGCCTCAGCAAGTGACTCCCAAGGATAGCAGCTCTCATCGCTTGCAGGATCTGCAGAGTTCCTTACATGAAGTACTAACACAAGACGAGCACCAATCACCATTTCTTTGCTCCGACAGCTTAGAAAGTTTGTGCAGTCTTCTTGGAACTGAGCCAAGTAAGCCTCCATAACCTTGGGAGGGCTCGTCTTAGATATGTAAATCTTACCCTTGTTAAGTGGCGAGCCTCCTTCAGTCATAAGCTGTGGAAACTGACAATTTTTCCATCTTGTTTAACACTTCTAATTTAATCATTTATTAGAATAATTATGCAGAATGGTGGGGCGAAATTGAAATCAATTAAAGGATGCAGTTTTGTTACTCTTTGAATAGTTTGGCAAATGTAAATGACACAAAATTGAGAGGGTGGATCGTAATTTTACCGACCTGAGATAGCCATTGGGCACTGTATGAGGAATGAGCAAGATGCAAGGAAGCCTGAGGAAAGATTCTTTCATGGAAAGAACCGGGAGCTCCCATCAAGAAGAATGACAAGCCCTCGAAATTCCGGCGGAACTCAGAGAGGTTCTTGAACAGAGTGTTGAAGTCATTTCCAGGAAGATCATTCAAGTAAAATTGGACCTCGGGCAGTGTAGATCCCAATCCTCTACAGTTACTCTCAATTGTCTCGATCACGGTGGAGATGAAAGTGGATGTGCTCGGGCCAGAAGAGCACCCGAGGTCCACCACATTCAGGAGCTCACAGGGGAAGAAAGGTTCTTCTAACAGAGAATTGACTGCACTAGCGATCATCCGCTTAGTTACAAGAGCCACCTTTTGCTGCCGAGATGAAACAATTAGTTCAAGGACATATAACTGATAAAATCTACAGGTTTCTTCCATGTTGCAAGTGATATTCAAGTTACTGATCTGATCAATGTTTGAATTAGCAGTTTAACTACAAATTTCTGATGAAAATTTTGTAAGATAGTGGACTACAGGAATTTCCCAGTGGATCTCTTGAAAGGCTTCCCCGTGGAGAGACTATATCATCCTTTCCGGAATTATAATGTGAAGAGGAACTTGTGCGAACCGTATAGATCGAGGCCTTAGCGTAGCTGTTCTCGCCATCTCCTCTGCTCATGTGCAGCACTTCCTTCACTTCCATACTCTCCCTGTCCCCGGAACTCGATCGAAGAAATAAACAAGAGATGAACATAAGTATTTTCCAATCGGCAGCAGAGAAAATCCATCCTTTAAAGCAAATCGCAAAAGTTACTTTCGGAGATGTTAGCAGGATACACACCTGCTCTTGTCAAGGCTCATTGACATTAATGACTTCGGGGGCATGAACTCGTGAGAAGGAGGAGAGGAAGAAGAAGAAGAAGCTGAGCTCGGAGAATTGTTTTTCTCCTTTACTCTTGTTAACGAGAAGATTAAATCAAACCAAATGAAGTCCAACAAGAAGAATTTCTTGTCCATTAGTTTGGATTGTGCCACCTAAGGATAGAATTATATATAAATACACATATATGTCAATTTACCCTTGCCTTGAAATAAACGATTTTACAGTATTTTTTGCCGAGCAGATGTAGAACCGCATGCCTTTTGTCTTGGAGCCAGACGACCCCACAAATCAATAAAATTGTGTAACTTCATGTGCTTCAACATGATCTCACAAATCCCTCAACTTTTAAATAGTATTCAACTCTGTTTAATCCTTAGAAAGTCCAGTGTCTAATAAGAGTGTGTTTGAAAAGCGTGCATTTCCCAACTCTACTTAATTCTATTTGCTACCCGATAAGTGAGACTAAAATCGTTTAAGATGGTGGGATTCGATAATACAATTGATAGGACTTGTTTTAAATTATTTTTTTCTCCCTGCGCGTGTTTCGAGGGCAAGCATAGGGCCGTTGGTAGGGGGCCTCCCACCCAGAATAGATCTGTGAAGCTCCTCCCTTCTTCATTCAGCCAACGCTTCTGTAGGGTTTGCAGCTTTCGCAGCAACATTTGGACCGAAATCGGCAGCACGAAGCTCTATTCGAGGTCGGAAACTCCCGATTAGTGAGTGGGAAGCGTCAATTTCATCGATTACTCGCCTCCCATGCCTTTTTGCAGACTGTGAGTCCGTGAGGATCACCGGGGCAAAGGAGGTGCGATTCACAGTGAAAAGCAGGACTTCGTCAGGAGTTATTGGCGGAAATAGTGTCTTCTGTCACTCGAGGGCAGAGATTCTGGACTTCAAAAATAGTAGGGGCCCCTTCCAGTGCTCTTTCTCGGCTCAATTTGAGGCTTTTTGGGAGAGGCATCGGCAATAGAGGTATGTCCGTCGGTCCTCTCTCTCCATTACTGCTTCTCGGTCGAATATGTCTTTTTGATTTTCTTCCTTGGCTGCTCACTGAATGCTCACCTGCTGATTTGGTATCGTTACTCCAGTAGTAAAAGCCCCTAGCCGTTTACCTACGTTTTGCATGGGCTGTTGTTCATTTTCTGCCGTGTCTGCTCACTGAGGGGATTGCCCTTGTTCTTTGGTGTTGTTGAAGCTGATTATACCCACTGGCCGTCTAGCTTTGTCATCCATCGGGCCGTTGTTGATTTTGTTCCTTGTTTGCTCAGTGACTTTGAATGCTTTGTATCTGATGTTGTCTGTCTGTGTACAAGGCATGGCCGTGTGGTGTTGTTTGGCATCGTGGCGTTGGCACCATCCTGTCAGTTCTGCTGACTTTGCATTTTCTTTGGCTGTCTGCTTTTCGGTGTTTGTTGTTGTGAATTGCTGCTGATATATGGATTTAACTGAGTAGCCAGTGACTATTTTGTTTGTAATTGCATTGTCTTTCTGCTGCAAATTTTTCTTTTTCTGTTATTCATTTTGTTTTGCCTGTTATGTGTTGAAGTTCTGCTCCACCAAGTGCATGCATCATGGCTCCAAAGGGCGAAAATATCATCGACTGGACTGATCATATGGAGTTCGCTTTCATAAATATAATGCTTGAGAAGTTGAGAACAACCCACACCACAACTTGGAAGCAAAAAATTTGGGATGAGATCACAACTGAGATGATAAACCTATTTCCCGATAAGCAGCTGTGTTTGCAGAAGGTAAAGGACAAGCATCAGAGAATGAAGACAAATTTCACCCGATTCTCTGAAATAGTCAGGCATACAGGCGTCGGGTGGGATGTAGACACAAACACTATCACAGCCGGACCAGATGTTTGGGCTATCTTTATAAAGGTACATTCTCTTGTGTTTTTACGTTCGGCTTCTGTGATTGTTTTGAATGAATTGAAAGTGTCCCTTGGATTCATCCGTATTTCAATGTGCAGAAGAACATGGCGTACAAGACATTCCAAAGCAAGGGCTGCAAGCACTACTATCTGCAGAAGGAACTCTTCCGTTCTTCAACGACTATCGGTGCTCTTCGCACCTCCTCGACTGATCTACCGCCGACTTTAGAAAAAGAAAGACGACTAAATGAGAAATTCTTATCTAGATCGAAGGGAAAGCAGAAACAACATGTCAACCTCGAAGAAGGCTCCAACGAGAGTGACGAACCCGTCCATGTTGCAGAGGCCATTCTATTTGAGTCTCGACGTCGAGTGCCGAAAAGATCTCAATCTAAGAGCTCACAAATGCAGGAGTGTGTGGACCTATTCAGGGAGAGTTTTACGAAGAAGTCACAGAAAAGCCCACCGTCGGCAAAGAGAAGCAAGTCGATTTCAAGCCCTGAGAAGCCTGAGAAGAATAGCATCGAGGAAGCCATGGTGGAGTTGACTAAATTCAAAACGAGAATCGCTCATCCCTTGTATGTGAAAGCCGACGTAACCCTCCTTGATCCGGCAATGCGGAGGCTTTTCATGTGGTTCGCGGAGGACGACCGACTGGAATGGATAATGTAGCTTGCTCATTCTTGAATCAGCGTGGGACCCATCTTTATATATATATATATATATATTTCAAATGGCACCGATAAAATTTCTTTGTTATGACTCAACTTCCGGTGCGCTTTGAACCCCTCACAAAACTTTGTAATTGTTTACATGGTGAACTGATCTAGAATCGGGATGACCACAATCGCCATTGTCAATTTAGTTATCCGAATAAAAATCACTGGAACATCACGGAATCTCTCCAAGCAACATTTGAGAGGTATAATCTCAAAGGGTTTGGCCTAGTGGTTAATGGGCATTCAATTTACCCCGAGACCCGGGTTCAAATTCCCTTGGGGCCACCGGAGCGCCTTTGGCGTGATTACCCGCTCCGTGCGTCGCCGGGGGTTCACGGAGTCCCGGGGATTAGTCAGGCGAAGCCTGGACACCCCGGGTCAGCAAAAAAAAAAAAAAACATTTGAGAGGCATATGATGCTATCGCCGTGTGGTTGTGTTTGACAGAGTCAAAACATTCAACGGGATCAGGAAAAGAGAAGAGTGGAACATACTCAATATGTATTGACAGCTTTGTTGACTAAGCATAGGCATGTTTCCAAAGTATAAGGATAAGGTTGATGCCCAGGATCTGTTCCCGAACCAGATATATTCGCCAATAACGTACGCCAACTTCTCATCGTTGAGCTTGCCCAAGACTTCTTCCCTGAGATGGTGTTGGATGGTTGACTGGTATTTAGAGAACGAACGGTATAGGTCGAATTCTCGGCATAGCTGCTCTCACCAGCCCCCTTGCCCATGTGCAGCAGTTCCTTCTCTTCCATGATGACTTCGGACATGAACTTAGAGGAGGAGAATATGGGAAGGGAGAAGGCCAGTCCAGAGAAAGTAAACGGGTGGGACAGTCTGGTTTCAACATAGAAAATGTGTTTTCCGTTCTCTGATTAAGGACAACGTCAAAATGAAGAATATCTGATAAAAACAAAATGACAGGAATATTAATTAAAAGTGTTCATTATCCTATGACTCCTCGGACGGGTTGCCAGTGAATCCTATGGGTGGGCTTATCCAAAAAGAAAAAAAAAATCATACGTAATATATTTTGCAATCGGTCCAGAAAAGCAAAGTTGAGAACATGGATTACGGGCATGTCAGTTGGAATTAATGTTCTTGTGAATATAAAGTGGTTGCTCATAGCTACTGGGTCAATCACCCATTGGGTTCGCTGTGTTCGTGGCCCACTTCGCTCCAATTCCATTACTAGAACCGGCATCAACCCGGCTTGGAGAGCCAGTGCTGCGATCATCAAATCATGTAAGCTTCAAAATCAACCATCAATGCTGAAGACTAGCATCTTTCTTCTTCTTCTTCTTCTTCTTCTTCTTCTTCTTCAATGTACTTTCTGGGTGGGACCATCAACTGGGTCTGTTTAAGGGCATGTGACACGTGTTAGACTACACGTTGCCACGTGAGGGCGTGTGTTGAGATATGTTATCCCACATGAAAAAATTGAAAAAGAAACCACAAGCTTATATGATGCTAGATCCAGCAACCTATTAGCTTAAACTTTTGGGTTGCAGATAAGACTCAATTCTGTGTAGGCGAATTTTATAGGGCAGGCCTTTCTGCAGCACTCTGCCAGCAAGTGGTTGCAAAGGCCACGCAGTTCAAGTCCAAATGATAATGGTTGTTAAATTATTGAAGCTCTCTTTGTTTCCTTTTCTTTTGCTTTGCAAAAAGGAAAAGTGAAGCCTCCTTTGTTAGCTTCTCCTCTCACATTTTGTTTTTCTTTCCCCAGTGGGACCACAATGGTCCTACTAGTGATGAATCTTCGATCAAGCATCGACTTAACCCATGCCACAATGTGCTTTCAGAGGTTTTCAACCCTTGCATTTCCATGTGGAGCATAATTTATCAACTGCATCAAATTTCATGATTTTCCCTTGCATTCTTATAATTGGTTTCACTGAAACTTCCAGCACCGGCTATTGTATTGGCCATCATCGTCTCAGTTTTCAGAACAAAAGTCATTGGAACATTATGATACTAGTGCTTAATTTTTCCAAGAAGTATCTCGAAGGCATGTTAATGCTATTGCGAGCAATTTATGTTTGATGGAATTAAACATTCGACAAGATTCATAGAAACCTAGGAATGTCTCCGAAGGATAAGGATAAGGTTGATGCCCTTGATCGGTTGCTTACTTAGATCTTCCCCTATCAAGTACGCTAACTTCTCGCTGTAGAGCTTGTCCATGACCTCTTCACCAAGATGGTGCTGTATGATTGACCCAGTGAAGGACCTGACATTCTTCGCATGCTTCATCCCGCTGATCCATGGATCCTCTTCCCCTGATAAAGGTCCTCCGATGTCTAACACCAGTGTCTCGATGTGCTCAACCGTGAAAGATCCTTCTTGTTTGACTATCTGTTGGACTTCCTCTAGGGAGGCTGTGTAATAAGGCACGTTCAAGGTGTCTAGCTTCTTTTCCTCCACGAGACCCTGTACATGGGAGGAAAAGGTTATTGCACTAGGAGCTCATAGGCCACGGGAACACAAGAAATCAAATCCGAACAGTTCAGTTCAGCTGATGCATCGCACTTATACCTCTGAGACCAAGCTAGAGATTGCCTCCGCAAGTGACTCCCAGGGATAGCAGCTCTCCTTGATTGCAGGATCTGTGGACTGCCTCCCATGAAGTACTAACACGAGACGAGCACCAACCACCATTTCTTTGCTCCGATATTGCAGAAAGTTTGTGAAGTCTTCCTGGAACTGAGCCAAGTAAGCCTCCTTAACCTCTGGAGGGCTCGTCTGGGAGATGTAAATCTTCCCCTTATTCAGCGGCAATCCTTGTGCGGTCATAAGCTGTGGAACCTGCCATTTTTCGTCTTGTCAAGAAATGTAATTAACACATAATTGAGAGGGGTGGACTGTTATTCTACCGACCCGAGATAGCCAGTGGACACTGTACGAGGAATGAACAAGATGTAAGCAATTCTGAGGAAAGATCCTCTCATGGAAAGAGCCTGGAGCTCCCATCACGAAGAATGACAAGCCCAGTGAATTCCGCCGAAACTCGGAAAGGCTATTGAACAGAGTATTGAAGTCATTTCCTGGAAGATCATTCAGGTAGAACTGGATCTCGGGCGGTTTAGCTCCAGATCCTCTGCAGCTGCTTTCTATAGTCTCAATCACAGTGGACATGAATGCGAAGGTGTTCGGCCCAGCTGAGCAACCAAGGTCCGCCACATTCAGGAGCTTACAGAGGAAGATTGGCTCTTGTAACAGGGAATTGACTGCCCTTTCGATCGCCGGCTTAGTCGCAAGAGCAAGCTTTTGCTGGCCAAATGAAGTCGTTAGTTCAAGGAGAAATCGCTGATAATTTTACGGGGTTGGATCCAATCTTTAGTTCGAGGACATATATCTGGATCTGATCAATGTTGAATCGCGGGTTCATTTAGGAATTTCTTTGGGAGAAAATTGAAAGATAGCGAACTACATAGGAAGTATTATCCCAGTGGATCTTTTCTAAATGTTTCCTTGGAGAAAGGTTCTACCGTAGACATTCCACGAACATTACATTCGAATATTCGAAGAGAAATTAATGAACAAACCGTGGGTGTCTAGAGCGAACCGTGTAGATCGAGTTCTTAACATAGCTGTTCTCGGCATCTCCTCCGGTCATGTGCAGCACTTCCTTCACTTCCATATTCTCGCTGTTCCCAAAAACAAAAGACGCACATTAGGAACTTTCTGTCTTGGGGCAGACACAATCAATCAATTAAAGCAATTTAGAAAGACAGTAGAGAAATGTAAGAGATGTTTGCTGGAGAGAAAGGACCTGCTCTTGCCAAGGTTCGCAGACATTAACGACTTTGGGGACTGGAACCGATTCGGAGGAAGAAGAATCTTTATTTAAATAATAGAGGGAGGGGGCCCGATCTGCTTCCTCCCTCTATTATTTACGTCCCTTGGTGAACAAAAATAAAAGGAAAATTTACATAATTTTGACTCATAATTTACCCGTTTTATCAAATCTATCATATATTTTTTTTATCAAATCTATCACATGATTTACTTTTTGCATCAAATCTATCTCGGCGTTATCTTTTCCATCGACATTTAACGCTCATACTGACGTGGCGCCCACGTGGCAAGTGTGGCTCATTATCTCTCCACGTGCCACGTCAGCATGACCGTTAGATGTCGACGGAAAAGATAACGTTGGAATAGATTTGATGCAAAAAGTAAACTATGAGATAGATTTGACAAAAAAAAACATATGATAGATTTGACAAAACGGATAAATCATGGGCCATTTTAGATAAAAATCCCAAAATAAAATAAAATAATATAAACTTTCATTAATTTCCTTTGTATTCACGTCCTTTTATATAAAGAGCAGACAAAACTTTTTGGTAATAGACAAAATTGTAATTTGAACACGGTAATTACCGTAAATGAAAGTCAATGTACGTAACTAAATTGCTTAATTAGAACGGACAAAAGTCAAGAAGTAGTCAAAAAGAGTTAAATTAAGGATCAATTTTAAATGTGAAATTGACAGAGAGGATTATGCATGCAGTCAAACAAATTCAATTTATCAACCGATAATTTGTTATGACAAAGAAATAAATTTAATATATATTTAGTAAAATACTCCAATAAATGGAATTTATACAGCAGCATGATGAATCAAATGTTGGTAAAGTGGTACTGATTGCAGCAAGAAATTGGGAAATTCACAGTACTAGCGCAAGGATAATGCCTTTTAAGGAGACTATATCCTATGCAAATTTTTATACTTCTAGATGTATGTACTTTTCTCTTCAACTGAAATGACTGACCTCTTAATAATCTTTATGAAACTCTAGATCTATATATATATATATATACATATATAATCTCATAGCCAAGCATCATAACTATATGAACATCTAGTATATAAGTGCAAGGGGAAAAAAATGAGATAAGAACAAAAATTCTCTTTGAAAAAACAAAAAAGTGCAACTAATGCATGAGTTCTCCACGTGCCACGTCAGCACGGCCGTTAGATGTCGACGAAAATGATAACTTCGGGATAGATTTGATAAAAAAAACATATGATAGATTTGACAAAATGGACAAATCATGGGCCATTTTAAATAAATACCCCTATATATATATATATATATATATATAGTGAGAGAGAGAGATAGAATTCTCATTAAGAAAGATATATAAGGTATTATGTTGAATCTCGCGGCACATGCTGCGGTAGAGTATGCGTCACACGCCGCAGTGGAATACGTGCCTCACACAAAATTACTTTCTCCATAAAATGAAGAGCATCGAGCTAAGTAATGGAAATCTTGAAGAGCAGACTGCAAACTGAGGACAAGTATTTGGGCCAAAATCGGAAGTTGACCAAAGTGGGGACCGAAAAGACTACTCAACCGGCAACCGCCATTTTCTGCGTTATTTGTTGCTTTGTTTTTGAATCTCCATGACTAATTGTATATTTTCTAGTATATATAAATTTTTATGGAGATTATAAATATATACGGAGTCGTGGAGATTCAGAAAAAGGGAAATACCCAAAAAAAAGATGGTGGTGGAGTAGTCTTTCGACTCTTTCCGGTCCCACTTAGGTGAACTTTTCATTTTGGCTCCCAAAAGTTTTCCTTTGTTTGCAAATTGCTCCCCAAGCTCTCCATTATTTAGCTCAATCCTATTCACTACTTTACGAAGAAAGTTGCGTGTCTGATGGGTATCCGTAATCCACAGTGGCATGCGCCGTAATCTTCGACAGGAAACCTACCTTGTTAAGGAAAATTGTACAACTAGAACATAATTAATTTGCATGTAATTTCCAATTTATGGTGTAAATGGCCATTCAATTATATAGGAACAGAATATATTAAAAGGAATAGCGGTCTTTGTTGCTAATTATAGATCACGTTAACAAAAGCACATCAACCGATCAGATGATTAAGGAGAAGACCGATATCTTTTACTGGGTGATGAATTTGTCTATAGATTACGAAAAATCGATAAATAATGGAGGAGAGGCTATATGCAGCAGCAGCAGATGAAGGGAATGTCTTTTCATCTACTGAAATTCCTCATGGAGGACCCGCTCCTCCTGGATTGATCTGTTGTCAAGCCATATTGTGAGAATCCTCTCCACATATAGCAGCTTTACTCGAGCATGATGAGTTTCCAGAACAAGGTCTTGTATTGAAGGCCCAAGCTAAGCTTCAGAGCATGACTTTCAAGGATTTTCTCTTCTCCACCTTGCAGCTGCTGAACGAGTGAAGGGTGCCTTGTTATCATGGAAAAAGCTATTTAATTATTGCCGGTCTTGAGAAAATTAAGCTTTTATTGGGTTGGGATAAGTTCAGGAGGAATCTGCTTTACCTTGCAGCCCATCAAGAGCATGGTGGAAGTGCTGATGGAGATTGTCAAGGTGAGGCCAGAAGCTGTCCAACAGAAGATAAGCTACGTCGGTATGATTCTACACTTGTGCATAAGAAATAATTAGATTGGACTCATGGAAGGTGATCACAGGGAGTCTGGGGGAACGCGAGCTAGTGAAAATGTAGAACTATGATAAAAGATTGCACCTTGCATCTCGCTGCAGTGGACAAACAAAGCAAGGTACATCGAGTTCTCTAAGCCTCAATTATCCACATACTATGTTGGTTAATGTGCAAAAGATGAACCCTGACCCGCAGCAAGGAGATAGAGATATGTGGTCTCTTAATCAGAATGAGCTCAGGCATTCTAAATTTTAGCACAAGTCAACATTGAAGAAGCGAATGTCCAATTGCTAGCATAAATCCAACCGGTAGCAGGAACTGAACTGGCAGCCAAAATCACTGGGATCCCTCCCCTTGGAAAGAAGTCGGGAGAAAAACCTTAAGAGATGAGAAGACTAGCTTGCACATCAATTAAATTACATAAGTTCATGTGCTTAAATCCCTCAACTTTTCAAAATCATCTGGTCGGTCCATTTCGTAATGTCCATTTACTTTTCCAAACACAACTTACTGAAATATCATGGTACTAGAGCTTAATCTTTCCAAGGAACATTTGAGAGACATATGATGCCGTTGCCGTGTCAATGTGCTCAATGGAGCTCAACATTTGACAGGATACAGATGCAATATGTGTGATGTATTGACTTTTACAAACTAGGCATAGGCATGTTTCCTAAGTATAAGAATAATTAAGGTTGATGACACAGGATCTGTTTCTTAACCAAATATTCGCCAATCCCATAAGCCATCTTCTCGTCGTAGAGCTTGTCCAAGACCTCTTCCCCAAGATAGTGCTGGATGATTAACTCTGTACGTGAATGACCTGACGTCCTTGCCCTGCTTCTTCTCGCTGATCCATGGATCCTCTTCCTCCGATGCAATCGTCTCCATGTGCTCTATTGCACATGATGGACTATTTCATGCTCCTCCACGAGCCCCCTGCATGTGGGAGGAAAAGATCAAGTTGTTATGAGGTGATAGGTCCCAGGAACATGAATAATCATGTCCAAATTGGCAGGATGAATCTCCACTTTTGTTATCAACAATACTATTGAGCAGTTCTGAACATTTCAACTGATCGGAAAATAGTTTTCTTTGCTACGAGAAGCACGCTTTTCTGTACGCACTAAATTATCTGACAGCTTATCGAATTAATGATTGGCAATTAATAAGGTTATACCTCTGATATGATACTAGAGATTTCCTCGCCAAGATACTCCCCGGGATAGCCATTCTCCTTGCATGCAGGATAAAGTACTGACACGAGACGACCACCAAAAACCACTTCTTCACTCCGGCATCTCAGAAAATTACCTTGTTCAGTGGCAAGCCTTCTTCAGTTGTAAGCCGTGGAACCTGCAATGTTTCATATTATTTAACTCTTCTCACTTGTTGAGATCGATATGGATCAGATTCTCGAAAACTCAACTGAAAAGATCCAGTCAACAAGAGGGAAAGATAGGTTTGCACACTTGTATACACGGTTCGGACCAACGGTGCGTCTGAAAATATTTATTAGAAGGCTGAAAACAGAAAGAATAGAGGCTGCAATTTTATAGGTTTTGCTCGTTAAGAAACTAAAGATAATTCTGAGGTAAGAAATTGGCAGAAAACTGAGGGTGAATTGTAGTACTGTTGACCTGAGAGGTTGCCTCTGAACACTGAATGAGGAATGAATAAGATGCACTGATCTGAGGAAACATCTTTTCATGGAGCTCCCATCACGAAGAATAAGCGGAACTCAGAGAAGATCATTCAGGTAAAATTGGATCTCAGGCAGCGTAGGTCCCCTTCCTCTGCAGTTTCTTGCGGTCTCCATCAAAGTGGATGTGAAAGTGATCGATCCAAAAAAAAAAAAAGTGGGCATGAAATTGATAGTGCTTGGGCCCATAGTGCTTGACCGTGCTAGCAATCACTGACTTGGTTACGTCGACAGCTACCTTTTGCTGGGACAAAACAAAGTTGTTAGGTTCACGACTATAGGAATTTTACCATAAGAGAAATCTGATCATCCTGTCAGAGTGAGCTATAGGAACTTTAAAGTAGATCTCTCTAAGTTCAGGAGAGAGATTCCATGACAACGATTTTCCAGGAACATCAAACATGCATGTATTACAGAAATGAAGGAACAAAAGGCGGGTTTCCATGATGACTTCTGGGATGTGAACTTGGGAGAGGAGTCAGACGAAGAGCAAGATCAGTCTAGACAAAGTAAATGGAGTGGGACAGGCGACCAGACGAATCCTATGACTGGAATTAACCAGGGAACAGCAATCTTGTTTCTGTCCATCCATCAATTCCCTCTAATTATAATGTTATATTTATCCAAAAAGATAAACATAAAAAGTATATATTTTGGACTCAGACCAGAAAAATAAAATTGAAAACATGAACTCATAAGCAGATTAATTGGTGATGTATGAAATTGGCTTGATCAATAATGTGTACGAATATGAATTCACAGTGTCCCTACTGCACGTGGAAACCATCCTTATTACCAGGATAGGCATCGAGCAGCTTGGAGCATCAGTGCTCTGCGATCATCAATATTCGAGACCCTGCATTGGATGACCATGAAAACAGTCATCTGTCTACTTCTTCTTCCTTTTCAAAATTACTGATGCAGTGAGGATTTTTATGGGTGGTGCCTTTTGTTCGGCAGCACTCATAATTTCCTCACACATTTTTCTTGATTGGTTCCATCGAAAATTTCAGAACACGGCCTGATCATAATGGCCATTGTTGTCCTACTTTTCAGAATAAAAATTGTTGGAATATGATGATACTAGAGTTTAATCTTTCCAAGCAAATACATGTATAGATATGGCCAGGAACTTATTTTTACCCGGAAAGTAATCCCTTTTCTCCGTGTTTATATGTCTGAGAGGATTCATAGAAAAACATGCAAAACGTAACATGTAATGCCTGCTGGTAAAGTTTCCTGAGTACAAGGATAATGCTGATGCCTTTGATGGGTTCCTTACTCATATTTTCCCCAATCAAGTATGCAAACTTCTCGCCGTATAGCTTGTCCATGACTTCTTCCCTGAGATGGTGCTGCAAGATTGAGCCAGTGAAGGACCTCACACTCTTTGCCAGCTTCTTTGCCCTGATACATGGATCCTCTTCCCCTGACGAAGGTCCTCCAACATCTAACACAAGTGTCTCGATGTGCTCCACCATGAATGATCCTTCTTGCTGCACTATCTGTTGGACTTCCTCTTGGGAGGCTCTGTAGTAGGGCAAGTTCAAGTCGTCTGGCTTCTCTTCCTCCATGGGCCCCTGCACATGGGAGGAAAAGGTCATCGTGTGAGGAGCTCATAGGCCCCAGGAACGAGCCATCATGTTTGAACAGTTCATTTCAGCTTATGCATTGCACTTATACCTCTGACACCAAGCTAGAGATTGCCTTGGCAAGCGACTCCCACGGATAGCAGCTCTTCTTGATTGCGGGATCTGCAGACTGCCTCCCATTAAGTAGTAACACGAGATAAGCGCCAACCACCGTTTCTTTGCTCCGACATTGCAGAAAGTTTGTGAAATCTTCTTGGAACTGAGCCAAGTAAGCCTCCTTAACCTCTGGAGGGCTCGTCTCAGAGATGTAAATTTTCCCCTTGTTCAGTGGCAAACCTTCTGCAGTGGTAAGCAGTGGAAACTGCCATTTTTCATCTTGTCAAGAAATGTAACTAACACAAAATTGAGAGGGTGGACTGTAATTTTACTGACCTGAGATAGCCAGTGAAACTCACTGTACGAGGAATGAATAAGATGCATGCAATTCTGAGGAAAGATTCTTTCAATGAAAGATCCCGGAGTTCCCATCACGAAGAATGACAAGCCCTCATAATTCCTTCGGAACTCGGTGAGTCTCTTGAACAAAGTATTGAAGTCATTTCCAGGAAGATCGTTCAGGTAAAACTGGATCTCAGGCATTGTAGTTCCCGATCCTCTGCACTGCTTTCTATGGCCTCAATCACAGTGGACATGAAAGTAGACGTGTTTGGGCCCGTTGAGCAACCGAGGTCTGCCACATTCAGCAGCTTACAGGGGAATATGGGTTCTTGGAGCAGGGAATTAACTGTTCTGCGATCACCGGCTTGGTTATAACAGCGATTTTTTTCTGACCAAATGAATTTGATAGTTCAAAGACGAACCAGATATAAATTTACAGGGTTAGTATCAATATTTAATTTCTTCCATATTGGGTGATGTTCATATTTATTGTTCCGATCGATAAATTACTGGTTCATCTAGTAAGTTCCTGGGATAAAATTGAAAGATATAGAACTACAGGAATCAAAATATGGGTTTCTATAGCGTACCGTATAGATTGAGGTATTAAAATAGCTGTTCTCGCCATCTCGTCCGCTCGTGCAGCACTTCCTTCACTTCCATACCCACTCTGTTCCAAAAAACAGAATATGAACATTAGGAATTTTCTGTCTAGTGACACGAGAGAAATAATCAAGTGAATCGAATCAGAAAGTTACATTCTAAAGAAACACTCGATGTCCGCTGGAGATAAAGACCTGCTCTTGTCAAGGTTCGTAGACATTAACAGTTTCGGGGACTGGAATGGAAGAAGATGGATCTTCGGAGGAAGAAGAAGCTCGGTTTGAAGGGAGAATCACCGCTCCATCGAGGCATGGATATAAATTGATTCAGTCAATAATATAAGTGTGAATATAAAATGGTTGCTTGTAGCTACTGGCTCCGTGGCCCATTGGTTTTGCAGGGTTCCTTGCACACCGCTATCCCATTAGCTGAAATAGCATCAGCCAGCTAAGGGGGTCGGTGCTGCAATCATCATTGATCAAGACTGTGCATCCGACTGCAGCTCTCTGCCGATAAGTGATAATGGTCGTTGAATTACTGGAGCTCTCTTTACTCTTTCTGACCAGGCCCTAGAGCTCTTTGTTTTCTATTTATTTTGCTTTAATAATGAAAGACAAAAACTTCTTTGTTTTCTTCTACCTAAGAATGTAGATGATGCAATGAACGTGTAATGTGAGTTCTTAAGCCCCTATCTGTATGCAATGGCACCCTAGCTATCGATGTTGCCTTTCTTCCATATTCCTCTCTCAAAAAATTTTCAATTGTTTTCACCTGAAACTTCCAATACAGGCTGATCGAGCATGGCACTGATGTTAGGCTTTTAAATTAGACCATAATTGAATGGGCCACAGCTTTATTTAGCTTATTGGAGAATTGTTACAACAACTTTGATTGTGAACATCCATTTCCTTAATGGAAAAACATGCAATGCGGAGCATGTATCGACTTAACTAGTCACGTTTCCTTAGCATAAGGACAATGCTGATGCCCTGCCTCTCTCCCTTGCTTAAGTCTTTTCCAATCAAGTGGGCCAACTTTTCACCATAAAGCTTGTCCATGACCTCTTCCCCGAGATGGTGCTGAACGACGGAACCTGTGAATGACCTAGTGTGCTTCGCTTGCTTTCTCCCTCTGGTCCATGGATCCTCTTTTTCTGATGATATTCCTCCGACATCCAAGGCAAATGTTTCGACGTGCTCCACTGTGAAGGATGCTTCTTGTTGGACTATATGTTGGACTTCCTCTTGAGAGGCTGTGTAGTATGGCACGTTCAAGGTATCTAGCTTCTCTTCCTCTACGAGCCCCTGCACGTGGGAGGAAAAGGCCACTGATCATGTTAGGAGCTGATAGGCCACAGAAATAAGTGTTATTGTAATTGAATCGTCTGATGGACCTCAACTATTGAATCTGAACAGTTCAGTTCAGCCGATGTGCTGCAGTTATACCTCAGAGACCATGCTTGAGATTGCCTCAGCTAGTAACTCCCAGATATAGCAGCTCTCTTTGCTTGCAGGATCTGCATTTCGCCTCCCATGAAGCACTAGCACGAGACGAGCACCAGTTACCATTTCTTCACTCCGACATCTCAGAAAATTTGTGAAGTCTACCTCGAACTTAGCCAAGTAGGCCTCCTTAACCTCAGGAGGGCTTGTCTTAGATATGTAAATCTTTCCCTTGTTCATCGGCAAGCCTTCTTCAGTTGTAAGCCGCGGGACCTGCCATTTTCTATCATGTTGAACTCTTCTGATTCAATAACCTATAGAATGGATTATACAGGACTGCTAGGCCGAGGATATAATCAGAGAATGCAATGTCATAATATTACGTCAATAGTTTGGCAAATGTAAGTGATAGCAAATTGAAAGGGTAAAGATCGTAATTCTACCGACCTGAGATAGCCAGTGGACACTGTATGAAGAATGAACAAGATGCAAGCAATTCTGAGGAAAGATTCTTTCATGGAAAGAGCCTGGAGCTCCCATCACGAAGAATGACAAGCCATCAAGATTCCGATGGAGGTCGGAGAGGCTCTTGAACAGAGTATTAAAGTCATTGCCAGGAAGATCATTCAAGTAAAATTGGATCTCGGGCGGTGTAGATCCCAATCCTCTGCAGTTGCTTTTGACGCTCTCAATCACAGTGGACATGAAAGTGAAAGTGCTCGGGCCTGAAGAGCAACCGAGGTCTGCCACATTGAGGAGCTTGCAAGGGAAGAAAGGTTCTTGGAACAGGGAATTGACTGCGCTAGCGATCACCGGCTTGGTGAAAAGAGCAATCATTTGCTGAGCGAATGAAGTTGTTAGCTCAGGCACAAATCACTGTTAAATTTAGGGGGTTGGGTCCAATCTATATTTTCTTTGATGATGCAAGTGATTCATTTTATTGATTTGATCAGTGCTGAATTACTGGTTTATCTAGGAATCAAAAGGTTAGCTGGGAAAGAGATTCTATAATAACAACATTCCGAGAATACTACATCGATACAAAGAGAGATTATCGAATAAAAGGTGGGTTTCCAGAGCGAACCGTATAAGTCGAGGTCTTAACATAGCTGTTCTCTCCATCTCCTCTGCTCATGTGCAGCACTTCCTTCACCTCCATGCTCTCCTTGTTCCCACAAATTGATCAATCAAAGATACAAGAATGAAACTATAAAAGTTCCAATTCAGTAGCAAATCGTGAAGTTACTCTCTAGAGACGGAGATGTTAGCAGGACACAGCCCCTTGCTCTTGCCAAGGTTCAAAGAAGAACAAGGATGTACAGTCCAGAGGAAGTAGAGGAAGAAGAAGCTTAGCTAAGAGACTGTAAACGGGGAGGAACAAATTTTCCATCAAATCAAATAAAATGAGTTCCAATAACGACCACAGGCCTCTGACTTGCAGGTAGGCCATACTCATACGTACATTCCATAAAAATCACAAAAGTTGACTGGAAAAGTTAACTGATAATATTTCCCATACGTATGGCTCGTACCACTTTTTCTGGCCACTCATTTGTAGCTTGGGAGATCAAAGATAGGGAAACCCCAACTGTGACGCCAAACAGGGGCGAAGCTAGATTTTTTATTCAAGGGGGACAAACTGATACTTTTGGGGTAAAATTTCAAAAATTTAAAGTTCAGGAGGGGCAAAATACAAATTTTACATAGAAAAATTCATATTTTTTGGGTAAAATTGAAAAAAAAACAAAAGTTCAGGGGGGGCAATTGTCCCCCCTACTGACACACTGGCTTCGCCCCTGACGCCAAAGAGTAGCGAATTGATGCCGCCCAGAGGGTGAGAGAAGAAGTGAGAACCTAAAGGCAGCTGCGATGCCATCCGAACAATCCAATCAGCACAAATAGTTCCCTCCCTGAAGATAATGACGTACCTTGATAAGCCAATTCAGCTTTAGCAAAGCCTTGATGGCATCGACGGGGCAAGAAACTTGTGGAGTACACTTGGAATCCGACGAGATAAGTCTGCAGACCGTCTCGGAGTCAACCTCTAGAATAATCTTCCAGTATCCAATGTCCCATACATGCTTAAACCCAATAAAAACACCCCATAATTCAGCAAATACTGCAGTTGAGACTCCAACATTATGAGCAAAACCCTAATCCATCTCCCATCACCGTCCTCGAGTACACTGCCCGCTCCTTCAAGCACCGGATTCCCCTTCGAGGGCACCATCTGTACTGAGCTTTAACCAGTCTCTAGGGGTTTGATCTAAGAGATCCATAACCATTCTCGAGGAAGCTAAGAGGACTTGCCAACTAATAAGTTTTGGAACCTTCAAACTTAATTCCATTACTATGGGAGAAACGTATATGTAGGCACAATGCCTATACAAGACAAGGAAATGAAAGAACTATGGGATTCTAGGCTAAGTAAATACATTGTCTTCCTAATCTACTCAAATATACATGGAAATATATTATACACAATTATACAGAATCTCAATATTCTGTAATACTCGCCCTCAAGTTGGAGTATGAGGATCTCAAATGCCTACCTTGCTGAGGAGAAAGCAGAAGCGATCGCGATCCAATGCCTTGGTGAAGATGCTGCAATCTAAAGACCAATAGACACATGGGTTGTGGCTACTACACCGGACTTAATATGCTCACGAACAAAGTGACAATCAATCCCTATGTGCTTCGTGCGCTCACGAAAAACACGATTTGTTGCAGTGTGTAGAGCTGCTTGATTGTCGCAGAATAACCGAGAAGGTCGCGTCATCCGTACTCCAAGTGAAAATAGTAGATTGCTTAGCCATAGGAGCTCACTGATAGTTGCCACCATCGCTCGAAATTCTACTTCTGCTGATAAGTGAGAAACTGTAGATTGCTTCTTCGTTTTCTAAGAGATCTGGTTGCCTCCTATTGTAACAAAGTATCCCATGACAGATCGTCTAGTCAAAGGATAGCTAGCCCAATCTGAATCACAGTAGGCTTCAAGCTCAAATGAATTAGGCCGCAGAAAGATGCCTTGCCCAGGAGATTGCTTCAGATAACGCAAAATTCTCATGGCAGCATCCCAATGCTCCTGGCGAGACTCCTGCATGAACTATGCCAGTACATGCCAGGAATAATTGAACTATGGCCTGTTGATAGTGAGATATATTAGTCTACCAATAAGCTGCATGTATTAAGATGGATCCGACAGTGGAGTACTAGTACTAGTCGACACATGGTAATGTTGCTCCATGGGAAATTGTGAGCGTTGTGACCCAAGCATCCTACATTATGTCAGTATATCTAGCGCATAATTGCGCTGACTAAGGAAAAGAGCGAAGTTCATGCGAGTCACTTCAATTCCCAAAAAGTACTTCAAAGGACCTGAGTCCTTAATGCTGAAACACCGATCCAGATAATTCTTGAAAGAGACACACTGATCAGAATGATTCCCAACTATGATCAAATCATCCAGATACACTAGAACTGCGATAAACATGGTGCCCTTCTTATAGGTAAAGAGAGAGTGATCGGCACCTGATTGGTTAAAACTGTATCATCGCATTGCATCTGCGAACTTTGCAAACCAGTTTTGTGAAGCTTGCCTGAGACCATATAAGGATTTACGTAGCTGACACACTCGCCCATCATTAGAAGAAGAAAAACCAGGAAGCAATTGCATGTAGACCTCCTCATCCAGATCCCCATGCAAAAATGCGTTATTGACGTCCATCTGATGCATCTCCTAGCCTTGAGCAATGGCAACTGTCAACAAGCATAGTATCATTACCAATTTAGCCACCGACGCAAACGTTTCATGATAATCAATGCCTTCCACCTACGTAAAACATTTAGCTACTAGTTGAGCCTTATACCTCTTGACACTTCCGTATGCTCGACACTTCGCCTTGAATACCCAGTTGCATCCGATTGGACGTTATCCGAAAGGAAGTTCCTCTATAGTCCAGGTGCCATTGGATTCCAATGCTTGTATCTCTTCCACTATAGCATCTCTCAGATGTCAGAAACGAATTTCAATCTGCAGTTTATAAATTATAATTACCAAGCGCTCCAAAAAATATTGCGGAATCTTTTGTGGGGCGGTTTTCGGAACCATCTTTATTGGCCATAAATCAATGAAGTCTTGTCCAGTAACTAATAGTCATCCTCTTCCGACCATCAAGTCGTTTTCAGGGTCTATTTCTCCAAAAAGTCATCGAACTTTGCATCATTAAGATGGGATAAGTCCTCACGATATGACTGAGGTTCCTTTTTGAATCAATGGCAGCTAGAAATGCCTTATGGCGATCATTAACTAATTGCAGAATAAGTGATAAATTGCTTAATAGAGTGGATCGTACCTGAGAAGTCACCGAAAGTAGGCAAATGAGAGGGGGGAGTGAGCACAACGAAGTCATTGAAATGACCCGGGAGATTCTTTGCTCTACCAGATTGCCTCAAAATAATCTCTTCACAATTTTCTCCTTTAGTTCCCCCGTTTCTACTGTTCGGATCCTCTATTCCGTTGCTATCATTCTTCTTTTTAATAACAGATAGTAATTATCTTCTTTTTATTCCAAATATTAATTCCATTAGTTATGATGCTTAATTACCTCTGCAAACAATATCCATTAAAAAATGAGAAAACTAGTTGCTTTAGAAATCCGGTGTCTTTGGGAAAAGACGCACAGTCGAAGGCGGGGAATTTTCACCTCAACACTACTATTATTTTAGCATATTTACTCTCTCAACCTCAGTTAATGGAAAATTTCCTGTCGTTAGTTTTCCAATTAAACATTCTGGTATTACCCAAGATAATGAAGGAATAACAAATTTAAAAACAAATATATATATATATATATTGCCAAAAAAGAAACAGCAAACAATGTATAGGATAAGTGTGTGCAGACTCCGCCCGGACTATCCCTCCAATTATCCTACCATTTTTGGAGGACGAAGTCATTGATGATGGGTGATGGTTGGCGGCCGCCACGAAGAGAGGGGGAAGGAGGGAAGGAGGGAGGGAGGGAGAGAGAGAGAGAGAGGGAGGGATGTGAGAGCTGGTGGCTTGATGTTATTATTGCTGGACGAACGGATCCAAACTAAAATAGTTGAAACATGTTGGACATCCGAATATCAGGATTCTCATCGAAAAAATACAGTATTTGTTTGGGCTTAAAATTTCAGCACTTATTTTAAGTGATGAAATTTTGAGCACTATTTTAATAAGTGCTTGAGTGATTAAGTCAAAATTATCCGGGAAGCAAGTATTGGAAATTTGAGGGCAAAGTTGATTTCCACCTTTCATCTCTTTTTTTCTTTTCATTTTCTAAATTTATTTTTTCATAAAAAATATAAGAATATGTTTACTAATGTCAAATTAGAAAATTTTCTAATATAAGAATAATTGGAGTAATCACCATAAAAAATATGATATAAAATAAATTTATAAATATAAAAGTCAATAGAAAAGGAAAGTTATTAATTAGAATATAAAAAAGGAAATGATAAATATAGAAAAACTGGAGAACTAAAAAGAGAGGTTCTCTAGCTGATTTATATACAATTTAGAATAAAGAGAAGAAAATTTTCTTTGGAAAATTAATTCAATTCAATATAAGTAAATGTATTCTTTACAATTTTTCTATTTTTAGAAGATTTTCTAAGAAAATTGAAAAGTCCTCCAAAAGTAAACATGTCCTCAAATTTCTTGGTGATTATTCACATGCCGGCCCCTTATTTTCTTTTATTTTTACTTTTGTCCTAACATTTCAATATTATATCATTTTAACAATTTCTGAAAAAAAAAATGGAACAATCGGGATGCAGAGGGTGACCGATCATTGAAATTTATATTCGATAGAGAAGCTCAAATTTATGGAAAAACTAAGAAGATGAAAGATGAACTTGCAAGAGAACAGACAAAAGTACTTTTAATTGTTGCCTACAATAAATTGTGGTTGAATGAAAAAGTTAACATTATATGTAAGGCAATCAGTACAAAAATTTAATTAAAAAAATAAAATTTATGGAAGAACTAAACGTAGTTAGTTTTAGGTGTTAGACGAGACGCATGATGCAATTAGAGAAGCCGCATGTGAAGAATTGATTTGCACAACCGGTGGACAAAATAAAAATCCATAAATTTTTCTAATTAATAACAATTATTCAACCCAATTCATCGTAGTTTCTCTTTCCCACTCGTGACTCGTCCACTATGTTATCATTTTCTCTATTTGCATCGGTCACTCACCCCATTTATTTTTTATTGTCGACTTTCATTTTTAGATCAAATATATCTCCAATTACCTTAACTAGAAAAATTAATATTGCCGAAAATTTCTTGAACTTAGTGAATCAACTTCAAGCTTTTATTTCCAAGCTATATAATTATAATTTTTATTATTATTTTGATTTGATTTGTAATTCAGCTATTCAAATTTATCACCATGCGTAAACGGGCCAAATAGTGTTACAAACGAAAAGATATAAGACTTTAAGAAAGGTATAACATTTTCGAGTAAAATATTATATCTAAACAAAGGCTTTCTTTTTTATCCATCCACCAGCAAATGTTTTTCATTAATGCGCACCAATGCACGGCCGCTCTAGCATATGATACAAGAGAGAGAGAGAGAGAGAGAGGCCCAAGGCAGCAGCTGATACTGTAATTGGGCCACTCTTTAAATTTAGCCCAATGCAAGTATGGCCCAATATAGGCCCATCTGGGTGTTGTTGAATCCTAAAATATCGTAGCCAGAGGCGACGCCGGTATCTCTCCTCCGGATCTGAAAACCCTAATCCTCTGTCGCTTGCCTTTGAACTGCTGCCTCGTTGCGATCGGATTGGCCGGAGCAGCTTCGAGAATGGCGGCGAGTGAGAGCACCGTGCTTCAGTTCTCATCAACCTCGACGGCGATCTCAGCGACTGTCCATCCGTTGGTTATATTCAATATCTGCGACTGCTACGTGAGGCGGCCCGACCAGGCGGAGCGCGTCATCGGCACGCTCCTCGGCTCGATCTTGCCGGACGGCACTGTCGATGTCCGCAACTCGTATGCGGTTCCTCACAATGAGTTCTCTGATCAGGTCTGCTCATCTTTGTGCTGAGAATTTTTGTATCTAAAATAGAATTATGAGGTGCGATTTCTACTGTATTTGTTCGACGTTTCTTGGTTCTTTGAGAAATTGGGATTTTTGGGTTGAATCTGTTTGCTTTAGTAGAAATATAGAAATTTGGGCACTTGAGCTTTTTCATTTGGGTGATGAATTCATTGAATTTTCTTCTGTTAAACACCAAGTGGCCTGTTGCCTGTTAGTTGAATGATGAAGTGGTTTCATTTGTATAACCGCTTTTGATGGTTTCAGGTGGCATTGGATATTGACTATCATCACAATATGCTTTTATCTCACCAGAAGGTCAACCCGAAAGAAGTGATAGTTGGATGGTAATTCTCTATAGCTTTATGTAGATGTTTCGGATTCGGTGCTGGTAATGGTTTCTGTAATAGAGAGCTGCCTTGCATGAGTGAGGCTAAATGTTTTGTTTTGCAAGTCATTGGTGATGTTATCATCGACTTGTTAAATTGTTGATATTTGGTCCTTTGTTTAGGTATTCAACGGGTTTCGGAGTTAATGGTGGCAGTGCCTTGATCCATGACTTCTATTCTCGAGAAGTCACGAACCCTATACACTTGACAGTCGATACTTGTTTCACCAATGGGCAGGCTTCCATTAAAGCTTATGTTTCGACTAACCTGTCTCTCGGGGACAGGCCTCTTGCTGCACAATTTCAGGAGATTCCTTTGGATCTAAGGATGGTGGAAGCAGAAAGAGTTGGATGTATGTATTCTTTGACTTTTTGATTTTCTGTTCTGTTTGATTAGTGGGTATAATATCGCAATAACTCCATGATAAATCGTAGTCCTTATGGTTATTGCGGGTTGGTTAGGATTTGCAATTGCATAGTAGATCTGATCTGATAATTCTTTTCTCCTTTATAAATTTTGGAAATCATGGCAGTTGATATCTTGAAGAAACCAGTAGTTGAAAAACTCCCGAATGATTTGGAGGGAATGGAAGCCTCAATGGGACGGCTGCTGTCTTTAATTGATGATGTCTATAAATATGTCGACAGTGTTGTGGTGAGTAAAAGGACGGAGTTTTCCATTGTAGGACATTACAACAGTTTTGCTTCTGATGGTGTCGTTATTCATATTTTCTGTCTCCAGGAAGGCCATGTCCCAGCAGACAATAACATAGGAAGATTCATAGCCGACGCTGTAGCTTCCGTTCCCAAATTGTCAACTTTTGATAAGCTTGTGAATGACAGTATCCAGGTGAGATTCAAGGTCTTTTTGTTGTCGGTTATTATAGGGATGTTGCTGCAAAGAATGCTAGGAATTCACATGGTTCATGAAAGTTATCAGGAATCAATTACTCTAATATGTTCCTGTTGAATGAGGCTTTGAATATTTGCCATTCTTTGCTGGTTTCATTGCTCTTATCAGTTAGTATTCCTGTCATGAGATTCATTTTCTGCAAGAGTCACCAACTCTTTGTTCTGTTGCCTTTCCTTCTACCTGCAGGACCAACTGCTCTTACTCTACCTCTCCAGCATTACAAGGACACAACTCAGCTTAGCCGAAAAGTTGAACACTGCTGCTCAGATTCTGTAACTCTCTCTGTCTTGTACCTCTCCTGATGAAGCGATTTATGCAATGATGAGGTTTATAATTTGGCTCTCCTTTCTCGATGTAAGGATACCATGATAGCTGGCTCTTTGTGAGTGCAAGTTTTTGCCAATTATTTATTAGATAGAAAGTTCTCCCTCCTATTTCATTCAGAGAAGCTGCCAAAAGAATCTAAACTGTAACGACTTGTAATGCTAGTTTTGTTTGCAAAATCTATTCTCTGGTGAGTCTGTTAACATGTTCTTACCCCGCAAGTTTATCGTCAATCTACAGCCTTCCTTACGATTCAAGCTTCGTCTCGTTTTTCGGCCACGAATCAGGAAATAAAAACATAAGGCCCCGTTTGAAATTTGAAACTGATTTTAGAATCGTGATTTTGATTTTAACTCTACTCACTAAATAACAAAAACACACGTTTTCCAAGTTAAATTTATAATACCATTTCATTTGTCTTTTTCTACAATCAAAATCAAAATTAAAGTTATTTTAATTTTGAAATCAAATGTCCCCTTAAGGCCTGGAGAAAAAGTATTGTCCTCGGCCCGGCAATACTGCAGGGGCCCATCAGGAAAGGCTGTACCCTCAGCCCGGAAGTGATTTAAAGCCCAACAAAGTATTGAATTTCCTTTTAAAAAAAATTTCAAATGTAATTTTTCTGCGAAGATCGTGTTTTAACAGAAGGAAAGAATAGTTATTCATCCATAATTAAAAAAAAAAGATGTTATTGAAAAAGAAAATTCAACTTTTGTTGATCTTGAAGACCTTATAAAATTCTTTATTCAAAGCATTCATTTTTTCTTCCGTTTTCTCCGATGCCTGTAGTGTTTTTGGCCTCGTTATTACGATTTTGGTTGATGAACAGAAACTGTTCAAAGATAGTACAGAGAATTTGAAAACTTCCCATTGGCAGGTCATCAAATTGGAAGAACAATAAATCAACTATTTCATTAATATACGAATGCATAGATCATGCTTCGGTTTATCGAGTAATTAGGATCAACGCAGTGAATGAGAAATTGAGAATCCACACCAAATGGAGAAAGTCTTCCATACAACGGTGACGCCACGTCACTGCTGCCAAATGGGATCACAGCCCAATCAGAACATGACAGATGGAGGAGCACGTCTCAATTTTTGATTTCCAGCCTAGGGAAGTAAAAAAATAAAAAATAAAAAAAGACAGCAGCCTTCCGTTAAAACACATTCTCTTCCATCTCTCGTCCCAATCGGATGCCAAGAGAAGCCATGGGAGCCCTTTTTTTTTTTCTGATTATAAGGAATACTTGTGAGCATAATATAATGGCATTGGTGGATAGTACTTGATTCGGAGTTCTACTTATGATATGTATATATGTAGGAAATAAGTCATGGTCCATTTCTAATATATGGTTACTGGCATAAATCCGGATTCCGGATGTGTTTGTGGCTAATTCAAAACAATAAAGATCAAAGAGACGTTATTGAGCATATGCCTTCTAAGTGGAAATCATCCGATCATGTACCCACCATTTTCAGTTCGTAAATGTCGAGGTAAAATGTTGTCGTCCCAGTGCCACAATGTTGTCGTCCCTCCACCCTTTACGCATCTTCTCCTCGTCGTGGTAGGGGTCATGGAGCCTTATTTATTTGTCCTTTCAAGTAACACACGCTAAACTCTCAAAGCCAAATATCCGGTCGCCGCCATAGGTGGAGTGACCTCCTTCTCCCGGCTAGATACAAGAATCCTTGGCCCGTAATCGACTTTTTGATCCTTAGGTAGTAGTGCCGGTGACGGGATTGGCTGGGAAGCGGCTGTTGCAGGCGGTGGAGGAGCTTGATCTGGCTTTCGATTCATTGGGCATTGATCTTTCCTATGCTCAGCAATGCCGCATTCAAAACATAGTAATGCCCTCGTAAACGATCGTTTGCAAGTTGTTTCCAAACCGGATGCCCTTCGGTAGGGGGGGCTTGCTGATATCGATCTGCACGCATAACCTAGCAAAATTGGCCCGTTTTTGCAAAACTGCCGTGTACCCATCCATCCACTCTGAGTAGTGGTCCGATTTGATTGGCTCCTCTCTTGATCATCTCTGGATTGTAATTATTCCCACGGCAGCTCTTGAATACGGAGCCAAACAGCAACAGCTGAGAGCGAAGCTCGTGAAGGTCTGAAGTTGGGCTCCCATAGACGGATAGTGAGGAAACGATAATTGATGAACCAAGGCCATCTCTAATGACCCTTTATCTGTCTCCTTTGTTGGCGAAGGTGGCGATGAAAAATCCACTACCAAATGTCCACAGGGTATTGGTTATCAAATGATACATTGAGCGATATATTCAAAACAAGGTATTTCTATATAATAAGAAAAGAAAAAAAATACCTCGGAGATTGGGTAGATTCATCAACAAACTCTCCATCCTCTTAGTTTTATATTTGTTGTAAGATAACAAACAACATGGATTCGACCTCGTTGACCCTAAATCTAAATAAACTAGATGAAAAGCCCGTGCAAATGCACGAGTTAGAATGTCAGAAGTATATGTATAAAAAAGACGTGGTAATGGAATGGGTATATGGGTAGTAAATTTACTTGTGAATAGGGGTGATCGGTTCCGGGTACCCTGTATTTTTCATAATACCCGGAACCTACCCTGTAAGGGACAGATTCCAAGATTTTGGAATCGGACCCTACCCTGTTGAATCATGGAACCGAAACCTACCCGGAACCTGTATTATACCACAGGTTCCAGGTACCCTGTTGGAACCTGTAAATTTTTTCTTTTCGCTAAATAAAATCGAAAATATCACATACATAATCAGTAATTACGCTAAATAGAATATCAACAAAATTTAGATTAATCCACAACAGTAAAATAATAATATGTCTCATCAATCCATCGACAAAATTGAACATCCATAATACGATCTCACAAAACAAAGTGCCTATGTTCTGATTCATTAGAGGAGATAGTAACTTTACTATTTCCTCTTTTTTTTTAATAAATAACCGGTTCCGGGTATCCTGTAGGCAGGAACTGGAACTGGAATCGATTTTCATAGGTTCCTAATTTTAATACCCGGAACCTACCCCATTTTCAATACGAGCTACTCGGACCCTACCCGTTAGGGTAGATTCCAACCGGTTCCGGGTATACCCGGTACCCATGCACACCCCTACTTGTGAGTATCTTGTCTATAAGAAAGTTAATTTCTATATTATTTTTCAATTGCGACAATTTATTTATTTTGATAGTTTTTTTAAAAAATATTTTCCTTTAACCAATTTACACGACAATGAGATATTTCCTTAGTTTTAGGATGAAAGAGTTCTTGGTTTTTCTACTTCCACAGGATTCTCGATGGCTTGTCATTCTTTGTCATGGGAGATTCAGGCCCTTTCCATGAAAGGGTCTTTCCTCAGAATGGCTTGCATCTTTGTTCATTCATCATAAATTGTCCAATAGCTATCTCGGGTCAGTAAATTTACAATCCACACTCTCAATTTATGTCACTAGCATTTACAAAATTATTAAAAAGAAAAACGTATTGTAGCCTCTTTTTTTCTTTTTTTGGCTGAATAATATTGCATCCTCTGATTGTTTTGGTCCAGTAAAATCCTTTTATAATTGCATGCCACGTCAAGGTTTGGAATAAATCCTTCACTCGAGGTTAGGCGTCTCAAATTTTCAGAATTTAAATCGAAACAATCTATATATATATATATAAAAGGCAAGATCGATAATAAGATGCAATCTTTGATTAGCTGGGTAGTTATTTCAGTGGGTGATTTATATTTTGAGTTTCTTAAGAAAATCATATAGAATAAATTACTTCCATTTTTAATATGTTTACTTGCAATTGAAGTAAAGTATACAGAATTTTCCAAAAATAATAAGCAAATTACACAGAATGCAAAGAGTTTACTCATATTATTAATTTATTATATATGAATTTTAAGAGAACTGTAATAAAACTTCCTAGAAAATATTTGATTATACTGTATAATCAATTTTGATGATTAAATTTTTCTTGGTGGGGCAAGTCAAGAAGCCTCAAGTCACCCAAAGGTATAGCCATGAGCGACCATGGTTCTGATCAATTTTTCTTTGGAAATATTTTCAGGTCGTTTTGGCCACCACCCAAGGCAGTCTATCTAACCCGAGTGTCCGTATCTTACAATTCGGTGCCGAATTTTATAATTTGCACCAATTATGTCATAAATCATAGTGATATGGCATTTTGTACACACCTTTAAAACAATCGTTGAATAAGTGTATAATTTGTTAAAAGTATTTTATATATATATATTTTTGAGAAATTAAATAATATCATATCTCATAATTAAGGTAGCTAATATTTCAAGAATCTATCCTATTACGTGGTATTCGAAATAGGTCCTATTTGTTGTGGAATTAGATTTTCGTTCTGTCATTGTTCTACTTATTTTGTGTTAACTTCTAACTAACTCAAAATGCCATCGTCAGGCCATAGGACATCGTCAAGGACAGTCGATCATTACTTTGTAGGGACTCGATGGCAGTAGTGAAGCATGTTTATCGGAAAGAAAATATATGCGCAAACGAGCTAGCAAATTACGTGCTAAAGCTCCCTGTTGGATTTCATAAGCTTTGCACTTGCCCTCTGAGCTCAATCTTACTTCGTTCGGAAATGTTGCAACCAGCCATACCCTCGTCATTGTATTGTTTATTTCATTTATTTATTCATTACTTTTAATGCGTTGGGTGACGGCCCACGATTCACAAGAACAGCTATAAAATATCTCTATTTCTCCTTGTCGCCTTTTATATTTGAAATTTCTTCATAATTAATAATTTCTCAACGATAAATTTCAGACTTCAGAGTCAATCTGTCGAAAAAAAGACCCATATATATAAATTTTAAAAAAGAACAGTCTTTCTCTGGAACAAGAAAAGAAAAGAAAAGAAAAGAAAAGGGGGATATTTAATTAGAATCAACATATGCCATAACTTACAAACAAAAGGCCTCCATGCCATGTCCTGTCTTTTTATAAGAATCTTCTTGGATTCTCCCAACCCGATTAATCCAACCCGGCCCCGTTACATTAGAACTCTAATCTTATCATACACCACGACCCTTTGGTGTAAGTCCTTAATGTCCAATTAAATTAGACAAAATTAATTACTTGATAGATGACATCTTGAATTGAATTCATACATCGATCCAATTCGTACTAGCTCGACACATATTGCATGAGCTCCGGGTCCGCCTCGATCGCCGCCATCGTCTCCGGGGACAGCACTACCTCAATATCTACACTCCCGCTGCCTTCTCTCCCTGGGAAGGCTGAGAACTTCCCGTCAAACTTGTTCGCACGTCCGCTCCTCACAGCCATCGGGCGCCCCCATCCAAAGTCGTTGTCAAACATCGGGAACCTCGGCGAGCTCCCCATTGTAATCGATGCCCCGTCGAAATTGCCCAGAGGGAAGCACCTTGGGTCCCGCTCCCAGTCCTCCACACCGCGTCGCACCTTCCAATCATCATGGGCCAATACGTTCTTGTTTAGCTGCTCGGCGCACCAGCGAAGATCACGGGCGAGGACATTGCCGGCAGGTGCGTATGTCGGGATGCTCTGTATCGCGTTGCCGAAGTAGTGGGTGTCCAATGCCGGTTCAAGCCGGTGGCGGCAGTTCACGGCCATCCTAAACGTGGTCGTTTTGGAAGCCGGTAGCTTCCTCGCGCGTGTCACGCACTTCCACAGGAGCGCGCAGAGGGATTGGAACGACGAGATCTCCACGGCCGCGTGCGAGCCACGTCCCTGGTCAGCTGCTGCTGACCGTTTTGAAACGCCGCCCCTGAAGAAGTTCAAGTTGTCCAATATCGACGTCACCTTGCCGTTGACTGTCACGTGCGGATCGTGGAGTTGCTTCCCCATGACCTCAACGGCGTTAGCCTCCAACAGCCTTTTCTGGTTATGGTTGCCGTTAACTTTGGCCTTGAGCTCGAGAATGGCCTCCCGGCTGAAGCTGAAGATCCTCTCCGCAAGCGGCGCGTACTCGTCGAATGTGACCTTGGGCCCGCCCTCAGGCACCTTTAGAACAGCAGAAGATATGAGCACTGAGTCGCGGCCGAAGTCTGGGACCCGGGAGACCCGGCGAGACCCGGCCCTGCAGACCTCCGCGAACGTGTTGAAGAAGTTCCAGAACGACGTGCCATCAATCACGGCGTGGTTCACCGTGCACCCAATGAATATCCCGTCCTTCAGCTCCGTCACCTGCTCAAAGAAAGACATGCACATCAGCTTTACAGTGCAAATTGAAATTCGGTCAGTCCGTCCAAAAATTAAATTTGAATAGTAGCATTTGATGAGACTACTACTACAATAGGAAAGGAAATTAAGCCCGGCCAATTGACTGGGCATCAATAGCATAATATATTCCAGTTTCTTCCAACCTGAACAGCCATGATGGGTTCAAAATGGCCGCAGTAGCTGACCGTCCGGTCAAGCGCAAAGAAACCCTTGATGCATTCCGGCACGTGGACCGGGCCTAGGACATCACAGATTGCCAAGTCGCTTGCCGAAGCATGGAGGAAGAGGACCCCAGCATCATTGCACGAGATGTGCACGTGGCCATCCGGGTCGGTCATGAGGCGGCCAGCGAGGGGAGGGAACAGGGCCAGGGCCTGGGAGAGTCCGCGCTTGAGGAGACTGACGAGGGCCTCGGAGGGGACATCATTCGGGGGACTGGTGAAGAGGCAGCCCTTCTGGATGTAGTGGCAGGACAGCATGGGGAGGTCGGAGACGGAGAGCTTGAGGTCTTCGAGGGTTGATTTCCGGTCCGGGAAGACCGTACATTTCGAGACGACGGTCACGGAGGCCTCGGAAGAGGAAGTGCAGGCCATTTCCTTCACCATTTTAAAGGTTTTTGTGTCTCTTCCTCACTCTCAGAGAGCTCAGTCTCTCGATAGAAGGTTTGGCTGAGCTGAGGAGGAAGAGAGAGTGAGTGAGTGAAGAGTTGGGGAAGGGAGGGAAGAGTATTTATAGGGGCAATGGGTTCATGAACATCGATGAATTTGCTGAGGTGGATTTTTCTGTTAGTTGGTGGAAATGATTATTTTTATGAGGTGATTATTAATATATATATATTTATTTATTTATTTATTTATTTATTTTTATTTAGTGATGGGTTTTGTTTATTTTTTCTCTTGTGTTTGTGTCGGGTTTGTCTGTGATCCGAAACAGGGACTGCCATCCAATAAATTTAAGGTTCATATCCTCAAAACCCATTAGATGAACCAAACAACTATATGACTGACTGGCCACCTTCAAGAGAAGAACTTAACCACATCACTACATCTATGTTAGAGAACTAGATGCATTGGATGATAGATTATTGTATGTTGAGACAACATTACTATATATAGTTAATATATAGGATCCGAATTATCTACCACGGACTTCAGTCTAGCGGTATATATCGATCTTTTGAAGAGAATGTCGTAAACACAATATATAGTAACCGGCAACTCTATATATATATAGTACTTGTGGTGGTTTCACCAACCGTGATTATTGAAAACAACCATTGTTTTTAGGTTGTGTAATCCCATAAATGGTAGGAGGCAATGAAAAGAATCTGGGTTATGTCCCTCTTAATTTTGCATGTCTTGGTCCATTAATTTGAGAGCATTGCCTTAAAATGGAAAAAGTTAAAATGTCAGAAAGAGCTCAAATGTTTCATTCGCCTCTCTACCTACAATATATATATACATATATATATATACGTGTGTGTATAAAAGGTAAAACGTATATACGTGTGTGCGTGTGCGTGTGCGTGTATACTATGTTTTACGCTCGTTGACTTTGGTTCACCAAGACAATTCCAGTTGAGGTAACAATTTCGTGAAAATCCATCATAAATTTTAGAAAAATTATCACCGATAAATTTTATAAAAAGAGAGAGAGAGAGAGAAATTCGATAAACAAACATACGTGGCTATCATGCAGGAGGGTGGAGATTGTGAAGCAAGACTCCAATCTCCTCGATACTAATGGTACGTTTAGTTTCAGATTTAAAGTAACTTTAATTTTGATTGTGGAAAATGACAAATATTGTATAGTGTGTTAAGTTAAAATTAAAATCAAAATTTTTTACTTGAAAAATGTGTATTTTTGTTGTGTAGTGGGTTGAGTTAAAGTTAAAATTAAAATTTTTGTAATTTTAACCCTGAAAACAAACGGATCATAATTTACTGACTGACTGCAAATTTGCAGTGTGGGAAGATAGATATCAAATGGATGAGCATTTTCAGGTTCAGACACACGACCCAATATTATTACTAACTCCAAGAAGTCAATCCTTTGTATACCAATGATAAAATTAATATTCGAAAAAATTATATATGTAGAACTCACCAATCAATATTAATTTTCTTTTTTGGCAAAACGTTTTTATCAAATGATATGTTCATGTACATTCAGTAATTATAACTCGACTGGTAAGAATTACATCGATATACATATGTCTATATATATATATATGGGTAAAATGAATTGCATGTTTTAAATGCTTTAGCCACTATTTTTCTTTTATTCTTTACGATTCTGTATATATAGACAAATAATCTATTAGGCGATAAAACTAATTTTTAGTCATACATCCACTTGATTCTATTCACAGAATGTTTCAAGTAAATTTCATGTGCAATGCAGTTTACGAATGGTAACACCTTGTGATTTGCATATTGTTTTTGTATAGTAATATAATTAAAGCCAGTACAGTAGCAGTATTTATTAATTAGACATTATAACGGAAATAAAACAAGTTGGATAAATCAAAATTAAAAGAATTTGGGAAGTATCACACACGAGCAATATTAGCTGCGCCGACTTTTGAATTACGCTCTCTGTATGTGGGCTGTCATTCTCCCGATCCCGAGGAAGGGCGGTCGTCCAAGAATCTCTCTCTCTCTCTCAACTGGCAAATTAGCTATTTGATCCCTATATCCAAACTGTCTCCTCAACAATTAATTTAATTAATTAGCCCATAAATCCCACTTGTAGATATTTATATCCATTTTTAAATTTAAGTTAGTCTAGCTAGTGGTATCCTTTGCTTATGCTGGGGCTATCTCAGGAGTAAAAGGTCGGTCTTCGTTAGGCTGTAAGGGAGATCTCCTACGACCGCCATTTGGATTTGTCGGCGTGCGTCAGTTAATTTAATCAAGATACTAATTGTTGACTGCAAATTCAGCCCCCGCAATTTTCATTTGTTCGAACTAGCTCTCATATTTTTACGGGCGATCGATCTCAGTGTAACCCAATTGGGTAATTTATCATGAAAATCGACGAGAGTATAATTGAGTGCTAGACAATCACCCAAAGATGCGTAGGGGCTTATAGAGAGAGATTTTTGCCCTTCAATATTTGCTAATTTAGAAGTTCACTCAAATCGCATAAAATATATTGTATATGATCCGTGAATCCGCGATGTCGATATAATTTAGGCAACAGATTAATAAAGAAAAAAAAGTCTAGTTTCTACCTTCTTTTTTTTTGCCTCCTCCAAGGGGACAACGCGAGTTGTTTATATTGACAACAATTAATGGTGCTTTACTTCCTGACAATATTGCACCGAAAAAATTCAAATGGATTCCCAAATGAGAATTGACTAGGAGTATGAGGGGTTAAAAAAAATTACTTGCGAGCTAGTTACAATTGGTTCCAAAAGAATACCCGGAATGAGTTGAGCAATAATCAATATAATATAGGTTCACCCGTAAGTGAGCCATATGAATATCGCACTCGTAATTAAACAAATGATACCTATATGAACTCATGCGCGGACACCAAATCAGATACTCATTTTCCATGATTCTCATATAATCTCATGCATTCACATGTTTCCCTTAGTCGTCGATAAAGCTTGCATGAAGCTTGAGCCGGGCCATTTGATGGAGCCATGCTTGAGCTTTCCCAATAAAAATCAACCAAGCTTGGCACGGTTACACACCTGCAAACTGATTCAACTAATTATATGTATAGCGGACCGAATTGAGAAGGCAACAAAATTTGAGGAGTAAGTCGAAGTTGAGAAATTAAGAGTGGAATTATTTATATATATAACATATAATACTGTATCGGGAAAGCAGGAATTTGATTGATTAATTAAGAATAATACTATAATGTTTGACTTAGGTATAGGTCCATTGTTCCTTAGTTTTCTCAATTGCAATATAGAATGTTAGAGGGCACCAGAGGTCATTAAGAAGTGTACTAGGACAGGTTATTAGAGAGACAATTGCAGTGTATGCACCGGCCTTGATTTCTGCCACGTGTTTGACAGTTCACTTCCAACCATTACTAATTTAGTATTCCTATGTGGCTCGAGCCTCTCTCGATTTAATTATATCGTAATCATTATAATTAGGAATTAATTAAGCTAGCTATTAATATCTTGAGCAGACATGATCAATCATCAACTAGCTAACCCATGCATCCCATTGGATAATTAACTCGCATCGACTTATTAACTGAAAAAAAGGAAAAAAAGAAAAAAGAAAAAGAAGAAGAAGAGAGGCTCGGATCAAGGTTAGTTTAAAGAGAGAAGAAATTGATTCCTCCATCTCAAATCATCGGCCGTCTTTTATTAAATTGACATGATATGATTGGCTATGTACATGTATAAGTCTATCCTCCGAATAACATGAGGTTCCCCAATAAACAAATATAAATAAAAGAATTATAGTTTTGTTAGTAGTGATGATTTCAGCTCAATCATTGGGAGATCGATAATCGGAGCTTTCTTTTTTATTAACGTCGTGTATGGAATCTTTTATACATTTCTTCGAGCTCATGAGGTTTTCACAATTCGGCTAATTTCTATTTGATCTAAATTTAGAGCTAGCATTCGCTCCACCGAAAATAAATTTAGACCTAGCACGAATAATTTTCGATGGATTTCAAACTCCTACATTGCAAACTGCACTTCACATCCTAGGTTTTCAACATTTAAAGCTAAATTTTATTTATAATTAGAAAAAATGGAAGTTTATATATTATTTGGTAACATACCAGATTAATTAGTCGTACATTTATAGTCAAATATGTAAAATGAGAGGTGTTCAGATATAATTTGAAAAGATTAGTCCTTTTTCCTAGTTAAAGAAAAGATTAGTCCATTGCATGTAGATAATATATCTATCTATATCTAATTAAAAGACCTCATGCCAGTTTTTTGGAGCGAGTAAAGGTCCTTCAGTACTCTCACATCTGGGATTTATTTATCGACAACTCTCAATATGAGTCATTAAACTAATTCAGGTTTGAATCAAATCCAATAATAGATAAAACTCTTTAATTATGAATTTTTATTCATTTATAAAACTGAAATTCGAGATTTTATTTAAGAAAATAGTTGTTGAATCACCAAAATCAACCCATGATTATTGTTGATCAACTTATTTATCGATTAATGAAGAACTTTTACCAAATTGCCTACTTTCCCTATTTGGTTTCAACCGCCCTGGATTAATTTATAGCACCTTAGTTTTTCTTTTATTTATTTTCCCGGTAGGTTAGTTTTTCTATTAGTTGCACTTAAGTTTTAATATAATTAATTAGAAAAAAATTCACACGCGCACACACACATCACTACTATAAACTAAATCTGTTGGTGTTACCATGGCAGGATTAGGGCGAGTGAGGGTGGGAAAACTCCCCCCCCCCCCAAAGAACACACATTTTTTCTTTTAATAATTCAACATTTTTTATTTTTATTAAATTTATGTCTACAAATTTATTAAATTTTGTCGGTGTATCTACTTGATATTTGAAAATTCATTAGGTCCGATCAATTTAGGCTCAAGTGAGGTCATCCACCCACTAAGGGATTAATCTCTCCCGATCGTAAATTTTTTCGATAACAAGACATGCCCCCTCTATGAAAAAATCAACATTTTAAATTTTATCATATTTATGTATGTAAATATTTTTCCCTTGTGCACATTTGATACTCGAAAGTCCACTAGGTACAATCAATCTAGACTCAAGCGAGGTCGTTCACCTACTAAAGGATAAACCTCTCCAGATTATAAATTATTTCCGATGACAAGACTTGCACTTGTGGAATTACCTAGGATAACAAGCGCCGACTGACCTAAATTTTTCATATTTTTGATATTTTTATTAAATTTACATATATAACTATCTTTTTTCGTGTACACATATGATATTCAAAAGTCCACTAAATTCAATTAATTTAGACTCGAGTGAGATCGTTGACCCACTAAGGGATAAACTTCTCCCTATTGTAAATTCTTCCCAATCGAAAGACTCGCACATGAAGTCTTACTACGGATAACAAGGGTCGACTCACTTAAAAACATCTCACATTTAACCCATATCAAGTCGTTAGCGATTTAAATAACCTCTTTTGATTTGTGATTTTTTTTGTGTATCACTTGATTTTCGGAAGTCTACTAAATCTAATTAATCTAGGTTTAAGCGAGATCGACCTACTTCCCAATCGTGAAATTTATGATTTTTAAATATCCATAATATTGTCATTAATTTAAGTTATACTTTGCATTAGTCTTTACACAAACTATGATGATAAGTCAAAAGTTTGATGGAAACCGTGGCATCGCACGTGTAGAATACCCTAGTTATATATTCAAGAGACAAGAGAAAATTATCTTATTAGAAACAAGAAAAGATTCAAATGATTTCGTTTTAATTTAATTCTTTAAATTCCAAAATAAGAAAAATAATATTCCTCCAACAAATGCAATTAGCATAGAATAATCCAATAAGTTTTTTTGTGAAATTATTTTATCCTGAATAATTGTTTTCTACGTACTTTTTCGAGTAATTTCCTCCATAAATCTTCCGCAATCTATAATTGCTTAATTTCATCGGATCAAAAGAGGTTGCCGGGCGTATGAATTAGAAAAAGAAAAAAAATTTGCACCACATTGCAAATGTGAAATGAGAGGTGTTCAGATATAATTTGAAAAGATTAGTCCATTGCATGTATATATTTATCGAATCTATCTATCTAATCTAATCTAATTTAAATAGGCCTCATATCAGTTTTCATAAGCGAGAGATCCCTATGTAGTACTCTCACATTTAAGATTTATTTCTTGCCTTCTGTCTTTATATTTTTATGTTAAGTAATTTTTTTCGAGTGTACATCGTTAGATATTCAGAAGCTCAAATATGAGCCAAAAAACTAATTCAAGTCTGAGCTAGGTCGATCAATAAGGGATAAACTCCTGTGGTCATTGATTATTTCCATTCATACGAGTAACTCAAATTTGAAATTATCGAACCACTTGGACCAATTCACATTAATGTTTTAATTTATTTATTGATTAATTGGAAACGTTTACCAACTTGCCTACATTCTCTATTTGGTTTCAACAGCCCTGGATTAATTTATAGCACCTTCACTTTTCTTCTCTCTCACTTAATTTTTAGGTCTATTTAATTTCAGATATTTAACACAACAAAAAAAGATCACAGACTTATATATTTTCACTAGAAATGAGAAAAATTTTATATTTGTTTTAATTTAACTTAATTCTTCAAATTCCAGAATAATAAAAATAATATCCCTTCAAATAAGACAAATTAGCACTGAATAATCTAAAGATTATTTCTGGTACCCCAGAATAATGAAAATAAAAGAAATGAAACAGGGTCTATCGCTATAACAATATGAGGCAATATTGGCGTTTGCATTGCTACACTTCGGAAAAATGTCAGCATATTAAATTGTGACATTTTAAGGACAAGTAGTGTCACTTTCGGAATGACATAATATCCTTTGTCGTAGTGTATAATATGAAATATAATTTTATTGAGATCTTTTTCTAATTGAACTTAAATATGTGGATGAGTATAATTTAAAAAATAAACTTATTTTTATTAAGATTTCGATTTATAAATATACTTTTATATATGAATCTCAAAGAAAATGCATAATTGAATAAAAATTAATTGAAATGATGGAATGAGTATTACTTACGTTTTTTGAAGGAAATATCATTCCATTAAATTGTAAAAAGATCATTTTAATGGATATTTTTTTGCAACTTATAAAAGAGGCCTTAAAGAAAGGAGTGGAGAAAATGATGAAATATCAATTTCATTCCATTCCTATCAATTCCGGACCTCCGGTGTACCAAACATAATTTAAGAAGAATTATTATTCTACCTTCTCGAAGAACTTCCTCCATAAATCTTCCGCTATAATGGCTTACAGTCATCGGATCAAAAGAGGTTACAAGCATATTAATTAAAATATATACATATTTATATAAAAATTAAACATATAAATAAATTTGTAACAAAAAAATATACATATATACATGGATGAAGATATAACTTTCTTAGTTCTTACATTACATTAATTTTCAATAAACAGATTTTAAATTCTTTTTCTTTAATAGAAAAAGAAAGAAAAAAGAACACACATATATAACACATAAGTCTCTTTTGTCTTTTGTCTTTTTGTTTGGTTATCCCTCTAATTAAATTGAATAATGATCGGTTGGGTTTACATTGGACCGATGCATGGAACCTAATTTCCCCGAGGAAAGTCCATCATAACCGATATCGGTTAAACTCAACTGCCATTTATCAACAACCGTTGGTGGTCGTTTTCGTTGACTGCATAAGTCAAAAAGGGATTTGATTAATTATATTTATATTATATATAAAAGAACGAGCAGTTTCTCCGATTTTCATTATTTTAAAAATATCATTGTACTATCGTGACTTTTCATTGCACCATTTTAAATTCATTACTTTTGGTCGCATATTTTCATAATATTTATATTCAACTTTTTTCTTTTTTCATTAATTTTTGACATTTTTCTTGTTACATCCATTTCAATTGAGTTAATCTCTATTACAGGTACGTTTGTCATATTTTTCATATCGATTTATAATTTTAAAATATTGTTGTATTATATGTTTGTTACCTAGAGATTTCACAGTCTTTGTTCATGGACCCTTTTATGCTTTAAATGGCAAAAATAATAGTACGGGGTGTTTCTCCAATTATTCTTTCATTTTTGCCTTTACTTATATAATGATAGTACAAATTTACTTCTTTACATTATTAACAAAGCTAAACTAATTCTTGAAAGCATTGTACCTTTTGGTAAATATCCCCACATTCAAATAATATATGGGAAACAACTTTTCAAACAATATTTCAAGAGATCTTTGATCCCCTAGGGCTAAATAAAATCCATACATCACTTAATTTTTTGATATTTTTATCAAAAAATTATATCTTCTTTAGTATAATATAAAACTATAAAGATCCAATTGGAAAAATAAAGAGAAAGTTATGATTTAATAAAAAGATAAATTTGATAGTTAAATTAGTACAAATAAATTTAATCATCAAATATTATTTCATATTTGGTTAAATAATTTTCTTATGAAAGGATGTAATTGCTAAAAAAATGTGATTATTCAAAGAGGTACATTTGTTTTTGTTATATATACCTTTCAGTTTTCAAATAGATATAGAAAAATCATTTTAACTCCCTTCTCTCTCTAAATTTTTTTTCCTTGATAGTTTCATTATGAAGTCTCAAAAAATTCTCGATTTTGTTGTCCAAAAATCTCAATATTCTTGTTCTCATATTTCAAAAGGTATGTCATCTCTTATAAAATATATATTTACTTATAGATAATATTTACGTATAATTCTTGAGTAATTATTTATCTGCTTTTCTGCATATATTTTACTCTTTTTTTAGGATATCATAGGTTTCCCTCTCTGTTAGGAGATATTATTTGTCTTTTAGCTTTTTTTTCTAATTTTTTCTTCATACTCTTGCTCATATTTTCATAGAAAGTAGAAAATATTTTTCTTCTTTTGTTTCAATTAACTACTTCAATAATAGTTTGGGAATGTGAAATATTAAAAGATTGATACTTTGACTTCTTATATTAACCTTAATTTCTTAAAAGGAAAATTGACTTAATTCTGGCAAAAAAATTGAATTAATTATTGATATTAGATTATGTTATATCTAAATAAAAAAATTATCAATATACATTAATGATACTAAGTAGTTCCTATTTATTGATTTGGCATCTTTAAACCAACCAATAAAATTATTGATGATGTTATACAATTAATTATATACTTTTGGATGAAATTTAATTTTTGATATATTTTCTAGCATTTTATAATTATTATGAATTATCACCTGATCGAGAAATCTTTCACGTGCAACGCACTCGTAAATTCACTAATATTAATAAAGGCATCAAAATGTTTCAGGCCTTTTTGAGGGAGTCTGGGTTAGTTCATGTACTTAAATTCTGACTATGGACAAGCCCTCCTCGACATTCTTTGAACAATATACACACACACACGCATATATATATATATATATATATATATAATTTCCACTCTAAGGACGGCGGCCATGCTAAATTCTAAATTACTTTCACCTATCTCTAAATTCTTTGAATCATGATAGGCATATATTTTCAATTTAAATACATATAAACAATCTAACATTATATTCTTTCAATTATATTATAGAATAACATACCTAATAATCCCGATTTATGTATATTCGATGTTTTTGTTGCCGACGTCGATTTTATAATTTAGAGGATTCAAATGTGCTTGAAGAATTTTCAACAAAAAACAAATTGAAAATTTTGTGGAGTCTCATCATGGAAACCATGTAAGCTTTGATGGACATATGCCATTTCCCTTTAGTCAACATTTACAATTGTATATATGTATCTATGTTCTCCTCTTCTATTTGATAATTATATGATCGTAATTTATATGTGTCTCATATAAAGAAGTCAGATTATAGGTCAAAGGATCCCAAAAAAGGAAAATGAACGTGTGGTCCTCCAACGATAGAAAGTCGTGATGATTTGCTTGATCTATAACGACTTGGCCCATCAAAAGATAAGCACACAAATACGGGTAGCATTGCTAATCATAAATATATCGAAATGGATCTACTACGGATGTGAAATCTGCCTTCAACAAGTGCTATCCACGAGCGAGTTGTTGACGACAATCCTCACAAACCAGCTCCAAGCAACCTGCAAAATGGAAAGATCATGATGGCTTTCTGTTTTCTCTCTTTGACATTCATGTCACAATCGAGCTCATGGAGAACGTGTACGTGTGTAGATGATGGAATTGAATGTACAAACCTCTGTTTATAAGTAGTTAAAGATATCTGACATTACCTCGTTTAGCAGACTCTTGATATATTTCACAGCATTATTATAGGAAATAAATTCGATATGAACCCCGATATCCAAATGGGATTTGGACCGAGTCTGCCCTTTCTGGATTCAGCTAGACACTGTGCATCTCGTGCCGGGCTTCGTGGGCTTCTTATTGCGGGCAGGTCTTATAAAGGGTTCATGGCATGGGCCACATCCAGAATCCGTACCTTAACAAGATCGAAGATGACCGCTTGCGATGCTCACTGAGAACAAAGCCCCTTCTGTGAGACGAACTACATGCAAACATGCCATATGTATCGGTTTTCCTCCTGACATAGTGATAGAGAGTAGCGTCTCATTATTATGAAGGAAATGCATAAGTGATAATATTGTATGCAATTTTTTTTTTTTTTCATTTTCGAATGTTATTATGGACTGACATTATCAACAAGAAGAAACAACTTACCAAGCCCCGCCCAAAGGCTGAAACAGAGTTTAATTAAGCAGAAGCTTCTGAGCCCAAATGAAGCCCAGTAAGAGAAATCGAACTGAGAACATCTCGAAAAATAAGAGGAAGCTGTAGTGACTGTACAAAAAAATCCTATTTATGAAAATCGAACTAAGAACATCTAGTAAAATAAGACAAAGCATGTTTAGCTTATCAAGGGTTCCTTGGCCCACGTCGCTGGCACTCTCTTGACACATCAAGGGGGCATTTGTACGATGAAATGGTCCACAGTAGTAAAGACAGGATAAGCGAAAGATAATAGATGGAAATATGCCAAAAAATCAAAAGTCACATTTTGGTACCGAGAAACATGGGAAAAGGCAGAAAAAATATAGATCAAATTTGAGTGACTAGGCTTCATTTGTTTTCCTTATCAGGATCTTACTCAACTTGATTTTATTTTTTCCTTAATTCAATAACACAATCATTACTTTTTTTTCTTTTTCTCTAATTTAGTAATATAAACTCTCTCAAATATTTTTTTAATCATTTTTATAATCAATCTTTTAATAATGAATTTTTCATCTACTTTCACATTTATATATACATATCAATTTTTTTATAATAAAATTTTCATATACTTTCATATCTATATATACATACATACATACATATATATATATATATATATTTATAAATCAATCTATTTATCAACAATTGCAATCATTACATAAGATCAAGTTGAGTTGGATCATTATCCAATATAGATACGAAAATAAATGAAATTTTATTATTAAAATTAATATGTATATATAGATGTGAAAATAAATGAAAAATTTTATTATTAAAAGATTGATTATAAAAAAATTTTAAAATATAAGAGAGAATTTATTATTAAATTAGAGAAATTTTTTTTTAAAAATATAATTGCGTTGTTAAATGGAAGGAAAAATAAAATAAAATTGAGTAATATAATGATTTGAAAAACAACCCTAGACTAATCACTCGGAAATGGTCATGGGTGAGGGCACAGGTGGGTACCTTTCCCCACGGTGTGCTTGTACATTTGAGGACCACCTTTAGTTGGATGTCCACCTCATTGTCGACATATATCATAACTAAATATTCAATAATTAAGAATCAATTAAAATATTTATAAATGAGAATCTGTAAATTTATTATGGGAATAATTTCTCACTTTTAGATATTTTAGTCGATGTTAGACATCCAACTGGATGGCTAATACTTAGTCAATATTTGCTAATATATTATTACATTATGCTACACATTGCACTCCTGGCCATTTACTACTTGTTGGTCGAATTAAGACCCATCCCATTCTCAATTATATCTCACTTACCTCACGCTTCCTCGACTTATCTAATCGGCGGGCTATCGGACGGTGCAACTGGCAATTTTTTTATATGGCGACTTGATGATTCGTTCACGTAAGCAGTGGTATCACAACTCGAAAGAGTAATATTACTAGCTTCTAGACGCATCTGTCATGTATCATCATCGTCATCCTCCTCATTTATATATTCAAATTTAATTTATTAATGAACATATCTCTCTCTCAAAATAGAATAGCTAAAGCTGTCTGGATGAAGCGCCAGGGAGAAAAGAGTTAGTTAAGGAATCCAATTAATCAAGTAGCAAACAACAACCTTAGATTTCAAGTCATGCTTTTAAATTTATCAAATATAATGTATATGCTGAGGGTTCAAGCAAAACAACTACCGCCCTCCAAGGTCGAGCTATCCTCCCGAAATGAATTGAGATGGATTTCCTGCTCTGCGTTTGTATAGATTGTCGTAGGATGATACATATTTATAAGGGCATGTTTGGTTTTGGAGGTTTTTATTTTTGTAATTATACTACACTTATTTTCAATTCAATAACATAATTATTACATTTCATTTTTTTCTTTAATTTTTTAATCATTCAATTTAATTTTTAATATTAAATTTTCTTAACTATTCATTACATTTTTCACAATTCAATAACACAATCATTACTTTTTTCAATTATTCATTACTTTTTTTTCATAATTCAATAATACAATCATTACTATCCTAAATAAATATAATTATTTTATAGTTGGTGTAGAGTAGAGTTTAGCTCTACTTCATTAAAAAAAAAAAGAAGATCATCCAGCATTTTTAGAATGGGAAATTTGAAAAATAAGAAATGATTGTGGTGTCCAGGATAGGACACATTCGATGAATGCAACCGTTAAATTGTATCTGACACTACGTGGATGTATCCAAGATTTCTACCCCCGAAAGGACAAAAAAGTTTCAAAGTGGGGGGTAAAAGGTAAAAGGGCATGGATCATTTCATCAGATGGGTGTCAAAGTCATCATCGAGGGACACGTCACCGCAATTATTCACCTTATTTAATTAATAATATATACTATATAAATAATCACAAATATATATAAGAAAAACATAATTAATTATAAATCTCACTTTTAACAACCCAACTAGATATGCCCACTATGATTTTGTCGTTTTCCCCCTTTGTCTTTTCCCTTATTTGGCTCTCCCTTATTCCCTCATCTGTCCACACACCCGGCGCACGAAGCCCCGCAGGCACTGCACCACTCGGGTCTACCGGCGGGCCGTGCGGTCCTTCATGCACCGGGTCCACACAATGACCCGCCGTTCAGTCAGGTCGACTTCCCAGATTTGCTTTAATTTTTTATTTTTATTTCTTCGGTGTGAGGAGTCCAACTCGATGAGGCCGTCGATCGTTTATTCCGTTGATCTGGGCCGTCCGTTCCACGCAACCTCTATCTGCTTCGCTTTGTCTGAGCTTCTCTTTCTGCTCGAAGCTCCCATGTAACAAAATGTATCCCCCCTTCTTCTCCTCGTCGATTTCCGCCCCGTTTCTTCTCCTTGTCGGAAGAAACCTTCCAGTTCCGATGTCTCCGAGCTCTGCTCTCCGCCGCCCGCTGCTCGATCCTCGGAGATGAAGCAGAAGGCCGACCGACGCCGGCCGGGAAAAAAAAAAGTAGGATCCGGTTCTCTTCTGAAAGTTTGATTCCGAAGGCGTTTCATTTGGCCGCCGCAGCTTCTGCGAGTCCCGATGGAGGAGCGTAACGCGAGGAGGCGGACGCCGACTCCGGCGGCGATGCCGGACGAGGTGCTGAGCTGCGTCATGCCGTACATCGATGACCCCAGGGACCGGGCTGCCGCCTCCCTGGTGAGCCGCCGGTGGCACGACCTGGACGCCGCGACGCGTAAGCACCTGAAGGTCGCACTTTGCTATGCCGTGAGCCCCGATCGGCTGAGCAGGAGGTTCAGGCACCTCGAGTCCCTGAAGCTGAAGGGGAAGCCAAGGGCTGCGATGTTCAATCTGATACCGGAGGACTGGGGGGGCTTCGCGAGCCCGTGGATCAGGGAGATTGCCCGATCCTTCGATTGCTTGAAGAGCCTCCACTTCCGCCGGATGATCGTGAGCGACTCGGATCTGGAGCTCCTTGCGAGGTCCCGAGGCCGTGCTCTGCACTCTCTCAAGCTCGATAAATGCTCCGGGTTGTCTACCGATGGTCTTTTACACATCGCGAGCTCGTGCAGGTAATTGCCTATTCATTTAACTGATCCACGAGCAAGTTCCGATATTTGATGATTATCACTCATGTTTGAAGACGTTGAGGTTGTCATATCTATTGCTTAACGATGCGGTTGATTGTTGGTTGAAGATTTCAGGTAGGATTGATCATTCTGCAGGTGGGGCGATTGATTGTTTACGGAGATGTTTTAATTGATCAATCTCTTTTTAAACAAATAAATTAGCCAGTTTGATTAATTCTAAGGGTGTGGGAGGACTGATTGGGATCGAGAGTACAAAGGGGAATATGATTCGGAGAAGGTGTAGATTGAGGTTATTGATGAGGTCTGTTCACATATATTACTCTGGTGTTTTCAGGAACCTAAGAACATTGTTCTTGGAGGAGAGTTCGATAGTCGAGGAAGATGGTGAATGGCTCCACAGCCTTGCTCTGAATAACACAGTTCTCGAGACCCTCAACTTTTACGGGACCGATCTTGTGAAATTTATTGTTGAGGACCTCAAGGGCATCCTCACAAGATGTAAATCCTTGGTCTCACTTAAGATAAGTGATTGCGATGTCATAAACCTTGCTGGTTTCCTACAAGCTGCACCTGCCTTGGAAGAGTTTGCTGGTGGTTCTTTCGATGATGTTAGCGAGGATGTTCTTGGTGAGCAACGAGACAAGTATGCTGAAGTGTCGTTTCCCCCGAGATTATGCCGTCTGGGACTGACATTCTTGGGGAATAATCATCTTCATATGCTATTCCCTTATGCTGCGATGCTTAAAAAGTTGGATCTGCTCTATGCAATGCTCGATACAGAGGATCACTGCTTTTTGATACAGAAGTGTCCGAACTTGGAAGTTCTTGAGGTATAATTATAATTCTGTGATCTTTTTGTTTGTGCTTGTGATCACAATCAAGCAATTCACCTGCATCCAAAGTGTGATTCACTCGTTAAATCTTCCTATCATTTTTATGATCAGGCGAGGAATGTGATCGGGGACAAAGGGTTAGAGGTTCTTGCTCAAAGTTGTAAGAGACTAAAGAGATTGAGGATTGAAAGAGGGGCTGATGAAGGTTTGGAGTTCGAAGAAGGTGTAGTTTCGCAAACTGGGCTGATGGCTTTAGCTCAGGGCTGCCAAGAACTGGAATACCTCGCAGTCTATGTCTGCGACATCACGAACCAGGCTCTTGAGTACATCGGTACTTACTCGAAGAACCTCTGTGACTTTCGCCTAGTTTTGCTCGACAGGGAGGCAAGAGTCACGGACATGCCACTTGATAATGGGGTTAAGGTCTTGCTAAGAGGCTGCGAGAAGCTCAGGAGGTTCGCGCTATACCTCCGACATGGGGGATTAACCGATTTGGGAATGAGCTACATTGGGCAGTACAGTCCAAGGATAAGATGGATGCTTCTGGGATGTGTAGGCGAGTCCGACTGGGGCTTGTTGGCGTTCGCCAAGGGCTGCCCAAGCTTGCAGAAGCTGGAGATGAGAGACTGTTGCTTCAGCGAGAAAGCACTCGCCCAAGCTGCAAAGCAGCTGACTTCTCTAAGGTACCTCTGGGTTCAGGGCTACAAAGCATCTAAGACCGGTCGGGATCTCCTGAGAATGGCACGACCTTATTGGAACATCGAGCTAATCCGTACTAGGAGGTTCAGGGCCGACAATTCTCCCAGGTTCCCTCGAGTTCACGAGGAGCCCTCCCATGTTCTCGCTTACTCTTCTCTTGAAGGACCAAGAACGGACTTTCCGGATTCTGTCGTTCCGGTGGACCTGAACATGTTACTTCCCTGTACATATCGTCTTCCAGTTCTGTAGATTCGTGTAGCTTACCGCTTGTAAGAAAATGGGGGTGTGCGTCGATGTTTGTACTGAACTCTTGTAACCTATTTCTACCACCACCGCTACTACTACTACCACTATTATCACTACAAGTACTTAGTATCGGCATAATGGAGATGGATTTTAAGTAAAAGGATTTTGAGTTTCTTTTGTATTTTTGTGAGTAATGACTTCAGAGTTCTGCTTGTGCTTGATTTGCCATTGTCTTTTTTTAACTATTAAGTATTTACCTTTGCTCCTACTTACCTTCTAATCGTGAATCGTCTAAACTTCCTGACCTAGTAATCGATAACTTCGAGCATAATTGTTTGGGAAGAATGATCGATTAGTGAGCCGTTTAGACTGATTAAACTAATTTGATTAATTTCATGGATTAGAGCATCAAGCGCCTGTAGCTCAGTGGATAGAGCGTCTGTTTCCTAAGCAGAAAGTCGTAGGTTCGACCCCTACCTGGCGCGTAATCTTTCAATTTTTTTTTCCATCAATTTTTTTTGTCCCTGTCTGTACAAATTTTTAACTAAATTATTAATTCTGGGAGACAAAGTAGTTCTTCCATTTACATTATGTTCCTAATCTCTTTTAACTTATATCCCGAAGTCGAGAATTGCAGGCTCAAACTAGAGAGAGTCGATAATTGTTCGTTCTATAATAAGGCAATCACTGGAGACTCCGAGAGTTGTCCTACAAGGATAATCAGTAAACTGTACCATGGCTGTTCGATTGCTAAGTCCGTCTCGTCATTGTATTTGAGCTGAAGAACGTTTTTCCCATCGAGGACTAGTAGACTAATGGTCCATAACTATATCGATCAAAGGATATTCTTTTGGTATTTCTACACCATAACTGATGGAATTATCCATCTTCCTCTTCTTCTGCAAATACACCGATACAGACTATTATGTGAATAGACCTGATGAGGAGATTGATCTTTTACACCATAACTGATGGAATGTCCATCTTTTCTGCAAATTCACCGGTACAGACTATTACACGAATAGACGTGATGAGGAGATTGATCTACATTTTGATTACTCAATATGATATTACAAGAACTGAGCCAATTGGTATTCTTGGTAATACAGCTTGCTTCCCATTACAACTCAAGTTTTGAGTTGATGGAGCAATCTGATCTTAATCAACGGAATCAGCCTATTACACCTAAACTTTTCGAATCAGCCAAGTTATTGGCTTATTATAGTGGACAGTAATCGGACGAGCTTTTCCAAGGCCCAATTGTATAATAAGCTCGGAAAGAAGTATCCGACTTTCGAAACAAATCGAACACAAGTCAGACTCGATTATGCAATTAACTCTATATCAATCGATCACAAGAAGCTAACCAAGAAAAACAGCTACGCTGGAGCTGATACAACTGATCGGAATCATCGACTGATCAGTCCAAGTTCAAGAAGCTCATCAGGAAAAACGGAAAGAAAGAAACTCCGAAAGCTCAAAAGAACAATTCTTTTACCAGAAACCGAATGTCATCTTTTACAAACAGAGATCAGGAAAGATCTCGGAGAGGGAACAAAACTTAACAGAGAAGACTGATCTGAACCGATCTAATCTAATATCGAGCCCCTACGAATAGCCACAAAACATCACAACAGAATTTCACCTCTACAACACCAATCAATCATCATCTGTCTCTAAGAAAAAGAATGTAACCGAATAGCTAGTGACAGCCCGAATTGTAACTTTAGCAGCAGAAAGTCGAAGCGATCAATCACGGTACGAAGGGATGTACCAGAGCACCCAAAACAGAATAGCAATCATCAGCAGTATGCCCACCAGCACGCTGTTGAATATGCCGAGCCTGTCCGCACACGAGAACTCGAACTTGTACTCGTACTTCCTTGTCAGGTTCGGGTAGAGGATCCCCCAGTTCCGTCCTGCGCCCTGACCTGCAGTTCCTGCGGGCTTCAGTTCCTTGTCCACCAGCTCGTAGACGTAGGCCTCGGCAACCCCTTCTCTCCTGAGCGGGGTCCCTATACCGGACCTCAGGTGCAAGATCAAGCCCCTGATGTACATCTGGGCATAGTCCTCATTGGCGTCGATCTCGGTCCTGTCGAGGCTGGAGCTGGGCCACCCGGTCTCAGTCACGATGATGGGCACATCCTCGTGGCCAGCTACAGCCATGGCCGCCACCAAAGAGTCCACCATCATATCAAATATGTTCCAGTATCGGGCCCCCGTGGTGAGGTCGTCCCTGTACATGAACGGCTCCTTCTGGAAGAGTGCGAACCCAAGCGGGGTTTCGCACCTGAGGCGGTAGAGGTTGTAGGGGTAGATGTTCACCATGAAAGATGAGTTGGTTTCCTTCAAGAAATCGAGCAGGGGGTGGATCAGGGCCTCTGCAACCGGCTCCTCGAAGGTCGCCGAGGACGGTGGGAATGCTCCAGTCATGATGCTGATGAAGGAGAACGTGGTAGAGACAGAGATGTGGTGGATACCGAGGTCCCGGAGGGCGGAGTTGATGTTCCGAACCGCGGGCAGGATGAAGTCGATCGCATCGGGCTGGGACTCAAGTACGTTATTGCCGACCGAGATGGCGAGAGATGGTCGTGTGGGTGGAGTGGATGACGAGCGGAAGAAGCCGGCGGTGGCGGCCGAGCGGTTAGCCGCGAGAGAGGGGACGAGCACGTTGGGGATGGAGAGGAGGAGGGAGGTGTTGGAGTAGAGGAAGGCTCGAACGGCCGGCGGGGTAGGGTCGGGGAGGCGGACGGCAGGGATCTTGAGGTCGCGTATCGTGGCCGCAATTCGGTCCGGGGGTGGGGGAGCGGTGGTGGCGGCGGCGTTGGCAGCGGCAGTGGGGGATGAGTAGGTGATGCCGATGGTGGTGGAGGTGGAGGGGCCCACATGGAGGAGGAAGAAGAGAGTGAAGGGGAGAATGGCTGAGAGATGCAACGCCGGTGGCATGGAGACTAAGAAGGGTAGAGAGAGAGAGAGAGAGAGAGAGAGAGAAGGTTGCAGGCAGAGAGGATTCTTGGCAATGGCGGTGTTGAGGGAGAAACGGAGGGGTGGAGAGTGTGAATCTGTTACGGTTGAATTTGGCGGGAAGTCGGCTCATCATCAACTGAATTTGGTTCTTGATCAGGGTCTCCCTCCCTGTGCTGTTAGCTTGAAGCTCTGGAATCTTGCAGGCCCAATCTGGCCCGTCCATTTAAATATCGGGGTATACTCGATCGAGTAATCCGCCTTAGGGTGAAATCTCGGTTGTTTGCTTATTTTCATCGGAAAACTTAGACAAGCGTACGGGCGAAATGAAAGCATAATAATGCCTGTGGGTAATAGTTTGGATCAAGCAAGACTCATAAAGACGAACAAGACTATGACCTCGAGTATCTTCAGTATTATCCTTGAGAGTACTGACACGAAATATTCCGGGCAAAAATGTATTCGCGCTTTTTCCTGCAACGGAGCCATACAATGCTAATTCTAATCATTTATTAGGGATGATAGTCAATTCAATCCTCCAAGAGTGGAGATCCTCGCAAATATACACTCCAGTAGCAACTATTGTGGTCTCCAATCTTCGAATTAGATACTCGATCCACCTAGGGTACAAGTTTTGAGCAGTAGGTGAATAGCAATCGAGCTGCTATCTGATCGAACATGTGATCTGTTTTATCAACTAGGATGAAATCGTCCCACTGCAGCCGACCAGTCTTTTCAGTCCAGCCACTGTCAATAAGCTGCCATATGAATCAAGCTCAACAACATTGCCTGTTTCTTGGAGTGACAAATAAAAGGAACTGGTCGATTCCCATCACTGGACAGCCTGCATTAGATATTCACTAAAGTCCATAATTTACGAATACAGCGTAGTTAATCTGATGAAACAGAAAAGCTTATGACAGACACTGTTGCAAGCTAGTTAAATTTCGCCAAATATTTGCTATCCAAATCCGTAGCATTAGGCCAGTGCTTACCACGAGTTCAGGTGTCCCGCTCAAAGATGAAGCAAGAGTAACTAAGTTCGGGTCATTCCTGTGCTTCTCCCAGGCTGCTTTGAACTGACTTCCTTTACACCTTTGTAATCATGGAGAGAAAAGAATAGTAAGATCACAAAGAGAATATGTGAAAGCAATCTCATGCAAATGTCAACCTGAAAGAAATCATACTGTTGAAGCAAAATCAGCAATTGAATGACCCGAATCCTGATTTCTTCTCGGGCTCTTCTCAACGCCGCCTCCTTGTACAAAACAGTGAGCTCGTCCACCAATCTAACAGATTACAAATTGTAAAAGCATCGTAAAAGGGAAACACAAAAGCTGATTTCACATTAATAGAATTTGTTAGGATTAACACGATGTAATGGGAAACAAGGAGGTTGAGCATGGACGATGAAGGTCCCTCAGTTCCCACCTTTCAACATATGGTGTGTTCCTAATCCATGTTAGCTTTACTATAGTATGGGCCCTTTCAAGAACCTGTATGGATTGGAGGGATAAAATCTCATTCAGAGCCTATCGAGATTGTTACAAAAAAATGCAAAAAGTTTTTCCTGGTAAAAAAATTTGAGTTCAATATACTATATACTAGCTAAACCACAGAGATACCATCTTATTGAAGAAGGCGATGTAGCAGGTAAATGGAAGAAAACCACATTAAATAACAAACCCAAAGTTCATACCAGCAGAACGGTTTCATCATCATCAGCATGCATCCACCGAAAGATAAGCGGAAAGATGCGTCTAAAATGAGCTAGTAACACAAGACCTACACCTTTCAGCAATGGTTCGATAGACTTAAGCCAAGCGACGCGACGCTCCTTACTCCTCGGTTGCCGCTCCAAATGGCTTAACATCTCGCATAGTATTTTCTCAAACCTATAAAGTTGCAAAAGAATCGAGCAGCCCTGAACTAACTGCAAATTCAAGTGCAAAGTTGAGATGAACATAGCCAAACGGGTTTTTACCAGGGGCTTCGTGGATTGCTCTTCTGTGTAAAGGTCACAAGGAGCACCGACATCTCGACCACATGGCACCATATTTCATCGTCGGAAGCAATATTATGGCAGCATGCATCGAGAATCACATCCTCATACCAACTGAGCTCTGCAGCATTCACATTTCTTGCAAGGTGGATAAAGCTAATCATGCCCTGGCCCTAAGGTAAGCAAAAAGAACAGGCTATTATGGAACTATTCATAGTCATACTGTTGCTGCCTAAGCTTCTCGTAAGCCCATTCTTATTCCAAAACTGAGGGAAAGGTCTAAAACTGAATCCCAGTTAAGGATTCATACTCTCTTACTGCAACATTAGTTGCTTGCAGCTCTAAGCCGATTGAACATAAAGTAAATGATCGGGCATTATCCAGAAACAATGAAATACAATGAAAAATACCGGAAATAACTTACTTTGACAGCAGGTGACCAGTGATCAAGCGCTGTGAGCGCACAAGGAATCACCAAGTTACATAATTTTCCTAAATTGGGATAATCAACCTGATGCAAACAGAAGCTGATGACAAGTTACAGCAAGATCATATCATACAAAATCACTCCAGTAACATTGGTTTTGATTAAAATCACTTCGAACCTGAGTAACAAACCACCGGAACTGAAAAGCCGCGACAATGGCGTGACCGACAGGGACTCTAGCTGATGCGGCCGACACACCGTCGGCATCATCAGAAGTATCAATGGAGCTCTCCTTAATGGTGTCTTTTAGTGATGATAGGACCAGAGGCATCAGCTCAATCACCAACCTCTTCACTTCAGATACAATTCCAATATTCACACCCAATTCGCCCAAGCTCTTCACATTTCTCTCGCCGAAACACACAACGTAAGCACTTGCGAGGTCACCAAGAGCGGAGTTTGCGGTCGACGATAGAGTTGGGGGAATCCAGGAAAGCAAATCGTGAGTCGAGGACTCCGAGGCCGATAACAGGGCGCAGGCAAGAGCGAAGTCCTTGATTGAGGTGAGGAGCTTGTCCTCGGCGATGGCAGAGGACTCAATGGCGGCTCCGCGCGAGAGAAGAGCTTCGAGTGCGGATTTCACGCAGAAGTCCGAGGCTTGCGGTGGCGGCGTGTAGCTTGCTCGGGAAAGAGACTCCAGAATCGCCTCCGATGACCTGAAACGGACGGAAATGAGACTGGAAGTTTCGCTGACATTGAGCTCCGGTAGAGGATTGGGAGGGTCATTGGGACTTACCGAGCAAGACGATCACGGAGAGCTGAGAGCGAGCTCGAGTCCGCCATGGGAGGCTCGGCTCAGGTGAGTTCTCAACTCGGCAAAGTCCAACTCAGTCGATTACTCGCTCCGATTAGCACCATAAGGGTACTGCTGCTTGCTGCGTGATAACGTGGTGGATTCCCAACCGTCCGATCCCTGCTGAAGAATCTCAGCCCTTGATTATGCTCATTCGCCATTGCAGTCCAGTCCTCCAACGTGGTACTCCATCAGGGACATTTTCAAAGTTACAAGATCCCGGCGTAGATGAGCCCAGAACACTTTCAGCGGGTCCCACAACCGTGTCTCCCTCACAGGCCCATGACAGCCCGGGTGTATTGGACATGGCCAAGAGCCAGCAGAGAGGGCAGGGATGAACTGAACGAGACAAGGAGCTTCCAGCGAAGATATTTCTCAAAACACAATCATTGTCGTCATCTTCTCCTCCTCCTCCTCCTTTCTTCCCCGTTAAACACAATCTCTCTCTCTGGACCATAAAGCAACCGGCCGATCTAGACGTCTTACTCCAGACATTTTCACGATCAGTCTGTCCATCTGGGTCTTTGTTTATTCGAGGTAAACCCAATGTCTGGTGCTGGAGCATTTCTTAGAACCATGTTCAAAATTTACAAGCTTTATTCAGATTGCCCAATGTGTGATCAGTAGTTTGCTTTGAATCACATGCTTCGATTAGACGAGCGTGCTTGCAAGCAACCTAGTCAAATGTCTTGGTTTTAGCTTAAAAATTAGTTCTTCGTGTCGATCTCTTTCTTTAATTCAGACCGGATTGAATTTTCCTGGAGTAATTTAGGAAGCATCGCCTCAGGGACTTCCATTACGGGAAGAAAATACTGAAAGGGAGGAAATGGGGGAGGAATGTTCTGTGAAAGATCTAGCTTTGATGGGTTTCTGATTTCTTGCCTTATTCGTTTTCCAAATAGGGCTAGATTGGGGGATGATTGGCATCGTGAGCCTTGATTGTGATCTCTCATTTCTCTAATGTCCAGGAAAGGGAGAGTCTCGGTGCTGGCGAATCTGCTCTTCTGGGATCAGATCAACGGTTGCCCGTGTTCGGGATTGTTGAGCTGCTAAGTTAGATCTGATAACTCGGAAGAAATGTCTTTCATCGGTACCCAGGTGAAGTGCAAGGCTTGCGAGAAGACTGTATATCCCGTGGAGCAGATATCGGCCGATGGGGTCGCTTATCATAAGTCCTGCTTCAAGTGTAGTCATTGTAAGGGGACTTTGAAGGTATTAATCAGTAACAAAATTGCAAATTAGATTACTGTTATGTAGTAGAACTTCGAATCAGAAGTTTATATGTCATATAAGTTCATTAATGTGATCGAGATCAACATTTTGAGTTCTCAATTTTTTCAGTTGAGTAGCTATTCCTCAATGGAGGGTGTCCTCTACTGTAAGCCTCACTTTGAACAGCTCTTTAAGGAGACTGGCAATTTCAGCAAGAACTTTCAGTCGCGTAAGTAGATTCAAGTCTTATCCCCTTCTGTGCTTGTGTCCATAATTTCTTGACAGTTATCTTTCATGCCCACGAGTTGAAATGGGTTTTATTGTCAACAGCTGCAAAGTCAGCTGAGAAGCTTACTCCAGAGCTGGTAAACATATTTTGATCCAGTGGGCAAACTTGTGTTATTCGGATTCTTTCCATTGATTACCACGGTTAATTTGCATCTTATTTTCGGTTTCAGACGAGGTTGCCTGGCAAGGCTGCAAGCATGTTCTCCGGTACACAAGATAAATGTGCAACCTGCGGCAAGACCGCCTACCCTCTTGAGAAGGTAAGCCTATTCACCTCCCTGCAGTGTTAATTCTTATGCCCGTTGTTGTGTTGAAGCATGTTGCATAAGAGTCATGTTAATTGATAAGATGTCGTGGAAACCTTCTAGTTTGGTTGATTGTGTCGCGACTAGTGGGAATAGACAAATTATGAGCTTTGAGTTTATTCAGTGAATGTTTGACCGATGTTGCTCCATATCTGATTCAGGACAGGTCAATTTCTGTTATTAAAATGCTCGAGATTGACTCGAATATGTGTCTGCATATTTGAGATGGACTTTAGTTCCCTTCCATATTCTGGGCATCAGTGACAAGTCGTTGGTAATTACAGGTAACAGTGGAGAGTCAGACCTATCACAAATCGTGTTTCAAGTGCTCCCATGGAGGCTGCCCGATAACTCCCTCGAACTATGCTGCCCTCGAGGGCATCCTGTACTGCAAGCACCACTTCTCGCAGCTTTTCAAGGAGAAGGGCAGCTACAACCACCTCATTAAATCCGCCTCGATGAAGCGTACAGCCGCAGCAGCAGCAGCAGCAGCAGACACTCCCGAATCTTAAGACCGTCTTCTAACTTCCATTGTTGCTCATTTGCTAAATGCATCTATTCCGGCTTCATCTGCGTGTTCTGGTTTTCCGTTTTGTTAAAGCTTCTCGTAGATTTCTTTGGCGAGAGACTTTGCGAAAAGAACCCGGTTCATTGGATTGTGTGACGATTTGATCAAATGGGATATTGTGCCCCTGAGTTGTAAGAAATTACTGATCAAAATTTTATCAGACTTCTTTCTTCTCTTCCATTTAATGAAAAGCTTCTGCTGTCCAACCTATCAACATTCTAAACATTCGAAACGATTAACGAAACCGGAGAAGATCTTAACCGATAACCAAAAAAATATGAGAATCCATTGCAATGAGCTGATCACCATATCGTACAGGATTCAAATTCTTGCCTAGACTACACTGAGACAAATTATATAAAGCTTTAACGCAAGAATGTGTATAACATCATATATGCATATATACGTTCACAAGTATATCCTCATAAGTTAATAAATTAATAAAATGAAAATTGTTTTTTTTTAATTCTAATCTTAAATAATAAAAAAAAATTTAAAGGAGAGCTCCATCATCTTAATTAGAGAACCCAAGAGAAATAAAACGACGTCGTGTCTTCCCGTTTTGAGGCGCCAACGCTATTCCTTCCCGCCAAATTAAAGCTCGCTCTCCCATTCGCCACTGCAACTGTTCGAGTTCTCTCTCCAGTCTCCATAGCCAGAATCTCACAGCATCTTCAAACCCTAACCTTTCCACCATGTTAGAGCTGAGGCTGGTGCAGGGGAGCCTCCTGAAGAAGCTCCTGGAGGCGATCAAGGACCTGGTCACCGACGCCAACTTCGACTGCTCCGCCACGGGCTTCTCCCTCCAGGCCATGGACTCCAGCCACGTCGCTCTTGTGTCCCTTCTCCTCCGCTCCGAGGCCTTCGAGCACTACCGTTGCGACCGCAACATCTCCATGGGGCTGAACCTCTCCAACATGGCCAAGGTGCTCCGGTGCTCTGGCCCTGACGACATTATCACCCTCAAGGCCGACGACGGCGGCGACTCCCTCACCTTCATGTTCGAGAGCCCTAGTAAGACAGAATCGAATCACATGGCTGCTTCTCCGTTCCTATTCTCAGTCATCCTATACAGTGAAAGTGGTACTAATTTGATGTTCTGCGTGTGTTGTTTTATGATGGGAAGATCAGGACAAGATCGCCGATTTTGAAATGAAGCTGATGGACATCGACAGCGAGCATCTCGGGATACCGGACACGGAATATCAAGCTATCGTGAGGATGCCTTCTGCTGAGTTTGCCAGGATCTGCAAGGACCTTAGCGGCATCGGCGACACTAGTAATCACTTCTCTTCATCTCTTCTGCTGCGTTTACTTCATTAATTAATGTCTGATTGAGTAGGGATAAAAGTAAAAATTTTATCTGCAATTCCTCTTTCCTACGAGTTGTTAACTGTACAATCATGACATGAGTTGTAGATTTTCGTTCAATAACCACGTGAGCTATCGAACATCTTAGGAAATTTGTTAAGATTCGGAGCAGTCTGTCAGATTTAGCATTGCCATCTAAATTCTGTAGTTCTTATCTATCAGAAAGCTCGATTTGTGCTAGTCTAAGTGATCTTTTTATGATGCATCTAGTTGCAATATCAGTGACAAAGGAGGGTGTGAAGTTCTCGACCAGAGGCGACATCGGCAGTGCCAACATTGTTTGCAGGCAGAACACTTCAGTCGATAAGGTTAGGTTTCAATTTCAAGATTCATCCTTGTAGCCGCCTTTAGTTTCCTGCTATGAATTTGATGGGAGTCATTTCCCGTGCTCTATACAGCCTGAAGATGCTACTATCATAGAAATGGAGGAGCCCGTCACTCTGACCTTCGCTCTTAGGTACATAAACTCATTTACAAAGGCCACTCCCCTGTCAAACCAAGTGACCCTCAGCCTGTCCTCGGACTTACCGGTGGTTGTGGAGTACAAGATTGCAGAGATGGGCTACATAAGGTTCTATTTGGCTCCGAAGATAGATGAAGAAGAGCTGGAGAATATGGCCACCTCCGAGGCAAGGCCCAATGTGGAGACCAGACCGAAGGCGGGGCCTAAGCCTAAGTCAGAAACTGAAACTAAGCCTAAAAAGGAGGCAAAGCCTGAGACTGAAGTCATCCCAGTCGAGGAAGCCAATTCTCCTGAGGAAGTGAAGCCCAAGGAGGAAGCTCAAACCGTAGTCGAAGTAATGGATGCAGAGTAGTTGCGGTACAAATTAGATCGCTGGAATCGCTTCTTACTTTCCTTTCTAACCTTTTTGCACTTTCCTCTTTCAGTAGAGGTGAAGTGATTTTGTGATTAAAGGGTTGAATAGCTTCTGACTGGCGATTGGGATAGTATTCGGATTCTATTTCGTCGTGACATACCAAACTTTATGATGTAAATCTTTTGGTTTCTCTCGCGAAACATTTCGGCATTTCTGCATTCTCCAATATCGTGTTCTGAGACACTCTATCTGATACTTAGAGCAGTAGTAACCGAAATAAAACCAAACAATATAAAGGACTCTTGTTTACATCTAACTAATGGAAGGACCAAGATTTAGATTGATTCTCTGAAGCACAGGACAGGAAGCTGAAATCAACAGCTATTTTCCCATTGATTAACCATAAGAAGAAAATTTAACACTGGAAATTCATTGTCTAGTGTTGATATCTGACCTTCTCAGTTACTTTGCAATGAGAAAAGAATGAAATTACATATCTCCAAAGCCAAAAACTAGAACATATCAAATTTGATTGATAAAAGTATGAATCTGCAGCTTATTGCAACCTTCTTTCCTAGACCTAATTTCTGTGACAGCAATGTGATGGTTACTCTTTTCCTGGGCTTCCGGGTTAAAATAAATCAGAACAGCATACGAAAATTTTTACCGCCTGAACGGTGCATCTCTTTCAATTCCCTCGAGTGCTTCCACGAAAATGGGCCCCATCTGGTGGCACAAAAGGAATGGGGCATATCGAGCATGACATCTTCCTAGTATAACATAAACATATTCATCATTTGCTTCTTTTCTTGGCCTCGCTGTAAAGGACTACTCCTATTACAGTTAACGAGTAACCGAGCATTCCCGTCACGGAGACAGGATTCCTAAAGATCAAGATCGAGACTACCACTGCCACAGCCCCCTTAGCGTTTCCTAGAACCTATCAGAGAAAACAGAAAACAGGGTCAACACATGGAAAGTTAGGCCATGTATCAAATCATGGTAGGGGTCATATTGGTGTGGAGAAGGTGTACCTGAAGAGTTAAAGCGCTAGTGTGCTTCGTGACCAAGAAGTTAGTCAAGTTCACGAAATAGGCAAGCGATGAATTGAATAGAAGGTACCACACGATCTTTACATCTTCTCTCGCAAGAGCAAGAGTGATGCCAACTACATTCTCTTCCATAATAAGAGTAGCCGGTAGTAAGAATAGAACAGCCATTGGAGCCATGTAGAGAAGAAGGTTCATCGAGTTCAGCTTCTCCCTGTACATAATATGTTCTCAGAATCACAGAAGAGGCAAGACAATACATGTTGGTGCGTTTGGTTTCAGAGTTAAAAGGTAACTTTGATTTTGATTTTGATTTTGAGTGCGGAAAATGACAAATGAGATGTGATAATAAATTTGACTTGGAAAACGTGCGTTTTAGTTGTGTAGTGTGTTGAGTTAAAGTTAAAGTTAAAATTTTTGACTTGGGAAATATGTATTTTTGTTGTGTAGTGTGTTGAGTTAAAGTTAAAGTTAAAGTTAAAATTTTTTGATTGGGAATCCAAACAGGGCAGAGAAAGAGAATTACCCCTCAGAGGAAAGCAAGATGCCTTGTAGCACAGACTTAAGGGCTCTAGCAGCTGTAGCCGAAATGCACATTATGAAGCCAAAGAGATGGAAACTTGGTTCACCCTGTGGTCAGACAAAGGTTAGAACGAATGAGGATCTCTGAGTTTGTTCGAGATATGGAGGAGGGGCTGGAAGACAGATAAGGTCGATTTGCAAACAATCGTTGAAACTAAACAGAAGCAAGCCTATGATGACAGCATACAGCAGATTTATTTCAAAGAATCTCAAAATGCCGAAAGATTAAAGCTTGAGATATCTAATAAGATCAGTTAAGTTCAAGAGCACCCACATTCTCGTGGTACCCATTTCACTTGCAATACTAACAGAGTATCAGCAACCAGATTTGTGCTATGTCCCTATTTATCAGATGGATGACGGAACAGAAATTCGACATTAAATGCAAAAGCCTCGTAGGTCTTATATTAACAAGTTTGAACCTTTATAACCTCGGAAATCCAATGGAATCAGCTCAAACATGAACATACAGGGACATTCCAAATCATAAGCACGTAAACCATTTGCAACACAACAACATCCCATATTAGCCCGATCCTCATTTCTATCAAAAGGACCATAAAGAATCAATTTCAACAGAAAATGTAAAATCTTCCGGATAACAAATTCAAACCTGAATGGCTTCGAAATATCCAATTGAATATGGAGAGATTCTCATTGCAAATGCAATTACGTACCCCGCTTGCAATGATGACCCCGGTGACGACGGGAATCAGCGTGACGTAGGTGAGCCAAGCCTCCCTCTTGAAGGTAATGAGGTAGGCGAAGATGGCGGTGAAGAAAGGAGTGGTGGCCCCGACGGCCTGGTTGAAGGAGACGGGGAGGAAGCGCAGGGAGATGTTGCCGAAGACGACGGAGACGCAGAAGACGAGGCTGAGGGCGGCGATCTTGAGGAGCTGAAGGCGGGAGCGGACGTGCTGGAGCGGGACGAGGCGGAGCCAGGCGATGGCGAAGTAGGAGAGGAGGGAGCAGGCGGACATGTGGCACATTGTGAGGAAGATTGGGTACTTGAAGCCATAGTTGCTGAGGAGGTACTTGTTCAGGAGCAGCACCCCGATGTTCGACGAGTACCAGCACGAAACGAGCACGAAGGTGAACAGCTTGCTTGTGGGCTTCATGTCTCTGGCACTTTACCGTTTCCGGCGGCGGTGAGGTGAGATCTGAACAGGCGGACGTGGGCGTTGCTATGAGGCCGCAGTGCCGCCATGGATCTGGGTCCTGTCGAGCTCCATTGTTGGTTCGTTCGTTCGTTGGGCAATGGAGGCTCAGAGAGCGGAGAGAGAAGGGAAGAGAGAATAATGGGAAGGCTTCTGTGATGTGAGTTCTTCTCGCCGGGAAATAGAAGATGGATTGCAGGGAGGGAAAGGGAAGGGAAGGAGATGAGAGCAGGGATGGCACAGGTGAAACCGGCTGCAGGCGATCGCTGCTCTGGTTAATTGAATGACAATGATGAGCTGTGGACATTTTTTTTTCTTTAATCGTATTTGATTAATGATTTTCAGGAGGAGGAGAAATCATATAATAGGTTGTTAACAATAATAATAATGATAATAGTAATAATAATAATAATAATATCGCATTTAGGAATTAGGAGTCCCGTAGAAGTTTGGTAAGTGTTTATTAGACTGATTTTTAAATAGTGCGAATTATTTCAAAATCACGATTTGATTAATTTTTGACGTTAAGAACGTTTTTATTTTTTTTATAGCTGATTAATAGATACTTATGAAAATTATTTCAACTTATTCGCCAATTTAAGTATTAATTTTAATTTCGATAATTTCATATTGTTACCTCCAAACAACTAATTTCATTATGCAATCAACAATTATCTTATAGTAACTAATTCAGTACTTTGCATGGACAACAACATTTCCGATTCACTATGACTAGTTTAATTGTATCAACGTTTGTAATTTTTTATGGCACCATTTTCATCTCCAACTCCAAGTACAGATTGATCGCGTGATAATTTGCTCACGGATTCTACCAGATTTATCATTTTTGTTCCCTTTCTGAAAGGCAACTTATCATGCGCAAATTATGATATGATATCATGCATTTCTGCATGTGCCAGTCACGATGATCCTCATATATATATATATATATATATATATATTGCTCCACTAAAAATTTTAGTTAATCCCTGTCATTTACGTGTTAAGACCGACTTAAATGCATCGTAATTTTCTTATCTTGCATAGCGCCAGTTTCATTCATTGCTAGGTATAGCATTCATCTCGTGATGATTTCCTCGGATACTATGTCCCAAAAGGCAATTTATCAAGTGCGATTAAAATTTGATAACCGTATCATTTTCATATTGAATAATTCTTTTTTTAGGTATTTGGTATATGAAATTGAAAATTCACTGGCCTAAGATGTGTTTGAGATGTCATTTACTTTGATAACTCGGTTTCAAATTAACGAAATAACGATTAGTTTAATATAAAATATCGAAACTATTGGGAAAGCTTGACCTCTTAGCTGGCTGATCTGACTTAAACTTAGATTAGTCGTGGATGATTGAGCTTCTGAATATATTAGGTAATGTAGACCAAAAGATCATCGAAATAATAAATTTAATATTGCAGATTTGAAATTCCCAAAAATTACAACTAAAAGATTTGAAAGAAGATTTTTAGGGAGGGAGGAAAGTTTAACGATTCGGAGGCATGTAGGTTCACGGAATCGGGAAGATGTGGTGTGTAGGATGGGATAAGGAAAGAGAAATTTTGACCTTTTTTCTCTACGTTTTGTTTGATGCTTTATGCAATCCACATACTCAATTATGAAAATATGTCTTTTAGACAAATTGCTCCAACAAAAGCAAATCAAAATATAGCTAAATTCGAGAAAATTAAATTATTATTGTGAGAATTGAAAGATACGATGATCGTTTTCAAAGAACCCCTTGTGTTATTAATGCCTATATTAGATGAGAATAATGCATTTTTGAAATGGTTTCTATGAGATTAAATGAATATCGTATCGTAGACTCTTTTTTATAATTAAAAAAATGCGAGCATCTAATTGAGACTTGCCATCGACTTTATTTGTGTAATTTAAGGAAAGCACATCACATGATCATGATGTGTAATGGGTATTCTTTATATGTCCCCCTTTCCCTTTGCTTGTTGTTGCATCGTTTGACATTGATGAATTTAAGTAAATAAATTAACAAAAGTCAAGAATTATTTTTCTCCATTATACATTTCCTTTTAATTCTCAAATCAAAAATAAAAACTTTAACTCAACCATTTTGAAAAATAATAAAGGAGAAAAATATACATCTATGGCCGGCCCAAAATCATACTCTCTTCTTGATATATTAATTTTTTTTTCCTTAACGATGAATTGGATCGTGCGAGGAGCATCTATGAAGAATCAAACGACCTTTTGGGTCGGGACCCACTTGTGCTTATGTTTCGCATGTAATTATATAAAAGATACGTAGTTTTATTTTTATTTTTTCAAAACCTCTAGAAATTATAATTATTCTTACATAATTTTCTAATATATATATAATTTTCCATGACAATTAAAAAGACTTTTTTTATTAATTATTATACTAATTAATAAAATTAATTCAAAATAGAAAGAAGCTGGGAAAAATGCTTTTCCGGGGGATGAGAGATTTGGAGCTTCTCATATAAGAAAGAGGAGAGAGAAAAGGAGAAAGAGAGAAAAATAATGGGAAACTGTGAATCAAAGGAAATTACGTAATATATAATATAATTTAACTTTTTTTTTTCAAATTTATCATATGCTTTAAAAGTATCAAATATATCTCATGATTTGTATTTTTCTTAAAACTTATCCCGCCGTTATATCTTTCGTTAATGAAATTAAAATGTTAATACGCTACAAATTTATCATATGGTTTTAATTTTTTTTTCGAATCCATCACACGATTTTAATTTTTTTTTGAAATCTATTCCAGATAAAATGACCACAGTGACAAAACCGTTAAACGTTGACGAAAATATAATGGCGAGATATGGAGAAAAATATAAATAATATGATAGATTTGACACTTTTTAAAACACATAATAGATTTGAAAAAAAAATATTAAATTATGAAATATATATGATAAAAACTGTGCGAATTATTTGGAAGAGTATATCCTCCTATACCTTTCAAAGAACATAACATATGTACAACTAATTAATTTGTTAATACCAGAAAGAGCAATTTTACTTTTTCAGGATAAACCATGAATCGTAGAGCAGTTAAAAAGATTCAGCACTTAAAGCCGTTGAACCCTTGTTTGTTATAAAACTGAAAATAATTAAAAACAACAATGCAGGAAAGTGCTAAGAGTAGGCTTTTTATCTCAAAAACGATGCTTGCAGGTGGCAACAACCGCGGTTGAAAAGCAAAATTCGCAGGATAAATATCATATAGCACATACGTCTTTTCAAATATCTTGTCTATAGATTTTCTTTTTATTTTTTCAACAGAAATGCAATACTATTTCCTCCATGCTGCAGCAAATTACAGATCTTCTACAGCTTAAAGTCCGATATATTCCGAATCTAAAATCTACACGTAAATTATCTTTAACTACTAGAAGTTTCAAATTTTGATCTTAATGTATATAATTTTTTTAATGATTCTCTTTGAATAAGTGTACTACGTACATTCTCTTTGGTTAATAAAATTCAGCACTCATCAAAAAAAAAAAAAAAAAACATTAAAGCAGGAGGGCCGTAGCTGAAATCGAAACTCGTAATAGGCAAAACTTCATTGTCACAGCTACAAGGTTGTCCATGCCTTACAGAAAAACTAAAAGGAAGTCTACCAATTTCCAAAACTTTAAAGTTGTAGTGCAAAAGCCGAAAACCATCTATTTTAGCGCACGCTGAAAGAAGCATAGATTCCCTCATGCCCGCAAAGACTCCAATGGTGTCTGCATGTGCCCAGGAGCTGCAGAATACAAACAGACCAGAACGTTAAAACGGAGCAAACATAAAGTGATTAAAACGTAGTATACATACGGGGGGAGGTTCTCTTTGATAACCTGAGCATAAGCTATATGAGAACCTCGTCAAGCTCACTACACAGCCACAACATCTTGCTTGCTATTGAAAATACAGATACAGAGATCGAGGCAAGTTGTTTAAAAAAACCTAATTACATTGAGAACCACCTGGGACAGCTCTTCACTCAAGCCTATTGATTGCTACAGATTCCACGAATATGTAATCTTTCTAGACGAGTCAAAAGCAGTCTATTCTACCTAAATCTACCACAGTTTCATTTCCAATCTTGTAAGTAAAAGAAAAGACTCTCCTATATCCAACGGTAACCTCTTGTGAGGGCAAGCAATCTGAATCAACCAAACAGAAAAAAGCACAGAAGAGATTTTGCAAGGTACCTCATATGTTGCTGGGGTACATGAAAACTCTAACCCGAGCTCCCTGCAAGTGACACGACAAAAACACGCGATCAGAAAAAAAAAATCAAAAAAGATCATTGTAAAACTGCATATGATCCGAGCATAATACCATGGACTTGGGAGGCAAGTTTGATTTGAACTTGGCACGAACAACGCCACTGTTACCGTGGGGCCGGGCAACCTTCCCCCAGATGCAACGGTAGTGAGTCCCGTTCTTCTTGACCTTGGCCTTGTAGATGTAGGCCATTTTCTTCCCGGCGTACCATGCCACCTCCTCCTTGGTGTTCACTCCCTCGATCTGGATCAGTGATGTGTTCGGGTACTGATTCGACTTCGACCTGTCACGAAAAAGTAAATAAATAAACCAGAATTTTCCAACTAACTTCCAGTCACAACTTTTGTTCCTCTAATCCGGTCAACATGTACGCATAAATTACTTCCTTTTCAAGATAGAATCAAAATGAACAAACAAGAAGACCCATTTCTTCTTATCAATCAGAGCAGCAGCTAAGAAGCTAAGGCATAGCTGAAAGCGCTACAATACCAAGCAAGAACTATACTTTAAGCTAAATCCAAACTATTGCCACCCTGAAATCGCAGATTCAACATTGCCCTCTACCAGCAATTCCATCTAATCAACGTATAAGACAATACAATTACCTCTTATAGCCGAGGACAGTCCCTCGCACGTAGAGTCTGCAATGAATTGGATAATAAAAGTGATAAATTAAACTGAAGGAAGAAGAAATCGGATCAAAGTACGATTTTTTATAAGCTGAAATGCGGGAAAAACACGAAATTTGAAGGGCACCTGACTCGCTCTCCCTGGCGACCCTTCACCATTTTCGCCTCCGATGCAAAGCTCGTTCTTTTGCTGGTTGTGGGCGAAGCTGTGAAGCCGGCAATGAGGAACCCTAACCCTAATTTGCGAATTTATACGTTGAGGAAATGAATTGGGCCTGGTTTCTATAGCATTGGGCTGGCCGGCCCAATTTTATTTAGATGTAAGGAGATAGATTGTAGCCTGGGGCCCTAAAGTCCAGTTTCATATCGTAATCTCATTACTATTTACATGTTTATTTCATGCTTTCAAGTTTCAGCCCCAAAAAAAAAAAAAAAATCATGCTGCTGTGAAGACATAAGATAAAATTGTAATATGCAATGTCATTAGTTCAGAAAACTTATGTGACCTTTTTTTTAAAATAAATTGTCATTAGTTCAAGTTTCTATGTAGAGGAGGTGAAGTTATTTAAGAAGTTGATTCATAGACAATTTCAACCGTTGTACATTTAGAAGTGCATGTATGTGTGTTAAGCATGAGTTGAATAAATATCGATGAATAACATCCTCTTTCGAGGCATACACTTTTCAGCAATCAATACAAGAATTCATCATGACAATGGATTGAGTAATTGAGGTCAAGATCAATATTTGTACCATGTAAACAGCCCTCATCGTTTAAAATAGAACAGCAACAAACAATTGCTCCAAATTAGTAATTATTTCACTAACTTGGGTTAGTTTAAGTGGTTCGGCGTTTGTTCCGTTTAAATAAAGTCTCGGGTTCGAATCATTGGTGAATGCAAAAAATCAACGCTTAGAGAGTTTTACCCCTTAGTGGGTCGATCTGGCTCAACTGGATTAATCAGGGTCCAATTGGACTTCCGAATATCATGGTTGACACCGAAAAAAAAAAAAGTAACTATTTCATTGCCAATCAAACGTTCGAATCAGAAATGTTAGCGGTTTCCGCGATATCTGTGTTTTATTTTAAAATTAAAGCCTCTAATACAATATAAGAATGAATTGGGGATGAAGATTTTTTTTTTTTTGGATAAATAGGGATGAAGGATTTTCAATTATTTGAAAAATAACAAAAAAAAACAAATTATCGGATGGACGAAGCGAAGTGGGGGGGGTGGCATAGATAGTTGGGAGGGACGATGCAGGTTTCACGAACACAAATAATTTTGGAATTAAATGAATCGGGCTTTAGTTGCTCCCGATTATTTTTGGATTAATGGCCCAATTTTTCGATATAGTGGAGGAAATAGATAAGATCCTACCCAGGGCCCTAAAGTCGTGTTTCGTATCATAATCATAATCTCATTATGAACATGCACATATCACGCTTCCTCGGACATCCAATAAAATTGGGAAATTCATGCTGCAATGTTCGAGTTTGGGATTGTTCGATGACTTCAATCTAGTCCAGAAACCGGAAGAATCCTCACTGACTTATATATATTTCATGTCCATTAAAAATGGCCGCGGTAGCAGTCTCCACAAGAACAGATCGGGGGTCTTTCTTATAGGTGACAAGATAACTTGAAATGGGTTCTAAACTTCTCGAATTAGCATAGATCAATCAATTTGTACGAGGTGATTGTTTTGTTTAGGAAATCGATCGATAGATAATTCAACAACCACATTTAGAAAATGGACATATGTTAAGTATGAGGAGAATGACTATATCCCTTTGCATCGGCGACTATCATTCTCTTTCTAGATGCAGAATTTTTCGGATATATATATATATATATATACACACCATAATTTATCATGACAATGAATCGATATCAATTGGGGGTCAAAGATCAATATTTGTTCCATTAACTAAGCTGATTTTTCTGATAGTTAATCGTTTAAAACAGATTCGTGACAAACAATTAATCCCTATTTTATTGTAAAAGATATGGAACACTCAAAAGATTTTGAAATCCAGTGATTTGTGTGGTATAATCTTTTATTTGAAAATTATTAAAACTATTACCAACGATATAAGGAGTTACAGATAGTAAGTTCAAAAATTAGAATAATTTCTTTTGGAAGAAAAAATTATTCTTAGAGATCGAGTATTAAACGTTATTCTTTTTTACAATCAGTGCACTTCTCTGGATGCAAATTCGTGTTCACCTCCTTCCTTACGGATTAAAGCTACGCCAGGTTAAGATATGGAGAAGGGAAGTGGCCGAGCGAGCTAAGAAAGCCGAAAGTTTCACGAACCATTGGTCTCCTTATTCTCCTCATATTACGCTCCCCCATTATTCCAAAACCGCATCTTCAACAAGGCACTATCTCCAAAAAAAGCACCATCAATTTTTTTTTTCCCTGGAAGAAAAAAAAAAGGACGAAAATTTTCATCTTCGCTCTCGAAATATTGATACACTTGTTTGTTTCGATTTGTGGGTTCGATCAATTCAAACGCATGCATTGATTCATGACAAGGCGGAGACAGCTGCTCGAGCCGCAAGAGGACCCCGAGGAGCATGCCAACGGTGGCGACATGGTGAAGGCGCCATCCAATAAGAAGAGGATTCGTCCCGCCCTTCTGTGGACGGTGAGCGTACGCAGGGTGGTTATGGCCTTGGCCGTCTTCGGCTTCCTCTCCTTTCTGTGCAAGTTCACCGTGGTGAGCCACATGGGAGAGCTCGATAACAATGTGGTCAGCAATCGCCACGAAGCTTTGGAGGAAACCGTGGTGGTATCGGATGAAGAAAGTGATGGTGACAACGCTGTGGTACAGAATAAGAACGATCCCGAGGGTCGGAAGCCCCCGGGCATACACGAGGTACGGCCTTAGTAAAAAATTTTTCCTCTTTTTTTTTTGATGAATTTTTTTCCAATAAGAATTAAAAAGAATTGAAATTATATGAGAGTAGATTGGGTTGTGTTCTTGGTAGTTTTTTTCAAGAAAACTATCAATATGGTCCTTCAAATATCTTATTGCCATCAATTTAGTTCTTCAATGATTTTTGCTATCAATATGATCCTTCAAAAATCTTATTACCATCGATTTAGTCCTTCAAAGATTTTTACCATCGATATGGTCTTTTAAAGATCATTGTGTCCATCAAATTAATCCACCGTTGAAAACACTGTTGGTATTGCTTAATACAGTCAAATAATTCTATAAAAAATATAAAAAAATAGAAAATAATATATCTTCTAAATCTAAAAATTAATAATATTTCTTACTCCAACACATGCGTTGTGATTCTGTCAACCGCCTAATAGTCTCCATCTTCACCTCCATCTTCATTCATCTTCATTTTTCCCATTGATATTTAAAAAAAGAATAAAGAAAGCAGATACATACATTTATAACATGAACATATACAGACTGAGTGTTACAAAGAGAGTGTGAGAGAGATTTAGAGAAAACAGTTTTTCTTCTGTCTAATTTTTTTTCTAGAAATTATTTAACAAAATTAAGCAATTCTAACGATTTTTGAATGGAGGATTAAATTGATGGCAATATGATTTTTGAAGGACCATATTGATGGTAAAAATTTTTGAAGGACCAAATTGATGGGAATATGATATTTGAAGGACCACAATGAGGGCAAAATTTTTTTGAAGGACGAAGTTGATGACAATATGATCTTTCGAAGACCAAATTGATAGTTTTCTCTGTTTTTTTTTTCTCCCCCAACTTCTTGTTCGGCTGAGAGCATGTACAAATTGGCGCGGGAAAGGAGATAAGGAGGAGGTTATATAGGAAAAGAGAATTCTTTATATATATATATATATATATATATAATCATTTATTCTTTTCATTGTGAAGGAGCCGATATGATGAGCGGAAGAAATTGATTCAAATCAGAAGTTGCTAAATTTTCACCCTTTTGGTCGATTTTTCTTTTTATTTTTCCGCGTTCAAGATTTGTAAAACAACAACAACAATAATAATATAGTAAGTAGGAGTATTTTGTATGAACATGTGGGATTATAGAAATATCTTGATTCATGAATAATGTCTATCTCGGTTTTCATATTTTCCCCTTAAAAAACTTGTGGGATTTGGCAGTCTTTTCACGAGTACATGTATATATATCAAAATTTAAGAACACATGCATGCTTTGGCATGGAACTTTAATTTAATTAAATATTGAAGTCGTTAGGCTTTGTTATTCTATCACTGAAAGCGTTAGTAATGTCAATTGACAATGTCAAATATTTTCTAGACAAATATAGTTAGCATTCATTCAAGCAATTTATCTGTTCTTAAATGCTTTTGGCATATTTTCTGCTAAAACTGATTTAACAGTCAACGGATTTGTTTATATTCTTATAGTTTTTTTTTTTATGCATTTTGTTAATATCAGATCCCTGACCTTTGGACCCAACCGATCGAACCTGGAAGATACTACAAATGTATCAACCGGTCAAGGAAGGAGACAAGTAAGACATTCCTCAATTTTATTCAGCTAATTAAAAGTTTATGCCGTTATGAATGCCTTCAATTCGCTCGTGTTTATTTAGTACATTCTCCTGATATCCTTATCACTTTCAAATAATTTTAGAGAGTGGACACTCTAATGGCTACATTCAAGTCCATGCTAATGGCGGATTGAATCAAATGAAACTCGGGGTAAAATTCTAATCCGGTCATATTTTCTTTTCTTTACATTTTTTATCTTTAAACCAAACCGGGTCTTGTTTTGCTGATGTCATATCTCATTACTAATTGTGCAGATTAGCGATATGGTTGCAGTGGCGAAACTCATGAACGCGACTCTTATTCTCCCAACTCTAGATAGCAATTCATTTTGGACAGATTCAAGGTAATTAATTTACTGTTTATGTAACTATGATAGAATTACAAGTAAAAACATAATATTAAAATAACTAAGATTGGTTGCTTATTGTTGTGAAATAATATGCTGAAGTTATCTATTGCTTTTTAATTTTTCAGTAATTTTAAAGATATTTTCGATTGGAGGCATTTCATGGACGTGTTGAAGGATGACATTGATATTGTGGAGTCTCTACCACCAAAACTTGCATCCGTGAAAGCTCTTAGGAGGGCACCGATTTCGTGGTCGAAGGTAAGTTCTAGTTAAAGGTTCTCATTGTTCAATCAATATTATAAAAGTTCGAGAATATCAAAAAGTATATTCATTCTTCTATGCTAATGTTGGTTGGCTTTTGTGTTAAACAGCCACATTATTATAGAAATATGGTGCCCTTGTTGCGAAGGAATAAAGTCATATATTTCACGCACACCGATTCTCGCCTCGTCAATAACGGCCTGTCTACTGCAATTCAGAGGCTTCGGTGCCGTGCCATGTTTGAGGCACTTCGATTCGCTGACGATATTGAAGAGCTCGGGAAGAAGTTTGTGAATAGACTGAGGAACAATAGCGAACCTTATATTGCGCTTCACTTGAGGTAATGCATCAAAATGTAATGTCATATTTGGAACAATAGCTGACGACGAGTTTCATATGCGATTTAAAATAAGAAAGGAAAAAAAAAACCTTATTTCAATATTATAGATAGTCTGTGATCAGTTTAACTTGACAATACTATAATTATTCTTTTTCGATTAATTTTTTTCAACGTTATTACGCTAACACTTTACATTATTAAATTTCACAGATATGAGAAAGACATGCTTGCCTTTACAGGATGCAGCCACAACCTCACTTCGGCGGAAGCTAAGGAGCTCAAGGCGATGAGGTACGGCGTGAGTCACTGGAAGGACAAAGAGATCAATAGCTGGGAGAAACGACATAGGGGCGGGTGCCCCCTGACACCGAGGGAGGCTGCCCTTTTCCTCAAGGCACTAGGATACCCTCCCTCGACTCGAATATATATTGTAGCGGGTCAAATTTATGGGCAGGAAGGGATAGGGCCTCTCCAAGCTAAGTATCCGAACCTCTACAACCATTTCAACTTGGCCAGTGAGGACGAGTTGAGGCCCTTCAAGCATCACCAAAACAAGCTTGCCGCATTGGATTACATCGTAGCTGTGAAGAGCGATGTTTTCGTGTACACATTTGATGGGAACATGGCCAAAGCTGTCAAAGGTCATCGGAAGTTTGAAGGATTTCTCAAAACAAGCAGCCCATACCAGTATGTATCCACAACTATTGATACTATCTCGATTTTATACGCTTACGCTATAAGAAGTATGGCTTAGTAATTAGTATGATATTACTACATGGCTTGCATGCGAATCAGATTTGTAAAACGTGTTGTTTCCCTTTCTTACAGGCCGGACTTTGTGAAATTGGTTGATCGATTGGACAAAGGGTTCACACCTTGGAAGAGGTTTTTGGTAAGGGTGAGGAACCTCCACGCAGGACGAACAGGACTGCCCAAGCTAAGGCAACCAGGAGGCCTCCATAGGATGAAGTCAGAGGAATCCTTCTACGCTAATCCGTTTCCGGGTTGCATATGTGACAGGTACGCAATGTCGCCGGATATTACTAAGTTCAAGCCCTCAGTCGACCATGCCAATATTAGAGGGTGAGATCAGGACCACACATATAGGATGGGCGATGGAGTAATTTCTTCGATGCGAATACCTAGTATGTAGATATACCGAAACCTGTAAATTAGGAGGTAGTATAATGCTTAGGGTAGGAATGCACAAAAAGAAAGATATTGATCATAGGTTGGAAGTGCTGGATAAAGAGGAAGACAGAGAACCAACAAGCTGTTGGTTAGAGTGGTGAACCTGAATCCCTAAAAGGAGAACAAGAGTTCGAATCATAGAAGACGCATTTGTTGGGAGGAGAATCAACTTTTAATGCTGCATTCCCGGAATTGCGAGAGCAATATCTCCCATAATTTTAACACAATAAAGTGTTGATTGAGTGATAAGCAGCTTTAACTCCTGTAAGGAGGAGAAAAGAAATTCGAACCCCAGGAAGTGCAATTGTTGGGATTACAAGAGTAATGTCTCCCAAAATTTTAATTACCGAAAAAAAGAGTAAGACAGTGAAACAATTTTGAAGGCAATTAGCATAGCTGATAAATTTTTGGTCCGTCGATAATAATAGTTAATTAGTTCATGTAGCTATAATTCATCTATTCTTATTATTTATTTAACAATTATTAGAGTGTTTGTTATTTAATTACTGATTATAGGAAACTTCGTTGTTATTGACATGTAATATAGTTCAGTTACAATCGTGCATGTATACAATGATCTCCTCTTCATAGTTTGAACCACGGTCATACTTCTTCGCTTTTGAAAATATTTTTTTAAAATAAAAAATACAAATTTATTTTCCTTTCCAATTTATAAATCAAAATTGGGAAGGAAAGTAAAATGAAAATACATTAATCAAATGCCACTGAGACATAACCAACGTGAATTGACTCAAACGGTTCGGCGCTTATTCCACTTAAGTAAGGTCTCGAGTTTAAATTCTTGGGAATGCAGAAAATCCACGCTGGAAGAGCTTTACTTCTTAGTGAGCCGACCCGGCTCGACTGGATTAGTTGGGGCCTAATTGGACTTCCGGATATCATGGTTCAAAAAAAAAATTACCACCGAGACATACATAGTTATAGGCTATTAGGTTATAAGTCCAATAATTGAATTGGTTGGCTCGGTAACCAAACCAAGCATTTCGGCCCAATAAAGCCCTAAGCCCAGCCCCTTTGCCTTCTACTTCGTCGTCCTTACGGCCTACTTAGGATTGAGAAATTTCTTGGCCCCAAAAAAAAAAAGAAAAACGATTGAGAAATTTCTCCTTCTTCTTCTTGTCGTTTTTTTTTTTGGTTCAACCCACGGACATAAATATAGAATATTTTATTTGAATTTTTTTTGGGACATTGATATTTGTTTGATATGGTACAATCCAACAAAAAGCAATAGCATGATCCTATGCTAAATATAAATTGAAGAACGAACTTCCCGTGGAAGTGTTGATGGCTTTTGTGGAATTTCTTAATTTCATTAAAAAATAAAAATTTATATATTTATATATATAGCCTATAACTATGTATTTTGATAAGCATGAATATAATGATAGCAACAACAACAAGAACAACCACCACCACAACAACAATAATAATAATAGGGATTTAGGAAAAAAAAATATTATGTATTTAATGCATTGACTCGAAAAGGCTTTTAATCTTGAGTTGATGATTTGTATGGATTATGTGGCATATTCTCCTTGTATAAATAGAAACTTCTCATTGCAAGAATCTAAGGAGTTTATTTTAAGTACTTATAATAGATTAATCCTCATATTTAATTTTACTATACAAACCTCGTATACCCCACACCCATTTAACCAACAAAAAACCAATTCGGGAAAGCTTCTTAACAATCAAATACTCCGAAAATATTATGCCAAAATTCTCTATTCGGCAAATAATTATTCCTCTTTCTAATTATAGCAGGACACTTTAATTCACGCATAATAATTCCGACAACTCCAGGAGAAAAAAAAGAGGCATTGACTTCTGCAATTTGATTATTATCATTATCGTTACTTTTATTATTATAGTTATATTTATCTTCTCTATTTTGTTATGTACCATCACCAGCCTTAAAAGAATAATATACCTGATGCAGTATTAAAAAAAAAAAAGAGAGAGAGAGACAGAGAGACTCCCTCATGCGGTCGTATATTCCCGATTAATGGAGTCTCAAATGAGTCGATAGTTGTTTCAAACATTGAGCATATAGGGAAAGGAGCGCCACGCCTAGAAATCAAGAGCATAAAACTTTCTTACCTATACTTATCAAAAGAAACTAATAATTACTTCAACTTAATTATATTTTCTGTCAAAGTTTGATTGCGGGGTGGTTGAAGAATTTCAAACTCCTCTTCTCAAAAAGAACCAATGAGAGCATTCCTTCAACGGTCTCAATCTATTTGCCACAAAATCTCAGACACAATGATTCCTTTTTGTACCTCCCCGTTGTTCTACTATTGCCCCGAAAACAAAATCAAAGCCTCATCAGTTTGTACAATATTAATTCATTCATTTCAGCTGCATGGGCTCGGTTCGATGATATGTAAGCTATATGATATTTCGATTTTGATCCATTAACAATTTATCTGTATTATCGATACAAGCTCCCGAACTAATCTTTTGAATTCATATCAATATGACAAACCCCGAATGTTCCTCGCAACAGATTTTGAGTTTGGGGGGGGGGGGGGGGGGGGGGGGGGAGGAAAGAAATGAAGAAAGAAAAGGCTGATCCCAAGGTAAAATCATGGTGTCTCGAAAGGGCCAGCTCAATCAAAACAAAGGGAAAGTGCAGTGGATTCCATGAAGATTGTGTCCCAAATAAAGGAAAGTGCTGCTCAGTTGACCGTACATTTGTTTCGTTTAATTTATTGAAAATCATAATTATGTGCAGCTACTTTATTTATTTATTATTTTCATTCCTAGAAATAAGGTGCACTAGGTTGATGAAGGAATATCGAGGGCTCATTTTGCCTTGCCAATTCCTGACTAGCATATTTCAATGGCCCAGCACGTGCTACATTCAAACAGTTGTCACCACTTTGTTAATTGGTCATCCATATGCCACAGTTTCTGCCGAAATATTCGGTCAGAAATTACCGATATATATCCGATGGGTCATCAATAGATCCTGAGAACTGATCTAGAGAAGGCATGTATTTGTAGAAATCCACATAAGCTAACGTGGTCCCAAATTGCTCAATAATGTATGTATATGTACTGATCGACAATCTAACTGGTGGGGCAATATATATGGAGCCTCACAAAGTGCTCAATATCTCAGTGAAGGAAGTGGAAAAAAGATTTTAGATAGAGAAAATGATGATCTCAGATACATTTTTACAAGATATATACATATAGTCTTATTATATGTTTCAATAGAGACAGTGCAATTGAGTCGGTGACTATATAGTCTTCGGGTTGTACAATACTTATGTAATGTTCTTGTGGTATATTAGTGGACGATACTAGATATTGTACAATCACGACCAATATTAATTCTGCGCATGCAATTCATCATAAAATGCTTGTTCCTGTATATATATATGTTCGTAGCTTATTAAACTGCAATAATACACCTTCAAATTTGCTCACCTAATTAACTAACGTTGAGGTCCCAAAGATTTAGCATTGCAATACTAATTAATTTCATATATACAGTAGTTCACAGGATATTTCTTTGGTTTTTTTCATCTTAAGTACTAATATGTGCGTCCGGTCCGTCCTCGTTGAAAGACAATTGTAGACCTGAAAGGGGACACTTTAACACAGAAACTGGGGCATCCGAAGACAATCGTGTACCCATGTCCATATATAAATTCTCTTCCCCCACTCTGAAGGCAATTGACCCCATGCTCTTTATTCTTCCTCCTCTTCCAATATATATATATATATATATATTGTATTCCATTTATAAAATTAATTACTATTTCTTTCATGGGACTGACTTCGAATTGATTTTCCAATTTGTTTGCTCATACATATTTTCTTTTTCATATGAATACTCTAGCATATATTGAGTATATAACTGTCATGCATGTTTGACAGTCAGATGAATGACTACAATTATGTTTGCCTTTTTTATTATGGGAATTTATACAAAATTAATGTTGATGGTCTTCCTTCTTGTTTTCCACAGAGTTTAATTAAGGGTGGGTCCACACCTTATCATAAGTTCTTCGGACATATTATTTCATATTGTGTCATGTACTTTTTTTTTTTGTTGGTAAATATGCTATGTACTTCTCTGAACTCAAGACAGATATGACATTAATTTATCTGATAGTCCTTCAAAGCTAAAGCTAGCTCGTAGGCCTATAAATCTTACTGCGTCACTGCCCCCTTAGCATTGCCTTAGTCAAATTTATTATTTAAAAGTGTTATGTACGATATATTTGATAGTCATATTTTATTACCAGAAAAAAAGATAGTCATAGTTTATCGGATGATTTAATTTTGAAGCATGCCAACCAAAATCTTTATCTAATTTATGAAAAAAATTACATATCTCTACAAGTTTAGTTGGTACGATTTATGGTAATATTAACTTACAGCTAGGATTAAAAAAACAGAAATAACATTCTAATAGTAAAATTAAAATTTCAACGAACATCAACAGTTGTTCTATTCTTGATCATTCATGATCACAAAATGCGTCGGAGTCATGTATTATTTTTGAATAAGTGCTCCTCAACATACTATGATCTACTAATTTGTGGAGACAAGTACCTGATATATGTTCGATGTTTTTAATTTACGATTAAAATAATGCCGTCAAAACATAGATTTTCAAAGTTCTCGCATAAATAATCTGTTAAAAGTTATTAATTATGATAAACAAAATTCTTAAACTACTCAACAAGGTTTTTTAATAATAGCTTCGCAGGATTTCAATTTCCATTGTGAAAATGTTCTTATGAATATGAATATCAATGTAAATTTGGTCGTCAAGTAATTACCATATCACCGCATTCTAATTCAATTTACATTTTCAAAGTTCCGAAAGAAAATGTGTAGCATTAAAAGGAAAATGAAAAGGACAAAGAGAAAAAGGTCCTCATCATCTTGTGCAAATATTGGGTGAATATTACTCATTCATTTGGATGTGTAACGCCATTAAAATGCTGAAAGTAGGAAACTTGCCCCACAATTGGCCCATAAATTCAAACTTATAAACATTTTCATTGGTTTTTACTCATCCAAAGTGGATGAGTAATACTCATTGAATATTTTCGCCATTATCTTATGGCATTAATTTATTTTCCTGATAATTTATTCATGCTCATTATGAAAATGTTCTTCTTTTCTACAAAAATAATCGCACATGTATCGAGTTTTTTAGAAACTAAACTTATGCAAAGCCTTGCTTGGCATAATTCGATTTTCTATTGTAAATGAAAATAGGAAATATGTTCTTTAATCCTCTTTTTGAAATCTTAAAAAGAAAAAAAGGTCTCAAGAAGTGCAAAACTCACATTTCCGATACCTACTATATCTATCACCAGAGATAATGAAAGGTTGTGCTACAAAAAAAAAATAGTAACCCTTGTACACAGGGCCGACACAATTTTTAAGTATTTAGAGATTAATTAGTATCAATCAATAGATTGAGAACATCTCGCGATTTCACTGGAAAAGAATAGAGAAGATGAAAAAATTTATGAAATAAAACCTCTCTAGTTGGTGAAGGATATTTCCCAGCTGAGCAATCTTTTTCTTTTTCTTTCTCCTTTAATTAATAAAAAAGGATTTGTTTCATCAGTTAATTGATGGCTATTAATAGGAAAAAGGGGCAATAGAAAGAAACAGAAGGGAAGGAGTTGTACGTATGATTGGTGCCATGTGAGAAAAGGGATTATACATGGAACTAGACTGATAGATAGATTGTTGGAGTACATGTGGATGAGAGGATGAAAGAAAGAAATAAATAAAAATGCACTGAAATTACTTATAATATAACTAAAAGAATTATATATATCTTCTCGAGTAGTGTTTTAAAAGGACTTTCGAAGCTCTTCATCACATGCATATGATTCCTAAAACGTGATGTCCAAAGTAGGGGAAGAGAAAGAGAAATCTCCCATGTGGACAAAATTTTATTTTTCATTCTTTAAACAAGCAAACAAAGAAACATGAATCAATCTCTTTATTCAAATATGTTTATCTATCTTTTTTAATGAAATAATAAAAAATGAATAATAAAATTTCTAATAATGAATCAAATACAACGATAAATTTTCAATGATTTTACCTCATCACGTGGTGTAAAGAATATAGATCGACATTTTTTTCTTTAATTGTATTAATATTTTGGCAACAAGTCATGTGAATCTTAGGTTGTGTGGTGGTTCTGTGCACATTATAAGAGATTTCATTCGAGATCTAATATTATTTGTGAGGCAGAAAAAAAAAAGAAAGTGTAAAAATATAAATTTGATCTTCAGCTCAAAAGAAAATCAAGAGGTCGAGATCGGAGGAATGTGAAGGTCAGCAAGAAATTAAATGCCGTGACAAGATTAACTAAATAACATATGTTTTTGACAATTTAACAATCTTATATTAACTTAATTAATCTTAAAACTTAATTTGGATGATAAAAATAATTAATTAAAAGATGAGACTGGAGTTAAAATCGGTGTATCAAATTTAACATCTTCTGCACATTGATGTAATTGCTGTAATTATATATATATATATATATATATATATTTTTTTTTATTTATATATAGTCCATAGAAGATTGAAGCATTTTGCAACCACTGTTTCATTTCTAAATCGGATTGCTAATTTGCCATACCTTTTTTTTTCCCCCGATAAGTGATCTGCCATACTTCTGAACAAGAATAATAAGAGCCAGACAAAAAGTTGGATTTTCATCATTGCTATCAACGCCAAGAATTTATGAATTAATGAATCTTATGATCGACACTCTTTAATTTTTTCGACCTTATCATTACATGATCTGATATTCTTACAAATCAACATGTACCTATATATGAATGTATAGTTTTATTTATTTTTCTTATATAGATTTACATATATGCATCTCTTTCTCTGTAACTGAATATATTAGTTAATAATCTTCTTAAATGGCCATGATATATATTTGATACGACCATGACAACTGTATTCCACATTATCACTATTAAAAAGAAGCAGAAATTTCCCGGTTTAAGAAATTTTAGTTATTAATGGAAGGCTGATCATCAGATCCAATGCTTGCATTTTCCTATAGTACATAGTTTCACTCTAATTTGATATTCCCCTTTTATTTATTTTCATTATTATTGATTATGTTCTTAAAGAAATTAAAGAAAAAAGAAAAGGATAAGCGATTCCCGGGAAAAAAATGGAAGGGGTGACAAATTGAAATAATACAAAAGCAAAAGATTCATCCCAAATTATATGTGTAACTTATAAGCTTGGAAAATAAAAATTTCTTCTGGCAAATGTGAATATAGAACCAACATTAGGTTTGGAACGCTTACCTCTTGATGTATGAACACACAAATTGATTTCTCTATAGTAATCTGTTGGAGCACCAAAACGGTTTGTGCTGATTCGTCTTGGGCGAACTGCGAGTGAATTTAGAAGCCACTGAAGGAGGTATCCAAAGGGATAGCATGATCCCAAGTCGATTTAATTCCGCTTTTTTTTTTTTTTTCGGAATATCTTAATTTCCCTCTCACCCTTTGTGAAATCCGAATAGAGTTTCCATGGATGGATTGGGATCAATGCGATCCCTTTGGATGCCTCCTCCATTTGCAGTAGTCTCTCTCTCTCTCTCTCTCTCTCTCGTGAAGAGACATTTGCTGGGGAAAGTGCGAAGAGGGAGGGTTCATTATAAGGAGGGGGGAGAGAGAGAGACTCGTAAGTCCAACCGAATCAAATTATTGAATTTTCATTTTTTTTTACTCCTTCTTTTGATAAACGGTCTCGAATAATTATATGTGTGATCATTTCGATTATCGAGCAAAGCTTTTGATCACACAAATTTAATTGAAAAACTTTAGATCCATTTGAAACTAAAACGCTCTCATCTTGAAATATAATATTTCGGATACACTAATTATTATTATTATATATAGTTATAAAATTAATTACGGTCTATAAAAACTGCTGTAAATAATTGTTATATTATTATAAATAACTAGAGCCACGCAGTATTAACTTAAATTCAATTTCTAAATTATAATTGCTTCTTAAAATATTATGTAATTCTTTCAATTTATATGTCTTAGAACATGAACTTATTATGTAATCAAAATGTTAACTTTATGATTTTATGAAAATTAACGGAGCTTTTAATGAAAGTCTTTGAGTAATTGTAATGAAAGGGGAGAAAATAAGAGTAGAAAACGTGGGTGTGAATAAGGGGAAAAAGAGATAGGATAAGATAATTAAAAAAATATATAAATCTACAGATTTATTCTCAGCTAATCACTAATTTAATAGTTATAATTTATTATTTTATTTCATAAAAGGCATTTTTTGGATAAAAAATGTTACAGCAACTAGCTTTCTTCTCCCTTTATAATAGCGTAGATAAGATATAGATATATGGGAAAATAAATAAATTTATAGGTTAATATTAACACTATAATTCTAGAAGTCACTAATTAATTAATATTATGAGTCAATAAATAAACACAAAAATGGGTAAAAGTAATTTCTGTTCTGAAGTAATTGATTGAGTATATATAATTATTACATGCTAATAATAGTATGAATTTATGGTCATATATAAGAAATAAAAATTTAACATTTGAAAATATCAATACCTAATAATACTAACTTAGAAAAGCGTAAAATGAAATTGGTATGTCTAAAGTAATTATATGTAATATCAGTGATTATAGTGGCGGTAGACAAATATACAATTCATGTTCAGAAAAAAGCTCATATATAAGAAATAAAATTCAACATATTAAAATATGAATTTCGAGTAACAACCATAATTGGAAAAATGACCAAGAATTTAATATGTCTTATATGGATGTATGTAATATACTCATGTATATACATTGGTGGTAAATAAATATGAAATATATATAAATAAAATGATTAATTGAAAATTATAAATAAAATAATATGATTATTATGGTAAATAATTAAGTGAATCTATGCACAAGATTCTTAGAAAAGGTTACCTTTAGAATACTAATTCTACTTAGTTATGGTAAAAAAAGTTTAATTTTGAATATGGATATTATAAAACTTTATATAATTTTAAAAAATTAGGTTACTTAATAATTTCAAATTAGTCCAATATGTTACAGATTATTGTTCAAAATTTAAATTAACTGTTCAAAGTGTTCTTAGAGGTCTTTTTTGTTAATTAATACTATATTATACAAAATCGTGCCATGCATGGAACGAAACACTAGTTTGAAATGTTTTTTTCTAAAGAAAGACGTATTTTATATCTTTTTCATAAGTTGAACAGATTTAATATTTTCAAATGATGTTCTGGTAGACATTTTTCTTTATTCTGGGGGAAAATCCGGTAGACATGGATATATATCAATGGTAAGGGTGCGCATTTATAAGCCCCATCTTTCAATGTCGAGTTTTTTTTCTTTTTCACATTATATGATTTATTTTAGTAAAATATATCATCCTCAATTCAAAACTAAGAGATTTTAAATTTAATTTTTATAAGCGCAATTATAATCTCATGTCTTCGTTCCTACTAAATTCATATACAATTGATCTAACGAAAAGAAAAGAACAATGAAATTGCGGCCTCCCGAAAACATGCTCTTATATAGTAGACCCCATTCTCTAATAAAACCAGACACATGGGAGGAGGTTTTCAAGTAGGTGGGTCAGCCCCATTTCTCTGTTCTTGGAAAATCCCAACAAGTTGGGTTTGATATATAATAATATTTCAGGAAATTAAATTTTTAATAATGATAATTCAATTTTAGGTGTCGTTTTTTCATTGAAGGTCTGTGGTCCAATCCATGTTCTCTCTCCTACACACTCCCACACCAAACCCTCCTTTCTTTTTCCAATTTTTGCTTATTTCACAAGAAATATCATTAAGTGGTGAACATAATTGTCGATCGTCCTTTACATGTGAACTATTCTAAACGGATTGACACATGATCTTGCAAAAAAAATTCAACGAAAAAAATCGATATTACGACGGCAGTACATGGTTGAAGCACTTCCTGAACCATTCTATTTGCGGTCTATTTGGAATAATTTTGTGTACGTTTTGGCTAAACACGTAACTGTACTTCTAGATAAGCTGGCGAGTGATTGTTATCTGTTAAATGAAATTGAGGAGATGTGAAGGTGGAATAATAGTCAATGGATGTGATCATATGATTGACCCTAGCTAAAAGATATTATTAACACAATCCCGCATTTTGGATCCAAGGGGGATCCGAGCTGTCGGATTCAGTCCTTGTATTTTACTTGGTCAAAGATATATATTATAAACGACATAATAAGGTGGTACATAATCTACCAAATCTGGTGAGGAGTTAGTAAATAATTCATTGAAATCAGAATTATATATTCAAAGAGAAAAATGATTGAGTTCTCAATGCGATCATGCATCTAGACTTGCATTGTGTAAATTTATATCTTCATAATTTATAAATACAATGGATAAGATAAGATTACAAGATATAGTATAACTAAATGAGAATCCAATTTATCTTATATATACAACGGGAAGTTCTGGAATGACTTGAGGACGAATAACTGTATTACCTTTCTTCAATTATATGTCTGCTCCAGCATTTTGTCGTCATGATTTATATGTATGTCTTTATTTTCATATCAATCAGAAGTAATACTCTTATAAAGATGTAAAAAAAAAGAAGAAGATATTTGTAGAGAAACCAAGCAAATTATGAAGGTTGTTTTTCCTCTTTTGACAATTTTATATGCTATTGGTTTTTCTGGATTTTTCAGAGTTCTATTCTATGTGCAACAAAATCAACAATATAATATAGGTTAATTAATTATAATGACCTTCTCGAGAAAACATACATAATCTATCGGCTCCTGAGTATATTTTCCTCTTAAATAATAAAAAAGGATTCATTACATAATCCGTCAATTTACATGAATTATGCATATCAGTCAATTAATTTTGAGTGCTGATATATATATGTATATATACCCACTCACACACACACACACACACACACACACACACATACATACATATATATAATTTATATATATGTAGGAGCGAAGAAGTACGGATAGGTAATAATTTGGAGTCATGACCGATCATGATGGGTTGGAGTGCTAGATCTTGTCCGCCCTAGTTGAAGCATTACATGGACCACAACCCCCCCACAATTGCAGGCCGGCCCCCTTCTTCTTCTTCTCTTCTCCTTCTCCTTCTTCTAGCTGGTGCGCTGTGCTCCATTTCTTCCCCCACGTACCCCTCCATGAAATTATTGTTATCATTAATAATCTACTATATATATTTCTTAAAATTATAGTTATATATATATATATATGTCTTGTGAAGTGTACATCTTGACCTTTTTCACGTGAGACGTGTGAATGAGTTAACCACGACCACAAGTTTGGACAGTTTCTCGGTCGATAATTGCACGGGTGCGCGGATATAACGTGTATCGAATGGCGTTGGAGATGAGGATGACCCACCCCACCCGGGTTCGCAGTCAAGTCTTGTCACAAGGGAAGGTTTACTACTCTCCTTCTCTACGTTTGTCCCTTCTTTGGGGGACACAGATGTAATTTCCACCCAGCACCTGTGTCCCATTACCATAGCATGGAAGAACCTTTTTCGGCCGATGAACGTCCGTCGTGAGCCATTTGTTTTTTGGCCTTGTTTGTGTGAGCGTGTATGTGTTCATCAATACAAATACATATATATATATATATTGCCACCACCTGATGATCTTCGACCTCTCAAAATCACACGCATGATTTTTGCTGTCTTTCTTTCTTTCTTTTCTGCTTTCTTTCTTTCTTTCTTTTGTGAATGTTAAGTGCGCCATGAGCCTGACCTGATGATGATCTATGATCTCACTCTTAATCCCCAATTGCTTCAAAGATTTAGATTTCGTCTAGATTGACTGGCTACCTAGGCTAGCTTTTGTTATATATATATATATAGAGAGAGAGAGAGGTATTCGGGTTTTGCTCGACTAATCCCCGAGACCCTGTGCGCAGGCTTGCAAGTGCACAAGACATGATAGACCGGTAAAAGACCGTGCAGGCTGGCCCCAAGAAATTACTTATACTCCTCTTGGTTACCAAGCCAAATCCCAAGGAGTTTTTTGTAATATATAATTGTTTCGATAATTTTTTTTCCTCTAGTATAGTTAATTAAACAGCTAATTAATTAATCAATAACACCTTGACAATTAAATGAAAGACAAGGGTATGTGATTTGCCTAAGCTGGCTCAAACGAGAAGATGAACTTGAACCCACCATTTCAGATAGCGTATGCCGCATGATACACACGAACATACAAGGATCCAATACACAATCTAAACTAAAAACTTTCGTTATATATATATATGACTATTTTAGGTATATAATATATATATATATATACCGAGAATTTCACTTTGATCTAGGTTATGAATTCACTGGATTGATCGGGGTTGACTCGTTGATTGATGTGTTCTAATAATCATGACAATAATAAGTTCCACCTAAAATTTCAAAAAAGAGCGTTCGAGGACACCTTTTTCTTTTATTTTTAAATTTTTGGGCTTGACGACGCAATTCTTTCCCATGATTGTTTATTCAGGAAATTATTATCATATATGTATACTAGCTTTAGTGGTCCCGAAAAGCTTAAAACCCGATGGCATACTATTCCCGACTTATTGAATGTCTGTGGAACAGACTGTATAGGACCACAGTTCACTGGCTTTATTCTGCAAGATAGATAGATAGATTTGAAGAAGGGGGGAAAACGTAATTTTTTTTTTGGTAAATGGATAAATATATATATATATATATATATATATTAACTAGCAATCAGCCAAAGTCAGACCCAGAAGGATCGCTGGGGTTATTACAAAATTCACGGGTATAGGATACACCCATTAAGTCAGCCAAAACTAGATTAGCCACCTCAGTAGGAGGCTTCTCAAAAATACCGGATATCATGAGAACAGTGGAGGTCAGCCGAGGCAAGTCTAGCTAGTCCATCCGCTATCATGTTAGCTTCCCGGTAGATATGTTGGATCCTGAAAGCAGCAGACACTTGCATGAGGTTACTGCAATCAACGATGAGAGGCATTAGGGCAAGATTATCTTGAGATGAACCGACGATAACATCATGGATTATCTTGGCATCCAACTCCACAATGAGAGATTGGATGCCCATGTCTCGTGCCATGATAAGACCGTCTCTTAGCGCTCAACATTCTGCTATAAAACTATGGCAATTCCCAAGTGGGCGACTGAATCCTTTAATCCATCCACCAAGGTGATTAACATTCAGTGCTAGCTCTGTCCATTTTATTATATCAATTTAAATACCCATAGCCGGATAATTGTTTTGGCATCATAATATGAATAAGTAGATAAATTGTAAGAAAATAAAATAAAAGAAATTCAAAAAAGTCCTTTTCTTTTCCTTCTCTCTTTTCTCTGCCACCTTGGTTTCCATGAGAGTGTGGGAGAGAATAAGAACTGAACTTTTGATCTGTTCATTTAGGACAGACTTTTTGCCTTCTTGTTGTGTCCTAACTAGGAAGAGCATCTTGATTTCCAAAGTGAATAATTCTTTGTAAAAGCTTCCCCCCTCCAGGGTTTCCCTTTATCTATCTATAGATCTAAACACGGGTTGCCGTAGTTAGACATATACGCTACTGTTGTTTTACTGAGGTGAAATACGAGACCGAAGCCGGAAATGGAGTATGTTACAGTAAGGTTAAATAAATGCAGTTTACTCAAATCTTATGAAGAGATAGAAAAGAAGGATATACATACATATGTATGGTTTTGATTTCTTTTTCTCCATGTACCACTTAATGCAACAATAAAAGCAAAAGGACAGGAGGGCGTGCATCATACATATGCCAAAGCTTTGATGGGTCCATGATTTATTTTTCTCATGCTTATCAAAATTTGCATGGTAAAAATTAATTCAAAACTTTCACGCATGATAATTTAGTATTACCTTATTTTCCTTTTTTCTTTTTTCTTTTTGGTGATATTGCATCAATTTAAGCTTATCATAATAATTATTGTTGTCAGTCACAAGGGTTTTTCTTATCGTAATGACTGATGAGGGATTACATCTAAAATCCAAAGATATTAACAAAAGCAGGAATTAGGGTTTCCAGATCTTTTCATGATCAGTTCTTGTGATATCTTCTTATATAGCACATGGGTTTATTTTTTTCCATTTCTTTTTTTTTTTCCTCCTGCCTTTTTTTGCTGGATCACATGGATCCAATTAAGAGCTGGCTCTTATCATATAAAGGACAGTTCAATTAGTGCTAAGGACAATGTCTTTACCCCACAAAAAAGCCCTACATTTCAAACTTCTTTAGCACTAAAATTGGGGGGAGCGCCCTTCTGGTAATAAGGTTGTTGAGGGAATTAGACACTGGAAGTCGAGGTCCTCAATATATGTTTGCCCTTATTTGTAGGAGTAGATAAAGCTGTTAGCTTTCCGAGCATTGGGTGTGGATTTTTTACTCGGTGGCTACGTTCTCAACTATGTGAGAAAAAAGCAGTCTCGAAGTGACCCAAGCTGTCAAGTTAAATGTCTCCATTAATAGTGCCAATCAATTAGGTCAGGGGGCGTAACTTGCGCAACGTGATCCCATGTTCCGTTTGATCTGCACATCGATCATATATTAAATCAATGAAAGCTTCTGAATCCTGTAGATATAAAGGCACACTATGAAAATATTATGGGCTGTTATTACTTGAATTAAGTTACTTCAGTTTGCACCTAGTGGCATCCGGGTCAAGCCGACACCTGAGTGATGATGAACCGTAGGTTAATTAATAGGTCGACAACACCCCATAGTATTACAGGAAAAAGCTACCTCTGGTCGGTAGAACTTAAGTAAGGATAAGTATAGATATATATACACTTCAAGAGCAAATAAACAAATAGAAAATGAGACGAATGTAAGAGTAGAATTATGCTGATGATCAATTACGAAAGGGATTCGCATGTAAACTACTTTAATTAGTTCGGCCATTACCTCATCTGAAAGAGAGAGAAAAAAATGTGACAAAGTTGTGCCCTAAAATTACGATTATTATATGAAATGAAATAAAATGTTATTAGAAGCATCCAAAATCCTTGCTTTCTCTTCTTTAATCATACTTCCCAGAAAATTCACCCATCCCTTTAACTCGATTGGGTTGTGACTGTGAATTAATTTTCACCTTTTCAACCCTGCTGGGGCTGGGGGTAAAAAGAACTTTTCAACTATATGCGGTGAAAGAGCCCACATGATGCGAGAAAGACCAAATGTAATAGTAAAGTCGGGTCACATAGTGAAAAGATAATGAAAAAATTCAAAGTAATAATTTCCTTTTATGAAGCATAAGGTGAAGGAGAATAAAAAAAAGGGTTTGAAACCTACTGGAATCATTTTGTAGGCATGGTATTAACCCGACACTTGAACAAGAATTACTTTTTACCGATGGGTCGGGAATATCCCATCATCTAATCAGGAAAGAAAAATAATACAATAATTTTTTCAATGCTTTTGAAGCGGCATACCCAGTACAAACATGTATATCTCTCACCAAAACTGAAGCCATAGTTAAAGAAGGCTGTTGAGAGTAAGAAAATGAAAGCACCCCATAATTCTGGCTGTTTATAAGTGGCTCGAATTCCACCACATAATAAACGGCTTGAGTTTTTTAGTAGTAGCTAGGCACGCTCAAATCCATGTAAATTCAATGGAAATATAATAAAGACATCATATTCCATGATCTCATGATATGATTTAGTATTTCTCTAAGTAATGAAGGGAAAGCCAGAGATTTAGTATTGTGTGTGTGTGGTCTTTGTATCTGATTTTGGAGGAGTAGGTGAGAAACAATTGTCCAATGTAATGGCAATTTTGGTTGGTTTTTAGAAAGCACACACATCCCTTTTGAAGTACCCCATCCTTGCTTCCCCTTTAGTTGGCCTCTTTCCCCATTAGATTATGTCCGCCTTTGCTTTTGTAAAGAAACGAAAAATATTTGCTCCCCATTTTAGAAAAGGATTGTGTGGAGATCGGAAGAGTGGAACTTGACTTTGTGTCATGATGGAAGATAGAAGAGAAGAGAGCCTTTAGTTTTTGCATCCAACAAGAAGAAAAGCTGTGGCTGAGGCTGACTTCATTTCCACGTGTGCTCGACTTTTTCAAGCTAGCTTAGCTCGGATTTCGATCGGTTAGATTTCTCGTCGATGGTACTGAAACGCTCGCCTAAAGAGCTGCATCGTACCTAACATGACCTTCCAGATAAACGAGTAAGTAAACTCGAAAAGGGACAGAGAAATTGTGCTAGCCTGCATATTGCTCGAATTTAATTAGATGGTGCAACCAGCAAGAACACATGCATAAGCATTAATACTTTCCTCTATTAATAATTGAGCAAGCAAAGACAATTGAGACAGCTCATCAGCTGATCTCCCACAGTATTAGACACTGCTCTAGGCTTTCTACAAACAATCTTACATTGTTATGTTCTCCCACTTTGAGTGATAGAGACTCTTTAACTTTATGTCTCGACATTTATGTCGATTGTCACATTAAAAGATGAGACGTGTAATTGCTTGGTCGATTCGACGGACAGAGGAGAAATAAATTAAAAGACAACACTCCACACACCCGTCGCACATTTAGAATTCAGAAAGCAACTATTAACACAAGAATAAATAAGCTCTTTAACAACTAAACTTTTGACTTGTTAAAGAGTAAAATTCAGTGGCAAGAATTTATTATAACTTAACTGCACATCTGTTTCCACAGTTTTGTAGTTATAGGGCTTGACGACTAAGTACATGTATGGTCGAGAGATATTTTATTTGATAAAGATGACATTTTAGCAATTAAAGTCGATTATATATTTGCTCATGAACTACTTCATAGTGGTGCGAAAAGTTAATATTCATATGTGGGCCGACCCAACGCCCATTTTGGTTTGGGCATTATGGGCCTAATTCTTTTGGGCGGGAAGGGCCTAATGTTATTTTAGCTTGAAAAGGATGGGCCTGGTTCTAGTAATATACGAATAGCTTATGGCGATGAACCCGCCCAATGGGCCTAATTCTTTTAACTCATGGGCAAACCGGAGACTGCCTTGTATCCGGAAATCAACGACCGAACAGTGCAATGACCTTCGTAAAACACGGCAGTACTGCCCAAATTTAACGAGATGTCATCGAGTTACGTAATATTTCATCAGTGGAAAGCCTACGTAGTTGATATAAGCTGCTTTTACATACCATGTAAGGGATTGATTAAGTATCATCTGTGAATAGCGAAAGTCGGAGATAACGATGCAATTGCCGGAGCTTTTTATCCGTTTTTAACTGTGCTTTGAAGCCCTTAAAAATAAAAAAGCACGCACCGAGAAGACATCATAAAACCTGCTTTAGACAAAATCACTTTAGCCAGTGCTGTCCGACCGAGGCGAAAAGAACAGTCCTTTATAGTTGTGCTCAAAACTCCAATAATCGTTTTGCTTTATGCCTTTTCTTGCTCCCTCCCTCTATGAGAGGTTGGTTCATCACTTTAGCATTATTAGCCTTCCATGTTCTCTGCACGATAAGAAAAAGTTCCAATTCCACCGGCCGAGTGCATATGGCATTTGTTTGGTAAGTGAAATTGCCCGTTAACAGGCAATTTCACTTACCAAACAAATGCCATATGCATTAATATTTTTTTACTACTAGGCATATCCTATGTGTCTTGAGGAAACGGGGCCATACGAGTAAGCCGACAACGCACATGTTTCTGAGACAGTTGTTTAAAGGGACCGGATCGGGTTTTCCCCCCATTTTCTCTTCTCCTGACATGAGAATGCATTTCGTTTCAGTTATCCTCACACCATATCAAATCTCTGAGAGAGTAGAGAGAGAGAGAGAGGGGGGGACACAAATGGTCTCTCAAAAGAACAGAGGAAAACTCCAACTTGCATACATCCAAAGAAATTAATGAACCATTCTTCATTGTATGGGCCTTCGTCTTCGTCTTCTTCTTCTTCCACACAAATGCCGTCTCCACACAAATCATCATCACCTTCTCCCGTTTTGGATGATGCTGAGGAGAACACACAGGATGTGAATGTCCCTATTCCTAGTCTTAAGGATTCTGCCTCTGAGATTCAGCCGGAGAACAGAGCACCCTCTGCTCCCGCCGAGTGCGCCGTCGAGGTGCCCGACCTCGAGCGTGGGGCTCCACAGCCGGAGGAGGAGGGCCCCGTAGCCAAGGACGAGAGGGACTGCAGGATATGCCACCTGAGCCTGGTTGGATCGAACCAGGACCCCATTGAGCTCGGTTGCGCTTGCAAGGATGACTTGGCGGCGGCCCACAAACAGTGCGCCGAGGCTTGGTTCAAGATCAAGGGCAACTTGTGAGTCAAACCAAACATTAACCTATGACTTCCTTTTCTTTTTCTTTTTCTTTTTTAAATTACCTTCTATGTACTTTTATTAGACGTAAATGTAAGTTAAAAAATGGTAATGTACGATTTAGGCCGTGTTTGGTACGATAAGATTTGTGCTATTACAGCCGAGACAAGCGACCGAGCTTTCCCAGAGTTTTCCATGCGGCATAGGTGTAATGTAAATTCTTCCGAAACTACAAAAAACTAACATAGTACTTGAAACTAGAGGAAGTCAGGCGTTATAGAATTCGGAGGAAGCAATAATTTCTATAAGACGTGCAGTGACAATGAGACATGAAATAGTAATATCCCGTGAAATATGATCTTAATGCATGATGATTTCACCGCGTGCATTGGTTTAATTCGATTGTGTGAAGGATTTTTCTATTTCATACCCTTAAGAAACGAGTTAAAAACAAATTTGATATGAACTTAGTTGCATCACCAATTTCGACTGGTCAGAATTTTACTGAATTATTCGGGACTTATATACGAAGGATCTTCCCCTTGACATAGTACATAAACCATAACTTGAGCTTATGGTTTCATTGGTTTGTTTAATTTGTCTGAATTTCTTCCTTCTTCTTTTACTTAGTTGAGAAATCTTTCGACTTTAGAACTGACTTTTTTGAAATATCATGTGAAGAACTTGCGAGATATGTGGATCAGTCGCGTGCAATGTCTCGGTAGCAGATAATGATTCCGAGCCACTGCATCGGTGGGACATTGAGGCACCCGAACCAACGGCTGTTATCACGATTCCGGTGATCATACAGCCAAGGCAGAGCCGGAACTTTTGGCCCGGTCATCGGTTCCTGAACTTCCTCCTTGCGTGCATGGTCTTCGCGTTCATAATCTCTTGGCTCTTCCATTTCAATTTCCCCTCGTAAGTGATAACTAAGGGAAATGATGACATCCATCCAACAGCTTGCGTGAAATTTGAAGGTCCTCACTACATTGGTTTTGCGGGATATCTGTCGAACACGTTCTAACATGTAATGGGTTGTTGTCTAAGGTCTGAATCGCTGTGAAATTCTCAAGTTCATTCGACCGTGCCACGATAAGGGACAACAACGGCCTAATAAGTGCAGAAGCGCATCACGCTCTACACTGTGTTTTGGACGAAGGCAGAATATATATATATATATAGTCGGTCATCAAGTCGGTTGAATATGCTTCTATAAGGAAAGACTGTAATTCGCAATTGTTCCATCGTGATGTAAAGAATCTTGATGTTATTGTTTAATTAATGTCATTATTTCCAGATTGAGAATCGAGAGCATAGTCGGTACCGAGACACTAACCTTTTTTATTACCATTATGCTAAAACAAAAGGGCCGAGCACCGTAATCCTTTTCATATAAATTAGACGGGCATCCAAGGAGTCCTTGCTTATTGTCCACATATCTGATGCAGGCTTTATGGCGTCACAGAATTGAACAGAAGACAGACACTGGCAACATTGCAGTAAGTACCAAGCCAAATTTCGATATGCTTGGCATTCTCATTTCTATGAACACATGCCGTTGATTCATCAAAACTCGAACACGTGACTATGCAGTGGCGCCAGCAACACTTAATATAATCGTGTTAGGCTCGCCGAATTCAGAGCATTTTTTAGATTTATTACGAGTCATAGAAGTTTCAGTCTTACAGATCACATGAAGGTTGACATGTGCTTGACCTGATTGAATTGGAGAAGTTCTGAGCAAGACCTGCTCGAATAAGAATGTGCCACGTCATCTGTCAGGACATAATCTGCCACGCCGGACAAAAACATAGACAACATCGGTGAATAGATCCGAAGAGCAAGCCGCGATTACCGCCGTACGGGCTGATTATCTGTCAGGCACCCTCCAGTCCTCGGCCTGCGAATTCAGCTGTTTATTGAATTTTTATTTTTTTTTTGTTCTTGGATAAGCTGCGATTTATTTAATTTGATTTACCGGATAAATTATATTATTGGAGAACAGTAATATAATTGATAATTTTATTTTCTGAACATTGTCGAGCAGTTTGGATTATTCCCAAAGCCATCCTTGTATGATATGTAAAAGTTTGTATGATATTCAGTCTCGTATTATAATTAAGCGACGATCCCGTGACAAGAAGCGGGCATCTGACGCTTCTGCTATTGGAGTATATCTACAAGAGGTTGTGATAATATGATGAAAACTCCTCGGACTCACGAGTCTTGGCCAACTATTATTGTTATATAAAGAAAACGAATCATATGAAACTGAGACCTCTACCACATGCCTAACTTAGGTACGGTATCAAATGGACCAAATGGCAGAAGACATTAGTATGTACGCTGCTAAATGTTCTTTTTTTTGTTTTTACTGAATTATGCTGCTAAATGTTCATTGCTTAATAATTGCTAACATAAACTAAGTGGACCATTTTGAGACACCCAGAAGAGTATACTGATCGAATTGGAATTTAGCCAAAAATCAAGTAATTAAAAGAAGCCGTTCGTCGGTTCTCATGTGCGTTTTGGCATTACAGCAACTTTTCAGATTTCACGAGCCCATGAATTATGATCGCGTGGGGGTACTTATTTTATATATTATATTTTATTACAAAATTAAAAAAAAATATTGTTTTCAACCGATAAATCTTACGATAAGGTATAAGATTCCCACTTGTGTGGCTTTTTCCCCTTTCGGGCTGTATAAATTGAACGGAATGTCGTGATTTCATGCTTTCTTGTCGCTCAAACGCCATACCTGGGTGATACATGTAATAAAGAAATTTAATTTAGCTAGATACATATACTATGTGCAAGCTATACATACTGCACTTGCCAAAATAATCTCATCACATCAATGAAGGTACATAAATCGGCGGACTGACCAATAATAATTATGTTTAAACGACTTCATGAACGCATGTGCTGATCAGAGAAAAAACTGAAAACCGATAAATAATTTATAATTTCAAATCTGCATAATCTATAACCTGTAAGAAAGGAGATTCTCTAATTCTTATTTAAGGGTAAAAGTGTCCTTGCGGTATAGTACTGGAAATGACCAATTTAGAAAATTTAGCACGATTGATATGGCACTAGGTAAGATAAATAACGTGGATCGATTCAAAAAGTGCCATTATGGTATAGTGCTGATACATGCTTGGGATTGATTCACTAGCAGGCTGCGTTTTATATAGTGTCTGTCATAGCACGTCTCCCATTAGCTAGCTACGCTATGAACGATTGATTTATTTTATTAATTAGCTCGAAAGAAAGATTTTCATGCTATTGCTTAAAAGGACAATAATCCTATGTGTAACTTGCGTTAAATCATTAATTATCTTGATTGTATATTATTCATTAAAAATATTTTAATTGTATGATTCTTAACCGCCCCCAATTACTATAACCAAAGTCTTGCTTGTCTTACAATTATTTTCCCTCTATTTAAATTTCCATTTAACTTTCTCTTTCACTGTAATAGGCCTCGCGTCTCCTTTGTAATCGAAAAAAAATCGCTTAACTTAAAGAAATTAAAAGGTATATAATTCGATTATTGTTTTTAACAGCAATTACATGAACCTTAATTTGTTTCGTACATATTGAATGTTCCAATAATCATTGAGCCAACTGCAAGAAAAGGGATATACAAATTATAAAAAAAAAGAGAATATAATTGCCTTCAGGGAGAGTAAAGAAGGTGAAGCTGATTATTCTAATAAGAACGTGCATTGCATAACTTCGTACACAACCTTAATTAATCACTAGGCTCATGTCTCTAGGCTCAATTGAAAAACAATTATGTGCTGATTAATTGGCCTACGGAAAGATGAAAGGCTGATTGCATGGATTCAGTTTTCTCTAATAATGTCATTTGAGGAGTCGATGACCCTGTGATTATACATGTAGAATTACTCTTCATCATATGTGTCAAAATCCAATTAGAATTTTCACCTCTTTTTCATTTTGATTTCATCGACTTAATTAGTTATCGTTAATAACGCTATTCGGAGATAAAATTTTACTTGTTCAACACAACTATAAGTTGGTACGTCACTTGTATTTTGACATTTATCATGCACAAATGATGCTATCATACTGTATTAATTAAAATTTTAAAAGCAAAACCAAATTAAAAAGAATGACTCTATATTGTTATTTTAAGATGCATTAATTTTAAATAAAAAAGGCCTATCTAAAGAGAGACACCGAGAGAAATTAACGGAAATACATGGATATAATTACGATCGAATATGAAAATAAATAAATATGAGCAGTTAATAATTTAGGATATAGTGGGAATGAATGTGGCACCAAAGAATGATTGGGGGTTGAGTGTCTTCCCAACAACCGGGCCTTCAATGGCAATTATGTGTCGGTCGCACGCTTGGGCATCGGCCATGGGGATGGTGCGACCGACATTTTCATTGTCCCTTTCCGTATAAATATAATATATAACATCATCAAAGGTGCTATGCATGTATATCTTTTTTACATTAATGATTCCAAAAAAAATAAAGGAACAAAATTATGGTGCAATGGATAAAGTTCGAGAGGTCTGGTCCGTTTGGATTAGATATGCCAAGGTCAAAGGTAACATGGTATCACAATATCCCATATCTCCTCGGTGTTTGTGCTTTTATCCATTGATTCCCTCTTAATAATTTTTCTGAGTACTTAAACCTAAATGAATGGAAGCTAATAATATGCCATGCTGGACCATCAGTCAAAGGGATCCTCATGCATGAATCCGATGATTGGAAATATAGAATCAAATCGATCTAACTATATATGTCTTTCATCCATCATTTAAGATTTATATGTCTATATATATGGACAAAGTACTCTATGGTAGCGAATCGGATATTATTCTTTGTGAAGAGCATTATTTCATTCATTTTGACAAACAGTACATGATTTTATGAGGATACCCATTTGTGTCAATGTTGAAAACTGTTTGGAGCGAGGAGTTGTTGAATTCATCGGACTAATTTTAATTTCGGATTAATTATGTAAAAAGGCACGATATTTGCTCAAATTTTTAATTCTAGCACAACTTTTCAGAAAAAGAATAAAAATGCACGATCTTTCATTTTAGTCTCAAATCTAGCATGCCATTAAATATTTCGTTAATTATAACAATATTGGCTGATCAAGCATTGACGGTTCCACGTGTTGTCATATTATTCGATGAGGTGGAGCCCACATTTTTTTATTCAATAAAAATAATTCTGAAAATTTTAAAAAAAGGGTAGGGAAAGGTCGGTTGGAGCAAAGGGAGGAGGGGGCAAGTAGCAGTGGTGGACTCGATTGCGGCCACCCCCAACACCAAATCGAGGTCAACAAAGGTCACTGCCGACCCCAATTTGGGGGATGTGGCTGCAATCGGGGCCGCCGCCGCCGACACCCCTCCCACCTTTATTTTAGCAGACCCTTCCCCCGTTTTTATTTTGCAGAATTATTTTTATTAAATAAAAAAATATTGAGTCCATTCATTGAATAATATGGCGACATGTGATACCGTAAATGCCTAGTCAGCCGGTACTGTTACAATTGACGGAATATTTAACGGCGTACTAGATTTGAAACTAAAACAAAATGTCGTGTTTTTCTGTATTATTTTCGAAATGTCATGCTAGAATTGAAAATTTAAACTAATATTGTGCATTTTTACGTAATTAACCCTTTAATTCCTACAATTTGAAGCAAATGCATCCGCTTTAAATCAAGCCATGCGAATTTTCGCTTTTTTGTGATGTTCAACGCGCCATCGTAATACTTATAATCATTTTATCATTATTATAATATTCTCTTTTCTTCTGGGTATAAGCAGTCAGGTAGTGTTCGGTCCAACTTGGGCAAGCCTCATCTAATCCATCTCCCAAACAAGTCAAAGACATGTCATTCACACTCATCTAGAGAATTCCGAGGATAATCTTGCGACCCAATCCCAAGGGGCGTGAACCTTGATGGGAAGCATGGAGTACCATACCTGCTAGAAGATTATATATATGGAACAAGATATATCCTTGCCATCAAAGTTGAGCTTCTTTTTGTTATCTTCATAAATTACGCCATGAACCGTCAACTTTTCTTTTCCTATAAACAAATCTTGATATATAAATTGTATACAAGTTCTTTTGAAAATCTTGTCGTGGTCCAAGATAGGAGCAAAGTTAGTTAAGTTGACTGTATCGCACTTAACACAACGCAAGAAGGGTATGTTCCCCAGAAGTTAAGTAGCCAAAAATTAAACACATATACCTTTCCTTCCCTTGATAAGCGGCGCAATAGCCAAAAAAAAAAAAGAAAAAAAGAAAAAGAGAATTGAGTTCTTATAAATATAGAAAATTCATGCTGGGAGAATTTTATTCCTTAGTAAATCGATTAAATTTAATTAGATTAGTCGGGATCTAATTAGATTTCTTAATATCAGTGTTCATATTGGAAAAAGAAAAGGAAAAGTATTAAATGAAGAAATTTGCTTCGCTAAAGATCAAACTTTCGAGATGGCTGTGCCTATTGGACCGCAAAATTGCACTGGTGTCATCAAGCTAGAAGTTTCCCTTTTTAATTTGGTTGAAAATTATGGATTTTCTCTTTCAATTTTATTTTTTTAAAAAAATGAAAAGTATTAAATGAAGAAATTTGCTTCGCTAAAGATCAAACTTTCGAGATGGCTGTGCCTATTTGACCGCAAAATTGCACTGGTGTCAACAAGCTAGAAGTTTCCCTTTTTAATTTTGGTTGAAAATTACGGATTTTCTCTTTCAATTATATTAATTAAAAAAGGAAGAAAGATATCTCCAATTGAACCTCGCAATATATTTTCATGCGAAAAAAAATCGGAGGAAACCTTTGGCCTTAAAAAAGAAAATGAGGAAACTCCTTTGATACATGACAACATAAGACTTTGTTTAGCCAAAAAGCAAATTTGATCGAAAATTAAGTTCGGTCAACATGTTAGAACATCTGGTTATCTTAGTGGAAAAGCAAATTTCTTCTTATTCTTTTTTTTTAACTGTATATTATGCTATACTAAAGTCTAATGAGTCTTGACGAATCTAAATTGAATCGGGATGACCCATTATAAGATAAAACTCTCATAATGGTAAATTTACTTCATTTACAAGACTCGAATATGAGACTTTATTTAAGAAAAACATGTCAAATTACTTGAATCAATCTAGATCGGCAAAGCAAATTGCTTTTAAAGGGCAGGAAAAGTAAAACAAAATAACAGGCAATGATAAAATGCAACTAATCCTATTGCTAATGCACCCAGCTATATATTACTGTGCACATTGACCAGAAAAATTATCATAGGGCAAAAAAAATAAATGATTGGCTAGAAATGCCCTAATCGCACAGCCGTAATAATCATGGGATTCCTCCTCCCTTCTCTCTATTCCCAAATTTTCAAATTAACTAGGTAATTAGTTTAAAGTGCTGAAAAAGTTGAATTAATTAATCTCAGAGTGGATGATCTCATCATGAGCGATTGAACCTATATTTCTGGTATCAACCCGGCAGAACTCAACATCCCTTTCTAAGTTCACATGGATTTGTTTTCATTAGATTTAATTTAAGGTACCAAACAAACAGTTCATTAAAATAAAGTACAAAAAGTAAGGAAGGGCATGCATATACATATATGGTGCGTTTGATTTCAGAGTTAAAATAACTTTGATTTTGATTGTGAAAAAGGACAAAATATTGTGTAGTGCGTTGAGTTAAAGTTAAAGTTAAAATTTTTGACTTGGGAAATGTGTATTTTTGTTGTGTAGTGGGTTGAGTTAAAGTTAAAGTTAAAATTTTTGTGATTTTAACCCTAAAAACAAACGGCCATTAGATGCTTTTCAGTTAACGTGCTTTGCCCTTTTCTGAATGTGGTCCCTCTACTAGTAGATTTATCTGTTCAAGTCCTTAAACATAACCGACATTTGCCTCAATTTGGAGTTCTTGTAATACTAGATTGTCATGCCTCCAACTTGTATAGTGAACTTCTTCGTCTATTTGTCTTGTAATCTTCTTGTATGATTCTTGTCCACAGTACTACTTGGTAACAACATTTTCTTCGAGTCAATTACCCACTAATTTTCTTGCAAATCTTTTTTCTAATTCTAAATATATGTTCTGGAAAATGTTGAATTCGAGAAATTTAAATCGAAAAAAAGAAAAAACAATAAACGCCGGGATATACGTGATAAAACTCTCTAAGTGAGGGAAACATCCATGGACAAAGCAAGAGAGTTCACTATATCAATAAACTGGAGATTACAACCTCGAGATCACGCTCATGCTTTTCAGCCCCCGTTACAAGACTCAATCCGAGAGCCTCATAATCTTCTCAATTCTCACCACTCTCTCACTCTATGAACCCTAGAGATTACAAGAGAGTAAGCCCCATTTAAATAGATATAATATCCTCATGATATTTTAAAGATATTCTAATATAATTCTATAATATTTTTTCCTATGAAATATTCTATAAATATTCTAAAATTATCTCTAATATTCTCAAGAGATAATTTTCATATTTAAAGATCTAAAAGATATAATGAAATTCCTTTAAAATAGGAAATATAATCTCAGGAAAATATGAGATCTCGTCCCTTCGTTTTTCGTTCGATTTCGTTACTGATCTTCGGGTCTTCGGATTACCGCTAAATACGAGATACACTCAACAATATATATGATCTTTCTTTCATACTGAGCGAGTGAATGGATTAACAGTTACAACTAGTTTACCCACAACCAATTCAGCACATTACGGCCTGCACTTAAAAAAAAAATGCATCTATTATTAGCAGCAATACTTGTGTACGAGGTTGAGAAGATTTAATAAAGCTCAACACGAGAAAATCGAGTGAATGGCAAAGCTGAAGCACTCTGAATTGCTTGAGCATATACATGCCATATTTTGGATGACGGATCAATTAACAGTGATCCATAGCAAATTTCAATCCACGAGTCAACCTACTCTGGGATGCCAATAGTGTCCAATCAAAGCGGAAATCAAGCAGGAGGAACATTATCGAAAACTTCAACTGAGCTGGGGAGCTAAATCAAACAAATCTAAAGCAAAGGGATCACACTGTAAAGCCATGAATTCACATCTGTGACATTCCAAAATCTTTGTCCTTGATACTAGAAATTTTTCAATAATCCTATCTCGTTATCTATGTGTGAAAGTACTAATGACTTTATAAAGCATGACTATAATTACTAAAAAATTTTTTAATTATAAAAATTGTAATTATTCTGATCAATTCTCTTTTACCATGTTATTATTATGAGATAGAATCGTTTCAGATTTTATGATTAGATATAGTTTCCTCCTCTTTAGGGGAGAGAGAGAGAGAGAAAGAGCGTGCCAACACGACAAAGAATTCAGACACCCATAATAAAGAAATTCGCCCCCGCACGTTCCAGAGGGGCCAATATTTGTTATATGGTTGGTGAATGTCTCCCCCCTCCCACTCTTTCCCTCTTAAGTCTTCCCCCCGAGTCCCTTCTTTTTCTTCACTCCCTTCCATCTTCCAATTTAGCCCAACGCCTAGCCTTTCCTCTGCCAAGCTCTCTCTTTTTGTCTGTTGGAATTGGTTTTTGATTAGATGAGGAAGCTTTGTCCCAATTACGACCGGGAAGACGGGCTCGAGACGGTCCTCGAGGTCCCAATCCCCGAAGAGATGTTCGCATCCACAAACCGGCACGTGAGCCGGTCATGGCAGAACATGAAGTCCTGGATGAGGCCGAGCTCCGAGAAATCCCCACCCTCTCTCGCAACTCTGTTTGGAGGCAGCGGCCGTGCGACCGAGGTCCAGCTCCTCCTCGGCGTGATTGGAGCTCCTTTGATCCCACTCTCAATCAGTAATTGTCAGCATAATCCCATTGGAAGGAACATCAAGGATCAGCCTATTGTAAGTACTCTTTAGTTTCCCCAGAAGTCAATAATTAACATTACAACGTATGAGTACGAAAAGAGATCGTGTTTATCATGTTTCGGATTTTCTAATGCAGGAAGCATCGATGGCGAAGTATATAGTCCAACAGTACATCGCAGCATCTGGAGGAGAGACTGCTCTAAACGCCATAAACAGCATGTACGCTATGGGCAAGGTTCGGATGACAACATCAGAATTCAGCTCGGGCGAGGAGATTGTGATGAACAATAAATCCAAGACAAAGGGCTCAAAGCATGGCAGCGGAGAGATGGGCGGTTTCGTGCTCTGGCAGAAGCAGCCTGAGCTGTGGTGCCTCGAGCTGGTGGTTTCAGGCTACAAGATCAGCGCTGGAAGCGATGGAAAAGTGGCTTGGCGGCAGACCCCGTGGCATCACTCCCATGCATCCCGAGGCCCTCCCCGTCCCCTAAGGCGTTTCTTGCAGGTAAATATTTTTTCCTTCATCAAATATTCCATATCTTGTCTCTATAATAATATTACCTTACGTTTCAATTGGAACACTTATATTTTCATTCAATTTCGACATATATGACTCATTAAGAAGATTTTTTGGATAGAGTTTTGCTTCAAATCGACTCTGTTTTATAGTTTCCTTGACTCATAAGTGCAAAATTATCGTATCTGGTCCGGGAATAAGATATATGTCGCTGGAATGTGGGAAGTTATATATAGATTTTTGTTTTTTCAATGAAATTTCAACATATAAGCCGCCGGTTGATTGTAATTTAACATAGTCAACTTTGATTTTTGAGTTAGATAACCAATCAACAGACAGGGCCCACATGCCGTGCCCCACTTCACCATGATGTACAGGCTTATATCCACCACAATTGGCGGAGATAATTTTCTTTCCATTGAAAAGTCAAAGTGTACACATCTTTGCTTTTTTCAAATCAAACGTATTTTCTCGAGCACAATACGACACGCATATTAATATTCTGAGGTTTAATGCGCTACAGTTTAGAGCATGAGTTATTTGCTAATAATTCCCCTCGATCCATTATCTCATCGTGCCGACTTAAGACCCCGAAAATGATAGTTATTGTCCCAAAAATGCGATCGCCTGGACTTCAAAGGTCATGTTTCTAGAAAAGTCAACAGCTTACCAAATAACGAATGTCGACAAACATAATAGAATAGGTTTAGAATAAGAATATGATAAATGAAAGATCAGAGAAGTCAACTTATGATTTTTTGCCATTGGAGGCTTGTTTTTCTTTTTTACTTAATTTTTTTTTTTTAATGTGAAAAGGGTCTTGATCCGAGGTCCACAGCGAACCTCTTCTCGAACTCGGTCTGCATTGGGGAGAAATCGATAAACAACGAGGACTGCTTCATCCTCAAACTTGAGGCAGACCCAACCACCTTAAAGGCCAGGAGCAGCGGCAACGTCGAAATAATCCGGCACACAATCTGGGGCTGCTTCAGTCAAAGGACGGGCCTCCTAGTCCAGCTTCAAGATACCCATTCACTGAGGATCAAAACCAATGACCAGAGCGTAAGCTGGGAGACCTCCATGGAATCACACATCAAGGACTACCGGACCATCGATGGGTTCAACATCGCACACGGAGGCCGCACCTCGGTGTCCCTGGCACGGTACGGGGACTCGAAGGGGCCGGAGGCGACCTCAAGGACCCAAATGGAGGAGGTTTGGACCATTGAGGAAGTGGACTTCAACATCAAAGGTTTGGCGATGGATTGCTTCCTGCCTCCTGCGGACTTGAAGAAGGAGGACGAGGGTTGCGGGGTCGATGCTCCACCCACAAGCAATGACACAAAGGTGATTCGAGTTGGCATTCGGCGATCAGGGTCTACAAGATCAAATGGCAGCTCTCAGGTCGTCGCTATCAATGAGGAAGATGACATCTGCAGAGAAGACATGTAATTAATTCCATGATATAAATTGTAGTCCTCGTCTTGTACATATATCATCATATTCAGGAGCGTAAGAACGTATCCCGGCTCCCCGGCTATTAGGTGCACGTAGATAGATGCGGCTGCAAGCTTATATTTGCAGCAGCTTTAGTCGTTACTTGAGTCGTCGTCCAATTATTTTGTAAAACAATCAAAAACCATTTTGTTACACGTTTGACATTATTGTAAATGCAGTTCAAATTGAGCAAGGGATTCTCAATTGAAATAGAACACCGAACATTGTACAATGTAAGATTTTCCTGACACGACTTTTTTCCAGTGGAAAGACTGGACCGAAGCCAACTCACACACACACACACAAGAAGTTCAGAGACCTATACAAGCCCCGACCATATGTTCTGATAGAAGCACAGCCCAACTAGTCAGCTCGTACTAATAGAACATCGAGCCATCCTCCGGATGAGTATGAACTACGTTGATCTCCTCAATCGCCCGGCGCAAACTTCCGAATGCCATTAACAATGACAGAAAACTGCAGGCCACAGGTTCCTGATCGACAACGAGATGAGACTACGAACGAGCTTCAAGTCCATCTCGACGGAGGAATTTTCTTATCTATTTCGATAGATATTCCATGAACTGAAGAAATAAAATCAGAAAATTTAGTCTACCGAAACATAAACACGTCGGTAGAATGGAGGATTATGGATCACAGAGTTTTATTCACGCAGACAAGATACGAACTCATATAACCATTACATATATAGATACACATATATATGCACCTGATACATACATATATACATATTTATATTTTATTTATATTTATAGACTGCACAAAAAACCTCTATAGGCAAAACAGACTACGGCAGAGGAGCTTCTCTGCCTCACAAAGCCACTCTGTCATATCCACCGCATAGGTACTTCCTTGGCTACCGAAACTCGGCCATTTTCCGGGTTTAGTCAGAGATGTTGATTTTCTTGACCTCAGACCTCTTCTCCTCGACCTTCGGGACGGTGACAGTGAGGACCCCGTTCTCCATGCTAGCCTTCACCTGGTCCATCTTCGCATTCTCCGGCAGTCTGAACCGCCTCGTGAACTGGCCCGTGCTCCTCTCCATTCGGTGCCATGTGTCGCCCTTCTCCTCCCGCTCTCTCCGTCTTTCCCCGCTTATCTGCAGCACCCTGCCGTCCTCCACCTCGACCTTCACCTCCTCCTTCCTCAGCCCTGGAAGGTCCGCCTTAAAGATGTGAGCCTCAGGGGTCTCCCGCCAGTCGATCCGGGTGGCCGCGATCGCAGTGGCGTCATCCCGGGTGAGGGTCGGAGTCGACGTTAAAGGGCCGAAGCCCTCAAAGGGGTCCCACAGATCGAGGGAGAAGGGGTCGAAGACGTTGCTCTTCCTCCCACCAAAGAAACTAGGAATCATCGCCATGACGAAAGCAAAACAAAGCACTGAGCTCGCAAACGTTCAGACAGAGCGTTAAGCAAGATTTTTCCGGTTGTTTCTCGCTGACCTAAACTGAACTGGCGCAGAGGAAATTGATCGAGGAGGGTTTATATAGGAAGAGAAGATGGGGTTCCAGGAGTTTCGTGGATGAACACTGAAGATTTTTCTCGTGATCTCTCTGCTTTGGATGACGACGGCTGTCCCCTGCTCTGCTTTACTCTGTCTGTTTCTACAAGGTTCTACGGCGTTCGTCAGTGTTCCTACTCGTGGGCCTCGGTCTTGGGCTACTGCTGGCCGACGCAGCCCGCCGAATCGTGATCGGATTCGTCCAGCCCCATCAATCAAATCATATGACTATGCTGACATTTATATATACCCTAGTATAGATCCGCCCGCGTTGCTGAGACTGCATTAATATAATTAGTGGTACATTAAGTACATTGATGGATTAGTGCGTATTTATCATATTTACATTATCATCTAACATCATAGATGAAAATATGAGGTTACATATCTTAAATCATTAAGTCTAATGACATGGTACTTGTTTCTCATATTTCCCTAGGACTACATATATATAAAAGAAAATCAGCAGCATCGGACAAGATACGATAGGTGATGTTCAAATTGAACAGAGAAATACAGTACGGTCAAAGATTGTAGGAAATGTCATTCCTTTGATCGCATGGACGAATAGTGAAAAGCAAGATAATGGGAATTAGTAGAAAAGTAAAGAAGAACCAACTTAAATATCATAATTACGGAGAGTAAGAGTTGGTGATATTAGCAAATTCATAAACTTTGCCCATCACATATCTGATTTATTTGATGTTTTCTATTAGATAATTTAATTGATAGCAAATTAGGAAATTTAGCAATTAGTAAATTCATAACCATATTGAATTTTCAAGATTGACCATGTATTTTTCAGGAAGGATTCCCAATCAATTAAATTACCAAGTAGAAAATAAGTGCAATTAAAAAGGAATAAAATAAGGAAAGATTGCAATTTAAATTATCAACTCATTGAAAATATAAAATGATAGAAGCGATTGTTATAAATATTACCATAGTATTATCAACCAGTGTTATCAGAACCGGACCGGATGATGAACCGGAAGGGGTACGCGGTCATGGGTTTATGGGTCCAACCGGGGGTTCGATGGGTCGGACCGCTCGTTTATTTAAAATAAAATAAATATTCATATTATTAAAAAAATTATGATAATTAAGATAAAAGTATGATGATTTTAAAGAAATATAACAATAGTATAAGAAAGTATCTATATTTAATATTTCTTACTTCAAAATAAATATTTTATTTTAATAAGTACTTAAAAGTAGAGTTAAAAGAACAAAAAAATGGTGGTGGCTTGGTTGGTAGTATGCTAATATGAAAAGTAAGAGGTCATGAGTTCAAATCCTTACACAACCAACCAATTTTTACATTAAATAGGAAACCCATAGAACCGGCCGGTTTAATGAAATTTTGCTTAAAACCGGCCGGATCAATGGGTCCGGCGGTTCAAAGCTGCCATTTCGGTCCGGTTCTGATAACAATGTTATCAACTGCCAAAATAGGTTGATTTGATAAAAAAAAAATTGCTTTCCTTTGTTTTCTTTGTTTTGTCGAATGGCATATTAGGAAGAGAGGTAATGATACAACAATTTTGAAGGAAGGATTATATTTTCTACACCTAGTCTATAAAAATGGAAAGATTCGATATTAATATAGCCATAATTAAGACCACAATTCTCATACTTACAATCTACAAGACCAAAATCAAGGAGCCCTTTCACGATCCCTACAAAACAAATATTGATAAATTATTTCATAACAATGCCTTAACTTGCAAATCATGTTACTTATATTTCAATATTTAAAACTCCAAAATAAATCCAAGTCACCAATGTGAATGAATTAAAACAAAGCTAGGAACCCAATTCAGCCCATAAATATTCAAAACAGAAAAAACAATTCAGCCCATAAATATTCAAAATAAGTAGAACTAACGATCTCGACAACAAATAGAAATTTATTTAATGTTTGTACCTGTATTTTGTGTCAATACACAGCGATTTTTGGAAGCCGGAAGCATTTTCTCTTTTGCCTATTGTAAACTCTCCCCATGAGATGACAGGTATATCGACATATGATTCAACCTCCTTTTCTTTTTTTTTCTTTTTTTTACTGTGTGTACGCCGGTATTCAGAAACCTAATGCATTTTGACTAATCCAGTCGAGAGATCGAGCATTAAAGATTATTCTCCCTCCCAACAAGTGCACTTCCCGAGATTCAAATTTGTATTTTCCTCTTTACGGGGGTGAGTTGCTTACCACTCAACCAGCACTTTTGTTGGTCTTATTTTCTTCTTTTAAATCTGTAGTTTAGTAATATCAATTACATCGGCTATTAATATATCCGGTGAGTTATTTACGCTAAATAAGGCACAACGAAATTGAAATTAGAGTGCTGACCGAGTTCGTTATATTTATGCTTGTTGCCTCTAAACTTCTCCATTTTATCAATTCAACCAAACCACAATCGAAAATCCCTCCAAATGAAAGTAAGTGCATTGATAAAAATTATGGAGATAAAGGATGATAATTCAATCTAAACCAAATAATGAACATAGAAAAGGCACAATATATCTTAGATCCATCAGCAAGTAATCTCCCCCCCTTTTCTCCGACGAAGTTAGATCTACTCAGAAACTTTAGTCCCAAAAAAAAAAAATCCTGTCATTTCCCCAGAATCCTAAAAACAAACCTGCAGAATCAATTTCATCAGCTATTGCTCTCTCTTCCTCCTTTATTATATTGGCTTAAAAGATATGACCTTTGTGATGCAATCTCCCAAAATACACACCACAGATTCACCAATTGCTTCGCATTTGGGCATATCTGCAGTTTTCCGACAGGAAAGAGTGTGAAGGAGCCTGTGCTATGATTTCTCAAACATGGAGAAGTACCCGAACTTGAAGTCCGACATTGCCACTCTATCTCTCGTCTTTGCCCAATGAAATCAGAGTAAAGAACCTCTGTTTCACCTCTACAAAGTTCCTGCGAATAAGATGAAAATGGATTAACGAAATAGAAGAAGTTAAAAGAAAGCAATACACAGAGAGTATGGGTAGAAAATTGCAGAGAAAACCAAATCGTTGATGTCTTATATCTATCTCGGAAGTGCATAAAGGAAATTGAATCGCAACCCCCTTCGATATTTTTAGGGTTTCCGCTCCATCGCTGTTCTATGCTTCTCTCTCTCTCTCTCTCTCTTCTATTGCTTTTGAGGACTAAGGAGAAACCGTGCTTTCGTTTCTCCCATTTAAGCTATTCTTTTCATTTTCAATCAGAAGAATTTTTTTTCCCCCCTAAAAAATCTCTTGAGGCAGGTGGATGGCCGGAGAGGGTCTCTTTGAGACTCTCCTTTAGCCTAAAAAGGAGATAACCATGAAAGATTCATGATCCTAATGTTGTGACTTGTCTGATGCGTTTGGTCTAAGAGTTAAAAGTAATTTTGATTTTGATTGTGAAAAATGATAAATTATTATGTAGTGTGTTGAGTTAAAGTTAAAATTAAAATTTTTACTTGGAAAATTTGTATTTTTATTGTGTAGTGTGTTGAGTTAAAAATTAAAGTTAAATTTTTTGTGATTTTAATTGCGAAACCAAACGGAGCTGTCTAATCTTAATCCATGATCATGAATCTTGCATTTACGTTAAGCGAATAGAACTGTCCTTATTATAATGGAAAGAGATGCATGAACAGAAAGTTGTATTGAGGTTAACCGGATTTAATTATCTTGAAATGTAACTGTAAGAGCATCATGAGTGATATTTAAGCGCACTATGATTGGAGACCTCACGTGCTCGTCTTCCCCTTCCTGGCTCAGAGCCATGTCAATGCGATGCTCGAGTTGGCCGAGCTTCTCTGCCTGGCCAGTGGCATTGAGGTCACCTTCCTCAATCCACAGCCGCCTGCTCTAACGTAAGGAGATCCATTCCCACTTTAAGAGGTACCGCCATTTCAGATTCGAGACATTGACAGATGGTTTGCCTGAAGACCATCCACGGTGTGGGTAGTGCATTATGGATATGTTCCACTCGACAAGAGCCATGACGAGGCCCGTGTTCAGGAAGATGATGGTGTCGGGTTGGCTCGGTTCTGGATCAGGGAAGCCGCCAATCACATGCGTCATAGCCGATGGAGTGCTAAGTTTAGCGGTGGACGTGGCTAAGGAGGTTGGATTGCCCGTAAATATTGTTCAGGACAGTGAGTGCTTCCTGCTATTGGGCTTATTCCTGTATCCCTCGACTCGTAGAAGTTGGAGACCTCTCCCATTTACGGGGAATGACTTGGACGTGCCAATAAACAGCATCCGGGGGTTGGACGGGTTTCTGCAGCAAATCTTCCAGGCTTTTGTAGATGTAAAGACTTTGAGCGATGCAACTTTGCAATTCGTAGTTAATGAAGGCCAACAGAATTTTAGGGTCGATGCACTAATACTCAACACGTTCGAAGAACTTGAGTTGCCTGTACTCGAACACACCCCTGGAAAAACTCCAAAACTGTATGCCGTCGGACCTCTCCATGCCCCTCTCAAATCAAGATCCCCTCATGAAATGGCGTTCTGGTCGTCAAGTAGAAATCTCTGGAAAGAAGACCGGAACTGCATGGGGTGGCTCGATAATCAGCCTGCCAGATCAGTCGTGGACGTGAGTTTTGGTGGCATAGTGGTCAAGACGGCGGATCGGTTCCTAGAGTTCTGGCACGGCCTGGTCAATATCGGGAAGCACTTCGTGCGGGCAATAAGGGCGGGTTTAATCCCCAGCGACGGATGGGCCCTCCTAGATGAGCTTATGAAGGCGACTGAGGAGAGGGCGCGAATAGTGGAGTGGGCCCCACAGGAGGAGGTCCTAGATCACCCTGTGATCGAGGGCTTCCTTATGCATGCAGGGTGGAACTACGTGCTCGAGGGCGTGACCGCCAGGGTGCCAATGACATGCTGGCCGTGCTACGCGGACCACTTCTTGAATGCGAGGTTTGTGAGTGAGGTGTGGAAGGTTGGGTTGGACATGAAGGACCCGAAGTATGATGGGGATGCCGTGGAAAGATGGTTGGGGAGTTATTGGATGACAGAGAGGATGAGTTCAGGGGCTCAGCTGAAAAGTTGAAAAAGTTGGCGGCTTCTTGTTGTAGAAATCAAAGTCTAGGGAGCAAATTCCTCGCGTAGCTTCGATAGGTTGATTCAAGATATTAGATCTATGTATATGCATTGGTGAAGCTCTCTACAAGAATCAACACAGTTTGATTTATTAATAAACTTCTTTTTTTTGGGGTAGTTTATCAATAAACTTCTTTATCAACATGTTATCGAGATGTAAACAACTCGCGGTAATATATATTGCCAATCCAATCACTTTCAGGTGCAATGAATGATATATAATAACCAATATGGGTTGATTTAAGCGATTTGACATTAATTTTTCTTAAATAAAGTCTCAGGTTCGAATCTTGTGAATGAAGAAAATCTACGATGTAAGAGTTTTATCCCTTAGTATGCCAACCCGATCCGGCTAGACTAGTTGGGGGCGCATTGAACTTTTAGATATCGAGGTGTGCACAAAAAAAAATGAATGGTATATAATATGAAAAACTTCCTATGCTCGTTTTTGTTTTCCTCTCATTCTTTCAAAAAAGATTGATAAGTATTCAGGAACCCTTTTGACGCTAATCAAAGTCTAGGGAGCTCGACTAGGAATAATTGCCCATGTAATTTTGATAGGTTAATTCAAGATTATTATAGCCCGTTTGTTAATGGAGTTTAATTCCATTACAACTCCATTGCACTTCATTTTTTTTCAAATTCAAAAATAAAATTATTACTATTTTATTTTTTCCTATTTATAATAAATTTTTACACATATTTTTTATCATTATTACAATCAATTTTTTAATAATAAATTCACAACTCTGCTCAATTCTTCTATCAATTCAATAATATAATTATTTTTTCTCTTTTTCTCATATTTAATAATAATTCTCACATATATTTTTTCCTCTTACCATCATTACAACTACACTTAAATATATATATTAATATTTGAAATTGTAATGAAGTTAAACTACACTGCACTACTAAACCCCAGATAGATCTATGTGCATCGGTTCAGCTCTTTACCAGAATCAAGATAGCTTGATTTATCAATAAACTTCTCTGTGAACAAGTTATCAAGACGTACATAGCTCCGATATAATATGTACGGCCAACTCAGTCACCTTCATGCGCAATGATTGTAACATGAAAAAAAAATTTCCATCATGTTGTTCTTTTTCCTCATTCTTTCATAAAAGACCGATAAGTATTCTAAAACCTTTTTCACACTATAACATTTTTTATGAATACTGCAAGATGCATGCAGTAGTTCTTAATACTTATTTCTCTATTATGTATAAGTGTAACTATGTATATAACTAATTGAATAACCGTGCGTTCCACAAGAGAATCTTATAATAATATTTTAATCATTTTGGTAGAGAAAAATGTTGTAAATATTTGCACAAATTTAAAAATTATTTAAGAAAACTCAGGAAAAGAATATAATTGAATTAAAATATGTGAGCAAATATATCAAGCAAAAGAAAATGAAAATTCTTATACAAATGAGTGAAAAGAGAATTGAATGAAAAAATGCGAGCAAATATATCAACCTTAGAAAATAATAATTTCTCCAAGCAAAATATCATAATAAATAAAGTAAGATAAGAGGAAACATGATGAATCCTTTTGGAAACGATCAAATTGACATAAATCGATTGGTGTTGGCAGGGACGGAGCTACAACTTTGCCAGGGTGGCAAGTGTCCCCCATGAGATCCTTCAAATCCCATCTTTATAATATAGACTAGATAAAGACCTGTGCGTTGCACATACGATTACTAAAGAATTTGAATATAGAAATCTTGAAATATCAAAACTTATCCATACTGTTAAATAATGTAAAAAGTGATCTTTATATATAAATATATATGATTGAGTTTTAAAAAAAATTAGGAATTTAGAAAAAAGAATCTAAAACTATAGAAATTAATTTATTACTTATTTGGTTTCATTTTAACATGTAAAATGAGCGTGAAAAACTACTTATGATGAGAAAATTTAAAAATATTAATCTTATAAAGTAAGAATGCCTGTATAAAATTTGAGATACTAAGTATATTCTCTTATTACTTTTACTAATATACATATACAAAAATATTTAAAGCAGAAATAGAGGGAGTATCTTTCTTCAACATTATATTACACAATCTGAGATAATTATCCAATAAAAGTAAAATAAGTGAAAAGAAGTCTAGAATTATCGTATATTTGACCATGTATCAAATAAAGGGTGGTAAAACTGAAAATATATACTCATAAATGAAGTTGATTTTCCAAAGTAAATAATCAATATTAATGTCATCATTGTTATGTCTACTCAAATCAAGCTTTATAAAAGTTAAATAAATAAATAAGTATATTGAACTCAAAGCTCAGGAAAGAAAGATCTCGATTGAATTATAAAATAATAATAAAAAGAAATATCGAAAGATTTTCAATTATTAAAGCATCAACCATAGTAAAAAAAAAATCAATATCAAAGCAATTAGTTTCAAATTTGCATTATCACAGTTCCACACTGATAGTGACTCCAGATTCTGGAATCTCCCCATGACATTTGATCGGAAGATAGCTGTTAGGTTCTTTCATTTTTTGAACTTTCATAAACTTGAGTCTGCAGAAGGAACCTAGAGGGAACTCATCATCCCACAGCTGCGGCATTCGGCAAAGAAGTATTTCCTCCAGCCTTGGAAACCCAATCTGTGAACTCCATAAGATTAACTCTTCAAGTAAAAATGCTTTGACATAATAAAATAAATAAATTTAAGTAGAATGGACGTTCAAACCAGCAGAGAACTGTGATGGAGGCTCCATGTGAACTCTACTGTGATGGGGATTATGACACAGTTCATTCTATATAAATTCGACTATAATATATGTACAAATACATGATATTTTGTATATGGTAAATCCAATTGTTTGGTGAGATTGCTGCTAAGAAAGATTAGAAGTTGTCACCCGCCGTGCACAAATTATCTAGCATTTATTTGGTGCAGCAACTATATCTTATATATATTTATGGCAATGCAAATTATTATAATGTCCTTACTGAGTTATATTATGTTATATATAATCTATATATTCTATTGCATTGCAAATTATTATAATGTCCTTACTGAGTTATATCATGTTTATATAATCTATATATTCTATTGCATTTATTGTTCCCTTGTATATATTTACTGAGTTGTCCCGTACCGTTTTTTGTTTTTAATTATGTGACATCATGAGAATTCGGTTCAGGTTTTGTTTTCATATATATATATATATATATATATATATTAGTCATCAATCCACGCGTCTAGCAGTGTACATTTTTAGATTTTATTAACTAGTTAGAAGGAACCAAAGTTCTGTTGAGAATTATAACCCACATGAAAAAAATAAAAGAATAACCATAAGTTTATATGAGACTTGGATACCAACACTTATCAGCTTAAGTTTTTAAGTAGATATGGATTTAGGTCGGTATAAGTCTAATAGAAATTAAATATGGTATCAGAGCCCAGGTCACACGTATACGCGCCAATGCTCGTGTGTGCACTCACACTATGCCAACCCAATATCGAGAGCAGTCAAAAGAGTGCCTCGTGATAGTCCCCCCTCACCCGAGCACGATAGATGAGCCTGACTCGAGGTCAGTTGTTGAAGGCGGATGTTTAACGGCATGTTCCAACGTGTAGGCAGAATAGACCACACGTTACACATGAGGGTGGGTGTTGGGAATTATAATCCCACATGAAAAAAAATAAAAGAATAACTATGAATTTATATAAGACTTGAATACCAATATTTATTAATTTAAACTTTTAAGTGAATATGAGATTAGGTCCGTGTAAATCAAATGGAAATTTAATAAGTTCTACCCGGCCAGGCTGACTCATCGATCATGGACCACTTTTCCTCTGAAAGGAGACAGGGTCCAAAGGGCCCATTCACCCAAGTTGATTTGACTCTTCAAATTTGAGGCAGTTCTTGCAAAAAAAAAAAATTTGGACCGACCGAAACTAACAAGAAGTCCCGAGTGAGCTGCCCCCTTTGATTCCATAATCAATAGTCCTCTACCTTTTGTTTTTTTCATTTCAACCATGTTGGGATCCATTCAGATATTTATTTCATCTATCTATCAGATCTCTTACGCTGCTTCTTCCCTCCCATACCCCGTTCTAGGCTCATAATCCGTTTTTCTTTACCCCGATTACCTGACAATAAGTCTTTCCAGTATTGAGAACAACTTCGATTATTAGATATGAATCCGGTTCGGAAGTGTGGTAGTAGAGTGTATAGTTTCACGGTCCAGATTGCATCTCAGGAGACGCAGTGGCTTGATTTTGCTAAATATAAGTAATTAGCAACAAATCAAGAGTTCGAAAAGTCACTTTCAAGAATTTGGGCATGATTTCCCCACTCAACACCTTAGGAGGAGAGAAGACGACGAGTCAATAGAAAAATGGGCCGTAGCACAACAGTGTTTAGTAACGCACAATGGAAATAGAAAATAGCGGAGGCTTGTCTGCTCATCCCATCCCTCAGGCAGAAGAGCCATTGCTAACACTCCTCTCTATGGATCCTCAAGCTCATGAATTGCCACCCTCACCACCGGCGGCTCCGCCTCGGGAACCCCCGCACGTTGTAGTCTTCCCCTTCCCAGCCCAGGGCCATGTCAACTCCATGCTTAAGCTAGCTGAGCTGCTGATGCTCTGCCTCCCCGGCGATGATGGCCTAAGGATCACCTTCCTCAACTCCGAGCACAATCATAGGCACATCCTCCGCTGCTCCGACGTTTCTTCCCGTTTCGCCGGCCGCCCCACCTTCTGCTTCAAGACGATCTCCGATGGACTCCCTTTGGAGGCTCCCCGGTCCATGGACAAATTATTAGGGATGCTCAGCTACTTAAAATTGAAGGCCAGGGATGTGCTCGCCGAGTTGACAGCGCCGGCAGATGGCCAGTCGCCCGCGACGTGCATCATAGCAGATGGGATCTTGAGCTTCGTGATCGATGTTGGGGAAGAGTTCGGAGTGCCAGTGGTCTTGTTCCGTACGATCAGCGCCTGTTCCCTCTGGGCTTATTTTTGCATCCCCCGACTCATAGAAGCAGAGGAACTCCCAATCCGAGGTAATCGTTTTTTTGCATATAAGACATTCATTTTCGCCCGTAATATATATACATGAATGATTCTATGTCTCCATTTTTTTCTTGCTGATTAAATCCTGTAGAGTCCTGAATTATCTTCTGCAAAAAAAATAAATCCTATAGAGACATTTTATTCGAACTTATGAGCCGATTCCTGAAACTTCCATGATGGATGAACCGAAGACATGGATAGGCTCATCACAAGTGCTCCGGGCATGGAAGGCTTACTCCGATGCAGAGATCTGCCGAGCTTATGCCGAGTCACCGACCTGTCTGATCCGTTCCTTCAGTTCGTCACGATCCAGACCGGCCAGAGCACTCGGGCACGAGGCCTAATACTCAATACCTTCGAAGCCCTGGAAGAGCCAGTACTCGATCAGATCCGTGCCCATTGCCCTAACATTTACACGGTGGGTCCCCTCCACGCACACCTCAAGTCCCAGCTTTCTGCAGCTGGTCAGGTCCCGACACGCCATTCATCCAACAGCCTCCGGAAAGAGGACCGGAGCTGCCTCCCATGGCTTGACAGGCAGCCGGTGGGATCAGTCCTGTATGTGAGCTTCGGCAGCGCAACAGTCCTGAAACGAGATCAGCTGACAGAATTCTGGCATGGCATCGTTAATAGCAAATGCCGATTCCTTTGGGTGTTGAGGCCAGACTCCATCGAAAGTCATGGTGAGCTGCACTTTGACAGGAGTTCTACTGAATCAAATCCATTCCATTTGATAACAATGTATCTCCATACCTTATAATAACGGTTCTAATTAACTTTGAATACTAGTTGGAATTCCGAAAGATAACATCGATGCTGAGCTGCAAACTGCGACTGAGGAGAGGGGCTGCATCGTCGAGTGGGCGCCCCAAGAGGAGGTTCTAGCCCACCCGGCCATTGGAGGGTTCTTGACGCACAGCGGGTGGAACTCGACAATCGAGAGCATAACAGCAGGGGTGCCTATGGTTTGCTGGCCGTACTTTGCAGACCAGCAAGTCAACAGTAGGTTCGTGAGCGAGGCTTGGAAGGTCGGTTTGGACATGAAAGACAGGTGCAACCGGAAGGTGGTTGAGACGATGATCAAAGATCTGATGGTGGGAAGGAGGGATGAGCTATCGAGGTCCGCTGTGGCCAAGGCTAACCAGGCAATGGAAGCTGTAAGTGAAGGTGGTTCTTCTTGGGATCATATGAACCGTCTGACTGAGGACATACGGTCGATGAGTGGACCCAAGTAAAATGCATCTGGACAATGTTCATCGGATTGAAGTGCATAACCATCTTTTTACCTAAAATGCCTATCAGGAAGGCCAAACTATATACAAGATGTATGCAGTTCTCCAATGATTTCCTTGGAAAATTTTATGTGATTATAAAAAGATTCTTCGTCCTCAAAGCATTCCATGCACTCAAAACAGTAAATTCTCCTTTACAAGATGGATTCTGAATCCCCTCATCCTCCTTTTCAAGAGCAAGGCTCAAACTTATAAAGAGCATCAACCATGAACTGCCTCTCTGAAACGCCTTATTCGCTAATTACGAATAATATATGACAAGGTTACGTGAAAATGATGTCGTAATTTTATCCTAACACATGATTTCTTCGAAATATTATGTACTTCTTGTATATGTATTAAAAAGTATATTAAGTAAAATTTTGAGTCCAAAAAATGATATTATGCACAGCGAAGCGCAAGCGATCTTCGGCTAGGAGACAGGGTGAGAATCTTCAATCTCTCTCTCCCTCTCACCCATTTTCAGTGGAATGCACATATCGTTTGGGAGGAGAGTGTCATGTAGTCACGCTAGCTACATGGCAGGTAGCAAAAAATGGAGAATCAGGAATGTCCCATTCCATCCAAATTGATTTGATTCTTCGATTTTCAACTAGTTATTTTACAAAATTTGGACCAACTTAATCGGACGACGACAAGTCCTGAGCTAAGCTGCCGGCTTTCATTTCATATGATCTCTCATCATCTACCTTTTGTTTTTATTCTAACCATGTGAAATCCATTCGAAAATTTCATCTATGGGATCTTTTGCGCGGCTTTCCCCTCCCTATCACGTTCCAGGTCCAAAACCTCGCTTTTACCTAATGGAATTCTAGAAAATCTCCTAATCATCTCGTTTTTACTGGGATTTCTTGCAATTTGTCCTTTCCCAACATTATGAACGACTTGGATTGATATGAATCCAGCTCCGAGGTCGTATAGAAGAGTGTAGTTCACTTTCCATATGCAATCTCACTAAAATTAAATGCAGGGGCTTAATTTTTCTAAATACAATCTCAGAATAAATTAAGAATTTCAAATTCACTTCCAAAAGTTTGGGCTGTTGTGAGCTCTTGGAACAATCCTAAGTTTTCCCACTCAAGACGACAGGAGGACAAAATATGACCAGACAAAAGGAAAGTGGACCATATGGAAATTTTTAAAAAAATATTGATATGTATATGTTTCTTTTTTTATCATTAGTAAAAGTGATTGAGAGGAATTTTTGAAATAATTCTTACAGGGCGTAACCCTTAGGGCCGAATCCCACCGTCAAATTGTTCGCGGTTCGGTCTCAGTTACGTCTGTGGGGATTGGTAGTTGGTGCGCAGCCCCCCCCCCCCCACCCCCCCCCCCCCCCCCCCCCACCTTTTCTATGCTGAGGCGTTTTTGATTATAACAATGGAAATATAAAGTAGAGGTCCTAATCAACTTATCTCATTCCTCTGAGCAGAAGAGCCATTGCTAGCACGCCTCTCTATGGATCATCAAGCGCATGAATCGCCATCCCTGCAGCCGGAGGCTCCAGCTCGGGCCCTGCCACACGTGGTTATCTTTCCCTTCCCAATCCAGGGCCACGTCAACTCCATGCTTAAGCTAGCCGAGCTGCTGATTCTCTGCCTCCAACGCGATGACGACCTAAGGATCACCTTCCTCAATTCCGAGCACAATCATAACCGCCTCCTCCACTGCTCCGACGTCACCTCCCGCTTCTCCAACCACCCCACCTTCCGCTTCAAGACGATCCCCGATGGACTCCCTTCAGAGACAGCCCGGTCCAAGGACAATTTACTCGAGGTTTTCAACAACTTAAAACTCAGGGCGAGGGATGTGCTCGCAGAGTTGATGGCGCCGTCAGATGACCAGCCGCCTCCAACGTGCATCATAGCGGATGGTTTCATGAGCTTCATGATCGATGCCGGGGAAGAGTTTGGGTTGCCAGTGGTCATGTTCCGAACGATCAGCGCTTGTTGCTTCTGGGCTTATTTCTGCATCCCCCGACTCATCGAAGCAGGGGAACTTCCTATCCAAGGTAACCATATATATATATATGTATATGTATTCATTATATTCAGCTTAGCAAACATAAAGAAAAATACGCATATATATTATTTCATATTGCAAATAATTGGACTTTGGAGTTTTGAAATTTGTTTCACAAAAGAAAAAGGAAAATTTGGAATATCCTTCACATTATATAGAACGGGCAATCTCCTACGAATTCTAAATTGTCATAGCAGGGGTGGACCTTGGGTTAGTCCCATCTAATATCTAATATTTTCTCGAATCTGGAACCTCCTTGTCAAAGGAAACCAAGATATGGATAGGATTGTCACAAGTGTTCCGGGTACAGACGGCTTACTGCGATGCAGAGATCTCCCAGGCTTCTGTCGAGTAGCCGACCTGTCTGACCCGCAGCTTCAGAACATCACACTCCAGACCAGCCAGACCACTCGGGCCCAAGGACTAATACTCAATACCTTTGAAGCCCTGGAAGGGCCGATACTCAATCAGATCCGTGCCCATTGCGCCAACATCTACACAGTAGGTCCCCTCAACGCGCACCTCAAATCCCGGCTCCCTGCAGCCAGTCAGTTCCCAATACGTCAGTCTTCCAACAGCCTCTGGGAAGAGGACCGGAGCTGCCTCATTTGGCTAGATAAGCAGCCGGTGAGATCAGTCGTGTATGTGAGCTTCGGCAGCCTAGCGGTCCTAGAAAGGGAAGAGCTGACAGAATTCGGGCATGGCATCGTTAATAGCAATTACCGATTCCTTTGGGTGTTGAGGCCAGACTCCGTAGGAAGTCATGGTGAGCTGCACTTAGCCAATTATACTACTGAAGCAAATCTTTTCCATATGATAACAAAGTCTTTCCATACCTTATAATAATGGTTCTATCTGTCATACTAATTGGCATTCCGAAAGATCACATCGATGCTGAGCTGCAAGCTGCAACTGAGGAGAGGGGCTGCATCGTCGAGTGGGCGCCACAAGAGGAGGTTCTAGCCCACCCGGCCATTGGGGGGTTCTTGACGCACAGCGGGTGGAACTCGACAATCGAGAGCATAACAGCAGGGGTGCCGATGGTTTGCTGGCCGTACTTTGCGGACCAGCAAGTCAACAGTAGGTTCGTGAGCGAGGCTTGGAAGGTCGGTTTGGACATGAAAGACAGGTGCGACCGGACGGTGGTCAAGACGATGATCAATGATCTGATGGTGGAAAAGAGGGATGACCTATCGAGGTCCGTGTTCGCCAAGGCTAACCAGGCAAAGGAAGCTGTAAGTGTCGGTGGTTCCTCTTGGGATAATATGAACCGTCTGATTGAGAACATACTGTCAATGGGTGGACGCAAGGAAAATTGATGTGCACGTTGTTCATTAGATTGAAATGCATATTTTTCCACCAAAAAAAAAAAAGAAATGCATATTCATCTTTCTACCTAAAATGCCTATCAGGAAAGGCCAAACTATACGAGATGTATGCAGTTCTTCAATCTCCTTGGGAAATTTTATTTGATTCATAGATTATTGCATCAAAATCTCCGGGCCATTTGACGGTTACGCATCAGTTTTTACGAGATAGGTGAATGAATATATGTATCTCCATGCACAATTTCAAGATTGAAAGCTAGGATCCACATCTATCTATATATAATTAAAATTTACACGGGAACATAATAAATGTTTTAAAGAAAATTTTAAAAAAATATGAAAAAAAACTAAAAAATAAATATAATAATTTTTAATTTTCAATAAGTACAATTAATGTATCTAAATCTCCTACTCACTATATATAATAATAAAAAGAAAATTAAAAATATGGAAAAAATTAAAAAACAAAGAATAATAATTTAAAATATTTAATCTATGCAATTTAATGTACCTAAATATCTCACTAAATACAATTAAGAGAAATTTTTTTGTCGTAATTTCTTAATTATATATATTCGATAAATGTATATAAATGATTAACTTAACGTGACATTATAAAAATTGAGCCTACCTTATAGAATTTGATAATAAAAATTTCGATATTTTTACGAAATTTAATTAAACATATATATAATTTATCATAAAAACTAAACATATAGATGTATTAGCATATTGAAATGCAATATTTAATGTGTTAAAAATAAGAATTATGAATCATAGAAATGATTACATTTTAATAAATTCTAAAATAATAAGAAATATATAAAAATCGAGTTAATATACACTATAAAAAATATATATAGTGGCTCATTTTATTGAACAATAACAATCCTTACCCACGAAGAAAGATTATATAAATTGAAAAAATGATATTATATAGAATAACAATAATCTTTATCTAGAATGAAGATTCCGTAAATTTGCAATAATATAAAATAATATAATTATATAAAATACAAACTAAAAATGTGAAAGAAATTAAATAAATTTATAAGACATAATAAGAACGTTGATAATAAAATTATAATTGAACTATTCAAAAGCATTCTTGCAACTCTATTAAAAATTATTTTTGAAAATTGATTGTTGAGAATTTTTATTTTCAATAATAGTAATAATTATAATACTAATAAGTAAATTAGTATCTCAAACTGTGATAATTATTATTCGTACAAAATATAAATATATGAACACAAACCCGTACAATGCGCGGGATTGAATACTAGTATTCTCTATTGTATGTATGAGTTTGCCTTACAAAAACACATAAATGCACAGATAATTGTCTATTTCCCTTGGCAACTGTCTTTCTTTTAGTACCATGAGAAACCTTTATTCAAGAAGTTCAATCCCGGAACATATGCCAACTACATCATCCACGTTAACCCAAATAAACTGAAGAGTATGTAGCGCAGTGACACACGCCCTCACCTAGTATTTAAGAGATTTCAAGTTCGATACCTGATGGAATTACTCATGTCCCTTTATTAGCTATTAAAATTTTTATTTAGCTGCACTTGGCTCACGACCCTCTCTTATAACCGAAATAAGTACTTCATGTTCGAACTAATCAGCTACGGGAGACAAGCTACTTAGTTTAGTCATCCACAGGCCACTATTTCAGCCAAAAAAGAAAAAAAAAATCCACAGGCCACTACTGCATCCATAGTTTGATTCTCGCTAATTGAAATTCTCAAACCGTCCATTTTTATTTCTCTATTGTTTTACTACATTTAATTTAAAAGAAAAAGAAAAAGAATTACTGTATCTTCTTGTTTAGATCATGTTTCTAAAATTATGTTTGTCTACAACTTAATTAAATAAGTAATTAAAAGTTAGTTACAAGTTGTTATATGAAAAAATAAGTGAGAGAAAAGAGTAAGATGAAAGATAATAGTCTTATTGAATCAAAAATCAATTGATGAGTAAATAAAAAAAATTCGACTTAAAGATATAATTTATTTTTCACTTATTGGTACTTTTTATTCCTCACAAAATATTTTCTCACCCTTATCGTTTCTACTATCTTCCTATATATATATATATATATATAACTAATTAAGTACTTAATTTATCAAAAATCACTTGATTATGGTTAGACTCAGCAAACTAAAAAGAAGCCTTCTGTCCATGTTTATCAGAGACTTCAAGCCCACTTGAGAATCCAACTATATATTGAGAAACGTAGAAAACACAAATAATTGATTGCCTATAGCGCAAATCCACATAAAGGATGCATTTAATGGCTCATAAAAGAGAATATGTCTTTCAAGCCTCCATCGTGGAGAAATATTTATTCCGCCATAACTAAGGGTGTGTTTATTCTAACTTAGTACTTAAAAATTAATTATAAATTAGTTATAAGAGAAAATGAATGTAGAAAAGAGAAAATGACGAGAGATAATGATATAAACTACTTAATCATTAAATAAAAAAATTATTTCAATTTAATTAAATAAGTGCTTAGTTACAAGTTAATTATAAGATAAAACGAATGGAAGAAAGAGAGAAAGATGAGAGATAAAGATCTAAATTACTTAATCATTAATAAAAATATTATTTAATAAAATAAGTAAAATAAGTCATTATTCACTTATTGGTGCTATTTATTTCTTATAAAACTTTTCTCATCCTTATTTATTCTTCCCTTATTCCTATATATTCATTCCTTTAACTAATTAAGTGCTTAATTTTTTAAGCACTTAATTTATCAAACATCACTTAAGTTCTTCAATTCAACTCTTCATAATTCTCTAGACAGAAAGCAATATTGAAGTTCGCGATAGGAGTGAAAATTACTGCACTAAACTCCCTTTCTCTCGCGGCCGTAAAATTTATTAATAGACAACAATTTAAAATGATCGGCTAGAATGACAACAAATGAGTGGTTAAACTTTGAAGAGCATCGTACGAGGAACCCTCGGGTTTTACGCAATAATCCACCTTCGCCTTCAAGTTCCTCATCCTACCTCTGATCTCCTCCCCTTCCTCACTCATCATTAATCTCCTAATTGCATTCCTTATGTCCCCTCTTTGAGCCTTACCCTCCAATTGCAATCCAATCCTCCAGATATGGCTTATAAATCTCGCGTTCACCCTTTGGTCCCCGAAACACGGCATACATATCATAGGCACCCCTTCGCATATGCTCTCCAATGTCGAGTTCCACCCGCAGTGCGACCAGAACCCACCGACCGACGGATGGGCCAAAACTTCTTGTTGGGGGGCCCATTGCACAATGAGCCCTCTTCCACTTACCGCGCCCATGAACCTGCCGGGCAGCAAGTCGAGCCCGTGGACAAGCCCCGGCCTAACAACCCACAGAAATGGCTGTTCGCTCTCGAGTAGCCCCGAAGCAATCTCTTCAAATTGAGCTGCATCGATTGATGCAAGGCTTCCGAAACTGACATAGAGGACTGAATTAGGTGCTTGCTTGTCTAGCCATAGGAGGGAGCTCTTGTCTTGCTTCAGCAAGCTGCTCGACGAGGCGGGGAAGTACTTGTGAAATGGACCAATTGAGAAGACCGGGACAGGAACTTCCATGCCGCCACTCTCATTCAGTTTAGCTGGTTCGAGTTCTTCAAAAGAGTTCGAGATTAGTCCCGAACAGCCCTTCAGTTCTTTTACCATACTCTCAAGCAACCGATACAGTTCTTCCGGGTTCTCCGTCTCGAGAATAGGAAGGTCTTTCAACCTGAGTGGCCAAAGCTCCATCGGAGGTTCTTCTAGCTTCATATCTAAGGGATGTTTATCAGAATTACCGTAAGAAAAACATATCCACAACTGAATAATTCGCATATAATATCAAGAAAAATGTGTAAAATAAATATTTGAATTAATAAATGTAACAGGCCGTTCCACTATGCCTAGATATGACGTGATAATGGATATGAAGTTTATATATGCACCTTGCAGGGGAAAATAACCCCTTTTGTGAAGACTCAGCAAGGCAGAGAAGCCGGAAAAAGACGAGATACTCGTTGTCCGCAGCTCCATCCTCCGGATATTGAGCTCGTCAGCTATACGCTGACTGAAGTGCCAGACGGAATCGGAGATCAGGCAGGCAATCCTGTCCTTAGAGGCATCCGAGTTTGACTGCAACGTCTCCGCCAGACACATCCGGAACGGCTCGACACAGTTGACGTTCAGAGCTGACAGAAGGGTCAGGATCCCCATATCAGATATACTCGAGTGCCCCTCCCCAGACAGCCCGTCGGGAATGGAGCGGAAGGTGAAGTGAGGGAATTTCGAAAGCGAAGGAGAGTTGAACTCGGTGTGGATGACGGTGATGGAGAAGCCCTGGGAGTATAGGATGTTAGCGAGCTGAAGCATAGAGTTTATGTGCCCTTGAAGAGGGAGCGGGAAGAGGACTAGGCCATGACCGTTCCTCGGTTTGTAAACGACATCTCCCAAGTCCCCCATCGATGAAAACTCAACCTTCTAATGAAGTTTAGGTTCGACCGGTGCACATTTATACAACTAGTAGAGATATTGGATAATCGCGAAAGTCGTGGGAAAAAACATGGACAAACGCAGTCTTCTGACAAGGATATATGCAGGGTGGGACCAAATCTTGGACAGAATTAGTTAATGCTGATGAAGAAACTTGGACAGAGAGGCTTGAGGAGGAGGATGACAACTATTGATCGTACCATAAGTAAATTAAATACATGGCATATAACTTAGTTTTGTGACCACAAAGCCGTCCAAGTGCATGGACAAATTGTTTCAGTCCCCATGGCTTGAACATTGAATAAGTTACATGCGCAATAAGTTATACCAGGCCAACCTGGTAGATTCGTTTTCTAAAATTATGATATACAGAGGAAGGGATTTTGATGCAGTGGTACAAGACGCCGCTCAGAAACAAAAGGTCTTGAGTTTGATTATCACTAGTGGGACATATATAATCATTTATTTAATTTTCTTTTCTTTTCTTGTACTAGACATATATATTTCCCTTATTACCAAAAAAAAAAAAAAGAGAGTACAATATACAAAAGAAATTGATTATGAATATATAAGATTTACCTAATGAGGCGGCCTTTATCCTCGCACTTAATTGAAAACTTAAATGAATTAGATCCTTCCGCTCTTTGGATATCGCGTGTCCTTCATCTCCTCTACCTATTCGGGTCGTGCACCCTTCGTCTTCTTTAATTACCTCTATCGCTTTGCTTCTACCTACTTTGACTTATCTTTTTTAAGTTATCTTTTTTTCTTGATCTTCTATAATTTTAACTCTAAGCCAAGATTCCAAGTAAATAATCCAAAAAATTTCCTAAAATATCTCACCATCACCAACCTTGTAATTTCAAACTATCTCAACCGATCCAGGAGGCCATGACTCCGCGGCTTGGAGGCTGAACCTTAAACTTTTGACTGATGATTTTCCTCTTCATGTGGTGGGATCACGGGTCTCAAAACTCTCAACTATCTACCCTATTCATATATGTACGTCCATATGTACGTATGAACATATTTTGTTAGGTGATAACGCCTTTCGGGTACACGTCTAACACCGCGCGAGTTGCACGTTTTATTTTTTTTTCCCCTCCAAATTATTAATATTGCTGATGAATAAATAAATTAATTAATAATAATAATAATAATAATAATAATAATAATAATAATAATAAGCTAAAATTGACGAGGTGGGCTTTAAATGAATTGAACTATTATCGTTGGCCCGAAAAGACATGTGGAGGGAAAGATATTGTTTCCCTTTAGGCCCGGAAGCTGAATGGGACTCCAGCCTCATTTGAATAATAATAATAATAAAGTTTCCTATTGCGTGGGCCGATAATCTTTCATGTCAAATCTACATATGTTGTGTATAAAATCGACGTTCGCCGGCCTGTGGCCATTCACCGGGGGCGGTCAATCGAAGATTCTATTATCTGTTGGTTATGCAGGTTTTATCGCGCCCGCATTACAAATATGTACCATGTATATACGGTAAATCTCTAGTTCAGTGCACTATAGTCTTGTCCACTCATGAAAATGACATACATACAGTTTATGTGTGTTATGTGAACCTCTATTCGATAGATCGAAGAAGGGCAAAGAAAACTAGAAGATTAATTCAACCAAGTTTCTTAAAAAATTTCTCTCGATGGAGGAACATCAAGCCGAAGATCTTAATGTTGGAAGTTAGGGACAATTTGAATTGTCCCACATCAGAATCATGAAAGGTATTTCACAAGTTTATAATACAAATTACATGCAATGGGATCGAGTTTGAATTAGACTATGAATCACATGTGATGGGATCTTAGCTGGATATTTAAATCGACATGCATGCATTATTGATGGATGGAAAAATCCTCGTCGGAAGGTACCGTCCTAGATAGGGATTAGACTTGAGTTGTGGTGGCAGATTTATTCATATGAGAGGCAATAACGATATCCCCCCACAATCTTTTTGGTAGACTGACTTAGTCGTGAAGTGATAAGCTTTAGACGTCCAACTTTATTCAGCTCGTGACTTCTTCATGAAGTTACGATGATCCATCCAAGATGATGGAATGATATGTGTCCCACTCTCATTGCTCCACGGAATAGTTTCTCTGAAATAGAAATACGAAAAAATAAAATTTTTTTCAAACGATCGAGACATGTTTTTAATGTAATTTCTTATGTTTTTAACTTTTTAGATGAATACGACTTAACAAGAATGCAGAAGTTTCGGAACCCATCCCCCATGGGTTAATTGTCTCCATAACAGAAACAAAGAAAGGCTTCAAAATTCTCCACAATTTATATATAGCAAAAGAAATATTTACTGCGTTGCAGTGAAATTAAACATTGTTCGGTAAATAAAAGATATATCATCCTTTTCCAGATTAATTTTACTACTTATAGCATTAAAATATTTGTTCTCAAATTATTTCAGAAAAGAAATAGACTAAAAATGGAAAAAATGATAAATCCGAAAAAAAGAGTAATATATATATATATATATACAAAACACGAGCCGAATTCTCATGCCGCCATATCAAAATTAAAAAACGAATATCTCTCACTTTGCCACGTCATCATTTATGTATTAATTTTTTATCATTAATTATAAAATAGAATATATATATATATATATATTATTTGCAGAATTGTCGTTCATATATCAAATTGCCATTCATATAAATTGTAGCAAAATATAATGTAGAAAACCAATATTAACGAGGACTTATAATATTTATAGAGCTGCCATTCGCATTGTGAGCAAATATATTCTTATAATATTAACTACAATTAAATTGTTGTTTATACAATATTATTTGCTTATAATATTGTCGTTCATATTGTGTCGTTTGTATATATATATATATATATATTGCACAAGTCGAACAAAGAGAGGCATGCAAAGGGAAAAGCAAGTGCGCCAACTAAGTAAACTCTTAATTCATGTTTTGTATGAACTAAATATACTTTAATTTGAGTTTGGTGCATGACTTTGTTTATTTCCAATCGATATTTTTGGTTGTGGGTCAGATGTCCTCTCTTCTCTCTTTCTTTTTCTTCTTAGTACGAAACCTTAGCTACTTTTAAAAATATTTTATAATTTTTTATTCAGAAAACTTGATCGAGTTAATTTGGTTTCATAAACTAATTTATCAAAATATGTTCACGTTTGATATACTTGAATCTTTTTACTTTTCATTTACTTATATTTTTTATATTTCTATATTTATATCAATATATATATATATAAAAACAAAGTTCTGGGCCAAATTCTTACGCCGCTAATCGCCACATCATCAAAAAATAAAATGGAGCTCATAGTTGAATTCTTACATCGCTACATCATCTTTTATACCGAGAAAATTGTTATATTCTTATTAAAGAAATTTTATTAATTAGTTATGTAGTAAATATATAAATTTTATATATAAGGCACAATGTAATATATATATATAAGGGAATAAAATATGACATAAGGCAACAAAATATATACAAGGGAACAAAATATGCAATAGAATATATAATATAAAAGAAATAGTTGTTGCTTCAATTTAATATATAGATTAAGTATATATAGATTAAATATATAATTGTCGTTTTCTGACAATTTCATATCTTTATATATAATAGTCCTCTACCTATCTGAGTATCGGTTAAATTGGAACAATATTCTATATATAATTCTAAACCTCTCTTTTCCTTTCTTCTCAATTTTTTTTTTGCGTGGTTGAGTTTTGATTTGTAGAATGAATTTTCTAATGCAAATTTTAAACTAATTGCTTCAATATTTTGATTGTTTTAATAATCTTCTCCAATTTTTTTTGTTGAATTTTGATTTGTTGAATGAACTTTACTCGAGATTGACTATTTCGATATTGATTGTTTTGATATGATCTATATTCCAGTTTCATTATGAACGTTTTGGTATTGCAACTGCGCATAACTTTGAGAGTCATGAAGTTTCATTATGAACATTGCTTAAGTAATGGTAAGACTTTTCTTATTTATTTTTTGGTTGAATTTTGATTTGTATAATGAATTTTTTAACTAATTTCTTTTTCAAACTAATTTTTTCGATATTGATTGTTTTAATAAAATATTTATTCTAGTTTTAGTATGTCGTTGCTTTAGTAATTGAAAATCCTTCAATCATTTTTATATAAATTAAGATCAAAATTTACATTAATTAACAATACGGATAATTTTTTTATATTTCTTTATTTCTATCATTAAATTATTTAATAATTGACCGCACAATGCGCGGGTTTTCATCTAATTTCAATTAAAATAGCATAAGAACATGCCACTTGTCCTTTTTTTAATGTACAAAAAAATAAAAGGTGAGTAGCAGTAAAGTTCAAAATAAAAGGAGGGTAGCAATAATAGGGATCTTATTGTCACCGCGCAATGTTTGAGTTCTTATATTTAATCGTGAATATATCAAACGAATTGAACAAACGGTGCAAGTACTATCCGGATTAATATAGCACCACCACATGTATAATTCACATAATCCAATCACCCAAACTCAAATCTAAAGAGCAAACTTCTAATAAATATTTTGACGTGAATTTGAGAGAATTCGAACCACGGACTTTGAAATTACTAAATCACATCGGTGTAAGTTTGGAATCATTGGACCACCACTTATCCTAAGCAGAGTGACTGCAACTGCTCCAAGGACCAAACCGACCTGGAAAATAATGTAGGACTAGAGCGGCCCAAACAATAATAAAGCACTATTTGCCTTGTTTAGAAAAAGGAAAAGGGGACATTAAAGAGAAAACAGGAAAAACATATGGAAAAATAAAGTTCCAATGCAAGATCACTACGGCAATCCATGCCATTGCTCTGTTTCTGCTGCGGTTACCCTCCAAAAATCAATATCAAAATCAGATGCTTCAACTTGAAGCATTCTTTACCATTCAAGGATATATTATATAATATAATATTTATACATAATAAAGCAAACACTTTCTAATTGTAATCTTCTTTTTTTTTTTTTATAGCAAGTATAAAGTATTCTCAATTTATTCGGCCAAACTGATTACAACTCTGACATAGACTAGGTCATAAAAATGAGATGCAATAATACTCTTTTGATTACTATTGCTATTACTAGTCATCATCTCCTTTTTTTGCTCTAGCCATTGCCATTTTCTTTTTGGAAAAGAGACAACATCACAGTGCTAGCAATCCCACAAGACTTCATTAGGAAGACATCTCCATACCCACAAAGAGATCATACAACATATTCAATTTAATTATTCTTATTCCACCAAGATCATTAAAAATAATTAAGCATGATTAACGTCAATACAGCAAAAAAGACATTATTAACGTTGATAGAATCTAATAAATCATTCTTATTACTTTAATATACCTTGATATTACAAAAGAGCTGTTGCTGATAACTCCACTACCAACAAAACAACCTTCCTCCATTTTTTACAAGAACATATCAAACCCCAACCAACCTTAAACTTGATGCTAACCCCCACTTATTGTAACAAACTCCACTAATTAATCCTCCCCTTCTCCATTTAAAAAAAGCCTAACCCACAAAAGCAGCAATCTCCTAAAAAAAACTAGGATAATTGATAATTATTCCCACTTCCCTACTAATTTAACTTAAAAACTTCTCCACTTGACAATCTTTTTAACAAATACAATAAGCTTCTTTGAACTTTACCTAAACTCCCTTTATCTAATAAACACAAGACAACAGACTCCGGAAGCCGTCTTCGACTTAGTTTTTAAGTTCAATATGTCCATTCTTGCGGCAGGCGGACTTCGTGGGTCATGCCTCCGTCGGGGTGAAGACTCCTTTTCTGTTGTGCCAAGAGAGCATTTCGTCTCGCCATTATAACATCTATAAAAACAGATAACCATCAATGAGATTTCACAGGCAGATAAGTTTGCCTGAATTCGACTGATATATTGCTGGGACATCACTCACCATAATCAGAGCTAAAACGGTGCTGAGAGTGAGCATTCATGTCATCCAAGTTCAAATTCAGGGCCTGAACGACCTTTGCAGGGAGAAGTACTGTTGAACAACCTATTCAGACATCAGAAGACAGTTTACAAGACAGAATACATGGAAAACCCAAATACAGATGTGGAAAATAGCTCATGATTTCATTGAAAAAAGATCCAGATCCGAGAAGAATGCACATGCAAATCTTTCTCGCAACCTGATTTCTTGCGCGGTTCGGGTGCAGGGTTCTCGTATCTGCGGGGCAAGAAAACACCGGTCCCAGCACGCTCCTTCATACTGCCAGACCCATTAAGAAACAAAGATCTCAAGTTCTGCCCATTTTGGTTTTGCTGGGCGTTTCGGGCATGCAGAGAAGGCCAAGCAGATTGGGGGAGCCCAAGGGGCTGGCCGGCACCACATCTTCCACTGTTGCTCTCATACGGAATGCCTCTGACTCTGCTCCGGATCTGCTGATTCTGCTGAGTAAATGAGTTCATTTTCACGGTTCTTGTCCAAACTGGAGAGCAGCTCTTCAGCATTTGCTCATCTCTTACATTCTGATACCATGCACAATAGAACAAAATGAGACCCAAATCAAGCGGCAAAAACCTTTACTGAAGATCACAATACGTTCAAAATTAAGAAAATGAGAGCAAAGTCGGCTCTTATTTTAGGTTTTGACGCCGACAAAAAGAGAAACGGCTAAGCAGAATGGGTCAAGACACCCAGTGAGCTCCTTGTACTAATTAAGCAGAGATTATTCCTAAACCTGAGAAGCTAAGAACCAAAGAAAGGACAAAACATTTGGCATTTACATCCCAGAATACAAGAAACATAAACCAAAACAATGTTCAAGAAAAGGTGCCTTAGGGTCTTATTTAAGAAAATACAATCTTGATTTCACCAACCTTATCATGATATCATTAACTATTTAATCCAGATTAGTACCTGATTTGTCTGATTATGGGCAGAGCAGAAGCCGTAATGAGGGATCTTATTAGCTGCAGTGTCTAGGCTGTGGCTTTTAATCGGATAGACCGGTCCTCCGACTGGCTGCTGCTGTCGGGGCTGTGTCTTGGCTCCCTCACCGGTTAGCCTCAGTCTTGCGACATGCCCAGCCGCAGCGTAGATCAGATCCCAGTTGGGATGGGCAGTCTCGGCCCCGAAGGGCGTCGTCGGAGGTGAAGGCGCGGTTGAGCCGCCGTTGGGGCTGCCGTTTCTTGAAATCCCGCCGCCGTGGCTCGGCAGCCACCCGCTGAGTCCACTCAGAGTGGACTTGGGCGACCCGGAGACGGCCCATAGCTTCTGAGTCCAGCACAAGACCCCCAAAGGAAACGGCAAGTCAGTGGGACGAGCAACGAATCAGTCAAAAAGATCACCGGCGAATAATATCTCTCGTCTTTTTTCATGCCCGACTTTCCCGAAAGTGCCAAATCTGCTTTTTCTAAGGGGGTAAAAAAAAAAGATTTCTCAAAATTTCCCATTTTTTGCAAATATGAGTTAGGTCTTGTTTGGTGGAAAGATGATTTATTAGCTGACTTTTTCCATTTCTCAGCTTAAAAGAAAATAATATTTTTCTGGAAATGTCTAGCAAAATGAAAGAAATTTCCAACGTCATTTTCATTTTTTTTTTCCAAAAAGCTTTTTTTGCCGTGGAAGGGGCCAAAACCAAAAGAGCTCCACAGCCAAACACGCCCGGAACAACTTGAGAGTATGTTTGGTTCTTGCTTTGCTTTTACCTCGGTTTTGGTGCCGGAGAAGGGAGTAGCGCCGGCGGGTTTCTGGGGCTCGGGGGCCAAGGACCGAGTTAACCGGCGAGTTAACTCAGCGAGGAAGTCCTCCTCCTCGTCCCCTTCCTCGGGCTCGTCGTCACCGCTCTCGGTCGTGTCCGTGGTGGAGCTCAGGGAGGACTCCACAGGCGAGTCCATGTCGTACGGCAACTCACTGGGGAAGCTCCCCGGGCAGCCGAGTCCGAAGCCGGAGTCCATCCCGCTTGGTTTCTCCATGAGGAGGCCGTTCCAGAAGACCGAGTCGTCGAGGGTCTTCGTCGCCATGCAAAGGGACCGAGAAAGCAAGTTTGAGAGAGAAACGGGAGCAAGTCAGAGAGACAGGCCACGACAGGGATGGAGGGGGGAGGAGGAGAGGCGGAGAGTTGAGGGGAGGATTTGCCGGATAGAGAAGATATTATAATGGGGAAGCTGAGGGAGAGGGGGAGGGGATTGCTGGGATCTGCAGGGCAGACCAGAGAGAGGGGCCCAACAAAAGAAGGGTCTCTCTCACTCTCTGCCCAAAAGCCAAAACAAAAGCATAGGAGGAAGAGAGAGAGAGAGAGAGAGAGAGAGTATAGTAGAGAATGTTGAAGACAAGGTTGCTCTTATTAAGGATTCAAGGTCTCTCTCCTGAAGAGACATCTGCCCAAAATAAAAAAATCAATTTTATTTTCCTCTTTTGTTGCTATAATTCGAGCGAAATTACATTAGTGCCACTGCTATTATAAACTTCTTTTATGGGCACAACTAAGGCTAGCTGTATCATGTAAAGAATTTGGTGCAGTTAATATAACCTAGTTATATTTAATGACATGTAGATGGAAGGGTTTTGATAATTCATCGTTCCTGTCGGGTGACATCAACCCTACAATCTGTTAAGGATCGTTCAGCGGAGTAAAAACTATTTAAAATCTGTATAAATTTAAATTACAAGTGAAGTATAAAATCACTATAAATTTTACGGGTGAAAGATTATGGGACGTTGGTGGTTAGATATGCTTTTGACCCTTTAGTTTTTCTTTAGTTGGCTCATATAACGAAAGTAATATGGAATCTAATGACAGTTTAGGATTTAAACCTTTTTTTTTTTTACTGTTATCGTAATTTAGGCAATTATTTAGTTCGAATTATAAAAGGCCCCAATTTTGTCAGTTTGCCCAATTGGGTCGACTTGGGAGACTTCAAACATTCTGTCATCAGATGCCCCTGTTAATTTTATCTAGCGTTTACTCTTAAAAAAAAAAAGATCTTCACTTGCTCTTAAGAGATTCTAGAGAGCTGAGTATAGAGAAGATCTCGACTCTTTCTATTAATCTCGAGTCTTTGAATATATGTTGCCATTGAGAACATCCTCCTATGTAGAGATTACAAGTACTACCATTGATACATCTTCCCTTCACATGAGTTAATTATTATTACTACCATGTCTATCGATATTAACCTCTAAAGAACATGCTTCTAAGGGGTCTGTTTCTTAATATTGAGTTTGAATTATATAGATAGCATAATATCTAGGAATGTGTTTGATTTTAGAGTTGAATTTTGGTTTTAATTTGTTTGTAATGATTGTATTTTTTAATTATGAGAAAAAAGTGTGAAAAAGTAATTAATAATTGAGAGAGAGTAATGATTAAGTAATGATTATATTGTTGAATTGAGAAAAAAATAAATAGTTGAAAGAATTTAATATTAAAAATTTTAAAAAATGAAAAAAAAAAGAGTAATGATTGTGTTGTTAAATTGAAAATAAGTGGAGTTGAATTCGGTAAAGTTAAAATTTTTTTCAAAACCAAAGACATTCCTGGGGTGTATTTATTTTTTGAAATTTTTTTAACTCAACTCAATTAAACTCAACTTCACTTATCTTCAATTCAATATCACAATCATTACTTTTTTTCATTTTTAAAATTTTTTTAACAACTCAATTCAATTTTTAATATTAAATTCTCTCAACTATTCATTACTTTTTTATAATTCAACAACACAATCATTACTTAATCATTACTTTCTCTCAATTATTTATTACTTTTTCACACTTTTTCTCATAATTCAACAATACAATCATTACAAACCAATTTAAACCAAAACTCAACTCAACTCAACTCTAAATCCAAATGCACTCCTAATTATTTGAACTTTTGAATTGGAGATGATTTCGATCGCTTATAGTAAATGAGATATTTACAAGTATATTATACAATCGCATGGTATAATATAAAAGAAAGAAGAACAATCACGTAATACATTTATGAATATATTCTCTTGATATAATAGAAGAAAGAAAAGGCAATGGTATCATCGTTTTGAAACTCTGGACCTCTTACATTTACAATATGGGAAAATGTTTTTTTATCATAATTCGACTCATCTGAATATACCAAACAAAGAGAGTATCTCTCGCAAATTTATATGGAGAGGGAGTAAGTTCATAATTTTTCAAAAGATTGTATAGGATTCTGATACTTTGATAAATTTTAATATGTTCAGATGTGAGAGAGAGGGAATTGTTTGGTTTGTGGATGCAATTTTAAATTACAATTCTAACTTAACTCTACCCACTACAAAATAAAATAATTCATACAAAGTCAAAGAGTGTGCTCCATTTATACCACTCTTTTTCACAACAAAATAACATAACTCATACAAAGTCAAATGGTGGGTTCTATTTATATCACTCTTTTTCAAAATCAAAATATAATTTTAAAATCCTACTATGAAATCAAACGCAGTAGTATTCATTCCAAATTTACATTTTAAGATCCCAAAACTATTCTTATAAATTTGTTTTTTTGTTCAAAATCTGTATATCAATTTTGCCCTTTTAGTTTGCTGGTTTTTGCACCTTGAGCTTTGTATCAGATAAGTGTAAGGAGCTTACTAATAATATCATCACTTATGTAAAAGAAATCACGCATATTCATTTATTGTATGTATTGAGAGTCGAGAATTTTTTGCACAAAATGGCGAAGTTGGGCGAAAATAATTTTTATAATTCAATAGTTAAGATATTGGCGATAATGTATAAGAATATTCAGTGGACGAGATTTTTATCACAAAAAGCATTATTCAAATTGTTGAAAATCTAATCGAAACATCAATTAGATTTGGTATCTCGTTGGATAATCGATGTCCAGCGAATAATTAAATTAACGTGACATAAGGAATGTTCTACTTTAGCTTTTGGAAAATCACGAGAAGATGAGGTGGAGGGAGCCCACAAATCATAGTCTCCCCTCTCATTCTTAGAGAGCAGCAAACAAACAGCACCTCCCTCCCTCCTTCCCCTTTAATTACTGCTTTGATTACAGCACTTTTGCGACATTAATTAAAGCCGTGGAACATAATCATTATCCCATCTCTATCCTCCCATCATAGGTCATCATATTCTCTTTTCTTTTCTTTTTTTAAATCAGTTTCTTGTTTAATTGATTTAATCAAATTATTTACATCATGATAATTTGTGTTATTTGAAATTAATTCAACTCTATTCTAACTTTATATATATATATATATATAATTGAGCTGTAATGATTGTATTATTATATTATGAAAAAAGTGTGAAAAAGTAATAAATAGTTGAGAGAATTTAATATTAAAAATTGAATTGAATGATTAAAAAAATTAAAGAAAAAAAAGTAATAATTGTATTGTTAAATTGAACATAAGTGAAGTATAGTTAAAAATAAATTTCAAAATCAAATAAAGTATATTTTTTATCGACCATCAAATCTACTAGAAGGAGACAATTGTAATGTAATTTTCATTAAAGAAAAATGAAGACGATTCTACTATAATGAATTACACTACTTGGTTTGCGTTGCCTTGTACAAGTTATTTTAGAAAGAGTTCTCGTTTTAAACAAAAGTAAGAAATAATTCAAAATATTGGATGGGATCAAAAGAATGTATATTTACCTTATGATAATTTTAAATTTTCAATGATCATCAAATTCACCGAAAATAGACATTTCTAAATATAATGAATTACGCAACATAGAGTGCACTTCTTGCACAAAGTTCCTTTACAGGGAGTTCTTATTCTAAACAAATATAAGGAATAACTCAATGGAAATTGTATTCGATTGATACTAAAAAGGAAGAAAGTGGAAAGCCTAATTCATAACATAAGGAGGTCCAAACACTCCCTCTTCTCTTGTTAGTCGACTTATAAGCTATAGATAACTTGAACTTGTTTGGACTATTGATCCTCAATCGAAAGTCTTGGACCGAATTTATCGGTCCGTATGTTTAATTACGCGGTAAAGGTGAGCAAAACTTCGAATGACTAATCCAACAATGGTTAACAATGATAGCTATAGAGTAGGATTCGAAATATTTTTGCACTCAAGTCATCCTGAAAAATTTTATGCATGTAAATATAATATATAGATTATTTTTATTTATTTTGTATAGGTAGATATAATATATAGATGACATTTCTTTAGGAAAAGTTATCTCATGGATTGTTATCTCCACTAATGGAAATCTTAAAATTTAAGAGCATCTCGTGGATTAATATCAGAATTGCACGCTAACCATTACATGATTAGCATCACACAATCATGCGATCGGCATTAAACTATCATCATCAAGACCTTTTTATAATCATCGTACATACACGCATTTACGATGGTATCCCTTTTTCCTAATGCTTATCACATCACATAGTTAAATTTTATATCTAATCCCTTATATCAAAACATTCATTCTGACAGAATTAATGTAAATTTAAGTCAAATATCATGATCTCACAGATTTCGACGACTAAAATTTTCCCCAACTGATCTTGTAGGCAAATTGCACGAGTCATAACATAGGACACATGCAATCTCTCTACTTTGGGCAAAATTTTGTCGAAAATCTAATCACTTTTATTGGATACATACATATACATATATATATATATATATATATATATATATTGACTTTGTTACGGGTGGGTGTGGTAGCATGAAAGACCGGTGGCCCCCGGGGTTAGTGAAATCATGGCCCACCGTTAATATATATCTTACTGCATGGAATCTGAATCTTTGCTGACGTGTCACCCTACAGACTCAGCAGCATAAATTGTCAATGCGTCTCCTACTCGAGTACAGACCTGGATGGGATCGCTTCACGGCCGTATTCTCGCGCCGTTAGATGTCCCCACTCTTCGACGCCTCAGATTGGACGGTGATGCAACCGGCGTTACAGGGCCGTTACGTCTTCAAAAGCCGAAAGTGCCAGGTCATGCGCCGGATTCAAAGCCGCACTATGAACCGGATTTGATAAGTTTCCCGCCAAAACCGAGGAAATATGTATTTTTTATTATTTGTTTCGCCATTTTCCAGGACATTTTATATTTATATTTAATTAAATGGAGGGGAGAAGGGAAAAAAAGAAAAAGAAAAAAGGAAAAGACAAAGGAGGAAGGAGAGGTGGGGTGGGGGCAAGAGAGGATTACAATTACCTGTCGAAAAGGACAGTACCGTTAGTCAAAAGAGCGGGAAATGCCTTTTGATTTTTCCTTTTTTAATTTTTATTATTGATCTTTTTTCTATTTTTTACAAGTTGGCTTGGTTGTTGATTTGATTTGATTTGTGATTGACGTAAGAGTCTATGAGGACTGTAGATTTTTTGTTCCTTTTTCTTTCTGTTTTTTTCAAAATTGTGTGCAATAATTAATAATATTGTGTTGCTATTTCTTCCGAATAACTTTCATAATTCAAAATTTCAATCACAATGCCATGTGTTGTGTAATTTAAGCAATATTAAGAACTATTCAACGATGTGAGTAATATTTTGAATTATAGACATTTTTAGACACATCAGTCAGGAAAAAATAGTATTTTTTATAATAATAATAATATTGTTAATTTCGGGATTTATTTTCTGCTAAGAAATTTTGGGATATTGTTGTATTTTATACATCCACTTAAACTTGCCTTTCCTTTTTCTTTCTTTATTTATTCATTATATTTTCTCTCTGTAATTATTAATTAATGGCAGACTTTGTTTTTCTTTCCCTTTTTGGGCTTGCCTTCGTCACTCTCTTCTCTTTCTCCAACTTTATGAACTCTTTTTGCTGGTGATTTCAAGTTCAAATCGCCAAATTCAAATGATCCTTCGCAAGCAGTGATTTTTTTATTCTATATGCTTGAACTTCGCCCTTGGAATTATGAATATGAATGTATTTGAATTAAGGTCTTCGATTTTGCAATTGGTGGTACTAGTAAATTACGATTGTATAAACTGTTATCATATTATAACTCTAATTTATATTAAATTGACGCTATTTAAACAATTAGGAATTTTATATATATATATATACAATCCAAGAGGTCAATCGGGATCCAAGTATATGAATATTAGATGTTTTTAATGGCTAAAGCTTTTTTTTTCTTTTTACCTGATTTGGGATTATTCGGGTTTCACCCGACTAATCCCTCGGAAGTCGTGAACCGCCGATGGCGCACGAAATGGATAATCACGCGCAAAGGTATTCCGGTGACTCGAAGAGGTTTCAAACTTGAAATCGGATGGATATATGAGTTTCTCCTTAAACAATAAGTCAAAGTCCTTACTGTTAAAATTTTAATGGCTAAAGCTAAATGGTTAAAATGCTGCTCTCACGAGGCATAGAAGCCAGCGATGTCATTTTGTCTTGCAAAGGCCGGTTGACATTTCATAACATCGATCTATCTGGCTTCTTAAAAAAAAAAAAACATCAATCTATCTGTTAAGATACCGGGAATTAATGAATATGTTCCAATTTTAAAATCAAGTCTTAGCAAACATTTAAAAAAAAAATGATAAACCAACCGAACTTTGTCCTCGTAGTGGACTGCCGTTTTAAGTTTTGGACATGCGTTTTGTCCTGGTGGGGTTTGTCCGCCAGCTAGCTAGCACAAACTACCACCCACTTCCATTTGGTCTTCATAGCTCGGATAAGATACAACCATAAATGATTGATAGTCACTAAATTTTAAATTTATTGATTAAATACTAAGAAGAGACCTTTCTTTTGCCATTATTATTCTTACTATTGTGATCGCAATATGAACTAAACTTTCAAAATATCCTTAAAAAATTATTATAATTTATCACTGACCGTATATATGTATAATCATAATTTATTAGAAATAAAAATTTCACCATGACTCAATGAGAAGCAATGCAATCAGTAACAAAACCAATCTTTTTCCAGAATCTATAGAAAAAAATAATAGAACCTATTTTTCCTATGTTTCAACTTATCAGCGTAATAATAGATAAATTTCTTTAAAAAGTACGAAAAACGTAAACGACAAGACAGTACAAGTTTTTGTTTCGTTGCAAAAATCTAAAACCACGTAGCACGATAAAAGTTTTCTTCATATAATATAATTATGAAAACAATAATGGATGATATTCAAATTTTCCCGCCGAAAGCAACCGTCGCTTTCAAATCTATCCTCTCTCGTTTGTACAGAACAAAAATGTATTCTATAAGCTAATGTATATTATATGCATTTAATTTTTATTTTCTTGTCCTTTTTTTTTGGGCAGAGAGAAGCAGCAGAGCAATATACTATTATTGTCTTTTGGTGGAATGTGTGTGGTCTGGTCAGTTCGAATTTTGAACTGAACGGTCAGATTTTGTTTATTAGCTATTTCATCTCCTACTAGGAATAAAACATTGGCAGAAAATCATAATCAAAATCCCATTGAGAGATGTCATGGGAGCAATATCTTTTGTAGCTTAGTACGAAGTTCTCTAAAGTCACGGGGGAAGGTGGCTTTAGCTTTTTGTGTCCACTTCCTAACCCCACGTCTTCTTTACTATTTTCCCTTTTTTATAATCTTGTAACTTATGTTGTTGTTAATCGTAAGTTGCGACTGCAGTATAGTAGTTCGGTTACTGAGATAACTATGGAGCATGAATACTGAGTTTCGAGCTCGACTTGGTTCTATCGGAAATGGTTCGAATCGACACAAAAGACTTTGTGGTTCTTGCTATGTAATGAAATGAAACTCACTTTTCTTTTCTCAAATGTAATTTTCTACCAAGAATAGTTATGGGTGTTTTTTCCTAATTATGGTTTCCTATTTGGGCAAACACGTAACTTATTCATGCTATGGTGGAATTGCAATTTTGCGAAAATGTTGTGAAGGTAAAAACCTTAGGGGATGAACCAGTGTAGTTTGACTCAAGTGGCTCAATACTTATTCTCCTTAAATATAATCTCGCGTTTAAGTTTTGAATGGAGAAAATCAAAGAGAGAGATTTATCCCTTAATAAATCAATTCGATTCAAATTTCATTAGTTGGGGTCTAATGGGTTTTCGGATAACAAGATGCACACTGAAAAACCCTCAAAGTTGAGAAAATTGATGATTGTAAGAATTTTATTTTAAGTGGACCAATCCGTCTCGAAGTGAATTAGTCAAAGTCCGATACGCTTCCAAATAATAAGGTGCACGCCGAAAAAAAAACCCTAGGGGTGAAAATTGAGAATTTAATGAATTTTGTTTTGCCTTTTGAATTAAGAGAAATTTTTACCTCGCACCCCCAAGGCATATCAAAGATGAGCCTCTTCCAACCATTGGATTGATTTTTCTCGTGTAATGCCAACTGAGGCAGATCCATCCAGCAGTGGATGGACCCTCATGTATGGTTCTATCAATGTCCATAGAAGTTATCCTGAATTGAACTGACCCACAAGGATTGAAGGAGATCGTCTGATCAGATCACCGAGCTAGGCTGATGACCAGATTATCGTACTTCATTTATTGAGATGGTAGCTAGAAAAATGTAATACCTCTACTCTAGCATGCAATAATTCTGTTCTTGAAAGTATATTTTATCTTCCTGGGTTGCTTTTATATGTCAACAGGTCGAGACCTATACTTACGAGCCCCACATATACCTTTCAAATTGCCATTCTATTATCAATCAAAGAATATAAATAATTTCACCAATTTGAGTTTGATTGGATAAGATGATTTGACGTCCGCTCTCTTAAAAAAAAATTTAGATTCAAATCTTGTGAATGAATGAAATTTACTAGTAGGAGAAGGTTTACTCTTTAACAGACAGATCGGTTTTGAATTTGAATTATAATTAGGTGAAACTAACTAAATTATTGGATGCCGGGTCGTGCGTACCAAAATGAATACAAAATTTCCGATGCGCTATCAAATTATATATGGTAAAGTCTGCTAAGGGAGCATCGATTATCACCATTTGCCCTACCAAGCTCGATATCTTTTAGTTTGGGGAAGTTGTTGGGGGTCATTGTGCCTGGTTGTATACCCAATAACGTTCGTTTTTTAATAAACTCTGGATTTTGGTAGAAGTATTTAATTAATTTGCATTTTCTTGAGAGAATGTTAAAAATTAGAAAAATTTAACATTGCATTAATTAGGTTTGTGAAATGAAATCTTGCAAATACCTATCTCCATCGTAGCACTGTCACAGGGGAAGTCACATGCACCAGCTAGTGCAGCCAGGGGTGTGGGTCATAACTGAAAAGTCAAACACGAGGGACAAAATGCATTTCCAATGTATGTATGTATCTGGATATATGTGTGTGTGTCTGTATTTACAGTTTGTTTGGGCAGGTAATATAGCTTCATAATTTCTGAATGCTCTCGGTAGTTTTCGTTTACACATAGTTATTCAACAGTTTTGGAATTAAGTCTATATCGAAACAAGAAAATGGGGCAAATAAGATGCCTTGTTCTAAATTCGACCTTCGGGTACGAAGCAGATTAAGGATGTGCCAAATAATAGCCCTGCCTATTGATGTAACACATGGTAATGTATTGTTCAATTTAAGTAGGGGACTCTTAAACATATATTTATGTATGTGCATGAGAAACGTGTTGGTGGAGATGGGACACTATCGCCAGCATAAGCGGGTCTCGGACGGACTGTGATTGTCTAAGCCAATTGCATTCCGCGTGAGAGGGAGACTTTCTGTTGATTGATGCAGTCCTAATTTCCACGCGAATGGCAATATGAGTACGAAATCGATCTCGTATAGCTAAAATGATCTGTACACTGGTGCCTTTCTCATCGAATTGATGCCAAGCATGACTAACCGATTGATGTTAAATTAGTACCGGTCCACCTACACAGAATATTCTTATTCAACCGTTCTTTATCATTATCTTATACGTTCCCGATCAAATTATATATAATGTTATCGGACACCATACGTGTCTTGATTCCCCGAGACGCGATCGGCTGAATTATGTACTGAGAAAGCGAAGAATGCGAAGAAAGCTAATAATAATTTAGTTTAATAGTTAATACTGTACTTACATTGAATGTGATAAGACTATGTGGTCCAGTCCTAATAGAAGATGTTGGATCGTTGTCCTTTCTTCTGATGCAGGTGAAATCAATATATATAAATTATACCCGCGGCCGCCATGGAAGACACAAAAAACCAAAACACAAAACAAAAGCCATAACTACAATATATTGGGGGAGAAGAGATCTGTGTGTTGTGTCTGAACTGAACTGATGATCGATGATCTGTTCGCACGACGGTCTCTCATGTTCCACTCATTAAACAATCCATTCCCAAATCCAAATGTGTCGTCTAGTGATCGATGGCCACCAGCAGTGGGGCTGGTTAATGGACTCACATGCATGTGTGTCTTGCATGCTTTCATTTTCCAAATTACAAAAATATATCAATTTTGGAGCTGCTGATTATATATATAAGTAATTAATTTGTGTCAGAGATTTTCATCATATTAATAAGTTTTGAATTATCGTGCAATTTGTCAGTTCTTATGAGATTAATGAGGATGAAGCATGACGGTGATGATGAGTCCTGATTAATTAATCCGCCGTCGGTGCAATTTAGGACGGCGGTGTCTAATTACTGTTGTCCTTTAATCAATTCTTATCATCTCTCTCAATTTTATTTCTTTATGTCTATCCAACGTAAGGCAGAATACTCTCGAGCAGGAATAGACAAAGGAATATCACAGATGAGATAAAATTTATTTGGCAGAGATGAGGGTTTAATGTTTTGTTTATGGCTTAATTAATGCGAATGTGCCATACAAATTCTCTTAAACTGAGTAAAAGTAGGCGTGTTGCGCGGACGGTGTAAAGGAATTAAAGAATTGTAATTTATTCAACAAAGTTTAATTATATAACTCTAGTAATTACCTTTAATATTTAATAATTATTTTAAGTGGCTATTTCAAAATCAAATATATGTTACTGTTGGGAGAGGGATATGGTGAAGATGAAGCCTGTACTAATAACGAGAAAATTTATCGAGATAGATTGAGGAAACGTAGAGTAGAAACGATGATAGTAAGGCTATTTCAATGCAATACTTAATCTGAGTCTTCTCGATATCTTATATACATAAGAATGTTATAAAACGTCTTCTCGATTATCCTATATACATAGAGTGGAAACATTTTACGATGATAAATGAACAATACACGAACATGCGGGTTAGAGATTTTGATGCCTTAATATTTTAATTTTGAGTATTGTTCAAATCTATAATTATAAAAAATAATAATTTAATAATATTATTAAAAATATTTAATTTTTTTATTAAATTATGTAAACCTTCCGACTTCTATCATAATAGATATTTTATTATATTTAATGAATTATAACGTGTCACAATCATATAAGTCAAATATCATTTATCAATTCGTTAAATATGAAAAGTCACTCAATATAATGACTCATTTATCCTATGTGGCAGGAAAATGGTTCCGGATTTTATAGTTTATATAGATATAGATGCTAAACTATCTTCATATCTACCAATTTATATTTTCTTTTTTAGCAATGAACACAATTAATTAACATATATAATATACTTTTCCGGTATACCGCATTAATTAGATTAATAATTTTACCATGATTCATTTATGGACTGAATGAATCTACCCAAAGATCTTTAGTGTACTTTCAAGACCAACCCTTCATTGGGAGATGCAAATTCGACCCACCAGGAAAAAAAAAAAAAGGGGGACAAAAAGTAAGCTTCTTCAGTTATGGGCATGGAGAAGAGCACCCTAGTTGAAGGCAAACAATATGGGATGAAGTGGAGACATGTCTCATTGTTTTGGGAGAAAAAAATAAAGGAAAAATAATATATATATATATATATATATATATTAAAAATATTATAAAAAATAAAAAAGAGAGAACAATGGGGATTGGGCAAGAAGGGATTTGTTTGAAGAGATGCTTGAAGATGTGTCCTTTCCCCAACAAAATTATCACTTTGAACACAACGTCCCAATCTTCAAAATATATTAGCCCATGTCTCCACCATTACTCCGTATATTAATGTGGAGAGATGGCTTATTAAAAAAAGAAAGAAAAAAAAAGTGGAGGGCTTGAATTTTTCAATATAAAATATCAAGAAGTAGAAGGATCCTTTAAACCAAACAAGATACTTTTTTTTTTTATTAATCTGATATTATATTATCTCATATTATTATTTAAGAGAATTTTCTCATATTAATACTACCACTCTATTTCTTAAAGTTAAACTTTATTATAAACAAAATTCATTTATTAGTTTCTATTTTTAAGGAAAAAGAAATTAAGAAAAAATAAAAGGGACAACAAGCTCACGTTCACAATCCGTATTTTTAGTTTATGATTTATTTTCTTTCTTCCTATAACAAAAGTCAAAAACTCATTCTAAAAGTAAATTGTATATATTGATAACAAATAAGATAACATTGGAAGCAGCAATTCTCGGAACAATTTAAGCCCGGATTCCTATGATTAATGTCATGACGCGACAACGTATGGCATGCATCGGATTAATAATCATATCGCTATGTTCGGATGACATGAATGACCTTTATCATCATGTCGAATGAATGTTGATTCTGGTTGATGCGACTCATTTAATAGTTTGAAATCATGAAATTGAGAGGCTCATCATGAATAAATGCCTTTTTGGATAAGAAGACGATGGATAGAATTGGAAACTGTTTGTGACATTATTTACGAATGTTTTGTGCTGATGTTTTCACGCGTGATGAATGTTACGGTCGATCATTCCCTCTATAAGCCTTTCATAAATATAAGCACAAAAAAAAAAAAAAGAAACAAAACAGTCCGTAAGTCGCGGCCTCATCCGGATAAAAGGGACGGGATCCATGCCTTCGAGTTCGGCCAAGCTTTTCTCGAGCCTCGTGTGGCTGCCCGATTGCAAATAATGCCTTAAAACTATAACTATCAGAACTCAGCAAAATATTTTCACTCTTCCTTTGATCTCTGACCGCCCTTCACCAGTAAATAGGAAGCAAACTCGAATAGATCTGCGAATTCCATTCTCGAGCAGATTAGGTAATGAATTGAAGGGATATTTTTTTCTCAGCCAGAACGAACAGAAAGGAGTATAGTAGACATTGATTCGTCACGCATCTTGACAAAGCTGCTGGAATGATGAATTATTTGCATCGGCCCAATGTTCGTGACCAGTGTCTCAACTCAATGCTCGTGATGTCGCCATTATTCCTCTCAAACCCAATAAATTCGCCGCAAAAAAGAATATGATATGGCGACGGCTGCGACGGCACTGGAGTCACGAAATAAACCTGCAGCACATTAATTCAAGTACTATCACGCCGTTATTTTGTCGTAATAATTCTTCGAAATAAAAGGTGAAAGAAGAAACCCGAGATAATGAGTTACAATTGTTTGAGGATACGTAATTGAGCAGGAGTTTATTTGAATCGATGTCTTTACGGAAGGAATCAATCATTCAAATGTACATAATATACAAATATGAATTGAAGAGAGCAGATCATATTTGCTGTACAGCGAGCCTTATTTGCCTCCGTAAACTACTGTTCTGTACAGACGCACAACAGAGCTTCCCTTAGCTATGCGCAAATATACTGAATAACCACGTCTTACTCCGGCATCATGGTTTGATATTTCACAAGTGGAGAAATCTGTAGGGATGAACAGCAGACCCCATTCTTGCCGTTATCCAAAGATATCTGCATTGTCATATCATTTGATCAGCATCTTTCATTGCTGCCAAAAGCTTATTTTAACGCGAAAAACGAAGGGAATGATTCTGCAGTCAATAAGCTTATAATTTCAATATGATGGAAAATCGATAGAATTTGTGCTTATCCATGGATGAAGGTCTTTTAACTTTGTATTGATCTGTGAAATTTCATCTTTCATCTCGAAAGAGCAAGCAAAGCAGTTCCGAAAGTTCTTTCGATCATCTATATAGGAGTAGGATATCCAATGTACGTCATGCAGTATATTTTTCAGCTGGTGACTTGAATAGTTGGGTTACCAAAAGAAGATCCTCGTCGGTGCCAAAGGATTTGCGGGCTTCTCCTAGGTATTTCGATGAAACCTTCTCATGCTTCCTGCAGAGAAGCAAACCAACCCCACAAATTTAAGAATCTAATAAAGATGTTCACTAGAATCTGTTGTCATCATACAATCAAGAAACAATTAGCAACTGAGTCAGGGTAATGGACAACGAGGATACCTAGAACTGGCAGGATCTCTAATCTCGAACTCATCTTTGTCAGTGTCATAGCCACATATTACAATATAGTGACCTGCAGTTTTATTAGGTAAAGCTTAAGGTTGAACAAGTTAATTATCCAAAAAAAAAGAAAAAAGAAAAAGAAAAAGAAAAGGATGAACAAGTCAATCGATTGATGGACAACTTCAGAAGTAAGGGTAATGCTTCAAGGAGATCAAGACAGAAATCTCAAGATGCTAGAGTTACAAAGTCAACACGGAGAAGATGGGAAAGGTTTTGAGGCTCAGAATAAATTGGAAGAAGACATGATTTAATGTTTAATAACCCAAAAACCAGATTCGGTTTCTCACCAGTGTAGCCTTCATTGCCGTTGCCGAAGCTGGAGAGACCAATATCCTTGAGCCAAGTCCGGCTGCTGCACAAGAATTTCTAAGAGCACATTAGGCATCACTTGCAAAGGAAACATGGAAGAGGATCTGACACTATATAAACAAACTACCTAATGGATTAAGAAGACAACATGATAGCCGTAATAATACCAATTGAATGCCATTAGTTTAATAATCTGTACCTTAATTTGTACTGATCGACCAATGCAATTGCTATATATTTTCCAGACAATATCGAAAGGGAAATTTCTTCCTCACTGATTGACCTGCACTGTTAGAGAAGGAAGTTCATCAACTTATCTAGATGGACTGCAGCTTTCACAAAATAACTGATAGCCTCCGATTTCCAGCTGAAGCCAGGATGCAGTTTTACCAGTAATCGAAAAATTATAAGTTTCCATAGAAGCAACAACAAGAAGTATATAAAACAGGAATATGCATGTCATCATTGCTAACAACTACAGACTTTGATAACTTCACAATGATCCATGGGACATATATTCATGGGTTTGAGAACATTTATCTTTCCAATGGTAAGAATTTTTCATAAATTAATGATCCAGGGGACATATATTGATGGGTTTGAGAACGTTTATCTTTCAAATGGCAAGAATTTTTCATAAATTGATCATTGCCACTTTCTGATCTTAGTTAATTTACATAGAAACAAGAAATAATTTAGTTGATCAATCGCCCCATGCAGTCATACCAATATAGATATTCCTGAGGCCAGCGCTTCACGAAATAGTTTTTCTACTCGCACTACATCTGTAGACAGTTGTTCCTGCCCAGTATAAAATTGCAGTATCAGGCACCATCGATATTGCAGGCAAAAATGAGAAAATTTCACGATATCAGCATGGAAATGCACACTTTGTATCCATCCAGAAAACATAATAAATCCCAAATTTTATTTTAAGAAAGAGGCATTAATATGTTGCTCTGGACTACCCTCAGAAGTTTTTGGTTGAAAATGTAGGCCTTTAATGCTTGATTAATAATTTGCATCAAAGAAGGGGCAATGCCCATACTTCTTTATATATAGTTTGACATACGAATAAATGTTGCTTGTAGCTACACATGTTAGAACTCAGAAATGTTAAATGCTTCCGACTCAATGTTAGACCTATCACTATTCGTCTACTTATAAGCCTCTAAAAATATGCACCGTATCAATGACCAATATATATGATAGGACACTAAAGGAATGATCAGATACATGTTTAGCTAGCTCTGCCGTAATTAATTTGCACCCTCTAATAGCTATATGAAGAATTCATTCAAGGATCTAAGACCCTAAAGAGATGTTGATTATTCAAGACTCTGAAGCACCTTGTAAAATGTCTCATCAGAATAGTTTGGATTTGCTCCGACAGTTATGGTGTAGTAGGAAAAATTAACAGAGAACTTCTTCAGTAGATATGCCAGATCAACGGTCCATATGCTGTAAACACGGCATCAATAATGAAATATGTCAGGGATTTTCATGTCAGCTCATGATAGCTGAGGTATAATTCCAATAGTAATCTCTCTATATTCAAAATAAGGAGAAGGCACGTAATTTATGTATAGTCATCACACAGCATCAAACTAGTAGTCAATTCGCGCAACTCTAGTAGGGAGAAGAACTGCAGTCCTGGAGATTAGGCTATTCAGTACAAGAGACAATTGATCATTGATCCTAGGAAATATGAGATGCACTGATATGTTATGTACAGAAATATGGTGAACTGCTAGGAGTAACTCATGATATTCAAATGAAAATTACATGATGCCTGGGTCCCCATGGTAACATAGCAGGCAAGAATGATCTTATTCTTGTGTTATTGCAGGAAAAAACTGCAGTTTCGGGCTAAAGCCACTAACAAGCCAAAGAAGGTCAATGCATAGCATTTGAATCTACGGTAGAAATCTAATGATATCCAACCTTGCTTATTTCTATTTCTCAAGCTACAGTATAAATCTACAATATCCAAAGAAGAGACGTCTATGAACTAGATATATAAACCAGATTCCAGAATTTAACCTGCAGGGTGAAGCATCACCTTTTCGTGGAGCATAGTTCTGCCAGCGTCTCAATATTGCAATTGTCGATGCCCATATTTCTGAAAACCATCAAAATACAAGCAAGCCCACAATCCCAGGAACAAAGCTGATTTATGTGAGGAACCTACAGAGTAAAGGGATGTTCTATAGACATATAGTTTACATCACAAGCAACTCATTCAAGGGAAAATGGAATCTTTTCGAGGTAGTTCAGTCAGCCATAGGAGTCGGGTACTCACATCTATGAAATGAGCCCGAGGCCCAACTGAAGCACGGCATTTTCCGTCAAGGGACAAATTCCCGTATGCCACGACGGGTTGAACTAAATCCAAATCATCTCCTACTAAGGATCCAAGCAGACGGTCTCTCTCCACCTCTCCTCCTTCTTCCTCTGGCTTTAGAATCTTGTTCAACAACAGATACAGAGGCCACATGAATGACCAAATTGCCAATCACAGAACTCAGCAAATGCGCTTACGGAGCTCAGCCATGAATTTGACGGTAGCCAGACAGCCTTTCCTCTCCCACTTTCACTGCATCGAATGGTCGTCCTTATTCCTCCTCCTGCACCCGTAAAAAGAAAATTCCATCACAAACCACGACAAAAGGCAGCCACTTTGAGAATTGTGCCCAAAGGGTCTCCATCCCCGGCACGACCCAGATCAGGAAGTTCTGATTAAAACAATCTCGGGTAACGAAAAAGGCAAAAAGGAGCTGCAATTGGGCGAGCTACATACGCCCATTTATACATGTCCAGAGGCCCAAACCGGGAAAATAAATAAATAAATAAATAAGACAAGGGGAGATCGAGGGAGTACTGTGAAGCTGCCGATTGGACGGGGACGATCGTTCTTCGAGCTCAAACAGCGGACTGCAATCATCGGGAAGAAGAATGGGGAAGACGAAGAGGAATGACTTATCTTATAATTAATTAATTAATTAATTAATAATAACAACCTAATTATTAAGGGGTTCCAGTGAAGTAAGGATTAGCAGGCTGTTTGTTTGAGATGACCCGACCGCTATCATTCAATTATGTCTTTTGGCGTATCTGACCAAAAGAGGAGAAGAAGACACAGGCCAACAAGAGGAAGAAGAGATGGATAGAGTTTGAGATTGGAACTGCAGACTGGAGACAAAGATAGAGAAACAGAGAACCGCATCGTCGTATGAATCTGTTTTGTCTGCTTTCGGGGATCAATCGTAGCTTACAAACTTGAAATTTCTAAGGCCACAAGCAACAAGAAGTCGTTGTAGTATAGTGGTGAGTATTCCCGCCTGTCACGCGGGTGACCCGGGTTCGATCCCCGGCAACGGCGTTTCAAAATTTTTTACCCCATCTTCTTTGAGAGAATTACACCTCGGTCCTCAATATTTGTGTGTCTATCGATTCGTGTCCTCTCCTTTTGTCTCCGCCTTCTTTGGGAGAATTACACCTTGGTCCTCAATATTTGTGTCTATATTCCTTTCATTCCGTGTCCACTCCCCGTTTTTGTTCCCTTTATTCGGTGTCTCTTCTACTAATGAGCTTTTTTTATATTTGATCGTGCCCAACGGCCTAATATTGCTACTCGACCACATCAGCCTCGATGCTGAGATGGCCTCAGTCACATATAGTTGAGAATCAAATACGTTTGATGAATTATCGAACATTCATTTGCCTTTGTGAGAAAGATTGTACGATCTCATTTGTCAAACCCTTCTCCTCTGGGCACATGGGGCCTAAATTAGTGTAAGCCAGTAGTATAAACGGGTAGGTTTCTGGATTTCCGAATGATAAATTCACAATGGTATGCACCATAAGCAAAACAGTAATAGAAAATTCACGCCAAGAAAATTGAAATCAAAAAGAAATAATTGCAACATTTGCAACCGGGATATATTAGTTTCCCAAAGCTGGAAAACTCACATACATATATAGAGTCTAGTTAATTACATATCGATATTGGAGAATAACTTATTTAATTACATATCTATATTGCCGGAGCAAAAAGAGCCTGATCGGCTATAATAGTCCAAGTCTGTAGAAGTCATACACTACTATATATTATTCATGATGCTCCTAACATTGTCGATTGGGGCACATGTTGAATCCGAGGTCCAACAATACTGAGCTTCATCGTTCCTGTGAAAATTGGTTTCCCAGGAGAAAACGAAAAGTTCAATATTGATGAACTTCTGACAATAACAATATCTTAGCGACAGTACGAGTCGACAAATCAAAACAAAAGTTCCAAGTACCTCGAGATTGGCTCACCATGCCATATTATGTATGTGGCGTGTAGTCTCAGTAATATAGCGAACCTGTTGATATGAGAGCAACAACGAAATATCAGATTGTCTTGCGAGAGAAGATCAGATCATTCCCAAAATGTTTGTTGCAAAAGAAGATGAAATTAAAATAGATTAGCCATTAATTACCTCGCCACCAATTCCCTCTTGAGGCACTACCTGAGTCGTCATCTTCTCCGTCCTTCTTGAGCTGATAGCAATATAGAGAACACATTAACACCGATATGAAAGAGAACGGTTTCGAGTATTTCACTATTTCAACATGTGAAAATTAAGACATGCCTGAGACGCTTCACTTTTTTTTTATTCAGCCGGAAAACAAAATTGTTTACTGACTCGCAGCATAGCATGCGTTATTAACTTGTTTCATTAAAAAGAAAGAAGAAGAAGACATTTCCACATAAAATTACATACCAACCATGACCCCTTAATACAGTTTGGAAGTAATCTTTTCTCTTTAGATTATCATTGGAACGGTAGTTGTGGTACATATGATGCCCTTATTATAACTATTAACATAAAAAGAAAAAGGAAATCAACTGATATATGGCACCATAAATCTTACCGTGTGCTGAGACTCGGAAGCCTGGGTTCTGGGGGAATAGTTTTCCTGCCCACCATAGTAAATGGATGAGCTCATGTAGCATGGCTCAGCTGTTTCCTGCTGATTATAACTGGTGGTGGAGCTCCTTCCCTTGCTTTCCCCTTTAAAGACTTGACCTATGCTTGTTGAAAAAATAGGTTTAAAAAAACACAAATGAAAAATAAAAGCTACTATTCACCCAAAAAATAAAAGCTATTTATATTAAGCAGTTCTTATATATATGTACAACAGTAATAATTTCACCATTTATTCTAATTTCTACTCTCCTTTTTTTTTTGTCTGGTCTATAAGTGAATATTCGCACCAACATGTAATTAATCTTTTATATATATATATATATATATATATATATAATTTATGTAGTACCTTGATGATCTCCATAGTTATTCCAAATCCCAAATTGATTTCCCAAATCTTGGCTTCTGGAGTAGCCCGTGAATGCTCCAGACGGGGACGAGTCTCTCCCCAGCACCTAAACATCCGTATAAATCAATCAAGAAGATCCTATGAGAATTTTGGACTTTATTCCTTTTTTTTTTTAAGCTAGCTAATACATAATAAATAAAAAAAAGAGATGAAGAAAACAATGAAAGCGGGCAACAAATTCAAGAATCAACATCCACCTTTTTTCAGATTCTCATTAAGCAAAGTTTGACTGTCAAGGATCAAAATTCAGCGGTGAAAGAACCTAACGAACTAGTAAATCACAGTGTGTGTATACATGCGAAGTTAATCAATAAATGATCGCTATTGATCTCGTATAGTCTAACGGAAGTATCGCCGTACTAGAAAGTTTAGATCGAGTTGAATCGGGAAATCCTTCTCTTTCTCTCTCTCTCTCCCCCCCCCCCCTATTCAGTAATTTCTGACGCAGCTTCTTTGTGACGAAGAGTTATTCCTTATAGGATCTATCGTTATCTTGCTGACTCATAAAGCTATAGTCTCTTGCGAAATTCCCCCGGAAATTCATGCAAAATGCTACAAGTCATCAGTTTTATATATCTATCTATCTAGTATTAAAAATCTACATATATACATACATACATATATGTATATATATATGTAAATAAATGGTTAAGGAAGTAGGTTTTCATTCCAAAGTATATTAGATAAACAAAAACACCAACATAAATTAACTAACTATCATATATAGGGCCAAAGGGTCATAAGTTTTTTGAAACCCTTTTCCAAAATACCCTTTAAAGGCAAACATGTGTAGCTAGTCGAATGAAATGCCATAACAATAGTAAGTGTGAGTCTTGTTGAATGTAATTTTGATACGTACGGCTGAGGGCGGTGGGAAGATGGACCCGAACGTTGATCCAGTCGAGTACGAGGAAGATGAAGACGACGATGAGGAGTAGTGGTGCTCCTTGGGAGGACCGAAAAGATGTCCCATGCTGTCAGATGATGAAGAATACCTCGAAGAAGAAGATGAAGATGAAGATGATGAACAAGAAGAGCTTCCCATTTGCCCCTTTTTGCTGTTTTCCATATTTCTTTTTTCTATTTCTCTCTCTCTCTCTCTCTCTCTCTCTCTCTCTTCCCTTTGTTGGGTCGGCCAAATTGAAGCAATTAACGAACAAAACCGGTAGCGACTAATAAATAGAAAAGAGAGAGACGGGGGAGAGTGCAGACTGGATAAGATTTGCAGTGGTGAGTGAAACAAAGGGAGGATGTCTGGAAATCACTGCAGAGAGGGCACGTGAAGATTTGCAGCGAGAGATATGGTTCTCTTGGTGTTGCATTCGAATACGTCGTCCTCCCCTTATGTTTATATATATAAGCCGATAAAGCTGCTCTTCGAAACCAATCGCATTGTATGAAATATCAATCCCTTTTAAGGATTTTTTTTAAAAATATAAATCATCTATCCGAATCCCTAACCATATCTGATGTGGTCATATATCATAATATTTTTGTGATATTCTAAGAGCACAGGATAATTTCTAGAATGGGGGAGAGGCTTGTTGCTTTCCCATGTGCATGCATTGAACTCAGTCTGTCCCTCTTCAAGATGGGGCATGTGAAACATGGAAGTCCCAGATGCTGCCAAGTGGACATGTCGGGCAGTAACCTTTGACTATTGTCATCGGTTCAATTCATCACTCCCAATTCTTGGTATTAAGGTGGCAGGGAAACAATGTCGCCCGATCTGTCGTCGACTGTCTAATCCTTCCCTGCATGCAGTTTCTATCTACTCCATCGAGCTTTATATACGTGCAATCAAGCTTTAAGACACTTGGGAATACAAGTCTGTGCACTGTTCATCGTTAGTTCATCATCAGCTTTCAGTTGAAAGGAGCTACTATGAATTGCATAGTCTCTTTCTCATTCCTTTGCCCTATATTTCTTATCTTGGTCATAATTTTTCCATGTTAAAAATTATCGAGGGATCTCGACAAATCTACTAACAAACTAGTAGAAAACATAAAAATGCAGGGATCTCGAGAAACGTAAAAATGATTTTGAATCACCAGCCGATTAGAAGAATCTCTTCTTAGAGTTATATTAGGTTAAAAATACAGCGGTACATTTCTCTCGTATTAGATTTTCTTCCCCCTCTCAATTCTCATCAAATGCATTTGCTTTTATCATGCTTTCCTGTACGGGGGCATATTTTCGGTTTCTTCTACTAATTTCGTGTCAGTTTTGAGGCTTGGTATCTCATATATGTCATCAAAGTCGGTGTCAGTCGACGTGGAGGAAAAATATAAGGGAATTAGTCCGTGGGCACGAACACGACAACTTGATGCGATGCCCCGGCCACAAATTACTAGATCTTTGAGTTGACTCTCTCTTCGAACATATTCCTAACATTCCTCTTACCCAAGCAATTGATGATCAAGAGATAATGAGAGATCTCAACTCTCTTAGCTTGGTGTCCTTGCGAACTCTCTATGGAGAATCAAGTGTGTGATGGGAATATGTTAAGGTTTTTCTTGAGAGAGACAGCCTTAAAGAATGTCAGCGCCCTTTCCTGCCCTTATTTATGCTTTCTTCAACCTCTTTGGTCCTTTAGGGATGGGGTGGACAGCAAAAGTTGCTGACCTTTAATTAATAGGGTCTTTGACCTAATGTAAATAAATAATAAATTATTTTCTGCATTTGTCTGCAACTTAATATTGCTCCTCCAATTAGATAGATTATTATTAACAACTAATTAATCAATTTTAATTGTAGAAAAAAATCTTTAACAACTGATATATTTTCAATCGTACATATCTATAATTGTTAAACCCTTTAGTTACAAAATCGTGGTAACTGATACATAATCAAATTAGTTTAATTGTGATAAGTTTTAGCATGACTACATATTATTATTTATTAATTTAGTGAAAAATTTAGTTTGTAAAGAGTTTATTTTAGCAACTAATAAATTATTTAATTAGCAACTAAATTTTACTTATAAAAGAATAAAATATAGTTGCTAAAAAACTTATAACAATTAAAATAACTTGATTCCACATCAGTGGTCACAACTCGGTACTTCAAGGGTTTGGCAACTGAATATATGCATCGTAAAATTATTTTAATTGTTAAAGATAATTTTTTAACTACTAAATTTGATTACTTAATCGTTAATAAACTACTTTGGTATAGTGAGGGTCCTAGGTCAATTAAATCACATTCATACTTTGTAAGAATACCTTCAATTGACAATATCTCCGGCTACTGTAAAAGTTTAGCCACGTTTAAATTACATAATTATTTTCAGTAATCTCTTTACTATATTTTATTCATGAGCTTATCTTATAATTGAAAAATAAAAGATAAACTCTGGTCTTTTAGTATAATTTGGTTATATGTTTCGTTTGATATGCGGGAGTGGAAGGAAATAAAAGTTGATTTATAGAATGAAATGTAATGGTATTGAGATAAAATTTGTGATATTTTTGTTGAATATGAAGGAATATAATTATATAATATTGGGCTTATTCACCGAAATATCATTCAATATATATTCTTAGATATATAAAATTAAAAGAAAATATATGATTCTTACACAATAAGTAGTTAAAATGAGGGAATGATTATTGCTTATCTTTTTTGAGATAATATAAATTCCACCAAATTGAAAAAAAATGCGAGAATGGAATGAAATAAAAGTTGGTTTATAGAATGAAATGTAATGGTATTGAGAGAAAAATTGTGATATTTTTATTGAATATAACAATACGAAGGAATATAATTATATAATATTAGGCTTATTTACCAAAATATCATTCAATAGATATTCTTAGATATATAAAATTAAAAGAAAATGTATGATTGTTACACAATAAGTAGTTAAAATGAAACGATTAGTGCTTATCTTTTTTGAGATTATATACATTCCAACAACTTGAAAAAAAAATAGAAATTAAAATTGTTATCATGTGGGAATGCTCATTTCCAACTCCCATAAATGACATCAAATGAAGAAATAAATTGAAAGAATGAAATATTTATTTCATTTCATTCCATTCTTGCATATCATCCAGGACCAAACAAGAACTCTTATGGAAATTGTCAAGGCACATGATTGCTCTTAAGTTCCAGATGGGCGAGAAAAGGAATCACGCAGTGTGACACTCTTCTTTAATCTAAACTCTAAATTCAATTTTAATAAGTGGGACTTCCGATACCTCTATCTCTTCATTAATTGCATTTTATAATACACAAATTTAAATTGACCTTGCACTAACCTAGTCAAAAGGTAGTGGGGTTGGCCCTACATGGCCCTCTATTATTGCAGAGATTCGATTTGGTTACAAGACGATGTACTTGTACAAACATTGAAGATCAAACTCATTGGATATTCTACAAAATTGGACATGTTGAGTAATAATAAAAGTTGCCAGCATCTAATGCCAAGCCAAAGTTGGAATGCTTATCCTTCATCTATTTAACCCGGTCTCACCCAAAAATGAAAAAAGGATATTACAGAGGAGTTGCGAACAACCTAGCAATGAAGAATTTACCTGTTACTGATTATTCCGACTCGACATGGGTCGTCCCCTGTTTAGAATTCACCTCCGCAGGGATTTCCGTGTAGTGCCAGCTTCGTCCTGCAAGAGGCGACCGTTATTTTCATTCGATAAATAACAATGTATAATATTGTTTTGGTGGATCACGTGTGTGAAATGGAAAATTAGTGGAGGAATATTACACAATGACAAGATGTGTATATGATCTGATTTTGTTGATCAGGGGAGATATGCAAGAGAGATACGAAAGGATCGGGATGAAGTTGATCGATGATGATCAATGTAATACATACAGAGGGGCTGGCCGGCTGATCGAGAATCGTTGTCCTCTTGATATCATTAGCCCTTTAGGTTCCTTCTGGATAGCTAAGAATATATCAATAGCAAGAAAAAGTTTGGAAACTTTCTTGACTGTGGACAACTTTATATATTAAACCGTACTTTATATATAATATAAGATATACAAATATGTGCGTGTGTGTGTTTTTCTGACTCTTCAAGGGGAAATCTTTTTGGGCCCTACACGGCAAATTTCTGGCTGGGCAATGTCGAGCTTGTCCATTATCTTGAGATCTTTGTAGATATGGGTTGATGATAACGATGCGGAGCAAAGGGAAATTGAAGAAGGGAAATTGAAGAAGGGAAAATTGCAGGAGGTATCCTAACATTTACTTATAGTTTTAGTTTTATCCTAATTTTGATTTTTTTTCCCGAGATATCCTAGCGTTACTATTTTGGTTCCACATTTATCCCATCGTGACTCTGCTATTCTTTTTTATGGAAATTGTTGATGTGGCGCCATTAACTGTTGAAGTGGACATTTGTGTGGGCTTCTTGACACGCGGAATCTTTCTCCGCCACCTCAGCTCCAACCTCTCCATATCTCTCTCTTCTCTTTCTCTCTTCTCGCTCTCGATTCGAAGGCCATCATAATCATCATCATCACCACTCTCTTCTTCACCCCATCTCTACCCTCGACTTCCTCTCCTCCTCTGTTACATTCCATTACCAACACCACCATCACAACCATCAATCTCTCTTCCTCTCCTTTCCTATCTCTCTCTCTCTCTCACACACACACACACACACACTCTCTCCGTCTTCTCTCTTGGCAAAAACAACACATATGGATGTCTGTGTGATTCTTTGTTTTGTCTCTCTCTATCTCTTTGGCTGTGTGTGTGTGTGTGCGCAAACGAACAGATGGATGGATGGATGAATGAATGACAGATTCACCCAACTTGGAATTGAATTTCTCCTCCGTTCTCTCCCTCCATTCTTCTTTTGCAATCTCTGACTCAATAGTTTAGTCACCATATCTACAAGAATTAGCTCAAAAAAGAAGAAGAAAAAGCTCATTCCCCTGCTTTAATGTCCGTTGTGCGAGAAAATAGAGCATCAGAAAGCTCTCTCTCTCTCTCTTGGATCCTTTTCAAGCTTTCAGTTACCCCTTCTCTCATCTCTCCCACCCATCTCATCAGTATCTTCAAATCTCTCTCTAACTCTCCTCCATTTTATATAAACAAACAGATCTTCCTATGTTTTCTTGCTGGGGTGCGAAAAGGCAGGTTCTTTTGGTGATGGGTACCTGTTTCTTGATCTTGGTTTTAGGTTAGTATTGTTCGGCGAGTTGTTATAGGGTGATCTTTAATCGGAGTCGCCGTTCTTGGCGCAAAAGCAAAAGAAGCGGTAGATGGTGGTGCTCGCGAAGCCGGCCTAGTCGAGGTCCTAAATGCCGATAGCCCAGAAAGACCAGAAGATGGCGCATGCCTCCTAGAAGGCAGTCGAGCTGCAGGACCTGCTAGTAAAGCTCGAGATGGAGAGCGAGGCATGGCGAGGAGAGAGAGAAGAGAGAGATAGATTCTGATTTTGATGGCCTTGGAATCGAGAGAGAGAAGAGAGAGAAGAGAGAGAGATGGAGAGGTTGGAGTTGAGGTGGCGGAGAAAAATTGGTCCATGTATCAAGGAGCCGACACAAAATGTCCACGTCAATAGTTAACGGCGCCACATTAACAATTTCAGTTAAAAAGGACGGCATGGTCGTGACGGGATAGACGTAAAACCAAAGTAATAACATTAGGATACTTCAAGAAAAAAAAAATCGAGGTTAGGATAGAACTAAGATTACAAGTAAAGGTTTGGATACATGATGCAATTTCCGCATTGAAGAATTATCTTTTCAAATTGTACTTTATTAGTTGGTAAATGTTTCAAATTTAATTTTAGTTTTGTAGCTATTGGAACTAATCAATCTCATAAGAGGATAAAGGAATGATATGTACTACACGCACCTATTTAAATTTGAGGGACTTTGGTTTCATTTTGCTTGTAAAATTTCTTCTACTTCTTTATTTTTCTTACTCTTCCCCCTTCACCCGGCACATGAGCCTCGTAATTGATAGACAAAAAGAATCTCAAGTCAGATTAGACGTAACCACAAACAATTAGGTAAATTGCGCTACTATATATACAGGTGTATGTTGGAATTGGAAATTCACGTAAAACATCAAGCTGATATTCGAGCTACTTTTTGTCTTAATTAAATTAGAAATATATTGCGATCTCATTAAAAAAAGAAGAAGAAGCAAATACAACATTAAAACTGTTTTCAAAAACACAAAAAGAGAGAGAGAGAGAGAGAGAGAGAGAGAGAGAGAGACCAACGCAATTTTTTTTCCTTATATGGATACGTGATTGTGCATTGCACAGGTATGATACAAACTTACATTTGAATAGTTTGTATAATATCAATCCAATGGCACCAGTGATAATTGAAGTTACAACGGATGATCTTATTTTTATCACGTGCCATGCCAACCAAAAAAACCTTCTTCAAGTTTTGGATATGTTCCCGATCCAGAGGTTCGGTTCCAAGTACTATTTGAACAGCATTGATTATGATAATCTGATATTTGGTACGATTTCATCAACAACAGTCTCATAAATTCACAAACGTACGTGCATGACAGCTACTCTTGGCACAATGTATGACAACTCTTGACAGCTAATAATCAAACATTCACATCCAATGAGCACAAATTAATGAATAGGATTTACTGTTAACGTTCTTCACATCTTGTTGCCATCTTATATTACTTTGATACATTAAACGATGTTGTTCTGGACAACATGTGCTACTATCGGGCCCCTCACTCGGTGAATGCCATCAGCCCGTCCACACTAAAGCGCTAACATCCATGGTTGCTCTGACTATCACTTTAAATGACCGCTTTTGCCCCAAGGACCGGAGATTTTCGGTTTGACCTTGATCATAAGTCCAAGAGAAGCCCTCACATCGGCCTTGTAAGTGGAAGCCAGAGAGCAAATGTTGGTTAACGTTCTCTAAAAGATGCGTGTAACGGAACTCCTGGGATGACTGGTTGACAGCCAGAGCTCAGGAAGGATAGTTCATGTCCTACTGTTCTATTGGTAACATATGAACAGGCGGTTTTGTCGCTGGTTATTAGTCTAAGTTTAAGAAATTCGATATGGTCGACCTCTCTGGCATCATTCACCAAACCCGGGGTACAGAGCTTTCAGGGGATTGATGAGGACAGAACCGTATACACGAACTCAGCACCATCATTATTAAGTCGAACTTCGGTAATGAACCCCCTGTCAATGGTACTTGCAGCTCCCGACATGGACCATGGTGAAAAGCTTTTTAGTGACGCAGGGATGGAACTGGAACTTCCGGCAGAGCTGGATGTGAATATGCCTTTCCTCATCGCATGTAGAGCTCCAATGGCAATCGGATCCTCAAAATATTCTCTAACATATCAGCCGAGTGACATTGAGATGATGTCGATCCCATCAGCAATTGCATCGTAGAATGCTGTGAGGATGTCCACGCCGAAACAGTCATCAGACCAGCAGACCTTGTACATGGCGATGCAAGGCAGAAGGAACCCCTCCCGGTGCAGTCCCCGAGCCGAGGCCTAGTAGGCTTGTATGTGCCACCAGGCTCCGGCAGCGATCGCAAGGAAGTGTGAGATCTGTGGCCATCGGAGTCCCTTGGTGAGGGGAATTCTCCTGGAAGCACTTGACCCTTGCTCTGATAGTACCGACCTCCAATATATTGCTAAGATGGCGCACGGTAAGAAAATGAAATGATCCTATTGGTTAGTCTATAGCCTATATTCCTCGAATACGTGCAGTCAACGAATTTGTTATTGTCCGCAATTATCAGTTAGTCACTAGCATCTATGATGTGGAATATATGAAACAGAACCTCTGTTTATATTTGAATGATACTGAAAATTCACAAATCTATATGCAGGGATAAGAATTGGAATTGCAGTTGGGATTCTCATAATTACTTGTTGCAAGTGAAGCTCGATGAGGTTTGACAGCTCCCTTTCCATTTTCTTGGGGGAGGACCAAACCCTTCGTCTCTGAAACTCTCAGATCCGGGACAAATTCCTGTGTCCAACATTCTGGCGCTTCAATCACTTTCGATGGGTCTTCTTCGGACCTTATAAGCGTCCAAATATCGACAGAAAGGGGAGAAGATCGTCTCCGCATGTATCGACAGACTACTGGAAGAACCTATCCTAAAAATTAATTTGCCGTTGTTCGTTTTGGCCAGTAAGACAGTCACCTGCCAATGACTTCCTCCGGCATGTTAGTATGGAGAGTTGTTACCAAGAAATCTGACTTGGGAAGTTCTCGGATGTACACGACGTGCACCTGCATTACTGGATGCACCAAAAGAATTGACTAATAAGCTATCATTTAAAGTCCAGGAGTAGCAGAACACCCGACAAACCTCTGGGACTCGATGTCAGCTTAATGCTGTATACTAAGAGACATTCTTATTGTTCTTTAGCCGCTTCACTGACATTGTATTGTATCCATATAGCATGAAAATGAGTCAGACGTAAGTACAATTCAAGGCCTATAATGAATAATCAGATGCACTTGCCTTCTGATCATCAGCAGAAGCTCCTCTGCAGCTTCACAAGCAGGGTACAGATCACACCGTGAAGAAGCAAAATTCTGGAAATTGTTTGGCTTTCCATTGAGAAGGAAAATCCGATACTTTAAATCTCTAGAACTTTCATATAAGCCTGTATTTTATATGTATTTATCAACACAGAAGTTGGGAAGAGGGTTCGGGGCGAGAAATCTGATATGTTCTTGTTCACATATCATCAAACTATGCAAGAAATTGATTTTGCTCTTCATTGTGTTCCTATATGGCAAGAAACAATTTTATCATATTTAGTATGTATTTCTAGATGCCAATTTGTGTGGTTTCCTAGTTGGCCCATATCGCCTATTATTCTCACAATATTCTGATGGGCTATGCATTTGGTTTATGTATGCACATGTATGCATACAATGGGATTGGAAGATGAAGGATGATGCTCCTTCAGCTGACAAAATTGGCTTTGCTCGCAAAAGGTTTTAAAGGTGTGTTGTGCAGGTCCTTAAATGTGTTCCATAACATGACAAATTTATCCTTTGGCTTGTAATTCGATATATGGCAGTAAATTTGATGATGAGGAAATCAAAAGCTGGGGCAGAGAAGTGCAGATTATGATGATTGTGGCATCAGGACCTTCTGAGATGGATGGATGAATGACAGTGAGCGTGACTAGAAATTGCCTTTTCTGCTTTTTGTAGAGTTTGAATTACAATTCAGTGTACCAAACATGGTAGTAGTAGGTGGTTTTGCATCGGAAGATATCCGAACAGTTCCCAACATTCAGAGTATTGTGGGATAACTGACAGAATTCCAAGTAATCCTGCATAATTTCTTTGAAGCCATACATGCTGGGTGACTACGAACATATTCCATTGTTTTCCATGAAATTTTTTTTTTCATTCTTGACCAAAAGACTTGGAATTTGTTGATCTTCATTCTCCGATAAATGGAAAAATATGATGAAGCACACAGAGTGAAGCTACTGATCAGAGAGGATGTACGCTACTATTGGGCTTCTTACAAAACGAACATTGTCGGAGCATACTAAACTTCCAGACAGCATATTCAGGTCCATGGTTGCTTCTACTGTCACTGTGAAAGACAGTTGCTGCCCCAGAGACTTAAATGAAAGAACTGTGGGTTCGACATCAACTTTTAAGTCCTGCTGGAACATTGACAATGGCCTTATAGGTAGATACTGGAATCCCTACATTTGTGGCCGTCCTGTGGAAGATGCGTGTTATTGGAGTTGTGACTCAAGTAGTTGACAAAGCGAATGATGGATAATTTAGGTCCCACACTGTTCCATTCATAACATCTGAACAAGCCGAGTTATCACCAGTGATGAGTCTGAGATCCTTGGTACTGATAACCTGTCTGCAAAGGAACTTGACATAGTCGACCTCTCCAGCATCATACGCCATACCCAGATTTATAGCTTTCAAAGGATTGATCTGGCCAGAGCCATATGCAAACTCAGCATCAAGATTTTTCACGCCACTCATGGGATAGGCTGTAAATGCAGAACATGAATATATAAAAGAAGATTTCCTGATTAAGTTTTAAGGACAAAAGCTTCCAATTTGAATTCTGTAATGACAACTAAAAGGAATTTTTGGGGTGTTTACCAGTTGTCATCAGAGCTGATTTAATAGCTGCTGGAGACCATGTTGGCCGAAATGATTTAACATATGCAGCTCCTCCCGTTGCATGAAGACAGGGCATGGATGTCCCGGAAATGATGTTGTAATGGACATGTCTATTGTCTCCATGTATTCTGGTCACCGTGGAAGCTAAGGACCATGCTGCCAAAATGTCTACTCCAGGAGCTATCAGACCAGGCTGCACAATAGACAGAACTCCGACTTGAAAAGACGAGAAGAAGGAGAAGATGGAGAAGAAGTCTATTGGTTACGAAAAGTTACTGCGAGAATGTCACTTGTTATGGGATTAGGTCCCCTGGAGGATAACGAGACCACAATTGGGGCATCATCGTTTTTGATTATTTCGCTCTGAAGGATAGTCGCAGTCGGTTTGCTGATCAAATGAAAAGAGGAAATTTTAGATAGTTCAGCAGAGATTTCGGCAGATTTCTCCAGTTGCATATGGTAAACCACAACCCAACTTGCCCAAAACAGGTAGGATTGGAAATTTCTGCTCTAGAAAACCAAAAGTAAAGACAATAGAAGCCGATAAGAATTATTCAAATTTATCCAATCAAATGTTCCATAACGTACAAATGCCAACAGCTGTGGAAGAGACCGCAATCTTCACGACTTGGCCCATGAATTTGCACATTTTAAACAAAAAGTTCTCCGCGAAAAGTGTATAACGAAAAATGTAACTTAGGACCATAATAATACCCTGTTGAGTTGAGGTAATCAAAAACAGCTTGGCCATCACTCAAGTTCAAGTACGAGGTGGGTAAGGGATAAAGAAAGGCGAAATCTTTAAAGCCATTATCTTGCAATATAGCGCTCAATGCGCCAGCAGCTAGTGGAGTCTCCCCGCTGATAAATGAGTCACACAAAACAATTTTCCCTTTCACTAAGGTCCTGTCCAATGAGTTCTCACGGCAAAGCCTGCAATTTCGGTCTATCAGAATATATTATCAGATGACCTCGGTGCATACAATATACTGTTCAATCATTCCCTGAGTGATAAACAAGAAGATGAAAAAAGTTCTGCAGTAGTACAACCTGTTTGCTTTTATTTTTCTGATTTATTTGGAATCAGATGCAGTGAAATTCATTTTGGCATTCAGGGCATCTCCGCCGTATATCACAGGATACATTCGCTCCTTGAGGTCAAAGGTGTTGTCGGAGACTCCCTGCTTTGAAAAACCGGAAGCAAAATCATGATAGGTGGCATTGCATTCCACAGGAAATGAACTCGTAAATGAGAAGGTAGATGAGCTCACCTGGTAAGTCCAACCATTTCCTAGTTGAACTTTCGTGACGAACTTCCTATCTATCGTGCTAGCTGAGACTGATAGAGACCACGGTGAAAAGTTTAAGATGGTTGCGGGACTAGGGCCAGAATTTCCTGCAGCATTTGAAGTGAGTATGCCGTTCTTCATTGAGTGGAAAGCTCCAATAGCAATCGAATCCTCGAAGTAATTTCTCGCTATGGATCCGCCGACGGACAATGATATTATATCAACACCATCTCCAATTGCGTCATCAAAAGCTGCAAGAATGTCTGCATCGTAACATCCATCTGAGCAGATTTTGTACACGGCGATTCGTGCGGAGGGAACCCCTCCTCGAGCTGTCCCCCCAGCAAGGCCAAAGAGGCTCGCTCCAGTCACCAGGTTTCTGGCGGCTATCGATGCAGTGTGGGACTTGTACCCTCCTGTATCTCTCTGGAGCTGTTTTGAGGTGCCTGGCCTACCCTCCGATAAAATCGGCCCCCAATGATTTTGCTACAAAATTCATAAATAATTACCACATAGACTACAAGGTTTAATGTACTTGCAACTAAGTACTAAAAATACATATACTGAGACATAAAACATTGCAGATAGTCGTGATACGGATTTCGATTACTTATTGCAAGTGAAGTTGGCCGATGTTTGACAGCTTCCTTTCCATTTGCTTGGAGGAGGGCCAAAGCCTTCGTTGCTGAAACTCTCGGATTTGGGCCAATTTCCCGAATCCAACATTCCGATGATCAAGTCACGTTCCATTGGCCTTCTCCGGACATTCTGCGGAAAGCCTAAAAAGTCCTATGATCTTGACATCTGAAGCTGCTTCTTCTCACTTGGAAACACAGACACTACTCCTTCCATCCCTGTGAAATTTTCGATCCAACAGTTTTAACTTTGTGCTAACTGTTCCTGAAGCTGTTCATGCAACTGAGCTGGTAGAAAGTCCATAGGAAACACACCAGCTAGTCTCTGCCCCTCGTCTTCAGTCAGTTTAGCAGCGAAACCATTGAAACTCCTCTTGTAGCTGTGGAGCAACGAATCCGATGTTCGACTGCACAGGGAGTTTAGACAACGAGTCAGAACATCAAACCTTCTCCTTGCTTGTCAGTAGCAGCAATAAGTGAAAATCAGCTGAAATTAATTGTTTTGATGTGCTCGAACGAAAATAAAGTACCTTCTAGTCACCTCCTTGAGCATGCTAATGTGCACCAATGATGCAGAGTGGTCAGCCAAAGGCGGCAAACAAGAATTGGCGAAAGGAAAGGGAAAAAAAAAGTTCTTTTCTTGTGTCTAAGCTATCGAAGCGAATCAAGTTCTCCTAGGGTGACTTAGTAGCCGGACTTGGCCCGTGCCCGTTGTTACCTCGATTTCTGAGGTTGTATGTCTTGAAAAGGCCGGCGAATATAAAGTCTCATTTATGATGTAAAATTGTATACAAACTGATATAGCTTATTACGCGGTAACCACTAGATGAAAGCAGAAGATAAATAAGACATTCTGTAAAGAATCCAGTAATTAAAGAAACTTGCCTTCCTATCATCGGATGCTCCTCTGCAGCCTATCAGTAGAGATGAAGCGAAACAGAGTAGCAAAACTCTTGAGACTTGACTAGCCAACGTTTGTACTATAGGAGCAGAGATTAAGTTTCTTTGCCAAACTCTAAGCAAGAAATGGGTTTTAAATACAAAAATTTGAAGCCCAACGATGTGTACATATAGAATTATCCGCCTACAAAAGGAGGTTATTAAAATAAAACCTGGCCCTATGACATTAACAATGTCCATCACGCTTCCTTTTTTAAATCTTATGGCATCCTCCGTACGGACGGCTACTGATTATTTTAACCACATTGAAAGGTTCAGTAACGACGACTGAGGTTGTTATCATCCAATACAGATCATGAGTCGACCACATCAGAAAAAAATCTGAAGCAGATTTTCCTCGTAATCACGCGATGAGGAAGAAAGCATAATAATTGTTTCACTACATAAACGCATGGATCATCATCTCCGTGTTACTAGATACGATCATCAAAGAGTTTTATTTCCATAAAGTTTAGTCTTAGTTTTTACACGGTGCATGAAGAATTTGAGTTCACTTATATAGGAAAATTTATTGGATAAACCGACAAGCAAGCCAACGATCTAATGCTGAGAAATTGAAAAACTAATGAGAAAACTGTCAATTTTGTCCTTATTTCTTTTATATAGATATATTTTTATTTCGATGTCATCCAAAACGACATTGTTTTGGTTATTTCATATTATCTAGTAACGGTGTTAGACCACGTGTGTATCCACGTCAGATTTCCATCACGCCCTTAAACAGTGGGACTAATTTGATAGACGGAATCAAAATTCTGGTACGATTTTGTTGGCAAAATTCTTTCGAGGACAAAACTGTTGGCAAATCAATCTTTCAATGACAAAATTGACTGTTTTCTCTGAACTAATACATAAGAGCATGTGAACACTTTGTTGTTTGTAATTGTTCCGTAATTGTTCGTACTCTATTATAATGGGCTAGTATTTGGTTTATGTATGCATACAGTACATTCAATGGGATTGGAAGACGATGGATGATGCTCCTCGAATCGATGAAATTGGCTTTGCTCGTAAAAGGTGTTAAAAGCTCGGTCGTGCAGGTTCTTCCATGTGTTCAGTATCCAGCAAATTATGCTTGGCTTCAGTTGAAATATATGGCAGTAATAATGACGAGGAAATCAAAAGCCAGGGGCCAGGGCGGAGAATCACGGATTATGATGATCGTGGCATCTGGACCAGCTGAGATGGATGAACAACGGGGGTCACGCTTTTTATCGCGTGGTTTTTGCACTGGAAGATATATGAGCATTCCCAACATTCAGAGGATTATGGGACAACTAACAGACAGATTGCAAGCTTTTGTTTACAATTTCTTCGAAAAAGTGTATGATGTGTTACTAAATCAGAACATATTATGTTATTTTCCATGGAAGAAAAAATCATACTACGGCTCTCATTCATTCTTGACAGAAAAATTACAATTTATTCATCTTCATTCTTCGATAAATGAAAAAGATATGATGAAGCATGCAGAGTGAAGCTACTGATCAGAGAGGATGTAGGCTACTATAGGGCTCCTTACCGAATGAACCCCATCGGACCATATTAAACTTCCGGACAGAATATTCAGGTCCGCTGTCGCTTTGACCATCACCGTGAAAGAAATCTTCTGCCCAGAGACTTAAATGAAAGAACTGTCGGTTCCACATCAACTTTAAGTCCTGCTGGAACATTCACGATGGCCCTATAGGTAGAGACCGGAGAGCCTACGTTTGTGACCGTCCTGTGGAAGATGCGTGTGATCTGAGTTGTGGCTTGAGTGGTTGACAAAGTGAATGATGGATGATTTAGGTCCCACACTGTTCCATTGATAACATCTGAACAAGCCAAGTTATCACCAGTGATGAGTCTGAGATGCTTGGTGTTGATACCCTGTCCACACAGGAACTTGACATAGTCGACCTCGCCAGCATCATACACCAAACCTGGATTTATAGCTTTTCAGTGGGTCGATCTGGCCAGAGCCATAGGCAAACTCGGCATCGAGATTTTTCAGGCCACTCATGGGAGAGGCTGTAAATGCAGAGCAACATACATCAAGGAAGATTTCTTGGGTAAGTTTTAAGGGCAAAAGCTTTCAATTTGAATTCTGCAACGACAACTAATAGAAATATTTGGGATGTACTGGTTGTCATAAGAGCCGATTTAATAGCTGCCGGAGACCATGTTGGCCAAAATGATTTAACATATGCGGCTGCTCCTGTTGCATGTGGACAGGACATAGATGTGCCGGAAATAATGTTGTAACTGACGTGCCTATTGTCTCCATCTTTTCTGGTCACTGTGGAAGCAAAGGACCATGCTGCCAAAATGTCAACTCCAGGAGCTGTCAGATCAGGCTGCAAAAAACAAGGATCTCCGAAGAAAGTAAGTCTAATAAGTTAGAGGAAAGTTACTGCAAGAATGTCGCTCGTGATGGGGTTAGGTCCCCTGGAGACTGGGGCGTCATCATTTTTGGTTGCTTCGCTCTTAAGGATAGTCGCGGTCGGGTTTCTGAGTATATGAAAAAAGAGGAGCACTTAGATACTTCAGCAGACATTTCTGCAGATTTCCCAGGTTGGATATAGTAAACCACTAACTGGCTTGCCCAAAAGGAGTCATTTTGGAACTTAATCTCTAACAAGCAAACCAATCAAGTTTTTTTTTTTCCCAATAAGGTAAAAATGCCAACAGGTTTATTAGAGATGATCTTCACTTCTTTGCCTGCGAAATAGCTCATTTAATCACAGAATTCTTTCCGAAAGTGTAAAATGAAAAATTTAACTTATGAATGTGCTAATACCTTGTTGAGTTGAGGTAGTTGAAAACGCCTTGGCCATCCCTCGAGTTCAAGTATGAGGTAGGTAAGGGGAAAGCAAAGGTGAAATCCTTAAAGCCATTATCTTGCAGTATAGCGCCCAATGCTCCGGCAGCTAGTGGGTTCTCCCCATCGATTAACGAATCGCACAGAACAATTTTCCCTTTTACTAAGGTGCTGTCCAATGAGTTCTCCTTGCAGAGCCTGCATTTTTGGTTTTCAGAATACGTTCATTAGATGCTTTCAACGCATATAATAGTAAGCTGATCATTCCCCATGTAATAATGGAGATGGAGAAGGAAATATCGCAGTAGATTCTATTCTGATTTACCTAGAATTGGCTTCCTTGAAATTCATTTTGCGATTAGGCGCATCTCCTCCGTATATCAAAGGATACATTTGCTCCTTGAGGTCAAAGGTGTTGATGGAGACTCCCTGCTTCGAGGAACATCGGACGTGAGATTACGATAGGTGGCATTCTATTCCACAGGTTATGAACTCGTATTCGGGCAGGCCGATGAGCTCACCTGGTAAGTCTGACCATTTCCTAGTTTAACTTTCGTAATGAACTTCCCGTCTATCGTGCTAGCTGCGACTGACAAAGACCATGGCGAAAAGTTTGAGATGGTTGCAGGTTCAGGACCAGTGTTACTGGCAGCATTTGAAGTGAGTATGCCATTCTTCATCGAGTGGAAAGCTCCAATAGCAATCGAATCCTCGAAGTAATTATTCGCTATGGGTCCAGCGACAGACAATGATATTATATCAACACCATCTGCAATCGCGTCATCGAATGCTGCAAGAATGTCTGCATCGGAGCATCCATCTGACCAGCAGATCTTGTACACGGCGATGCGTGCAGAGGGAACCCCTCCTCGAGCTGTCCCCTGAGCAAGGCCAAAGAGGCTTGCTCCAGTCACCTGGTTTCCGGCAGCTATCGATGCAGTGTGGGACCCGTGACCTTCTGTATCTCTCGGTGAGGCGGTGTCGTTTTGAGGTACTTGGCCTGTGCTCCAATAAAATCGGCCTCCAATTATTTTGCTACACAATTCATAACCGATTATAAAACGAGCTACAAGGTTAATAATGTACTTGCGAGTAGTACTAAAAACATGCATATTGATGCATGAAACATTGCAATAGTCATGCTACGTGTGCTGATTACTCATTGCAAGTGAAGTTGGACGATGTTTGACAGCTTCCTTTCCATTTGCTTGTTGGAGGGCCAAAGCCTTCATTGCTGAAACTCTCCGATTCGGGCCAAATTCCTGTGTCCAATATTTCGATGATTAAGTCACGCTCAATTGGCCTTCTTTGGGCGTTCTGCGGAAGGCCCACGAAGTCCCATGATCTTGATGTCTGAAGCTGCTTCTTCTCATTTGGGAAAACAGACACTACTCCTTCCATCCCTGTGAAATTTTCGACCCAAATGCTTAACTGTCGTACAAAATCGCGCAAATAGTTGCTGAAGCTATGCATGCATTGCAGGTAGAAAGTCCATAGAAAACACACCGGCTAGTCTCTGCACCTCATCTTCAGTCAGCTTCGCAGCGAAGCCGTTGAAACTCCTCTTGTAGCTGTGCAGCAATGAATCCGGCGCTCGACTTGACAGGGAGTTTAGTAAGTCAGAACATTAAAGCTTTTCTCCGTTGCTTGTTAGTAGCATCTAAGTGAAGTATTCCCTGGCTGGAACAAAAATAAAGTACCTTCCAATGATCTCCTCGAGCATGCTAGTGTGCACCTGTGATGCAGAGAACTCGGCCGCAGGCCGCTCACCCATGTATACCACGTAGACCTGCAATGCGCCAAACAAGTGTCGAAGGAAAACAAAATTTATTTTTCTTTCTTCTATCCTAAGCTATCAAAGCAACGGGAATGAAGTTTCCTAGGGTGGACAATTAATCGGATATGACCCATTGTACTGTGAACATCTGTTTTTAAAATATAAAGTTTCATTTACATGAGAAAACACGGACTGACAGACATAGCTTGGCATTCTGTACTTTCCAATTAACATTAAATTGAAGAATCCAATAAGAATTAAAGGAACTTGCCTTCTGATCATCGGGCGCTCCTTTTCAACCGATCAGTAGATAAGAAACGAAACTGAGCAGCAAAACACTTGAGGCTTGAGTAGCCATCGATTATATTATAGGAACAGAGATTTGAAGCAAGAAATGGGGCTTTTTATACAGAAACTTGAAGTCCAATCTTTCTCTTCCATTGATTCCCCAAACGGTTACTATAGAATTATCCGCCTACAATTGGAGGGTACTAAAATATAAAAGCCGGCCCTTTGACGATAACAATGTCTATTCACTTTTCAATTGATTTCCTCGAACGGCTACTAGTTAAATCTTAACCGCATAGAGAGCTTTAAGAACAAGCCAACCAAGGTTGAGGAGAAATTCCGACATAGATTTTTCTAGTAAGTACGTGGTGAGTAAGAAACAATAAAATCGTTTCCGTACGTAGATACATGGGTCATTATCTGCGTGATATTAAGAAGGCCTCTGTAGCGAGGTAAGCGAGGTACAATCAACGACGAATTTCATTTCAGTAACTGTATTTTTAGTTTCTACAAGGTCATAAAGAATTGGAGTTCTCATATCTAAGTATTAATTGGAAAAACCAACAAGCAAGCCAATGATCTAATGCTGAGAAAATTAAACAAAACATGCAGCAGGGCCAATCTTGCTACCGAGGGTCAGCACAACGAAAGTGGAGAACAAGCTAGTACTAATCATAGTGGAGATACTTATGGATACTACGAGGAGATACGAGAGATCACGGAAAAAATAACAAGCTAAGATTAATGCTGATCATCTCCTCTAACGGGAAGGGAAGGCTATCCAATCAGCTACCGGTCGTTTTGTTTTCACTCCTATAGCTTTAGTCATTCTGGTGCAATACAATTCAAATAATTATCACACAGACTCATATCACATACAGAGACATATTATACATGAACCGTTGTATATAAACTGGGTTTATGATGCAACGTACACGACGATTGGGCTTTTCACTTGATGTGTACCATCATCCCACAACAATGCTGCTGACACTTTGGACCGATTTATGAAACCTTGAACTGTAACCATGAATGATATCTTCTGATCGAGCGCAGTGAAGGACATCACTGCCACTTGGATGAGCCTGTAACATCTCGTGCAATGAACTTTGAACCAGTAAATGGACATCAAACTGTTGAGAGCAACGCATTGCACCAAGCTGTAGTTCATACCCGCTGCATGACAAATGCCAAATAGTCCATCAATTCATTCAAATGGCCCTTATTCCCACCATGTCTTCTTAAACACCAAATGATTCGCAATGGAGTAACTCATTAACCTCTAAATGGACGAGAAAGGTAAATGTCCTCGGGGCTTCCACTTCGTTTGATATAGGGGCTGCCGTCATCGGGTACATAAGAGAACGTTAGAGAGACTAAGACTGATGAGATCTCGTCTCTGCACGACTCCTCTAGAGCATCTGCATTCTCCTTAATGTATGCGATGGATGTGGGCAGAAGGTCATCCTTACTCTCTAAAGGCTTATTCTGCATATGCAGTCTCCAGAGAGATTCTGATCTCGCCTCAAGCAAGTGAGCTATGAAGAAGAAGTCGATCTATCTAACATGAAAATCCCATATTTCGCTGCAACATGTCAGAAGCATCAATAGTATCTGAAACGAGTAGAATCGGATGTGCCTGGAACAGTTGTGAAGCAGACAGCAGAAAGGGGATCGAGAAGTAAAATTAGTGCTGCCGACAAACTAACTTCGGAAAATCGGAGTTCCTTCACATGCTGCCTATTCAACCTGTCCAACGCATTATCGACTGCTTGAACATCAAACACAAGCAGGATTAGATGAGCACATCCTCCAAGATCAATTCGATTTCACTAATACAAACATTGAACTTAAATAATAGTGGCTTATGGGATAAAGCACGCACAAAGCATTTCCTTAGTGATTATTGTTGGATAAATTTTCAAATAAAATGGACCTAATAAGTTTAAGCCATTGGGCCTTTGTCTTTTATAAACTTTTCCATTTTTTTCTTTTCAACCGGTGTGGGATATTTTGTCATCCACGCTCCCCAATTTCTCTAACATCCCACCCTTACATGGTATCATGTCATCTTAATCACACCCTCCCTCACTTCGAAGTCCCGACATCGGGACACGTGCATGCTCGAGGCGCATGCTACGCTTACACTCGAGCCTACGAGTCATATGAACCTGCGCATTTGCACACTGCGCCGCACTAAGGGCGGCCTTACACGCCCAGGATTGTAACCATGGACTCTGATACCAGTTGGATAAATTTTCAAATAAAATGGATTTAATTTTGACTTGAGTCCATATGCAATCCAAAAGTTTAAGCCAATGGGTTACTGAGCCTTTGTCTTTTATAAACTTCCCCATTTTTTTCTTTTCAACCGGTGTAGGACATTTTGTCATCCACACTCCCCAATTTCTCCAACAATTATGCTGCCAGAAGCTCATCTGCAAAACCTGCTCTGGAAGGTAAATCCGAGTAAGGAAATGGAAGAAAGGCTTTTGCTCTCAAACTTGCAGAAATCTTACTCGAGTAAATTGGAGATTCTAGGGAACTACCTCCAGAAGCGCATAAAAAGGATGAATGGCATGGATCTTTAGGTTCAAAAAAAGTAAGGAGGCGAAGAAATCCTCGAGAACTGAAGTGGTGTAACTATCTACATCACAAGTTCGTCTCTTCTAGAACTTCCTGAAGATAATGAACTGCTCTCCATTAGCTTTACTGGCTTGGCGGAATATTGAAGCATCTTCCTACCACTCATATCGGAGGAGATTAGCCTCCTGAATATCGAGAGGAGAAATTTAGCCTTTTCTAGAATAAGACTCTCATCAAAGCCGGGCCAGGTCAAGATTGTCACAGAGCATCTAAAGAGCAGGACCAACTCCTCGATTCAGCACCAGAAATATAGAGGCCAGTGGGCAATCTTCTCTCAAGTAGAAGTAGAACACTTGGGGATCTCTTTGCAGGAGAAGAAATATTGTTTGAATCTATCTTCCAGATCATTGAAGAGTATACCAGAGAGTTTCGCGATGTCCTGTTGATATGAGTTGAGACAGCTAACAATCCCCTCAAGGTAAAGTTCCCCAAGAACGCGTACAGACTCCTCAGGAGCGGTGGTCCTGGAGACTGCCAAATTAAACAATCAGAATAAGGAGAATATCTTAAGAAAAATGCACATGCTCGCCAACGAACTTACACGAAAAGCATCTGTGAATTCATTTCCCCATAAGGAGTAGATCCTCCTATGTGAAAGTTCTCAGAGAAACCATTCCCTTATACATCCATATGACGCTGAGATAACACACACACTCATAAGCTACATCCATTAATGATCACAAGTTAGATTACTTGAGAAATCGCATTCGTATCACACATAGCACAAGAATGTCCTTCATAACTATATAAGTTTCCACTCCACATCTAAGAATGGGTGAGAACCGAAGTCTTCTATACAGATGTTTAGGTATTGAATTTGCCATGAGGAACAAACCACACACACAAGCCCTCTATTTTAACCTGTGTCTGCATCAAAGATTTCACTTTCATGAATCAATGAGCCATTGTCCCCATTAACCACCCGACTTCATACCATTGAAGGCAACGTACAAATCGAACCCAAATCTTAATAGATAAAGAAAGCTCAAAGATGGGAAAGGACTACATGGAATGGCTGTACAGCAAATGAAACAGCCAGAAATGCCGTGAGAAACAGAGCAATCAACAGGAATTTGGGACGGGGTTCCCACGAAACAGAATTGATGAGGAATTCGGTACCTCTGAGGTCAGAAATTGGCTCTCTTTGAAGATGTGATGCAGAGCCGATTATCCGTTATCAGGAGGAGGAGAAGGCACAGTCCCTTCCTCCTCTCCCCCGGAGCCCATTGCGCTGAGCTCTGCATCTCACTGTTAGAGAGAGAGACATCTATATGCTCGCTTGTATTGATCTGCAGCTCGGTTGGTCCTGATGTCCCAGCGTAGGATTGAACCGGTTGTCCTAGAACTGGAAGATCTTCCACATACATATCCGAATTATTATGGTGAGAGACAACTCGTAGCAAATCCGCATTCAAGAAGATAACTAATGCACCTGAGGGTTTGAAGCTACTGATTATACAAGCTATTTTACCTTGGAATTTTCTTTCACAAACCCATTTCAAGATCATCATGAACTCTTGGAAGAGTACAGTACAACATAGTATCGAACTTTTTTATTCAGTGAACATTGTAATATCGAGATTATTACATAAAACTACTGCTGCATTCTCTGGATGCTGAAGTCAATCAAATGTAATCCATCAATTAATTACAGACTATACTGAGATGAGTTTGCTAACATCATATACAACAATGGGACTCCTCACTTGATGTTCACCATCATCCCATAGCAAAGAAGCTGATACTATCGCTTTGTCATTTAAAGTTCCCTCAATTGTGACTCTGAATGATAGTTTCTGTGAGAGAGATGTGAAGGATAAGTCTTTAGGATGAACTTTAATTTTTAACCCAGCTGGGGTGGTGATCCTGTGCTTATATGTAGATGCAGGAGATCCAACATTTGTAACCGTCCTGGTGAATGTGCGATTGACTGTTTCTGAGAATGAAGTCGGGAGTGCGAAGGATGGGTAGTTTAAATCCCAGGTGGTTCCATTATTGGCCCCGGAGCAAGTACTGTTATCCCCAGTCACCAATCGTAAAGTGGTTGTATTGTAACCTTGTGCACACAAAAATGTCACGTAGTCGGTCTCATTAGCATCATAGATGAGCCCTGGATTTATGGCTTTGAGAGGATTAATCTCGCCTGCACCATATGCAAACTCTGCTTCGGGGTTGGTCTTGTTACTCATTGGCATAGCTACGAAGAAATGAACATGCAACCGCATCAAAATTGGCCTGACAGAAATTTCTCTTATGTATATAGCCTTTAGATTGTAAACAGAGAACTGATGAAGGCATTACCAGTAGTTATGAGAGCTGATTTAATAGCAGCGGGAGACCAAGTCGGATTAAACGATTTCACATAGGCGGCTGCACCAGATGCGTGAGGGCACGCCATGGATGTCCCAGACATTATGTTGTACGGTGAAAATCTGTCATCGCCTCTGACTCTCGAGATCGAGGTGTTAGGAGGCCATGCAGCTAAGATGTCGACTCCAGGGGCAGCTAAATCCGGCTGTGATAATTGATGACGTGATAAAAATAGTCATAATCAGGAGGAATCTAATATTGAAGTCCTTGTGACGAGTTGATCAACAATAGAATGTAATTAAATAAATTGTGTAATTAATTTTAAGGAGTAGTATGGATCAGATCAACATCAAGAGGCAAATGTTGGGGGGTTAGAATACCTTCAAAAGGTCTCGGGAGATCATATTCGGGCCCCTAGATGAGAAGGAGGCAACATATGGTGCGCGAGTTTCATTCCCTTCCGTGCTCTTTAGTATGGTAGCAGTCGCATTGCTGTTGCCCATGCCATACAATCACCCACCACACGTTATGGCACTGACTTTGTTAATTTACTAGAAAGATAATATTGAATTGACACGTTATGTGCAGGTTTCATCGAAGTCGATACCTGGACGAGTTGATGTAAGAAAGGACACGCTCGCCCTCAGTCTGACTGATATAGGACGTAGGCAAGGGAAAGTTAAAAGCAGCATCTTCAGGGAATTCGTCACGCATGACGGCTCCTACTGCCCCCACAGAGAATGGCCCTCTTCCGCCGACTAAAGCGTCACAAAGTACAATCTTCCCCCTAACTAAATTTGGATCCAATGTGTTCATCAAGCAATACCTACATAAATTGATGAGGTGTGAATTTCTAGACATTTATGTCAACAAAGTACGTAACATATGCGGTTGATTACCTTGACTGAGATATGTTACCGGTGGTGTTTGGCGCATTTGCGGCATAGATCAGAGGGTATTGGTCCGCGAGATCCTCTGTGTTAATTGAAACTCCCTGCAATATCATGGATGGTTGTCTCAAACATTGCAATATTATAAGTTGTTCATTTGGCAACTCTTAGCTCTGATACATGTAATTTTATTCTCCGCACCTCATAACTCATGCCATTACCCAAAAAGACCTTGGTCAGGAACTTCCTGTCAATCGTACTTGCAGCAACCGAAAGAAACCAAGGTGATAAATTGGATATAGTTCCATAATCGGGGCCGTCGTTACCTGCCCCGGCCGATGTCAATATACCATTCCTCATGGCATGAAAAGACCCGATTGAGATGGAATTGTTGAAATAGTCCCTGGGGGTTGTATAACCGACAGAGAGGGAAATAATATCAACCCCGTCTGCAATCGCATCATCAAAGGCTGCCAGAATATCCGACGCGTAGCACCCATCGTACCAACAGATCTTGTAAACAGCAATCCGGGCAGATGGGACTCCTCCGCGAGCAGTCCCAGAACCCAGCCCATAGAGGCTCGTTGAGGCCACCGATTGGCCTGCCACAGTGGAAGCTACATGTGTCCCGTGGCCAACAGTGTCGATAGGAGACATGATCTCATCCGGTCCTATCGATCCTCCAGTTCGATAATATTTTGCTCCAATGATTTTACTGCAGACCATGTATAGAGTCTTAGAAGATATACATATGTTGACAATATAGTTTTTTTTTTCCCTCGTTGACCCATCTAAATTAACTGCCTCTTTTCTTTTGGCCAGTTGGATCAATAACTACATTCAACTTAAATGATAACGGAGGAAAAGGAAAAAAATTGTACTTGCTGCAGGTAAAATTGGACGAATTAGGAATGCAGCTGCCCTTCCACTTGCTTGGCGGCGGACCAAGTCCGTCGTCCCTGAAACTGTCTGATGCTGGCCATATTCCGGTGTCCAGAACCCCCACAATTATATCTGTTTCAACAGTGTTCTGCCTGTCGACTTGTTGGGTGAAGCCCAGGAAGTCCCATGATCTCGTTGTGTGGAGCTTATATTTCTCATTTGGAAACACCGATACAACTCCTTCCGCTCCTAGTTATTTGTACAGGGGATATTAATAAGCTTAATTAATCAATCAATTTTGAAAAAAATTCTTGAACATATGTTTGACACTGAAAGAGCAAATTATGAGAACATTTACCAGCCAATTTTTGCACTTCATGGTCTTTTAGCTTGGCCACAAATCCGTGGAAGCTCCTCTTATAGCTATGAACAACAGTTTCTGGTCCTACATGACTGCATAACTTCCCAATTATTTAAGAAAAGAAAGGACTCTGTTTTAATGATCAATGGCAAACGAAGAAGGAACTGAACCGTGTTATCTACCGAGATTTTTCTTAGTACTTTTCCGATATGGAATTCTCAACTCTTAACGAATAAAAATCATTCAAGACACCTTCTACTATAAATATCAGTATACATTAACATTTTTCCCCGGGCTTAATAATTGAGATAAGAAGGATATTTCAATGATTGGATCAAAGCAATGACTAAAATGTGTTCCTCACGATTCTATGACTACGAGAGTACTTGTCTCTTGTTAGTACTAACGCAGAAATTTATAAAGGTTTTACCTGCCAATGACTTTCTGTAGCATGCTCATGTAAAGAGCCGATGTTGAAGACACGCCCTTAAGCCGGTCACCCATGTACACAATATAGTCCTGCACAAATCCCAGACATCAATTCAATCATAATTAATCATAAGGAATCTGTTACGTTATAGAGATCTATATTCTGGTTAAAACAAAGATCCAGGATGTCATCTGCCTTGACGGATAGTAAAAGTTAAATCTACGCAGAACACTGTTTAATCTTAACTAGATATAGATGGACAGAGATTAACCCCACATATTTTACAGAAAACAATTAATTGGTAATTACTCGTGAGCTTAGACACTTGCCTTTCGATCATCATCGTGAGACGTTGCAGCACTTGTTAGAACTATACTGAGGCAAATCACAAGAAGTAGGAAAGGAAGAACACGATGGAGAAGCTTCATCGGATCCACAGAAGATGAGAAGGAAAATCAACTGCATAATCTCTGTGCGAAAATGCTTTTCTTTTTTGGTAGGACGCAAATGCTTTAATTTAATTGGTCGCAAACACCACTGAAGTTGACACTATTATAGTTATATGTAGAGAGACAACGTAAGCAGAAGAATTGACTATTCAAAATATGGACATTTTATTGTTATAATCTGTTTACCAAGTCATATGAAGTCTCCAAGCCGAAACTTATAAGAGTTGTTATGAAAGGTTCAATTCTAGAATCAAACTTAATTCCCACGAGCGCAATTTACCGAATATTATGCATGGAAATTGCCGATGAATATTTATGATGCAACAATCACATGTTGAATGATTATTATGCATTATTTAACTAATTGATTTGTGAGAATATTAATTTCCTCAAATATTGATACTTATAATTCATAAACTCGTATCTAATTTAATTTTTTGTTTGCTCAATATATTCACCACTTAATTAGTGATAAAAGGTATATATCTAGACAAAAGGGGGGAAAAATGCTAAAGGTAATCCTCCGAGTAAGGTATTTTACATTTCAAAGGGTTTCTGGAAGCTTAAAATTCTTCCATCACGAATCTTCTTTCCGACAGTCAAAATAGCTCTTAGGATCAGATTTCCTTTGACTTCTCTATTTAATAATTACTATACTTAACTCATTTCTCAACATGATAGAATATTCTAAAGAACCATTTTTTGTCCCAAAAGGAGATTAAAAAAAACAGATAAAAGGCTGGACCTCAATTACTTATTTGTAGAATTATTTAAGGACGAAGGCTGCGTACATCAAGTTTATTTTTTTCTCTTGACCTATTAAATCAGTTGTTTTCCAATCGATCCTTCGGCTGAAAACTTTGATTAGGTCGTCGCTTTTGCGGAGGTTAGTATTTTCCTGTGCTAACTTAATTAGATTCGACTAAATACGAGTAAAGCAATATATATATATATATATATGGCTACTTTTTCGGTGCATATTTTTTATTTCTCCACACCATACATAACTAATCCGATCCCTTCATTATATCAAATGGGATTTTCGTTCACAATTATTGTTACGCCACGAGTAATGTTGAACCAAACCAGTTAAGCAAATTGGTTTACCTGGACTGCATTCCGGTGGAAGCAGAATACCAAGTTTTCTTGCTAAGCATGCCCCAATTAACTCGCTGTAAAAAAATTATATGCATGTTATAGAGTCTTAGCATTGAGATCTTACTGTCTATCCCAAGTTGATATCAACGAACGGTGCACGAAAAGACACGACAAAATCCCAACGAGCGGTTGGATTAGGATTGAAATGAATTAGTCATACGCGGTCGGTGGGTTGGGTTGAGAGTTCCGATCAGTTCTTTGATTCAGTTGAGTTTTTATTGGATTAAATCAAATTATTGTATTAAACTATATGTATGCCATTGACGAGGATCGGTGGAACCGTATTTAGGGCAAACAACTACAAAATTCCTCACATCAGAATTGATCACGCGAGGCGTACCATTAAAAAAAGAAAAAGAAGAAGAAGACGACGCCTTGGCCTCTTGATTTTTTTAGTTGTATACTTTTCAGTTGGTTATAAATATCGTAAACGGCACTTCCCAATAAAATTCAAAGGCAAGAGATGGATGTTAGAAAATAATGATTATGTCCCGATCGATAACAGTACCCTTAAAAGTGAAATTGGTCCATTAACACGAATTCTTAAAAATTAGTTTACCACAACTGTGACCATTTTGATAAACTGTCAATATTCCTTTTGACAAACTTTTTTTTGGGTGATAAAATTAGGTCTTATAAATTTGGCATTCAGTCTATTTTGGTCCTAAAAGATTTTAAATTACCGAATCAGTCCTATACATTTGCTCCATAAGATAATTTCGGTTTTATAAGTTTTGAAAAAGACGTTTTTGGTCCTATAAGTTTACTTTCAATTAAATGTAATCCTATAAGTTTTGAAAAAGAAAAGTATTTTTGGTCCTATAAGTCATAAAACAGACCAAAATTGCCTTAAGAATCAAACGTTTAGGACTAGTTCGAAATTTTTAAAACTTAGAGGATCAAAATTGACCGAAAGCTAAACTTATAATACCAAAAATGTCTTTTTCCCATATATTAAATTCTATACGTATACCAAGGTGGCATGAAACTCGTGCCAACCCAATCCGAGAAGAGCGAGATGATCTTTGGCTAAGCTGAGCATCATGTTGGTCGATTTCAACTTTGGATCGATGTTTTCGTCATCAAAGTCGACCTCGCTTGCACACCTGGGTCAGTTTTGGAATATAACTGGCCTAAGCTGCCTGCTACAGGTCGGATCGACCTTGCTGGCCGTGAGCTGGTTCTTCAAGCTCATCAAGCATAAAATCATTTTCACATCGCCCCCTAGATATAAGATAAATAACTGTGTTCTGATCCACCACTGAAGTATATTCTCCGTGGATGTCCTCCGGGAAAACAGATTATTAGGAGCCAAATACCTTGTGTCAATTTTCCAAACCTTAAGCAAAACGATAATATTGTCTTTAAAATATTATCGAACCGACAGTGGTGAATCTAAAAGCACTTGTATACATATGCGTCGAACAACAACCCGTGAAACACGAATCACACGTTTGTAAAAAATCATTATTGTGCTCAATGAGAGTCCCCTCTTCTTCTTTTTCCATCCCCCTTTTGTCATTGGAAAGTTCACTGTTCTTAAGTTGTCTTCCATAACCATAAAAGAGGAGTGGAGCCGCAGATCGAACCATATCTTCCCTAGTAAAACATTCCAATGCACAAAGAAGTAATCATGTGGTGGGTCGCGGGCCGATATTGCTCGTTCCAGTATAGTTGAAGGTTTCTCTCCGGTTAATCGAGTGATCCCATAAAGAATGATTCTGAAAATTTGATGGCAGAGTGTTCAGATTCATTGGGGTATATAGTGGTGTTTGCAGGACGCTTGCTTCCCGCCGAATATCAAACCTAAGGATGGGCATGGAAGATTCTAAATTGGAGCATACCCACCACAGAATGATACTGCCTACTTGAAGCGAAGGTTTGTATCACACGCCATATCTAGTCTCTGTTTTTTCTTTGGTACTGCCTATCTTGAGAATCCATATATAATTAGTCGAAGTTTTCATCGTGTATATATATATATATATGTGTGTGTGTATGTGCGTGTCAGTAGATATATAGAAACCTTTAGAGAAAGAGAATCCTATATGTCAGGAATCAAATTAAAAAAAGTAGTCCTATATGTCAGGAATCAATTGATGACTTGTTGGGAATCATTCAAACGTCAGCTTTATGGAAAAACACACTTGGAATATATGCCGCCAACCATTGACACAAAGAATGGTATACATTGCAACTCTCTCTTGTCGGATTCCGAAATTGAGATCATCATCATCCATCTTATCTGCTTTTGCACCCATATTTAAGTTATATATCAAGTCATCATCCAAAATTGGTTGGACCACCAGCTGATGATATCATAAATTATATTGGGCGCGCGCGCGCGCACACATATATGTACAGGGGACAAAACATGTTTCTTGAAGCTTGTTTTGGAGTTTGTCAGAAAGCTCATTCCCGAAAGAAAAGAAGCTGTATTTCCCTCAGATTCATAATCCGGAAAGCCTCCTAAATCCTGGGAAAAGAAATTGTGGTTTCCAATTTCATAATTCATAAGAGCATAAAATAACAAAATGCAAGGAAAAGAGGTGAAAGGATTTTTATTAGGGGGGGTTGGGGAGACCATTGAGCTAAAGGAGAACTCAAGTGGACGAGGAATAAAGCCAGCTCATTAAGGAGGGGACTGCTAATGCAACCAATTTTGATGGGGAGAGCTTTAGCTTTTTATAAGGCACGTGCTTACCTTTTCAGAGGTTCAACTTCAGCCCCACAAGTATATATGGGAAGTGCAAAAGCTACACGATTTGGACCACATCAATAGTTCATGCATGCTGAGTCGTGACAAGTCATTAGAAGATTAGGCCAAACCAGATGGGTTGTTCCGGGAATTGATTGCACCATTACCAAACTAAAAATGACACTATGCTTGAAGGCATACAGCAAACCGTCGTAAAACATGATGAACCTCGTAGAACTCCTTACTTGAGCCAGGACTGTGACCACATAAAAGCATGTCAAGCCATGCATTGCAAACAGCAAAATACCTCTAGGCTTTGAGTGTCTCGCCCCAAATCCCACATCCGTTGTTATAAAAGGGGAAAGATTTGGGACTTATATATAAGGCTCAATCACCTCATTGATAGCTAGCATTATTGAATAATGGGTCCTTGGTTTGACACAGTTTTGAGCCTCAAAGAACCCAAATCCAAGAGTTATCAAAGACTAATGTCGATATTTTCCTAAAAAAATACAAATAAATAATCTAATAATACACACTTAGACACTATCCTTTACAAAAGTAAAAATATAATTTTCCAATTGTTCATAATTATAATTTGGAGCCCAACAAATTGAAACTACATTAGTATTTAAAGACCTAAGACACAAGTTACGAAGCAAACTTAAACGACAAGCATAAATAACATCAATTTGGAGGCAATTTTATGTAAACGCCATTTGGGAGTATCTACCGCTCTCCCAAACGAACACTAAATGTATATCTAGATCTAGATTATTCCATGATTAGATGCCAAGGCTCTTAAATGAGCTTGGTTTACCGATAAAGACTCTCCTCTTCCAACACTCTAAAATAGCCCATGAAATAACCAACTGAATTTACATCTAGATCTAGATTATTCCAAGACTTTGACAAGATGCCAAGACTCTTAAATGAGCTTCGTTTACCGATAAAGACTCGTCTTCCAACACTCTAAAATAGCCTATAAAATAACCAATCTAGCTGTATATTTATTGGGAGAAAAATAACTTTTAATGTTCGATTTCTGAAATTACGATAATAATATTTCTCACAATTTTAATACTATAAAAAAAATAACCCATAAAAGAAAAGGACAAGAATAATTATTTTTAAAACTGAAATACACTCTCCATACATTAATTTAACCAAAATCACGTAGAGATAGATTCTTTTTAATAATTAATCACATAGAGATAGGGACGTTCACAATAAAAATCGGGGTATTGTTGGAGCCTTAAAGACCAGGGCAGAGCTGAACCATTGGGCCTCCTACACTGATCGTTTCCAATGGTCGAGATGAGAAGTCATAGTTTTTAAAACATTGCGATTATGGTATTTACTTTAAAATGAGGATCGACTAAGATTCGCCGGGTCGTGGCACATTCACACACATCTATATCTACAAGTTGAAAAGTCATAGCCACACAATTTACTATGATATCTCACACTCCATCGATCGCTGTCTCTCATTAATGGATGATGCCATTGTCAGAGAAATAGTCTTGAACGACTCGACTCATAAATTCCGAACCATTGTTGCTTGTCACTATTTTCACTGTCCGATCAAACCGATTCCTAACTAGCTTGCAAAAATTAATCAGGAAATCTTGTGCCTCAGATTTTTCCCATAAAAGATAAACTCTTATGCTACGGCTATAATCATCCACAATCGTCAAGAAATATCGAGCACTAGAAATAGATGAGACCTTATAAGGCCCCTATATATCACAATGGACCAATTGAAACGGGAAAGAAGCTTTATTTGAACTAATTGGAAAACTGGAACGTGTTTGTTTCGCTCGGCAACACATGTCACATAGTTCATTATTGCCCGAGCCATATATAGAAATAGTATCATTCTCAAACTTAATGCAAGGAGAAAGGTGTCCCAACCGCTTGTGCCAAATATTTTCACTATCTGCTCTCATTGCCCGTAGTCTCTGAATGGATGAAGATGCTTGTTGTAGAAACTAGACCCCCCCTCCCCCCGCGTGAAGTTCACCTACTCCAGAGATATAGTATATACTACAATTAAGTTCCCGAACTAATGGAGACAATAAATTGCAAGTAAAATCCGACACATAAAGGACATTATGAAGAATTAGATTGGCTCCAAAAGAAACCTTGGCCATAAATGTAGCTTTCGTTGTCCCATTCGGAACATGAATAGTAGGACCATCCTTAATAGGAATGACATAAAAAAAGATTAGCCAAACTACTAGTCATGTGTCTTGAAGCTCCCGAATCAATAATCCAATCAAATTCTGAAGTAATGGGTACAAAATTCTCACAACTTGGTCGATTAATCTCACCATCATCGCGAGAAACCATGGAAACAAGCTGCTATAACTGAGCATCGGATAAATGGGCCAGTTTACTTAAATCCGCGGGCTGCTCCACATGGGCCTAGGCTGCAGTGTAATTCCTTGGGCTCTGATTAAAGAGCTGGTGAGAAGATTTGTTCGGCCTCCATTGCCCACCATTGAACTGGGCCAATCTTATTTGTGATGGGCCGATTGTATACGAGCCTCCAGATTGGGATTGTCCGAAGCCTCCCCCACACTGCTGCGAAAGGAATGAAGACGACGGTTACGAGCTCCTTCCTCCTCCCTGCCGAGATTGCCCCGATGAGCTGCCCTTTGAAGTCCTCTTATTCGTCTGCTCAGAGCTTGGATACCCATGTAATTAATAGCAGGTGGCCCGATAATGGCCGTTACGCCCAAAGAAGTCGCATAAAGGACGATCGCGGGGCTTAAAATCGCCCTGTTTGAGCCGAAATTAGGGTTAGAGTTGCCGCCAGTTTCGGTACCGATCTTGGCCACAAAACCGATCGTCTCATTATTGGAATCCCTGCCCTGGGTGATAAGGCGCTGAGCTTCATCATGCGCGGCCATGGAGTGAGTTTTATTGACACTCGGTAAGGGTTCCATGCTCAAAATTTGTGAGCAAATTGTCGAAAATTCGGGATTGAGCCCGATGAGGAACTGATGTACTTTCTCTCTTCTTTGTGAGCAGCAAGTTGAATTTCGACATTGCAAGTACAAGTCGGCAGATCAAGGTATAAGTCTAATTCATCCCAAAGACTCTTCAATTTTGAATAATACTAAAAAATTGACCTATTTTCCTGTCTGAGCAGACAAATATCGTTCTTTAATTGATGGATTCTTGTTTCGTTGCCCTGAGAAAAATGCTCCTTAAGGTTGTCCCAAAGCGCTTTTGCATTCCTTTTGCCCCTGCAACTGAGTTCTGCAAGTCTTCATCCAAGTGATTGAAATCCACGAGACTAACATTGAATTACATGTCACCCACTGCTCATGGTAAGCTTCTCCTTTTGCCAGTTGCCTGACCTTGCCTTCAATGAAACTGAGCTTATTCTTTGCCTGTAATGTTGTCTTCATCGCTTGAGACCAAGTATTGTAATTCCTGCCATTGAGTTTACAGGAAATAAGTTGAGTACCAGGCCCATCAGAGGGAGTGAAGACATAGACAAGTGGTACGCCTCCACCCGAAGTACTCTAATCCGCAGCTTTCGACATGATGATGGATTAGAGAAAAATGTGAGAGAAAAAAAATGTAGGATAGATTAGAAGCGTGAAGGAAGACGCTCAACAAGAATCGCTGGTAGATGGAAGCTCGACTATATCAGCCGGCAATGAGGTGAGTCGGTTGGCCTCAAGACCACTGCTCTGATACCATGTCAAGAACGGAATTGGGTGAAAAGATTATATCTGTTTCATTCATCTAAAAGGGTAAGTATACAACCGGGTTCAACAAATAAAAGGAAAGCAATATCTATGGCTAAACTAGGGTGTCCTAAGTACGGTATGTAAGGATATGTGCATAGGTTACAATGGAAAAGAAATATTTCCATAAGAGTTCGAACTCGTGATATTCAAGTTGAGCACTTAGAGTTTAATCATGAGACCACTGTATTGCCGGTCAAATCCAAAGAGTTATCAAAGACTAAATGTCAATATTTTTCTAAAAAATTACAAATAAATAATCTAATAATACACATTATTCTTTACAAAAGTAAAAATATAAATTTTCCAATGTTTCATAATTATAATTTGGAGCCCAACAAATTGAGACTACAATAGTATTTAAAACCTAAGACACAAAGCAACCTTAAATGACAAGCATAAATAACATCAATTTGGAAGCAATTGGATGTAAATGCCGTTAGTAGTATCTACCGCGCTCCCAAACGAGCTCATCTAGATCCAGATTACTCCAAGACTTTGATTAGATGCCAAATTGCCAAGACTCTTAAATGAGCTCCGTTTACCGATAAAGACCCTCGTCTTCTAACACTAAAATAGCCCATAAAATGACGAACTGAATCTAGATCTAGATTATTCCAAGACTTCGACGAGATGCCAAGACTCTTAGATGAGCTCGGTTTACCGATAAAGACTCGTCTTCCAACACTCTAAAATAGCCCGTAAAATAACCAATACAGTATTGATGTATACTTGTTGAGAGAAAAAATAATTTTAATGTTTGATTTTTTAAATTACAAAAGTAATATTTTTTGCAATTTTAACACTATCCAAAAAAAAAAGCCCATAAAGGAAAAGGACAAGAATAATTATTTTTAAAACTGAAATACACTCTTCATACATTAATTTAACCAAACTCACGTGGGGATAGATTCTTTTTAATAATTAATCACATGGAGATAGATACGCTCATAACAAAAATCGAGGTATTGACCATGTTTGGCACATAAACAATGCTTTTTAATTTTGGTGGGGCCAATAAGGTTGAAAAGTGGGCACAGCTTGACAATCGTGAGTGCTAGGCCGAATAGCTTCTTTTTTATCCTTTTCCTTTTCGAGGCCTGATATTATTTGCTGAACTCAAGTGTTTCCTGACGGTAGAATTTCGGGGGAATCTCTCCTGACAAAATGGAGTTTTGCACTGTTAGTTGTACGTGGTCTGTCCCCCATCGTCCTCACGTACGAACACTCCGTAAATCTCTGCAAATAGGTCAATAATGGATGAAATGGTGTCTTTCTTGTCACTAGTTGCCGATTTTCGACCTGGATTATCAGGTTCTTGTGCCCGATTTCGGTTTAAATTAGAGTGCTTGCACGGAACCCTACAACAGAGGTTCGAGCTTGAAAAAAAGGAGAAGGCAACTGGATTTCTGTTGGGTAGGAAGAGGCCCCTAAAACGATCGTTTCCATTTTGTCGAGATGAGGAGTCATATAGTTTTTAAAACATTGCGATCATGTTATTTACTTTAAAATGAGGATCGACTAAGATTCGCCTGGGCCGTGGCACATGCAGCGCATCTATACGTACGAGTTGAAAAGTCATAGCTGCACAGTTTACTATGACATCTCACACTCCATCGATCGCTGTCTCATTTTATCACCCCTACGCTTTTCTTCGTCATCCTATAAAGTTTGATTGGTGAAATAATCGAATATCAAGCCATGGATGGCCCCCTCATTTATGTAAGAAAACAGAGAGGAGAAGGCAACCATACTATCCATTCCATCTCCCACAGAAGGACAAAATAAATGTCTTCCTTCAAGGCACCTCTTGTAGGTTAGCTCAATTGTCTTCATCTAACAATTCATTTGTCCATTGCAAACTTCAAGGATTTGAGGGGGGGATATGGAGGATGGCAGTGGGACCAAGAAAAGAGAGATTGAAGAAGGACAGCATAGAGAAAGCGAGAGAGATGAAGAGAAATGGGTGTACGATTCGTCTGTCGATTACAAGGGAAGGATCCCTCTCCGTGCTTCTACCGGCGTGTGGAAAGCCTCCCTCTTCATCATCAGTATACTTCCTCTCGCTCTTTTCTTTGTTCGTGTTCGATGCTTAAAACTTTTTGGAGTGTTTGATCAGAACTCTTTACTTTTTTTTTTTTTTTGAGTTTTACTGGATCTTTTACTGGTTCGTGGCTGATTAATGTCGGGAAGTCATGGTGCAGCGATCGAGTTCAGTGAGAGACTGAGCTACTTCGGGATAGCGACGAATCTGATATCTTACCTGACTGCTGAGATGCATCAGGACTTGGAGACAGCGGCGAAAAATGTCAACTATTGGGCAGGCGTTACCACTATGATGCCTCTGCTTGGCGGGTTCTTGGCAGATGCATATGTCGGAAGGTTCAACATGGTCGTCTTCTGTTCCCTCATCTACCTCGTGGTATGGTAACTCTTCCAACATTTTTTTCTTGGAATAATCCGAAATAAATCTCAAAGTTGAATTTTGTATTGCTGTACCGTGTTAGTAAGGATACTCAAATTTCAGAAAAAATTTAAGATGATGGAAAGGAGTATCATCAATTTATACCATCACTTACGACGGCTCTGACATTTCCGGGGCATCGGATCGTGCTGCTTCTGAAACTTTCTTACAGCGACAATCAGTAGCATGTGCTAATTCCTGTCCTATTATCGTCCCCGACAGTAATTTCATGTTGAGATTGCGACCTAACTGACCATACATAATCTGTCATTGCATTGACGATGCAGGGCCTGAGTCTCCTAACAATGTCTAATTACATCCCCCGCCTAGGCCCGTGCCCTGACTCACCCTCATGCAAGAGCCCGTCAAAGACCCACGAGGTCTTGTTCTTCCTCGCCCTCTACTGCATCTCCCTTGGGACGGGGGGACATAAGCCCTGCCTGGAAAGCTTCGGGGCAGACCAGTTCGATGATGACCACCCTGGGGAGCGCAAAAAGAAGATGTCCTACTTCAACTGGTGGAACTTTGCACTCTGCTGCGGGCTCTTTCTAGGCGTGACCGTGATAGTGTACCTCCAGGACCATGTGAGCTGGGGAGTCGCTGATCTCGTCCTCGCCGTAACGATGGCAGTCACGATTGTCTCGTTTTATTGTGGGAAGAGGTTCTACAGGTTTAGGCTGCCTGAGGGCAGCCCTTTGACCCCATTAGGGCAGGTCTTGGTTGCAGCCCTGAGGAAGAGGAAGTTGAGGTGCCCTTCTAGTGTGGATGATCTCTTTGAATTGACGAGAGCTGAAAAGAGAGAGCAGGGGAGGCTCCTGCAGCACACCAATAGGCTCAGGTAAGTCGAGACGGGTTCAGACTTTTCGGGTGCATATTCCTTTGATGTCAGTAACATAATCAAGAGAGTCTCGACACGACTAACATGTTCATTTGTCGTCTTGGTTGTTTCTGGTATTTGAGTCCACAGGTTTCTTGACAAAGCCGCAATAATGGATGAAAGGGACAGGAGAGCACCCGAAGGGAAACGCAACCATTGGAGGTTGGGAACCGTGACGAGGGTCGAAGAGACCAAGCTTGTCATGAGCATGATCCCGATATGGCTCACTTCACTAATGTTTGGAGTTTGCGTTGCACAATCGTCAACTTTTTTCGTCAAACAGGGTCAGTACATGAACCGGAAAATTGGGAAAAGTTTCCAGATCCCGCAAGCCTCCATCTATGCCCTTGCAGCTGTTGGAATGATAATTTCTGTTACCTTCTACGAGAAAATCCTCAATCCGGCACTTCGAAGATCGACAGGTAAGGAGAGAGGCCTCGCCATCCTCCAGAGAATTGGAATAGGGATGATATTTTCAGTTGTGGCCATGGCGGTGGCGGCATTGGTTGAAATGAAGAGATTGAGGGGTGTCAAAGAAGGGATAGTTCCAAGCGTGTTTTGGCTGGCTCCTCAGTTCCTGATCCTTGGGCTAGGTGACGGTTTCACCTTAGTCGGGTTGCAGGAGTACTTCTACGATGAGGTACCCGACTCGATGAGGAGCCTAGGGATTGCAGTGTATCTCAGCGTGATTGGGGGCGGGAGCTTCCTCAGCAATTTTCTGATAACTATCGTCAACCGGATGACCAGAGAAGTGGGTGGGAAGAGTTGGATCAGCCGGACCCCGAACACAAGCCGGCTCGATAAATTCTATTGGCTTTTGTCGGCAATGACCGTGTTGAACTTGTGCATATATGTGCTCGTTGCTAGAAATTACACTTACAAGAATGTGCAAAGAAATGATGTTAGTGATTATAAGGACATCGAAGGAGTTGAATTAGTGACCTGAAAATATAGATTCCAGTTCAAGAAATAAAATCGCTCTATGTTCTTTGGTATTTATAGTAAGTCTTTACAATGGGCTTCAAAAATGACATCGAAGAAAAAAAGACAATCGATCTTACAAGCTGTGGTTTTGTGATCCTTTTTCAGGGAAGGGCGTTTTGTAAATTTTCATATTATTGGAATATCCTCCATAAACGCAAGACGAAAACAAAGGCAGACTAGAATAACCATAGCGTTACATCAATCAAAGATGAAATAAAAAACATGCTCCTAATGTTAACTGGATCGAATTAGATCTACAAAGACTTGCAAATGGACAGTGCCTTCTCGGCTGCAGTGGTGGAGAGCCCGGATCCTACTTTTGTCTGTGAAGTGGACGTCTCCAATTCAACAAAGAGCAAGAGAGAGAGCGACAGTCAGGAGAGGAGGATTTCCATTTGAATCACTTCTTGACGAGTCTCAACACATCGCCCACAAGATGCAAAGAGCCGGTAACAAGGACCTGAATCCAAGTAGAATTATCATTAGTACAATGAAAGTACTTAAATTACAATTGCCTCTATCATGATGTGAATAGACTATCCGATAATACCATCCATGATAACTGTCCAAAAGAAATCTTAACTCACTCAGGATGCCAAAGTATTAGGAATCCCCCAAAGAAAAAGCCACGAAGGCTTAGCTCAAGTCTCGTGCAGTAAAAACTGACAGATTTTTCTTTACTTTCTGAGAAAGAAAAATGCGTTTGTTTTGTTTTGTCCAAGCTGATTCTTATAGGGTAACATTGCTTGAAGAAAAATGACTATACCTGGAAGCGTAAAGAAGTATTGTGTTGAACGGTGTCCCTCAGCCACTTAATAGCCAACGGAAGAGAAGCAAACACGGCGCTGTGCTCGCAGTTATTAACACATAGCTGCATATCATCTTTAGTTTCATCACAAACAGCAACGGCATTCTTCGCGTCCCCTCCTGTAGGGCAAAAAGTGGAAAGTCAGAACAAATGAGTGCCTTGAAAGAACCCAGCCCAGCTCAAGAGATAACAATCTGGTAGTAGTGGAATTGTCCAGGTTTCATATTTACTAGGAGACATATTTTTGCATTGAGTTCCTTTCTTGTTCAATATTCACCAAATAGAGACATAATTTTACCCTTTTTCCTAAAATATAGTAAAGCAGTAGTACTGACTTGAATCCTTCCTTTTTTTTCTTTTTCTTTTTCTGAGAAAAGGTAAACAAAAAACTGGTTTGGTTTTCTGCAATCGGATGTGAAATAATAGGTACCTTTTTCGCCCTGGATGAGGTTCTCCCACACCCTTTGAAGAGCAATCTGCCATGACAAATCGACTTGAGGATCACTCGGCGGTAAAGAGTTTGTTCCAACCTTGTAATACACTGATATATTCGGCACAAAGAGAGCCTTCTTGAAGTGTATGCCTAAAAGTAGATGAAGAGTACTATATTAGACTAATGATCAAATATACATTCCGCATCTCAATATTAGTAACATCAATACAACAATTCAACTTATAGCATGCTGGAAAGTTGTACTAAATGTTATCTTCTAATAATATAGAAATTAGCTAGAATTGCGCTAATAATGTTTCGAATAGCTAGCTAAAAGGCCCTCTTTCTAGGAAAGCAGACTCGTGAGGGGACTATAATTATTGCCATCTTTATATTGGTCAAAAACTAATTACTTGTATTTCTTTGAATGGTTCCAGAGAATAGGATTTTTAAAACATATTCTGATTGCATTTTCATCTCTCAGCTCATCCGCCATCGTAATATAAGGAGGAAGAATTGCCAAAACAGTCAGCTTTGCCTGTAACTAGAGGGATTTTCATGAAAGTAATGTCCTTAGGCAATTACCGTGACTAGCACATGTTTTCATCAGGCTGGGCAGAAGAACTTGAGGATCTCGGACTGACATACAATTGAACAGAAGTATCTGAGAATTTCACAAAAACTTTAGTCCAGGGATGCAAAAGAGAGCTGCAAGGGTACAAGACGGAACAAGTAATTCACAGGGAGATCTAGACTTTAGTGAAAAGACATCATTTGACTGCACAATTGGAATTTCTCAATGAAGATTTCGCATTAGAAGACCTCATGCATGTTTAAACATAATTCCAGATGTTAAAAATTTGATATTGTACCTGCATGGCAGTCCTCTGTTGTGTCATGTCATGTGGATTCTTAATCGATTCGTCAATGAATGTGGACTTGTCCTGGAGCTGATGATGCATCTGACGTTGATCGTCTTCTTTAACTGCAAGAGAAAACCATCTGGCACATACTTCCATGCTTTCTGGACTATGGGCTCCATCCATATAAAACACTAGGCTGCCTGTGTTTTCAGGACCGAAACTCAGGTCGGGGACAATCTGAGCTCGCCCTTGCAACTTGGCAGTTGCCAGCCCATTTATGAACTGCTCCGGCAAAGAGTTCTGTCCCATATAAGAAAAATTGGGGAATAAAGTGCAATGCTGAGAAAAAAGAAGCTGACATAAATATCTTGAGATTGAGGAGGAAAAAAAAAAATTATGCATGCACACCATCTGTTGCATGCAAACATCGTGATGACCAGTCCTTTGAAGCCACGTACAACACAGAGCAACCGCAAGACCAGCATTGACATATTGATGCTCTCCCACAAGACCAAGATTCAGACCTTTAAGCAAGTTGGCATCTAATGGTGGCGCTACTTGAAGAGGAACCTGCAATGACAACTCATATCAGATATATCTTTGCAACCCCAACTCATCGAAGCTGAAAACTACTAGTTGGTAATGCATAACAGCTTTAAGATAAGGTGAGAAGACTTGACATAACTTCCCAATGCAAAGCTACAAGAAACGACTCCTAAGGAAAGGATAGAATTTCTATCATAAATTACCAAACTCAAGATCTCACAGCCATCCAAATATTATACCTCGTTTATTTAAAGAAACAGCAGAAAGGAAAATTAAGGTCATATTCATCAGCTAAGAATACTTCATGAACAAATCTAGAAGGCAGACTATCTCAACGGAGATGCCAATACACATTTACATGTAATAAGCATAAGCATATAGCATATAACCAATGGTAGGACTGTTACTTACATCCAGTTGGGAAGCCTTCTCTTCAAGCACACGCATAGCTTCATCAGGCTGAGGTACAGTAAATGCTGGGATTTCACGCTGCATCATTGGATATTGGATTAGAAATGTCAATAGAATTTCTGAAGACAAACATCATGCAGGTCATGAAAAGTTTTCTGGTAGCATGCACAGAGCTGCAGTGTCAATAACACCTTGAAGATACCAGCCTTTTCCCCAGCAATTTGTTCAAGAGTATTACCTGTTTATAAGATGCAGAAGGTAAAATTAAGCTAAGCAACGGATAAATCCTGTGAAAGTTGGCATCACCTTAAACATGTTATGAGTTTATTAGGCACATAATTGTGACGCTTCAAGAAAATCAACATAGGGCCAAAATTACACATTGCGAGACTATTGAAACTTAGTATTAAAAGATTCAGACATTTTTCCCACTTTTAGAACCACAAAGTAGGCAGCAGCACAATAGGCAATACTTGTTAAATGGTTACTGCAAAAAAGGGAAACTCAAGGACTATAGCAGTTTGCTACAGCTACCCCACGGTCAGCAAAAGCGGTTCTGCAGGCTAGAATTTGGGATATAGAGGTATCACAGAAATGACGAGGGCAGGACAAATTACGAATAACTTGGCAATTATGAAGCACACTTGCTTAATAAAAAGACGTTAATTGGGGTCACATCCCAGACTGCAGGCTACATAACCTAAAATAAAGAAAGAGCTTGTTGGATTAACACTTTCTCCTCCATAAGATGTTTCTAAAAAGGTCCAAGAACTTAACTGCTAGAGAGAAAAACTCATATAGCAAATGAACACAACAGAAATTAAAGGCCATATAAATATTACAAAAGCAAAGAAACTAACCAAGAATCTCCATATGGTCATATCCAAGGGAAGCTATACCACATACAACTGGTCTCTCAACCTGAAATATCATGCAATTTACTATCATCTTAGAAATATCCCTAATGCAGTCAGGTGTCATATAAGTCAGGATATTGACGAATCTTGAAATGAGACATTTACCACAGCCAACAAAGGAAACTATTATTAGTTCAAAATTTGATGCTTTCTTAAACGAGAAAATTGATATTTTTATGTGAGCGATTTTTCTTTTTGTTTTTTTTGTTTTTTGCTATGACAGAATGGTACTTACCACATTTGTTGCGTCAAATCTTCCTCCCAAACCAACCTCTAAGATGACAACATCAACCTACAAAATATGGTAAGAAATCGACATCTTTGAGTTTGAGCCAATACCATTTGAGAACTGCAAAATCTCAGCAAGAAAACCTGCATCTATGAAATCACTGTACCTGCTCTGCAGCAAATATCTTGAATGCAAGTAATGCAAGGAAGCGAAAATATGTAGGCATTGGTATATTTTCACTAGTTTTTTCCTGCACATGGAACAGCAAAGTAGATCTCTGATTGCAACAGAAGCAATTGAAATTGAGAATATACCAATATCCTACAAAATCAGAGAATGCAAACAAACATGCTCTGATGTTCAAGCAAAAAGTGGGCACAAAACGAATGAAAACTTGGTAGTATGCGATTGGCTTTCTTCCAGCCAACTAAACTCAATCCATCATTATACAATCATATCATTATTTTTATTGAACCTACTAATTTCACAGAAGTGATGGGTGATGGGGATGCAGATAAGTGTCCATACCTTCAGTCTATCATAACACCACCAGAAATATGCCAAGAACTTCTCTTCACATATGTCCTCACTGAAAGAAGGACGAGAAGACTTCAGCGTGTTGTCATGACAGAAAACTTTGCAACGTGGAAATATTTGCTATGCACCTGAAAGATCAAACAGCCAAAACAGAGCAAAACCAACAAGGGCTTACTCATTATTTGGTACATTTCCTTAAAGAATCTAAAAATCATACCCATCCAATCGGAATCTTTCACGAACATCAATAAGGTGAGGTGAAGTGAAAAGTCCTGTATGGAAGCCACAATTACGTAGAATGGATTCTGCAAATGTGCATGTGGATCCCTTGGTCCAACCAGAAAAATGATATCAGCACAAGGAAATTGCCAAAAATACAATGAGCGTTATTTGGGAGATATATTAGAACAGGCAAACTTTTATTATACTAACCAAAAAAAAAAAAAAGAAAAAAAAAACAGATATGTAGGTATCAGTTCATGGAAAATGACAAAGTATATCACTTCTACAGATTGATGCACAAAGTTAGATTACAAAAATATGTAGTAAAAGACTGTCAAGATAACCAAAGCATATCGATAATGCTCACTGATGCTAACAAATAGCACTTTGAAATGAAAAACAAACTGAAGAATAAAAATCAGCCTTCGACTTAAAACTGTTTGCGCCAGCAAAATTTTCCTAAGAATCAAGCAAATGAATCTGCTTTCATCAGAAAGTACGGCTATTACCTTGCCTTTTGTACCAGCAACGTGGATAACCTTCATCTTTGAAATTTGCTCATCTAAATCCAACATCTGAAATAGAAAGATTGAAAATAATAGTAAATAAATCATAAAAAACAATCGATGGTCCTGAGGTTTATGCTAAAATAGAAATTTTCAGCATCTACCAAACACAATCAATCACCTTCAAATAGTCAAAGAGCAAATCAAACCGATCTCCCTTGTTGCTCTTATCAGCACGGCTGCGTTTGGTAATCAACGAGGACAGAGCCTCCATTGCCTCTTCATACGGGGAAACAGCAGGCTTCATCGATCCATTTCCTCCTTCACGCACGACAATGAAACAGCAAAACAATCAACAGAGCTAGCAGTAAACACGACACATCCCAAGAACAGAGTAAGTCCAATCAGAAAGACACTTTCAATTTAAATTCAGCGAGACATAGTGATTATTCATACCGTCATCCATTACTTCCCAGCTTTTGCAACCTGAATCAGCAGAACAAACCGACTACGGATGAGTTAAACAGAGTCAAGAAGCTCACTTCCAACAGTGCATGAACTGATACCGAAATGATTATCATAAATATTCAAACTCCAACTGAAATTAGACCACTTGATGCCATGCATCATTCAGAACTCGGATCCCGAAAATGACAATGACAAATCCAAAAGTAATTTATATCCATTGAACGGACCTCGGAAGCTGGGAAACGGGAGCGAAGAAGAGAGTCGGAGAGCTCGCGGAGAGTGACGGGCTAGCCGAATTCGGCCACGCGGTGGTGGCGAGAGAGCTAGCGGCAGCGGCCGGAGGATGAGAGGAGGAGGAGCTCGGACAAGGATTTGGTGCTTAATGGTGACCAGATGGGGAATGGGAGGGAGGGGGAAGACTGAAGTGAGAGAAAGAGGGGGCTCTTTTTTTTTTTTTTTTTAACGAGTTAGGTGGATGTAGATTAGCTCCATTTTATATTTTACTCCTCAAACTATCAAAGTGAAAAATTTGCCCCCGCAAGTATCGAGAATAAAAATTTTGCTCCCGCTACCAGAACTGGTTAATGTCATCTATAAGGTCAAAAGTTTCACATTTGATGTCATTTTTTATTTTTCAAAACGTCCATGAAATATTCTTTCTAATTAATTACAATCGGTATATCATGTACAAATTAATAATTTCATCAAATAACTTACAAGTCCACTCACCCACTTTCATTTTCACATCTGGTTCTCTCTCTATTTTGTCAACTGACCCTTCATATTTTTCTTTTTCTCTAATAATTTCTCCATTTTTTTTGTCGTGCGTAGCGCGGATGCGTTCGTCTAGTTTATCATACGAGAAAACTAAAATGTGGCTCATGAGAGTTTGGAGGCTCGCAAATAAAATTAGAAAACTAAAATAAAGGCTAAAAATTTGATTTTTAAAAAGAAGAGAAACCTTGAGTGATGCAATAAGTTGTTATTGTTGATCTGCATCGCAAGCTGAGATTTAATTTTGAGTTAGCTAAGGTTGATTTCTCATACTAAAGGTGTCACACATCGTCAATTTTGTCTAATCATGGTGAACCCTACTGCCAACAACTAGATTTGTACTTTTCATATCGATTACAATTTGAGTTTTCGCCTTATTTATTATTTTTCAATCGCTAGAATATCTTCATTTTTTGATCCTACAGCAATAACCTTTCTGGTGGTTCCCATATTTTAAATGGATTAATTATGCATGCTAGTCTAGGGAATTACTTCTCCAATTTGACAGTTTAGGGAGTGGAAGTTTAAAGCGCTGGAGTTTAAGGGGCAAATCCTGCACTTCGAGAGTTCGGGGAAATCATTTTTAAAAGCACCAAAGTCCTGGGATTGAGACTGAGAGTGACAGTATACTGGGCACCGGATTTAATGGAGCCCGCTGCTCGAGCTCTGCTCGATTAAATTTTTGGTGAGCTCGAGCTCGGTCGATACTTCAGATCCGAGCTCAAGTTCAGCTCGTGATATAGAGTTATACACGAGCAGCTCAAATCCAAATAGGGTTGACTGAGCTCGATAAATGCTTGTGTAAGCTCCAGCTCTAGCAAAGTTCTCTGGTTTCCTCTCAAAATCAGACTTTCAGCTCAATGAACCGCATCAGAACTTTCCCCAAGTGATATTACAAAACCAAAACAAGCTGCAAAGTAACAAGATTTCATATGTTAGCATCACGGATTGGACAGAACCACGTATCATCAATGATGAGCGAACTAACGATGAGTATATTCATGACACAGTTTTAGGCTTAGTTTGTTCTTGAGCCATTTCGATCCTTTATGGAAAACTCAACAACATAGTACAAGAGAACCTGTTTTCGTGTGTGATACTGCAGTTCGTTTTGGGTCGGGGTCGATTTGCATTCACCATCACCCGACTGCTACAGTTTGTGATTTCAAAGTTTTACACCCAGTCCCGTCGGGCATATCTGATGGTGTGCCGTCTCAGCCACAGCTGGTACATCACCATATGAAATGAATCCATCAGTTGGGGCGGATCATTCCACATGAAATGCCTGCCCACGCTTATACCCGAGCCCCGCATCTTCTCGTACCTATCCTCACTCACCGAGCCCAGAACCCGCTTGAGCTCCTTAACCCCTCCCTTGTCCCTTCCAAGGAACACAGCCATCTCCTGCCATTGCAGCACATCGATCAATGGCAGGTCCTGAATCGGGCGGACTGTGATCACCACAGGAACGCAGCCCACTCGCATCGCCTCCCCAATCCCCGAGACATCGCCCTCGTAATCAAACAAGCAAAACTTGCTACTCCTGAACCTCTCTTCGTAAGTCACTCGATTGGATGGTTCCTGTTCGATCAGGAAGTCGGGGTCTTTGATCAGCTCGACGACCATCTCGGGAATCTTCAGGGCCCCGTGCTTCGCAAACCCAAGGTACTTCGCTGAATTGTTCACCGGAGCCTGAGGTTCTACAAGGCCATAGGTGATGAAAGGAGGTAGTGTTATATCCTTGTGAGGGATGAACTTATCCTCAGGTGCCGGGAAACACGATATCTGGACCGAGTTCTTCTTCAGTTCCACGAGATTACGATCGGACTCGTACCCAATACCTGTCGAAAAATAGAATTGAAGAACGTTACAACCAGAATCTTAATAAAGCAGCTAAATTGATGATTGGCGACGACGTTGAACAAAGAAATAGCTCGAATTAACTTCTCGACAGTACCGGAGCAGGATATGTAGAAGTGGTCGGCACCGAGAGTCCGATTCCAGTACGGTAGCTCCGTCCTTAGATCCCTAACCACGTGAGATGTGGAACGCGTGGACAGGTCGGAGTCGAGAGGGACGAAGAACAGGTCGGCTCCGTCGGGGTCTCGCGTCACAAACGGGCTGTTCATGAGCGAAGCGTGAAAGAGCGATTCAACGGGGGACTTCAAATTGACGGTCTTGTCGGAGCTATAGACGAAAATCCTGAAGTTGTCCAGCATTTTCTGGTAGCTCGGGGCGAATATCGCCGGGGAGAGGTACGGGGGAGCTGAAGCGGAGGCGAGGGAAGCGAGGAGGAGGAAGAGGAGAGTGAAGCAATGGATGGAACACAGGTCCGTCATGGCTGGCATTTTCGCTTGGAGTGAATCGGAAGATCGGAGATGGTGGTGAGGTGATTCCTCCGAGGCTTGACCAGAGGAGGGAAGATCGCCGGAGGGTGAAGAAGAATTGATGAGGCTGAAGACGACAGACAAAACGACGGATCTAACTACCCGAGGGAGGTGTCGTTTTGCGAGAACCAATTGCATGGGCCCAAACACAAGAAAATTTACGGTGTATTTGATTTTAAAGTAGGATTTTAAAATTAAATTTTAATTTTAAAAAAGAATGATATAAATGAAATTTACTTTTTATTTTGTATGAGTTATTTTATTTTGTTATGTAAAAAGAATAGTATAAATGGGGTTCACCTTTTGATTTTATATAAGTTATTTCGTTTTGTGGTGGATAGAATTAAGTTAAAGTATGATTTTAATGCTCTATTTGATTTCGCAGTTAAAATCACAAAAAATTTAACTTTAACTTTAACTTAATACACTACATAATAAAAATACATATTTCTCAAGTCAAAAATTTTAACTTTAATTTTAACTCAACACACTACACAACCATTTGTCATTTTCTACGATCAAAATTAAAATTATTTTAACTTTGAAACCAAACCCACCATAAAATCCTACTTTGAAACCAACCAAGTATCTTTTTTATGATTTTTATTTTTTGGATGAATTAAGGAAATTTAATGTTGCTAGCTATATATGTGAATCTAATGTTTAATAAGCACTTCACATTCAATTAAGAGATATATCCGAATTGTTGTGTAACGATGAGTTAAGCTCCTTTTGACGACCATGACGATAGAGTAGACGTGAATGGGTGGTCGATCGAGACAACAGCTTCACTTGCACCTTTTAACTTCAATGGTCGCATACATCTTGATCATGTTTCACAGAATTAAACAGCGTAGGCATTAGCTATGGCAGATATAGTCATTCGCGGTGCATTAGCGAGGCCTTGAGCTTCCTCTAGCGGCTGAGTTGGGGATTCGATACGGAACGAAGAGCAGCAGAGACAGTGAGGAGAGAGAGGGGAGATTGGGTAATTTTTGAAAAAATAAAAATATTATGAGTCAATTTTCAATTTTTAAAAATTTGAAAACAAATTAAATCATAACTTTACTTCGTTACCAAACGCACTCTGTGAATTTTTACTTTGAAGATGGATACAAAAAGAAATTTGCATGCATACGATTTTGAGCCTTATAGTTGTCATCTATGATGTGGCAAGATGTGAAAAATGAGAGATGTAGTAATGGTAATAACATGTAAATGCAAGCCCACCTTCCCCTTTAATTTCGCATTTTCTCATTCCCTATCCATAGCCAAGCTTTCTTCAGAGTTGTGTTGCAATGACGGTTTATCTCACATAAATGAATCTGCTGCTGGAAACTAATTCGAAAGACTCTTCTCATTTTTATGCTTTCTAAATCAGCTAGATAAGGGCCCTGTTTGGCTTCAAGATGATATTTTAGAATCACAATTCTAACTTAACTCTATTCACTACAAAACAAAATAATTCATACAAAGTCAAAGAGTGGATCCCATTTATATCACTTTTTTCCACAACAAAACAATATAACACATACAAAGTCAAAGAGTGGGTCCCATTCATATGGATCGAGGAACTTTTAGATGACCGACTCGACTTGTGATTCGATGACGTAGACACGTACACGCACATGTTTATATGGTTAGGATATATTCGAAAATCATTTAATGTGAACGCCCGCTTGAACAACTTGGCCTTTTTTTTTCGAATTTAGGGGGGAAAATACATTTTAATTATTAGGTTATTGTTGTCTGGACAGTGGCTACAATTTGCTGCCCATAAGTCACCAATCATTATTGAGATACGCATGAAATACGCCATTTTCGAAATCGCGTATTTTACGTGTATTTGGATTAGATTCGGAAATTGCCATATATTGAAAGTAGTTTATAGTAAATACTATCTATATACACTGTAAAATTATACATGAGAAAAATCTGGCTGCAACCGCCATCCCACATTCAATGGTTGTTAGTATGCGGCGAAGCAAACATTAAAAGCTCCACAAAATTCGCCCTAAAAGAATATAAAAACCCCACAAGATCCGCCTAATATTTCTAATAACAATCACATTACTCCTAAATGATTGTTTCCCATGAGCAGAGTTAATCAATAATTCTCTCCTGGGATTCAATTGATTCGGAAGCCCTCGCATCGCATGGGATAGGCATCGAGTTCTTTTGCCCGAGCAGAGACATCATAAGCTGGTGTCCCTCACTGTCATCTTATCGTCCCCCATTCCGGTAAGAAAATCCAGTGAATTCAATCACAATATTCATCAGTTTCGTGATGAATTTTTACAATCGCACTGATGTTGGGTTCCTGATTTTCTACAAATTAACATTGTCTTCCTTTCATTGATGTTCGCTTCGTTTGTACCGTAATTTTTCCAAGTAAATATTGAAATGTTAAAATCCCAACCGATTTAATTTCAAGTTAGTTAACAATATCGGATTGGGAATCTTTTTAGGATGCAAAAAATATTAATTAATTTAAAAAAGAATGGTAAGCGGATCTCCAGTTAGGGATTAGGTTTAGGAAACCACTAATTATTAGAGTAGACCAATATTGAGATGGTCTGTTACCTGAAACCCTAATGTTTCTTTGCAGACAAAGAGTTCCCTTCTAATCTCCGCATTTAAGCTACAATGGACAACATGGATCAAACCCGAGCCTTCATGAGAGATGTCCGGCGCATTGTCATCAAGGTTTCCGACTGTTGTGGCCCTAATATATCTATATACAAACGATTCATTTTTTTTTTCTTGATCATGGCAATGCATGCATACGTATTTGCACCATTGGCAGTGAGAAGAAAGATCATTTATATGTTTATAATATTTATTCGACCAGTTCTGATTAGCTTTTGAAGTTTGACATCACAATTCATTCAGCCCAAACTAATTAAATATTTGCTCGATGGAAAGGGGATTTTTTGCTGGTAATTTATGAACATTTTTACAAGGATCCACTCGATTGATGAATAGGTCGGGACTGCTGTCGTGACTCGTGGTGATGGAAGGTTAGCTCTTGGAAGACTTGGGGCACTATGTGAGCAGGTATGTGGCACCATCATTATTGCTTCTTCGATCAATTGAATTTTCTCCACAAATGTATATATATTGCACGCGAATCCTATACATTGGAATCAATTAATATTGGGTTTTATTTACTCTATGGGAAATGCAGATCAAAGAGCTCAACTCGCAAGGGTATGAGGTTGTTCTCGTATCATCAGGTGCCGTCGGCCTTGGACGTCAGAGGCTTCGGTACCGGAAACTCGTGAACAGCAGGTCGGTTTTGATAATTCCCTTATGTTGTAATCAGTAAAAGATATCGCTTTAATGAGTTTCTTTTGATGGGAAGTCATAAATGATGTCAAATAACCATACATACTTCTGTCATTGCAGCATCGCTGATCTCCAAAATCCACAGGGCGAGCTTGACGGGAAAGCATGCGCAGCTGTTGGACAAAACAGTCTCATGGCCTTGTACGATCAATTATTTAGTCAGGTCACATTATGCTTCTCCTTGCAAAGAATCCTTCGAAACTTCATTGGGCAACTATTTGTCGGGCCGAAATAATTTCAGGGGATATGACACGCGATCGTTTTTTCTCATGCAGCTGGACATGACATCGGCGCAGGTCATGGTGACGGACCATGACTTTCATTACCCGGAACTAAGGAAGCAACTTAGTGAGACGGTGCAATCACTTGTACAGATGCGGGTTATTCCGATATTTAATGAAAATGATGCAATCAGTACCAGGAGAGCTCCTTATGAAGTATGAGAATTTCACTATTCTTACTTCACATTTTACTTCAGCCATTAATTTTCTCCATGGATACCGATCGCTATGTATGGTTCCTTATTTCGTTGCAGGATTCATCAGGAATATTCTGGGACAACGACAGCCTGGCAGCACTGCTCGCATTGGAATTGAAGGCTGATCTCCTCATCTTACTGAGTGATGTCGATGGACTGTATAGCGGCCCACCAAGTGATCCCCAGTCAAAGTTGATAAGCACATACATCAAGGAAAGGCATCAAGAAGAGATCACCTTTGGGGAGATGTCTCGTGTGGGCAGAGGAGGAATGACCGCCAAAGTAAAAGCCGCCGTGAATGCAGCAGATTCAGGCATCCCTGTAATCATCACTAGGTATGGTTTCCAATGCCTATAAGTGAAATTTCATGGTCTTCTGCATGTTCGACACTGGGCTCGCTATGTTCCATAAGTCTATCACGTACACGATTGAGCTGACAAAGTAATTGGTGCCGCCGGGAACCTCTCGGTGCTGATAGTCTACATTCGACAAAAGTATTGGCTTGTTTATCCCCAAAAAAAAAATGAAAGAAAGACAAAAGTATTGGCTTAAAAGCAAAATAAATAGTTACATCCCGACTTATGACAATTAACAGATATATTAATGTTATCATTTCTTTTTGTTTCTCCTTTTACAGTGGTTATGTTGCTGGAAATGTCATTAAGGTTATCGATGGAGAGAGAATCGGAACCTTATTTCATCGAGATGCACATTTGTGGGCATCATTTACAGAAGTTGGTGCACGGGATATGGCAGTTTCGGCGAGGGAAAGTTCCAGACGCCTTCAGGTGTGACATAAAGTTTGTCTTTTCCATTTATCTGGTTGATCTTTGTCAACAATTGAATGATCTATGAGTAACATAGAGTCAAGCTCTAGTACCGATCAACAATATTGGTTCAGAATTTAGTACTAACTTCTAAACTAACCTTCATTTTTTCCAGTGGAACTAACCTCAACTTTTTAACAGGCTATCTCTTCAGATGACAGGAATAAAATCTTGTTTGACATAGCCGATGCATTGGAAGTGAACCGGCAACAAATCATTAGTGAGAACGGGGCCGATGTTGCTGCTGCTGAAGCTGCCGGATATGCAAAAGCATTAATAGCTCGACTCACTCTGACACCCCAGAAAGTAAAGTGCTATATATTTGCTAAATCCTAGCTCTTTTTTGTTCTTTGCATTACCCATTGGGCTTGTTTGAGTGATGTTATCAATGCTATATTTCCCTAACCATTGTGATACATGCAAGATGATGCAGATCTCCAGCCTCTCAAATTCGATTCGTGTACTTGCAAACATGGAAGATCCAATAGGAAACATACTGAAGAAAACCGAGGTAATGGAAAAATACTTCCATCTCATTCCGTATGCACAATGTGATCAACTTCCAAGAGCACACTCCTATGAAACACACTAGTGTTTACTGATGTTCATAAAAGAATCCAGGACTTGGTATAATGCTTAACAAATTTGCCATTCTAATTATATGCTTTTTTTCTGTAGCTTGCTGATAGACTGATCTTGGAGAAGAGATCATGCCCTCTCGGTGTTCTCCTAATTATTTTTGAGTCCCGTCCTGATGCTCTGGTCCAGGTGAATGAAAAGAACTATATATTTAGGTGTTTTCTTCTAAAATTACCTCATAGTCTTCAAATCCTTACTACTGTCTTTTTCGGAAATTTTGCAGATCTCTTCGCTAGCGATCCGTAGTGGCAATGGGCTGCTCCTGAAAGGGGGTAAAGAAGCAAAGCGATCAAATGCTATTTTGCACAAGGTACTTATACTATAACAACTGATAAAATATAGTATTAAGTATTACTTTTATTTCATCGAATCGAATATTACAGGTTATCACCGAAGCTATCCCAGACAGCGTTGGTCCGAAGCTTATTGGACTTGTGACTTCGAGGGACGAGATTCCAGATTTGCTCAAGGTTAGAAGAAGTAAATGATGTATATATTTTATATATATATATATATATGTAATTACACATGGGAAAAAAAGAATTTCTCTATATTAGTAATAGAAGCATAGAAGGCAACGAAAATTGATTTTTTTTTCCATTTTTATTTGGCCAGCTCGATGATGTTATTGATCTCATAATCCCAAGAGGCAGCAATAAGCTTGTTTCCCAGATCAAGGAGTCAACTAAAATCCCAGTTCTGGGTCATGCTGGTGAGAAATTACAATGCCAACCCTAATATTTATATTGTATAATTCGAAGTTCACTAATTCTAGAACTTCTAACGATATTCGTGTTATTGATAATTTCAGATGGAATCTGTCACATCTATGTTGATAAATCCGCTAATATGGATATGGCGAGGCGTGTCATTATGGATGCAAAAACAGATTATCCTGCGGCATGTAATGCAATGGTACTATAAACTCATTGGATTTTTATATTTTCTTCCATTGAATTTTTTATTGATCTCCCATATTCCTCTACTTCTAATTATATGGTCATTCATTTCCTTTGCAAAGGAAACACTTCTGGTTCACAAGGATTTGATGGAGACTAATGGTCTTAACGAGCTTGTCGCGGGGCTCCAAAATGAAGGTATTGCCTTTGTGGATATCTTTGAGTAAATAACTTAATATGGAAATAAATTTTGGTCCCCAAATTTTCATGTTCTTCATTTTGAAAAATTGAAGAAAATAGAGAAAGTTTTATGTTAAATTACATGCTACAAAGATGTGTAGTTCAATCCAACACCTCTCTACTTTTCTCTCAATATCTTGAAACAAAGAATATCAGAGACTTCTCCCCAAACAAATAGGGGATTTTGGCATTTTGGACAAGACTTTAAAACTTGAGGTGAACATTATGTGTTAAATATGTGGCAGGGGTAATGCTATATAGTGGTCCGAAGGTGGGTTCGATCATGGAAATTCCACAAGCAGGCTCATTCCATTGTGAATACAATGCAATGGCCTGCACTGTGGAAATTGTGGATGACGTTCGTGATGCCATTGATCACATAAACAAACATGGAAGGTAAAATTTTCTTCTTCTTTTCGTCATTTTGCCAACTTGATATTTAATCGATGTTAATTGTGAGAACTACGTACTAACAAAGATATTTCACTATATGTTATCAGTTCACATACGGATTGCATTATAGCTGAAGATGAGGAAGTCGTGACACTCTTTCTAGGCCAAGTTGATAGGTAACATTTCAACTTTTCATTGCTCAATGGCTTTTCATGCTTATTATATTTTTACCTAACTTTTTCGGGTTAGTTACATTTACATGATTAATTTGTGAATGCTACAGTGCTGCTGTCTTCCACAATGCAAGCACCCGATTTTGTGATGGAGCCAGATTCGGGTTAGGTGCAGAGGTATTTGATTTGGTTATGCTACAATTTCTTTTTCCAAAATGTGGTCAAATATATATATATATATATTTTTTTTTTCTCTTCTCATTGAACCGGGTTGTTTTGATTGCATTATACAGGTGGGTATAAGTACCAGTAGGATTCATGCTCGCGGTCCTGTTGGAGTCGAAGGATTATTAACTACAAGATGGTAAGAGTCTAGTACCGATATGAGCTCTACATCTTGATACTGGTTTTTATGTTTTCCATTACTTTCCTTGCGCATTATTGCAAATGAAAATTCGTTTTTGTTTTCATGAATGAATCGCATGCCTCATACCATTTAATTTTACTCATACCTTATATTTTTTGTAATTGCAGGATTCTGCGGGGAAGTGGGCAAGTTGTTGATGGAGATAGAGGTGTTACTTACACCCACAAGGATCTACCTATCGCCCTGTAATTTTTGATAGTGACGATAGAGAGCTCGAGTTTTGGTAGTTACAATGCTTGGGCTAATCCCTTGACTCATCTAAACTCGATCATTAGGACTTTTGGCTGTTAGATAATACTACATACGTCGTGTTATTGTTTGCTCATTTTTTCGGGCATCGTAACAATATTGTAGTGCTTACATTTTGATGAATAAAAGGCAAATCATCTCGGTCAAATGAAAATCTCTTTCCTTCTGTTCAAGCCAATACCAATTTCAGATCATACCATGCGATGTGGATGTCGATGGATTACCTAAATCAATCAGTAATGAATTCGAAGGTCATCATTAATTTATGAAGACTACACATACAATTCACATTTCTCTCGAGCATCCTCCTGGGATGTGAAATGAAGTCTTAACTTTCTCATGGGTCGGGCTTCGGCCCATTGGGCCCAGCCCATAATCACAAGCCTCGGATGACAATCAGTCCACCCTACTGTCTCCACTGCCTACTGGCACTCCTTCGAATTCCAGCGGCTCCATCTCCGTTGTCATCTCCATATTCCAATGGCATCGTCCCTCAGGTCCATCTTCTCCTCCGGCAAGTACGCCGTCGCGAAGTCCCGGTCGCCCCCGGCACCGCCCCTCTCCTTCCGCACGGCCATGAAAGCTTTGGAATCAGAAAGAGACCCTGAGAAGATGGATGAACTGTTGAATCAATGCTCGAAATCCTTCAAAGGCCGCCGCTCCCACTTGTCCTCCATGGCCAAACTCGCCAGGGCCCACCGCTCCGACCTCGTCGACCGTCTTATCGACGGCCAATCTTCTCATGACCCGGAAGGCCTCTGGATCCGCCTCATGAAGTGCGATGCCAGGTCCACCCGAGGTCTACGGATGTTCGATCTCGCCTGCGACGCTAAATCCGTCCGCCTGACGGAGAAGTCCCTCTGCACGTTCCTGGCCCTCCATATGAGGAAGGAAGCGCCCGTCAAAATTGAAACCTCGAGCATCAGCAAGCTCCTCAAGACGATGTCGGAGAGGACCGGTGTCAGGCCCACTATAATTTCCCTTAACCAGGTCCTGACCGCATTTGTCGATCGAAACGATATTGGTTCGGCTCTCGAATGGATCGAGGAGATGGAGAACAATTGGAACGTGACCCCGACGACCGGCACATATAACATCCTCCTCGGTGCCCACCTGAAAAGCCGAAACTTGAGCGGTTTTGATGCCATCCTCGAGGCGATTGCCGAGAATGGCTTGGAATTTAACGTGGTTACTCGCAACTACCAGATCATGAGGCTATGCGAAAGCAACGAATGCGTTAGAGCAAAGAGGTTGCTCCATGACATGGTCTCGATAGGATATAGCCCGAGTCTTGCTAGTTATATTGCTCTAATTGATGGGTTTGGTAGGCTTCGGGATATAGAATCCGCCAGGGAGGTTTTTAATCTTATATCGCCGCCTAGCCGGGATGCTTACTGCAGTCTGTTCCGGGCCGAGGTGGAGGCAGGAGACTTTGATTCGGCTATGGAGACATGTAAGGAGATGGTCAAGAGGAAGAGGAAGAGGATGTGGGTGCCCCCAGTTGATGCAATGCAGGGTCTTCTTGATGGGCTGGCGGAAGAGGGTCCATCGACGAGGTTGCCGGAGGCGATGGAGGTCGTGGAGAAGATGAAGACGAGGCTCAAGGGCAGGGCCTTGGAGTCTTGGAGAGAAATTGATATTGCCATGCCCCTTAAATTAAAGACAGCCAAGCCTTTGTTTTTTATCTTCCTAAATCATAAAAATCGTTCTGACTGTACAAAATTGCAGGGAAACCAGTAGAAGATCCAATTCCGCCCAAATTTTTATTTCCATCTCGCGATTTTGTTAATCATATTACCGAGTTCTTGGATAACATAAGTTGGATGTGCATATGTCGGGGTCGTCCTTGGTGGCCAACATTACAATCTCGATCAAACTACAGCTCCTCCTGGATCTATAGCAGGAATCGTCGATGCATGTCTTCAGGCGATTATCAGAGCACCAGGGTCGAGCACCTTCACCAAGCCTCACCAGGCCTGGCAAAGAGCCTGGACTTCATCCTGGTCCTGTGAAATTTGCTAAGGAATTTTAGAACGATTACAATTCGAGAATGATATGATATTCATATGTCGGTATGATGATAACATCCGAGGTTTTGTACGCAAAACAAGCTTTTGCTATGAGATTTGCTTGCACCTCTTAACACGGGTGGACTCGAAAAAGTATTTGGGCATGACCGTAGTCGAGGACCGAGAAAGATTAGCACCATGTGACCATGAAAGATGATTGAATCAGTTACAACCTTGCAAGTCCAGATCGATTGTGCTGGATTCATGGGTATCTTTCTTTCGCTCCTAGCTAGTTAAGGCAAGAATGTCTCATGAGTCGTGGCTTATGAAACATCGGGCCTAGCCCAGCTCGGCCCAGCCTGTGATAAGATCCCTGTCGGTTGGACCGGCCAGTCCAGTCCGGTCCGAAACTATAGTTGGACAGCCTTCTAGTCTTATATATTCCCAGTCTTGTCGGACCAACCTTCCGCCTCTTTGATATAGAAATAGAGAATCACTTCGACTCAAAAGCCCTAGAAATTACAAACCCTAGATCTTTGTCCCTCATTGATGATGGCACTCAACGCGAACGGATCAGCGCCGGCGAAGCCGAGCAAGCTCCGTTGGGGGGAGCTCGACGAGGACGACGGGGAGGATCTCGATTTCCTTCTGCCGCCGCGCCAGGTGATTGGCCCCGACGAGAACGGCATCAAGAAGGTGATCGAGTACAAGTTCGGGGAGGATGGGTACAAGGTCAAGATCACCACCACCGCCCGCGTGAGGAAGCTAGCTAAGGCGCGCCTGAGCAAGCGGGCCGTCGAGCGGCGGAACTGGGCCAAGTTTGGGGACGCCGTCCACGAGGACGTGGGCAGCCGCCTCACTATGGTGTCGACTGAAGAGATCCTCCTGGAGAGGCCCAGGGCTCCTGGTCAGTTACTCTTTACACGGATTTTGCTGCGAATTGCCTGAAAGCTCAAAACTTGACATGATTTTAGCTAAATAGCGCTACCTTTGACGGAATTACTTAAGAATTCGACGGCATAGAGAGTTTAATTTATCCTTTTTATTGATTTTGCCTCTATAAAATCGTGCCTTTAACTGCACAAGGATGAGATTATCGTCCCACTCCGATTGATTGTTTGTCTCTGTAGGCTTATATATCTAAAGATGCTATATTGCGTATATGTAGCAGACAGGAATCATACTGGTTATAGATTGCCCGGAATATTCGTTAATGAAATGTGATTTGATCAATTAAAGAGGTTGAAGTTGAAAATCCAATGCTTTTAATCCTCGATGTTGTAATTGGAAGGCTAATGAGATCATTGCAAATATTCAGCGTTCTTGTAAGCATCAACCTTTTTACGAATGCTGTTGATTCTACATTTTTCTTGGGGGTGTTAACCTTGATTGCAGACGCCCTGTTTTATCTGACCACATCTCTTTGCAGATTTTAGATGGAAGAGCAATCTTCTTTGCCTTTTCAGCTTCACATATAGATTTATGATTGCCCCGAGTTTGTTTGCTAACATGATGAGAATTACCCTCAGGCACCAAGGCTGAAGAAAACAAGATGGCTGGGGACAACTTGGCTCAGCTTGGAAAAGGAGGAGCTGTCCTCATGCTGTGCAGGACCTGTGGCAAGAAAGGGGATCACTGGACTTCGAGGTGCCCTTACAAGGATCTTGCCCCACAGACTGACGTTTTCGTCGATAAGCCTCCTACATCGGAGACAGCTGCATCCGGCCCTGGAACCACCAAGGCTGCCTATGTTCCCCCGAGCATGAGGGCAGGAGCGGAAAGAACTGGAACGGAGATGAGGCGTAGGAATGAGGAGAACTCTGTCCGGGTTACGAACCTGTCAGAAGACACAAGAGAGCCCGACTTGCTCGAGCTGTTCCGCACTTTTGGCCCTGTCAGTCGTGTGTACGTGGCTATAGATCAGAAGACTGGTGTTAGCAGGGGGTTCGGCTTTGTAAACTTTATCAACAAGGAAGATGCCGAGAGAGCTATCAACAAGCTTAATGGTTATGGTTATGACAACCTCATCCTTCGGGTTGAATGGGCGACACCGAGGCCAAATTAGACTTTACGGACACATATGTATTGCTTTGCAGTGTTTGTCCAGTTTTCTCTGAGATTTTGGTCGTCTGTGGAACCATTTAGCTTAAGGATTGAATGACAATGTTATTTCATATCATAAGAAAAGTATGTGGTCGTATTCTTTCGGTGGTCATATTATTTTACTGCGTTGTGCTGAAAGATATTACCTCAACTAACACTGTTGGCATATCCGTGTAATCCATCGATCCTTGAACACCGATGCATGCAGACAAAGTGGACGATGTTATTGTGGCAGACCTGGTGGTTTGAGTTAAGTGAAGAGTGACATCGTTCTGCGAGTGCACTAGCAGTTCAGGCGACAAATTTTGTGTGGAGTTAGTGCGAAAGCAAGAGGTGGAGGTTGCAGGCTTAGGAACATAAATCCACCTCTCTATAGGAAACAGAAAACGACAACTAAAAATATGCCTAAGAAAATGTACCAAGAGCTCATGTGAAGTAAGCAACTACCTAGGGCCACAGGTTTAGTCTGGCCACGAAAGAATCGGACGACTTAGCCATTCCATGCGCATTTAATGTAGCATATGTTACATGGCTCGGCGTATTTACATATTACATAGAAATGCTAGTGATCCTTTCCATCATCCAACATCTACACTAACCTATCAAAACTGTGGGTCGATCTCAAGCTTCTAAAGAATGTTAAGAGGAACCTTCATTCACGTCAGTGAGTCGGACAGCAGTAGAGTGTGCCACCATCCACAGGCCACTTTCTTCGGGATGCATCCTTCGATTGTCACTTCAGAGGGAATGTTGCGGTCAATCACATCACCTAACCCAAGCTGTGAAATGCAACGAGAATTGACATCTTGAGTGTACCAACATCCATCGCTACTCTTCAAAGTTGGATTTCATAAAGAGGATCAGCGACAAAGTGTAAATAAGTACCTGCCCGTATTTGTTCCATCCCCAGCAGAAAACTTTACCATCGTCTTCAAGAAACAAAAGCACAGAAATTAATCGAATGACAGAAAGGACTAAAGGAGATCAAGAATATTTACAAACACGGAACAGAATTGAAGTCCGTTCCAAACTTGAATACTCCCCTTTTTTTCGTAAAAGGACGGAGAAGTTTTAATTTTGATTGTCTAAATATCTAGATAACAACCTAGAGAAGAGATGAACTGAACTTTTAACATTTCTCCTCATTGTAAGTATGGCTCGGTGACATTGATTTATGGTTCGGAGAAAAATGATGGGAAAACAGAGGGTGATGGTGGACATAATACCTGCGATCACTGCAGAGTGTCGAGCTCCACAAGAGACAGCTTTTGTGTGGACATTTTCCAAGATTGAAGCATCCAACAGCCTAGGCAGAGTCTGATCCAGAAGACATGAATTAGTTGCTTTCCTATTGGTCAAAATATACAAAGAAAGCAAAGCAGAAACGGCTCATTGCATGATATAGTTTAGAAGAGGAAACAGAAAACATATGCCGCAACATCGTCCAGCTCAAAGAATGAGAGGCTAATAAATGTTCCAAATAATTTGAGCAACCTCCTAGATGTACCTCAGCTTGATCAGAACCAGTTCCCAACTGCCCGAACTGATTCCCGCCAAATGAATAGACATCACCATCAGCAGATATGCAGATGGTATGCCAAAGACCTGCAGCGACAGCTACTATTGGGATGCCGAGTAAAGACGATACGCATGTTGGGCTCAATTCATCATCGGTACTTCCTTGTCCACACTGCAATCGGATAGTACATAGATGAATAAAATTAGCTCTTCAGAGACCAGAGTAAACTGAGAAAAACCTCGATATAAAATAATGCAAAAGATGCAAGATTAGTGAAAGGTAAGGTTGTCCCTTTTTAGTGATCTTCATCTTGAACATCTACTGTGCTCTATTTCCCCACCATTTTACTTTACCTACATGTTGATCCCGCAGAACGGTTAATACGCTGAGAAAGTGAAAGACTGTATATCAAGAAAGTTATAACATATTTTGCTTTTCTTTTTTCTTTTTTCTTTTTTTATGGAAAAGAAAAGGCAATAAAGTTATGTTAAATTTTCAACAGAGAAGAAAATGAGAATAACAAGCATTAACTCGGAACCTGGGAAATATCATTTAATAGAGCTCTGAGACCAAGGATAACGTTACGACATTCTCAAGAAGTAAATGAGTTACTGTATTGATAAGGGATGGAAAAGGCCAATTGGCTTCAAGTTTACTGCAAAGACAAGGACTTATAGGAAAAGCATCCTGAACGCCTTCAGAGCAAGAATGAATTCTTAAGGCCTCAGACATGTATGTGTCAACAGCTTCAATTCGAAAACAATCCACATGATCCAGCAATAATTTTAAGCCATTAGCACATGAATCTCGTGGTGGATATTCAGATTCTAGGGGAGAGAACATAAACCACTCGAACATCGACATACTGGGACCATGGCTAAGTCGAGTTTTGACGATAATAGTAACAACTATTAGGAACAGATTTCACCTCCACGTATATGCCAGTTTAGCCTTACATAAGATAGCAGGGGAAATTAATTCTAGGATAATCACCTGTCCATAGAGTCCCCAGCCAAAAGTCAGAAGAGCTCCTGCATCTGTCACAACAGGAGAGGCATTCACATGTAAAATTTATGCGGAGATGTATCTCACAAAGGTAAAGAGCCGATATTCTGAAGTACCATAAACCAAATCTCATCCATCAATGAGATTTCAGATGTCAGTGAGTACCTGTGATTACTGCACTGTGCCGTCCACCGCATGCAATCTGCTTCACATAAGTCCCAGGGACTCGGTAACTTTGCATTTCAGAGCTCACACTTCCTCGAGGAAGGGTCATAGACCTTTCCTTTGCATATGAAGATGTTTCTACACAAGGTATCGGATGCGGAGAGGACACCATCCGTATCCTGGAGCCCAAACCGAGCTGTCCTTCACCTCCATATCCCCAACCCCAAACCTGTCCCATATCTGAAATTAACAAAGAATCAGATCTGCACGTCAAAGTTCTTTGCTTTAATAGAATCATGCGTCCAGAAGTTCAAAATCAACCCACAGAATAGGAAAGAGCTTCTTACTTCCATCTTTCTCAGAGAAAAAGTCCATTGGGCCACTGAAAAATTACCTGATAAGGCAAGAGTGTGGCGTCCCCCAGCTGCAACAGCCACAATCCGCACTCCAGGATTCAATGCCACTAAACAAGGCAAAGCCGAGAGAGTCTCTTCAGAAGAGGATGAGCTTTCAGCTGCTTGTTTAGCCGTTGAAACCCTTCTTCTCTTCGTGCCTTCTTCTCCACTGCCTTTGCTATCACCAGCAGATAAGGTGCCCGTACCACTGCTGGATCTCAAGCCTTGAGGTCGAGGGCTCACTACAATAATGTAAATCTCTTCTCATGTCATCATCTGATCAGCTAATCAAGAATGCACCATCACCGCAACATGCTCGATCATGGTCTCATGGACCTACCTTGTTCACTCAGGAAGGAGGTGTGTCTGTCCAATGCATCCTTTTCTAGACTTCTACTGACAGAAGAATCTCCAAAGACCTTACCAGAGGGAACACACTCTTTCCAGCCCCACGTGTATACTTCTCCAACATCTGAACTTCAGAAAGCAAAAATTGATTCAGCAAGAAGAACACAAGAAACAGGACACAACGTAATCACCGTAAAGGCAATATCAACTATCTCCACCACCATAGAGATTACAGAGAGTGTAGGGAGCGTGCAAAAAGGAGCTTTTACCTGTAACAGCAACGCAATGGGCCCAACCAGCTGCCGCATTCACTATAGAAGCATCCGTCCGGAGAGGAAATGGTTCCGGTGTTTCCTAATCCGGAAAAAGAGCATTAAGTAAGGCTTCAATGAATGGAGAAATCGAAAAATTCAAATCAATCACCAGAGCTTCACGTAGGGATGCAATACCCCATGCTTTCCAGACGTAACGTAGCTTTGGCCGAGATCATCAGTTGAACCCCATGTTATGAGCTTCCCAGAATCTGCTTTTGACATAGGATGGCAAATCACGAGTCAATATTGCAAATTCGAAGAAGGTAGTGGAGAGGAACACATTTTGAAGCACGATTAACCCGAACTGAACTAACTTAACAGTGAACAAAGAAGCATTGAATGAACGGACAAACTTATTGTCAAAGAGAAAAAGAACACAGAACCTGGTTTCCTGCGTTCAAGTAAAAATCCCGACATGAAGCTAAGCTGAGAAACCATTGACTAGAGTTTGACTTTAGTAAGTAACGAGTTCGACCGTGTAAAAGACCCGAGCTTGAAATCGCAGAGACAAGTAAGTGGAAACGAAAGAACAAGAGGGGAGCAAATCGAGCATTCCCTTAATAACATCAGCACCAATGGGAAGCCAAGAAGGATAAAAGGGGCCAAAAAAAAAAAGGGTGAAATTTCAGCAAAACTGAATGAAAATGAGAATGTATCGGGCCTGACAGAGGTCGACATTGGCACCTGAAATGGCCATAGCGAATCCGCAGCCGCCACCGCACACGTCCTTCCACGAGCTCCCAGCAGCTCCAACCGAAGCCGGCAACCTAACGACCACCGGGGACAGGAGCGGCGACCTCTGGGGCAGGGCCCCCGGAAGGTACCCCCACATGTGGACCAACCTCTCCTTGGGCTCCTCCATTTTCACGCTCTCCTCTTCCAAGACCTGCCCCTCTCCATTCATTTCTCTCAGAACAAATCAGAGGAGAGATAAAGAGAGAAGGAGAGAGAGAGGGGAGAAGCGAATCCCAACCGTCCGGCCGCTCAGCGCTCTCGGATTTCCTCTTCAAAAGTCTCACGACAAAGGTGAGAGAGACGACGGGCGGAAGGGAGGGAATGGCCTAAGTGATGTTCGGTCGGTGCGAGCTTTCGCTTTGTCCTTTTGGAAAGCGCCCTAAGCTGAAGCGGGGCGGGGGGCGGACTGCTCTTTTGAGGGGTAGGCGTATCATTTTCGGAAGGACCGGGTCCGCCACGTAGGACGCTCACGTGGTGCCAACGACACGTGGCGGCTCCTGAGCCTCGAGATGCTTCGGCAATCCTCAGCCACGAGTTCGGCGGAAGCTTCTGGAAGCTCTCCCCCGAGCTTTCGATTCTTCACCAGAAGTTTTCCCTCACCTTCACTCCCCTCTCCCACTGTCGTGGCCCGCCTCTGCCGTCGACACGTGGAAGGGCGGCCCGTGGCCTCCAATCATTACGTGCTGCCACGCGTGAGGCTGGCATACGAGGACCTGTGGGCCCCTCCACGTCACGTGGTGGGACCCGGTCTCAATGAGTTAAGACCCAATTGAGATTTTTTTTGAGTTAACAAATAAAAGAGAAATGGAAAGTTCCTTCCTCTTTTTGCCTATAAGCTTTGGGGGAAAATCGACATATTATGCATCTTGACGTGACAGCTTTTGGAGTCGACTGAGAACTTTGCACGTGCCTAATGGAACGGTGGCAGGCAACGAACATCTATAGAAGGAAAACAGCCAATACATCATTTGGTGCAAATATTTCCAATTAAAATTTTGAACTCAATACATCGGGTGAATAAAGAAGAAACACTTTTTCTTTTTCTTTTTTTGTGAGCACCGCTTCGATTAATGCATGCTCAAATCAAGTCGGCTCACTATCACAAACTTTTTCTATTTACAAGCTCAAATACCAAACTTTGTTTAAGAAAAAAATGTGTTTAAACCACTTGAACTGACCACGTTAATAAAGAGGGAAGATTTTCTAATGGGTGATCAGTGATGCTCTAGCTATATAATAAGCGTGTTGCAAGATCATCTTGAGATGCACCGTCATCATGGATCATGTTGGCTTGGTCCTAAACTTTTGGAATTTTATATAAACTCTTATAGGATCAATTCATGAATTTTACATATAATGGTTTAATTTTTCATGGTTATACAACGGTATCTCATCACCGTTATGTCTCGATAGTTACAAAGAAAAAAAAAAGACAAATATAATCATGCATTTGAAAAATACGGATATTACCAAAAAATATATATATGAGTAACTAATTAGCTTTGTATCAAACGCAGAATTACTTTAACAAGTATAATTGCACCGAACCCTTTTTTACCAGTTCTTTATTCTTAGACTGATGGTTTGGTTTCACATCATGCAATCTTGAGGCCACAAGTTTTTCACAAGGCCAAGGTTGGACCCAATTGCACGACACAGGTGGAACTATGAGTTGGACTTTTGACCCGACAGTGGACCCGCTAGAAGCCCTGCCCATGAAACTGAGACCAGTAAGTCCATCGATGGCTCAAATTAAATCAATGCACACTGCAGAAGCCGGATAAGTTGAATGGGCCCTTCATGCCATGGATACTCCTCCCAACTGAAAAACATCAACTGAACAAACTGCAAGCCACTCCTTCCTTTTTTTTTTTCTCTTTTTCTTTTTTAAGTGGTCGACTGGGTATGGACCCGTGCGGCCTCTCGTTTCTTTGCCCCAATAAAAAACATCGAAGAATACTTGTAACCGAAAAAAAAAACAGTGAAGAATAATTTTGGTAAATTACGTCCTATTATGCCTTAGTTACGAGCTTACTGCGATTCAGATTGGACTAATTGTCCGATGACAAGACATTCCTCAGCAGGTTATCTTGTGACACACGCTTGGTGGTTGCCCTATCTATTGGAAAATCAAGAAATAGACGACAGTTGCTCGTTCCTCAATGCAGCAAAGTATCAATCCATGCTGCAACAATCTCGGAGCTTCTTTGGCTTCGCAATCTGTTGTCTTCTGTTTGTTTCCGAGTCTATGCACCTTAATTGCGACAGCCAGGCAGCTTTGCATATCGCTATTAATCCGATATTTCATGAGTGCATTAAGCAGATGGACATCGAGTGCCATTTTATTTCGGAGCATATTCAGTTGGATGACATTGTTACTCATTATGTATCGACAAAGCAATAGTTGACCGATATTTTCACTGAGGCACTGAGAAAGGATCGTTTTTTTCCACTGTGCAAAGTACTCATGATATTCATGCTAGCTCCAATTTGAGGGAGAGTATTCCAAGGCTCTATGATAAATTTCCTATATCATTTCTTAGCTATACATGAGTTTTATGACATGTAGCATTTATTATTTTTCGTCTCTCTCCCGTATGTACACTATATTTAAGCGCTCCCTTCGTGGTTGTTCTGTAAGAATGAAAACAAGAGAAGCAATAGAAGAATTTGGCCGCTCCTCCTCCATTTCTTTTTATCTCTGAACATTTTCATCACTTAAGGGCATCGAAGTAGGTTTTTACACCCCAGTGTGGGTTTACATCGTGCACAGGCCCGAGTGTGTGGAATTAGGGCAGTATATTCGAGTCCAAAAATGGAAGCTTGGCTAGTCAACTGTGTCGCACTTCGACCGAATGTGGAAGGGGAAGTCCACCACATGGTAATTAAGCCCGAGTAAGGAAAAAGAGGAGCTCGACCTGAGGTCATTTGTTGAGAGCGAGTGTTTAAGAGCACATGATATGTATAGGCAAGTGCGAAAAAGACCACATATTGTTACATGAGGACGTATGTTGAGAGTTAAGAAAGCGACTCAAATTCAAACTGACCAAACAAGCAAATATATATAGATGCATTTATATGTAGTGGGTTTCAAGTTTTTAGTGTGGAAACGAGTCTAAATCCGTACGGACCAATGCAAAATTGAAAATACCCTCGGTGCACCTAACTAATTCGAGAAAGTCATCTTCGAAGCAGTGATTGATGCTATTGCCCTGTGAAGATAAAGATGATTGTTTCAACCACGGACTGACGATGAGCTTATGACAATTGAAAGGATGGGATAAGAATGATCATCACATTAACATGTGGTAACAACATTGACAAGATCGAATTATCATACTGGATAGCAAATATGTACGTGTATTAACTACTTGCATTGTGAATTATTAAGGTGGGAGCATGCTGATCTCCCTCATGGCTCACCATCATTCCGAGAACTCGAACCAATAATAACATGTGAGGCTCTGTTCGATCCATTTGATGGGTCACCAAAGTCCGGCCGGCCGGTCGGTCAATCATGTGGTCAGCAGGGCATGTCCAACGATTGACTTGACTGCGCCAACGTGGCCCGCAATCTAGCGGTGGACATTGCATGGCACAACCCAACAAAGCTTCAACAAACTAGGGCCCCACTGCAGCATCGGGTCACAGCCCCCGTGCAATCGTGACGCGTGCCATCATCTGCAGCGTCCACTGATGAAGTAATTTACCATGGCCACGAATCATCAGGCAATCATTTCGGTTAATGTCGGTCCGGTGCCGTGCGGGGCCCATAGGGATGCTCGATCTCTTGTGATCATTGGATGGGCCGGTTCTTGAAAACAATGAGAGATCGTGTGGTCAGGAAGACGCGTCGAATGATGATGTCGTGTTATTTGCAGGATCCATATCCAACGGTAACCACGTATTACTTTCCATGTACGGACGTAGGAGGGGCCTATTGGACGCTCAATGATCAGAATGTGTAATGGTATGCACCAGCTTTAACAGGATTTCATGAATCGGGTTTAAGATCAAGATGTGAGGGTTAAAAGAGCAATTCGATACCACAGACACGTGGTGTATGAATGCGCAAGTCCGGCCTAGCTGGTACAACTTTAACCTTTGATGACAGGAAAAGCTCGGCGATGGCCTATGGAGCTCCAATGAGGTGGATCTGGATTCTTAATTTGTAGTTGATATGTAATTGTAAGGTTATTCCTAATTTGGATCAAAATTGCGAGAATCAAAACTTAGTCATTTTTCAAGAAATTTTTTTCTATTGAAGTAAGCATGAGATTTTCATTTGATCTCAAAGGAAAAAAAAAAGTGATTGAATTTAGATATTGACTATCAGCTATTAGCTCATTGATGAAATTACAGAGGATCCAAAAGCCTATAAAGGCTCCGTTCTCGAAAATCTAACTTTAGTAAAGATACTAATAATTCAAAAGTAGATTTTTTTACCAAATAATATGGTAACGATCCTTCACGTGGCATGGGAATATATATGTATATATATATATATATATGGAAGTATTTAACTGAACTAGACATTCTACTTTGTTTAATTCAATTAGATGTTGCCATATATTATATGTTAGGACTAGATGTTGTAGCCGCGCTATGCACAAAAATCTATATAAACTAAGTTTTAATTATTATTTGTCAATCCTCTGATAATGGCATTCGCCACAGAATATTGATCTTGTCATTGTATCTAGATCTTATGAATAATGGAGTAAGTGGTAAATTAAATTTGTACACCAAAAAAGAGATTGTAAGTTAAATTTAGGAAGAGAACTAAATTATTTTAGCTAGGAAGGGAGAGAAACAGTTAAAATGAAGCTATTGTTGGGAGAAAATTGTGGAAGTAAGAGTTGAGTGGTGGTTAAGGAAAAATGAATTTACAAATTTGTCATAAACTTTTTTCCTATCCAATGCTCCAAATTTTTTGAAGTTATTCGGAATGGGCATTTTAGGAAATTGAATGCTAAGGTGATAGATAGTTTTCGATCTTACTTTTGTAGTAGTATGGATTACCGACACCAGATTTTGGTCACCTGTGGTCCAAAGTGCTATTGGGCTAAGGGGAATCAGCCCAAACAAAATTGGGCTTCATAAGCTCACATTCTTTCTTTTTTCTTTTTCTTTTTTTTTTAATGAAAGTTCACATTCCTTTTTGAGAGGAAAAAATGTGTGCTCTACCTTGCAATTTATGGTGCCTTTTGCTTTGCACTTGTTGATTGCCAAGCAAACGCAAAGAAATGAAATACAAAGACAGAGGATATATATATTTCATGTAAGGAAAATAAATAAAAATATTAAAAGACATTAGGAACTAAGAAATTATATATACAAAAAAATATATATTTTTTACTATCACAACCCATAAAAATCAATATTTTTCGAGAATATATATATATATATATATGTTTGTATGTAATCAGACTTCTAGATATCCATATAAATTTAGGTAGACTGTAGCTCCCTAGCTAGCTTGGTAGCGGTCAATTAGACATTTGGAAATTTCTTCAGAGGTCGAACCTAATCGTTCTAAGGGCATGAAGACAAGCAAAATGAACAAGCTCACTTGACCATAGAGTGTCTTCCCGAAGATAAGTATTGATATTTGTTTCAAGTCCTCCATGTGAATATAGCTTACAATTAACTAAATTTGGGCGAAATAATATTAAACTAAATAAACAAATACTCCACCGGTCAATGAGTGTCTTATCAATCCGCATAAACGGAAAAATTTTCAATGTCCATGTCCCATATGTCACACTCAACACAACCATTTTAAATTATCCCATCTCTTGAATGGTCATTTTTATATATAATCTCATTTTGTTGGTTTGTGATCAAGTCATGATTTAAGAGTGGCGCCATTAGTGTTGCATTTGTATATCGATTTTTCTTCCTTCTACAAGTTGATAGTGAAGACATTCTAGATAGAATATATCTATCTGTATGAGACAATTTAGTAGCATTTTAAATGTAAATTTACATAAGTATATATATATATATCTTCGACATTTAGTGGTCAGTTGCTTAGATGATTAAGCAAAGCAAGTTCATGTCCTCTTTCTCTCATCGTTTATGCTTTTGGAACTATGCAAAATCTTGGCCTAAACAAGTGTATAAAAATTGCAAAAAAAGAAAATGACTTTTCCAAAAAGGAAATGCAAAAATGATAAATTTTGCAATAAAAAATGGATCTTGAAATTATTGGGGTTCTTGGCAATTAATGAAAGGGAACATAGTTTTTTCAATTAGCTAGGCTCCTAGCTAGATCGTAATTAATACCCATTGCATTCAATTAATTAGATTACTAATCAATCCCCACAAATATCAATCGAGCCAAGAAGGGCATATTGAATTAATCAATAGGTAGTTATTGCTTGCGTAAGACCCGAGAGGACTCTTTCTCGGTTTTTCTCCTTTTTAAATCATTGAATATACATTGCATAATTTACAAATATAGGTACATATAATTATGTATTTTAATACTCATATAAACAACTTTTTTTAAAATAATTTATTTTTGAAATTTTTTGAAGTACAAAATGAAAAAATTTCTACTTACTGCTTGAGGAAAATTTGAGCATGGCTGGAAAATCTTATAAATTATGTGCTAAAATAATTGATGATGTAGATTATAACTATATATATTCTTATATACTGTACTTATATATAATTGATGAAAGAAATTCTAAATTGACTAGCTGACTTAACATGACAATAAAGAAAGAAGCTCAAGATTCGAGCATGTTCCTTACATTTGCATACATGCAAGCAGAAAATCTGCAAAGGATCAAACGAAAGGTCCGATGGCAAGTTAGTGTTTAACATTAAATTGTTCCGTATTGTTTTGTTTAGGCATGTCCTAAACAAGCACGGGGCTTAAATTAATTTCCGTGACTAATTAAATAACGATTGATCAGCTCGGCATAAAATAAGATTTCGTGAAATGACAATTGCCCAGTTAGGTTGAGCCTTTATTCTGTATATTCATTGAGTATTTCATCAAGCTATACTATATAATAAAATAGTGCAGTAGTTGTTTTAGTATATCCTTTTAGTTCTTGTCACTGTGTCTCTGTCTAAAGATCTCGACGAAGAGGTCTCCCCTCTATCTATAACATATCGGTCTTGGAAGTGATTAGTTAAGTTGCGATACACTATTTCCGCAGGCTATGACTTATCGAGGATCTATATGTGAGAATCGAACTCAAAATAACTGAAATCGATAAATTCTTTGCCACAACTCCGGTTCACCACCTCAAATATCGAAAACTTATTGCCTTGCAAATAAATTAACCAAATCCTATGTAATTAATTAGTTGGCAAATAATGAGAGAGCAAGAAGTCCGGTCACGCATCGCTTCAATGGATAAACCAAAACTATTGCTATAGCGCCAGCAATATTTATATATATATATATATATATATATGTATGTATGTATGTATATAATTAAAGCTTGTAGAAAGACTCTTGCTGTTTGAGCTCTTTTCCTCACAGATTCTCTCCTTAGCAGTAGCTTTCATACAACATACCAAAGTCAGTTAGATGCCCTAATAGCTCTCTCCTTGTGATTTACCAAATTATATATCTCTTCCTCCTATATATCATTTCTCCCTCTCTATCCCAGACTCTTCAATAAAACTTCTCCCACCCATAATAAGCTAAGAGAGCTTCTTCTTCTTCTTCGTCTTTGATCGATCTAACATGGAGCTAGCTCATCAGTACTTGATGTCGATGAAGCGGAGAGGACTTCTGAGACCGCCACAGCTGTGTGGTAACTTCTCGTGGGAGGAGAAGGCTTTTGCAGATGATACCTCCGGGGTCCTCGGGGGGATCGTTTGGCCCCCAAGGTCTTACTCGTGTAGCTTCTGCAACCGAGAGTTTCGATCGGCTCAAGCTCTGGGAGGTCACATGAATGTCCATAGAAGGGATAGAGCTAGGCTTAAGCAGTCCCTCATCACCACCACCACGACCTCCTCCGCTGCTACTCCCGGTGAAGTGCAAATTCTTCAACATCAAAGCCGCCCCAACTTTTCTAGTCCTTTGCAGCTTCCAATTCGAACCAGGGTTTCACCTGTGTCAAGCTCTAAGGAGAACAACGGTGATGGCAGTTGTATTCCTTGTCCGAACGATCCTTTGATGGCTCGAAAGGGATCATTTGATCTTCTCTTGAGGAAGGAAGAGCCAACATGTTTCGATCATGGTTCTGATGACACTACCCTATCTGTCGGGCTGAATGATACAGTCATGGGGCCTCGGGCCTTTGGACACAATGGGGAGATGAGCTTCAAGAAGCCTAAGACTAGTACTTCATCGCCATTGGCTCTCTATCTCAGGCCATGCTCAAGTGACCGTAGCTGTTCTCTGCAGTCATCGACCGGGCTAAAGGTTGGCTCGGTGGAGGACCTTGATCTTGAGCTCAGGCTTGGCGATCCACGAAAGGTGAAGTAGAGAACCGGCCCTCGAAAGGGATGAGTAGGAGGGACAACTTTTAACTAGCTATATGCACGACATATATGTTGATTTGGTCCAGTTGATCCAATCTAACATAGAATTCTACATATTCTTCCTACTTTCTACGTCGTATTTTTCCGTTTATCTTCGATTAATCCTTCGGTTGATAGGAGAAATTTAGGCTTCAATGTCGTGTATGCATATCTTGACATCTCATGAGTGATGGAAAAGAAAAGCTCATCAATCTTTCAAGGTGTTTCTCTCTGTTTTTGTTGGTTTTGTTTTTACTCTCTCTCATCAGGCCTAGCTATGTCTGGACAATATATAGGTTGCTGAAGTGATTTTTCATAGTAATCATCATCATGCGGATAATCGAAGGACCAGATCTGGCCTTTCGATTATCTGCATGATGATGATTGCTATAAAAATTAAATTGATTAATAAGAGGATAAACCCAAGCCGAATATACGTGTAACGTGCAAATAAAACCAAAAGATAAAAAGAAAATCTGGGCCATGATGAACTCGATTACAATCTCGAAAAATTGATGAATTTAAAAGTTTTTTTTAATAAGAATTAATTTAAAAGGTTAAGATGGCTTCCCATGCGTGAACTAGCTAACGCTTACTAATCTTTGATCATTTTTGAATAGGTTAATTACCTAAAAAAGTATAAACTTTTCATATTTTATTAATTCTAGTATGACTTTTTTTTTACCTAAAAATACACAAACTATCAAATTGACATCAATATTAGCACGGCGTCATCTCTTTTAATCGGTGAGGCCTCAAAGGTGGTCACCGCCCTCAATCGAGGTGGGCTGTGATGACTTATGTCTCCATTGACTCTAATTGTGGGGTGGTGCATGTCCGTTGATGAGGCTCCCGCCACTGATCGCTCTTTCTTTCTTTCTCGAATTTGTTCTTCTTTTTTTTCTTTTTTTCAAATTCGGGCAGTAAGGGCCTCATCGGAGGCTACCACCGCCCCCTATAAAGTTGTTGGCGACTACGGAGATCACCGGCTATCCTGCAACAATTCCCGTTTAAATTAACAAAAAAGTTGACGGGTGTTAATATTGATATCAAATTGATAATTTGTCTATTTTTAAATTAAGGACAAAAATCGCACTAAAATTGATAAAATGTGATAAGTTTGTATTTTTTTATAATTAAGCCTTTTTTAATTTATTGATGTCTTTATAGTAGCAAAGAGATAGCGAGAAAAAAGTATCAAATAATTACGAAATGTGATACAAGTAGCAATCAATTACATTTTTATGAGGGCAGACATATTACTTGCAAAGCAAAAATTCGAAACCCATTGAAAACATGCATCTTACGATTAAGATTTAACCGATATCCAAACAAAATTAATCTCAGCCAATAGAATAAGAAAACGGTGTAGTTTAACAACTATAAGAAAAACAGAAAGTATTATGATATTATAGATACAGAGATGTCAGCTCCCAATAAATATTGCTGGTAGAATCAACATCTTCACATAGTGAATGCAATTAGTTAACTGCAGGTTTTCAGTCTCCTATCAGAGGGAATAGATGGAGAGATAGATAGAGAGAGAGAGAGAGAAGGGATACTGAGAGAACCGATATGTAATAGATGGCAGTAAGTCACTTCATCATCTAATCTCCAAATTAATTGGTACACACAAATCCTTGAGAAGGGGACAGTAATACCCACAACATGCATTCCCTCTTTTATACAATACTAGCCAGCCCTCTCCATTAATTATCATTACCGTCAAAACAAGAGCCCCCACAGTCACATTATTACGACCCCCTTGTAGTCATATTTCCACTCCATATTGCCACGCCGAAGCGATTGTTTCCTAATTGTCTAGAAATTCGTACTCCCCAGGAAAATAAAAGGATCGTATAAGTTATCATGAGCATTGGACAACTGGCAAATTAATAGTTTTAAATGGATAGATTTTACTTATAATGTAGTTGTTTGAAATCCACCGATCAAAAACACCTCGTGGATAGAGCTAAATTCATTTATGAGTGAGGAATATGATTAGTCTTAATTAGTCAATAGATTGAAACACCTCATTATTATAATATATTTATATATATAGCTATATACAGATAGAGGGAGAGGCACACATGTATATATATAAAATTCGAGTTCATAAAATTCAGAAAGAACTAATATTATGTTATTTGTCGAAGTCTTTGTGCCCTTTTTTTTTTTGGGACTTTTTCTTAGGTTACTAGTATCAGTCACTGACAAAGTTACTTGTGGTCACATTAATTAATTTGGAATTCACATGTAACATAGAAGAAACTATGTACATGTTCATGTGTGATGTATGTTATTGGATAACCACCAGTTACAAATTAGATTCAATGTACATCATACAAGGGGATTCAAAGATGTCTCTCCCACTGACATGACAAACCATATTGAGTCGAAATCTAGCTTTACTAAGGCACCATCTGGGATCACCTAACTTGAAATGCATAGAGAACAAACCAATTACATACTAGTTACAAAAACTAATATTTATTTGTCCATTTAATGCTACTATGTATAGTATATAGTCACGAACAAAGAGTCGACCGACTGAACATGGATGTGATACATTTATATGTAAAAAACAATATCCATATATGAATAACATCGACATGATACAAAATTAACATTCGCCATTCATGAGGTCTACGCTAAACATCAACTTTTAGCTAGGAAATACATTCAAAACCTCTGTTACACTCCAAACATTGCCACCAACTCCCGCGGAATCCGCCCCCAGTAAATAATTGTAGACAAGAGAATTATTAAATTTAAGACAATTCATATATTGATATATATATAACTCATGAACACACACACACACACACCCACACAGACACATGAATGATCATCACATCATGGGCACTATTTACGCGTCTCTTCTTCCTTTAGTTTTTATTTTTCTTATTAGTACTACGCAACACTGTGCGTCAACAGCTATTATCATTATCACATCAAACACACACCCACAGTTTTATTTTTTATTAAAAAAAATCCTCAACGACCAGCCTATATAGCTATAGTGGAACCCTAGACCTGTCCTTTTTATAGTAAAAGTGTCTTAAAAGGAGCTGTCTAGTTTTTGGCTACAGTGTTAGCCATGCAATGCAAACCCCCCATCTCGTGGGTACTGACGCCGACGGTTCCTCCAAAATACACGGCGGCGATCTCTAAGCGTGTGGCCGTGTTGGATTTTCGAAGTTGCTTTATATGGGAATTTGATGAAACCTCGACCTTTGACTTTATGTGGGAGCTTGTTCTTTGTCTCTCGAAGATATATATACTGCACTGAGTGTTAAATAGAGATTGAGACGCATCGAGCTGGTCTGATGGGGATTGCACTGTTATTATGTACATCTCAATTTTCGATTTGTAATTCGCGTGGTCCCAAATCTGATTGGCGGCTTATGAGATTCATTGGCGTCGAAACTCAGAACTATAGACCATTTGATTTCTACGATTATAATTAATTGATCGAGCTATTTCTGATAATGTACAACAGCTTATATGAAACAAGCGAGATTAACATTTATTATTTTACATATGAGGGCTACATGTCTCGTATATATATGCTGGAAAATCAATCCTAATACAGTGGCACAAAATATAACATTCCTCAGCACCGCAGAGATATATCAAATACTATTAATGGATGTGAAGTTTAGGATTGCTTCCTGATGCGTTTACTTTTATGTACGTGCGGTTTTCTATGGAAAGGTTGGGGTACTAATAAGTTTCCTGCGTGTGTTAAACCCTCGATATTAGGCCAAAAAAAAAAGAGAAAAGAGTACAAACCCTCGATTTTCGAAAACAAAAACATCATTTTCAAGTTTTAATTCCTTTGGCAGATGATTCCTTGCGCCTCCGAATGTAAATTAACGTGCATATCGAAAAATAATTCATTTGGCAGGAACAAGTTTTATAATTATACAGTGTAATAGCATATATAACATTGCTTGCATTGAGAAATTCTGGATTTAAAAGTATTTTCTTCCTCTTTACTATGCCATGGGCCAATTTGTAACCAATTCTTGCATATGGAGGACAAATAGCCATAGTCTTAATAAGTAATCGATTCAAAACCTTTGTGAACTATCTTTTTTTTTTCTATTTTTTATTTTCATATACCATTCAGATACCATCGTGAAAATAATATTAATAACACGGTAAAAGTATCATATATATATATATATAGCGGTGTTATTTATTACCGTTCGATCCAATTCCTCTACATCTCGTGGACATGTTCAATTCACTGACTGACCTCTGTGGCGCTCGAACGGCTCGTGGGTCAATTGCGTACAGCTGCATAGATATGTATTGGTGGTTACTAGGAGGCAATTTGTGAAGGGAGTCACCGCAATCAACATGGGAATGGTTCTAGAAACGGCCTAGAAATTGCACTGGTTGTAGCTAGCTAGAAAGCCATATATATACATAGATAGATGCTAGCATATATATTTATGTATACATAGATATATAGGGAGAAGGGAAGACACAGATGGAAACACATAGGCTGTCTCAAGTCGGGTACTATGAAGTACCCAGTTCGTGTAACAAGAGTTAAAGTCGATTGGCTGGATTTTGTCTGGTCTGATGGAAGTGATGGTGTCAGTTTTCTGATCCAATCTAAACCATTCCTAACTCCCGTCCAAATTTCTGACTGATTCGTATACATATGAGCTTTTTGTTATTTCGTTTGTATTTATAATTTTTATGGAGTACTTTACCTATATAAAAAAGAGAGTACCATTTCTTTTTCTTTATTAATCACGATATTCTCATCGATCAATTAAATTTAATAGCAGACACTAGCCTCGTTTTATTGTTAATCTAACTCTAACCACGATATGTTTTTAATGAGTTTCGAATATTTACATTGCAATTCCACACATCAAATGGAGTTCCCCATTTTTACTCATGAACCCAGCTCGGCACAGCTAACTCGAACTTCAATTAAATTTGGATATCTCTTCATGAAATTCTCACGTCAGTTGTCGTGTTACGGAAAATATTAGCTACTAAACTCGTGTAGTATTTTATGTTTTCCAACATAAATTTGTAAATTCGAAGTGGGTATATATACATGTATGTGTGTATTAATTACACAGCAGTCGCAGAGGGGTGCACATGGGAGGGACTTGGTTTTCTATCTTGTTTGCTTCCATGACCGGTTATGGAAATTTTAGAAGGGAATGAGAATTTATTCTCAGTCCCTGCTTGTTCCCATATTTAGTAACGATTTGAAATATTGAATTGATTGATGCAACAGACTGTTTCACTCACATTATTTTTTTATTATTATTATTATTATTATTATTATTATTATTATTATTATTATTATTATTATTATTATTATTATTATTATTATTATTATTATTATTATTATCATCATCATCATCATCATTATTATTATTATTGTTGTTATTGTTATTATTGTTATCATTGTTATTCTAATATTTAAAAAAGTACATTACTATTTGGTGTAATTATATTGATGACTTGTTAATAAATGGTGGCTTCCATTGCGTTTAGTAACGAAGTTAAGTTTGATTTAATTTGATTTAGTTTGATTTGAAGAGACGAAGATAAAAGTAGTTGAGAAAAGTATGTAAGAAGGTTTGAAGAAGAAAATAAAAAAATAATGATGGTATTGTTGAATTATGGAAAAAAGTGTTCAAATTGAGGAAAAATATTGCATAGTTAAAAGAATTTAATATTAAAAAATTAATTATAGTAATAAATAAGAAAAGTATGAAACAAAATTTGAAGAAAAAGATAGAAAATTAATGATTATGTTATTGAAATTGAAGAAAAAGTAAAGTAAAGTAAAATTAAATTTAATATTGTAAACAAACATAATTGTCTGTCTTTATTTGTTTATTAAATCATACTCTATTTAACTTAACTTAACTTTATTTTTCGCTAAATTCAACAACACAATCATTATTTTTCTATATATTTTTTTCAATTTAATAATAAATTCTCTCACATATTTTTTCTTAACAATTATTACAATTAACTTTTTAATACTATATTTTCCCAACTATCTATTACTTTTGCCTCAATTCTACAATACAATAAATACTTTTTTGTATTTTTCTTTAATTTAATAATAAATTCCCTCACATACTTTTTCTTAACCATAATTACAATCAATATTTTTATAATAAATTCCCCCAACTACTTTTGTATTCATCCCGTAGAGTTAAGTATAATCATACTCTAATCCGTTACCAAACACCACCTTAAATTCAATTTTGATCTTTACTACAGTGCTCCAAATGGCTTATGTTTGTTTCTTTTTCTCTATTAAACTTGTAGAATTATAGGGAGATAGACTTTGGAACCATACGGAAACTGTTGCTTTTTTGTTTGAAGGAACAATAATACACCTTGGTTAAGTATAGAGAAAAATGGGTTGTAGTACATGTCTTTACTTAGGAATAAAAAAATTTCCGAGTTATCAACGTAAGTTTGTTCAGGCAATTTGGCGTTTATTCAACTTAAACAAGATCTCGAATTCGAGTTTTTTGTGAATGTAGAAAATCCACGTTGGAAGAGTTTTACCCCTTAGTGGGCCGACCCGGCTCGACTGAATTAGTCGGGACCCAATTGAGCTTCCGAATACCAAGGCTCACAAAAAAAAATTCCATGTTCGAATATTGTCGGTGAGACTAATTATATCCCTTTATTTAGATTTTTTTATAATAAATCTATGAGTTTTCTTTATAACGGAATATGTATATACAAATGCGCATTAACTAATATATATATATATATATATATATCCTCCAGAAAAAAAAAATTATTTGCTGCAACTATTTCACTCTCAAATTAATTATGGATAATCTATCGAGAAAAAAATATGGATAAAACCGCTGCCTAAAGGCCTCGGCCCAAAAGGCCCAAGGGTGCAAGGCGGGCCCATAAGTCGCAGGGTAGGCCCAGCAATGCCTCCTAAATCCGCCCAATAAATATTCTCAGCATTCAATTCAAAAGAAACAACCAAGGCCCCCTATTGTTAAGGAGATCTCTAAAATCATGGTAAACTATCTCCATTGATTGATTCCTCCATAATTTTCCCCTACATGTTCATTCACGTATACTCAACACAAGCAAGGCATCGAAGAGGGAACTCGGGCTCAAACTCGACCTCGCCTGATTGGAGCGGCATGTCGAAGCACGAAGAACCCAGCATATGGAACATGGTAATTTTCTGAGCACCATCGGTACCTCTAGTTTTGAAACCTATACATACTAAGATTCCTCTTCGGTGCTGATCAATGATATGCACGATTCATTTGTAACATAGTGCTGAAGCTATCAATCTGGTACGTAACCAAGACCCTAGAAAGTCAACCATTTGAACAAAATTGAAAGGAAATTATTTACATATTTTGGACCTAAGGTTTTCTTTTAATAATGGAGGCTCATAGATTCATAAGCCTATGGATCTTCCCATGGGGTTCCTCCAACTGGTCTCGAACACCTTAGCTTTCTCCTTTCATGGCCTGGCCATGGTTTTGAATTATTGGCCCCGCAGAACTGATGCCTTCCTTATTCCATCTCCCTCAGGCCCGTTAGATTTCAAATACTTGTCTCAATTCTATGCAGCTCTCATTGACAATCCAACTTTTGTTAGGCCAATAAACAGGAGACATGTCAAAGTTGAATATTAACAAGTCAGGCAAACCAGCTCCAATAAGTGAGACCCTCGTCCTCTTTGCCAAACCAGCTCCAATAAACGAGACCACCTCTACGGAGAGTGTATCTTTTATCATGTTATTTGGAGGAAATCACCTTGGAATTTCCAATCCAGCTTTTCCCAACCACTAGTGCAAAGGATCTCATTAATTTTGTTGTTTGCCCACCTTCATCTCTACTACTGAACACTCATGATAAGACCAAATTTTCTTTATATGCAACAATAACTCTCTATCAACTGTGGAATTCACGAAATCTTATTTTGCATGCAGGTAAACCAGCAGATTTTCACGAAACTATCAAAACAATCAAAAGGTTTTTCATGGAGCATAGTAAGAGTGGAAGCAACATGGAATAGAGAGAAAGAATCTCACAAACACATCCCTTGCAACTATCTGTATCGCAAATACCCACTAGACCATATTAGAGCATTATCAGCACGGATGTAGCTTGGAACACCAACAGAGCATGCCTATCGAGAATCATACAACACCAGAGTAGTCCACCCATACTATCTTGGTTCTAGATCTCCAACGAGGATAAGCCAGTCCAAGCAGAAGCCCGAGCTGTCTTCCTTGCCCTATCAATAGCTGCAGAAAGAGGAATAACAAAGATTTGGCTGCGAAGTGACGCTTTAATATTAGTAAATGTCATTTTGCACCCACATAATACTCCGTGTGAGATTAGAACTATAGTAGCGGATATTATTTCTAGTCTTAAATACTTTTCGGAATGGTTTTGCTCAGAGATTCCTAAGGAAGACAATACCCTTCCCCATGACTTGTGCCATTTTGGCTCAATGTCAAATTTTCATTCTTTATGTATTTTTGAAGGGTATCCAAACCTGGGTCCATCGACTGATGTAATTTTTATTCCTAATTAATGAAATATTTTATTCAACAAAAAAAAGGCAAAGTGTTTGTTGAGGAGTTAAAAATGGGATAAATCCCACATCGGAAAAGAAAAAGAATATCCATGGGTTTATATGAGACTTGAGTACCACCACTTATCAGCTTGAGCTTTTAAGTGGATATGGGCCTGAGCCCGTATAAGCCCAATGGAAATTTATTATGGTATCAGAGCGGGTTATGCTTCCGCATGCCTACGCGCGTATGCGCATGGACTCACACCACGCCAGGCCCAGTTTGTCCGAGTGCAGCCAAAGTGTGCGCCTCGTGTTAGTCCCCCCCTTGCCCGAGCACGGAAGAAGAGCCCGGCTCGAGATCAATTGTTGAGGGCAGGTGTTTAAGGGCACGTGACAACGTGTAGGCAGAAATAGACCACACGCTGCACGTGAGAGCGGGTGTTGAGGAGTTAAAAATGGGATAAATCCCACATCGGAAAAGAAAAAGAATATCCATGGGTTTATATGAGACTTGAGTACCACCACTTATCAGCTTGAGGCTTGGGTCCAGTAACCTATTAGCTTAAGCTTTTGGGTTGCAGATGGGCTCAAGTCCGTGTAGGCCCAAGTGGGTATTTTTACATGGTATCAGAGCGGGTTATACTTCCGCGCGCTCATGTGGGCTCACACCACGCTAGATTCGATTTCGAGGTAGCCAAGAGTGCGCCTCATGTTAATCAGGCTCAAGAGTGGTCCAGTCCAGTTTCGAGGTAGCTAAAGGTGCACCTCTAGTTAGGCCCGAGTGTGGAGCTCGAGGCTAGTTTGGTATTTGTCCCCCCTTGCCCGAGCACGGAAGAGAATGCCCGGCTCGGATCAATTGTTAAGGGCGGGTGTTTAAGGCACGTGGCACGTGTTGGACCACACGTTGCCACGTGAGGGCGGGTGTTGAGATATGTTGTCCCACATCGAAAAATTGAAAAAGAAACCACAAGCTTATATGAGGCTTGGGTCCAGTAACCTATTAGCTTAAGCTTTTGAGTTGCAGATGGGCTCGAGTCCGTGTAGGCCCAAGTGGGTATTTTTACAGTGTTGATGGGTCATGGGCTCCGGCTCCTCTATCCGCCGAAAAAAGTGTTGGTGTGTCAACTAATAATGGTTAGTTCATATTGTTCGACACTTATTTCCCTTAAGTAAGATCTTGAATTCTAGTATTGTGAGATGGAGAAAGCTAGATTTATCCTTGTATACGGCGACTTGACATTGCGGCTTCATATGGGAATATGGTGATCGTTGCATAAGTGCTCTTTTTACTTATTATCAAGTAGAAGCAGTATTTAATAAACTATTTTAAAACAATTGTTTAGTTGATTTTAGCGATTGAAAACGTGTTTTTCTCCGACATGTTAATAGATGCTTGTAAAAATTGTTTTTACTTATAGTCTATCTTAAAATATAATTTTAATTTCAACAGTTATAAATTATTAACTAATATTTTTCTTAATTATGAAATAGTACTTATATTTCATTAATTACGAATTTTTATATTAGTAACAGCAACTCCCAAACCAAGCTGCAAACCTGCATTAGCCAAAGTCCAATGCACTAACTGATAAGGACACTCTTCATAATCCACTATTCTCCTCATGATCTTCCTGCTTTCTCCATGGACATCTCTCGCACTACAAAGATCCTTCCATAGAATCGTCGCATCTCTTACCGTGCCAAGTTAGTGGGTCATATCCCCGGTGCTTTTGAAAACGCTTTTTGCCTAGAGAGGTTCTGGACGACGACGATACCGACAATGATGTCGAGAACCGAGAGTTCTGTTGACTTGAGAAGAAAAGAAGGTGACAAGGGCACCATGGAGGTGCTCCCTTATTGTGAAGCTGCTCAATCGAGCTCTTGTAACCGTAAAATTTCACTCAAAGGCTCAACACCATTTCGAAACCTCAAGGCTCCATGTCCAGTGTGGATTTGGGCCATGGATTCTTCCGAATCACCTTCAGCATGAAAGAGCACTTTCTACAAGGTAATTAGAGGTGGACCTTGGTTTGTGGGGCAGCAATTTCTTACTATGCGTCTCTGAGAACCTTGCTTTCGACTAGCCAAGGCAACCCTTTACTCGCTGGCTGTCTGGGTGAGAGACTTCCTGAATTCTCGATGGAGTTCTATTTGAAAAAGGTTCTAAGAAAGGTCGAGAATCAGATAGGACCTCTTCTCAAAATTGATAGTCGCACCTTTCTTTGGAGAATGAGCCAACTTTGCCCGACTGCGTATTTATGTGGATCTTACAAACCCTCTCCCCCACGTCATTTGGAATGAGGATCATCTTCAAATAATTCAATATGAGCGCATTTAGAAAATCTGCTTCCAACGTGGTATTTCTGGCCATGTTCAGTCCCACTGTCCTTTGAAGCTCCCGAATAGTCTCCCATAGAAAACCTTACATTCCTCGAAACCCACCTCATCTAAGTCACAACTGACAAGGAAATGGAAAACCCAGGAGCGTGGATGCTGGTCGCATACAAAAGTAAAAAAAAAACAACAAAATAATCATGGTCCAGGCGGTCGCACTGAAGTGGTAAGTGTCTCGAAGAGCTCTCAGGTGACCGCTGGTGGCCGGAACTCTGGTCCGGAGAAGGCTGGTTCACTAAAACTTCAGCCATCATAGAGGAAAGCTTCCGGCGATAAATTAGGGCTTCTGGGGATAAAGATGACACCTGACGTCAGTGGGACAACTGTCCCAACTCAGCGGTTATACCCTGCAAAGGGGATAACGTCTACCCCAAAAGGTATTCTCGCTAAAGACAAAGCGACCATCGGTTGTCCCGCCTCTGCAATTTCTGGTATAGTAAAATCTTTGTCGGCTCGTTCAACCATGCTGACAGAGAAACGCCATTCCATACCGCCACCTATTCCACAGAAGAACCTGCCTGCTAATCCTCTCCCAAGTGGGATTCAAAAAACTTCTTCTCCCCCTCCTGCTAATGGAAAGGAGCCAGAGTCCCCACCTAGGTTACTGGGATCGTCTTCTTCGCAAAAGGAACTCAGGAATGGTGGACCCGATGACCGCGATGGATCTCTCCTGGGCAAGAGAGTATGATAGACGTCAGACCAGGGGTTCTCAAAGGGCTGTGGACACTTATATCACTAGAATCCAACAGGTCCTCTAACAATGGTGATCCCCATCGAATTAGAAGAAGGCGGAGTCGATCTCCAACAGCTACTTGCAGTATATGTGGTGCAAGTTTCGGCTTAAGCGGCGGCTTTCATGAACAACAACACCCAGAATCTATGGAGGTAATCAATCTACAACAATATGTGCAGGGATCAGAGGAACCAAAACCAAATGGTTTTACCCACTCAACAGGCCACTACTCAACCGTTCATTGGGAGACTTCTGGAGACTCCCTATGTCAACTCGGCTGTCAACGCAAAGAGCAACTTAACAGTCTCCTTCCGAAGAGGCTAGTAAAGAAAATCTGTGTCTTCGCCACGTATTGGTAGCTGCCCGAGGGGGCGGTAGAGACCTTCCTCAAAGTCATTCCAATAACTAGTTTGATGACCTCTCTCTCCCCCACCATGATTAGAAATATGGGACGAATAGGACAAGCTGCCCATTTGACGGATCCTTCCATATTTCGCATGAACGTCTTGGTGTGGAATTGCAGAGGTGCTGCGAATGTAGCGTTTAGGAGGGCTCTGATGGATTTGGTTCATTAGCACTCCCCCATATATCGTGATACTCACTGAAACTCGAATGTCTGGGGATCGAGCCCAGCAAATTGTGAGTCTGTTCCCTTTTGATGGCTTTACCTGCTCCCCTACTCGTGGACCTTTTGGTGGCGTTTGGATGCTTTGGCATTCGAATCGTGTTCGCGTGGATGTTCTCGAACCAACAGATCAGGAAATTTACGCGCTGGTTAAGGTTAGCTCTTCTAATCTATCATGGTTAATCTCTTGCATTTACGGTAGTACTTTGGAATAATATACGTAAGGTTGCTTCATCTACTCAAATGCCCTGGGTTGCTTTAGGAGACTTTAACGAAGCTGCTACTAGTTGGGAGAAATTAGGGGGTAGTGCTGCTTCGGCTAAACATATGTCTCTGTTCAATCGAATGTTGGATGAATGTGCCCTCCTAGACTTGGGCTTTACGGGACCACGATTTACATGGTCTAATCTTTGGGATTTCGATGATTTAATCCAAGAGAGGCTCGACCGGGTTCTCACTAATGTCTCTTGGAAGCTTCAATTCCCGGAGGCAGTGGTTACTCATCTCCCCAAATCTCATTCGGATCATTGCCCCATTCTTCTATCACTAAATCCGAGAAGTATTCCTAGACTATCGAGGAGCTTCCGGTTCGAATCAATCTGGTTTTCTCATGGCGAATTCAAGGGGATGGTTTCACATTCCTGGGAGGAGGCCCAGTTTGATCACATAAAGGCTGTTTTGGTTTTCCAAGGCAATGTTTCTAAGTAGAATAAGGAATCCTTCGGAAATGTGTTCGCTCGAAAGAAACGTTGTTTGGCTTGACTTGCTGGGATTCTAGGATGCCTCGCTAATCGACCAAACCAATACCTGGTTGATTTAGAAAAACATCTTCGAGGAGAGCTCACTTCAATCCGTAATCGAGAGGAGGAACTATGGGCATTAAAATCTAGGACGAATTACGTGTCCGATGGAGATCGAAACACCAAATTCTTCCACGCTTTAACCATTCAAAATCAATGGCGTAATAAGATATTGACTATTAGGAATTCTGTCGGAGAATGGACCCACGATCTAATTGTTATCCAAAAGAAATTCAAGATCACTCTGGTACTCTCTATTGTACGGAATTCTCTTCATCATCTTTAAACTTTTTCGATGGGGCCCTATTGGCAACGAGCCCTGTCGGATACCTGCGTAGATCAAAGTTACTGCAGAAGAGATTAGACAGGCTACTTTATCCTTGAAGCCCCTTCAAAGTTCAAAGCCCCGGGCCCAAATGGACTGCATCCATGCTTTTATCATAGATATTGGGAGATAGTTAGGTCCCCTGTAATTTTGATAGTGGGACAGGTGTTTGCAGATTTCTCTATTCCTAAAGAAATCGGCTTTGTTTAGTTTTAAAAAAAAAATTTTAACTCTATTTCACTTATTTTCAATTCAACAATACAATTATTATTTTTATCTTTTTATTCAATTTTTAATACTAAATTCTCTCAACTATTCATTACTTTTTTCACAATTCAACAATACATTTATTACTTTCTCTCAACTGTTCATTACTTTTTCTCATCTTTTCCCATAATTCAACAACATAATCATTACTTTTTTTTTTTATTTTCTCCATCCACCTTATTATTATAACCCCAATTAAATATATATAAATATAGTTGGAATATAGTAGAGTTTAACTCTACTCCATTTCCAAACAACCCCTAGCACTCATAGTTTTGATCCCAAAAACCCCATCCTCCGAGTCAGTGGCTAGTTATCGTCCCATCAGCTTGTGTAACTCGATTTACAAAATTATTTCTCAAGTTCTTGTTCTACATTTGCGCCCCATGCTGAAGAACCTCATTTCACCATTTCAAGGAAGCTTCATCAAGGGAAGACGGGCTGCCGATAACGTCATTATTCTGCGGGAAATTGTTCAGTCGTTCAGAACTAGAAGCGGTAATATCGAGGGCTTCATTCTTAAACTTGACTCGGAGAAAGCATACGATGGGTTGGAGTGGGGTTTCTTGAGGAAAGTTCTTCATTATTTTGGTTTCCCAGATGATTGGGTCGGACTTATTAAGTCGTGCATCTCAACTACTTCCATGTCCATTATGTTTAATGGGGGCTGCCCTGAGACTTTCTCTCCTTCACGGGGTATCTGACAAGGCGATCCACTATCCCCCTACCTATTCATCTTATGTATGGAATATTCATCGAATCTGATAGAAGAAGCCATAGACCATAAGAGATGGAAAGGGATCAAACCAGTCCAAGGATGCTTCTCGGTCTCGCATTTGTTATTTGCAGACGACATACTACTCACTAAGGTAGCATCGTCAGCGACGCTGAATGCAGTTGAGGAGGTTCTCCAAAGATTTTGTCTAGAATCATGTATGAAGATTAATAGGAATAAATTTCGGGTTCTATTTGCCAGAAATACCTCAACCCAATTTCGAGATAATTTTACTGCTCGATTAAATGTCTCTGCCACTGAGGATTTGGGAAAACATCTCGGTTTCCCAGTAAGTCTTTCAAAGAAGAAGGAGAAAGATTTATTTTTTCTTATTGATCAAGTCAAAGCAAGGCTGGAGGGATGGAAGGCTCAACTTATGTCCATTGCAGGACGAGCTGTCTTGATAAATTCGATTACGACTACAATCCCATCGTATGTGATGCAGTGCACGCACCTTCCAAAAGAAGTTAATCGGAGGCTTGATAAGATAAACCGACACTTTTTATGGGGCTCTACTTCGGAGAAGAAGAAACTTTACCTTGTTAACTGGTCAATGGTCACGCGGCCGAATGATCAAGGTGGGCTTGGGAATAGAGACGTATGGAAGAAAGGAATAAGGCCATCCTGGGTGGACTTGTCGAGCGATCTACAAAGGATGACGCCCCCTAGGCCCAACTTTAAGCCTTATTTGGTTTGTGAGTGATATTTTAGAATCACAATTCTAACTTAACTCTACCCACTACAAAACAAAATAACTCATACAAAGTCAAAGAGTGGATTCCATTTATAGCACTTTTTTTCATAACAAAACAACATAAGTCAAAGGGTGGATCTCATTTATATCACTCTTTTTTAAAATAAAAATCTGATTTTAAAATCCTACTATGAAACCAAACGCAACATAATTCTTTGCGAGGATTAGGAAGGGTTTAGATACCTGGAAAGCTCTAAGAGCAGGAACAGAGGCTTGGGAAATAAGAGCTAAGTAGAGAATTGGAGATGAAACTAAAATAAACTTTTGGGAGGATTGGTGGGTTGGTCATGCTCCCATCAGATCAATGATACAAGGGCCGTTATCAGCATGTGAGGATTCGAGGTATGTACAATAGTTGATTTTGCCCTCCAGAAATTGGGATTTCTCCAGACTCAATGATTCTGCTTGAGGAACTTTGTGAGACCATTCATGGCCTGCCCATTAGTCTCGACATTGGGTCTCTTGATTCTATCATCTGGGGTCTCTCGAAGGATGGTAAATATGATATCATTTCAGCTTATTCTGCATTGATTGATGGAGTGGAACAAACTGTTAATTCAGATTGGACTTAGATTTGGGACACTAAAACGATTCCTCGGGTCCAAATATTCATCTGGTTATGCTGTCCAAATAGGCTTGCCTCGGCTGCTCTACTTCATGGTCGAGGAATGTAGGGTCAACCTATGTGTACGATATGCAAGGGGCCATCCGAGACTGTGGAACATATCCGTCGTGATTGCCCAAATGCCAAGTCCTTCTAGAGCAGCCTCACGGTGCCGCAAAAACTTCAAGGATCATGTATACTTCCTGTCAGTTCTTGATTGAGTATGAACTGCACATCTACAATCTTGGTCAACCGGAATATTCCATGGACGACTATCTTCGTTTATGTAGTCTGGATTTTTTGGAAGGACCGCAACTCTCGCATATTCAGTCGTAAACCTTTACATACTAATCCGAAGCAATTTACTCTGCAATTTACAGCAGAGTGCCACGCTGCTGGAGATACCTTCATTCCAGTTACTTCGTCTCACATCGAGGTTGAGTTGGTCCCCTCTGCCACCGGGCTACTACAAGCTTAACACCGATGGCTCGTGCTGTGGTAATCCAGGAAAGGCGGGTGCCGGGGGACTCATCCGAGATGAGGCAGGGAATTGGGCGATTGGTTTCTCCATGAATCTCAGAATAACAACTAGTTTTGTTGCGGAACTAGTTGCTCTTCGTCAGGGTCTCCTATTAGCAAAATCCCAGGGCACTCAGAAATTGTTTATAGAGATCGATGCTACTTTAATTTACGAATGGATCTGGGGTTATGGTTTAAACTTATAATGTTCAAGTGAAACGATAAAGGACCGTGTTCCTTAGTTATTAATTAATAGTACTTACCCTGTTCACCAAAAAAAAAAAGCACTAAATGATGTGAGGTGGTGCACCGGAACAGGGGGAAAAAATGTGGGCGTGGCATTGATTGATGGGTATCTACTGCCCTGTTAGTAGAAATTACTAGTGGGCCAGAGATATTGTTTTCCTTTCACTATCACTTCTCACCCGTCAGTAGTTCAGCACTAAATGCTGGTACTGTGTGGATACATAACACGTGACGGGTCCAAACTCTAAAAACTGCTGCATATATATTAGTTATATCGCTAAAGAAATTTAAAATATCGATACCTTCTCTTGGTCTCACTTTTACGGATCACATTTATTGAATATGATGACGTCAAGCCCTTTTTGGAATTAATTCTACATACATTTGAGACGACTCTAGCAATCTCGACTGCACAAACTCACGAGTACAGTAAGCTCAACAACTTATTATGTAAGCCATCTATTGTTTCACTCACTCCGGATCTCAATTCTCTCGGCCAAACCCTCCAACAACTAGACCTTAATTAGGAGCAACATCTCAATCTAATTTAAAGCCCAAAACCCAATACATGACATGGCCCCGGTTACATATTTTAATTTCAAGATGTGTCGAGCTAGAGCCGGTCGATCCTCAACTAGCTCAGCTCGATCACGCCCCGATTTCGACACCTCCCAGAAATAAGTACTTATTTTGACAATTTTTTCCCATCTATGTTACCTTCACGTGGAGTAGTCTCCAATCACCTCCTGACCACCAATAATTTATCAAAATATACCGTACCATATTTGAAATTTTATATTTGGTAAGATCGTTATGTTACTAACTATATTCTTCAAATGGATGCCCTTTAATTAGTGAAAGGATTAATTACTATTCGTATCATCCTCCACCAAACCGTAGACGACGGGGGAGGAAAAGGTGTGGAAGTTGGTTGGTTGGTCCACTTAACGGAGCTACGGGCGGCGGCGAGGACCGACACCACAACCACAAACCCCACGACACGGCAGTGCAAAGTCTCCCACAACACAACACCTGTTGTATAAATTGCATTTATTTATATATTTACCAATTTATACTAAATTTGCTTTTGATTTTTGACTATTTCAGTATTTTTCCATTGTGTCATTAATTGCTAATTCATTTGGATTAATAACTTTATTCTTTTCGCCATTGATGAAAATTCAATCGCATGGTCCGAATGAGTTCAATTGCTGTTATTATATTTGATATTTGTGCGCTCTATATATACATAACACAGCATGGAAGTGTAGTGTGTTCTTGAGCTCAAATTTTAGTTGAGTATTCATATTATCTATACAATATATTTTATATTATCTCCGGTTGGATTCTACTAAGAAAATATAATGATTGCAGCACAATATTTTTCGTGAGCATTGTATCAGGGGGTTAGATATTTCTGTTGAAACCGTACTGTAACATTACGGCGAAATATTATTTCCTTAAGAGAGCTTTCTGAAAGTACACTGCCTCGATTTGATTTTTGAATTTCTTGTGCTTATCGTTAAATTCTATATTTTATTTTAATGTGCTTTGTTAATTTAATTCCTCGCTTTTCATAAATTATAAGTGTTTGAGTAAATTCATTAAAAAAAAAGTGTTTTGAGTAAAGTTTATTGTCGTGTATTTTATTTGATTATTCCATACCTCGAAATTTGCCGCAACAACGCCGCCAACCATTTGAATGCCGCCACTTGGCGTCTGTACGTACCTCTGCAATCGCCCCTCCGTCCATCCCGCTTTACAAAAGATCATATCACCCCTTCCCCCATAAATCTCTCCCATTTCCATTTCCCAATTCCGACTAACGAATTTCCCTTCCTTCCCACTCCCCTCAGCTCAGTCCGGCGCGATTGAGGTTGAGGATTTGGAATTTCTCTGGTCCTCCAGCGGCGGCTGGCTGAGGCTGTGGCAATGAGCCAGACTCGGGCCCAGCCGAGCCACGACCCGCTGAAAGTGCCGAAGCTCCTCCTCTCATCGGCCACCGACAAGCCCAAGGACGCCGTCAGCCTCTTCTTCAGAGCCGCTTTTCTTACTTGCCTGGTTGGCTCCATCTTGATTCTCCTCTTCTCCGCCTTCAGCCCGGCGGCACACCGCGGCACAGCCCACTGGCTCCGGCTGCCCGAACCGCCTGGTACCGATCCCGGGGAAGACCATCCCGACTACGCTGGCGATGACAGCTCGGAGCCCACCAACATCTCCCATATCGTGTTCAGCATCGGAGGTTCAGTCCGCTCGTGGCCCGGCCGCAGCCGCTACTCCACCCTGTGGTGGCAGCCGAACCGGACGCGAGGATACGCCTGGTTGGATGAGGACCCGAAGAGCCATATCGGAGATAACAGGTGGCAGGTGGCCGCGAGTAACTCTATCCCGTACCGTGTGTCGGAGGATACGACACGGTTCAAGTACTCCAGCTCGAAATCGGCGGTGCGGATCGCCCGGATTTTCCTCGAGACATTCAGATTGAATTTGCCCCGTGTTCGGTGGTTCGTCATGGGGGACGATGACTCCGTGTTTTTTGTGGATAACTTGGTCACGGTGTTGTCGAGGTACAAGGTTTCCAAGTCCATATGAGATGTGTTTCCATGTAGACATCTCCTTATCATATCTGTCTTCAGAGACATGTCAACATGATATAGATTTTGTTAATTTTAGGTACGACCACAGAGAGATGTGGTACATAGGAGGGAACTCGGAGAGCGTGGAACAGGACGTGATGCACTCGTACGGGATGGCCTTTGGCGGTGGCGGGTTCGCTCTCAGTTACCCGCTGGCTGCCCGACTGTCCAAAATATTTGACGGCTGCCTCGATCGGTACTACAAGTTCTACGGTTCCGATCAGCGGGTGTGGGCTTGTGCAAGCGAGATCGGCGTGCCCCTCACCAGGGAATTGGGCTTCCACCAGGTATGTACGGACGCAGTTCTTTTATTTTATCTGTTATATAATTATGAGTTACTCCTTTTTCTTTTTTTCTTTTTCCCCTTTTCTCCCCGTATAATAATCTTTGCTAGTTGCTCTTTGCCTATATCTTTCTGAAAATGCTTTTTTTTTTAATAAGTACTATGAATGATTTATATTTACATGTGTTAACATACTTCACAAAAATTCCATGCGGAAAAAAGAAAAGCTCCAAAAAGTTTCTTAATTGATACACACACATATATATATATTTCTTTTTTTCTTTTGCTGGGTATTCTTAATTGCTATTTTTGTCCCTCCAGAAACAAGGCAAAAAATTAGTAAGATGTCATAGATCGATGAACATAATTAAGAAAAATTCACTTGTGTATATTTTCTGAAATTATTCCTTAGCTAAAATAAATATAATGGCGTGTATTAAAAATATAATGGTTTGTATTAAATAAATAATGGTGTGTATTAAGAAAGCACAAGGCTGTATCTATGTCTGACGTCGTCTCCGTTACCAAATTTTAACCATTTTCATTTCACGTGAGTTCAAGTTTGTATTTTAAACTACGTCTTGTTAATAAGCAATTGTTTATCATTCTCTTTCTACATGATTGGAAATTAAAGGATAGAGTAATTGAACACCTTCGGTGAATCATACATGGCGTTATTTTTTATTAATTAATTATTTTCTTCTTTTTCCCTCTAGATTATCTAAGTTAGATATATATAGTTAGGACTAGATTGATAGTTTTAGAGAAATATATAAAAATTCAGGGCTTTGCTTTGTTAGCATATTATTGTTGGAAGTGCTGTATACTTCCAGCGAAAAAGGAGGAAATAACTTAAAAATTCAAATAGTTTCATTAAATTCTTCAATTTACTAATTTTAAAATTTTGAGCTAAAAAATTAAAACGTTTCATTACATTTCCCCCATCTACCAACCTGTTGGTTTTGGCATTAACGGCGTTGACGTGGTCTTGAAATCTGTCTATGTGATAGATGGCAACACACGTAACCATGGCTCTTAGAATTATGATTCAAATCGTAGAATCTTACGATTCTACGATTCAAGGGGGATCGTGCGATTCCGATATAATGGGCTGAATTGGAAACTGCACAATCGCATCTAAATCGGACCATGAATCGCGGAATCGGGTCCATTCTACGATTCCGAACTCGGCCCAGACTCGGGGGAAGGGCAGGCCAAAGTGGGCCGAAGCCCAGCCCATTGGCCTTGAGCCTAGCAATAGCAACTTTTTTTTCCCTCCCCTCCTTTCCCTTTCTTTTCCGGCTCTCTTATGTTCTCCGACTTCTCCCGATATTTTTGTGCCCTAATCCACTATGCCCACATCTTCTTCTCCTGAGCTTCAACAATTTCTTCGTGTTCGCCATTTCTTTAGATCGGATTCTTCTTGTTCTGTCAGTGCTGGGTTCGGTTATTCCGACTCCGACGAGCTTGAAGCTCCGCGATTCGACTTCACGGATCTGAGTTCTGAGTTCCACCATTTCTTCCACCGTTCCGAGTCTTCCGACCGCCATTTCTTCCGACTTCCGCCATTTTTGCCAAGCTTCGACCTCCCAAGCAACTGCCAAGGACAGCTTAGTTGCTTGCTTTGCCTCTGCCCGAGCACTCGACCCGCCGCTTAAAGTTTGGCTTTCTACTCCTTTTGCCTTCTTTCCTTGCCCATCAAAGGCGACGGGTTCAAAAACAAGCAATGAAGTTCCGTTTCTTTTCACCTCCGACAGAGTTCGATTACTGACCGGGGCGTTCAGACTCCAGACTCCAGGTAGCTTGACTCGAACATCCAATGACGTTCTGCTTCGATTCCTTCGATGTAAACTGAACTGAATGTTAGCTCAGCGTTATTTCCATGGTTCTGTACTGAACTGATCTGGATGTTGGCTTTATGAGCATTTTAGATTGTTGCTAAATCCACGATTGGCTTATTGCAAATTGAATCTACTTAATCATGTCTGAGTTGCTTTGAATCAGTTTGATGCAAATTGAATCTCACGGTTTTTAATCCTTTTTTGAATATAAAGAATCAAGGATTGATTTTTTGTTTTGCTCAGGAAAATTATGATATATATATGTTATTTTTTTAATTACAGGTAAAATCTTACGATTTATGATACGATTCTACGACCATCGATCGATTCTGGGTAGAATTGCGTTTTTGAAAACCTTGCACATAACAACAATGTTTAGTCCTTATAACCCAAAAAATCAAACAGTTTGATATTTTTTCGTGATCTATAAAAAAATTCAAAATTAACGTATATTACATATGTTTCATAATCTATCAAAATGTGAATTATAAGTTTGAATTACGAAGTCATATATATATATGTTGGTTTGAAATTGAAAAATGTGACCACATATGCCACATTTATAGTGTGTGATTTTAGAGTTAAATAGAGTTCAATTTTGATTTTAATTACTTTATAATAATTATGTTAAATTATGAGAAAATATATAAATGTAACGAATAGTTAAAAAAATAATGATTATATTGTTAAATTGTGAAAAAAAATAATTAAGAGAATTTAGTATTAAAAATTGAATTGAATGATTAAAAAATTGAAAAAAAACAATAATTATGTTATTAATTTTTATTATGTAATAAGTAGAGTTAAATTTAAAATTAAAATTTTAAAAATTCACCTCGAAACCAAATCCACCTTACACTTTTTCTCAATTTTAATTTTAGGCTATTTCTCCAGAAGTACCGTGTACGTGGCTGGTCCTCATTAGTTTTAGCGAAGACAAGGTCAAAAGGATTTCTCACATCTCGTCTACCGAGGAGGTTTGAGAAAGACGAAGTGGGCTTCTGCCACGTGTAGTTGTCGTGGTTGCTTCCGACGATTAGGGGACAAAACTAATCCCTGGTTTGATTTCATAGTGTTATTTTAAAATCATAAGTATAACTTAATTTTATTCATTACAAATTAAAATAACTCATACAAAGTTAAAGAGTGGGTCTCATTTATATCACTTTTTTCCACAACAAAACAATATAATTTATAAAAAGTCAAAAAGTGAACTCTATTTATATCACTCTTTTTTAAAATTAAAATTTAATTTTAAAATCTTATTATGAAATCAAATTCAACATAAGAGTGGGGACTAATTGGTCAGCAATTTCTCCATTTTTGTCTAATATCATGCTAGTAGAAGGCTAGGTTTTGATGATATGATAATATACTTTAAAACTATTTAAACTCCCTGACATATATACAACATGTGGTAGGTTTTACCTTTACATTGTAAAGATGGTCCATAAACTTAATATAAAAAATAAAAAATTAAATAATGAAACTCATAATTTAGTATAAGAAAATTTTCATTCTTAAACGAAAAATGTGTCGCTGTGTTGTACTCTTTTTTTTTTTTATGTTCGTGTACTTTTTTTTGGGCGCAAATTTTGACATTTTGAAAGTACATCTCTCAGCATAAATTGTTTTTATTTATAAAACTCGAAGCCCACGTTTTGTTAAGGGTGTTTGTTTATATACTTCCATCCTGAAGAAAGTGAAAATTGAAAAATAAAAACTCAAATCATAACTTTTTGCAAAAGCAATGATATGCGCATATTTAAATGTGGACGGCCTACATTTTAAGGTCCTTTTCCACTGTGGATTCCACAAGTGACGGGCCAATTTTGTGTTGGGTCTACTTTGTCCTTTGCCGTGAGGAACGGTTTGTGAAGAGTGGAAAGTAACATCACCTTTTTACTTTGCTAATCACACCACCCATCATCTTCTTCTTCATTATTTAAAAAAAAAAATTGTCGAATTTTAATAAAATTTTTAATAATTAATAAAAGAACATATAAAATTTTCTAACGAGAATTAAACCTATAATATTTTAATTGATAAATAAAAATATACGTTATTATACTATATCATCTGTTCATGTTAGATTTTCTTTTGTTAAGATGGGTCCCCCAACATTTAAAGATTGCACTGTTGTTTGGTACTGTGTGCTGTGCTTCCCTCTCCCCACCCTCTCTCTTAGTAATACACCAGTTGTTTTTGGGGTCTTGTCGATGGATTTATTGCGGGACTGAGCCGGCCGTTGACCGTTACTGTGGCATCTTATATGCACAGAAAATTCTAAACGCATCAGAGTGGTCGAAAAGACCCATGTAACTACCTGTGATTCATTGAAACGTATCATTTACAAATTAATAATAATTAGAAGACAAAACATGCGATGGAATCTGATTAGGGATAAGGAGCCGATACTTGAAGTCGAGTGTTAGTGGCGAATGTGTTCCATGGTTTTAGTTTAGACTTTATGGTGGGTTAGTCCCCTATTTTCTTGCCATGCCAGCTCCAACTTATGATGCACTTTCAAAAGTAAAGAAGACTCATAATTATCTACCGAAATAATAGAAAGACTCATAATTAGGTAGTTAGATTTTGAATTTCCAAGTCCACCACTCTGCTAGTGCTTGTCAGCCAATTTTGTGCATAAATTAATGGAATTGGGGCTCGACACGCCCATCAATCAAAGAATAGTATAGTAATTCTTTGTGAAATTTGAATATTTGCAATGATACGTGTCGTGAGATCACAGGCCAAGTCAATAGCTACGTGAAATTTCCGAGAAACATGATCAACAGCTGTTTTGTCTTTTAGTTGTCGCGTTTGATTCCGATGATGATTCGTCGTTAATTTTACAGATTGATATCAGAGGGAATCCTTACGGCCTTTTGGCGGCCCATCCGCTGGCACCGCTCGTAAGCCTCCACCACATAGATTCGGTGGACTCCGTAATCCCCCACCGGACCAAGTTCGACTCCCTCGAGACACTCATGAGCTCTTATAGGGTCGACCCGCCTCGGATCCTCCAGCAGAGCTTCTGCTACAATAGAATCAGGAAATGGTCCATCGCGATATCATGGGGATACACAGTTCGGATATATCCGTCGCTCGTTGCGGCTCATTTGCTGGAGACACCGATACGGACGTTTAAGACGTGGCGGACCCGGAAAGATGGGCCGTTCACGTTCAATACCAGGTCCATGGAGCCCGACCCTTGCAGTGCACCAGCGGTTTACTTCCTTGACGAGGCTCAGGAGGTGGGTCAAGCTGGGTCTTTGACCAGCTACAATAGGTCCGATGACGGGTCAGGGAAGGAGTGCAAGAGTGCGGAGTTTGACCGGGTTATGGCGATTCGGAGGATCGTGGTCTCTTCGATGAGGATGGACCCCGAGTATTGGAAGATGGTACTGCCTCTACTTATCAAAATCTTTTTACATATTTTTGGCGCAACTTTCACTAATAATTTTTTTTTCTTATTTATATTTTTAAGAAATTGCTGATTGTTTTGTATACTGAATAATACTTTTTACAGGCACCACGAAGACAATGCTGCGAGATTATGGATCGGGGAAGCATTAAAAATGGGATATTGCGTCTTAGGATTAAGAAATGCAGGCCCTTTGAGACCATTACCATCTAGAGTAAAATTATTTTACTGATTGATTTTTCCCTAAGATCAGCTTCTCCCTTTGTATATAATCTCTTAAGTCAAGTAAATAAGATAAACAGATGAGTAATAAGAGGCGGCATGAATAAGTTTTCTTTCCTTCACTGAGCCGCGATTAGAATATATCAGAAATCGATTCTACAACATGTGATCTAATGTGTGCATTATAAGCGCTACTCATGAAGGAAAAACATAGTTTTTGTTCAAGGATATTTTATATATACAAGTACCACATGAGCTGACCCGAAAGACACTTGGATAGCTTCTTTAGTTCATAGAGAAAAGATAAATGACATGGGTAAAAAAAATTTATGTCCAAGATTCAATAATTAGTCAATATAAATGTATATAATCATTGAAGTAAAAACATGGAGAAAGAGTTGTACTAGCAAGTCAATAGGCCTCTCTTGTAATCGAAAAAAAAAATTTAGAAACAAGTGATTAGATCGGAAATATACAAGGCTTTTTAGTTCAAGGATATCTCTATTTCATTTGGGCTAGTGACAATTAAATCCTTGGTGATATCGGGGTATCTTCTCTAGTTAAGTTGAACAGAGCAACTCTACCAGGCAATGTCATCGCCGAACTTGCTAATCAATGCAAGTGGGCCTGTGATAAGGTCCATTGGGCTCAAATGGGTCTTCGGATGCTTCCAAGCAAGAAAGTAACCCATGGGCCTCACGAATTTACTTTTTCAGCCCAAATGGATACCCAAATTATACTTGGATAAATAATGAGTCCATGATTTTTAGTGTACTCACTAATTTGCGCTTAATCATCTTCTCAAGTAATAAGCCAATTTCCGGACATATCTCAGCTTTTGCTAACCAGAGCTTTTGCAAAGAAAATTCATATAAATATATATATATATATATACACACACACATACACACACATTTTGGTGTGTGATATGTACAATTATGGACATGAATGGTGGGTTTGGTTTCAGAGTTAAAGTAATTTTAATTTTGATTATAGAAAAGGACAAATGATTGTGTAATGTGTTGAGTTAAAGTTAAAATTTTTGACGTGATAAATATATATTTTTATTATATAGTGTGTTGAGTTAAAGTTAAAGTTAAAATTTTTGTGATTTTAACTGCGAAACCAAATGAAGTAGTCTCATGCTAAGAAATTGGATATGGAACCTTTTAGTTCTAGATATCGAAGGCAGGTACTGATGAATCAAACTTCTTTCCAAATAAGAATTTAATTAAGTTTATTGAAAGTGGGGATAAATTAAATAAGAGAGCAAGAAAAGAAAGATTCTTTGACATGCATATATATTTGTGGGGGCCTTGGATGGGGGTTGTTCAATAAATGACATTAGATGGACCTGACCCTCATTAACCGTACATATGGAAGAAATAAACTTTTGTCAAACGGAAAATTTAATGTAGTCGATGGATGATGACGATGACGATGATGACGGTACGATTTGAAGTGATCGCGAGAAGACCAAAACGACTGATTTGAAGGCCCGATGGAAATTAAAGGAGGACAGAGATGAACTGAATTGATGAATTGCCTCTAATTGGAAGGAGTGTATGAAATAATTTCTGAGGGTAGGACCAAGGAAAGCATTGCAATCAATAGTAGTGGCCTATCGGTGGAGCAGAGCAGAAACTCTCATCCCATCCACGAGTGTGTCTGCAAAACTTTTATTTCGGCAGAAGAAGCTGAGGCTTTGGTCACACCCTAACCCAAGCCAAGTCCTCGAGAAACGTTCCCTCTTTAACACATTACATCTCCATAGATAAAAACCTAACGGCAATTCCTAGCATGAAATCATGTCATGCTAACGCATTCATAGGAGTCGTTACATGTGGTGCTGTATGCAAGAATCACGCACATCACACGGCTCTTATATGGTGGTTATCATGATTCCGTATCATGCTAGAAACTCTCAAACCACATATGTAAAATTACGCATCTCCCCGATCAAAGGCCGCCAATCGATGTGTATTTATGATTTCACCATTAATTAATCGATTGATCAGTTAATATTTAAACATTATCAATCATTAGGATGACGTATGGGATATCCGTAAAATCTAAATCGTGTCGGTCTCTAAGTCGATAATCAGTCTCACACGCATGCATTTGAGGAACACATACGACAACTTAATTAATTACACCATTTACCCAGATAAGTTGAGCTTGAGCTTGAATAGCTAGGCCGGGTGCAATATCATTTAGTCAAATATTGAATAGATGGATGGATAGATAGATAGATAACGTGATAAAATTAAATGAAGTATGGGGATGGGGATATGGGGGGGGGGGGGGGGGGGGGGTCCATTTATATTGTCGAGACTTGCAGACAGTGACGTATATGATTTATCCCCGTTGCCCAACCACACCTCCACCCCACGCTTCCTCCCTATTCAACTTCTAATTGGTTCTTCTGAATTACTACTACTACACAGAGAAAGAGAGCGCACATAAATGTAACTCTTTCGAAGGTCCAAGAGCTACTTAGCAGCCATTCTTGATTCATTTCGACAGTATTATCCGAAAGATTATGATTTAGTCGTAATTATCGTGTCAATAGTATAACCTGCTTTGATCTCTTATTGATAAAGTCATGAGCCTAGGGCCGGCTGGATAGAATCGTAGGATAAGAAGCTGCGTTTTGACCAAAAGTAAGCGTGTTTAACACGACGCGACTTTCTCACCAAATAGTTCCCATGTATGTAGAGTTGACGAGAGACGCACACTAAGAATGTAATGTTTATACCATTAATGAAGGTAAATTAGTCATGTCTCGTTTGTTAATTTGACTTTTGCTGCAACGATAAGATATATTATACCAACTAGGGCTAGTCCAAGTGGTGCGAGACATGCTTCTCGTAAATAAATTTTCGATCTTGATCCTTGTAAATAAAGAAAATTTATGATTCGGAGAGTGTTATATTTTAATGAATCGATTCAGTTTGAATCTAGGCCGTTTACACTTCCCAGGTACTGCAAAGTGAAGGGAAAAAAAAACCATAAGATATATATATATCATTCTAGAATTTCCCAAAATGCAATGGAATATATATATATATATATATATATATATGTGGAAGATAAAAGTGAAGTACCAAGTCAATTGGCAACTAAAATCATGAGTCAATTGGCAACTAAAATCGTGATGCCTCATTTGCGAAATTGGTTAAAACTGTTAAGAAAAGTTATATCAATGAAGGCACTCACAAACACTGGAATGATTATATAGGAGAAAAGAAGAAGCGAACACGAACAAGCTAGGAGGCTGCAAACCGGGGACCGAACTCAAGAAATTATAGAAGGTAGGAAATGTAGAAGAGAGGAAACTCTTTCCTACCGAAAGTTTGTTCTAGGAAAAAAAATGGTAGTTTGTTCTTTTTTTCTTTTTTGGCTAGAATGTGCTAGTTTGTTCTTGGGATGGCCATGCATGTGTGGATATGTTCATTCTAGCCGGTTGACACATTATTATTAGACATAAATGTTAGCAATCTTTTGCATTCTATGATTAATGGAAGAGAAGAGATTAAAAGGGAAGAATGGTTCAAATTGTGATTTAAAAAGATGGTGTAGCGCGGTGAAGCAATTCTTGCATGTTAATCAAGAGGTTTCATGTTCGATATCTAGTGGTACTAGTCGCACCATTTTATTAACTGTTATGATTTCTATTTTATTGTATTAGTCTTACGAACTTCCATAATTATTGTACAAAATCAAACTGAATTTGGTCATTATAAATTCATTATTCAAGTCAAAAACTAAATGCAAGCTTATATTCATCCGTCTAACTTGACCTCGCTTTCACTAGGGCCTAAAATCAAATCCTGCGTCCGTTGTTGAATAGGGCAATCAAAACAATGAAATGAATTGATTATTATTATTATTTAGAGGAGCTCACGGGGGCGTCCACTTTCTGAGGGGACCGAGAGTTTGAAACTTGTACAGCACTAAATCACACCCACCCCGAGGGACAAAACAAAACCTGCCACCTCTGCAACAAATTCAAACATCACACACACACACATACAATATACTATTAAACAATTATTAATTTAGAAATCATCAATCATCAATACATATTAATATAAACAAACAAAAAATAAATAAAAATGGTACTCGAGGAAATTAGGAAAAAAATTAATAAAAGCAATAAAATAAAATAAAAAGAATCTTTATCTTGAAATGAGGAGAGAGCTGCTAGGGTCTGGTCCACCTTTATTTGGCGTACGAACCCACTGTCCCCCTTCTCCCCGCCCCCAGCTCCAGGCTCTGTCTTCTCTTTGTACTTGCTTAGCTTAGCGCCCCCCCTTCCCTTCAGTCTCTTCTGACCAAGCCTCTCTTCATTTCCTTCTTCTTCTTCTTCTTCTTCTTCTTCTGTTTCTCCTTCTTCCCTCCTTCCCTTTAATCAGTATACTACTTAACTACTACTACTCATTCAGCTTTCAGGCCATCAGCACTGATTCAAAGGTTTCTTCCTCTCTCTTTCTCTCTGGGTCTCTCTCTGATCTTTTCTTGTTTTTCAGTCTGCGTTCCTTTCTTGTTAGGTCAGCAAGTAAGTACTAAGCTAGCCGTACTTCATCCAATTAACCCATCCTTGAAGGGCTTCCCAGTGCTTTGCCTTATTGTCAGTCTCAGAACCATAAGGGGAAGGAAGGAGTAGTATAAGGAAACCCATTTCATCATTCGTCATGCACTCATTTGGATTTTTGTGTTGTTGTTCTCTCTCTGTGAAGAACAATTATGCCTTCCCTGTGTCAGATCTGATCCGACCATGATTTCCCTCTCCCTTTCATCATCTAACCCTGTCTCTGTGGCGGATAACATTTTAGGGCTTTTCTACATTTGACAAAGATCCAAGAAGCTGCCGTATGTCTCAGTCTCACTATGTTTCATGTTTTGAGGAGATAAGGTCTTGGATTCCATCTTCATCGGCGATAACCGATAAGCACGGCGAGGTCGGAAGGAACTAAGTAGAAGGGAAGGGACTTGTTTGGTCTATATCGAGCTAAAACAGGAGCTAAGAAATTATTAGTTTTAATTGTATTGAGATTGATATGGCGAATCGATGGTGGGCGGGGAATACTTTCCACTTGAAGGAGCCAGAGTTCGCGAACAACCCCAGCAGCCCTAGCAATAATAGCAATAACCCTAACTCCAATAGCAGTGGGAGCTTTCGGAACCATGAGGAGGACCGGCTTGATCAGGAGCCACGTGATAGCGCTGATCGGGACAACCTTGAGGAGACTCCTGGGAGTGGGGGATGTGGCGGCAGTGGAGGTGGTGGGAGCAGTGGTCGCCGGCCTCGGGGCCGCCCCCCGGGGTCAAAGAACAAGCCGAAGCCCCCGATCGTGGTCACCAAGGAGAGCCCCAACTCATTGAGGAGCCATATACTGGAGATCAGCAGCGGGACTGATATTGTTGAGAGCATATCCACCTTTGCTAGGCGGCGTCACTGTGGGGTTTCCGTCCTAAGTGGTAGTGGTGTAGTGGCTGACGTGACCCTCCGGCAACCTGCTGCCCCTGGCGGGGTGGTGACCCTCCAAGGGAGGTTTGAGATTCTGTCCCTCACTGGGGCGTTCTTACCAGCCCCTTCCCCGCCCGGGGCGACTGGGCTGACCGTCTACTTGGCAGGCGGGCAGGGGCAAGTCGTTGGTGGCACAGCAGTGGGACCGCTTGCAGCATCGGGGCCTGTCATGGTGGTGGCAGCCACATTTGGGAATGCAACGTATGAGAGGCTTCCCCTTGAGGATGAGGAAGCCGAGGCTGGGGAAGGAATGCGCTTGGAACCGAATTCCGGTAATAATGGGACTTCCGGGTCACACCATCAAGGTTTAGGAAGAGGAGGAGGGGGCGAGCATGGGTCCATGCCTATCTACAATTTGCATCCCAATTTGGTTCCTAATGGGCAAATTCCTCATGAGGTGTTCTGGGGTTCTCCAACTCCTCCTCGGCCACCTCCTCCATCGTTTTGACAATGAAAATGTTTCCTTTACATGGACTCAAGTCCTGGAATATGGTTTTGAGGCAAGTGATTGTATCTTGCTGCTTGAGAATCGGATGCAGCTGCACCTTGTTTTTTGTCCAAGATTCATCGCAAGGTCATTTCATTCGTTTCCATGGTACCAAGACATTCACCGGCCTAATGAAGTTCATTTGCAGTTTGGAATCAAATTCATGCCACGAGTTCCGTGTACTTCCCATTCACCACAACATGGGAGTTCTCCGTGACACTCTTCCAGGAATTGTTCGTGACCTGTTTATTAATGGTGTAAGAAATGGTTTTAAATTGTGCTTTATTTAGAGATAGTTCATAGATTTCCGATCGGAATTATATTAGCTTTAGGAGATCTTCTCTGACATCATGTTAGATATGGGAAGGAAGAACTGATCTTGACCATTCTTGTAACAATAAGATGGTAGCTGTTAAGACTTGGGCTCTTGTGTCTTTTGGTTTGTTTTCCAGATGCAATATTTGTTCTCGAGTTTGTTCTTTTGGTAGCCCTTGAAAATTAGAGAACAATAACATATGTCATGAAAATTTCTTTCTTATTTAGGTTTAACAAGTGATTTGACTCTTTTGTTACTTAATATAACATCGAAGTATTTTATGCGGATCTAGCGTCTCACATGGATTGTGTCAATATCCCTGATGGTATGTATGATCAGAGTCGATCACATTCTGACTGTTATGCATGACTCACGCCGGAGACTATTGAATTATAAGGGAGTCACTAGAAAATTTGGTTTGCTTGGTTTTTTGGTTCATGTATGTGATTGGCTAAGGTACTTTAAGTCATGTATAGTTCCAATATCAAGTGATTTTCGTAAGTTGCTAGCTTTCTTTTCTTTTTAGCTCATGGAGGGGATCAAATTGGTTAAATTTGTTTGGCTTGCAAGTTGGGTTTTTGCTCAACTCTTATGGTGTAAGTTGGAAGGTATATGGCACTTTGCATGGTTTACACGTTGCAGGGGGTTGTAGCTAGCAAGTGTCATCGTATGCCTGTTTGTTATAAGAAGTAACCTGTAGAGAGACACAACCCCCCATCGAAACTTGTTCTTGAAAAACTTTATAATTATACATATATAGATTTATATATAGATATAGATATAGATATAGATCATTAATAATAACTCTGTCTTATATGTCTTATACAAATGTCGATAAATTTTTGGAAAGGGCAATTCGCGGTTTCTGAGTAATTGCATTTATCTTAAAGGATGCATACTATTTTCCTATCATACATTTGTTCTTCTTCTTGAAATTACTTTTTTAATTTTTATTCCTAATATGTCTTTGCCAATTTTGCAGAATAGGTATGTATCAAGTTTATTTTGTTATTAATATTGTCACATGTCCTTCCACATGTATTTTGCTTATGTTTCCGTTTGATATATGGCGGGAATATAAGTACTTTTATGTGGTGTCTTTAATGATATTTATGTTCAAGCTTTATATCTTATCGAAAATCTAAAGAAATGAAAACAGGTCCAGTTCTCATCCCTCATTAAACCACGTGTAAGTGGCCTTTTTTTTTTGCTTCCTTTCCAGTTTTTTTAAACAATGGTTCCACCTTTGATTATTCCATTCTTATCCAACCCTATTACCAAAATTTTTTTTTATAAAAATTCTCATCCAACACAAAGCCACGTGTAGATCCCTCATTTTTTAATCTTTATTTTGGGTTTTTCAATATTTTTTAACCATCTATCTATTGATTGTCTTCTTTTTGTAAATATATTAATTAATAAAACATATAAATCTTAAGAATCCTAAAACCAAAAATTTTCTTAAAATAATTAAAACATATCCCTATTTAGACCGGGGCGATTACGCCTCTCTTTCAAACTTAAACACGCGTTTTTATTATCTTTATAAACAAAATAAAAATTAATATTAGTTAGCGCATTCTTATTGAATGGAGATGTAATATACATCTTTATTTATGTATATATGACTATTTTGAATTTGATAGCTTATTTTTATTTTGAAAATAATCGATTATAACTTGATATTCATATACATAAACGACAAAGTAGTCGAATATTTAAATGATGATATATAGTATGGACAAGCGAGTCCTCCTAAAAACTAAAATAAGGAAAAAAAATGATATGTTAATTTCTGTAAAATATGAAAAATATTAAATTATTTTAATTAAATTTTTAATAGTTTCAAAAGATATTTATTTGAACTTAATTTGTTATATTAGAATGATAACTAAATCTATTGTGTTTCTTATATTTATACATAAATTAGATACAAATTAATGGACATGCGTAGTTATATATTTATTATTAACTGATATCTTGACCGGCGGCAATGCGCGGGCCTTATAAGCTCCTTCCAACTTATAGTACATGTGATCATCCGGAATAAATTAGTTTTCAAAATTTGTATTCCTTGACGAAACAATTTCACTTTCTGCCTCATTTCAACTACGATGAAGGGGAAAGAAAGCTTTTGCTAAATTGATAATAACTTTTCTTCTATTTCTGTTTCAGCAAGTGACTATATGATGTATCGTATGATATATATGTTGCGACAACAAAAAATATTTGATTCTCGGCATTCCTTATCGAGGGTATATAGCTGCAGTATGCTTGATCTTATATTTAAGCTCCTATGGGCCTTTGGTCCCTTCCTTTCCATTGTGGCCTTATAGCTTGCTTTTCTGCTCGCGACTAATTCAGATACATCATACATATATATACACATGTAGGAAGGGGTTTGAATCATCAATCATATCATATCGTATTCATATCTATTAGAAAGACCTTAGATGATTATTTAAGATATATTGTAGCATCTTTGCTTTAGTACAGAGACTTACAATGGACTTCACAGGAAATGCATAAATGATTAAGACAAGAAAGAATCGGACTCTTAAAAAAAATTTATAAGAAAGGCTCATAGGTCCAAATACAATTAAATGAAAATTCTAATGGCTAACTAATAAATGGGCACGAGTAGCCTTTTTATGATCGAATTCGGAATCTCTTAATTACTATGCGTTACTGTGTTACACCCTCTTTGATAAGAAATTGGACTAATCTATAATCTAATAAAACGAAAGATATAATTACTCAAAGAGACAGCAGGTCTAATTTAGGTAAAGAGCAGTTGCCCTCTGATTGTTGAGAACAATGATAGGGGAAGTGGCAGTTTTTCTTCGCCATTGTTCTACTTCTACCTACTCATTTGGTCGTCAAAGGAGTTAATGGCCGCAAGAGTTGGATTTTCTTTCCTTTTCCTTTCTATGGATAATGCTCAATTCTTCCTTGGTTGGTAGCTAAATGTTGACAATTATATAGAGGACGAGTGTCATGAACATACATCCATTTTCATTTTTTTGGAAAACATATAGTCATGTTTAGACAAAGTTATATACATATATATATATATATATATATATATTCAATTTTGAATAAATTTGATAAGTTTATTACAATGAAATAGAAATTTTAAATAATTAATAAATGGATATTGACAGTTTCATAATAAATACATAGAATCTTTTGATTATCAAAGGATAGAATAAGTGACTGTATTTACACCCTTTTTGATAAGTCATATATATTGTTATGAAGCAGGCAAAAATTTTTCTTTTCCTCTGACATTTTGGAGAGGGTCTCGCCTAGCTACTAACGGTTCTCGTCGGTCAAGATTCTAATCATTTACTTTTTAACCAGTCGAGTCGGAGACTGTACAGACGAATTTTCATATACGGTATCAATCGAATGTGTCGTCCTTTAATAATTAGTATGTAATTTAAATTGGTTGTTATATCTTGGACACGTCAAAATTGATTCAAAAGAATGCACGCAACTTCTCATGTACAATTGCCCTTCTAATCGGAGTGGGCGATGCATATCAGACAAATAACTGCTAAATGGTCTATTTTTCCCCCAAGACGAATTTCACTGCATCAACACGTACATCTACAGTCAAATATATATACATATATATATATATATTTATATATATTGCATTCAAGCACCTTCCTATCATGAGGAACGTATTCACATATATACTATGTACTATATCTTTGAAATTACAATTGTGGGCTATTTAGGATTATATTTTGGGAAAATATAACAAAAATGATGACAATTAAACATAAATGCAATTTACGCCACCTCAAATCCAGTCTCTTAATTTATCATGTACTAATAATAAAGCATGTGTTTGATAACTACTTAATTAATAAGTACTTAGAAATTAATTACAAATTAATTACAATAAAAAATAAATTGAAGGAAAAGAAAAGGAGGAAAGGTGATGATCCAATCTATTTAATCATTAAGTCAAAAGTCACTTAATGATTAAAGCAATTTTTATTACTTACTCATTAAGTATACTTTGACTCAAGGATTAAGTAGATTGGACCCCGTCATTTATGTTTTTTTTCTTTTTCCTATTTATTTTCCATTATAACTAATTTGTATCTAACTTTTAACCAGTTATTTGGTTAAGCATTTATCAAACACATGCTAAGTGTTAAGCACATAACTCATTTCGTATTGTTTGCTTACTGTAAAACACTAAAGTTTCTATGACAAAGCTCAAGATTGGAATACGATCTAACTTAACTTGTACTTGAAAATTCCAATTAAGTGCTGAAAATTAATTTTTCAGCACTTAATAAAATTAATTTTGTTTGATAATACAAAATGAAAATTGACTTAACTTAATAATCCAATTAAAAAAGTGTTGAATCATTTAAGTAATTCAAAACCTACTTAATCATTCAACTTTACTTTTGCTTACCGCTTAGCTGGGGAGACTTTTGCCTTATTTGCAGCGGTACTTCTCAACTTTTTTTATTTTACAGTTGGATCCATTCCCCAACTTTCGATCAGAATGTTCGGGGGGGGGGGGAACCGATGAAGAGGGCGGTGGTGGCCCGAGGTTGCCGATGACGCTGTGTATCATTGACGACCTCAACTGGGCGGTGGTGGGCCAAATTTGGGCCAACACTGCCCACAATTACCCATCTCTCTCTTTGAAAATAAAAAAGAGAGGGGTGAAATCGGAGCGGTGGGGGCTCCACCTTCGGCCCCCATCGCAACAAAGAATGTTGCCAGCGACGTCTACAGTTGTCGGCGACATCCTCTATTGCTGTAAGGGTGGGCGACCTCTTTTGTTGTGGTGGGGGCTGACGATGGAGCCCTCACCGCTCCGATTTTGCCGCCCTCTTGCTCTTTGATGTGGGTGGTGGTGGCCTCGATCCCGGCCACTATCTCCTAGGTGAGGTCCTTGACGAGCCCTTATGTCACTAGTGACCTCCCCTTGGACTGCGGTAATCGGAATTGATGGCTACCACTGCCCCCTTCCCCAGATACCAATCTACTCTCTCCACTTTTTCTAAATAATTCTTATTTTATTATTTTGAGATATGATAAAAATAAAATAATAGTAAAGATAAGGGTCAAAAGTGAAAAGAAAGAAAATAGTGGGCTAGCATGTGAGTACTGCACCAAAAACTCTAGACATTCAACACTTAACTGTATCAAATAATTTTATTTAATCAAGTAAGCACTTATTTGATCAAATGCTTAAAATTTCAATACTCGATTATCAACACTTAAAATTAAGTCCAAGCAAACATAAATTCAACGTTTCGTAAATGTTGTATATATGCAAAACAAAGTAATCAAAGTTGTTCAAGCCTCAACCGTTCGTGCTATATATAGCTAGGAACTTCAATTATTCATATGTACATTGTATGTATACGTAAGCTGGAACCCCAGTCCGAATATAAATTAAATCACGTTGACACTCGACATAGAGATTTTACTGTCTATCCCTTGAGCTGTTGTCTCAAAATTTCGAGTGTTTCATTAGATACATCGAGTCAATCATCTTTCCCACCTTGGCCAATAAAAACACATCATCTTCCCCGCCTTCCATCCGGGGTCTTACCTCATTGTTTCTGGTAATCAAAACTAAACCCACAAAACTGGGGAACTTTTGGCTCTCTCTGCCATCCTTATTATATGCAGGAAATTAAAGAGGTTTGGGTTTTGGGAGAAGATAAGATCGGGCAAACAAACCCATTGCATGAATAAGCAAAGCCCATGAAACAATTGGGCTTCGATGTCTTTAAGGCTTATTTTCATCATGAGGCCCGAACCAAGTTGTCGTGGACTTTCCTATCCTGTCCTACCCTATCCTATCCTATTCTATTGAACTAACGACACGAGTGTTTAGCAATTCGTTCATTTTCATGCTGCTGTATCCTCGCATCATCATTTTCTGATAAATTAGAAGCAAAGATGTTCACCCCAGAAAAAGTTAGAAGCAAAGAGTTGGATATAAGTTTACCAAAACCCTTCTGAGAGACACGAAGAAGATAATCATGGGACAACTCCCCGTACCGCAGACTAACACGAAATCATTGAGTTTAAACGGTATGTATAATTAATTATGTTGTAAATCTAAATTGTTTATCGTCACAATTTAGATTATATCGTCATAAGGATTATATCGTCGCGTCAAACCCGAGAATCTTCCCCATGGGAATAAGAGGTTTCTAGACACTGGTATGTAGTAGCTGTGCAGATCTTAGAAAATCGACAAACATTAACTTATGGAACAGAAAAAATCTGTGCACGTAAAAATGAAATTTCATATAAATATTTGTATCCTCTTATTTTTCCTTTGTTTTTGGGACTTCCTACAACTGGCATTAGCTTGTGGTGTAGAACATCAACTCTGATTCATACGTAGAGACAACCCCAAAATTCTCTCATGAAAATGAGCCGAAAGAAAAATCGAAAAATACAAAAGACCAGAGAGTTCCTGAGATTGACGCAGTTTGTGTGGCAATAAATCAAAGTGGTGAGAAGATGAAAGATTTTTAGTGGAGAAGGAACAAACAAGACTTCAATGTCGACCTCAGAAAACCAATAATGGAAGGAGTTTTATTTTTTTTCCCTCTTTTTTTTTTTAAGATAATGAGGTAGTTAAGACTTAACTTTCTTCTCTACATCGACTTATTTCTGAACATGAGGTGAACTTTCACAAAATTTCGAGTTTGTACGTAGTAAATAAAGTCCAACGTGGACCAAAAAGAAATAAGTAGAATAAAATCAACGTGGGTTAATTCAAATGGCTCGACACTTATTCCTTTTAATTAAGATTTGGGACGTTTCAATTCTACGTCAAGAACGATGTGACTGTCTAAGGCTTTCCTTCTCAAAGTGGGACTCTAAATTATTTCTTCATTGAGATGACGTCTTATCATGTAATTAATTGAGACTAATCCTATGTATATATTAATATATACATACATATATATATATATATAAACAAAGCACAAGTCTAATTCTCATACCGTCGCATCATTAAATATATAATATAGAGCTCTCTGACACAGTCACATTATCATTTATGTACTAAGAAAACCTTTTATATTATTTCATCGTTAATTAAGCAGTAGAATGTATAGATCATTTATATTTAAAGAAATATTTATGTTCTTTTATCAAAAATATTTTCATATAAATTGTCCTCATATATCCAATTAATATTTATGTGTAATGCACAAGGCAAGAATATGCAATAGAATATGTAGATTTTATATACACTATCCAATTTTTTGATTTTTGACATATGTCCATTAAAGCTAATTATGTGTGTTAACATATATATATATATATATGTATATATATATCTTATGCTTTAAGATGTTCATATATATGGGAAAAAATTTCAACATATATGCATATATTTTTGTGGCATTACGTATATATTGTCATAGAATTTTAAATATTATATCCCCTTTTATTAAAGTTAAATTCTTTCTTTTCAGTTGCCAATATATATGCCTTTAATGTTTCTCTAATTCTATGAAAAACAACAATTCGTATATTCTCAAATAAAGATTGTCTCTCCCATTTATTCTCTACTATGTTTGGAGCTCCCTAACATCCGGTCAAGATTCAAGTGGCAAAGGATTGACGTAGATTCTACCTCATACTAAAATGACTTCTTTCCATAAGAATAACTTATACAAAGACGATTCAATTTTCTTATTTTTCGTTAGGATTTTGAGTTGATTTAGGGATTTTACGAGGATATCAAGCACTTTACGGTATTATGTTTCCTTTTTTATTAAATTTAGATTCTATCTTTTATGTTACCTATATTTATGTCGTTAATATTGCTCGAATTCTATGAAAAATAACAATTCGTATATTCTCAAACGAATGTCATTTAACCTATTTCTTCTTTGTTTGTTTGTGGCTATCTAATAACCCGTCAAGATTCAAGTGGCAAAGGATTGACTACGAGATTCTGCCTCGCAATGTGATGATTTCTTTCCATAAGAATAACTTATACAGAAGAGGATTCAATTTTCTTATAGTAGTTAGGATTTTGAGTTAATAGCCTAAATTTTCATTAGGGATTTTACGAGGATATCAATCAATTTGGTGTATTAATTATCTGTTATATTTTACCCAAAATAATTAATTTTCTGTAAAATTGTTGCATTTTAATTTACTTTGATATTTGATAATTGATATTGAGAATTAAAAAAATATATATTATTGTTTTTTCTTTAACATAATATTTCTCATTTATTATAAAGATAAATGTTTGATATTTTCCCTTCGTTTTTTCTTAAAGATTACTCTACTTTACCCATATATATTACTTTATATTTTGTTAGATGTACTTAATTAATTTATCGAGATAATTTGTCTATATCCAATATGAATGAAATGTTGTAATTTGTTGATATATCTATAACAAATTGGTCTAATTTTTCATAAGCCATATTTATCCATAACGTGTACAATTGTTTCATAAAATTAGTTGCAACTAAAAATTATTTATTTTCTGCCTGTGTAATACGCGGGTTTTCAACTAGTTCAACTTCTTCTCCTGAAATTCTTCCATTCGTGCAATGAATGCTTAATTTCCCCCTAAGCGTATTTTTCCAATCTTATTTCAAATTTCCTTAATGTATTTACAATTTTATTTGATATCTTTTATGACATAAAATTTTAACAATATTCAGATAAAAATAAATAATTAAAATGCTTACGCAATGCGTAGATTAACGGCCAAGTAGTTGCAGTACATTTTGGGCCCTCATGATCATCATTCTCCTCTATGGATGGGTGTGATAATAGTGAGACACCTCAGTTTTGCCACGTGTCACAAAACCAATCTCCATTGTGTGGCCGTTATGAATTCTTCCTATCGAAAACCAATCCCCATGGGGGATATTAATTTTATTTTTCTCTGGACACCAAAAATAGCAGTATAAGTTCAAGGCACAGTCTCCCTTCTGGCCTCTGTTCTAAGGCAACTGCGCTCTCTGCACTTCGTTTACGATCTTCGCTGCTCTTCAGAAGATTTTGGTAGTACTCCGATCAAGATGGCCACTGCGGTCTCCACGGTCGGATCCATCAACAGTGCTCCGGTAATCTATATATCCCATTTCCCATACTTCGAAACATCACTTGCATATGTATTCCAAGTATCAGTAAGTAGGGCAGTGTTGCTTGATCAGAGTGCTGCGCGAAGCTTCCTAGTGTTCGCGATTCTAGACTTCGGTAAACGCTAGCAGTAAGCCTAGCTAGTAGGACTCGGTGGTAACAATACGTATGTTTTGCTTTGTCATGGTACTGTATGAGGTCATCATGTTATATGAAGATATAATTATCCGAATATTTTGTTAGCAGTATCATATTTTAATATTCAGCTTTCATATGTATTTATCCAAAAATCAAATAAGATGGGATATGAGTATTAGAAGGATTTTTAGGTACGATAGTGAAGAATCAATTATTTATTTCAAATTAATAATTGGAGAGAGAAATATTTATTTGCAGTTGAATTTGAGCGGGTCGGGCAATGGAACACCATCAGTCCCAGTTAGCACGGCCTTCTTCGGAAGTAGCCTGAAGAAGGCGAACTCGAGAATTGCTAGCCCGAAGGCCACCTCCGGGAGCTTCAAGGTCGTCGCCGGCGAGGTGGACGAGTCGAAGCAAACCAACAAGGACAGATGGAAGGGCCTTGGCTACGACATATCGGATGACCAACAGGACATCACCCGAGGCAAGGGTATGGTCGACTCCCTCTTCCAGGCCCCGCAGGATGCTGGCACACACTATGCCGTCATGAGTTCCTATGATTACATCAGCACGGGCCTCCGCCAGTAAGTCATCTTTTCGATTCGCATAGGTTATTTTCTGATCGTCATTTATCATTTTAGAAGCGTTCATGGTTAACTCGAGTCCCATAATCATGAATTTTCAGGTACGACTATGACAACAACATGGATGGGTTCTACATTGCACCTGCCTTCATGGACAAGCTTGTCGTCCACATCACCAAGAACTTCATGAACCTGCCTAACATCAAGGTATACACTGTCCGTCTTTATGTCAACTGTAAATTTCCTTCAGTTAGATTCGTTAGGCCAAACAACTGTAAGTCTCCTTCAGTCAATTAATATCGACTGTGTGATATTTATCAATCAATGTTATATATGTATATGTATCAAGTTATTGGTAATTTGCAGGTTCCTCTTATCTTGGGTGTATGGGGAGGCAAAGGTCAAGGAAAATCATTCCAGTGCGAGCTTGTCTTTGCTAAGATGGGAATCAAGTGAGCACCACAACTTCAGATGATTGATTATTAAACCTTGTCAATGATCGAATTTAATGTAACTTAATGTAATTGCAGCCCGATTATGATGAGTGCCGGAGAGCTTGAGAGCGGGAATGCAGGAGAGCCCGCTAAGTTGATCCGACAGAGGTACCGTGAGGCGGCCGACATTATAAAGAAGGGCAAGATGTGCTGCCTCTTCATCAACGACCTGGATGCCGGAGCCGGGCGGATGGGCGGGACTACCCAGTACACTGTCAACAACCAGATGGTGAACGCCACCCTCATGAACATTGCCGACAATCCCACCAACGTCCAGCTCCCTGGCATGTACAACAAGGAGGAGAACCCCCGGGTGCCCATCATCGTCACCGGAAACGACTTCTCGACCCTTTACGCCCCCCTGATCCGTGATGGGCGTATGGAGAAGTTCTACTGGGCCCCAACCCGTGAGGACCGGATCGGTGTCTGCAAGGGTATCTTCAGGACCGATGGTGTTGCTGATCAGGATATTGTCAAGCTCGTCGACACCTTCCCCGGCCAATCCATTGGTGAGTTAATTGAGTTGTTTCCTGGAAATGGCTTGCTCATCTACTTTTAGGGACAATGAATCAGGTCCTGACCATCTCTGGGGATATATGCAGATTTCTTTGGTGCGGTGAGGGCTCGGGTCTATGACGACGAGGTGAGGAAGTGGATATCGGGTGTTGGGGTTGAAACCATCGGGAAGAAGCTGGTGAACTCGAAGGAGGGGCCCCCAACATTCGAGCAGCCAAAGATTACGATCGAGAAGCTGCTGGAGTACGGCAACATGCTTGTGCAGGAGCAGCAGAATGTCAAACGCGTCCAGCTGGCTGACAAGTACCTCAGCGAGGCCGCCCTCGGCGACGCCAATGAGGACTCCATCAAAAGCGGCAGTTTCTACGGTTAGTCCCTGGAGAAATATTCATCTAAGCTGGCATTGAACTCCCCGTTTATTGACAGACTCGACCTGTCAGTCTGGCCATTCAAGTAATGGTGTATCAGTGAAGGCTGTCTAAGGTGATTTTGCTGTTTAATTTTTCAGGGAAAGCAGCTCAGCAAGTAAACATTCCGATCCCAGAGGGCTGCACCGACCCGAACGCTGCAAACTTTGACCCGACAGCAAGGAGCGACGATGGGAGCTGCATGTACACATTGGAGTGATTAACAAAGACGATGTACGCATTGATTTCATAAAAAGCAGGATCAACCTTCACGGAGCTTTTATTTACTAATAGCTAGGTGTATAATTTGAGTGTGGACGAGAACATTCTTATTCAGTTTCAGATCTGCTTGATTGCTGAAGAAAAGGGAGTATGGTGGATCAGATGTGAAATGAATCAATGACGGATACTATAATTCCCTTGTTCTAATGGATGTTCCAATGCTTAATACAGAGCAGTGAGCACCATCCTCTGCTATTTGCTCCACTCTTTCTGTCGAGAGACGAGACTCGATATTAGGATGGACCTGGAGGTATTTGAGCGATGCCTATCAGGGTCCGAGGATCGATGACTCTAATAAAGACCATAAGCAAAAATATTTGCAAAGCTCTCCAAATAGCTAACTCGCATTGCAAAGTTTATTATTGGCTTGATCTCGGACCAGGGTAGCAAAGGCTATGCCTAGACTGGAGAAATCATACAGGCTAATAACAACTGGGTTGTTACTCGTTGCAGCAAAAGCCACTCGTCCAGTAGTCTCCATATCAACAGAGTTGCATTATCCATTAACAGCAACGGGAAAATGAAATGCCAGAAGTTCATTGTAACAAAATGCTAGGAGTCTGCTGGTATATGCTGATTACGCAGCAACACGATACCCTGGACCATAGCGATGGCCCTGAACTGAATGAAGCTCACTGTAAGCACAACACGAAATGTATTAAGCACGGCTGTGGTGAAAATTTTGGCGTGTAGAATTTGCATGGTGATTAACAATGTTGGGATGGATAAAAAAACTGAATCAGTAAGATACCTTAGCTTCAATCGCAGGAATATATATATATATATATATATATATATAAAACTAAGCTTCAAACATTTTCAAATATTACCAAAGCCTAAACTGGAACGAGAAGCAAAATTTAAGCAAACTTAATTGTTTATTTGTTTAGGCTCAATTGTTATACGGCAAGGCAATTCGCCCTGCATTTATGCAGTTTATTAGATTAGCCTCTGGAAAATTCTATGGTGCAAGCAGCACCACCATAGAAACAGAAAGAGAAAATTCTATGGCACCGTGCTTTCCGTTTAAAGAGAAACAGAAAGAGGCGAGTGTTCATGACAATACTATCTATGTACATGATGGATTCTTCAGGGCCAGAACCCGTTCTTGAGACATGCCTGCTGCAACAGTTTCGAGTGATTTTGACAGGTGATCGGTCAGTTGGAGGAAACCCTCTGAAATGAAGGGCTTCACCCTTTTGAATCTTGAAATAGCTCATCCGTTTTCTTGCAGATTCGGTCGAGAACAATGGCGAGCCATACTACCTACTGGTGAAGCCATATAATACTGTCCCAACACCGCCACCAGCAGTAGCTAAAACTTCATCTTCTTATCCTCCCCTCCTCCAAGAGTCGTCTCCTCCTGCAGGTGTCTTACTTGTTTGCTGGGCAAGCCTGCCCGCAGAGATAAAAAACAGAGTGAATGTACCCATCGGCGTCCGCTCAGAGAACACGGTTTGCCCCACAAAAACATCGAAGCCAGCAACAGCTCCCTCAAAATTAATATGCAAGCTCTCTTTCCCCATCGCCATGATTCATGGCCCAGGCTAGCTACTGAAGATGAGCTTTTTGTAAATAATAATAGCAGCACTGACAGAAAGCATTGGTCACCATACGATCCTCACACCTTTGCGTTCACCTCTGGGAAGACAAGTAGTAGATGGACCAACAAGCTGCGCCATCGATATTGACGATTGTTGGGGCCCACAGGAACGAGGTTCCTCCTCCAAGAAATTGATCAGGCGGAGGAGGGGGTGGAAGTGACGGTGAAATTGTCTCCAGCGGTCCTCTTCCACATTGAACGAGTAGAAGCGCTTACTAGAACGCATGTACAGCATGATAAGTGGCTTTTTCTGACGTTTAGTGCCATAGGCAGGGGCCTGTCCCACAGAAAGTAAAAGGAGGGAGTGGTCTCTGCGATGTGCCGAGGCATGTCCCTAATCCTAGGCTGCAGGAACTTGCCAACTCCGAATCATAGATCTCTATCCAAGAGAATGAGACTCTGATGCCTCCGAAGATGAAAAACTTGCCATCATAGGCACGTCCATAGGCATGCATTCTTTCTTGCTACATGTGACCGAAAAAGCGCCAAGTCCAACAAAAAACCGGGATTGATAGGTCCAGGCTGTGGTGATGGTGGTGATGCAGCAGAGTTTAAGGACCACAAAAGATTGAATGGGATGCCCAAACCTATGCGGAGAACCTCCAATGACGAACAAGGATCGGCCAAAGAAGCAGTGACCTGGACCAACGGGAATATCTTGACTCATTGCTCCATCAAAAACAGCACAAAATGGACGCGGCTTAGAAATATCATCATCCAAATCCAAATCGGCATTGGCATTGGCATTTTTTTGATCTTACTGACATTGCAAATATGGAGAAACTCGAGAATGGAAACGGATCACTTCTCTCACTTCATCTGGGCAACTGAGTAGAGCGGCTGCAGACATCGGAAGAAAAAGCGAATGAACAGATCAGACGTCGCGTAAGGATTAAGGAAGGATGACTTGACGGAGAAGAAATTTTCCCTCCACCAAAAACCTTCACAGACCTTTGCCCGAAGAACTTAATGGGCCTTTGGACCTGTCCACGAACTTTCTTGATGGGCCTACATCTGCGGCCCAATAAATTAGGCCTTCGAAGTCATTCACCCATTTACATATCGAAGATGCGTGTCATCGTTGCCCACTTGCCCCTACCACTCGGTAGCCTGGAAAGTTCAAATTTTTTTAAACTTAAATCATATTATTTTCTTTCTATAATCGTTAAGGTACTGAACCACTCTTCCGAGAAGTCTATTATTATAGTTAGATGATAGTAGCAAAAAAAGAAACACTGATAAATTAATTTTTTTTCGATAAAACCACATATGTCCTCCGTTTATTGACCATTACTAATAATACCATTAAAATCTGATTTTGAATAAAAGATTCTAAATAGTTTTATAGACTTAAAATTAGCAAAAATATTATAAGCACTTGGAATTATACAAGTATAAACAAGTCCATCCCTTGGACGCAATGATCCAAATGGCAAAATACTTTTTCTATATACATCCTATGGTTTATGACATATATATACTTGTAATAGCACATATACAAAATTATATATACTTTTATAGGAAAAACTTCATTTTTCTACTGCTTTAGTTTTTGTGATCTTCTATTGTCATTAGCTATTTATTTTTGTCCGAGCCATTAGTCCATCTTAAAATTTCACCTTCCACGTAGTTTTCTAAACACTCTGTCTCATGTGATTTTCGGGAGAGAAATTGTGAGAAAATATTCAGTGAGTATTACATAGTCACATGAGTGTGTCAAATTCTACCAATAATTGATACAATATAAAAGATATAGTTATAGTTCATAAAGCTTTTCTCTCCCCTCCACATATTCAAGAAATTGCAATGGGTATTACATAGTCACGTGATTGTGTCAAACTCTACCAATAATTGATATAATGTAAAAGATATAGTTATAGTTCGTAAAGCTTTTCTCTCCCCCTTCACATATTCAAGAAATTGCAAGCTGTTCAAGTTCAAATTCTTCTATGATGTTGCACTTTTTTTTTCTGTTATAAATGAGACTTATGGTCAAACTATAAGAATAGAAATAGTAAAGTTAAATAAAAGGATACGGGAGTCCCACTGACGAGAATTGAACTTGAGACTTTATAGTTTCGAACGGTGACTTGTGCCACTGCAGTAAATCCCCTACCTCAATGTTGCCCTCTTTCTTTATTTCTTGTTATAGCAAGATCATTTCATGCTCCAATATAGAAATACTTTAATTCATTTCGAATTCTGCAAAACTAAGATGGTTGGTTAGAGAGCTATATCTCATCTTCCAAAATAAAATGCTCTCCCACCCGACCCAACCATGTACCCATATGTGCGGCCTATCAACTCCATCAATATTTGACGTAAATTTAAAATTTGATACATATCTTTATTGTAATTTTGCAAAAATATGGTAGTTATCCTTTTGATTTTTGGAGTCATAAGAGAGGTCCATGATTTAGTACAAGAAAATAGAAATAAGAAATCGGACACGGATAGTCCCACCACGAGAACTGTAGTTGTCTCTAGATTATAAGAAAGCGTTTGTCATTGCACTACTCTCCTTTTTCATTGGTGATTATCTATTCAAACTATAAGGAAATAATAAGTGCATCACATCTCGAAGTACAAAGACGTGTATATATATATATATATATATTATAAAGTACGTAGCATTTTAAAAGAAGAGGTTGTTGTAGAGGAAATTAATTAAAAGCGACGAATTACATTAGAACTAATCCAATATATTATGAAAATTTTAAAAGTTAGTTAATTTGTGCAAGTTGCTATCACCAACCGATTATTGTCTCTAACTTAGAAATTCTTCTGCAGTTGCAATTTGGAGAGGGAAAGCTGCCATTAGATAAGTTCTGGTCAAAAATTCTCTCTGGGAAACGTTTCTCGGCCTTCTACATTTTCTAACCAAACTTTACCAAAAAGATGAACAACCCGTGATATATTGGACAGGAAACAAGTTAACAAAGAGATCATCTCCAACTTCTTGGCCAAAGGAAATATCTCATTAATCGACTGTATTATATCGTGGGAGACTATCGAAAACCAAGTTTTTCTAACCTACCATTGGTTAGGATTTGATCTCTCTTGCAAGCTTAAAATGACAGCCAAAACTTCAACCCTTCTAGTCGAGCAAGAATAAAGATCAAATTAATCCATAAGATGCAAAGTAAAGGAAACCTAATAATAATAATAATAATAATAATAATAATGGGGACATAGTATTATCTTTCTAACCTAATTTATGGTTTTCCGGCAAGTTATGGCACGGCAACACCAGCAATTTATATACAGCTTAATTATGTTTACATACTGACAAAATTTCAAACGTGGAAGCTGGAAAAGAGATTAATTTGTATGTGGCAGTCCGAATGCTGAATTAATCACAAGGAATAGAAAGTATTTACTAAAGCAATCGAGAAAGTACTATGGTCAACATTAGCTCTATATAAACTATACATGTTGCAAGAGAAATAAGAACATATATAAGAAAATCAACAATTAACAGATAATCCTAATCGATAGATTCTGATGTAAAATAAATTTTACAACTCTAAAATATAAATTGCTATACTAATTTGTCATCTAATATCTACTAACAAAATAAATGACATCTTCCAAACAAATGGTGAGCGAAGCAAAAAATAGAAAAGTAAACAAAAGAAAGCTGTATACATATTGCTGGTGTTGCCGTGCCATAACTTGTAGGAAACTTGAATAGTGTTTAATGTAGATGACTTACAAGCCACTTAAAATGGCATAGCTATTCGAATGAGAGCTAAAACGTTGAATTGGGCGAAAAATTTATATTTCTGAATATACTCTTAATCGATTGAATTCATACGCACTTAGTTGATCGAGCTATTAGAACATAAGAAATGATCAATCAGTACAGCAAATACTTCTGTGGAGACACTATTTCGTGACATTTAAATCAGAAGGCGTCTGAATTTAGCTACAGAAAACTACTTTCGTCCACTTTATCCATGCGGAAGACGTATAATCTAATGTCTTTCTTGGTTGATTTCAAAACTCCCGACAACGTGATGCAGAGTCGTTTCTTAACATATGATCACATGGTTTAATTGGCTAGCTTATATGAGAAAGTAATAGTACACGTAATCTACTTGAGTACATGGTGACCAAGATTGCCAAATATTTATGTCGACCTGCTGATTGACTTGTGGGACATGCTGAAGGAACTTTGAAGATGTCACATTTGCCAATCCGATCTTCCCAAATTATCCTCATGACATATTATTTTATAAACTGTGTACGTCTGCAGCAAATTTTTTTTCCCCCAACAGTAAATTTCGAGGACTAAGCAGAAATGGTCTAACTATACAGTTTCTTCCATAGGACGCGTAAACCTTGCAAGATCCACTAGAGGACTTGTTTAATTATTTCAATATTGTATAAAAATGATAAGTATTGCGGTTATGATCAATTTTGGGAATTATTAAAATCCCACATGAAAAAAATGAAAGAATGTCCGTGAATTTATATGAAACTTGAGAACCACAATTTATTAGCTTGAGCTTTTAAGTGACAATGAGTCTAAGTCCATATGAGTTCAATGAAATTTCAATAATGAATAATGCACATATGACTTTACAATTACATGTACGGTGAGTCGCGCACTCACGAACATTTGTATTTGATTCTAGTATATGGCTGATAGCTCTATTAATTTTCAACTGGTTTGACCTGGTTTGACGGTATCGAAATATAACAATTGCGAACACGATGCGATTCACATGATAATTTGTCTGAACAGCGTCATACAAGTAAATCACAATATGGACCGAACGTGAGAAATAATCTTAGATTATAATTAATTTCCAACAATACCTTATAGAACGCTAGAGAGAGGTTTCTGGACATAGCAAAATATGGAATACGTAGCCGGCAGCCGGAAAAATAGGTGACACCTCCACCGAACAAACAGAAAAACCAGAAATCCGCAGAAATAGTAATCTAAACACACACACACAAAAAAGAAACAGGAACTTCTCAGACAGGTCCTCTTATACGCATGTATACGTGGACGCTTATTTTGACATAGAGGTATATATGTAGTCATAAGGTTTTATATAAGACCATCAAATATCAAAAATCTCTCCGTGGGTTAGTAACCTACACATGTTTACACGCTTTCTCAGGTCGACATGTGGCATAGATAGATGAACTTATGCATACATACATACATACATATATATATATATTATAAAAAGTTCAGCAAAACAAAATAAAAACAAGTTGTTGAGCTTAATCAAACTATCTTCGCGGGAAAACTTGGCGATATTATACGTACCTATAGCCTTAGTTCAAGAATAAAATAATTATAAATTGTATATAAATCGATGTCAATGAGAAGGGAAGCCCCTATAAAAGGGGTGGGTGAGCTGATGAGCGGCCAAATTCCTCTGTGAGAAGAAAGTCAAATTGTAAGTGCAATATTTGTTCCCTTATAAACCCTAATTTAACACCTTTCATTCCAGCATTCTTCCTCCCTTCCAAAGAGATCAAGAAGGAAAGGGTAAAAAAAAGGATTTGATAGCTCCACATAAACTTTGAAGTGCGATACGGGAAGTTGTCATCGGCCATATATCGAGCTATGCATCGAGAAGAATCCAAGATGACAACTGTTGTTTCTGAGTTTGAAGGCACGCTTCTGAAGGACCCGGACCCCTTCTCCTACTTCATGCTTGTAGCTTTCGAGGCTTCGGGGATCATACGTTTTGCGCTGCTGCTATTGATGTGGCCGGTGATTCGGGTGCTGGAAGCATTGGGGCAGGGGGATGCTGGCCTCAGGCTGATTATCTTTGTAGCGGTCTCTGGCGTCCGCATGTCGGAGATCGAGTCGGTGGCGAGGGCAGTCTTGCCAAAGTTCTACATGGACGACGTGAACATGGATGCTTGGAAGGTCTTCAGCTCCTATGGGAAGAGAGTCGTCATAACCAAGACTCCGCGCATTATGGTGGAGTGGTTCGTGAGGGACCACTTGTTGGCCGATGAAGTTGTCGGGAGTGAACTTGTCGTTAACCGGTTTGGGTATGCCACCGGTTTCATCAAGGGTGAGATGAGTGTCATCTCGAATCAGGCTGCTCAGGTGTTAAGCAGCGAGGACCAGCCCATAATAGTGGGGTTGCGAAGGCCAGAACCAGGTTGTTGTTTGCCTCCATGCAAGGTGAGTTCACATATGTTATAACTTTATATTACGGAATAGCCTATATTCGATGAGAAGAATGTCAATCTTCATTGGAATATGTTTTCTCTCTTGACCCTTTCAATTAGGTTACCATAATATGTAAGTTGGCCGCCACTATTTTTTATTTCCCACAGATTTGCTAACATAAATTATCTGTTATTGACATAGGAAACGTTGTATCCACCGTATACTTCAAAAGCGAGGCTAGATCGGCAAGATCTACGTCCTCTTCCGGTCATCTTCCATGACGGCCGCCTAGTCAAGAGGCCGATGCCCTTCACAGCCCTCGTGATCCTATTGTGGATACCTCTGGGCATAATCCTTGCATTTATTCGCATTTTTATTGGTTTAATCTTGCCGATGAAAGTGATCCCGTATGTGACTCCTATATTCGGGGGCGGAATGATTGTGAAGGGAAAGCCACCGGCACCTCCCGGGTCCCATGGCAACTCTGGCGTTCTCTTTGTTTGCACTCATCGTACATTGATGGATCCGGTTGTCCTATCCACGGCACTGGGGCGTAAGGTTCCAGCAGTGACTTACTCCATCTCCCGTCTTTCGGAGATCCTATCCCCTATTCCAACCGTCCGGCTGTCAAGAAACCGAGAAGTCGATGCCCAACAGATTAAGCGTCAACTTGAAAAAGGCGACCTAGCAGTGTGTCCAGAAGGAACAACATGCCGGGAACCATTTCTCCTGAGGTTTAGTGCACTTTTTGCTGAATTGACAGATAGAATAGTGCCGGTGGCAATGAACTATCGGGTAGGGTTCTTCCATGCAACAACCGCTCGAGGTTGGAAGGGCTTGGATCCGATATTCTTCTTCATGAACCCTCGACCCGTCTACGAAGTAACCTTCCTAAACCAGCTACCCACTGAGGCAACTTGCTCGGCAGGTAAGAGCCCATATGATGTGGCGAATTACGTGCAGAGGATCCTAGCAGCAACGCTAGGGTTCGAGTGCACCAACTTCACAAGGAAAGACAAATACAGAATACTCGCTGGAAATGATGGAACGGCATCCTATGCTTCGCTTAGCGATCAAATCAAGAAGGTTGTGAGCATCTTCAAGCCGTTTATTCACTGATCACACGGTTGGGATGTTTGTTCTCCTTGAATATGATGTTCGTAATTTTTTTAAACTTTTTTGGGATTATTGTTTGATATTTAATTTGTCAATAAATATGTGTTAAGGATAACTGATGATGATGATGTCTTGTATTGTTTTGGTTGATTTAGTTATCCCACTGCAGGAGATACGACGTGGATGTTCTGTATATTAATTATTTGGCTCATATGTATCACAGCAAATAAATTTGGTTCCTTTTGGTGGGATGCCTACTCCTTAACTTTAAATTTTTTTCCCACACTTTTTACCAATTAAGGTGGAGGATTATGGATCTACTATAAAAACAATAGAAAATAGAGAATCTAATAAAAGATTATGTATAAATTCACTATGATAATCGAATATAAAATTTATAAATTCACAAACGAAAACATCATGTATCAGTGAGCTGCACTTCCAATCTCAATATTTTTTTTTCAGTATAAACCATAGTATCCGAAAATCCAATTGAGCACAAACTAATCCAGTAAAGCCGGATCGACCTATTAAGGAGTAAAGCTCTCACAGCGTGGATTTTCTGCATTCACATGAATTCGAACTGAAACCTTATTTAAGAGAAATAAACGTCGAACCGCTTGAATCAATTCATATTGGTTATCTCAATTTTTTTCATTCCAAATAAAAATTTTCCCATACCTTCATTTTGGAAAGAACTATGAACTATCATGGTCTCGTTCCCTTTTTCTTCCCAGTTAATAAATTAAAATAGGACCTACCAAAGAAAAGAGGAAACAAAAAAAAAAGGCCAGAACCGCAAAACTACCCAATAGTGTGGTATGAAAATTGTCCGATTTTCGGAGTTGTTGACCTCTCTTCTGTCTAATCTTATAAAATTTTTCACGTGAACTGCTATGACGTATTTTGTCCCAAGAACTTTATGGATCGTCCTAATACAAATAATATGTACTAATATTTCTTTGAGGCCATAAAAGAAGGTGTCCAAGAGCAAAGGCAGGTCTTGGAAGTAAAGAAAACGACGATTTAACTTTAATTAACAATCATAGCTCGCAATTAGTTCCTCAAAATAGGATGATAAGTTTACTCCTGTCTTGTCGTGCATAACTGTCATAAACACGTAAGTCGCTCTTGCATTTCTGGCGAAGAGAAGGGATGCATTGTTTCCACGCGTTACGAACCGAAAATCGACAATGTCAGCTCAACAGGCAGCTCTGATCTAAGTAGCTCAAAGGTTTCCCTGTGAACACAAGCAAAACGCAATCAACCACACGCAGCCTAATTAGTTAAGATGACATGTGAGCACACGTAGTCTCAGTTACAATGACGTGTACGACAGTCGAATCATTCCTGCGGCACAGCAAAACTATGTATGGTCCCACCTCGATGCTCCCTCATCTTACAGTCCCGGGGGTCTCACAATATCCCGACCAAGGGAGCAGTGATCCAGGTGTTTGGATAAATTATTAGATGAATCTAATCCTCTACATCATTCTTGATCCAATCATTTGATGAATGACGCGTCGACAAGGTGGTTTTACACTCAATTTCGAAAAGCCCAAAATTTTAATATTTTCAAATGAGTCTCATCTCCCTCTCTCTCATCCTCCTTGCTCCTATCCTACAAATCTGTAGAACGCTCAACTAGCCCCACCCCGTTCCCTCTAGCATGGGCATTCAGACTTCCAACTGCGTGTCTGTGTATGAAGTCAAAACTCCTTGTCTTTGTCGGAATGTATACTCCTCCGACTTTGCACTCTCGCTCTCTTTAACTCTCTCTTTCCCCCACCCCTAGTCTGCCCCTCTCTCATTGGATTCTCGACTCGGACTTGGATTGACCTCGAGCCTTGCACCTCAATCTTCCTCGCAGAAAGAAGGGGAGGTTGGAGGGTTGAAGCTCATGGCAGTGTCAAAGCTCATGATCCAGTCCATATTCAATTCGAACTCGAAGGGGGGAGAGAGAGACAGATTGCATAGGTTAATGTAGATTCAGTGGAAAGAGAAAGAAGAAGAGAGAGATGTTACAGCGGTCATACGTCGTCAGGGAGCACGAGTCACCGATTGGCAGGGGGAGGTGAGGGACAGGGCTAAGTGAAGCGCTAGTGAAGAGTGGGAGGAGAGAGGGGGAAGATATACCGATTTGAAAAGATGAAGAGTTCTGAACCATTTAGATATTAACCATGCGTTTGTTTTCGGAGTTAAAGTTAAGAATTGGTGATTGTGATTTTGATTGTAGAAGAAGACAAAAATAAATTTGCCCGTTTGTGGGGTCCACAAACCTGTCTCTCCCCTTGCCCCCCACTGCACCCCAAGCCGGCAGAACAGTTCTTAGTTTGACTTAACAGCCTCAGTGAGAGGCCCGTACCCAACGTTCTTCTGATCTTGAGACACATCGCCGCCTCCCCCACTTTCTTCCTTCTGTGATCTACATCCTTTAAGCTTTAATCCGCGAATCTGTCGGTTCTACCGCACGATCCCTATCCTGTACGAACGCGTGAAGCCGCATAGTCCCCCCTGCAGAATTCGGTCGCCAGTGGAATCAGTGGACAACCGTCGAATTTTGTCGGGCCCCTACCAGTGAGTGTTACGGTATAAGAGGCGTCTTTGTCCGAAACCACTTCCATATCGAAATGAAAGGTACTTTCTTCCACCAATTTCAAGTTACATTCTGTGATTTTCCACCATTTTTATGCCGAGTTGAGGATATTTCTTCACCCATGCTGTTGGTCGAAGTACCTGATGATTTTTGGTCGATTTCGGTTTGATTGCTTTCTGTGTACATTTGTGCGGTGGATTTTGTTGTTGCTATTGGTCAATTTATCGATTCCGGCTGCTTTGGATTGGAATACTAATCTGTTTTGCATTGATCTGTTTTGCTGAAACCTTCCTCGTTGCATTACGTAATTGTATTGCAAATGCAATATGGAATGCGGAAACAAGAGGAAATCAGTAATATTGGAATGAATGGAAGGTATAGATAATTAATTATAATGAGATTGTATGTTTAATAATATATGGGGCCCACCAGTTTGACTTTTGAAATGTGTGTTTTGTTGTGTAGTGTATTGAGTTAAAGTTAAAGTTAAAATCTTAAACCACGACTCTGAAAACAAACGGGCTAGGTGTGTTTGATTTTAGAGTTAAGTAAAGTTGAGTTTTGATTTTAATTGAGTTGTAATGATTGTGTTATTGAATTATGAGAAAAATGTGAAAAAGTAATGAATAGTTAAGAAAAATAATGATTATTGTTGAATTGTGGAAAAAGTAATGGATAGTTGAGGGAACTTAATATTAAAATTAAATTAAATAGTTAAAAAATTGAAGAAAAAAAGTAATAATCGTGTTGTTGATTTTTATTGTGTATTGAGTTGAATTAAAATTATAAAATATGGTTGTAAAATTAAATGGAGCGTATATTCTGGTGGCGCCTGACACTGAGCCCATATTCTCTTACTTTTCTAACCAATCACGTACCCCACGTGTCGGATCCGAAGCCGTTCATCCGTCCATGATAAATTTGTTCATGTCCGTTACCGTCTGCGGTCAGACACACAACCACCTTTTCCGGTTTTCCCCATTTCACCCTCTCCGACAATTCCCATTTCCTTCTCTTTCCGTTTGTTACCCGACAAATCCCCTGCACCGTACGGCCCCCTTTCCATCTCAAGATCCGTTCTTTCTTCCCAATTAGCATCCACCGCCGCCGTCCCGGTTCCCGAGCGAATTGGTCGGTGTCCTCTCGATTCGGGGGCGAATTCGCTGCTTTCGGGGCTTTAGGGTTCTGCAGGCAGCGGTCGGAGTCTTCGATGCCTTCGTCGACGCCGTCTTACTGGTGCTACCAATGCAGCCGGTTCGTCGGGATCTCCTCCCGGGGCTCAATCACCTGCGCCGACTGCGACAGTGGATTCATTGAATCGATCGAAGCCCCAAACCTAGGGATTCAGGGCGAGACTCGCCGCCAGCGATTGTTCCCAGGGGACGAGATGTACGTGGCGGGTTCGGGTTCCGGTCTTGGTCCTGGCTCTGGCCGGAATCCTTACTCCACTGCTCGACGGAATCCTAGAAACCCTAGCCCCAGCAGCCGATCTCCATTCAACCCGGTGTTCGTGCTCCGCAGACCCGCTGATCAAGAGGACGGGAGGAACGGTTTTGAATTGTATTACAACGAGGGGGGTGGCTCCTCCCTTAGGCCGCTGCCACAGGGGATGTCGGAATTTCTACTTGGGTCAGGCTTTGATCGGCTTCTCGACCAGCTATCGCGAGTCGAGGTTAATCCCCTCGGGCAAGTTGAGGAGATCTCACCTGCCTCTAAGGCCGCGATTGAATCAATGCCCATTATTAGAATCGACGGGGATCATGTAGGAACTGAATTACATTGCGCTGTGTGCAAGGAATTGTTTGAATTGGGGGCAGAGGCGAGGGAAATGCCGTGTAAGCATATGTATCATCCAGAGTGCATACTTCCGTGGCTTTCGACCCATAATTCTTGCCCTGTTTGCCGCCATGAGATGCCGCTAAATAACCGGCAGGAAATGCAGGAACAGAGCAGGGATGAAAACAGGTCGGAGGAGGACGAGGACGAATGGCCAGTTGGATTAACCATCTGGAGGCTGCCAGGTGGCGGGTTTGCCGTAGGGCGGTTCTCAGGCCGGAGAGGAGGAGGGAGTGGGGAGAGGGAATTACCAACAGTTTATACTGAAATGGACGGCGAGTTTAACAACAATAACAGTAATGAGGGGTTGCCAAGGAGAATATCCTGGGCTCCGAGGGAGAGCAGAAGAAGGGAGCGCGGGGGGTTGAGAAGGGCGCTGAGGAACTTGTTTGGGTGTTTCAGAGGATCTCAGGGCTTGGGGTCGAGTTCCAGTTCGACTTCAAGGGTGTCAAGAAATGGATCTCCATTGCCTTTCCGGGCCTCATCATCAGCCAGGCAGAGGGCTTGGAGTGTGGAGGCTAGGTCAGGGAGTAGAGAATGATGATTTTGCAGGGTAAATTTTCAAGGGTCGGAAGTTAGACATGTTTAGGAGAAGCATGGATTAGCAGTAGCTCCTACTCAACAAAGTTTACATTCGGGAGGGAATCACTGCTTCATAGCAATGAATTTGCTTTAGCTTTGGCATAACAAATTAGGAATATGGAGTCCCCCGGAGCTGTCTGAGTAGAATTAGACGGGAAGTTGGAGACTGTGGGAAAGAGCTGTGAAGATTTCTCGGTGGGGGTAGTAGCTGCTTTCTTTTGGGGGCAGGGAAGGTAGCGGCTCTTCTATTTAGTCCCTTCCCAAATTAATTGAAGCCCAGTTTCTGGCGTGGCTGTTGCTATTGATATGATGTACACTTTGTTGCAACTATAGGAGGTTGTTCTTGCATTCCGTTGGAACTCGATTGTATCGTTGTATAAAGAAGTGAGATTTTACCAATGAATGGAAACACTGCACAAAAGTTGCAGATTCTGACATGAGGAGATTGTTGTTACTTGTTATGAACAAGATATATGATGAATTAACCATTGGATTCTGTCTTGAAGTTTTAATAGCAATCTGACTGGTACAATTCATAGCTCCTGCAGAGACTTGTTCGTGTCCTACATCTTGCAACTGTCTTAATTGCAGCCGTTCCATTATGGCCTGTAATTTGTCCTTAACCGGGGCTGATAGGATGAGCTGGTCCTTCTTTCCTTATATGCAGCAGGAGCTTGTCCTAACTCGGTAACGGCAGTCACGAACAGTTTAAAAGTAAACCGAGGAGGAGGATGCTCTGCCACTTCTGGTTGAGTTGAGACTTTCCTGAATCTACTGATGAAAATCTTCACTCACTTTCTGTTATTTTGTACTAGTCCTTGGCCTGCCTTTAACGTCACTTTCCCGCATCTCGGGAAACAAACACGTGATTCAATGTATTCATAAGAATCCTTGAATGATAATAAAAAAGCAACAATTGAAAAGAACATACTTGCGGTAGTTGCAGGAAGATATAGGTCTTGGCCATAGCTGGATTATGATTTTCTGCTCCTTAGCTCCAGTCATAACATACTAGAAAGAAATTCATTGCATGTCATTTAAAATAACTCTTCGTACTTAAATAAGTTCTACATACTTTTATTATGGTTAAATTCATCACCGGACGAAACCCAAATGTTCTGGAGAAGAGAATCACCGGACTCTTTACAGCAATATGAGATTTCTACTTTAGATTTCTATCTTCGAACTTTCAAGGGACATCCTAACGGTAGTCAACAATTACTCTTTGGAGAAAAAGAAAAAAAACATAGCGCTTATCTGAAAAACTGATTAAAAGACATTGAAGGATCTATTTCTTCAATCATCAGCATTTATTAGTGATAGGACCTGATACATAAGCTTAATCCATTTCTGTATGTAGCAAATTTTGTGGGCTTTATCAAAGTCGGGTGCAAAAATAAGAAACCGCCACTTCATAGCGAGACTTACTGAGTAAGCGTATATGGAGCCATCATTATTGAAGGTTCCGCAAGTTATCTGTTGGCTGCACTTTAACAAGGCCTAAATTTCAAGGGAGAAAAATTAATCAGTGCTGATGAATACTCCCATGAAACATTAGAGGAAGTCGACGCAGAAATAATCAACCAACAATAATAGAGTAAATCTAAGAGTTCCATCATCGCCTGGGAAAGGATTCTACCAAGTTTGAGTTCAATTACCAATACAGCTCAATGGGGACGAAAGATGGCAATCAAAAGACAGGAAAAGCGAACGCATTGTAACTGACAGAACGTCCTAGATAGATGTAGCCTATGTAGCAGCAGCACTGAGCAACTTCATGGCCACAAGTTCCTAAGAGGGTGCTGAAGAGATACGACTTCCTGGATGAAAACCAGATGATGAAAACCAGCTCATTGCCTGGATGACGGAATATATATCTCATTGCCCTCGCGATGGCACTTAAATGTGAAGCTTTGCTGGGAATCATCCAGATGATAAACACCGGCTCGCCCTTCAATTGACCCAAACTACCATAGGAAAAAACACAACCATCAACCATGGGACCAAAAGAAGAATCTTTGACAGAATGTGACATATTTAATTATGAAAAAGATGATCTTTCTATAATGAAGAATGTGAGCCATGTGGGTTGATTGAGCGGTCGAAAAGAGTGAATTAAGATGGTGGTGACACTTCTCAAGCTTGACTTCCGACACTCTCGTACAACCCAGAGCGGCCATCAAAGTGCGTTTGCCAGAGAGGCTAACGTAATTAATTCTTTTAAGCTTTTGAGGTGTTCATGGCCAGGATTATATCAACAAGCTCATTATTATATGCATCGATGCATTCAGGGAAACTAAAATTATACCGGCAACACCTACCCAATTCAGATAATGTCTTTTCGGTTGAGCTAGACTTTTCGGTGCACGGCATACCCTGTGATGGCATTAATATTAACGATGGTGTTAATATTCTTCCACATACTTTTTCAAGCTTAATTACTTTTTTTTTTAATCATTTTCAATAACGATGGCCGTAATATTCTCTCGTCTGTTCTCTGTGCCGTCCACATCCCGATCAAGTACATTCCAAGTTCCTCATCTTCTTCTAGCTTCTCTCTCTCTTTCTCTCGGCCGTTCTCTATGCCGTCCACATCCAGACCAAGAACGTTGCAAGTTCCTCTCAAATTGTGCCGTTGCCTGAGGAAACATTTTCTTCCAATATTTTCTCTTTTTCTTAAATATAAAAAAAGGAAGAAAAACAAAGGGGGGTTTTAGGGTTTAGAAGTTCAAGTATCGGTCGCTTCCCCTTGAGTCCAACATAGATAAAATATATATGTATGTAAGCATTTAAAGTTCATATATTTTTTTGAAAATAAAGAAATAGTGAGGCCCAACGTACAATTTTTTTTTGGTTGGAATGTCCTTGATTTGTTCGGCCCAGTCCAAGGTCCATAAATTTATCTTCTTTGCTTCAGTTCCAGCAGGGCCAAGCCCACTAGTGACCCAACATCTCTCTTCAAATAACTAAAGGAATTCGAGCAACTAAAATGGACCGGCCCAGTCTAAGTCCAACATCATCAATTTTTTGTTCGGCCCAGTCTAAATAGTCCAACATTATCATCTCCATTATTGGAGGCGTGATGATTTAACTTGCTTTGCTTGTTCATGTTTCCCTCCGGCTTTAGCCCAAAGTGAATGTGTGGAAATTGTGCCGACTATTTCCCTCCATGCATTTTAATTTCTACCACAAAAAATAATAATAATTGACATTTTTATATTAGAATAGTTAATAAATAAATGACAATTTATTGACAAAATTCATTTCTTTATCCAGAGTTATTTCACTCGTCTTTTAATGTAAAGCATACATATAATAATGCCATTAATTAAATTGGTGAGGTAAATAGGTTAATTAAATTTTATTAAACTCATAACCTGTACCTACACCCAAAAACGAAACCGTCAAACCCCCAGTAAAATTGAACAAGCAAGAAACTGTTCCTCCGAATTGGTTCAACTCTCTGTGGAACTTCACATTCTTCCCTCTTCCGTAGAAAAGATTATGCTTATACAAATAAGAAAAAATAATAAATTATCGGGGTTATAAAATGACATAGAACCGAAATAATATAGTATAATTACCAGGTTCGTGAGAAAATAGGATGATGAACTAACATAATTCGAATATTAATTGAACTGTTCTTAATTACGTACACTATTATCTCTAAGATATTGAAATCTTGCTTCATATATATTAGAGCTAATGGAATTGGTGTAATTCCTAATATATAAAATATTAGAAACTCGAGTATTATCAATGCCTAGAAATAAACTAATGTATGACAAAGGCATAAATTTCAAAAAAAGGAAGAATTATACATTAAGAGAAAAAAAAAAAAGAGAGAGAGAGTGAATTTTGTGCAAATGTTATATTAAATCGTCACATGAAATGAGGCATCACAGTCGGGGGATGTTGAGAAGCGATTGGGGTTCAAGAGAAGGAGCAGCAATTGAGAAATGAGGAGATGCGGAATCGGAGGGACGACATCGGGGAGGTGGAGCGCTTAAGGATTGGGAGGAGGAGCAGCCGTTGAAGAATTGCAGAGGAAGGAATAATTCAATGAGGAGACCTAAAGAGACAGTTAAACATGGAGCAAGGATCCACCAAAACCGCTTATGTGGGAAGCTCTTATTACCTGAATGGAAGCTCCTCGTTATGTCTTACCTTAGGAGTCAACTTTAATATAATATAAATAGATAAATAGACTGTAAAGATTTTTGAAATATTCAATAACCATTACATATTTTGTATTAATATTTATTACACTTATAAATAAAAATGATTCTACGAGACTACCTCTAGTGGGGGATCTCTTCTTGGTTAACATGGCATCTTTTGGGCAGAGACCCCCATTGGGGGGCTGCCTCGCGTCTCTTGTTAGAGAAATGCTTAAGGAGCTGTCGCATGGCGGCAACGGGCCTCACGTGGCAGCTTTCCCACTCTTCTTTAATTTTATTTAAAATCTGGTCATTGGGGATAGAGACATTAGTAATTGTTTTTTTTAATGTATATTCATTATATGTATATAAATATGTGTGTGGGTCCATTAAGAGATTTGAAATTCAAGATTGTGATTGGAGTAGTGAGTCTCTTTTTTTGGTGAGTGAGTCTCTGTCTGACGTGGGATTTATGTGGTAGTATTGTGGCCTAGTTTAGAGACCCAAAGAGAGATTAGCATTGGAGATAGTATGAGAATTGATCTTTTTGGTGTGTGTTAATCATGGTATTCAGAAGCTCGATTGGATCCGACTACTCCAATCAAGCATGGCTGCCCACTACGAGGTAAAGCTAATCCATCGTGAATTTTTTACATTCACAATGACTCGAGTCGAAAACCTTATTTAAGCAGAACAAATACCGAACCGCTTAAACTAACCCACATTGGTCTAGAGAATTGATTTCTTTAGAAGTTCGTAAAATGATTGGAATAAATTTAGTTTTCATTTTTATTAAATTTACTTAAAGTTGAAACATTTAAATTTTATGAGTGATTTACTTTTCAGCGAGTTACGAGTGATTGAAAATTAGGATTCTTTTTATAAAATAAAGGGTTTAATTATTACCTTAATTTTAATCGAATTAATGTTGTTCATGTTTTTACTAATCTTATCTATAAAATATATATTTATACATTTTAGATAAATAATATAGTTTCTTATGTATATATGATAAATTTAACAATTTTATTTATTGTTATTTGACAATTATCAAAGAGTTAATTCTATAAGTATAAGCTAATTAATATTTTTGAAGACCCTTTATAATAAAAATATAAAAATTTATATTATGATAAGCAATCGCACACAACGCGCGGGTGAAATGACTAGTTAATTATAAAACTGAATAGGATAAGGCCATGGGACTCGCATCAACCCACCCTCCGACTATCCACCGCCTACAGTCGCACTCTAGGATGGGAGTTGCTATTTATTAAAAATTTCATAAAGGTTTCAGATTGCTAGCTCTTGATCTATCGGAGAATGTAGATTTTGCAGCCTCTTTAAAACGACGGCAAGTATCATCAACACACAGGCAAACTCAGGCTGATCAACCTGACATAAAAAAACTTATATATATCAGCCAGGAATCCGACAAACTAACACAGCCCGATCGAAGCTTCCTTTACGCGTGGAAAAAACTAGCTAGAAAGAGCAAAATCTTCGGCGATTTGGCAAACTTTCGACCAGAAATATCTTTTACTTCCTTCGGTCGACACAGCAAAGAAGTGAGACTGATCTCTGTAAGGTCCAGAATCAAACAGACACGTCAATGACGAGCTCCACTCCATCGTATCGTAGCAAGCAAACACAAAAGGCCGAAGAACTACTGAACTTCGAAGGCCAGGCAGCGCCTAGCTATAATTTCCGTATAATGCTTTTCAGCAGCTCGCATTGCCTAATTACTTGAATGGAAGCGCACCGCACCATAGACAGTGGCATTGATAACTGAAGAAGGCAAGCAAAGCAACAGTACCTTCCTCGATAGATTTGTTAGGACTCAGGATTGTGAGTCACCGTCGAAGCAGCTCCGAACGTCGCCATGGCCACTGAGAATGTGAGCTGCAGAGAGTGGGAGAGGAGAGCAAAAGTGGAAAATGTTGCATACCAAAAAAAACAAAAACAAAAACAAAAAAGATGTGAAAAATGGAAACCGCCAGCGCCGGCAAATGTTTTTTTAACAGACGCCATGGAGTCTTGTGTGTTTGTCAAGCTGATCGCCGTCGTGTAAATTTGCGTCAAGGCAAAGTGATTATTATATATATATATATATATATATATATATATAGAAAAGAAATAAGAATTCACCCAAAAAAAAAGAAAAATAGAAAATTTGCATCAAGATCAAGTTGAAGCGTTTCAAACGGAATTTGGGCCTATTGTCTATGGGCTGCAGCTGACCGGCCCATTTCGTAGGAGCCCGTCATTAGCGGCGCCATCCTTAGATCATATATTCATTTTTTTGCTGAACATTAGATCATATATTCATATTATATATTATATTAGACTACGGCCACTAATAATTTTTTTTGAGGATTTTTCTTTATTTCTTGCATTATTTAAACACTAGATGCACGACCAGCGCTACGTGCATATACTTAAAAAAAAAAAAAATTAATAATAATGGACTTAAATAAAAACATTAATGGACAAACAATAACTTTTGAAAGCGAAAAAGGGGAGGTGATGGGCGGCAAAAGAATGCGGAGAGAGTGGGAAAAATAAAAAGGAGAACTTTTTTTCTAATTCCACATTCTATAAAACTATTCGACCCCATAATTTGGAGTTTTATACTTTCATGCAATTCAATGAGTTCACTAAGCACTTGATATTTCACGATCAAATGATCAGGCCAAATAACTTGATTGCTTGGTGGGACTAGTTAATTCAAGAAAAAATAATTCTTTTCTTCAACTTTTATCTAGAATCATCCCTTTTGTATACAAGTTCATCCCAATTTTTTTAGGACAATTACCATATGTATACAAATAATATCACCTATGAAGCAAACCTCTACGGCAATCCCATATAAATATGACATCACACTTGTCGCCCCTCAGATGGACCGAGGGAGTTGAAGGGACAGTTATCTCCCTTGTCGTTCAATGAAAATTTATAATAATAAGTTTGTGTAATTTTTTTTGATAATATTAACAGATTTTTAATTAAATTTTTTAAAATGAAATCTAAAAATTATTCTTTTAGCACTTTAGGAGCATGTGCAATGCACGAGTTCTTATACTAGTATCTTCTATCTTCTATTTAAGCTAAAAGAGAGTTATAAAAAGTAACTATCCCATAGATTGGCAAGTGGCCTAATAGGGTCTCTCATTTTTTTTCCTTTTCTGTTTTATTTTGTGCAACTTTTATTTTTGACAAATTAGTCCCTTAAGCTTGATTTTGTTTATTATAATTATAATGTTACATTCCCAATTCTAGATTTCTATTTTAATAACTTCTTAATTAAATATTGAGAATAAGGTGTTGGGTAATAAATTTACATAGAGTAAATAATGAAATATTTGATATATTTGATAAAGTTTAAATTTTAAATTTCAATAGATTTTTAGTATTTGACATGTCAAAGTCCTCAAAGTAATATTTTCTAATTGAATCATCATGATTCACGTGACAACCACATTTATATAATATTTCTTTATTTCCATGTTATTTTTTATATTTATATAATACTATGTTTTACTGAATTTTTCGATTTTAAAATTTATTAATTCAACCATTTTTACTATCATAATATGGTAAAGTACATATATTGGATAATGATAAATAAGAAATATTCATGAAGATTTCACTACAAATCAATAAGAAATAAAATGTACATGATGATTATAATATTTTTGAATTTATTAAAACATAATTATGAATTAAAATTATCAATTCCTTTATAAAATAAACTGCGGCAAACACGCGGATGTGTTTCCTAGTATATGCTAAAGGAGAGTTCCAATACATTGAGAGGAAGAAAACTTGATATGGTCCTCCATCTTTCTCTATTTCTTCAATCAAGTCCTCGTCCTTATTCCATTCTCCCAAACTCTTGCATGCAGCATGCGGTTGTGAGATAAGGTTGTTCTGATAATATGCATGAATCCAACCTCCTTGATTCAGCACCCGCCATCAATATCTCTCCAATTAGAACCAGCAAAAGAACAAAAGAATGCCATTCGTGATATTCTGAGATCGGTTAAAGCGAGAGGGCATGTCGCACATACAATGGATATGAGGAATCGCAGTGGCAGTTAAATAACTGCAAAAAATGGTCCACCGGTCCCAAACCTATACCTACCAACCTAATGTTGTAAGATTATGGGCATGTCGTCCAATGTCAATTTAAGACAAAAGATCATCCCATGTCGGAGGACTCCTATACATCATGAAGGTGGGGGGCCCACCCAATAATTCTGGGCCAACACTATCAACCGTAGGGAATCCCCACCGGATGGACAGCCCTAACTACAGCTGGGCCCTCGAGAAAAATTTGGCACTTGGATCTGCCATCTGATGATCTGAGCCCATCATCCGACGTGTCAATCTGATCTTACACAACCAATTAAATTTGGCAAACCGAATGTGAATAACAATTATTGATCACAGCATTTGATCACTTTCTTGTGTATTTGAGCCGGTATGCTTCATCCATTTCGACTGTATAATGACTCGACTTTTAATATTGTATGGTTTTAACCTCTACGGTCCAAAATTCCCGTGTTATGTATGATTTCTTTATCTTCTTTCGAATTTTGTATGTTATACGCTTGATATTATAATACTAACCACGTCAAATTCTTGTGATGTTGATTTCTCATCAGCATACCTAAAATGTCACCAAATATAATTTTTGAAAATTGTTTTTCACATGTAATTAACTTTCTTCTTTTCGTATTCCCTCCCCCCCCCCCCCCCCATTTAAGAAACTTCATTCCTCGTTTGTAAATTTACTTTGAAGGAGATGATTTTCCTATATGTATACATAGGTAGATCTTCCCTAAACACATGGCAGACAAGACGAGAGGGGGCACACCATAAGCCATGTGCGTAGCCTATCACTGGATCCTCTCTCTGATGTGACCGTTGACCATATTGGGACCCTACTACTTCTCCCCTTTATTGCAGAAAAAATTGTCCTTTCCGGAAAAAGAAAACCTAAATGTATAGAAACAGAAAATCTTCTCCTTTTTTTTCTGTAATGTATATAAAGAAAAAATTGCACTTAGACTTAAAAAAAGATAAATTTGTTTTGATGTTTAAGGATCGAGAAATGGGGAAAGAAAAAGGTTCAACCTTGAGAAAATTTTGAAGAACTCAAAATGAAGGAGCTCAAAATGTATTTAGGCATTAACCTAAAGTTTGTGCTTCAATTTTTAGCTATTAAGCAAGCATCAATGAAGGTAAAATAGAACTGATGAACTTTATTAGATGAAAAATAATGGAGAAAGCACATTCGAAATTATAAGGGTAACAATCAAATTTAAATTATCAAGTTCGTGGGTAAAAATAAATTATTACTATACTGACCTATTTTTTGATAAATCATGGCATATCATTAGTAAAAGATGGCTACAAAAGTCATATAGAGTCAATACAATAGATAATCGGCAATATGGAAGAAAACTCGAAGAGGACTGATAGTAGGAAAGGTAAAGCCAACGACAAAGAACTTAAAGCCAAGCATCCCGATTTTTATCAATGTCAGATTTAGTTAACCAGTTTCTATCAACGCCATATTACTATACTGACTCTATATATATATATATATATATATATATATGAAAATAAATTTGCGTTGAGTTGTTTTCATTATCAAGATATATATATATATATATATATATATTTTGAAACTCTCTCCAATTGGATTACTCACTTCTTTCTAGGATTTGTGCTCGCTATAGAAAAGCAACGTTGGTGGTAATGATTGGAGATCTTGTTTGGGTCATGAGCAAAATCAACACAAAGATACTCGAAATTTTAGCAGACTGCATTGTAATATTGACCCTACCTATGCATGCCTTGGGAGACAACAAAATGCCAATGTAGATGTGCAATCAACAAAGAGAGCAAGACGAACCAAAGGGGGCAAAGGGTAGCCTTCTCTGAATTAATGAAAATTTATATATAGATTTGTCAATTCTCGATAAATTTACATATGATCGTTTCATCTCGCTCGAAAACTTTATACTCCACTCCCCTAAAAACCCCACTTCCCTTAATTCGAATCTCGCATTCATCTTTGAAAAGAAAGTTGTCCTAAAGATTTGTGGGGGTAAGTGATATTTGTTTCCACTTGGTTCGTGATGACACTATTGGGAATTGACCTCAATTTTCTAACAATTAAATTAATATGATTATTAATGCAGATGAAAGGGACCACTTTCCTTTCGCATGCCAGTGAAGATGCTCAATGATTAGTTTCCAAATGATGTTCGATTTTTAAGATTATCATCATTTGTTTGGTTGCTTGGAAATCGTATCAATAAAGCATGGAATTAAACAGGAAAAGCAAATCTTTTCTTTTGACCACAACAAAAGATGCATAGATCTGTGAACAATGAACTTGGAATTGATCGTTAACCCGACAAAAATAAATAAATAAAACAAATAAAGAACTCCGAAACGATGGATAAATCGGCACTGATATAATTAAGCCCAACAATGTGATGGTCCTATCTAGCTTGCCATGCGAATTCGGAATTCATGATTGAGAAGTATCGACCTAGTTGAGTTCAAGCTTACTTTCAAGATCGATTTGTTGCCTAGAAATTAACGCGTGATATCTCTATGTTCTTTTGAGTATAGATTGCACCCGTCATTTTTTTTTCATTAGCTTGTCATGTGAATTTGAAATTAATGATTTAGATAATTTCACATCGTGCTATTGATTGAGTCGATATGTTCAGTAAATTTGCGTTGAGCTACAGATTCCAAAGGTACCCTTCGTATGTAACTAAGTCCTATACCATACATATTAATACAACAGATAAATTCAAGGAATTAAGATTTTGGTGGCCTCTCATTAATAATAGTTGGAATAGAAAAATATGGGCCAAATCGGTTGCATTATTTAGTCATATTTCCAAAATGAAGCTTTCTATTACCATAAAAAAGAAGATAATCATACTGTATAATGACACGGTGAAGAAGAACTAATTACATGGCTACAATTAAGAATTATAATGACAATTACTCAAGCGATTAACACTCGTTTCATCATTTGTCAACTTTGATTAGTCCTTACTAATACCAAAAAGTTCACTACTCCAATAGTAGTTGTAAAAAAGGACCCATTGAATTAGCAGGTTATTAGTTAATTCACGAACGCTGAAATAAACCTAACATTGTTCAACATATCGAATCCATGTGAATCATGGACATTCATCGTCAGCAGGTACGTTCGATTGAGCCGATTTTCTCTCTAGATGAGACACGGATTGGAGAATTTCCATGTAGATCAGTACGATAGGATGATTGATACAAAGGAAAAGAGGAAGTTGGATTGGGATGACAAGTCAAAGTGGTCCGTGCAAAGGGTCAAAGATGTTGTGTCATGCAGGACATTGCCCGAATCATCAACGCTCCGCCTTAGGCCCATCCCATCCCCACCCCCCACGGGCAGGAACAAGAATATGTTTGAATGAATGAAGAGATTGATATCACGACCACGTTTTTGTTCTTTTTCATTTATAGCTTTATTATTATTATTATTATTATGAATTATCCTCCATGTTGTCGTACTATTCGAATTCCCCTCTTCTATTTATAAGCTTTATAGAACGAGCAACACGATATAATTTACTACCACTATTTACCAAGGAAGTATGATTAAGGTATCAATAAGAGTCATATTAGACGTACAGACCATGGAGTTTCGTTGATCCTAAAACAGTCTTGGCAGCTTCGAAGGAACAACCTTTGTGGTCCAATAATGTTGTCCGGAACGCATTCGATATTCTAAAACAGGACAACATTACGTTTACAAATGAAAATAGATGTTACATCAATATTCTACCTTGTACACGCCCTTAGTATATCGGATGTGCATAGATTGACATAAAGTTGTATCAATTGGGTTATAATCAATCAGATTTTGGCTGAAAATCTCGGGTGTTGTGGGCACTTCTTGGAGGTTTCTATGTACTTGGGAAAAAGAAGTTGGGAAATTTAGGGAACAATAATAAGTAGATGGGAAATTCAAACATTCATATGTGGAAGGGGAGATCGAATTGAATGAGGACAAGACACACATGGGCTGCTCTGCCCCTTTGTGCGACCAAAGAGTTGTTTATGATTTATAAACTCTCTCCCTCACACTCCCGTCTCTCCCGCGTTGGTCCATTTCTCTCTAGACGAATCCCAGCACCATTATTTTACCCCATATATATCATGATACCTGAAAATTTCAACGAATTCCTATCAATTCAATTCGATAATCAGTTCTTTAGGAGTAAAATTCTCCAAATTAAGAATTATCTTCATGCACAGGATATAAATTCGATATCTTACTTAAGGAAAATAAATAAGTATCGAATCGTTTAAATCAATATTAATAATTATTTTATTTTACTTATTAAGCCAAGAAAACATTTTCAACCCGAACAAGTTATCGATCGGGATTATTGTCATCTAATAAACTGAAAATAGTATACTTCGTGCTATTAACAATGATGTCATTTTAATTTTCCTGAGCAGTTGGTTTTTTTTTACATTTTCCCTACATCCCACACTGCAATAAAGAATAGCAGAAAATAGTAATTTAAAATAGTATCGCTGTCAATGGGGAAGGGAACGTCAGATCCACAGGGCCTCAGCTCAGCTCTGTCTGCAACAGTTGAATGGAATCTCTCTCTCTCTCTCTCGTCTTGATCTCAGAGAAGACCCATTTGCTAGTAATTGCTTAGCCAGAGCGTACAAGAAAGGTTGAAGACGATGATGATGAACTAATCCATTCAATCAATGAAGTAGGAGGGAACACAGAAGGAAAAAGAAGCGAACATTAATGGCCCTGATAGCGATGAACTTCAATCCCATCGATTTCTTCCTCATATGAGTCAACCAACACTAACAAGAAAGCCATCTCCTTTAATGGAGATTTCGGATCTCCCAAAAAAAAACAAAGAAATTTTAAAAGGGTTACAAAAAAAAGAGGGGGGGGGGGGAGGGATTGCAAAATTTACTCTTTTTCTATGTACAACAAGCTGATTGGTGTATGTATCTTCGTCTTCCTCAGCTCCTCTTCCTGGCAAAGACCCAGATGGGCTTTCATGGCAGACGCCGCACACGGGAACAGGGGAAAAAGCTTTCAGGACCAAAATTGGAGAGATCAGATTCAGAGCCTCTTCCACGATATCTCCTCTTCTCTTCGGATCAGATCTCGAAAATGACTTGGCAAAACCAGGGGCACGGCATGAGATTGGGGACAAAAGGTTTGCTCTGCTCGATCGCACCCTGCCCAATGCCGCTCGCCGACGAAATTCCAAACAGGAGGCTCGGTTCAAGAATCGCCGTAATCGTGCCAGCAGATGAGCATGGTGACGCACCGTCTCATGATGTAGAACCTCGCTCGCTGCTCCCTCACCAGCCTGGCACACTTCCTTGTGAAAGAGCACCGCCGGTGCCGCGCCGAGGAGCCGCTCTTCGTCGGCTGGGCAGGGAACCCGCCGCTGGAGCTGCCCCTGCTGGCGCTCCTGGGTGGCTGCTCCTTCTTGGAGAGCTTCCATTTCTCGTCGAAGTAGAAGGGCGCAGCTGCGGTGGCCGTGTCCAGAGAAGCCATGGACGGACGAGATCAAGACACAGCTGGAGAGAAGGGCTTTTGTTCGGAGAGTGATCAGAGTCGGAGCAGCGAGAGCAGTGGAGGATGGAAGTCAAGAGGTGAGTTGGAGAATGGAGGAGCAAGAATCGTCCTTTATAAAGGGTAAGGAATCACCTGGGGGGGCTTCTACTGTGCCTCGGGAGCCCCGCCCTGTAATTTCTCATTTTTCTTTTCCTTTTTTATTAAGAAAACAATTTTTTTATTCAGGACTTTAACAATCTATATAAATAATAAAAGTCGAAACGACACCTCGGAATATGCCACGTAAGACAAAGTCTAATTCAAGTTGTTAGACCTTTAATGTCGTCACCAATAAGAACATGATAATTGTCACAATATCATGTCACAACCTCAACTTTAGAAGCCAAAAATATTTAAATTTATGAAAAGTCATAAATAATATATTTATGTTATTTATAATTGATAGAATTTGATTATCATGGACTTAAAAGGGTCGTATTTTAGATAAAAAACTAATTTTTTGGCTCTACGATTTTTGACATGGAGGGAAATTTAAGAAAAAAATTCTTCATCAACTGTAGAAACAAAAAAGCATTGAAATCATCATCATCTTGGGATAAATAAATTATATTATATATAGATTAGAGGGGGATAACTTTATATGAAGTATAGAATAAAATTTTTATTTAAGCAACCAATGAAATATTTGAGAAAATACAATCATGCCATATATGGCTTATATGTTATATATATTTTTATTGAATGTAAGAAATAAAATATATTCATTCAAAGATTTTTTGAATTAGGAAGAATCGGTATATTCTTATAGTAAATTGAGTACTGACATCATTCTACTAATAAATGAGAAATTACATTCATGAAATGATAAAAAGATATAAGAGAACAAATAAAATTATTTTTATAAAGATCACAATGAAAGAATTTTATAATAATAATATTTTTTAATTATTATAATAATTTTATTCCGGGCATGCGTCAGCCATTCTACTAGTTATTATTAATTGCTATTTTCAGTGGAGGCTTCCCCATGCAGACGTCACGGGCTTTGTTTGTATAAAATACAAAATAATAATTTAGTGACAAAAATGGCAAAAGAAAAAAATGGTAAATAATTTACGCGGCTGAAACGCATTCATTGTTTTTACCATGTCAATCGGAGCCATTGATTCTTATCTGCTTATTATTGATCAAATCTATCTGACAAAGAAGGAATCTCGCGGGAGACGAGGTGAAGGCAATCAAACATCCCCTCACAGATTCATTGCAAGGTTGCACAACTATAAGCAAGTCGATATACATATACTTTTCGGTGTCCATGCTATCGCACAGCACGAGTCCCTTCGTTCGTAACCTTCTCCTTGTAACATTCGTGAAGCGGGGAAGTAGATGTTAATTTCCTCTTAGGTTTCGCCTCCCCCCATCATCCGTGGTATGCGTTTTGAAATTTCTGACATTTTCTATTGCATTAGTTTACCGACCACATTACAGTGGATTGATAGAAGTGCTCTTGTATCGATTTCCTTCACAAGCGGGCTAAAAATTTAATATGTATCGCATCGTAAATTTTCTCATTATTAACTGTGATGTTTTCTTGTAGTGAATGGACTGTCGAAATAAATGTCGTATTGCTTGTTCACAACGATCCATGTTATATAATTAAATTAATGTTCCTAGTGTCTCTCCTAAGCTTTTCCCCACATTCTAATCGGTTAATGCAAATGATTGCATCCGTGGGCTTCCTATGCATCATAATCTTTTGATATGTCCGAAAGGATGTCTATGCGATTCATCGTATCATGACTGTATTTTCTTCTATACATATGATACATATATCATCAAAATCGCGAATTTCTAAATACTTTTCTATTAATGACTATCTCTAATTTCAAAAGTAAGCTCGAACAATCTTATGTCTTGGGTCCCTCGCCTTTGGATGCGTCCCTTTGCACATGAAGTTTGCAGCTTCGAAAGCGAAGAAATGAAAAACATTGAATCTCCCAACTTTCCTGTATCCAAGTCCGATGTGGTCAAAGAATAAACCACAAACCCAAAAGGTTCCATCATCTCGAGATGAAGGATCATTCCAAATGTTGCACCCATGTAAAATAAAAAAAAAAAAATTTAAAAAAACCCCACCGACCAAAACCTAAGCTGACGATCAATCCCCTTTGATCATCCACAATCAAGTTTGTTCATAAAACTTATATTCCACAGCCCATAGCGAATTGATGATCAATCCCCTTTGAATTTTTTTTAGGAATTCAATTCACTTTTATTTTAATGGGAAGAAACTTTAATTATATATACTTTTTCAATTCGAAAAGCAAATTTTACTTCGTTCATTTTCATTTTCAGAAATTCAATTATATCAAAGTGTCTTAGCGTAACATTTTATTAGCGCATTAGATTTGTTTGGCCTAAAAATAGAAAAAGAACGAAAAAATGGGAACATCAATGGGGCTAATTTGACCTAAATCTCCGGTCCATTAAGGCATCCATCTTCCACCTCCCATGGCCTACCGTGGGGGCCTCCGTCAGCCTTTCACCAGCCCTCCACCTCTCCCACGAACCACGCAGCCTTAAAAGATTGAATTCTTACGCTGAATCTGTTTGAGAACAGAGAAATCCTCCGGCGACTATCTCCACCTCTCATCTGATCTACTATGACAGCACGAACACTATTAGAAAACCTGCCGAAGCCACAACTGACATTGGTTGAGAGATTCTTGAAGGCAGTTGCTTCAGATATTCTGAATATGACCTATAAACATAGAGTGAAATTCCGATTCATAGAACAAAATTCAGGATGATCGACTTGCAAGAGTCGTGAGTTAGGGGAGAGGTGGAAGCGGTGGAGGTCCAGTCATAGGATTTTATGATTTTTGAAAAAAAAATAAAATAAAGCTGATGATATATTTGATACGAAGTTCAATATTTGTGATTTAAGGTGTAATTCACCAAAAATAGAGAGAAGAAAATTAGGAATTATTTCTAGCCGAACAAGAGTCCGGCTGCTCTGGCAAGGGACTATCACGTGATGCACGTGCACAACTTCGTGGAGTGGGCCCGGCTTCTGCACACGTGGCGGTCGGCTCTTTGGAAGTTTTCTGTCTCCGGTCATTCAGACCGAAAGTCCTCACCGCTTCCTACTCCGGTCAAATGTGCCACATGAGCACCGAATGCTCACTCCCTTGCCGCCACGTGTGTCCATTTTTTTTTTAATTTGGTCAAGAATCGGGAGAGGCATTTTGACGAATGCAGATTGGATGAAATTATTCGATTCTTATTTTCTTTAAATAAAATATTAAATTCGATTATCGTAAATAAAAAAAAATTATGTTAAGAAAGTTTTATTTTTTAGTGTGTCGACTCGACTAGAACTGAATTAGTTCGGATGAATGAGCTTTCAGATACCAGAGCACAGGTCAAAAAAACAAAAAAGAGCATAATTTTGATTAGGAGAGATGCTCGTGAATTTTTTTTGTTATATAACTGAAGATAAACAAATTGACGGCAGCCCATGGTCGTTTGATCCCAAAATCATAACCGTTAGGTGAACATCATGTGTCTGGATTTTGTAGTTTATTCTGAGTCCATTAGAATTTTAGTAGGAAAATTGTTTGTTTATACTTGCGTCGTGACACGTATGTTAAGCATACTCTATAGATTATACAATCGGGATTAATGTAACGAATCACCATAGAAAACCAATAGTACTTTCAACTAATGGTTGTTAAACTTTGAGGGAACCACGCACATAAGCATCTTAGTGGCTAACCATTAGTTGTGGTTAAACTAATCTATTTAACAACCATAATTATTTAACCACTTAAACTAGCAACGGTGAAAGTGCAATATGACATAAGCATTCATCTCTTAAAATTTTAAATATTCACTTCTCGTTGCACCTGCATAAAATTGATTAAATTGAAGGTGTATATACAGTTACGGAGAAAGTGACACATAATATTTATATTACACTAGAACTATTATTTTATCTTTTATTAATGATTATACGGAGAAATCATCTATCAATGACTTGGACATGGGGAAAGCAGAAACTTTGCACAAGTTTGCGTGTCAATTTTATTTCATAACATTAGTATAAAGAAGCTTTGGATGCATGGGGCTTTTGCATGATGGATGGGTTACTTTGGATGATTGGGAATTTAAGTCGTCGATACTAATCATATTGCGGCGATTCGGATAAGTACAAGCAAGCTCATGTTATTAAGATCGTGTTAGGCTTCTTGTACAAAGCAAAGTGCCAGTGGCCTTTGCAAAGACCTAAAAATGGCATATGGGAACTTTTTCTTTACGAATTTCGAGACTTCTTGGGATTAGCTTTGGCCTTCATCCTCACTCAATCTAGGGTTCTTGCGTCAAGAAGCAAGACTAATACCGATATCAATATGTATAATATAATACACTCTAATGGGTTCAATTTACGATGTAGTCTCTCTTGCATGAATATATCGATCGATATCGATTTGCTCCATGGACATTTAATAAATAAACCATTGTGTTTTAAAAGCTGATCTCATCATATTACCCCATGCTACAATCCGAGAGAGCACCCCAGATACGAGGAAAATTGTCAAAAGTATTAGAATGACATCGTTGAGGAATACACACCAAAAAGGAAAGGTTTAACGTGAAATACTTTTTTCGAGACTGCAAAACGAATTAATTTTGCGAAGTAACAACTAACTGCACCTACCGGAAACATTAAACAGGTCATTTAAAGAAAAATAGTTTCTTTTTATTATTAATAATAACCATTGCTCTAATTAAATAAATTACATTACTACCAATATGGATTGCCCACAGTGATTCGACATCCTTTTTTCCTTAAGTGTATTATCAGGTTCCAGTTTGGTGCATGAGAAAAATCTACGATAGGGGGGGAATTTACTCCTAAGTGGGCTTACGTAATTTAGGCTTAAATTAGTTAGGACCCATTGGACTTCTGAATACCAAATATTGCACTTGTAGATACATACAACAAATTAATTATTGCAATTTATGGATGCTCGATGATCGTTTCTGTTATAGAGCAAACAAATGAATTGGGACGTATGTATGTATAATATATGTTCTGCCACATTATATATACTTTGTTCAAATCCCAGATTATCGTCAATCTCCTACAAAAACAAATTCTAGCTTTAGAAAATCGTTAAAATGAGCTTTGTGTCTAGTATTTGGGGAACACCCTTTATGCATGATGCATGTATGGTAAGACATGAATCTCTCTTCTCCTTTTTTTTGGGTGAAATAAGGTACAAATCTTTGAATAATTTGATTCCGGCATTTCTAATTTCTTTTTGGAAGAAAAAGGATAATGCATGCAAATGAGATTTTTACCCGTACATTTTTTCATTCATCGGTTTAAGTGTGTCGCGGTTTAACTTAATCTCAACGGTTTAAATGCTAACGATGTATCATCCATGCATTTTGACTAGTGAAGAAGTATAGTGTGATTTTCCTGAATTTGTTCGGGGGTCGAATTATTCACCAATGGCGAACACCTCTCATAGGCCGACGACGACTCTTCCTCCATCAGAGTCAAAAGCTATCAGAATTGCAAATTCCCTCTATGTTACATATATATATATATGTGTGTGTGTATAAATAGATACACGTATGCATGTGTGTATGTCGGGAGAAAAAGGATACAGTCTGTTCCTTGTATTAATACAGAAGTGTGATCTTGATCTCTTTTCAATCACTTTGTTTAGATCTAGAAGATACGACAGAGGTTGACATACATTATACTCTTGGTCACTGCAACCCCACTAACACACCAGTGAATTAAGTCCAAGGCCCATTGGATCAAGCATTTTAGGCCGGTCACCGCCATCCCATAATACACCCACATAGTGGCGAGCTCTACGTCCTCAGTGAGGTTCGAACTTGTGATGTTTAAGTGGAGCGCTTGGAGTTTAACTACTAAATCACCGTGCTGGTGGTAGAGAAGAAATGTTATTGTTAGTCAAACGGTCAATAGCTTCTTTTTTTTCTCCGACGGCTTTTCGACAGAATATTCCTTCAGAAACTGCCGACGGATTTATTCCGTCGGAAATTTCCGTCAACAAATCCGGCAATTCTAGTAGTATTTCTCGATAATCCATTCCTTCTTTAACTTAGAAATTAACGAGAAGGTTGTTCCTTCATCATCAGAACCTGATCATATTACATATTCAATATTCTCCGAAAGATCCTTCTCGTTGTTATCATGACATGAAAATGTTGAAGTGGGAAGGCGCCTTAATTGTAATCACTTCCCCTGAATCGGTTTCATCCATGGAATGATGATCAATGACAGGACGAACTATCTACTCGAAGGACATTGTTTATATAGACCAGCTAGGTAACAAGAATGTAAATATATTGCACAATGTTTTATTCAAATCTCGAGAAACATGAGCACATCATTAGTATGTAATTGTTCAATAATGCATAAGTTCATACCCTCTTAAACATGTAAGTCACATATGATGTTCGATACCTACTAAATTGACAACAGTCCTCATTCTATCGTAGTTGATTAAAAAAAAAAAACCAACATGTTACGATATAGTTTCTTGTTTTTATGAGAACCAACATATTTCTTGTTTTTATGAGAAGCATACATTTAACTACACGGTAGGCGCCGTTCTGTAATTCATAAGTTGTCCATATCGATGCCCCATGCTGGTTTGTGTAAGGCGCAACCTTGCATCAACCCAGTGTAAGCTCAATTCGTACATCTTTATTTTATATCACACTTATGCATTTGAAATATATATATGCTGCATTAAGAATAGGAAAAATAGCCCCATATAACACAATTTTTACCTTATTTTCACTTCATAGCACATTTTTTAAAGTTGTCACGATCTAGCACGAATCATCATTTTATTTCAGGATCTAGCACATCGTTAAACTCCGTCGAAAAACCGTTAAACACCGTTAGATGGAGTTTAACGGTGTGCTAGATCGTGACAATTTTTAAAAACGTGCTAAGAAGTGAAAATAAGGTAAAAACTTTACTATATAGGGCTATTTTCATTTTTATTATTTGAAGATTCACAGCCCAGAAAATTATGAAAATTAGTGTTGAGCTTTATAATAATATCAGGAATATGGGTTAAAAGTTTAAACTATTTTTGAGATTAGATGGTTCACAAAAACTATCAAAATCAGAATACCAAAAAAATGGATAAATATTTTTTATCTGAAGATTCAACATCCAGAAAAAATTGAAAATATGTATGGAGCTTTATAATAATATCAGGAATATGGGGTAAAAGTTTCATCTCGTTTTGAGATCAGATTATTCATAAAAACTATCAAAATTGAAACACCGAAAAGATAGGTAAATATATTTTATCTGAAGATTCACTCCCCAGAAAAATATGAAAATTAGTGAAGAGCTTTATAATAATATCAGGAACATGAAAAAAAAATTTCATCTTATTTTGAGATCGGACGATTCACAAAAACTATCAAAATCAGAGCACCAAAAAGAAGGGTAATTATTTTTTATCTGAAGATTCACTGCCCAGAAAAATATGAAAATATGTGAGGAGCTTTATAATAATATTAGGAACATGGGGAAAAAATTTCATCTCATTTTGAGATCGGACGGTTCATATCGTTTTGAGAACGGACGATTCACAAAAGCTATCTAAATCACAACATCGAAAAAAGAGGTAAATATTTTTTATCTGAAAATTCACTACCCATAAAAATCTGAATATTTGTGTGGAGCTTTATAATAATATCAGGAACATGGGGTAAAAGTTTCATCTCATTTTGAGATCGAGCGATTAACAAAAACTATCAAAATCGAAACACCGAAAAAAATGAGTAAATATATTTTATCTAAAGATTCACTGCCAAGAAAAATCTAAAAATCTATGAGAAGCTTTATAATAATTTTAGGAACATGGAAAAAAAGTTTCATTTCATTTTGAGATCATACGGTTCACAAAAACTATCAAAATCAGAGCACCAGAAAGAAGGGTAATTATTTTTTATCTGAAGTTTCACCACCTAGAAAAATTTGAAATTTTGTGTGAAGCTTTATAATAATATCAGTAACGTGGGGTAAAAGTTTTATCTTGTTTTGAAATCGGACGATTCACAAAAACTATCTAAATCACAACACTAAAAAAAGATGTAAATATTTTTTATCTGAAAATTCACCACCCAGAAAAATCTGAAAATTAGTGTGAAGGTTTATAATAACATCAGGAACATGGGGGTAAAAATTTCACCTCATTTTGAGATCGTACGGTTCACAAAAACTACCAAAATCAGAACACCGAAAAGAGTGGTAAATACTTTTTAAGGGAAAATAATCTCATGTAGCACTGTTTTTACCTTCTTTTCACTTCCTATCACGTTTTTAAAAATTATCACGATCTAGCACGAATCACCATTTTATTACCAGATCTAGCACGCCGTTAAACTCTGTTTAACGGTTTTTAGACAGAGTTTAACGGTGTGCTAGATCCGGCAATAAAATGGTGATTAGTGCTAGATCGTGATAACTTTTAAAAACGTGCTAGGAAGTGAAAATAAAATAAAAATTGTGTTATACGGGGCTATTTTCCCTAGAATATAAGAATATATAGTTCATTAGATACCATAATCATCTCTACACATTTCTAGTTCATGCATGTGTTGTTGCATGAATCTACAATGATGAAAATTAATTATTTTCCTCACTCCAGGCGTAAGTATTTACAAAATCTACTAAAATTAATATAGCAGTAAACATTAATGGATGAAACTGTTCTGCGGAAAGAAGTCTTCGATTAAAGATTAAATTTCCCACTATACGAATCGATTTCACAACACGAACCATCACTGCCTGTTATAAAATTTTCACATTTAATATCACTATATCCGTTCACACAAGCACGTTCGTCCCAATGTATGAGAGGATATATTGCTGAAATATCGAGATAGATTTGAGAGTGCCTCTGGTTATCGTTTACCGCAATAATCTACCATCGAATGAATTCGGACGCAAGCAACCGAAAAAAAAAAAAGAATTCGGACGCATATTCGAAGATGAGTACATATATAGTTTGTGTCTAAATCCAATTGGTTGTAAACAAAACTTCCATGAACCAAGCTTGAGAAAAATTCTTAAAAGATTTTCTCTGTTTTGAATCTAAGAGACACCCTTTATGGTCCACGATTATGATTGAGAAAATACTAGATGGGTTTGACACATATAATATGATGTATAATTCTCCATTTAGTGTCTGATAATGTATTATCTGAATCTTACATTACTTATATCTTTTATATTTTTCTTGACATTTAATTGAAATTAGCACATACTACCTTGACGTGTTAGTCTCATCTTTGCATTTTCTCCTATTAAGGCATATCTGAATTGCTTGGATTCCTTAATATATATTCTTTTCTAATCAACATTCATTTTTATTTTTATCACCTGATCTTTTTCCCGATTTCTTATTTAACTTTTTTCCTATATATGCAATAAAATCTCTTCTGATTTCTACTAGGCTCATGGAGTTCTTATGTAACTCAACTGATGCATTTACATCTACATGCATTAGGAGCAAGGCCTCACCCACTTAGGTCAACCGTTAGATTTGCCCTATTATGCTTTGGTAATTAATGAATCAAATTAAGTTCTATCCAAACGCAGACACGAAGCATGTGAACATTGTAGGAAAGGTATGATTTAATATATTATAGACCATCAATCTCCCACATGACTAGCCGAAACTGCTGCATGCAAATTGGCAAGAAATCAAATCAAACAGTGTTTTGCATCTTATTTTAGAAATAAAAGCATCAAATATTAATAGTATGGGCGACCTCGTAGACAGTCAAGGGCCGAAACATATAAATTTTTCCATTGATATATATTAAATCACAATATAGTATTTTTTTTCCTGAATAAATCCCAATACAGTTTGCCTTTCGGATTGATCTCTTTATGTATAAATACAAAAATCAAATGTCATGATTTGTCAGTCAAACTACATTACATGATCTTTTCATTCTTTCGGCTGTGGGACAGTGGAGCTTGAATTTATACGCATTGTCCACTGTATCGACGGCCAAAGCTTTGAAAAGATCATCGCTCATCACCTCTCTGTACATGAAATGAGGGACAATTTTCTTTTATATAAAAAAAAACTCAGGTGAGAAAATTAGAGATTAGCTTTATTTCGTAGAACAGAATGTGAGCTATGTATCATAATTTTTTCATTTTTATAGCTTTTAATTAATTTCATGTTGGAGCAAGAAAAATATTTTTCTGGGTGAAAGGTAAAGGAAAATATTTGTTAATGATACCTTGGATTGCCCTTGCAGCTTTGGTTCTACTAATAATTTTGTCGGAACTTTCTTGACCAGTCAACGTTTGCATTCGATTAAAAATAGTCCACACAAAGAAATGCATCCGAATTCCGAATTTGAAGTTTGTTCAGATTCATGTGGAGCCAAATTGAACGGTTAAATTAAATGGAACGGTTGATGATCATGTGCACGTAACTCATAGAAAGTCAACTTGTTGCATTAATCTTGGTTCGTTTGTGGTACCATCACCAAGTAGTTAGCTCATACCTACGGCCTTAATCAATTTGCATATGGTGCACCAACGAGCTCAATCGGTCTATTCCAAAATGACCAGAATACGCCCAAGTGATTAATTAAAACATATATTCTCAAAACATAAGCATATTATATGTATGTTGCAAATTGACTGATATCTTTTGAATTTCCGATCATCAAACAAATTGACCACGCCAATGTTTCCATTGAATTTCCATAATTATTATCCAAAAGCTTAATTGAACAATAATAATTATTATTAGTTCGCCTTTATATGGAGACTCCATTGGATTAAGCAGAAAGCAATTTCCCCATGCATGAACTCTTTTGATCATTCATGCGCCGAATTATAATTCTAATTGCCAATCATTAATAAGCAGAAAGCATGCCGTGTTCTATGGATGGGGCGCACAGCAATCTTTGTATTTCGAGGTGTTCCCCTAGCTAGTTAAAGGTATCTATTTTGGTTCAATTAGCTTATTCAATTATAAATAAATTTACCGTTAATCAATAATCAAGCACTTCTTTTTATTCTTTTTTCTTTTTCTTTGTATTAATTTAATAAAAAAATTATACTTTACTCTCTTCCCCCTAAATATAGCCAAAAACGAAATTTTTAAAAATTTAAAGCACATATTATCAAAATTGTCTGGTGTTTATAGCCACTTTTAACTTCCGTTAACTTTTCCGTTAGAAAATTAATTTTTATTTTTAAAAGGTAAAAAAATTAATCTATAAAAAAACGCAAACTTGAGAAATTTGAAAAGAAAATATAAATCAAAATCAAAATACTTGAAGAGGAGTTAGGAGCTGTGGTGTAGGGCCCTCACCCATCACCACATTAGGATCGGTAATTTGTTAAGAGACAGTGGAGGGATAACACATTTCAGCAACCTTGAACGTGAAGGCGGCTTTCATCGGTTAAGTAAAGTTGTGACGTCCTTAGCATCATGTCTCCACTGGCTTCTGCTCGCTCTCTCCATTACTATTCACTTTTTCCCTCTTATGATTTTATTGTTTGTAATATTATATAATTTTGAATTCTTGATAAATTAATGGATAACTAATGAAAAAAAACCAAATGGAAAACTGAATATTAACGGAAAAAAATTAATGAAAGATGCACAATTGACTATAAATAAAACAATTTTGAAAAGACGCGTTTTGATTTCTATTATCTTTCGTTCTTGGTTATATATAGGAAAGAGAGTAAAAGGAAAGTAAAGTTTAGATTTTTTCCCTTAAATTTAACCCATTTTCGGGTAAAAATGAATCAAGCATTTGTAATTGATCTCATTAATTAATTATCAAATAAATGAAAGTGATGCCATATCATCAAGGCCTTTTATGAAATTTATAAATCAACTTACTACGGAGAAGAATTCGAACTAAAATTATTCTCATCCAATAAATTGTGTATGCATCATGATTTCACCGAAAAAAAAAGTTTCACTATTAATTACATTATTCTCTATAATATTCAAATCGAGCATGGCTAGCATCCATCCGTTAAAAGCAATATACTTTCTCGGAAGCTACATCACATCGCAGTGGTACACAGTAGAAGAGAGGAGAGCCGGCCAAAAGGCACAAATGCTAAAGCAAATTGTTCTTTCTTAGTTTTAATTTTGTGGTGGGATAACATTGTATATACATTTACATAGCCACTTGGCACTATGTGTGTGTATATATATATTCTCTGATATATGTACGCCTAACTACTCCACTTGGCTCAAATTTCATTAGTATAGTATAGACCATAGAGAGCTACGTTGAAATTGCATATACTTGGTGGTATATTCTTCATCAATCGTAGATTAATACTCCCATAGATATGAACATTTTATATGCATGAATGTCTATTCAATTTTACCTAACTAGTCACTTTAACATCACATGGCGTCCATGTGAGAGCTTCATGCTTCTGTTCTTTACATTAATAATAAACAAAGAATCTATTTTTCTTTTTATAAATATATAGAATCAAGCAAATATTCTAATATGCCCTTTTATTCTCAGTAATATATATTTATTAGTGGTGGATGCATGCAACTTAAAGAAGATTTTTACTCGTATATTTATTTGTTCATCTTTAACAGGTACACTTAATTGCTAAAATCACTTACCAATATGCTCAAGTGTGTTGCGGTTCAACTTAATCTCAACGGTTGAAGTGTGATAGATCGATCATCTATGCATTTTGACTAGTGAAGAAGTATATAGAGATTTTCCTGAATTTGTTCAAGGGTCGAATTATTTACCAATAGCTGAGGAGCTTCCAGGTCAATCGGGTCCATCGGGCTTCCAGGCCCATGAACACCTCTCATAGGCCGACGTCTCTTCCTCCATCTGAGTCAAAAAGTCCATAGAATTGCACATTTCCCAAATGTTATATTTACAGTCCGTTCTTTGTATTGATACAGAAGTGTGATCTTCTCATTTTATTCACTTTGTTTAGATCTTCTAGAAGATATGACGGCTCTTGTGATTGCAAATTTCGAGTGTGAGTTGTTCATTTTACTTTTCCCTGGACAATTACTATGTGTATGATTAATAAGAGCTCCGGACTTGGTTAGATAACATATGATCAGCATGGCAGAAACATTCAACCCAGCATTAATACATCAGCTCATCCAATCAGTTCAATATGAGTTCAGAACTCGGTTAGATCGATCATAATATATGAATTTGCCATTATAATTGGCAAAATTATTAGAATTATGAGTGAAACGTATAGTGTTTTTCTGTCCAGCTGCCTTTTCTGATTACAAGGCTTAGTGATTACTGATCTCGATTGGTATAAGCACAATTCCATTTTCAGTTCAAAGCATGTAGCACAAATGCCCGCCCTCGACAGTTCTCAAGTAAAAATATATAAGTAGGTCAGCCTTCTTTCAAAGAGTTGTTCCCTGACAACTCAAAATCAATGAGCAGAATGCATAAAAATTGTCGAATCAATAGGACAAAATGTAAGACATAAAATTGATACTGAATCTCATATATATATCATGACCAACAACATCTCCATGCTGATCGGTTAACAGCAAAAATATTTATCATTTGATCTGCTGTGGCCCAATCTCGTGTAATACGTTCTTCAGGCACGTCTGCTAAGAAATCCAATTCTCTGATTGAGTACGTCGTGTCCCATGAATACATATGTTTGGTGTAAACGACATTTGAAGCTCAGCTTGAAATCTCCATTAGTTGAAAACCACATGAAGATCCATACATATATATATATGTCTGTTGAATATCTCTCTTGATAATCCATTCCTTCTGATTTAACTTGCATGTACCAGCATCAATTTATTTTTGGTGTCCATCACTTTCCAATAAGAAAAAAAATGTAACAAATCAAGGAAAATGTTGTTCTTTCATCACAACTTCAGATATTACATATTAATATCCTGAAAAAGACCGTTACATGTAATTATCATAACATGAAAAAGAGAAATGGGGAAGGTGCTTTACTTGTAATCCCCTCTGCTAGATCGGCTTCATCCATGGAATGATAAATAGTTAATGACACAGAAAGAAAGATCTACCTTGAGGAAGGACACTGTCATATAGCCTAATTAACTAGGTAACAAGATGGTAAATCATACACAATAATCTTTTATTCAGATTTCAAAAAACTTAACTGAACAAGTCATGAGAATGTAATTGGTCGAAAATGCAAAAGTTCAAACCCTGAATATATGGTTGGAATGGTCTCCCTAAGTACTGAAGAACACAGAAGGACAGACCTACCTCGGCTTGACTTAATCCTCCCAAACTTGATCATGTAAGCAGCATGATCGATGTTCGTCAATACCTAATTGACACTGGTCCTGTACCCAACATATGAGAGGAAAACCCTGAACAAAAACAAAATGTTCTTTTATCTTTGGAATAATTTTACAAGCGATAAAACAAGTGAACTGAGATTTAATCCAAAAAAATTGGAAAGAAAAGATAAACAGAACATAAATCTCAAAGATAGTTATTAAATCGAGGAGGTAAATCAAGAAAGGGCGCCCCAATCATGTCGATTTTCTCCATTAGGCACTGGTTAGATTCATCATAGTACAGACACACCCAGGTGGCTTCCGTACAAAAATAATCCTCTGCGTATCTCCCCATTCTCTTTTCCTTTACTTCTTCTTTTTATGTAGGAAGAAACCTTCTTTTAAACAAAGTCTCTCCAAATCAAAAAATTGTTCCATGCGATCAGGAATTGTACAGTATTTGATTAAGAGTGTTTAATCATAATAATGAGGACAAATAGAGATAAAACGTTTCTAGGCCTGATCATGAATATCTATTTTTGAGAAAGACTCGAACAGAAGAAACTCAACAAATAAATAAATAAATTGAAAGAGTGTTCAAAGATTCTACAATGAAAAACTGGATCAAGTGGGAAATAAACTATCCATCACCTATAGAAGCCTGCGAAAAAAAAAAGGTTCCAACCAAGTTTCAACAAAGTAAATCCCAATAAAAATGAAAATAAAAATAAAAACAAAAATAAATAAAGAAAACCCTCATCCGGAGCCTTTGGCTTTGGTTCTTTTCACACTTATGACTACTCTATATATAGTACCGAAAGTTTGCAAAACATAAGTGCGAATTCCTTATAGCAAAAACCAAAATGAACTTACTGATTGGTTTTATCGCTTCACTCCTTTGTTGACGCAGCTTCTCTACGAAGGGAGAAAGAGTATCGATTTGCTTCTGCTATTGTTGCTGCTGAAAGAACCTCAAGAAGAATTAGCCAATCATTGCCGTTGCAGCATCATCAAGATTCCCATATCAAATGGGGCTTTTGCTCTGTTTCTTTCTTTTCTTTTCTTTTTTTCTTTTTCCCTCCTTTCACTAGGGCTTGAATCGGTCAATACTTGAGATCGGGGCAATATAAGCAAGATCGATTGCCTGACTAACTTCAGCTCATAAGCGTTAATTTGAATGAACCACAAATTAAGCTCAATCGAAGCAAAAGCCCTCTCGAAGGAGGACTGTGAATCTTGATGATGCTGCATCGGCAAACAGTGGCTGTTTTCGTGAGCTTAGAGAAGAGAGAGAGAGAGAGAGAGAGAGAGAGAGAGAGAGAGAGAGAGAGGTCTTTTGGGATGATAGTCCATGCAAATGGAAGGAGACGTAAGGTAGAAATTAAAACAAATATAGAACTGATTGATGGTGCTTGCTATGTTATCCTAACCCTAACCCTAACTATGCCACCAGTAAATAAAGTGAAAGAGACGATGAAAACGGAAAGGAGGCTTCATTAATAAATAAATATATCATTAATCGGTTCGGTCTAATTGTTTCTTTAGATCTGCAAAAAGGGCCAACTTGAGAGTGGAGATTGCAAAAGTGTAAAGGAATAAGGAGAGCTAACTTTACCTAATTTCTTACCCAAAAAAAATTGCCTAATTAACTACATATTCATTTTCTCCATCCTCAATCAAAACCCTAAAAAAGAGGAAACAAAAGATTGAAGAATATCAACGAATGGAATAGAGAGAAAGGAGAGAGGAAAGGCCATGGACATGATGCTATGATAATATTGAAGGTCTTATATAACTTTTGAGGCTTGGGTTTGGACCCACAACATATGTGCAATCCATGTGCATGTGACTCCCAAGGGTTAGTACATATGGATGCTATGCTTCAATGTGCGTGATCCACAAAGTCGTGATTTTGGACTTCCATTGCACGGTAGCTCTTGGTGTAAGACCACTTTTGAAAAAAGATACGTGGATGACATAGTTTTCTCTGTGTTTGAAATTGTATGTACATTGGCCTCACAGTAAATCCCAGAACCAAGATAAACCACTCCAAGTTCATATGGTTGCGGCTATGTACTGAGGATGGCTAATTAACTGATTTGGAAAATCATGGTATATGTATGCGCATTAATTGTCATTTGATATTCACGAGGAAAAATTATTTACAGCATTTACAGCAATCAGAGAAGGTGTAGCGCAGTGACGCTACCTTCGCATGAAGATCAAGACTCAAGAGGTATCATATTCAATACTCGTTATTGGATTACCTGTGCCTTTTTATTAGGAAATTAGCTATGATTTTTATTTCATTATATTACATATATGGGTCTTTCCTGTAATCGAAAAAAACATTTAAGTGAAAATTGAAAATAATATATACGCGTGGCAAAAAAAAAGTAATATATATGTAAAACAATCGATCAATATATAGCCTCAATATCATTGACACTATTATTTATAATTTTAAAATGACAAAAAATTAGTGTGCTCGTGTACATCGTGCATTTGGTTTATGGAGTTGTCAAACAGTTCACTTCAATGTGCCTAAAGAATTACCGAATAATTTTACGATACGCACGTGTAGTTACTTATAAGCAATGGACCCTTATGACTAATAATCCAATATTGTTACACACACCCCTTAATCTCTACATAATACCTTCGTTTACCCAAAATTATATAAATTATCATCGGAAATATTAATTTATATAGCTCCCATCATTTGTCTCTGATCAGAAAAGCTACTTCCTTTCAGGTTTTAGAGAAAATTTTGCTTACTCTACAAATATATATATATATATATATATATTCATATGAGTACGGCTACAATGACACCAGGTCACTCTGACACGCAGTTTCCTCATGTCGAAACGTAGGACTCGCAGGCATCGTGACATCTGACGATGAGGGGATGCGGTGTCGCCCCTACCTAGTGTCATTTTAGAAAATGCCATACATATATATATATATATGTATACATATCCGAACATAGGTAATCTTAGTCTTTCAGTTTTAATAATTACTGTTTATTTTGTTTCCTTTAAAAAGAAAAATGAAAAAAGGAAGTTTTACTGTAGTGATGCTAGTTTCATAGATTCTCTGGCATCCTATATAGCCTGAAAATCTTTTTCTTTTTTATTTGCTTAAATATATAGCCTCAAAATCTGACACACAATTAAAAAGAGTATAGCGCAATGATACACGCTTTCACCTGATAATAAAGAAGTTTTATATTCGATATTTGTTATTAGATTACTCGTTCTCATTTATTAGTTATTAAAAATTTTTATTTTATTATACTAAAATCATAAGTTTTTCTTAAATTAATAAAGAAAATCTGACACGGCCATATGATATATTAAGTTTTATTTTTCCACTCAGAAAAGGTTTTATTTAATTTATAGAAAATTGAGCTCTTAACATATATGGATGAATTCTGTGCCTTCTTTTTCTTTATATATATATATGTATACACATACATACATGTGAAAGCTAAAACCGACATATTGATGGCAACAAATAAAGTTTCAAAATGATTTCCACCCATCAAATCTTACAAATAACGTGTTCTCAGGATTTGTACACTACATAATTATCGAAAAAAAAAAAATTTGTACACTACATAACATTTTTGTCTCTATTAAATCCGCATTGCGGAGCATAAGAAGAGTACTATACTTGTGTACGAGTTAATTTTATTACAATTTGTTTTCATGAAATTTGTGAAGGCATGGAAAATCTAACAATGTTCTAAATTAGACCAATATACTTCGAACAATGCTCGAAATCAATAAATTAACTGCTTATGTTCACCGTACAAAAAAAAATTAATTCAACTTATGTCATCATTTTATGTGGAAATCGCTTGAGTAAGATTACGAAAAATACCAACTAGCTAGCTGGAGTTTTTTTTTTTTTACACTCTAATATTTCGAAGTCCAACGGTTCCTGATTAATTCAATTCGAGCATGATCAGTCTATTTAGGGATAAAACTCTTTATATCATGAGTTTTCTCCATTCACAAAACTCGAATGTACGATTTTATTTTAAAAAAAATAAGTATCAAACTGTTTAAATCAACTTAAATTGATTTAAAGTCTAACCTTATGATAGAAGGGAAGACGAAAGATTTTTCTTAAGAAAAAAATATATGTAATGTTAATCATGATTAGGGTTGATCCTCAAGAGCACAAACAAATCCGATAGTGCATCAATCTCAGTCTATTCCAAAAAACCAGTGATATTTGCATACGACAAAAGCACTTTAAGCAGTAATAGGTGACCTTATTTTTGGGAGGTTGCTTAATCTTGTTCTCTTCAATAAAACCATTCCGCATCTGTCTTTTATGGCGTCCATCTTTGGGATCAATTCGCGTCTAGATAATCAATCAATTCCATACGTACCTTAATTATGTATATTTAATCCCTTCAGATCACATCACATATATAATAAAAACGTTACTAAAATAAGGTTCAATTTAGATAAAAAGTTAAAGTGCCGGTTAGTTTTAGAATATAAATCATACTCCATTCTACTCTCCTCTTAATTCAACATAATCATTATTTTTTTTATTCCATTTGATGATAAATTCTCACACATATTTTTTCCTAATCATTAATACAAGTAATTTTCTAATAATGAATTTATCCATTTCCTTTTATATCCATATATATATATTCATATTTTTTCTTTTTCTTCCATTTAATAATAAATTCTTATATTTATTTTTTCTAACTATTATTACAATTAATTGTTAATAATAAATTCATCCATATATTTTTACCTATTTTGTCCCTAGCAACTGGAGTGTTGTGGAGTTGAATTCCAACTCCAGAACTAAACAAAGCCTAAAATTGATTACATATGCCATCAAGAGTTTGATCAAGATATATTGGTCGTAGACACAAGTATAAATGTATATATTGTTTCTAAATATTAGAGTATTATAAAAAAAAAGATTATTTTTTATGGTATCACGAGTATCTTTAGTTTATTGATTGCGACTAATCCTAATTGGGCATTGACTTAGCTTGGTCGAGACATTATCGATCTCTCTCTTTTTACGACAAATACTTGTTGATCTCTCTTTAATTGATCTTTATTATTATTATATATGCCTATAGTCATTTCCTTACAACATATTTTTAGTGTGCACCGCATAATATTTGGAAACCCTCAGTAGTCCAAGTCTGAGCTCAGTCAAACTATTAAAAAGTAAAACTCTCACATTTTTGTACATTTTCCATTCACATTACTCGAAGAAAACCATTCCGTACTTGTCTTTTATTGCCTCCATCCATGGGATCAATCGCGTCTAGCTAGATAATCAATCAATTCTATAAGTACCTTAAGTATGTATAGTTAATCCCTTCAGATCACATATATAATAAAAATGTTAATAGAATAAGGTTCAATTTCAATAAAAAGTTAAAAATTGATAACGCATGCCATCGAGAATTTAATCGAGAGATATTGGTAATATACACAAGTATAAATGTATACACCGTTTCTAAGTATTAAAGATTTAAAGTATTATATATATATATATATATAAGATTATCTTTTTTTAAAAGATCACAAATATTTTTAATTTATTGACCGCGACTCTTCCTATTTGGGCATTGATTTAGCTTGGTCACAAGATTATCGATCTCTCTTTATATGACGAATACTTGTTGATCTCTCTTTAATTGATCTTTGACTATTTATATGCCGTCTAATATAGTCATTTCCTTATAATATATTTTTAGTGTGAGCCGTCTAGTATTTGGAAACGCAATAAACCTCGATAGTCCAAGTTCGAGCTTAGTCAAACTATTAAGGAGTAAAACTTTCCCATTTATGTACTTTTTTCATTCACGTTACTCGAATGCAAATTTTTTTTTTTTGGCTCTGAAAAGGATGCTCTTTATTGAACTTAGCAAAACATCGCCAAAATTATAAAGAGCCAATTGAAGCTCCAGAAAGAGGTCTCAGTAAGAGAACCCCCACATAGGCTTAAAGCCCTGATAAGAAGTTGTAACTCCTAACATAGATTTTTACAGAGCAGAGCACACAGCTCAGTACAATAGGAGAAACAAGGGAAAAAATTCTAATCAACACCTCATTTCTCAAAAAGCCTTCTGTAATTGTTGTCCCGTGCCTTCCTACATAGTCTTGTAGTTCCCAGCAACCTCCCTTGCACAGAGAGTCTTATGAGGACTACTGAAAGGGGCACAACTTCAGAAAAGACTTTCTCATTTCTTGCTTTCCATATGCCACTAAAATTAAATTGCCTTTTAGATTGCCTTTCAGCCATCGAATTTCTTCACACCAGTCACCCACAGCCTTGTGCTGTCCAACAGCATCGAGAGCTCTCTCCCATATTCTTTTTGTAAAGGGGCAGGTGAAAAAAATGTGACTTCCTGTCTCAGCCTTCTCATTACAGAACACACATGTTACTTCAACTCCCGGACACCAAGAGGCAACTCTATCCGTAGTGGCTAACTTCTTGTGGAGAGCAAGCCAGCTAATGAATGAGTGCCTTGGAACACATGGCTGAAACCAAACAAGACCATGCCATCTCACTTTTTTACCTTTCCTTCTCAGACTCTCCCATGCACTAGCTACTGAAAATTTATCCTTCTTCCCAGCTGCCCAACAAGCTCTTTCCTCAATCCCCTCAGTTAAGGACAGAGTATCGAGATTCATCAATATCTTTGTGATTCACCACAGCTTCTTAGGAGCTTCCTTATGATTCTTCTTCTTGATACCTCACCAATGATACTCCACCAGAACTTCAACACACTTATCTTCATCCAGCATCACTTCCACTTTCCCGGACCTGCTAGCTTCCTCTGACACCTCTACACAAATTCTCACTGAATTTGCTTGAGAAATAACACTAGCTGATTGCTCAAAACATATAGGGTTTTCCAAAGCACTAGTAATATAGCTTAATCTCAAAGGTGTCATGAGTTCCAAGGGAATCTTTGACAGCTTAACTGATGCGGCAGAAGATGTGTCAAATTGGTACCTCGAGAAAAATTGGTTCTGACGATCCTGTCTCAAGGGAAACGGCCTCCGAAGCACAACTCACGGCCTATGGCCGTGAAAATACAAGATTTAGGTCGAATTCCATCATTTAGGGCCTCAAACGAGCATTTTTATGTTATTTGGGTGTTTTTACAATTTTAGAAAAATTTTATGTTTTTCGTGCAATTTAGGCATTTTTAATTCTATTTAAGCATCGTAAAACTCTAGGGTTAGGGGAGTTGTCTTTTGATTAATTAATAAAAATTGGTGCTTTTGTATTCTTTGCCCATTCTCGGATTTGATTCGAGTATGATGCCAGTTTCCTAGGAATTCGAAGAATCAATAGAAGATTGAATGTCGTAGTTCCGGTATTTTGTGGAATCAACGGATCTATAACAGTTACTTGCGTGTGCGCTGCGTCAGTTGGTATCAGAGCCGCGTTCGTTCTTGGATTAATGATGCCGCCTCGAAGAGCTATTAATCAACGTCGTGCTGCGGAAGAGGACGAGTTAGATCGGAGGATCAAGCAAATCATTGATACCCGGTTGGAGCGTAGGCCGAACGTGATTGTGGATTGCCTAGCCAAAAGGATAGGAGTGTTGATGGAGGCCCAACAGGAGATCGACCCGAGGCGCAGACGAGTCCCTAATCCGACTGCGGACTTGGAGGATGTCGAGTATGATTCCTATTCTGAAGGGTACGCGAATATGTTTACCAAAGATGATCCGTCTAATGATGCATTTTTTTTAGCGGGAGGCGATAGAGAGCCGAGTTTGACGAGGAGGAGGAGACAGAAGGACAAAATGATACAGTTTTGCCTAATGATGGTGAATTTGTTACTGATTCATTTGACAATGGGAGCAACTGAGATTTCCATCAATATGATGATGTTGATATAGGTGATGGAGACACCAGTTTTGTGGATCATGTTGTTCCCCGTCATATTGAGGAAAATGAAAATTTTGGTTTTCGTCAGCCTGAATCTGATGAAGATGATGATTTTGATGAAGCGGATTCGGGTGAAGGTCCGACGACTTCGATTTGTTGGAATTATGGGAGATTGGTGCTGAGTTTTGTCAGGTGAGTAGCTCTACATGCAGTGTTCCTTTCGAGCTTTATGATCTCCCAAACTTGGAAGATGTGCTATATGTCAATGTGTGGAGTAAGTGCCTTACTGAGGAGGAAAGACTGGGTCTTGCGAAGATCTTGCCTACTATGGACCAGGAAACGTATATGCGCACCATGATGGAGCTCTTCAAGGGCTGTAATTTCCATTTTGGTAGCCCTCTGAAGAAGTTGTTTGATATGTTGAAGGGAGGATTGTGCAAGCCTGGAGTTGCCTTTTATCGCGAGGGTCAAAATTCTTTTGACAAACGAGAGCATTACCATTTTCTCAAAATGCATCAGAATGGGGGCTACAGTATCAAGGAGAAGCTTCGTGTCCTGAATATCGTGAAGAGTCAAAAGAGTTTGATGTGTAAGAAGGAGACTCTATGGGACTACAAAAAAAAAAAGAGGTGATAGTTCGGACGATAACAATTCGAGAGCGAATTCTCTCCATCTATGGGAGAGTGATACGGCAGAAGAGGTGTCAAACCGGTACATCGAGAAAAATAGATTCTGACGACCCTATCTCAAGGAAAACAGCCTCCGGAGCACAACTCACGGCCCATGGCCGTGAAAAGACAAGATTTAGACTGAATTCCATCGTTTATGGCCTCAAATTGGCATTTTTATGTTATTTGGGTGTTTTTATTATTTTAGGAAAATTTTATGTCTTTCATGCAATTTAAGCGTTTATAATTCTATTTAAGCATCGTAAAACTCTAGGTTATGAGAGTTGTCTTTTGATCAATTAATAAAAATTGGAGCTTTTGTGCTCTTTGTCCATTCTCGGATTTGATTCGAGTTTGATGCCGGTTTCTCAGGAATTCGAAGAATCAATAGGAGATTGAAGGTCATAGTTCCCGTCTTCTGCGAAACCAACAGATCTGTGACAGTTACTCACGTGTACGTTGCATTATTAACCTATTTCATAATCCCTTTCTGATCAAAATCAGAAGCAAAATCAGAGGGCAGAACATCAATTCCTCTCTAGCCAACTCTTTTGCTTACCTGAATCGAAGCTAATCAATTTCAGCCAATGCAAATCGAAGATTCTCGTCGGGAAACTTAGCAATTTCTGCCAGCGATGGTGATCACAAGCAAAGATGGAGATTCCCACCAAAAAACTGTTAGAAAGGATTTTCTCTCTCTAAAGAGCTAGAGAGAGAAGCACTCTCTTTAATGCAAAATTTTACTTAATTAATAAAAAAAGATGTCGAATCAATTTTATTTGAACCAATTTAGGTTGGTGCATTATGATATACTTAAGACCGTGCAATAACACACGGCCATTATTATTGTGTTGACTATACGGGGTGTTGGATTGAATTACACAGATGATTGAGAGAGATGGGCAGGGGAAGGGAAAGAAAGGGGAGGGGGGAGACAAGCGCCGAACACGGAGAAGTGGGAGCCATTCATTCGCTGCCATCTCCGTCACACCCCATATCATATGTTCCCTTCTATTGTTCTCTTCTCCTCCTCCCATGAAAGCAAACGATCGATTAATCAATCTCTTTCATCCTTGAGAACGTACAATTTTTTTTTCTTCTTTTTCACAGCTTCTTTTCATCGATGCTAGGAATAGTAGCAAGTAAGATCTTCCTTTTTAAGCTTAACTCCTCGAATCCGATATTGTATGACTATACATATATTGTCTAGCTAGCTAGATCGATCGATACTGACATCTATAAATTATCCCTAAATCATGAGTACTATGATAATTATAATTCTAGATATATAGTATTAGTACATCAATTTCTCTAATCATGTGATTGATATCGAGGTAGGTATAGTACGTCATCCCCGTAACATTTGGAACTGATTCCAACATCCATCAAGTACATAATGGTTAAATTGAACAAGAAGGAAAAATACTAAAAGAGTTGAATGCACCGTGTCCTATGATATCGTTCATTTCGATCGATTTTTTTCTGGATGAATGATATTAGTTTCGTTCAACCACCTAATCTAGTGTTGTTTTCATTTATTTCATACTCTATCTTGTGCAGAACAGGCTTATAGAAAAATTGTGATTAAGCGAAATCAAACCGGCCGGTCCAATGTCTATACATTCATTATTAGTCGATCCTTTAAATACATTTTAGATTAATCAAACTATAAGAGAGATTGGCCAAACAAAAAAACGGTGATTAATCAAACGACAACGGTGATTGGCCAAGCAAAAAACAATGACGGTCGATTATTGTTCAAGCAGAAAACTACGACGGTAAAACCGAAGCAGGGTATGGTAGATATCTAAAAGCAACTTTCAATTTGTAATAATTAATTAACCTAGTACGAGAATAAATACTGTGGATATGTCCGAAAACCGACGATGTATCGTACTTTGCGCCCTTTTATATTTGCTGCAGGATCTTCTTTTCATCCACGAGTGGGGGAGTCCAAGTAATATTACTTTTGTTGCTTTCATTTCTTAATTTGTTTAATTTATTTCCTATTGCTTCTCTCCCTCTCTCTTTCTTGAGAGCCATAATTCTCAAGCGCGCGGGCAAATTTCAAAGGAAAAGTTTCTATGAGATGCGAGTTCTATGAGTCTAATCTTTACTCGAAAGTCGATTCGTTCTTAATATTGAATATAAAATATTCCTAGTGAATTTTTAATTTTTATATACACTACGGATAAAATTCACACAGTTCCCGATAGCTACTCATAGTCGTAGCAAAGACACTCGTAGAGTCGTAGGCACGGTTTCCAAGCTGGTTTTGCTGAAACCAGCGGCTAGAAATACAAACTATAAATATTTAAGGCATGCATCAGCCCATAAATTTTATATGTATATGTCTTTATTTTTTTCGGTTACAAAATGCATGTATAGACACATATTTAGTTTTTTGGTTACTAGACAAATATATAGTTATGTCTTAAAACTGATGTACAGAGATTTACGTGTGGGGTAGGGATTAGATGGTTTGCAATTTGAATGTTAGCATACCTTAACGTAATTCTTTTTGGGGTAAAAATATCTTTACGTAATTGATAATGAGTGTGTAAATACTTACATGCCATGCATGCATGTAAGTAGGACTTCCCCTTTCATTTTTTTTTTCCGATGAGTTGAGGGGAAAAGCCATAAGAAATTAAAGATTACAAAAGCGGGGTAATAAAGCTCCATAAATATCTCTTAATAAAATAGGAGCAAGACCATAAGGGACCAACTGGAGAAAGTGAACTTCTAACGGATGATTAATAGCTCTCCGAGCCAAGCAGTCTACACAGCAGTTCCCTTTACAGTACGTGTGTTTGATCGACACTTCCCAATTCTGAGCAAGCAAGCTACGGGTATCAGACAATAGGTTCCTTAGTTGTGGGGCATCGAGTCCCTGGGCAGTGATCAATCTCGAGCACAAGCTGAATCAACCTCGAGAATTAGTCTTCTGACAGCCCAAAGGCCATGCCAATTCTAGTCCAAATTTCATCCCCCACAGCTCCGCCACCATGGACATTGTTATACCAATGCTTTGCATAAACCACCGATCCAATTTCCATATGACTCACGAATCAAACCACCTGCACCGTCAATCCCTGAATTCCCTTGAGATGCCCCATCAGTGTTCAATTTGTGCCAGCCTTCTCTAGGTTTCTCCCAGCGAATAAATACCCACCATTTAATAGAATTCGGAGAAACAAACTGATCCAGTTTGCTCGATTTAACAAAACTCCGCGATGTTTGAAAAATACGCCCATACTCATCATGCGATCTTCTATGAGAAATCCATGGATAGATTAAGTTGAAAATATATATGCATATGCATATTTATACTTGATTTTCTAACCATATTTATAATTTATAGAGGCTGAGGAGACCGAGAATATACACCTGGGAGGTTCGACTCATTAAGTTATCTTTTTTAGGGGTTTTTGTGAGTACTTTCTTCTATCGTAAAATGATAGTAAAGATTTATGTGTTGTTATAGAAGAAGAGGTGGCTAAATGATTGAGGAATATAGTTTGATATATGTGTTGAGTAAGCTAGTATCAGTGTTTGGTTATAGCCATGGAACCGCTGGACCCAGCGGAATAGAAAAGGGGATCCGAACGGCCGTTGGACTTGGCGTAATAGAAAAAAAGGTCCGAAAAGCTGCTGGACCCAGCAGAATAAAAAAGGGACTCAAATGGTCCCTAGACTCGGCGGAATATAAATTGAGGTCAACTCTTATCGCAAGAGGTTAATAAGCGGGCCCCGCTTATTAGGGGTGTGCACGGGTACCGGGTATACCCGGAACCGGTTGGAACCTACCCTAACGGGTAGGGTCCGGGTAGCTCGTATTGAAAATAGGGTAGGTTCCGGGTATTAAAATTAGGAACCTGTGAAAATCGGTTCCGGTTCCGGTTCCGGTTCCTGCCTACAGGGTACCCGGAACCGGTTATTTATTAAAAAAAAAGAAGAGGAAAGAGTAAAGTTATTATCTCCTCTAATGAATCAGAACATAGGCACTTTGTTATGTGAGATTGTATTATGGATGTTCAATTTTATCGATGGATTGATGAGACATATTATTATTTCATTGTTGTGGATTAATCTAAATTTTGTTGATATTTTATTTAGCATGATTACTGATTATGTATGTGATATTTTCGATTTTATTTAGCGAGAAGAAAAAATTTACAGGTTCCAACAGGGTACCCGGAACCTGTGGTATAATACAGGTTCCGGGTAGGTTCCGATTCCATGATTTAACAGGGTAGGGTCCGGTTCTAAAATCTTGGAACATGTCCCTTACAGGATAGGATTCAGGTATTATGAAAAATACATGGTACCCGGAATCGATAACCCCTACCACTTATGAGATATGTTAATGAGGATATGCGTATAATTTATTTGAGATGTGCGGAGTCACGGTACCATCACAACTTTGTCGCGAGAAAAGCGACCTTGTGTCTATATTGTTGTTACTTGAGATTGTTCGTCGAATTAGTTGTGTGAAAGGTTTAGGTTGGTATTAGACTCGATATTGTGGTAGAATATATATATATATATATATATATATATATGATTGATTGATTGTGAATTATGAGAGTATATTAGTTCATTTTATCTTGAAATATAGTACTCACTGAGATGTAACTCACAACCCCTGCATATATATATTTTTTAAATGAGTTAGGGGCTAGACTAGCCGCACAGAATAACTTTTTAGACAACAGGGATCAACGCGAAGAATTTTTACAGTTAGACCCACTCATAGTCAAACTAGTAAGTTCTTGTAGAATGTTGTAATTATATTACGACTTTGAACTTTTGTTTAGTTGATTTAATGATGTAGTCGAGAAAAAGAACTCTCTTGAGGGGTATATACATATTAGAGCTTGCCAGATTAGTTATATGTGTGTTTTTTTTTTGGGAATTATGGAAAGCATGTTATATATGAATGGTTTATGTGACAATGGATATCGAATAAATATATGGGAAACTCTGCCAAACTTTTGGATCGTGACAGGCGATTAGCAAGATAAGATCGGAGGAGTGGTTAATGATGCGAGAGGAAGAACGATGGTTCTCAAAGAAATTGCGATCCATGAGAAGAGAAGACGACTGACGATGCCAACATCAATTTTGATCGTCAAAAGTGTATCATCAATGATACTACTGTGGATCTCGACTACCAGGCAATTTGACTAGCTAGATCGACGATCACAACATCGATCTAGTCTTCATTAGGGCCATTGGAGGTCTTTGTGTATATTGTGCTCTAGAGTTTGCTCTAGCCGTGAATGGTGGAGAAAACACACGATCGTGATTTTAGGTTTGTGCTTTGTAATTAGAGAAGAATTGGAGGGTGTTTTCAGGCATTCACCTCTATTTCTGATGAGAGATTAACGGGAAGTAGCTATTCGCCAATGTCCGTAGGAGGAATGGTTATTCAACATAAAAGCTTGATGGGAGGTCCGACTGGGGAATTCTTATTCTGCATGACTAGCTTCCCAAACTAAGGAATGCATATTCCGCACGGAATACGTAGGGATGGGAGTTTGGATTCCAGCGAACCAAACATGCCCTAAGAAATAAAAATCTCCTAACGTGAATTTTCTACATTCACAAAATTAGAATCCGAGATCTTATTTAGGTAGAATAAGCCTCGAAATTACTTAGATATATCACGTAATTAGTTCTCCTCCATCTATCATTTTACAAGATTCATGAATCTTATTTATTTCACGTTAATTAGTCTAGCTAAGAATGAAGAATTCATTTGCTGAAAGAGATAAGCTTATTATGCAACATATATTATGGACTGAAAGTGAAAACCCGTGTCAAAATATATATTACGTGCTACATTAATTTTGATGGACTGCATGTGCGAATGGATGAAATATATCTGAAGTCAGAAGTTTTGGTCAGTCTTCATATATACAGGGCCGGTGTGGTCTGTTGGCTGAGAAGTTGGATTGATCGTCGCTCCGCAAGCATAGCAGCAGAATCCTACAATGCGATGACTAGGGTCGAAGGTTTCATTACGTTTTTTTTTTTTAGATTACAAAGGAGGCTCGAGGTTTAATACGATGTTTCATTATGTTGATGAATGGTGAGAGGCGTCATTCAACACATTGACGTGATCATTGTGTCTCCCTCAATCGGCAAAAGAAAAGAAAAAACATTATTGGTATTTCAACACCTATTGTTCATAGAAAAGGTCTCAGATTAAAATCATGTGATGGAAAAAAATATATATTCACGATTGAAAAGTTATGTTTTTTAATAAGTCGATTCGGTTCAAACCTAAAATGATCATGACCCATTGGACTTTCAATATCATATGGTGTACACCGAAACAATATGAATTATTGGTGTTTGCCTATATAATACGGAAGTAGAACAAGCAAAATCAATTGCTCTTACCATCAAGGTGGTAGCCCAGTTGGTGACGGACTTCGTCTTCCAAAGGGGAGGTCAAGAGGTCGAAACTCGACTTAAACACGAAGGCGCTTGCGTTGGTAGACCCTTGTCCTCTATCCTATGGAAGCTGTTCTGGTCCACTGTGCGCTTTGGTAGAATCATGGTGACTTAAGTGGGCTATGTCTCACCGAGCTCTTTACCTATTCGGGCGAATAGAACATTCTATGGCGGCTGTGGAGCCCCTCTGATCTCCAGAGAGGGGTTGCTACTCTGGTCTCCCCCTCCCGACCTTTTATTCATCAAAATAAAAATCAATTGCTCTTTCTACACAATGTTTACCAATAAAAAAGAATGTTAAATGCTCTCCCAAAATATATGCTCAAATAAAACTTTTAATACTCACATTTATGAAATAATTCTTGGAAATTCTACAATTTATGCTACCGGAAGTATAATTTTTAGATGAATTATTAGGAAAATATAGTGACACTCGTTACTAATAATAAGATCACTTGTTTCAGCCGAAAAAATATCTTCATGATGATATATTACATACATATATTGGGCCAGACTGCGTACTGAGCAAGTGTTGGGCCAAGGTGAGCCTTGATTCAGGATTCGCATCATGGATTAGTTGTCAAATGGACTCGGATCGTACAATGATGAATTCGGAATTGGACCCACGCACCCAACAAATTATTAGGCGTTCTGTCTCATGACACGGTACGAAAAACATGAATTTACCACGTTTGAACTTTACCAGGCAATGTGTCCTCGATTGATTTACGCCACGAAGAAATAATCATATATACTTTGGATTTATCGAAAGGAAAACTGCCCTCTCTTCCAGCTCGAGTTGTGCGCTCCTCTCTCGACAATCAACAAATCAAGATGTACGGATGCAATCATTAATCCTCACTTATTACAACTTCTTGAATGGCAAATAAGATCAAAGGAAAAATCTTCTTTCCAGCTCATATGGTCTACCGTCTAACAGTTGTAAATTCCCGATTGAATACAATATTCAAACTCGCAGGGACCTGGCAAGACGATAACACATTGGACGAGATTCGGCATATCTTTTGATCAATCACTAGCGATTCTAGTCGTCTGCGTAAATTGACATTCAATAATTCAATGGAAATTGCAAGAGAAATACCATATTTTGATGCACTGAGACCTTTGGATCCAGTTCATGTTCGGTTTCAAGCATTGAAAATTGGCAATTTGCACTTACTCGATACAATCTTTCGAACCTGTGCTAAGGTAAGGAGGCAAGGCCCGTTGGATCCAATGAAAAACGGGTTTGAGCCCAAAACAAAATTTTCACATGAGAGCCCAAAGGAAAACGGGCTTAAATTGGGCCCATAAAGAATCTCTAAAGACATGGCCCATTTTAAGCCCGATATTGATATCTAGCAAGTTCATTGCCTTTCTGGCGATATTGTCTTCTGCCTGCTCCGGCTGGGTAGCAAATCTCTGCTGGGCCATTGTGGTGCAAATTATGACACGCTGATATGAGAGGATGACATCGTATATATACTTCCATGAAGCAGTCCTTCCTGCCCCTGGGGAAGATTTATATATATATCCTAAACCAGCTGTAAAAGTGTAAGAAAATAGATTGGATGAAACTAGCTATATTTGTTGATTATTACAGTATAAGCCAGATACCCGACCGATGGGACGAGTTCATTCCAATGAAAAGGCGCTATTGATGGGATACATAATGAACATTCTTTGGACATTAGACATTCATGTCAAAACAATAAACCGGGCATGCATGTAGGGTCTCTGTCAATGCTACCTGGCTGAACATGCCATTCCCACGGAAGAGAGAATGCTGTTAACATGATGATATATAGTACAATAACCGCCATTTCCGTGCTTGATAGAGCTACATGTAAGCATGCCTGTAATAGGTGGCCAAATGAACAAATCCATGCACACTGACAATATAAAACTTGCAGTCAGACCATGAATATTGATGCTGGCAATTCGCAAATCACAAGCAACCGGGGCTGTAAGCCACTCCGATAATATACTATATCGTGCCATAATAGATTTGATCGACCGGGATAAATTCGCCGATCAAACTCGTAATCTTAATTAAAGGAGCAAGTGGGATCATGGACCATGCATTCATGTGCTTAACCGAAACTCACCGAACTACTGGCGTATTACATTCATCATGGACTGGCGTAAGATCAGTAACAAAGGAGGACGAGGAAGATCAAGGAAATCAAAACAACAGCCACAATATCTACATCAAAACTCAATGACGTACGTACAGATACAAAATCAACAAAGCTGAGGCACATTTTTTTTTTTCCTAATTGAATTAGCAATAGTTGATCTGCCTAAATACAAAAAGGAGGACGACATCTTTCCTAGCTAGCTAGAGGGAACACATGCACATATATGTAAAGTGCATGTGTGTATGTAAGTAATGGTGAAAAAGTCAGTCCGTGGATTAGCAAAGGGCTTCCCTCCTCGGCGCAATGGTGAAGATGAGGTCGAGGTCCGATGGCTGAAAAAAACCCTTCTTCGGCAGCTCCCTCTTCTTCGCATACTCACAGCTGTCATTACAAGCCGCGGGTCTCTTCCTTGGCGGAGGCGGGCACACCTCCGGAGCTCCCCGTATCTGACTCCTCGGCGTCATACACCCTTCTTCTAGCTCCACCTCCATAACCAATAACAAATCTCTCCACTTAGTTGGTCCGAAGAAGAAGAAGGAAGCTGTGGAGTTGGCTAGCTAGTAGGATAGGAGAAAAGTGGGCTTTTTGAGCAAAGCATATTATGCTTGTATGTATGTGTGTGTGTGTGTGTGTGTGTCTTGTCGGTCAGTGAAAAGTCTTGGTTCAAACTTTGTGTGATGCGGAAGAAGCCAAAACACATTTCTTTTGATGTCCAGTAAGAGAAGTGTGGCTTGTTCGGGAAGCTGCCATTTTAGACTTATCCCAACTTGCGCTGGAAGGAAGCAGAAGCAGCTCACTCTTATGCCTACTCTCCCCGTGGCATCCACCCACATTGCTGGGCCCTTTTTTCTGTTTAAAAAAAATATTATGAATTTAGTATAAAAAAATTTAAAAAATTTAAAAAATTAAATAAATAGGCTTAGATAATTCCATTAACGAAAATCATATTTGAAATCTCTCTATTTCTAAACGAGCATGAATTTAATGACACCGCACTTTCTCTTGCTTGCACTTGAGCAAACAAAATCATTTCCTACTATTTTATTATTTTAGATCCACGAATCTTTCTTGTAACCGACAAAAAAAAATATACTTTTTGGTTCTCACTTTGCCATTTTTAATCAAATCACTATATTCCTCTCTATATACTTTTTGATTGACTCGCATTAAGCAAGCGAAGTAGCATTCATAACTCATATAAGCTTTCATGAACTCCAGTGTCTCTCTTACTCAACCCTCCTTCGTCTTAGCTCAAGTTGAATTATCAATTATTTTCCTACTAATCTTACACCAATCTTCGGCATATGTAGTTGTCACGTGTCTTCTTGTCCTTACATATGTACAGCTTCGGATGAATCGATACTACATATCCAAATGTATAGCTGTTCATTCTTTTGTTCCGTAATCCATTTGTAGTCAAAAGCATAGAGAGTGAACTTTGGGCGTAGGACAAGGGAGATGGGACCTTAACTTCAATATTATTGGATTATTTGAATCTACGCCACACGATTGAATTGGAGTTTTCCCTCTCTTTTAAGTCTCGGGTGCACTTTGAAGGGCCTTTCTATTATCTTCATGGCATGCTCATTTTGATGGGCCCCATAGAGTTATGGGCTCGATGGGCCATGCCCAGTGGGGTCACCTTGTGGCTGTGAGCTATCGCACGTGTAAAAGTAGCCTTTTAGGTAACATGTCACGTGCCCCCACTTGCCAATTGTCCCATAAATGAAAATTTTCCGGGCAATTCTTCTACAATATCACTTTTTGCACTGTGAATTGTGATGAATAAAAAAATAAATATTTTTTTCGGTAAAAAGCTTATTCCAATTATATACAACTATATAGACCTTTTCAATTTTCCTACTTCTAGTTCTAAACGACACTCGGCCTGATCAGGAAGATCGTCCAGTCCTCAAGGGGCCAGAAAGTAAAACCACACAAAGTTCAGGGATGAAAATATAACTATCTATTCCACTTGGTCCACTCTAGACCGGTTTCTGATTCGATCGTCCGGTCGGGGGGCTGAAAGGACGGTCCACTGCGAACCGCTTCTCCTCCAGTGGCTTGGCGCGAGAGTACGAGGCAGCCGAGCTCCAGTCGTCTCCATCGGAGAATCGCTCGCAGGAGCTCAAAACCCCAGACCCTGACATCAGAGTTCTTCCGTTTTTCTCGCTTTTGCGGATAGGAACTCGATAATGCCGTTTATATCGCAGACTCGGAGGCAGTCTGATTACAATCTCTTCCCTTCTGCCACTCCCATCGTCATCGACAATGGCGCCTCCTACTTCCGCATCGGGTACTTCCAAAATCTTTAATTTCAGCTCAGTCTGTTGATTTGATTTGGTTTTCTTGTCACATTTAGGAGTTTGTTCGTATGAACATGTGAGAGAAGTAAGTTGTATGCATTGGTCCGTGTGTATCAGGTGGGCTGGAGAGAATGATCCTAGGGTTGTTTTCCGGAACATTGTTCAGAGACCTCGCCATAAAGCTACTGGTATGTCGGTTTGATTATCTTTCACCTGCTCCTTAATTTAGTCCTTGTTGTATAAACACTTCTGGGCTACCAAGCTGAAGTTCAGCTTTTCCTTGGCTTCCTAAGGCGCAGATAGAGCTATAAGACTGTATTTTTACTGTCTAATTGCAAAGCTCAAAGTCAAGAACCATAGTAACTGAAGTTTTGCATTGAGATGGAACTTGCAATAAGCTGAATTAGTTTCTGGGATTGGTACACGTTAGAAAATCAGGCAGTACGATTCATGTAAACCACCGCAGTCGGCATCTTACGTTGTTTTATGGATAAATTAGATTAAGAACTTAGAGTTTGCGACATTGTTGTGAGCAAGCCTTGTTTTTGCGGTATTCCCATGTTAAAAAATTGGGCAGTATGGTTCATGTCAACCACAGCAGTTGAAGTCTTAAATTGTTTTATGTATTAAAGTGAGATTAAGAACTCACAGTTTGCAATATTGTTCTGAGCGAGCCTTATTTTTGTTGATCCAGGTGAAACTGTTACTGTTGTTGGGGACCATGATCCTGCCCTATTGAAATACTTTGACTGCACCCGCTCTGGACCACGTTCAGCTTTTGATAGCAATGTCGTTTATCAGTTTGAGATAATGGAATATGTAAGCTTATTCTGGACTTCGTCACATTTTCTCTTTTAAGCGATTGGAACATTCTTTTCAATTTTTGGAATCTGTATTCTTGTTACATGGCCTACTGCACGGTTGTCTGCTTAGAGTAAATGCAAGTTGTGTTTTTGCTGCTTATTTGACAAGCAATTTCAGGGTTCATAGTTCTTATTTTTGCAGATTCTTGATTTTGGCTTCGATAGGATGGGAGCAAATGGTTCACAGGTATGCAGATATTTCAGTTTCTTCCTCCAATTACCTCAGTTTGTGTATGTGTGCACCATCTGAGTCTCATCTATAGCTTTCAATTCAGTTAGGAGGATTTTAGTGAAGTTATAGGTCTCAATCAGTTGATACATGTAGGTTTATTTCTTTTTGGTGGTTATTTGCAGGTATATTAGAAGATCCATCACTTGTTGAGTCCATGTGATCGCCTTGCTTGGACATGTGTATCTGATTACTCATGTCTTGAGAATAATTGTATTTTGATTTACTGTTCATGTGTGCTCAGCAGATTGATCATCCTGTCCTAATCACGGAATGTGTGTGCAACCCTGTGTATTCTCGCAGTAAAATGGCTGAACTCCTATTTGAGACTTATGGAGTTCCATCAGTAGGTATAAGCACTGACTACTAGTTTCTATATTAAGTGGTAACTATCCTGAAATTTACCTTCAGTCTTTGATGGATTTCATTTTACTCTGTTGGAAGCTTGGTGCCCCACTCTCCTTTTCTGTTCAAAATCTTTTGAACAATTTTAACATTGTGCATGGAGTTAATGATGTGTTGGCCATTCGAGCTTGAATTTGATTTTATTTTCTATCATTACAGCATTTGGTGTTGATGCTGCATTCAGCTATAAATATAACCAGCAACTTGGAATCTGTGCTAGAGATGGTCTTGCGATCTGCCCAGGGTTTACAACTGCTCATGTCATTCCTGTAAGATTTCCCGGGCCTCATAGATACCTTCTTTGTTGAATAAATATTCATTTCGGTCAGTAGTGCTCAATACTTGTCAACTTTTGGAGATTTCGATAAAGTAGGATCTTACGGTTTCAATTATATATGTTTTGTTGTGTTTCAGTTTGTAGATGGAGAACCCATTTACAAAGGCTCTTGCAGAACAAATATTGGAGGATATCACATCACAGACCAATTGAAGCAACTTCTTTCGCTCAAATATCCTCATCACATGTAATAAATAACCGTCTGGGTCACCCCTGCTTCAACTGAATCTTCGTTTCCTGGAACTTTCTCATATTTTACTTACCTGTCACATCAGGACCAAATTTACATGGGAGAAGGTTGAAGACTTGAAGATGGAGCACTGTTACATTGCACCAGATTATGCTGCAGAAGCTCGACTATTTCAGGTAACAGGTCCAGTTGTAAATCCATGTTTGGTAACTATACCACCATTTACTAAATCATTTGGTGTGATGTCAGCCTTCAAAATTTTTAAACGAGAAAACCTCTAAATCTGATGAGCAGCTCACAAGAATTATCACACATAATAGTAAATGTACAGCTGTCACTGTTGGAAAACCTTTCCCCACTTTTTGAGAATTGCCAAGGTTTTCAGTAAATTGGTTCGTACTTATGTAAGCTTTGGCCAGCATATAATGTAATCAGTCATGTCTGTGATTAAATTATGTCATATTTCAGTAAATTGCTTAAAGTATGTTGTTCAGGAAGATGCTAAACTAAACTTTGATTTACCTTGTTCAGGAAGATGCTAAACTAAACTTTGATTTACCTTGTTCAGAATGGCACCAAGGAAGCTGAAGAGAAAACTCGAACTTGGCAGCTGCCGTGGGTCCCACCAGCAGTTGAGGAAGGTCCTTCAGAGGAAGAGCTAGCTAGAAAGGCAGCTATTAGGGAGAGACAGGGTCAGCGTTTGCGAGAAATGGCAGAGGCCAAGAGGTCTTCAAGGATAAATGAACTTGAAAATGAATTGCAAGGGCTGGAATTTCTTCTGAGGCAGCTTGAACGAGTGGAAGAGGAAGATATCCCTTCTTTCTTGGAAGAGACTGGTTACGTATCCAAGCAGGAAGTAGAATCTGCCCATGCGAAAGCAGCTCAGGCTCTGCGAAAAGCCAAAGGGGAGCCTAAGGGTGAGCAAGTGGGTATCGAGGAGAAAATAGATAGCTCGACGAATGAGAAGTTTCCTCTTATCAATGTCCCTGACGACATGCTTACTCCTGAGCAGGTAGTGAGTTCACTTGTCCAAAGTTGTTGAAATAGACTGAGTAAATTGCCTTCTCTCTAGAAACTGGAATATGAAGAGTTCTTATTACAATTGAGATTTCCGTGATTGCAGCAACTTTTACTTGAGATGCTCTTACTTTACAGTCCACGTTGCTGAACTCTCTGAAAGTTGGGATGAATATCCATGATTTCTCCTCATACAACACCACGGTATGCTTCTGAATACTTATCTCAGGCTATATTTTTCTCCAGCTAAAGGAAAAGAGGCGGCAGATATTTCTCAAAACTACCACTGAAGGCAGGCAGCGAGCTAAGCAGAAGCGCATCGAGGAGGAGTTGGAACGAGAAAGAAAAAATCAGGAAGATGAAGAACAACGATTGTATGCTCTGTTCGATCTGAGTTCTATTTTAGCTGTTAATTAAATACTCTGGTCTACATCCTTCTCTTATTTTATTTTTTTAATTAATTAATTTATTTACTTTTTTTTGTGCAGGGAAAATCCAGAGCTATATTTAGAGCAGCTCAACATTAGATACAGAGAGCTTTCTGAGAAAGTCGAGCAACGAAAACGTCTAAAGACGAATGGTAACCATACAAATGGAGGAATGGGTCGTGGTGAGAGATTAAATGCTGCCCAGAAAGAAAGGATGCGGTTACTTACGACAGCGGCTTTTGATCGAGGGAAAGGTGAAGATACATTTGGCGCAAATGATGAAGACTGGCAACTCTACAAGTTGATGAGCAAAGACAATGATGACGATGATGATGGTGTAGACCCTGATGAAGCAGAGCTCATTCGGGTCACTTCAAGGCTTCAGGTCTGTTAAGATGCTTATTCTACTCTTAGGCTACATCTATTTATCTCAATGTGAGAAAAAGATTTATCTCAACCTGAGTGTCTCCTTGAAAAACTCGATAAGGAGGTCCCGAGTCTCGTAATTGGCTTGAAGATGCAAAAGGTTTAACATCTGCTCGATTCATTGACTTTCTTGAAAGCTTGTTTCGCCATTTTCCATCTTTGGGTCATTGGGTATTCTCTCATGGACTATCTTTATTATGGCAGGAAGTAGACCCGACATTTGTTCCCAAGCTGGAGCTAGGACTTTCTCAGCCTGTTGTTGAGGTCCCGAAGTTCCGTCCCTTAACGAAGGAAGACTTTCAGGTTGTGCTCGGGGTCGAGAGATTCCGGTGCCCTGAGATCCTGTTCCACCCGAGCTTGATTGGAGTGGATCAGGTTGGGCTGGATGAGATGGCTGGGGTTTCAATCAGACGTTTGTCATGTGAAACCCAAGAATTTGAAGATAGATTAACAAAGTCCATCCTTATCACGGGTGGAAGCTCTCTTTTACCAGGAATGACCGAGCGACTAGAAGCAGGAATTCGGATGATTCGGCCCTGTGGTGCCCCCATATGTGTGTTTAGGGCTTCGGATCCGATTCTTGATGCTTGGAGAGGAGCTTCTAGTTATGCTTCTGCTTACCAATTTGCATCACAAACTTTCACTAGGATGGATTATTATGAGAAGGGGGAAGATTGGCTTCGAGAATATCAACTTAGGTACACAATATGAGATGAGAATGTTTATTGCATAGGGGTTTTCACGAATAATTCACCACTTCGATTGAGTAATTCCAGTTCTAATTTAGAAGACGAGCTTTGTCTACAAGGCAATAATTGAATAGTTCTCTCGGATATTTTGTTTTCGCCCTGTACAGAATGATGTGCTTGAAAAGTACTCTTTATAGATCCCCTAAACATGAAGTTCCCCAGTTGTGGTGGCTTGATCCAAACTTATTTTGCAAGCCATAGCATTTCTCAATCGATTTCATGTTGCAATACCATCAAATTTACAATTCTTAACCTTATACATTCCACAATGAATGCCTAATTGATACATCGTATTTTGCCTCTTCGATAAAGGGCAATCGGCATTCCCATAAAATGCAAGTGAAGAAGAGGCAAGGGAAACTGAGGATTGATGGAAACCCAGAAAGTACCGCTTGAGCTTATTGTTCCCGACAGCATAGAGCAGCACACGAGCAAACAAGTTGATGTTAGTAGATCCACTTGCCCATGTATACTGCTGCAACCACCTGAACTCAAAGGATGCTCTGGGACATGAATGAAACAGATTCAGATGTTCTGGGGCCAATGAGGTTGAACCATACTAACCTAACCAAGGACATTAACTGTATACCATTGAAGATGTACCTTGATCCTACGTATGAAAAATCAAACACGTATTATAGAAGAGCGCATGCTGCGTGTGCGATCTTAGTTTTCGGGTTTCCAAGTGGATAGCGCATAAATGAGCCGACCTTTCCACCCCTGAAGTAACCAGTTGCTATCTTCTTCGATCACGAAATCCTTGTGGTAATGAGCCTTCACTCGGTCCTTTGCCTTCCTCACAATCTCACTATCCAATGGAAGCAGCCTGAAACCAGCCCTAAGGTTCCGGAGCTGCCACTGCTTGTATGTCTCAGGCCTATCAACCCTCTCAGGGCCCTCGCAAGCAACCACGTTCATTGCCTGCCGCCCAAAGATCTCCCTCTCGATCAGCCCCCTCTCAGGAACATTGCGTGGAACATTCATATCGAGCATGTCAAACTGAGTCGAGAAGTGGAACAGAGCCTCCCGGAATCGCAAGATAAATAAGGGTGCGCTGTGGGCAGCATTGACGACGCCCTGAATGAAGACATCCGGATTCATTTGCTTTATCAGGCTTAGAACTCTGTCTCTAGGGCTCTCCACCACCACAGTCTCGTCGAGCAAATTCTTCAACCTATACATGCAATTCACAACAAGGACTTCATCCTCCTCAAGCCCGAGATCCTTGACACAGATTGCTTCCCACTTCTGCGCCACAGCTTTAAACTGGAATGGGACTTTGAACTTCTCTGCATAGTTCTTCAAATGGTTTCCTGTCCCTTCAATCTTCTCAGCAGGCCGAAACCCCGGTTGTGGAAGATCGATACCGGTTATGCGGAGGCTGGGTGGCCCACCAGGCCGGGTTGAGAGGCTTTGTATGAGACAGGGCCACTGGAACCCATATCCAATACCAAATTCAATGATGTGGAGCTTGCTCGCCCTCTCAGCGACATTCATGATTGTCCTGTTGGAAAAAAAGTTTGACAGCTTCTTGAACGGGCAGGCAGTCTGGAAAAGCTGATAGGCCTTTAGGGTATCAACAGCAGAAGTGGGCTTATACATGAGAGCCCTGTGGATTTGAGTACCCGAGCCAGCCAACCGTGCTTCGAGCCCATCAGCCATATAATATGCCACTCTTTGCATCCCATCGCCGGTGAGGGAAGCGTGTTGCCTTATCTTCTTCAGAAGCTCACTCGCACTTGTCTTGTCGTCCACTGCAACAGCCTGGGCACAGAACGTCAGGAGAGTCCTGAGGTCAATCACTTCCCTTTTACGGCCTTTCTTCTTACCGCGGCCTCTTGAGTTCGACCCATCTGACCCTTTCATTTGCCCATTCTGCCAAGCTTGGCGAAGTGCAGACTCCCCTTTTGCGCCATTTAAAAGCACCATATCGAGCATCTCTGAGGTTACCTCAGGTTCAACGTAAACAGCAGATTGTTTGTTAGTCCTTCCTTCTTGTTCCTTTTCTAAGCTCGTCTGCTCTGAGTACGGATTTCTCTTCCCCCGAGAAACATCAACACTTGCATTGTTAGAAGGGAATGTTCTCGCCAACGCTGTAAAACCATCCTTAATCCGCCCAGCAGAGCCATTCTTGTCAAAAACTTCAAATGATCTAGCTGAAGACTCTACGGATGGAGAGGCAATTGCAGGGACAAAACGCTCATGCAACTCAATATTCGACTTCCAATCAGGGTTTGAACTAACACTACTACCTAACCCGCTAGAATCACTTCTACTGCTGAAGACACAACTCTTATTCGGGCTTTCACTGATTGAGCCGGAACTAATGTGAGGGATTGGACGGTAATCTCGTGGAGGGTATGTCTCTCCAATAGCTTCATAAAGCGATTTCTCAGTGGCTTCGAGAGCTGATGACTCATGACGCATACAAGTTTTCTCTCCAATATCTTCCTCCATGAGCATCTGACTGATATACTGGAACACTACATCACTGAAGTCACAATCTTGATGGACAACCGACTCCCTTTCGCAGCTCACACCCGAATTCGGTGATGTAAACATCGCCAGGTTCGGGTTTCGGCTTTGGAGGGCATCATCTATCTTAAGCCGTGCACGGAGGTCTTCACCCGATAAGACAAAGGCAAGCTCATCATTTTCTCTATGGCCATTGATGGAACCAGTAAAAGCACCCAATGATTGATCCATGATGATGAACATCTAAAACTTGCAAGAACTCAAAGACCCACTTGAAAAAACCATAGAAGCGGATTGATTAAGAGCACAAAATCCAAACTTTTGGTGAGGAAACGGTATCGGGGTTGCAAATGAGGTACCTCAATCGACCAGACCCGACAGACGAACGGACTTCGTTTTTGAGGGAGAAGCCAATACAACAGTGCCCGCCAAAGCTCTGCAACTGAAACAACAGACAGCAAAGGAGCCTTCCGGAGCAAGAAGGCGCGGGGCTCCACCGGAGAATGGAAACTCAGCTTCAGCTTCAGCTCAGCGATTTGGTTGACCTTTTCGGACAGGGCACGACGTTGAATGAAACATTGAGGCCAACGTTTGAAGGTCGTCAAGTCAGAGGTTCCCATGAAAATGATAGAGTGACTGTGACGTGGGACATTAGAATTGTTTCCTTGAGGGGCGAACAGACATGGGCCCATGAGGGATTGGAGGCCCATCAGTGGACTCCTAATGGGCCTCAAGCCCATGATAAGCGAAGGTGAGGAACAATGCCACCAGTCCACGGCCCAGTAGTAGACCATGAGCCTATGGACAATTGCCCGCGTTCAGAAGTACACTTCAAGCGGGGGCCCATGAAATGACGTTGAATAAACAAATATACATACGTATTTGCCACGTCATGTATGATAGGAGGATTGCACCATATGAGCCGAGCATCTATACACTCGAGATGCTACATGAGACGCCGCTGTTACGGGTCATGCTCTCTTCACTTTCAAGACTTCAATTTCGTCCGACCATATATAGATCTTATTATTGATACTGAGAATATTATATTACACGATTACATGATATAAAGAGAGCTCGTGATCAGGACGGTATGAAGCCCCCATCTAACAACTTCGTCTATGGAGCACGGATTTGGTACCTAACATGCTTTTAACATGATATGAGATATGCACATGTAACTATAACATGAGACACATTCATTATACACTGAATATTCTTTTCTATCTACTATTCTTCGAGGAGTAGATTCATTTGCATGAGAGAAATATCTTCTTCTTTTTTCTTTTTTCTTTTTTTCTCTCTTTCCTTAATTGAATATAAACGGAGGATTTTCAATATCAGGCATGCATTTTTGCTTTTTCCAAAGTGTTGCATAAGCAAATGTTAGGAACAGTTGGATTGGGATCTGAGAGCCGTCATCTTCTTGGAACGGCTCTTGCTTTGCTTTTTTTTTTTTTAATCACAAGAAAAAATCGTGAATTAGTGCAATGAGATATAAATTTTAATAGTTAATAAAAATGTAAAATCATCTCACCACGACTATTGAGTCTAGGATATCGACCTTACTTACTAAATTGTGCTACAAACCCTCTTTGAATATTGCTTCACTTGTTTATTATTAATCTTTTTTTCTGTGGCTATTATTTATCATTTATATATAGGAATAAAAATTTACGTAACAGAAAAAAGAATCTGCCCATTAAAAAGAAATCAATAAACAGAAAAGGAGTAAAGGAAAAAAAAAAAAGAAAGGGTATTGAACAAGGAAGAGTAACAGTGGCGGGCAGCCCAGCGGGTTACTTGCAGTATAAAACTCTATGATGCTCATGCAGCCATGTGAGGTCTCACATGCTTCTTGGCCTCTTTTTACTTTATAATATATATATATATATATATTCTTCTTAGTTGGCGAATAAAATAGCATCGGACATAAATTAGCATATCACGAGTTCTTGACTGTGATTAGTCTGTATGCAATAAGAAGGTCGAACTTTTTTCGATAGGGACATTGTCATTTTAATTTAAAAAAAACGCGTAACGAAAACCCGATAAATAGGGGAGAAAGTAAAAGGGTAGGAGGGCACGGAACAAAATGTGAGGTGGAGCAACCAACCAACCTGAGGGGGGGAGGATGAAGGAGGGGTTAAAGGAGTTTAACTTTAACAGATTTGACTTAAAGAACACACCACGTGACGTAGCGTGGCCGGAAGGTTAACACCCACCGCTCCATTTTTTATTCCAAGAAGTTTCCAAGGACGATGGGATTCTCCACTTCTTATGATTGGTCACCTAAAATCATACCCCCCCTCAGAAATTAAACCTTCAGCATTAATTAATAATATATATATATATATGCATATTTATCTTAAAAAGTAAGACGTAAAAAATAAATTTTCTTTGTTTTTTTATTTGGAAAACTCAGAAATTAAATAATAAATATGACGTTCGTTATGAATAGCAAATCTCCTTAATAATCGACCATGTGTTTGATAAGATACGGATGGATTGTTTCTTGCTATTCCTGCCTTGCCTGGAGACAGTTCCTAGAGCTTCTCGTAGCCAGCGGTCTGATAGGTTATGGGGCTTGTAATTTTATTTAGCTCGTGATAACTTTATACAACATATCATGCATCGTGGGGATTATGCAAGCTCAACATACGTGGTGCTTCCAAACGAGACTGATCGGATGAAATTCATCGAATTACCAAGCTCATGTAGTTGTTCAATCCAATAGTGTAGTTCACTAGATATTTCCAACAAAAACCAATATATATAGGAAGAGCAATGTATTATTATACACTTGAAAAAATAACTCTTGTATTTCATAAATAACTTGATGAAGCTGATACTACAAATGACCTGTTTTCATCAATTTGAAATGTACTTTACAGAAATTGCAACAAATGAATCAGAAAGGTGTAATAAATTCCGGTTACAAGAACTTATTCGACCAACTATTTACAAAAAACACCGGCATCCCTCCTATGACGGAGGAACTCGGCAAAGAATCGTGTGAGTGAGAGTGAGAGAGAGTGAGCATCATGGTACATGAAATTTTTGAACAATTTGTACAACACTTCCAGGCCATCAGATCCGCAACTGTTGCTACTGTCAATCAAATACCTTCAACTCCAATCCCAGTAAGAGCAGCAGAACCATCGGTGATCTTCAGAGGAGACCCGGCGATAGCATTGGTCTTCCCGTTCTGCTTCGATTGGTGCTGAGACCAGTAGGAGTGAGCGGCCATCACTCGGTCCAGGAGCTCCTGTGGGACCGGTTCCCCCCTCCTTTGTTGTGGAGCTATGCTTGCTGTGTGAACTAGCGTCTTCCATTTATCCTAAAAATTAATGACGAGAAAACATTACTTTGGGGAAAAAAGTAAGATGGCAATCTCAATCTCAAAATAATAATAATAATACTAGTAAATAAAAAATAAATAAAGAACGCGATATTCAGGATCAGTTAGTAGTTATTACCTTCAAGTCCACGTAAGTTCGGTGGTCTGCATTCTCAAAAGCACGTAACTTAACATCACGCCACCTGCAAAATCAACCACTCTTAGAGATCCTCTTCTCTTTCAACAAGACTTGGAATCCAAAGTGGGGCTCAATATTACCTTCCAGTTCCGAGTTCCTCAACAGCCTGAACTAGTGCTTCCACCTCCGAGACAGAGAAGGGTCTCCTAATGCGACGCTGAGAGAGTTCAGTACGCTTATTCTTCTGGTTAGCTGGAACTATAGCTAGCGGCTCGAGATTTGTCTCGGGAAGAGGAACAATTGCTCTTGATTCCAACTGGGGTGTGTCAGTTGCAATATTAGGATTTGAAGAAACAATAAGTTCATGGCTATTATCTACGTTGTTATTGCACATGTCAGTCAAGTTAGCTGGGTCAGATGCAGGATCAGAAGCCCCCAGTCCCATGTCTGCTATGGGTTTTTCCAGAGACCTGAACCGGATAGAGAACAAGAATGAGTTCAGATGATCACATAGAAAACAGATCGAAAACTATTTCTTCAGAGCTATTCTCAAGTACCCCGTTAGTTGCTGGGGAGCCCTGCACGGTAATGTACAAGGAGAATCTTCAGGAGCTATATTAGTTGGAGGAGGTTGTGTTAGATTAGGTTCCAACGTGAAACCAAGCGTGTCGAGATTCCCTTCACAGGAGATTCCAGTTTGAAGCAGAGTCTTGCTGTCGTCACGAATCTTCTTGCCTCGTAGCAGGACACCAACGCGGAGTCCTCTTCCAAGGATAGCAGTTACAGCCTCCATAATAGTCCTCTGCAAAAAGTAGCTTGTTCCAATAAGTACATATTGAAGGCAGGACTCACTAACTCACACATAGTAGAGAACGCTAAATTGGTTATTTGAGAGAAAAGGTTTACTGAATGCTATATCACATACCTTCAGTGAACCGACAGTTGCCGTTTCAGGGACATCAATAAAGAGCTCGGGTATCTTGAAAGATTTGATGCTAAATTTAACTGCATGAGAATATGGTACAGTATATGTGAGTTTCTTACTAGCAGGAGAAAGCAACATGAACTAAATGAACATTAATTCATCAGAGGTTTGCATACCATGAGAATTCTTGGCATCAAAAGATGCTAGATCACCTGATCGAGGAGAAAAAGCCCCACATTCTGGCAGAAATAATTGAAAAAAGAACATCAGATTGAAATTCTAAAAACATAAGGTAAAGAGAAAATACGACTCAAGGTTAATGGTAAACGCACCTCCATTCTTAACCTTCTGATGACAGCTGGAATCATTATCGCTGCTAAGGATGCCATCAGAGATCATAATGGAACTTCCATGAAGCAGCTTCCTTCTCTTGTGGAGAAAGTCACGATGGTACCTTTCACGGCTGTAAAAGGTTCTCCTCTTTAGATTTGAAAGCTTCCTACCTCCATCTATATGATGAAACAGAACAAACCTCAGTAAAAAGATAATTGCTTGCAAAAGAGTTCATGAAGAAGAAAAGGATTGTAGGTAGAACTCATTAATCGACAGGTACCAGCTTTAGAATGTTCGCAATCCTTCAACTGTGGAGCTACATTCCAGTGCTTGGAATTAAGCAGCTTCCTTATTCTGCAGTCTACAATATGCTGAGAGTGCCGATATGGTTTGGGTTTGGTGGTTTGAGACTTATTGAAACGGGAAAAGTTTTCGTCATCATCTTTTCTATCTAATTTCATGCCATTGTTTTGCCTGGGAGAAAAGGCACTAGTAAAACATGGCATGTTAACATGATCTCCCATTGAATCCTTCAAATTGGGCAGATCAGCTACTTTCTCGACAACAGCTACCGGCTTCTCAAATTTCAAAGGCCCAGAATCAAGGAAGATGCTTTTGCTAATTGTAGACTTTGCATCACTACTTTCCTTTTCCGAGCAAGCCGAACCGGTAAACACTGAACTGCAATCCCAGAGGGCATCGCTCTCAACTTCTGGAGATCTTTTCAAGGAATCCTTTTGCTGGCTAATTTCTGAAGCCTGCTCTGTCATAAAGACACCATCTCCACAACTACCCTGCTCTTCTGATTTCAATGGTTTATCCTCATCCCGAATTTGATCTTTAGGGGAATCTTTATGGATTGCTATCTGATCGTTCTCTTCAGATGCAGTATTAGAGGCAGAACTTTCAGTCTCCTGCAGCAACTTGCCAGCTAAAGAGGCAAGCAATTCAATAGGGCAAACATCGCTATTATCCGCTGTCTTCTTGTGCAAGCCCCTCCTCTACAGGCAATATCCATGAGTCAGCAAAAAGGCTGTTTTTGACCAATGAATTATCATCCAAAGAACCGAAAGTTCTACTCACCCTAGCTGATCTGGGAGCTCGAGGTATGGTCGAGACCTGAAAGCCGATTGATCTATTGTCCAGCCTCTTCTTCTGCACCATAGCTGAGGAAATGCATACCCTTGCTGGTCCTTCTACGCTGTAATTCCAGAATTCAAATCAACCAAAGATCTAAAAAGAATTTGAATGCAATGGTTAATAAAAATACAAATAAAAATGTTTTGCGGATCCCGGAAATCCAACAACATAGAGATATCCGGATAATCACCGTGACCCAATATATCGATCGATCACTGGAGAATTGTGCTTGTATCACAGGCTCATTTAATACGAAAAAAGACTTCAGCGTGAGCACTGCCGGTTAGAGAAGAGTTTGGTACCAAAATCAACTAATTTTTTTCTTCTTCTCTCCTCAAGATTAACGATGACTCTCATTTGAGCTTCCTCTGATTGAATGTTTCATTAAAAATTGGAACTTCTGCACCAAACAAAGCCCATAAACCTCAAAATATGATGGACAGAGAGGACCCAATTTTCGTTCGAACAATTCCTCATGATCTCGCGATTGTAACTCGCAACCAGATCCAATCACAAGGCGCAGAAAGTCTGTTGACTCCGCCGATCAGACCCCAATTGTCAACCGAAATTCAAAAAAACCCAACAAATTCTGAAGAAAATCTCTCCCTCGCAGAGAATTTGGGACAGATCAACATCAACAGTCCCAGGAATCAACAGAAGAAGACAACCCAGAAAGCTCGAGGAAGAACAACTCACCTCGTAAATGACGATCGTGGGCCTTTCCAACTTTTGAAATTTAACGCCAAAGCTCACGACTTTCCACCAGAATTCCGCGCCTTCCGACGAACCCGATCGGGAGAATTGCGTTGCGTGACGATCAACCCAACAAGAGATCTCCTCCAGGGAAATCTCTCGCTCTGCTGGGAAAGTTTTACCTTTTTCCCTGAAATGTATGTAATATGAAAAATGAATCTCCTTCCTCTGTTACTCTAATTCGGTACAGAGACGACAAAAACCTCTGCTTTGCCTTTCGCTCTCTCTTTCTGTACGAAAAGAAACCATCCAAGGAACAGTTCTTAAACCCACCTCCATATGGATATATAATTAACAATATCCCCTTCTCATTCTGACCACACAACCTGACCGTCCGGTCGTGGACCCCCACCGGTCCACCGGCTGCACCCGGTAAACCCCAACCTTACATAAACCTCTCTAATCTCTTGGCTTTGGTTTGGACCGTAAAACCCCCGCGCACTTTTACTTTTCTTGAGGGGACTGGCTCCCCGCCACGTGGTGGTCCGTATGATTGGACAACGCCTGCCACGTCATCTTTCGCGTGTTTCCTTTTATCTTTTTTAATATACATATATGGGGTAATAAAGTATTACTTATCTTTAATTCCCAACTTTGAAATGTAAATATTTCTTTATTCAAGGATAAACTAACCATAGTAAAATTATAAGTTTAAATAAATAATTGTGGGGTTAATTTAATGATGATGGATTAGAATATGCGTGTTAGATCTAATCCTCGATTATTTTAAAGAATCCACCTAAAGCAGCTACCTAATTAAAAAAAGTTGACTGCCCCATAATTTTTCCAGTTGCCAGCGGACGGGACGGGCTTGTTGCTCGTGAGTTCTTATTCGATTATGACATAATCGGGAAACATGGGCAGACCAGGGAAACATAAATTGTTAGGTGTAAATCACCGAACTGCGATGATGGGCCTAACTAGACTGTTCACCGGGGCTCGTGAAGAAGGTCAAGCTTATTGTTAGCAAGACATATATGAATAAGCAACAGAAAGATATTCTACAAGCTTAATGCTTGACAGATCCTCGTTACGTAGATAAAGGTACTTCTGCCCAAAATAGTGTTCGACCCAATTGACAATCGTGAAAGTCTTAATGTGGTTCTCCCATCGTCGAAGGCCGAGCATGTGATTAGGGACAATCCATCTTCCTCTAACTTTATTACATCATAATATTGAATGAACGTTCCGTTTTACTCAAATTTGAAAGATCTTTGAGAGGAAAACACAAAGGCACGCAGGATATATACATTTCAGTCTATCTTCGTCTTCTGCAATTAATTTTTTAGGATAAATTATTATCGAAAAACAGAATTTTATCCATACAAAAGTTCAGGATACGATTAGAAAGCCATCTGTAATTTGCCGGACGAAGAAAACATGTCTAATGGTTGAACCATATGTATCTTTATTACCTGAATTCCCAGGTAATTAATAACCAAGTAATTAAATCCCAGTGAATTTGATCGGTATTGGTAGCTAGGTACAAGTTATTACTTTTATTTCTTTTAAATTGCATTTTCCTCCTTATTATTTCTTATGCATTGATAAGATGGTTAGGCTCGAATTATATGATAATGAACATCAATCTTCGACTATTGTATATGGCTTTCGAGGAATAGAGTTGCAATACATCTTGAGTTTTGATTGACGATATTTCTCATATCCTTCCCACCTTTGACTCCGAATATGTGAATATTTTAAAATACTTTTGAAACGTCTAACTTCAGATATTTAAATATGTTTTTTTTTATTCATTGGTATTAGATAGCCAAGTTTGAAAAATAAAACAAACCCAGGGGGAGTTTTTCCTTCCCTGGGCTACCAAACAAAACAAGGAGTGTTCGGAACAAAGGAAATTCAAAATTGGATCGTGATAAATATGGGTTAATTCAATAACACTTATTAGATCCAAAAAATAAATGTAATATGACCAATAACACAAGAATGAATAACAGCAAATTACAATGAATTATTCTTCAATTCAATGTTACATGAAATATATACCATTTCACACGTGAAAATTCTAAATAATAATCATTTTCTAAGTAATACGATAAGAAAGAACTGATTATGACATAAAAATGTCGCTGACCCCAGTTCCGTGGATATATATATTTGCTTTTTTATTTGATGGTGGATAAATGTTATAGAAGTCGTAGGACAAGTGGATAAAAGAAAATGACAACTAGAATATACTTTAAATTTATACTCGAAGTTGACGGTGTTTGCACTATCAATTGTGGATATTGTCCGGTGGCAAGCACTGGCAAACGGATGAACCAAGAAACTTGACGGCGTCGCTTACAGTGATGATAAACTAATTATTTAATTCTCTCCCAGATTCAATATTTTATCTTATGATTCAGCATAGTCAATAAATGGAGTCTCGGTCGTTAGAGTTAAAATATAAAATAAAAAAAATCCTCAGCTGTTGGGGTTCGATTTAGATAACTAGATATCAAAGAGCAAAACATAATTCGAACTCCACTCCATTCTAATTATAAATAATTATATTTATTTAAAATTGTAATGATTTTATTGTTGAATTATGAAAAAAAATAACGAATAATCGAAAAAAAATAATTATTATTTTAATTGTGAAAATAGTAATGAATAATTATCCCGGTAGAAATTATCTTGGCCGTATGTTTTTGGGTGAATTCATTGCCATAGAAGATTTTAGAATTGTTACGTGTGTCGTCGTGTGTGTTTTGAAGGAAGGGAAGAATGGAGAAGCATCGGAAGCACCGAAACGAGTGGCGGAGAAAGGAGATGTTGTCTGTCTGTCAGTCTCTCTCTCTTTCTCTCTCTCTCTCTCTCTCTCCGGCAGTTCATCTCATTCTCAATCTCTTCTCTTCTCTTCTCTTCTCATCCCCGGGATGAAAAGCGTCGTCTGCCTTTTGTCTTGTCAGTTTCTCTGACACCGCAAATCTGTCTCGCACCCAAAAAAAAAAAAACCAGATGTCCTCAATTCTGTCAATCAGCAAGATAAAGCACTTGTCCGAGTGCCACGTGTAAAAAGGACCGGCCAATAGGAATTCCTCATCTCCTTCTTCTTCTTCTTCTGCTTCTTCTTTCCGTTTGAAGAACGAACGTCACTTTTCCGGTCAAAAAGAGATAACTTGCGGGGCTCTAAATTGTGAGAATAAGGCTCCGTCTTGGCTCTTCAACTCGACAAAAATCCGTGTGGCAAATCGACAATTCAACAAAGGAAAGAGGTTCTAATCATGAAATGGACTACCCATCTATTGATATCGAAAAATTCTTATTCGATGGAATTTCATGCATTCCTTATTTTTCCTTCTCCTTATGCTACGCGTACTCACTTCCTCGTAACCCAAATAACATAACAATTCTAACATGCCAAGTTGCAAATATCAAAAGACCTCGAGAATATAATAGTTCTATTTTTAATATGAATGTTTTACGTTAACTCTTCTCGCGTGTGTATATATAGGCAAAAAAAATGTTTTAAGGAGAGGTCTTTGAATATTATTAGATTATTATTCAGAAACTTTAATTATAATTTATTTCTCCTAGGTTATTGGCCGAGATGAGAGAGAGTCTATAGTATTTGGTAAAGATAATAGATTAGTGCACATGACAATATAATATATTATTCATTTTTACATACGAATGGTCCAACGTTGTGCTATGAGAGCACAAATTTCATGTAAATCACTTCTGTAAAATCTTAAGTCGAAAAAAAAAAACAACGATCCACTTTAATTATAAGTTAAAACAAAAATATTGGATTATGCAGCAGAAGATTTCGAATTTTCTGGAAAAGTTCTCATATTTTTAACTTTGATACAAATGAAAAATAGATCCCAGTCACACTTCGGAATTTTCAGAAACCGAAAACGAAATCTGATCAAATGGGCAGATAGGACAGACATGACGTTGGGTGCCTGTCAAGCGCACACAACACATGAACATGTAAATGATGGGGAGAAGGGCATGCAGACCTGAAGTTTTGATTATTCATCAAATTAAAAGAAAAGGAATGTAATTATAGGGCCGCGTGGAGTGATAACGCAAAAAAGCTAAATCGATCTGTCGGTGTTTTATAGTATAATAATTACATAAACACTTAAATAACTAATGATAATCATCATTATCATGTTCTTAGAATAACATATGCACTTGTGCCACAAGGCAAGTATATCCACTCTGATGATAAATCACAGTGAACAGAAATAGAATCTTTCTACCCCCAACCAAAAAAAAAAAAGATTAAAAAGGAAAAGAAATTAAAGCTCTTGGATAATTAAAAAGAAATACCAGCTACAAAAGAAAAAGGTTACATCGATCAATTGTGCTAATAGATTTTCAAGATACTTAGGCCTATTTGGATCGAAAGACACTTAATTTTAACTTTAACTTTAACTTTAACTCAACATACTACATAACAAAAATACACATTTCCCAAGTAAAAAATTTTAACTTTAACTTTAACTCAACACACTACACAACAAAATCACACGTTTCCTAAGTCAAATTTATAATCACATCTCATTTGTCTTTTTCCACAATCAAAATCAAAATAAAAAATAAATTTATTTTAACTCTAAATCCAAACGCACCCTTAAATCACTCACTGAACCTCCAGTCTTTGACGCCTACAACTACGCGGGGTTTCATGTATGTTGGGATAGTTACTGGCTCGAGGGCATCGCGACCATAAGCTGTTCACTGCCTCGATTGGGAATCATGCAAGATGGATGCGAAGGGATCTGATCAGGATAAAAAAGATTGATTAATGGAGGGTACTAATGATGAGTTGGTAACCCGAATTAATTTAATTAAGATGGAAAGGGCGACCGGTTTAATTTATTATCAACAAAACCTTTTGTCAGATTTGCAGGGGAGCAGGGTGGGATCCCTGTGAATTTGGACACAGCCGAAATTGCATGTGATAGACTACTACTATCTCATTTTTCCTTTTTGGCCTTTTCTTTTTTTTTTCTCCCTTTATTTTCCTTTTTATTATAATAATATGATTAGGCATAATTAAAATTAAAATAGCATGTGATGAGTTGTGGGTTAACAGCTTGTCTATGTTATCTCCGCCAGCTATGGAGGAAGAGGGGGCGAGGAAGGGGGAGAACCATTTATGGCATACGGGTTGGAGGTCCAATTAGGATTAATTGGAGGAGGAGATTATAATCTTGTCCATGCTGAGCACATAGAAACAGTGATATTAATCAGGACTATAGGTTCGACACTAGTAGATTAGGGTCGAGTTCGTGTCGATACAGTCAAATGCTCTTCACGTGGAGCTGGTGAAGCTCGCGGGAGCAGCCTCTCGGTCACTTTGAATTTCTAATGGATATTATCCAACTAAATTCGTGAACAACAAACCGCAGTTAATTTTTCTTGTTCAACTTCTCTAGGGGCATGAATTCATCTGGATCAAATCAACGTAAATGGTCTATTTTTGTCGAGAGTTAAAATAAAGGGCAATTTCACATCGGATAGCAAAGGAAATAGTTTTAAATTTTATATGAAACGTGGTATCACCACTCAACAATTTAAATTTTTGAATTGGAGATGGACTCGCGGTTGTATAATATCGGTCAATTGTTGAAGCGGATGTTTAGACACTTATGATCATGTTTAAAAACACGTAACACGTGTAGACAAGGATCACAAGTTGCCTCGTAAAAGCGGGATTGAAAATGATAAAAGTAATCATTCAAATTCAACACATTGCCATGGATAGGAAAATCTTGATCTTTATGTAAGAATCTTGGGTTCCACCGCCTCATGGCCATATTTTGGACTTACACTTGCGAAAGCATCATCACATCACAAGACATCATACAAACAAAATTTATCAACTCGGGTCGCTTTCGTTTTGCGAAATTGAGCTTATTTGGTTTACTTGAATGACATCGAAACTGATAAACTAAACGAATTTATGAGATTTCACACTCATTCGTACCGACAATCCGATACGTAATAACGATCAGATTGAATCAAGCCCGACTTGCACCTTCTTATACGTAATCGGATACGTCCGCCTCACTACACTTTTTCTGTGGGCCCAGCCACAGCATAGATGCCGACAGAATTTTGCTTGGGACTTATGCAAATTTCACCAACTCGCCTTCGGTCTATTGGTGAGCCATAGTCTTGTATGGCCCATTGATCATGGGTTTGAGTCTCGTACGTGAGGGCAGGGAAAAGGACATGAGAGGTATTCTAAAATACCTCCTTTTTTTTTTCTTTTTCTTTTTTTGTCCCTAAACGTTCTTTTGCACTCCAAATAAAACAGATCAACATACACAGAGAGGGTGGTGGGCCCAAAAAGAACACTCACAAGTCAGCAAGCAAGCCCATAAGTTAGGGCCCAATATCTTTTTTGTATGTATATCATGAAAGCTTGCTGCCAAATTCACCTGCTCGCCTTTGGTCTAATGGTGAGCCATAGGTATTTATGGCCCTTTAATCAGAGGATCGAGTCTGGAAGAGAGGGAGGAAGAGAGAGAAGAAGTGAGGTATTCTAAAATACCTCTTTTTTTTTTCTTTTTCTCTTTTCCCCCTTTTCTGTAAAACTGTATTGTGCATTTTGAGTATGTCGTTTGACGGCTTGTTTTTAAAGAACTCCGTATTGCTAAATACAATAGAACAAAATCATTTTCCATCAACAAATGATAAAGTCATCTATGAGTTGTGGCAAATATCCATTCTATAGTGTTTCAAGTAGATTGCTTGACAGTTTGTTTGCAAGGAGTTCTGAAATTCTGTCTACAATATCATTTCTAACGACGTCCGATGATAAAATCACTTACGATTTTTGAAAAGTACCAAATTTGTGGTTAAAAGATTAATTATATAAATCAATTTTCCCGAAAAATGACACAAGAACACAGCCCGTTAACTTCTTATTGTAAAGTAAACATCTTCGTGCTAATGCGTGCTGCTAAAGAGGGAATTATATTATAGCAATGGAAATATCATTAAATGAATGGGGAAGCTGAATGTGAGAATTATTGCTAAGAAATATTATGAGACCCGACAATTACGGGGTCATGTCATGCATGGTTGCTTTCAATCCCATCAACCATCGTGCAAAATGAATGGAAGACAAAAAAGAAAACAAAAAAAACCAAACTTGTGGGACTTCTGTACAATCATATCATGCGAAATCGAAATCGAAATACTTTTGTCTGTCACATTCCCGACTAATAATCATATTAATCATCACATTGATTTTATCGATTCAATCTTCATATCAGGCATTTATGCACAAAATAGATAGTTCTTATTAACTTTTTTTGTTTCTTTTTGCTGGATCAGTTCTTATTAACTTTATTTCTAGATGGCAGTTAAGTTAGTTGATTATTTCGGTGAAGCTTGAAATAAATAAATAAATAAATAAATAAATATATATATATATATATATATATATATATCTAAAGCTGCCAAGAGCCAAACATATTGATATTGTGACTAAAGTGGGCACATTACCTTATTCTTAAGAATCAACAAATAGAAGGAATTAATTTATTAGATGGTCCCCTCAGGAATCTGTCGATTAATTTCTATTTCTAGAAGGAAAAGGTGAACACTGAAATTGTTTTAGTATCTACATATGCCTATATATATATATATATATATATCAGCATATATGATATACAATTTGAAGAAATATATTGTGGGAGATTGTATGTGGGAAGGAGTATGTTGAAATATGATTCTGCGCCTTTGCTTGCTTCACAAACTTTTATTTTTTGGGAATGATTCTTTTTTTGTTTTTTTGGTGAATTGCTTGCTCCACAAACTTATCCACGAAGTGTTATTAGGCTCTGAAGCAATGGGAGAAATTATGATCAATGGTGCTTAACCCTAATTAGGGTTGTGAAATATGTGTATATATAATCATAAAATTTCAATTCAATTAATTTGCCCCCTCTCTGAACCATGATTAATACGACTAATTTCGATTTGTTGTTCACTAAGGTGCGAGATATGCATGTAAGGAGACACAAGTATATATATATGTGTATGTGATATCTCAAGTTAAGAAAAAAGTATTGAGTTTCGATTTGATAGTATGATTAACTTTTCTATGGTGATTAGATGTATAAACTTTTGGAGCACGGGATATATAATTTGATGCAATTAGGTAAGAAGCAATGATACTGCTTTCGTACTGTACCACATGCATCGCCATAATTTTAACGTCTCTAGATTCTCTACTCCTATTGTCCTATATGCTTCCATAACTTAAAAAAGAAAAAGGAGAAAATAGCCGAGCTTCGTTCGAATATGATAAATAGTTGTGTAATGTAATTTTATGCGTCACGATTGTCTAAAAAATAATATCATTTACATGCACTGTACGTTTTCTATTTTCGCTTCCTCGAAATGTTCCGGCCCCTATAATGCATTATATTTTATCGTCTAGTGACCACAAACCGAATATAAAACAACAAGAAGGGAAGGTAAGAAAGACATATAGTTTGGTAGAGACAAAAAAGCCTGTATATATTTGTTGAATGACAGAACTTGCAACAGAAGTATAGTGATTTCTTGTATATTCATTATGGGCCTCGAGGCCCGGCCCACACCTTTCAATTAGATTTTAGTGTTACTTTTTTTTTTCCCTTCTTCTTCTTGCCCCTATTTATTCTTTTATAATTGTCCATTTTTTTATAAAAAAAAATTTCAACAACCAGTTTATGCCTTTTGTAGTATTTTATCGAATTATGTGGTCCAGAAGATTTGATTTGAGGTGGTCTATTATCGAGATATCTATTGAAGGAAGACAATCTTGATAATAATTTTTGAAAATTTGGGATTTCAAAAGAGTTGCAAAATCTTTCCAGCTAGCTATTATTTTTGGCATAAATACTTTGTATATCCCGACTCACAGGTCCATCTGAGGTAGACTTGCTGCTTCAAGCGGGACCAACCCATGCCTTGTACCAAAAACTTAAAGGATGTTTCACTTTTACCCAAAAAAATTACACTTTCACTAATATTAAAAAATCAATTGGACGCACTTTATGTCTTGAGTCAAATCAAAGTTTGACAGCTTGTTTGTTTTAAGAAATGATTTTAATTTTAATTTTAACTCCATTTCACTTATTTTCAATTCAATAAAACATTTATTAATTTCTTTCAAATATTAATTACTTTTTTCATAATTCAACAACACAATCATTATTTTTTCTTAATTAATCATTACTTTCTCTTAACTATTTATTACTTTTTCACATTTTTTTCTTATAATTCAATAACACAATCATTACAACTCAATTAAAATAAAAACTCACATCTACTTAACTCTAAAACAAAGCACAATATGAGTATCAAACTCTTCACCAATAGGATGTGAATGTCTTGAGGTTTCATTGGAAAAATTTATGTGTTAAAAAGGGAAAAATTCTAAAATCATAAACACGAATACTATTTTATTTTATTCGAAGAATATATACCACTTGGTTTCCTTTTTTCTCACCCTGCAGCAAATTAATGTAAACATTGAGATTCTCTTACCATTTCCTTCAAATGGAAGACAATCACAATCCTAGTAAATAATTAGGGAGAAAGGCTTTTAAGGATTTGATTGGATGGGATTGCACTGCCAAGGAAAAGGCTAAAATTGAAGTTTTCCCAAATATTCTGCTCTAAAGAGAATATATTTCTTCTAATTAAGATGAGACCAAACATGATTAAGCAAGAGAGACCCATTACCATTCTTCTCTAATAATTGAGCATGTTAGCACCCGAGATGGGCCAACCGGGTCCTCGGAACCTATCGGATAGTAAAAGTCTAAAGCACGATTTTTGGTCGGCTTCTACCTTTCAACTTTGGATGTACTATATCTTGTCAAATGCCATGCTCGACCTGTTGAATGTTATTCGATAATATTTCTAAACTGTGGCTAGATAATATTTCTTAACCGTGGCTGACTCCAATAACGAGTAATGTCCCTGATAATAATTTCGCGTACTCTTCTCCCAAAATAAGAATTTTTACCTTTTTCTTTTGATACTGTTTCCTCTTCATATTCACTCCCTCACTCTCTGTCTTCTCTTCGATAAATAGCAGCCCTCTCGCTACATTCTCTTCACACACTCACTCTCTTCAATTTCTTCATACAACACAGATCGGAGAGGGAGAATGGCCGATATTGCAAGCATAGCCATCGGCATTGTCCATTTGGCGGCGTTTCTGGTGGCGGCTGAGGCCAGAATCCCTGGCGTCTACCGCGGTGGCCCATGGCAGAGTGCCCATGCCACCTTTTACGGTGGCAACGATGCCTCCGGCACCATGGGTACGTACGTACGTCCTTGTAGAGAATAATGCCCTTTTTTCTAAACTATGTTAAGCTTGTTAGAGTAATTACTAAGCATCGGGGATCGAACTTCATGCCGGCTGTAGATGCGTGAAAATGCCGATCGGGATCCTCTGTCGTAGCTCCATTGCGTGACTTGTAGCAGAGTTATTGAGGCCCGGCGCGCATAATAACCAGTGTCAACTGACTAGTGCGACATTCTTTTTGGCAGGTGGGGCGTGCGGGTATGGCAACCTGTACAGCCAGGGATACGGGGTGAACACGGCAGCGCTGAGCACCGCGCTGTTCCAGGATGGGTTCAGCTGCGGGGCGTGCTTCTAGATCAAGTGCATGGACGACCCGCAGTGGTGCCACCCGGGCAGCCCCTCCATCTTCATCACCGCCACCAACTTCTGCCCGCCCAACTACGCCCTCCCCAACGACAACGGCGGGTGGTGCAACCCTCCCCGTCCCCACTTCGACCTCGCCATGCCCATGTTCCTCAAGATTGCCGAGTACAGGGCCGGCATCGTCCCCGTCTCGTATCGCCGGTAAGTTTTTGATTTCTGTAAATGCCCGTAGACACTGATCAATTAGGTTATGCATACATGAAGATTTATCGTAAGCACATTTTCCTTTTTGAAAAAGATTTATCGTACAAATTGGAAGACGGTAATTAATAAACCAGATTCTTTGACAAAAATAGATAAAGCGACCAAAATTGGGCCCTCCACAAAAAAAAAAAAAAGAATCACGGAATAGAAATAGAGCTACCTAAGTAGGAATTAATTAAATTCCCTCATTAAAAGCAACAGCAATGGTATTAGTTTTAGTACTGCAAAATTAATCTGGATTCGTTCCTGGTCAGTAAAATCTTTTTTTTAATTAAATTTATCTTGTCTTCCAATTTTTTTTCAATTATAAAGCTTTTTTTAAAAAGGTGAATTTTGATTTTTTTTTCCCACGCTAGTGCATTTCTTTTTTGTGTGTATTGTTTTTTATTTGAGGAATTTTTGTATTGCTTATTTTGGCACAATTTGATCTTTAAACCGACAGTCCACCATTGATACCGATGACACGAGTATCAGTGGATGCAATTGAATAAATTGCATTAGAAGATGTTACTATTTATGGAAAAACTTCAAGGAGGGGTAACGAGTGACCTGATTGGCTGTCCTTTGACTTTTTGATTTTGTTCTTTCCCACGCTGTCCAAACAAGTCCATCTGAAGGTAGGAAATTGATTTCATGGTGGGGTACGAACAGGACCGTCCGTGGTTCTATCTGACTCCTTTTGAGGGCGGGGTGGTGTCCCCACCTGCGTGGTCACGTCCGCATCGGAGCATCTGACCTCTGACAACTCAGCCGGAAGAAGCCCAATTAAGTGGGGCCCGGGGGGCCCGTAATGGGCCCAAACAGTCCCATTCCCGCGTAATGACACGATCTTCCACAAAAGCAAAAGAAACAGAATCGCATCTCCGTCCGTCCAAACCGCGTCCCCTTCGTCAACAGCTTTTCATGTTATACTTATGCCCGAGGCTCTAGCCATGGACATAGACCAAATGATTCCATGATCTATATTACATGCAGTAGAATTTACGTGTTATCGATGATATTCCTCGGTCTCATCTTTCTAGTTTGCAGCCGGATCGATAGCTAGGAAGTTTAGGTGAATTCTTACTGGCTCCAAGTGGATTTATTACGTATCCATTGAAAGTCATATAACCTCAATAAACCTTACCAACCTTATCTTTTGCATGACTTGATGTAAATTCGATTCAAAGTGCTAGTACTGATCTGACCAAGAGTTGCGGTCCCGATTAGGTTGAAGTTTGTGGGAACATTGACTTGACTTGATTCTATCTATGGCTAACTTCATAGCATGTGCTTTTTTGTTATGTTCCAGGGTGCCATGCAGAAAGCAGGGAGGCATCAGATTCACGATCAATGGCTTCAGATACTTCAACTTGGTCCTGATCACCAATGTGGCGGGTGCAGGTGACATCGTGAGGGCAAGCGTGAAGGGGTCAAATACCGGGTGGATGAGCATGAGCCGGAACTGGGACCAGAACTGGCAGTCCAACGCTGTCCTGGTGGGCCAGTCGCTCTCCTTCAGGGTCACCGGGAGCGACCGGCGCACCTCCACCTCGTGGAACATCGTCCCATCCAACTGGCAGTTCGGTCAGACTTTCTCGGGCAAGAACTTCCGAGTCTAGTTTTCCCACTCAACCATATCGCACCCAGTGTAGGCAAGAAATTAAGTTCAGTGCGGGTACATCGAGTAAATTCTCTTCTTTTTTGCCTATTTTAGTAATGAAAAGTCGATGGAATATGAAGGCGTGTTTTAAGTTCTTTACAAGGGGTTGATGGCAGAGAAGGAGATGGAAAGGAGGAAGGAATTTGAGGAGCTTTAGTGGCTGCAGACTCATAGCCCACAGCTTGGCCTATTCATTTCTCTTTATCTATGTAGATTCACATTATAAGAACTGTGTGGTTCAATTCTGCTACTTCATAAAGAAGCATCATAGTTTGTCAAACACTTATCGCATTAGCTGTCATAATTTAGATTCATATCTAAAGCCTAGTAATGAAAGAAAAACCTCAATCCGCACGGAAAGTTGGGTGCTGCCGACCTCTTAAGAGGGCACTTCCATCTTCAGAGTCCAGATTTTCTGTGTCATTCATGTGGCAGCACATCAGAAGCTTTCTGACCGATATAGAACTCCAACTACTCCATTAAGCTTAAACAGAAACACTTGATTCCCTCTTAGTTAAACATGAATCGATCTCCATTATGGCTGCTGTCGCAGTCTCACAGGCTTCATCAATCCTTGCAGTTGTTCCTTTTCTGCACATATCACTTCCTGAAACAGGAGACCATCTCAAGTGAAAATGATCGCATGGGATTATTTTAATGGTGGAACTAATTCGGGTATGATACAGCGAGGCACCTATAATAGGCTTACCGAATTCATTCCTACATTCAATGTCAATGGGAAAGGCTTCCAGGCTGTATTATTCATATATTCCATCCACAAGTAGCATAGTACTGAGAGTTTCCTCTCTGCCTCTTGTTCTTCACTACACTTTAGCTCCAGTACTTCAGAAACCAGTCTTGTTTCGACATCTCCATTTGTCTCAGGACCTATCCAAGAACCATTGGCTACTTTTTTCATTACCTACAATGCAAGAAACTGTGACATTATTAATCTTAAAATGTTGTAAAATGAAAAGCATCGAAAAACAAAGGAAAAGAATGAAAATTCTATGATACATACACCTGAAATGCATGTATGGTATGTACAAGTATTTATTTGAAAATTTTCAAGAAAATTACTTATAACTGAAGTAAATTATGTAAAAAACAAGTAAATTACTTGAAAATATCCAAGTAATTTACTTGCATGCACCATACATACATCTTGAACCATATGTATCATATACCAATCTGGAAAAGAACTGTGTGTCTCTTCATCTCTGTAGATTCACATTTTATGAACTGCGTGATTCAATTCTGTACTTCATAAAGAAGCCTCATAGTTCGTCAAACACTTATCATTAGCTGTCATAATTTAGCGTCATATCTAAAGTGTAATAATGAAAGGAGAACCTCAATCCGCACGGAAGGTTAAGCGCTGCCAACCTCTTAAGAGGGCACTTCCATCTTGAGGGTCCGTCTCGAGTGAAATTGATCACACTAGACTGCTTTAATAGAGGAACTAATTCGGGTATAAATTACAGCAAGGCATCTATGATGAGCATACCGAATGCATTCCTTCATTCGATGTCAATGGGAAAGGCTTCAAGGCTGTATTATTCAAATATTCCTTCCACAAGTAGCACAGTGCTGAAAGTTTCCTCTCTGCTTCGTGTTCTTCATTATACTTCAGCTCTAATACTTCAGGGACTGGTCTTGTTTTGACATCTTCATTTTTCATGGTACCTATCCAAGAACTATTGGCTGCTTTTTCCATTACCTACAATGCGAGTAACAATCACATTATTAATCTTCAAATGAATGTATTAAGAAAATAAAAAGCATCGAGAAACAATGGAAAAGGAAATCCCGTGGTTTAACTTTGCTTATGCACGTGCACTGCGATGTAAATCAAATCATCCAAGAAGTAGTCACGAAAGAATTTATAATTTTTTAATTAGGAAAAAATGAACGGAAGAAATACAATTACCTTAATTAAGTCTTGGCAAGCTTCATGAAGTATAACATGTTCCTCAGGCTCCTTAAGTACAGGAGATTGAAGTATTTGTATGCTCGTATGGCTTCCTTCCTTGTCTGTGCATTCTTCAGACACCGAACGCCTCCTTCTCTTTACTCTGAGTTTCCATCCCAACTGTTCGATTTCCAACTCCGGTTCTCCTCTGTCCTCAACCTGCCACACCAACTGGATGATTTGAGGATGAAGGACCTCATTTTTTCACTAAACAAATAGCTTGACTGATGAGAACTACATCAATATGTGAAAAATGCAAGTAGTGCTTTCTCTTTAAGTACACTAAGAACTGACTGACTTACCTGATCCTTCGCCAGTGTGGCTACATTTTGATCAGCTCTGGGCCAGTCCAAAGATTGGAATGAACAATCTTGTATGGAATTCTGAAGATGAAATAGGAGTCAATCAGGTGTTTTGTCCAGCAAACACGTAGTTCCTAGAGTTTGTTCCATATGATAATTAAAGGGCTGATAAAAGCCAAGCGAGTTAACAGAATATGAAAGAGCAACCATCATAATATCTGTTTCATTACGTATATCGAAGAAAACATCAGAACACTGCGAGAAGACAGGGATTATCTTAAAACATGAACGAGGGACCCTAAAAAAGTATATAGTACCTTCCTTTGGGTCCCTTTTACAACGTTGTTTGTTTCTCTATCAATCCGGGCCTGACGCTCCTTTAGCTCAAACTCAGACAACTCAAGCTCCTTTGCCTGAGATTCCATGCACAACTTGAACTTTTCATGGCTGTTGAGCACTCTCTGCAACTGATCTTCCGTAGCCATCCGTATGTTATCTATTGCTGTAAAGGGGAATATAAAAAACATGCGTTTATGTTCCTACAGTAAGCAGGAAGCTCCACCCTTCTTGCTAGCACGACATTTTGACAGCCAAATAATAACATAACGCCTAATCAAGCATCTATTCGTAATATATAAGACATAACATCAGAAGCCGAGGAACAAACCTGCATTGAGCTTTTCTTTCAGGACAGTAAATTGGTGAACAGCCCATGAAACTTGGTCGTTTTTTTCTTGCATCTCCTGTAAGTGCTTATCCTTGAGCTCTATTACTCTTTTAAGATGTGATACGAGTATATCATGCTTTCGAGCCTCTTCCTCCATAAATTCCGAAACTGTTTTAAGATCTCCAGCCTTGGTCAGATACTCCCCAACGATACCATAGGAATTGTAGTCACTCTCACGGGCAATCCAAGCATAAAGCCCAGCATCTGTTTCATTACTAGCGTACCAATCCCAGCGTCCATGACTGTCTGCTTCGTAAGCCCTCGCGAACAACAAGGCATCATGAAAACCAACCCAACCTCTCTTAAATTCCACCACCGCATTTCCAGAGTGGCCCTGCTTGTTCCACAGAGGACGAACTCTCACAGGATCAAAACCTCTCCTCATAAGTTCATTTTTCAGTTCCCGTCCACTCATCCCGACATATTGCCCATTTCTCACCCTTCTGATGGTTATATTCACCAGGATTCCTGTCCAAGGCCAAACAAACTTCTCGCCATCCTCTGCCATGTCTACATCCATGTCTGCTCGATTCATGGTTTAAGAACTGTCGCCTGTGCAAAAAGCAACTAAAACATGTTGATCCAATAGAATATAGAAAATTTGCTTCACCTGCATCACTGAAGATCATTCTGAATGGGTTAAAGTTTAGAAAGATGGATAATGTGAAGGACGCTAAGACCTCATACTCCGGTCTCCACTTAACAGAGAGATGCTAGCAAATGAAATGTTCAAGGAAGGCAAGAGAAGGAAGAAATGAAGCTCTTTTCTGTTTCGTGTATAGATATTACAACGAAGGTTGGCCTCATCGCTGGAATATTCCATCGAAAGAAGCCGTTGACAGTCGTCGGAGATATACATATCAAGAGAAGAAAACCGAGCACCGGGATAGAGCACCAAACACGCTCATATCGAGCAGCTGAGCTCATTTCCTCCAAAACATAAGACCACAGAGCTACAGGAAACCTTAAGCTACAGGAAGAACGCACAGCATTTCATGAAAACTGAAAGACAAATCTGCATTACAGCTTGAATGGGTGAACATGAGTTGAAGGGCAGAGCAGAAAGGAAGGAAAGTTACTACAACTGACTTCGTGGAAACGCCTTCGACGGCCAAAAGGAGGAAGAATGCAATGGCAGTGATCCTTCCGAGCTTCTTCCCGGTGTTGCAGAAATGGCGGTTTGAGGATCAATGGAGGAGGGGGCATGAAGCGTCAGCAGAGCTGCAGAGGGAGGAAGGCGTGGCCGGTTAGGACAGAGATTTTGAGGGGGGATCCCTCAAATTTAATATTTTTTCACTGAAGGACCTAATCTTTTTACTTGGAATGTACGAAGTTATATAACTGAAAACACTAGTTTTCTTGGCCATAAGGCCCATAACTTTTACATATTTCCAAAGAGATCCTAGGGAAAGGAGGTGTTCGGATAATCCAGGTTAGAATTCGGATGTCCCCGCAACCAAACAGGAGATTTGCCACCATTGTCTTCTCCACAGCTCAGCTCAGAATCTCTCCTCCGGCCTGCAATTCCGTTCACAGCTCAATCTCTACCTCTCTCCCTCTCTCCCTCTCTCCCTCTCTCTCTCTCTCATCTCCATAATCTTCTTATACGAGAGCTCAGCGGAGGGAGGAGAAGATCAGAACTTTCAGGCCGTACTAGATGTTCCCGCAGTTTGGCGCCACGGCGGAGACTCTGAGCAAGGCGTCGACACTGGTGTTCCGGATCGGCACAGACGCCCACCTCTACGATGATCCGGAGGATGGCAATATCGTTGAGCTTCTGGAAAGCAAGTTTGACTCCGAGAAGTGCGAGGCTCTCAAGCGATTGCTCGCTCTCATAGCCCAGGGCATCGACGTCTCCAATTTCTTCCCTCAGGTCTCCCTCTACAGCTTCAATTCTCAGCTCCTCAGCAATCATTTAGATTACCACGTATTGATCGATGAAAATGCGCCATTTTCTCGTAGTTTATGCTCTGATTCGAGCTCCAGTGCAATTAAACTCGGGAGTTTACTCCTTTCTCTGTGATGCTGGAATTGCAGGTTGTCAAAAATGTCGCGTCTCAGTCCTTGGAAGTGAAGAAACTTGTCTACTTGTACCTGCTGCATTATGCAGAAAAGTATGTGCTTTAGAGAAATGAATATCGTAATTATTCGTCTGCTCCGTGTCTTGCGGTTCTGATTGTTCGGCATCTCAATGAATAAATTGCAAAAAATTTCGCCTAATTGCTTTTTACATACACAGTTGTGCATACTCTCTTCATGGATGACTCAAACTATCAATTGTATGTTCAAACCGATAATTTGTGGTTACCATTTCAGTGGCATTTTGTCTCAGCTATGTAGGTGCAAGTCGCTTATGCTTCCTTTTCTTGAATTTTATAGGCGTCCAAATGAAGCATTGCTTTCCATTAATTGTTTCCAGAAAGACTTGGGAGATACGAACCCACTGGTGAGGGCATGTGCACTCCGCACAATGGCGGGAATCCGTCTTCACGTGATTGCACCATTAGTTCTTGTAGCTGTGGGGAAGTGTGCCAGAGATCCATCGGTTTATGTCAGAAAATGTGCTGCTAGTGCTTTGCCCAAGTTGTATGATCTGCGCATTGAAGATAATAACTCCAGCATAGAAGAGGTCTGAATAATTCCCCTTGTATTAATTCGTGGATTCCTTTCCCGAATCAGGTTGAGTTACAATGCATCTCTGTTTTTGTGGTTTCCACTGTTTTTTAAAAAGATATCAATTGTTATAGAATTCCGCATGTGCAAGTGCTGTTCCCTAGATTTTTCTTTTAAGACTTATCTTGTGTTTGCCGGGGGATGGATGGCAATTTTAACTTCTTGAGAGGGTCAACTCCTTGAGCTACCCAATATTATGGTCATGTTTTTCACTCATCCAAAGAATTACAGTATAGTTTGTTGATCTGTGTAAATAATGTGCAATGCAGGTTGTTGGAATACTGCTAAATGATAATTCACCTGGAGTTGTAGGAGCTGCTGCTGCTGCTTTTGCTTCTGTTTGTCCAGATAACTTTTCTTTGATTGGTAAAAGCTATAGAAGATTGTGCGAGATTCTTCCGGATGTCGAGGAGTGGGGTCAGATTGTGTTAATTGGTATCCTTTTACGCTATGTTATCGCAAAGCATGGCTTGGCAAAGGAATCCGTTATGTCGTTTCTGCATCACACAGAGACTCCCCATGTGGGAGAAGATGATCCCACTACCAACTTCATGAAAGAAGAAACTATTGGCATGATGGATACTGCGAACTCTGAATTGACTCATATGATATGTCGGTCTTATATTGAAGGACCAGATGAGTACTTATCACGTTCAAGTTACATAAATAAGGGTTCCAACACATTGGATTCTGCAAGGTACACATCTAGCAAAAGCAACGATGATGTGAAGCTCCTGCTGCAGGGTACATCCCCGTTGTTGTGGAGTTATAACAGTGCAGTAGTAATTGCAGCTGCCGGTGTACACTGGATTATGGCTCCAGTAGAGAATGTAAAAAGAATTGTCAAACCGCTTTTATTTGTCCTGAGATCATCTCATGCTACAAGATACGTGGTAACTTCTTTTTCTGAGCCTGATTAACAATAATATGTTCTCCGCTGTAATTTTCTTTACATGTCTTCCAGAAGATGTTTGAATCTCCGGAGGCCCTGCTATATTGTAGTGTCATGTCGCATTTATTCTGACGTACACTATTTGTGCAACTTATAAGAACCAGACATGATATCTATACAGCGCCTTTGTATTTGTGCTCATTTTTGACTACTTTTCCCCATCAAGATGCTCAAATTATTTAAACTTGTTGTCTTTCTTAGGTGCTCTATAACATTCAAGTTTTTGCGAAGGCAATGCCTTCTCTCTTTGCACCATACTATGAAGACTTTTTCATAAGTTCGTCTGATACGTATCAAATCAGATCTTTGAAGCTTGACATACTATCATCCATTGCTATGGATTCGTCTGTATCAGCTATCTTGAGAGAGTTTCAGGTATCTTTTTCCTTGACACTTCTAATTTCCAGTAACTTATCCTTTTATAGTGGCACGTATTTTGTCACCTACAAGTAGGCAACTTTCCTCTGCAAAATAACCTAACTCTTACTAGCTCATATGTTGTTCCTGATGTACTTTTTGGCTTTTCCCTTGTGTAATTCATCTTGGTAATACTTAGTATTTCACAATCTATTAATGATTTAAGTTGCTTTTCTGTCTCGGTATTCTGAGTAGATGATAATGTGCAATTTTCCATTTAAATTTTAGCTAAACTAGATAATATATGGCTAGGACTGACGGTTATTATTATTATGGGCTGCCTAGGATTATATTAGGGACCCAGACAGGAGATTTGCTGCTGATACTGTCAGTGCAATTGGTTTGTGCGCGCAAAGGCTTCCAGCAATGGCTGAGACATGCTTGGATGGGTTACTGGCACTTTCTAGACAGGGTTTGTTTCCATCTTCTTCTATTGCAAGATTATTGAGTATATATCTCCTATCTATTTTAAACGTGGTCTTTACAGAAATTTTCTCAAGTGAATTTGGATCCGTGGATGAAGAATCGAGAGTTTTGACTCAAATAATAATGTCAATAAAGTCAATTGTAAAGCACAACCCATTAAGGCATGAGAAGGTAATACTTTCGTTTGCTTTACTTAAAAATCTTGGTCTATGTTGGCTTAAGATTGTTCTTTTCTTTTTTTCCCCATTTTTTGTCTTTTAAGTCTGAGTTCTCAAACCTTCAACAAGATATTTAAGAAGTAATAAGAAATTTCTTTGACCCGAAAAAGAAGAATTGACCTGAAGTACAAAGGCATGCTTTATCCAGTCAAGATTGTTGAAGGGAATGGGACTTCCACTATGTATTGTCTTTACATGATGCGATTGTTGTGTATAGCGTTGCTTACTCTCTCTATTAGTCCATTTGTTTCTGATGTGGCACTTCCATTGCACTGTTTATTTAATTACTTCTACCATTACAGGTTATAATACAATTGTTCCGTAAGCTGGATTCAATCAAAGTTCCTGCCGCACGTGCAATGGTTATTTGGATGTTGGGCGAATACAACACCTTGGGTGGAATTATTCCAAAGATGTTAACCACAATACTTAAGTATCTTGCGTGGTGCTTCAAATCTGAAGCATTGGAAGCAAAACTTCAGATCCTCCCTGCTATTGTTAAGGTACATAAAGGACGGGACTTTTGGGGGGGGGGGGGGGGGTGGGAGGGAGGGCCACTTTGCTTATAATTCTTGAAAACTCTACTTTTTTTCTTTTCTTGGTCTTCACTGCAGGTCCTATATAACGCTAAAGGAGATGATCACTTGACCGTTAGAAAGGTTGTAAACTATGTGTTTGACCTAGCTGAGTGTGACATAAGCTATGATGTCCGTGACCGAGCTCGCCTTTTAAAAAAAACTCTTGAATACAACAGTGGTCCTCGGATTCTGGAGACTGAAAATAGCATACCAGCAGAGAAGGACCTGCAACATGCAGTCCTTGAGCACTTATTTGGAGGCAACCTGAAGCCAGTATCACCTGAACCTCCAAATAGCCGCTTTTATCTTCCTGGATCTCTGTCACAGATTGTTCTTCATGCAGCTCCAGGATATGAACCTCTTCCAAAGCCTTGTAGCTTGCTGCAGGATGACCTGGACCAAATTTCAAATGATATTCGAGGAATGGATCTGAATGAGATGAATGATTCAAATACGTCATCTGGATCTTTGGATGAAGAGACTGCTTCAGATTATAGTTCTCAGAATTCTATCAGTGGCTCAAGTAATAACAGTGATAGTTATGAGAATGGTTCTGTCAGCGAAGATAATGGCAATAATGAACCACTTATTGAGATCTCAGAGGTTGGAATAGCTCCTAGGAACGAGAATGTAGATCCTCAATCTAGTTTGGCTGTTGGGGAACTGATGTCAAAGACCGCTTTGGAGTCATGGCTCGATGAGCACCCTGGTTTAGCAAACAAAGATCAATCAGATTCAAATCGAGTTCGTAGAACTTCAGCAAGGATAAGTATTGGTGATATTGCAAGTCGGGTCAAACCTAAAGTTTACACACTCTTAGATCCAGCCAATGGAAATGGATTGAAGGTTGACTATTCATTTTCTTCTGAGGTTTCAAGTATATCCCCTCTCCTTGTGTGTGTGGAAGTGCTTTTCAAGAACTGTTCTGCCGAGGTCGTTCCAGAAATAACTTTGGTTGACGAGGATTCTAACAGCCAAAGGGATTCCGCTGACCAACTAGTAGTTGGCTCTGAAAGGTGCGTCAATTATGTCAATTGTAATGCTGCTGATCGAGCAATTGCCATAATTACACTTGTTATTATGTTCTCTATGAACCATCTAAAAAAATATGAGCTATCTCTTGCATGAAAAGACTGTTGCTCTAATTCCTGCCTCTCTCTACTTGAATGGGTGAATTCAGTTAAAGTAGTCGAAGCTGGCCCTAACTTATTGAATATTTGCATTTATTGGTTGGTTGTCTAGCAACATTTTGTTGTTTCACCTTTGAAGAACTCATTCCGTCATGATCTAACCGTTCCCTCCCCCCCTTTTCTCTCCTCTCTTTCCTGCTTTCTAGTCTAATTTCTTTTGTCCTCTTTGTGGCAGTACTGTGTCATTAATCTAATTTCTTTTGTCGTCCTCTTTGTGGCAGTACTGTGCCATCACTTAGCGAGGTGCCTCATTTAGTACCCCTGGAAGAGGTTACATCATTGGAACCAGGTCAAGCTATTAAAAGGACGATTCAAGTTCGTTTCCATCACCATTTATTACCCTTGAAGCTTGCATTACTTTCTAATGGCAAGAGGATTCCCGTGAAGTTGCGCCCTGATATAGGATACTTTGTTAAACCACTTCATATGAGCATAGAAGTGTTCCTGGATAAGGAATCTCATCTCCCGGGAATGTTTGAATACATAAGGAGGTCAGTTATAATCTCTTCTTTAGTCGTAAATAATTTCCGTGCTAATATATCTTTGAGTTTGGAGATTACTGTTTGGCACTCTTCGTCTCCCCCATAATGACTGAGCTTCCAGTGAAAACGTTAATAGAGACTGTTAGTATGGATACACCAATGCGAGTTGACTTTCAACCGTAACCTGATAAAAATGCATGGAATAGCAGGAACATGACTTTGGCGAAAATAGTAAACTAAATTTATATTCTATCTCACAAATGGCTTCAATCAGGTGCAACTTCTGTGATCACCTCGTAGAGCTCAACAAGGACAAGAGCCAAGGCGCGATAGAGAAAGACAAATTTCTAGTAATCTGCGAGAGCATAGCCTTAAAGATGCTAAGCAATGCGAACCTCTTCCTGGTCTCCACAGATATGCCAGTTGATTCCAAACTAGATGATGCCAAGGGATTGTGCCTGAGGTTCAGCTGCAAGATCCTCAGCAGTTCAGTCCCCTGCCTAATCTCCGTCACTGTGGAAGAAGGTAAATGTTCCGAGCCACTAAATTTGTCCGTGAAGGTCAATTGCGAAGAAACCGTGTTTGGGTTGAATCTATTGAATAGGGTGGTGAATTTTCTAGCTGAAGCCCCATGATGTCCTGTTTCTTTTGTTGTACACTGAAGGAAACTGGTCATTGTTTTTGTGCTGCCCTCTTGTTCATAGTAGACAATTGCATTTACTGATTTGAGACACTTGGCCATCACCGCAATTCCTCAAAGTCGATGGGATGTAACTTGCTTATTCTTTACCGCTAGATTTTGCAGCTCGTATACCAGTTTGAATCTGATCATTTTGAGATGGAAGATCCAATTTTCATGAAAAAGTGATGCGTGGGAAATCTAATTCAGGTAACCTGTTAACGGAATCGTAGCATTCTTTGCCCAAACAGAAGTTGGAAAAGACATGTGGCCGAAATCACGAGAAGTAACCGCTGATCGATCGCAGGTTCTAATGAACTACACACAAATTGGCGAAAACGGGTTGAGTCATTCAACTCGAGTGATTTAAAATTCACTCTGCTTCCATCCTCCGAACTCCTGTTCACGGTATTCCTCCTCCTCCTTCAGGTGGAAGGAGACTCCGACTTGGATCTCACCGCAGTAATTCTGATTGGCTCCAATCACACGGTACTTGGTAGGATGCAGTTGAGCACTTCCCTGTTCGACTCCTAATGCCAGCAAGTCCTCCACGAATATCCTGCACATTCAATAGGTTCGGAGAAAACATTGATGCGGTATCCTGGTTCGATATATAAAGGATAGGGGTAATGGCCCAAAAAAGGTATGAATTTTGGTCACTTTTAAAATTTTGACAAGAACTCTATTTTTTAACAAAAAAAAAAAGGCATGAATTTTGATTTTCTTGTCATTTAGGCATCTTGACGGAAAATGATATCTACGTGATAAATGATGTCATGCCACTTCAACAAAAATTTTAAAAAATTAAAGGAAAAAAAGAGAGAGGCATTGGTCGAAGAAAGGGTGGGCCACGGCCCCCAATTGAAGTCGTCAGTTACCCTAAAGGGCATCGATGAGCCTAATCAAGGGAGTGGTGGACGAAATCAAGGATCTACCTGTCGGAATCGGGAAAACCGTCAAATTAAATATTCTCTTGATTTTGGTGAGTGGGGCCTCGATCCAATGCACCACCCTTAGGGATTATCCCTATTTCGGCGAGTAGGGCCTTGATCCCGGCCATCATTCCCTGAACAATGCTCTCTGAGGTCACCAATGACCCTAATCGAGGTTATGGTGGTAGTCGGGCCACTCACCCTTTCTTCGATCAAAGCATTTCTCTCTTTGTTTTTATTTTCTTTAAATTTTTATTATTTTTACTAACACGGGGTCACCAGTTGCCATGTAGGCACCGTTTTTCGACGCGTAAGCAAAATGGATGGAAAATAATACAGATGCCTAACTTGACAAGAAAATCAAAGTTCGTGTCTTTTCTTGCCATAAAATAAAGTTCGAACCAAAATTGAAAAAGTGATCAAAATTCATGGTTTTTTAGTTCATTAACCTTAAAACATAATAAATCCCCCATTGCAAGGTTGTTAGGGCTTACGTTGCCTCGCCGACAAAGTCATCTGCGGTGAAAGTGTCCTTGTCCATTATCGTGAGAGTGAGCTTGCACTGATTGCCGTCCCCGGGGTACTCCACCCTGAAGCTGAACTTCTCGTTCCATGTCGGGCTCCCTCCGTCCTCTGCACAAAGCCATCGTCAAAACTTCGCATTGATTATGGCCACTGCCCCAATCTCATAACAGAACTTCAAACTTTGCTACTCGCCAACCGTTCACTTGGCCGTGGTTGAAAGTTCGTTTGACTTCAGACCTACCGGTTTCTCGTCATTATAATCCCTCCTAATTCTATGTTGGCCGGCATTAGCTGCCCTAATCAGACTTCAATCAAATTAAACAGAAGAGTTGTCACAGCCATTGCCAGACGATTGGACTCGATGGTTATGGTCTAGCCTCTGCCGGTATAACATAAATGTCTATCGATCCATCACCGATTCAGTCTGCCCGTGTAGTTTGTATAGAGACCCATAAGTTATGAGGTTAAAGTTTTTGCTACGAACTTACTAGATATGTGTTACACTTGCATTTTCCATGATGTAATCAAAAGGAGAGACATGTAATGTACCTCGCGCCACGCCGCTCTTGCGCTCTTGATTCTTGTACTTGATCACGACATATGGATCCATTTTACCTGTCATCATCATCGGGAAACAAATCCAGAAGAGCTGTCAATAGGCAAATTATACATTCACGATAAAGGTTATGTATTCAAAGAAACATTTGAGCTCTTATCAACAAAGAAACCAGTTTTCCTTTTGCTTCCTTTGCTGGAAACAATGTTAAATTCTTGTCAAAATCCGAACAAAAACAACAGAAACAACCCAGAAATCTGCTACATGAAATCTTGCCGTTGAGTTGATTTTACAGCCTCAAGGGGAGAGAAGAGCTGTCTGCAGGAAAACAACTGGCAATTCTTGGAAAACTGGTGTCTTGCTTTTATCAATTTAAATGGAAATAGAAAACAGAAGATTGAGAACAGAAACCATGGTGAGCTCGAGAAACATAAATGCAGGAAAACAAGAGAGTCAAGTCAACAACCCACAGCATATGATTTGTATGTTATCAGATTGGAAGAAAAGGAAACGTACTGAAGAAATCGTGGTCGCTGAGGCTCTTCGCGTTCACCAGCGAAACCTCCAAAATCCCAACAGCCATCTGTCTCCTCTTCTTCTTCTTCTTCTTCCCTCTCTGTTCCTGTGTGTGAGAAGTTCGAGCTGAAAAGTCTGAGCGACCTTTTTCGATGTTAATGAGGACTGCTGATTAATATATTTGACGCACGTATATGAATGCATATATATAGTTGCAGATGATGAACTGTTGATGATGCAACCAAAAACTGGTCTGCGCAGAGGGACAACTTTTGCACGTCCCTTTTTTTTTTTTATCAATATTGAAATTGGAAATTGAAGTCAAAAGAAAAATATAATAATAGGAAACGTAAGGTCAAGTGGGTTAGATTTGACCATAGAAATGGAGCCAACTATATGTATTCGTGAATGTACACCGTGATGTGTGTCTCTGTATAACTAGTCGTGGAGTCCGAGTCCGTGTGTTGCACGAGATAGTTTCACCAATATGAAGAGAAATTATGAATTAATATTTAAAAGAGTACGAAAGCTATAAAGAATAAAGATTGAACTAACAAAACCAAAAATTCCGCTGAAATTCTCAATGAAAAAGTAAAACCACAATCAGTTATCATCAATTGAATTGATGATTGCCCTTGCCGTGAAGATTTTCTCCTACAAAAGCAAAGAACTTATAATATCATCTGCAATTTAATGTGCACTTTTGTAATATATCAATTAATAATACCTGAACACCTGATTCCTATTTAATTTCTTTGATTTTGTTCTTACACTTTTGTTCTTCCACTGATTCTTCTAAAATTTGCTGAGATTTAAGCAGTTTCATTTCATGATATTGCCCTGAAATTCTGCAATTTGTGATTAATAATCTATAGATAAATAATACATTGTGTTAAGTTTGGAATTCAAATAATTTATTGAAAATAACATACCTAGTTAGTATTCCATTAGTTTCTTGTATGTCAAGATTTAACTACACTTTTGAAGCACTTGTAGATGACGGCGAATAATACTCTTTTACAAAATCCCATAATTATGGTCAATTATATATAACATAATCAATAAAATATAACTTTTAAATATAAATTATTTTCATACTAATTGAACAACATCAAACTAGATTCATATTTTAAAAAAAAATTGAAATAAATAATGAAAATAAAAGAAAAATTACCTGTCGATACAGGGAGAGAAGTTCGAACTAAAAAGTCTCATGGACCTTTTTGATGTTAACGAGGAATGCTGATTAATATATTTGACGTACAAATATAAATCCAAATATATAGTCACGGATGATGAACTGTTCATGATGTAACAAGTCACTGCTCAAAGAGACATCACGATGTAATTTTGTTGGGTCAGTAATGTCTCATCTTTACCCGCTGAAGTTCTTTTTAGGGCTTTTGAGATATATATATATAACTGACCCAATTAACTTTATAGTTTGCTGGTTTTAATGAATTTACCCTTCATTTAAATTTTTTTAAAAAAAAAAAACTGCCCAGAGAGACAACTTGTGCACATGTCCTTAATTTATCAATATTTAAACTGAAAATTGAAGCCAAGCAGGATCCCAATGACCGAAGACAGGGTAAAAGGAATAAATATATATAATATTAATAGGAAAGTTAAGGTCAAGTGGGATATATTGGACCAAAGAAATGGAGCAAACACATGTATCTGTGGATGTTACATTGTGACCCGTCTCCATATCATATGACATATATTTTAGCAATTTAGCATTGGTAATTCCACGAACAATTTTCGCGTGTGGGTTTAATTAAGACAAGCATTTAATTGAGGGACGAGGATCCATATCTTCGGGTCAGGTTCAAGCTGTTTGACTCATCGATGATTATTAACCTCCTCGTAAGAAAGATTAATACATACATTCTTGAATGATTGTATAAAGCCAGCAGTTCTAACTGAAAACAAGTCGACTCGATTGAGTGGCTGCGTAAGAGCAGCATAAACGGCTGGGATCTGCATAAGATGATTTCTCATTGACACTTCCGACATTGCTAAACATAGCGTAAACAATTCCACAAGAAAAAAACACTTCCCCCATTAAAAAAAGTACCACATACATTCTGGCAAAGTTTCTTTCCCTCAAATCCGAAACAAGCACGTAACTGTACCTTCTCCAAATACATATTTCAGTATGCAGAATCCCATTCTAATGTCACAACCAGAACCCAGTAGTACACCGATCCGAGCATGAACCAAGCCAGCCATAAACCTGAAATCGAGCCACACAAGAGGGGTTGCAATCATCGACCCGGTGACAAGTCAGCGGACCTCGACCTTGATCCAGAAGGCGATCTTGAAGACCTCCATCGAGAATGTTCCACCTTTCCTTCCGGCTTCCTGCAATTTACATGGGATGATCAAGTTGAACTGAAATTTCTATTTAGGCCCCCAAAACAGAGAGATTCTAATCGTAATCGAGGTAGAAGGAATATTCGTCATACTGAAAGCCTCCTATTCACGATTCGACAACATACCCATTATCCAGTGGAGGGCCCCCGGGGTACCTCGAGAGCTCTTCACGTCTGCTTCTGTTCGGTGAGACTGGGTAGTCACCATGCCTCCTCGGTGCAGGAGAATATGACCTATCGATAACAAAGATTGCAAATCTCTTCATTCAACATGCAAAAGAGGACAGAAATTTCTGCAAGCAGAAGCTTACCTCGATGGTTTTCGGCCCCTGGATCCCGAGGGAGGACGAGGAGAACGTGAACGAGATACCGAACGGGACCGGGAATGTCCTGTTTCAATACAGAAATCAGAAGAATGAATTGCAGTGAAAGAAACTGCTCTGCACATGAATTATTGGAGAAGAAACTAAATTGACTTAGATTATAAGCTTATTAATACGGAGCCAACAAAGACGATAAAAGGTTTAACGGAAGCTACAAAGCCAGGGTTATATTCTAGAGAAACCTCTACATATTTCATGTAAAAACTATCAATTCTCATCCCTGTGCAGGTTTAACTTTTACGGGAACACAAGACTCAGGTCCTTCCTTGCCATTGCATCATTATCCAAAGATATGCTGCAACCTAATTCTCTATAACCCATCCCATCTCATTATCCAAACAAAATGTTAATGTCCTTCCTCCAACACTTGCAGAGGTACAAGGATCTTTCACAAACTATGAAGCTGACATCACACTCATCAAAAGGGGTGGTGCGGCGGAGAACAGATATTAACTGCAACTGGCAAAGCAAGATGAAGCCAAAAAGGTGTATGATGACAAATAAACTTTCATTGCAATGTGATCTCACCATGATAAGCTTGTCGTCGCCCGTGGCTCGCTACTCCCCTGTCAACGGTTAAGAAACTATCATTCTCTTAAGTCAAGTCAGTCAATACAACAAAAGCATCTCATCCCTTATGTCAGAGAAAGGCAATAAATTGAACCTGTTCTTTCGGCGCATTTCCTGTGGCCTTTTCCTTGTCTCAGAAGCAACAACCACAGTTAATCTTCGGCCAGCAAATGTTTCCCCGTTCATGCGGTACTGAGCATCTGCAGCATCATGAGGATCCACAAACTCAATAAATGCAAAGCCCCGAGGTTCCCTGGAGAAAGAGTACACAAAGACAACAATGAGACTTGCTGTTCATTCATTTTAAACAAAGAAAGATAACCTGTGATGACATGGGCATAACAAAGTCACCATGGATAGCTGCATTCTGTCTCTGAATGTTACCTTTATGCATCTAAATTCCATCGTGTTGAAACTTCCACATGAATGGATAATAGATACATGAAAAGCAGCAAAAACCCAAGCATATTGGCTGAGCTTTCATTAACATCGATGCATGATATCACACTTCCAAAGGGCAAAGTGGCTTGAATAAACTTCTTCACAGGCTTGTAGGTTTTAAGCACTTGAAAGCATTGTTGCCATACTATTACTCTCTTCACGTAGCCTTCGTTTGATCATGAGTAGATCTCCCTCCGAAACTCCTATTGGTAGTGTAATTATATAATTTCTCTTCGTGAGGAACATTCTTCAATTGATATAACTCTTAACCCCTCGGAGAACCAACACGTAAGCCAATGACAAACAGAAGGCTTCATCTTATGTGGGCATTTGCCTTGTTTTAACTTCAAACTAACATCCTCCTGACAAACCAGTCAAAGTGTGATTCACAACAAGAGTAAGAGAATTACCTTCATTCTACTGTCTATCAAAAAAAACAAACTAAATTTCTATAGTTTAATTTCTCATCAATTCAAAAGCAAAAGCAACCTGGATTCAAGAGCCAACGCAGTTGTCCCGGGAATTTCAAGATAAAGAGATTCAAGACAAAGAAAAGCCCGAAAAAATGACTTTCACACTTCACAAAACTCATCAGTCATGAAGATCATACCCAGAGTAGTAATCCCTGGGCAGGTAGACATCCCTAACAGGTCCAAACCTCTCAAATGGCACCCTCAATTCTTCAGACCTGCAAGAAAGTAATATGCCCGCTTAGTGGCAAAAGCAACCTTCCGAAACCCCAATGCATGCATTTTACGAATTTACTTCAATCAGCGTCTCAACAATGCAGACAGGTCATCACCTACCGCTGGTGTTGACGGATGAAATAACTCACTACTTGAACAAAATTAGAGGCCAAGAAGTACCTGCAATCTAGAGGAACATTGCGAACCAAGAGGCTTCCATGATTTAGTTCCCTGTGCCTCCCATATCCTCTCCTCGCAGGGCTCCTTCCTCGACCTTCATATCCAACATAGCCCCTTCTTGGAGGACTATAACGCGGCGGACTATACCTCCTCATTGCACAAGTCACTGGAAACAAATCAACATTTTTAAGACCAATTAACCAACAGCTTTCAGTTCAAACACTTGTCCCCACGGTCTACACCTATCTACATCCACAACTTCAAAATACACAAACAAAAAGTCAACAACTCAGACAGCCAATGGTCCATTAATCCCAAATTAGGGCACAACTTGAAAGAACTGATCTCCAACTAAAGTTCACAGCTTTGATCATGCTGACTTCATGTACATCTTTCAAGAACGAAAACCGCAGCTCTTTCGGAAAATTTATACGGGCCAAGAAGAGGTTGGCAAGCTACTAACGGACGCAATCGACCAATCTTCGTTCTCAAAACAACGAGTGAACGACATGTAAGCAGAAGAAGAGCAGAAAATGATATTGGGACCATAAACAATGCCGCTACTGTAAGCGGAACGACTGCTACAGCCACGATCAGCATCATGTCACCACCGCTAGAAATGAAAATCAGCTGCGACGGAATCAACTTACCAGCTCGAGGAAGCAACCGAAAAGCTTTTCTTCTGCAACCAAACTCCAAAGAACAACCTCAAAGGGAGCGAAGGCGAGGAGAGAGACGATTCCTTCACTCTCAGGAGTATATAGAGAAGCCCTAGAAGCTGGGCTGTCTTAATGGGCCAAGACCAATTAGGCCTACTTAATGGGCGCACCCACTGATCTGGGGGCCTACATAGCATTTCCCGCCTTAATGGGCCCAACATGTAGCCCAACAGACTCGGCTGTGGCAGCTGGGCAGATTCCACTATAATTGATTGGCAGGTCGGATCGATTGACATGGATAATTATTCACCAGATGGACTGACACTGATAAATGGTTACGAGATCAAAAAATGCTTTCTAGATCGTATAGAGATGCATATGGGAGGTCGCAAGACTGAATAATGCGAAATTTCAACTGTAATACGCTCGACCAGATATCAATTCAGCAGTTCAAGAGCCAATCGAGATGTACGTATCATATAGACAAAATTTCTCCCTATACAATAGGGGCTATGAAAGTATCTTTTCCCTGCATTTGACGGGGGTTTGCGAGTAGGCAAGTGATCTACATAGTGATCTAACTTCGATCATATCACTATGCATGATTTTACATGACAGATCTCACCGCAGAGCAAAGATGTTACACTGAGTGCGGTCGGAACCGCAACCGGTATCTCTTCCAGCTGTATGATGCAAATTGAGAGCTTAACCTTAGTCTCCACTCCCAGCTTTATCTTCATTCAGCTTTTTGTTCATAGGGTGAACCGCTTGAAGCTCCGAGAACCCAATGAAATGACATCGACCTCTTGAAACTAACAGGCGACGGCAAATTCAGGTTGTGATTCCATCTCCTCGGACTCAACAACCAAAGGGCTCTTCTGAAACTCGTTCCTCAGTTGGCCACAAGCTGCGCTCGCATCTAATCCCCTCGTTTGGCGCACGCTAACTGTTACTTTACGAGACTCTAGAGCATTCGCAAACGCAAGAACCTGCAGGAGGATATTACAGAAGATATCAATAACGTTCTTATTTGGGAAGTAAAATATTGGACTAAAATCGAGAAACTAAGATGCCTGAGTTGTCAACCCACCGCTTTCTTATAGGGTCGCCGGTAATCAGAGCCATCTATAGGATTAAAAGGGATGAGGTTCACATGGGAGCCACGTGCCCATTCCCGCAGCAAATCCGCAAGTTCTACAGCATGCTCTTCTGCATCATTTACTCCAGCTGTCCAAATGAAACGAGGCAAAAGGTTGAGTCAAATTCAGTCTATTAAATTCATGGTAGATAGACATGGATGCTGTTTAACTAGGGAGGCTCGTGTACCTAACAGTGCATACTCGAAGGAAACCCTTCTGCTGGTTTTTTGGAAGTAATCCTGACAATCTTTCATGAGCGCTTCCAAAGGGTACGATTTCGCGCTTGGAACTATACTTTCTCTAAGTTTCTGATTAGGAGCATGCAAGCTGTTGCATATCAAATACAAAAAAAAAAATGTGAAAAACATATAAACATCAGATGACTGTTAACGCAGTCTGCACTCGTGTAATAGCATACCTGACAGCGAGCGTAGACTGGAGTTTGTGAGAGGCAAGCCTCCTTATAGTATTTGGAACTCCCACGGTCGAAATTGTGATCATTCTTTGGCCAATTTGGATATCCTTAACACAGAAAATGTTCAGCATATTAAAAAATGCTGGGAAAGAGAACTGAAGGATGATCTAAAGATTGATTTTCATGTATGTAACCGAAAAAAGGAAAAAAAAAAAAAAAAGGGGAAGAAAGGGATCGATTTGCCTGTACAAATGAAGTCAGGAAAACAAAGTACAACGTAATAGTACTAAAACCAGTAAAGAACACAGGTAGAGGAATCATGATATTGAAAGCTTTTTGTGTCATTTTGTGGTTTTGTATCATTTATTAAATGCCCCACAGCGTAGTTGATTCTATAATGAATTATTCAGTTCATAACTTCCTAGAAGTCCTACTTATAGTGAATTTTACAAATAATATTGAATATTTTAGTCCATAGATATAAGGGGCCAAAAGTACCCATTAATGTAATAATAAAGAAGCTAGAGAATGTAAATGAATCTGTAGTAGCTGCACCTTATTCAAGCATCGGTGTGCTTCAAGAACTGATTTCATATTTAACATTGGCTCCCCCATTCCCATAAACACGACATTCGTTACCCTATGCTTGAATACCTCCTCAATAGCCAACACCTGCAGTCAGAAGTTGGATCAGATGCCATATGTATGACGCAACAGAATCTGAAGTTAAGGCATCAGCTCACCTAAACAGTTCAGGAACTCATATAGAATAAATTTACCCATACAAACAAGGAAGATGATGATGATGATGAAAAAGAAAAGGCATACCTGCTCAACGATTTCATGACTCTGAAGGTTTCTTGAAAATCCCCCTTTTCCAGTAGCACAGAAGGAGCATTTCAATGGGCAACCCACCTGAAGGAAGAGAATACTGAATAAGAATATAGAACAAGTTTTCTTTTTTCATACATGCATACTATAGTTGAAGGCTAATTGCTAAAAGGAAAATGCGTCCACAAGTAAATCAAGTATAAACGAAATATTACCTGGGATGAGACGCATGCAGTGAGTCGCATCGAGCCCTTCTCATCTTCAACAGGTATTCCGACGGTTTCAATTAATCTGTTATCCTCCAATTTTATCAATAGCTGCAACACAAAAAAGATCATATGGAATATTGAGGGCCACGTTTACAAAGACTAGATAGTTACACAATGAGCATAAATTAAAGAACACTCTAAGCTTGCAGCTTACATATACGGGTGCCCTGTATCTCTCGGCTTTCTAAGAAGTTATTTCAAATGCATAATAAATGGGACCAAGAAGACACGTGCTTCAAGAAGGTCGTTATTATACACGAAGCATGCGAGGGTACCTGAGCTAACCTTAATAGTGCCATCTGCTGCTTTGACTGTTTGATATATCGGAGACCAGCCCACCCTCCATCCCGATTCCTGGAGATCATTTCTGAATGCCAGAGGCACTGTTCGTAAACAAAACCAGACGAAGCAATCAATCACATGAAATGAGGACCCAAAAATAAGCTGCAGAAAGAGTTTCCTACATATGCAAGTTCGACAAAACTTGAAAAGTGAAAACACTCACAGTTACTAAAGTCCTGGATATCTTTAACCTTTCTCTGGTATAGGAGGTGATGAAGTTGTTTCCCTCTATATTTTTCCTGGTCAGAATCATAATATCACATAGACGAATCACAAATCATGGCAATATGCTCTATAAATAAAATCAAAACGCGTTCTCCTTCAGATGCTAAATCAAGAATCCATGCTTCTACAACGAACCGCCCCTGGACCTACTGAAAATTACGAGGACACTCTGTGCTTCGAAAGACTGCAATAACTCAGAATTGGATCAAAGCTTTCATTTTTATCCTTCTTCTATTACTCAACAAATGCAGCTGCAGCTGCAAGAACAATTGGCCCCCAGACTGAAAACCGCTTGAAAAGCCTTGCCCTGCTTCAACTGAACCCCAGAAGAGAGGCTCTGGCTTCTTGAAATGCAGGGAAGTTCAATAATTTCCATGAAGCATAGAGGCCATCCGTGTAACCATCTCTTAATTGAGCTTCTTCCCCTTTCCTTTTACTCTGAAATGGATTAAAATTTATAAATCTGTGATCTTACCTGACCGAAGTCGAGAGCAAGCCGCTGGAGCTCGGGCTCCGACATGCCGAGAAGCACCTGAGACTCCCGCGCGTTCGAGGGGACGGAGACGCCGGCCTTAGTCGGAACCGCGAACGCCGAGAGGGAGCGAGACCGGGCGGCGGCGCGCGCCAGGGGGACCGCGTAAGTGTGCTGGAGAACCGCCATTGAAGTGGCAATCATCTTTCTGAGTATGAGCTGAAAAGCGTAGAAGAAGAAGAAGGGAAAATTATCCAGTCCAGGGGCGGGCCGTCTGTGTGCTATCTCGACCGTTAGATGAAGCGCTCTCATCTGAGCCATCCAAAGAAATAATTAGTTTCACCGATTACCCTATTTAATTTTCTTTCTCTCTTATTTTTTTTTAAATAAAATAATTATTTTTCTTTGAAGAAAGCTGATGTCTTTCGCCCTAAACAAAAATGTCCACTGACCTCTTCCTCTTCTTCGAAAACCCGAGATGACTTCACAGGCGTCAACAATGTTGCTTTCTCTTCTTCACTTTGCAGTTCGAACACCCTAGGTGACCTCAACAATGTCATTGCTCGTCCTTCACCGTCGACAACAAGCCCCGACAAGAATCCTCCTCTTGTCACGGCTACTACGAGCTGGTGCAGTTCCTTGGAAATCAGTGACCCTTACTGTGTGACTATTATTTAGTTGATTGATCAACCCATGTTGTGACTAATTTGTTCATTGATGTAACATGGTTTGGATATTTTTGTGTTATGTTATTATTGATGCAGGAAAAAAATTTCGTTGCGACTTTTGTTATGTAATGCTGGTATTGTTTGGTGACATTAGTTGCTCCAAATTAGTTGAAGGCGTCAACTAAATCTTGAACACCTAGCAAATATTTGGAAAGGCCTTTGTAATAAGCAACATATGACAATCTTGTGAACTTCAGAATTTGATTGTATTTGCAATAGTTAAGAATAGCTGATTGTACAGTTGAATATTTAGGAGCAGTTGATGTATTCATATATGCAATTGACTGTGATTTGGATCGGCTAACTTTCGCTAAAATAACTATTGTTGCATATGCAGTTTATTGTGATTTGGATAAGCTGACTTTATTAATATAAATTAATCATGTATCATTAATTGGAACAATTGACTATATTTATATATGCATATGCAGTTGACTGTGATATGTATCAATTGACTTTTCACTGAATCAAAATAACCATACATATCATCGGAGAGGTGGATGCCGTTGACAATGACGTCCCAGCCCTTTGCCGAATCTTCTCTTTTTTTAAAAAAAATTTAGAATTTTCTTCTTTATGGAAATGAATTAAAAATGAAAAATGAAGTTTCTTCATTGATGATATTAATTGTATAAATAATATATTGATAGTGTCAATATTACTAAGGCAAAATATTTTCAATATAATAATTAATTCAATAACTTAACTAATATTAATTTATTTTTAATTAATTAAAGCATGCTAATAACTTATTAAAATAATTTGCTAATTTACAAAAAAACAATTTTACAATTATTAAAATTAATTAAGAAAAATTATTAAACGTAATATGACCAATTGAACTTAGTGTTTTAGAACTTATGATAACCTTTATATATTTTTGTGATAATAAATTATCACTAACTGTGATGATCTTACTATATTTAGTGATAACTAGTCAAATGATCACAATTTATTTCTCAGTGATCATAAGTGGTGATAAGTTCAATACATTTTCTGATAACTCCATCAGTTATCACTAATCGAATTTAGTTATCAAAATTTGTGATAACCTCTATATTTTTGTGATAACTAGTTATCAGTAAGTGTGATAACCTTTAGTATATTTAGTGATAACTTACCCTTTAGTTATCATAAATTGTGATAAACTCAACATATTTTATGATGACTTATATTTTGAACAGTTAGAAATTCAACTTGTGATAAAATCATATATCCTGTAATAATTAATTATCACTAATGATCACCTCATATAATTTAATTTTAACTCCTAATTTGACAAATTATTGCTAATTAAACTTACTTATCACAAATTACTCCTTTATTATCACTGCTCGTGATAACCTTAGTATTTTTTTCTGATAACTATCTAGCAAGTTCTCACTAATTGAACCTAGTCATCACTTGAGAAGCTATTGATAATTTGATTAATTATCATACATTTTGTGATTGTTATTATTAGCTATGATAACCTCAGTATATATAGTGATAACTTATCACATTATCACTAATTGAACTTAGTTATTATGACAATTGATAATCTTTATACATTTTGTGATAAGTAGTTATCGTCGATTATGATAACTTCAGTGTATATAGTGATAACTTGTTAAATTATTACAAATTATTACAAATTACTCCTCAATTATCACCCATTGCAAAACCTTAATACTTTCTGTGATAACTACCATTTTTAGCAAACTATCACTAATTGAACTTAGTTATCGCGACAAATGATAATCTCTATACATTTTGCGATAACTAGTTGCCACCGATTGTGATAACTTCTGTGTATTTAATGATAATTCGTTAAGTTAATACAAATTACTCTTCAACTATCACCCATTGCGATCACCTTAATACCTTATGTGATAATTACCATTTTTAGCAATTTATCACTAGTTGAACTTACCTATCATGACATGAGATAACCTTAATACCTTAAGTGATAATTGTCATTTTTATCAATTTATCACTAGCTGAACTTACCTATCATGACAAGTAATAAACTCTATACATTGTGTGATAACTGGTAATCACCGATTGTCTCTAGTATATTTAGTGATAACTCGTTAAATTTTCATAATTTATTCATTAATTATCACCCCTTGTGATAACCTTAATACTGCCATTTTTCATCAAGTTATCACTAATTGAACTTAGTTATCTCGATTTATGATAATATATATACATTTTGTGATAACTAGTTATCATCGAATAGGGATAATCTTAGCATATTTAGTGATAACTTATCATGTTATCTCAAGTTACTCATTAGTTATCACTGCTTGTGATAACCTTAATATTTTTTGTGATGATTGTTATTTTTAACAAATTATCAGTAATTGAATTTAGTTATCACTACTTATGATAATTAGTTATTACTAACTGAAATAACCTCAATATATTTTGTGATAACCTTAAAACAATTAGTAATAATTTGTCAAGTTATCGGAAATTGATTCTTGGTTGTCACAAGTTGTGATAACCTCAATATATTTTGTGATAACATGCGTTTTGGATGAGTTCCCACAAATTTGACTTGAGTTATCATAAATAGTAATAACCCATTTATAATTTATGATAACTTGAAAATATTATTAAAACATTAACATATTTAGTAGTTAATCTCCTTTTGTAAATAATTTTAAAATTTTCTATTATTAACAACCCGAGCAATTTCTTCCTAGTAATTTCATAATTTTTTTATAAATTTATTTTTATATATTTATATTTATTATTAATATAATAGAGGAAATAAAAGAAAATAAGGGGATGGGGGGTTGGGGTTTTACCAATTGGAACCGGCAAAATCACCCCCCATACTTTCTCTCTCCTCCAGGGACGGTGTTGCCTTGGACGGGAGAAGCTTCTCAGGGACAAATCGAAATTCACATTATACATTCGGATTTTGCATGTAAAACCCGAGAACATTCGGATTTTGTGGAAATTGATTTGGATCTACCATTTATTTTAATTTTTCGGCTCGTAGAAGAAGAAGAAGAAGATGATGATGATAGAGAGTAATTTGGGGTGAAATTGAAGTGGAGTATATGAGGGTATTTATAGAAAAAATTTGTGAAAAAATTACAGCAAATATACATATGTATTGAATTTGGCAGCTGGTTGGAGACCAATGGTAATTTTCGGCCGTCGGAAGCATCGACCACATTTCTAATTGTGGCTGCCAAAGGCTATATTAAAAAAAAAAAATTTAAGCAGAATGCGGCTACCGCGTGGGGGCCAATGGCTGCCCCGCGGCCGCTTATTGGTCTCCGTGCAGAGGCGCCAACATCTTTGCACGGAGGCGAGTGCGCGCGGCGTCTCCAACTGCGTGCCTCTGGCAATGGGAGATCGGATTTGGCGCCTGGTGGAGGCTAAACCTCATATTCAGTTTGAAAAGACGGTTTTACCCCTTTTAAGTTTTTGTTAATTCGGACATGCAATGTTTCTTTTTTCCCTTGAAATGGATAAATAATGCTTAGACAAATTGTTCCCATGAATAAATTATTTTCTCGTCTTCTTTCGAAAAGACCACGAGATATAATTAATCTATGAACTACTGCTTATCTCATGTAAATATCACGAGATATTGTCAATCTATTAACATAACTTATCTCATGCAAGCATCAGTTTGACTTGTCCTCCTCCATTTTTTAACTGGCAAAAGTTTTTTTTTTTTCCTTTTCCTTATAAATTTATAAATAGCAACAGCAGTCGATACATGAACAGGAAATGTACCGATAAATCGGGACATTAGGGCAGGAAAATATGTAATAAAATGAGAGAGAAGAGAAGGCCGATATCGTATTTTCATTAGGCTCTGCATATTTTTCAATTTTCACAATCTATGAAGTTACATTATATTGACTCAGAAGCTCATAAATAATATTGTCATATGTACAAATAATCAACCGATCTGATGGATGGATGCCCATCGATGCAGAACATCTGGTTGTGTCTTACAAAAACACCGGTTGAGATTCACCTAATTAATCAAGTGCGAACTGCAGGGGCATAGGACGGCCTAGGATAGGAAGCCGAAGATTTCCCATTATAAATATCGTTCGCACTTCTCCTACGGTACTTGGGGTCTGCACTAAGGTCTCGGCCCATTTTCTGTTGGGACTCGATTGCTACAACCAACTCTTCGGACTCCTTGAGTTGTTCCAGTGCTCTCACGACATCGTTCATGTGGGGACGGGATTTCGGCTCAGGCGAGAGGCACTTGATGGCAATACTGGCAGCCTTCAGGGCACCGTTGAGGGAGTACTGGCCCTGGATCCGGGTGTCCATCACATGGAAGATCTTGCGCTTGCTTGAGAGGAAAGGCTTGGCCCACTCGATTAGGTTATGCTCTCCGGAAGGCCGGTTCTTGTCCAATACCCTTCTGCCACAGAGCATCTCGAGAAGTACGACCCCGAAGCTATACACGTCACTCTTTTCTGTCAAATGACCTGATACAAAGAAAACATCAGATTGGACATTAGAGCCACAGTAAGTGAACTTAGATTGTCCGTATGATGTTCCCAAAGTTCTGAAGTACATTCACATCATGTTCATTTTTTTTTTTTACAGAAATCTCGTCAAATATGTTCCCCAAGGTCCACAACTTCAGAGTATAATTACTCGAATTCTGAAGAAAAAATCCTGTATAGTGACCGATACCTGTGGCCATATACTCCGGAGCGGCATATCCGTAAGTGCCCATGACTCTTGTTGAGACGTGGCTTTTACCTGCTGCAGGCCCATCCTTGGCCAACCCAAAGTCGGAGAGCTTCGCATCATAATTCTGCAAAATTTGAAGGAAGATGATGTTCAAATAGTACTCCAGATATCAGCAGATACATAACCAAGTCAAAGTAAATGCCATGAGCATACCGAATCCAGTAGGATATTAGAAGTCTTAAAGTCCCGATATATCACTTTCGCTTTGTCACTGTGGAGGAATGCGAGGCCCTTCGCAGAGCCAAGGGCGACCTTTAAACGGATCTTCCATGGAACTGGCTGATAATAGGAGCTCCCTATTCAAACCCCAGAATTTCTTAAGTCACAAAATTTTTACTGGAAAAACTTGAGTCCATCAACGATAGCAGGAGCCATCCAACAAGAAATATTGCTGCTAAAAATAGTCGAATACTCACTCCTAAAGAGATGGTTCTCTAGGCTTCCTCGAGGCATGAACTCATATACCAGAAGCCGGTGCTCATCCTCTAGGCAATAACCAATCAACTTCACGAGATTGGGGTGGTAGAGCTGCCCCAGGTAATTTATCTCCGCCTAAGAGTTCAAGAGCGCCGAGAGATTAAATTTACCATTCCATAAAAACGTTTCAGGACAAGCCATCATATCTATGCCTTGTGCACGACCAAGTATGAGGACTCTGTGCAGACAGCATTTGGAGAAACGCAGGCCAAAGTAAGACAGAATACGTGCAGTAACATGAAAAGGTTTATGGAGACTAAATATAGACACTATTCATTCATCTCAAATAAAAAAACTTACACCTCAAAAGCTATAGAGTGCACGAATCATCCCAATTTCGTGTTTTTAAGATAGTCTAAGTGGGGGCAAACAATGAAATTAATACACTCACCAACCACTCCTTGTGACCTTGAAATCCTTCCGTGTTAAGCCTCTTGACTGCAATGACTAACCCGGTTCCTGGTTTCGCGGGAGTATAAGTCTGTTCGTCGATCCACCCTTTGAACACGCACCCAAAGCCGCCCTCACCCAGCACACTATCGGGTCGGAAGTTTCTGGTCGCGGTCTTGAGCTCGTTAAAGGTGAAGCTTTTTATATTGGAGGACTGCAAAATCTCACCCTCAGTTCGAGGAGTCTGGGGCATCGAGGACACCCTGCTGCTGAAGTCTCCTGAGTTGTTCCCGTCTTTCCTGGAACTGCTCGAGCTCGCCCCTGCAACTTGGAATTAGATGTATTAAGCTAGTTACCAAGCAGAATCCTTGGTTCTTCTAAGCTAGTTCAACCAAGCTGGTTCACTAATCATTTATCCCAAAAAAAAAAAAATCTGGCTCACTGATCATCTCTGCATATGCTTAGTGATGATTGATTAGAAAGAAAATGGACTCTGCCGCACTCACTGACATCCCATTCATATCTATATCTATAAATAGCAAATGAAAGTGAAATTCAACTGGGAAGAATTCATCTTGGCATGGATACCCTTCAACGAAACCAAGCAAATGGAAAAACAAATAGACAAATCTCCACACACAGAAAATAATTGAAATTTTCATGTCAAAACAACTTCTGTCAGCACAGACGCGTGATCAGTTAATCAAGAGATGAAGTTTTACCAGTCAGAAGCAAAGAAGAACAGATGGAGAAATGGTTTATGGGAATTCATGCATCAAAGAAGCAAAAGCAGGAATGATCGGATTACCTCGGTGAAGAGGGCTCTCAGCTTTGATTCGAGAGCTCCAGCAAGAACCCATCAAGCAAGACTGTTCAGCTCAGCCCTCCAACAGAAAAATCGAGAAAATCGAAGGGGAACAGAGCCAGGAAGGACTGCTACTGCTATGGTTGGGGATGGCTGAGGACCCGATTGGGGAAGGGGTGTTAAAAATAGGAAACTTTCGATTAAAGACAAGTGAAGCCCGTTAAACTAAAGGAAGTTGTCTCCCTCTCCTCTCCTCTCCTCTCCTCTCCTCTCCTCTCTGTCTCTGCCTAACTTTGTCTGCCTTTCTCTCTCTAGAGTGTGAAAGTTAGGCCTTTTTTTGCTGCTTAAAAAAAATTGGGGGCTGGCTGTGACCCAGCACCTGTCAACTGTCCAATTGCATTGAATCCCCTCCATGTTCACTCTCACCCGAGATATTATCGTCTCTTAGTATCCGATTAATTCTACTTATGATAAGACTAGTCCTGCATACACAGCGGCATGAAACCATTGAAGTAGTCTACCCCAAAATGGAGCTGCTTGAATTCAACTCTTACGTGACTGATTATTTATCGAGACTGTTCAAGATTATGACTTCATTGCTGAGAGATGCCGGAACGGAACACTTTTCAAGGTTGATCGGTCATTTGGCTGCTTTTGAATCATTTGCAACGGCGTTCGAAGAGTACATATAACACAAAAAGAGCATAACATTAGATTATCTGTCGCGTGAAAATATATGTTAGAAGCTCGATCTTGCTAATCACATCGATTCTTTTGATGGTGCTTATCTTGCAAGAGGGGGTGTGAATTATCGATTTGACTCGAGGGGGAGTTTGGTGTGTCGCGCTTTTGTTTGGTTTTGGTAAAGAGGTATCATCCTCGTATCATTAAGTTTTTAGAAAAAGACAAAGGTGATGAGAGGAGTTGACTTGGCCTTCATTTATTTCGTTTTCATACTTAAATATTGCATTTAATATCAAATTTAATTTAATTTGAGGGAATAAAAATAATAAGTGATTTGAAAAAGTACGTGAAAGAATTTAGATAAAATAAAATAAAATAATGATTGTATTGTTGAATTAAAGAAAAATATTTAAATTAAGAAAAATAAGTGATGAATAGTTAAGAAAAATATTTTTTTAAAAAAAATATTGATTGTGGTGTTGAAATGAAAAAAAAAAAAGAGTAAACTTAAAATTAAGTAGGAATTTATCAATAAACAAGTAGTTTCTTTCCACCCAAGTGGAGAGGAAACAGGAAGAGGTTGGGAAAATTGCAATAAATGCATACGAAAAAGAAAACATTATCTTATGTTGATGTTAATAGCAGCAATTGGTTTTTTCAATGTCTCATGTCAGAAACAGACAATGTATAAAGTGTATAACCCAATTTTTCTTGGAATATTGGAAGTTTCTTGTTTTTTTCTTTTTCTTTTTCTTTTTCGGCTCAAAACTTTTTTTCCTTATTAATATAAGTGGAAGTTTATTGTAGTTTTGCTTAAACAAGGAGAGTGTTTGTTATAACGGTCCAATACGTGAACTAATATATGGCAAGTACTTCACAGATGTAAATACGAATTCGATTCGATTGTTTGCTTAACTTTGACACGTCGATCATTTAGCAATAATTTATTTCTTCTTGTCGAGAAATTACAGATTAACTGGTGACTATCAACCTAACTATGACTAGTAAAAAGGCTAAATTATTTTAATAATCTCTATTTTTTTTTCTCGATCCTCACTTTTAAATAATTTATTAGTTATGCTTCAATCTAATTGCAACGAGAATAAAAAATATTATCATGGACATCTTCCGAGTCCCGAATGAGAATGACAGTTTCGGGACAGTTAACATCTTTAGTCAAAGATTTGAAAAAAAAAAAAAAAAAGAGGAGTAAATTGCCGGAATGGACAAGTGTACGGATCAGTAAATACACAATAATATATAACACATGCTGTATTTTGACCAGCCTTTATTAATATTGGTTTAATATGTAATAAACTCTTTTAGCTCTCGCCTATAGTTTAGGGTCGCGAGGTTTAATTATAGGGGGAAAAAAACTTAGTGCAGAGATATAAGTCATTAAGTCAGAATTAAGAGATTTCAAATTTAAATTACACTACTAAGACTTTTGTATCGAATAATAAAATTTTTTTGACAAGGTTCTTCAAGGATCCCTTCTAGATCCGATGTTTTCTAGTCTTGTATTTCTCATTCTCTCGAGCATTATGTAAATATCTATATAGACAATGATAAAAATCATCGACACTTTAAGAAAGGAAAAACAATTTAGAATGTTTCAAATTTTACTTTATCTTCTATATTAATTTCTTTTATTTTCTCTTTAGTTAGCGAGATATTATTATTATTTTTTTATGCACTCTGTAGTAATCGCAATTTATAAGTTATTTGTTCATATAGAAACATCGCCCGGTCATTAAATACCAAACTCTCCAAAGACTTTCCAAGGCCTAGCAAATCCCCAGAGTCAGAACATACGGCTTTGGAATCGAACCAAATTGATAGAATTTTATAAAACAATTTAATTAGAATAATAACGATTAATCAACACATCCCAAACCGAGTACAACGTTAACAATTTTCCTAATCGTCCAATAAGGTCAACAGAATGATTCTAGATAACACACACCAAACCAATATGATCGAATCCATTGAACTCGTAGTTCCTTGTGATTCAAGCATTATAGAGTCTGACTTGGCCTTATATATAGCTTTTTTCTCTTTTTGGTGGATATTATATATATCTTTCTAATACATCAATTATTTGATACAACAGCTATCACCCGTTTTGTACTGTCAGTTAAATATGAATATATATGCTTTCGTCAAATTCGAGTCTCAAATGATGTACTTCAAGATATATCGCTAGGCATGAGAAAATTAAGTTTTACATATTTCTTTTATTCCTCCTAGATATTCAATCAGACGGATTTGGACGTAGAAGTCAATGGGAGATAATAAATGAGTTGATCGTTTACTTCCTCTCTCATATCTAGGGCTCCATTTTGTCACATGAAATGAAATAATATCTCAAGCTTTTATGCTCGATATGGTTGGGTGGTCGTACTTGACCCTAATTAGGGTTTCGACTGTATATAGGATAGTATTATTACAATAATCTATTAAAATATCATTAATTATGTTCTCATTAAATTACTAATGATTAGTCCACCCAAATTTATATAAACTAATGCACGTCACCTAACTCTAACTAGGAATTTAACTCATGATCACTTCTTCGCCAAGCAAAATCAGATAATCCTAATAAGATAATACGACATGAACAGGATACACGGTTAAGGATGGAAACTCTACAATAAGTTTCTCGTAACGTTGAACTACTACTATTTGAAGGGTGAATGCCGAGATAAATTAATCGATGCGATATATATAATCTTTGGGATGCTAGAAATTAGTCGGATCAATTTTGCAACCTTTTTCAAATTTCTTGCCTAACAAAGAGATTAATTAATTTAATCGATGATTTTGCTGCCACAACGACACGCGGAGAAGAACCAATGAAGAAAAAGACAATTAAATTCTCTCTTACTTTTGATACAGCTAACGATCGCTTTCCTGCTAATATTGTGTCTACGTGGGAACAAAGAAGCAACACGAAGGTGGTCTCGTGACAGTTATGACTTTCTCCATCTCATGGCCGTTTGACTTTCCGAATAGCTTCAATATGTTGTGTCCATACACAGCGTCATCTCTTCGTTTATTATTTATTTTCATAGAATCTATATATACGAAACTAGTCCAAATAAATAAATTAAATTACAAAATTGTACGTACGGATTGCAAATGATATTAATATACAACATTTATTCGTCACGGTCTCACCAGAAAAAGAACAAAGAAATCAACGTTCAATATTTATTTTTTGGTGTACTTTCTTTTTTCGGTGTACAAAGTTCACTATTATTTCTTTTTGTTCGGCAAACAGTTGACTACTGCAAAAATTTATGTATATGTATATGTATATATATACATAGTTATATTGATGACGAATTGATGGCAGTATGACGTGTGGGGTGACTGCATGCATGTTCCATTGCACTTATCCAATATTAATTTTCTCTTATTGGGGTTTCCCAAATTAATTTTGCATCAAAATTCAAATTAGGGAATATAACACACACAGAGACACAGTAGGCTTGCGGATCAAATTGTCGATGTGATGCCTACTGCCCCCTAAATGTTTAATGTCGTATCCAACAGTTAACCTTCTCGACTATATATATTACTAGCTATTTCACCCGCGTGCTGCGCGAACGTGTTATTCGTGACAGAAATTTATATAATTTATTATACACTATCTTTAAAAATACTGATTAGTTTATAATTATAAAATTAATTCTTTGATAATCGTCAAAATTATGATGAACAAAGAATGTTAAATTCATCGTATTAGATTTGCTCTATTAAATACTTTATTTACATAAAAAACTATATTATTCACTTAAAAAGCATTAATTTAAATATTTTATAAATAAGATTAGTAAAACCAAGTGAATAAAATTATTTTAATTAAAATTAAAGTAATTAATTAATACCTTTTAGTTTCTAAAAAATTCTTAATTTTCAATATCGAAATTGCAGAAAATATTTGCATTTATATCCTTTATACAATAATAAATTACTCATAGAACTTCAATAATTTAACGTTAAGTAAATTCAATAAAAAGAGAGACTAAATTTATTCCATTCATATTATGAACTTTTAAATAAATAAATTCTTTTAGCATCATTTTTAATTTTTAAGTATATTTAATATTAATATAGAACTTGTAATAGTTTTTTGAATATTTCAAACCCCTTATAATTTCAATTATCTAAGTAATTACTCGTGTGCAAAATTTTGAAAAAAATATTGTCATATCCTTTTTAAACATAAAAACCCTATTATAGTTCCAAGAATATAATAAATCATCTGTAGAATTGAAAATTTGAAAAGAAAATACTTTTAAATAATCGATATTCAAAATATATATTTATTACTAAATTGGATGAATTTTTAGATTAATTCACTTGTATTATTTTTTATTTATATTATATTTAATATTTGTATAGGAGCTTTAAAAGTTCCTATATATTCTAGTAAACATAATTATACTTGTTAAATCGAGAATTAGAAAATGGAAATAATTTTAGCAAACTGAATTGATATAAATATATTATCCCTATAAATCAATTTGTTTACTTGTGCATTAATTACTAATGCATTAAAGAGGATAGAGAAAAATAATGAAATTTAGGTAAATAAAGAGCCGAGGACTTGACATAGGGCACCACCTTGTCAATCATAAGATGACACATGGCACAACTTCGTTAAACTTGTTTTTTCGTTTTGCTATTATCTATTATATATACATTCGGTAAAATGAAAACGAGAAAGCCCAATAAATATATGTCGGATACGTATTTATTGGGGAAATTTATGTTACTGGCTCTGCTAATTAATTAACCAGTCAAAACTTGACTAGTTTCGAGTCTCGACATTCCGAAAGGTGATAGTTTGCGATGTAGCGATAGAGTAGCAGTATATATACGCATTCTGCATGCATGAATCCGTCAACTATACGAGAACCTAATATACCCGGTTGGGAAGACAGTGATAAACCATGACGTATACTAGTCAATAGATCTTTCGAGATGAAGGTTTGATTTATGGATCCCTCTCTAATATATGCCATGTCTCCAATTTTTGTTCTTCATATGGAAGCCCTTTGCTAGACACCTTGAACAATTTTAATAAGTACATATACATACAATGCGTTCACGTATCTTGGGTCGTTCAAAAAAACCTCATGGTATTCTCCCAACAAATAAACACATAATATAGAAAATTGATTTAAGTATACTGACTAGCTAATTAATTGTTAGGATTAATAAACAATAAAAAATGCGCAAGTTGATGGAGGCATGTAAGTTGATTCATGTGATCCAATGTATGTGTTGGGTTCAATGAAAGATTGAGAGAAGACTTCTCTGTCTGTCTTCTCCCTACCCCAACTTTTTCCGTGCGATGCAGATAGACAGGAAAGTCTTTTTATATGCTTTTTGTAATGTGTATAACATATATATATATATATATATATAAATATATATATTAGCACATTAACAATTTGACCATATATATAAATAAAATATTTGCTTCACCAGGCTGGACAGACGAATCGATGTCTATTCAACTTCCCGTTGTTATTTCTGCCCCTCAAATTATATATTCGTCAACCGCGCCCGGGGTCTGGGATATATATGTAGATCCTTCAATGTATATATGTTTATATAATACAGCCGTGATAGTAGAGCTTCATCGATTAGAAGCAGCATCAGACATCGCGACTATCGACCAAGGAACCGTATTCAACTCCGAACCCCTTCTGTGGACTACACTGTGATTAGATACTTCACTTCTTGGTATGACTGAAGGCCTTTCAGCACTGCTTCAGGATAGACTAGCCACGAGCCGTTCCTATCAGGCTGGGCCTGTATTGAGTTTGAACTTTTGTGGCTTGTTTAAATTACGGGTGATAGTGAGTCATGGAGAAATGAATTATAGAGGATAATACAAAATTATCTTGTAACCCACAACCATACAATCCATTAAAGTTGGGCCATTACCTATTAGGCTGGGCCATTATCATAGAATTTTCCAACTTAGAGTTGACAATATAACTATGGTACATGTAAGTAAATTACTTATATTTTTCCAAGTAAATTGTAACCTCATACATGAGCTTGCTTTTTGCATGGTTTATTTATATAAGTAAATTCCTCGAAAATTTTCCAAGTAGATATATGTATGTAGCATACACACATTTCAAGTGTATAATGGAGTAGAATTTTACCCCTTTAAGTGGACTGTGAGAGACCATACAAAGAGGATCCACAGTAGCTCTCGAAGCAGTAATATGTCCACCTTACACTGTGTACGGGCACATGTGGATAAATGGACCTTACCATGAGACAAATTTGGACCAGTGATCAGGTCTAATTCGGGCTCACAAGTCACAACAGAAAAGTGAAGATTGTATGTAGATGGTCTGCTACGATGGAATTCCCTAACAACTGATTGTGGTCATGAAGCTGATAGCTAAAACTGGTAAAAAAGAACGGATATTTTCCGTCGATCTTAGTCACAGTTTCATGTATCATATCTTAGTGTACCTGAGAAGGCACTGCTTAGATTGTAACTTGGAAATCGGAACATTACCAATTCATTAGGACAGAATTTTCTTCCAAGATACCGGGCATCGAGTTTTCGGGTTTCCCATTTTTCCCAAAGCGAACATGCTTCAACTTCAATCAAGATTTCAACACACACGTGAAAAGGAAAAATGCAAGCTGTCACTGACTTATACTGCATACGGTTGCTGCTTGTAACACACTGATTTCAAATTAGGCAGTTGAGCCAAGCAAAATTCGAGACTTACAGTAAGTACAGAAACTTGAGTTAGGTTTTTATTGATACAGGGATCAGTTCCGGGGGACTGATATGATTACCAAAATTATTAAACTCGAAAAATATTTCTATGTAATAAAGGATTCACGGCCTCTCCAGGAAAATTCTTACTGCATCACAAACTACAGACACAAGAAGCTTAGGCATTTTTCTTCACCTCGGCGGCCTTGATGATGTCAATAAACTCCGGCTGAAAATAAGAGAATAAGCAGAATAAGCAAAGGTCCGGAATGAGTAGACAGATCAAGAGGACGAGGGAGGAGGGAGTGGTTTACCTTGAGAGAAGCACCACCAACCAAAAACCCATCAACATCAGGCTGAGCTCCCAGTTCCTTGCAGTTGGCACCATTGACAGAACCTATGATGGCAAGTAAAAATAAGAATCAGCCAATTTTTTGGACAGAAGGCGAAGGTGAATTCTACAGTGAGAATGATAAATACACTCTTGATCATTCAGGATGATAATCAAAATATGAATGTTCACTCATTCTGGTGATGCATGCAAAATAAAACACTCGTTCTTTTCTTGCAGTCAGAACCTAAAAGAACCACAGTGTTTGTAGAGCCCTATGATTCCCTAAGCATATTACGTATAGCTGAGAAGTATTTCTATTGTCCTTAATAAAACTGTCTCACAAGAGATTATACATCAATGGCTATGATTGCCTAAGCATATTACGTATAGCTGAGAAGTATTTCTATTGTCCTTCATAAAACTGTCTCACAAGAGATTATACATCAAAGGCTATGAAACCAGCTGGGGTAGAGCTCATATTGAAATGGTCAAAAAGATGGATAGTTAAATCATTTTTTTATAAACTTGTTTGACAGATTTATGAAGATACCTCCATATATAATGCGAGTTGAGGAACAGTAAAAAAGATGGATACTTAAATCAGTTTTTTATGAACTTGTTTGACAGATTTATGAAGATACCTCCATATATAATGCGAGTTGAGGCAGCAACTTCAGGACTGGTGTTTGCATGGAGCCATTTCCTTAGCTCAAAGTGGACCTGCAGTATGGTCAAATCTTATGAGTTCCACGCAAGAAGACCATCTCATCTCATCCAGTAAATAAAAGTTTCAACAGAGAAAAGTTTGCTTCAAGCAGTACAAAATGACTATACAAGACGGGGTGAAATAACAGGTTAAAGGGATTGACAGACCTCCTGAGCTTGAGCTGGAGTTGCGACCTTTCCAGTTCCAATTGCCCACACAGGCTCGTAGGCTACAACAACATTGTCCCAACTTGTAATCCGCTCTGCAAGACAAGTCAACAAAATTACAATGAAGTGTCAAGTTATCTGATGTGGGCTACAACATTAACAAGCGTATCCATAAAGATACTAAACTGAAGAAAGTGACAATTTGGTTTTCTCTTTAGGTAATTACCAGCAATTGCTTTCGTTTGGGCAGCAACCACTTCAACTGTAGATCCTGCTTCTCGCTGTTCAAGTGTCTCACCAACACAAGCTATGACCTTCAAACCTTTAGAAAGGGCATATGCAACCTTGTCGCCCACAAACTGTGACAATCAATAGAAACACATTATCAGTCGATTAAAACACAGATACTGAAACCTGTAGCATCTCTCTTAGATAACAATGGATGTTCAGCCAGAGAAAATAAATCTAACCTCATTTGATTCACCAAGAATAAGTCTTCTTTCAGAATGTCCAATAATGACCCAGGGAATGTCCAAATTGACAAGCATCTCCGCACTGCATGCATAACATATCAGATAGTCGGTTGTCATGCAAAATACATTTTCTCAATTATTTTGCTACAAGAAGAGCAAGTGCACACAAAAGTCATTAAGATGTATAGGGAATACAATCTGCCGAAGTATGTGCATTAAGTGATGCAGCTGATACAATTTGCAGCTTGGCAAGCATAGGAAATTTTCTCACTCCTATGGTGCTGACAGGTTCTTACAACAAACTACTAAACGATGATGTGAGCCAGATGAATAACGTACCTAACTTCACCAGTGTAAGCACCTCCCTTTTTAACCCAGCAGTTTTGTGCAGCAACATGGAAATCAGGCCTCAACAGACTCTTCACCAAAGGAAGGAACACGAAAGGAGGGCTCACCACAACCTCTTAAAAAATCACAAGATTTAAATGTATTAGAATTTAGACCATTTTGTGAAGCTGAAAACAGAAAAAACAATTAAGAACTTACCGAAGAAAACAAAGGACAAAAGGCAGGTTTCATACGGAATCAGTTCAACTTATTGCAAAATCAAAATCATCAAATTTTGTCACCACTTAAGAGGAGTTTAACAAGAAGACGAGTCTACAGGACATATAAAGCCCCTAGACACATCCCTGATGCTGAGTGCATTACATGGAAGCAAGCAGTGCAGAGAATGACAAGGCAAGAATGTACAAACTTGACAACTCGACTTACCTACAACATCCTGCGATGGCACTTTGCCCTCGTTAAGCATAGCCACAATCTTCTTCACCTCTTCAGTGGTTCCATTCTGTACACATGTCAACCGATTCACAACCGTCAAGCGTAAACCATTCGCAGTATGATTGAACGAGCATAGACATACAACAGTGACCATGACACAAGGCAGGCTTGGCTTTCCAAAGAACAACAGAATACAGGAGACAGATTCACAAAGTTCTGCTCCGGATTTAGCTTGACAGCCAGAAAATCCAACTACCATCACTACACAATAAATCTGTCCCAATAATGCAACCAACAGCATCGATTAATCATCAAAATCGAAAACATCGAGACGCAGACAGACAGATCGACATATGTGCTCAGCTGAGTTGCAAAGGAAATGACCAGAAGATTAAGAAATCGAGCGATGTAAGCAAGCTTCATTCAAGAGCAGATCAACTGACAATCGCTCCAAATCAGCTGATCCACCCACGATGATGAACACGGCAATGAACACTTTATCCCGGCAATCAAACAGATAAACAAATCAACGAGCTAAGACTACGACCGCCATCGAATCACAGATCATGGATCGGAGGCTTACGCATTTCCAGTTGCCGCCGACGAAGAACTTTCTCGCCATATCTCACAGTGACTGGACTTCCTGGCTCTTGCTCCGGAGGCGTTTAGTTATGGCTTCGTTATCTGTGAGTGAGGGAGAGGAGAGACAAAAGGCGAAGAAGTGTGTGAACAATGCCGTGGATAGTATCGTCCAATTAAATATTGATTTGTTGATTATACAGGGAAATGACGTTTATGGACACGCAGGATGCGAATATTCTCGTCATATGACGGAAATATGTTTTAAAATTATTTATTCATATATTCCCTTTCTTTTTTTCAGTTTTGCTGTGGGGCATTTTTTTTCTTTTTGGAGGTCGGATTCTATCTACCCTTTATATATTGGTATAATCGTTTATTTTCTTCTCTTTTTTTATAATGAGAGACTGAGATATGGCTGTTCAATTACCAAAATAACAAGATTTTCTAAAAAATTTACGTTGAAAATCATAAGATTGAATATGACGTTTAAAAATGTCAATTTATTGTTGAAGGATTCGATACAATAACAGTTGAATGCAACTCTACATCTACTCATACAATTGTTATATAGAGCAGGGATAGTACATGCATATTTTTCTTTCAAAATGTAGTTGGGGTGGCTCCAGGATTTTCAAATTGGAGAGCAATTATCGAGAATTGATGCAGGATATGTAAAATTTTTGAAGTGTCAAAATTTTATTGGGGGAAACGGAACGATTGCCACCTCACACTTTCCACTCCGCGTGCATTCCTGATTATAATATGAACATTGCGTTTGGTAATGAAGTTAAGTTTGATTTAGTTTGTTTTGAAAAGATGAAAATAAAATTAGTTGGAAAAAGTATGTGGGAGAATTTAAGAAGGAAATAAAAAAGTAATGATTGTATTATTGAATTGAGAAAAAGTATTAAAGTTAAGAAAAAAAGTATTGGATAGTTGAGGAAATTTAGTAATAAAAATTAATTGTAATAGTAAATAATAAAAAGTATGAGAGATAATTTGCAGAAAAAGATTGAAAAATAATGATTGTATTGTTAAATTGACGGAAAAGTTAAGTAAAGTTAAGTAAAATTTAATTTTATAAACAAACATAGTATTAATTATTTTAAAAAAAAGAGTAGCTAAATTTTAAGTTATATTATCTATTGGCTATCATTCATTCTCAAGTTCTTTAAAATAAAATTAAAAATCACCACTCATTTTTTTAAAGAACAATCGCTCTTTCTCAAAGAAAGAAAATGTCTTGCTTTTTTTTTTTTTTATAAAGTCTTCTCTCAAAAGAATGCTTTATTGTCATATTATATAATAATATTATCCACCGAGGAGTTTGGTACGTGAGAATTATTGTGAATTCCTAGGAAAATTGATTTAAATTCCACGAATTTACAGAATTCTCATGTTTGGTTAAGTCATGACAATCTACATTCTTGCCCGTACATTTCCGCTTGAATGGCAATCATTACAACGAAAGGGGTATAAATGTGGATAATCGGTAATTTAATTGGCGAGAATATATCTCGAGGTAATGTGGATTACAAGTAATCACGTTACCGGCAATCCCCCCAAACGTCACCTAAGAGTGTATAGAGTATAGAATGATGATAATGAGTTGTCAAGATGGAAAATGGAATATCTTCGGGTCAAATGGAAGAACGGACCGCGCCCTCCTCGCCCACCTGCAACCAGAGGAGGGGAGGGGCAATTTGGTCGATTCGCAGGAGAGATTTTGGTCAGGTGAAGTGTGGTGAGGGCTCACGGGTTTGCGGTGGAACCCACGGCTTTTCTTCTGAGGGGATAAGCGGATTAGATTAGAGTGAGCGGGCTGAACTGAGCCCACGTTATCTCACCCTCTCAATCTATGGGCCCCTCGTGTCTACCCACCACTTTCATCCATACCATTTTCTTTTTTTCCTTCAAATATTTTTTTTTTGCTTATATATTAATTTGGCAATGGATCGAACTTAAACGAAGCTAAACGCTCCACAAGCTCATTACATTACATCGAGTAACAAATCAGCTTTGCAAGTTCCTGCTTCTTTCGATCATTTAACTTGGCTTGTCAGCTTTCGACCAAGCTGACCATTCTACATTATATCGCGCTAGCTTATTTGCTCTAAATTTAAAAAGATAGTATTGGACTCTATTAAATTTCTATTGGGCTTATACGAGCTCAGGCCCATATCCACTTAAAAGCTCAAGCTGATAAGTGGTGGTACCCAAGCCATATATTAACCCATGGATTTTCATTTTCTTTTTCGATGTGGGATTTATCCCATTTTACTCCTCAACACCCGCCCTCACGTGCAATGTGTGGTCTATTTCTGCCTACACGTTGTCACGTGCCCTTAAATACCCGCCCTCAACAATTGACTTCGAGCCGGGCTCATCTTCCGTGCTCGGGCGAGGGGGGATACTAACACGAGGCGCGCTCTTGGCTGCACTCGGACATACTGGGCCTGGCGTGGTGTGAGTCCACGCGCATACGCGCGTAGGCATGCGGAAGCATAATCCGCTCTGATACCATAAATACACTATGAGAGAAAGATAGATTGGCTGTAAACCTTCACACTTAAGGGTGTGAGTATGTTCTCATTATATATAAAAGGGAGTGTATAGATTATAAGTTAACTGAATAACAAAAGAGATATGGCTACAACTGAAATGATTCTAATTCTATTTGAATTCAAAATCTGTAACAACCTTAAGTATCTTAAATATCTCTATTAGACTCGTTGACTTAGTGATTTTCGTCTTGTTTTATGAAGTCTTTCTAATGGGCTCCGTATGTTTGACACCCCGAATTTTCTTATCATGTCGCGGTTAAAATAACTATAGGGAAAATAGTTCGGGCACGAAATTAGTATAGGGGAAAATTAGTTTACAAGCGAGAAGTTTGGGGGGTAAGAAAGATAAAAATGATAGTTTTCTGGGTATATTTTAAATGGATGCAAAGTCTCGAGTAATTTCGCAAATATCCAAAGCACTTTTTCCCGCCGCTCGAAAAATGGAACAGTCTGACCATTTTGAGGTTTCGCGCGCAATCAGCCGTCTCTCAGTCTCACTCTCTCACCACCGCAATCCTGTCCGACGTCTCGGTCTCAGCTCACGACTCATCTCGTTCATCTTCTCTCTCCTTCCGCTCGATCTTCAAACCGATTCCATGGCCACTTGAGCTCAACCGCTTTAATTGCTGGAGTTCGTCCACATTCCCAATTCACTGGTTGAAACCCTAGATTGTGTCAGCTGAAATGGCGGCTCAGAGCTGCTCCCAATTCCACGTCTTCTCCGCCGAAGAGGTCCTCCTTATTTGCTTTGCGTTTTTTGGATCCTCTTGACTTGATTAGTTTACTGGCTCACTAACGCGAAATTTCCCATCTCAGATCGAGTTTATTGCAGAAGATGAGTTGATCGAGATTGTGCCGAATATGAGAATGGATCAGCTCAATTTGATCCGGGTAATCTTCCCTCTCTCTCTGCTCTGTCCTCTTCAGCAGCTCACTGTTACGCACGATTTTATTCTTCACTTGGTTCATGGAGATTTCGTAGCTGATTTGCTGAAGAACTAGTAATCTCACTGCGATTCACGGGAAATGCGTGGTGCTTGCTGATATCTCCTTGCTTGAATAGTGGTTGATTCAATTGTGTTGTTGAACAGGGAGATTTTGGTCCATTTCTACCTCAAATTGCCACTGAAGTACCCCTTTGGCTTGCTGTAGCTTTGAAGAAGAGGGGGAAGTGTAGAATTCGACCTCCAGAGTGGATGTCAGTGGGTATAGTACTTCACCCTATTAAGCTTCAACATACACATTTTCCAGTGATCATCAAAGGGAGCTATAATTACTAACTATATAATGGGGAGAACTGAACAATTTCTATGCTGATTTGGCTGAATGATTGCTAAATAGCCGCTTTCCTTAGACCCTGAGGAATTTACATGTTTGTTAACGTTCATTTGGGTGTAAAATAGCTATCTTAGACCCTGAAGTATTGTATCTAATCCGTGATTTATAATGACAATATGCTTTTGTCCAGAAAAACTGACACAAGTTCTGGAAGCTGAGCGGGACTCCGAGAAAGAGTTTCAAGTGCTACCATTTCATTATGTGGAAATTTCAAGACTACTTTTTGACCAGTGAGTACCTAGAAATATCTCTCAAGTGAGCACTTGTATAGATTGGGGGTTTTGATGGCAATACTGACTAAAATTTTTGTAATTGATAGTGCACAGGATGACATTCCTGACATTTATATGGTAGGACTTCTAGCTTTCTCGTGATTTATGCGTTTGAACTTATAGGAAGAACTTATATTATGGTGATTTTTATAGGTGAGGTCTTTAATGGAGGACATTAGAGACGTAAGGTTTCATAAAGTGGAGACCAGCTTAGAGACATTTGATGGTCGTACATCTGCTGTACAGGTTGGCTTTTCCTTCGCTGGAGATCTTACTAAATCAAAATACAAATTCTGTTATGGCTGTCTCATATTTCGCAAAAACAGAGTACTTTGCATCTCTTGGCTGCAAACTTGGAACCAGAGACTTGGATATAATCTTTATCTGGCGATTGTTAATACTCTTCTCTATGAATGGCTAGATTTAAAATCAACTAGAGTATATCTCTGCTATTCTTATGTGCATTCTTGCGCAGTAGAAGATATAATCTTTTTTAGAAAACAGTCATGAACATAGAAATCCTGCAGGGATATAGCCCCAGGAAATGATTTTGCATGAGAGTTTGAGAGAAATGGTGGACTGTCTTTCTTAGAAGAAAGAAATGGTGGCTGGAGTTGCGAATAGCCTTTTCCCTTCTCGAAAAATTCACTGCAATCTGCAGATGTTGCAGGCATGTAATAACGGAAGCATTAGGTCATTGGCCGCCTTCTCTAATACGCAAAGGTTCTTTCTTTATAATGAAAGAGCTACGCACATCTACCTCCCACTAGCAAGGGGTTCTTGAGTTGAATTAGAAACTGGTATTTCAGAAGTTGTGAATTTCTTCTTCCACCATGTAAATGTGCTAATCCAAAAGCAAGTCTAGTCAAGTTATTTTCTGCCTATTGCTCAGTATGTAAGACGTGTTTGGGTACATAATATCTTGAATTTATGATTGAGCAGATAAGATCGTTATCTGCAATGGAAGTGAATATAGTCCGTCCATTTGTTGCAAGAGCCCTGCAGGCATTTCAGAAGCTTGGGAATATGGTACCTGAGACAGATTCAGTGCCCAGCACCCGGCCCCAAGGAACTGATAAAGCAGCAAGAGGTCGGGTAAGTTCTTGGAAGGCTCATGCTCTCTCAATCTTTATCTAGTGTTTATGCTGGTAAGAAAAGTTAACATATAGAAAAAAGCAGTTTGGTTGGTCATGAATTTGATTTTCATGATAGGCAGCCCTCCAATTTTCTTTCTACTCTGCCAGTGGTTATTTGTGAAGAAAGATTCTGTTCTATCGGGTGAAGTACAAAACATAAATATGATTCTCCCTTGATTTACCAAATCTTTTCCATTTGTTGCAGCGGATTCTGCGGGGACGGTGAGAATATTCATGGGTTGGAGGTCATTGTCTGCTTTCTTGAAGCCAGAGCAAAAGCAAGTTGGAGAGGTTCTTACTCCTGCATGGAGTGTCGACTTTATGAACTTCAGAGTCTTGTGCTGGCTTTTATGGATTATTCTTGTGTTTTGCATTTGTTGAATGAAATCGTTTCTAGGTACATATTTCCCTGAGTATCTTACTCGTTTATAGCTCAATACAAGGTCTAGAACTTTGAAAGAAGCTGGTTGCTGGTTTCTTTCGAGCTCTTTGAGATATATATTCCATGTCTGCACATGCATTTATCTTAGATGAACTTGATTGACCTCGTATGTTGCAAGGTCTAATCGACTCATCCTTGAAGCTGGTAGATACACGAAGCTCCGAACAAAAAATTGCATCTTCACTTTGGAGGAATAGGATATGGGACCTTCCTCACCCGTATATAAGAAAGGGACTGAAAAAGGGGCTAAAGAGAGCAGAAAAGTAGGGTGAGAATAACAAAGCGTGGCCTCAGCCTCACCATGAGAAGTCTTGCAACTTTTTCTCATTATTTCCTCAATGTCAACCCTTCTGTAAAGAGCAGAGCTCTCCCTTTTTGAAGGATTTGGTGGCCTTGCACGATATCCCTGTGTCATTCTTCGAGGACATAATCTGTTTCTTGCACATTGTATATCCCATCTAATATGCCGGTCTTTTTCTGCACACTGATTTCTTTATTAGAATAGCAATCTCTTCGTGTATATTTCGAATCTGAAGCAAAACTAGTTTGCTTTTTTTGGACATCTACATTTCTCGAGTTAAAGATTTATAACTTGAGAGTAAAATAAAAATCTATCTGTTATGTCGATACATATTACAAGAATTATGTCGGATCAGTTTTGCAAGCATGTAAATGCCTTCAGCAGTGCTCTGATTTCTTTCTCATTACTGAGGAACTGTATTAAGTCCTATCATCAAAACGTATGTCCTTGTGGTTAGACATGATCTCGACAAGTTCAGCAATTGAACGTTACGATATTTGGCAGTGAGTCTGCATCGTCGAGAACGAGTTTATGCACGAGTAAGGTGCACCGACCGAGTTTTCCTCAGTACACTGAATTTGAAAAGGGTCGAATGAGGTAAAGATGATACAAGGAAAAGTTTGTTCGGTGCTCTTCTATGTTCAGCGACGACGACTTGCCTTTTACCTGTCCTGTCGACGAATATGATGTTGCTCAACTCAATCAATCAAGTGTATTGAATATTATATTATTATGAGGGTTTTGTCGTTTTAACTTATTATTATTGTAACAGCTCATTCCCCGGTTAGAGGGATGAGGTCGGGCTGGCTGGCAATGATCCCACCTGTCTGCAGATACATACAATGCTCTCAAGGCTGTCTAACCAAGACATGCCATGTCACCTCTTAGGTACTCCCCTGCATCTCTGTCGTCCCACCTCCTTTCACTCCTATAATAAATTCATTCACATATTACTCTTACGATTTGATTTGATGATTTGTGAGCAATAATAAACCTGGAATGGAAGAGTCTAGCTATATATGATTTCTGTGAAGAGATTCTTATCAAAGCAATATCTGCTTTCTGGGGTTGGAATGTGAATGCTAGTCGATCTGGATCCTCTGCCCGATATCATCTTTTGCTTTTGGGGTGGTAGATTTTTCCGATGTTGATGCTGATTTCTTTCTGGTTTGATCCATCTCCATGAACTTTTCTGTGGGCCAGAACTATAAACGCTGACCCAATCGATCATAGGCTTAAAATGTCGGTATAATGTTGGGTGCTACGATGCAAGACTTCCATATATCGTGGTTGCGTCGAATGCGTAAATTTAGCGGACAATTCAAAGTTGTAGATATTTTGGCGTGATCAAAGATCAATGGTGACAGAATACAACTGAAATGTTTCACGCTTTAGGAGATTGATACGAATGCTGCATTTGAATTGTTAGTGTGATTTTAGAATCATGATTTTGATTTTGATTTTGATTGTGGAAAAAGACAAATGAGATAGTATTATAAATTTAACTTGGAAAACGTGTATTTTTGTTGTGTATAGTGTTGAGTTAAAATCAAAATCATGATTCTAAAATCGATATAACAATTCAAACGGGGCATAGTTTGCTGGCAACTAACCATAATAGTTCTATGACATCCTTATGATAATGATGATAAATAAACAAAAGAAAAAAGCCTCATATTTTGACCTCTTAAAAAAATATAGTTTTTGAAAATCAATAATTAGATTCTTATTATATATATATAATTATTCAACCTCTGTCGTAATGATTAGATTCCTGAGATTATAGCAGAGGAAATGCTCGATTTTTTTAAGCTGCTAGCATGTGAACATGAGACACATTGATGAATTGGAGTCACAGATTCGTTCCTCTTCATCCACCTCCTCCTAGGTTGTTATACCTATGACGACAACAATAATAATAATAATGTCTATTCTCCTCAAATAAGAAATAGTTTTCCGTCGCATGAAAAATCGAACTTAACATGCCTGACCGTGATGATGTTACGACTTAACGTGTTTACTCTTGACCCAGAGAAAAGGGAGACCGAAAGATGGCGGTCAAAACTGAAAATGAGTATTAAGGGATGTATAAGCTAAAGCATAGGAAGTCATCTGGAGGTTGGCAGGCAAATGGGATAAAAGTGCAACGGGGAGTCTTTGATGCACCAAATGACAACAATTGGCGTTCAAGTTCAACCCATTAATCAATAGCCTAACACCCAACCCCACTACAATACTACTTCAATTTTGAGCCATTAATGTTGTGTTTGATTTTAGAGTTTAGGTTAAGTTGAGTTTTGATTTTAATTGATTTATAATGATCGTATTATTGAATTATAAGAAAAAATATAAAAAAAATGAGTAATTGAGAGAAAATAATAATTGTATTATTAAATTGTAAAAAAATAGTTAAGAGAATTTAGTATTAAAAATTGAATTAAATGATTAAAAAATAAAAAAAAATTATTATGTTATTGAATTGAAGATAAGCGAAGTTAAATGAAATATACTTAAAAAAAAATTTTGAAATCAAATAAAGCTTTAATTCTTCGATTTTCAGTTTCTCCATTTCTTCAGAACACTCTGGGATTGGATTTATTGGTATAAATCTGACGAATTGAGAGGAAAGAGAAAAACATAAGAGGAGTTTTTTTGTATAAAATAATAAATAAATGAATGGATGGATTAGTAAAAAATAAATGGAACCGGATAAAAAGAGTTTTGATTTGACCCGTGATGCGAGCCTTATTGTACAGGCTGGAGGGCGACGCGTCACCCACGTGGAAGTTGAGCTACAAAGAAGATAAGGTGGGGGGGCCCACAATCCGCACATAGAAGCACGACCACTGGATTCTCGAAAGTCCATTAATTGGGCCGACCAACCCCATGAATCATCATCGCGCATAGACATCACCCACATCAACGAGAGAGACAGAGATATTTTCCGATGATTTTACATCATCGCGTAATTTGTCGTAGTAATTTCACTGAATTTTTTTCTCATCAAATCCTTATGAGACAAGATCGTTTAGGATTTTATACATAAATATAATTCTATTATTATTATTAATATTATCGTTATTTATGTATTGTATTGGCAGAGTGGCGGAGAGAGCATTTACTCGGCTTGTTGGGGTCCTTTTTACATTTGATGCACCGTCGGTGATTCTTCTATGTTGAAGCAATAAAAAGTATTACTGCTCGAAGTGATTTTTGATTATATAAAATAATATCTTAAAACTGATTTTTGTCGCGATTTCATCTGAAAAAAAAGAACAAAAGATTAAAAAAAAAGGAGCCAATCAAACATCAATCAATAGCTAGAAAAGGAAAGGTACTGACAACTAAAATGTGCGATGCGGTGCGATGCATCGGACGGCTGTCAGTCGCTCTGTCTGTCCCCGCTTTCTGAAAGAGAGATGCTGTACAAGACATCTACTGTTAGCGGCCAGTGGGCCCCCCGACCCACCCCCCCGGCTCCCAGTAATTTCTACGCACCTCACCTCCCTAATATTTTTCCCCCCAAAAAAATTTTATTATCAGATAATTAATGATTTGGGCCCACTCCATTTAGATTATTCTTTCCTATCTGATCCAAAATTGCATTTTTTTAAAAAAAATTAATTTCTAAATTACTTTCCCTCTTAAAATCATTCAAATTGGAACACGTCTTTGCGGATTATCTTTTGGCATTTGATGCACGCCAAGAATAACATCAGCTAATCACTCCTCCAATTAGGAACTCCTTCCCTTGAAATTCTCGTGGCAATTTGGAATATTTATCCACCATATCTTTTCCATAGTAAAGATATTGATAATTCATAATGCAATTGGATCGAATTGCTTGCCGCATGAAATCTGATAGGTCTAGGATATCTTAACATGGAAGCCTAATTGACTGGATATATGATATTTACAAGACGAATTCGAGATATTTCAATGAAGTAAATGATAGAACGTTGAACTTTGAGTTGGCCCACTGTGCTAGGATCATGTTTGAATGCAATATATCAACTCTACATAGACGTTGCGCCAATGTGCTAATGTAAAAGATATATATATATATATATACATATATATATATATATAAATTTCCTCAGATATCAGATGGATGAAAGCACGTAGATTCTTATATATTTTTAAACTAAATTTATTGTTCGAAAAAAGCGACCACCTTTTTTTTCGATGTGAGAATCGATTGGAAATACCTCTAATTGATAATTGATTTTGCAATAATTTCGGACTGCGAGTTTCTTGAATTTATCTAATAATAACGTGAAATTTTTAAATGATCATACCTCAAAATGGTGCTTTGAGTAACAACCAATAAAATTATTGAAATTAGCAACAACCATTGCAATTATTCATTTGATGAGCACCTCATTTTTCATGTGACTAGCACCCCATTTATGAGTTTATTACTTTATAATTGATTTTTCCTTGCATCACGTGGCGACGTAGAAATACCAAAGAATTTCTCGATGATAACAAGTCATATGCACATTTAGTTGTAAATTTTTTTATCTTCAATCATTCGTTTGTAAATATGCCCATTTTAAGATTAAAAATAATGAAAAAAATTCCCTAGTCATTGGTGAATTATTATCTACGTAAGGTATATATGGTAATGATAATACCAAAAAAATAAATATAAAAATGAATGACTGACGTAAGAGGGAATTGTGCGTGTGACTCACGTCATCTTCCATATATTATGGCCCATCTTTCCACTCCATCTCCTTTATTTTATGTCAAAATTTAGCATATCTGCTTGCTCACTTGGTCTCCAAGTTTTTAAAATTCGAATTCACCTAGTTGCCCCTGAGGGATCACGCACTGACCAATTTGCCCCTTTTTAATTATGGATCAATTTGAACGGAAAGAGATTAATAACTTGTTAAATTAGCCGGTGACTGTTAGCTTACCAAAGATAGATGCACCATCTTCCAATTAATAAGCATTTTTCTGAAAAAATACGTTAACTTGTTTTTGTGCCGTCCGAATCTAAGTATTTGATTTGAAATTACAACCATTAAATGTACTTATTCAACAACATTTAATATATATGTCACATTCAAACAAAATGACTTTTCATTTCTCTCGAAAATTTTGAAGTTTCAAAAGAAAGATAAAATTCATACGTTCATTGAAATGACAATAATGTAAAACACTAGCGAATATGACTTATATTTATAAAATTCACCCTTTTATTTCAAAAATTTTATCTTCATTAATATATATATATATATACTTCGGGGACTTTCTTTTTCCTACGCAAAGCGAAGCCTACTATACACATAACAGTTTCGCTAGTACGTGAATTATCGAGGTTGGTCGCATGTAATGCCACTACCGGTCGTGATATTATTTTCGTCGATTGGTCCTACTGGACAAACCAACCCCATACATAACCGACTCTTGTCATATGGGATGTGCACATGAATTGAATCTATCTGTAGATAACAGGATGGGTTTTGCGAAAGGGAAAGGGGAAAGAGTTGTTAATTTACTGGCAATTCTCATTTATTCGGCTTGGGCATGTAATTAAGCCCTCGTGCATCCAACGAACCTTTCCTACTTTACCGTCTCCATTCAACTGGACCACTCACCCGCGACACCTTATCCATAAATCACGAGATTTCCGATTATTACTAACAAAATCACAGGAGGGCATAACCGTTATTTCGTCCTGCTCACGCTTTTTATATGGGCTTCTCCCCAATTGCCTCTCATTTTCCTTTCCTTCCTTCCTTCCTCCTATCATTTGCTCTCTCTGCAACAGAACGAACAAAGAAGAGACCTTTCCCTTTTTGTTTCTCTCTCTTCCATCTCTCTCTCTCTCTCTCTCTCTCTCTCTACCCATCCATAGATTCGAATCAAAATTCTCGTCCTCAGCTCTGGGTCGGATTGGTCTTTAGGGAATTCCGTGATGTTCCGCGGCCGGCCGGGAGGGAGTCAATTTTGATCGTCTTTGAACGTTACGTGTTCAATAGAAGGTCGTTGAGCAAGGGTTTTGGACGGAACAATTCGATCCTTCCATCTTTTCTGAAAAATTGTTGGGGAAACCACCTGAATTAGACAAGCAAATCCAAGTTAAAGGAAGACTTCTCACAATTTGGAACCTGGTATCGATTAAACGTATCGATTTTGATCCAGTCTTCGGAATTCTGGCTGGATTAGAGCTCGGCGCAGCTATGTCTGTGTGAAGTCAGTCCAATTAATTGGGTTTTGGGCATGAACAGCGGAGAGTGGGAGAAGGAGAAACCTTTGTGATCTGATCCCTATTAAGGCCGTGCCTGATGGATTGCACGGTTTGCATGGCCGCCGGGAATAACTTCTTCTCGAGGGTGGGTGGATTGAGCCAAATTGGAGGTGGGTTCAGCCATGAGAGCGAGCACGACTTGGCGGTGATGGTGAGCGACTTTCTGGAGAACGGTGGGAGCGGGGGGAGGGATTCTTGGTGCAGCAGCGACAGCGATTCAGGGTTCAGCGATCTCGCTCAACTTGCTGATAATATCTTGGTAATTGATTTAATTACGTTATCATCCCTCCATGTTTTTATTCTTTGGTTGATACGTTCTTGTGAAAAAAAAAAAACTTTGATTTTTATTTTTATTTATGTGGATAATTTACTCTGGTCTTGTTTATTAGAATTGAGTGGTAACCGTTGGTGTTCTTGCTTGCCATATGAGCTTACTCATGTACAGATTGTATTGAATTTGGTTCTGTGCTTATGATGGAATAAACTGATTCCCCCCCTTAATTATAGAAGTTTAATATGAACTGAAAATTAGTAAATTCGTCAATCTGCTGGTCTCTGCAATTCCTTTTGGAAGGATGAATTTGATGGTTACTGTCAGACCACTTGATGAAACAAAAGTGGTTCTTTTAGGCTATGCACTGCGTCAATTAGCTCATGGTGGAATGTAAGTAGAGCTAGATCTTGGACTTATTTTAAGCTGGTGATTGATAGCTTGATGCTCGAGGAGGCATTCCTGTATAAAGAATGAGGGCGCAATTGGGGTTCTTGTTAAATAGGTTGAATGTGAGCTGAGATTAGGCTCCCTTTAATTCTGTTGGAGCTGATGGGCTCCCTTTAATTCTGAAATTTTGTTTTGGCATTGTTTGGATTGGACTAAACACAGAGCTGAAACATAGTCTTATTGTTGTTTACAGTTCCACAAGCGCTTAATGGATCAACATGAGAGTGATCTGCAGTCAGTTGTTCATTCTCTCATACTGTCGATCAGTGAGAACGATCTTCAATTCGTCAAGGCACATCCATGTAATGCAACCTGCATCAGGTTCACCTTAGTGAAGCTTCTCAGATGTTCAGGATATGATGCTGCGGTGTGTTCATCTAGGTGGCCTGGCACGGGCAAGGTTCCTGGAGGTAAGCGATTACCATGAAATTCTTCGTAAAAGATCATCCTAGATTCATTTGGCTGATTAAGTATTTCTGTGCAGCAATCTCATTTTGTTCATTTCATAAGGTCCTTTCCATATTGCTCTTCATCGAGAATACTGTGTCTGAGATTTATGGCCCAGTTAATAAGGGTAGTGGCAAGCCATTTAATGGGACATACCAATCTTTCATAATGTTTATTTTGTCACTGAAATGATAATTTCCTTCCAAAATATCCATCTATTTTGGTTTAAGTAAATTCTGTAAAATTGTTATCAATCAACCTCAGTCGCTATAGCATATTATTCTATTTCATCTCATTATTTTGACATGCACCGCATGTGCCACTGGGTCGTGCTTCAATCCATGTTACTGCTGCAGGCATCTCTATCTCAATTTTTATTAGTTGACTTGTTAGTAGATATTATTCGACTGGTATATTAAATACTTGCATCTTTCCGTTTTCTTCAGGGGATCACGAATATATCGATGTGGTCCACGTGACGAAGTCTGGAATTACTGATCGCCTGATCATTGATATCGACTTCCAAAGCCACTTTGAGATAGCAAGAGCCGTTGCATCGTACGATAGAATCTTGAAATCTCTTCCAGTTGTATACGTGGGATCCCTATCGAGGCTGAACCAGTTCCTCCAAGTAATGGCTGAGGCTGCGAGATTCTCTCTGAAGCAGAACTCAATGCCTCTTCCTCCTTGGAGATCTCTCGCATACTTGCAGGCGAAGTGGCACTCTCAGTGCACGAGACAGCTCTGTCCAGACAGTGAAAACATACTCAGCACAAACATCTCAGACCACAAGCAGTGCAGTGGGCATTTGAAGATGTTGCACGCTGCCCTCTTGTCCGAGATAGAAGCAGAGCGGCTGTTGAAGCCAAAGAAAGTTGAGAACAATAATAGTAGCAGAAGACTGAAGCTCGAGAGGCGGAGGTACTCTTACTTCAGAACTCTTTGAAGGAGGAAAAACCTGGTTTACAGGGTATTGCGGCTTTTACTTGTGATAAAGAGAGCAGACTTCTTTTGCGGCTTTTGGTTTTGGATTAATTTCTTTCTAGTCCCAGGAAGATAATATGAATAAGTGCAGACTCCGAAGGAATAACGAGAGTCCCATACGCGGCACAAGTAATATACCAATAATACGCCCGATAACAAGTTGAGTCTACCTGTATACACAATTTTTTTTTTGTTTCGTTTCTTTGGCCTTCTTTTAGGAAAAAAAGAAGATGGAAAGGGGGATATACTTGGAGGGAGGTACATGGTATTTTGTTTTTTCTTTTTCGGGTGAGTGACACGCTGAATGTAATCCGTGCCTCTTTTATTTTGTTGAGGTGGGAAATTTTGCCGTGCTTGTTGTCTTTGGATTTCTTAATTTTTAGATGTTTCATTTTCTTCTTTTCCTTTTCTTTTGTTTTTGGGTATTTCCGGATGCGAAATAAGTGATATGTGCACTTCTTATGTAGAGTCGATTGAACAATACATGAGAAATGAGGATTTATATGCGAGTTACTGATACCGATGTGCTTCTAACGTTCTAGTTATATATTGCTGCAGCTTCTGACGGTACATACTTAAGAGATTTGAATTTGTATTAAGGATTAAGGTTCCCTCTTTGGCAATGAATTCTTACTTCTCAAGCCGAAGTCCCTGACATTAGTCGTTGACGTGATGCGGGTCTATTCTGTGTGTCTTGACATTTGTTCATGACAATATTCGGGTGGGTCTAATTCTGTTTGTCTTAACATTTGTGAAACGAAGTTGGTCAGATACGATGGCTAATACAAAAGGTGATACAGCTTGCACTAGAAAAGTTGGTCTCCCATATGAAAGCATAACCATTGTGCAGTATTCAATGAAATACAGCACACGTGGACTGTTTTAACCCATTAGTGGTTTTCTCGGACCCTTATTAATGCTATCAACATCTATAACACGTTTTGACACGATTGTTTTAAATCTTCAGAAGAAATCGATTCGAAATGATATAAATAAAAGAATATGAAAAATAGCGAGAACAAAATTCAAGGCATCTTGCTTTCATAAAAAAAAACGTGTACTATTGTAGGACGCGCAATTTCGTATCAGATTACGCGCTCTTGGAGGGGGAAAGAAAAATAAAAAAGAAAATGCGATTACGCGTCTATTGATTTGAAGCTGCCAAGAAGGAAAAAGACATGTGCTTTTTTTGACTGTAAAGACAGAATCCTTACCTTTGCTTTGTCGACTTGTCCTCCAAAACTATACCTGACACCGCACAACGAGGGACTTTGGATTCCTTAGGCACATGGTAAAGCTAACCAACCGACCACTCATCACGGCGTTTTCCCACTTCTCCTTTCCAGATCTCCATGCTCAGCTAATCTCACTGCAGCTACCAGTAATTTACACTAAGCTAACGGCCAATCCCGGTTCGGGATGACCTTCGCCGAGCTCATGCGATTCGCAAAATCTAACACGAGGTATAGTTCGACCGAGACACCTGTTTCTATACGTAAACCCGGCTTATTCAGTTTGAGAAAAGAATGGGACAAAGAAACTAACGTACCATAATGGCTTAGGTGCTCTCCGCCCCACATTTAACATTAACCTCCCCCCTACTTTCCCTCTTTGTGCATTAGTATATAAGCTCCTCAACAGCCTCTTCCCCCTCTTTGCTATTTATTGCCTGTCTTATCCTTTCCCCCTAAAGTTAATACACATGGCCTGGTATACTAGAAAAGCACCGCCGGCCGGCCGCCTCATCCCGGCCGCCGCCCTCCTCCTCCTCCTCCTCCACCTCTCAGCTGCCTCCGCCATCGGCGTCAACTACGGCACCCTCGGGGACAACCTCCCCCCTCCTGCCCAGGTCGCCAACTTCATCAAGACGCAGACCATCATCGACCGCGTCAAGATCTTCGACACGAACCCGGACATCCTCCGCGGCTTCGCAAACAGCGGGATCGCCATGACCATCACTGCCGCGAACGGTGACATCCCTGCCCTCACGCAGATCGGCTATGCTCGCCAGTGGGTCGCCACGAACATCGCGCCTTTCTACCCGCAGACGAACATCATTAGGGTCCTCGTTGGCAATGAGATACTGCACTGGGGGGACGAGAGCCAAGTCTCGAACCTTGTCCCGGCAATGAGGACCCTTCGCGATGCGCTTAACCAAGCTGGTTACGGGGCCATTCAGGTAATTAATTAACCATACGAGAACTGTTCTCTTTAAATTTTTGCCTATATGGTGGTCCAAATCCCATTTATGTAGTTTCGCAATATGATAGTTTATGTTTTTATATATAAACATACATGCTTCGCGTTTGGTAGGTCTCAACAGCACACTCCCTCGGCTTCATCGAGAACGCCGACATTCCGAGCATGTGCCGCTTCAGGCCGATGTACGAGCGGGTCCTTAGGCCGCTGCTTCAATTCCATCGTGAAACCAAGTCGCCATTCATGGTCAATCCTTACCCGTACTTCGGCTACAGTCCCGAGAAGGCTAACTACTGCCTGTTTAAGCCCAACCGTGGCGTCTATGACAGGGGCACCCGGAAGATGTACACCAACATGTTCGATTCCTTGCTCGATGCAGTCCACATTGCTATGCGCGTTTACGGGTACGGTGAATTGGGGATCGTTGTGGGTGAGACCGGGTGGGCCTCTCAGGGTGACGCAGGCCTTGCCCCGGGCATGGACAATGCCATTGCCTATAACGGGAACCTGCTGAGGCACGTGCAGTCGACGGGCACCCCGCTGATGCCGAACCGACGGTTTGAGACCTACATTTTCGCGCTGTTCAATGAGAACCAGAAACCGGGTCCTCTCGCGGAGAAGAACTTCGGTCTGTTTTGGCCAAACTTCTCGCCCGTCTACAAGATTGGCATCCTACGCAGCGAGCAGGTACATGTGCCCATGCAGTATTTCCAAGTTTCTCATGTCACTAACAGGATGTGCAAAACCGTTACTTTATTTTCTGTTTCCATGTCTTAGGTGAATTACTATTTTGTCCGCATTAAATATACGATGATATGAGTTAAGATTCTAATTAGTAGTTGGGTAAATTCCACCAGCATCCTAAGCCGATTGCTCAAAAGATACCAGCACCCCCTCCTTTTAAAACTGGACGATCACCGCCCCGTTCGTTGCCTAAATGGCACTTCTTACTATTCTTTCTACCGTAGTAAGGTGATCTTGGCTGAGTTAGTGACCGTAGGACGGCATACCGGCCGCCACCGTGGAAACACCCATTCAATAAAATTAGTATTAGGTTTCATATCGTCATCAAAAAGGGGCAAAATGTCCTATTTTAGAAGAAGGGGCAGTGCGATCTTTTGACAAATTGGCATAGGATTTTGATGGAACTTACCCTCCCTAACATCATATTTTCTTCTCTTCCGTGCTGTAAAGGCAGCTCAACGTCAAGGGCCTGCAACACCAGCCCCCGGCCTTAGGCCTCGCCATGGAGGGCACCACAAGAGAGGGGCTGCACCAGTTCCAGTAGCAGGGAAGCAGTGGTGCGTCCCTAAACTGGGAGTAAGCGACCAAGCGCTTCAGTCCAACGTAAACTACATCTGCAGCCAGGGCATCAACTGCCAGCCGGTTCAGGCTGGTGGACCATGCTTTGAGCCCAACAATCTGCGGTCCCACGCCTCCTTCCTCATGAACTCCTACTACCAGACTAAGGGACTCTTCCCTTACAACTGCGACTTTGCCGGCACCGGAATGCTTACTTCTACTAACCCAAGTAAGTTTTACTTTCAGCCATACATGATTTTTGCAAGGATAACATCGTATTCCAATTCTAATGGATTGAGATTCGGGTTGTTGTTGCAGGTTACGGTGGGTGTAAGTTCATGTGAGATCAGTCGAAAAAGAAACTAATTTAAGCACAGTGCGACGTGTGCAGGGAGATCAGCTTCTGCAACTTTGTACCATCAATTGTATAATTTGATGATTCACCATAGATGATTATGATTTATGAAACTTCATATCGTCTTATGATTTCAGTTTGTCCAGCATTGCGACATGTCTAGAACATCACAGATTGTATGTACCATGCCACAGAGAGCCAGTTTCGGACTATGGTGGTAAAATTTCGCACGTTGAATTTACAAACCGAGACAGCAGATTGTGCAAAACTGGAAGAAAAAAAAAAAAAGCGCCCACCGTGGGGCTCGAACCCACGACCACAAGGTTAAGAGCCTTGCGCTCTACCGACTGAGCTAGACGGGCTTTGTTCTGACAACCTCGGTTGCACCTCATATTTATTCCGGAGACAAGACTCATTTTGGGCTGATTATCGATGCACTAGCCAGCCTCTCTAGTAGACGAACTTCTTCACTAATTCATCCGGAACCGGAAGACCAATGGGCCTCAATAATTCAATTCGAATCGACTTGACTTATCAAGGGGTAAAAATCTCTCGACATATATTTTCTCCATTCACAAGGTTTCGACTCAAATATGAATAGTATTCGATGGTATAGAATATAAAATTGTTAGAAAAGAAAATTCACAATTACAAATACACAAAAAAGGATCGTAAGCATCTTCGCATACAGTCCCCAAAAAAAGATGAAGAATGCAGAAACAAACACCCAACCAAAAGTTCAATATTACTTGCATATATAAACGCCTGTTCAAAAGTGTGGTGTCGTCTGAATTTACCGAAATGATGTTTTATTAATTATTGATCTGAAATTAGTATTGAGTGGGTTCTCGTCTGCCATTTGACGAATAAAAAATTCCACTTCCAAGTTGAAAATTTGGACCAACGGCTTTTAAATGAAAACCAATGCCGGGACTTCCAATTCAGACGATGATAATTCGATATGGACCATTAGTAATAACAAATGCTCTCATTAGTCATTTCCGAAATACAACGCCGAACCCGTAGACTGCGGCCACTTGATTGTGCTCTCCTCTCCACAATTCGAATATCAATAGAATGTCAACAATCAAATCACACAGTTCCCTCAACATTCACATAAAAAAATTAACGGAACGTTAAAGATCTTGATGTTACGATGGATAAAGACGCCGAGCCAAATCAGAGTCGATTTTCGCTTACCGATGGCTTATAACCACATGATTTTTTCCCGATGCTTTGCCGTCGTCATCTATTTACCGACTTAAGAAAGAGGGAGGCGACAAATTAATTATAAAACATATACACGATGAAAGGGCGCATATGAAAACAAATAATATGCTACGTGGTGGCTAAATGCGTCAACTACGGGGAATAAATGATATCTCTTTAATATAAACGACTCGAGATTACGATGCCAAATATATAGTCCGAGAAGTCTACTTCGTACCTCGAAATGTCTAAGATATATTATTTGCTGATCAGAGTAACCTAATTAGATTATATCATTCAAAGATTGGTCAAATCAAGTTGATGTGCTATCTGAAGTTCGGTCAGAAAAAGGGAGAAAAAACAACATACAAAATTGCATCTGACCCAAATTTCTGATCAGGTGCCACTCTCACAAATCCTCAGTCACGTTGACTCTCTCTCTGTTTTTTCTTTTTTTCTTTTTTGGCTCAAAACTCTATATATTATATTTATATCCATATATATTAACGTTACGTGTGGGTTGATTCCATTGCGTGAGATTACATACGCAAATTCCCTTTTGAAGAGAGATTAGTTGGTCTGAAGTATTTCATAGTGGAGTGGTTGTGGTTCTTACGTCCATGTGAAAATGATCTTTTGACTCATATATTTCTGCCATTCGCAATCAAGGAGCGTTTGTAAACTGGATATATCCTTGCTCGTTAGCTTTCTCTTATTTTATTTATCCGAGGAACGAAGAGACGAAGATGTCGATGATGTTGAGCAGAAGCACGGCGAACAGCTCTTTCAATGAGTTCAAAAGGCAGGCCTCCTTCTTCCTTAGGGACAAGATCAAGACCGCTCGGTTGAAGCTCACCGACGTCACTCATGCCCAACTGTATGCCATATCTTTTTCTCCGTCTTTCTTCCTCTTCGATGGAAATGGTTGTTCGATCGCTTATATTTCATTTTTCTTCCATATGATGATACGTGTTGGGCGGCCTTTTCTGTGGTGTAATTTTTTGATTGAAAGAGCAAGGCATGGCGACTTTTCGTTTTGTTTTCGGACTAACTAGCTCGGAAGTTTATTATTTGGAAATGCAAAACTTGACTTTGAACATCCTTTTTCTCGAGATAATCCGAGGAAGCGGATTTTCTAACCTGAAAATTTTCTTGCGACTTGAATCTAGACTGACAGAGGAAATTACAAATGGGAATCCATGGCCACCAGACACCCGAACTATGGGCATAATATCCCGAGCCGCCTTCGAGGTCGACGATTTCTGGAGGATTGTCGAGATACTCCATAGAAGGTTTCTTTCGCTATAAATTCCTTCGTCGTAAATAACTGAACTGTTGAAAAAAAAAAAAAATATATATATATATATATATATATATGTATATATCATTTTGCTGCAATGACTCGTACATCATAGTTTACATACCTTTGTGTAGGTTGGTGCAATTTGACAGAAAGAACTGGCGGATCTCATACAATGCTCTTATTCTGTTGGAACATCTTCTAACTCATGGACCTCAGAGTGCAGTCGATGAGTTTCAGGACGATAAAGATGTCATCAAGGAGATGACACAGTTTCAGTTCATCGACGAGAAAGGGTAGCTCTACATATAATTTCTTTTTCCTTACAAATAAAAACACGTCGGTTTTAGGAAAATCTTTTTGCTAACATTCATTTTAAACTTTTGTTAGCATTTCAATGTATTTATTTATTTATTTTTCATTACAGTTTCAATTGGGGATTGAGAGTTCAAAAACTGTCAGAGAGGGTACTGAAGCTGCTCCAGGAGAGGCATTTTTGGCAGGAGGAGCGTACGAGAGCTCGGAAGCTGACTCAAGGAATCAAAGGGTTCGGGAGCTTTTGCCAGAGGCAATGTTCATTGGATGTAGACTTCGAGAATCCTTCGGTATGGAAAATGTACGGGAGATGGAACTCTCATGGAAATGCTTATGACAACGAGGAAGACGAGTTACTGGTCAAGAACTTGGAGGAGGTCTGCACAAGATCAAGGAATGACAGCTCAGAACCCGAGAGGAAACAAGAAGATGTGAAGTATTTTGCAGTGATGGAAGATCATCCTTTCTGTGACAATGGGCATCAGGGCACCGAATCCCTTCTTTCGAAAAAACTTAGATAGATTTGATTTGTTACCGATGCGTTCTATATGGTCGATTACAGCTCGTAATTTCTGTTCATTTTCAGTTTCGTTTCGGCAGGTTTAGGTTGGGAACCTGAGACTTGGGAGTGCTTGAGAAAGTGGGTACATAGTTACATAGTTTCTGTTACAGTCTCCCATCACTGCATTGAGATTTAATTGATTCGTATGGGCTCGACATAAGCGAGAATTACCTCGTTACGTAAACGGGATGGAAGTCGATAAAATGCCAATGATAAGGTTCTGAACCAATAGGAAAAGCTATTTGACCAGCTATTACAATAATAACATCAATATTTCATATATATAATTCATGTTTAAACAATAGAAAATCTCTCAATAGAACTTGGAATCGAAAAAAGTGAACCAATTTCTCGCCTTCTCGTAAAAGAATGATCACTCCGATATGAGAACAACATAGAAGGATACAGAAGCTAGCTAGAAAGAAAGAGCTGCTGAATCATGCACATCTTTCCGGCACAGTAGTTTCTTCCCTCAACAACATTATTTAAAATGTACTCATTAGAAGCACTTCCGATGCACGATAGATGGCCCTGATTCGTCGTACTCTGCCTTTGCAATCCACATCTGTATCAAGAATAAACAGAGCCCGCCCGTCAGAATATGATTCGGTTAATTGCATTAAAACTTTGTATGATCACTTGCTAGATGATCTAATGGATCATCTGTTATGATGGAATCACATTGAAAACGAATGAACGGATAGTTAATGTATCAGTGATTTAAACAGAGAGCATGGAAAAGAAGTTGGACGCATGTAATTAAGGTAATGAACGAACCTGCTGGAAAGTACTGAGTGAGGCAAGGATCGAGCCTCCGATCCAGACGCTGTACTTCCTCTCAGGTGGTGCCACAACCTTAATCTTCATACTGCTCGGTGCCAGTGCAGAGATTTCCTTGCTCATTCTGTCAGCAATGCCTGGGAACATGGTGGAACCACCACTGAGCACGATGTTTCCATAAAGATCCTTCCTGATATCGACATCACATTTCATGATGGAGTTGTAAGTGGTCTCATGAATCCCTGCAGCTTCCATCCCAATCATTGAGGGCTGGTACAGGACCTCAGGGCAGCGGAACCGTTCTGCCCCGATGGTAATGACCTGCCCATCAGGCAGCTCATAGCTCTTCTCGACTGCAGAGCTAGTCTTTGCAGTCTCGAGCTCCTGCTCATAGTCAAGGGCAATGTAAGAGAGCTTCTCCTTCATGTCTCTCACAATTTCACGCTCTGCTGTGGTGGTGAAGGAGTAACCCCTCTCAGTGAGGATCTTCATCAGATGGTCAGTGAGGTCACGGCCCGCGAGGTCAAGACGGAGGATTGCATGAGGAAGGGCGTACCCTTCATAGATTGGGACCGTGTGACTCACACCATCACCCGAATCCAACACGATACCTGAGAAAAGTGTCAATCGCACAAGAAATTAATGACTCAGTAGAATCTGACTTACTCTTACAAGAGTTACCTTTGAACTGAAACCAGCATAGTCAATAGATATGCCTTGAATTCGATTAAGTTGAAAATTAACCCAACAATCAATACGTATCCAAAATCCAAATAATTTCACTCACTCACAATTGAATTCAACTGAACACAAACATATTTTACTTGGATTGACTAGAGAGACTATGAGAATCACATTAAACTTGAAACTTTAAACCGCACCAACATCAAAGTGATCCGTTAGATTTCAATCCGAATGAAAAGAAAATCCATCGGCGACTTAAGTGACTTTAATTCCCTAACAGCATATTCTTGAATTGATTTAAGACAGACCTGCCAACATTGGCTTAGAACTGCTTACCCGTTGTTCGACCACTCGCATAGAGGGAAAGCACGGCCTGAATGGCAACGTACATTGCAGGGGTGTTGAACGTCTCAAACATGATCTGGGTCATCTTCTCACGGTTAGCCTTGGGGTTAAGTGGGGCCTCGGTCAGGAGAACCGGGTGTTCCTCAGGTGCGACACGGAGCTCGTTGTAGAAAGTGTGGTGCCAAATCTTCTCCATGTCATCCCAGTTGCTCACAATCCCGTGCTCAATTGGGTACTTCAGGGTCAGTATACCTCTCTTAGACTGGGCTTCATCCCCGACATAAGCGTCCTTCTGGCCCATACCGACCATGACGCCCGTGTGGCGTGGACGCCCCACGATGCTGGGGAAGACTGCCCGAGGGGCGTCATCACCGGCAAATCCAGCCTATACGAGAAAAGCATTGGGATCACACTCTTAAAACCAAATAAATTTATGAACTGAAATTGAAGATGCTTCAGCTGGAAGGAGCAGAGTTTAGTCTACCTTCACCATTCCCGTTCCATTGTCGCAAACGAGCGGCTGAATATCCTCTGCGTCTGCCATCTTCTACCTATACAGATTGGACATGAAACAGTCACGACAGCGAGGACAACAATTTGTTATGCAGACTACTATCAGTCCAAGCAGCTCCATTCAATCGCTTTTCAAAGTCCCATTCACAGAGCTAATGAAAATGCAATCATGACAAAGAGCTAGTAGTTTTGCTAGTACATCCTGCGTTGTTTAACAGAAACGGTTCATTCCGGCAATTCAACGGTCCTTTCACATGCAAAATACGAAATGGACGATCCATAATTGAAGAGAGTAAAATCTAAATATTAATCTAAAGTTACGAATATAAATTCTGGAAATTTTGCAAGAACATGACATGTTCTATAGAGTAAAAAGATAACAGACAGAGTTACAGAGCAGGCAATGCAGGCAAAGGTTCAGACTTTCATGGAAAGACAGTCTCTTTCACAAAATCAAGCAGGACCCATCAACCCAAATCCTCATTGCAATCATGGGGAAAAAGGGAATAGACAATCAGAATCACAGCAATGAATGTGACAGCCACTACCACAGAAACTAGAATCCAATTCCACTGACAATGCAATCAACAATCTGAATTTCCCAATTGAATGAACGAACGAGCAAATGAAAACGATCAAGAATGGCGGGGAGAGAGAGAGAGAGAGAGGGAGGGACCTCGCGGAGAGAGCAAATGGTGGGAGGGAATGAGAAGATTGAAGGAGAGAAACAGAGAGCTGAGTCTTTCGTCTTTTGAATGGAAGGGAAGGGAATGAGATGGTGGAGCTCATTCTGTGGAGATCAAATCAATCTGGACCGTTGGATCTTCGCGCGCCCATGGGTGGATTGCCGCTTCACGCGCCGCATCTCGCGCTTTGTTCGTCTTTTGGAGTTGGTCTGGTCCCTCCACACAGCCCAAGCGGGTCCCCAGGGGACCCCACTGTAACTTGAGCTCAGGTAGACGTTGTCCCACATAGCTTATGAAATCATAGTATATTGATTTCATTTTTATTTTTTATTTTTTATTTTTTATTTTTCGAAGAACTCATTTTGCATTGCATCTCTCTCTTCTGAAAGCATGAGTTTCATATCGTCATGATCATGAGAATATGCAGAAAACATGACATCCGAGACTCGCATTATCGTGACACTATAATGGCGATAACCGTTTGGTTATCGCGGAACCGACATGACCCACACAGCAGTCAATTGCGGTGACCGATGATTGTTTAGATTTGCACAGCATTCTCAAGCATTTCACAGCAAAACATGACGCATTGCAGAAGATCCCAATTGTAGTAGTACTGAAGGACCAGCGTGACAAGTAGATGGTTGTAAGCACTTCTCGAATTAATCCGACAACAAAAAGAATGCTGTTTGGAGCTAAAAGAAATTGCTAGATTCGAAATTGCTAGGGCATCCATAGCTCGAGAAGAACTAGTACTAAACATAGATCTTGAAGAGCCTTGGATCCCTCTCGTCCTTCTTCTTTAAAGCTACTCTCGTGTCTAAAAGAATGGTGGTAGGATCACCCACCGGCGCGGATATTTGGGCCTCCCTTCCTTCCCATCGAACAACTGCACAAGTCGTGAAAATGTAACAGATTGATGAAACAAGGCCTGGCTATAAGAAGGAAAAAGATATAGTGGAGTATTATCGAACACAAGAAAATGCCATTGTACGAAAGAAAGATCATGTTACCTTCCTCAGCCTCCGGTGCTTGATGAGTGCCCAATTGGACATGATAGAAGTTGCAACTACAAGGAACACGTATCCTGCGATGGTCTGAGTCGCGATATTGAACCCCAGCCACTGATAAATCTCCGTCGTATAATTCGCACAAGTCACGATGTTAAACAAGAATCCTCTGGGGATTTGGTACCCTCCATTTCCGTCAGGGCCCCGGAGATTCCTCAGAATGATATGGCAGTACAAGTTCGAAACTTGACAGAGCATCCCGAAACCGAACCCGATCTTCATCTGACAGTCACTCACGGGAGTGTAAAGAGGGTGATTCACATAGTAGGCAATGTACGACCCAAAGGTCCAGTAGTAAGCACAGTTTCGAAAGACATTGGAGATAGGAGAAGTTGCATGGCTGAAGCGGTGAATAAAGAAGGTCTCCATGATTCGCTTGAAGTAGTGGAAGCACCAGTAGTAGAGGGCATACGTTTGAACCGGGTGATGGGTCACAGAACTGACTGAGTAGCCGAAGAAGCAGTACACGTCAGGGAAGAAGTAAAACACTGGGTAGAGAAGCAGCGGGCCCAAGTACTCGCAGAAGAAGAGTGTTCGGTATGAGACCTGCGGGCCCAGGTCCTTGAAGACTACTGTTAGATTTCCAGAGTTTCCATCAGAGTATTCCTTGAGGCTCTTCTTGGAGTGGAGGACGATGGGGCGGTCCTTCGACCCAGGTGGGATGGGCAGTGTGAGCCGCTGCCTTGATGGGTAGAACTTCTTGGCTGTTGCTTGGAAGACAGAGGGAGAATGCGAACAAAAAAGTTGCATGAAATTGAACAGCGATGAGACAAGTATAAATTCTTGAATAGTTTGTGCTATAAGAATTTGGACCTTTGCCAGTAGAATGACACAGTTTATTACAGGGTAAACCACAACAAGAATTCGAACAAAGCTTACTCGAAAAATTCAAATGTGGAAATTTCATAGTTTCGGCATTCTTTTTAGATCATTTATTACAAAAGGGGGATTGTGAGAAAAAAAGAAAAAAGGATACCATCTGCTGCAAATAGTGCAGGCCATTTTCTTATCTTTACAGTAACATATGCTTTTCACTAGAAGACTGCTTAAATAGCATATGTTACAGACAGATATGAACATGAGTTTCATCGAGGGGCTTCCTTCATCGAACAGCAGGAGCTTCGACGAGCTAATCCAACAAAATAAAATGTTCCTCACATCAAACTATCAACAACACTGACAAATGGTAGCCAGAGATCACTCGATCTCATTAAGCAAATTAATTCCAGACCATCAGATCAAAACTATTTAATGCTATTTATGAGATTGAATGGAAGCTTTAAACTCTCAGTGAATGATGATTGATCCGTTCCTAGCCAAAAGGGAATGTGTAAATAGAAAGACTCACTTCGCTTATGTATTGCCTCCTGCAAATCAGTTACCGTAGCCTGCAAATCAGAACAGATTACATGCACGACAATGTGAGCCATATGAAATTCCGGGACACCGATAACTTGATACATATTGATATCAAGTTGGGCATTCATTCATTCTAAAAATTCTAAAGCTTATCTGGGCATTGCCCTCAAGTTCAAAGGCTTCTGCAGTTGTTGGGGGTTCACTGCTCAAACTTGCTTCGTGACAGTAATATGAAGAAGGAAAATACTAAAATTTCCCCAGAAAATGAAAACTTTAGAAAGCTCCCCACAACGGACTGCACCCTAACTCTGAGGCTGAGCTTCGGGCCAGATCGAGATCTGAAAGACATCATCTTGCCGACCGAATCTCATTTTCATTCAGCTCAAATCCTCAAGAACCGGACAGGCAAACAAACAGACAACAACAGTGATAGAACCGAAAGTAAATCTGCAGGCAGCGAAGGAAGTGAGAGGGTACCGAGTCATTGAGGTCGAACCCTCCCTTGATGACTTCTCTCCCACCGCGGGACACCACTGTCACCTTCATGACGGGCAAGAATCAAAGACACACCCAAATCCTATGTAAAAGCTTGTCGGACTCTGTGAACCCTTCCGATTTGGGGCGGATTTCTATGGGGGTCGCAGAAATCTAGGAACCCAGAGCAAGAAATGGGGCGTACATGAGATCTCCGCGATACGAGGATAAGCGGGTTGGAGAGTTTCAAGCGTAGAAGGAAGTACGAAACTCCTTTTTGGGGCGACAATATTAATGTCATGGGCTACTTGTCTTAGTAAAAGCGACGGTTGGGGGTTAGGTTCGGCTGAAGAGCTAACCATGATGTATTGATGAACCGTGCCTAGCCGTCCCTCTTCCGATGGGACTAAACGGGTCAGGTTGGATCGGGACACATATATACCATGAATAAGCTATGATCCAGTCGTACATGTATGTCGCGCCTCGAGATTTTGGATTATTGCAGAATGAAACGAAACTCGTTTTTTCATGTAATGGTAGAAGGGCCGAGTCCTTTTGGATGAAGCGAGCTCGGCCTTCAATTCAAACATACTTGTATTCGAAACAAACAAAATTCTCGTCTAAACAGGCTGCTAAATACCACATTTTGCCTTGTACCATTCTCAACGAGCCTCCATATGTTGGTATACCACGACACCGAGATGGAAAGTTCAACCACAAGGTTTCGGAAAGTTATGGAATTGAGCTCAAAAGTTGGAAACACTGAACTTGATATGGTCATTCAATGCCGATTTTAGGAGAGGATACCATTACAATTTACAATGCCTGATCAAAGAACATAGATCTCGAGTGGAGTTTTTGACAAAATTGACTGATGGCAATGCAACTGTGCTGGCAGTTAGAAGGCATGCATGATCTCCATCATCATTCATTCCTCGTAGGACTCTTTCTTCTTGTCTCCATCAACACTCTCAATCGGAGGCAGAGTCTGCATAAACAAACAACTCGAAATTCGGTCACAGCACTCGAAAAAGTCGCGTCATTCTTTCGAACAAAACTTGTTCAGGCATTCCGTCGAACACCTCTGGGTCACGTCCATCGACCGAGATAAGAGATGGAGCAATCGGCCCTTTCGTGCTCCATATAATCAAAGATAAGATTAGAAGGGAGAAACGGAGAAAGGGTAGCCGTAGTCTCACCAAGTTTGGCTTATAGATGTTGTGGACGATTGAGGCGCCGGCGAGTAGGGAGACGACGACCACAACGGATGACCACGCGAGCGATGGCGTTCCCGTCGGCGGCCTTCCCCCACCAAATTTCCTGTTCATCCTGTGATAATACTATACTCCGAGCAGTTCTTTTGCTTGCGACTTCTTGCTCTCCAACAGAACACGGAAATGGTCTCAAACTTGATTTTAGCGTTTACTCTCTATGGTCTGATTTGCACGGTAATGGAAAGATCAGGGATGGATTTGGAATAAAATCAAGAGTCCTCCTCTCGCGCAATTTGGCAAATTAGAACCGCTGGGCGAAATTAATTATACGTTTGGGCTTAATGTTGGGCCAGAGAGCTGTTTGGTCCTTGAGGCTTTGATCATTTGATTTGAGTTCCATGAGGCCCATGGGCTGAGGCCCATTCCAGCACCTGATTCTGATTTTTGGGGTTACGAAGATGATTCAATAGAGAGGCAGCAGAAAGGAGACAATAGGCATGTGTGTTTGTTCCACCGGTGATAATAGAATCCATAACCTCTTGCATATGTTGAATGAGAGCATTTATTACTGCAATATATACTCGTCATTTATATAGGTGTCATTTAATTATATCTATGCATATCACGTTACGCGTGTAAATTTTCTCGTAAGTCAAGAAGACTTAGGGAGAAAGTATGAGGTGCAACATTTATGAGGTAACAGCTTCGTGGAATTTGTTTTTGTGGTTCCTAAAACTCCAACCTTAACGCGGTCAACACACGCTTGAGCAATATCGTTTTCATTATTGCATGCATATATTCAAAATAATATTTGTAGAGTCAAAACAACGTCACGGAGACGTGAAATCAATGGAAAGGGGAATAAATACTCGGAAAATGTTTTCACATTTACGAAGAAAAATTTATCATATATAAGCAACAGCTAAAGGACAAACTAAAGATATTATTCAACCGAAAATGTCGGAGAATTGCGCCAAGGACTCATTTTTCCAACCAAATATTTAGTAAAATATAAGATAAATTAAAGATATATATAATACATGCATGAAGCAATTCAGAGAAATTGCAGTTGCATCCTTGTAGGTTCACTATTAATATAGACGGACAGTCAACGCAAGCAAATCGTACATAATATTGATTTTCTGAGATATAATTTGGTACGCGGTTTAGTGTGTCTATATATATATATATATATATATATATATATATATATGGCTTACACTGCCATAAATTTGCTGGATCATTTAGTTCTATCTATACTGGGGGAAGGCCGCGCTTCACTGTGGCAACCCGATTACAATATATGAGCATTATATTATATATTTCTTATTAATTATTATATTACATTACTTTTGTTAAACACCATCATGTTATATTAAGCATGAAATATTCAATTTCTTTGAAACAAAAAACAATTTTAGTATATTTAGTGTGTGTATATATATACATATGTATATGCATAGCCATATTAATTATAAATACTATGTTAGTTTCCCCGTAAGTCAAGTCAACGCCGACACTTATAAGGCAACAGCCTTGTCCAGGATACGACATGCAGATAACAATTGATTATCTAAGTATTAGGCGATATTGTATGCAAGTTGACCCAAAGGAAAAGGCAAAAGGGAAAACAAAATAAAATAAATAAAAAAGGAAAAGGGCAGCTACCAAAAGTAGGATCTGCCATTTACTTATGCTCCATTTGATTTCATAGTAAGATTTTAAAATTAGATTTTGATTTTGAAAAAGAGTTTTATAAATGGGATCCACCGTTTGACTTTGTATAAATTATTTTGTTTTGTTGTGGAAAAAAGTGGTATAAATGAGGTCCACTTTTTGACTTTGTATGAGTTATTTTGTTTTGTTATGGGTAGAATTAAATTAAAATTGTGATTTTAAAATTATATCCACAAACCAAACAAGCCCTTAATGACTCCGACACGGTTTTCCTTAACATATAATTAAGTTTTATTTTTTGTCATATCGATTAGGGGTTCAATTTATTCCTAATACTTTTAATATTTAGGGTCAAAAGACGACGTCAAGGACCCATGGAGACATGAAGAAGGGAAAGGGAGAGGACGTATACATGCAAACCTTTCCACATGACGTAGACTTCTTGCTTTACAAGCATATAACATAATTATACCGTGACTGCATATATCATATCCTTAAACAAAAGATATGGTATATATTACATGCATGACAAACCTCTTTATGATCGAGAGACACATCACGCGATCACATCTAAATCTGCGTATAGGAAAAATTATATTAAGCGACTCTTTACCCCATCAACATAAAGTTTATATACGTCAGAAATATTTTTCATTTGGAGAAAAAGAAGGATATCCATTGATTTTATACTGGTAGCTAAGTTTTACTAATAATATATATAAATATGGATGTGCATATATATATATATAAGATAGACCACTTAATATTAGAAAACCAGAAGGAGTTCCAATTGACTCAAATTCGAACAAGGTAAATTTTGCTATATATGAACTTGATGTTGTGCCTGTGCTACTAATTACGGGATCATAATACTTCTGAAATTTGTTTAAACTACATATTAAAATTACTATAGCGAAGAGGTAAAGGACTATTAAAAAAGTTATAATTAGATTTAAACAATTAAATTGTGTAGAATCAGTGGCTTTATTTCATGCAGTATCGCACATATTTCATGTTCGGATTTGAGCACCCAAAAATTCGGACTTCAGCGCCCTGTGAGCGCCATGAACGTCCCTGAGAGTTGCAACATGTTCTCGACACACCCAAGATCCGGATTTCAGAACCCCAATATGGATTTCAAACCCCAAAATTCGGATTCGACGCTCGTTGATGTGCCTAAATCACGTCCATTGATATGCCCGTGGACATGCTCGACTCATGCCCATGGATGTCCCCAGGACATGCCTGTGGATGTGACCAAGTCATGACCCTGGACGTGCCCCTGTCACGCTCGTGGATGTGCCCGAGTTATGCTCAGAGAATTTTGCACCACATGACTCGAGGATACCCAAAATCCGAATTTGAGCACCCAAATCCGGATTTCAACACCCAATGAACACCCACGAGTATCCTCAAGAGTCGAGACACGCCCTTGATGTCCAAAATCCGGATTTCAAGAACTAAATCCGGATTTAAGAAGAATAAGCTCTAAACTACTTGAACTAACATAAGTTGACGTTCTACTTCTTTTTTTGGTGTATGATTTTATTCTACATTTCGAACTCATAAGCAAGAAATTCCGCAATACTTTCCTCCTTATCAAATGCCGTTGCCTACTTCACCATTTTCTACCTATAGATATATGTATACACACACAGAGATATATATATATATATATATATGTATACATGCATATGTACATTGATAGGTTATGGGGTCATTTGGCCGTGTGTACGCGTTGATCGAACAAGTGTTTGGGAAATTGGGAGCAGTTATCTATCCCGTCGTTAAACGATCAGGGCTGTTATTTCCATACAATTTCTATCAACATTCCCTTCATTTTCCTCATATTTTTTCGAAAATGCACTATTTATATATATTATATATAATTTTACATTTTTTTTCACAAAGGAGTCTCATAGGTCTAAAAATTAATAAATAGAAGAGAGAAAATGTAGGGAAGGGACATCCCCGTGGTAGGACTTCATGCTCTTAGGTGGATGGAGAGCGAGTCATATACCAATCCTATTTCTCTATCTTTTCATATTCTATTCATCCTGTCTCTGGTCGTTTCTTTAAACCCCAATATTAAATGACCGTTGAAAAGTACTAATTTCACCGGCCGGTTCTATGCTACGTACATATTTTACCAACTAATGCAGAGAGAAATCCACGCGTAGAGAGAGTGCCTGCAATCAAATGCACTGCAATGTAATGCAACGTAAATTTCCTTTGCTTTTCCACAATCCATTTGTGTTTGCCCATAAATTTCATACAACTGCATGCATATGCATTTGCGCTATATATATTAAAGAGGGTTCTCCTCTCCTCCTTGGGCAACCAAAGTTTTTCTCTCCATAAATTCACAATCCTTATTCCTTCTTACGGAGGCCAATTAAGTTTCTTCCGGCCGAAGCTTGGTTCAACCAAACAAATTCCCTAAAGAGTTTGCCATCGTCTCTTTTCTCGATAAATTTCCATTTGGGAGGTATGGCTGCTGTTGTTACTGGCCCGGATGCAAAACCAGCCGCTAGCCACTGCTGCAGGTTTGAGTTGAAGAAATACAAGACGGCGTTCACATGCCAGGTTTGCAGGGTCGAAAGTTACGATGCTGAAAGATATCGGTGCAATCACTGCGGCGAGGATCGGCACATGGGCTGCATTCGACTTGCTGATGAAATCAAACTTGGCCCCGGCCCCAAGAACATCTTCAGCACGGGCCCCGTGTTCATGCTTTTTGATACTCCACAGAAAGGTTGTCATCTGAATCTGTATCAATAATTAACTAGTTTTGCTTGGAGCTTCGTTTTTCCTTTCCCTTTTGTGTTTCCTTTCCCAAACCTAACATTATAAGTTTGAAATGAAAAACAGGGAGGAATTCGAAAAATGAGAAATGGGCCAAGAACTGTCTGGTGTGCGGGATGCCGATCAGGCATTACAGCTATCACGCTCAGACCACGGGAAACAAGGACTTGAACATGCACCCGCGCTGTGCTGAGCTCACCACATTCAACACCAACAGCCGCGTGCCCCTTGAGCTTCAAACGGGGGAAAGACATAGCTGTGTGTGGTGCGGCAAGAAACGACCTGAGGGAGCGTCCCCAGCTGGCCCGACAGATTTCTACTGTTGGTCATACAGGTTGACAGGGGGCAGGAACCGCATTCATGTGCACTGCTACACAGAAATGGTGATTGAGGCCTTGAAGAGCATTGCTCAGTTGGACGACGATGACAATATACATATCGTCTTGAAACGGAGGAGGAGTTCTGATAGAAATGAGTTGGAATCAATATTAAGCGAAGTTCTTAAAATTGGCCTGGACGTTGCTGGAATAGGATTCACGGATATCTTTCTAGACTTAGCTTGATCGAGTGATCAGTTCAAACTGATGACAATTGCTTCATTTCCGTAAACTGAATTTCTGGAATGTAGGTGGAGACTGTTTGTGTGAGTTGTCTTGTTTTTGTATGTACGCTTCCCACATCATATATATGTTTTCTGTATGTACTCACGTATTTTCTGTTTGTCTTGTAAATTATCTTATAAGGACTTTGCATGTTATGTTAATTATCGTATTCATCGACTGTACTGCAATTGCATTTGATATTATTCAGCTGGGGTTTTACCTTTTAGCTATATTTTTCTTTTTGCCTTGATCTTCATGTATGTGGACCGTACCGATGACATAACCTAATTATGATAAACTTTCTAGAAAATTTTATCATCTATATAATATTTGATAATCTTGAATTTTTTTATTTAAGATGAATTTAATATCTAATCGAATATATAGATATTAACATTAAAATAAATATATATTCATATATAGAATGATTATATAGTTTTAGAATGATTATATAGTTTTACTTATCTTATTGTTAAAATAAGCATATATATGATATATAATCCAATTGAAACATATCACATTTTACCCCATGCAACGCGCGGATTTCACGATTAGTATATTTATAGACTACTGAATTTACATGTCTCTCTCTATGCACACAGCAATATTGTTTCTTTATTCCATGCATATATTCAACATAATATTGCAGAGTCAAAATTTAAAAAAACGTCATGGAGACGTAAAACCAATGTAAAGGGGAAGAAACTACTTGATAAATGTTTCCGCAAACTTCAAGGGGTTTAGCCCAATGGTAAGGAAGAGTATAAGTATCTACTCGATCTTGGGCTCGAAACCCGCTAGAGCCATAAGAGCGCCATGTACATCGCGAGGAGTTCACAGAGTCTTGGGATTAGTCGGGCAACGCCTGTACGCTCCGGTTAGCTAGAAAAAAAAGATACTCACTTCGTAGAATTTATCACATATCAGCGAACAGCTAAAAGACAAACTAAAGATACTATTCAACCGAAACAGTTGGGGAAAATTGCCGGAGACTCATTTTTCAACCTAATATTTGGTAGAAATATATCATACTTGCATGCCAAAGCAGTTAAGAGAAATTGCAGTTGCAGAGTTCATTATTAATTAATTTAGATGAATAGTAAAAAAAATTTAACAAATAATATATATATTGATTTTCTGATATATAGTTTGGGACGGTGTTTGCTGGACTAGTTAGCGTACATGTATCTGTATCTGTTATGTATTTCCTCTAACAAATTACTTCTTCTTATTGTCTTCTAAATAAACCTAGATCGGAAGCAAAATAAACCTATGAATTATTCAAAATTGAATGCCTCTCTAATATTGCTTATGTGCAAATCTTTCCTCATTTTTTTCCGTTTTAAAAATAATGCAATGGACATATCGCATAATATGTATGTGTTTTGGACCTCTTTGTAACCATATGTGATCATCACCAGGTTTCGCATATATGATACATAGCTATGTATGTGTTTCTCATTTGGATAGAGAAAGATTTAGGTGTGAACCATGGTATTCGAAAGTCAATTAGGCTCCGACTAATTCAATCGAGCTGGATTTGTCCACTAAGGGATAAAACTCTCCCAACGTGAGTTTTCTATATTCATAAGAACTCAAATCCGAGATCATGATAGAGAAAGATTTTGAATAATGTTATTGGGAAAATTTTGCTATTTAATTATGAATTTCACATAGTTTGAAGATTTGTAATGATTTATTTATTTATTTATTGAAGACGGGGCCAAAGCCCGGTGTGATGATTTCCTTTTAATTATAGCATTTTGTGATTGGTCTTTCGAACTCATATACAAGAAATTCCATGGTAGTTTCCTCCTTTGTCAAATGTCGTTGATCAATACAGCAATTTATCTATCCATATATATGCACACATACATATATATACATGTATAGATAAGATATAGACGGAGACAGATAGATGGTTAGATGATGGGTCGATGGGTGATAACACGTAGACAAATGAAAGGAAATAATGCTATATTTATCTATTCATATTTATTCCGACGTCGAATTTTTTTTTAGGTATCCTAACGCTAATGATTTAGTTTTAAATCTATCCCGCCGTAAAAGTTCCGTCCATTTTTTACGGAAATGCTGACATGATGCATTAATTGATTGACAGAGCTGATGTAGAGAGTGTGTGAGTTCTAATTTAAGAAAAAATTACACCATGTGTCACAATTTTTTTTATTGTTTTTCAGTTTTACCATAATCTTTTGATGCTTTTCCAATTTTATCCTAACATTTTGACAATTTCTTAGTTTTATTACAATTTTTTACTGTTTTCTCAATATTATCCCAATATATTGGGATAAATTTGAGAAATTATGAAAAGATAGGGATAAAATTGAGAAAAAAAGGTTAAAATATAATTGAGAAAATATTAAATGATTGGGATACATAGTGTTATTTTTCCTTATATTGGGATCCACACACTCTCCACGTTAGCATTGCCAAGCAATTAACGCGCCACGTCATCATTTCCATTAAAAATAGACGGGATGTTTACGGTGGGATAGATTTGACATCAAGCCTTTAACTTTAGCATACCTCAGAAAAAAATAGACATTGAGATAAAACTAAAATAACATGTAAATGTTGGGAAACATAGTGCAATTTTCTCAAAAAAATGAGCAAGAGGTTCGGAAGCACTTATTCCATATATATACTTTAACACTGACCCTCTTTCCATGCAATTTCTATAAACTATTTCCCTTATTTTCCTCATCAACTTCTCAAAAAATTCTGGAAAATTTATTAACAAGAAAGTAATTATAAAGGTTTCGATGGATATTGCATGAAGCATGAAATTAATTAATGCAACATAAATTTCCATTGCTTTTTCAACAAAAAGGTATTACTAATACCCACCATGCATGCCATCGGTAATTAACAAATACTAATTTATATAGCGATCATACATATATTGTATAGATATTGGCATAAATTGATCAGATAGCTAATATATATACTTGGAACTTTTTCTTCCTTACACCTACAAATTTAACTACAGCCAGAGCTGTGAATCTATAATCGAGCACGAATTTAATTACGAGCAAAATCATATTTATTTTCTTTAATGAATACAACAATCATTGAAAAATTAATTATGAAAAAGGTCAATGTAACATATCTCTGAGCTAGAGGTTCATATATATAAATTTACACGAAACGCTCAGATATATAAATTTACACTAAACTTTTTTCTGATTCATATACACAATCAGTGACGACTATAACATTTATTTTATTTTTTATCGGTAATTATGCTGGTGCTATTAACTGTGCAATAATACATACAAAAGTTCGATGACGGATTAATTACATCGATTCCCTCAACTTAACAAAACATATAGCGGCCGGGCACTGATTTGTTACCCTCAAAGCAAAAATTTGGAAGAGATGCACTTTAAATCGCACCAACTCCACAATATCTGTCGAACTAAGCAGACCGTAACGTGAACAAAGAAATAATGACCGAGCATATCTATCCCAAAAACAATGCTCAACGAAGATAGAACTCTATCAGAGGTTCGTTGATCAATTCTCATAATATAGAGTACTTGAGCTTATAAATCCAACCAAAAAGTTCAAATTGAAAGGAAATATATTGTGTGCAAAACTTCATCTATTTATATAATATTTAAATGTAAATTCATATATATTTATATATTGTGTGCAAAACTCGAATCGGACACCTTGATTTAGGATAATAAGTGCCGGATACTTGAACCAACCCACTTTTATTCACGAGTTTGGAAGTTGATAGAAGAAGAGAGCAAATGTAGGGGTGGCACATCTCACGGTGAGGATCGAATCTAAGACTCATATTAGTCTCATGTGGAGAGTGATGTCACTGTACTAAATCACATTTCTCTATCTTTTGTACTTTATTCATGCTGTCTCCGGTCGCTTCCTTAAACACCAATTAAATGACCTTTCAAAGTATTAATTTCAACGGCCGGTTCTATTTTATGTACATATATATATATATATATATATTTATTTATTTATCTAATATAGAAAATATCCCACGCGTAGAGAGTGCCTGCAATCCAAATGCAATGCAAAGTAAATTTCCTTTGCTTTTCCACAAACCATTTGTGTCTGCCCTCTACACTTCATACAACTACCGCATGCATATGCATCTATATGTTTTCTGTAAAGGGCTTTGCATGTTATGTTAATTATCGTATTTATCGACTGCACGGCAATTGCATTTGATGCTATTTAGCTTCTTCTTTTTTTTTTTGGCTAGAAAAAGATCATTCATAAATTAAGCATAAGTAGAGTCGACCACAAACCGAGGAATTTTAATCCCCATAGCATCCTGAAAGAGAGGAAGAGACCTAAAAAGCTAGGGACAGAATAAAAGATAGTTATCGGGGCCGCTTGGCCACCACCCTGATATTATTTAGCTTGAGTTTTATGTGATGAAGGGCTAACTCGGTTGAGAGAAATGTGAGGCAATAAAGCGTCGAAAATTAATAATGAATAGAAAGAGTCGATTTATATATATAGTAAAAATGTACGATCAAAAATTATGAGTCGAAAATATAAGAGGAAAAGTCACGAGGATATAAGGATATTTTTATAATATCAAAAAATTATACAAACTTGTCATACTTGTATATATAGTATAGATATAGATATATGTTTCTCATTCATATAAAATTATATAGATATTAGAGTAGTTTGGAAAACGCGCCTGGATCATTTTCATTGTATTTTTTTTCTTTTTAAAAACAAAGGGTGCATGGTTTAGATCCAAATCCGAAATCCGATGACTGGTTGGTGTACTCGTATTGTCCTTTGTGGAAAGGCAAAGGAAATTCATGTTGCATTCCATAGCATAGATTAAAAAAAAACCACAATAAGTGCCACAATAAGTATCTAATTTAAAAATTTTTAATTATCAAACAAATACGTGTGTTATTGTACTTACACGCTCAAATTGTCTTTTTTTTGTGTGAATTTTGGTATTTAGAAGCCTAATTGAGCTCTTAATTAATTCAGTTGAGACGGGTCGGCTCACTAAAGGGTAAAATTTTCTTACAGTGAATTTTCTGCATTTACAAGTATTCGAATCCAAAACATTAATTAAACAGAACAAGTATCAAATCGCTTAAACCAAGTCACGTTGATATACTCTCTTCAACCTGGACCCTCTTAATTGGGAAAGTGATCAAAGAGAATAAAGCCTACGTCAAGTGGAAATGTCTGCATGCATGTACGTATTGTCTCTTCCTCTCTCCTTTCCCTTTTATAACCGGATCAATCAAGATACTTAAAAATTGAAAAATTGGCCCGTAGCTCATTCATCTATCGTTCCAACTAAGCTCATACTCATGCCAATTTTCCCCTTCATTAATGAACCTAAAACAGCCTCTATTAATAATTTTTTCTTTGATCATTTCAAGTCGACTGGGTCGATGATAGAGAACTTTGCGAACACAGTTAAGGAGCTAGCTAGGTACTTGAAGATCATGGATAGGAGGAGAACGGGGTCGATGCACGAGCGAAGTTAGGAACTCACACATGGTTTTGATTTTAGCTAACTGAACGTTCATAGGAACTCATAGTGAAATTATCGGAGAGTTGCTTCACCAATACAACTCAAAAACCGACCAAAGAATTTCAATTTCTAAAAAAGAGAAAATAGTGGAATGCCATGTCTGGCCTCAATAATTCTTGGGATGAGCCACTGCTGCTGAAAGACGAATTCCGATATATGTATAGCTAGAAGACTTTCCAAAATCATAGAATTTCTGGAGAAAATATTAAATGAGTAATACTTATTCACGTTGAATGAATAAGAACTAATCAAAATATTTATAAATGAGAATCTATGAGTCTATTGTAGGGCCAATTTTTCTTTTTTAGGCATTTTCATTGGATATTACACCCAATATTTGCTCAGAATTCCTGAAGTGTTATTATATGATCTATATGTGTATTACGTGCCTAGCTATGTAAGTTTTGCGCATGTCAAGAGGAGAACATTTATAAGCCAACGCATCGTCCCTTCACCTCTCCTAAAGTACAGCGCTCTAAAAATAATGATAGGGCATAATCATATATAGATATGGATGTGTCATATGAAATTAAATTGTTGTAACTGATCATACTCATTACTCAATTTGTAATTGACTCCCTGTCGAATTCGACGAAATGAATCATTACAAGTTCCAATCATAGACGTATTGTAACCTCAAAGAAACCTTGTTGTCTTGGTATTGGGCTACTTGCAAAGAGCTTAGACCGGGTCAAACATGTCGATATCTTGGTCGTGTCGTAGTCTAACTGAAGCTAGCTATATATAGAGCTTGTCACTTCTTTGCTGCTTGATCATTTCTATTTACGTAAATATATACATTGAGAGTACCGTACATACACAATGTTCATCAATTACTCATCTTTCAATGGATTCTGCTCAAACGATTCACCCGGAGCGTGAGCTCAAGCCGTTGAGGAACGAGGATCTGTTCTAACACGCGGCCTGCCAGGAGTTCGGCTTCTCGGCTCCTGCTGCGGCTCTGAGCACTGCACGGTCCGCCTGCATGCGGAGTGTCCGTCCCCAGCTCCTATGCCTGCTCGGGTCCTCCACCACAGCCGCATGTCACCAGCAGCAACTGTGGGCCGACCCGACCGATAAATCTTCTGTGCTGAAAAATTGCAACATGGCTTAGGCTCCGGTAATGACGTCAAACACTGCCTTGCCTGCATGAAACCCATGAGGGGCCGCGGCTAATGCTCCAAGAAGCCCAAACCACACAAGGAAAGTGAAGGTATAGAGCAGTGGCGAAAAGCCCTCGCATGGTAATCAAAAAGTTCCATATTTGATATTCGATAGCACTATCTACTCATGCTCATTTATTAATTATTATGAATTCTATTTTATTGCATTAAACCCATAAGCCTCCGTCGTAATCGAAGAAAAATGAAGATTATTATTTCCATGTCACATACCTGAGTCCTGCAGGATTCCACGAGGATAAGCGAAGTTAAACTAAAACTAATAAGCAGAGTTCTAGGCTCATTCATCTTCCTTGTAACAAAAAAAATAAATTAATAAGCGGACATATTTGGGCTTTAAGGAGTTAATCATTTGAAAGGCTTCCATAAGGCCCACAGCTAAGTATTGAATCATGAACGAAATAACAACTATGTTATATCTACAGAGAAAATAAAATAAAATAACAACATATTGTTTTTTATGCTGATTACTCTTATATATAGTTCAGAATTAAATCAAAAGTGAAAAAGAAAAGCGTAATTAGAAAAGGCGGTCTTCCAACAAGAAGAAAATAAGGGAATTTTGTTAAGACAACCCATTTAATCCAACTTTTCCTGTAAAATTGTACTCCATTTTAATTAGACTTTTACGGTTCTTTATTTTAATGAGAAATTTTCAAAACATTAAAAAATAAAATCTGCAATTAAACAGAGCCTGAATGTATTCTAAAAAATATTAAAAAATTACATAACTTAAATGAATTCTCAAACTTGCGTAATCCGCAGACTTGTACCTAATTTATTACACGAATCAATTTTATCGTTGTTGAGACATCACATGTGGATTGGTGGATTGTCCGTTTGTCTATTGTTATAAACAATAACATCCATATTATCTTGTACAACATGATGTGCGCACAATATGCATGGGATTAGCCGCTTGCATGGTTTGTAGAGGAATCCTACCTTCTCGGATCCATTCGACACGTGCGAATGATCGGTTGATTTGTTACAATTCATTGATTGAATCCATGGATATAAATAGAATTGGGCTTAATTTGGGGCAAGAGAAATGATTGGGCTTAGAGCAGACGGTAATATTATTAAGTTCCATGGAGCCCATGGGCTGAGGCCCATTGTAACATTCTGATCTGTCCACGGGACCCATGGGACACATACCACCCCCTCTCTGATTAAAAACACCACTATTTTCCTTTCTTGAATTTCTTACTTTTTTTTTCCCTCCAATTACAGGGAAAGTCCATGGGTTAAGTGCAATGAAACATAAATCTTAATGGTTAATAAAGGAGTATGAGTAGTTCTATTGAGTAACGAATCTTGAATCTCTTAGTGACCAGACGAGAGTGTGCGCTATTACGCGACACTCTCTTTTTGATAATTTCTTACATTTTATTATTTTAAATCATCCAATGACATGGTGTGCCATTGTTTGCCACCTAATCCATTTGCCTGCCATGTCCGCAAATTGGAGAACGTGTCTCTTGATTTTGGTTGTCGAAGGGAACTGCCAGAGAAGCAGAGAGAGAGTGAGAAAGAGGTCGGTGAGTAGCGGCTAATATATAGAATTTACTATTTTACTCTTAATATAATGGTTATTAAATAATGAAACTAAAATGATACAGGTGAAAATGGAAGAAGAAAGTTATATCAAAATAAAAGTTTTGGTTTTACGTGATACTATAGATTATATTTTTATTTATTTAGTTAATTTCAATTCAACATTGAATTGAACAGAGAGCAAAGAAAATTATGAGCCAATTGTATGGAATAGGACATGAAAACAAAATCATAAAAAAAAAATCAATTATAATATATAAAAATTTGCGGGCATACAGGAGAAAGTGTCACGTAAGTGAAATTACAGAATGGTCGGATTTGCAACTTTGGTCCAGCCCAATTTTAATGGGCATTCCAGTTCCAAAAAGTTCCAGGCAGCGCTAGAACCCTAAGCTAGTTGGTCTTCTTCTTCCACAGCCCATTCCGTGAAAGTTTGCCATATATAGTAAAGACCCCCCCCCCGGGCGTCCTACTGAGCAAAAATCGAACTGAAACTTAACATAACGTAGGGCATGTTGGCATTTAGCTATTCGGTGATGGTGAGACGGGTGAAAATGGAAAAAAGAAAGTTAGATCAAAATAAAATTTTTAGTTTTACGTGATACTTTTATTTATTTAGTTAATTTCAATCCAACATTGAACAGAGAGTAAAGAAAATTATGAGCCAATCGTATGAACTACAACATGAAAACAAAATCATAAAAAAAATCAATTATAATATATAAAAATCGGAGAGAAAGCGCCACGTAAGTGAAATTACAGAATGGTCGGATTTGCAACTTCGGTCTAGCCCAATCAAATGAGTCTTCCAGTTCCAGAGAGTTCCTGGCAGCGCCAGAACCCTAACCTAGTTGGTCTTCTTCTCCGACGGCCCATTCGGTGAAAGTTTGCCATATAATGGTAAAAGCATGAGAGGTGGAACCCCCTGACAAAAAAAAAAACAACTGAAAACATCGAACTGAACTTAACATAGCATAGGGCAATTTATCAAAAAAAAAAACATAGCATAGGGCTTGTTGACTTTTGACCCATTCGGTGATGGTGCGGTGGTGCTGAGATAGCAGCGCGGGTCAAATTGTAAAATCTTTCGTGGCGGTTCTAGAGGGTCACGCGGAAAGGCCGTGTCTTCGGTGAGTTGGATATCATTAAATTAATCCTAATTAATTATGTTTTAAGATGTGCAGAGGGTTGGTGATAAAAATTATAATTTATAAACATTGGGAAGAAGGTGCCACGTAAGTGAAATTACTGAATGGCCGGATTTGCAACTTGGGTCCAGTCCAATCAGATGGGTCTTCCACGGCCTATTCCGTGAAAGTTTGCCACATATGGTAAAAGCATCGGAGGTGGACCCCCCTGGATATCGAATTCGTCGCCATATAGGGCATGCTGACTCACCGAGTTGTTGAATGGTGAGATTCGCTATCAACGTTCCCACAAAGAAATAAAATACAGGTTTTTGCAGAAAAGAGCTTATTAGCATTGTTATCAGAACCGGACCGAACCGGCCGGTTCGATCGGTTCGATTGGAAATCGGCATCCTCACTGGTCCGGTTCTCAATAAAACCAGATATACAGGATTAAACCGTTAAACCCAAGAAATCTGTCGATTTTTAAGCAAAATCCCTTTGAACCAGCCGGTTTAATGGATTTTGTGGCTTTGCTTTTTGTGTTTGAAAATGTTCAAAATTAAGATGTTTGAGGCAAGAGTCAAACTCTTGACCTCCCACTACCCACCATTAATGCACCACTCACTAATCACACAAGCCATGCTTCTTGTTTGGTCTACGTACTCGACTTTAAAAGCTTTATAGTCATTGAATAATTATGTTAAATATCAATTTTCTTAATGATATAAATAAAATTTTAATTTTAATTTTAATTAAACTTGCGGTCCGACCCATCGAACTCCCGGTTGAACCCGTAAACCCATGAACTCATGCTCTTTCCGGTTCAACGTCAAGTCCGATTATGATAATACTGCTTATTAGAGAAACATTTTACGATATAATTAATTATAATAAGGAAAATGGCAGATATTTTGACGGGGAGATGGTTGGTGATAACTCCTATATATGTATGTAAAGAGAGGGCACTGCATTTTAGATGCTGTACGTAATAAAACATGGTGAATGCGTTGGATAGATTCTGAGGCCTCCTTACCATGCCTTTGTGTAACTTAATTTCTTTTCATTGTAGCGGACGTTTAGCCCCTTTGCACCGGGAAAAAAAAAGAATGCGTTGGATAGATAGAATATGATAAAAATCTCATAAACGTGGACCTTAATTATGAATTATCATTACAATAGTGCTTTCTTTACTACTTGTTAATTACAAGAGAAACCTTTATGTGTATACGTATTAAAAGTATATATACACGTTAATCTTTATGAATCCTCAAATATATGCACTCCAGGACCTGTCATTGTCATATATAGAGTTAATAACAAAAAAAAAAAATACACACATTTCACATTTTAATAATTTTAGCATGGACTTTTTTCCTTAATAAAAAACATATACAGGCTTTCAATTTGAAAATAATTCTAGTACGGAGTCAACTTTTTCATTAATTTGGACAGAAATTGCTGAAGTATAGGTCGAGTGGCGTCCTTTGTGGTTGCCAGCAACTCCAATTAAGGGGAATGGTGACAGTTGAGGAGGCTCCCACTGCCCCTCCTCTCCGATTTTGTTTTTTGCCTTTTTTTTTCTTTTTAAATTTCTTTTGTTAATTTCTGAAATAATTTTATTATAAAGAAAATATGGTGGGTCCCACTCGACCTACTCGTCAGCAATTTCTGTCCAAATTAACGGAAAAGTTGACACCGTGTTAGAATTGTTATCAAATGAAAAGTTTATACATTTTTAGATTAATAAAAAAAATTCGTACTATAATTATTATAATGTGAAAAGTTTATACATTTTTAGATTAATAAAAAAAATTCGTACTATAATTATTATAATGTGAAAAGTTTATACTGTTACTGGTCCGAAGGATGATGCGTCCTTGGGGAGGAGGAGTGCGGCTATAATTAGTAGCAGTCGCCCCGTGAATACGATCAATTTATGGGTGGGAGGGAGGGGGGGGGGGTGGGTGCGATCGAAAATTGGAAGAGCATTGTATGATAACCAGGAGACATATTATAATGTGGAAGCAATGTGGTTAAAATCGCGATTCTACCTAGAATCGATCGAGGGTTGTGGAATCGTGAATCGTAGAATTGAATCGTGAATCGTAGAATCGAATCGTGAATCGTAAGATTTTACCTGTAATTAAAAAAATAACATATATAGATATATACCAAATCCCATATCAGAAATAGTAGTAGTAAATATCAAATGATAAATCTTGCTGTTTCTTACTTCATTCGTCAAAATCTGATGGTACTTAGTCTTCACAAGAGAGCGCTCCTATTATAATAACCTCCAGTGAAAATTGATATAGTACCGTGGTCACGGATCCTATAAGCGAAGCTACTTTTCCTCCCTAACTTCTTCTTGGTCTGTTCCTTCTTGAAATCATCTTTCTCTACACTTAAAAAAGTCGAAAAAAATTCCAACCTAAGTCATCTTAAACCAGACGGCAATCAGGAATCGGCTAGAATCCAATTCGAAGCAGTTCTAGAAACTTTCCAGGTCCCTATCACTTACAGCCAAAAAACAGGTTTCAAACTTTTCATAAAATGAGAGAATCAATGAGCAATACTGTCGCACAATGAGAGAGATGAGGAGGGAGAGAGGGGGGCATACAACTCTGGGTTGAAACCAGATTCGTAGAATCTGTTTATGATTCAAATCGCGATTCAACCGTGATTCTACCTGGCATGAAATCGGAATCGCTAGTCACCCCTTGAATTGTAAAATTATAAGATTTTACTATTCGAATCACGATTCTAATCACTATGCGTGGAAGGCTTTAATTCATGGGAGAAAGGACAAAAGACTTTCCTCCGACACGCATCGTCCTGAGGCGGAAGAGGAGTACAGATGGAACTGGATGGGAAGACACACTGAAGGGAGCCTTCGATATTGCCCTGGTGGCTGCTGGGTTAGGATTAACCCAGAATTTGGTAGACCTGATCTGATGATCAATACTGATCGGATTGGTTGGTCTCGGCTGATTGGAGACAGTAAATTCCTTTGTTTGTGCTTTCTGCTCCAAAATGATCATTGATTGATCTAATGAGGAGCATTATCTTATGTTTGTAACTTAAGTGCTGGTTGGTTCATAAAAAGTATTTTAAACGAAAATAAATTTCCTATTTAAGTAAAATGTAAACTTTCATTAATGTCCCTATGGGTCGTACCGAAAATTTTTAGCCTATCCATTATAGTATTGAATCTTTTAAGCAAAATGTGATTTTTCATTAAAGAAATTTAAACATGAACCATTTCAACTTGATAAGAAATACCAATCAAGAGGACGACAGTATTTAAAAAAAAAACCGAATAGTGTGATGTGTTGGACATGGCATCACAACACGCGATGTCTACTCGGTGCCGAGTTGACCTAGACTTCATGATGACCTACTCCTACTCTCTAGCATCAGCTTATTATCAAAATGCATATGGACAGTGTATATACGTATATGTGTTGTTAAAACTGTTGAAGAAGAGGGTCGGAGAGTAGATCGGAAAGTGTGGTCAAAGGCGTGAAGATTACTTTTCTTAAGATGATTATTGCCCCCCAATACGAAGAGTTTGTCACGATAACCTTAATTGCAATATCACCTCTAGGATATAACATGACCACTGAGATCTTCGTGCAACAAGAGCAGAGATCTCTCATTGAGACTTCTCCTAAGGGCACTGGGGAGAAGAAGAACATAGACAATGAGGGGAGAAAATGTGTTTGATGTGTTGTTATTATGTATGTTCATCCCTCATAAGTTTATTTATAATAAGAGTAGTCATGTTCTTTCGAATGATGATGTCCTTACAGCCAATGTTTGCAACTTTTAAATGGTAATCGCCGTCGTGTTGCATTGGTGTTGCAGCGCCGACTAAACTGAAACATGGTAACCACCGCTGTGCCGCAACATCGATTTCGGTGCTGCGACATCGACTGATCTGAAAATCAATAGCAACTTTGGTGCTACAGCACTTGAATTATAACGCTGCGGCACCAAGTCATTTGCTAGCTGCACAATAAATTTTGACTGATTATTATTCCTTCGTACGAACTCTGATTCGTATCCCGTTTGAAGTATTAGACTCCTGACTCGAAGCAATTCTCATTGAGAATTAATTTCACATATTTCTTCGAGTCATTCCATACATGTTTTCTCTCACAAGTCACAATCTATCTTTATAAAGTTATAACAAAAACTACAAGAAGACAACGGCACTGCAACATTTTGTAGGTTTTTACCCGTCTTGTAAGTTATCTTATTTATCATTTTTTTTATATTTTATTCAGCACTTTCATTAATTAAGGTAAATAAAAGCAATAGGGGTTTTTTCATATTAAATTTTTTAGGTGATATAATTGAATAAATTGATATTACAAATACTGTAAGAGCGCTTGTATCTATTGAGCTGTAGATTAAATAAGTATTAGGCGGGATGGTTGCCAATATGAGAGATTGAGAATTTTCCAATGAAATCTCGGTTGATTTTGTGTGCAATTATTCTTTATCTTTTTCAAGACTTTTGGGAATGACCACTGCCTTCCAATACTTTGGCTTCCCTTGAAGTCATAAGAAAATATCGGTTAAAAATTACTCATTCATTTTGAATGAGTAACAACTAATCAAAATACTTATAAATAGAAATTTATGAGCTCATTGTGGTGATAATTTTTCACTTACAAATATCATGATTTGGTGTTACACAGCCAAGTGATTATGTGATACTCACCGAATATTTGTTTCAATATTATATGCAAGTTGAACCAAAGGAAAAGGGAAGTTACTAAAGGTAGGATCTGCGATTTAGTTAATGACTCCGACGTCGAAACAGTTTCCCTTAACATATAATTAAGTTTTATTTTTGGTCACATCGATTAGGGGTTCAATTTATTCCTAATACTTAATATTTAGGGTCAAAAGACGTCGTCATGGACTTGACTCATGGAGACGTGAAGAAGGGAAAGCGGCGGAGACTTTACCACACCAGCATGACGCAGACTTCTTGCGTTACTATACTTGCATATAACATTATAATGATAATTATACCGTGACCGCATAGTAAGGGGGGCCACCCATGCCATTATCACCTGGGAATCATTGTATACATACAGGAAGACCAAAACAGATCAGACACAGAGGGTAGACAATTGCAGAGAAATTGGAGCGGAGACTGGTGCCGTTAATGTCGCCGAGATCTGATCCATTTGTCTTCTTTATGAGATTTAAACAAGCAAACAAACAAACCAACCCTACAACATGAATTGACCGGGTCACAGCATATATCATATCCTTAAACAAAAGATATGGTATATATTATATGCATGACAAACCTCCTTATGATTGAGAGACACATCACGCGATCACATCTAACTCTGCGTATTGAAAAAATTATATTACATATATAATATGAATATGAACGTGCATATATATTTACTAATAATATATATAAATATATATATCCAATATAGACCGTTTAATATTAGAAAACCACGAGGAGTTCCAATTAACTCAAATTCGAACGAGGTAAATTTTGCTATATATAAACTTGATGTTGTGCCTGTGCTACTTACGGGATCATAACACTTTTGAAATTTGTTTAAACTACATATTAAAATTACTATCGCGAAGAGGCAAAAAATTATTTAAAAAAGTTATAATTAGATTTAAACAATTATATTGTGTAGAAGTACCATTGTTATCAGAACCGGACCTATGACCGGTCCGGTTCTATTAAAAACCGAAAATGCAAAAAAAATTGGTAAATTCAAAAAATCGGTCGGTTTTTTGATAAACCCATCGAACCCATTCGAACCGGCCAGTTGGATGGGTTCTGAATTTTTAAAGAAAACCCAACCCGAATCTCTTGACCCGAATCGAAATCGGCCTAATTGGACCTGGAAGGAAACCCTAGCTCAGTTTGCTCTTCACCTTTGACTTCCAGTTCCAGCTCGGTGACTCAATCTCCATCTTCGAGCTCCTCTTCATCTGATTCCTCTTCATCTTCGAGCTCAATCACTGACTCCTCTTCATCGGATTCATCTTCAGTGACTTCAATCGGCTCTTCTCCTTCGAGCTTGAGCACAGTTAATTCCTCTTCTCCTTCGACAGGCAGAGTCTAGACGAGTTTCCTCAATCTCACTCGTTGTTCTTCAATCAACCGGTAACCATCCTCCCCTCTATCCTCGATTTTCGACAAGTCTGCTGAATCTGCTTATTCTTTTGCTGCTAAGAAGAAGTAGGTAAGTTTACTGTCATGCTTTGCAAAGAAATTAGCGGGGAATTGTAGTTACTTATACAAAATTAGAGTTGCTGTTAATAGGACAAGCAGTTGGTTATCATTTGGCTAGATCATATGTAGATGCTAAGCGGAATGTTCTGTGAAGTGATAGGAATTCCGATACGTTCATGCATAATGTTGGTTGTTAACGACTGCTTGTCGAGTTAGAACTTGAACTTGGTAAAAGAAATTGCTTTAGAGAATCTGAAGTCTCGATTTTTGTTTGTGGGGATAGTTTGTCATGGAAACGTGCATACTCTATCATTCGCTACTGCTATAGGAATGTGGCATGGATGCATGATCTTCAATTTAGGTGATTCTTGTAGAATGATCATCCGCTCAAAGTGGAAGCCATTACCGGGGTTGTTTCAAAACTTTGGCTTGCTTGTCTAATGAATTTGTCGTTTATTTCAGGAGAAGGTGACGAATCCCTTGTTTGAAAAAAGGCCAATGCAATTTGGAATTGGAGGGGCTCTGCCTCCAAAGAGGAACTTGACCCGATTTGTCAAATTCCCCAAGACTGTTCAAATCCAGAGGAAGAGTTGGATTCTGAAGCAGAGGTTGAAGGTCCCACCTACTCTTAACCAGTTCACAAAGACACTGGATAAGAACCTTGGTAAGCACGGCAATAAGCTATTGTGACATGTCGTGCTTGAATTTTAGATGAGGTAGTTATCATGTGAACTTGCTGTTCTATGCACTTTAGTGAAATTATACTAGCTGTCGAATGTTGTTACTTGTTCATTCTCCATATATGGATTATTTCTCTGCTGGCTCCATGAAGCTAACTACCCTTTCTGTGCTACCGATGTTGAAACCAGTTTGGGACTTCAAATTTTTTTTTGGTTAGCTGTGACTTCAATGTCAAATGACTATCAGTTCTTTTCGATGAGTCATTTACAATCAGATGCAAATAATTTTTTTCTTGTATTTTTTTGACACATCATATTAATTATTATCTAATGTATATTACTATTTTTTTGTATTTTATATTATTTTAAAAAAATAATATTTATTTATTTATTTTATAATTAAACGTGAGGTCCGACCCATCGAACCCCCGGTTGAACCCATAAACCCATGAACCCATGCCTCGACCGGTTCAATGTCCGGTTCGGTTTTGATAACACTGAGAAGTACTCTATTCTAGAGTTTGTGGCATTATTTCATGCAGGATTGCATATTTCGAATGTGTTTGGTTTTATAGTTGAGTTTTAATTTTAATTGGTTTGTAATGATCGTGTTGTTAAATTATGAGAAAAATGGTAAAAAAGTAATGAATAGTTGAAAAAAAATAATGATTGTATTGTTGAATTATAGAAAAAATAATGAATAGTTAAAAGAATTTATTATTAAAAATTGAATTGAATGGTTAAAAAAGTTGAAGAAAAATGAAACGTAATAATTGTATTGTTCACTTTTGTTGTGTAGTGAGTAGAGTTAAAGTTAAAATTTTAAATTCAGATTGTGAAATCAAACAAAATATTCATGTGCGGATTTGAGCACCCAAAAATTCGGATTTCAGCGCCCAGTGAGCGCCAGAAACGTCCCTGAGAGTCGACAGACGTCCTCGACACACCCAAAATCCGGATTTCAGATCCCCAATATGGATTTCAAACCCCAAAATTCGGATTTGACGCTGGTTGATGTGCCTAAATCACGTCCATGGATGTGCCCGTGCCTCGGTCATGTCTGTGGACATGTTCGACTCACGCCCATGGATGTGCCCAGGACATGCCCGTGGATGTGGCCAAGTCATGACCCTGGATGTGCCCGTCACGCTTGTGGATGTGCCCGAGTTATGCTCGGAGAAGTTTGCACCACATGACTCGGGGATGCCCAAAATCCAAATTTGAGAACCCCAGTCCGGATTTCAACCCCCAATGAACACCCATGTGTATCCCCCGGCAGTCGAGATAAGCCCGTGATGCGAAAAATCCGGATTTTACTCCCCTGAAATCCGAATTCACGCTTGTGGACATGCCCAAGTTATGCCCATGGACAAGCTAATGAACGCCCATTCCCGTGCCTGAGGCCCGCCCATGGACGTGCCCGCCAACACCCGTGCTTGTGCCTAGTCATGCCCGTCATCATGCAGTCTGGAGATTTCATATTTTCCTTGTTTTTGCCATTTTATTATACTTTTTTTTTGTTAGTGTGCATTATGGCATCCGAAAATTCGGTGGATCCCAATTAATTCTGTTTGAGCTAGATTGGCTCACTAAGAATTAAAAATCTTTTACAATAAATTTTCTTCATTCAAAAGATTCGAACTCAAAATCTTTTTCAAAAAGAATAAGAGCTAAACTACTTGAACCAACCTACGTTGACAGTCTACTTCTTTTCTTGTTGTACAATTTTATTTTACATTTGGAACTCATATGCAAGAAATTCCGCAGTACTTTCCTCCTTATCAAATGCCGTTGCCTACTTCACCATTTCTACCTACACATATATGCATATATTAACACACATATATATACATGCATATGTAAATTGCTAGGTCATGGGGTCATTTGGCCGTGTATACGCGTTGATCGAAAAAGTGTTTGGAAAATTGGGAGTAGTTATCTATCCCCATTGTCAAACGATCAGGGCTGTTATTTCCATACAATTTCTATCAACATTGCCTTCATTTTCCTCGTATTTTTTCGAAAATGCACCGTTTACATATATATATATATATTATAATTTTATAGTATTTTTTTATTCATAAAGGAGTCTTATGGGTCTACAAATTAATAAATAGAAGGGAGAAAATGTATGGGCGGGACATCCCCGTGGTAGGACTTCCTGGTCTTAGTTGGATGGAGACATATACCAAACCCCAATATTAAATGACCGTTGAAAAGTACTAATTTCACCGGCCGGTTCTATGCTACGTACATATTTTACCAACTAATGCAGAGAGAAATCCACGCGTAGAGAGAGTGCCTGCAATCCAATGCCCTGCAATGTAATGCAACGTAAATTTCCTCTGCTTTTCCACAATCCATTTGTGTTTGCCCATAAATTTCATACAACTGCATGCATATGCATCTGCGCTATATATATTAAAGAGGGTTCTCCTCTCCTCCTTGTGCAACCACAGTTTTTCTCTCCATAAATTCACAATCCTTATTCCTTCTTACGGAGGCCAATTAAGTTTCTTCCGGCCGAAGCTTGGTTCAACCAAACAAATTCCCTAAAGAGTTTGCCATCGTTTCTTTTCTCGATAAATTTCCATTTGGGAGGTATGGCTGCTGTTGTTACTGGCCCGGATGCAAAACCAGCCGCTAACCGCCGCTGCAGGTTTGAGTTGAAGAAATACAAGGCGGCATTCAAATGCGAGGTTTGCAGGGTCAAAAGTTACGATACTGGAAGATATCGGTGCGATCACTGCGGCAAGGATCGTCACATAGACTGCATTCGACTTGCTGATGAAATCGAACTTGGCCCTGGGCCCAACAACATATTCAGCACAAGCCCCGTTTTCACGCTTTTTGATAATCCACGGAGAGGTTGTCGTCTGAATCTGTATCAATAATTCACTGGTTTTGCTTGGTGCTTCGTTTTACCTTTCCTTTTGTGTTTCCTTTCCCAAACCTAACATTATAAGTTTGAAATGAAAAACAGGGAGGAATTCCGAAAATAAGAAATGGGCCAAGAACTGTCTGGTGTGCGGGATGCCGATCAGGCATTACAGCTATCACGCTCAGACCACGGAAAACAAGGACTTGAACATGCACCCATGCTGTGCTGAGCTCGCCACATTCAACACCAACAGCCGCGTGCCCCTTGAGCTCCAGACGGGGGAAAGACATAGCTGTGTGTGGTGTGGCAAGAAGCGGCCTGAGGAAGCATCCAAGTATGGCCCGACAGATTTCTACTGTTGGTCATACAGGTTGACAGAGGGCAAGAACCGCATCCATGTGCACTGCTACACAGAAATGGTGATTGAGGCCTTGGAGCAGTTGGACGACGATGACAATATACATATCGTCCTGAAACGGAGGAGGAGTTCTGATAGAAATGATTTGGAATCACCTTAATATTGCCCTGGACATTTCTGGAATAGGATTCACGCAAACCTTACTGGACATGAACATGAGTTTCATTTAGGGGCTTCCTTCATCGAATAGCAGGAGCTCTGACTAGCTAACACGACAAAATAAAATGTTCCTCACATCAAACTATCAACAGCACTAACAAATGGTAGCCAGAGATCACTCGATCTCATTGAGCAAATGAATTCCAGACCATCAGATCAAAAATATTTAATGCTATTCATGAGATTGAATGGAAGCTTTAAACTCTCAGTGAATGACGATTGATCCGTTTCTAGCCAAAAGTGAATGTGTAAATAGAAAAACTCACTTCGCTTATGTATTGCCTCCTGCAGATCTGCTACCGTACTGCAAATCAGAACAGATTACATGCACGATAATGTGAGCCATATGAAATTCCGGGCACCGATAACTTGAAACATATTGATATCAAGCAGGGCATTCATTCTAAAAATTCTAAAGATTATCTGGGCATTGCCCTCAAGTTGAAAGGCTTCCGCAGTTGTTGGGGTTCACTGCTCAAACTTGCTTCGTGACAGAAATATGAAGAAGGAAAATGAAAACTTTAGAAAGCTCCTCACAACGGACTGCACCCTAACTCCGAGGCTGAGCTTCGGGCCAGATCGAGATCTGAAAGACATCATCTTCCCGACCGAATCTCATTTTCATTCAGCTCAAATCCGAAAGAACCAGACAGGCAAACAAACAGACAACAACAGTGATAGAACCGAAAGTAGATCTGCAGGCAGCGAAGGAAGTGAGAGGGTACCGAGTCATTGAGGTTGAACCCTCCCTTGATGACTTCTCTCCCACCGCGGGACACCACTGTCACCTTCATGACGGGCAAGAATCAAAGACCCACCCAAATTCTATGTAAAAGCTTGTAGGACTCTGTGAACCCTTCCGATTTGGGGCGGATGTCTATGAGGGTCGCAGAAATCTAGGAACCCAGAGCAAGAAATGGGGCGTACATGAAATATGTTTTATTTCAGAGTTGAGTTAAAAGTTAAATTTTGATTTTAATTGATTTGTAGTGATTGTGGTGTTGAATTATGAGAAAAAATGTGAAAAATAATGAATAATTGAGAGAATTTATTATTAAAAATTGAATTAAATGATTAAAAAATTTTAAAAAATAAAAAAGTAATAATTGTATTATTGATTTTTGTTGTGTAATGAGTGGGTTAAAATTAAAGTTAAAATTTTAAAATTAAATTATGAAATCAAATGGGGGTTTACTCTTTATGGTCTCATTTGCAAGATAATGGAAAGATCAGGGATGGATTTCGAATAAAATCAACAGTCCTCCTCTCGTGCAATTTGGCAAAATAGAACCGCTCGGCCGCCCTCTGTGCGAAATTAATTACACGTTTGGGCTTAATTTCGGGCCAGAGAACTGTTTGGTCTTTGAGGCTTGGATCATTTGATTTGAGTTCCATGAGGCCCATGGGCAGAGGCCCATTCCAGCACCTGATTCTGACTGACCAGCAATAGTGTTCGCAAATAAAAATAAGATTGAGAGCATTTGTCACTGCAATATATACTCGTCATTTATATAGGTGTCATTTAATTATATCTATGCATATCACATTACACATGTAAATTTTCTCGTAAGTCAAGAGGACCTATGGAGAAAGTATTAGGTGCAACATTTACAAGGTAACAGCTTCGTGGGATTTGTTTTTGTGGCTCTTAAAACTCCAACCTCACGCGGTTTTGTAGAGTCAAAACAACGTCTTGGAGACGTAAAATCAATGGAAAGGGGAAGAAATACTTGAAAAATGTTTCCACATTTACGAAGAAGAATTTATCATATATAAGCAACAATTAAAGAACTAAAGATATTATTCAACCGAAAATGTTGGGGAATTGCGCCGAGGACTCATTTTTCCAACCTAATTTTTAGTAAAATATAAGATAAATTAAATATATACATAATACATGCATGAAGCAGTTCAGAGAAATTGCCGTTGCATACTTGCAGGTTCATTATTAATTTAGATGAACAGTCAACACAAAGCAAATTATACCTAGTATTGATTTTCTGAGATATAATTTGGTATGCGGTTATAAGAAGAAATGGTATCAGAGCCAAGACTAGGTGGGGATAGGATGTATATTCCGTTCAAGTTACTTAGATCCATGTAGATCTCGTAGGTCATATCATCTAGGACCGCCTTCATGGCTGGTAGAAACTCATGTAGCGTTCTCCCAATAGTGTATTCTTGCATATCCTATACAATGAACTGAAGCTGGTAAACATAGTAATTAGGCAGCCATAGCGCAGGACTCTGTAGAAGTCTAGATCCAACATCACAATGAACTGATGCTAGCATAAGAAGTAATGCAATAGGCTCTAATGTCCATCCAGTCGCTCTAATGGACCCTACACATTCACCGTTTGTAGTAACCCGGGGGGAAGTCCTAAGGTGTCCTCGTTTTGTAAGTCCCGACGGTTAGGGCAGTCTTCAGAGGAAAAATTGGAAAGAATCCCGGTAGTGTTACGAGCACCGTCAAAATAGATGGAGGTTATCGACTGGAGTAGAGTTATCCTTTGCATTATCGTTCGTCTAGGTACAGCAGTTGGGATAGGAGATAGATCTATAGAGAGTCATGCTGAGTTTGTCTGTCTACTATTATTGTTAAAACCATGTACAGCAGTTGGGCAAGGTATGTTTAAGGTATGCTGCAGGGAAACACTGTGTGAGGTGGGATTTCTGCCAATAAGGTACGTCTTAGATCCGATCTTGATCTTGAGAGAAGCTGGGTAGGAGTATCTGATACGGTATAGCATCTTTGAACTACCTTCTAGGCTAATGGTTCTATTAGATCTGTAGAGCTTTCGTCTAGGATAGGTATGGAATACCTTAAGGATAGGGAACTGATATGCAAAAGTATAGAAAGTCTTGATAAATGTCTGATAGACTGGAAGGTTTATTGCTTTTAAAAAATATGGGTCTTTTTAAAAATTTTCCTCCACATGCATGCTTAGGTTCTCATCACATAAACGATAATTATTCTATCAACAAAAAAGATTCTTTTCAGGATAGAATAAACCAAAAATTAGCTGAATGTAGATCTCAAATAGCACTGTCTGTGTCAGGTGTCCCTAGGGTAGACACAATAGTCGAGAAATTTGAGATAGATTACGATAAGCTTAGGAGTGATTTCCTAGGACCCCATAATGACCATAAAAGGAGATGGCTCCACGAGACATTCTCCGAAGAATATACCAAATCTCATATCAGGGTAGAATGGACAGCATTCGTGCTAAAAAACTCCAACAATATCCTATTTTGGGATTGGTTTGAAAATCATTTCGCACCTAAAAGAATGGTATGCGTGACTCAGAAAACCATAAAGTGGGATCTTGCGAATGCAGACCCGGTTGAGTCCACACACCCACCTTTAGGAACCATCCAAATAATCCATCAAAAAGCAGAGGTCAAGGCCTCTCCCTTCAAAGTAAAAGTGGACAATTCACTGGAACCCAAAGACATAAAAAACATCTTTGAACAAAATAATTTCACAAACCAGTGTCTCCATACCATAGGTTCCCAATTGGATAGGATAGAACAAGAAGTCACCAGACCTGTTGTCAACCAGGTAGGGACCTCTAGTCAGTCGAACCAATTGAAACCTGTAGCCATAGAGTCTCTCAAAAAACCTCCCTTTAAACCACATGAAATTCCTATCTCTAGGAAACAGGAGTTTAGACAGGAAATAGAGAGAAGATTAAAATCCATAAATCTCCATGAAAATTCCCCATCCATAAGCTTGCAAAAAATGGTTATCCCGGAAACTCCTCTTTCTGAAAAAGAGCCAGGAACCCCATTAAGAGCAACAAAAATCAAGACACAAGAGTCTCAGGGCTCGAATGTCGTCAACGCCATACATAACTCTGGAGATTTAGAAGCATTAGTGTGGAAGGAACCCCAGAAACCTTACTACACTACCATAAGTGCACCAGACCTAGTTTTGGAAGAAAAACCCAACATTGTCCAGAATAGGTATAGTGCCAATGCCATTTATGAGTGGAACATAGATGGGCAGTCTGAATATAACATACTCAGTGTCTTACAGCAAATGACGATGGTGTCAAATGCTTACAAGACCCAGACCCGATTGTCGGACCCAGCCATAGCACACATGCTCATAGCAGGGTTCACAGGCCAATTGAAGGGATGGTGGGACAACTACCTTTCTCCCTTCCAACAAAATGAAATCCTGACCAGCGTCAAGACAGATGAATCTGGTGAGATCATCTGGGATGCTAACAACGAAGACATCCCTGACGCCGTAGCAACTCTAGTCTTTGCCATCTCCCAACACTTTGTAGGAGACCCCTCTCACCTCAAAGACAAAAACCTAGAGCTGCTGTCAAACCTAAAATGCAAAAGGCTGTCTGATTTCAGACAGTACAAAGACACCTTCCTCACTAGGGTCATGTCTAGGGAGGATTGCAACCAGCCGTTTTGGAAAGAAAAATTCTTAGCAGATCTGCCAACCTTGTTAGGAGAACAAGTCCGAAACGAAATCAAAACAATAAATCATGGCCAGATACCTTACAAAGAACTGAGTTATGGAGAACTCATCAGCTTCATCCATAAGGAAGGTATCCGAATGTGTACTCAGCACAGACTCCAAAAACAATTGAAAAAAGAAAAGGCCCAGACCAAGAAAGAGCTTGGCAGTTTCTGCCAACAATTCGATCCCTCTTTCCAGGTTGACAAAAAGGCCGATAAACCCATAACCTGCAGTGGGGACTGCAGCAGAAAACATAAGCCCAAACATTTCCATAAAAATCTAGGATTCCCCCAAAACCACATGTCACTGAAAAGGATAAGGGAAAGTCCATCTCCCCCTTTAAGTGTTTCAGGTGCGGGAAAACTGGCCATACCCAGAGGTATTGTTACCTCAATAAAAAGATTCATCAACTGGCGATTGATGATGACATAAAAGATCAAATCTGCAATCTGTTGACAGAGTTATCCGACTCTGAAACGGACTTCTCGACTGCCAGCGAGGAGAGTCTGCAGATGGATGAACTTGACTGGTCGACTGATGAACAGTCGTCAGAGTCAAAATCGATAAATGTCTTAACTAAGGACCAAGAATTCCTGCTTGAAATAGCAGGAGAAATCCAAAACCCTTTGTTAAGAACACAATACCTTGAGAAGTTAAATCAGGGCACTCTCGAAGCCGAGACAAAAACCCCTAATTATAACTTATCAGAAATTCTGAAGAGACATGGCAAAAAACGAGCTCACATAATCTCGTTTGATGCCCAAAAAGAAATCGATAATCTCAGGAGTGAGCTTGCTTGTCTCAGATTTGAACAACAGCAGCACTCCACCATAATTGGACGTCTCGAAGAGTTCGTTGCAGAGGCAGGGAACTCTAGACAAGTCCTCATGAACCAGGACAAAAACCCAGAGGACACTCTGGCCCTGGACCAACAAAAAAATGACCAGCAGAAAGCCTTAACCATGTTAGTAGAACCTTCCCCTAATAGGTGGTTGATCAAAATCAAGCTTGTCATAACCCATAATTTGTTTATTGATGCAACTGCTCTGTTTGACACAGGTGCAGACGAAAACTGCATTCGTGAACAACTCATTCCTGCTAGATTCTATGAAAAAACAATTGAATCACTTTCTTCGGTCAGTGGTACTAAGCTCGACATCCAGCACAAGTTGAGCGAAGTAGAAGTTGAACAAAATAGAGTCCGGTACAAAACATCATTCCTCCTAGTCAAAAACCTTAATCATGAGGTCATACTAGGAACCCCATTCATCCAGCTTTTAAAACCGTTTCTTGTCACAACATCTGGCATTGAGACGCACAGGCTTGGAAACAAAATAAAATTCTGTTTTGTCTCTGACAAATGCATTTACAAGATAGACTGATGTATTTTGCGCAGGAAATGGCTGTGGAGTCTGCTCAAGAGTGGTTACACCATTGGCTGTTAGAACTGTGGCAAGACGAAAGTCTTGAGAAAATCCAAAAGGATATACAGGACGGGGAAACAGACTCTATGGATCGTATATTCACTTCATACATCCACAAAATCTGTGCCCTCATCGATCATCCTGTATCCCATGTGTTGTGTGCCTATTTTAACAAGCATTGCAAGCAAATCCCTCGTTGCAATACAAAACCTTGTTTTCAGCACATCAACTCCACTTTAAAAACCCGGGAGGACTATGAGCTATTCATAGGCCACCTGGCTTTACAGGCTCCTGTAAGAGTCCATTTAAACATTAATCTGCCATAACCATTGTTTCATGTCTGTATACAGGAACATGGATCACCCCTGGTTTGACCAGGTCGATAAAAGTTCCTCCTCCAGGAACAAAACCCATAAACACCAGGATCTGCCCCCCAAAAAGCGATTCTGCATAAAGTCCGGCCTCACGGCTTGGCGGCCTGACCACAGGCAACAACTCATCTCGGATGATTTATGGTCCTCCGTAAAGCATCCTCAAAAGGGTGAGGAATCCATAAATGCATTGGTTCTCCACATGGAGGAACAAAGCAACAGCAAAGAGTCCTTGCAGCAGGAACTTTGCCTGAAAATCGATTTGCTGCAGCAAGAGCTATCCCTCCAAAAATCCCAGACTCAAGCTTTCCTCCAAGACAGGTTAGTAGAGTTCGATAATTTCACAGAGCACTTTGCAGAAATGCAAAGAGAAAATCATGCTCTAATGAAAAATTGAAAAAGAGCGAAAAAAGGAGAGGTATTCTTGAAAAAGAAAATGAAGGCTTCAAAAAAGAAATAGAAAGCCTCTGTGCGGAAAGAATAAAAGTCTTAGAGTTTTCTGAGTCCTGCCTCAGAGAAAAAGACGCTCTTGATAATGAAAATAAAAAATTAAAGCAGGATTTGGAGTCCATATCAACTCCATCGATAAATCAGTCTGTGATTCTCCCCATCAGAAGCCAGACTTAAAAACTGTTTTGGGAAAAACCCCTTGAAGTAACTCTCAGTGGCGTCTTCCCCCGAGCAGGAGAAATCCTGTTCCTTTCAAAACTTCCTGAAGATATCGTCTTAAAAATTTCTGAGACAAGTCTCCAGGATTTTACTACAACCACCATTTCCTTTTTCAAAAAACTCCTTCATTTCTGTGCATGCTCACAAAGAGGAATTGACGGATGGTTTTGGAATTGGGAAAGAAAAAACCATTTTCAAAATGATTTTCCAAAACCCTGTGACCAACACGAGGAAGATGATGATTTTGAAAGAACTGACATCCTATTCATGAATGGTTGCAGGCATATCCTGGAAATCTCAATCCCCAGGATAAGTTTTTATGTTTTCCCCTTAAAAGATAAATTTTATAATCACCATTTTGATTTTTGTGATCTCTTGAAATATGGAGTTCTCAAATCCATAATTCTGAGACCAGAGGATGAGCATCGACCGGAGTATCAGTCTCTTTTCGGAGAAAATGCTTGGGGATTAATCAAAAGATCCCTGCGAAGATCGTCCAGCCTCTTCATCAGCATAGAATCCTCTCCACCGGAATGGATCTCCCCCATAAAAGTCCAACCTGCTATCCATTACATTTTTATCTCTCCGGTAAGTTCGAGGAGCATTCTCACTCCGGAGGTAAAGTTCTGGCCAGCAGAAGGAACGATAACAAACCAGATCAGCGATTGGCGAGCCTGGGTTCAGGTAAACGAATGGCACTGGCGTAAATACCCAGAGCATGTTCTCCAGTTCTCAGGTAACTGCCAAAGAGTTTTCCTGCATATCTCTCTCCTCGACTTACCAGCTCAACCAGGGTTCAGCACAAGACATGCTTTCCTGATTGACAAGTTCGAAGAGGAGTTCTTGCTAGAAGCTCAGCGTGATCACCGCCAATACGGCATCTAGCCCCCAGCAACCGAGAGCGTCCGCCCACTGCTTCAGACACGTGGATCATTACCAGACAAAAAACCTTTCGGCTCAAAAGGCTATGCCCCGACATAATCAGCGCAATCTCCGGAAGTGTCCCACCACTACTCACAGTGGTCCCATAACGGACAAAAAACCTTTCGGCGAGCGTGCCCGACATAAAGCAGCCTCCTGTCACCTTTTTCGACAAAAAAGGCACTGTAGCTACAGTTCTTCCACTGAGCTCGACAGTACCCCGCATGTGAGTGCACAGTGTAAAGCTGCACAGCGACAAGGCATCCACCACTGTCTATAAGAGTGCTCTTCCTCCAGCATCGAGGGGGGAGACACACATCCGCAACACATAATTCACTCTTCCTCTCTTCCTCTCTTATCTCTTCCCATATGTAAACATCCGGCTCCCATAACCCGGATCCTCCAACCCCCTTTCTGTGTGTAAGTTCCAGTGTAAGCATGGATTGAGTCCTTACAGACTCTTTCCTTTTTATTTTAATGCTTTCTTCTTTTGTTTGTTTCAAACTCATGTACTCCCTTCAGCCCATCATGGGCTAAGTGTTTGAATAAATCTTCCATGTCGATCTCATATTTATCTTGACAGTCTATGCATATCAGATCCATGTTCTTCTTGTATTCCATGGTTGTCCCCTACGGATAGGTCTCTGGGTTAAAATGGTATCAAAGCCAAGACTAGGTGGGGATAGATCTTGGGTATATATATATACCCAAGATCTATCGTAAGGGATAACCATGGAATACTGGAAGGATAAGGATCTGATATGCTGAGAATATCAACATAAATATAAGATCAACATGGAAGATTTATTCAGAAACTTAGCTCATGATGGGCTGAAGGGAGTACATGATGTTCAAGAAAACAGAAGAAGACATGAAAAAGAAAAAAAAAGGGGAAGAGTTTGAAAGAACTCAACCCATGCTTACACTGGAACTTATACACAGAATGGGGGTTGGAGGATCCGGGTTCTGGGAACCGGATGTTTACATATGAGAAGAAGAATAAGAGAGAAAGAGAGTGTTGTGGTGGATGAGTGGTGTCCTCCGATGATGGAAGGAGACCCCTCTTATAGGCAATGGTGGATGCCTTGTCGCTGTGCAACTTTGAACTGTACACTCACATGCGGGGAACTGTTGAGCTCAGTGGAAAAACTGTAGCTACAGTGACCTTTTTTGTAGCAAATAGTGACAGATTGCTGTTTTATGTCGGGCACGCTCGCCGAAAGGTTTTTTGTCCGTTATGGTATCACTGTGAGTAGTAGTGGGACGCTTCCGGAGATTGCGCTGATAATGTGGGGCATAGCCTTTAATGTCGAAAGGTTTTTTGTCCGGTAATGATCCACGTGCCTTGAAACAGTGGGCGGACGCTTTCGGATATAGAGGCTAGCAATTAGTATTGTCGATGGGCAATCTGGGAATCCAATAAAAACTCTTCTTCGATCTTATCAAGCCAGAAATCATGACGGGTGTTGAACCCTGGTTGGATTGGCTTGTCGATGAGAGAGATATGTAGGAAAACCCTCTGGCAATTACCTGAGAACTGGAGAATATGCTATGGGTATTTACGCCAGTGCCATTCGTTGACCTGAACCCAAGCTCGCCATTTGCTAATCTGTGTAGTGATTTGTCCATTTGCTGCCCAAAACTTTGCCTCCGGAGTGAGAATGCTTCTTGAACTTACCGGAGAGATGAAAACGTAATGGATAGCTGGTTGGACTTTTATGGGGGAAATCCACTTTGGAGGAGAGGATTCAATGCTGATGAAGAGGCTGGACGATCGTCGTAAGGACTTCTTAATCAGGTCCCAAGCATTATCCCCAAAAAGGGATTGATACTCTGGTCGATGTTCATCCTCTGGTTTTAAAATTATGGATTTGAGGACTCCGTATTTCAGAAGATCACAAAAATCGAAATGGTGATTATAAAATTTATCTTTTAAAGGGAAAACATAAAAACTTATCCTAGGGATCGGGAATTCCAGGATATGCCTGCAACCATCCATGAGTAAGATATCAGCCCTTTCAAAAGCATCGTCCTCATTGTGTTGGTCGCAAGGTTGTGGAAAATCATTTTGAAAATGGTTTTTTCTTTCCCAATTCCAGAACCATCAGTCAATTCCTTTTTGTGTGCAAGCACAAAACTGAAGGAGTCTTTTGAAAAAGGAAATCATATTAGTAGTAAAATCCTGAAGGCTTATCTCAGAAATTTTTAAGACAATGTCATCAGGAAGTTTTGAAAGAAACATGATTTCTCCTGCTTGGGGAAAAATGCCACTGAGAGTTACCTCAATGGGTTTTTTGGAAAACAATTTTTCAGTCACACTTCCGATGGGGGGAACCTGTAACCGACTTATCGATGGAGCTAAAGATGACTCCAGTTCCTGCTTTAATTTTTTATTTTCTTTTTCAAGAGCGTCTTTTTCTCTGAGGCAGGACTCAGAAAACTCTAAGACTTCTATTCTTTCCGCACAAAGGCTCTCGATTTCTTTTTTGGAGCCTTCATTTTCTTTTTCTAGAACACCTCTCATTTTTTCACTCTTTTTTAATTTCTTTTTTAGAGCATGGTTTTCTCTTTGCATTTCTGCAAAGTGCTCTTTGAATTTATCGAACTCAACTAACCTATTCTGGAGGAAAGCTTGAGTCTGAGCTTTTTGGAGGGATAGCTCTTGTTGCAGCGAATCGATTTTCAGACAATGTTCCTGCTGCAAGGATGCTTTGCTGTTGCTTTGTTCCTCCATATGGAGTACCAATGCGTCTATGGATTCCTCACCCTTTTGAGGATTCTTTATGGAAGCCCATAAGTCATCCAAGATGAGTTGTTGCCTGGGGTCAGGCTGCCAAGCCGTGAGGCTAGACTTTATGCAGAACCGCTTCTTTGGAGGTAGAGGCAGATTCTGATGTTTATGTGTTTTGCTCCTAGAAGAGGAGCCTTCGCAAGCCTGGTCAAACCAAGGGAGTTCCATGTTCCTGTATGTAGACATGAACAAGGGTTATGGCAAGTTTATGTTTAAATCAACCACCACTGGTTCCTGGTAGAGATAATGGCCAATAACTAGCTCATAATCTTCCCGGGTTTTTAAAGTGGAATTAATATGCAAAAAACAGGATTTTTTATTGCAACGAGGAAGACTCTTGCAATGCCTGTCAAAATAGGCACAAAGAACATGGGATACAGGATGATCGATGAGGGCACAGATGTTATGGATATATGAAGTACAGATACGATCCATAGAGTCTGTTTCCCCGTCCTGTATATCATTTTGTATTTTTTCAAGACTGTCATCATGCAATAGTTCAAACAGCCATTGGTGTAACCATTCTTGAGCGGATTCCATGGCCATTTCCTGCATAGAATGAATTAGTCTGTTTTGTAAATACATTTATCAGAGATGAAATGGAATTTTATTTTGTTTCCAAGCTTATGCGTTTCTATGCCAGATGAGGTGACAAGGAACGGTTTTAAAAGCTGGATGAATGGGGTGCCTAGTATAACCTTATGGTTAAGGTTTTTTACTAGCAAGAATGACGTTTTGTACCGGACTCTATTCTGTTCAACTTCTACCTCACTCAACTTATATTTGATGTCAAGTTTGGTACCACTAACCGAAGAAAGTGATTCAGTTGTTTTTTCATAGAATCTGGGAGGAATGATTTGTTCATTGATGCAGTTTTCATCTGCGCCTGTGTCGAACAGAGCAGTTGCATCAATAAGCAGATTATGGTTTATGACTAGGGTGATTTTGATCAACCATCTGTTAGGAGAAGGTTTCCCTATCATGGTTAGAGTTTCATGCTGGTCCTTTTTTGTTTGGTCCAGGGCCAGACTTTCATATGGGTTTTTATCCTGGTTCATGAGGACCTTGTCAGAGCAGGCTGAGGGTTTTGATGCCTCAATAATGAGCTCTTCCAATCGACCAATTATCATGGAATGTTGTTATGTCTCAAACTTGAGACAATCAATTTCACTCCTGAGGATTTCGACTTCCTTTTGAGCATCAAACGAGGTTTTATGAGCTCGTTTCTTGTCGTGCCTTTTAAGGATTTCAGAGAGGTTGTAATTAGGGATTTTGATCTCTCCTTCGAGAGTGCCCTGTTTCAACTTTTCGAGATATTGTTTTCTTAACAAGGGGTTATGGATTTGGTCTTCTATTTCTAGCAGGAATTCCTGATCTTTTGTTAAGACATTTATCGATTTTTCATCGGATGACCAATCAAGTTCATCCATTTGCAGGCCATCTTCATCCTCTGTTGAGGATCCTGCCTCAGAGTCATCAGACTCTATCAACAGGTTGCAGACCTGATTTTTGGTTTCTTCATCAATTTCCAGTTGATGAATCTTTTTGTTGAGTTAACAATACCTCTGGGTATGGCCAGTTTTCCCGCACTTGAAACACTTGTAAGAGGAGCTGAATTTTTTCTCACTCTTGTCAGTGGTTTGTGCTTTTGAGGGAAACCTAGATTTTTTATGGAAATGTTTGGGCTTATGTTTTCTGTTGCAGTCCCCACTGCAGGTTTTGGTTTTTTCGACCTTTTTGTCGACTTGAAAAGAGGGATCGAATTGCTGGCAGAAATTGCCAAGCTCTTTCCTAGTCTGGGCCTTTTCTTTCTTCAATTGTTTTTGAAGTTTGTGCTGAGTACACATTCGGATACCTTCTTTATGGATGAAGCTAATGAGCTCTCCATAACTCAGTTCTTTGTAAGGTATCTGGCCATGATTTATGGATTTGATTTCGTTTCGGACTTGTTCTCCTAACAAGGTTGGCAAACCTGCTAAGAATTTTTCTTTCCAAAACGGCTGGTTACAATCCTCCCTAGACATGACCCTAGTGAGGAAGGTATCTTTGTACTGTCTGAAATCAGACAGTCTTTTGCATTTTAGATTTGAGAGCAACTCTAGGTTTTTGTCTTTGAGGTGAGAAAGGGTCTCCTACGAAATGTTGGGAGATGACAAAGACTAGGGTTGCTACGGCATCAGGGATATCCTCATTGTTTGAATCCCATATGATCTCACCTATTTCATCAGTCTTGACGCTGGTCAGGATTTCATTTTGTTGAAAGGGTGATAGGTAGTTATCCTACCATCCCTTCAGTTGACTAGTGAACCCAGCTATTAGTAAGTGTGCTATGACTGGGTCAGACAATTGGGTCTGGGTCTTGTAGGCATTTGACACCATCGTCATTTGCTGTAGGACGCTCAGAATGTTATATTCGGACTGCCCGTCTATGTTCCACTCATAGATGGCATTGGCACTATACCTATTTTGGACAATGCTAGGTTTTTCTTCTAGCACTAGGTCTGGTGCACTTATGGTAGTGTAGTAGGGTTTTTGGGGTTCCTGCCATACTATTTTGTCAAAATTTCCAGATTTATCAATGGCGTTGACATTTGAGCCTTCAGACTCTTGTGTCTTATGTTTGGCTACTTTTAATGGTGTTCCAGGCTCTATTCCTGACAAAGGAGTGTCTAGGACGATCATTTTTGGCAGACTCTTGGATGTGGATTCTTCCCGAAGATTTATATTTTTTATTTTTCTTTCTAGCTCCTGATTAAACTCTTTCTTCCTAGAGACTGGGATCTTATGGGGTTTAAAAGGAGGTTTTCTGAGAGATTCCATGAGTACAGGTTTTGGTAGGTTCAGACGACTAGAGGTCCCTACTTGGTTGGTTACAGGCTTGGTGACTTCTTGTTCTATCCTATCCAATTGGGAACCTATGGTGGAAAGACACTGGTTTGTGAAATTATTTTGTTCAAAGATGTTTTTAATATCTTTGGGGGCTAGTGAATCATCCACTTTCTTTTTGAAAGGAGAAGCTTTGATCTCCTCTTTTTGATGGGTTATTTTGAGGGTACCTAAGGGCGGATGTGTTGACTCAACCGGGTTTGCGTTAGCAAGATCCCATTTTATGGTTTTCTAAGTTACACATACCATTCTTTCAGGTACAAAATGGTTTTTGAACCAATCCCAAAACAGGATATTTGTGGAGTTTTTTAGCATGAATGCCGTCCAACTATCCTGAATGTGAGACTTGATTAGTTCTTCAGAGAAGGACTCGAAGAGCCACCTTCTCTTGTCATCATTATGGGTTCCTAGGAAATCCTTCCTAAGGTTATCGAAATCTATCTTAAATCCCCTAATTATCCTAATCAGAGTGGATCTCCCCGATTCAGAGGATGTTTTCTGGGCATTTAATTTAGGTTTTAGATTATCGAGTTTTTTATGGAGAGAAGCAAACTTATCGGTTTTTTGGCTATAAGAGCCACATGCATGAGAGGGAGTCATTTTGAACAAACCCATATTTCAAAAACAATAAACCTTCCAGTCTCTCAAATATTTATCAAGATATTCAAACAGCATATCAGTTCCTTACCTTTTCGGTATTCCAATCTAATCCTAGACGAAGTCTCTAGAGCTCTATAGAACCATTAGCCTAGTGGTTTGAAGATGTTAAGTCGTTTCTAATTCTCCTACCCAGCTTCTCTCAAGATCAAGATCTAAGACATACATGGACGAACGGAAGAAGCCTCACACTGTGTTTCCCTTCAAGATCTAGCACATACCTTACCCAACTGCTGTACCTGGATTTAACAATAATAGTAGGCAGACAAACTCAGTAAGATTCTCTATTGATCTATCTCCTATCCCCCAACTGTTGTACCTAGACGAACGATAATGCACGAGGATAACTCTACTCCAGTCGATAACCTCCATCTACTTAGACGGTGTTCATAACACTACCGGGCCATTGTCCAATTTTCTCCCTGAAAACTGCCCTAACCGTCGGGACTTACAAAACGGGAACACCTTAGGACTCCCCCCGGGTTCCTATGAACGGTGAATGTGTAGGGTCCATTAGAGCGACTGGATGGACATTAGAGCCTCCTAACATTACTTCTTATGCTAGCATCAGTTCATTGTGATATCGGATCTAGATTTCTAAAGAGACCTACGCTATGGCTGCCTAATTACTATGTTTACCAGCTTCAGTTCATTGTATAGATATGTACCTTGCCACACCTGAAGAGAAAACTATATGAGTTTCTACCAGCCATGAAGGCGGTCCTATATGATATGACCTACGAGATCTACTGGATCTGAAAATCAAAACGGAATATACATCCTATCCCCACTTGGCTCTGATACCATTTACACCCCGCAACCCGGGTCTCGGACCTTGCCCCCAACACGGAACCGCACCCGATTTTCAGAGTGGCCGGCTGGTAACCACATCCAAGGGTACCTATTAGTTTGCCATCTGGATCAATGGGCCGCTTTGATTTCTAGGCTGCACCCAAAACCAGACGTCCCCTACGGAGAGCCTCACTTCGTGGTCGAGTCATGAAATAGAGGATCGGGGCTCTTTATAGGCTCTGATACCATTTACACCCAAGATCTATCGTAACGAGGACTTAACATCTTCAAACCACTAGGCTAATGGTTCTATAGAGCTCTAGAGACTTCGTCTAGGATTAGATTGGAATACCGAAAAGATAAGGAACTGATATGCTGTTTGAATATCTTGAAAAATATTTGAAAGACTGGAAGATTTATTGTTTTTAAATATGGATTGGTTTAAAGCAAGCTCTTCGAGTACATGTTCTTCTGAAAATAATTTCGATAACGATTCTATTCTCAACAGAGAAGAAGTCAATTTGGAATGTTTTGATAGATCTATTGACGATTGGGAAATCCCAAGAATCGCCTCAAAACAGATTTATAAAAACTCAAAATTCCAACAAATATTTTCAAAAACCAATTACACCATAACCACTGAGGAGCGGGATATTCCCCTAAAAAACTCTTCACAAACCATAAAACTCTTGAACCAAGAGTCATTAAAAAAACATAATGATAAATATAATTTCATCCATATAGGGCTCGTCCAAGTGGGCATAAAACCCCTAACCAGAGAAGGCTTAGATACCTCAGTGCTCTTAGTACTTAGGGATGCTAGGCTTTTGAATTACCATGAATCCATCCTTGGGACAGTCGAGACTAGTCTGTGCGACGGACCGGTCCATTTCAACTGTTTCCCAAATTTTACCATGTCCCTCAAAGACCAAAACATAACTCATGGCTTAACATTGCAAATTAAGACGCATAATTACAAGATTGCTTTAGGCTTTATCCCTTTAGCCCTTGTGTACAGAGTCCATTACAAGACGATGGTCTCAGCGTTTGCAACCAAAGCCTTCAACCATAGCCCCAAAGGAGAAACCCTCCTTTTCCAAACAGCCATTGTCAGGTCAAACACTGTTGTCCCCATACCAATTAGGTGGAATAAGGTAACTCTTCCTGAAGAATGGGTCTTAGAAGACGCAGTTGCACCTGAAAAAATCCAAAATGAGGAACTTAGTCGAGTGAGCCAGTTCCAAGATGGGAGAGTTTCCATAAGCTTTCGCCATAGGAGATCAGTCGACATACAGTCAACCTCAACCCCTTCGATAAGTTCTTCCTTTAGAAGCCCTGAGCTAAGAAGGAGATCATTCAGTGTTGCCCCATCGGCAAACACTTTTCAAACAACTACTGAAAACCCTCCTAGGTCTGCCAACCTTAGAGGAATAAGTAGTGTCGCCACCGATATTCCTAGGCTAGTATATTCTGTCCCAAACACAGATGAAACTGAGTCTTCACCCCCTTCACCCACATTTTCATCCATAACCGATACAACCAGGATCAATCCTAACCCTGAGATCTATGTGATTGAGAAACCCTTCACATTAGCATCAAACATCCTTAGGAATGATTTCTGCTCCAAAGAAAATGAAAACAAGAGGAATTGGTTGCATGGAGTCTTTACAAAGAAATACGTAGAGACCATAATACAAAATCAGTGGATCCATTTCATGGAGAAAAATGAGAAAAATATCCTTTTCTGGGACTGGTTTTACCAAGTCTACATGGAAGAAAAGGCCATCAAATTCACTGAAAAAACCATAACCTGGAAACTGCCTTTTAACAAAGCCACAGTTTCCTCAAAACCTCCTCCAAAATATGTTGAGCCCAAAGAACCTGAGCAAACCAAAAACCTTAGGTTACTCAACATGATGATCAAAAACACCCGCGCTTTAGAGCATGAAAACCGGGAAAGGGAGAGAAGACAAGCAGAGTCGGAACTTCGCCAAAAGCTCCATGAGTTGCAAAAAGAAGTGAAAACTCTAAAAAATGATGAAAAGCTGGTTCAGACCTTGGATAATGCTGAACCCAAACCTGAGTGTAAAAGCCAGGAATTCACCCATCAGAAATACCTCATAAAACCTACCATTAAGGTGCACGACTTCCAATTGGAAGCAACTGCCCTGTTGGATACAGGTGCAGACGCCAATTGTGTGAGGGAAGGATTAATCCCATTAAAATACTGTGAGAAAATCCATGAATCTTTACGATCTGCAAGCAATAACAAATTGAAAATTTCATACAAAATTGCAGAAGCAGAAGTAAAAAATGAAGATTCAACTTACAAAACTGGTTTCCTAGTTGTCCAAGATTTTAAAAATGAAGTCATACTAGGAACCCCATTCATTCAGCTCATCAAACCCTTTCTTTTCACCAACTCTGGCATAAAGACGGTGTATTTAGGAAACAAAACCCTTTTTCCTTTCATCACAAAACCTGTAACCAAGAATCTGGACATAATACAGGCAACTGAAAGGCAAATTGGCTGGGTAAAAGATGAGATCTCACACCATAATGTTGAAAATATGCTCCAAAAACTAGATTTGAAACAAAAAATCGATAATCTCAACAGGCTGATTTAGGAGTCAGTTTGCGGAGAAACCCCAAACGCTTTCTGGGATATAAAGCAGCATGTCATCGACCTACCTTATGAAAAGGATTTTGATGAGAAAAATATCCCAACAAAAGCCAGGCCCATTCAGATGAATCAGGAGTTGGAAAAACATTACAAGGTAGAAATCCAGGAACTCTTGAACAAAAAATTGATTAGACCTAGCAAGTCTCCTTGGAGCTGTTCAGCTTTCTACGTGAATAAAAACGCTGAGCTAGAAAGAAGAGTCCCCAGGTTAGTCATCAATTATAAGCCCTTGAACCAAGCCTTACGATGGATTAGGTACCCAATACCTAACAAAAAGGATTTGCTCCAAAAACTTCATGATTCAAAAATATTTTCAAAATTCGACATGAAGTCAGGTTTTTGGCAAATTCAAATTACCGAAAAGGACAAATACAAAACTGCATTCACAGTTCCTTTTGGCCAGTACGAATGGAATGTGATGCCTTTTGGGCTAAAAAATGTCCCATCTGAATTTCAGAAAATCATGAATGACATCTTCGATGCATACTCCGATTTCATAATTGTGTACATTGATGATGTTCTCATATTTTCCAAAACCATTGATTCTCATTTTAAACATGTGAAACATTTTATGAGAATCACTTCGATAAATGGCTTGACTGTGTCTCCAACTAAAGTATGCCTCTTCCAAATAAAAATTCGATTTTTAGGGCACAATATCAGCAGAGGCACCATAATCCCCATCAACAGGTTCATCCAGTTTGCTGATAAATTCCCTGACAACATCCATGATAAAAAGCAGCTACAAAGGTTCTTAGGAAGCCTCAACTATGCTGTAGACTTTTTCTCAGGACTAAGTAGACTCTGCAAACCCCTCCATAATAGGTTAAAGAATTCTCCTCCACCATGGACGGATGAACAAACCAAAATTGTGAAGCAAATCAAGCTTCAGATCAAAACCCTGCCTTGTCTTCACCTGGCAGACCCATCTGCAAAAAAGATTGTTGAAACGGACGCCTCTGAAGAAGGATACGGAGGAATCCTGAAACAATAAAAAAATGGAACTGAACAAGTTGTCCAGTTCACATTAAAACATTAGAACCCGACCCAGAAGAATTATTCAACCATTAAAAAAGAAATTCTTTCTATAGTCCTTTGCATTTCGAAATTTCAATTTGATCTTTTAAACCAAAGGTTTTTACTTCGGATTGATTGCAAATCTGCAAAAGAAGTTCTTCAAAAAGATGTTCAAAACATTGCATCAAAACAGATTTTTGCTCGATGGCAAGCAATCTTGAGTTTATTTGATTTTGACATTGAATTCATAAAAGGTGAGGCTAACAGTCTCCCTGATTTCCTGACAAGAGAATTTCTGCAGGTACCACCATGAGCATGAGGACTCGTTCCTCCAAAAAAGAGGCCTCGGCCTCAAAACAGCTGGTTCCCAGCCAGTCGATAAAAAAAGAGGAGAAATCCTCAAAACAGGTGGCTACCACCTGTCCCTCCATTGGACAGATCACCGTCGATAGCCAAATAAAAACCTATCGACAGACTTTCCAACAGGAGATCGATAAGCAGGACTGCATGCAAACCCTGCCAGGTAAAATTCCTAAACCCATAAAGGAGAAACAAAAACAGAGTTCATCTCCTAATCTCGATAATGATGCAGTAGTTCAGCAATGGATTACAGTATTAAGAGATAAACCAGATTTAGCACAAGTGCTATCTGAGATATCTCCTCCTCTGCTGGAGACAAGCATGGGAGAGAGCTCTAGGCAAATCGCCAGAAGAGCAAAAAAAAGTCTCGCAACATTTTCCGATAAAGAAACCAGCTCTTCAAAAACAGCACCATGGTTTCCAAAAACACTATTTCAAACTGTTTTAATTATGGAAGAAGGTTTTTACCATGAAAATCCCTTCTTCGCAGCATCAAAATTGTTTCCTGAAAATTGGTATTACCGGCCCATGGACATTTCAAAAACCCGGGAATACTATGAGAAAATTTTGAGTGATACAGGTTCAGTTGAATTCAAACACCACCTTATTCCTGGCTCCTCAAACAGAGTAAAACAAATATTCAGAACCGGGATCTGATATATATATATAAATATGTATGTATGGCTTACAACTCCATAAATTTGCTAGACTATTCAATTGTATCTATATTGGGCGAAAGGCTGCGCTTCGCTGCGACAGCCCGATTACAATATATGAGCATTATATTATATATTTCTTATTAATTATTATATTACATTGCTTTTGTTAAACACCATTATGCTGTGTTAAGCACGAAATATTAAATTTAACACTTTCAATTAGTTTTAAGTATGATACATTAGTTTCTTGAATAAAACTTCCAATGATTGGATATAATACATTAAATATTGAAGATTTACATATATATTTATATATATTAATGAAATTTGAATACTAAAAATATTTTGGGTGGAAATTTATTTAAATAAACTTAATTTAAATAAATCTATTTGTGATTTTGATTAAATGACCTTTGAAAACTACTAATTTCACCGGCCGGTTCTATGCTACGTACATATTTTACCAACTAATGCAGAGAGAAATCCACGCGTAGAGAGAGTGCCTGCAATCCAATGCCCTGCAATGTAATGCAACGTAAATTTCCTTTGTTTTTCCACTAACCATTTGTGTTTGCCCTATAAATTTCATACAACTGCATGCATATGCATCTGCGCTATATATATTAACGAGGGCTCTCCTTTCCTCCTTGTGCAAACCAAAGTTTTTTCTCTCCACAAATTCACATTCCTCATTCCTTCTTACGGAGGCCAATTAAGTCTCTTCCGGCCGAAGCTTGGTTCAACCAAACAAATTCCCTAAAGAGTTTGCCATCGTCTCTTTTCTCGATAAATTTCCATTTGGGAGGGATGGCTGCTGTTGTTACTGGCCCGGATGCAAAACCAGCCGCTAGCCACCGCTGCAGGTTTGAGTTGAAGAAATACAACGCGGCGTTCAAATGCGAGGTTTGCAGGGTCAAAAGTTACGATACTGGAAGATATCGGTGCGATCACTGCGGCGAGGATCGTCACATAGGCTGCATTCGACTTGCTGATGAAATCGAACTTGGCCCTGGGCCCAACAACATATTCAGCACGAGCCCCGTTTTCACGGTTTTTGATAATCCACGGAGAGGTTGTCGTCTGAATCTGTATCAATAATTCACTGGTTTTGCTTGGAGCTTCGTTTTTCCTTTCCTTTCGTGTTTCCTTTCCCAAACCTAACATTATAAGTTTGAAATGAAAAACAGGGAGGAATTCCGAAAATAAGAAATGGGCCAAGAACTGTCTGGTGTGCGGGATGCCCATCAGGCATTACAGCTATCACGCTCAGACCACGGAAAACAAGGACTTGAACATGCACCCGTGCTGTGCTGAGCTCGCCACATTCAACACCAACAGCCGCGTGCCCCTTGAGCTCCAGACGGGGGAAAGACATAGCTGTGTGTGGTGCGGCAAGAAGCGGCCTGAGGAAGCATCCAAGTATGGCCCGACCGATTTCTACTGTTGGTCATACAGGTTGACAGAGGGCAAGAACCGCATCCATGTGCACTGCTACACAGAAATGGTGATTGAGGCCTTGGAGCAGTTGGACGACGATGACAATAGACATATCGTCCTGAAACGGAGGAGGAGTTCTGATAGAAATGATTTGGAATCAATATTAAGGGAATTCATTAATATTGGCCTGAACGTTGCTGGAATAGGATTCACGGATATCTTTCTAGACTTAGTTTGATCGAGGGATCTGTTCATACTGATGATCGACAGGCTTCATTTTCGTAGACTGAATTTCTGATTAGTAGGTGGAGTCTGTGTGTGTGATTTGTCTTGTTTTTGTATGCACGCTCCCCGTATCACATAAATGTTTTCTGTATGTGCGCACGTATTTTCTGTTTGTCTTGTAAATTATCTAATAAAGGACTTTGCATGTTATGTTAATTATCGTATTCATCGACCGCACTGCAATTGCATTTGATATTATTCAGCTTGGGTTTTACCTTTTAGCTATATTTTTCTTTTTGCCTTGCTCTTCGTGTATGTGGACCGTACCGATTCGGCATATTGAAAATCGTAGTTCAGCATCACAGATGACATAGTTAATTTAGACGATCAAAACATAACCTAATTATGATAAATTTTCTAGAAGATTTTATCATCCATGTAATATTTGATAATCTTGAATTTTTTATTTAAGATGAATTTAATATCTAATCAAATATATAAATATCAACATTAAAATAACTATATATTCATATATATGAATGATTATATATTTTTACTTATCTTATTGTTGAAATAAGCACATATATGATATATAATCCAATTGAAAAATATCATGTTTTACCCCATGCAAAACGCCGACTTCACGACTAGTATATTTATATATTGCTGAATTTACATGTCTCTCTCCATGCACACAGCAATATTGTTTCTTTATTCCATGCATAAATTCAACAAAAAATTGCAGAGTCAAAAAACAACGTCATGGAGACGTAAAACCGACGTAAAGGGGAAGAAACTACTTGAAAAATGTTTCCACCGAAACAGTTGGAGAAAATTGCCGAAGACTCATTTTTTAGCCTAATATTTGGCAAAATATACCATACATGCATGCATGAGCAGTTCAAAGAAATTGCAGTGCAGGGTTCATTATTAATTAATTTAGATGAATAGTCAAAAAATTTTAACAAATCATACATATATTGATTTTCCGATATATAGTTTGGTACGCTGTTTGTCGGACTAGTTAGGGTACATGTATATGTATCTCTTATGTATTTCCTCTAACAAATTACTTCTTATTGTCTTCTAATAAACCTAGCTGGGAAGCAAAATAAACAGATGCATTAGTCGAATTGAATGCCTTTCTAATATTGTTTATGGGCAAATCTTTCCTCATTTTCTTCCCTTTTTGAAAATAATGCTTCGCTCACATTCTTAATATAAAAACAATGGACGTATCGCATAATATGTGTGTTTTGGACCTCTTTGTAACCATATGTGATCATCACCAGGTTTCGCTTATATGATCCATATATATATATATAATATAGTACATAACTATGTATGTGTTTCTCATTTGGATAGAGAAAGATTTCGGTGTAAACCCTAATATTTGAAAGCCAATTAGACTCGATTAATTCAGTCGAGCTGGGTCGGCACACTAAGGGATAAAGCTATCCCAAAGTAGATTTTTAGCATTTATAAGGACTCGAACCCGAGAGAGAAAGATTTTGATTAATGTTATTGGGAAAATTTTGCTATTTAATTATGAATTTCACATAGTTTGAAGACTTTAATGAATTTTCTTTTAATTGAAGACGGGGCCAAAGCCCGGTCTTATGATTTCCTTTTAATTACGGCATTTTGTGATTTGTCTTTCGAACTCATATACAATAAATTCCATGGTAGTTTCCTCCTTTTTCAAATTCCGTTGATCAATTCAGCGATTTATCTATCCATATATACAAAAATGCACACATACATATATATACGAGTATAGATAAGATATAGACAGAGATAGATGGATGGCTATGTGATGGGTCGATGGGTGATAACGCGTAGATAAATGAACAAGGGGTTTGGAAGCAGTTATCCCATATATATACTTTAACACTGACCCTCTTTCCATGCAATTTCTATGAACTATTTCCCTTATTTTCCTCATCAACTTCTCAAAATATTTTGGAAAATTTATTAACAAGAAATTAATTATAAAGATTTCGATGGATATTGCACGGAGCATGAAATTAATTAATGCAACATAAATTTCCATTGCTTTTTCAACAAAAAGGTATTATTAATACCCACCATGCATGCCATTGGTAACTAACAAATACTAATTTTATATAGAGATCATATAGATATTGTATAGATATTGGCATAAATTGATCAGATAGCTAATATATATATATATATATATATATATATATATATATACTTGGATCTTTTTTTTTCCTTACACATATAAATTTAACTACAGTCAAAGCTGTAATCTATAATCGAGCACGAATTTAATTACGAGCAAAAACATATTTATTTTCTTTAATGAATTCAGCAATCATTGAAAAATTAATTATGAAAAAGGTCAATGTAACATATCTCTGAGCTAGAGGTTCATATATATAAATCTACACGAAACTTTTTCTAACTCATATACACAATCAGTGGCGGTTATAACATGTATTTTATTTTTTATCAATAATTATGCTGGTGCTATTAACTATACAATGATACATACAAAAATTAGATGACGGTTTAATTACATCGATTCCCTCAACTTAACAAAATCATATAGCGGCCGGGCACTGATTTGTTACCCTCAAAGCAAAAATTTGGAAGAGATGAACTTTAAATCGCACCAGCTCCACAAGATCTGTCGAAATAAGTTGACCGTAACCTGAACAAAGAAATAATGACCGGGCATATCTATCTCAAAAACAATGCTCAATGAAGATAGAACTCTATCATTGAATAGAACCTAGGACTCATATTGGTCTCCGATGGAGAGCGATGCCACTGTATTAAATCTCATTTCTCTATCTTTTGTACTTTATTTATTATGTCTCCGGTCGCTTCCTTAAACACCAATTAAATGACCTTTCGAAGTATTAATTTCACCGGCCGGTTCTATTTTATGTACATATATATATATTTATCTAATGCAGAAAATATCCCGCGCGTAGGGAGTGCCTGCAATCCAAATGCAATGCAATGCAAAGTAAATTTCCTTAGCTTATCCACAAACCATTTGTGTCTGCCCTCTGAACTTCATACAACTACCGCATGCATATGCATCTATATGTTTTCTGTAAAGGGCTTTGCATGTTATGTTAATTATCATATTTATCAACTGGACGGCAATTGCATTTAATATTATTTAGTTTTTTTTTTGCTAGAAAAATATCATTCATAAATTAAGCATAAGTAGAGTCAACTACAAACCGAGGAATTTTAATCCCCATAGCATCCTGAAAGAGAGGAAGGGACCTAAAAAGCTAGGGACAGAATGAAAGATTGTTATCAGGGCCGCTTGGCCACCACCCTGATATTATTTAGCTTGGGTTTTACTTTTTAGCAATATTTTTCTTTTTGCCTTGCTCTTCGTGGATGTGGACCGTACCGATTCGGATATTGAAAATTCGAGTTCAGCATCACAGATGGCATGATTATATTAGATCAGACGATTAAACACTCTTCATCACCGACTGTTGTCCTTGAGTACGTAGACTCGCTGTCATTATTTCCCGTCGAATATAAGTCATTAATAGTTCATTCATCTATCGGTCCGGTTAAACTTACACTCATGTCGATTTTTCCCTTCATTGACCTTGAAACAGCCTCTATTTTTTGGCCTGAGACAGCCTTTATTAAAATACTAAGGATAATACATAGCTAAGGAAATATAAGTTTTTTTTTTGGTGATCAATTAGGGGCCAATAAAAGCCAAAATTCAATCGCCAGGTTTGAGAAGGGCTCAAGCGATATTAATTTTTCTCACTAAGGTAACTTAATCTACCAAAAAAATATATATTGGGTGAGTCAACGGAAAATATAGGAAATGCATGAGAGACAAGCGGGTTAGTGGAAGAAAGAAAGTAGGGTCAATCGAGTAGTTAATGGAGTAGAAGTACAATTTTAACTTTAGTCTATTGATTGCTATTAGTTTTCGGTGGAATGATTGCTATTAGTTAGAATTATATTTCTAAGGGTATTTTAGAAAAGTGAACGTTATAAAATTTTTTCTTTTCACCTATGTGTAATTTGGCATATTGGAACTTTAGGGGCAATCCCTAAATTTATAATTACGTGAGAAAGTATATATATTTGGGCTTTGGCCCCGTTTTCCAAAAAAGAGGATGGAGACATCACAAGATGAACGATAAAATCAATATTAGTCGGGATGGCTCTAAATGTGAGATTGAATTTTCCTATGAAATTTCCTGTGATTTTGCTTGCAGTTGTTCTTATTGTTATCGAGATTTTTCGGAATGACCATCGCCTTCCTAATTTTTTGCTTCCTCAATACGAAATGCAAGTCGACCCACAAGAAGAAAGAAAAAGTACCAAAAAAAAAGGAAGGAAGAAGGAAAATTTCTTGAAGTTGAAAGTAGTATTTGTAATTCATTTAATAAACTCCTACAACAGGCTAAAATTAAACTCCGAGTCCGAGGACCACGCGGTTATAAGGCTAAATATTCAAGAAGTACTAAAACCAATCAAAATACTAAAATACTTAAATGAGAATTTGTGGGGCTAATTTTTCAATTTTTAAATATTTTGATTGAGTTTTATATATTTAAGTTAATGAATAAAACACACCCAATATTTATAAAAGGGAAGGAGAGTGTAAGAGACGGCACAAGTATGCAGACATTTCCACTTGACGTAGACTTTATCCTCTTTGATCACTTTCCCAATTAAGGAGGTCCAGGTCAAAGATAATGCATCAATCTGAGCTGATTTCAGTGGCTCGATACTTATTTGCTTAATCGAAATCTCGGATTCGAGTTATTGTAAATGTAAAAAAATTAATGCCGGGAGAATTTTACTTTTTAGTGGATCGACCCGACTAGATTAGTCGGAGTACAATTAGACTTCAAAATATTAGGGTTCACACAAAAAAAATCCAAGCGTGTAAATACAGTAACACACATATTTATTTGTTAATTAAAAAATTAAATTAGATACTTATTATGGCACTTTTTGTGTCCTTTTTTAATTTATTTATGCAATGGAATGCAACATGAATTTGCTTTGCTTATTCCACAAAGGACAACACGAGTACACCAACCAGTCATCGGATTTCGGATTTGGATCTAAATCATGCACCCTTTGCTTTTCGAAATAAAAAAAAATTTACAATGGAAGTGCTCAAGGGGCGTTTTCCAAACTACTCTAATATCTATACAGTTTTATGTGAATGAAAAACATATATCTATATTTATATAAAAGTATGCTAATTTTTAATTTTTCAAAAATACCTTTTTACTCTCGAGAATTTTCGTCGTACCTTTTCGACTCGTGACTTTTGGTTGCACATTTTCACTACATATATAAATCGGTTCTCTCTATTTATTGCTCATTTTCAATTCTTTATTATATCGCATCTCTCTCAACCAAGTTAGCCCTACATCACATGAATGTTTATTATATTGCTATTTTATAGCATTTTATAGTTTCAAAATTTCGTCGCACCATATGTTCGTTTTCAACTTCTATTGCCCTAATAGGTTCATACATTATTTGTCTCATTGCTATGAATAATGTGATTGTTTTCAAAATTTTATGTTTTCCCAATTTTTATTCAAAAAATACACAAATATCTTTCTAGACTTAGCTTGATTGAGTGATCAGCTCAAACTGATGACAATTGGTTCATCTCCGTAAACTGAATTTCGGACGGGTAGGTGGAGACTGTTTGTGTAATTTGTCTTCCCTTTTGTATGCATGCTACGCACATCATATATATGTTTCATGTTATGTTAATTATCGTATTCATCGGCTATACGGAAATTGCATTTGCATTTGATTATTTATTTAGCTTTTTTTTTTTGTCTATAAAAAGATCATTCATAAATTAAGCATAAGTAGAGTCAACAATGAGGCGGGCCTTATCAAGCCCCCACCGAAGCCATGAGTCTTTTAGCTTGGAACTGTCAAGGAATGGGGGGAGAACTAACAGTTCGAGCACTACGTCTCTTCGTTCGAAAGCACCGCCCTAGTATGATTTTCCTTTCTGAAACAATATCAAGCTCCAGGCACTGCATCAAGATAGCACAACAATGTAATCTCGACGGTATCTTCACGGTCGAATCCTCAAATACAACAGGAGGCCTCTGCTTACTCTGGAACACTAAATTGAAGGTAACTATCCTAAAATCTTATCCTTATTATATTCATGCTATCATTGATCATCATGTCTTACCTGCCCCTTGGACACTCACAATAGTTTATGGGCCCCCTTATATGCATGCAAAACCGATTTTCTAGGCTGAACTTGCTTATATTGCAAAAGATATTGACAAACATTGGCTGATTGTGGGCAATTTTAATGAAATATGTTCTGAAATGGATAAATTAGGCGGCCGTAATTATGCCTCTTCTTCTCGCTCATTCCTTGATACATTTCTTAATTAGTCGGGTTGGACAGATTTGGGCTACATGGGTAATCCTTTCACTTGGCGCAATAAGAGAGTAGTCTAGCTTCCATCAAAAAACACTTAGATAGAGCAATTACAAATGATGAATGGAGAATTGTATTCCCAAGAATAGGAGTTTTCCACCTCCCTCAAATTCGATCTGATCATAATCCAATTCTCCTAAAACTTTGGATGGAATCATCAATCAAACCTAAACCCTTTCGTTTTAAGGAAGCCTGGACTAGAGATAAGTCTAGTAAGGATGTAGTTAGAAATGTTTGGAATAAAATAGCGATAGGTTCCAACGCTTACCAACTCTCTTCAAAAATTAGAACAGTCAAAAAAGATCTTAGGAAATAGAACAAAGAAGAGTTCGGGTATTGCGACACTAACATTGCAGGAATCATGGAGAAACTTAAAGAAATCCAAGCGAAGCATCCCACACCCCAAACCAAGGAGTAAGAAGAAAGACTCATTGCAGATCTTGAAGAAAACCTTATGAGAAAAGATCTTATATGGCGCCAGAAGTCCAGGGAGCTATGGCTGAAAGACGGAGACAAAAATACTAAATTTTTTCACCTCTCAACTGTCATCCGACGAAGATCAAATCATATAGTAGCCATCAAAGATGACAATGGGGAATGGATATGCAACTATTTCCTTAGGAACTTCCAAGATCTATTCAACACTTCCTTCCCAGTCATACCAGACGATATGAAGGTCCTGATCAATCCCACCATCACAGAAACTGATAATGAAAGGCTAACCCAAATCCCGAATGACAATGAAATTTTGATGGCCTTAAATTCAATCCCAAGCCTCAAAGCATCAGGCCCAGATGGAGTTCCTTCACTGTTCTATAAACATTATAGAGAAACAGTAAAGCCACTACTTCTCTCTGCTACTAAGAGTTTCTTCATCTCAGGCTTTATACTCAAAGAATGGAACAACACTTTCATTTGTCTCATACCAAAATGCCAAGGAGCCTCCACATTTAAAGACTTCTGACCAATCAACTTATGCAATATTTGCTACAAGGTCATCTCAAAAATCATTACAAACAGACTCAAACCACTGCTCGACAAGATCATCTCCCCTAACTAAACCTCTTTTATAGAAGGTAGATGGATAAATGAGAATGGCCTTCTTGCGCAAGAAATACTACATACGATGAAGAAAACAAAAGCGCGAAGAGGATGGATCGGGATGAAAATTGATTTCACGAATGCTTTTGATAAGTTAGAATGGAGCTTTGTCATCAAGGTCATGGAAAAGCTAGGCTTCCATTCAACCTTCATATCCTAGATCTACCAATGTATCTCCACATCTGATAAGGGCATATTATACTCATATTTTATTGTGCAATTCATGTTAAATTATTATTAATTTTATAGAAATTATAAGAAGTTGGTGCTTAATTATGTGTAATTTGATATTGTAGGTCTTTGAGGATTTAGATGGAATTACGAGCAATATTGAGGAGTTTTGCGCAATTTGGAGCCACCCTATATCTTTAGGAAATGGATATAAATACTCCTTATAACAAGATTAGGAAACCCTGGGAGGAGCCATCTTTCACCATTCTTTTAACCTAGAGAGTTTTTGGAGAGAGTTTTGTCTGAAACCATCACCTGGATCAATTGATTGGAAGCAAAGCATTGTGAAAAAGACTATTCCTTGAAGGAATTGTTGGGTTTTTGTTTTAGGATTCAATATTTTAAGTCTACTGTTGAATATGAATTCTATTGCAATGGCTCCTTTGAATTATAATTGTGTTTTCAATTCCATGATGTTCTAAGCTTCTCTTGTGGGAATATGATGAAACCCTATGTAGCTAATATTAATCTATATAACATGATGACAATCTGATTAGTGAAACTAGGGTGGATTCTGTTTTTCCCACTTTCAATTGATATATTTTCATACAATTCTCTTTTTGCTCTTTGTGACGATTTAGGTTAGTTAGTAGTTAATTAGTTAATTCTCTCAATTTGATTGCCTAGATAATAATAGAATCTAATATAGGTTTAGTACTTAATTAATTCTCGTGGGATTGACACTCTATTCATCACTATATTACTTGATCAGACCCAGTGCACTTGCTGGTAGAATTCGCGCTTATCTTTATATATATTCACAGCGGATCAAGTTTTTGGCGCCGTTGCTAGGGAATTAACTTAATATTAGACCACCTTTAGTTCTATTGTTAATTTAAGTGCATTTTACTGTGTGTTTGTTTCTTGTTTTCTTTGCCGGTATTCTATGCGCAGGAGTAGAAGCTCTGAACTTCTACCATTAGATCCTGAGATAGAGCGCACCTTGCGCCAGTTGAGAAGAGATAACAGAAGAAGGGAAGAATTGCAGGCAATTGAGATGGTAGATTATGACATCAACCGCCAGATACAAGGTGCTACCATAGCACTTCGAGACTATGCAGTACCTACTATTATGGGTTCTGCGATTAGAATGCCCACTATTCCGGCTAATAACTTTGAATTGAAGCCGGTACCCATGCAGATGGTTCAATCAAATCAGTTTGGAGGATATCCCAACGAGAGTCCTGATGAGCATATTGCAGGATTCCTCCAATACTGTAATACGGTAAAGATGAATAATGTCACTGATGATGTTATTAGATTACAACTTTTTCCTTTCTCACTTAGGGATAAAGCGAGAGCCTGGTTCAATTCATTGTCACAAGAGTCCATCACCACTTGGGCCGACCTCTCATCTAAGTTTCTTAGGAGATTTTTCCCACCAGCTAAGACTGCAAGATTGAGGAACGAAATCACTAAGTTCACCAAGTTCAGTGGTGAATCACTTTATGAGGCGTGGGAGAGATTCAAGGAGGCAATCAAAAAGTGCCCACATCACGAATTGCTAGATAATCTCCTAATTGAGGTCTTCTATCTTAGCCTAGATGAGACATTGAGGTCTCTAGTATATGTTGCAGCTGAAGGCGCACTGATGGATAAGAATTATGATGAAGCAAGTGCTTTGATAGAAGATATGGCCTCCAGTACACATAATTGGCAGAATGAGAGAAGCAAATAAGGAGTAGCATTAGTCAATGACATGGACACTATTGCTAATTTGACAGCTCAGATTTCAGCTCTCACTTCCCAAATAAGTAAACTCACCTCAGCACATTCTTTTAATACTAATCAGGTTGCTTTTTGTGAGTTATGTTCAAGACCACATTCGACTCTTGAATGCATGTCTGGAAATCCCTCAGCTTCACCCAATGGAGAGCAAGTGAACTTTGTCAACAACTTCCAACGGGGTAATCAAGGATCTTATTCGAACACTTACAATTCAGGGTGGCATAATCATCCTAATTTCTCATGGAGGAATGAGAATAATTCACTTAAACCGCCACCTAGATTTCAGAAGTAAGGCCCAGCTCATAATGCTCCACCTCAGCAGAATCAGTCTAGAATGGAAGAGCCCATGTTGAGCTATATGCAAAAGACCGACACCATGCTACAGAATCAACAAGCCACTATTCGAAACCTAGAGGGTCAGATTAGTCAGATTTCTCAACAGTTGAGTAATAGACTATCAGAGTCTTTACCTAGCAACACTGAGGAGAATCCCAAGGGTGTCAATTCTATAATGTTGAGGAGTAGCAATGAATTGGACATAGTCAACAGAAAAGCTCAAACCCAGGAGGAGAGTCCAGAAAAAGAAAAAGGTAAGTAAAAGGTGGAGGAACCAAGGCAAAAGTCACAAGAGGTGAAACCGTATGTTCCTACTGTCCCTTTTCCAAGAAGATTGAAGCAATAACAGCTGGACGCCCAATTTGCTAAATTCTTGGATGTCTTTAAAAAGCTGCAAATCAACATTCCATTTGCAGAAGCACTCCAGCAGATGCCTTCATATGCCAGATTCATGAAGGATCTGCTCACTAAAAAGAGGAAAATTGATGGAAGTGAGCCTGTGATGCTTACAGATGAGTGTTCTATGATTCTCCAGAAGGACTTGCCTAACTTACCACGCAAAAAAAGAGATCAGGGGAGTTTCACTGTCCCTTGCACTATAGGGAATTTCCATTTTGAAAAAGTTCTTATCAATTCGGGTGCAAGTATAAATTTAATGCCTCTATCTACTTTTAGGAAACTTGGACTTGGAGAATGCAAGGAAACTCATGTTACTTTGTAACTTGCTGACTGGAGTATCAAATATCCAAAGGGTATTGTCGAGAATGTCCTGGTGAAGGTAGACAAATTCATATTTCTAGTCGATTTCGTAGTCCTAGAGATGGAGGAGGACATAGAGGTGCTCATGATCCTTGGCAGACCGTTTCTTGCGACAGGTAAAGCATTAATAGATGTGGAACAAGGTAAGCTCACTTTAAGAGTTATGGATGAACAAATAACTTTTAATGTTTATGATGTCATAAAGAAATTTGATGATGGCAAATCCTGTTACACCATTGATATTATTGATGAGCTTATCTCTGAGTCTGTGGAGGAGAAAGCAGGTGTGGATACAATGGAATCAGTCCTTAGGGATCTAGATTATTGGAGTGATGATGATGAGCCCAAGGAAGAATATGTGAAGAAGGTGTCAGAAATCAAGGCTCGCTACTATGAGGAGCTGGGCACTAGTGCGACAAAACCAGTGACATCTTTGACACAGTCCCCGATGCTAAAACTTAAACCCTTGCCTAGCCATTTAAAATATGCCTATCTTGGAATAGATGATATATTGCCAATAATTATCTCTTCTTCCTTGATAGGTGATCAGGAGCAACAGCTCCTAAGCGTGCTGAGAGAGCACAAAGAGGCAATAGGATGGACTATTGCAGATATCAAAGGGATCAGCCCTCTGATTTGCACTCACAGGATACTATTGGAAGCTGAGTGCAAACTCACAGTGCAACCACAGAGACGACTTAACCCATCTCTCAAAGAGGTAGTGAAGAAAAAAGTGCTTAAACTGTTGGATGCATGTATTATCTATCCTATCTTAGATAGTAAATGGGTTAGTCTTGTTCAAGTAGTGCTTAAAAAGGGTGGTATGACTATGGTTAAGAATGAGGTGAATGAATTAATCCCGACTCGTACTGTGACTGGGTGGAGAGTTTGTATAGATTACATGAAACTAAATGATGCTACCTGTAAAGATCATTTCCCCCTCCCCTTCATTGATCAAATGCTAGAAAAACTTGCAGGGCATGATTATTATTATTTTCTAGATGGTTATTCAGGCTACAATCAGATTCATATAATAGCTGAAGACCAAGAGAAAACCACATTTACTTGTCCCTATGGCACTTTTGCCTTTAGGAGAATGCCCTTCGGTCTTTGTAATGCACCTACCACTTTCCAGAGGTGCATGATATCTATATTTTCCGACATGTTAGAGAATTTTATTGAAATATTTATGGATGACTTCTCTGTTTTTGGGAAGTCATTTGAATCATGTCTGACAAATTTAGGTTGTGTGCTTAAAAGATGTAAGGAGATTAATCTGCTTCTGAACTGGGAGAAACGCCATTTTATGGTAAGAGAAGGAATAGTCTTAGGTCACAAGGTGTCAAAGAAAGGGATTGAAGTTGATCGAGCAAAAGTGGAGATAATAGAGAAGTTGCCACCACCCACTTCAGCAAAAGAAATCAGGAGCTTCTTAGGACATGCTGGCTTCTACAGGAGATTTATCAGGGACTTTTCTAAAATTTCTAGACCTCTTTGTAATTTACTTGAAAAAGATTCTACTTTTGTTTTTTTATGATAGTTGTTTGCGGGCATTCAATTTATTGAAGGAGAAGCTCACTTTTGCACCAGTGATCGTTGCACCTGATTGGGAGCTTCCGTTTGAGCTGATGTGTGATACTAGCGACTATGCTGTAGGAGCAATACTAGGGCAAAAGAGAGGTAAGTTATTTCATGTAATATACTAAGCTAGTAGAACTTTGAATGAGGCCCAGAGGAACTATACCACAATTGAAAAAGAGCTTTTAGCAATCATATTTGCATGTGATAGGTTCCGACCTTATTTGATAGGTTCTAAGATCATAGTATACACAGATCACGCTGCCCTAAAATATTTGTTTGCTAAAGTTGATGCTAAACCTAGGCTAATTTGCTGGATTCTACTACTACAAGAATTTGACTTGGAAATTAGAGATAAAAAGGGAACTGAAAATGTAGTGGCTGATCATTTATCCCGTTTGGAATCTGATTGTTTAGATCCACCCATTAATGAAAAGTTCCCTGATGAACAATTGCATGCAGTAAAAATCCAAGGATTACCCTGGTATGCTGATATAATCAATTACCTGGTCAGCAAAATCACACCATATGGTTTGTCATTTCAATAGAAAAAGAAATTTTTGCATGATGTGAAATACTATTTTTGGGACGAACCATATCTGTTTAAATGTTGTGCGGACCAAGTAATTAGACATTGTGTGCTTGAAACTGAAAAGTTTAGCATAATACAGCACTATCATTCTAAAGAAGCAGGAGGCCACTTTGGTGTGGAAAGAACTGCAGCTAAGATCTTATCTTGTCGATTTTATTGGCCTAGAGTATTTTATAATTGCAGGAATTACATTATGTCTTGTGCTCAATGCCAAATGACTAGCAATATTTCTAGGAGACATGAATTACCACAAAAAAGCATTCTTGTAATTGAGCTTTTTGATGTGTGGGGAATAAACTTTATGGGTCCTTTTCCCTCTTCTTTTTCAAATAAATATATTCTTGTGGCTGTTGATTATGTTTCAAAATGGGTAGAAGCAGTTGCTCTACAAACTAATGACGCCAGAGTTGTAATCAGATTTTTAAAAAAGAATATCTTTTCAAGATTTGGGGTACCTAGAGCCATTATAAGTGATGGTGGATTGCATTTTTGCAATCGGCAGTTTGAAAAATTATTATCAAAATATGGAGTTACACATAAAATTGCCACTCCTTATCATCCACAGACTTGTGGACAGGTTGAGGTGTCAATAGGAAAATAAAGCGTATCTTAGAGAAAACAGTCAATGCATCTAGGAAAGATTGGTCTTTAAAACTTGATGATGCATTGTGGGCTTACATGACAGCTTTCAAAACCCCTATAGGAATGTCCCCATACAAGATCATCTATGGTAAATCATGTCACCTACCAGTAGAGCTTGAGCACAAAGCATACTGGGCCATAAAATACCTTAACTTTGATTTACAAGCTGCAGGTGAAAAGAGGTTACTCCAATTGAATCAGATGGCTAAGATGAGAGAGGAAGCATATGAAAATGCTAGGATAGACAAGGAGCAAGTCAAGCGTTGGCATGATAGGAACATCCTAAAGCGAGAGTTTTTACCTGTTCAGAAAGTCCTATTATACTACTCTCGGCTGAAGTTGTTCCCAGGTAAGTTAAAATCTCGATGGTTTGGACCATTTGTTATTTTTAATGTTTTTCCATATGGTGCAGTTGGGCTGAAGTCAGAAGACGACCGCACTTTTAAAGTAAACGATCATCTTCTCAAGCATTACTTTGAAGGGGAAAACATTGATGGTGTTGCCACTATGGTGGATCTAGCAAATCCGGTTGAAGAACTGGAAAAGTCGAACTAGCGACTATAAACTAAGCGCTTCATGGGAGGCAACCCATGTCTGAGAGCTAAAGTCCCTATTGGCTCTCAATTCTTTTGCTTCATTTGTTTTATTTTGCTTTGCCACTGGTTTGTACTTTATCAAGCACCCACTCATTGGGTAGACTTGGGATATTTGCTTTTTAAATGTTTTAGTTAAGATGGATTATCTGCTATTTTTGTTCTTTTTGTTGTTTTCTTTTTGTTTTTGAAGCCAGGGTGGATAATAACTGCTGACTCTCTCTATTGCTATACCGGTTGGAACTCCAATTGTTTCAGCTTAATTTTTCAAAACCAGGAAAGTACTAGTATCTCTTTTTCTCTTATGTTCTTTATTTTGATTTTCGTTTTACTGGAGCTATATTAGGAACAATGAGGACACTGTTTAATCTACGTATGGGGAAGAGAGATACTAAATAGATGGAGTATAAAATTGAGTATAGTGTTGATATCTGAATTCTATAATAGCATTTATTACTCATGACATCTGATTCCCGTCTTTGTTGATAAATGGTTATACTTCCCTGTCACCTTGAACTATAATTGTCGTAAAGTTATCTGGCAATTGTTAGGCCAAATATTTTGAATTTTTTTTTATTGAAATCTAGAGATTGTACAACAAATACTGTTGATAGCATTTGTTTAGGAATTGTTTGAAAAATTGACTCACTTAGGCTCCCTAATCACCACTGTTGTGATTTTTGTACTTAGTTAAAATTAATTAGTCAAATCTTTAAAAATCATATTTACCTAGTTTTTAGCCCTAGAGTTTGAAGTTTAAGAGTTGGTCAAGTCCTTAAGTGAAAAATAAACAGGTCTACCTCTAGGCTAAGTTAGTTAGTATATCATCTTTTTAATTGTTCTAATAGCACTATAACATTTAGTGAAAGAGGTAGAAGAAGCTTTGTACTTAGTGATTCCTATAAAAGAAGTCTGAAAAGTATTAGTGAACATTCAAAAAAAAAAGAGCAAGCATAGGCTTTACTCCAATGACTCAAGAATTGAGTTATGAGTATCCTAACTTGAATGTTAGAGTGAGGAAGAGTTCGTAGGGGTCCCTTTAAAACCCGATCACTTGGGTGATGAGCCTGGGATGTGCCAACTCAATGAACTCACTATAACGAGAATGGCGGAAAGGCACAAGTTCAAACAAAAATTGGACATGAAAAAAAAATTTGCTTGAGAAACAGAAAGGAAAAAATTGAATGCAAAAACAAAAAAAAAAGAATTAGGACTTGTAATAAAAAGGAAGAAAACCTAGGGACGAAGCAAATACCATATGCTTTCACTGCCTTGTTGATTTGCTTAGAGGGATAATTAGAGGGATCATATGCCTGCTAATAACTGTGAAGTTTAAATGTGTATTTTTCCTTTTAGGACTGAGTATTTACTTTTGAAATAGAGCTCTTAGGCTAAACGCTTGGATTAAAATTTGCTTTCTGTAGATTAGCTGGTTAATTTCAACTATAGTACTCTGATCACATGTTTCCAGTTTGGTTTGAGCAGTGGGCACCACAAAATAGCGAGTCATAAATTGTGAGATATCAAATGCTTGAACCAGTGAATATGAAAATTTGTACTCTGTATGATAGATTTCTTTCCTTGGCCTTATTTATTTTGCTTGAGGACAAGCAAAAGTTCAAGTGTGGGGAAGTTGATAAGGGCATATTATACTCATATTTTATTGTGCAATTCATGTTAAATTATTATTAATTTTATAGAAATTATAAGAAGTTGGTGCTTAATTATGTGTAATTTGATATTGTAGGTCTTTGAGGATTTAGATGGAATTACGAGCAATATTGAGGAGTTTTGCGCAATTTGGAGTCAGCCTATATCTTTAGGAAATTTTTTTTTTGTTTTGGATATAAATACTCGTTATAACAAGATTAGAAAACCCTGGGAGGAGCCATCTTTCACCATTCTTTTAACCTAGAGAGTTTTTGGAGAGAGTCTTATTTGAAACCGTCACCTGGATCAATTGATTGGAAGCAAAGCATTGTGGAAGAGACTATTCCTAGAAGGAATTGTTGGGTTTATGTTTTAGGATTCTGTTGAATATGAATTTTATTACAATGACTCATTTGAATTATAATTGTGTTTTCAATTCCATGATGTTCTAAGCTTCTCTTGTGGGAATATGATGAAACCCTATGTAGCTAATATGATGATTGTAGCCATGTTATAGGATTAATAGATGTGTGAATGATTCATGATTGCAATTCATATAATTTCAATTTTAATTCTTAATTGGTTATAATTGTTAGAAACACTATTGATACAGGAGTTGATATAGGGTTTGTTAGGAATTCTTGATTAGACTAATTAGTTAAATGCGGGAGCTGAGGGAATTAGTTTAATTAGAGTTTATCCAGGGATTAATGTAATGTTTCTAGTTAGTTATTCGTTAAGACATTAGGGATAATTAATTTAGGGCATTAGGCAATCATAGCACTGGAAGGTGTATGATTGTAATTTAGAGTCCACCATTAATTAGAGATGCGGGAGCTGATTAATTAATTAGGGATTTAAGACTTTAATTTTAAAGACTTGATAAACTCACTTGAATGACCACATAGCTATTACTCTATATAACATGATGGCAATCTGATTAGTGAAACTAGGGTGGATTCTGTTTTTCCCACTTTCAATTGATATATTTTCATACAATTCTCTTTTTGCTCTTTGTGACGATTTAGGTTAGTTAGTAGTTAATTAGTTAATTCTCTCAATTTGATTGCCTAGATAATAATAGAATCTAATATAGGTTTAGTACTTAATTAATCCTCATGGGATCGACACTCTATTCATCACTATATTACTTGATCAGACCCAGTGCACTTACTGGTAGAATTCGCGCTTATCTTTATATATATTCACAGCGGATCAACATCTACCTTCTCTATCTTACTCAACGGCTCGCCCCACGAACACTTCTCGCCATCCAGAGGTATAAGACAAAGAGACCCTATTTCACCATATTTATTTGTAATATCAATGGAAATATTGTCCCGACTCCTCTATAGGGCTTAAGCCAACAGAGACATCAGGGGCATCCAGATAAGCAGGGATGGACCACAAATCTCACATCTAATGTTTGCAGATGACCTCCTAATACTCTTCAAAGTGATAGAAGCAAACATCAAAAATGTGAAAAGCATATTAGACAAATTCTGCTCTTGGTCAGGACAAGAAGTAAATTGCCCCAAATCAGGTCTATTCTTCTCTAAGAATACATCGGCAGACACCAGAAGGAATACAAAAGCCATCCTTGGCATGAGGAAACTAAAGCAAGATGTCAAATACTTGGGAAATCCACTGTTCATCAAAAGAAAAAGAAATGAATCCTTCCAATTTCTTATTGACAAAATAAAAGGCAAACTTGCTTCAGGGAAAGTGAAAGCACTCTCCTGAGTGGGTAGAGCAACTCTGATCAATTCAGTCATCAACAATACCTTAATCTACACCATGTCACTTTTTCGATTACCGAAATCCACATTAAGCTCCATTGACAAAGTGATTAGGAGATTCTGGTGAGGCACATCAAAGGAAGAAGGGAATTACTACGCACCAAAGAATTGGGAGTCCATTTGCCAACAAAAAACAGAAGGAGGACTAGGTTTCACAAGAGCAGAAGACTCAAACAAGGCAATGCTCTCCAAAACCGCCTAGGCACTAACGAAAGAAAACAATAGCCTCACTGGTAGGGTAGTAAAGGCAAAATATGGTAATTTCCTAAACTCTTTCAACCGCAGCTCCCCATCGCCAATATGGAAAGGTCTTCAGTGGCACAAGGACACTATCCAGGTAAGTACATGCTTCTCCGTATATAATGGTGCATCCATTTCAGCATGGCTCGACCCTTTGATCCCAGGTATGCATGATCAAAAACCCTCCCCAAAATTAAATGTAATCCCGAATCTGAAGCTCCAGGTACGTGATCTAATGCTATTCTACCAAAAAAGATCAAACGTTCCACTATTCACTAACCTCTTTGAGCAAGATACCGTGGAGAACATTCTCAAAATTCACCTGGCCCAAGAAGACTACGAAGACTCTACAGTATGGACTCCGAACTCGTCAAGGAAGCACTCGGTCAAATCTTTCTACTTATTAGATCAAAAGCACAGATTCCATAATAATAATGGAATTGCGTGAAAATCTATTTGGAATCTGAAAATCCATGAACGTTTCAAACTCCATCTTTAGAGAATTACTAGTAAATGCCTCCCGTAGTTTAGCAAAGAGCACACCCCGTGTCCTCTTTGTCAAACCAGTTTCGATAATTTAGATCATCTCTACGATGATTGTATCTATTATCGTGTAGCTTGGAAGGAATCACCATGGGATATTCAGACAAGCACTATACTGAATTCATCTGTTAAGGACTTGATTAATGTCATTGCCTGCCCACTACACACATTGATAGTAAACATTGCGGATAAGGCTAAATTTTCTTTATATGCAGCAATCATTCTCTATCAGTTATGGAACTCACGTAATGATGTCGTACATGTAGGGAAACCGGGAGATCTCCACCAAACCATCAAGAGAATCAAAAGCTGCTACAGGGAGAACATCAGAAGAGGACAAAACGCAGAAAACCGAGAAGGAAACCCATCCACACTGCCCTTGTAACTCAATCCAACGCAAGAACCCACAGGGCCTGAATGGAGTATCATCAGCACATATGCATCATGGAGTTATAACAACTCATGCCTTTCAGGAATTCTACAACATCCGCATAGTCCTCCAACACTTTCAGGTTCAAGATCTCCCACAAGGACACCACTTCAAGTATAGGCTCAAGCAACACTCCTTGCATGCTCAGTAGCTGCAGAAAGAGGATTCACAAAGATCTGGTTACGTTGTGATGCCCTAATATTAGTTGATGCCATTTTGCACCCACAAAAGTCAGAGTGGGAGATTAGGGCATAATTACGGATATTATCTCTACTCTTAGTTGCTTTATGGATTGGATGTGTTCTTGGATTCCCAGATCGGATAATGCCCTGGCTCATGACCTGGGCCAATTCGGCTCAGCATCAAATTTTAACTCTCTTTGTATTTTCCAGGGATACCCGAACCTGGGTAACTTTGTAACAACGACTTCGTATTAACCATTAATGATATGAATTATTCAGCTAAAAAAAAAAAGTAGAGTCAACTACAAACCGAGGAATTTTAATCCCCATAGCATCCTGAAAGAGAGGAAGAGACCTAAAAAGCTACGGAAAGAATGAAAGATAGTTATCGGGGCAGCATGGCCTCCACCCTGATATTATTTAGATTGGTATGCCCGATGCATTAATTGCTTTCATATTGCTTATGACATATTGCATTTTGACGGAAGAGTGTAGGTTTTAAATTTTATAACATTGGTAGATGATTATATCATGTTTTGATTTATATATGTGACATAAAGTTTGATCAAACACAGTGGAGATTTATTATAGGAATCCCGTTTGGATAAATGAATGTGATTTGTGGTTAGTAAGAGGCTTTATATGAAATCTATCCATCATATTATGTAATATGATGAATATTTACACAAAGTTGAATTATTGAATGAAGTCTTGTTCATTAAAAATTGAGTGTTAGCTAATGCCGTAATTTTTTTTTTTAATTTGTTGTTCTACTTGTAGAAGAAGGAATCGAAACGTAAACCAACCGATATTGAGCTTTATTTAAGGACCCACAAGACGAGGGACGGAAACTGTGTGGAGACAAGGGCAAAAAATATCTATGCAAGTATAAATGAATTTGATATTTGAATTTTGAAATGGGTATTTTGAATGCCGCCATTTACATCAAATTCTGTCAATTTTGTAGGATGAGTTTTGAGGAGATCCGAAAAAGCCAAGGGGTTCTTGATGATGATGGGACTTCCATTCCCACCACCAGGCTCACGGAGGTGGAAATGTTGGCTATGGCAGCTGGGGGCTGGAACAAGAAATGTCGTATTTATGGGTTGAGCTACCTCGCCGACTTACCCTTATCCGGTCTTGGAAGCGACATCGCCAGCTCCTCCCGTGGATTCGAGGAGGAAATCAATAATATGAGGAGGACGGCCGATGAGCTTAATGCAACCATGCCAGCACAGGTGGAGCATGAGAGAAACCTGCGGGCAGCCTCCGAGCGAGATTTACAGCGAGAGCTGAAGAAGCTCAGAAGGAGCAACAAGTCGACTTTGAAACTCTTGGATGAACAAAAGGAGATGTTTGCTTAACAAAAGAAACATTTGGGTTGGTCAAAGAAAAGCAGCATTCATCTGAGATACCGATCATGCTCGGTTATTCCCAAGGGGTTCCCCTGTACAATTCTCCAGCCAACGATGATAGCGATGAGGATGAAGATAGTGTAAGTGATACTGATGATGATGGTGTCAGTGACACTGATGATGGTGACGCTAACCATTAGGTGTGCTCTATTTGAATTTTAGTTTGTTAGAACTACTTATATACTATGGTTCGCGATAGTGTTAGGTATATCGGACATGTGGATGATTTTTATTGTCTTGTTTCGTTTTGTGGAAGAAATAATTCATGTGGAACATGTTGGACGCATGTAGATTGTTGATTATGAATGTCTAGATTTGTTGTCAGTTCAGCTTTCGATTATGGTACATTATGCATTTAATTTGTTTCTATTTTTTTCTTCAATTTCTAGTTAGAGACAGCTAATCCTGTCTCATTTTTCTCATACCAGAGGTAAAGTGAGATCATCTAGAGAAGGAAATAGAGACGGAAATTGTAGTCTCGAAGTTAGAGACAAGAAAATCCGTCTATCTATTCGTCCCTCTAGAGACAGAAACATAGACGAAAATTTTTGTCTCAAAGTTAGGGACGATAAAAGCCGTCTCCCTTCCCCTCTCTATAAAGACGGAAATTGAGAGGAATTTTCTCGTCTCTAATTTGAGACAGAAAACTTCGTCTCAAATTCCGTCTCACGAGAGACGGGAATTTAGAAGGAAATTTCCGTCTCTACTTGTTGAGATGGGTTGTTCCGTTCGTGCCTGTCTCAATGTCACAGACGATGGTCAAGACGGAAATGTTCGTCTCAAATAAAGAGACGGCAATTTCAGTCTCAAAAAGTCCGTCTTTACGCATCGTGAGACGGGCTTTTCCATCCCAAATTTTGCAACGGGAACTTTTGGGACGAAGCTGTTCAAATGGAAAATGTCGTCTCTATAACGCGTAGGGACGGAGTTGTCTGTCTGAAATGCCGTCTGTATGGGGCTGAATTCCTGTAGTGTGAGGCTGCATTCGACTAGCTGATGAAATCAAACTTGGCACCGGGCCCAACAACATTTTCAGCATGAGCCCCGTGTTCATGCTCTTCGATAATCCACAGAAGGGTTATATCCAAACCCATATATTAATGCCCCGGCCGGTCTTGCTTCTCAAGGTTCATCCTTCTTTCTTTTTGAGTTTCCTTTCCAAAACTAACATTATAATTTGAAACGAAAAATTAACAGAGAGGAATTCGAAAAATGAGAAATGGGCTAACAACTGTCTGGTGTGCAGGATGCCGATCAAGCATTACAGCTATCACGCCCGGACCACAGGAAACAAGGACTTGAATATGCACCCCTGCTGTGCTGAGCTCACCAGATTCAACAGCCGCATGCCCCTTGAGCTCCAGACCGGGGAAAGACATAGTTGCGTGCGGTGCAGCAAGAAGCGACCTGAGGAGGGCTCCCCAGCTGGCCCGACAGATTTCTACTGTTGGTCATACAGGTTGACAGGGGGCAAGAACCGCATTCATGTGAACTGCTACACAGATATGGTGATTCAGGCCTTGGAAAACATCGTTCCATTGGATGACCACGACAGCGACAATGATAATGTAATACGTATCGTCCTGAAACAGAGGAGGAATACTGATAGAAATGAATAGGAAGGAATATTAATGCAAGCCGTTAGTATTGCCCTGGACGCTGCTGGAATAGGATTCACGCAAATCTTACTAGACTTGATCGACTGATTAATTCAAACAGATGACACGCTTCATTTCCGTAAACTTAATTTCAGTTTGGTAGGTGGAGACCGTTGTGTAATTTGTCATGTTTATGTATGTGCGCTCTACGCACAACATAAACATATATGTTATATGTACGTACTTTCCGTTTGCCTTGCTCTTAATTCGTAGATGTAAACAATACCAATTCGGCATATTGAAATCGGAGTTCAGCATCATATATAGATAGCATGATTAATTCAGATGATCATATTAGGGAATATTATATGTATTAGGAATTACAATATGTAATTAAGTGAATATGGTCATTTTTTATTCTTACCCTGTAATCACACGGTAGTCATCAAGGTAGACCATACTGGTCACCTTGCCCATTTCTCTCAATTGTTTTTACATGGTATCAAAGTACGAGTTGACCACTAGCTGTTGCTCTCAATCTTTATATGTATTAGGAAATACAATCTATAACTAAGTGTATATGATCACTCTTTATTCTTTCCTTGTAATTACACGATTGTATAAATATAACATCAAGGTAGACCATACTGGTCGCCTTGCCTATTTCTCTCAATTGTTCTTACAGATCAAAACTTAACCTTATTGATCAAGAAAAATCTTGGATCACAAGCTGACCGGAGATTGTTGGCCCGTCTGGTCAAACGCTTCTTCTCCACAGGCTTTTGCCGTTTGAATAGACCTCCCTGTCATTATTTCCCATCGAATATATATGTCATTGGCTCATTCATCTATCGGTCCGACTAAGCTCATACTCATGCCAATTCTTCCCTTCATTAATGAACCTGAAACAGCCTCTATTAATAATTTTTTCTTTGATCGTTTCAAGTCGACTGAGTCGATGATAGAGAACTTTGCGAACGCAATTAAGGAGCTAGCTAGTTACTTAAAGATCATGGATAAGAGGAGAACGGGGTCGATGCACGAGCGAAGTTAGGAACTCACACATGGTTTTGATTTTAGCTAACTGAACGTTCATAGGAACTCCTAGTGAAATCATCGGAGTGTTGCTTCACCAACCTTTATTTTTCGGAATATAAAAAAAGAAAAAAAAATTTAACACCGAAAAAAAAATAACGAAGCTTTCTTCTTGGGTAAGAAGAATGAGGATTTTGTCTCCGATGTAATGTAAGAGCGGGTCGACATCGCATCAAGTGAATGCCGTCAAGAAAATGGCATGTATTAATTGATAATTACATTGCTAACCCATCTGGTCGAACGATAAACTTCAGCTGTCTAGCCCGGCCCATAAGTTTCACATTTTAGAGTTACATGGGCCATGTGCCTTGTCCGTTTATCGAGGCCTTTAATCCACTTTCCTTCATCATTCCTCCTTCGGTTCTTCTGAATCGGCCTTGTTAAATGCATGTATATGATAAGTGTAGGCCCGATAATGGACCTATCCAACCGCATCCCCGGGCAATTTGATAAATTATAGGCGATATCGACTGAAATCAGTGACGATTATAACAAGATGGCATCAGTTGCTAAACATGGTGAGCATTGGAATTTACTGCATTTTAGATGCTGTACGTATTAAAACGTGGTGAATTCGTTGGATAGATAGAATATGATAAAAATCTTATAAAAGTGGATCTTAATGATGAATTATCATCACAAGAGTGCTTTCTTTACTTCTTGTTAATTATAAGAGAAACCTTTACGTGTGTACGTATTAAAAGTATATATACACATTAATCTTTATGAATCCTCAAATATATACACTTCAGGACCCATCGTCGTCATATATAGCGTTAATAATAAAAAAAATATAAACTTTTCACATTTTAACAATTCTTGCACGATCCTTTTCATTAATTTAAAAATGCACAAACTTTCAATTTGATAATAATTCTAACACGTCGTCAATTTTTTCGTTAATTTGAACGAAAATTACTGACATATAAATCGAGTTGCGCCCTCTGTGGTCTCAAGCCACCTCAATTTGGGAGGGAGGGGGTGAAGCGATGAGGCCCCCACTGCCTCTCCTCCCCAATTTTGTTTTTGCCCTTTTTTTTTCTTTTTTAATTTCTTTTGTTATTTTTTAAAATAATTTATTATAAAGAAAATATGATGAGTTCCAATCGACCTACTCGTCAGCAATTTTCATCCAAATTAACGAAAAAGTTGATGCCATCTTATAATTGTTATTATATTGAAAGATTGTGCATATATATATATATATATATATTTGTTATTAACCCTCGCGCGTGTGTGGACACGCACATGTGATACACCATGAGTCCAGTTGACCTTACTTTTTTGGTCGTCGGGACCCTACATTAAGACTCTAGTGGCCGTCAGTGAGCAATGATTAGGCTTGGTGAGGTTAAATTTATATCTATAGACTCCCCTTCTAAGGTTAGATATATATTGGAATATTTGTCCTCTGCTACTTTTGCTCCTCAAATAATATATTGCAGGTTAATTCATACTTCAACACATCAATATATATATATATATACATATATACACGAAAAATCATCAAAATCAATGATTACCTTGATTTTTTTTGGGTGAAACTACGAGATAGCATATTCATTGAGGTCAATTCTTGCTCCAACGAAATGATTATCTTGAACTAAACTTACAATATGCTAACCCAGAGAAAATTAAAATGCACGTGAAAATTGACCCATGGGATAAGACAGACAGTTGCCGTTGAAAAAGAGAAATTTATAATGCTAACTATAAAATGTACTACTCTCTTTAAAAACCTTATCCATGTGCTCTTCATCTACTGAAATTGACACCACACCTCTGCAAGAGCTGATACTTGATGGCATTATTGCCAACATAGATGCCTGTACCGTTAGTCCCGAACGGGATATACGCCGGACACTTCACAGTTATATGGTAACTGCCCTTCGCGATGACCCCGAGTTTCCATTTCACTTGTCCATCGAGCTTGATCATGATCACCACCAGCCTATTAATAACCCAGTCCCTATTCAGTGCCACCCCAACATGTGGTGCTACCGGCACCGAGGTCCCTGAAATAAACATGGTCCAGATGCTCGTGCTCTCGCGACCCTCATACATGTCAGGGACTGCAGTCCTCGAAGTCACCTGCTGTCCCTGGTACGTTGCATAGGTATCAAGACTTTCGTAGTACATACCGAAATGGGAATTTGGGTTCCGAGACGTGATGGTGACCTGGAACTCGGATGTGATGAGGATCGGGCTGTTGGAGACGTTGAAGCCATAGAGCGTCACATCCTCAAGGGTGAACAGGGACTTGTGGGGACTGATGACAGTGATCCTCGCTATCAAGAAAGCCACAACGAGGACAGATAGGATGGCGCCGGCAACTTTTACGAGCAGCGACCACCGGGGTCCTCTGTTCTCGTCAGGCGGGACCTCAAGCTCTATTCTGGCCATTGTGGCTGGGACTGCCGCCGCTGAGGCCTGAAGCTGTTTGCTCCAAGGAGTGGGAGGTCAGATGTGGAAGGCAATAGCAGAAGTGGAGAAGCGGACAAAAAAGGCCGCCGGTATATGAGTGCTTGCTGGATTATATTAAACAGATAGTCCCTCATTTTTGTTTATCTTTATATTTTGATATTAATTAATTAATATATATGTAATTTTTTTCGTTTACAAATGAGGTCGTTGTCTAGTACAAAAAAAAATAGAATTCTAATAATTAATAAATGGACATGAGTAGTTTCATTGGGTATCGAACTTGAAACCTCTTGGTTATCAGGCGAGGCATGTATCACTGCGTTACATCATTTTCTAATGGATATGGAATTTTTTAAGACAAACGGAAATGAAAAATTCACCTTGAAATAGTGTAAATCTTTGCATATATATATATATTATATGACTTGTATGCTTGAGGAAGACGTACATATATGAACATATTCCTCATGGATGGATGTATGTATGTATCATATTGGTCGTGTGCATGGATATAATATTCCTCAACAATCCAAACGGCGGTACTTAAGTGACCCATTAAGCTGTATAATTAATCAAACCTATCAATTAACAGTGATCGTTTATACCTACCAAAAAAAGTCATCAATCATTCACCAAAAAAAGGTCATCAATCTTATGCTTTTTATTTTGGGGTAAACTTTATATTAATCTAACAATAATAAAACTCAAAAATCGACCAAAGAATTTCAATTTTAAAAAAAGAGAAAATAGACAAATGCCATATCTCGCCTCAGTGATTCTTGGGATGAGCCACTGCTGCTGAAAGACAAATTCCGATATATGTATAGCTACAAGACTTCCCAAAATCATAGAATTTCCGGAGAAAATATTCAATTAGTATTACTCATCTACTTCGGATGAATAAGAACCAATTAAAATGCTTGTAAGTGAAAATGTGCAGGCCCATTGTGTGGTTTTTCTCACTTTCAAACATTTTCATTGGGCATTAGGGTAATACCCAATATTTGCTCAGAATTTGATGTGTTATTATATGATCTATATGTGTTATACGTACCTAGCTATGTAAGTCTTGCGTATGTCAATAGGCGAACATTTATAAGCCAACGCATCGTCCCTTCACCTCTCCTAAAGTACAGCGCTCTAAAAATAATGAGAGGGCATAATCATATATATAGATATGGATGTGTCATATGGAATTAAATTGTTGGAATTGATGATACTCAGTACTCAATTTGTAATTGACTCCCTGTCGAATTCGACGAAATGAATCATTACAAGTTCCAATCATAGACGTAATGTAACCTCAAAGAAACCTTGTTGTCTTGCTATTGGGCTACTTGCATAGAGCTTGGACCAGGTCAAACATCTCGTTATCTTGGTCGTGTCGTGGTCAAACTGAAGCTAGCTATATATAGATCTTGTCACTTCCTCTTCCCTGCTTGGTCATTTCTATTTACGTAAATATATACATTGAGAGAACCGTACGTACACAGTGTTTGTTAGTTACTCCTCTTCAATGGCTTCTACTCAAACGATTCATTCGGAGCATGAGCTCAAGCCGTTGAGGAATGAGGATCTGTTCTACTGCGCTAGGCTTCTCGGCTCCTGCTGCAGCTCTGAGCACTGCATGGTCCGCCTGCATGCGGAGTGTCCGTCCCCAGCTCCTATGCCTGCTCGGGTCCACCACCACTGCCGCCTGTCACCAGCAGCAACTGTGGGCCGACCTGACCGATAAATCTTCTGTGCTGAAATTTTGCGACATGGCTTGAAAAAGAAAAGCGTAATTGGAAAAAGGCAATCTTCCAACAAGGAGAAAATAAGGGAATTTGGTTAAGACAACCCATTTTAATCCAACTTTTCCTGTAAAATTGTACTCCATTTTAATTAGACAAACATGATTTTTACGGTTCTTTATTTTAATGAAAAATTTTCAAAACATTAATTCTACAAGTAAACAGAGCCTGAATGTTTTGTCAAATAAAAAATAAAAAATTACATGACTTAAATGAATTCTCAAACTTGAGTAATGTGCAGACTTGTACTTAATTTATTACATGAATCAATTTTATTGTTGTTCACACCACACATGTGGATTGGTGGATTGTCCATTTGTCTATCATTATAAACAACATCCATATTATCTTGAACAACCTGATGATGGGATTAGCCGCTTGAATGGTTTGTAGAGGAACCCTACCTTCTCGGATCCATTCGACACGGTGCAAGGATCAATTGATTCGTTACAGTTCATTGATTGAATCCGTGGATATAAATAGAATTGGGCTTAATTTGGGTTCAGAGAAATGATTGGGCTTTGAACAGCTGGTAATATTATTGAGTTTCATTGAGCCCATGGGCTGAGGCCCATCGTAACATTCTGATACGTCCACGGGACCCATGGGACACATATCACCACCTCTCTGATTAAAAAGAAAAAAGAAAAAAGAAAACCACTATTTTCCTTTCTTGAATTTCTTACTCTCTTTTTTTTCCTCCAGTTATAGTGGAAGCCCATGGGTTAAGTGCAGTGAAACGTAAATCTTAATAGTTAATAAATGAGTACGTGTAGTTCTATTGAATATTGAATCTCAAATTTTTTGATGGTCAGGTGAGAGCGTGCGTTATTGCGCACACTCTCTTTTTGATAATTTCTTACATTTTTATTATTTTAAATCCTCCAATGACATGGCGTGCCATTGTTTGCCACCTAATTCATATGCCTCCCATGTCCACTAATTGGAGAACGTGTCTCTTGATATTTGGTTGCCGAAAGGGAACGGCCAGAGAAGTGAGAGAAAGAGTGAGAGAGGTGGGAGAGTAGGCGGCTAATATATTGAATTTACTATTTTACTCTTTATCTAATGGTTATTAAATAATGAAACTAAAATGATAAGGGTGAAAATGGAAGAAAGAAAGTTAGATCAAAATAAAAGTTTTGGTTTTACGTGATACTATAAATTATACTTTTATTTATTTAGTTAATTTCAACTCAACATTGAATTGAACAGAGAGCAAAGAAACTTATGAGCCAATTGTATGAATTAGGACATGAAAACAAAATCATAAAAATTAAAAATTAATTATAATATATAAAAATTGGGGCAGGTAGATGAGGAAGTACTAGGTAAGTGAAATTACACTTTTATTTATTTAGTTAATTTAAATTCAACATTGGATTGAACAGAGAGCAAAGATACTTATGAGCCAATTGTATGAATTAGGACATGAAAACAAAATCATAAAAATAAAAAATTAATTATAATATATAAAAATTGGGGCGGGTAGATGAGGAAGTATTAGGTAAGTGAAATTACAGAATGGCCGGATTTACAACTTCGGTCCAGCCCAATTGAATGGGTCTTCAAGTTCCAGAGAGTTCTAGCCAGCGCTAGAACCCTAATCTAGTTGGTCTTCTTCTTCCACGGCTTATTTGGGAAAGTTTGCCATATATGGTAAAACATCGGAGGTGGACCACCCCCCCCCCCCCCCCCCCCCCCCCCCCCCCCCCCCCCCCCCCCACGGACATCGAAACTAAACTAAACATAACAATTGGGAATGCTGACTTTCACCTACTCCTTGAATGGTGAGGTGGTGGTGAGATAGCAGCGAGTGTCCACGCCCCCATTTAAGTATCCACGAAGAAATATAATAAAGTAGAATAAAATCTTCCGAGGGTTTTTGGAGTTTTCGCCTTAATCGCGTTAGATACGCGCAGAGGGCCGGTGATCAAACCTATATATAGATATTGTTCCCTTTGGTTCTCATTATCATTCTCTCTTACAAATTTTGGGCAATTCGAAGGTTGAAGGGTCGGACTCGCTTAACAGCCAGGCGAGATCTTCTTATAGATAGAAATCAGGGTCAGTTTCTTCACTTATGCATGATGTATCGTTTATTCAACAATTCCTTTTCTTGGTACTTTTCATTTTTTGCGCCCACACATCCGCTAACCATTAACAAACCACACGGGACGAACGAATTGTTGATGATTGCCATTATAAATGACATTGTTATTAATTGATATATGATGCATTGCATTGCATGCAGGAGCCTGTCGGGAGGGATGGCCGTTGTTGTCACTGGTCCTGATGCGAAACCAGTCGGCAGCCGCCGCTGCATGTTTGAGTTGAAGGAATACACCCGGCCATTTACATGCCGCGTGTGCACGGTGAACAGTTATGACACCGTAAGATATAGGTGCGATCATTGTGATGAGTGCCGTCACGTCAGCTGCATTCGACTGGACGAGGAGATACGAGTCGGCCCTGGACCCCGCGACATCTTTGCCATGCTCCCAGTTTTCACGCTCTATGAAAAACCACAAGCAGGTCGTCATCATACAATAACATATATCTCTTATATATTATATATATACACTCTTTCAAGGACCGCCTCTCAGTTTTTTTTTTTATTCTTCCGATGGACATATATCAAACAATGTCTTCTATTTAATAACCTCGAGCGAAATGCGTGCCGACGGCGAGCATCCTTGAAGGTCCCAGTCTTACGCTCTTCCCCTTAATCTTCATCATCTTCTTTCCCCACACCCTAGAAAGCCCAAAACCCAGAAACCTTCTGCTCCTCCTCCGCCGACGGGGTCCAGCTCCTGGCCGGGTGGGTCGGATACCCCTTCCTTCTTCTTAAGCGCTCTTCCTTCCCTTCCTTCTTGAGCATATAGGGTAGAGAATCTCTCCAGTCCTCCGAAGGTGGTGCTCCATGATATCGGAGTTACTCAAGAACACTGCTTGGGGCCCGTTAGGGCACAGATCTGTGCAGTGCAGGTGAAGTAAAACTGTATTGGTTTCAGATCTTTGAAGTTTCTGATTTGATCCTGGCAGTGCCAGATCTATGTCGATCTTGCATCGACATAACCGGCCATGAGGAGAGCAAGTATGGTGAAGAGAGGGGTGGGTGTCTACCATATCAGTCTCTCATCGCACAGGTCTCTGAATGGTGATGCTGGTGGTTTTCTGGGTGTGGCTTCCCCACTCTGTATCTTGAGAATCGAGTCGAGCTCGCTCTCTCACTGGTCGGAGTCGGTATTGGGCCTCGGCCATATCTCTTTTCCCGCACGGCTTTCCTGCACTTTAGGAGAGGCAACAGCTAACCAATTAGGAAACCCTCGTCCTTGGTGGCATAGGATGTTAGCCGGGATGTGATCAAATTCCAGCGACCGAGCTGAGAGGCATGGTTTTCAAATAAGGAAAGTCGAATTAGAGATTATTTCTCAATTTGATCCTTCAACGCTTCACTTAGAGGGGCAATAGCAGTGCCCAATTGAAAGAAATCATTGAAATGAAATCGTACCTTCTATTTTATAGTGAAAATGGTGCGGAGGATAACGTGTACGTATACCTGAAATGGTTGATGTTACACTGAGCTTTTCTCTGAAAGTAGTAGCCCTTTTCTTTTTATAGAAAAAGTATGTCCTAGGTTTTTTTCTTAAAGTATCAACTAAAAATTAAAAAAGGTTTTTCTCAACCTTTGTATTGGTCTTTATTGAGCCTTTTCTTGGTTAGGTGCCAACGTTCAAATAAAGTGAGGGTAAAAGGTCTGTTTATGTTTATTGGTCATTCGTTTATTAATTTCTTTTGTCCTAATAGATAAAATAAACTGCCGCACTATTTTTATTTCGTTTTCCATTTCGGGAAATCTGATCACTGCTTTTTTTTTTTTTGGTGAAACGGGAAGAGTGATGTTTGATTTAACAGAATAAGGGTATGAGTATGATGATTATAAAAATAAACAAAACGAACTATATTTTCATTGCCGAGCCCAAAAAAAAATTCATTTAAAAATATTTTCCACAGTATAAATTGTCATCTATTTACGTGTAGTACGATTGGAAGACTACATAGAAGGAAACCTGTTGCAGATCCGACCCAAAATAGGATAAGTTGTTATTCTTTCATTAGGATATATTTTAGAGTCCATTCACCAGAAAAAGAGAAATCTTTTAAATTCGGGAATTTTTTAAAATTGATGGTCCATTAATTTTGTATTAATAATTCCCCCCCCCCCCCCCCCCCCCCCCCCCCCCCCCCCCCCCCCCCCCCTTCGGGGTGGCCTCCTCTGGTAGGCTCCAAAATCCCGTTTTTAATCGCGTTTTTTAATCCCCTTTTGCATGCTCAGAGGACATGAAATTCTGTCTGTCTCGTTATCCTTTTGTCTCCATCTATCTATCCATCTGTCTGTCTATCTAACTCAACCATCTTTTTTGTTCTTCTGAACTTTTTCCTTTGGGGGGATAATTATTTTATTTTCCAATGCTAACCTTAATTAAGTTGGGTGGAAATTACAGGAATCAATTCGAAAAACAAGAAATGGGCCGAGTACTGCTTGGTTTGCGGGATGCTGATCAAGCATTACAGCTATCACATCCGGACCACGGAGAAAAAGGACTTGAATATGCACCCGCGCTGTGCAGAGCTCATCAGAGTCAACAACCGGGTAGCGGTGCCCCTCGAGCTCCACATGGGTGAAAGATGGAGCTGTGTGTGGTGCGGCAACAAACGACCCGAGGGGGCCTCCCCAGCAGGACCGACGGATTTCTACTGTTGGTCGTATGAGATGACTGGAGGCAAGAACCGCATCCATGTGCGCTGCTACTCGGAAATGATGACTCAGGCCTTGAACAGCATTGCGGACAGCCACTATTACAATGATGACGATACAATACGCATCGTCCTGAGGCGGAGGAAGAGTACAGATGGAACTGGATGGGAAGGCATACTGAAGGGAGCCTTCGATATTGCCCTGGAGGTTGCTGGGTTAGGATTAACCCAAATTCTGGTGGACCTGATCTGATGATCAATACTGATCGCATCGGTTGGTCTCGGCTGACTGGATTGGAGACGGTAAATTCCTTTGTTTGTGCTCTCTGCTCCAAAATGATCATTGATTGATCTAATAAGGAGCATTATTTTGTGTTTGTAACTTAGGAGCTGGTTATTTCATAAACAGTATTTTAAATGAAAATAAATTTCCGATTTAAGTAAATGTAAACTTTCATTAAAGGCCCATAAGATGCCCCTATTGGTCGTACCGAAAATTTTTAGCCTATCCATTATAGTATTGATTCATTTAAGCAAAATGTGAATTTTCATTAAAGAAATTTAAACATGAACCATTTCAACTTGATAATAAATACCAATCGAGAGGACGATAGTATCTAAAAAAAAACCAAATAGTGTGATGTGTTGGACACGACACCGCAACACGCGATGTCTACTTGGTGTCGAGTTGACCCAGACTTCACGGCGTCCCACTCCTACTCTCTAGCATCAGCTTATTATCAAAACGCATATGGACCGTGTATATACATATATGTGTTGTTAACACTGTTTAAGAAGAGGGTCGGAGAGTATATCGGAATGTGTAGTCAGAGGCGTGAAGATCACTTTCCTTAAGATGATTATTGCCCCCAATACGAAGAGTTTGTCGCAATAACCTTGATTGCAATATCACTTCTAGGATACAACACGACCAATGAGATCTTCGTGCGGCAAGAATAAAGATCTTTCCTTGAAACTTCTTTTAAGAGTACCCGAGAGAAGAAAAACAGGGAGAATGAGGGGAGAAAATATGTTTGATGTTTTGTTATTATGTCTGTTCATCCCTTGAAACTTTATTTATAATAGGAGTAGTCGTATTCTTTCGAACGGTGATGTCCTTATAGCTAACGTTCACAACTTTTAAATGATAATCGCCGTTGTGTTGCGGCATCGATTTCGTTACTGCAGCTCGATACTGCAGCGCCGACTAAACTAAAACATGGTAACTACCGCAGTACCGCAGCATCGGTTTTGGTGCTGTGGCATCGATTGATCTTGAAATTAATAGCAACTTCGGTGCTGCAAAACTTGAACTATAATGTTGCGCCACCAAGTTATGTATTAGCTGCGCAATAAATTTTGGCCGACTATTATTCTTTCATACGAACTCTAATTCGTATCCCTTTCGAAGTATTGGACTATTGACTCAAAGCAATTCTCACTGATAATTAATTTCACATATTTCTTTGAGTCACTCCATGCATGTTTCCTCTCACAAGTCACAATCTACCTTTATAAATTTACAACAAAAACTACAAGAAGACAATGGCACGAGCAACATTTGGTATGTTTTTACCCATCTTGTAATTTATCTTATTTATCATATATTTTGTTTTGATATTTTATTAAGGACTTTCATTAATTAACGTATGTTGAGATATGTTGTCTCACATCGAAAAATTAAGAAAGAAACCACAAGCTTATATGAGGTTTGGGTCCAGTAACCTATCAGCTTAAGTTTTTGGGTTGCAGATGAGGTCAAGTCCGTGTAGGCCCAAGTGGGTATTTTACATGATTTCAGAGCAGGTTATGCTTCCGCACGCTCATGTGGGCTCACACCACGCCAGATTTGATTTTGAGGTAGCCAAGAGTACGCCTCATGTGAATCAGGCCCAAGAGTGGCCCGGTCCAGTTCCTAGGTAGTTAAAGGTGCACCTCTAGTTAGGCCCGAGTGTGGAGCTCGAGGCTAGTTTGGTATTTGTCCCTCCTTGCCCGAGCACGAAAGAGGATGCCCGGCTCGGGTCAGTTGTTAAGGGCGGGTGTTTAAGGCACGTAACACTTGTTGGACCACATGTTGTCACGTGAGGGCGGGTGTTGAGATATGTTGTCCCACATCGAAAAATTAAGAAAGAAACCACAAGTTTATATGAGACTTGGGTCCAGTAACCTATCAGCTTAAGCTTTTGGGTTGCAGATGGGCTCAAGTCCGTATAGGTCCAAGTGGGTATTTTATAATGTAAATAAAAGCAATAGGGAGTTTTTTCCGTATTAAATTGTTTAGGTGATATAATTGAATAAATTGATGTTGCAAAATACTGTAAGAGCGCTTGTATCTATTGAGCTATAGATTATCATGATCCATCCACGCAACTTAAATTGGTTATCTTTTATAGCAAGGAGATTTAAAAACATAGAAAAGAGAAAAAAAATTAGAATATAATCGATAGTTTTAGTTAAAAGAGGGTAAAAAATTATAAGGAGAAGGTTTTTGATAGTTTTAGGTTTAAAGAAAGGAGTTCCCCATGTATTGGTGTCCACTTTCTTTGTTCGGTTCTGAACAGATTAGGTTTACTATTCGGGAATATTATAGGGGCTACTATGTTCCGCTCTTGCAATTTTTAATTTCTTTTAGGGCTTAGCCTTCTCTATCAATCGAAAAAAGGGTGAAAAAAATATGAAAAAGGGTTAAAAAAATTAGAAAAAGTAATTGGGTCGGGTTGGTTCCGATATTTTCATTTCGGGTTGGGTCACGGACTTTTCTGGGGAAAGGTCAGCAATGGACGGATCCAATAGATAGTTTCCTTTCTACAGACTACTATACTAGCCTTCTTCTTTTTTTTTTCAAATTTTTATTTTTATGCCATTTCCTAGTACGAGGAGGAGGAGGGATGCGGTAGCTCGACTTTTGAAAGAATGGCCTCTCTGTTCTTTGGGGGGAGCAGAACAGTTTTTTTGTCATATATACTAAATTAATTAGGTGATATATAGAATAAATTAATCCAGACTCGACGGTGCCTCTAGCATCAAGTGGTCTCGTAACCCACAGACTCGATACGCCCAATATTCATCTTTTTTTTATATTGAAGATATTTAGATATAAATCATTTCGACTTGATAAGAATACTGATAGAGCTGACGTCATTTTATTATTTATGAAAAAAAAAGTGAATAGTTTGATGTGTTGGAGAAGGAGGGAAGCGGTAGCTCGACTTTTGAAAGGATGGCCTCTCTTTTCTTGGGGGGGGGGGGGGAGCAGAACAGTTTTTTTTGTCATATACACTAAATTAATTAGGTGATACAATAGAATAAATTAACCCGGACTCTACGGTGCCTCTAGCATCAAGTGACCCCGAACCCACAGAATCGTGACACCCAATATTCAAAATTTTTATTGAAAATATTTAGATATGAATCATTTCGACTTGATAAGATCATCGATAGAGCCGACGTCAATTTATTATTTTTGAAAAGAAAAATGAACAGTTGGATGTGTTGGACACGATAATGCAACACACGATGTCTACTCGGTGCTGAGTTGACCCGGACATCACGGTGCCTCTATCATCAAGTGGTCCCGTAACCTACAGAACCGAGACACCCAATATTCAACTCTCTTTTTTTTTTTCTTTTTTTTTCCCGATCCTTGAGCATTGCTCTTCATTAACTCGAAAATTAGACCTCGATCATGGATGGGCCACTAGATCTAAAGGGCTCTCATACCCAAACAAACCAAGGCATAAAAGCCCAAAAAATGGCTAAGATGCACAAGTAGGTCCAAAAACTCCTAGTGGCCCAAACCAAAAGAGCAACAGGATCATGTTTACACGAGCCTTAAGGCCAAGCTCTAAGGCAAAGATCAACTAAACATCATCAATATTCCAAAGAAGCAAGCAGCTTTCTTTGTTCCTCAGTCTTGATTTTCTTCTGCAGCTCCGCAGCACCTAAAATTCTGCACTTCACCACTTGTTAATACGGGTCAAAACGATGTCCTTAGTCGCCATCATGTCACTGAAAATCCTGTCATTTCTTGCTCTCCAAATGTTGTAGATGGTAGGCATGCCATGATAGTCGAGCAACTACAGCTTTCTTTCATCGACTTCCCCCTTTATGTCTCCTAGCAGCCCAATCAAGCTCGCCATCCCACCACCCTCTGCAGCTCCTAGCCTCTCCATTTATGTGCAGAATTGTCTCCCATATGTCAACTGTGAATGTACGTAAATCCAAAAGAAAGGTGGTCTCTCTGCTCACCAGGAGCCACTCAAACCACAGAAGCAGTACTTTTGTTCTTCCTCCATTTTGAAATCCTGGCTAGAGTTGGCAATCTGTCTCCTATAGCTAGCTTAGAAATGAAAGTGTGCCTAGGTACCAATGGGGAGGTCCAAAGAAACTTATGCCAAATCATATCATATTATCCCTCTTCTTCTCAATACAGTTCCAAATGCTCGCATGGTAAATTTACCACTAGGATGGGCACTCCAAATGATTCCATGGTCTATGTCGCTTAAGAGTTATATGACTAGCTGTCTCCTGAATGAGAGAAAGTTCGGCAGTTTTCCTCCTGTGCTTCCACTTCCACCCATTACTACTAATAATAACATCAGCAACCTTAGACTGAGCAGTAGGTCTAGTAGTCTACAGATCCTTCCCTTGCACATGCTCGTAAACGGGGGGCAAAGGGGGGTGCCAATTGTCAAACCAAAACCAAGTTTTGCAAGCGTTTCCGATAACATGTCTGACAATAGGATAAGCATAATTCCTTAAGTTCAGTATCCTCGTACAACCATAAGAACAATTTCACCCATAATCAATTTAATCAATTCGGCCTGTTCAAATTAATCACCCTCACCAATTAGTCGAGTAACCAACCCTAAAACCACCCAACACTTTGGCCGAGCAACACAATCACATAATCCTAGGCTAGCGCAAAGAAAATAAATACATACATCATACAAGCATGCATTCCACTCTCTCGCGTCCAGCTACCAGATTTGATTGCAGATTTTGCTCTCGATCGGTTACATCAGTCTTCCAACCCATCCTAAGATGAATACATCATCACAATCATCATAAGTTTAAGATTATGAATATGTAAAATTTCAATATGATAATTACGCTGATTGATTAGATGAAACCAATTGTCAGTCAATCCTTCATTGGGTCGAGCTACCAAGCTCGATCGGATAGGTTTGGGTGAGGGCTCATGAGTAAGAAGCGTCTTGATTACCTTCTGTTGCTTGGCAAACTCCGGGTAGAGATCAGGTGAGGCTCGAATACAGAGTGCGACCACCGGTTTCTGCAATTCTCTCTTTTGGCTTCTCAAGACAACACTTTCATCTCATCCAAGGCTCTCAAAATCGAATGTTGAAGTAAAAATGGTGGAGGGTCCATAAAATCAGAATGTACAATCGAATTGTAAAATCGTATGTTTATATTTAAGAAAAAAAATAATGTAGTGTCTCAAAGGTAATTTGATACATATTTTCGCAGATGATAACCTTATTTGAGACCAAATTAATTTAGGATCAACATACATTCTTATCAATATTCTACGGGACAGACCAAATAATTTCTTCTCATTTTAGTTTTCAAACGTTTGAGATTTTGTATTAGAAAATGAGGTTTCAAGAAATTATTAATTAAGTTTTACTTTTTAAATTATAAGAGTGCACAAAAAGATATATAAATCTCCCTTAAATTGAGTTAAATGACAAAATAATTTTTTTTTTTAACCAGTACACTCGAGTTTCTACTGATTCTACTGAATAAACTCGCATTTTTACACGAGTTTCTTGATTTAAGTATTTCAAATGAAATAACTCGTCATATAAAATAAAAATATAAAATCATAAATTTTTAAGAGTTGAAATCAAAGCTCTCACCCTCTCAAAGAATGCCCGGTGCCACCAAAATCCTCCAACTCCGGACGTGGAATCGAGCCCCTATTATAATGTTTTAATTTTCTCTATTGGCTACATACGGATAAAACCTCCATGATCGGAATTTTCCCAATTCAATTCCATATTGTTCCAAGTAAAGATTTTAAATCATTTTTAACTATATTCTTCTCAGGTATTTGCATCATTCCAAATCGTCTGCCACTTACAAGAACCGACTTCCAGCAAAAGTATACAGACTTCGAAATTTCATCTCTAGTTAAAGTATATACGGACGATATTTATAAATATTTTTTCTATAATAATAAACAGATAGGAAAAAAAAATCTTGAATAGAGCAGAAGGGATTTCAATGCATTCTGTCTCACTTTGGAGCTTTGATTTATGAACAGCAAAAAATTTTCTTTCCAATTTTGGAATGGTGAGTGTTGGACCATTTTCATTCCTCGGACAGAAGAAAGATAAAACAGGAGAGCAACTATATGAGACTTCTTCTTGGTCGAAAATGATTAAGCAAATGGCGAGAAAATTGATAAACCATCAATCAATCCATATATAATATACAAAAGTTAAAGCATGAAATACAGGACCTCTGTTTCAGAACTCTCAGCTCTTGATTCAACATCGTCAATAGATGAATCTGTTCGAAAACTCTCAGCTCATTGTTCATTGACCTATCATTCGCCTATTGGAGATAACTTGGCTAATTATATTCATCTTTCTCATCTCTCTCAATGGGAAGGGAAAAAAGAAAAAGAAAAAGAAAAAGAGCGCCTTTGTCTCTTCTCCGTAGTTTAGAACATCGTCAACACCAACGTTAAAAGCAGGTCGGTGCCTTAACTCTATCCTTTTCAACATTTACTCCCGATTCCGCAGTCAGATCTTCTGCTCGTGGGAATTGATTCATTGGTGTCTGACTCCATTGATCAATTATGAAATTTGAGTTCGAATTCTTCGCTGCTCAGCAGCCATAAATCGCTTCTTTTTCTACCGCTATCAATTTGGCTGCCTGAAAGCTTTTCTTTTTTTGGTTCAGGACGTGCTTCCTTCGATCTGGATCAGCAATTGGCGGGCACTCGAACTCCAAAGCATGCCTTCACAGGAGTGAGGAATTCGAAAAGATTAGCGAGTCTAATTTGTCATCATTTAGAGATACTCTTCCGGATTATTGTCGCAAAGTTGCATCGATTTATCAATATATTGGAAGTTCTCATATCTTGATTTCATTGTCTCTTCGTGTATGGCTAATATTACTTTCATGTATGTTTCTATTGTTAGACCGGAGAAGATATCGAAGGTTGGTGTTGATGGGAAGTTTTCCTCTATCTCATTATTTAAACAGAGATACTTCATTTAATTCCATGAATTTAGCCAAACATAGATATACACAGGGAGCGAAGGAGAGGATCAATGGAGATAGAGACGATAATTTGGTTACATGTTTGACAAGATAACTTCAGCGTAGCTGCAACATATTTCTTTCAACACCTGGCAGTCTTGAAATCACTAATAAGTAATATGCACAATTTGCTATAGAATATTATAACAGTGAAGGAACAATAATTATATTAATATTAAAGGATGAGTTTATATGAATGGGAGAAAATGCGGATTTTTCTCCATTTGTTTATCAAACTATCAAAATCCAACGGGTAAAACACTTGCATATTTCATCAAGCTTAGAGATTTTAATAAAATTATATATATATATATATATATATATATATATACTGAGAGGGATGGAGGGATATATAGATAAAGAAGAGAGACTGATAAGGCTTATGTGTAACTTTCCTTACTTCTAGGTACATAGCTAGCTAGTGACTACGTTTTTTTTTTTATTTTTTTTTATTTAACTTCACTTAACTTCACTTATCTTTAATATAATTATTATTTTTTCATTTTTCTTCAATTTTTTTAATAATTCAATTCAATTTTTAATATTAAATTCTCACAACTATTTATTATTATTTCAATAATTCAATAACACAGTATTTACTTTCCCTCAACTATTTATTACTTTTTTTTCTATAATCCAACAATACAATCATTATTTTTTTATTTTTTCCCACCACCTTATTATTACAACCCAATATATATATATACACACACACATAGTTGGAGTGGAGTTGAGTTTCCAAACAACCCCTTCTACAAGCAAAGACTGGGTATGTTTGCTTGCACCTCTGTTAAATATTTAGTACCAGGTATCCGAGTTCAAAGTCATAAGGGTCGGATTGTAATGGATAGCGACTTCCAATGAGAGGCAGCCCTAGCATAATATTAGGAGTTCAAATTGCAGTTGTTGCTTCCCTGCCAATTCAAGTAAGGATTTGAATTTAAGTAATATTGTCGTATGAAAGTTATGTTTTAAGGGCCGTACTGCATATATATGAGACTATATTGAATTCCGATAATATCTCAAAACTCCTACCAAAAATATCTCAGAACTTTTTAAGTTTTATTGCTATTATATCATTGCTGATAAAATTCCCAAATTTTATTTACAAAATATTAATTAAAAGTAAATTTAAATATGGACACGTGAAACACGCGGGTTGTAACACTGGTACATATATTACTTCCATGCCTTAACCCCGTCGTTGCAAAGCTTCCTCATCTCGACTTCAACGCATTTGCCGATGAGAAACGCAAAATGAGACGGAGAGATGGAGACAAAGCCAAAATGAAGGACAGAAACAGAAGAGACAGAAAGAAAGTTGCTTAAGAACACAGTGGAGATATAATTAATTAAAAAATTATATATTATTAAGATGATTACTGTACGGGAAGGTGAGTAAAAAAGATACTTAACAGTGAGCTCTTAAAATTGATAAAATGTTGACGTGACTAACTTTTATGACCACACGATATCGAGAAGTCTACTTTAATAACCACTCTATATATATAGATATGACAATCCCCCCTCCTGATTTGAATTTCGGCTCATGGTATTGGATGAACGATGGTGGCCTTTTTTGATCATTCCCATTTCCAACAATTTTTCCCTTTCCTTTCGAAACGTTTTCAGCTGATTTCCAAATTTCAATTGTTTCTCCATTTTTTTCCCTTTTGTATTGATTTTTTTCCAATATCTAATTCTTTCCTTTTTCTTATTAATCCCCATTTTTTTAATTTATCCGAATTCCACCTTTTTATTTTTTTAAATAATTTTGAACAGAAATGGGCTTGAATAAAAAATGATTTGGGCTTGAATAAGAAATTGGGCTAATGGTCTTGGATAATTGGGCTTGAATTATAACACAGGTCTAATGGGCCTCCAAAGTGAGCCTCGAAAACCAAATGGGCTTTTAATATTAATTCTAGACAATTAAACTGGGCCTTGCTATGAGCAACCCAGGGTTCTGATCAAAAGAATTTGTGGGAACAGCTAGTCAATCCATCCGAGTAAAATCCCTGAACATTTCCAACGATATAATTCATCCACAATTAAATTGAACTAAACTGGACCAAAATAAATTCAAACAATTTCTTTTGATAAGAATTGATTTCAAATGGGGTGTTAATTTCTTATAAGAAATTATTCCAAACACGATGTCTTCTTCTTCTTCTTCTTCTTCTTCTTCTTCTTCTTCTTCTTGTTGCTGTTTACGCATTTGGACCCGGATTCCATGATACCTACATTCTAGCATCATGTGCTTAACTGCTTATTACGAAAATGCATTTGGAACTTATATATACGTTTGTACGTTACTATTACTATTACTAAAAGAAGACAATGGCACGTGCAACATCTGACTATGACTCGCCGCAATCTTATCCCTTCAATATTTTGTTTCATTATATTTAAAAAGTACTGTAGAAATTTATGTATGTATCATGAAATTTTCACTTATCTATATTTTAACTAACTTGTAATTTATCTAATTTATCATATACTTTAATATAATAGAACACTTTATACACTATTCCTCTGTGGATGGAATGAGTTGAGATCATTTACCTTCATCTTGTGTTTAATTTTCTTACATTGACTGGTCACCAAATAGATTGATCTAGAAGCTTAGATGAATTCGGGAGAGGGATTCTAAATTTAGTCCCGAAGAGAGTAGTTTAAGATTGATTCGCATTGGAAAACAGGACTAACTAACAAAAAGAATAGGAATATTTCGATTACGTTAGGTAGCCGACTAAGGTTCGTTCTTAATGGGTCCACACTAACCGTTTGCCTAGGAATAGTGTAAAGGGTTCGATACGAGGGAGTGCATTCTTCTAACAATCGGAAAAGGTGCTTGGATATATCAAACTTTAAGTTAGCAATGAATCACTCATTTTATAACAAGTGAAAAGAGGGATCAAATTCTAGCTAAAGAGGGGGGGGGGGGGGGGGGGGGGGGGGGGGGGGGGGGGAAGGAGAGGGATCAGATTAGAATTATCCCTAAGGAAAATTGCATAACTTAATTAAGTGCCTCAATATCATTGGTTTAATTGTTTTCTTTTATTGCATTCGATTTTGTTCAGTTTTTGTTAATCCACGCGAATTCGATAGATGTGAATAAAAGTCAAATCGTTTTAATTCTGATACGTACTGAAATTGTATAGTAAATTAGTTCTGTGGTGAACGATACGATCATACTCATTTTTTATTACTTTTTGCGGCACATATATTTGTGTGCTCTTGCAAATCTTTTCGGCTCGCAACAACATGTCCCATTCTTTATTGGAGAGGTTCACGATAAAATTTGCGCTCTATATAATGTCTTTTTGTGTGGGACATCCCAAGAGTGGATTCCTTCATTCAATTAATTATCTTTTGGAAACATGGGTTCGATTCTCTCCCCGTACAATTGCGGTTAATAAGCAGAGATATTTGGGCTTTAGGAGTTAATCATTTGAAAGGCTTCCATAGGGCCCGCAGCTAATTATTGAATCATGAACGAAATAACAACTGTGTTATCTACCGAGAAAAAAAAATAGCAACCTATTGGTTTTAATGCTGATTACACTTATATATAGTTCAGAATTAAAATAAAAGTGAAAAATAAAAGCGTAATTGGAAAAGGCGGTCTTCCAACAAGGAGAAAATAAGGGAATTTGGTTAGGACAACCCATTTAATCCAAATTTTCCTGTAAAATTGTACTCCATTTTAATTACACAAACATGATTTTTACGGTTCTTTATTTTAATGAGAAATTTTCAAAATATTAAAATAAAAATCTACAAGTAAACAGAGCCTAAATGTTTTCTAAAAAGTAAAAAAAAAATTACATGACTTAAATGAATTCTCAAACTTGCGTAATGCGCAGACTTGTACCTAATTTATTACGTGAATCAATTTTATCGTTGTTCACACATCGCACATGGATTGGTGGATTGTCCATTTGTCTATTATTATAAACAATAACATGCATATTATCTTGTACAACCTGATGTGCATACATTATGCATGGGATCAGTCGCTTCAATGGTTTGTAGAGGAACCCTAGTTTTCTCGGATCCATTTGACACATGCGAGCGATTAGTTGATTCGTTACAATTCATTGATTGAATCCGTGGATATAAATAGAATTGGGTTTAATTTGGGGCTAGAGGAATGATTGGGCTTCGAGCAGCCAGTAATATTATTGAGTTCCATGGAGCCCATGGGCTGAGGGCCATCGTAACATTCTGATACGTCCACGGGACCCATGGGATACATATCACCCCCCTCTCTGGTAAAAAAAAAAAACCACTACTTTCCGTTCTTGAATTTCTTACTCTCTTTTTTTCCCTTCAGTCACCGTGGAAGCCCATGAGTTAAGTGCAATGAAACATAAATTTTAATAGTTAATAAATGAGTACGTGTAGTTCTATTGAGTACCAAATCTCAAATCTCTTGGTGATCATGTGAGAGCGTGAGCTATTACGCTACACTATCATTTTGATAATTTCTTACATTTTTATCATTTTAAATCATCCAATGACATGGCGTGCCATTGTTTGCCACCTAATCCATTTGCCTGCCATGTCCGCAAATTGGAGAACGTGTCTCTTGATTTTCGGTTGACGAAAGGAACGGTCAGAGAAGTGGAGCGAGAGTGAGAAAAGGGTGGGATAGTAGGCGGCCAATATATTGAATTTACTATTTTACTCTTAATCTAATGGTTATTAAATAATGAAACTAAAATGATAAGGGTGAAAATGGAAGAAAGAAAGTTAGATCAAAACAAAAAGTTTTGGTTTTACGTGATACTATAGATTATACTTTTATTTATTTAGTTAATTTCAATCCAACATTGAATTGAACGGAGATCAAAGAAAATTATGAGCCAATTGTATGAATGTAGAGGCAGAAGCAGAGGGAGCCGAGATCAGAATGCATCAGATCAGGCCCCGGATGAGCAGATGGGCCGTGCAGATCTGAATGTGCAGGGTAGGCCCCAAAATTTCTTTAGGGCGGCAGAACAAGGTTGCTCAGTTGCACGTGAAGGGAAAAGAAAAGAATAGAAGAAGAAGACGAAGAACAAGAAGAAGAAGAAGAAGGTGGCAGGCTTTATGGTGGGGGGTGGGGTTACGGGCGTTTTTGGGAAAATTCGATTTCTTGGGATCCGTCGACATTTTCAGAATGAAAACTTTGAAATTTAGAAATTCGAAAAATAATCGGCTTCATGAAAACACAAATTTGCATCGACAGAGATCGAATCTCGATAAAAATCGGCATCGACCCTCTGACGGGCGTCGATCGTAATTGCTCGATTATTTCCAAAATTTAACCTTTCAATTGGATAACTGAAAAATATTTTGGTACCATCATTTTGTTCAGAAAAATTTAAGGATCGATGTTATATAGAAAAATATTTTTTGATCACGAGTATCATTTCGAATTTTGAAAAAAATTGAAATTGATGCACGTAAAGTTTGAAATTCTCGTCTTTTCAACCGGATATCCGAAAAATAATCCACGATTACCATTGCATTCAGAAAAATTCGGGGATCAATATTATGTAGAAAAATATTTTTTGGCCTTGAGTTTTGTTCCAAATTTTGAAAATCGAACGTGAAGCGCGTAAGGCCCGAAAATGTCTCGTAGAGTAATTTTTCTGAAAATGCAAAACTAGAGTTTAAAAAATGTCTCGAGTTCAAAAGCAATGAGTGTCAATAAATGAAGAATGTGGTCGGGTCCCCTTCGACAGTCTTCGAACGCCGATGGATCGAAACGGGGTGCTAACATAATGGTTATTAAATAATGAAACTAAAATGATACGGGTGAAAATGAAGAAAGAAAGTTAGATCAAAAATAATTTTTTTGGTTTTACGTGATACTATCGAATATACTTTTATTTATTTAGTTAATTTCAGTCCAACATTGAATTGAACAGAGAGCAAAGAAAATTATGAGCCGATTGTATGAATCAGGACATGAAAACAAAATCATAAAAAAAAAATCAATTATAATATATAAAAATTACGGAGAAAGCGTCAGGTAGGTGAAATTACTGAATGGCCGGATTTGCAACTACGGTCCAGCCCAATCAAATGGGTCTTCCAGTTCCAGAGAATTCCAGGCAGCGCTAGAACCCTAACCTAGTTGAGCTTCTTCTTCCACGGCCTATTCGGTGAAAGTTTGCCATATATGGTAAAAACATAACTTAACATAGGGCATGTTGACTTTTTAACCTATTCGTCGAATGGTTACGTGGTGCAGAGATAGCAGACCTGTCAAATCGGCCGGCACGCCCCCATTTACGTATTTATCCGCAAAGAAGTATAATAAAGGGAAACAAAATCTTCCGTGGCGCCAGTTCTACTGGTTTTCGCCGAAAGCGCGTGTCAGAGATGTACGATAAGTTTTGGTGAGCTGTATATAATTAAATTATTATAATAAGGAAAATGACTGGATATTTTCACGACCCGCGGAGGGTTGCTTAATAATGACGACGACTATTTATGTATATAAAGAGAGGATTGCCCTATGGGTTCTCATTGAATCACTCTGATCATTCTCTCTTACAAATTTTGGGCAATTCCAAAGTTGAAGGGTCGGTCAGGCTCTGAGAACTCGCTTAACAGCCAATCAAGATCTTCTTATAGATAGAAATCAGGGTCAGTTTCTTCACTCATGCATGATGTATCGTTTATTCAACAATTCCTTTTCTTGATTCTTTTCATTTTTTGCGCCCACACATCCGCTAACCATTAGCAAACCACTCTGGACGAACGAATTGTTGATGATTGCCATTATACATGACATTGTTATTAGTTGATATATGATGCATTGCATTGCATGCAGGAGCCTGTCGGGAGGGATGGCCGTTGTTATCACTGGTCCTGATGCGAAACCGGTTGGCAGCCGCCGCTGCATGTTCGAGTTGAAGGAATACACCCGGCTATTTACATGCCGCGTGTGCACAGTGAACAGTTGTGACATCGTACGATATAGGTGCGATCACTGTGATGAGTGCCGTCACGTCAGCTGCATTCGACTGGATGAGGAGATACGAGTCGGCCCTGGACCCTGCGACATCTTTGCCATGCTCCCAGTTTTCACGCTCTATGAAAAACCACAAGCAGGTCATCATATATTATATTATATTTATATATATATATATATATATACATGCACTCTTTCAAGTACGGCCTCTCTATTTTTTTTATTCTTCCTATGGACATATATCAAACAATGTCTTCTACTTAATAGAAAAAAAAATGCATGCCGACGGCAAGCGTACTTGAAGGTCCCAGTCTTACTCTCTTCCTTTCAATCTTCATCATCTTCTTTCTCCACACCCTAGAAAGCCCAAAACCCAGAAACCTTCTGCTCCTCCTCCGCCGACGGGGTCCAGCTCCTGGCCGAGTGGGTCGGGTACCCCTTCCTTCTTCTTAAGCGCTCTTCCTTCCCCTCCTTCTTGAGCATATAGGGTAGAGAATCTCTCCATCCCTCCGGTGGTGGTGCTCCATGATATCCGAGTTACTCAAGAACAGTGCTTAGGGCCCGTTAGGGCACAGATCTGTGCAGGTGAAGTAAAACTGTATTTGTTTCAGATCTTTGGAGTTTCTGATTTGATCCTGCCACTGCCAGATCTATGTCGATCTTGCATCGACATAACCGGCCATGAGGAGAGCAAGTATGGTGAAGAGAGGGGTGGGCGTCTACCATATCGGTCTATCATCGCACAGTTCTCTGGATGGTGATGCTGGTGGTTTTCTGGGTGTGGCTTCCCCGCTCTTTATCTTGAGAATCAAGTCGAGCTCTCTCGCTCTCTCACTGGTCGGAGTCGGTATTGGGCCTCGGCCATCTCTTTTCCCGCACGGCTTTCCTGCTCTTTAGGAGAGGCAACAGCTAACCAATTAGAAACCCTCGTCCTTGGTGGCATAGGATGTAAGCCGGGATCTGATCAAATTCCAGCGACCAAGCTGAGAGGCATGGTACTTGAGTGTTGCTTTGTGTATGGTCGGATGGTTGTTTATGTATGTTTTGTTATGTCTCATAGTCATGGATTTTACATCTCTCCATTGTTGGTAGGAAGGATTTATTGTGGTTAATGTCGTGTCTGTATATTTAGTCTCTATGTCGTCTTGTGCTAATTACGTATGTCTATTGCCTGTACTCCTTGTATGGTTGAAATGAATGCGATTTAATTTTTCTTTGTTGAACGGTTTGATGGTTAGTGCTTATTGATAGAACTGTGTATGATTGCCTTGAATGTGTGCGTCGAGGGAGAGCGATTGTCCCCATTAGTCCGCTGCTCCTGAGATGTAATGCACCTCAGACGTGAAACAAATAAGGAAAGTTGAATTAGAGATTATATCTCAATTTGATCCTTCAATGCTTCACTTAGAGGGGCAATAGCAATGTCCAATTGAGAGAAATCATTGAAATGAAATTGTACCTTCTATTTTATAGTGAAAATGTTGCAGAGGATAATGTGTACGTATACCTGAAATGGTTGATGTTCGGTGTACGATACACTGAGCTTTTCTCTGAAAGTAGTAGCCCGTTTCTTTTCATAGAAAAAGTACGTCCTAGGTTTTTTTCTTGAAGTATTGGCTAAAAATTAAAAAGGTTTTTCTCAAACTTTGTATTGGTCCTTATTGAGACTTTTCTTGGTTAGGTCCCAATGTTTAAATAAAGTGAGGGTAAAAGGTCTCATTATGTTTATTGGTCATTCGTTTATTAATTTTCGACGTTCAAACACGTGTATATATATATATATATGTATATTGCTCGAATACGTTCAAAGATATAGCTTGCGAAAAGATAGTGGGGACACTCCTCAGCCCGAGGACAATCTCTCAAATACATATGTTGATGTTGACCCCTGTTTCCATTTGATCACTGCTTTTTTTTTTTTTAATGGTGAAACGGGAAGAGTGATGTTTGATCTAACATAATAAGGGTATGAGTATGATGATTATAAAAATAAACCAAAATGAACTACATTTTAATTGCCGAGCCACAAAAAAAAAAAAACTTTCATTTTAAAATATTTTCCACAGCATGAAGTGTCATCTATTTACGTGTATACGATTGGAAGACCCCATGGAAGGAAATCTGTCGCAGATCCGACCCAAAATAGGAGAAGTTGTTATTCTTTCATTAGGATATATTTTAGAGCCCATTCACCAAAAAAAAGAAACCTTTTAATTTCTGGAATTTTAAAATCGACGGTCCATTAATTTTGTATTACATGTTTCCTCTTTTTTTTTTCCCAGCGAGTTGATATTCGAAAGTCTAACCCCCCATCACCATCCCCACATTCCTCCCCCTCCCCCAACCCCCCTCCAAAATCCTCTTGGTAATCGCGCTTTTTAATTCCCTTTTGCATGCTCAGCGCGCATGAAATTTTCTCTCTCTCGTTATCCTTTTGTCTCCATCTATCGAACTAACTCAACCATCTTTTTTGTTCTTTTGAACTTTTTCTTTTGGGAGAGTAATTATTTTATTTTCCAATGCTAACCTTAATTAAGTTGGGTGGAAATTACAGGAATCAATTCGAAAAACAAGAAATGGGCCGAGTACTGCGTCGTTTGCGGGATGTTGATCAAGCATTACAGCTATCACATACGGACCACGGAGAAAAAGGACTTGAATTTGCACCCGCGCTGTGCGGAGCTCATCAGATTCAACAACCGGGTGGCGGTGCCCCTCAAGCTCCACATGGGTGAAAGATGGAACTGCGTGTGGTGCGGCAACAAACGACCCGAGGGGGCCTCCCTAGCAGGACCGACGGATTTCTACTGTTGGTCGTACGAGTTGACTGGACGCAAGAACCGCATCCATGTGCACTGCTACTCGGAAATGATGACTCAGGCCTTGAACAGCATTGCGGACAGCCACTGTTACAATGGCGATGATGACGATACAATACGCATCATCCTAAGGCGGAGGAAGAGTACAGATGGAACTGGATGGGAAGGCATACTGAAGGGAGCCTTCGATATTGCCCTGGAGGTTGCTGGGTTAGGATTAACCCAGATTCTGGTAGACCTGATCTGATGTTCAATACTGATCGGATCGTTTGGTCTCGGCTGACTGGAGACAGTAAATTCCTTTGTTTGTGCTTTCTGCTCCAAAATGATCATTGATTGATCTAATAAGGAGCATTATTTTATGTTTGTAACTTAGGCGCTGGTTGTTTACAACAAGTATTTTAAACGAAAATAAACTTCCTATTTACGTAAAATGTAAACTTTCATTAAAGGTCCATAAGATGTCCCTATTGGTCGTACAGAATTTTTTTAGCCTATTCATTGTAGTATGGAATCATTTAAGCAAAATGTGAATTTTCATTAACGAAATTTAAACATGAACCATTTCAACATGATAATAAATACCAATCGAGACGGCGACCGTATTTAACAAAAAAAAAACGAATAGTGTCATGTGTTGGACACGCCATCGCAACATGCGATGTCTACTCAGTGCCGAGTTGACCTAGACTTCACGGCGTCTTACTCCTACTCTCTAGCATCAGCTTATTATCAAAACACATGTGGACGATGTATATAGATATATGTGTTATTAACACTGTTGAAGAAGAGGGTCGGAGAGTAGATCGGAAAGCGTGGTTAGAGGCGTGAAGATCATTTTCCTTAAAGTGATTATCGCCCCCATTACGAAGAGTTTGTCTTGGTAACCTTGATTTCAATATCACCTCTAGAATACAACAAGACCACTAAGATTTTCGAGCAGCAAGAACGAAAATCTCTCCTTGAGACTTCTCTTAAGAGTACCGGGGAGAATGAGGGAGAAAATGTGTTTGATGTTTTATTATTATATCTATTCATCCTTTAGAAGTTTATTTATAATAGGAGTAGTCGTGTTCTTTCGAACGATTTTGTCTTTGCAGCTGACGTTCACAACTTTTAAATGATAACTGCCGTTGTGCTGTAGCATCAATTTCGGTGCTGCATCGACGACTAAATTGAAACATGGTAACCGTCGTAGTACCGCAGTATCGGTTTCGGTGCTGCGACATCGACTGATTTGAAAATCAATAGCAACTTCGCTGCGGTAGCACTTGACCTATAGTGCTGCGGCACCAAGTCATCTATTAGTTGTGCAATAAATTTTGACCAATTATTATTCTTTCATATGAACTTTGATTCATATCCTGTTCGAAGTATTGAACACCTGACTCGAAGCAATTCTCATTGAGAATTAATTTCACATATTTCTTCGAGTCACTCCATGCATGTTTCCTCTCGCAAATCACAATCTAACTTTATAAATTCACAACAAACACTACAAGAAGACAACGGCACGTGCAACATTTGGTATGTTTTTACCCATCTTGTAATTTATCTTATTTATCACATATTTTGTTTTGATATTTTATTCAGGACTTTCATTAATTAAGGTAAATAAAAGCAATAGGAAGTTTTTCCATATTAAATTGTTTAGGTGATATAATTGAATAAATTGATATTACAAAATACTGTAAGAGCACTTGTATCTATTAAGCCGTAGATTATCGCGATCCATCCACGCAACAAAAATTGGTTATCTTTTATAGCAAGGAGATTTAAAAAACATAGAAAAGAGAAAATTTTAGATTAAAATCGATAGTTTTAGTTAAAAGAGGGTAAAAAATTATGAATAGGAGGTTTTTGATAGTGGTAGGTTTAAAAATAAGAGTTCCCGACCTATTGGTGTTCACTTTCTTCGTTCGGTTCTGAACGGATTAGGTTTGCTGTTCGGGAATATTATAGGGACTACTATGTCCCACTTTTGCAATTTGTAATTTCTTTTAGGGCTTAGCCTTCTCTATCAATCGAAAAAAAAAGGTTAAAAAATATGAAAAAATGGGTCGGATTGGTTCTGATATTTTCACTTCCGGTTGGGTCACGTACTTTTCGAGGGAAAGCTCAGCGGTGGACGGATCCAATAGATAGTTTCCATTCTACAGACCACTCTACTAGCATATTTATTCAGCCGGGTCGCTATCTTTTTAGTATGCCGCTCCGTGATCAACGAGTGCCAATGCACGAGCGCGCCCATCATCCCTTGCAGTGGGACCGCTGTATAGGCTTTTTTTTTTTCAAATTTTTATTTTTATGCCATTTCTTAATACGAGGACGTCGAGGAGGAGGGGGCGATAGCTCGACTTTGAAAGGATGGCCTCTTTTTATTTGGGGGGGGGGGGGGGGGGGGGGGGGGAGCAGAACAGTTTTTTGTCATATATATTAAATTAATTAGGTGATATAATAGAATAAATTGATAATACAAAAAGACTAAAAGTTCGCATCAACTGAGCAGTAGATTATCGCAATTCAATTAGGTTATTTGTATAATATCTGTACAATATGTATATATTTGTATAATTGCATATATATGGATTTATAGTATGTAATTATATATAGTTTAGTATTATCAGTGCAACAATGGTTTTTTAAAGTACAAGACCAAGACGTGTACTTGCGGGGCTTCTTACGACTTTTCTTTTTGTTATCTTTAATTTTTGGCAAAAAGATAATAATTTTAATGCACATTAATTATTTTATACAAAATAGTAGAAGATCTATTAATATTGTGATCGAAATATAAAATTAATAAATTAATAAAGAAAAGAAAACATGAGAGAGAAAGTGGGGCAGGAAGGAACGTAAGATGTGAGATGAGAAGAATAGAAGAGGGAAAGAGAGAGGGTGAGAGAGACAGAGGAGTCGGGTCGTTGTTAGAGAATCTCAGCTGCGGGACCGGCTTTCACACTTGGTCTCCTCATCTCCTCCCATCCTCTGTACGTGTCCACGTGTTGGATCTGTCCATCCATTGAATGGCGAGACTGACGCGGACGTGCCGTGGTCGCGTTCCAGAGATGTTTCTTGTAGCTCTCGACGAAGAGGGTTGATATAACCGTCACCTATAGCTCTCTCTATTTATAAAGTGGCGCATCGTAAAATCTCTCCGACCATACAATTTCTTCCTTAGGCAAACCCAAATTAAGGTCGATATCGTTAGGGCTCCGATCAAACTTTTGAGATGAAAATTGAATCCAAATTCATGTAAATCAGGTAAAATTTAAGATGGTATCACAGCAGGTTATGTTTCCGCACATACGTGTGTAGACTCACACACGCCGTGCCAGGTTTAAGGTCTATTTGTGAGGGTAACCGAAAATGTGCCCGTGTTGGCCCGAGTGTGAAACTTGTGATTAGTTTGGTTTGTCCTCTCTCGCTAGAGCACGGAAGATGATCTCCGGCTCATGGTCAGTTGTTGAGAATAGGTGTTTAAGGGCACATGGCATGTGAAGGATCACACGTTGCCACGTGAGGGCCGGTGTTGAGAATTAATAATGAGTTAAGTCCCACATCGAAAATATAAGAGGAATTTCACAAGTTTATAAGAGATTGAGTACCACAATCTATTAGTTCGAGCTTTTGAATTGAACGTTGAGTCCAAACCCATGTAAGCCCCCTAGAATTTAGGGAAAATTATATGCCATAGTATAACATTTTGTTTTTGTGTTAATTTTATTACGGTCTTCTAAAAAATAAAATGTTGATGTGGGACACATGTGCATGAATAGTAGGCCCATACTCTTTTCACATGCGGATAACTCATATTTCTATCCGTTCAGTGCTCTTTTGCTCACCCAACTTCCTCACCATCAATACTCGAATCCCATTATAGGTAATTTTAAAAGGTTATGATAAAATTGATGTAAAAGCAAAATGTTTTGCTATGGTTGGCAGTGTACCCTAAACAAAGTGCTATATAGAGTAATTTTAGAAGATTGTAATAAAATTGAGATGGAACTAAAATATTGTGCTATATCATATATTTTCCCTAGAATTTAAGACCGAACTCACTTAAACCAAAATCTTCCTTGCAATTTCAAGAAATCATTCCTTCACTTCTAGCTATATCGTCAATAATTTCTTTTCCCAATAATCATCATCCACAAACAATACTGAACGATACTGTCGATGACATATGCAGGAGCTATATATATCTGTGGGGATGGCTATTGCTGTTGCTGGTGCTGATGCAAAACCAGCTGGTACCGACTGCTGCAAGTTCGAGTTGGAGGAGTACAATACCACATTGACATGCCGTGTGTGCATATGCTGAAGAGTTATATATGACACTAAACGATATAGGTGCGATCACTGTGACGAGGATCGTCAAGTTGGCTGTATTCGACTAGCCGAGGAGATCCAACTCGGCTCTGGGCCCGGCAACATCTTTAGCATGGGTCCAGTGCTCACGCTCTTCAATAGACCACAGAAAGTTTATTGTCGTGCAAAACCACATTAATTAATATATATCTCATACTATAGTATATTGAACAATGCCTGTGTGTGCGTGTTTGTTTTTTAATCCGTTTTTCAGTCGGACGTAGTAGACAATATATGCCTTTTTTAACCACCTTGTAAATCGTGATTGAAGAGTATTAATCAAATGCGTCAGCGCATTTCACTCAATGATCAACCAACTAATAATATATATACTTGAAGTGGGGCGGGGCCTTCGAGTTTGGTTGGGTTAGGGTTTTTTCTTTTGTTTTTCTTTTGTCCATTTTTCTTCTTTGAATGATTAGCTTTTTTTCCAATCATAACCTTAATTAATTAGGGGGCAAATAACAGGAATGAATTCGACAAATTAGAGATGGGCCAAGTGCTGCGTGGTGTGCGGGATGCTGATCAAGCATTACAGCTATCCCATACGGAACACCGAGAAAAAGGACTTGAATATGTAACCGTGCTGTGCGGAGCTCACCAGATTCAACAGCCGGGCCGTGCCATGCCTCAAGCTCCAGACGGGGGAAAGACAGAGCTGCGTGTGGCGTGGCAATACACAGCCTGAGGGGGGCTCGTCGGCCGGCCCAACGGATTTCTATTGTTGGTCATACAGGTTGACAGGAGGCAAGAACCGCATTCATGTGCACTGCTACACAGAAATGGTGATTCAGGCGTTGAACAAGATCACTGTGGACAGTTACGATGATGACGGCGACAATACGATTTGGCGTATCCGCATCGTCCTGAAACGGAGGAGGAATACAGATGGAAGTGGATGGGAAGGCATACTGAAGGGAGCCTTCAATATTGCCACGGACGTTGCTGGGATAGGAATTAGGATTAACCCAGATCTTGATAGACCTGATCTGATCAATACTCTGATCGGCTGGAAGTGGATCTGTTACCGACAATTTGAATTGTGTGGTAAGATTTTATATAGATTAGATTAGATTAGAGGTCTCTTCCAGTCAAAATAATACATTATACTAGGGCAAAATTTTTATTTGTTGTAACTTACCAGTAATATTCGGTGGAATAAATTTACATAAAAAAATTCTCGAGTTTGATAATGAAAAGAATTTGTATTGGTCCTAATAAATATTTTCAGATCAATTTAAGTAAAACTTCAATTATTTTATTGGAGATATTTAGATATGAATCATTTCGACTTGATAATAACACCGATAAAATCGACGTCAATTTATTATTTTTGAAAAAAAAAGAATTATTTGATGTGTTGGACACGATAATACAACAACCTGGACTCCACGGTGCCTCTAGCATCAATGGCCCCGTAACCAATAGAATCGAGACACCCAATAATCAAATTTTTTATTGAAGATATTCAGATATGAATCATTTGGACTTGATAAGAACACCGATAGAGCCGACGTCAGTTTATTATTTTTGAAAAAAAAATGAACAGTTGGATGCGTTGGACACGATAATACAACACGCGATGTCTACTCGGTGCTGAGTTGACCCGGACATCACGGTGCCTCTCGCATCAAGTGGTCCCGTAACCCACAGAACCAAGACACCCAATATTCAATTTTTTTTTTCGATCCTTGAGCATTGCTCGTCATTAACTCGAAAATTAGACCTCGATCATGGATGGGCCACTAGATCTAGAGGGCTCTCATACCCAAACTTGAAAAAACAGGCATGCAGACCCACAAACCGGCTCACAGGCCAAAATAAGATGGATGGACAAGCAGATCCAACAACTCCTAGTGGCCCAAACCAAAAGAGCAACAGGATCATGTTTACACGAGCCTTAAGGCCAAGCTCCAAGGCAAGATACACCTAAACACCATCAATATTCCAAAGAAGCAAGCAGCTTTCTTTGTTCCTCGGTCTTGATTTTCTTCTGCAACTCCACAGCAACTATAAAATTCTGCACTTCACCACTTGCTTAATACGAGTCAAAACGGTGTCCTTAGTTGCCATCATGTCACTGAAAATCCTGTCATTTCTTGCTCTCCAAATGTTGTAGATGGTAGGCATGCCATGATAGTCGAGCAAGTAGAGCTTGCTTTCATCGACTTCCCCCTTTATATCTCCTAGCAGCCCAATCAAGCTCGCCATCCCACCACCCTCTGCAGCTCCTAGCCTCTCCATTTATGTGCAGAATTGTCTCCCATATGTCAACTGTGAATGTACGTAAATCCAAAAGAAAGGTGGTCTCTCTGCTCATCAAGAGCCAGACAAAGCACACAAGCTGTACTTATGTTCTTCCTCCATTTTGAAATCCTGGCTAGAGTTGGCAATCTGTCTCTTATAGCTAGGCAAGAAATGAAAGTGTGCAATGGGGAGGTTCAAAGAAACTTATGTCAAATCATATCATATCATATCTCTTCTTCCGAATACAATTTCAAGTGCTCGCAACGGTAAATTTACCACTAGGATGGGCACTCCAAATGATTCTATCTTCTATGTCACTTAGAGTTATTTAACTAGCTTTCTCCTGAATGAGAGAAAGTTCGGCAGTTTTCCTCCTGTGCTTCCACTTCCACCCATTACTAGTTACTACCAATAATAACATCAACAACTTTAGATTAAGATAAATACATCATCACAATCATCATAAGTTTAAGAATATGAATATGTAAAATTTCAATATGATAATTACACTAATTGATTAGATGAAACGAATTGCCAGTCAATCCTTCACTGAGTCGAGCTACCAAGCTCGATATGATAGGTTCGGGTGAGGGTTCATGAGTAAGAAGCGTCTTGATTACCTCGTGTTGCTTGGGAAAACCCCCGGTAGAGATCAGGTGAGGCTCGAATACGGAGTGCGACCACCGTTTCTGCAATTCTCTCACTTGGTTTCTCAAGACAACACTTTCATCTCATCCAAAGCTCTCAAAATAGAATTTTGAAGTAAAAATGGTAGAGGGTCCATAAATCGGAACGTACAATCCAATTATAAAATTGCAAGTTTCTATTTAAAAAAAATTAATGTAGTGTCTCAGAGGTAATTTGATACAAATTTTCGCAAATAATAACCTTATTTGAGACCAAATTAATTCAGGTTCTACATACATTCTTATTAAAATTCTATGGGACATACCAAATAATTTCTTCTCATTTTAGTTGTCAAACGTCGAGATTTTATATTAAAAAATAATATTTTCAAGAAATTATTAATTAAATTTTACATTTTATATTACAAGAGCAAGCTAAAAGATATGTTAATCTCCCTTGGATTGAGTTAAATGACAAAGTAGTTTATTTTTTTTAACCAGTGCACTCGAGTTTCTACTGATTCTATTGAATAAACTCGCATTTTTACATGAGTTTCTAGATTTAAGTTCTTTAAATGAAATGACTCACCATATAAAATCATAAATTTTTAAGAGCTGAAATCAAAGCTCTCACCCCGTCAAAGAATGCCCGGTGCCACCAAATCCTCCGCCTCCGCACGGGAAATCGAGCCCTATTATAATGTTTTAATTTTCTCTCTTGGCTACATACGGATAAAACCTCCATGATCGGAAATTTTCCCAATTCAATTCCATATCGTTCCATATTCTTCGCAGGTATTTGCATCACTCCAAATTGTCTGCCGCTTAAAAGAACCGACTTCCAGCAAAAGTATACAGACTTCGAAATTTCATTTCAGGATAAAGTATATACTGACAATATTTATAAATATTTTTTCTATAATAATAAAAGGATAGAAAAAAAATTGAATAGAGCAGAAGGGATTTCAACGCATTCTGTCTCGCTTTGGAGCTTTGATATATGAACAGCAAAATTTTTCTTTCCAATTTTGGAATAGTGAATGTTGACCATTTTCATTCCTCGGTCAGAAGAATGATAAAAACAGGAGACCAACTATATGAGACAACTTCTTGGTCAACAATGATTAAGCAAATGGCGAGAAAATTGATAAACTGAATCTGCACGTCAATCAATCAATATATAATATATAAAAGTTAAACCATGAAATACAGGACCTTCATTTCAGAACCCTTAGCTCTTGGTTCAACATCTTCAGTGAATGAGTCCGTTCGAAAACTCTCAGCTCATTGTTTATCGACCTATCATTCGCCCATTAGAGATGACTTCCCTAATTATATTCATCTTTCTGGTCTCTCTCAATGGGAAGGGGAAAAAAAAAAGAGCGCCTTTGTCTCTTCTCCGTAGCGTCAGCCTACCGAGGGTCACGGCAGCTCAGCCATGGCCGTTTCGAACATCGTCTACACCAACGTTAAAAGCAGGTCGGTGCCTTAATTATCTCCTTTTCAACATTTACTCCCAATACCGGCAGTCAGATCTTCCGCTATTGGGAATTGATTCATTGGTGTCTGACTTCATTGATCAATTATGAAATTTGAGTTCGAATTCTTCGCTGCTCAGCAGCCATAAATCGCTTCTTTTTCTACCGCTATCAATTTGGCTTGCCGAAATGTTTTCTTTTTTTGGTTCAGGACATGCTTCCTTTGATCTGGATCAGCAATTGGCAGGCACTCGAACTCCAAAGCATGCCTTCAAAGGATTGAGGAATTAGAAAAGATTAGTGATTTTAATTTGTCATCATTTAGAGATACTCTTCCGGATTAATGTCGCAAAGTTGCATCGATTTGTCATTATATTGGAAGTTCCAATATCTTGATTAATCTTTCTTATATACTTTGTGATCCCGTAATAGTTGTTGATCGTACTTCCATTTCATTGTCTCTTCGTGTATTGCTAATATTACTTTCATGTATATTTCTATTGTTAGACCGGAGAAGATATCTAAGGTTGGAGTTGATGGGAAGTTTCCCTCTATCTCATTATTTAAACAGAGATACTTCATTTAATTCCATGAATTTAGCCAAACATAGATATACACAGGGAACATATTTCTATCGAGGCAGTCTTGAAGTATATATTATTCAGTTACAAAGGAAGTCCAAGATTTGGTACAATGAAAGATAAATCCTAAATAACTAATGAAAGGGCATGGTAGTTTTACTAGATATCGAGCCAGTGACCTCTAGGTCAATAAGTGGGTGTGTGCACCAATTCGTTACACCTTATTTTGATTGAAGTATATATTATGCCTTCTTATAAATGTTGATTTTTGCGTTTGCCATTAATAAGTAATATGCACAATTTGCTATAGAATATTATAACTGTGAAGGAGCAATAATTATATTTATAATAAAGGATGGGTTTATATGCATGGGAAAAATGCGGATCTTTCTCCATTTGTTTATCAAACTATCAAAATCCAATGGGTAAAGGACTTGCATATTTCATCAAGATTAGAGAATTTAATAAAATTAGATAAATAAATACAATATATATATACTCATATAATACTGAGAGGGATGGATGGATATGGATAAGGAAGAGATACTAATAAGGCTGATGTGTTAATTGTAGTAATCTCCTCTGCACCCTGTTCTTTTAGGTACTGCAGATTTGTACTTCTAAATATCAGCAGTACATCCTCGGCCATTAACACAGGGAGCTCTTTCAAGCAGTATATGTAACTTTCCTTTCTTTTAGGTACATAACTATCTAGAGACTAACATTCTACTAGCAAATGACTGGTTATGATTGCTTGCACCTCTATTAAATCTTTATCCTTTGCTTGCTCTCATTTTTTTTTTTCCATTTTGCTCTCTAATCTTTTAATACCAGGTGTCCATGTTCAAAGTCATAGAAAGGGTCGGATCGTAATGGATATCGACTTCCAATGAGAGGCAGCCCTAGCATAATATTAGGAGTTCAAATTGCAGTTGTTGCTTCCCTGCCAATTCCAGTAAGGATTTGAAGTTTAAGTAATATTGTCGTATGAAAGTTATGTTAAGGGCCTTACAGCATATATATGTAACTACATTGAATTCTGATAATATCTCAGAACTCCTACCAAAAATATCTCAAAACTTTTTTAAGTTTTATTGCTATTATATCATTGCTGATAAAATTCGTAAATTTAATTTACAAAATGTTAATCAAAAGTAAATTTAAATATGGACTCGTGCCACATGCGGGTTATAACACTGGTACGTATATTACTTCCATCCCTTAAACCTGTCGTTGCAAAACTTCCTAATCTCGACTTGCATTTGCCGATGAGAGACGCAAAATGAGATGGAGAGATGGATGGAAGGCAGAGAGATATGTGGAGATGGAGACAAAGCCAAAATGAAGAACACAAACAGAAGAGACAGAAAGAGAGTTGCTTAAGATCATAGAGGAGGTTTAATTAATTAAAAAAGTCTATATTATTAAGATGATTAATGTACGGGAAGGGAAGCCAAAAAGGCACTTAACAGGGAGCTCTTAAAATTGATAAAATGCTGACGTGACTAACTTTTATGACCGTACGATATCGAGAAGTCTACTTTAATAATCACTCTATATACATAGATATGACAATTCCCCCTCCTATTCATCAAAAAAAAAAAATCCCCCTCCTGATTTGAAATTCGGCTCATGGTATTGGATGAACGATGATGGCCTTTTTGATCATTCCCATTTCCAACAATTTTATCCTTTCCTTTCGAAATATTTTCAGTTGATTTCCAAATTTCAATTGTTTCTCCATTTTTTCCCTTTTCTATTGATTTTTCTATATCTAATTCTTTCCTTTTTCTTATTGATCCCCATTTTTTTAATTAATCCAAATTTCCCCCATTTTATTTTTTTAAAATAATTTTGAAAAGAAATGGGCTTGAATAAGAAAAATAATTTGCGCTTGAATAAGAAATGGGCTAATGGGCTTGGGTAATTGGGCTTGACTGAGAATACAGGTCTAATGGGCCTCCAATGTGAGCCTCGAAAACCAAATGGGCTTAATATTAATTGTAGAGAATTAAACTGGGCCTTGGTATGAGCAACCCAGTATTCTGATCAAAAGAATTTGTTCGAACAGTTTGTCAATCCACCTGAATAAAATCCATGAACATTTCCGACCATATAATTCATTCACAATTAAATTGAACTAAATTGGACAAAAATGAATTCAAATAATTTATTTTGATAAGAATTGATTTCAAATGGGGTGTTCATTTCTTATAAGAAATTATTCCAAACACGATGTCTATTCTCTCTCTCTCTCTTCTTTTCTCTTTTTTTTTTTGGCATTTGGACCCGGATTCCTTGATACTCACTTTCTAGCATCAAGTGCTTAATTGCTTATTACGAAAATGCATTTGGACCTTATATATATGTTTGTACGGTACTATTACTATTACTAAAAGAAGACAATGGTGATGCGATTCTCGCCAAGAATGACGAGACCCGACAACTAAAGGAACCCAAGATCGTTCCACGATCAGATTTGATTTACGAACCCTCGACCCGTTGTTTATGACAAAAACAAGAATTTTGATATAACTGACCTCAACCCGTTTTTTAATGCGAAACAAGAATCTCGGTATATACGAAGACGCCACAAACGGTGATGGAAAGCCGTTTGATAAGTCGATGAAGACGCCACAAACGGTGGTGGAAAGCCGTTTGATAAGTCGATGATGAACGCCACGGAAACTTCCGATAAGTTCGAATTAGTTCTTCGAAAACCAAAGAGAATACTCTCACAATTTTCTGAATGTTCCTTTCATTAAAAATTGACTAAGATGAATATATATAGACATAAAGTAATCATAATCTGGTCATATCTCCTCCTAAAGATAAGGAAATTAAAACCTAGAATATCGATAGAGATATGACATAATTTATAAAGATATGAAATCTAAATACCCATAGAATATCTCTATGAGATTTAAACTTTAAACAAATCTGATGATATCTTCTCTTGATCATCAAATATTCTAGAAGCTTCATCAAACACTTGCTGAATTTAGCATTGTCCAGAATCTTCTATAACTTGAATCATGTTAATGGATTTTTGTTGATCATGTGGTTCATGTCCAATGGGCCTCCACGAATTTGCTTGAGCCCAAACCTTATGAATCAGGCCATTGAGTTCATCTTTAAACTTCTTTGCTCGTACTCGCGTAATCGGTCCAATTGGAACTTGAACTGGATCCCATGAAGTCGTGCTACAATTTGCATTATTCCCCTCCTCTTGAAAAGGATTTATCCTCAAATCATCACCTACATCAAAAGGAAGTAAATCAGCAACATTAAAAGTAGCACTTACATTGTACTCACCAGGTAAGTCTAGTTTATAAGCATTGTTATTGATG